>NC_086186.1:4400000-6800000 GCF_023053635.1 Elgaria multicarinata webbii | reverse complement strand
ATTCATATTTACCCTTTTGATTTTTCTTCCGATCCCGTGTGCTCTGTAACTCATAAACATACACAACAAAAAACACAAACCCTAAACCCCCCTTCAACTCCCTCCCTCCCACCCTATTCACCCCCCAATCTCCCATCCCCCCCACTACCTTCCCCCCCCATATCCCCGTGAGTCTACCACTCCGGCCATTAGCTACCTTAGGGGAGGGGGGGAGGCGGAGCTCCGCCTGAGCGGCAAGATCTCTATACTTAACAGCTTTTATGTATTATTATCTCATAACCATTCAAAATTTTACCCCATCCCAGACGCCCCCGCTTCAGCTCTGTTTCCAGCTTCAGATCCAAGACTTGCTTCCTTAGATAAACCCAGACTCTTCAGCAACTCCTTGCCTTGATCCAAAGAGGTTACTCTGTATTGACTCCCACCATATGAAAACTTTAAGAAAACAGGGTAACCCCAAACATATTTTATTGCGTTTCTTGTTAGCGTTTCAGTTATTTGCTTAACGCTGCGTCTCCATTGAAGTGTTTGCTGACAAAGATCGTTGAATACTTGCACTGCTTTGCCTTTATATTTTATCATAGCCATGGACCTCAATTTCTTCATCACTTGCTCCTTTTTATAATAACTGCCAAATTTCACAAGAATGTCCTTGGTTCCTCTGTAATTTGCTTCTCCCACTCTGTGGATCCTTTCCAGGTCACAGTCTTTTATATCCAGATCAGGCATCATATCATTGAACCATTTCAGTATTATTTTTCTCAAGTCCTCTGCTGGTTCTTCAACAAAGTGTTTAATTTGTACGTTGGAACGTCGGTCCTGATCCTGCAATTGAATCAGCTTCTTTGGAGTTGTGACTGGTTCTGACTAAAACCTGGAGCAGATTCACTACCCCACTGACATCGGAGTCAATAGCCTCCATTGGTCATTCTTTTATTACATTTCTGGGCTGCTCAGTAATCAAAACTCTCTGGGCTGTGCACAAAAATGTAAAATACAACATCATAAAACATAGCGTAAAACCTTTGACATTGATAGAAAGTAGAGGTACGAATCAAATCAAATCAATGAATAATGTACAAAAACAACAATTAACAATAAAGCTACCAGGACCCCTTCTTTAAAAAAAGCAATCAAATGAACAACCCCCCCTCCCAAAACATTACATATCCTCATCGTATGGCATCAAGGGATGGGTGAGTCACTGAGGCCAGATCTACACCAAGTAGGATATGACACTTTGAAAACGGTTTGAAAGCTGTATATGGAGTGTGTCCTGGGCCTCAACAGTTGTTGTCACTACCGTTATAAACTGTTTTAAAGCAGTAGTGTAGCTCCTGCCTGACTCTCAGCCTACCCTCAAGAGGATAAAATGGGGAGGAGGATGACTGTGGGAACCACCTTGGGTTTCATTGAAAGAGGAAATAAGGTGGGAATATAAGTATAAAAATAAATAAATAAATAAATCTGCTACAAGGGAATGAATGTAAATTCTAGTTATTATTAGGGCTGTAATGTTACTTAATTGATTGAAATGGTGCTGTGATTTAATCATACAGCAGAATTTGATTAAGGGCGTTGCTAGACGTACCGGGTGTTCCGTCGTTGAGGAGCGGTGAAAGCGGCTTTTCCCGTTCAGCCGTGACGCCTCATCATCCACACCTGCCTTCGATTTGTGGCGGAAGTTTGCGCCGGTTGTGCTGCTGCCGCCGCGAGAACGGTTGCGCAGCCACACCGGCCTGATTGCCGCGGCTTTTTTTTTCGCTCGCTGCACGGTTTGCGCACGTCCGAAAGACCGCAAACTTGCGCAGCCGTCAGCGATGCCGCCGCCGGCCCTGGCGGCGGCAGCGGCGGCAGTGCCAGTGCCAGCCGAAGTGCTGCTGGTGCTGTTGAGGGTCAACATTGATGCGCTCACTTCCTGATGGGGGTCGTGGCGGGTGTCATATGACCCGAGGTCAATCGTCTGCATGGCCACTCTGTGCCTACATCTCCCATCATGCCTCTGAGGTGTCGGCGGCGATGACCGCCTCTGTGCCCTGTGCCCCATCCCAAGGAGCCAACCCACATCTGGCCGTAGCCATGGCAGCAGCCCACAAACAGCTCTGCCCTCTGCCAGCCTGGTACCCACACTAACAGGCAGCGTACAGCACCGCCATTATGCGGCCACGGTAGCTGCCCACCGCAAGGAGTCACCAGCCACTTTTCCGGTCCTCCGGTCCTGCGCAAACTGTCACTGGGGAAATAAAAAAAAAAAGCCGCTCCGCCGCGCTGCCCCAGCTGCCGGACTGCGCGCAAATGGCGGAGGCGGCTTGACCGAAGCCGCTGACCACTCCCCCTTAGCACGCCTTTTCCTGCCCAGTCCGGACCGCAGTGACCTCACATCCTCCCACACGTACTCCGAATTACCGCGGGACAGCAGGAAAAGGCGTCCTAAAACTCACTTTTTTAAAGTCGGGAGAAAGAGGCTTCACCGCGGGATAACGGCGGATCCTCGTGAACGTCATCTGGAAGCCTCGACGTGACTGCGGAAGGTAACGCGCGCTAGAGCCTCGTCTAGTAACGCCCTAAGATCCAGCTCCTAGTCACCTGATGGACTCAAATCTACCTGGCTATGAACAGCAGCACATTGCAGTATCTAAAACAAAAGGTATCGGTAAGGTCCCCTAGGTGGTATGTAAACCCGTTGACCTGTCTAGGTGGTGGAAATGCTTCAGAACTTGGCCAGATTTCTCACCTAGGCCAGATCTACACTACTGCTTTAAAGCGCTTTATAACAGTTTTATAGCGCTTTAAAGCAGTTAAATCGCTTTATAACTGTTATAAAGCGCTTTAAAGCAGTAGTGTAAATCCTGCCCAAGTCTTTGGATGGGTACCCTTGTGGACTGGGTGGTTGCATGGCGATTGGGCAAGTATTTGCATGTTTCCATAGTTACAGGGAGCCATGGAGGAAGCATGTTCATACTGGCTCCTGCCCCTCGGTGACAGCCCAGAGCCTTATCGATGCTGTTTCGAGAAACAAAATGGATTCTTGAGCCAAGGTGTCAGGGCAATGCCAATGAAGCACACATATTCAGAGCTGCTTTGTAACAATAACTCTTGTGAAACGCCCAGAGAGCTTTGGCTACTGGGCTGTATACAAATGCAATAAATAAACAAATAAATAAATAACAACACCTCTGCATAAATTACAAGTGATGGGCAGTGGGGGGCATTTCTTGTCCCACCGGAAGTGGAACTTGTATAGGCTGTACCTGCATTTCCAGGTGCTCCTTTGGATTCCACCAAAGGACCCATACTGAATGCAAAAGTTGCACATCCAGAAGTTGGCAGCACTGTGGGCAGGTTCTACACTACTGCTTCATGACGGTTTATAATGATATTGACTTCAGTTGGGGCCCATGACACATTCCATATACCATTTTCAAACTGCTTTCAAAGTGTTATATCCTGCTTTGTGGAGATCTGGTCTAGGTCTTGTCTGGAGCACCTCTTGAAGCCGAAAATATTTCAAACATAAATTGACAAAGCTTTCTCGCTGCTTATTATATTTAGCCCTAATTCATAGCCTTACCTCTGATCACTTGATGTCTGCAGTCTAGCGCTTTCTCAAATGGCGCATTTGCCTCACCTTTTGCAAGATACAAGGAGTGCCAACATGTGAGCACGTGGAGGAGGTGAATCATCAAGGTCTGCTCTGTCCATAACTGGATACCTCTCAGCAGGGGGAACCAAAATCTTTCCATGGTGCACTCTGCTTTCCTCTGATTGTAGTCAAAGAACCTGAAAGGGTGTATTCAAAGTTCAGCTATTCTTTCCCAAAGTTTAAACCTGTTGTTTGCAACATTCAGCATCATTCTGACTTGTGTTCAAGTGGAAGCTGAGCTTTCCTCAAGGTCCTTTCACAAGTTCTCTCTGGAAATGCACGTCAAATTGAACCCAGTTTCCTCAGAAGCTCTTGGCCCATTCTGCAGGGTGTGGGGTACTGCACTCAGGCAAATGGTATGAGATGCCTGTGATGTGCTCCAGATGTTTCATAGAAGGAGCAGAGACTGGAAGCAGAGACATGGAAGCACAAGAGGAGAAGCTCGAGTGACCCTATGGAAAAGAGGACCAGGCTCCTGTATCTTTAACAGTTGGATAGAAAAGGGAATTTCAGCATGTGTCATTTGTACGCATGCAGCACCTGGTGAAATTCCCTCCATCACAACAGTTTAAGCAGTAGGAACCCTGCCATCTTTTGTATCTGGTCACTCTAGTATAGCGCCTGTAGTTTTAACTGTTGTGATGAAGAGGGAATTTCACCAGGTGCTGCATGTGTACAAATGACACCTGCTGCAACCCCCTTTTCTATCCAACTGTTAAAGATACAGGAGCTCAGTCCTCCTTTCCATAAGGTCACCCTAGAGAAGCCCCTCCTGGAACACCTGCATAACACCACCTTTCTTTCTCCAAATCTCTCCTCAAAGCCCACATTTTCCATGCAGCCTTTGGCACAAGCTCCTAGTCCTGATCACTGACTGTAAAAAGGACTGGCAGAAGATTTGACGGGCCCCTGAATAAGGGCCCCTGCCTCTCCCCCAGTGTCGTCCCCTCTTCCCAAGCTTACAGCCCAGCAGCAACTCCATGGACCCAGAGCAAGCCTGTGAATTCCGAGTTTTCAAGCGACACAGAAACCCAGCATTTCGTAGCTTGCAAAGTGCCTTGACTTGCCATCCGCTCAGGGTGGCAGAAGGGAGGGGTGGGTGGGAGTTGGCATTACAATATAGATTCACTTTCCTAATAAACCAGAACATTCTTTTTTTCCTCCCCCCTCCCCCCTTTTAAAGAAAACTATGGCTGAGACACAACTGAGCTGACATTTTCAAGGCACTTTCAACAATCTCTCCGAGAGCTTTCTGGAATGGTAAGTGCTGTTTCGATCCCCAGTGTTACATAATTGGTATAATTTTGTCCCGAAGTGCATCACTTTTGCAATTATTGGTCCTGAATTTCAACACCAGCCATCTCCAGCAAACGAAACCTGATCTATTAATTCTTTTCCATTTACATATTTCAAATGGCATCTTTTTTTTTTCTGGGGAGAAAAACACACACAACAATGGTGTGTGTGTTTCAGTTTAGCTAATTAAACCTCCGAAGCCGAGAATCTCCTGTCTTACTGTACATTTCTTGGGTTCCCCCCTTCCTGATTAAACCTCGACGTCACTTTCAAGAGAAGGAATCAGCCAGCTTTCCGAAGTAGGTCCCCAAGGAGCAACCCCCCCCCCAAACTGCAATTCTTCTTCCTTCTCCTGCACAGGAAGCGGAATGAGGTCTTATTAAATTCGTACAACTGAATTCACTTAAACTCCCTCAGAGTAGGATATTTTTCCTGACAAGCTGTGTCAAGAAAAAAGGCTCTCGTCTAGCTAATTAAGACATTTCTTTTGACAGGCCGGATTGCGTTAAGCTCACTGTGTTGTACACAAGCTAATAATTTAATGTGTGTGTGTGTGTGTTTTTCCTCTCCACCAGTGCAACTAACTATGCTATACCCAGAAAATGTCAAAATAACAGAAGACTCAGAAGTTCAGTAGAAATGAATCTCAGGTAGAAGTAAAAAAAGAAAGCAAGTTAAACAGGGAAGCGATCCATTGCTGATGCGATTGATATGCATCCCTTTATCCATGTGGCTGGATGAGAGAGGTTTCAACATTCCTGTTTTCATTGATTTTGAGTTCTATACGATTTGCTCTCTGTGTAGCGCCTCATTTAGGCCCTCAGGTAACCAGTAGATGGGAGAAATCTCCTACATTCCATGATCCGGCATTTGAGTTTGGACCAGGTTCTGTTTTTCAAGTTCATACAATTCCAGAATGCAAATCACTGCATTTCGTTTCTTTTTGCAAATTCATTGCAAATCACGAATTGCGTTTCTCTTTACAAATCATTTGAAAATGCCCCATTTGCAACCCAGAATGCAAACACAAATGGCAGCACTTGTCCTCTGAAAGATGTTTCCAAATGCCTGAAGTTGCATTCTCTAAAAGTGTCCTTGAAAAATGAATAATTTTCTCAAATTGTGCAACTTTCTCAAAACACACAACTTTCCCCGTTGTATCTGGTCACTCTGCAAAAGAGGGCAGGGCTCCTGCAGCTTTAACTGTTGTGATGAAGAGGGAATTTCACCAGGTGCTGCATGCATAACAATGACACCTGCTGAAATTCCCTTTTCTATACAACCGTTAAAAATACAGGAGCCCTGTCCTCCTTTTCATATCGTAGGGTGACCATATGAAAAGGAGGACAGGGCTCCTGTATCTTTAACAGTAATGTAGATAAGGGAATTTCAGCAGGTGTCAATTGAAGAGGGTGAAATTCCCTCTTCATCACAATAGTTAAAGCTGCAGAAGCCCTGTCCTCTTTTGTATCTGGCCACTCTACCATAGCTAGTGTAGCTTTAACTGTTGTAATGAAGAGGGAATTTCACCCTCTTCAATTGACACCTGCTGAAATTCCCTTTTCTACATTACTGTTAAAGATACAGGAGCCCTGTCCTCCTTTTCATATGGTCACCCTATCATATCGTCACCCTAAAATATGGGGAGCAGGAATTTCCTGTGGCAGCCAGAAGTGTATATCTGAATGTATATCCCCTCCCCCTTCACCAATGCCAACAGTCCTCATGTTAGAGGAAGTGGGCCAGCCAGACATGTGTAGGGTGACCATATGAAAAGGAGGTCAGGGCTCCTTTATCTTTAACAGTTGTATGGAAAAGGAAAATTCAGCAGGTGTCATTTGTATATATAGAGAACCTGGTGAAATTTCCTCTTCATCACAACACCAATTCTGGCCCGCTTGCATTGGCTGCCTATACGTTTCCGAGCCCAATTCAAGGTGCTGGTTTTAACCTATAAAGCTCTACATGACTTGGGACCACAATACCTGATGGAACGCCTCTCCCGACATGAACCTACCCATACACTGCGCTCAACATCTAACGTCCTCCTCCGAGTGCCTACTCCGAGGGAAGCTCGGAGATTGGCAACAAGGGAGAGGGTCTTTTTCAGCCCCCTGAATAAAATCTATCTGTTCACAGCAAAAGCAGAGCAAAATCAAGCCAGGCTTCTAACAGAATGAAACCACTACTACTGCAGAACATACTGAACATGCTGAACAAGGGAGAGGGCCTTTTTGGTGGTGGCCCCCCAACTGTGGAATGATCTCCCCGATGAGGCTTGCCTGGCGCCAACACTGTTATCTTTTAGGCGCCAGGTCAAGACTTTTCTCTTCTCCCAGGCATTTAACACCATTTAACAATGCTAGGTTTGTTTTTTAACGGACCCCCAGAACTGTTGTTTTTAAATGGATACTGTTGTTTTTATACTGTTGTTTTTATGTTTTTAAATTTTGTATACTTTTAATGTTTACTTTTAATGTTTTTAACTTTTGTAAACCGCCCAGAGAGCTTCGGCTGGGTGTGTGTGTGTATAAATATAACAAATAAATAAATAAATAGTTAAAGCTGCAGGTGCCCTGCCCTCTTTTAAATCTGGTCACTCTAGTATAACTCCTGCAGCTTTAACTGTTGTGATGAAGAGGAATTTTCACCAGGTTCCCCATATATACAAAGGACACCTGCTGAAATTCCCTTTTCTATGCAACTGTTAAATATACAGGAGCCCCGTCCTCCTTTTCATATGGTCACTTGTCTAGGATGGCAGAAGAGAAGCTGTATATCATTGAAGTGCCTATTCCTGCTACCATCTAAATTCATTCCATGTAGCTGATAAAGGAAGCTGATAGTTGTGAAAGCAGGGCCCACCATAAGCCACCCTGCATATCAGTTGCCATAACCTTTGCCTTTTTTTACCTTGCTACATAGGGCAGAATCCTAAGTATGTTTAGTAGGGGTGTGATCCGCTCCGATTAGGAGCGTAGAAGCAGTAGCAGATTGGCCTGCTCCGCCTTACCCAGAGGCGGAGTAGGAGCGGACCGCGGACCCCTAGAAGCAAGGCGAAGAGAAGCGACCATTTTTCGGAGCTCCTAGTTCAGGCGGAGCACTCCGGTCGCCATCTTGAAAACATTTCGCCATAGGATTGCATTGCGGCAAATAATCGCGCATAACTAGGTTGTTTTTGAAGCTATCGTTCTGGAAATTCTTGTGCTCAGAGAGTCGTGGATGGGGGTCATTTGGAGACCACTCTCACCTCTCTGCGTCGTGTGGGTCGCGTGCTATATTTGTTTGAAAATCGGGTCAACCGCGCGGCTCAAACGGCGTTTTCGGCTTTTCGCCCATAGGATTGCATTGAGGGAAAGACTCCAGTGGTTTCAATCCAGTGGTTTTTAAGCTATCGTTCTGAAAATTCTTGTGCACAGAGAGTCGTGGATGGGGGTCATTTTGAGACTACTCTCAACTTTCTGCGTCGTACAGGTCGCGCGCTAGAAGTTTTTAAAAAATCGGCGGGAAAAATACCTTTTTCAAAGGGCTGAGGGGCAGAGTCAGCTCCCGGTCATGATGATCCCAAAGTTAGAGGAGGGCATAGGCAAAACAGGTAACTTGGGATTCTGGGAAACTTCTCTTTCTTCATCTGAACGGGCTTTTCCCCGTGTTTTTTAACACAGTAGCCCCACCAAATGCACAAACACAACCTGAAATCATATACTAAGCCAAGAATAAGAGATAGAAACACAGCACTGCTCCCCACCCTAACTTTGGGGAACAACTGAAAAGATGTGGTGCAAGGGGATGAGCTCCCCTAGGGCATCTCATCGTGGACGTGCCCCTACTCTCTCCTGCACTGGAAGGCCATTAGAGCCTTCCAAAGAGAGTAAAACGGTGGAGCAATGCCTATCATGAGTTGAAGTGAATGTTCACTTTTTAGTGGTGGAGCGATGCCTGTTATGAGTTGAAGTGAGCGTTTACTTCTTAATCTCAGAGCTGTTGGTGGCTGTCTTGAGTTGAACTGGCAGCTGCTTCCCCCTCCCCCGGGCATGTCCCCCTATTGCTGGTAAAAGACAGATATAGCCTTTTTAAAAAAAATCTTCTTGCTGTTTATTGAGCAACACTGCTGCTTTTAATTCCACCCCTCCTTTGTTTATTTATTGATTTATTCCATTTTATATGCATTACTGGCTTATCCTTGGCTCACTTCCTTATGCCCCCAGAAATGCCAGCTGCATGCCTGCCTGCCTTCCCTCCCTCCTCCCCTGCCCACCTCGCAGGGATGTTGTGTGTGTGTGGCTTTGACTCAGGGGAGAAGTCCTTCCTGCGCTCACTTGGAGTTTTGGAAGTTCCAAATTTTGCAGGTTTAAGCCCCGCCAAAAAACAGAGGATGATGGGACTGCCTTGAGTCTCGGCGTGCGTATGTATCCCTGGATAAGCTTTCATGGTGGTGAGTTTGAGGTTTTTTTTTAACGTGCAAAATTGACGGAGCTATGGAAAGGGGTGTTGGATTTTCATAAATTCCCCAAAAATCAGGGGATGATGGGACTGCCTTGAGTCTCGGCTTGTGTATGTATCCCTGGATAAGCTTTCATGGTGGCAAGTTTGAGGTTTCTAACGTGCAAATTGACGGAGCTATGGAAAGGGGTGTGAATGGGGTGCCCGATTTTCAAAAATTCCCCCAAAATCAGGGGATGATGGGATTGCTTTGAAACTTGGCGTGCGTGTGTATACCCCCATGAGGTGTCATGGTGCCAAACGTGAGGTTTCTAACTTGAACAGAAAAAAAGTTGTATAATTTTTTAGCTTTCAATGCAAGCCTATGGGGGGGGGGAAACGGAGCTCCGGATCCGGATCCGGAGTTCCGAGCGGAGCGGGGGCGGGCGGAGCGGCCCGATCCGGAAAATGGCGGATCTGCAAGTGAAGCGGAGCGGGGGGTCCGTGCACACCCCTAATGTTTAGACAGAAAAATCCCTACAATTCCCAGCATGCCCTAGTCAACATGGCTGGCTGAAGGGATGCTGGGAGCTGTAGGACTCTTTCTGTCTAAATGCGCATGGGATTGCTCTCTTAGTGGGAGATGTTTTGGCACCTTCCAACAAAGATGACAGATCACTTTCCCAACAATACTTTCCCTTACCTCCTCCTCCCCTCTGCAGTCTTTCCTCTTTGAATAGTCTGATTTATCTTCCATTTTAATTCTGCCTCTCATGGTTGGCTTACCTAAGTTTAACATCACTCTCTTCCAACCCTCCCCAAATCCTCTCCCTTTAGGACTTGGTAGCTGCTCGATTCAAAATTTCATTCTTGCGAGAAAAGCCCCCCTTTCAACGTGGTAGTTAAAACATCGTGGATAATCAAATGAAATGATAAAATAGTCCCCTAAGGGAGAACATACTGCAATTTGTAAAATATTCCCTCCAGATGTCTCAAGAAAAAATCTCTCCCCCCCCTACCTTCGCAAAATTCCCACCCTGCAGCAGGATCTGATTTGCATTGTAGACATGCCAAAGCAATTGACGAATAGGACAGGCTTTTGTTTATGCCAGAGCGGGGGTCAGCCATGCCATGCGAGGTGAGATGCTCTCTGCAGGTGCTATTAAGGGTTGCAGAGTAGAAGATGAACAGGACTGGGTGAGGTAGCTCAGGTTCCCAGAACATTCTTCTAAGCAAGCTCCACTTTAATAGATCGGAGTTATGCAAGAGTGCACGATTTCTATGACGAACATCAGAAGAGCCCAGCTTGGTTGGTAAGGTCACAGCTGCCACAGTGATCCATGCACTGGTAACCTCAAGATTAGATTACTGCAATGCACTCTATGTGGGGCTTCCCTTGAGATTGGCCTGGAAACTGCAGCTATTGAAGAATTTAGCAGTTTGTTAGCCGAGGGGAGCAGCCTACCATGAAACGTTACACCTTTGTTCAGAGAACTGGGCAGTTTACAAAGGTTAAAAGCATTAAACATTAAATTACAGTTAATAAACCCATTAAAATGCAGTGTAAATGTTTAAAAAAACCATTTACATAAAACACATAAATGAACAGTATGCATGAAGACAACATATACCTTAAGACAACACGGAGCCATCAGCCATAACCATAAGACAAATCCAGGACTGATTAAAAACTCATCATATGCTTCCAGGTTCCTGAGAAAAGAGATAAGTCTTTACCTGGCACTGAAAAGATGAAATTGTTGGTGCCAGGTGGGCCTTGTAACAGATGTCAGGGCCCACCTGACAGCCCTGCAAGGTAGGCTCCTGGACTAAATGTCCTGAACTCCCAGGCAACCCACCACCCTAGCCTTGTCCACAACCGGGACAAGCCAGATGTTCAGGGAATAACACACAGACACACATTTAGGGACCAAAGCAAATTTATTGCAATCACTAAAACTAACACGCAAGGCCTTGGTTGGTAAAAAGCCTCTTAAAAAGGGAAAGGGAAAAGGGAAATGAGGCAAAGGGAGTGATGCAGAAAGGTGAGTGAAAGCTCTAACACTCAGCCATTACCTAGGGTGACCATATGAAAAGGAGGACAGGGCTGCTGTATCTTTAACAGTACTGTAAAAAAGGGAAATTCAGCAGGTGTCAATTGAAGAGGGTGAAATTCCCTCTTCATCACAACAGTTAAAGCTACACTAGCTGTAGTAGAGTGGCCAGATAGCAAAAGAGGGCAGGGCTTCTGCAGCTTTAACTGTTGTGATGAAGAGGGAATTTCACCCTCTTCAATTGACACCTGCTGAAATTCCCTTTTCTATATTACTGTTAAAGATATAGGAGCCCTGTCCTCCTTTTCATATGGTCACCCTACCATTACCCCAATAAACAGTCATCCGTCCCCACACCCAGCCGGAACAATGGCTGGCCTTCTCCAAGATACCCACACACGTTAAAACATAAAAAACCTCTCTAACTCCGAGCAAACCCCTCCTGGTTGCCTCGGACCTGATCTTCCCACTTGACGTACGCACGCACCACCGAGGAAGATGGAGGGTCTTCTTCGTGGGGCTTTTTATCTCTTCCTTGGCTCTCCAACTCCATGACCCTGATTAACCAACCGGTGCCCTTCCTGGGCTTCTGTCAACCCTTCCCCTCAGGGACGGGAGCCACCTTCTTTTCCCACAGCTGAAGAGAGTTAGCTTCCCAGCCACCCTGATAATGCTGAGGTGGGAGTTACACAGGCTCTGGGCAGGAACGACCTTGGCCAGCAGCCACCAGCTCTCTTCCTCCCACCCGAGCCTGGCACAGCAGATTTGGAACACAAGAGAGCATACATAGAAGGAATCAGCTACCTAGGGAGGTTGTGGGCTCTCCCACACTAGAGGCATTCAAGAGGCAGCTGGACAACCATCTGTCAGGGATGCTTTAGGGTGGATTCCTGCATTGAGCAGGGGGTTGGACTCGATGGCCTTGTAGGCCCCTTCCAACTCTGCTATTCTATGATTCTATGAAGGCAGACATCAAAATCACGTAGCAACAACTCAGAGGTCCTTCACAGGCCTTGTCAGGGAGACCATTCCACAGTGGGGGGGGGCACCACTGAGAAGGCCCCCGCTCTTGTTGTTGCCTTATGAGCCTCCCTCAGAGGAGGCACCCAGAGGAGGAACTGGATGCTGAGTGTACAGTACCGGTCGGTTCATGCAGCGGCCAGATTGATTTCAGGAACCAGAAGGTTCGACCATATAACACCTGCTCTGGTCCGCTTGCACTGGCTGCCCAATTCAAGGTGCTGGTTTTGACCTATAAAGCCTTACACAGCTTGGGACCACAATACCTGATGGAACGCCTCTCCCGATGTGAATATACCCGGTCACTACGTTCAACATCTAAGGTCCTTCTCCGGGTGCCTACTCCGAGAGAGGCTCAGAGTGTGGCAACGAGGGACAGGGCCTTTACAGTGATGGCCCCCAGACTATGGAATGATCTCCCTGATGAGGCTCGCCTGGCACCAACGCTGCCATCTTTCTGGCACCAGGTTAAGACTTTCCTCTTTGCCCAGGCATATGGCGGCACATCTTAATCACCCACATGTTTAGTTTTTTAACAGTTTTTAATGCTTTGTGTGTGTATGTTCTGTGTTTCAGAATTTTAAATTTTGTATATTCGTTTTTATCTTAATTTTAGAATTTCTGTAAACCGCCCAGAGAGCCCTGGCTATGGGAGCGGTATATAAGTGCAATAAATAAATAAATAAATAAATAAATAAATAAATAAATAAAATGTCGGGAGAGGCGCTCCATCAGGTATTGCAATCCTGAGCCATGTAGGGCTTTACAGGTTAAAACCAGCACCTTGAATCAAGCTCCTTTAAAGCATGTATACAAAAATGTATATGTTAGGAGGAAGAATGTTATTTCCCCTAATAAGCATTTTAAGCATTATATAGGAAAATTGGTTGCAAAAATGTGTGTATAATATATTAGGCAAAATGCATTCAAAAAGGCACGCATTTGGGAAACGCTTATGAATTCTCAAAAATACTTACGAATTCTCCAGAAATACTTACAAATTCTGATGCAAAATCCCTTTTTAAATCATCACCATCATCATCATCATCATCATCTCAATTTGGAATGAACCGAATTTAAGATTCGGAACATGAAAATGACAGATTTGCCTGACTCTCTAGCCATTTCACAGCTCACTCCCACTCCAGATCTTGACACTTTCATTCTCTCAGGTAACTTCGTTGTGCCCCTCCTCCTCCTCCTCCTCCTCCTCCTCCTCCTCACTCTTAACGAGCAGGTGGCAATCTAACATCGTGAACAGTGGTACGTCTGCTGACGCCCTCCCAGCACCTACCAGCCTAGCCTGAATGCTTCCATCTCCCTATTAATTACGTGTCATTGTGTTTTACACTGATGAATTCCTTTGTGGTAGCTGAAGAACAACGCAGGTTGCATTTGGCACCTAAGACGCACCTCTACAGCAGGGTAATTAAAAAACAAAGACCCCCTTTGAGTGGCAGCCGCTCAAACGCGCCTTTCTTCTTTGTTTGAGAAGACATTGTTTATTAATTAAAAGCAGCATTTCTAAACTGGGAACAAGATGAAATGTTGGCCTTCTGAACCCCCGTTGCATCATGCCAAAGATAACAGGAGCAAGTTTCTCTAACTCTGGGAATGCGCACTTGGCTTTGTTGGTTCCTTTCTGGTGCTGCAGCTCTCAGGGTTGAACTACTTGTTACGGCAGGAGGCTGGTGTCTTCTCATCAGTGCCGGCTCGATGATTTTGAGTAGGGTGATTCTACAGAAAGGAGGACAGGGCTCCTGTATCTTTAACAGTTGTATAGAAAAGGGAAGTTCAGCAGGTGTCATTTGTATATATGGAGAACCTGGGCAGGATCTACACTACTGCTTTAAAGTGCTCTAAAACAGTTATAAAGCGCTATAAAACTGTTATAAAGCGCTTTAAAGCAGTAGTGTAGATCCAGCCCTGGTGAAATTCCCTCTTCATCCAAACAGTTAAAGCTGCAGGAGCCCTGCCCTCTTTTGTATCTGGTCAAGCCCATCTTGCTTGCCTCCAGCAGAGGGGTACTGAAAGCAATCCAGCTGTAAACCAGGGATCGGAAACCTGTGGTCCTCCAGACATTTTTGCACTACAGTGCCCATCTTCCTGGCTAATTATCTAAGCTGGCTGGTGCTAATGGGACTTGGAATCCAATAAGATTTTTTATTTATTTTATTTGCTTACTGTATTCAAGATGGGTGACTGGTTTCCCAATCTTGCTCCAAATGTTGATATGCCCCATTCAGAGCTGTGGATGCTGGACACTACTGTTAGCAGCAGCAACAGCAGCAGGATAGCAGAACAGGTAACCCAGGGCGGTGGTGGAGGAATGCATTTGGCAAGGTGCTTTTGCTCAGACAGCCTTTGACTTTGCCAATGATGCCGAGAACAAGGGGTTAGGTGGACTTACGTATGTTGGCACACCAGCATGTCACAACCAATTTGAGTCTGTAAGCCTTCACTCGCTTGGAAGGCTCTTGTTTGCTCCAGGTATCTAAATTTAGCCTTTTTTCTTTTCTTTTTTTTTGTCAGCTAGAAGAACTTATGTTACAGAAAAGAATGCTTGCAAATCTTAGCCATGTCACACCTTATTAGTCATGCAAGCACTTAAAAAGCAAGGGGAAGAAATGCAACATTCTACGGATTTATGGAGGCAGGTCTTTTTCTTCCTTATTAAAGGGGATATATATATATATATATATATATATATATATATATATATATATGCCACCTTGAGCCTTTTCAGGATTTACTTCAGCTCAAACGAGACCGAGTTTTAGAGCATTAAATTCTGTGAACAATGCAGCTTTGGGGAGAAGGCATATTTGCAGTTCTGAAACAACTGAGGAGGGGAGCAGAAGGCCGCTTGCAACTCCACGATTTGGTGCAGTCTTTTATTCACATCCCCCTCCAATCACAGTCAAGAGGGTATTTTGCTGACATGCCGCTCTTTTGGGTTAACTATTGCAGCCTCTGCTGCTGACTGGCGTTACACGCACAGCCACGGAGCTTCAGCAAGGCCTGAAAACTCTACATTCTCTTTTTATTATTTTGAATGTTTCTGAGAAAGCGGTTTGTTATGAATTAGCGGTCTCTTGATCGGCCGTTCTGCTGTCCCATGTGGCAAGTCGTAGAAAGAAGGCTGGAAGTCGGAAGAGTTGCCTCATCTTCCTTGGTTCTACCATAGTTCCACTTAGCTTAAGAAGGCACTTGGCCCTGGCTTAGCACCGGGCTAAGCCAGCATTACCCAAACTACTGCTCCCCAGATGTGTTGGGCCAGATCTACACCAAGCAGTTTATGACCTTTGCTAGACCATGGGTTAGCCCCGGGTGAACCCCGGGCTCGCCCCTGTGCGTCCAGATGACGCACAGGGTATCCCAGATTCAGGCAGGGGTCAACCCTCTCTTGCCCTGGGGTAACAGGCTCCAGTTGTAGCCCGGTATTTCCCATGGCCTCGGGCTGAGCCTGAGACCGGGAGTGTGTAGACCGTTCCGCCACTTTTCCCGGCTACTGCAATTACTCGCGAGTAGCCGGGAAAAGCGGCGGACGGGGTACAGTGCTCCTCAGGGCAGGGGGGGGGGAGATCAGGACGGGGGGGAGATTGGGGCGGGGGGGAGTAGCGACATAATTCTCTAAAAATATATATACTTACCATTGCCGCTTGAGCGTTCCTGCGCAGTGGCCTCTTTAAACAAACAAACAAACAAAAGGCGGACACGATGGGGCTTCCAAAGGCCATCGAGTCCAACCCCCTGCTCAAAGCAGGAATCCACCCCTAAAGCATCTCTGACAGGTGGTTGTCCAGCTGCCTCTTGAAGGCCTCTAGTGTGGGAGAGCCCACAACCTCCCTAGGTAACTGATTCCACTGTCGCACTGCTCTAACTGTCAGGAAGTTTTTCCTGATGTCCAGCCAGAATCTGGCTTCCTTTAACTTGAGCCCGTTATTCCGTGTCCTGCACTCTGGGAGGATCGAGAAGAGATCCCGGCCCTCCTCTGTGTGACAACCTTTTAAGTATTTGAAGAGTGCTATCCCGTCTCCCCTCCATCTTCTCTTCTCCAGGCTAAACATGCCCAGTTCTTTCAGTCTCTCTTCATAGGGCTTTGAGTTGATTCATGACCTTTACCCTTTAACCGATGGATTCTGTGTCTAAATTCAAAGAATTTCCTCTCGTTTCCAGAACTTCGACATGAACAGCCCCATGAACAAATGGACAGGAAGGGAAGATAACTTACAGCAGGGATGCAGAATCTGAGGCCCAGGGGGCAAAACTGACCCCTCTGAGGTTTCCAATCCAGCCGGCTGTGGTTCCTCAGACGGCCACGCCTCTTTCTCCAATCCCACAAATTACCCCAAGACCACAGTACTTTCCTTGCATTTGTGCATTTTGCCCTCTATACTAAAGGAAGAAGAAGTGGAAACCCATCTCTCAAGGCTTAGTTATGTGTCAGTAAGAGCTTTATGCTAAAACATGCTAATAGTTTTGGTGTATTGGGGGTTTGGCCCCACCCACTACTGCAGTGTGGTCCTGGGAAGGTTCTCCTAAGTGAAATTCAGACCTTGGGTTGGAAAAGGTTCTGTAAGCCTGATGTACAGCTCTATAAACAAATGCTAGTAGCATCATCCTTATTTTTTTATCTCCCCTTTCCGCTTCTCTTTTTTCATTCTTTATTCCAACGACATACCAGAACCAAATTAACCTAAAAAATTCCAGAGTCAGGCATTAAAGCTGCCATTTTAAAATGGATACTTTAAGCTACAGTCCTATATAGTTGCATACCTGGGCGTAGGCCCCATTGAATTCAATGGGACTTACTTCTAAGTACGCATATATAGAATTGTGCTATTAGCTGATTACTCTATTAAGGCATATGAGTATGCTGAATTATATGCGTTGTTTATATATTTGATTTTTCAAAAAATATTTGCAATTTTAAATGTTTTAATATTGTAGCATGTTTAATTATATTTTTAGTTTTTGTATATTTCTATCTGTTTTAACTGTACATGTTTTAATTTGTAAAGCTGCCTTGAGTCCCAGCATTGGGAAAAAGGTGGGAAATAATAATAATAATAATAATAATAATAATAATAATAATAACAATGATGATGTTTTTAAGCATGCTCTTTCTCTCTCACGCAAACACACACTGCTACAAACCCCCATCCCAAATGGGGGTGGGGAGCTGTGCTTTTAATAACTGCTAAGCAGGATGAAGTCTGACAGGTGCAGCTTCTCCCATTAGAGGAGGCCCGGGGCCATTACCAGCATTCCAGGATTCCTACCTGGTTACGGAAGCTCATCTCTCATTGCCAAATCCCGTCCGGCTCGCCCCAAATGACAGATGGTTCTGCCTCACTGCCAGCCGGCACAGATGTGATCTCCGCTGCCAGATAAACAGTGTGGCTCGTCTGGGTACCCAGTAACCTAAATTGCCCTGGGCAAGAAAGGAAAAAAGATAGAAACTGAAACCATGGTGAGAGTGAAAGAGGTTCTTCGTGTTCGATACAGGGTGTTGAGTTATTTGTTTTTGTTTGGAAAGAAGCTGATTTGGTTTCACTATAGCATGACAGTAGGTGTAAATGGCCAGCACATGGGCCCAATTCGGAATCACGTTAGTAATTTATTTATTTATTTAGAATATTTATATACTGCTCCCCATTGAAAAATTTCAGAGCGGTGTACAAGGTAAAATGAAAATAAAAACAGAATAAAAACAGTTAAAACAAAATTTAAAAAGAAGCAAAAACAGAAATCCAAGGCTGCATGTTAGAGAAAGGCTTCTTGGAATAAAGATGTTTTCAGGAGGCGCCGAAAGGAGTACAAGGTTGGCGCCTGCCTGGCCTCCAGAGGCAGGGCATTCCACAGGTGGGGGGCCACCACGCTGAAGGCTCTTCCCCTGGTGGATTCCAATCGGAGGATGGATCTAGGTGGAACCACCAGGAGCAGGCCCTCGGATGACCTCAGTGACTGGGCAGGTTGGTAAGGGAGAAGGCGCTCTCTCAGGTATCCTGGTCCCAAGTTGTTTAGGGCTTTGTACACAAGTACCAGAACCTTAAACTTGGCCCGGTAGCGAATAGGCAGCCAGTGCAGTTCCCTCTAATCCATTGTTCAGGATTTGCGAGACTGCAAAATTGGAGAGGACAGCAACTGTTCTCACTCTTCTGTGCACCTTTTCTGATGCACTAATCTTTTATTAAACTTCCCACCCCGCAAATAATAGTTCACAGCAGAGGTGCAGAACCAAAACCCAGTGGGCCCCACCCAGTCCTCTTGGATGTCAGAGAAATCCGCAATGGATTCCAACGGTTTGGATTTCTATGATCCGACCTGTAGATTCTGCAGCTTTCCCCAAGTTATATGAATTCTGCAGATTTGTGGGTTTGTTTGTTTATTACTTGGGAGGGGGGGAGTTTGCAAATGTGCACTTCTACTAATGCATATTTGCGCAAGCTAGGCTTCTAGTACAAGAAGGTGTCAGAGGGATTCCCCAGCCTCCAGCCCAGTGTTTCCCGAACACAGAGTGTTTGCCAGAGACTTCCAGGGAGCAAAAGGCCTGGCTGGACTTCGCATCCGTGCTGTGTACCATCAAGCTGCCAATAGATGGCGCTGCCGTGACTTCCTCTCCTATTATTTTCTTGCCCGATATGTGAATCCCATTTCAGAAGGGACGGACCTTTTCGAGTAGCGATGCAGAAGGCCCCAATGAACGTGGTCAACAGGGACTTGGATCTCTGTATTGTGTTTTGGTATGATGGTGAGAGAGAAACTGGTTGTGCTGAGAGAGACACTTGCCTGTGAGCAGCTGGTCAGCCACTGTGTGAACAGAATGCTGGACTAGATGGACTCTTGGGCCACAGCTAGACCTAAGGTTTATCCTGGGATCATCCAGGGTTCGCCCCTGCCTGAGCACTGGATCCCCTGTGTGTCACCTAGATGAACAGGTTTGAACCCTGGATGATCTAGGGATAAACCTTAGGTCTAGCTATGGCCTTGGTTTGACCTAGCAGGGCTCTTCTGATGTTCTTATGTCTCATTCTCTTATGTATTGAGCAGGCAGCGGGGGATTGGCTCTGATACTGCAGCTAAAGTATGGATCTCAGCTTCTCATATGTGAACACAAACACCCAGAGGTGGCCCTAAAATTTATTTCTTGATCACTATTTTCTTTCTTTCTTTCTTTCTTTCTTTCTTTCTTTCTTTCTTTCTTATTCACTACTAACATTTATATACCGCCTTACTTGCTAAGAAGCCATCAGAGTAGCGTACAACAATTTAAAGCAATAAAACCCCAGCAAACGGACCCTTTGCATGGCTTGGAATGGCCCTTAGTTCGACACAGCAAAATCTTCAAGCAAACTTACGCAGCTGACAGAGTAGGACATGTTGTTCCTGTCTCATCTGAATGGATCCATGTCTGCTGGCACCCCTAGGCCATGGTGCTCCGTTAGAGACTTTCAAGGGAGGTGTCTGTCTGTCCACTCCATCCCCTCTGGGGAAGGGGGGCTGCCCCACAGCAGTGGGCAGGGCTATAGCTCAGTCCCTCGGCCGCCTAATCTCCCTTGCCTTCAAACTGCGCAGACGGCAAAGCATCTCCCCCTAAGTGGCTGAAGTTGTTACTGCGGACTTCAAGCACATGGACACATTTAAATTAATTAAAATCAATGTGTTTTAAAAACAAAGTAACACTGACATGGCACACTCTTAGGGCCCCCTTAGTCTGTATCTCAGGTTTCAGTGTATTAAGTTTCATGGTCGTGGCATTATGGTGTCATCTTTCCGGCACCAGGTAAAGACTACTCTCTATTTCCAGGCATTTAATGATATATGATGAAGCATCTCTGGCCTTAGCTAGACCTAGTGGTCTAGTGGGGTGGAGGGGTGAAGATCCCGCAATATTTTTATCGCGAGATCTCCCCGTCAGTACACATGCGGCACCCGACAACCTCAGAGGTAGCGGCATCACACCCGCCATTTTCTTTTCTTCTTCTTAAGGGGACAGCAGCGCACGAACGCTCGTGCACAAAAGGTAAGTAATTTTTTTTAAAAATAATTACTTTCCCCGCTCCCCCACCCCACCCCCGATGGGCACAGTGCTCCTGAGGAGCGCTGCGCCCCGTGCACGGGTCCTGGCTCCTCGCAAGGAATCGCAAGGAGCTGGGACAAACCGCGGTGCCCAGCCACAAGTTCCATGGTCTCTGGCTCAGCCCGAGACTGTGGAAAAACCGGGCCTAAAGGGGAGGGCAAGATCCCAGGGCAAGGGAGGGCTCATCCCTCCCTGATCCTGGGATCCCCTGTGCATGATATGAACGCACAGGGACGATCCTGGGGATCACCCCGGGATAAAGCTCCGCCTAGCTATGGCCTATGTCTGCTGTTTTAGAACAGGTTGATTAGGGGTGGAGGGGAAACATTGTTTTATTTTTTAGTCATTTACATTGTTTTAGAGCCTCGTATGGCTCAGAGTGGTAAAGCAGCAGTTTCTGCAGCTGAAACTCTCCCCACGGCCTGAGTTCGATCCCAGCGGAAGCTGGTTTCAGGCAGCCGGCTCGGGTTGACTCAGCCTTCCGTCCTCCCGAGGTTGGTAAAATGAGTACCCAGTTAGCTGGGGGAAAGGTAATAACGGCCAGGGAAGGCAACGGCAAACCACCCCGCTATAAGGCCTGGCAAGAAAATGTCAGCGAAAGCAGGCGTTCCTCTAGGAGTCAGCAATGACTCAAGTGCTTTGCACAAGAGGTTCCTTTCCTTTCCTTACATTGTTTTACTTTTTCTATGTTAAAAAATGTAGACTATTTTTATTAAGCTATATTTTGCATATTTTATCCATTGTTGTAAACTGCCCAGAGAGAACTTCAGTTATGAGTGGTACAGAAATAATAATAATAATAATAATAATAATAATAATAATAATAATAATGGTTTTTTGTGAATAAGTCCAGTTGGTCTGATTCAGAAAGAATATACTTTTTGTTTACATGCACTAACAAGACTGTCATATTGGCACTGGCCAACTTCACTCTTACAGCCCAAATGTATAGAGCAAAATTTCTGACTTTGCATGTATGATTTGTTTTAGCATTGTTTTATTATGCTTGTTGTAACCAAAGCTTTACTACTACTACTACTACTACTACTACTAATAATAATAATAATAATAATAATGCAGCAATAATAAATCATAGATATTGATAGCCCTCTTTCCCAGTTGAGACTGGCCCCCCAAAGTGGGTTGCAATTCAAATCCAGGAAAAAAGTCCCCTATATTAGGGCGGTGTTGCAGTCTACGCTGCTCCTTGGTGCACAACACTCATCGTAGTTGCAATTTCTTCAGTGCCCATCATGGGGCCTCATTGTTTTGAGCGTGATGGGGTGATCCCCTGTCCTCAAGGAGCTTACAATCTTAAAGTCAGACCTTGTTTTTCTCTACAGCTTCTCACACACAAGCCTCTTCAGCTGTGGGTAATGAGAAACAGGGTTGGGGCAGGGTGGGGGATAGAAAAAATGATCCTATTAAATATATATGAGGAAGATTTTATGCAGCAGCCATAATGAGACTTTTTGTTGTTGTTTATTTTCCATGAAATGCAGCCAGATAAATCGCAGTTAGCTAAATTTAGCTGGGTTCTGGGAGGGGGGAGCATTAAAACACATACCATGTGGCATTATTGGGGAACACGATGCTCTTGATCTATGCGCTTGTCATGCGCCAGACTACCTGATGCCTCTGCCATTCCTGAAGCAAACCAGTGGCAGTGGCGACACTGCAAACCCACGTTTAAAGCTGAGAAGGGGACAGAAATGGGGGGAGAGGTCATCTGAATGCAGAACAGCAGAGACTTCTCTAGCCTTGAAGGGATGTGTGTGACCTTGTGTTTTACTGCACGTTTACTGCATCGTTTGCCTATGGATTTCACTGCCAGAAGACCACCCCTGCCTTCAATGCCTTTAAAACTGCACACATCCACAGAGGCTGGACCTGTGAAGTGGCTACCCATCACGCAACAGCAATGGAACCTCCTTGTTTACAGTTGGGATGTATGAATTTTGTTAAATCCATTCCACCTCTGTTTCATGGATTGTCTTTCATCCTATCATCCACTCATTGATGGAATCTGATTTTTTAAGACCAGAATTTTGTTCTCTTTGAGCAAATTCCTGCTCTTGTGCAATTGCGCATGAGTGAAGCAAATCAGGGCTAATGCACATTAGCACCCTTCCCTCCCAAAGTGGAAAAATAGTCTGCTAGTCTGTGGAATCCGCATGACTCAGAAAAACCTGCAGAACCCACAGGTTGGACTCATACAAATCCAGATGTGTTGCTGAACTTCATGCCTGGCTGGGGAGCCAAATCCAGGCCCCCCAGAGTTCCCAGAACACCATACCCCCTTTCTTCCAACAACCAATCATTGGGGGGAGGGTGTTTCTGGGCTTTTGTGCAGCCCCCTAAAAGGCTGAAAGAGGGTCAAATCCCTGCCATAAGGAGGATGGACCTGTGTGAGTGGACCTGGGGGTCCGTTTTCAAGTAGCCAGGGCCAGGAGGGCACCTGAACTCCCTGCCCCACACTGGCTCACACCTCCCTTCCTTTTGTGCCCACACTGCTTCCAAACTCTACAGAAATCTGTGGCATGTCTGGGTTTAGAATACAGATGGGCAACGCGCAGGCCGCAAACCACATGTGGGCTTCGGTGCGCAGATCACAGGCTGCCTGCCCCCCTAGCCATGTTTGCACCCTCACCTTTTCCTCTGCTGTCATTACCCCATATGGTGCCGGTATTTCTGTATTTGAAATACTTCTATGCCACTCCTGAGCCAAAAAGGCTCCCAAAGCTGCTTATATAGAACCTGTTCAACAAGGCAGCCCTGCCCGCAGGCTTGCAATCTAAAAGGACACGATGTCAAAGGAAAGGGGAACAGGGAGGGAAGAGGGAAGACATTGGTTCTTTTAGCAGGGCTGGTGGCATATCCCTGCTCTCCCTTTCATTTCCCTCAGCACTGCCTGTTGAAATGGCTCTTGCTGGCGACAGGAGCCTTTGTATTGTGGTGGGAGCTAAAACTACCACCATGGGGGCCGCTGCCACTTCAGCAGCAAATGCACCAGTGGCAGGGTGTCCAAGAAGAACAGCCGAATCTCACGCCCTTCGTCAGAAACTGGGAAAAGAGAATAGAGGTTTAGATCCCGTCTCCCCCGTGTGCTACATAACCGAGAGTTGGATGGATTCATTTTTTATGAAGCTCAGCATGTTCAGGAATAAAATATCACATGCAAAATGTAAGAATCCTCGGCTGCCAGCATCCATTTCTTAACCATGGCTGTTTGGGCCTTCCCTGATTTCAAGCAGGAGTTGGGTACGAAGGGTGAACGCAGCCACCAGCTCCAGAAATGTGCCCGCATGCGAGCACCACGGGCACTTCCGAAGATGAGCACCATTTTATTTATTTATTTCCATTTTATAATAAAATGCCTGCCCCCGGTCCTGTGGTTAAGGGAGTGATGAATTAGGCCCCTTTGGAGGGGACCCGGCAGCATGTTGGATGCGCCACAGTGGAGCACTTCCCTGCTTCTTGCCTGCCGGAGCTTCGCCGTGATTGATTAAGCCAGCAACCCTGGAGAAGGCAACTTGCCGCTTTTCTGCAGAAACAATCGCGCTGAGTGGAACGGCGGGGATGGAAATGTGGCACCATTCTTTCTCTGCCCTCATTTCTCAGGAAGGGACATGGGAAGCAGGTCAGGGCTGGGCCGTGTGGGTATCATAGAATCATAGAACAGCAGAGTTGGAAGGGGCCTACAAGGCCATCGAGTCCAACCCCCTGCTCAATGTGGAGTAACGGCCTGAGGTCAGCCAGGAGCCCTGGGACAAAACAAGAGTCAAGATGTGAAAGCAAGGCAAACCAAAGGACAAACTGGGAGGCAGGACTGAAGAGGAAGTCAGGCATCAGGGCTGAACGTCAACTGAGGGTACAGGAATACACCAGAACTCAGGAAGACCATGTGGCTTGAGCGAGGTTGAACTGGAACAGGAAGTTCTCTTCTGCTGGTTCAGGAACCATAGATCCATATCCGATGCACATTGAAATGGAGATTGGCATGTACTTGTGGATACCTTTTACCTGCACGTCTTCCACTGGAGCATGCATTCAAAATGTTCATTCGAGTATGTGTCCCTGTCCACATTGTGACTGCATCAGTGCGATGATATCTGAGTGTATTCAAGAGCCTTCTTTTGCAAATAGACGGTAAGGTCATAAGAAAAAGAGGCATTTTGAGGGAAACTTGGCCAGCTTTGATTGAATTGATTTAATTATGGTTTAATCGTATACAGCCAATTGGTTACCCACAAACAAAATTAAATATAATAAAACTAAACATTGACTGAGTTACTTTTAACTGTAGGTGTCTCTTAATTCCTTCATGATTTGTTTACAGGCCATGTTTTATTGGCATATCATTGTGGGTTTTGCCTGCAGCTGTTTTAAAGGCATACAGAGACTTATAAACGTTATTTTGTTAAATTTAACAGCTTAGAGACTTTCTTTCTGAGCAATATTTATTTATTTATTTATTTATTTATTTATTTATTAAATTTCTATACTGCCCAATAGCTGGAGCTCTCTGGTTAAACTTTGATTGGGTTACTTTTAACTGTAAATGTCTCTTAATCACTTCATGATTTGTTTATAGGCTGCATGTTACCTGTCATATCATTATACTTTTGCCTACACTTGTATTTATAAAGGTGTACAGAGACGTTTTTGGTGTTCATATTTGATTTTGCAATTATGTTTGTTTAATTATACTTGACTTTTTTATATTGAAAATAAAACTTTACAGTATGTTGTTATGGAAGATAGCCTGATTCTAAAAAAGAAAAAAAAAGTGTTATGGACATAAATAAACTCCTGACTAAATTATAGCAAAACACGTTGTTGTTTGTGGAATCTGCATATCAATATCTTTCCAGTGAAGTGTGTTTCATGAGAATCGGTCGATGAAAAGGCAATAAAAAAAGGGATGATCAATTATCTCCTGAGTTTAAATTATATAAGATTTTTAAAAAGTAAATCTGTAAGGTGTTTGCTATTTTCTTTTGAATGGAAATGAATGCCCAGATTGTATGTTTTTAATCACTCACCTAGACTAGCCCTTTGTTTTCCAACTATGACCAATGGCAGCTCGTCTTCCTCCTTTCCCCTTTCAGTAGGGGTTCCGCAAGGCTCGGTGCTTGGCCTGTTGTTGTTTTCCTTATACATGTTGCCCTTGGGCAAGCTTATTCAATCTCATGGCCTCCAATATCATCTGTACGCCGATGATACACAACTATATCTGTCATCTCCAGAACTTTCTCCTGATGTTCACGATCGTATCTTGGCATGTCTTTCAGATATCTCAGCTTGGCTGCTTCATCGTCGCTTGAAGCTTAACATGGCAAAGACTGAATTGCTTGTTTTTCCTCCTAAACCTTCTCCTCATCTCTCATTCTCTCTTACTGTCAATGATGTTACGCTTACTCCGGTCAAGGAAGCTCGTAGCCTTGGCTTTATCTTCGACTCCTCGCTCTCCTTTATTCCACATATTGAGGCAGTAGCTAAATCTTGTCGATTTTTCCTGTATAATATTGCCAGGATTCGATCATTTTTGTCTGTCTCTTCTGCCAAGACGCTTGTTCATGCACTGGTTATTTCACGGTTGGACTACTGCAACCTTCTTCTCTCTGGCCTTCCTTCTTCTCACATCAGTCCGTTGGTTTCTGTTCACCACTCTGCCGCAAAGATCATCTTCTTGGCTCGCCGCTCCGACCATGTTACTCCGCTTCTGAAATCTCTTCATTGGCTTCCAATTCACTTCAGAATCCAATATAAACTTCTCCTGTTAACCTTCAAAGCTTTTCACGGTCTAGCTCCTTCCTATCTCTCCTCTCTCATCTCACACTATTGCCCCGCTCGTGCTCTTCGCTCCTCTGATGCCATGTTTCTCGCCTGCCCAAGGGCCTCTACTTCCCTTGCTCGGCTTCGTCCATTTTCGTCTGCTGCCCCTTACACCTGGAACGCTCTTCCAGAACATTTGAGAACTACAAGTTCAACCACAGCTTTTAAAGCTCAACTAAAAACTTTTCTTTTTCCTAAAGCTTTTAAAACTTGATGTTGTGCAGACTTCTACTGTTACTTTCTACTGTTAGTTTTTCCCTACCCTGTGCCTGCTTACCCTACCCTGTTCCTGTTTGCATTCTCTTCCCCTCCTTATTGTTTTACTATGATTTTATTAGATTGTAAGCCTATGCGGCAGGGTCTTGCTATTTACTGTTTTACTCTGTACAGCACCATGTACATTGATGGTGCTATATAAATAAATAAATAAATAAATAATAATAATAATAATAATAATAATAATAAGATTCTTCTACCAAGCCCACAACTGCTTTCACCTATTGCTTGTCCACTAGAAACAGGTATACTTTCTCTGATCTTTGAGGCAGGACAAGTGTGGGCCAAACTAGAACAACAACGGCCACAAGAAAAGCATTCAGAGCTATGCTTCCTCCCCAACTCTGGAGCCTTCTTCATCCTGAAGATCACTCAAGTGTTGTTCTTAGTTTGACCACAGACGGCGTGAGAGATTGATTCCAGATCTACACCAAGCAGGATATGATACTTTGAAAATGGTTTGAAAAAGGTCTATGGCATGTGTCCTGGGCCCCAGCAGTTGTCACTACTGTAATAAACTGTTTTAAAGCAGCAGTGTAGACCCTGCCCCAGTTGATGCACAGAAACAGGATGTGGCTCCCTGGAGTAGTCAAAGAAAGATGTGCATAACTCTAGAAATGATCCACATAACACTCTATGGGTTGAGGCTGTTGATGAAGACAAATACCTTTCGTCCTGCATTTTTAAACAATCTGATGCAATTCATACTTCCCAGACTAATATGGATCAGAACTCAGTTGGCTTTCAAATTGTGCCCTTCTCCAAACTGTGTGAATACTGCATAGCAAAGTGTGTATATGTGAGAACATTGTATAGAAGAACAGGCGTGTTATGAAAAATTGCATAGGAAAATAAACACAAATGTTTGTGCTTTAAGAAGAAATCCAGGCTGATGTGGATCGTGACTGCCTGCGTGAGAAACTGAGGTCTTAACTAGACCTACCTTTATAGAGGTAGAGAGGAGGGGAGATCTTGCGTTGCATTAACGTGAGATCTCTCCCTCGTTTACACATAAAGGAAGAGAGACGTCGCGCCTGCCATTTTTTTATTTTAGAAAGAGGACGTAGCGCACGAATGCTCCTGCACTAAAGTTAAGTCCTTTTTTAAATTTAATTTGGTTTCCCCACTCCCCCTACCCTAACCCCAATGGGCACAGTGCTCCTGAGGAGTGCTGCGTCCCATGCTCGGCTCCCAGCTCCGCAAGAGTTGTTGTGCGGAGTGGGGTCAAGCTGCGGAAATGGGCCACGCGTTCCACGGTCTTGGGCTCAGCCTGAGACCATGGAATAAGCGGGCCCAAAGGGGAGGGATATATCCTGGGGCAAGGGAGGGATGATCCCTCCCTGATTCTGGGGTCCCCTGTGCATCATCTGGATGCACAGGGATGATCCCGGGGTTCTCCTTGGGATATAGCCTGGTCTAGCTAAGGCCTGAGACACAAACTCAAACTAGACTGATTTGTCCCTCTGTAGCTGAAGCTAAATCTGAAAGATTTAATTCAAGCTGTGTTGCTAGTAAAGGAGAAAGTTGAAGCAATCTGCATGGGATTGGTTGCTGTCCCTCCGCCCTCCCTGCCTCTGTCATTTCAGCATAAATGGCATCAAACTTACAAGCCTCTGCAGCCTATTGCGATCTTTTCTGTGTCTTTCAGAGAAGAGAATTAGCCCAAAGCAAATTTAGGAGACGTATCACATGGTGATGGTATTATTCACATTTTGCTGTACCTTGAAGGAGAGCACACTCATCCAAAGAGAGTCCTCTTTGAGAGCAGCTAGGCAATTCGTGCAGCAGCTTTGAATCAAATGAATATGCTTTTCAAATTGCTGATGTTTTGCTGTAATTGGCTGGATAAGAACAGATGCCAAAAACAATGGGTTGAATTTCGATTCAGGTGGCATTTGACCATGCTTAATTCTAAAAGCACATGGGACCGGGGTGGGAGAGGTGATGTTAAATAATAAGTGTCGACATTTCTGCTATTTAGTAGTTGGTCTGTGCATGAATTTGTTTGGATTTATTTATTTATTTATTACATTTCTATACCGCCCAATAGCCGGAGCTCTCTGGGTGGTTCACAAAAATTAAAAACATTCAAAGTATAAAACAACAATATAAAACCATAATATAAAATACAATATAAAAGCTCAACCAGACAAAAACAGCAGCAATGCAAAATTAGAAGTTACTATGCTAAGTGTGGATGCATGGTTGTGTTTGTGTGGAGTGGAGTGGAGGCTACAACTCTTAGATTGCTACATAGAGCTTTTCTGCATGAGGCATTTATTGTGTGCTCACGATTTCATACTCACGTTCTTTACACAATGCCGTGATCCTTGAGTTTCACTTCTGTTTTTTAAAGAGTACTTTCCCTTTTTTTTAGAGTGAAGAAGATGGAGTATTATTTCTTAGAGCGAAAGAAAAAGTATTTTTATACTTGTGTAATTGCAAGGTTCAGCTGTAGCACAGCACCACCTAGAGGTTATGTAGCAGCAAAGGAAAAGGTCTTGGTGTAGAGAGCTTGGATCCTAACCAAAAGTAGATACAGCGATTAACAGTCTCATGTAGAAAAGGTCATGAAACATGCATAGCCATTATACACATATTTGACCAATTGAAATCGGACTATTTGTTAAACTCAGCTTGGTTGGGTTTGTTGTTCTGGGGTTGAGGTTGTGTGTTACAACAATACAGTTGAAGGCTGAAAGGCTGAAATGAAATTTGGCAGATTTCTTTAGGGAACCATTTTGCATTTCGGGCTCAAATGCCAGCTTGACTCTTACAGCCGAAAAAGAGGAAACACATCAGCAAAGAAGAAGAAAAGAATGGTGATTTGCCTAAAATTTGCATGTGCTAATTTACATGTGCAAATTTATAAATAATTATTAGAACTTTAATGGAAATACAGTATATCTCAACATAGTCAGGGGTCTGGAAACAAAGCCCTATGAAGAGAGACTGAAAGAACTGGGCATGTTTAGCCTGGAGAAGAGAAGATGGAGGGGAGACATGAGAGCACTCTTCAAATACTTGAAAGGTTGTCTCTCAGAGAAGGGCCAGGATCTCTTCTCGCACTCCTCCCAGAGTGCAGGACACGGAATAACGGGCTCAAGTTAAAGGAAGCCAGATTCCAGCTGGACAACAGGAAAAACTTCCTGACTGTTAGAGCAGTGCGACAGTGGAATCAGCTACCTAGGGAGGTTGTGGGCTCTCCCACACTAGAGGCCTTCAAGAGGCAGCTGGACAACCATCTGTCAGGGGTGCTTTAGGGTGGATTCCTGCATTGAGCAGGGGGTTGGACTCGATGGCCTTGTAGGCCCCTTCCAACTCTGCTATTCTATGATTCTATGATTCTATGATTCTAATGTGGAAGTGTGATCTGGAGGAAGAAATGCCTTTCACGCGTTGTGCTCTAGTATTTATTTAATTGTAATGAATTTATTTATTTCTAAGATTTATTAGTTGCTCTATTGCTAAGAGCTCCCAGGGTGATGTACAATAAAAAACAACAAGAATACAATCCGAAATCCACATATAAAACAGAAACGGCACAATGAAACAAACAATTAAAAGCAGCAACCAGTTAAAAGCGGCAGAGGGCAAAACTGGCATTACAGGGAGATCTAGAAAGATCAAAGATACTTAAAACTGTGACATAGCATCAGAAATATAGAGGGTTAAAAGGCCTCAGAGAATAAAAAGTGGCTTGGCAAATGCTGAAAAGATAACGAAGTAGGTACTTGGCAGTCCTTTCTCAGGAAGGCATTCCATAAAGTAGGGCAGGGGCAGTATGATATTGGCAGTTTTATTCTCAATTCCTTACGCCTAATACAGAATTTGCGTTTTTCACATCCGCCGCACACCGGATTGTCTTTTTCATCAAGGTGTCCACCACAACCCCAAGATCTCTTTCTTGGTCAGTCACCGCGAGCTCAGATCCCATCAGCTTATATGTGAAGGTTTTTTTTTTTTTTTTTTTTTTTACCCAAAGTGCATCACCTTCCACTTGCTTACAACAAACTGCATTTGCCTCTGAATTATTACTAAATATGGATATACACATCTAAATTAGCACTGGCAAATTTTATGCGATTCGGTGTCCTCTTTTGCCCTCTCTCTTTTTTTGGCAATGTGGAAGTGACTCTCTTAATCACATGACCTGCTGTGGTCTATTGCAGTCAAGCAGCTGCTGTGTGTGTGTGTGTGAGAGAGAGAGAGAGAGAAAGAGTGCATGTGTTCTGCTGTTTCCTCCTTTGATCAGAGATGATGCAGTTTTGTCTGAATCCTGCCCTGATATCCATCTGGGCCACTAGTTCAAGACCAACTGTAGCCCAGCAAATTGAGTCACTGGGTAAATTTGGAGACTGGAAATTAAATGCCTGTTTAAAGAACAACTAGAAAAATATGAGCAAATAGGCAAGAGAGAGAGAGAGAGAGAGAGAGAGAACATACCAAGATGAAACAAATTGTCAGGAATATATGAATAGCAATTGTTTCATTTTTTTTAGCAACTGCATGTTATCAAGGAGCTCTCTCAACTGTGTTTGGCATTTTGGGAGCGAGAAAAAATGGTATTTTGTGAAAGCGAGGCACAGCTAAAGAAGAAGTTGAACGGGAATCTCTGTTTAATTCCCAAGATCTTTTGAACAAGTTCAGGAGAACTGATAGGTGGTGGGTACTTGTGGGCAGGAATGTCCAGGAATGTTCCTACTGTTATATTGACTTCCTACAGCTTCTGCATTTTCCATGCAGCCTCTTAGAGGTGGGGAAGTGAGCGAGCATGGAATATTGCAGATAAATTAACAGGCTGTGGCAGTGTTTTATGCAAAATTATTTATGATGGAAATTATGGTCATCAAATATTCATCTCTTCCTTTACTCATGCAATATGGTCAGGGATGGAGTGTTTTTCTCTGCCCAACCGGGCAGGGAGTGGCTCTAAGATGCTCAGTTGTCTTCGGGGGATACTAGGTGTGTTCTGAAGGTAACCTGTCTTGGCAGAAAGGATGTTGATAAGGATCCAACTTTCCTATCTTGAGAAAGGGAAGGAAGTTGCAAAAGGACAGGATTCTCTCACTTTCCCGACGGAATATGCGGCAGAATGCCATCATGTCGGCCAAACTGTGAGTGATGGAAGAGAAAGAGTGAAGAGGACAGTTGAGAAAGCAGCTAAGACTGAAAGCATCTGGCAGGAGCCCCAGCATATCTTTTAAAAAAACCCTCTCTCTTTCAGCTCTTGCTGAAAGGGTGTGACATTCTTCTTCTTTTTTTATTGTGTTCCTAGTTCTTCCTTGCTCTTCTCTTCAGCTGCCTTGAACTATGACATGCTCAGCAGGCTAAAGAAGCCAAAAATGTTAACATGTAATGGCAGAGTACAAAAAAAGTAGCCACATCCCATTTCTCTGGCTTGTTCGCTTCTTGGCCAACACGGAATCTCATCTTCTGCAGCCAGAGGACTTTTATGGCTTCAAGTATTGCGATCCAGTTGCCAGTGATGCGGACACGCAAGAGCTACAACACCCGATATCCGGTTGTGGTCTTTGTGTACATCCCATTCAGCAGGGTGGTTGTTGAGGACTGGGCGAGCTTCAAGCCATAACAAAACGAAAACCAAAGATTCAAAGCTTTGTTGCCCATTCTCACTCAAAGCTCCAGCCAGGGATCAGCATCTGTGCAGGGCAAGTTGGCTTCAAGGATGGCACCTTTTTGCCAAATCGGCATGAGCGTTTGGCAGAACTGTGGAAGCCTGAAATGAATGCATGAGCTGGGCAGGTCTGCAGGAGCAAGTTGACATTTCTTGGTAATGTTTTAAAATGTGCTTAACGCCCTCTCCCCAACCCAATTGGTGGTGGTCTACAGGCAAGATAAACACCTTCACTAAGGATGATTTATCAGCCCAACACATTTCAGACCTCGAGACTCCTTCTTCTTTTGTTTTGCCCACTGCAATTCCCCCAACGCTTTCTGGAGCTGGATCTGCATTGCACACGTACACCAATTGCACCAGCCATTTCCAGAGAGGATTGGTTTTGTTGACCTAATGGTTAATCCAGCCCGGCCTGCAAGCCATTTGTTCATTCAGCACCAGAGCTGGAGCTGCCGGCTTGCTTAACGTTACATGTGTACTCGCTTTCATCTGTCAAATGTTGCATCGCAGGCTTGCATCGGCCTCTAGGTAATAGAAGCGCTTGTTTGATACGCTCTCTGATCTTGCCTCAAACATCACTCTCTCAATTTGCTTTCTGAGGAGCACCACTCTGACCCGGTGGGAAAATATGTCTTTAATTTGTCCTTTCACCTACTCCTTGCGCGCCGAAAGCATCTGTACATACCCATCTCTCCTGCTCAGCCCCGTGCACAAAAATGAAGAAATCCTTCACATGGTTTGTGTTTGTGGACCGTCTTTTTTCCCCCCTTTTTTCTTTATTTCTTTGGTGGGCTGTTGTTGTTGTTGTTGTAGAAAGAAATCAAAACCAGTATTTTGTTATGCAAGACCTCAGTTTCAAAGTGATGCTCTGTATTTCTTTTTTACATCCCAGCCAGACATTGGGGAGGGAGGGAGAGAGAGAGAGAGAGAGAGAGAGAGAGAGAGAGAGAGAGAGAGAGAGAGAGAGCAAGAGCGCTCCCCCAGACAGCATAATGGGGTCCCTGTTGAATTTGATGATAATGTGCAAGGTTCACCTTGGTTCCTAAGATAAGTGAACAAAAGGAGACTGATGGAAGGAGAACTTTCTGACACTTGGTCCCCCACCCTCCCCAAAGCCCTTCTGGGGAGTCAAGGGGCACCCCTGAACAATGAGCGATGAGTTGTGGCAGGCTGCAGAGGGAGTCACCCAGCATCCGAAGCAGCCTCTTCCAAATTGTAGGCAATTCTCCTCTCATGGGAGCACAGGAAGCTGCCTTATACTGAGTCAGACCAATGGTCCAACTAGCCCAGTTTTGCTGACACTGATTGTGACACTGACACAGGCAGGAGTTTTTCCAGCCTGACCTGGAGAAGCCGGGGATCGAACCTGGGACCTTCTGCAGGCAAAGCGGGAGCTCTACCCCTACACTATGGATTCTCCTCCAGAAGCCCATCTTATATTGTTCACGAGGGCACCCGGGTCCTCTGGAGAGGCTGTTTGGATGGCACAGGTGTCTGCAGGGGTGGGAGGAGGGGACAAAAAACTTTCCTGCATTTATTTCCTTCTGTTACTTAGGATCCAGGTCAGCTTCTTCTGTTCTGAACAAGCTAGAAATCAGAATGGAAAACCATGGACTGATGGACAAACTTGCAGGCAGGACAGGTTGTGGAGCCAGCCAGTGGTGAGGATCAAAGAACAACCACAGGTACAGGTTGGGGTAGGGTGGCCACCTATGAATCACCCCCAAAAGGACAACATTTGCCTAACATTTACCTACACCAATTTACCTGTGGCCCTCCAGATGTCATGGACTACAAGTTTCACCATCTCAAGCTATTTGCATAATATTTGCATATGCACAACATTTGCATAATGTTTACCTACACCAATTTACCTGTGGCCCTCCAGATGTCATGGACTACAACTTCCATCATCCCAAGCCAGCATGGCCAATGGTCAGGAATCCTGGGAATTGTAGTCCAAGACCTCACGAGGCCACTAGGTTGGGGAATGGTGGAGGAGACAATACTGATGTCGTTACACTACAGTTCCCATTAGCTCGGACCATTGGCCATGGTGGTCGAAGCTGATGGAGTTAGAATCCAACAACATCTGGAGGACAGGAGATCCACCACTTCAATCTAGTGGGTATAATACATCTTCTTAAGGGTGGGGGTGGGTGGGGGAGGAACTGGTGGCAGCTACTCCTCTCCAAAGCGGGTCGGCAAATGGCAGCAGTAGAGATCAGTGGCCGCAGGGCCCCTTCCAAGGTGCTGGGCATTGACATGCCAACGGATGATGCTGTCCCTCTTTGGAGGTCCCACCCATCGCTACCCTTCAAAGCAAGCCTTAATTCCAGACATAGCTGGGGCTGGTTGGGGGTAGGGGAAGAGTTTCAGCTGCTCCTCTTTGCCATGGAGAGTTTTCTAGCGGCTCAGCCCTTCCCAGACAGGCTTTGAACCTTAATAGCTTGTCTTCTACCACCAATTATGCCTGAGAAATGGGATTGCTTGGAGACTCCTATCGAATTGTTATCAAAAATGTCTCAGTTCAGATTTTGACAGCTTCTATGGGGAATGTGTTTCTTCAGCCCAGAGTAGAGAAGAGAGAATTCCACTCAGTAACTTCCCACTCAAGCTATAGATTTCCTGTCAGGAAAAATAAAACCATGCCTGAATTCATCTACAATTAAAGCATCTGGCTTGCCTTTAGCATCTGTTAGTTCTTCTGTTTTGTTTGAGTGTGTGCAGAGAGGGAGGGAGGGAGAGACGGATCCGCAAAGGTATTGGAATATTGAGGCAGCTCTATTTCCTAAGAATTCATTGATGGCCAATGTTGCCATGATGTTTCCTTCAAAACAATATCATTTGGGTGTTAAAAATCAGCATGTCGACTCTGCTCCAGGTGGGTTCACACATGCAGATGTAATATTCTTGGATTTCGCTATACCCAACTACTGTGTCTTTATTTGCCAGATCCAGGAAGGCATGTTGAAGAGAGCTCTGCTTAAACATTGGAAGCCTCAATTTTCAAGCCACATGGCAATAATATTTCCCTGATAAACAGGAAGTGTTGTGCTCATGCTCCAGTTGTGGCTAACAAACCATATCCATGTTGAAGACAATCCCTTGCACATGGTTTGTTTCCTTTCTCATGGAGTGGGTTTTCTTTGGACGCACGGTGTGTAGGTCAAGGCAACTCACAGCCACAAGCTAAATGCCGGTAGCTAAAATCTCAGCTCATCCCCACATGCCCTTAAGGAAGCAAGCAACTAGGGCTTGATCTACACTACTACTTTATAGAGGGACTGAAGTGCGCAGATAACTGTTGAGGCACAATCCACATTCCATATACCGCTTCCATAGTGTTATTTCCTGCTTTTTATTCCACATTCGTAATGATTTGACACAAGGTGTAGATCTGGCTTACTCTCTTAGCCACACCCTGAAATCTGTAATATGGGAACGGTAATACTTACCAACTTTCTTATTTCTTTTTATTTTATTGCAAATATTGGTACCCCGCCTTTCCAACTATCAGGATCCACAAGGTGCTTTAGCAACGACATCAACACATCATGATGAAAGGAGCAATAAAGCCCACAACATCTCCTTGGGGAACACAACAGTGCCTGACATACCACGGGAAATGACAATATTTTTATAGTACAGATATAAACTACACATCTGAAGGTGATGAACAATCCTTTTGTGGCAGCCAAGTTTAGGCCTCCAGGTCCTTAAATCAATTGTGTCAGGTTATGGCTTTTAATTTAGATGTGCTCGGTGCTCCAACTTGACATATTTTGAGCTGGGGACAGGAAGCATCTTTTTCTTCTTCAAATGCAGATTCACGACTCTGACTTGTAGTAACTGAATTATCCTATCATAAATTCAGGACAATCCATCTTTCCTCGGGCACCCACAGTTTTCCTCCATATGTTGATCTTGATCATTGCCTTTTATTAACTAGAGCGGTCTTCTTTTAGACTGGAGACAGGACACGGGCTTACTGTTGAATTCATTCATGATGTGGAGTTATCTGGTGGAGTAAGTGGAGTTTCCCAGGTTCTGCCTACTCTCTGAAGGTCTGTACAAGGGCTTCTTCTCACACTGCTTGTGGAAATCATAAAGCTGCTATAGACAGGGCAGGTGGGATGTGTGGACCCTGGGAATTTGATTTAAGGAAATGGACTTGGGTCAAGAGGGTGATGTCAACAGAGGCATCTTGACCACTGTGCGAAACAGGAGGACAAACTAGATAGGCCTTTGGACTGATCCAGCATAGTTGCTCTTATATTGCATTGGCGATACATCCCTTGACCATTAAGACATCTTGAAGATTGTGGAGACTTGACTTCTAAAGACCCAGCAATGCTTTAGCAAGGGACCAGTCAAGATCTTCACATTGAGAGGATTGTTACCTGTACTTTCCAGCCCCTAACAAAACTTCTCCATTTGTCCCCAGGTAAAATAAGGTAACCTGACCTTAAAAAGCTTTGGCAAAACAAAGAGCACAAGATGTCACCAGCACAAACACCTGGTTGGCTCATTTCAAGCAACCAGGGCAAGAAGAGCAATAATTATCCAGGGAAGTGCTAATTATCCAAGGTATTTAGACTATAAATATACAGAAATAGAATTCTTTCCCCTCTTACTTCTCCCCTAATGAGTCCCGTTCATCCTCCCATCTTTCTCCCTTCCACCAGCAGAAATCTCCCCCATTTTAAAAGAAGCTCAAGTGATTTCACAGCACACTTCGTATAATTCACATTTCTGATCCCCATTTACCATGTCAATTTTGTGAGATGAGATGGTAGTAAAATGCTGGGCAATGTGTGAAGAACAACACTGAGCTTTTGGATCTCAAAGGCTGTGATCCTATACCCACTTACCTAGGGGCAAGCCCCACTAGACTCAGTGGGATTTACTTATAGGAAAAGATTTACTTAAAAGATTTACTCAGTGGGATTTACTTATAGAAAAAGAGATACTTATAGAAAAAGGGATTTTGGTCCTAGGCAGTTTATGGTGTAAAAGGCCTAACTAGCACCTTGAATTGGGTCTAGGAGTTAACTGGCAGCGTGTGTACATGGTCCCAATTCAAATACTTGAAAGGTTGTCACACAGATCATCCAAGAGTACAGGACATGGAATAATGGGATCAAGTTACAGGAAGCCTGATTCCAGCTGGACATCAGGAAAAACGTCCTGACTGTTAGAGCAGTATGACAATGGAACCAGTTACCTAGGGAGGTTGTGGGCTCTCGCACCCTAGAGGCATTCAAGAGACAGCTGGACAACCATCTGTCAAGTTTGCTTTAGGGTGGATTCCTGCACTGAGCGGGGTGGGTGGGTTTGGACTCGATGGCCTTATAGGCACCTTCCAACTCTACGATTCTATGATTCTACCTCTTCCACCAACTTCCACTGGCAAGTGGGCCATTGCCTTCTGCTGCTTCCAAACCCCTTTCAAGGGCAGCTCAACGTATGGCTGCAATGGAGTCATCCAAATGAACAGGTACCGTTGCGTGAATGACAGTTGTAAGGTTTTGCGTTGACAGGGAGGGTCACAACCCTCCTAACTGAGCTCTTTCGCAGGTGATATATTGCTGTACAATACTATCCATTTTCACCGACTCCAGAAACTCTAATGCAGATAAAACGGCATTAAGTTAAAGGAAGGTTGTCAGGAGCAATAAAAACACTGACAAATGCTAATGCAGTCCCCAAACACTGTATTTTCCCTTGATCTTACTTTATTTCCCTTTCATAGGGATCACTTTATTTCCCATTCACATTGAGCAACGAATGACGCCAACTATCACTCTCTGTTCTGTATAATTGCGACTGAAAAAAACGATGGCGGCAGAACCGTTTCCCCCCAACCTGGTGTCCTCCAGAAGTACTGGAAGACAACTCCCATTAGCCCCAGCCATCTGCCATGTAGATTGTGGATGATGGCACTTGTAGTCCAACACATCTGGAAGGCAGTAGGTTGGGGAAGTTTGGGATAGTCCACTGAAAGTCTCTTCCCCTAAGAAGACTGAGTGTGTGGTGGGTGGGTGGTGGGTCGTGGTGGTGGTGGTGGGAAGGGAATAGAAAATAAATATTTTGTGGCAGTCAGGTGGATTGTTAAATCAAAGACATTCAATCAAAAATAAATTTGGGTATAGAAAACATCTTTGTATCTAAATCTACCTAAAAATATGTCTGGGTCACCCCGAAGGATGGAACCGTCTCAAAACATGGGTTGATGTTGAATGATGTAATAGACTTTGTAAGCATTGGGCAGTTCCATGTGGATGAAGGAAGTCCCTTGAAAGCCAACCATGCTGGCTGGGGCATACTGGGAGTTGTAGTCCAACCCATCTGGATGTTCCCAAGTTGGGGAAGGTTGATTTGGGGCTTTTAAACACCTTAAATTGCGCTCAGATACAAATTGGCAATGGGTAGACTGACACTGATGCAGGATAAGTGTTATCTATCCTCGCTGCTGTGCTTCTGCCAGCATCCTGGTCAGCTGCATTTTAAACCAGCTGACGTTTCTGGGCCATCTTTAAGGGTGGCCCCATGTAGAAAGCATTGCTGTAACCTACAAGTCTACAAGTGGGGGATGGCAATACAGAAAGAAAATAAGCAAAGGCCTGGGATGCAGGGCTTACTCTAGGTCAGTAGCTGGCAGATGGTGTGGGGAACTTGGGAGGCGGCTGGCAGATGGTGTGAATAGCCTGGACAAGGCAGCAGAAATAACTTGGCCTTGGAAAAGGGAGTTTTGGAAAGTGGCATCAGAAGTCAATCCTTTTCCTGGAGATTTACACAAGGCATGCTAAACATTTGCCACCAGGGACGTTCTAGGAGGACCAAATTAACTACAATGCTCAGTAGGGTGTAGCATCCGGCCTCAGCTTAGAGCAGTGAAGATGCCGATATGTGAAATCTGCCAGAGGAATTTTGCCTTCCAAGGGGATTATTGTTGAACATCCATCTGCTATCTGAATGTTGACCAGTTCCATTTCAGTTGCAATTCCTTTAAGACTGGCAATCACTCACTACGGTTAAAATTATGACATCCCCCCCCCCCCCGCCACCTTTCTTCTATGAAATGTGGAGCAGTGGATATCGTCTCTGTCTTCCCATCCTCATGACCACAACCTCCAAGGAATCGTGAGATGGATTATGAGGATGGAAAGGGATCAAAAAGAAAACTCCAAATGTTGTAATGCCTTTGTACAGTTCTACGGTATGACCAGATATTCTTTTTGAGAGCATTCCCTCTCAAAAAGAATATCGTAGAGCAGAAAAGGTGGAGAAATGGGCAACTAAAATGACTAGAGGCCCTGCATCAACTCCCCTGTGATGAAAGGTTACATTTGGGCTTTTTTTAGCTTAGAAAAAAGGGTGAGTAAAGGGAGGAGGACGTGATAGAGATGTCTAAAATGATGCAGTGTGTGGAGGAAGTGGATAATGAGCGGATCCAGGCAGGGTCATCCCATGACAGCCCAGATAGATGCGACGGCCAGGAGTGCCTACTATCAGCTTTGGCTGATATGTCAGCTGCACCCCTTCCTAGAGTCAGAAGACCTAAAGACGGTTGTGCACGCGCTGGTAACCTCAAGGCTTGACTTCTGAAATGCGCTGTACATAGGGCTACCATTGTACCTAGCTCGGAAGTGTCAACTAGTTCAAAATATGGCAGCCAGGTTGGTCCCTAGTACATCTAGGGCTGAGCATATTACCCCAACATTAAAATCACTCCACTGGCTGCCAATTAGTTTTTGGGCAAAGTACAAAGTGTTGGTCATTACCTTTAAAGCCCTAAATGGTTTGAGTCCAGGTTACCTGCGGGATTGCCTTCTTCCATACAGTCCGCCCCGCACACTCAGGTCCTCTGGGGAGATCTTACTTCAGTCAGCCAAGACTAGGCTGACATCAGTTTCCCAGAGGACCTTTTCTTCTGTCGCCCCTGGATTGTGGAACGGCCCGCTGGAGGAGATTTGTAAAATTAAAAGCCCTACTAGAAGGAGGGCTTTCTCCGCTTTGGCACCCCGGTTGTGGAATGAGCTCCCCAGAGAGGTCCGCCTGGCGCCTACACTGTACTGCTTTCGTCGCCAGCTGAAGACCTTTTTATTCTCTCAATATTTTAACACTTAATTTTAACTTAAATTTAAATCTTACTGTTTTAACTCTGTATTTTAATCTTGTATCAATTTTGCTGTGTGGATTTATCCTGGTTGTGCTTTTTATACTGTATTTTGTAATTGTGCTTTTAACCTGTTGGTTGTTTTATTGTGGTTTTAATTTTTGTGAACCGCCCAGAGAGCTTCGGCTATTGGGCGGTATAAAAATGTAATAAATAAATAAAATAAATAAATAAATTCTCTCTGTGATTTTAAGGCAGCTTTGAAGACTAGTCTTTTCCGGCAGGCCTACCCAGATCAATGTAAAATTAAATTTTTTTAAGAAGTGTTGATTCCTGTACTAATGTTGTTTTCCACCTCGATCCAAAGGGAGAGGCGGGTAATAAATAAATAAATATATATATGAGGATGATGATGATGATGATGATGATGATGATGTTGATTGGAGAGAGATTCAGCTCAGAGAAATGGAGGGACTTCTTCACACAGTGGTTGGTTAAACTATTGAATTTGCTCCCACATAGTGTAGCGATGGCCACGAATTGGGCGGTTTTAAAAGGGGATTAGACACATTCATGGAGAATAAGGCTAGTATCAATGGCTACTAGTCATGAGGGCTAGGTATTACCTCCACTGTTCATAGTAGTATGCCTCTCAATACCAGTTGCTGGGGAATAATGCTGGAATCCACCTTAGAGCATCCCTGACAGATGGCTGTCCAGCTGCCTCTTGAATGCCTCTAGTGTGGGAGAATCCATGACCTCCCTTGGTCATGGGTTCTATTGCCGCACTGCTCTAACAATCAGGAAGTTTTTCCTGCTGTCCAGCTGAAATCTGGCTTCCTGTAACTTGAGCCCATTATTCCTTGTCCTGCACTCTGAGATGATCGGAAAGAGATCCTGGCCCTCCTCTGCGTGACAGCCTTTCAAGTATTTGAAGAGTGCTATCATGTCTCCCCTCGGCTAAACATGCCCAGTTCTTTCAGTATCTCTTCTTAGGGCTTTGTTTCCAGACCCCTGATCATCCTTGTTGCCCTCCTCTGAACATGCTCCAGCTTGGCATTCAAGAGGCAGCTGGACAACCACCTGTCAGGTAAGCTTTGAGGTGGATTCCTGCATTGAGCAGGGGATTGGACTCGATGGCCTTGTAGGCCCCTTCCAACTCTACTATTCTATGATTCTATGATGCAGCAGGGGTCCTCTCCTGTTCTTATGTTCTTGTGTTCCATCTGAAAGGTAGTTTAGGCTGTCCTTGCAATGGCTCAAGGTCATCTCCTCAGTTGGGGCATCTCATGGAGAAGAGTCTCACACTGCCTTGCCTCACCTCATCATGGTTGTCTGACTGCTTCAGAACCCACCTCCTGCCAGCTGCACTCTATTTTGGAGTTTGATCTGACATAACAGTCAGTGTGATGCAGTGGCTAGGGTGTTGGAGTTGGGAGTCAGGAATTCAGGGTTTTAGTCCCCACTCAGCCATAAAAGCTCACTGGGGGGGGGGGAATCTACACAACTGCTTTTAAATCACTTTAAAGCACTTTGAAAACGTTTTGAAAACTGTATATGCAGTGGGCCAGTCACAGACTCTCAGCCCAACCTGCCTTACAGGGTCGTTGTTGTGAGGATAAAATGGGGAGGAGGAAGATGATGTACACTGCCTTGGGTTCCTTAAGGAGGAAAAAAGCTGGGATGTAAATGGAATAAATAAATAAAATAAAAATAAATAAGAGGAGTCCCCTCTCTGAAGGGCAGTTGTCATAGATTTCAATCCACAACAATATGAGATTGGATATAGGATACAATCCTATATTGTCAGTTCAATCTAACTTTTACACGCTGCATTGATAAATCTTTTGAGGAGTAAGAGCGAAGCATGCCTTCAGTTTTAATTCACAAAGAAGTGTGTTTCTGCTAGTTGCAGTTCCAGAAAACCTGTGCTAGAGAAATTAATTAGCTGAAGAATGAAAGCAAAACCATGTTGCATATAGGAATAAAATCTGCAACATTATCGATGTTGGCACACATGCGCGTGCGCACGCACACACACAAACACGCACGGCACTGCCAACCTCTTCATTGGCTATAAGTTCTCCAAATCATGATGTTAACTAGCACATAATTATTATGTAAGATAACAGCAGACAATTATTCTGGCTCCCTTACTCTTACGCTGTTATAGAACTAATTACTTTCTCCGTGTGTAATGTTACGTTAGTAAATTGAACCATTCCAATTATCTAAACCTCAAATCCCTTTTTTTCTACTCACTACATTTTTCTTCTCGGTCCTGCAGTTTCGAGTTGCATTCTTGGCGGGGTGTGTGTGTGTGTGTGTGTGTGTGCGTGTGTGTGCATACAGTGCCATCATCATCACGCTCACTCTAATAGCGAACTCAGGAGGCGGTGTGCCAATCAGTTCGGAAGAACAGCAAGGAATCCAAAAACAAGGTGGTGGATTCTACATACTAGGGTGAGGGGTGGAAATCATCGTAGGGATGCAGAAACTGCCTTTTGTGACTCTGGGAAGCATCTACCATGGATCTTTCTGTGAGGAAGCAGGGGATGGCAAAGGGACCCCCTCCCAAGTTTGTAGCAGTGTCTGCAACCTTACCAATGGGACTCTGAAAAATCGTATAGTCCTTCAAAGGACCATAGGCTCCTCCCTTTACAGTGTTTTGTTTTTTATATATTTATTTATTAGATTTCTACACCACCCAATAGTCGAAGCTCTCTGGGCGGTTCACAAAAATTAAAACCATAAAATGCGACATGATAAAACATAATATAAGAGTTGAAAAGTTTTGAAAACTGCAATGTAAAAGTACAATTGGAATAAAACCTAGCAGCAATGCAGTGATTCAAAATAACAGAGCTTAAAATTGATGCTGGATTTGTAGACAGCCCTCCACACAGCTAGCACACCCATTTATTAGATGAACAGGTGCTTGAATCTTTACATTGTCCATCTATTTCTCCAATAATGGACAAACGAAAAAGAGGCATACACAATTTTTTGGACTGCACCCAAACTGCTCAAATGTCACCAATCTGGGATGTGGTTTTTGTTCATAATCATAATGAGCCTGCTTTTTCCCAGCCCGCTTTTCTGAGATGGAATTCTGAGGTTCTGTTCTTCCTTATTTATGATTTAGAAGAGTGTTTATGCCCCCAAAGGGCCCTTGAGGCAGCTTGCCACAATACAATATCAACAAGAATAAAATTTACAGGACAATGGGATGGCGGAAAACCCAGGAGGGTGGTGGAACATGGAGCATTTTTTTTTAATTGAGCAAGGTTGCCCTTCCCCAACCAAGTGTCCTCCCATATCTGTTGGGCCACAACACTTGTCATCCAATGTCCATGCTGGCTGAGGTTGATGGGAGTTGTAGTCAAAGTGATCCGAAGTGCACCACCTTTTGAAAATCTGAGCCAGGTGACTTTATGGTGAATTTGGAAAGCCAAACTAAGTTGAATGCCTTTTTGGATGGTGCTTGGTCTCTGCATTTCTTAAAAAAAAAAAAAATCCTTATATTGAAAATTATATGATTTCAAATTATTATTTAGTCAGGGTACTGTTTTAGTTCAGATGCTGCCCCTGTAACAACGTTGAGGTGGAATCCATCTTGCACATTCTGTTTCACTGCCCTCTTTTGTATCTGTTCAAGAGGGCAAGGCTCCTGCAGCTTTAACTGTTGTGATGAAGAGGAAATTTCACCAGGTGCTGCATGCATACAAATGACCCTTTTCTATCCAACTGTTAAAGATACAGGAGCCTTGTCCTCCTTTTCATATGGTCACCCTACTAAAAGCATTTTAGGGTGCAATCCTATGCACTTTTAGACAGGAAAAAAAGCCTACAACTCCCAGCATGCCCCTGCCAGTGTAGCGTGTCTCTTAACTTTTTCATCTCAACTTTGGAACCGCAAAAAGGTGTGATTTTGCTACCCTTGCATCCAAAGGTGACAAAACTCAGCATTTTAATGGTGTCTCTGCTTTTGATTCTTGCTTATGTAACTCTCACCCAGCTTATTGGCTGCTTGCACCTGAGAAGTAAAAGTTTAGGAGCTCAAACCTTGGCAAGGAAGATATGTCAGCAAATGTAACAAGGTATCCTGGGTGTAAACCACACTTCACAGGTACTGCAAAGCTGGGAGCACTTATTATCATAGCGAGTGCGATCCATTATCATCAACACCACCCACGTGCGCCAAACTGTAATAGTAAGGCATGGTGCTACCAATTAAAATTGCTGAGCTGTACTTCCATACATGAAAAGAAAATATATCGGGGATGTATGTGTATGTACACACACACACACAGAGAGAGAGAGAGAGAGAGAGAGAGAGAGATCCTAAGGTGACAATTTTCATATTAAATGTATGGCTATTGTAAATATCCATGCAAAGGGGATGCATTCCTCATCTGAGGACAGATGCAAAGATGAAGCTTTTGTTTTGCACTGTGAGAATGACAAAATTTGAACCACAGCTCTGAGCCAAGTTGATAGCTCAGTTACATGATCCGCGCATACGTTGCCTGCTATTTTCTTGGGTTGGTCAGGAAAATATTTCTATTCAGTGATTCCGTTTGTTTTGATTATTAATAGTTTTCTTCATTTTATTATTCAGTCATTGGCTTGTTGTTCTTTTTCATAACTGTTTTGGAACTAGTTCACCTGCAGCATCTGAGGCAGTGAGCCTGTGTGCACCCGTTGCTGGGGAACGTGGAGGGGAGGGTGCTGCTGCACCATGTCCTGCTTTGTTGGTCGCTGGTTAACAGCTGGTTGGCCACTGATGGGCCCTCAGTCTGATCTAGCAGGGGGCTTCTTATGTTCATATTTGTTATTCCCATTTGGTTTAGTTTCAATGAAAAGCCGTTAGTCTTCTGCTGGCTGTAACCTGGGTGTTTTCTATCCAAATAGCACGACATTTTTAGTAGGGGTGTGCACTCCGCTTCACTTTCAGATCCGCCATTTTCAGATCGGGCCGCTCCGCCCCGCCCCCACTCCGCCTGTGCCCACTCCGCTCCGCTCGGAGCTCCGGATCCGGATCGGAGCTCCGTTCCCCCCCATAGGGGGGGTTACCGGGCCCTGCCGCCATCGCCGCCCATGCGGCCACGGTGGCAGAGCCCGGTAAGGGACCAAGGGAGAGGGGGGCCTTACCTGCCTCCATCTGCGGTCCGTCGCCGTCTTCAATTGAGCCCGCGGTTCCACCAGGAAATCTGGGCCGCAAGTGGCCCAGACTTCCTGGTGGAACCGCGGGCTCAATTGAAGACGCTGACGGACAGCGGACGGAGGCAGGTAAGGGAGAGGAGGGCGGGGGGGGGTTACTGCATGGGCGACAGCGACAGCGGCAGGGCCCGATAAACCCCACTTACCTTTCCGGCGGAGCTCCGGATCGAGGCGAAGGATCCGCCTTCACCTTGATCCTCTCCGCCACGCTCCGCCGGCCGCCCAATCCTCTTCGCCTCCGCCTTAAGGGCAGGCAAAGCCCCCCGCTCCGCTCCTGCTTCTCCGGTCCGATTAGAAGCGGAGCACATCCCTAATTTTTAGGCATTCTACTAACCTTCACATCATCAGAAGTACCAGATTTCAGGCAGATTGAAAGAAGCTCCCCCATTTTAGATGCCATTAAAAAGGCGCACAAACCTAGAAACATCCCATTCCTTTCAATGGGAGACCAAGGCCTTAGCTAGACCTAAGGTTTATCCCGGGGTCTTCCCTGCCTGCTCCCGGGATCCCCTGTGTGTCATTTACATGAACAGGGATGGCCCCGGGACGATCCCTGGATAAACCTTAGGCCTAGCTAAGGCCTAAGCTGTTCTTCTCCTGCTTATTTATTTATTTATTTTATTTATTTATTACATTTTTATACCGCCCAATATCCAAAGCTCTCTGGGCGGTTCACAAAAATTAAAACCATCATAAAACAACCAACAAGTTAAAAATACAAATACAAAATACAATATAAAAAGCACAACCAGGATAAAACCACGCAGCAAAATTGATATAAGGTTAAAATACAGAGTTAAAACAGTATAATTTAAATTTAAGTTAAAATTAAGTGTTAAAATACTGAGTGAATAAAAAGGTCTTCAGCTGGCGACGAAAGGAGTACAGTGTAGGCGCCAGGCGGACCTCTCTGGGGAGCTCATTCCACAACCGGGGTGCCACAGCGGAGATCCTGCTTGCATCTTCTGTTTTTTCCATGCTATGTCCAAGCTTTGTTCTGCTCATTCAAGGCATCTGAACTGCCACATTTCAACAGAGGTTGTATAGAGTTACTGCTTTATATGCAGTTTTAAAAGGTGCACAGACCTAACCTAACTGCTCTGCTTGTAAACTTTTTCTGTGACCTGTACAGGCTGTTCCAGACGGTTTCCATTTTATTTTTATATCTTGATCTCATTTGTTTGAATTTCCATTGGGCTTTTACCACTAAAATGAATGCACGTTTGTTTCATTTTTCATTTATTCATAAAATGAATGTGTGCCCGTTAAATTTTCCTGAGCACTGCAGTGCCCCAATCATAGTTGATGAACAGATGATAATTCAGAGACCTATTAGTATTTTGGCTTAAGCAACTAAATTGTGAATTAGAGCCTGCCTCACTTAGTGGCTGTATGCAAGGCACTATCTTTTGGACTCAGACCACATTTGCAATATGAGAATAATAATGCTGGTCTACCTTCCAGAGTTGTTGTTAGGATTATGGCGATAATGCTTTTGAAGTGCTTATCTTACTCTGACGGCACTATATTAAATGTATGTTCTAAGTATTGAGAAAAAGGAGCTTTCATGATTAGCTAACTAGGTTCAAAATAGATCTGTATGTGAACAGAACGACAAGCGTATTGTGTAGAGCGAAATCTGCCTCTAACTATCATTTGTTCCACTACGTTTGCTTTGCTGCATGATGAAAAGATGCCGTTTGGGTTGGAATCTGTCTCACTGATGCAGAGCTGCACATTTTATCTTTGGAATTGCATCAGACCTTTTATTGAAAATCCCAAGTCTAGTCATTGTTGCTCAAAATTATAGGGTTAAATCCAACAGCACATGAGTTGACGCAGGGACTCAGGAACGTGGGAACTTAGCTTATCCTGAGTCAGACACTGGGTCCATCTAGCCCAGTAGTGTTGACATGGACTGGCAGCAATGCTCTGCGGTGTGTCAGGCAGGAGTTTTTCCACTCCTACCTGGAGATGCCAGGGATCAAACCTGCGACCGTCTTGCATGCAAAACAGGGGTCTGTCACTGAGCCACGGCCAATTCCTATTGCCAGTCCCTGTGCACAATCTTGGGCCTCTTCTACACCAAGCAGGATATTGCACTACGAAAGTGGTATGAATGTGTTATATACAAGGCAGGAGCCACACGACTGCTTTATAGTGGTATTGAAGTGCACTGTCAACTGTTGGGGCCCATTGATATATACCAAATACTGCTTTCATACCACTATATCCTGCTTGGTGTGGCTCCTGCCTTTTATATACCACTTTCATACTGCTTTCATAGTGCAATATCCTGGGGCCAATCTACACCAACACTTTTTAAACAGTATGAAAACGGTATATGTAATGTGTCCTGGGCCTGAACAGTTGTCATAACCATTATAAACTGTTATAAGCAGTAGTCTAGATCCAGCTTGGGCAGGATCTACACTACTGCTTATAATGGTTTATAATGGTTATGACAACTGTTCAGGCCCAGGACACATTACAAATACTGTTTTCATACCGTTTAAAAAGTGTTATATCCTGCTTGGTGTATATCGGCCCTTGGTGTAGATGAGGCCATAATCTAAATGGACCAAGGGGCTGACTTGGTCTGTGTTCTAAAATACATTTCATGTGAATATTGTTGCTTGGGCACTTCTAGGATTTATTTATTTATTTAGTATTTATTACGTTTTTATTAGGGATGTGCTCCGCTTCTAATCGGACCGGCGAATTAGAAGTGGAGCGGGGTGCTTCGCCTCCCCTTAAGGCGGAGGCGAAGAGGATTGGGGGGCCGGCAGAGTGTGGCGAAGAGGATCAAGGTGAAGGCGGATCCTTCGCCTCAATCCGGAGCTCCGCCGGAAAGGTAAGTGGAGTTTACCGGGCCCTGCCGCTGTCACCCATGCGGCGACAGCGGCAGGGCCCGGTAACCCCCCCTGCCCTCCTCTCCCTTACCTGCCTCTGTCGGCTTCTTCAATTGAGCCCGTGATTCAATATTTGTCTTCCTGGTTGAACCGCGGGCTCAATTGAAGAAGCCGACGGACCGCGGACAGAGGCAGGTAAGGGCCCCCTCCCCCTTGGTCCCTTATCGGGCTCTGCCACCGTCGCCGCACGGGCGGTGACAGCGGCAGGGCCCGGTAACCCCCCCGCCCTCCTCTCCTGGACTTACCTGGCGCCACTCCCCTCCACTGCGGAGCTCCGATTCAGAGCCGGAGCTCCGCGGTGAAGAGGAGCGGAGTATGGGCGGAGCGGCGCGGAGCGGAGCGGGCTGATCCGAAATTTTCGGATCGGCCCGCGGGGCGGAGCGGGGGGTCCGTGCACACCCCTAGTTTTTATACCACCCAATAGCCAAAGCTCTCAAAGTTCACAAAAATCAAAACCATAATAAAACAACCAACAGGTTAAAAGCACAAATACAAAATATAGTATAAAAAGCACAACCAGGATAAAACCACGCAGCAAAATTGATATAAGATTAAAATACAGAGTTAGAACAGCAAAATTTAACTTTAAGTTAAAATTAAGTGTTAAAATACTGAGAGAATAAAAAGGTCTTCAGCTGGCGACGAAAGGAGTACAGTGTAGGCGCCAGGCGGACCTCTTTGGGGAGCTCATTCCACAACCGGGGTGCCACAGCAGAGAAAGCCCTCCTCCTAGTAGCCACCTGCCTCACTTCCTTTGGCAGCGGCTCATTTACAGATGCCAGGAGCACAATCCTGAGGAAGATGAGTCAATCTCATATACTCCAACTGTCCTAGGCAAGTCTGTATTATTTGGCATGTTGAAATCACTATTTTGTCCTTGTTGGAGTTTTTAAAAAAGCTTTTGAGGATGCCTTCACAAAGGTTGTTATTGGACTCTCTCTCTATATATAACTCTGTTAGGAGTTATATGTGACATATCTCTTCACGTTACATGGGAGATTGATCACTTTTAGTTAGCAGAGAGAAAGATAGCAGCAACAGAATATACTTGACCAGATGTTGTATATTAAACTTTCTTTATGATGAGCTTGAAGAAAGTAGTAAAGAATACATCAACAAATAACGAGAGAGACTACAAAAACCAGTCTGTCCTTTTCTTAATACAGATGACAGAGAGAAGAGTAGTTAACTGCCTTTTTACAACTGCAATGGAATGTTGCTCTATCTAGAATCAGACTATGCATAACGCATCATCAATATTTGTTAGTCCTAATAGTTAGTCCTAATAGTTAGTCCTAATAGTTAGACTAATAGTTGTTAGTCCTGATTTGACTTCCTGACATTTTTCAAAATTCTGGGTCTGTAGAAGTTAAATCCTTTTTGTAGTTCTTCTGTGTGGCTTTTTAGCATTTTAACAGCACAATTTTAAACATGTCTACCCAGAAATGAGCCCCACTGGGTTCAATGTGACTTACTCCCAGGTAGGCATGTACAGGAAACTGGGAATCTCTTAGCAATACATAATGTTTTTAAGATCCTCTCCTGCACTCAGTTTCTGCTGTTGGTGCTGTTTATATGTATCTAAATTGTTTTTAAAGTATTAGAGAGTTTTAAAAGTTTCAAATTGTTTTAAATGTTTTTTTAAAAGTATTTAAATCATTGCAAGTTCTATTTGGGCCAAAAAGTGACACGCTATATATCTATATATCAATTTAAACTGGAATGCAAAAGAGGAGAGGGCTACCAATTTTCCCAAACAAAATTGGCTGCCATTCTCCCCTGTCACTGCAACTATTTGATTCAGAGACGGAAAAATACAAATATCTGCTGCCAGTCTCCTGACTGCCTGCATAATGTGTAATTTGGCCTGCTAAGCCCCTTTGAGAGTGCTCACCTTTCCCAAATTGTCCCCAGGATATCTCTTTGCTTGCTGCAGACTGGAAATTGGTGTTATCTTAATGTTCTGCCTCGAGATTTATTAATAGAGGCTGGAGAAAGGACATGATCATTTCCCCCTATCATAACCACCTGGCATGGAGCCATTAAAAAAAAAAAAAGGAAGAACACGAGAAATTCTGACACTTTCTCCATTCTTCATTGCCTGGCAAATGCTGTCAAGGGAAGGTCATCTGATTCCTCACCCATCAATACAGAAAGGTGATAAATGTGTCACATCACATTTTGTGCCGCTTTCTTCACCCTTGCGGGGGTGGGGGGAATGCTTTCTGTCGATGTACATTGATTTTCTTTTAGAATCGCTAAAGCAACTGAAACAGGGAAGTGTGCCCCACCCACCCTAATGGGATCTGGGGAATGCAGGAGGCTCTAGAGAGATCTCCACGTGCTTGAATTACTCAGGCCCAGTTCACACATTTGCTTTTGGACAAGTGCAATTACTTCCATGCTGCTCTGCGTTACTGTGTCTGTATCCCTTCCTGTGCAGTCTACAACAACCACACAGCCAGAAGATGGAGATTGACCTTCTTTGGCCTCCAGATGTGTCGGACTACGACTCCCATAATTCCCAGGGAGCATGGCCATGTCATTTGTCATGTCTGTTGGTCTTCCACTCTGCCACCCGTAATGGTGCCCAACATCCACTTCCTGAACAAGACACTTCAACAAACGTAATGACTGAGCTCCCTGTGTGTTGCTTGCCTATCATGATGGTCTCCTGAAACTCCTCCAGCTCATTGTGCTAAAATTTGGGAAACCAGACGTCAAGCATGGATGGATGTTAGGTCTCTGATGGCCTGCTGCACAAGGAGAACTCTGATATCATAGACTTGAAGGGACTTTGTTTTGTGGTTTCTACAGATCTCCAAGTGGGAACTTGCATCTTCAGGTCGATGCCTTGTGCCTGCAAAAGTGTAATCCCTGCGGATCGCAGGCCAACCGGTAGAAGACGGGATCCAGGCAGATGATACAAAGCCATCAGCAAAACAGTCATCCAGCAGACCCCGAAGCAACTCCAGCATGGCAGACACGACCGCTTGAAGAAGCTGCCAAAGAGGCAGCTGCTGCTGACGAAACGACTCTGTCGGATAACATCCAGAGCCGATAGGAGCATCCAGCAAAGGGAGAGCAGAAAGACATGTTTGCCCCCAAGGGGAACAGAGCAACTCTATCCTGAAAGTGCCAGCGTACAAGGTGGAATCCAGCAAAATGTAGTCATGGCTCGGTCCCATTGAAGGCAATGGAATGGGGCTCAGCTAGGATGACTGAGTTGACATCCATTGATTTCCATGTTTTTACCACTGAGCTGAAATGACTTGCTTTTTCACAATCATTTTTGGCACTATCAAAAAGCAGTCGTTGGGGGTGCTTAACAAGCCGCTCACAACCCCCAAACAGCCCATGGTTTCTGGATGATGTGCCAATCGCCCAATGACTCCCCCTTGCCGGGTTCATTTTTTAAAATTTATTTATTATTTATTTAAAACATTTATATCCCGCCCTATATCATTAAGATCTCAGAGCGTCGTACAGATGTAAACATACAGTATAAAACAATAAATATACACAGTTAAAAACAAATTAAACCATGATCCAAGTTAAAACAATATATACCCTCTTTCTTCGATTCTAAGAAACACTTTTCCCCCCATATAAACATCTCTAAAAATGGGGTGCGTCTTAGAATCGTGGGTGTGTCTTAGGGTTTTTTTTCCTGTTGGTGGTACTGAAATTAGTGTGCGTCTTACAATCGATGGCATCTTACAATTGAAGAAATACGGTAATTTAAAAGCAATAAAAGCAGTTAAAACAGTTAAAACAACGTGCCAGTGAGTTTATCATATGTCATGATAAGCTACAGCATCCCCTTTGTGTGGCTTGGATTTTCAAAATGGCGGTGGCTGTGGAGAAATTCACCTTTGGTGACTTCTCGTAACATGCGAACCAGTTCTCTGATAAGCACCCATCCAATTGTACAGAAAACCATTTGTATTTTACAGCTCTGGTACGAACATCTCAGTGACCAGCTCTGTAGCTAGAACTGTAGGACAGCCTTTCTGTACGCAGGCCTGACCAAATGCCAGCTGTACCCTGAAGAAAGCTCTCTGATCCTGGGTACAGCTGCTTTTCACGGTGGTGACCTCCTGAACCATGGTGCAACAGACTGGAAACTCCACGAGCACTTCCCTCAAAGTAGGCAACGCAGGCTCTAAACATGAATTAAATATGAGAATGAATTCCAGTGCTCTGCATGTGCTATTTGGAGAGTAAAAGCCAATGTTCCATCTCTTCTTATCTCACACTTCCATAGAACAAAGAGATGTGTGATTTCCAATATCCACATGCGTCGTGCAAATGGTCAGTGGAGGAGTAAAGCACTGCTTTTCAGGTAGGATGCCAGAGGGCTTATGGGCCCACGATGTGCGCTGGCTGATGTTTTGTGGCGGTGGGCTTATGCCTCCTTAGAGCTGGATGGAGCTCAGATAAATAATGAAGTGATGTACTCGGTCGCTCCTCCCCTGCAGGGGCCGTTCCAGCCAACGGCCCTGGGTGCAGGAGCGGAAGAGGAAGTAAAATGTTACCATCACCTCCTCTTCAAATAGGCTTTTAAAATTACTATTATTATTTACAATTTTTAACTATATAAATCCTCCCTCCCTATCCCTTATTCCTTCTGTGTCATGTCTTAAATTTAGTAGGGCTGTGCACCACCTCGGTCCCAAACACCGAATCTGAGTTGAAGTGGGCCCATCTGCCTCACCTCAACACGAATCTGAGTTTGGACCAGACTGGGCCACCTCAGCCCGAAGTGCTTCAGCTGCAACGGCCCGCTGTCCCCTGCGGGACTTACCAGAAGCCTCCACTCATGCCAGCAAGCTGCCCATCCTCTAGAAGAGGTAGCTCTGGCCTGCTACAGATCTATTGTTGCAAACTTCGAGGGGCCAAAATGGCTCTCTTGGAGGACAGGCGGCCTGCCTGCCTGAGTGGAGGTTTCAGGGAAGTCCCACGTCTTCAATTCCCTCTCCCCCCCATTATGCAGAAAAAAGATGCAAATAGTTCTGTAAGAAAGTTCGCAACACTTTATGTAATTTATCTTAGTATGTAACATTTAGCGTATTGCACCCCCTTCCATTCGACTTCCCCTTGTGTAGATTTTCCAGCATGGCATATGTCTCAGCAGAAACTTGCATATTTTCCTGTGAATGAATTTGTGTAAATATCAGGAAAGTTTAAAAAGAAATCTAGATGTCTACAGACTGTGCACAGCCTGGAGAGGCAAGTCTGCAGCAGCTTCCACACATCAGATTCTTAGGAACTTTAGTTCAGCTCAAATTTCTCTAGCATCCCTAGTTTATATTGGCTTAGAGGTCCTACAATATCAAATAGGATAGATAGATAGATAGATAGATAGATAGATAGATAGATAGATAGATATGGGTTGTATGCTATTTATGCCATAATGCAGAAGCTGCGGTCCTGTAATGCGGAGACATTTGGGATTTGGAATGTGGAACATAATGTACAATAATAATGTGGAGCAATAGCTCTGATCTGATTTGCAAAAATAATGTACCTGCTTTTCCGGACATGTGTCCCAAACTTACAATGGCCCTTTGGAGGAAACACAAGAAGGAAATGGTCAGACATTGCACAGAGATTCATACCTAGCACCTGGATGAGTCATGCTCCGGGCTTTCATGCCCATGCGCTCAGAGCATGAGCAGGCCAAGAAAACTAGGCTGAACAAAGAGACACAGTGCCAAGCAATTCTTTCATAAGCTGTTTATGGAATCAGTGTTGGACCACATTTGGGATATATTTTGGAATAATTAATGTTTGCAGCGCATACCATGGCCAATGCTTTCCTTGATGTCAGGGCCTTGGTGTTTTGTTAACTGAAAGCAGAAATCCTCAAAAATGTAACCAACATCCTGTCTGCCCGATGCTCCTTGGTTCTTGATTTCCCTTCCCTCAGACCTGATGGGGAGCGAACAAATTTCAGCACAGCCGCACCGCAGTCATTGCACCTCCTTACATGTGGGAAGAGGCGCCTGGCGACGGCTGCTTGCAGAAGCCAGGCTGTGAGGAGCAGATGGGGAGAGGCACTTTGCTGGAGCCAAAGCCTGTTTCACGAGCCTGTCCTAATCCTGGCTTTAGGTGGAGTAATGCCTCCTAGCTTGCACTGGGAAGCGGAGGGCAAGCTGTGGGCTGGCATGCATCAGCGGTGTAACCCAACGCTCCTCAGTGCAAACCAAAGCACTCTGAGACCATTATGGGGATTTGGGGAAATCCCTAGCATTTTAATTCCATCAGCAAAATACTGCGTTTCTCTCCCCCCTCCCCGGGCAACAACTACCCCCAGCCTGAACTGAGAGTAATCCTTTCCTTTCCCATATGTTCCAGTCCATTGGAAAGGAAACCACTGGAGCAGTAGCTACATCAGTCTGCAGCAACAAAACCAAGCAAGAGTCTTGTGGCACTTCAATGAAATGTTCCCTTACCTGGTAAGGAAGCCAGATTCCAGCTGGACATCAGGAAAAACTTTCTGACTGTTAGAGCAGTACGACAATGGAATCAGTTGCCTAGGGAGGTTGTGGGCTCTCCCACACTAGAGGCATTCAAGAGGCAGCTGGACAACCATCTGTCAGGGATGCTTTAGGGTGGATTCCTGCATTGAGCAGGGGGTTGGACTCGATGGCCTTGTAAGCCCCTTCCAACTCTGCTATTCTATGATTCTATGATTCTATGATTCTGGTACCCTCCAGATGGCTGGGACTCAAACTCCCAGAATCCCCCATCCAGCTCTGCTTGGATCGTGGTCCAAGTGGATGTTTTAGAACCAGCCAGCCATGACCATTCCTGTCGTGAAGACTCCTTCACATCATGCAGTCAAGGACATTAGATGCCCTCCATGTTGATATTTCGACTGTTCGCGGAACCAGCAAGCCGCATTGCTCCATCAGAAATGCCCCTTACTATTGCTTTATGAAGGTCTGTCGTTGTTACCATCCTGCTTTGAAATAGGTTTAATCTTCCCCTCCCCATAGTAATCTGCTTTTCCTGACCCTAACCCTAATTCTTCTCGAGGATCCCTCGACCTGCTGTGTTGACTACACAACCCCAGGGAATCTAATCATGCTTGGAATTACCATTTTATCAGCTTAATCCATTTTTTTTTTTGGCATTTCCCCAACATCTCGGATATTTTGTGTTTGCTGCAAAGCCAATGGGAGGCACTTGGATTCTGAAAAGATCATGACTGCATCAATAACATGGTAAATTGATTGTTTTCCGAAACTGTCTATATCCTCTTGGTGACCTATACTTAATCGCCTGAATTTATGAACTCAAGGCTAAAGCTATAGAATGTCGGGGAGCAAGGCCAAAATATACAGTGATATCCTTTAATGGAGAGCATTGTTTCCTGCTCCCCACTTTTGAGAGTTGAAGGTGCCTTTTAGAGGCTCAATTCCTTGAGATGAACGAGTACTGGAAAAGCTATTCCCAGCATTTCGGTAATTGTTTCCGTTTATTTACAGATATGTGCATTGAACAGAGGGAGGTGGGTAAAGACAAATACATGCCATGCTAGTTTCTAAGGGAGCATCAGTTCCCCCAAAAGCAAACAGCATGTCGTTGGAGTGCTCAGCCTCCCCGGCAGACTCCTCCTTGCCATGTAGCTGCAAAAAATCCAGGCTCCTTGCTCCTCTGCTGGCTACATTTCGGCTGCCAAACTGTTTTCCCTAGGTCCCACACAAGCAGGTCTCACCTGCCATCAAGAGCTATTGATGTTCATTCAAGGATACACCTTCCAGGCATCACTGACCATTCATGAAACATCTGTAAGCCCAAGACATTTGGCCGCCCAAGGTGAAGGACATGATGGCACCCCTGTATAAAACCTGATGGAATTAGCAGTTGGGATTTTTTCCCCCCATGCTGCTGATGGGACAACATTGTCCACCACCCCTGAAGGCAACAGGCTAGTTTAGGAGACACAAGGCAGGCTGCTTGGACCTCTGGTCTCTCCTCCAACACTTTGCTGCCCCTCCCAGCATTTGCTACCTAAGGTGACCGCTTCACTTTGCCTAATGGTAGGGCCGGCCCTTAACTGTAGCCATTTGACTAGAGAAAAGAGCAGAGAACAGTCTGTCTCCTCGCTTGATGGGTAACACAGCAGCACTCCCATGAACAATATCACCAGCCTTGTAAATTGCAAATTTAACCACTCCTATTGTAACCATAGAGGAAAATGGTGGGTGGTGGGTGGGTGGGGCTGAATCTATTTGGCCACTGTGAGAAATGGGATACTGGCGGCTAGGCTAGCTTATGTGGCTCTTTTGTTTTCCAGGGCTACCCATTACTTTCCCCTGTCATATAGATCAGCCTTCCCCAATCCGGGGCCCTCCAGACGTGTTAGACTACGATCCCCATGCTAGTCCAACACATCTGGAGGGCCCCAGGTTGGGGAAGGCTAAAACTGATGATTGCGAAGCTTTGGTGTCGATACATCACTCGAAATCTATGCAGCCCCTTCACGCTCCCTCCTTGTGTTCCCTACCCATTTGAATAGCTCTCCATTCCTTTATCTAGGCTTAGTCCTTTCCTACCCAGCAAGCAGCACTAAATTAGAACCATTTTCCTGCTACTGTGTGGCAATGCTAAATAGTTAAGTTATATACAGTAAAAAATAAATTGCAAAATAAATGGAGGTGCTGCAGGCTGGAAGCCAAACTGGGGCCAGCTCAGCCTCAAAGCTCCCCCTCCCCCGCCTTTTTTTTTTTTTTTGCCTTTCTCTAGACTATCATAATAGGTTATTCGTACATAATCCTCTTTGAGTTTGGAGGTTTGCATACAATAGACTGGGGGCCATTATTAATCGTAATGCATTTGAAAAGTGGAATTAAAAATGGACGAAAGGGTGGGGGGAATTGCTTTTCTTGCTCCCACCCTCATTCGTCTCTGCAAGACATGCTTCTGTCGACGTTGATCACTTGTGGGGGTTCTCATAAATTGATCCACTCTTCGTTTTATATTATTTTCATTTCCTTGGAGCATAAGCTGGAAGTGATGCTGAAAGTCCGAGGACATCATAATCACTGGAAGTACTGCCACAGGGAGTACAGATCATTGGGAGGGAGATGGGGTGGCTCTTGGCTGCTGAATACGGAAGCCCGGAAGGCCATTTTGGAGCCATGGGCGAGCCATAGACCAGACAGAGGGGGTTTGCATGCTACCCCTTGCAATTCAAGAATATGGCTTCCAGAAGCAGGTAATAGCTATCACCTGGACACCAGGCCACTGTGGCTATTGTTATTCAAAGGTAAGGTGGCTAGGTGCCCCCTTTAACAGAGGGCAGTCCTCTATTGGAAGGACTGCCAGAGAGATGTCCTCTATTTCGAAGGCATCCTCTATTGGAAGGGCCTGTGCAGTCCACGTCCAGGTTAATAATAAAGAACCATCAGAAGGGAGAGCTAAAAGGCCTTGAAGTTTCCCATCAACAGGTAGCAGCACCTGGACAGCAGAAGAACCCAATGAACAAATATTGTCTTAGCCTTTAAATCAGTGGAAGGCAAGCTATTGCAGCACATGGAAGAGCGTATAACAGAGCCGAGTCATCAGATATTCATAAGAAGGTGCATGTGATCTGGAAGGGAAGAGAATTGTGTGTTCCTGGTCAACAGCTGGTTGGCCACGGTGTGAACAGAGTTGTGGACTTAACGGACCCTTAGTCTGATCCAGCATAGCTCTTTTTAAGTTCTTATGTTCTTAGAAGGGGATGAGAGCACGGGTGTTACAAGCGTGTCACCATTTTCTACAGTGAAATGTTGACATGTACGTACAGTGCCTGGTTCCATCAACCTTCTAATAACTGTAAAGCCAGCAGACTTCCTTAAGTCTCCTCAACTGCAGCTGGGATTATGTGCTATCTGATTGGACTTGGATAATATTTCTTTCCCCTGCATCTTCTTTGGAAAAAGCTGTGACATTGCACTCCGGCACTTTTTGATTTATTTTACCATCTGTTGAGAACAGTCTGTTATCGATAGAGATCATTTCCGATTCTTTTCACATCACCAGGGTTTGGCAAAGCAGTCGATAACCTTGAAGATGAGGTGCGAACGGTATCTTTGGCATATCAATTAACCTTCTGAAAGTGGCTGAATTGATTGGATCTAAATGAAATTTGTCCAAAGCCTTGAGTTTCCCAGCCTGTCTTGATAAGAAAGCGGAGCCGGTCTGCCTAGAAAGGTCAGCAAGAGGGTCTGTTTCCCCATAGGTTTTGCATATGCAAAGTCTAGCAAGGGGCTTCCAGTATTACTCTCCAAACATAAACATGAATTATGTGTAGCAGTGGAGCAACATTGGGTCCATTTGCATGCTCCCCCACTTCCTTGAGTGGTGAGAAGTTCTGGAACAGCATGTTGAGGCTATTTTGCTTTGGAAGATCAAGTGGTGGAGAACTCAGGCATCTTTGTAATATATCGAATTTTTTTTAAAATTTTAGCATTTTTATGCCGCCATTCAGCCAAAAATGGCTCTCACAGCGGCTTACAAAAGTATTTCTTGACAGTCCCTGCCCACAGGCTTACAATCTAAAAGACATGACCCAAAAGGAAAGGGGATTGGGAGGGAGGAGGAGGGGGGAAAGGAAAGCAAATTCAGGCACTGCAATCATAGTTGCAAAGTTCAGCAGTTACAGTTGACAGTTGGCAGCAGGAGGGAGGGGGGCTCTCAGCTGGAGCTGGACCCAGGCACGATGGAGAGGTGCCTGGCTGCTGCTTCCTCCCTCATTGGTGGCCTCTGCAGAGACAGTTGGTAGCAGGAGGAAGGAGGGTTCTCAGCTGGAGCTGGACCCAGGCACGACGGAGAGGTGCCTGGCTGCTGCTTCCCCCCCAATTGGTGTCCTCTGCAGATACAGTTGGTAGCAGGGAGGAAGGAGGGCTATCAGCTGGAGCTGGACCCAGGCACGATGGAGAGGTGTCTGGCTGCTACTTCCTCCCTCATTGGTGGCATATATATATATATATATATATATATATATATATATATCTTATAAACAAACACATAAAGCATAGGTGGGGGAGAGCAGTGTGGTGTAGTGGTTAGAGTGTTGGACTAGGACACAGGAGATCCAGGTTCTAGTCCCCACTTGTCTATTAAGCTCACTGGGTGACTTTGAACCAGTCATTGACTCTCAGCCTAACCTATCTAAAATGAAGAGGAGGAAGATCTATTATTATTATTATTATTATTATTATTATTATTATTATTAGTAGTAGTAGTAGTAGTAGTAGTAGTATCCCACCTTTTGCCCAATATTGGTATGCTGCCTTGATCTCTTTGGAGAAAAGGTGGGACATAAATGCAATGAATGAATGAGTGTTTGCTTCTATCAGGCAATAGAACTGCTATCTAACAACGAGTCCCCAGGGCTGTATGTCTATGCTACTGCTTTGCCTCCTGATTTCTCCTAAACCCTGCAGGATCACTGCGGTGAAGCAGAATCAAAAGAGTTACACAGCAGGAGTGAGTGGGGACCTTCCAGCCTGGGAAAAATTGCAGCACCATTGTCAGACAGTGGGAACAGGAAACCATGGGGGGGGGAGCCTTTTTTATGGCATCTTTTTGGAACTTTAAAAGCTTGTGGCAACATATCTGCACTGCTGCAGATCATTTAATTATTGCGTCATATATCTTAACTGCCCTTACTTTAATTTCCCGACTTCTACATCGCCATGGCGGCCATTACAAGGTTGGTCAATCCCTCCCCCAGCCCCAGCCCCGCATTCCCAAGCTGATCCTATGCTGGGATCCTAACAATATAAACAGAGCCAGCAATAAAACTGCTAATGAAGAAAGCAAATTAAAGATTATGTGTCTGCCATAAGAGGCGTGTCTTAGCCTGCATCTGCACGTATAGAATGAAATGTAAACACTTTCTCTCTTTGCTTTCCCCAATCTAGTGCCCTCCAAATATATTGGACTGTTCCTTTGCACATGTACACACACCTTACTCCAGCCCTTGGCTGGGGTATGTTGTACCACCTTTTAAGCCCTGGTAACTTCCCCCATTCAAAACACTCAGGAGAAAACTCCAGCTATTTCTGAACCATCAGCTTCCATTAACGAAACAGTCTATTGACCACCCTGGGTCATTAAGAAACATAAACAGTCTTATGGCATTCCTTTTAGGCTAAAGTGATAGACCTAGCCATACTAATTAGATAGAGGAATTTACAACAGTGAAGACCTTAGGAGCCAAGCAGTTATTGTAGCTGAGACACACACACACACACACACACAGAGAGAGAGAGAGAGAGAGAGAGAGAGAGAGAGAGAGAGAGAGAGAGAGGAATTCCATTCTTGCTGGGGAATTCTGATCTCTCCCCCACCCACATCCCTCCTACAAGCATCTTCTAGCAACCTATTTCTCTAAGGCAGAAGTGTTTTTAGGCAATGTTCTTCATTTCAAAAGAGCACGCAGGTCTATTTCAATGTGCCACGCTCTGTGTGGAGCTGAGGCAGAAGAGAAGTTCAAGGGAACAGCTTGTTGGGACGTCAGAAATTGTCTGAAGGGACGGAGGTTGCTTGAAGAGGTTCAGAAAGAACCACCTGTCGAATGAAAAGGATGCAGAATGGGGGAACATGACAGAAGGCTTGTTGAGCAGGCTGGGAGATGGAGGTGAAGAGAGCAGATGAAGAATGGAAAGGTAAGCTGCTCTGGAGGTGACAGGACAGGGAGAAGAGGCCAGAAGCTATACCACGATGCTCTTGTTTGTTCAGCATTTCCAAAGAAATTGAAACACTCCAGGAATCCACATCTCATTCAGGAGGAAAAGCCACCCCCTTGGATGTCCTCTGGTCCCATTCTCTTTCAAGCAGAGTTTCCAATTCATACAGAGCTGGACTAGTGTTCCCCGGAATAGGGGTACTCTTGCCTGGATTAAAATTGGAAGCAGTTTTCTCCCACTCAAAAGAGGAAAAAGAGACAATTATATTTTCTCAAACAGCTCCCTAGGCAAGGCCACCTCTTTACCACTGTAATGTGGCCTGGTGAAACATTCTTCTCAACATCCCAAAATGATCTTTAAAATAAAGCCAATGAATAAATAACTTTTAGCAGAAGAGAGCATAAGAACATAAGAACACCAGAAGAGCCCTGCTGGATCAGACCAAGGGTCCATCTAGTCCAGCACTCTGTTCACACAGTGGCCAACCAGCCATCGGTCAGGGATGAACAAGCAGGACATGGTGCTTATTGTCTCGAATACTGGAGATAGCACACAACCATCAGGGCTAGTAGCCATTGATAACCTTAGAAATAAGAGAAATATGTTCTGATCAGACCAGCCTTTAACAACCCAATCCAATGTCCTCCAGATGTGTTGAACTACAAACCTGTTTCCCTAGCCATTGGCCATGCTGGTGATGGGAGCGGTAGTCCAAAATTTCTGGAAGACACCACATTAGGAGAGGGCTGCTTTAAGCTCTCTCTGATTAACAGCTGCATCATCAGGGAGCTGTCCGTAGTCCTGGAGGGCAGAAGTCCGCTAATTGCATGCCGGACCTCTGCTGCTGGACAACCATTTCTGGTGAAGTCTGAGGACCCCCTCTGCTGTAACAGGACACTAACGTTAGGATTGTTCAGGGATATCCATTGTTTGCAAATCCAGGCCTTTTTGGGGGCCTGACGAATTCCCATTGCCCAACTGTCTTTCGAGGCTTTTCTCGAAATCCAGGAACTGGGCATGTTTAGCCTGGAGAAGAGAAGTTGAGGGGAGACATGATAGCACTCTTCAAATACTTAAAAGGTTGTCACACAGAGGAGGGCCAGGATCTCTTCTCGATCCTCCCAGAGTGCAGGGCACGGAATAACGGGCTCAAGTTAAAGGAAGCCAGATTCCAGCTGGACATCAGGAAAAACTTCCTGACTGTCAGAGCAGTACGGCAATGGAACCCATGACCTAGGGAGGTGGTGGGCTCTCCCACACTAGAGGCCTTCAAGAGGCAGCTGGACAACCATCTGTCAGGGACGCTTTAGGGTGGATTCCTGCATTGAGCAGGGGGTTGGACTCGATGGCCTTGTAGGCCCCTTCCAACTCTGCAATTCTATGATTCTATGATTCTATGATTCTTTTTGTCTTCATAAATAGAAAGTTGTGCAAACTGCCATTGCAGTATGCATAAATTGTGCAAATTCCAGACGTAACAATTGGAATTTGCACACATTCCAGTCAAAATTTGTGCAGCTTTCTGTTGACAAACAACAACACACAAACAAAAACAGAAACTCCGTGAGTCGGCCCAACTCCATGTAGATCGGGTTGACTCAGCTTGTGGGGGAGTCCAGGGGGCCAGCCATTGAAGACTGGTGAGCTCCACACCCACCCCCTTGATGGATTTCTCTGCGTCCTTAGGACTGTTATTATTGCTGTTATTTCAAAGTGCCCACATGTTTGGGATTGGATGGTATAATGCATCTCAATCAAATTAAATACAACCCCCAATGTCCCACGTTTCCTGGATTCTCTTCACTGTAGACATTCTAATGAGCTCTGGCGGTATTAGCTGATTTTATTAAATATCTTTGGATTCCATCCCAGTTTCCACTTCACCTTCAGATGAGGTGAACTTCTGTCTTTTAAAAATCTTCCATTGATCTTCTCTCTTTAAAGTTCCTCCAAAAAAAAAAAAAAAAGCAAAAAAGCATGAGAGCAGCCGGCAAACATATAAATTAAGCCTGTAGAAAAGTTGAGTCCTCTTCTTTTGTTCCTCCGAGAGGGGATTGGAAAGTGAAGTCAACTTCAGCGTAGAAGAGTTCAAATGGATGATACTGGCCATGCCTTCGTTGGACCCAGTTTTCTGGCCCCAGTTTAGAAAAGGCCTTTTGACTTGCCTGTTTTGAATATTAGCGGTGGTTTAGTGATAATTTTGGAGTTACAGGACCTCATCACAATAGTCCCCATAGCTGCAGCCCCAAGGAGGGACCAAAAAATGGAGGCAGCTGGGTTGACCCACAGCAACAAACCATTTCTAGCCACTTTCATCTCCTGGGAGAAGGACGTTTGTAAAGCTCATGGGTCTTCATTATCCTTTCAAGAACAAGCCAACTCCAAATACGTTACATTACAACAAGGAAAATATATACTGTGGCTGGGAAAACTCATCTCTCACCCCTCCCCACTCACTGATCCACTGTAAGGATTGCAGCTAAACTCAAAGGGACCAGAGAAGTTTGAAGGGGTGGCTGAGGGTGTCAGGATCCCTGCTAATAAGGAAGTGTTGGCATGGGATCCCTATGAGCCTTGGGTCTAGTACACCACTGGATATCAGAGCTCAGTTTGGATCCAGATTTAGGCCATGGCTAGACCAGGCCTATATCCCGGGATCATCCCTGTGCATCCAAATGACACACAGGGGATCCTGGGAGAAGGCAGGGACGACCCCTCCATTTGCCTGGGATAATCCTTAGGTCTAGCTAAGCCCTTAGTCATACTTATAGTAGACCTATTGAAATCAATTGGGCTTAAGTTAGGCAGGATCTACACCACTGCTTTAGAACAGTACTGAAGTGCACTGACAACTGTTGGGGCCTATGACGCATCCCACATACCATTTTCAAACCACTTTCAAAGTGTTATATCCTGATTAGTGTACAATTGGCCTTAATCATGACTTAACATAAGCCCCATTGATTTCAGCGGATCTATTCGAAATGTGACTGAATATGGATCCAACCCAGTGGAGCCTGGTGCCTCTGATGTCGGTGGGTTGGTGAACCCACTCCGGGTTACAGTCAGAACCAGGTGCAGGACGAGAAGTGAAACCCTGTGAAGGAGTGAAAAAACAAGCTGAAGGCAGGGGCGGAATAATATTTTGCAAAGATTATCCTTGGTTCTGCCCCTGCCTACGGCTTGTTTTTTCACTACAGTCAGAACCAGTGAGAACTCTAAAGGAGCTATCCAAGGTGCGATGTCGGTGAGCTGGTGAATCCGCTCCTGGTTTCAGTCAGAACTCTGAAGGAGCTATCCAGAATGCGAACAAGCAATGTTTGAGATCGCCAGAATTCTCCAAACATCGACTGCCCTTCTCTCGTGCCCGATTCGCATTTGCGTTTGCGATCACCACTTGCTCTGCGTGAACAGGATGCGTGCACAAATCAAGTGGTGATTGAACAGGAGATGTGCACAAGTTTCCCCAAATTTGCAGAACTTTCTTCCACACAGCAAAGTGGGGCTGATGCAGCCCACAGAGGAAATTTGCGCAAATCAAATTGGGAATCGGTAACAAGCCAAATGCGAGCACCCATTTGAAATTTATGAATATTTTTGGGTGGATACATGCTCACATTCAGAAATTGGAATGGGACACGCTTGCCTGTTTTGTGAGAAAAACCAAAATTCTCATACATGTCAAAAGAACCGGGGGCCAAGTGCATTGGCCAGGCAAAGTCCCAGCATAAACAGGAAGTCTTGAAAGCTCTTCCTGTGTTGAGTGGAGCCAATAGGCAGCCTGGATGGGAAGAGCCACTCCGGTCACGAGGACTCTTTTAAGACTGCGGCAGGGGCTTCAAACTGTTGTCCTGGTGACTCACCCCATGAGGCCCAGTGACATGGGTTCCCAGCAGCTCATGTCACAGAAGAATTTTCTTGTGGGAGATACTCTGTGCGAATAAGTGCCATTTAGATTATCAGACTATGGGATCAAGCCATCTTGAGATTGTCCTTCCTAGGGCTGCAATGCTTAATTTGGAATCTATGGAATTCCATGGGCCTTACTCCCATGTAAACATGCATAGGATCATGGAGTACATGGATAAACCCAACCCTCTTAGGTTTTACATTTCAAAACCAATACCCCGGCGTGTATTTTGCTTTTAAAAAGCTGATATTTCAATCAGTTAACCAGTCTAGAAGTCAGCTATTTAAAAACCTATATTTTCAAAACTGGCAGTTTGGGGTTTGGGTTGCGATTTTAACAACTGACACCTCAGGATTTTAACAGCTCTTAGGCAGACACCTGGAGTCAGAGGTGATCAGAAGCAATATAGGATGCAGCCCAGATGCAATTTTTTTTTTAAAGAAAGCTGGAGAGGGATGAACAGCGCCAGGCAGAAGACGAACCTCCGATTTGTGCTGTATGTCAATGCAGCCATTTTTCAATTTTATACATTTACTACTTTTGCATCTACCTTTCAAATTACCCTTTTAGCTTATTAATAACAACAGAGTCAGGATACTTTCACAGTCGCAAAGCATCACAGGAGGTACATTTGTACTAGAAAACTCACCATAATGGCGAATTCCTGTGCATGTTTACTCAGAAATAAAACAATATAAGGTCAATTTGTGTAAATCTACCTTTAAGATCTCCTTGCATAACTTAATAAAGTCCCCCCTTTTTTTAAACCCCTCCTCCCAAAAAGGACACTGAGTCAAAATTGCAACCCTGGAAAAAGGGGGCCTCCTCCTGAGCTCCGACAGAGCAATTAAATTCAGGGCCCATTTGAAGTGGAGGCAATAAAGTCAAACAAAATCGAAAGCAATATGCTAATTACAAAAGCATCCATCAAGCAGCATCTCTGGGACACGCTAGTCCCGCTCCTCGACAGAACTTCTCGACGTGTACGAGAAATTCCAAATTACCCTTGAAAGCCCCCAGCTGGAGAGGCTTTCTAAGCGGAGACATAAAAGGGTGCTGGAGCAGATCAGTGAGCTTAGAGCCTGGCTCACTACTTCGCTTTGCTGCTTGGAGCACTTCAATCGCAGGAAAGTTGCAAAACAGCCTCCCCGGCACAAGCCCCACTCATTAGTGCCAGTCCCCAAAGTAACATCAGTCAGGCCGGCTGCGGATTTGCCGTGGATCCGTTGCCCCTTGGCAACTTGAGCCGAGTAAATCAATACCTTGCCCAAAAGTTACTATTATTATTATTATTATTACTATTATTCCGCCTTTTGCCCAATACTGGCCCTCAAGGCGGTATTACAAAGTTTAAAACATACATTTTAAAACATAGGAAAAGAAATGTAAAAAGAAAGAAAAGAAAAAAAAGGTTAAAATACATAACACCCCCAAAGGAGCCTGCCTCTTAAGCTCCCAGTCCCAAAAAGATGTTGCAGCTGGGGATGAGATGGTTCTGTGCTGGGAGCCTGGGTCTGCTAGGAGACAGTTCAACCCTTCCAACATTACTTCCCCTCCAAATTTGACATAACCTTTCCCTTTCATGCTTAAAGACTGCCATGGAAATAATTCCCCCCTGAGCTGCTGTGGTGAGGGGAGAGGGAATTAAATACCCTTATTTGGGGGGTGGGGGGGGGAGAGAGAGACACGCACAGGGTGCTTTCACTCACACCAACTTTTTCCAGTCCAGCAGTAGTTTACTCTAGCTGCAAAGGGCCTCTCTGTTTCACTGCCTCACAAAAGAGTTTTGTGAGCAATTCTTCTCTCATTTTGCCCCTAGTTGATGGTGTTTTGTGCTACCTGCTGTGTTCTCAAGACTTGAACACCTCCACCCTCACCCCACCCCACCCCAGGCTCAGAGAAAGGCACAAATGGGAGGAGGCACCGCTCAGGGAGTCCTTTGCCAAACCTTGTCACATTGACACGATCCCATCATGGGGAAGCTATATCCCTCTTGCTCATTGATACCTCGTAGTGCTCACAATGACATCTGTTGCAGTATTTTGAATAATACGGAATAAAAAGTGGGAAATAACACTAGAACAGAAGTATATGGAAAGTATAATGCACCCCAACAGTTATCAGTGCACTTCAATGCCAGTAATAAGCACTAGTATAGATCTAGCTATTGTGGTTGTTTCTTTTCCTGGACCTTCCAGGACAGAATATGCTGCTTTGTGGGACTCCTCAGGCTCAGGGGACATGTTGCCAGTACAGCCTGCATCACCCCCAAGCCATAACTGCAGAATCAGGCCACAGCCCTTTCAAAGAACAGATAGCTCTTCAAAGGGGCCAGAGTCAAAACCATGACTAGACAGGTGAGGCTTGCTGAGAGCTGTTGCCTCAGCATGATGTAGAGGCCTTCTAAGGCTTACTTTAGAAGGCCTCTACATCTTGCTGAAGCAAGAGCTCTCCTTTGTGTCATTGAGAATGCTCCAGCCAGCCCCCATGCACAGTACTCTGACAGACTATGCCTTGTCTGAAAGTAACTCTGCCATACCGGCCATGACTCTGTCAACTTGAATGCGATTTTGCCATATCTGCTGCAGTCACCTTCTCCTGTGTGCCTTAAGCCATGACAGGAGAGGGCAGTAGCCACTGCCATCAGCCTCAACATGTCTGAGATGAGGGAAAGGGTAATGGGTGAGAATTCTAGGCAGCAACTAACATTTTGTCATGATTCCCTTGAATTCCAAACTCACAAGTCTGAAGAGTTACTGTATTCATTTGGAAGTGAGTGTTGGGAGTGCTGGGGGCATATTGATAAGAAAATCTAAGAGTAACTCATCCCATTGTCTGAAGAAGGAACTTCTGTGTTCACACTGAACTACTTTTTGCAGTTCTGCTGCTGCCCAAACACAGCTATGTCTAAATCCTGGATTACTTCGTTGTTTTCTATGGGTCACCCTGGCTTCTGCTATGATGGCAAAAAAGGGGTGGGTGGGTCTAAAGGAACCAGAGCTTTGGCCAGCCATGTGAGTCCCTCAATGTAGTGCATGGATGACAGCAGTTGAGGCATGAAATCTGATGGTGTCATTACTGCCGCTTGAGAACATGGTCTGTGTCCCAACATCCTCTGTCCCAACCAATGGCAGGGATGTGAGAAACGCGCACTGCGATGATGTCAGAATGCCAGACGCAGCACCTTACATGTCATGGAGAGGTTGAGGCTGCTCAACTTGGGGCCGCCATTTTGGGGAGCGCTCTCGGGCAGTTCTACGCATTCGAACCTAAGTTAGGAACATCAGAAGCTGCCTTATTCTGAGTCAGACCATTGGTCCATCTGGCCCTGAAGTGTCTATACTAAAGGATGGACAAATCTCTTGCATTCAGATTTTTTCACTTCTCTTACATCCCAGAATGCGGCCCCTTAGAGGTTCTCTGAAATTAAATCTGGCCCTCAGGCTAAAAGAGTTTTGACACCCTGCCCCCCTCCCCAACATACACCATACATCTGGTTACAAAATTATGAGGAGACAGGTGCCTGGACTGCAGGGTTTATGATCTAGATATCAAGGCAAAGGAGCTAACAGAGAAGAGGGAGGTGAATGGAAGCATTTGGAAGCCATAAAAGGTGGTTGGACATGGAGGAGAGGGGTAATGGTGGCTACTAGGCCTGAGGGCCCTATGCTGTAAAACGCCCAGAGAGCTCTGGCTATGGGGGCGGTATATAAGTGTAATAATAAAATAGTAAGCCTGTGTGCACCAGTTGCTGGGGATCATGGGTGGGAGGGTGCTGTTCCACTCGTGTCCTGCTTGCGGGTTCCTGGTTGACAGTTGGTTGGCCACTGTGGGAACAGAGTGTTGGACTAGATGGACCCTCAGTCTGATCCAGCAAAGGCTCTTCTGATGTTCTTACTAGTCCTGATGGCTCTGTGCTCAGTATCAGGGGCAGTAGGCCTATGTAAACCAGTTGCTGGGGAACATGGGCAGAAGGGTGCTGTTGCACAATTGTCCTTGCTGGTAGGTTTCCCCACTGGGGCAGCTGGTTGGCCACTGTGGGAACCGAGTGCTGGACTAGACCAGGCTTCCTCAACCTGGGGCGCTCCAGATGTCTTGGACTGCATCTGGGAGTTGGAGTCCAACATATCTGGAACTCCCCAGGTTGAGGAAGGCTGGACTAGACGGACCCTCGGTCTGATCCAGCCGGGCTTTTCTAAGAATATCAGAAGCGCCCTGAGGCTGGATCAGACCAAGGGTCCATCTAGTCCAGGGCTCTGTTCCCACAGTGGCCAACCAGCCGTGGGCCAGGGATGAACAAGCCGGACATGTCCTTCGGGAAGGCACGTCCCTTTCCGTGCGTCCTTTCGACAACCCCAACAGTCCCACGTCTGGTGGCGGGGGGGCAGGGGCAGGCCGGAGTCCAGGCAATCGGCGATCCCGGCCCTGGGCGGTGCGCGCGCGTTTGCCGTGGCCCGGGCCGCGCCTTCCGCCCACGAGCGGGGTTCGAGCCTGGCGCGCGTCTACACCGGAGCAGGGCGGGAAGGCGCGATCGGGCGGCGTGTGTGTCTGCGAGGGGGGGGAGCGCGCGAAGGGCCCCCGTTAAAGCTCTCGCTAGCGCTGCTTGTGGTCACAGCCAAGCAAGCTCGCCTCCCATCTGGATCCGGCTCTGCCTCGCTCCGCTCGCGCCTCGCCTCTCCCGCCCTCCCCCCGCCATCTCCGATCCGCTTCCTTCTTCGCCTTCGGGTCCCTTCTGCGGGCGCTCCGTCCTCCCGCCCCGAGCCCCCTCGGCCAGCCCCGGAGCCGCCCTGGCCGAGCAGCCCCCGCCCCCGCCCCCTCCTCCTCCGCCGCCGCCACCGCCGCGCTCGCCATCTCCGAAGCCGGCCCGGGAGGGGGCAGAGGCGGCGGCGGCGGCGGCGCGGCGGCGGCGGCTTGGAGGAGGCGGCGCGAGCGCCCAGGCAGCAACATGGAGTCGGAGCCGGCAGCCGCCGAGCCCCCCGCCGCCGACGACGCCGGGGAACCGGGCGGCGGCGGCGGCGGCGGCTCGGAAGCGGCGGCCCGCGATCCTGCCCCGGCCAACGGCGAGCCGGCCCGGAAAGGCGATGCGCCGCCGCCGCCGCCGCCGCCTCCAACGGCTCCCCACCGCCGGCAGACCTACTCCAGCAGCAGCAGCAGCAGCGGCAGCAGCAGAGGAGGCGGAGGTAGGGAGCGGGGAAGGGAGAGGGGGGAGGGGGTGGGGGAGGGGAGAGCGAGCCAGCCCGCGGGGCTGCTCGAACCCAGGTCCTTGCCTTCGCCTCCCCAATCGATCGTGTTTATTCCGCTCGCGCGCGCGCGCGCACACACACGCTCGGCACCTTGCAAACTTTTAATAGCTTCGCAACAAACCAGCCTTTGCGAGCCTCGATCCCCAATGGGAGGGGGGGGGGAGAGAAAAAGGAGACGCTGGAGGGCCTTTCACACGTTACGTTCGCTCCGCGCGCGCGCGCTCCTGCCGCCAAGAGCGTGTTTACTTTGAGCACGTGTCTCTCGGGCAGAGCGCGGCGGGGTTGCTGCCCGCAGGCTCTTGCTGGTTGTTTTTTTTTGGAGGGGGGGAAGTGTGGCTTTGTTGACGTGCTCGTGGAGATGCGCGGAGAAGGGGTGGAGAGCGAACTTGACCCGATGGAATGAATCCCCCACCTCGGAGGGGGGGGGACCTTCTGCCTGTCTGTTCAGAAGGAAGCTTTCCACGTGTGTGCTGGTTGGCGCCTGGACTTGGGAAAGCGGTGCACGATTGCAGCCCCAGATAAAGAAATAAAATTTAATTTGGGGGTGTTTTTATTTTACTGGTTCTCTCTTCTCCACGCCTTCCTCCCCGTGCCGTTTGTTTATGTCGTGGGAGCGGTCCATTCTTTTCACCACGTGTTTTGAGAGGGGGGGGCTTCTCTGTTTTGGGCGTCGGATATTCTTTTCTGGAGCGTGGGGAACGCGTCCACACGAAGCCGATCTCCGTGTTTGCTTGCTTGCTTGCTTGCTTGTTGTTGGCCTCTGGGTGGGGGCTGGGGGTGGGGGCTACGATGCCCCCCAGCCTCTCTTTTAACGAGGCGTTCTCTGATGCAATTGCTTGTTGAGATCTGCCAAAGCTTTTTAAATGTCCCGCGTGTGGCTTTTCTCACGGTTTGGAAGCGAGTGGAGGTCAGGTCCTCTCAACACGTGCAGGTCAAGGGAAGTTCAGCCTGGGGCGGATGGCTGCGTTCCCATCGCTGGGGGTGGGGACAGGCAGCCTCGGTGCTGCTGCGTGTGTGTTGGTTTTCGTGGGTCTGGAGGGTGGAGGCGCTTTCCCTCTTTCTCCTCGGGACAGTAAAGGGTTAAAGCCAAGCGGGCTCCCCCAAACATGCCTTGTGCTGTCTGCGCCCCAACCCCCCCCCTCTCCCTTTCTCTTTTTAAAACCTCCTTTGCAAATCTCTGCTTGGGATGCCGTTATTCGTAAGGAAGCGGAATTTGGAGCTGATCCACTCGGTTGTGTGAATGTAATAATCATCCTATCGCTGTGTCGAGTGACAAGTTGGCTGCAACTCTCCCGTTTGCCAGATGTGCTCTCTCTTCTGTCGGGGTTTTCTTTTGGGGAGGGGGGGAAGTGCAGCTGAACAACCCTCCCCCCACAAACCAACCCCCACGCCCACCCCCCACCGGCGGTGGCGAAGCAAGAAGAATGCTTTCTGCACTCTCTGCTCTGGGTTTTGTTGTTGCTGGAAATATGGCTGATCATGTGTCGTTTGGTGCGTTACAGTATTATTTGTTGCTTGTTTGCGTGTCCCTCCCCGTTTTGGTCTCACCTCCCATTGCAAGCGCCCTGCTTTCTGGGCAACCTGCGTGCAGTCAAAGGTGACATGGACCCCTTAAAATGGTGTGTGTATATGTATGTGTGTGTCAATTTCCCCCAAGGGATGTTTTCCCCCTTCTCCGTTTCTTCCCAATTAAAAAGAACGCAACTCTAACAGGGTGGGGGAATATCTCCAGCTTGACATATACATGTATATGCATGTGCTGCTAAATAAATAAATAAATAAATAAATAAATAAATAAATATCCCTTTGGGGGAGGGGGGGCTGCGAGGACCTTGAGATCGAGATCGTGGTTTCTGTAAGGAGCAACGCAAAAGCCGGTTATGTAACAACATTAATCAGAAACACTGGAGAAAATGTGTCCGAAGAGAGACAGTTTTGGGGACAAATGTTTACAAAGCTGCAGGACTTTGCTGTTATACAACCTCCCTCTCTCCTCCCCCCCTGACTCCATCCTTTCTTTAACCCTCTCTATTTCAGATGAATTTATTCCACATTATTATTTAACATGTTATTTCTCTCCCCTGCGCCCCCCCCCCCACAACCCACTGATCTCCTTTAAAGGATGGGGGGAAGAGAAAGAGAACTGTTCTAGTGTGCAGAATTCTCTCGCTGGTATGTGTGTGTGTTTTCCTAGTCTGGAGAAAATTATGTAACCGGAGTAAGCGTGCGCCTATTATTATCATTGGCGCATAAATAAAAGGGCTGCAGAAGACGGCCTTGATTTATGTTTTGCCGTGATCAAGGCGAACCGTTTTGGTGATCTTAAACGGGTTAGGCTTTTGATACTGGTAACCTCCTGACCTAAATGTGCGTTGACGCTACTGCTTCCCTCTCCCACACACGCGTGCGCGCAGGCAAGCAGACGCGCGCGCGCGCGCACACACACACACACATTATGGAAAGGATTAAAATCAGGGGAGGAAAAGGGAAAATGCAGGCCAGGCTCTGTGGTGGTGCCACCGCTGCACGCAAGCGCTGCCTTATGTAACAGTCTGAATGGAAGTGGTGGGGAAGGGGGGGGGTGTTCCATGCAAAAGAACCCAGCTAAGGTCAGTGGCTGATGGAGAGCATTCCTGAAGGGAAGCAGACAGGGCCGGTGCCAGACTATTTTGCGCCCTAGGCAAGGGGAGCTACTTTCACCCCCCCTCACCCCCCAAAAAAATGCTAACTTTGATTTTTAAGAATATATGTTTCCTGGGAGAAATAAGGAGCACAAAACTTGAAACTGCTAAATGTATTTTAAAGTGCAAGAAATACATCATGCCAATTATAGCAAACAAATTGGAAAGGAACGTCTATGGGTCTGAAATGCATTATTTAATAGGAATATCACCTCCAAATCATCCCCCCCAACTCACACACGTGTGCACATATGCACACACACACTCAGCATTGCTCACTCCAAACACAGCCGCCCATCCCAGCGTTCCTGGCTTCGCTTCGGCGGGCAAGATGGCGCCTGGAGGGTGGCTTTCGGGTGGAAGTCCGAATGTGGAGCTGCCCCCCCACCCCAGCGTCCCTGGCTTTGCTTCAGCTGGATGGGCGCGGGGCACCATCTCACCTGCCCAGGCCCAGCTGAATCCTCAGGCCGGCTCACAGCCAACACACGTGAGTGCTTCACTGCGCCCGGCACCCCTCTTAGCTTGGCGCTCTAGGCGGCCGCCTGAGTGGCCTCTATGGTAGCACCGGCCCTGGAAGCAGAAGCCAAAGCCTTTGGAAAGGGGTCTTAAACGGCAGGTGAAGATCAGAGGAGAGTGCTTTGCTTTTGCAGGAGCGGCGGATCTGAGGTGCACATATCTGCTTGGGGGCTGCGCAAGGTTTTTTTTTTGTGGGGTGGTGTTGCGGCAGTAGTTTGGATCACGGAATGGAATTGGCAGAAAATAAAGTCTGCTCCTGCCAGAGCGCCAGATGGCAAGCAAAGCGAAATGGGCGTTTCCTCTTAGCGTGACGTTCACGGCCCCTGCGGGCCAAGCCACTGCTTAGTCAAGGAACACCGCCGTTGTCTTGCGCTTAGAGCACTTTGCTGAAATGGGGGATTTCGGTGATGGAGGCACCTTGTGGTTCTTGCTCTGTCTTCTCCCCACACATGACCAAGGCCTACTTTACCTCTGCAGCGGAATGAGGCGTCTGCTGAGGCAGGAGAATGGGTTGTTCTAGGCAAGAAATGCCTTTAAAAACAAACAAATCCCTCCTTATTGAAACAAAAAACACCCAATTCCCTGTAAGTAGAAAGCTAGCAGAGAAGCGATTAGGCTGGATTCTTATCTTTCTAGCTGGGTTGTTTTTTTTAAAAAAAATATTGTTTGATTTGCAGGGTGTCTTTTACATGGATGTATTCAAAAAGAGGCATCCCCCACCTGTGACCTCAAGTATTGTTAATCGATTTGTATAGCGCCATCAGTATACACGGCTCGTCACCTCAAGCACAAGAGGATAGATCTCTGCTCCCAAGCAGCTTGCAAACTAAAACCCGACGCAGGAGAAATAACTGTGGAAGGAGCAGGGCCTGCCCAGTGGCTGCATATGTAGACTAGGCCACAATTTGTCTTTGGTCAGCCATTTCTATAACGTCCTCCTCCTCAGCCCTCCATGCTGGCTGGGAATTGGAGGGCACGAGGTTGGGGAAGGATGCATGGGGTGGGGGGAGGTTCCATTAGTTATAGCTCCCCCTCCCCCCATTCATGCCTCAGCAACTTGAATAGCAGGTAATACACTTATCACCTGGCTGTGAAAAACTTCAGCAGCCTATACCAGCGGATGGCAACTCTACCTGTGTGTGTGTGTGTGTGTGTGTGTGTGATGAGGGGGAAACCTCATAACATCACAAGATTGTGTTGTGTGTAATTGATTTGCTTCTTTACAGTAGTGGAATGAAATCATGCACCTTTCCAAAAAGCCTAAAGTCTTTAATAACGGTGCCAAAAGTCGTTAATAAGAGCCTGAAAACTTTAATAATGCTGTTTTAACATTAAAAAAAATAATACTGGCTGGAACATAGGAAGCTGTCTTCTACTGAGCCAGTATACTTTGCTTGCAGAAGGCCCCAGGTTCGAATTCTGGCATCTCCAAGTAAGACTGGAAGAATTCTTGCCTTAAACCCTGGAGAGTCGCAGCTGCCAGTCAGTGTCGACAATACTAGCTGGACCAAGGGGTTCTGACTTGGCATAAGGCAACTTCCCACATTCCTGTGAACCAAGAGAAAAGTCACTTAAGTTTAGCTTGTCCCCACATCAGCGTGAGCCCAATTTTTTTTTGAGGGCGGATGCTGCATTACCCTTGTGATATGGGACAGACGGACACGGGGGCAGCTGCTATACTCAGGACTACAAGGCACGAAGCAGTGGCATCCTGCAATCTAGTGCAGAATAGTTAAGGGCAGTACAATTAATTTGGATTAGAGCAGTGCTCCATGATTTCCCATCTAGTCTAGAAAGCATGCACATGGCGTGGTGTGAAATGTATTGATTTAATATGCTCTAATAAGGCCTTCCTTCCTTCCGTTCTTTTTTTGGCACAGTTCCTAAATCCGTCGTCGTCTTCTCCTCCTCCTCCTCCTCCTCCTCTTCTCCTTCTCCCAGAGCTTTGGCTATGGGGCGGTATATAAATGTAATAAATAAATAAATAAAATTCTCCTTCTCCTCCTCCTCTTCCTCCTCCTCTTCTCCTTCTCCCAGAGCTTTGGCTATGGGGCGGTATATAAATGTAATAAATAAATAAATAAAATTCTCCTTCTCCTCCTCCTCTTCCTCCTCCTCTTCTACTTCTCCCAGAGCTTCGGCTATGGGGCGGTATATAAATGTAATAAATAAATAAATAAATAAAATTCTCCTCCTCCTCCTCCTCTTCCTCCTCCTCTTTTTCTCCTTCTCCCAGAGCTTCGGCTATGGGGCGGTATATAAATGTAATAAATAAATAAATAAAATTCTCCTCCTCCTCCTCGCAACCTATTTCTCTGTTATTTCCCATAAGATCACATACACAGATGCATCCGTTGGCTATGGAGCAGCAGAAGTAGAACTGCTGCTGAATGACAGAAACGCATTAGTGCTGTAGGGCCGGTAACCCACGGCGCTGTCTTTCATTTTGTAATTCGATCTCATAATTTTCAGTCGGGCTCTAAAGCAACCTGCTAGGACAGCGGCAAGCTCTAAGAAATGGATGTGCTCTGAGAAACAGCAACAGGGCTGGTATTAGAGCAGCGTGAGCGTGCGTTGGGGAAACAAAGTTGGCCGTGACTTAAAAGCAGGCAGAGAGCAACAGCTCACCTGTGAGACGACCTCCCAAGCCTGATCAAATCCAGTCATCTTAAAACTTGCATTGTGGTCAGGTGATTGATGGTGGTGGTGGTGGTGGTGGTGCTGCTGCTGCTGCTGCTCCTCCTCCTCCTCCTCCTCCTCCTCCTCCTCCCCAAAGAGACATTAGAAGAGTGGATGATGAAAGTGAAAAAAGCACTTGTTTCTTTAAATAAATGATTGCACGCTTAGCATCATGCATACAATGAGGCTGGAATTGTCTCTGACATCCACGTGCACAAAGATTTCTTACATGTAATGGATCTCTGAACAGTTGGGGGTTCCAGCATGCATGGGAAAGAAATCTATGGACGGGACAGGTCTGCTCTGTAGGCTTCCCTTTGCAAACACCCATGCCTAGTGCATGATAGCCGGGAAAGGATTAGTAGCACCAGGCAACCTTGGGGACAGGTCTGGAGCCATTGCCTTGCAGTCTTGTCCTATATCTGGTGGAGATAGGGGGCTACTTTCTCCGGAAAGCATTGTGTCCGTGCTTCAGTAATAGGGGGATGAATGTGGATCCTTCTTGATCTCAAGTCCAGCCAAGACTGTAAACTCACTTGGTTCTCTCTCTCTCTCTCTTTCTTTCTGTCGGCCATCCAGAAAGTGTGAATTATGAATTGCTTTCAGCTTTTCTGTGCAGCTTTATAAACAACAAAGAGTCCTGTGGCACCTTAAAGACTAACAGATTTATTGTGCCACCTCATCAGGAACTGGGCTGCAGTCCAAGCGAGCGTCTGTCACAATAAATCTGTTAGTCTTTAAGGTGCCACAGAATTCTTTGCAGTTGCAACAGGCTAACGCGGCTACCCCTCTGGAAGCTGTTCTACGCAACCTTGGGAACAATTGCAAAGGCACTTGGTGAGGATTCACTTAATGGAAAATTGGTAGAGAAGACTTTGTGTCTTTTGAATCTCTCTCTCTCTCTCTCTCTCTCTCTCTCTGGCCCTTTCTACACCTAAGGGTTATCCCAGGGAAATGGAGGATCATCTCTGCCTGCTCCCGGGATCCCCTATGTGGCATTTGGATGCACAGGAACAATCCCAGGACGATCCCAGGATATAGGGCTGGTGTAGACATGCCCTAACTCTCTCTCTCTCTCTCTCTCTCTCTCTCTCTCTCTCTCTCTCTCTCTCTCTGTGTTTTCACTTTGTGGTATGGTAACAAGACAAAGGTGATGGCACGTTGTCTGAGGAACTTGATTTGTATCCTTTGAGACTAATATACCCCTACAAACTCGAATCTATCTTATACCACTTAAATGAAAATGGCTTCCCCATTTGGAAAGCAAGAGAATTTAGAACTGGATGAGAACGCTAAGAATTCTCTCTAGAGTTCCTAAACTATCCCGCCCATGACCCAACAGTTACCAGAGCTCCTTGTGGGAGAGGGAACAGGGCTACGGAAATAGTTTTAGGTCTGTCGTCTAGGGATCCTGTGAGCATTTTCGGCTGTCCACTTGGCTTCCATTGGGTGGTTGGGCCTCATTGCCCCACTGGAGGCTTGGCAACGATGAGCAGAGATACTAATAATTAGGGCTGTGCACCACTTTGGCTCTGGATCCAACTCTGAGCTGAAGGGGGCCAATTCGGACTGAAACGGAACAGATCTGGAGTGGGTCAGATCAGTTTCGGAGTGCTTTGAACTGATCTGGATGATGCAGCAGACCAGCCTGGGTGGCCGGGCGCCCGCCAAACAGCTGCCCTGCTCGCGCCCTCCTCCTTGCCTGGATCCATCCTTGCCTGTGAGTGCCCACAGCCTCTTCAAGGGAATTCCCCCAGGCAGCTGCTTTACGGCCGCCATTTGTAAACCGCCCAGAGAGCCCTGGCTATGGGAGCGGTATATAAGTGCAATAAATAAATAAATAAATTTCCATAGGATTTCCTTTACGGAAATAGGCGAGGTGCCAGAGGCTGAGCGAGTGGCTGAGCAATTCCCTGACCCCCCAAGCGACAGGCAAGTAAGCCTCCTGTGCAAAATAGTGCTCACCTCCAGGAAAGGACTCCTCAGGAGTAAGGCTGGGGAGAGGGAACTTTGATTACTGCAGTGGAGCTGTGGGTGGGGTCCAGCAGGGTTTGGGATTAAAAGCCTTCACAAGAAACCCAGCCGGCGTTGCAACAACCTCGTCCATCCAGGCTTTATGCCGTGTGCCTTGGCTTCTAAGCCGTCCTCTGTGATTGATGTTCTGTTTCTTGACCTATTCGACTGCCTCATAATAGGTCACGACTGTGGAAAGCACCTGAGTGATGATACGGCATGGGAGGTGGAACCATGAGGATCTGTTTTATTTTGTTCAATCAATGTTCTAGTCCTTACGGAGAAGTCCCAGTCCAGTGCTCTAACCACTATGCCACACTGGGCTTTTTTTGCTTCACATTACGATCAGGGCGAGAGTCCGAGGCCTCCTGGGACAGGAGTTCCCCAGCTTGGAGATCCAAACAGATCCAAGCTGGTGGGTCAGGCAGCCGGATGTCGCCCCTACGCTAACGGCTCTGCAGGCGTGTCCATTTTCTCCGGGCTCGGCTCGGCTCCTTGTCTGCCTTCAAACCAGGCAGCTCTAGCATATTTGAAGAAAGACGCGTCCTGTGATTTAAAGACTCCTGGCTTACGGAGACTCCAGCTCTCCCTTCGGCAGTCTGCGGGGAATGATAAATTATCCCCAGCGAGGAGAATAGGCGTTCCTCTTTTTCCAGCGACTCTGCCAAAGAGCCAGGTGATCACGCTTGAAGCCTTCACTTGGTGAGGCACTCAGCTTAACGGACTTACGCCCCAGTCGGAGTGTGCGGGGCCGCCGCTGAAGAGCTCCCTGCCCTTTTACGCCGCGACGGATTTCCTCGGTACGGAATCCACCTTTCGCTGTCTGTGCACTGGCCTTACGCAGCTGGGTCTTCTGCTTCTGGAAAGGGGAGTTGGCTGTGGGTGGATTTGAACCATTAAACTTCCAGAAGCTAACTGGATCATGGAGCTCTTTGGAATACAGCCATGTGCATTCTTGGGCCTAAAAGCTGCCCAGAGCCTTTGGATTCGGCCCTCAGCTTTGGATAGTTGTGAGGAAGTGTGGGAAGTGGGGCGCCGGAGTTTTTATTTATTGCATTTATATCCCGTCTTTTTCCCTCCAAGGAACCCAAGGTGGCATACATAATCCTCCTCCTCTCCATTTTATCCTCACAACAACAACCCTGTGAGGTAGGTTGGGCTGAGAGTCTGTGGCTGGCCCAAAGTCACCCAGTGAGCTTCCATGCCTGGGCTCCTCTAACCACTACACCACACTGACTCTCAAAGTTCTGTTCCCAAACCTCCTCTTCAGAATTTTGCCAGGCATTGCCCACAAACATTCGAGCATCTTCTTGCGTTCCTGAGGGCTAGGAACTTAGAGAGCAAATACTCTTGTCTGATGCAGCCTTAGATCCTTCTTCTTCTCAGTGCGCCCACAGCCTTCTTCTCAGTGTGCCCACAGAAATGCAGAATATAACAAACATCTAAGAACTTAAGAAGTGTCCTGATGCTGGATCAGACCCAGGGTCCATCTAGTCCAGCACTCTGTTCACACAGTAGCCAACCAGATGTTGACCAGGAACCCACAAGCAGGACATGGTGCACCAGCACCCTCCCACCCATGTTCCCCAGCAACTGGTGCACACAGGCTTACTGCCTCAAATACAGGAGATAGCACACAACCATCAGGGCTAGTAGCCATGGATAGCCTTTGCCTCCAGGAATTTATCCAACCCCCCCTTTTAAAGCCATCCAAATTGGTGCCCATCACAACATCTTGTGGTAGTGAGTTCCATAATTTAACTATGTGCTGTGTGAAGAAGGGTTTCCTTTTATTTTTCCTGGATCTCCCACCAATCAGCTTCATGGGATGACCCATTGGGTTCTTGCATTTTGAGAGAGTAACGTATAACCTCTGAATATATACGTTCTCGAATACAGGATGTATTGAAATAATACCTTTTCCATTTCTCTACACAGAGAGGTAATTTGAGAGCCGGTGTGGCCCCATGCATTTATCCTTTCTCCAGACCAGATTGCTTGCTGCCCTTGACTACTGCGATGCCCCCTGGTGGCACCTAATACCACGTCCGCGCCGCTGCCGCCCTTGGCCTGCGCCCACCTCGTTTTTATTCCTTAAATATCTTGCTCCCCGATTATGAGCGAAAGGCTGTTTTTCTTCTTCTTCTTTCCTCAGCACGAGTTGAACTTCTTGATAGCGTAACGAATTTTAGCTTAGCTTGCTACTATTCTAATGAGCTTCCTTCTGGCTAGATAAAAAAAAAAAAAATTAAGCCGCTGCCTTGCTGGAAAAGATTCCTGCACACGGATTTGACAAGTAAGTTTAGCCGATTGTTAAAAAGCAAGCTATGATTACGGGCTGGCAGTGAGCGCTACCAGTTCTGAATTTTAAAGAAGCAGGATCTCATGCTTATATTGGCAAAACAATCCCTGCTCAAAACAATATGTTTGAGAACAGGAGTTGGGAGCCACTGTGGGTGCATGCATGATGGGTGGGAGGAAAGCGCATTGGCTAAGCAGTTGCATTTTCTGCCGGGGGTTATGGAGTGTGGATCCAGATGTGCCTTTTGGACTGTCTTGAATCCTCCTTAGGGAAATGCATCTCCAGTTCTATTCTTCCGGGACCAGGTAATAGGGTCCCTGTGGAATATTTCTGCCTTTAGCTGAAGATGAAATGAATTTGCTCCCAAAATGTCTCCTCAAAATGATCCTTCATGGATGTTGATGTAGAATATTCTCCAGACAGTTTCTGACCGCTCAAATATTTGCCGAGTGTCCAACCGCTTTATCGGCTATCCTGTGAGTCTTAATTTTAATCTTGGGCCATGGATAGCTCAGCAGGCTTTTGCAAAAATAATGAAGCATCTTCAAGGAACAGCAACGCGTCTTGTGGCACCTTAAAGATGAACACAGCGATTTTGTCATAAGCGTTCATGGACACTGTTTACTTGCAATCTGATGAAGGGGATGGTTTCCGTGCAAGCTTAGGCCAAAATAAATGTGTTTGTCTTTTAGGGGCCACAGAACTCTTTGTTGGTTTTGCTGCTGTTCTTCTGGAAGGAATCATCTGGTGCCTTAAAGACTTTAACACATTTATTATGGCATAAGCTTTCATGGACTAGAGTTATCCTCCGTTGGCAGGTGTATACACACATGGGCCTTGTAGGTGCAGTTGCGCTTAGCCTTGGCTCCGAATCTCCTTTGGGACTTACCCGAGCCTCCATGTCTTGGATTGCAACTCCCATTACTCTCAGCCCAGAGATGATGGGATTTGTAGTCTGAAATATCTGGAGGGCATTGAGTTGGGGAAGTTCTGGATCAAGTCCTGGATTCCAGCACTGCTGCCAGAGATTTCAGAGTAATACTTGGAACAGACAGAGCAGCACTATTTGAATCAAATTCCTTGGCACGTCCTTTGAAGCAAGCTGCATTTTTCCAGGCAAGGTTTCTTGGACGGCTGTTGTGTTTCAGTTCTCCTCCCCCATCAGTGACAACACCCATATTTTTAACAGGAAGTTTTTTAACTTGCCCATGGGACAACGTGGCTTCTAGTGTTTGGCAAGCGGTAGAACCTTCCCCCACTGTTGATTGGTTATGGTTTTAAATAGCCAGATAACTTTTCGTTGGCTGCTTTCACATAGGATCTAAAACCAAGTAAGGATACATTTGGCAGAATTCGTTGCTAAAGCTGGTTCCAGCCTCTACCTTTGCAAGGTGCACGTGGTCCAGCCTAAGACCCATCCCTGGTCCAGACTTTTCATTTCCAAAAGTGACTGTTCAGATGTCTCGAGGAAGGCCACATCCCAGACGTGGCCATGCTCACAGCATTCGGGCCAGCCCGACACATTTTTTGACTGGGGCCACTTTTCATGGACAAGAGCCACAGACGGTGGAGGCTGGTGGCTTTAAGGTCAGTGGAGTGGTGAATCTATTCCAGGTTTCAGTCAGGATTCTAAAGGACCTATCCAAGGGTGGATTGACTGCTCCACTGACATTGGAGTCACCATGTCCACCGGTCGAAGCTCGGAGGTAGAGCACCTGATGCATACATGGAAGATCCTAGACTCAATGCACATCATCACCCATTGAAGCCATTGGGAGCGGTCATTAGGGGATTTGGAGCTAAATGCCATCAATACGCTGATGATACACAGCTCTATCTCCCTGTGACAACTGAATCAGGTGAGGCTGTGCAGGTCCTGGACCAGTGCCTAGACTCAGTAATGGGCTGGATGAGGGCCAATAAACTGAGACTGAATCCTGGCAAGATGGAAGCCCTGTGGGTGAGTGGTTCCCGAGTCCGTGAGACAGGCTCATTGCCTGTTCTGGATGGGGTTGCTCTGCCTCTGAAAGAACAGGTACGTAGTTTGGGGATGCTCTTGGACCCATTTCTGTTGTTGGAGGCTCAATTAGCCACCATGGCTCGGAGTGCCTTTTACCATCTTCGGTTGGTTCGCCAGCTACGGCCTCTCCTGGACAGGGATAGCTTGGCCATGGTGGTACAGGCATTGGTAACCTCAAGATTGGATTACTGCAACGCGCTCTATGTGGGGCTACCCTTGAAGCTGCTCCGGAAGCTGGAGCTAGTGCAGAACGCTGCAGCTCGGCTGTTGTCTGGAGCTGCCCCTTTCCAGCATGTAACTCCTCTGCTGAGGGAACTGCACTGGCTGCCTATTCGCTACCGGGCCAGGTTTAAGGTTCTGGTACTTGTGTACAAAGCCCTAAACAACTTGGGACCAGGATACCTGAGAGAGCGCCTTCTCCCTTACCAACCTGCCCAGTCACTGAGGTCATCCGAGGGCCTGCTCCTGGTGGTTCCACCTAGATCCATCCTCCGATTGGAGTCCACCAGGGGAAGAGCCTTCAGCGTGGTGGCCCCCCTCCTGTGGAACTCCCTGACTCTGGAGGTCAGGCAGGCGCCAGCCTTTTACTCCTTTCGGCACCTCCTGAAAACATCTTTATTCCAAGAAGCCTTTCCTTAATATGCAGCCTTGAATCTCTGTTTTTTTGCTTCTTTTAAATTTTGTTTTAGCTGTTTTATTCTGGGTTTCCCCCCTTCATTTTGTCTTGTACACTGCTCCGAAATTTTCCAATGGGGAGCGGTATATAAATATTCTAAATTAAATAAATAAATAAATAAATAAATAAATAAATAAATAACTCACCCATGAAAAGGGTTGGGTCAAAGTGATGGGAATGACGTTGGGACTCCCAAGGACCTGCTGCCAGATGGGCTAGTTCAATAGTAGAACCCCTTCTTTGCATGCAGAAAGATCCAGCTTCAATTTCCGGCGACTCCTGTGAAACAGGATACCTCAAGGCAGTCACACAGGCCCCACCCCCCCACTCCAACACACACACTTCCCGGTCACCTTCATTTTCTTCTTTCTCATAGCATCCGCGACCGGCCCTTCGGAGGCACAGTGACAGATTAATCGCTTGCTGTGTATCCTTCCACTGGGTTAGTCAAAGCAAAGTAGCTTTAATACTTTCACTGCTACAGATAGCCAAGCCTGCCGGCCTGCCAAAAAGCACCGTGGAGCCTCAGACATCTGTGATAATTAGTAAATTACCTCACCAGACCTGACCCCACAGCGCTGCTGGGGTTGGAAGCAAAAGCTTTCACGTGAAGAACATTCAACTTTCTCCCCTTGTCTGGCTGGGCATTTCCCCTCCTTTTCTGCCACAGTTAGGGCTGGATTTGAAGATGGAGGGTCACCTAAGGATTTTAGTCTTCCTCGTCCAGTTTATCTCCCCCCCCCATCATTTTAATCCCTTTAGATCTTCCTTTTCGCTTAAGAAAAGATGGTTTGTTTGCATCGTGACCCCTCTAATAACTACTTTCAATGCTTCCCATAATGTAGACCAGGTTAAATCGGGTGATACATTCACCTGAAAACATTCACATAGGTGTGGCGCAGAGCGGTAAAGCAGCAGTTACTGCAGCCGAAACTCTCCCCACGGCCTGAGTTCGATCCCAGCGGAAGCTGGTTTCAGGCAGCCGGCTCCGGTCGACTCAGCCTTCCATCCTCCCGAAGTCGGTAAAATGAGTATCCAGTTAGCTGGGGGAAAGGGAATAACGGCTGGGGAAGGCAACGGCAAACCACTCCGCTATAAGGCCTGCCAAGAAAATGTCAGCAAAAGCTCAGTAATGACTCAGTGCTTGCACAAGAGGTTCCTTTCCTTTTTCCTTGTGCTATATCTTCCCTTTGCAGTACTAGATTATCAAATTTCCATATATGACCTTTCTTATTGCCACACAATCAAGTAATCTTTATCAGGGCATGACCTGCATAGATCTGAACTATCTTATTTTCTCCCTAATATTGCTAGGGATACAAAGACACACACACACACGTACGTCAATTCTTCAGTAGGTATTATTTGGCAATGAAAAGACAGTATCGTCCCATGTTTTGCAATTGTTATGATAATGGTATATATCAACCAAACAGCTGCTGTGCAAGTTAAAAGCCACCCCCACCCCTGTGAGAGTTTCCCAGCACAATTGTCCTTAGTGTAAGTTCTCTCTATCATTGGGGAAATCACTTTATTCGCATGCTGCCTTTCCATGGTAAAACCTTGAGCAAAGCGGCTTGCATCAGGGGAAAAAATGTACAAGGATAAAATATGGCAACGTTTTCAGGTAATTCATTAGCAATTGCAAGTCATAACACAATTGAAATCATCATAAGCATAGGCTAAACACTGTGCAATAAACATCACACAGATGAAACAACCCACTAATAATTTATAGGAAGGCCCTAACGAAAGAGAAATGCAAACCAGTGCCAGGAAAAATAATCCATCTTATCCAGTGGAAGTCAGGTGGCTCCAATTTCGGCGGGGCTATGGATCCCTTCTGGGTTTCTGTCCGAACCAGCCAGAACTTTAAAGAAGCTGAAGCCATTTGGGGGATCGTGTTCAGCACTTTGGATAGTTCCTTTAGAGTTCTTGCTGTGAAACCCAGAATGGATTCACAGCCCCACCAAAATCGGAACCACTGGCCTCCACTGATCTCACCTAAAGCTAATTGTGGAAGCTGCAGCCCAGCACATCTGGAAGGCCTCAGGTTGGGGAAGCCTGGTTTAGGGTCATTTTTGACCCCTCCATTCAACTTGATCAGCTTTCTAGGTGGCTCACAAAATTGCAGGGAAAAACCCCATAGGACCTGGGTCTGTGCTGCTTTCTTCAGCTGTCCCCATCTCTGATCCAACATCTTACTTTCTGGGTTGTGTCTGCTGTTGACATCTAGCAGGCCTGTTCCCAGCTGAAGAGCCCCGCTCAACATCTGCAGGGAGCGATGAGGAGGGGATCTATTTTAAGCTTGCTGGCAACGGAGCAATCGGAACATGTTAACAGGATTGCTGCTTTCGGTGTGGCGTTCTTATTTTCTCAGCAAGGCTGAAAATCCGTTCCCTGGTTGGGCAGGAAGGAACCAAATAACCATTGGTCCCAGCCAGGCTGGTCAAAGAGGCCATGCTGTCCCGCCTCTCCCTCTGTTGCAGCCTGGTGGAATTGCTGTGAAGGGAGGCGATGTGGGGAGGGGCGGAGTCAAAGGGCAGTTCTGGGTGGGGAGAAAGGAGCCAAATAACCATTGGTCCCAGCCAGGCTGGTGGAAGAGGCCACGCTGTCCCGCCTCTCCCTCTGTTGCAGCCTGGTGGAACTGCTGTGAATGGAGGCAATGTGGGGAGGGGCGGAGTCAAAGGGCAGTTCTAGGTGGGGAGAAAGGAGCCAAATAACCATTGGTCCCAGCCAGGCTGGTGGGGGAGGCCATCCTGTCTCGCCTATCCCTCTGTTGCAGTCTGGGGGGCAGAGGCAATGTAGGGAGCCAAATGTTACTCCCAGCCAGGCTGATGGAAGGGGCCTCACTGTCTCACTTCTCCCTCTGCTGCAGCCTGGTGGAACAGTTGCAGATGGATCTTGATGCCTTTCTTCCAGATGGATTCCACCGGGGATGGATAATTATGTGACAGTCCTGGGTCAGATCATTCTGTCATTCCCGATGTGGAATTCCTCACCCGCGAAAGAGGTTGCTTCTTGTTGTTGTTGTTGTTGTTGTTGTTGTTATTATTATTTATTACACTTATATACCGCCCCCATAGCCAGGGCTCTCTGGGCGGTTTACAGAAATTCTAAAAAATTAAGATAAAAACAAGTAACCCTTTGTAGCTGTAAGAGTGAAGTGTGACTTTCTCCAATTTCAATTCCTGAAGGGGAAAAAAAACCACTGATGTAAAACATCATCATCATCATCTGTTTGTAGGAAGATTGTAGGTTTTAATTCAAGGCTGATCTAATTAGAGGTCCAGGGAAAGAGATTTAATTCTTCTTTAAGTCCTGACTTCCCCACGAGAGAGGCTTTGGCAGATGGTAGATTCAAAGTGAGTTTACCTTGAGCTCAGTTGCATGATCAGGCTGGCAGCTTTTTATACTCAATTGGATGAGGCCGTCGGAAAGGAGAGCAGCGCCGTGGATGCAGATAACGGTGCGGCGCTTAAACTATGATCCTTAAATGAGCTGAAACCATGAGATGCTTTTAGTTCGGCTTGTTATAAAGGCAAATGGGTATACCCAAATACACGAGAGACTCGTGGCGTTTTGTGGTGCGCTTGTCTGCAAATATGTAAGCTGAGCAGGCGAGCGCCGGCTCAGATGCTGCCAGTCTTTGGAAAGCAGCCTTGGTTTCCACCCAAAGCAACAGCGTCCCGCAAGCCTTTCTACCCAGCTGCCCAAAATAAGTAAATGAACAGCGAGCTGTTTCCTCCAGGCCCTTCCCAGGCAGACTGTATTGTTCAACAGCTAGTAGCCACCAGCCATCAGGAGCTGTGATTACATCTTGCATAGGGTGACCATATGAAAAGGCAGACAGGGCTCCAGTATCTTTAACAGTTGTGTTGAAAAGGGAATTTCAGCAGGTGTCATTTGTATATATGGGGAACCTGGGGAAATTTCCTCTTCATCACAACAGTTAAAGCTGCAGGTGCCCTGCCCTCTTTTAAATCTGGTCAGTCTAGTATAGCTCCTGCAGCTTTAACTGTTGTGATGAAGAGGGGATTTCACCAGGTTCTCCATATATACAAATGACACCTGCTGAAATTCCCTTTTCTATGCAACTGTTAAAGATACAGGAGCCTGGTCCTCCTTTTCATATGGTCACCATAGTCTTGCAAATTGCACCCAAGAAAGCCTTGAGAGTAGACCTTTTTTCATATGCAAAGGGTGGGCTTGCAGGGTAAGAACCACTTCCATGGGTCAGGCCCAAGTGCAAATTCCCACGTGGGGGATTGACATGGCTGATCTGCACATTGGATTTTCAAAATTGCGTTGCTTATTCAAAGAAGCTTTATACTATGTTAGGTTTTAATTTCTCTCCTTCTCCCCCACTCTGATTTTTCTGGGGCAACAGCCAAAGTCTGGTATTTACCAAGTTTTTGACCAAAACTAGTTTTTAAGAGAAACCTACTAGCGTAACGGGAAAAAAAAACTCCTTTCCTCTGATCTGTCCCATGTTGTCTAGATCAGGCATGTGGGCTTTACTTTTTCCCTTCCTTCCTTCCTTCCTTCCTTCCTTCCTTCCTTTTTTTAAAAGAAAAATGCAAAGCAGAGGAGAGACACCAGATGCAAAATAGGTTGACCCCTAAACAAAAGAGGAAACGTAGCAAGAGACTGTTTTGCATAAAATTTGCATGTGCTACTTTACTTGTGTAGATGCAAATTTAGAAGTAATTATTATAATTGAAATAAAAATACTGTTTTGAAGTGGAGGAGACTGGAACCAGGTGACTATGATGCCAGCAGTCCAGGTTCTGTTGATGCCACTCTTCTTTCTATGATAAAGGAAGGAAGGAAGGAAGGAAGGAAGGTAGCACTCTATCATCACACGGATCCAAATTTGCCCAGCAATTTTGCAATTCCTCATCCATGTAAGAGGACGGAGTGGTGTGACTTTTGTCGTTGCTCAGGGATCCTTTGGTTAGCAACCCATTTTCTGCAGCTCTCAGCTGCCAGACAGAATCTCCTCCTAATCTGAAAGGATGGGGACCGGGAGCTAGGTGCCTTTAAATCTCCCTGATCACTTGTCACAGACACATCTTTGGCAAGAGGCCTCTTGTCCTAAAACCTGCCGAGTTAAATTTACCCAGAACGACAACAGTATACTCAGGCTTTAGTTACATAGCAGCAGTTGCTGCGTTTCACGTTGCACTGAACCAGACATGGGGATAATGCAGCCTCTGCAACGCCGGATCTTTACTGTGTGCAGAGCATGGCGGGGGTCCTTGTACTTCCAACTGCCTTCTTTTTGTGGGGGTGGGTGGTGGGTGCTCTGCAATTTAGTCCATCTGGTCGTTTCTTGGGTCTTTGAACTCTGGGCCTGCAAGTCAACAGCGTGGAGTCACTGTGTTGTACCACAACTTTCCCCAACCTGGTGTCCTCCAGAGGTGTCACAATTCCCAGCATCCCCCAGCCAGCTATGGAGGCCACCAGGGCCGGATCTACACTACTGCTTTAAAGCGCTTTATAACAGTTTTAAAGCGCTTTAACTGCTTTAAAGCGCTATAAAACTGTTATAAAGCGCTTTAAAGCAATAGTGTAGATCCGGCCTAGGTTGGGCATCCCTGGTGTAGAGGATCAAGCACTAGGCTAGGAGTGGTGTATCCTGGGTTCAACTCCCCACCCAGCCGTGAAACTCCATGGTTAACCCTGGACCAAGCGACATCCTTCAGCCTAACCTATCTCACGAGGCTGTTGCAAGAATAAAACGAGGCAGTGCTGCTAGTGGTGAAACCATGTGGGATGTCTTGATCTCCTTGTACAAAGGGTTTCAATTTTTTTAAAAAAAGACATGATAAAAAAACACACATCGAACATAAAACACCTCAAGCTCTATCACTTTAACACAGAAATGTATTGGGTTGGACGAGGGGGAACAGGACGATGGTGTTTTAAGGTGGCTACTTGTGAACCACCTTAAAAGAGGACATGCATCACAAAAAAAGTAGGGAACTATGTACATGCGCTATAGATGCACATTTAGAAATAATGATTGAAGTGTAAATAGAATTACAAGACACCTTCCCCATCACAGCGGGGAAGGTGGTGCCCAGGTGGTTTCTGTGCCTCATTCAGTCTGCTGTCCAGGTGCTGTGGCCGGTGGGTGGCAGACCTCAGGGCCTTTTGCTCTCCCTTCTGAGGGTTCCTTATCTTTAAGCCTTTCCAACAGAGGACACCTTCAAAACAGAGGGCACTCCTCTGACAGCCCTTCAAATAGAGGATTGTCCTCTGTAAAGTAGGACACCTGGCCACCTTACCAGGTGTAATGACCTCCTCGAAATGCATGAATGGGAAAGTAAGAACCATGACCCTGGAACGGTTATCAGGAGTGACTTTTGGGATTCACTTCTAAGCCAAAGCTGCTCGGCTGCCCTCTCCCTCTAAATATCCAGTTATTATTCATTGCGCTTTTATCCTGCCCCTTTTTTCCTCCTTAAGGAACCTGAGGTGGCAAACAGGATCCTCCCCTCTCCATTATTTATCCTCACAACAACAACCCTGTGATGTAGGTTGGGCTGAGAGTCAGTGAACAGCCCAAAGTCACCCAGTGAGCTCCCATGGCCGTGGGGGGACTAGAACCCAGACCTCAATGGTCCCAGTCCAACTATACCACACTGCCATTGATAATCCATGCAGGAACCATTTATGGTTCTCATCCCTAAAATGGAATCAGTGGTCTGAGGGACAAGAGAAGAGAAAAAAGTTGACGCCAAAAGCGCATGGCCAAAATTGATCTGTATATGCAGTGTGTGTGTGTGTGTGTGTGTTTATTTGTCCAGCGACACTAGAAAGTCATTCCTCACACAAAAACAGAAAAGCTTAATGGCCTGAGTCCTCCTGGGTTGACCGCGGTCATCTTGTGGATCAGGTATCTTTTCATGGGTACTCTGTGGCTCGGCTTTCTGAACCTTGCTGAGAATATGTCCAAGTAGGCAATTTGTTGGCTTTCCCCCCCGAGTGTTTGTGTTTCACTTTCTGAACGCAAGCAAGGGTGGTTCTCAGTGTATTTTCTCTGAGTTTCTCCTGCTCCTTTCCACTCAAAGACATTATGGAGTCTCCAGAGAACACCCCCCTCCCCACCGGCCTTGGGGGAACCCTCCTCTCTCATGACATTTCTCAGGAGCACAAAGGTGCAACCTTTTCATCATGGACATTGGAGCATTGCTTGTGGAGAAGACTTCCTGCCCCCCTTTCAGCAGTGAACTCAAAGGGAACAATGCGGCTTTAGCCCAGGGGTGATCAACTTGTGCCCAGGGGTGATCAACTTCAGATGTCTTGTCCTACAACTCCCATCAGCCCCCCCCCCCCCCAATCTATTATCAATAGATAACTGGGCAGTTTACAATCATATAAAATACAACTTGAAAGAAAAATCACCTCCAAAACCTCACAATATAACAGCAGAATACAACATCCAAATGAAATCAACCACAGATCTAAAAGGCCTGGGTAAACACAAAAGTCATAATCTGATGCCCAAACTTTTCAGTTAGGGGCTGTGCACAGCTCCCTGATTCCACTCAGAGGCTGAATTGAGGCTTCCATATCAGCCCTGATTCGACTCGGGGTGCCTCGGTCCCAGAATGCCTTGCTTCGGATTCTGGGCCAGAGCCTTGGTCTGCAAAGGGGAGATAATAGTAGGGCTGTACTTTGCTTCAGTCCCGAAAAGAGAATCCGAATCGAAGCGGGACAGTTCAGGCCTAATATCAGGGCCAATTTAGAAACCCTGAATTGGCCTCTGAGTCGAATTGGGGTAGGGGGTTGTGCACAGCCCTAGATAACAGAGCCCCCGGCCTCCTTTAGAGGGCATTCAAATTAGGATTGCTAAATGCCTCAGGCCTTAGGGCTGCAGCCTTCCCATAAAGGCCCCGTTCAAACAACACACTAAACCATGCTGCTTAACCACAAAATGGTTAATGGGATGCATTCCGTTAACCATTTTGTGGTTAAGCTGCATGGTTTAGCGTGTTGTCTGAACGGGGCCTAAGGGACTTAGTGCTGAGTAAACAGACACCACACAGCTGTAAAACCACGGCTGTAAAATCACTATCTGGATGGACAGCTGAAATTCTGTTTCCAGAAAAACGCAGTTCTTTAGGTGGCAAAACTCCCAGTCAAGCAGTTTAGAAAGAGTGAGGAGGAACCGGCCATCCTGTATGCAACCAGTTCTGTGTATTGTTGTCAAGCAAACTTCCTGGGCTCAAGTCCAGGAATTCTGTACATCTGATACCTGTGTGACTGTCACGATTCATCTTCAGCCATGGTCAGGTTTTGTTTTCTAGTGCATGTTCAAACTCACCCGAGGTTTAAATATATATATTTTTCCTCTTCTCCACCTTCCCTAAGAGAGTGAGCGAGCAGCTTGTTGTAGGACTGTTAGCCTTGTGAGGAGTGGGAGAGCCCTGGAGATGGTTGTGCAGTTTTTTGAACACCTGCTGATTTGCAAATAGAAATGCCAGTTCTCAAAACAGCACCGGTTTCTCCAAAAGCAACCCCTTTCCCAAATGCTGTTTCTTGCCGGTCTGTTGTGTTCATTCAAAGCTGCTGGAGTTTGCTCACTGGCTACATCCAAAGCTACTGGATGGTTTCTTTCTAGCCTCCACCCAAGTCAGTAGCTTGCAGCCACCAGCCATCAAAAGCCATCAAAGTTAGCCACTTCCTAGTCCTCAGTGCCTACAGGAGGAAGCGTCTTCGGCTATTAACTATACAGGAGCCTAGAAAAGCATTCAATCTCCTTAGCTGATGGTGGCCCTACTCAAAACTATTGCACTGGTCAAATCCCTCATAACTGCGGAGAAGACGATGCTTCAGCCCTGTCCAAACAGAATAATAATTGCTGGAGTGTGCATCGCAGGAGAAGCAGTGGGATCGAAACGGCCCACTGAATGGGCCATGCACACGTCGTTTACTTCCTCTTTCGAAAGTAATGAAGGACAAACGTGCGGCTGGAGAAGCGACGGTAACCAAACGCAATTTTCTTCTGTGTGGCGACTCTCTGAGTGTACAATATGTTTGAACTGGGAAATCCATCTGAATAATCTCTTTAAGGATGTTTCCTGGCCAACTTTAGAGGTCCAGAGGCAGCAACTTTTCTATTAACTTGCATTTCTTGAAACCCAATACCAGGTTCCACTTAAATGTTTACGTTAATCTTGAGCTTAGAGCAGAGAGAGGCATGGTCGATTAAAAGCCAGCGCTGTGACGGTTTTCTCTGTTGATCACGGGAAGTGCCATTTGGATCTTCTGGCTCAGGCTCCAAAGCGCCTCAGGCTATCCCTGGCAAGGACCGCCTGCACAGCTGCCATGATTTGTGATCACACAGATGACGGTGGCTGCATGGACCTTGGACAGGATCCCATGTGGAGATGCCAGTTCATACCAATGGAAGATCCACATGAGCACCAACTGGCCGTGAGCCCAGCTGTGGTCTCATGTGTCATCTTATCGAGTACGGGAAATGGAGCATTGCTTTACTTAAGTGTGTGATCGCATGGGGGTTTGTGTGGGGGGAGGGTGGGAGGAATGCCAGCTATTTAAACAAACCCATAGAGAGATGTGGCTCCTTGCTTGTGGGTAATTGCTGCTCTCCACAGCTGAACAGTCAAATTACAGGACGTTGACAACACCCCTTGCTAGTCTGATGGAGAAACAGAGATTTGGATTCAGTCCACCTGTCCTGAGCAAGCTCTGAAAACTGGTAGCACTAACCATTGGGGGTGTTGTTGTTCATATTGGAAAGTCTAGTGTGACTTTTACAGCAGAGTTGCTTTATTCAGAGGAAGTGTGGCAAGCATTTTGTATTGGAAGAAATCAACACAGGCTAGAGACAGCTTAAAAGAAGTTCAAATCAACTTACTTTATAACCGCTTATGTATACGTCGTCAGAGAAGACTATCTACCACTGTTTAACTAAAGCTGGGTGTGTGAGTGTGAGTAAGTGAAACAAGAGAAGTGTTTACTTGTTTTCTTTGGGGAGAGAGCCACTTGGTTCTTGTTTGTTGCAGAGGCAAGAGGGGAAGGAGAAAGAAGGAAGAGGAAGGGGAGGAAGCAGGAAATAGGAACTGAACAAACTACAGGATATTCTTCATCGCCCCCTGGTGTCTTTCTAAAAGCATGCAGAGTTGTCCTTATTATCGAATAGTACAGTCCTGAAATGAAGGCGGCTGGGTTCATCCAGATCAACAAACCAGTTCTAGCCATTTTATCACTACCGGGAGCAGGTCTTTTGCGAAGCTAATGTGCCTTAGTTGCTCATTGGAGAGCGAGCCACCCCCAAAATACTTTGCATCGCAAAAGGGAATAATATATTGTTGCTGAAAAAATTATCACCACCACCAGCAGCAGCAGCTACTGTAAGGATTGCAAAGCTAAGCTCCGCAGGGAATCCTGAGGAAGGGTGGCAAATGATGTCAGCATCCCTGCTACTAGAAATGCACCAGCACTGTGTCCCTGTGAACCCTGGTTCCGCTACGCCACAGAATCCGGCCCACTGCCTGAGGCCTCTGCTTCCCCCTTGCCTCATAGGAAGGCTGCCCTGGAATAAGTGCTCTGGACAGGTCTCTGTCCGCAACTCTGGAGATGTGAAGGACTGTAGGGTGGGAGAAATGCAGTTGGCGTCTCACTGCCAGAAGCCCAGGGACAAAGGAGCGGCTGTCCTGGATCTAATCCAGCCTCCTGCATCTGACAGTTGTCTGCCTTGCATGCTTCAGAAGGGAAAGTACAAGAACCTGCAGGAAGCAGATGTCAGATAATCTGCCCCCTTTGAACATCTCGTGCTAATCCTTAATAGCTAGAGAGCTGCTGGAGTCCCCAAATGCCTTGGAAATCAGTGGTTTTCCCATGTACTCAAGATCAGAGGTGAGCTGAAAGTTTGATATATCCCTTTGGCGTGGATTTTGGGAGAGGGGATTTTAGCCCCCCAGAGCTGTGGGGCAGGAAGGAGCAGGAAATGCATTTTGTCTCAGCCCTAGATGGCTTAAAAAAGCCCTCAGCTACTTTTCTTGCCTATGTTATGAGCTCACTGGCTTGTGAATCGTCCTTCCAACTTTGACCCCAGGAGAATGATCTGCTTCTATCAGATAAGTAGGCAGAGCCCTGTCACATAAGAATATAAGAAGAGCCCTGCTGGATCAGACCAAGGGTCCATATACTTCATGATTCTGTTCACACAGTGGCCAACCAGCTGTTGTTGAGGGGTCCCAATCCAGCCCTCTGGGGTTCCCCAGGAAAGGTTTTGGTTTCCGAGGGTGACCGCCATGGAGTAGGTACATTCATAAGTCACTGAGTTTATTGACTTGTTTGGAGAGATGTTGATGAGAGCACCTAAGCTCCGGAGTTGCGATTCTTCCTCTGCCGTAGTTGCTAAGGCTGAAACACAGGAGGAGGAGGCTTCACATGATGTGATTGTTGGTGCCAATTGGAAGAGACAATTCTGGGTTAGATCGTACGACGTTCCGATTCAGGATAAGGCACTTGCAGTGTTCATGAAATCCTCCCTACATGTGCAAAGCTAGCATGTCAATAGGAAAGACTCCACCAGAACCATCCTCCTCGCTAATAATTTCCTGTGTACAGTTCATATTTAAATCAGGAATGGGACGTCCTGGGGTCCCAATCCATGTGTGGGTGTGCTCCGCCAGCCCAACCCAATATGATGTCGGTAAACTGATCCCTACAAATACCATGATCCTCCTTAAGGCAGCCTGATGTGTTGGACTCCAACTCCCAGCATCCCCCAGTCAGCCATGTGTAGTCTACCACATCTGTAGGGAACTAGGCTGGGCAAGGCCGCCTTAAGGCTTGTCTTTTGATTACTCTCACACACCATCTTTTGACTTTTGGCTAAATGACATCTGGGTATGGGAGCTGAAATCCAAAACATCTGGAGGGCACTAGGTTAGGAAGGTCATCTCTGAGGCCTGTGGCTCATGGAGCAGGCGGCAATACCACCTCCATCTTGGCACAACATAGAACCCTAGGCATGGGTGTGGGTGTCCCAGATCATACTAGACTCAGTTTGAATGTGTTTCTGGAATGGACCCGGCATTCATCAGGGAGCAGTGGGTTCTGGGCCAGAGCAGGATATGTTTGCATTGTTCCAGCCCACAATGTGGTTGGAGCAGAAGTCCACCCCATCCCTAGTGGCAGCCAGGAACAAACATCTGGAAGTGGAACGAGGCACATGCTCGGACGAGACTTCCCATCAAACATTCCCACAATCCACAGATTGAGGGTGGAGGGCATTTCCGGTGGCATCCAGGCACGTTGCTAAGCCTAAGTTTTATCCTTACTTGAAAGTTAAGTCTTACAGCAATCAGTGGGGCTGACATCTGTGCACACTGGGATCAAGATCCAGCCAAAGTCAGGCGCTCTTGATGGCTCTTTGATACCATGGGTAAGACTGAATACAGGGCGTCAAACCTCCTAATTGAAATCGACACAGCTTTGGTTGGCTTTGCCTTGGCCGGGATTTGGGTTGTGTCCATTTCTGGAATTAATTCCACGTCGATTTGATGTGGTCCTCCTCATTGTGGAGGGTCAGAGGGGAGGATGGAAGCAGCGGAGACGCCAAACTCTTTTCTAAGAAGGGGAAGATGAGAAGCTGGAGGGAAACGGCTCCTTGTCACTTACACAAGCTCTTCCGACATGTATAATTGAACACAGCACTGCATGTATAATTGAACACAGGGAGTAAACACGCTGTTTGACGTGCAACGGGAGCACTTCAGCTTACGAGCGGGTGGGGAAAGGCACTCAGATTGTCATGCAAAAGTGATTTTAAAATATATGTGTAGGGATTGGGGAGAAATTAGTTCAGCTCACGTTTTAATGTGCACTTACCTAATTTCACACTTTTGAACCACGATGTGAACCGAAACGTGCGACCCTCCGAAATTTGCGCTTTTCCAAATTTTGTAACGGAGTGCTCGAAATGAAAAAAAGCCTACAAAATTGTGTTTATTAGGGAAAATAATGTTCAAATTTGCATGGTGTTAGGAAAGCAGCTTTCAATTTATTTATTTATTTATTTATTTATTTATTTAAACATTTGTATCCCACCCTAAATCCTTGGGATCACAGGGCGCTGTATAGATCAAATCAATTCAAGCAATATAAAACAAGTAATTTGCACAGCTAAAAATGTATTAAGCCATTAATAAACTCATACCACTAAAAAAAATTTAAACAGTAAAACCAATTCAAACTGTGTGCAACTTTAGGCAACTTTAGCCCTCAAAGGCTTTGATTAAAAGACACATTTTAACTTGGCACTGAAATGAAGCCAGCGACTGTGCCCATTGGGCTTCCAAGGGGAGGGTATTCCACAACAAGAGTTAAGGCCCTGTCCCACAACCCACCATAAAGTAGGTTGTGCACAGGTGTGATGCAGAGGAGAGCTCTTCTGAAACATCTTGAATCTTGGGCAGGCATATATAGGGAGAGGCCCTCCCTGAAGTATCGAAGTCCCAAGCCGTTTGTGAATAATAGACAAAAATGTACACACAAATGCATGCATTTAGAAAAAATGTGCCCCCAAATGCTTAGGAATTTTCATGTAAACCTTCTCAAAGTTCAGGATGAACTAAACTTAAGGTTAGAAAAATGTGAAACAGAGGGTATAAATAGGATGATTTGGCGTTGCTTATTAATTTGGTCACATTTGATGATAGGCAGGAAGGAACAGGCATCCAGAGGGATTTTCTCATGGTGAGCATTCATAGGCACTGTTGCGGTGACTGGTAATTCCTGAGGGCTCCCAGCATTGAGCCCCGTGGCTGGGCTGCGAGATAAGGATTACCTTTGAGGCCAACCTTTCTCACCCACTCATAGCCTTGAGGCATGCATCGGGTGTGACACCGGAAGGTCTCCCTACCCTGAAAGGGGTGGCCAGTGGGAGGGCGAAATCTACAGCACCAACCCACGAGCCATGAATGGCTCGCCCTGCTCAGAAAGGTCTGAACCAGGCCAGACTGGATGCCCCTTTAGGTTCCCCCTATGCAGTTCCTTAAATAAATGTGGCCCTGTTTAAACCCAAACGTCTCTTTATTTACTGACCTCCATCTTGCAAAACAGCACTGACGGATTCATCCATCCTTCTGCAAAGGTTCCATGATCTATATCTATATCTAGATAGATAGATATATGCAAGCAAAACCTTTGGTTGTATTTGAGCCCCCACCACGCTATTGACTGAACCCATGATGAATTGAGTAATGGGCACATGGTCTGGATGAAATTAGGAAAGAAAATGGGCCCCTCTGTGGTTCAGCCAACCTTTCTGGGTAATTCTAGAATTATCCACATAATGTATTGTATGTGTGGTTCCCCCACTGAACATCTACACCGAATGTGCACGCCGCTCTTTCAAGCCGGCGAAAGCTTTCGAGAGCAACCAACGCTAAAGCCTTTATAATCTTTGCTAATTATTAACATTGCCATGCTATTCCCTGCTCTTGATATAGCTTGTATGGGGAATATCAAGGTAATGATGATATGCGAACGGTGTAGTTTTGTATGCATGCGCCCGTGTGTCTGGTTTCCTAATTAAGCCAACATCCCTCTTATGCATTTCTCAGGTGGTTCTTTTAGTAATGCCCCTCCCTCCGGGAGCTGCTGCAGACCTAGCACTGGTTCCATGCAAACTAGGGTTTCATAGAAACATAGAGTTGGGAGGGACCATGGAGATCATCTAGCCCAGCCCCCTGTGCCATGCAGGCTTTGCACTGCAGGGTGCAGCTACAGCCTCCCTGAGAGATGGCTTAAATACTTCCAGAAAAAGGAGGACCCACCAAAGCTCTCACTGTTAGGAAGTTGCTCCTAATGTTTAGCCGATATCTGTTTTGTTGCAGTTTCCCTGCAAGATCTAGCCGTGTCCTCAGGTGCAACAGAGAAGACGTCTCCACCATCCTTTGCTGCTCTCGTGTCTCCCCTTAATCTTCTCTTCTCAGTTCTTTCAACTGTTCCTCATGGGTCTTGGTTTCCAGACCCCCTCGCCATCTTGGTGGCTCTTCTCTGGATGTGCTTCGGTTTGTCAATGTCCTTCATACAATGGGATGCCCAGAACTGGATTCAGTACCCAAAATGCAGCTTGACTAATACAGACCTCGGCTGCTGTGTGGAGCGTTTCCAGTCCAGCTTTTCCCTAGAAGCCATAAAACACATTATTCCTGTAGCTCCTTTCCTGTTAACTTCACCTACATGAAACTGGCAACAGCAGAGGGCACTGGGGTGTGTGTGTGTGTTTTATTATTATTATTGATTCTCCCCCTCTCCAGAATTGCAGCACCAATACGCAGGAGCTGGATAGCTATTTTTAAAATACCTGTAATATTTTTTTGTAAGTATAGACAAAGTGCTGCTGACTGTTTTTCTCCTTGCTTTTTTTTTTTTTTTGTGGGGTGGGGGGTTGTTCAGTTTTGCAGTATATTGTTATTGCTGCAATTTGCCACCAATTGCTGCAATTTTAGGGGTGGGCGGGCAAGGATCCCCCCTCTTGGGCCTCTCTGCGGTCTTTCCAATAGGCTCAGTACCCAATTGCTTTTTCTTAATGCAGTCCCTGTGTGTGTGTGCGTGTGTGTGTGTGTTTTGCGCTGACCAATTTCCCAAAAGGAAATTGGCTGTTCTCTCTGTATTATATGTTTTAGCCCAGTCCAAAGCCCAGAACACCTTCTGCTGGAGTCCTGTTCTGAGTATTGATATTCGGTTTTGTCCTGTAATGGTGATATCAGCTATTACGCTCACTCGGGGTTGCTGTTGCACGTGTGCGTGTGTGTGCTTTTTCAAAAACAATGACACCAACAACACACATTCCTTTCCACTCATTTCCAGCCTCCTCCAAAGGCACCGGCTATAAATACCATGGCTTATAATAGTAGGTCAGAGAAAGGAGAGCATTTATTGGCCCCGTTGAACCTGAAAATGCCTCCCCCCCTGGGGGGTGGGGGATGTGCAGGAGGGGGAAGAGAGAGAGAGAGAGAGAGAGAGAGAGAGAGAGAGAGAGCACGGTTCTGGACGACTGCACTAGCATCACTTTCCTTCCACTCCTTAGCTGCTCAGTGAAGCTCAAATCCCTCGGCCCGGCGGGATGCGCGACGGCAAATTACGGCCCCACCGTCAGCAGGCGGCCCCTACGGTTCTGGAAACAAACAAAAAAGATGGCTACACCATGCGCCGGGCATACGAGATTGGAAGTGAAGTTTTCTGTCTACCGGGCCCTTCTCCAAGCTGGCGCAGAATGAATCGGAGGAGACGGGTCCCTTCCCTACAGCCCCAAAGAAGACGTTGTGGCTGAGATGTCTTCTCTCATCTCATTCCTTGTGCCTGAACTCTCTCTCCCCCCCTTCCCTCTCCAATCCCCTTCCCGTGGCCTTCTGTTCCCCAGGCCCCTCCTACGATGGAAACACTTCGCTCAGTCCCTTCTTCCTTCCCCCGCTTCAGCCCACACGCCGGCCCAAACCTCGCCGAAACACATCCTAGATGGTTGTTATTTTTTTAATAAGCGTGCAAGGAGCAGGTACCAAGTGACAGGGCGACATATTGACTTACAATCACACATAACGCAACCTGAAAGGATGTGCCTTTTGGTGTGTATTTTCATTTTAATTATTGCTATTATTATTAATTTGTTGTTCTTGCTGTTGTCGGTGCCTTCCTCCAGCGAGACACTTGTAGGCAGTTTTCAGAGTCATTGTCTGAAACTGTTAACATGTTTATTAAATAAGGAAGTGGCGTCCATTATCTAGCCAATCAATTATGTAAATGTGCCAGAAAGCAGGAGAAGTTTAGTGTTTAACCGTTGCCAAACCGCATCCATTTTCCTAAATTATGGATGGAAGTGTGAAGTAGAGTCTCTTCTCTCCTTGTGATGCTGGCCTTCGCTCTTCTCTCTTGGAATTTAACATCCCTGCAATTTAACAGATATCTTTCGTGTGTGCGCGCGCGCATGGGCCTGGGCGCACAGAGGCATGCAACAACAGGGACACTCCTTATCTGCCAGAAATGAGCTTGCCTGGTTTTATACAATCTTTATATGGAAGGTTAACAGATGGGCTGGAGAGAGAAACACAAATAGACTCAATTGAGAGGTCTGGGTGACAGAAGCAACTGCCAGTGCTGATGTGCCTCCAATTCTCTCGTTTAGCTCAGTGCTGAATATTCCTCCCCTCATCCCCAAAAGAGCTAGGGATGTCACAAGTGTGTGGCTGGAGCTTAAGGCCTGGCAATTTCTCACTGGCTTGGCCCCTGGACGCCAGTTGGTGGAGCCCCATATTTACCCAACTCAGTGAGCACCGAACCGGTCCAGCGCAAGGATCCTTGCTTCCTCGCCGAGCGCCCGTTTTGCGTAAAAATGGCGGCTCCGCCTTTTTCGTTAAGGGCCATTTGCATAAATGGCGGCCATAAAAGGTTCCTTTCTTCAAAATTACAGGCCACCATTTACACAAATGGCCCTTTATGAAAATGGCTGTGCCGTCATTTTTATGCAAAATGGTATCTCGGTGAGGGAGCAGGAGGCTGCTAACTGGGCACTCGCAAACCACCTGGTGGTTCAACACACATGGTGGTAGGGGCGAGGCGAAGGGGGGGGGTGAGTTCGCCTGTCCCTAAAAGGAGCCTTTTACTGCCCTCCAGAAGTTCTATTAATCACTTATATATTTTAGCAGTATATGGTTTCCCAATTATTTCTGATATATATGCTCTCATGGCATCCATTTATTTCATAATTCAGGGCACCGTCCATTCCTGATTTCTTTCACCCACTAGCACAGCTGTGGCCTGGGCTTGTGGCCCAGGGCTTTAGGAAGGAGCAGGGCCAGAGCTCTGGGGTAGATTACATAATTGGCATGCAGAAAGTGCCAGGTCTGATCCGCCCAGCATCTCCAGTTAAAAGGTAGATGCACAGTGTGGCGAAAACAGACAAGAGGATCTTTCTCCCTCTCTCCTAATACTTGAACCCTACGGGGTCATCCCTTGAATGGAGATTCAGGATGTATGAAAGGAAGAACTTCTCCACATTGCACATAGTTGAACTATGGAATGATCTACCACAAGATGTAGTGACGCGCTCCTGTTTGGATGGCTTCAAAAGGGGGTTGGACAAATTCTTGGATGAGGAGGAGGAGGCTATCAATGGCTACTAGTCTTGATGGCTGTGTGCTACCTCCAGTATCCAAGGCAGTAGGCCTATGTACACCAGTTGCTGAGGAGCATTGGGTGGGAAGGTGCTATTGCACCATGTTCTGCTTCTGGGTCCCTGGTCAACAGCTGGTGGCCACTGTGTCAACAAGATCATGGAGTGTATGAATCTTTGGTCTGATCTAGCAGGCCTCCTCTTAAGTTTTTATGTTCCGATCCTCTATCCCTGTGCAATGTTCCCTGGCCAGACTTCTTAGTGGATTGCAGCCATAGCTGATTTCTCCCCATTAGCACCCCTAATGGCACCCCAAACCTACCACAGGTCAACCTCGGCGTGTTGCTTTGCCTTCTCCTAGAAATTCCTGCATTAAAATAAGAGTCTCACTTAAAAGTGAGCCTTCCTTCCCTCCCGAGATCACCGACGTTCAAGCAACGCAACCCCCAATGTGTCGTGTTTATTAATTTGTCAGCGTTAGATCAATCATAACAGAATGAACAGAGGTGTCTGATAGAGTTGAAAGAAGATGGAGGAGTACTGATACTGCTAAAGGAGAGAAAGGGTGACAGATGTGATGTCTAATTTGGATGGATGCGCTACAGGCAAAGAACGGAGCAGGGGGAGGGGATGTGGTAGCGACGGCAGCCTCAACCCTCCGCGATGGCCCCAGGAAGTCAATATTAAAGCTTTATAACAATGGAAAAAAATTGGCTGATGTGTTTCATAGAACAGGGAAATGTATTCTGAGCACATAGCAATGGTTATATTTAATCTGACACAGCTAAAGATGGTTGAAGGGAGGAGGCTGTATTAAACCGCCTTCGTTCACCCTCCGGTTCCGACATTTTTCTTTCCAAAAGCAAAGGTATCCTGCTGTGAGATGTCTTGGGTCCGGAGTGTCTAGAGAGAAGGAGAAGGTTTTTCTCATGTGATATCTGGAACATCTTGATTGGGTCTGCTAATACTCAGGCAAATCCTACTCCAAGAAAGTGATGTTGGCGAGAGTTACTTTCAGAATGAATCAAGCAAATTGGATGTATGCAGATGTGTTGCTTTTCCTTAATCATGCTTCCCGTGCATAGTCTAAGTGGAGAGAGAACTGTGTACAAGAGAGATTTCCTGTGAGTTTGGCTGGATGGGTGAGCCATGCACCATGTACTGAGCTGTTCTACGAATGTAACAGCACCTCAAATTTGGTTGACTGCACAGGGATTCAAAGTCAGATTTTGAAGAGCTGAGCACTCGAAGTCCTCTGCCTGGATGGACAAATCTGTCAATTTTACTTTCTCCCATATACAATTTTTTTAAAAATCATCTTCATCATCACAAGTTGTTTCTGTCCCACTGATGAAGAGGTACAGTGTGCCCAAAGCTACCCGATTTTTTTTTTGACACCTGAGGCAGAAAATCCCACAATGCAAAAAAATAAGAAATTAAATTGCTGACACTTTTCTGCTCTTTCTGAACACCACAGCTCAGCCTGCCAGAGGCGGCTGCCTCGCCAGGCCTAACAGTAGGGCCGGCCCTGTGAGTTCTACAAAGGAATTCTGGATTGTGTGAAGAAAGTCCTTCCTTTTGTCTGTCCTGAATCAACTTGCCCATCTCTGTTGGTGGATGACCCCAAGTTCTAGTATTCTGCGAGAGGGAGAAAAATATCCCTTCCTGTGTGTGCTGTGTATAATTTTATAAACCTTGATCATGGCTGGCATTAGCTGCACTGTTTCTAAACTCAACACACACACCTTGAAACCCTTTAGTAGGTCTCCAGAGGGAAGCTGCACCAACCCCTGAATAGTTTGGTTGAAGGCTCTGCTACTGTGTCATCCTCATCAGAGGGAGGGTTGGTGTCAGAGTCTCCTGACGGAGCTGATGACAAAGAATCCAGCTCATAAAACGATCTGAAAAAGCACCTCAGATCTTAATATAGGTTGTGCCTTTGTCTGATGCCTGCGCTCAACTCCGTGGCACACTCAGGGTTGTGGGTTTGTAGAAACATTGGTTCAGGAAGTCTTTAAGACACCCACTCTTTGCTCCCATAAATATACCTCTCTGATGAAGTTTGGAATTATTATTATTTTTAAAAAACACTTTTTAGGAGTTGTTAGAACTTTCTGATGCATCTCTTGGCTTTTTAAGATGAAAGGCCTTCATAGAGCTTACTCTTCTCTGATGTGATTGAAAAACAACAACACAGGAGCCTAGGAAATAGACTACACTGTGCGTGTGACTGACTCTGTGTGTGTGTGTGTGTGTGTGTGTGTGTGTCTGGGAGCGGGCGGTGGGGGGGGATTCAGATTTGTGAGCCAGGAGGTTTTGCACCACGGAGGCCATGGGAGGTGGGAACACGGTTTCTTGACAAGCCGCTTGTCTCAATTTTCAGAAGCGCCTTCTTTTATTTATTATTCATTATGCAGAATTCTCCGACATAGATTGGTTTTAAGGCTGGCATGCTGATTGAAAATACCAGTATCAAGGAAGTTTGGACTGGGAAGGAGGCATGTGAACTGTTGTGGCGCATGAAAGCGCTACTGATGAGAAAAAGGGGGAGTCTACTCCAGCCATTTATTGCAGGATTGTATCACAGTTATCACTCATGGGGCACAAGACGTTCACCTGCTCCCGCGGTGATTTTGGTTCCACCGCTCAGTTTTCCAGGAATATCCCTGACTGCTTTTGTCACAGTTCCCCCAGCTCTCTCACTTCCATTGCAAAGTATGTGCAGTGTGCCCCCCTTTGCACTGTCATTGCTGTTCGTTGCAAGTTCCCGGCTCAAACAACATGGCAAAACCCTGGGACGGCATCCAGCATCCTTTGCTACTCCTTGGAATCATCCCTGGTCTACGGGATGAGGGCATGCCAGAGGCAAGGGGATGCTGTGGAGAAGGTCTGGCCCTCAGTAGCCACTTGCCGGCTTCAGCAGCCAGCAGAATCTGAAGAGGGACATCCCCAGGAGATCTCAAACCATGGGCAGGCTCATAAAAGACCAAGCAGTCATTCAGGGCTCCTGACTCAAGCTGTGGGTCTCTGATTTGGGCTGAGGATCTCCTAGCTTTGGAGAAGCGTCTTCCGACTCAATCAGTCTCGAGTCGGCTGGCCCATTTTTGGGGGGCCAAGCCACTGGATCCTGGTATTAGCTTCTCAATAATGCTTTGAGTTTCTGTTTACCACCCACCATATTCTTCCATTGTGTGTGTGTGTGTGTGTGTGTGTGTGTGTGTGTGTATATATATATATATATATATATATATATATATATATATATATGCATCCCACTATATTTATAGAAGAATGTCTGTGAAGTGTGAAGAAATAAGCCTTTGAAGTGTCAAGCCATAAATTCTGGAGGGGGAAAACAGATTTTTTCCCCCTGCAGGAGGAGCCTGCATTTCATGTAGAACTGTCTTAATTTGCCTAAAATATTTCCCCATAGGCTACAGCAGTGGAAAAATAATAAGGCAAAGGAAGAGAACTGGCATTGCCTCCTCAATCCAGAGATGTTTATGAGCTTGGGCTTGTGTTTCTTTCTTCCTCTCGCTCCTTCTCTTTGGCCTTTCATCAATTTGTGCTGTACATCAGAACCCAGGAAGGCAGAATATTCCTGCCTAGGGACAGCCTGAAGTCTGCCAGTGAATTTCGTGGATGCTTTTAGGGCTGAGAAAGAACACTCTCTGAACACGCAGCTCACCTGTTTGGGTCTCAGTTGGACCTCACCAAAAGGCCCTCTCCCTTGTTGCTGACTTCTGAGCCTCCCTAAGAGTAGGCACCCAAAGGAAAGCCTTAGATGTTGAGCGTAGTGTAGGGGTAGGTTCGTGTCGGGAGAGGAGGACCGCCAGGTATTGTTGTCCCGAGCCGTGTAAGGCTTTATAGGTTAGAACCAGTACCTTGAATTGGGCGTGGAAAGCTATGGGCAGCCAATGCAATGCAAGCCAATGCAATATGAGGAGGAATGTTCACATGAGTGAGCTGGATTGAAGTGAGGGCAGCCCTCCTCACAGTCTTGTCCTCAGATCCATTCCAAAGTCAACCACCACCACCATCTCTCCCTTCTTCTCCACCGAAAGTCAAGAAATGACCTTGGGGCAGAGGAAGGTGGCGGCGGAGGCTGCAATGGATGCTCCTGGACCCCAGCAGGGCATTGTTTTCCGCTGGAGAATGGAACAACATCTCAGAATCCCTGGTGGGAAACTCATACTCTCTGTGCCTTGTTCAAAAAGGAGAAGGCTCTGCATAGAATTGCACTCTAGATGTATTTAAATGGTGCACTGCCCTACCATACAGGTTTTTAAGTATTTTGGAGGGAGGGGAGGCAAGAGGTAATTTGGTTGTCACTAAGTATTTGAACCGTGTTACAGAAGCCAGTGGAACACAGGGAAGTTTGCCTGGATGATCAAGACCATTTTGGAACGAGAAGTTTCCAACTTGTTACATCCTAGTTTATATTGGAACATATTAAAGATTCTGTTTAATTACGAGACATTAAAGCTTCAAACGGATTCTTCAAAGGTATCAGAGGGTAAAATAACTACTGACTTAGCTGAAATCCAACTTCATTAAGACTGTTCACATGGCAGAAGGAGACCTAACAAGTTTTGTTCAAAGATAAAGATCTTTGGATATTCTCCGCTGATGTTACTCCATCAGCATTTGATACTGGCTAATTGGAGATCGCTGTCTGTATTTATGTTGGCTGGCCACTGGATTTGCATAATCCTGCTATCCCTGAACTGGTAAAACTCATGAGGGGAGCGGGCGGTTTCCAGGAGCAAGCTGAGGGAAAGGTAAAATAATTTCTATCAAGAAAATATTTGCATTGAGCAATAATGGAGATGCTTATATAACCCATTTTCACATGCTGTGTTCCATGTTAAGGCATCGGAACTACACAAAACTTAATAACATGAGAAGAGCCATGCTGGATCAGACCAAATTATATAAGAATGGTCAGAAAAAATGTGGAAGAAATTTTCAGCTCAGCATTAGTTCTGGGCTTTTTATGCCTTTAAAAGTCAAAACCAGGGCCTTGAATTGGATCTGTAGACATAGCGGCAACCAGGGAAGATGGGACCACATTCAGAGTCACTCAGTTTCCAAACTTTCTTCAGGGACAGTCCCACGTCGACTGCATAGAATTATGCAGATAATTCTATGCATAGAATTATGCATAGAATTTAAGTAATAGCAGCAGATCGTACGGGCTCAATAACCAGAGAATGGAAAAAGAGGTGGACAGGTGCGTCTCTTTTCAGAAAACTTTACAATGCGACACATTGGTTAATGCCAGGCTAAAATGTCATCCCAAATGCAGGCTGTGGAAGAGTGTATGAGCTTTAAGGGACAGGGAGTGTGAAACTAACTAGTGCTCCCCTTGGCTTCTCTCTGTTGGTGACCACCATTTTGGTTTCCCCAGAAGGTTCCAGAACAATGCTATCTCATGACACAGAGTGGTTCTGGAGCATTTATATTCCTGTATTTGTTTCCTCCCAGGAAGAACAGTTGCTGCTTTGTCCTAGGGAAGTTATAGCTTTTTTTTTTTTTTTTAATGTGGAAGAAACATTCTCGGCATAGGAGACAAAATAGGAAATAAAATAAACAAGATTCCCATTATTTCTGCATTGGCTTGTGGAAATGCCAGATGTGTGTTTTGGTTTTCAGCCCAGCTGGAAAGCTGTTCAACATTAACGAGAACTTATGAATTCCAATGTTCATTTTTTTATCATCGGTTTATCCCATTTTAATTGATGACATTGGGCGAGCACAGAGGAGAACTGAATCTTTGTATCTGCCCTGTTGCCTTCCTTCCCTTTTATACAGCACATTTTTTAGGCATAGCAAATGTGAAGAACACTCAGAATTGCCTTGCTGTAGCGGATCAAGTCTAGCATGCTATCTCCAACAGTGGACAGCCTCTGGGAAGCTCACAGACATAAGAAAGAGAGTAATCTGGGCTGATTGTCCCAGAGACTAGTATCAGTATCGACTCCATGAACTGGCATTCTTGGTTCTCCACTCATTTTCCAGTGATTTTCTAACTAACTTCCAAATAATTTAGTCTCTGGCCTCTGGTACTTCCAAATTTCTATTCACTGTTTTGTTCACGATTTGTAGAATGCTTCACTTTTTTTCCTTTCTTTCCAGATCATCTTTCCTCATTAGATTTTTCTCCCCCTTAAGAGTAAAAAAATAAAAAGTAAAAATGAGCAAAGCCCTTAGGTATCAGATGGCCATAAGTGCTTGCAGCTGTTTACATTGTAAAACTCATCAAACACAATTTAGGTACATCTCTAAAGCCATTAACACCAGCAGAAAACAATAAGGAAATAGATCCGCTAATTGAAATGGGGAAAGGACAGCTTGAAAGGGAAGACAGGGAGAGAAAATTTAGCAAGGAAAAGCACCTTGTTCATCCAACCTGGAGCACCTCCCAGCTTTTGTGTGTGTGTGTGGGAAGCACCTGTCCTTTATGCACTTTAGCACTGTGGGGGTCTGCCGCCATTTGACCCAAGTCAAAGTTTTTGAAGCCATCTTGCCTGCTGATGTATTTTAGGGATAGCTGTTTTTAAAAGGGGGGAGGAGTGTTTTAAAGCCAAGGTGCTGACCCTTTTGAAGGGCAGGAGGTGAAACAGCCCCTGGTGTGACTTATTTTCTCTCTCTGGGATACTGGTTTAAGCAGGACAATTTCATAGAAGCATAGAAGCATAGAATAGTAGAGTTGGAAGGGGCCTACAAGGCCATCGAGTCCAACCCCCTGCTCAATGCAGGAATCCACCCTAAAGCATCCCTGACAGATGGTTGTCCAGCTGCCTCTTGAAGGCCTCTAGTGTGGGAGAGCCCACAACCTTCCTAGGTAACTGGTTCCATTGTCGCACTGCTCTAACAGTCAGGAAGTTTTGCCTGATGTCCAGCCGGAATCTGGCTTCCCTTAACTTGAGCCCGTTATTCCGTGTCCTGCACTCTGGGAGGATCGAGAAGAGATCCTGGCCCTCCTCTGTGTGACAACCTTTTAAGTATTTGAAGAGTGCTATCTACAATCACGGCCAAATTAATGTTCAACTAATCACACAAAGGTTATGCACAATCGCTTTCTTACTCTCCTGTAAGTGTACATGGCCCTGATTTGGATGAGGACTATGGTGCTCTGGGAGGAGGGATTCAGCTGTTCCCCACCCATGTTTTCGTGCAATTCAACCTCTATCCCTACCCTCAAAAACTCTCCATTGACTCCAGTGGATACTTTTTTCTTTTTTTTAACCCCTCCCATTAAAAATGGTTGGGGGGTATTTAGCCTCCCTCCTTCCTGGAGCATCACAGTCCCAATCCAAATAGCACTGAACACGCTTACAGTAGAGTAAAACAAAAAAACGATCACACAGCTCTGCTACGCACGATTAGCTGAATGTTTAGTTTGGCCCTTACTTCCCAAATTGGAATATGCTCAGTTTGGCATATCTACAGCCCTACATTACCAAAGCACATGTGGACACTGCTAAAACAGCACAACCTCCCAACCTTGATACGATCATGCCCATGACTGAATCAGGATTCTTTTTTGTGCAGTGTTTTAGTGACACACACACACACACACACACACACACACACACACACACACACACACACACACTATTTTATGCAGTGTTTTATTGACACACACACACACACTATTTTGTGCAGTGTTTTATTGATACATCAGCAACACACTCCACCAAAAGAATCTCCTACATATGGTCAATGCAAGGCCACTTTTAAATTTTGTTTTAGCAATGCATGTTTCTAATACAGGAGAAAAGATGCACATGAATTGAAGGATGAAGTGTTGCCAACTTCATGTCTGCAGCAGTTTGCAAGAGTTGGAAATAATGAGGGATTCTGAATTCATTGTTTTTACTTGAGAAACAAGAGCAGGGAATTTGGAACTCTGAAATCTGGGGAGAATTTCAGATAAGGAGAATTTGAGAAGTGTCCCTGGCTGTATGGATCTGTGCAGGATTTGCTACAAGGTACAACACACGTGTGTTTTGTTTGGCTGCCTCATAATTCACAGCCAAGGTCAGCCCAAAACACTTTGGTGCCTACAGCAGGAAATCAAACCCTTGCAGGAAATGGACTGTTTACTTTGAGATCCCTGGATCTGAAGCCATTCTGTTTAAGAACTCCTAAGAAACATGCCAGCAAAACCTTCACAATCTAGAATCTCCTGACATTGTTTCTAAAAATGGTGAGATAGAAGATGTGTTAGCCGTTGGGTCCTCTGGCTACACAGAGATGAGACAGAGGTTTCCCACCCCCCCTCTCTCTAGAGAGGCGCTAGACGAACATGAATTGACAAGCAGAAGGGCGAGAGATCAGATGGGGTCTTAAGCAGTGGAAGCTCTTGTTTTATGAATGAAAAGCAGCCAGCCAAGTCCTGTGGGGAACGTCTGCGTTGGAGGAGCACAAAAAACTTTATGATGTTGGAGAAATCCACCATGGATTCACGTGTATTTGGACTTCTATGAAACTGACCTGCGGATTTCGCAGTAGGCTGGCATTTGTGAAGTCATGGACTTGTGGGCCATTTTAAAACTTTTGGGGGGCGATTTGCAGAAATGTGTACTACCGCTAATGCACCTTTGCAAGCAGGGATGGCATTTTCATTCATCCATATATATATATGATTCCGTCAGTGAGCGGACGACAGAACGAAAGACACATGGCAATCCACAAACCAGAGACAGACTGGATTTGACAAAATCTGTACCTCCCTAGTGAGAAGTGACGGATGCTGAAGGTCTCTTTGTGCTTGGACAATGATTGATTCTGTTTTGGGAATCTAATTAGCAAGGTTGGAGAAGTTCAGCACATGGTGACGGTGCTGGCAGGTCTCATCTGTTGATTAGGCTCAACAAGAGAGAATATAATCCATCAGGACTTGAAGGAGCTCAGGGTGGAGGGCAAATGCAGGCCTAGTTCTTATAAGACGTGATGACGTGCTAAGACCAGACCACTTCAGGGAGCAGGTGGCACAAGACGTGGTGATGGACGGATGACGTTAAAAGGGGGCTCAACAAATCTGCAGGATAGCTCTATTGTTGGCTTAATAGCTGTGATGGTACTATGGAACCCCCATCTTCAGCGTCTCTCTGAATTTACTTATTTAATGTATTTATTTAAAATATTTTAAAGCTGCTCTTCAGGGCAGAAGCCCTCCTTAAGAGGGTTACAACAATAAAAATGGATACAGGAATAAAAAGCCAGCGTACATAACAAAACAACAAGCATCAGCATAAAACATTTGGCCTAGATGGTATAAAAGCTTACAGTACAATTGCAGCCACAACCCAGAACTGTCCTGGCAACATAATGAGATGAAGGCTGGAGTAAATAATGAGTAAGTCTTCAGGCCTTCCTGAAAGCCTGGGATGATGGAGTCTGTCGGACTCCCAATGGTAGCCCATTCCCGAGGCGTGGGGCCACTGCAGAAAAGGTCCTCTCTTGTGTACTTCCCAATCTAAGAGCCCTCATAGAATCATGGAATAGCAGAGTTGGAAGGGGCCTATAAGGCCATCGAGTCCAACCCCCTGCTCAATGCAGGAATCCACCCTAAAGCATCCCTGACAGATGGTTGTCCAGCTGCCTCTTGAAGGCCTCTAGTGTGGGAGAGCCCACAACCTCCCTAGGTAACTGATTCCATTGTCATACTGCTCTAACAGTCAGGAAGTTTTTCCTGATGTCCAGACTGAATCTGGATTCCTGTCACCTGAGCCCGTTATTCCGTGTCCTGCACTCTGGGGTGATCGGGAAGAGATCCTGGCCCTCCTCTGTGTGACAACCTTTCAAGTATTTGAAGAGTGCTGTCATGTCTCCCCTCAATCTTCTCTTCTCCAGGCTAAACATGCCCAGTTCTTTCAGTCTCTCTTCATAGGGCTTTGTTTCCAGACCTCTGATCATCCTGGTTGCCCTCTGCTCCTCTGAACATGCTCCAGCTTGTCTGCATCCTTCTTGAATTGTGGAGCCCAAGGTGGGCAGATGAGAAAGGCTGCTGTTGCTGACTTTAAAGGGCGGGAGGACTGATATGGGTGAAGGTGGTCCTTCAGCGAATTTAGTTCCAAACTCTTCAAGGCTTTAAAGGTGAAAACCAGCACCTTCAATTAGGCTTGGAAATGCACTGATGGTGTTTTCACACATCTTTAAGTTCTTCTCCTTTCCCCCATGTCACCTCCCTCTAGTCCTCACCTACAATGTCTTGCCTTCTCCCATGTTTGCCTCTCCCCATGAATCAGGAAAAGACAAGGGCCCCACAAAACCCCCCTTTCCACTCCTGGTGTTCTGTTCCATTTTCCCCACACCCCGATACATACTTGCCTAATTTGAGTTGCTTGTATCAACTGGTGAAATTAATTGGCCTTTGCCAGACAACTAATTTGCGTTAGGCAATGTTTGATTCTTCATTAAGTGCTGCTCTGCTAATTACTGGGACGGCTTAGCTTGCATTCTTCTGATCCCTTTGAGAGTGATTTATTTACTTGTTTTTAATTCTATCCCACTCTGTCCCAAAGGTTCAAGGCCTTAAACTGCACGCCGAACTTGAAATGTGAGAATAAACCCCTCACAGAACTCAGAAAAGGCAGACGCAGCCCATCAATACTGCATTGCCGTTGGACCGCTACTGTGTCCAGATGTTACCACACTGTGTTGTTAACCAAACAGCTGTGTTAACATGGTTATATATGGATTCGTGACAGGGCTCTTAACACAGGCCTGCAGCAGTGTTTCTCCTAGTCTAGGGAAAGAGACGGAGTGGAGAGTCTGTGTTGTCCTTGGTGGTGGGGAGGACACAGTTGGTTCACTGTCCTCGGATACGACACCCTCTTGTTGAATTATCTAGCTAAAGGATTTGGGTTAGAGTTCAACAGAGACAGATGTGAGAAATACCTGCTGTGGGAATTTGGGAATGTTCCCTCACTAGTAATTCCCTAGTAATTTTCACATGGCCCCTTAAGCCATGACAGTGGTTTCGTTTTAGCAGCTTTAGTCTAGTTAGATTTTCCCTTCTGCTTGTTAGAAGTGTTAAGAACATAAGAAGAGCCCTGCTGGATCAGACCAAGGGTCAATCTAGTCCGGAGTTATCTTCATACAACTGCCTGTGGGAAACCCACAAGCAGGACAGGAGTGCTGAAGCACCCTTCTGCCCATGTTCCCCAGCAACTGGTGTACAAAGGCACACTGCCTCTGATACTGGCAGTAGCATATAGCCATCAAGACCAGTAACCATTGATAGCCTTTGCCTGTTGGAGGAACCAGAAGACGCTTTACTTTAGCTCTTAACCCTACTGGGTGCTTGTGGAATTATTATAATGATCATGTGCATCAATGATGGGAACTGGGCATCACAGGTCTCAGTCTGGGACCCATGAGCTGAGCACTGGATGCAGAATCCCCAGTCAAGAGAATAGCAGAAAATTTAAGCCATAATAATACAGATATCAAGGACCATATCCTTCTGCATCTAAGTATCTGAAGGATCGTCTCCTCCCATATGTACCTGCCCGGACCCACAGATCATCTTCCGCAGTCCTTTTCCAGGAGTTCATGCCAAAGGAAGTGAGGCAGGTGGCTACCAGGAAGAGGGCCTTTTCTGCTGTGGCACCCCAGTTGTGGAATGAGCTCCCTAGAGAGGTTCGCTACAGTATTTTAAATCTCTGCCTCGCTGGTAGGTTTTACTGTGGTTGTACTTTTATAGTGTCATTTTAAGCTTTGATATTTTAGACTGTTTTTATGCTTTACAGTGGTTTTAATTTTTGCGCACTGTCCAGAGAGCTGTGGCTACTGGGCGTATAGAAATGTAATAAATAAATAAATAAAATAAATAAATAAATAAATAAATAATAAATAAATGGTGCTGTGATCCTGAGAACAGGGAAAGTGTGCTTAAGAATTGTTCCTTCAGGGGCGGCTGTGGGACCCTTAAATGCAAGTCCGGAATTGTCTTAAAATTGGAGAAAAGGTAATCTGAAAGTGACTGCGCTGTCTCAGTCTGTAAATCACCTCTGTCCAACCAGGTGCCTTCCAGGTGTGGAGGACTGCAACTCCCATCATTGGCAGCCAGTATTAGCCAATGGCCATGCAGGGTTCAAATGGTGGGGGTTGTGGGGCCAACACATCTGGAAGGCACCTGGCTGGGAAAGGCTGCCCAAAGCCAACTGGAAGCAGCTGTGTGTCCATCATTCCCTCTTTCTCATCATTCTAACAAGCTTCCAACTTGTGCATTGCATGTTTTTGTTGGGAAAAGTCTGCTGGGATTCCAATTCATCAATGTGCTTCATTGCTTTCCTTATTAGCCCTGGCGCTTCTGCCTCAACAGATTGGCTGTTTCCTCTGGCTGCCGTTGCATGGGTTATCCCAAGCACAAAACATACAAGCTTCATCACTCCACGAGGTTTGTCTTCACTTATTATGCGGTTTAGAGGTGCACACCTAAAGTTTTTTATTGTTCACACTGAAAAGGTAACATGTCTATAGTAGGGCTGTGCACAATTTCTACCCCCCCCCCCCCGATTCGGCTCAGAGGCTGATTTGGAGCTTCCAAATCAGCTCCAATTCGCCTCAGGGGTGCCTTGGGCCCAGGCCGACCCACTTTGGATTTAGTTCCAAATCTGAAACAGGGGCAGCTGTTGCGGTATCCCAGGTGCCTGGACAACTGGGAGTCCATAAGACTCCTTCCCCCAGCCTCTGCCCCCTGCTCACCTGCCTGCCCACCTGCGGGACTCACCTAAGGCCTCCGTGTGCGCTGTTGAGCTGCCTGGTCTCCTCTCTGACCTGCTGTAGATCTACTGTTGTAAACTACTGCGGCCAGAAATAGCCATCCAGACTTCTGGACTGAGTTGAAGCACAGCCCTAATATGAACCACATATCAAAAGACAAGGCGGGTGTCATGTTGCTAGAATAGCCTGTCCTCTGTGTCCGGTGTACCCTTGGCAAACCTGGCTGGGCGTGTTGCCGTGTAACGTGTGAAATGGTCCTAAGAAAAAGATTATTGTCTTGAATAGGGACAGCATTATTTTGTGCACTCAGCTCACTGGTTACTTGTGGAGACCTGCAGTTGAAGTCAAAAACATACAGGGCCTGCAAAGGCTTGGGGTGGGGAATTTAAATCTATTGATAGACATGCCTTCCATCATCTGTTGAGCCAAATCTTTTTTAAAAAGCCACCCAGGTTATCAGCAGAGCCTCACATTTTGCAGCACAGATTTCCAGTGTCTTTCTTCTTCTGTAGGCTTTGCTGGGTATTTTTGGTTTTAGGATTACCTTTCATTTTTCTCCACCAGGTGCAAGTTTTAGATCTCTCTCTCTCTCTCTCTCTCTCTCTCTCTCTCTCTCTCTCCCCCTTCCCCTTCCCTCCTTTTCTCATTCACTTGAATAAAAGTGAGATGTCAAAGTTTGAGCCATCTGCCATGACAGCACAAGGCTGGCGCTGCTCTTTCGATAACCCCTCGGAATAAATCTCTGCAAACCGTCACTCCATTATTCAAGGGCTGATGCCCTGCGTAAGTTCCAAGTCGCAACCACAAGACATGTTGTTCTCTCCACCACATTAATCTCTGGAGCGGCGTTCAGGGAAAGTGACGAGGTGGGAAGGAACTTTAATGACCAGGCTTTGATGAGTCAGTTCCCAGATTCATTTATGCCACCCTCAGTCTCGGTTGATCACACATGACGATTGTAGAGCCACAGTAATAAATAGTCCTGGTGTCTTCTGGACATCACACAGCAGCCATTCTTTTGGAGCAGACTTCAACTTGGTGAATGCTGGGAGTTGTAGTCCACACATCTGGAGGGCAAGGCTGTTTTGCTTCATACGGCAAAAATCACACCATCGCTCCATATTTGTATGTTTTTCCTTTGCATGTTAATTGGTGGTGATGTTTTAATCATACAGTAGAACAGTACATCCCATACTGGTGAGCATGGGCGCATATCGTGCTTTTTTCTAGGGCTGTGCACGGACGGACACACCCCTGAATCGCTTCGTGGCCCGATCCGCAACTTCGTGGCCCGATCCGTGGAGTGAGATGGAGGGGCGGGTTGAGATTTTGCCCCCTTCCCTACATACTTGCCTCTGCGGCAGATGGCAGAGGCATGTAAGTGGGGAAGGGGGCAAAATGGGGCCCGAATAAGTCTCCTCCCCCTTACCTGGCTCTGCCACTGTCAGAGGAGTTCAGAGGAGGGCGACCAGGATGATCAGGGGTCTGGAAACAAAGCCCTATGAGGAGAGACTGAAACAACTGGCCGTGTTTAGCCTGGAGAAGAGAAGATTGAGGGGAGATGGGATAGCACTCTTCAAATACTTAAAAGGTTGTCAGAGGAAGGCCAGGACCTCTTCTCAATCCTCCCAGAGTGCAGGACACGGAATAATGGGCTGAAGTTACAGGAATCCAGATTCCGGCTGGACATCAGGAAAAACTTCCTGACTGTTAGAACAGTACGACAATGGAATCCGTTACCTAGGGAGGTTGTGGGCTCTCCCACACTAGAGGCTTTCAGGAGGCAGCTGGACAGCCATCTGTCAGGGATGCTTTAGGGTGGATTCCAGGATTGAGCAGGGGGTTGGACTCAATGGCCTTATAGGCCCCTTCCAGCTCTACTATTCGATGATTCTATGAACTTGACGGTGGCACATTTCGTGGTAAATGCGATGATGACTTAGGGCAAGATTTTCCTTTGTGTCCCAGACAGGACTTGACACTTGCTGGTTGGCCACTGCATGAACAGAATGCTGGACTAGATGGACCCTTGGTCTGATCCCGCATCAGGGCTCTTCTGATGTCCTTGTGCTCCATTTTGAAAGAATGTGCTTGTAAGTGCGGAACCTTTGATGAGCTCAGCAAGAAGATTTTCGTGGGAAGGAGATGCAAAGCTCTTCATGCGGCAAGATTAAAAGTTAGTGGACTGTAGGCAAGCAAAGCTGGTTGCTAAAGGCCCGTTGGAAGGGCAAGCGAAGTGATGTCGTTGCTTCCTGCATGTAAATGATTTGGCATTGCTGACGCCTGAGGCAGTGCTTTCTTCCTAACCTCTCTAATGCTTTCTTGGAGGCTCGGAGGGTGATGTTTGGAACTGGGATTTGTACAAATGTGCTGGGAATTGTAATTTGCCACTGAGGGTTTCCTCTCAATACACTTTGCCTTTGGAAGGAAGGAGCTTCCGGGATTTTTTTAGAAAGTGCCACAGAGGGTTGAGGATCTTTACTGGAGGCATTGAATTGTCACTCCTTCTAGTTGGAAGGGAAGTTTGTTGTTAAGAATTAAGACCGAATTGATACTTCACCAAAGGCTGGCGGGTGGTTTGTTTGTTTGTTTGTTTGTTTGAAATTGTAACTCTGCAAGTTCCACCTCTGCTTTTGCATTCAGGAACTGTTCTCCTGGATTTATTATTTATTTTATGTAAAAAGAAATGGGTTACACCTGCAACACAGGGGTGTGGAGAGGGAGGCCTGAAGCAAGGTGATGTGAAGATGTTTCAAGTCCTCTGGTATCCATTTATTGAATTTGCTGATGCTGAGAAGAATAGATGGCAACCTTCTAAGACACGCGGAGCTCTATGGCGCGACCTCTTAGGATGATGAGTGAAAACTTTATCAGATCACCTTGCTTGTACCCGATAGAGATCCTGAGTGATCGGAAAGGCTGTGAAGAAATAGACTGACATCTGGTTGTTTGGATGTGTTACTGTTCATCGTTATTTCTTCTTTTAAAAAACGAAGTATGGTTTGTTGGGGAGATGTTAATTATCCTGAAAGGGTGTATGGAAATGGAGTGTAAAAGCAGAAGTGGGTATGGGGTGAGGTGCAGGGAGGGGGGGCGTGGAGAGAAAGAAGAGTGATTTGGGTGATGCCGAGAGAACCAGTAGTAAAGTCAGCTTGAAGGAACTGACAGACGTGAGCCCACATAGGTGCCCAGGAAGGGTGTTACCTAGGGAGGTCGTGGGCTCTCCCACACTAGAGGCCTTCAAGAGGCAGCTGGACAACCATCTGTCAGGGATGCTTTTGGGTGGATTCCTGCATTGGACAGGGGTTTGGACTCGATGGCCTTGTAGGCCCCTTCCAACTCTGCTATTCTATGATTCTATGATTCTATGTTAGAAGTGTAGAGGGCAATAAGGCAAAAGAGGGGGCATCATGTGGGTGGCAGATGAGGTTGAGGTGGACGTAGGCAGGATCCAAAGAGCATCTGTACTTGCTTTTGGGGTTCTGGACTGTCCTCTCCACTCCAGGGTCTCATGTCAGTGTAAAGTTAAGCTATGGAATTCACTACCACATGTTATAGTGACGGCCAGCAATTTGGATGGCTTTTAAAGAGATTTGGATAAATTCCTGGAGGAGTGGTTCCTAGTCCTGATGGCTCTGTGCTACTTCCAGTATCAGAGGCAGTGAGCCTATATACAGCAGTTGCTGGGGAACATGGGTGGGAGGGTGCTGTTGCACCCGTGTCCTGCTTGTGGGTTCCTGGCCGACAGCTGGTTGGCCACTGTGTGAACAGAGCGCTGGACTAGATGGAGCCTTGGTCTGATCCAGCCTCAGGGCTCCTCTTGTGTCCTTATGTTCTTGTGACACCTCAAAAGCCACATTTGGGTATTTGCGAGCCTTCCAGAGTGACTTCTGGTCCTGCAAAAGTGTTGCAGTCAGAAGGGGGAGAATCTTGAGGTGAACAGGGCTCTTTGAAACCTTGGAACTAGGTTTTTATTTTATTTATTTATTATTTATTTAGTACATTTTTATACCGCCCAATAGCTGTTCACAAAAATTAAAACCATGAAAAGCATAATAAAAAACCAACAGTCTAAAAACACAGATACAGAATGCAACATAAAAAGCACAACCAGGATAAAACCATGCAGCAGAAATGGAAGTAGATTAAAATACAGAATTAAACCAGCAAAGTTTAAATTTAAGTTAAATTAGGTGTTAAACTACTGAGAAAACAAAAAGTTCTTCAGCTGGCAATAGAAGGAATACAGTGTAGGCACCAGGCGAACCTCTCTGGGGAGCTCATTCCACAGCCGGGGTGCCACAGCAGAGAAAGCCCTCCTCCTAGTAGCCACCTCCCTCACTTCCTTTGGCAGAGGTTCATGGAGAAGGACCCTTGTGGATGATCTTAAGGTCCGGGCAGGTACATATGGGAAAGGAAGCCAGATTCCAGCTGGACATCAGGAAAAACTTCCTGACTGTTAGAGCAGTACGACAATGGAATCAGTTGCCTAGGGAGGTTGTGGGCTCTCCTACCCTAGAGGCCTTCCAGAGGCAGCTGGACAACCATCTGTCAGGGATGCTTTAGGGTGGATTCCTGCATTGAGCAGGAGGTTGGACTCGATGGCCCTGTAGGCCCCTTCCAACTCTGCTATTCTATGATTCTGTGAGGCGTTCCTTCAAATAACCTGGCCCCAAGCCATTTAGGGCTTTGAATGTTAGTACCAGCACTTTGGTTCTCATAAGGCATCAAAATGCTGAAAAAGAAGGAACCTGTGGCATCTCCTGTGATCAATGCCTCTCTTTGTAGCACACGGTCTGCCCAAAGGCCTGCATCCATCTGGGAGGAATGCTCTGTTCTATCCCTCTTTTCCTTTAGCTATTAGCCAATGTGGTCATGGTTAAGACGGAGCAACTCAGGCCGTTCTGTAAGAACCCGTCTCAACCCAGCCCTTCCAACACACCCACCCTCTGCCAGCACGGTACAGGGCACGTACCGAATAAATTCAATCTGAGTGTCTTATTTGATCACATCAAGTGACATTGTTAGCGTAATCTGCATAATTCACAATGTGTGTGTGCTGGAAATGCAGAACGCGGCTCTCTGGGTGGTGGAATTTGTGATGGTGTTTGTTTCCTCACTCTCCATCCGGAATGGTGCACATCTCACACGCTTGCTCACGGGCAATGTCAAATTGTGGGCCCAGTTAGACTCCTTCAGACCCCTGTTGCTTCGGCTATTGGGCGGCATAGAAATGAAATAAATAAGTCAGGGGATGCGTCACGGGTATCGTGTCCTGTAACGCACCCGCACACTCCGGGCCAGAGTAGACAGGATGTTTCTTGGAATGAAAACACTTTATTTATTATGTAAATAGCAGTCATGGGACGCTTGAGCAGCCTTTGGCCAAGACGAGGCGAGAACTCTTTCTCTCCCTGCTATGACCCCGATAAAAAGGGCCTCTCCGGAGCTGCTATTTGCATTCCAAGAGAAGCTCTTGTTGTCTCCATTGAAATGCAAATAGCGCTCGGGAGAAGGCTTTATGGTTAGGACAGTGGCAGGGAGAGAACATGTTAAGAAAAACTTCCCATCTGTAGCACCAGGGCTGGGCAGACGGGGAGGGGGCAGTGGGTCCCGTTGGCACGGGCCTACCATTTTGAGGGGGCCTACGCCGAGTCTCCCTGGTAGAGGCAAAGGGGGACCCTTTGGTAAAGATTTGTTATAAAGTAGCAATTTTTCTGTCAATGCCAGCAACAGTGGCCTCTAATGAGAGGAACTTCAGTGTCCTAAAACGAATCAAGTCATAGTTTCGGTTCGCAATGGTGCAAGAACGTTTGAATGGATTAGCAGTTTTGAATATTAACATTGACAAGGCGAAGTTGCTTGATTTTTCTGTGGTTGATGATGAATTTGCCCAAAGAAAAGCGCATAAAGCATTTCTGAATGTGAAGAAGTGGTGTCTTATATACATCTTGAATAAAAGTGCTTGCCATTAACTTTTTTTAATAAATCGTTCTAGTTCACATGTATTTAGAACTGGTATTTGTGAACCGCCCAGAGAGCTTCGGCTATTGGGCGGTATAAAAATGTAATAAATAAATAAATAAATAAATAAATAATAAAAAATACTTAATGAGCAGTTTGAAATGGGGCCTACATTTCCCATCTGGCCCAGGCCTATTACCAGCTTTGCCCTGCCCTGTGTAGCACCTCATGCTCTTTACATGACAATAAATGTGCATGCTGATTGCATCTGCGCACTTAATGTTTGGTCTGTTTCGGTCCTCTTTTTTTCTCCAAATCTCACAATCATCTCTGGTCAAGCATGGTTGCTGTCAAAGGTAATAACCTGAGTTTGGAGGTGTGTCAACCAGTTCTGGATGGGGTTACACTCCCTCTGAAAGACTGTTTGCAGCTTGGGGGTGCTTCTGGATCCGTCGCTCCAAATGACAGTCCAGATAGATGCAACAGCCAGGAGTGCCTACCATCAGCTTCGGCTGATACACCAGCTGCGCCCCTTCTAGAGTCGGAAGACCTAAAGACGGTAGTGCAGACGCTGGTAACTTCGAGGCTCAACTACTCCCAATGCGCTCTACATAGGGCTACCTTTGTGCCTAGTTTGGAAACTTCTACTAGTTCAAAATATGGCAGCCAAGTTGGTCACCGGTACACCTAGGGGTGACCACATTACACGAGTCTTAAAATCTCTTCACTGGCTGCCAATTAGTTTCTGGGCGAAGTATAAAGTGTTGGTTATCACCTTTTAAAGTCCTACATGGTTTGGGTCCAGGCTACCTGCAGGATCACCTTCTCCCATATAATCCATCCCACACACTCAGGTCCTCTGGGAAGAATTTACTCCAGCCAACAAAAACAAGGCTGACAACTATTACCCAGAGGACCTTTTCCTCTGCCGCTCCCAGATTAAGGAATGACCTGCCGGGAGAGATTTGTCAACTTAACAGTCTTCTGGATTTTAAGAAAGCTATAAAGACTGATCTCTTCCGGCAGGCCTACCCAGCTGAATTTTAAGATGCCTTTTAATAATGTGCTGCTTTAATACATTTTAAATGTTTGAATTAGTTGTATGTTTTTTATGGTGTTTTTATTCGTGTTGTACCCCGCCTTGATCCAGAGGGAGAGGCAGGTAACAAATAAATTTATTATTATTATTATTAATATTATTATTGTTGTTGTTGTTTTAAGGTGCTCTGAAACTTGTGTAAAGTGAGCGTGTGCTGGGATGAGTGAGCACCCAGAGGCCGTGATGCCTCTCTTCTCGTACCTTCAACTCTCTGGATAACGGCCACAGTCATCTGTCTCCTACCCAAGACAACAGCTCTTTGCCTCCCCTGCTCCAAGCAAATGCGATCTGCAAAAGAAAAAAATAAATATTAGAAGGGAAGTTGCCTGCGAGAGAATTAGTGGAGAGGAGGAGGGCAGAGCGAAGTGGTGAAGTAGCACTCAAAGCTATTGCACGGAGCCACACAATGGTTTCGCTGGAGGAAGGGAAAAAAAAAAAGATTTACAATCCCCTGCTTGCAATTAAAATAACAATTGCTTCTAAAATGGTGCTTATTATTTTTAAGAAGGGTATAGACATCCCAACAATGAAGGAATGAAGGAAATAAGTCAGCTTGTGAGGAAAACATACCGGGGATAATTGGCAGTGCTCGCTTAATGCGTCTTGTTTGGTATCCAAGAGCTATTCACTGTGTACCCCCGTAACAGTATGTTGTTGGTACAACAGTGCTGACAGTTTGTGGAGATGAAAGGGAAGGCAACGGGAGGAGAGAGTCGAGAATTTGCCAGGCAATCTGGAAGAAACTGTTGCCCGGGCCTGAGCGATTCCAACCAGCTCCTTCGCTCCTTAATTAATCCTTCCTTTGCTGATCTCTGCTGCTTTGGGGCAATCGACAGCATCAACTGCTTTTTTGAAGTTCCGGGGTTGCAGATACGATGGATTTAAAGCACGCACCCTGCCCCACATGTGTGGGAGTATTACAAGACACCCTTGTTTTCCAAGGGTGCGACCTTCCATCACTACCCCATCCAAGCCTTCCTGAAACAAAGTTGCACAGCCATCATGTGCATCTTCAGAGGGCATAGATAGATGGAGAGATACCCCAGGGATCACCCCGGGATCGTCCCTGTGCATCCACATGATGCAAAGGGCATCCTGGAAGCAGGGAGGGATGATTCCTCCCTTGGCCTGGGATATCGCCCTAACCTTTTTTCACTTTTTTCCAGCAGTCTCGGACCACAGAACGTTTGGCTGGGCATCGTGGGTTGTCCTGGCTCCTCGTGAGTAACCACAAGGAGCCAGGAGCCAGACATGGGGCACAGAGCTCCTCAGGAGTTCTGTGCCCATTGGGGGTGGGGTGGGGGAAGTGGGGAAAGTTATTTTTGCTAAAAAAACAAACACACACACTCAGGTTTTGCTCACGAGTGCTTGTGCGCTCCGTCTCCTCTAAAAATATAATGGTGGGTACGACGTCCTCTTCCTCCTAGGACGTCACACGGCATGTGTTGACAAAGGGGGAGATCTCACGATAACTATAACATGAGATCCTCCCTCCTCCATCGTGCTAGACTCAGTTGGGTCACCAGCCAGGGGCAAGTATGAGGCTCAATGTTTCAAAAAGCCCTGCTGGAGCCTTGGTCATTCTCTTTGGAAAACCTGTCATGCAGTCCAGGAAGCTTTATGTACTGATTTACAGTATGTTCAGGGCACCCTGTAGCAAAGTTTTCAGGATGGCTTGCAACAAGAAACAAAAGGATTTAAAAGTCAATAGCAAGAAATGACCCCTTAGATCCCTATAGATTTGTAGGGATGAGCCCATACCCATCGTTCCATTCCTTAATCCATCCTGTAGTTGGCTCTGCCCCGTGACCCACACCTACAGAATCCTGGTTTAACAAGGGGGTGCTTCCAAACAAAACTTTTATGTCACCACCATTGTGCCCCATTCGTGGAATTTTATGGGGGGTCCAAATGACGTCATCTTCCAGTCGTAGCCTCCCTGTTTTCCCCACCTCTTCTTCCGCCTTTTTCCTCCCCGGTAGTGATAGCAAATCTGTTAAGGAAGAAAAGATGGAATCACTGCACAAGGCCTTTTCTATTGGTAGTACTAGGCGTTTGAAAGCAGCCTTAGAGGACTTTGAATGTTAATTCCAGAAGTGGAGCAGTCAGTTTGCTGCCGCCTGTCCATGAGCTCTTCCACACCACCATCACCGCCACCACTCCGTTATAGATCCACAAGTGCACGTGGATCAAGCACATCAGGAAATTAATCCTGATGCAATTTGTACATAAGGTTGTATGATGATTCTCTTTCTGCAGTGCTTTGCTGGGTGCGATGCCATACCATAGATTCTCAGTATCAAAATACATGTGACCACATCCCAACATCGCTTGCTTGCAATGCTTTGTCTGTCTGCACATGTGCATGTTTGATGAACAGATGTAGGGATGTACGGAACAGCAAAACCCGAGCTGACCCAGGTTCCCATCTTGTTCCGCCTCGAGTTCATATCCGATGGCGAGCTTTTTTCCTTCTTCTTGCGTGAAAATCGATGCGTATTTTCCTGTGTATTTCCCCAAATGTATGCATTCATTGTGCACATCTTTGAGATGTATGCATTTTTCACCTATTGGTTAAAGTGTGTTTGTGCACATTTATCAAAAGTACAGGGTTTTTTCATACACATTTTTGGGGGTCTGTGAATCACATTACAAGCTCAGAAATGTACAGACTTCAACCATGGATTGGGTCCGAGTCCATGTTCAGCCCAGAAGGTGCAAAGAGGGTAAATCCTCATAAAAAAAATGAACTGTAGGGAATTTCTCATACACCCCTATGTACAGTGCGATGTGGCTGCAAAAAAAAAAAAAAAGGAGGGGAAAAAAAAGGCAAATGCAATATTAGGTTTTATAGGTTGCATGGTTTCAAAATCATGAGAGGTAATAATTCTACTCTGCTCTGGTCAAACCTTACCTTTAATACTGTGTCCAGTTCTGGACAACACTCTTCAAGAAGGACTCAGACAAATTGGAACGAATTCAGAGAAGGACCACAAAGGTCATCAGTGGACTAGAAACTCCTACCCATGACGAAAGATGGAAGGACCTGGGTATGTTTAGCCTTGAGAAGAGAAAATTAAAGGGGATGAGGATATGATAGAACTTCTCAAGTATCTAGATTGTTGATACACAGAAGAGAGACACAAAATAAAAGGCTTAAATTACTGGAAGGCAGAGTTTGGATGAACAAGGAAAGCTTCCTAAGAGCAGGCAGACTTTGGAACCATCTCCTTAGAGAGGTGGTGGGCTCTCCTTCGCTGGAGGAATTCCAGCGAAGACCGGACAGCCATCTGTCAGGGATGCTTGAAACTGGATTCCTGCATTGAGCAGGGGGTTGGACCCGAGGGCCCATTCCAGCTCTATGATTCTGTGATTAGACATGGCGTCGGGGGAAGCCACATGTGAACTGGTGGACCTGAAAGCTGCGGCAAACTGCATCCACAGAACTGTCTGCAAATGTGGGAATATAAAAATGAAAGAATAGAAAAGTATAAATGTGTTTATTCCACAGGGGAAGCAAGACTAGATAATTTGGAGCACCAATATCTGGTGTTTTGTGTGTGTGTGCGACTTCAGATGAAGAGAATGTAGCACTAGTAGTGATGTAATACTTCTGGATGCAAAGTGTTTTGCCATTTTTAAGCAACGTTGGCTTTTCATTGCACGCCCAGTCCTTCAGCGAGGCCGGCGTTTGCAGCAACTGTGATGCAACCACCCTGTGTTGGCAAGCGGACGTTTGCCCTGAACCTATTAGGGATTTTTTATTTCCATCTGGAGCTCCGACTTGCAGCGTTCAAGTGGCAAGTGACTATTTTGGGCCACACAGAAGGATCCGAGTGAATCATCCGAACGACGGGCTGTGCATCTGCCAAGCTGTACCTGAGACTGTTTTGTAACTGGTTCCCACCTCTCCCCACCCGTTTCAAAAATACAGACTGGCAAAAACAAACAAACAAGCACCCACCCAACCACCCTTCGAAGCTTTGAAATGGTAGGAAGGAAAGGAAAGGAAAGCAGACCCACTGAAACCTGGGAGTCCCAGATTTTGTGAAATGGTCCAGGTGCAATATTCTTGGTTTCTCCACAAAGAAGCCATGGTTCCGATGGGAGTGAAGTGGGGTGGAGAAATTATATATAGAGATATATCTCCCCATCCTCAATATTAGCCAACTCTTACCCTGAACTATATGTTTTCTTGCACCGAGTTCAGGTGTTGCTCCTGTTGGAAGATCTTCTAACACCACATAATTCTCCCAAGACCTCTAAAATATAATAATCCTCCCTTCTCTCTCTCTCTCTCTCTCTCTCCCTCTCTCTCTCTCTATATATATATTACACACCCCTAAACACACATACCATTCATAATGGTGGGCAATATGTTGGAGAAAGTTGGGAGCAACGGTTATGAAGAGAAGAAGGGCTTTGCTCGCATTTGGCAAACGTGGGGCGATCAAATATATTTCCCCGTTCAAGAGCTCGCTGCTCTGATGAGGTCAACAGGATCGCTGGAAATCTTACTTGCCAAATACTTGGGTGACCTGCATCTCGTTGCCAATTTGGGATGGGGGGTGGGGATTGGGATATTTCTGCTGAATGCTGCATGGAGGGACGTGGTTCGTTTTCCGACTGCTTCTGTTGCCCCTGGCCTTTCCTGTGATGAAATTATGGGATGGCCTTGCCTTGCTCCGGCACAGTCTTTCTGCAGCTACCGCTGTCGCTTCAGTTTATTTCTTGACGGTGCCGTTGCTTTGTCTACCGTATTTGCAGTGACTCAGCAGTTTCTTTCCCCGGCCTGGCCTGCAGAGAGATTTCACCTTTCGTTCAATGCAGATTCACAGCGGCATTGAATGCTGGAGATCGAGCGGATCCAATGCAGCCTTCCTCAACCTGGTGTCCTCCAAATGTGTTGGACTACAATTCCCAGGATCTCCCAGCCTGCCATGCTGGGAGGATACTGGGTGGAGCGGGTGGGCGGAATGCTGGTAGCTTTAATCCTACACATCAGGTTAGGGAAAGATGGTCTAATGGCTTATTATCATATTTCTTTCGCTTTTCTTGTCTTGTGCCTGGTTGTCTGCATAAGCAATGGCAGAAGGAGAAGAAAAGGTCTCCATCCCTTCAGGGGTGGGCAATCACATGTTTGAATGGTCTCCTGAGTCAAACCAAACCCCAAAAAGTCCCTGCAGGAAGAGAAGCAGCATACCAGCCAAAAGGCTGGTCTTTTCTCCATGATGGGTTTGATTTCTACTTGCAGAAAACTTTGTTGTTGCATCGTAGTTTGAGGAGGCAGAGTCCACCCTACCATTTCAGCACTCACGTAAGAACATAAGAGGAGATATGCTGGATTGGACCAATGGCAGTGCCCAACCAGATATTCGTGACATCTGGTATTCCAAGGTAAACTCTGTCAGTACATGGAGGTTTCTTTAGCATCTCGCTCTGTGTGGTGTGGAACTGGATGTTGCTGGAGGGGTTTTGGTGTTCATGCCATAGGGCAAGGGAGGACTTCTCTCAACTCAGAAGCTACTCTGCTCTCTGTATACAGTGTGGCCACACAGCAGTGCTGGATTTAAGGAACAAGCCAAGTAAGCCATGGCTTAGGGGCTCACATTATGTTGGAGATAACCATTATCTCATGTTGGAGATAACCAAGGTGCAAGAAGAGCAGGCTAGAGCCAGTTTAAAAGAAGTTAAAATCAGCTTACTTTATTAGTGCTTTTATACACAACTCCAGAGAAGGCTATCTAACACTGACACTGGGTGGTACCCTTTCATTATCCTTTTTATTATAATGTAATACACATTTTTCCTCTTTATTTTCATGCTTTGGGGCCTCTGAATCTTGACATGGCTTAGGGCCTGAGTATGTCTTAATCTGACCCTTGCATACTGCAATTTGAAAGCAATTCCTTTTCTATCAAATCGAATGAGATTGTTTGAAAAAATATGTGGGAGAAATATTTGGCACGCTAGTAGAACTTCTTCTGGAGATCTTCCTGTGATGCCTTCATTCCCTGACTCCCTACTTAGGTTGGGGCAACAGTATTATTTATTTATTTAAAACATAGAATCATAGAATAGCAGAGTTGGAAGGGGCCTACAAGGCCATCGAGTCCAACTCTCTGCTCAAAGCAGGAATCCACCCTAAAGCATCCCTGACAGATGGTTGTCCAGCTGCCTCTTGAATGCTTCTAGTGTGGAAGAGCCCACAACCTCCCTAGGTAACTGATTCCATTGTCGTACTGCTCTAACAGTCAGGAAGTTTTTCCTGATGTCCAGCTGGAATCTGACTTCCTTTAACTTGAGCCCGTTATTCCGTGTCCTGCACTCTGGGAGGATCGAGAAGAGATCCTGGCCCTCCTCTGTGTGACAATGTCCCGCCCTATATCATTAAGATCTCAGAGCAGCATACAGATAAAAGCATACAGTATAAAACAATAAATATGCACAGTAGTGACCTTGGGAAATGCAGTTTCCCCAAGACAACGGAGACTGTAGTATGGATGCCAAGCACCCAAGAAATGACATGTTCCAGGACTTCTTGGAAGAAGTAGGTGACCATTTGCGCCATGAGGCAGTCTTCTGAAACCTGGTACCCTCCAGGTGTTTTGGATTACAACCCACACCAGCTTGCTGAATGGTCAGGGATCATGGAGTTGCCATCTAAAATATCTGGAGCAATCCAAGTTGTGGGAGACTTCCATAGAGAATCCTTTATTCAGGCTTCCTCAACCTGGTACCCTCTGTATGTTTTGGACTACAACTCTCAGCATTCCTTCCCATTGGCCATGCTGGCTGGGGCATATGGGAGTTGAAGTTCTGGAGGTACCAGTTTGGGGAAGGCTGCCCAGACCCTAACTCCATGTCTTCTAGGCCTGGCTCTATGCAGTTATTAGTGATACAGGTATATATTTATCATTGCCATGACAACCTCTGATGATGATTTATTAATCAGCAGTCTTTCATACTCGAGACAATGCATTCCTTTGGCTGGAACTGTCCCAAGAATTTGTTTCTTGTCCCTGGAAAATAATATATATTGAACAGCATAACAGAATGGAGGTATAATGGAGAATTCATTGGTTATTAATTGGGTATTGAGGTATGTATGTGTGTGTTGTAAATGAACTTTGAAACAAGTAATGAGTTATTAATTTCAGCTGTACCAAAAATCCTGGCAGCTCAGACTTGCCAGTTAGGATTTAGGAAGCTAAATTGAAAGTACAGAGGCAAAGCGGGACTATTTATAGAACAGAAGATCTCTCTAGAGCAGTAAGAGACCTCTCGGCCCTGCTGGGCTGCTTGATTTTATTGATCTCGGGGCTTTCTTGAAGGTCTCCAGTTCTCAGCTCCTTCCTCATTAGAAGATCTTTGCTTCCATTCTAGTCATTTTTATCTGATATGATTCAGATGCAAAATCCATTTCCGGCCCACAATTCAAGGTGCTGCTGGTTGCCTGTAAAGGGTGGATGGTGCACAACAGTCTGTTTCTGGTCAACGTAGGGTTGCCATATTCTGAATCCACAAAACCGGGACATTTGGGGGCGGGGGGCTAGGATTATTTTTTTTAAAAACAACAACACACCTGAGCAATATGTAAAGGTCTAGGGAAAGAAAGAAAGCTATCTAAGCTTTAGTTATCTAACACTGCAATCCTATGTGTGTCTACTCAGAAACAAATCCTATTAAGTTAAATAGGGCTTATTCCCAGGTAAGTATGCATAGGATTGCAGCCTAAAGTACTTAAACACTTGCAAATAAATAATAGTCAAAGAACAGTTTAAGCAAACAAACAGAAAAAAATGACACTAAATTACATTTCTCCACTAGTTCTCAAAAGCTAGAGGAGACTTCAATATGGAGACGTACACTCCACTGAGCAGGCTCAAGGCACCATTTCGGAGGTTGGAATTTCTCTGGCTGGCTGGAACAGGAATCCGGGATTCTTGACTGACTGGCCGGGACATTTTGGAAATGCTTGGAAACCATGACATTCCTGGTTTTCCAGGACGTATGGCAATGCCGCTTTTGTGGGCGTTTTCACGCACACTTCCATTCCGTCTGCTTTGTGTACTAATCTGAGAAATGGTTTGTTCCTTTGTTTACATCCGCGTGAAAACACGTAGCTGACTGCCTCCAATACTGGAGGCAGCACACAACCATCAGGGCTAGTAGCCATTGGTAGCCTTCTCCTCCAGGAATTTACCCAACCCCCTTTTAAAGCCCTGCAAATGGGTGGCCATCATGACTTCTTGTGGTAGTGAGTTCCATAATTTAACTCTGCGCTGGGTGAAGAAGTCCTTCCTTTTATTTGTCCTGAATCTCCCACCAATCAGCTTCATGGGATGACCCCATTGGGTTCTACTGTTTTGAGACTGACAATAAGAGGTTTAAACTAAAATATGCTGACATTTTTGGTTCTGCACCCCCTGCTGTACACCTAAGAAAAACATCTTTATAAAGCCAATGAAAGATCATAAAGGCCTACAGGGAAAGGAAAGAATGCAATCATTTCCACAGTCCTCTTACTTTTGGAAGCAGGTTTCCCCTTCCCTGCACCCTTGTAAAAGCCTTTCCTACTGGCTGCTTTTTTCTTTCTTTCTCTTTAACGATTAGCAGCTGGGGCGGGGGGGGGGGCAGGCGATGCCAGTATTGTTCAGTTAGCGCAATCGATGGGGATTGCGGCAGAGGCTGCAAAGGCACTTGGGAATAATTCAGCCAGCCAGGAGGGAGTCAAAATCCCCTAAACAGATTGTTAAAACTAATGACAGAAAGCAAACAGCATCAGGAAGGGCGGGGGGAAGGCTGGGAAGACGGGGAAGGTTGTGCTCGGGTATGAGGAGGCTTGCCTGCCAGCGGTGTATTGCGGAAGGGCTGCAGCTCAGTGGTCTGGAGAGCCCATGTTGGATGCTGAAGGTTCTAGGTTCAATCCCCGTCCTCTCCGCAGAAGGTTGGGAATGATCCCCCAAATGAGACCCTGGCCAGTTGGGTTTCTGGCTGCTTTTCACAGGTAGCCCCCGTGTCCGGCGCATTGCTGTTGATTCATGTGGTTCGTCAGTGACCAGGGCCAGATGTTTAGGTGATCGTCTACCCAGAGGTCCTACAACAAGGGTTGGCAGAAGGCCTGGATCCACTGATAGATCTCTGGGTGACTTGGGCCATGGCTAGACCAGGCCTATATCCTGGGATCGTTCCGGGATCATCCCTGTGCATCCAAATGACACACAGGGGATCCCGGGAGCAGGCAAGGACGACCCCTCCATTTGCCTGGGATAATCCTTAGGTCTAGCTAAGGCCTTGGAGTAGTTCAGCAAGGATTCCTGACTCCTAACTATTTATCACTAGCAGCACTAAAAGGACTCTTTTGCCCACCACCCTAAATTATGCTGTTGAAATGAAGAACATCTGGAATCTCCAGGAATGAATTTTGATGCGGGAGGACTTTGAGCTCTGTTCAGTTTTGGCACTCGAAATAAATAAATAAATAAATAAATAAATCCTGGGATCAGAACCTTTTAATTCTAAGGATGCCATCCTATGCATGTTTAGACAGGGAAAAGTCTTACATCTCCCAGCATGCCCCGGCCAGCATTTCCACCTATGGAGAAGAGAGCACTGAAGAACACAGTTGCCTGTATAACTTGGAGATCGAATGACCGTGTGCTGTGAGACTCCGAGGCTTTCCAATGTCTTGGGCTCAGGAGTCTCCAAGGTCTCCGGCTGGGGATCTCCAAGTTCGGAAGCAGTGCTTGGGACGGATTCCACCTCCATCAGCACCACTGGTGCCTCAGCGTCTGTCTCAGGGTCCCGGCCATTGCTGGACTCTAGGGTTATGACCGAAATGCTGACCTTTCTTCCCCTAACCACCCACTAACAGCATCCCAAGGATTTGTTTGGCCCCTGCCAAACTTCTAGAAGTGCAGTGGTCTCTGATGCCTTTGGTTCTTCTGGCCATACCCTTCAAATTCTGCCATAGGAGAGAACCATTATCAAAGACCCGGTGACTTTCCTTGACTGTATTTAAAACTCGGAGCAGCCTCTGGCCTGGAAGATACATGCTGAGTAAGTTGCACAACTCGGCGACGTTTCCCTGGGAATAGGGAGTTGTCACTTGGCTGGAACCATACGGAGTGTGGCAACGTGATTGAACTATTTTGCTGGTGTCTGACTTTTGCTTCACCCCTCGTGCGTCACTCTTGCAAGCTCTGGTTGCGAGGGTTTGTACAAGGGGACTGAGAAGGAGGCAGAAACTCTTCCAGGGCTATCTACTCAACAGCATTTCCTGACAGTAGAGTTGCTGCAGACCTGGCAGTCACGGCGAGGGCAGCTGACCTCACGATTGCCGGGAATTGCTGTGTTGCAGGCATTTTATTTTCTGCCTCCTCCCCATGCAAACCGTGTGGCATTTTCTCTGGGAGAGTTGCAGACTGATCCTATGCATGTTTGCTTGGATGTAGGTGATTCCAAGCCCTCCCGCTGAGATGTGAGAAAATAAAGAGGTCTGCTGTGCGATACACAAAGCTTTATTCAGTAAATAGACACCTCTTCACACCTGAAGGGTGTGTGAATGCTAGGCGCTATCCTCTAAGCTTAATTAGCCTAACAAAGCAAGGCAGTTGCCTACCAACTAAATGGACAGTTTCCCACCATGCTTGACAGGTTTTTACTGAACCTGCCTTCAGGGAGGGTCTTCAAGCTGTAACCTCTGGTGAGTGGCTAGCCTAGTGGACCACCTCCCACCTCCTCCTAACTCCGCCTACTTGACCCTGCAGTGGACTCTGGGATCTGTCAATTCTGATGCTCCCTCCTCCTCCAAGATTCAAGGGAGTGGTAGGAGAGGGAACATAATCTCTGAGCCTGGGCTTCCTGCCCGATAAGTTCCTGGAAAGACTCCTACTTGACTCCTGGGGAGTCTTGGAGAATTTTCTCTCCCGCTCCCTCTTTTAACTAGCCTTTTTCTTCTTCAGGCTCCAATTCAGGAGCGAGATGTGGGGTGGGTGGGTGGGGTGGGGAGGCCAGGGGGAGGGGCAGAGAAGCACAGGTGAGGTTTGGTCCTCATTGAAATGTTACATTCTTCTCTCCATACCAAAGCTGGAACAAACCATGTTGGGGGTCCTTTCTAAAGAACAAAAAGTTAAGCACTGCTTTTGAGCATCAAGGTTTGACAGCTGTTCTGGTTTTGCTTGGGGACGTTTTCGCAACGCGGATTAATCAATGTTATGAACTGGGGTCCGTCGGGGGTTTGGGCTGTAATTGGTTTCAGATGACACTTTGCCAGTCAATCTGGGAAACAGCCGAGTGTTGACACAGCTCAATAGTCCCAGCAGTTTCCGCTCACCCTCTTTGCCCGACCCTCCCTGGAAGCGGCGCACGCCACGCCATCCCACCTCTGCTCACAACTTTCCGAAATGGATCTCTTACTTACCATCTTTACTGTCCGTTTGTCTCCTCCCGGGCTTCACTGCTCTGCTCAGCAGGCACCTCAAAATGCATTTTATTTTGGGAAAATTTCCAGACGTCCACTTTAATCAGCAAAGTCTTGCTTTTCATGGCATTTCCCCAATATCTTTCGTTGTGGTGGGATAAACAGGCTCTGCATGGCAGGAGCAGATGGCATACCCTGTGAACCATGCCCTCGTAAAACAAGATAACAGCATTTCCACATACCTTTTAAATGCGTTGCTGTTTGTTTTGGAGTCTGCTTTCTGTTTTTATTTTAAAACAACACACACACACACAAATGGCACTTGGAAGAGCCCAGCAGTTCTTCCTGAATGCCCATTGAAGACCATGCGATCTTGCCCTCTCCAATAGGCATTCAGGAAGAACTCCTGGGCTCTTGCAAGTACCAGGGGTGTTGTTGTTGTTTTAAAAAAATAAAGACCCCTCAAAACTTCCTACACTTAAAAAGGGTATGTAGAAACCCTGTCTCCCTCCCCCAAGGACAAAATTCTGTAAAATTCTCACCTCTTCCAGCCTCTTTTGCCAGAGTTTTCATTCCCCCCCCCCTGGCAAAATGCCAATTTTCAAAATAAATTTAGAATAATCAAAATTTTCAGCACAGCACTAATAATAGCCCAAAGAAGTACCCAGGCATTTGCTGATCTAGATAATATTTCTAGGATATTTTTTTTAAAAAAATTTTTTTAATTAATTTTCAAAATACATAGACAAACAAAAACATACAAACAAAGAATTTTCATTGTTGACTACTGGCAGAAGGCAGAACATTTAGCATATTAGGATGGTGAACCAACTCAAGTTCCATTTCTCTATGACTCTGAAATTTTCCGAATGGTGTTTCTTGTGCTGTCTTAGCCTCTGAATAATTTTTAGGGTGATGACTATTGGAACAGGCGGTTTCACATCCTTCTGCAATTACTGTACGCATGTGCAGCGCCACGCTGATCTTGGATAGAGCACAGATTACATTGAACTCTAAATGAAGGAATTATGGCCTCTCACTTGCAAAGTAAATCAGATGGGGTGCTATGGAATGAGCTTGGGTGGAGTAATGCTAGAGATGTTGTCTCCATCCGGTTTTGCGCTGTGAGATGTTTATTATTATTATTATTATTATTATTATTATTATTATTATTATTATTATTATTATTATTATCCTCCTGCCCTTTGCCCAATACTGGTGGACTTACAAAGTTTAAAACATACATTGTAAAACCTAGGAAAAGAAATAAAAACCAATATAAAAAACATAAACATTTAAAATACACGACAAAATTGTAAGTCATTAACATAGATGCAGGACCAGATTATTCTCCAAAGGCCTGCTGGAACAAACAAGTTTTAGCCTGCTTCTGAAAGCCCATCAAGGAAGGAGCCAGCCTAGCTTCCCCGGGAAGAGAGTTCCAAAGCACTGAAGCAGCCACCGAGAAGGCCCTCTCCCATGTTCCCACCAAGCGCGCCTGTGAAGATGGCGGGACTGAAAGGGCTTCTCCAGAAGATCTCAAAGCTCAGGCAGGCTCATAAGGGAGAATACGGTCCTATGACCATTGATTCCAATGGAACTTACTTCCAAGTAAACATGTCTTGGGATTTATGTTTTCAATCATAACTCCAAACTCTCCCCTCCATCCCAGCACTGCTGCCTTGTTTTGTGATTGTGGTACTGCTGTTGCCATTCCTACACACACACACACACCACCAACAACAACAACAACAGTGCAAATCCCCACAGAACTCCGAAGGGACTTCTGGGATGGGGGCAAGAAAGCCATCAGAATCGCCCGAACAGGAGGAGATAAAAAGGATGCAATTATGAACAGGACTTTGGACTCGTGAAGACTTCCAGTGTCAGCTCTGGAATCCAGCTCTGTGTTACGTTCACAGGTGAATGTTTTGTTGTATAATTCTGCTCGCATCTCCAAGGTTTTGCAGTCAGACAAAGTGGCAGGATGAAAGGAAATTGTACCGGTTAAATTTTCATGTATTTATGCATTATTATAGCTTGACAGTCAGAAATAATATCCTCTCTCTTTTATCCTGCATTTCCCCTTTCGAATCTTGTATTCTCTCTCTTTCTTTCTCTCTCTCTCTTTTTAAAGAAGCAGCAGAAATGAAGTGTAAAGGAAGACTGAATTAAATCCCGGTTTGGATGACTTCGCTTCAAATAGTGCAGGATCTTAGATCTTCCTCTCCCCTCGTCTAGTCTACGGAGACTTGGCAGTCCCCGATACCCTTGGGTGTTCAAAGGGAGATCAGTCTGCCTCAGAGCGGCCTTTGATGTTTTCACCTACAAAACTGTCACCTCACAACTGGCGCTGTTATTTCACATTGCATGTGAAGGATTCACTAAAAGGTTAATTTCAAATCATGTCGGGCTTTATGCCATTAAAGTTGGTGCTTTTCCTGGAACGTTACCGGGGAAATTATTCGTTGGGAATGGGGCTGGGTTATCGCTGGCTTTGCCGCTGCCTCTAAGCATGAACTGGCGAGCTTAGGCATTGGACAGACACGGCCACACATGTATACACATGCTCCACCACACAGGTACAGACACGCACACATACTAGGCTACACACAGACACTCACACATACTAGGGTACACACACAGACATGCACACATACTAGGTACACACATAGGCACGCACGCATACTAGGGTGGCCAGGGGCCCTCTTTGACAGATGACAGGCCTCCGTTTGAGGGGCTGTCCTGTCCAGTGCTGGTTTAAAGATCCAGAACCATCAATGGGGGAGCTGTAGGGCTTTGATGTGCCCCGTCCACAGATAGCAACACCTGGACAGCAGACGGAGCGAGGCACACAGCTCACCTGGACACCATCTTCCCTGAACTGCTGAGATGTGCCATCTATCTGTTTAAATTATAATAATTAGCTCTGAATTGGCATCTCTACATATGCATTTGCATGTGCGAAATGTTTTTATATATTTATTTTTAATTTTTCTTGGCCGCCTTTCAGGACAGAAGCCCTCACAAGGCGGTTTACAAAAATAAAATACATAAAGGCAGTTAAAATATTGAAAGCAATGAAAACATAATCACAACAAAATAGTCACAACCATAAAAGCAGCAAGAAGAACAATAGCAGCAATGTGCTCCTCATGAGAAGGCCGCAGTAAAATAAAATGTCTTCTTAAAAGCCTGCAGGGATGGTGCCTGGAAGACCTCCGATGGGAGTTTGTTCCAGGGGTTTGGGGCCACCACAGAGAAGGCCCTCTCCTGTGTGGACACCCACCTAATTGCCCTCACAGTTGAGCAAATGAGAAGGGCCTCTCTTTCTGAACTTACAAATGTGGGCAGGCTGAGGTCTGCTGAAGACCTTTTTATTTTCTTTTAACTCAGTATTTTAGTGTGGTTCTCCCACACTAGAGGCATTCAAGAGGCAGATGGACAACCATCTGTCAGGGATGCTTTAGGGTGGATTCCTGCATTGAGCAGGGGGTTGGACTCGATGGCCTTGTAGGCCCCTTCCAACTCTGCTATTCTATGATTCTATGATTCTATTCAACTTGCTTGCACACCATTGTAATAAATGGAGCTTATACGGGAGCAGAGTTAGCTCTTAAGGCCATTATTTATGCTAGGGATTTTGAAGAAGTTTGGAAAATAACAATATTTTTCTTCATTTTTTCCTAGATTTAAACTTTGCTGTTTTTAATTCTGTATTTTAATCCTATATCAATTTCTGCTGTGTGGTTTTATCCTGGTTGTGCTTTTTATATTGTATTTTGTATTTGGGTTTTTAGATTGTTGGATGTTTTATTATGTTCTTAATGGTTTTGGTTTTTGTGAACCGCCCAGAGAGCTTCGGCTATTGGGCAGTATAAAAAATGTAATAAATAAATAAAATAAAAATAAAATACTTCAAGTAACTATGCAAATCAGTGCCTTTTTTGTCATCTTTTTTAGTCATTCATAAGTGGCCACCATCACACACAAACACACACACACACACACACACACACACACACAGTTCATGTGGTTATGCTCCAGGTGCTTTTGTAAGTCAGCTGACCAGGTCACATGAGGCTCCTGTGGCCAGCTGAACAACTGGCTGTCTGACATTGCACTTATTTATTCCTTTATTTTGGCATACTCAGGGGATAATGAATACTTACTTACTTGCATCTCCTGAGAACAAACACTCTCATATAGTAGAGTAGGCAATCTGATGCCCTCCAGATGTTTTGGGCTGCAACCGCCATAACCCTCAACTGTTGACCACAATGGCTTGGAATGATGGGACTTGTAGTCCAAAACATCTGGAGTCTGCCACATTGCCTAGCTCTGCTCTAGTACATCAGCTGCCCAAATGGCTGCTTCCCTCTGGCCGCAGGTCCTGACGTGGAAAGGGTTTTGGCATGGTTCTCCCACTAGAAAGGCCACCGCCTATAGCTTAAAGCTATAGTTTAAAGTTATAGTTTATAGTTTATAGTTTATAGTTTAAGCTTAGTTTAAAGTGCTGGAGGCTCAGGCTCCTGGATGGCTTCGTCTTACCTAGCAGAAGTTGTCAGCCGTCAATGCCTGAGCTGCATACTTTTAGGTTTTCCCTAAAAAGCTGAGCCTTGCCTAGATGCTACTATTAGACTGTGTGACACAGTTGTCACATTTAATTTAATTTCTTTTCACATTTTGAGTCCCTTGCTGGCCCAAAATAATCTTCACGCGGTTTTCCATGCTCCTGCATTTCCCCCTCTTAAAATAGCAGGCTCAGGTCTTTCTCTCCCCCCCTATTCGTTCTCTAATTAATAAATGCTAAATTTGCACAGGAACGGCTGCGTAATTGTAACCCTTCCAATAGGTTTTATCCCGTCTGCTTAAATATACCAGGGCAGGAGGATCGTGAAACAGGACGGTGAAATAATCAATGTAAGGGTTTGTGGAGCAGCCAAATTCTAGGATTAGGAATTAGCCATCTTTTAGCTTCTCCTAGCAGAATAAAATTAGCAAAAGGATTAAGGCTGCAATTCTGTACATAACAGCTACAAATTAAGTCTTGTTGAACTCAGTGGAACTTATGCGCAGGGTTGTGATACGGATGTTGGGGAAATTCACAACAGATTGAAATGGGTTTGGGTTTCTATGAATCTGACCTGCAGATTCCACAGTGAATTGGCTTTTCCCAAATGGCAGGGGTTCAGGGGTTCCGTGGACTTGCCGTCTGTTTTTTTCTTTCTTTCTGGAATTTTATGCGAATTTAGTCATAGGAATATATGCAATTTAAAAAAAAACAAAAAACCACTGGCCAGGGATGTGCATTTCTTTCATAGGTGAAAGCATGAAACTGCGCAGTTGAGGGAAGGGATTTCTGCATTTGGAGGGGATTTGCGTGTTGTCGCAAGTACGAATTTGCACACATGTGAATTTGCACGAATTTGAGCAATTGGAACAAATCTGATTCCGTCAACGAGGGGATGAAGGAATGAAAGGCACCTGACAATCCACGAAAGGCAGATGGGACAGATTTTACAAAAACCTTACATCCCTAGGTTGTGGTATTAGTTAATGCAGGTGCAGGAGAATGCTGAGGCAAATTAAGGTGTGTGTGTGTGTGTGTGTGTGTGTGTGTGTATGTAGAAAAATCCAATAGTGAAGGAGGAGGGATAAAGCTATAGCAACACAATGTATAGATTGTGCAAGACAACCAGGAGAGAGAGAGAGAGAGAGAGGAAGGAAGGAAGGGAGGAGCGATAGTAGTGATAGTTGTGATAGTAGACAGGCTGCTACATAGACCACACTCATCCATGCTGGAAATGTCAGTGGCAGCTGATAGGCCCTATTTCTAGTGCAGTCATGAGCATCTAGCAACATCTGACTCAAGCTTGAAGCATCTCAGATAGGTCTTTGTTAAAGGTGAAGTTGTGGATCCTGGCAGCTGTGCCCTCATTGGAAAGATCATTCCAAATTGGGAGGCCACCACTGAGAAGACCCTCTCTCTTGTTGCTGCCCTCCGAGCCTCCCTTGGAGGAGGCGCCCGGAGGACGGCCTTGGATGCTGACCACACTGTATTGGTCGGTTCATGTCGGGAGAGGCATTCCAACAGGTACTGTCATCCCAAGCAATGCAAGGCTTTATAGGGCAAAAACAGCATGTTGAATCAGGCTAGGAAACAGAGAGACAGATGACGCAAGCAGACCAGAATTAGTGTGATATGTTGGGATGTCCTCATCCCAATTACCAATCTGGCCACTGCATTATGCACAAGCTTCTGAATGGTCTTCAAAGGCCTCAGGCCTTTGGTTCCTGGTCTGCTTTCTCCGAAACCTGGCTGCTGACCTGTTATCACATTGGGCCTCCACATTCTTTAACCCCAAAGATTCTGCTGTGAGGATGACCTTACAACATTTCCCAACCCCCACGCCATTATTTTGGAGGTGCATCTTCATAGTCTCTTTGTGTAGATTAGTTACGCCTTCATGTCTTTTCACTACTCTTTTGTGTTCACCATCTGAGTGATTAAAGAATAGTAAAAAAAAGGGTGTAACTTTCCAGCTTTTTCAAAGCACGATTCTGGGGGGAGTGGGCATTTTGAACCACGCCAACAATGGCAAGTGTTGGCATGAGTTGGTGGCAGTGGTCTCAGCTTCATTGTGCCTGCGTAAAACAACATCCTCTTGTGCAAATGAGGCATTTGCGAATCGTGGTCCTTTAGAAAGTGAATTAAAAAGACAACATCGCCTGTAATTCTTCTGTTATGTGGTACGATAACAGCTGAGCTTTTAATCTGTCTCTTAGCAGTAACAGCAATGTCAATGGTATTGACAGAAATGCATCTAATTGCTTTGCAAACACATCAAGAGTTACACTGACGCTCGTGTAATGAATTGATGGGCCACATCCTCGCATCCTGAGCTGTCTCAATCTTGGAGCGTTGACAGATCCTGCAAGGAAGGCCTCGACAGGCCAACAGCCAATTGCTATCGTTGCTTACGACACAGAGAAAATTAAGTCCTCTTGGTCTCGTGCCCAGCCCATGCAAAGAGTCGTATACAGAGATCAAAAGTGTTTCACAGAGTTTGGAACAGCGACCAACTAACTTAGCTGGGCCACCCAAGAGGCGGACCCATTCAGGCTGTGACAAAGTTCCTTTCAGCAAAGAATCCGCATAACTGTATTGTGTGTCCACTCAAGAGACTTCTGGCTCAGAGCTTCCATTCATCCCAGCAAGTCCTGCCCTTTGTAAGTGGTGTGTGTGTGTGTGTGTGTGTGTGTGTTGCTTCAAAGGGCACATACACAAAACCACTTGTGTGGATTTAAAACAACAATGCGTCTTGTAGCCCCTTAAAGACTAACAGATTTATTGTGGCACAAAGGGCCAGCCCTTCCATTAGGCAGAGTGAGGCATCTGCTTCAGGTGGCAGATGCTGGTGTGTGTGTGTGTGTGTGTGTGTGTGTGTGTGTGTGTATAGCAGTGGCAGCCATTCCTCCTGAGACCCCCTCTTTTGGGGGACAGGTCTGTGAGCTACACTACATGCCCTGTGCCCCCAAACCTGCTTTGCTGTCTTAGGGACAGTGAAAGATGTTGTCGCATAGCCGTTGTGGAAGTAAGAGAACCTTCTCTTCTGCTGCTCCCAGACTGTGGAATTTCTGCTTTAAAATCACTACACTGGCTGCCAATTAGTTTCTGGGTGAAGTATAAAGTGTTATCTTTAAAGCCCTACATGGTTTGGGTCCAGGTTACCTGCGGGATCGCCTCCTCCTGTACAATCCGCCCCGCACACTCAGGTTCTCTGGGAAGAATTTACTTCAGCCAGCAAAAACTAGATTAACAACTGTCACCTGGAGGACCTTCTCTTCCGCTGCTCCCAGACTGTGGAATGGCCTGCTGGAGGAGACTTGTCAACTCAGTAGTCTTTCTGAATATAAAAAAGCAATAAAGACTGATCTCTTCCAGCAGGCCAACCCAGTCGAATTTTAAGATGTCTGGCTGTTATTTTAATGATGTATTAGTTTTATATGTTTTAATCAGTTTTATGTATTTTATAATATTTTTGTATTCTGTGTTGTTCCCTGCCTCGATCTGGAGGGAGAGGCAAGTAAGAAATAAACTTCTTCTTCTTCTTCTTCTTCTTCTTCTTCTTCTTCTTCTTCTTCTTCTTCTTCTTCTTCTTCTTCTTCTTCTTCTTCTTCTTATGCATCAAGTGTTTTCCTTGGTTAGTGGCTATATACACACATGGGCACAGAGGAGGAAATGTAAGCAGTGAGGTCAAATGGCAGTAAACCATGAAAAAGTAGTGTCTGTAGTTGGATTTGTGGGAGTGGTATGTGTGTGTACATCCCTCACTCATTAGTAATCTGCCTTCATGATCATGGGTGCAGAGCGTCGTCACCCGTGGTGTACGGGCTGCAAAAGTGTCCTGGGAGAAGTGTCAGGGTTGGTGGCCTGTACATTGGGGTAGGAGTGTGGGTGTGTGAATGTGAGCTACAAATGATCATCAGTGCCAGTAGTGAGGAGCACTTGAAGAAGAACTCCCCAAACCAACAGGAGGCCTCTTAACACAATACCATGGAAGACGCGGTTGTGAATCTTATTTTTATTTATGCCGTGCACGGAAAATAACCCCCCACGGTGAGTGAGGCACAGCGCTGCAGGGAGTAAAAAGAATAAAGCCAGGATTGTAAATACTTTATGGTGAAAACTCCGTCTTCAGAAGCAAACGGGGGCATTCTCCTCTCTCTTTCTTTCTCTCTGTTTGCCTTAAACCCCACCTTGTTCTCGCTTGTTTGTGCCATTGTGTGTTGCCTTGTCGATCGGCTTTCGCCCTCCCTTTGATTCCTCCTGGCTCTCCCACTGCTTCCCCCGTATCGGGGTGTGCACATGAAGGCGTCTTCGGCCCCACCGCTCCTACCGGCGCCTTTCCAAGCTTCTGCCGTTGGATATATTGCCGAGGAGGGCTTTTTTAGCTGACAGTTTCCCCTGCGCTTCGTTCTCCTCCCTTTCTGCTTCTTCCCCTGCCTCCCGCTGTGCCCACTCGAGGTTTGCTTCATGCTGCCTTCGAATAAATAAATAAACCGTCTCTTTCTCAGCTCCCAAAGGAAGCCACATCCTTTCCCCCAAAGGCCAGGGCTTGCAACGCCTCCTGCTATTAATGGGAAATCCGGCCGTCGCTTGAGGGCAGAAGATTTCTGCAGCTGCAAAGTGCTTGTTGGGTGCACCATATCGGCCCGAGTCCCCATCTTCTGTCTCTTTGGGGGTTTGGGGAACAGTACATCGGAAGCATCACTAGGTGGCATCACCCTCCTAGTTGTACCATCCTGCTTAATCCCAAATCCTCACCCGGAAAAGGCAGATGGTGTGTTCATTTGACTGTCTCCAAAACCAAGTGAAAACAAAGCATTCTGCAAACTGTTATGAAATAGAGGCGTTCGAAGTCATCCCTGCTGATCTGTTCGCGTATGGGGGTGCTCTGTGCTGAATTCTGCAAAGAGAAGCCCAAATCCCACCCTCCAAGGAAAGGAATACCTTCTAATACTAATTTAAGGCCAAGATATTTCAGTCCTTGAGGTCAGAAATTAAAACGGCACTTGCTGCACGCATTTATTCATGTGGTGTGTTTTCTTTATTAAGCACAACATTCGTCACAAAGGCTTATTCTGCAGGATCAATGGACCCAGCGGCACTTCCTCAAATTTCACAAACCAAACAGACAGGCCCCTGCCCCGAGAGAGCTTACAATCGATACGTTGACAATGATGAAGAAGCATAGCTGCTTTATTTGTCTGCAGTTGGTATTGTGTTTTCATCTGTTTTCACCCGTGTTTGTAAATTGCCTTGAGCATTGGAAAGTTGGCTGGAAACGATTTAAAAAAAATAAATTGGACAACAGAGGGATGGGCGAAGAGAGAATGTGAGCAGGGTGTAACCACTGCTTGTAATCCTGCACGCAATTCTGTCCGCCCATCCTATACCTGTGCGGCGGCTGTGAAAGCGGATCATTAGGAAGGGTATTGAGAAGAAAGCTGCACTTGTCATTATGCCTTCATAGAAAACTACAGTGTGACCACATTTGGAATGCTGTGCAGTGTTCTGGTCACTACATCTCCAAAAAATAAATAAATCTGTTCTAGAGCTGGGAAATGAGCAGAAGAGGGCAACTCAACGATGAGGAAAGGCACGTTTTAGTGCAGAAAAAAGGAAGATTGGCAGCATGGTAAAGTTTAGATGCTAGTTTTATACATGGAGGCAGGAGGGTTCACCTGGAAGGCAGGATTTAAACCTTCAACCCCATGTCAGTGCCTGCAGGACTAAGCTAAGAAATTTTGCTGCTTGCAGTAAAGAACAAGATGGCACCCTCTTCCCATTCCGTACATAACATCTGACTAGACTGGCAATTAACATAAGAACATAAGAAGAGCCATGCTGGACCAGACCAAGGGTCCATCTAGGCCAGTATTCTATTGACACAGTGGCCAACCAGCTGCCCAAAAGCAGGACGGGACTACAACAGCATCCTCCCACCCATGGGCCCCAGCAACTGGTGTACAAAGGCATACTGCCTCGGGTACGGGAAGTAGCACATAGCCATCAGGACTAGTAGTTATCGATAGCCTTCTGCTCCATGAAATTGCTTGATTCCATTTTAAAGCCTTCCAAATTGGTGACCTTCACTACATTTTGCAGTTGTGAATTCCATAGTTGAACTCTGCGCTGTGTGAAGTACTCCTTCCTTTTATCTGTCTGAATCTCCCACCAATCAGCTTCATGGGATGGGCCCAAGTTCTGGTATTATATGAGAGAGAGAGAGAGAGAGAGAGAGAGAGAGAGAGAGAGAGAGAGAGAATGTCGCCCTGCCTACTTTCTCCACACCATGCATAATTTGGTGCACCTCTGTCATGTCTACCTTTACTCGCCTTAGGGAGAACAATTCATCCCTCCAGTACCTTGCTGCTGCCTCATTGGAATGGGATTCTCTTGCATTCAATGAACCCACAATTGGGGTGTGTGTGTTCTCATGCTTAGTGACAAGTATAGGATGCTCTTGATGTAGTGGATATGCTCAGACACCTGTGAAAGGATCCTGTGTGGACGTTCCACCATTCTGCATATTCTCTGTTCTTCAGTTGTGCAGTGCCGGGGATTTGGCTGCGAGCCATTTCATGGATATGATGTACATGAAGAGCAAATTCCCAAGGAGGGGAGGAGGAGAAGAGCCATATTCGCCTTTATTCCAGCAAAAGCAAGAAAAAGCCTTGTGGCATCTTAAGGACAGAAACATTTATTACGAGACAAGCTTTTGTGGTAACACAAAACATGCATCCAATGAACTGGACTCTATTTCTCCAAAGTTTATGCCATAAGAGAGATGTTGGTTATTAAGGTGCTATAAGAATTTTTGTTGTAGAGGAAAAAAATGTGTTATTTGCTTTTTAGGCTCTTCTGCTTCTCAGCCACAAAGCATCAGTGGCTGAGGATTTTCTTTCTTTCTTAAAGCTCAGGGTGGCTCTGACGTCATAATTGCCCATGGCACTCAAATTCTGAAAAGTGCAGATCTAAGCAGAACCTTGCCGTCAAGCACAGTAATCCAGGTTTGGTGCCTTGGCTCTGCTGTGCACAGTGCTTTTTCAACCAGGCAGAGGGGGGGGGGGGAGAGAGAGAGAGAGAGATGCTGAAATTACATTGTGAACATAAAAACATCCTCAAGAGAAAACCTTCTTGGGCTGCAATCAGTTCACCTGCAGGATCTACTCAAGGTGGCCAGTCCTGTCCCACATAGAGTTGCAAGCGAAATTGAGAGTTAATTTAGTGGGTTCTTCCTTGGGTGAAACATCTGGGGAATTTAGAAGTGGAGTGTAGATAAGATGAGCAAATGTTAGAAAGGTGGGGTCCAGAGATGACTCCCATCTCCTCTCACTGTGAAGCATGTCATGGTGTAAAGGTGTCATAGAGCAAAGTGTCATTGGTACCCATGCCATGTTCAGCCATGGATGGTGGTCATTTCATTTCCGCTTCTCCTAAGGGTGTAGCTCAGCCTTCCGCAGCCTCCCACTCTCCAGATGTGCTGATTTACGATTATGTGTTGGATTACCAGCTCCAACACATCCGGAGGGCCACGGGTTGGTGAAGGCTGGTGTAGCTGTTCCACAAACGTATACAAATTTCACAGTAAGTTTCTCTCCCTGGGGAATCCATATCTGTGAGCAGGGCTGGCCCTATCGTTAGGCAGAGTGAGGCAGACACCTCAGGCAGCAGATTTGGAGGTTTCATGAAAGGGCGGCATAAGGTTAGTAACTGAATTTGTTATTATTGAAAATACTTGCAGTAGATGCTAAGGTGGTGTATGAGCTAAGGATGGCGGAGACCCCCAGTTTGGGGCACAACCCTAAATGTGATGATCTGTCACACCTCAGGCGTAACCCAGGCCCATCTACTGTGTAATAGTAACAGTAAATCCTTTTACTTAGTCATAATTAGTAATAGCTATTAATAAAACAAATGAATTCCTAATCCCACTCTTGTATAAACTGTGACTACGTTTGTTACGTGGCTTGATTGCTAGATCAATCAACTAAGATTTTAGTTGATTAACAAATGGAGGCCAATTTGAATTAGCGAGGCAGAGAGTCAAGGGCCTGCCTGCCTGTGTCTTTTTCTGAGGCTGCTTTGACTCTAGTGTGTTACTGTGATAAGGAATGAAAATGAAAATATAAAAACTGACGGTTCTTTCTAAGAATGAAAAATATCTTTTGTTTATTGAATTGGTAGTTATCTTACACTTCCTTCAATAACTTAAATATTGAAGTCTAGGTAATATGCGAGCATATTCTGATGTACCTGATTAATTGGTTAAAAAGCCGATGATGAATCAACTTGAAAATTCTTTAGTCAGTCAACGGCCCTAAAACAAACCAATTTTGAAAACTGCTTGATGTGTCAGCAAACTGAAATGAGTTTTATGATATTGTCTTACCTGATCTCGGTTTTTAATAACGTTTCCTGAACCGCACAGGAAATGGCCCGGTGTGCACCAGCCCACCGCAAACCACCTGCCACCGCAGGTTGCTGTCTCCATAGCAACGGCATGATAGAACCAATCTGAATTCAATTCCAGGAGTAATGAGAGGAGATAATTTTGCACTCAATCAATCACTGTCAGCAGCTGCTATCAGCCAATCAGTCATTATGTCAGTCACACGGCAAACTTTTTTTGTGATAGAAGGTCCGGTCAGGGGATTATTTTCCCCCGCATCTAGAATTGTCACAGTGAACATAAGAACATAAGAAACTCCATATAGGATCAGACCAAAGTCCAGCAGTCTGTTCACACAGCGGCCAACCAGCTGTTGACCAGGAACCCTCAAGCAGGAAACAGGTGCAACAGCACCCTCCCACCCATGTTCCCCAGCAACTGGTGTACATAGGCATAGTACCTGATACTGGAGATAGCACATAGCCATCAGGACTAGGAGCCATTGACAGCCTTCTCCTCCAGGAATTCATCCAACACCCCCACTTTAAATCCCTCCAAATGGGTGTCCATCACTACATCTCCCAGAGTGCAGGACACAGAGTAATGGGCTCAAGGTAAAGGAAGCCAGATTCCAGCTGGACATCAGGAAAAACTTCCTGACAGTTAGAGCAGTACAACAATGGAACCAGTTTCCTAGGGAGGTTGTGGGCTCTCCCACACTAGAGGCCTTCAAGAGGCAGCTGGGCAACCATCTATCAGGGATGCTTTAGCGTGGATTCCTGCATTGAGCAGGGGGTTGGACTCGATGGCCTTGTAGGCCCCTTCCATCTCTGCTATTCTATGATTCTATGATCTTGTGGTAGCTCATTCCATAGTTTAAATCTGCACTGTGTGAAGAAGTTCTTCTTTGTATCTCTCCTGAATCTACCACCAATCAGCTTCATGGGATGAACCTGTTGGGTTCTAGCATGGACAGAAGTAGTGTGGTCTCAGAGGTAAAGGTGCCAGATTCAAGATTTTCATGGCCACTGAGTAGGGTGTCCATGTGTCCTCTCTTACAGAGGACAATCCTCTATTTGAAGGGCAGCCAGAGGACAGTTTTCTGTTTGAAGGCACCCCCTCCTTGAAGAGCTCCCCTGTCCAATTCTGCTTTAAACATAAAAGAACCATCAGGACTGTTGGTCATCAACGGTTAGCACCTGGACAACAGACTGAGCAAGAAGGAACACAGATTACCTGGTCACCATCCTCCCTGCCGTGGTGATATGCACTGTACTTCTACGAAATTATAAGAATGATTTCTAAATTTGCATCTACACTTATAAATTAGCTGATGCTGACTTTATGTCAATTGCTTTCCTTGTTGTTCTTGTTCTCTTTCTTACTTTTTGGGTCACCCTACCATGAAGTTTAAGCCAGCATTGCAGAAGACTGAGGTGGAGGAACTGCTGCTAGACCAAACTCCATTCACATGCATATGGGATCCTGAGTACTCACCTTTGGAGGTGGACTCCTCTGCAGTCACCTGTCAGATACTGTATACATAATTAAAGCTGACGGGCGAGGAGATCCCACCCCCAAAATGCTAAAACCAAAGAAGAATGGCCGTCAACTCAAAACCATGATCAGCCCCATAAAAAAACATAGTGCGAGCGAGAAGCCACGTAAAAAGATGATGCCATGGGAGAAGCTGCTTTATAGCAGGTCAGAGTATTTGTCCATCTGGCTAGTATTTGCCTATAATGACTGGCAGTGGGTCTTAAGCAGAGAAGGGTATCTTCCATCACCTGCTCCCTGGGCATCTTTACGTGGTGATGCTGTCAGGGATTGACCCCAGCACCTTCTGCATGCAAACCTGCTGCTCTTCCACTGAGCCACAACTCCTTAAACGGAATGACTGCTCCTGCCTCTGAACCAGGCTAGTTGACCCGCCTCTACTATTTCTATGTTTGCTCATCGATTCGTAAGTTCTGACATGTTTTTTCAGCCCTACCATGTCCATCCATTGTAGAGTGGGAGCCAGTGCGGTGTTATGCCTAGAGTGTTGGACTGAGACTCGGGAGATCTGGGTTCTTGTCCCCACTTGGCCACAAAGCTCACTGGGTGACTTTGGGGCCAGTCATGGACTCTCAGTCTAACTTACCTCAAAGGCTTGTTGCGAGGATAAAATGGAGAGGAGGAGGAAGGAGCCATCTTGGAGGAAAGGTGGCATAGTCATGTAACAAGTAAATGAAGAGTTAGACTGCCCACATCTTGGGGTCAGCTTCTGTGGCACATTTAGAAGTATCCTGTGACTGAGGGTGGTATAGAGTCTTCTGCGAAGCCAGAAGGAAGGTTGAATATGATTCTCATGCATCTTGGCAAAGTAAATATATGTGCGCTTTGTTCTACTTGCGCAATTTTTACAGATTTTGGAATCCAGCTTTTTCTTGGTGTGGAATAAGGATTTCCTTGGTGCAGAATTTTCACATTTTTAGTTCCCACAGCTCTACCCATTTTTATTTTTATTTTAAGTATCAAATGTGACCTTTCTGGTCAAAAAGGAGCCCTATTATTATCGTCGTCGTCGTCGTCCTGTAACCACTTTCAACAGAGATTTATGCCCTTCCCAGACATGCAAACTAAGAGCGATTGGAAAAAAAAGTGTTCCCCCAGGCCTCTAACTTATTTTGACTTCTAAGCTTAACTCACTTTACAAAGACACCTTAGGCAAATGACTGGATCTGAACTGATGTATGAGGCATCTGAGGGGAGAGACAGCTCGTTGGCACCTCTCCCGCAAAAGTTGGATTCGACTGAACTTCCATGAATCCCACAGGATTCTGGTAAGTCAAAGCAAGAACAACTGGACAGCCCAGATTCAGCTGATGCAGAATTTAAGCGACTCCTTGTACCTGTCCTTGCACTTTTTTGACTGGTGACTCTTGTTCAAAGTTATTAAGAAGCCTTCCCCAAATGGATGCCCTTCACATGTGTCGGAGAACAATTCCTAGGGGTTGTAGACTTTCAGGGATACTACATCACTTGTATGCTTTCACCCAGAATGGTTTCCAGGTTTGGGGAGGTATTCTGGCCACTTTTCCAGAACTGTTCCAATTTCCCGTTCTTGTCACCACTATGGAGATCTTGGACTTCTGTCTTGAAGGAAGTGGTGTTGATGGAGCATCGGTCTGATGTCAAACAGAATGGGAGAGATATTCCTTTCTCTCACTGTGGGAGAAAACATTTGTGGCCATCTGACACCAGGAGGAGAGCTTCTGCTGCAAGAAAGGTGGCACCGGCAAAAAAAGAGGAAAAAAACAAAGAAAAAGAAAAAGCTCTGTGGCAGCCCATTTATTTATTTATTTATTTATTTATTGCATTTCTATACCGCCCAATAGCCGAAGCTCTCTGGGCGGTTCACATGCATGCATTGCATGCACTTCCTTTGCATGCAAAATCTCCCAGGTTCAGTTCAGGTTAGGAAAGTCTGAGAAATCCATAATGGATTCACATGAGTTTGGATTTCTATGAATCGAACCTGTGGATTCTATGGTAGACCAGGTTTTTCCAAATCACATGGATTCCATGGACTTGCTGCCCAATTATTATTATTTTACTTTTTTTGCAGAGGACTGCAAAAGTAAATGGAAATTCCCCTTTGGGCCACCATAGTTTGAGACCTTAAGCCTTAGGAAATGTCAGAGCTCCCATCTCCCTTAAAAATGGCAGCTTTCATCGAGGACAGGGGGCTGCTGGGCAGTTCAGGTAAATCCCGCAGGCAGGTGGGGGGCAGCAGTTCCAGGTTTAGTGGGGTGAGCTGGGAGGAGAGAGTCCAGTGGACACCTGGTTGGCCTTGCAACCAACTTTCCCAGGCACCCACTGGGAAGCTGTTTGCTGGGTGCCCCGGAATCCACAACAGCCAACCCCATTTGTATGTTAGCATCTCGTGTCAGGTCAGCCCATGCCCAAAGCACCCCAAGCCAAATCAGAGTTGATTTGGATCCCCCAAATCAGCCTCCAGAGCAAATCAGGGAGTCCCTGCACAGCCCTAGGTTAAAGGAAATAGAAACCAAATGCATAGCTACAAGATGGGGGATACTTGGCTCAGCAATACTACAAATGAGAAGGATCTTGGAATTGTTGTAGAACACAAGCTGAATATGAGCCAACAGTGTGATATGGCTGCAAGAAGGCAAATGCTATTTTGGGCTGCATTAATAGAAGTATAGCTTCCAAATCCCGTGAGGTACTGGTTCCTCTCTATTCGGCCCTGGTTAGGCCTCATCTAGAGTATTGCATTCAGTTCTGGGCTCCACAATTCAAGAAGGACGCAGACAAGCTGGAGCGTGTTCAGATGAGGGCAACCAAGATTATCAGGGGTCTGGAAACAAAGCCCTATGAGGAGAGACTGAAAGAACTGGGCATGTTTAGCCTGGAAAAGAGAAGATTGAGGGGAGACATGATAGCACTCTTGAAATACTTAAAAGGTTGTCACATAGAGGAGGGCCAGGATCTCTTCTCGATCCTCCCAGAGTGCAGGACACAGAATAATGGGCTGAAGTTAAAGGAACTCAGATTCCAGCTGGACATCAGGAAAAACTTCCTGACTGTTAGAGCAGTACGACAATGGAACCAGTTACCTAGGGAGGTGGTGGGCTTTCCCACACTAGAGGCCTTCAAGAGGCAGCTGGACAACCATCTGTCAGGGATGCTTTAGGGTGGATTCCTGCATTGAGCAGGGGGTTGGACGCGATGGCCTTGTAGGCCCCTTCCAACTCTGCTATTCTATGATTCTATGAAAGTATTTTGCTCCCCCACACATAACGTTTTCCCTTAGAAGTGAAATAGTAAGAAGAGAAATGTTTATTGCTGCTTAATTAGAATTTAGTTGAGTTTTCAGAAACCACATAGAACTGCTTTGTGGACAGATCTGGTCTCCAGGCCATCAGTTGGCAATCCCGGCTTTATATCATGGCGGCGTGTGCCGCTGAGATGGGTAATTGCCCAGAAACGTGTAGATGTGTTGGACTGCATTCTGTGAAATACGGTCCGGAGGTCCCTCTGAAGAATACAGCCCTGCAAACCAAAGGGGGCTGTTTTCCTATCCAGGCCATTAACTTGAAGCATCTCTTTGTGGCTAAGGTGTGTGTTCATTGTGGCAAGGAGCAACTTACCTGTCGTTTTGAAAAGGTGAGTGTGCGCGTTTTGCCTGACAAAGGGGAAATATTTACTTAGAGCCAAAGTGAAACTTTTCAAGTGATCAGTGAGCAAACCATTTCCCTTCTACATGACAGGGCTGCTTCCCGCAACTTGTCCCCTCCAACAACTAAACAAAATCAGAAAGTAGCGCGTCTGGAATACATATTTATGGCACTTGAGAGAGATGCAGAATTGCCCAGTTTTAATTGAAGCAAGAGAGTTAATTCACTGAGGTGTGACACCCGCTCTCTTCTGCAGAAGACATCCGTCTTGGCAGAACTCCATCGCCTCAGTGGTTTACACTTCTTTGAACTGTGGACACTGTGTTCTCAGCTTCTTTTTTCTTTTGGGGATGTGGGTGGAGGTGGATCCATTCGGATGAAAAAGCTTCATACCGTTTTCTTCAGCCAGTCAAGTCTTGTAGCACCTAAAGATATTTTTCCCCCAACATCATTTCCAAAGAATGTTCCTTGTTTAGTGGTCCAGTCAAACAAAGAAGCAAAGTCATCATCGTTACTACATTTGAATTTTACATCTAAGAGATTTGCAGCTGTGTAAACAGGTTGAAACAATATCCTTTGAAAACATGATTTAAAAAATGGATTTCTAATGCCGACATGTTACCTAGGGAACCAGTTTCCCAGGGAGGTTGTGGGCTCTCCCACACTAGAGGCCTTCAAGAGGCAGCTGGACAAGCATCTGTCAGGGATGCTTTAGGGTGGATTCCTGCATTGAGCAGGGGTTGGACTCGATGGCCTTGTAGGCCCCTTCCAACTCTGCTATTCTATGATTCTATGATTCTATGTCAAGTGTTATGGGTGTGTTATTAAACACCAGTGAACATGCCTTGGAGGTCTGCAGATAATAAGGCACCTTCGGATCCTTGGAGGATGGACCTGGGTGTTTAGGATGGCATGGCTATCTAGGGTGGATGGCAGATTGACCAAGGCTGCCTTGTCAATTTTCTCTACTACAGTGAGATGTGTTGTATTATTATTTAAATTATAGTTGTTATTTCTATATTTGCACCAAACTGCATGAAAGCAGCCGAGATACTCCATCACTCCTTCCACCAGAAGGAAAGCATGCACCAACACAGATGCAGTTCAGGTACAGGTTGAAGACTATCTTTTTCTCCTCAACATTTGGAAATTTGTGATACCTATCTGTCAGGCTTCCTTCTATGATCTGGACCCCTGAGCAACTTCTTAAGGATGTTCTGCCTCCTTAAGAGTCCTGTCTTCCTTCCTTAACCTTCCCCTTCCCAATCGCATGGGTTTTAGGCTGTAGAAGTGGGGTGAGTGACACTCCAGACACTTTAGATATAACACAAAGAACTAAAACAACCAAATTACAACTAAAGGTATTTAGTCAATAAAGCTGAATGATGCAAAGGCATTAAAAGAAGATAAAAGTTGGAAAATGCAAGTTCTTTCCCCCTAGCTGCTGCTTCCTTATGCTCTAGACTTTTCATCCTGCTCTTCCTCCTTCTCCCTCCCTCTCTCTCTGTCTCTCTCTTTCTCCTCTCTTTTTATACCCTCTTTCCCCCCAAACAGAAAGTACTGTTTCAACCTTGAAGAAATGAAACTTAACTGGAGAAATAAAACTTAATCAGGGAAATTAATATTTACTGGAGAAATATAAAATATTTACCCTTCCAACAGAAAATCCCCAGGCCTCTAAGGCCTGACCTTTTTATTTTGCCTCTGTCGGCCTCAAACTCTTTTAAAGGGTGGGGAGATACAAATTGTGTAAATCCATAAAAAAATTTCGATGGCATGTTTTTTCCACCTAGGTCTACCCTGTTGAGAAGCCTGAATAGCACACAAGGCAACTGATTTATTTTTAAGATAAGATTTGTAAGATCTGTAAGGAATGGGCTGGCAACTGAGGCACCCCTGGGGTTCAATTGCATGTGATCTAAAACACAACAGGGTCCCCTCTTCTGCCATTCGTTGACAGCACCTTTGCAGACCTGGGTTACGGCTCGGAAGGTCTGTGTTTCGCCTTCTCGATCTACATGTCTTCCGCTTTCTCCTGTCATTTGCATTGTTGTGGCAGGATGAGGGAACTATTCCCCGAGGAAACATTTTTGTAAAGGAAAGAGCCTCGTTGGCATTCTATTTTTCCTGTATTCTATTTCCCTTGTAAAAATATTGACATGTGTAGAGTAAACTCCGTGGATCTGTTAAGGATTCCGGGTAGCTCTTTTGTTGTTGGGTGTCCCATCTAAATGGCAGTTCCTTGGAACAACATAAAAATCCAGATCTCCTTCCCTATTCTTGGGGGAGAAGTGAAGAGCAGACATTCTTAACCAAGGCAGACGCGATGCTAGGGAGTAAAATTAAATGGCTGATCATGATTGTGGTAGCTTGGAAAGCACAAAGTTATTTACAAAAGCTCCATTTTGCATGTAATCGTTTGCCTATTCCCAGACCATAATTCATACTCTCCTTTAATATGCTTGGAAAATGCCCTTCTCTGCAAATAGCCTTATTTTTAGGCTGTTGTATTTCCTTGGTGCATTCAGAATGAACCCAAGTTCCTGCAGGAAGCTGTCTAATTTGAAAGTTTTATCCTCTGGGGCTGACAATTCAGATACTAGGCTAACAGCATTAGCACCGCGCGAGAGAGAATGCAAGGCTAGCAAATGTGCATGCACAGAAGGAAGGAAAAGAACCTCTCGTACATGTACAGAAAGGAACCACAAACCAGTGGGCCTCTCTTGCAGGGGTGCAGACGTTACATTGATCCACATGCCATCTTAGTTTAGCTCCCACATTCGTTTTTGGACTCCTAAGAGTGGAAAAACAGGAGGATGTTTTGCAAAGTTATGCTTAAGGGAGCATTTAAGGTGGCACAAGAGGAAGGTGCCTCTCTAGGAGCAGGAATGATGTAGTATTGGTGAAAAAACAGTGGGCCTCCTTGCACAAAATAACAGGCCAAGGGGTCTAAATGATGGATAATGGAATTATATGGAACATTTGATGGCGTTTGCACTTGCTGTAGTGAAGCCTTGGGCAGTGATTTGCTGAGCTGGGTGTGAAGATGCAGAATCTTTCCATTCTTCAGGGATATAGGGGCCAGATTCAATTTCAGAGCCTGCGTTCCGGTTGTGGGTGTGGCCAAAGGCAGAAGGGGAGGAGCCAAAGGGGGGAAAAGGCAGGGCCAAAATTTAAAAGAAAATACCAGCGTATTGTAGCTTAAAGCTCTTACTGCCAGACATTAAGCCCTAGGGGAGGCTTTTCAACTTTTTAGAATGCTGAATAGCAAGGGAACCACCAAATTCTCTGCTGTTGCTTTCTCCTGCATCTGATGATTTAAAATCTCTAGTTCTTCCTCTGCTAGGTATGAAGAACTTTGTGAATTTTGGTAAATTCTCACCAAAAACAAAGGGGAAGACAATTCTCACCCAGCTGCACCAGCCATTTCCGAAAGGTACAGCAATTTGGAGTGGCCCATGTTCTTCCTGCCTGCTTCTAGCTGTTACGGATGTCAGGAAAAAGCAGCAGGAACATGGCTTAATACACAAGGATTCAGCCCAGACTTTTTGGAGACAGTCCCTCAAAGCCCAAATCAGCCAGTTTTGGTTTCTCCTATGTTCATTAAAAACAACATAAAAACTAAATCTCAATTTCCTTCTGTCCTGAATATGGAGAACTTTGCAAATTTGGGGTGATTTTTTTTATTGCACCCAAAGCGCGAAACAAAGTTCTCACCCATCTCCGTGTACAACCTGCATCTTCATCGAGTTTCTTATTCTGTAAAACACAACTCTAGACACTGTGGCCGAATCTACATTACTGTAGCTGTAACGTAATAGATAGCTCTGGATGACATCAGTGATCACGTGATGTGTTCCTTATAATGTTATACAGAAAGGTTTTGTACCGTTTTACCTTTCATTGTAACACTTCTGTGTCGTTAGACTTCTTTCAATGTGCTCCGTTGTTACGATGTCTTCTGTGTCGCATTGCAAAACTAATGTCACATGATCCCCCACAGGGCTTCCTGTCTGATGTAACTTCCTCTACCCGCCTTCAGTAACCGTTGTTAGAACTGGTGAACGGAATGTGTTAAATCTTTCTCATTTTTTAAACATTATTTCCATGGCATTACATGCAACCTACCTCGGGTAAAACCTTTAAATTTTTTTTTTAAATACTATTTTTATTGATAAAAAAGGTTTTACCCAAGGTAGGTTGCATGTCATGCCACGGAAATAATGTTTAAAAAATGAGAAAGATTTAACACATTCTGTTCACCAGGCATCCCTACACTTTCCTCAAGAGACAGACAACTCCAACAATCCACAAACCACTCTCTCTGAAGAACTCCCGCCACAAAGATTTGAAATTAAGAGCATACACATAAAGGAATGTTAGCTAGAGAGGCGCGGAAAGTACAAAAACAAGGAAGTGGGAGGCGCAGAGAAAGGACAGTCTGGGAATTGCAAGGATCACAGAAACGAGAAGAAACAACAACACAGACAACGGGGCAACGAACAGTGTGCTCCGCAACAACGTTGCAAGAAAAGGTAAGTAACGCTACTGAGCAACAGTATGCAAGGTAGCGATACAAGTTACAACGTTACAAAGGCACAAAAAACCGATATAAGCAGAAGTGTAGATCCACACAGTGTAGCATTGAACTACAAGACATTTTCAAGTAACTCTTGCACAAGGGTTCATGGAACAGCACTGCTATGTCTTCCTCTTTCCACTCATGACTGTTTGAATCGAAGGTGTTGCATGGAAGACATTTGGGTGAGGAAATATATGAGTACAGTCAAAGTTGTGTGTAATGTAGGAAGGAAACACACACACACAGAGAGAGACCACGTTTAATTCATACAATAACACTCAGTGGTTCTTGGATTTAAATGGATTGGTGAACAGATGGGTAAAACAGACACAGTCTCAAAGAGGTTCCTCACTGGTGGCCAACGGCCAGTGTTTGCCCTAGTCACAGAGCATCCCAGCTGACCTCGGGGACAGGGCTGCTCCAGCACTCGAAGAGAGCGCTTTTGGCATTTCTAAGGCTGCGAAAATGTGGATGTTTGCTCATGCATAATGTGGGTCAGTGTGACATCATTGCGCAGACACGGGAAAGCGATTAAATGCCTTCCCTTGAGCGACCTCCGTGCGCAATCGCTTTTCAGGCACAACCTGCTGAATCTTGCTTCTGCAGAAGCCCCGTTAAAATAATGACGCGTGCGCAGGAGGGGCGCGTGGCTAGCTGCCTCCTCTGCATTTCAGCCTCTCCTCCACATTACAGGGAGGCTGGGTGAGTGCGCACAAAATCGGCAGCGGCTTTGTGTTCCTGTGCAACTTGAGGCATTTTTTAAAAAATTCACGACCCCTGAAGTGCCTCCCACCTTGGGGGGGCCTCCCTTTCCGAGGTAGAGCGGCTGCTTTAATATTTACAGATAGACACACTAATTCTCTTGATGACGGTAATTAATGTGCTGCTTATATCCTATTATGTGGTGATTTAACGAGCTGGAGGGTAGCTTATGGATCCGCCGCTCTCTGTAAATGCCGAGTGAAGCTGAGACATGAGAGAAGAATGCGGAAAATAGAGCATAAAAAATTCATGTTTTACTAACGAGAATCTTTCAGATTAAAAAACAACAACAATCCACTCATAATAAATAGATGTTATGAAAATAACAGAGAGATTTCAATCCTTCTTTAAGAAAAAAGAAGTGCTGTTTTTAATTGACAATTAAAACTCACTTTCATGTTTCTCCTGTTCTGACTGTGGCAGCATATTTTTGACTTTCTTGTCTTTTAACTCACATGTTCTTGACCAGGGTTTTCTTTTGGCCAGGGTAGGTGGGTGGGATGAGGCCATGGCAAACTTCTGAACCTTTACCAGATGTCAGCAGTTGGCAACCATCTTCGTTGGTCATAGGTGAGCTCCCCATGCTTCCTGTCAGATCGGATCAAAAATAAGACCTTAGCTAGACCTAAGGTTTATCCCGGGATCGTCCCGAGGTCGTCCCTGCTGCTCCCGGGATCCCCTGTGTGTCATTTACATGAACAGGGATGACCCTGGATGATCCCGGAATAAACCTTAGGTCTAGCTAAGGCCTAAGCTGAGCTGCTTCTCTCATCATGGGGATATAGCTTGGCTTATTTCACCCCCCTAGTAAAATCAATGGAGACATTCGAGCCTCTGTTAAGTTCAATGGAGAGATTCTTGCATTGCTGGAGGGAGGGTGAACAGCAGCTCATTGCTGAAGACAATTGTGCTCCATGTTTCTTCAGCAGTGGGTTGCTATTCCATCCCTCACAGCCTTTTTGGGACCAGTGGGTAGATGGAGGAAAAGCCAGGAAGTCTTCTCTGGATTGGATTTTAATCCAAACCATAGAAGAATTTGCTAGGGAGGTATGAGAAATTCAGGTTGTTGTTGTTGCTGCTGTTGTTATTTTGCAATCAGGATTGACCCAATTCACACCTCCCAGTCTAAATGAGGACTGGAATGCAATCTGGACTAGATGGACCCTTGATCTGATCCAGCATGACACTTCTTATGTTCTTACGTCTGCACATTTCTGAGCTTGTAGTGTGGTTTTCGGATTAAAACAAATGCATTCAACGACATTAATACATTTGAAAAATGCACATAAAAATGCATGCGTTAAAAATGTGAACACACATGCTTTAAGCAATGGGTGGAGCATGTGTACATTTCAAAGATGTGCACACTTGATGTGTACGAATACGCACAAATTTCCATGCAGGGGAAAAACAACAACAAGATTGCAATCTGATATTGCTATCCAAAGACAGAATAACCTTTGAACTGGAATTTGGAAAACTTCAACAAACTCAAGTTTGGGTTGTATGTACAACCCTAGAATTCAGGGGGCGCCTCATACTTGTTTGAGGACATCTTTATAGGCTAAAAGGAACAGACGGGTATACGTCTTTAAATCATAAGAAATGGGTGAAATAATCATAAATAAAGAATAGTATTCCACAGCAATGTAAGTGCAAAGCTTTCTAGGTGGGTTGGGGAACAAAGGAATGCCTGAATCCAGTGCACAAAATGTCCAAGGACCTTGTTGTGAAATAGGAGCACAGAACTGACGGAAGGAGTTAAAGTCTAGAGAAAAGAAGGTTGCGAGAATGCAAAGGGAATAGAAGGTTAGAGAGTTTTCTCTAAAATGCTTTGCTGTTAAAATCGTACACAATAGCCCGAAAAGGCTGCTTAAATGTGGACCAGTGTCAGTTTCTTTCGCATCTATATATGATGAAAGGCCAAGCAGCAAAAGGAAGAAGAGATTAGCGCTGTGCTGAAAATTCCTCCCACATTTTCACAGCCATTCTCATTCAATTCGATAGAAAAGAAATTGCATTCGGAAAGAAATTCACAGGAGAAGGAAATTTCGGAGAAATTCTCGTGGGTTGGGTTCAGGGTTCTTGTTACATTTCCTCAAAGCAGGAACTTTACTTTCTGTTCTGCGAGGAGGGGAAAAGGGTGTGAAAAAGTGAGAGAGCCAGCCAGGAGACAGACCAGGGCCAGAGAAAGACCAGAGCTTATGGAAGGAGCAGAAAGAGGCAACTTAGGGTAAAGGAAATTGCATTTTTTTATTACTCTTATTTTCTTTTGATGCCTTTGTAGCACTCAGCTCTATTGACTAAATACCTTTAGTTGTAATTTGCTTCTTTTACTTTACTAGTAAACTGTTGTGTTAAGTCATAAATATCTGGAGTGTTACTGATCTCACACCTAAACTCCACGTTACAGGGAAGGTACAAAGAAGGAACGTGGGAATCTTAAGGAGACAGAGATCCTTAAAGAGTTGCTCAGGGAGTCAATGTCATAGGAGGAACCCTGACGAGCTCTAAGAGAAAGTTGTTGATTGGAATTTCCAGTGGAAACCAATGCAGAAGAAATGTTAGTGGTGCAAAATTGAGGCCTGAGAGGTTAAGGTTGCTCTAGAGGTGTCCAAAAGTCTTGTGTGAATCCGGCTCCATCTCTGCCATGGGGCTTTGTTGAGACACCATCCACAATCGGTGACACGTTTGTCTGGACCCAGAAGCATGCCTGGGCTTTCAGGGCAGAACGGAGAGGGAAGGTCATGAAAGGGGCAGTTGATGAGCAGCAAAAACAACATCCAAAGGAATGGAAACGGGAAATCCGTCTTGCGTTCCCCCACCCCAATCCCTGCTCTTTGCTCTCTGCTTGCTTTTTATTTTATGTCTTCCGTTTTTCAAGGCAAATTAATCTATTCCCTGTCAAGATGCGCTGTCAATAAGATAAAGCCAGCATAACAAGTAATTTAAATAATGGAATAAAATGTCACAAGAAGGCTGAAATTCTGTCTCGCAGCAGGATGGGTGGAGAGAGGTTCCGTTCTCTCCCTTTTCAAAATGGAGGCACCATTGACTCCGTGTCCCATGTTGTCGCTGAGTGAGAATCTTGAAAGACTTCAGTGTTACGATTAGGGGCATCAAATGTAGGGCAGCCTTTCCCAACCTGGTTCCCTCCAGATGTCTTGATTTATAGTTCCCATCATGGCCAGCCAGCTGATTGGCCATGATGGGAACTGTAGTCCAAGATATCTGGAGGGAACCAGGTTGGGAAAGGCTGGTGGAGATTGTGAAGGAGGCTTACTGTACACCAAATTTTGCATGTTTAGTGGAACAATCCTTAGATAAGGACGTATCGTTGGACAAAGATTTACTTAAAGAACAGCCATGCTGGAAGATTCCATTGCTGGGCTACTTCCATGATGAACTGTCTAAGCAGGATTAGTGGCTAAATAGAAAAGAGCTCACCATTTAGTTCCCAAAACTGGCACAATCAGCCGGGAAGTCCTCCTGCATCAGCTCCTCCGAAGGACACGGTAGTATTCTTGGGCAGTTCCATCAATTTCCATAAAGACATTCCAAGTGGATTGAGCCCAAAGCTATTTGGAACAGTGCATGGAATCACTGTAGAAGGCACCCCCCAAGAAGTCCCAAGTGCAATATTTATTCATTTGTTTAAAATATTTTTATCCAGGCTTTCTACAGTACAGGCGCCACAGTGGCTCACAAATACTTACAATGAGTTAGATCCAGTTTTATGCTGGATCAACGGCCCAGACCACGGCGTATTTCCCAGAATCTCCTTCCCATGACAGCTCTTCCAGCCTCCTGAAAATGCTACACAGGAAGTCATGAGACACTGCTGAATGGGGTGAGGAGGAGGGGCGCACAGAAAATCTAGCAGAGGGACCTTCCACGGATCAAGCCCTTCCTTGGAGTCCACTTGGAGCAGGTAGACTTCATTCCCTCTGATTGACTGTGATGGGGATGGTGGATGGAAAATAAGAGTGCCCCCCATCTCCTGCCCTACCTGCCATGAGCTGGTTGGACTTAAGAAGTAGCAGTAGTTCCACCATGGAATCTCTCCCACCGCCATCATTACCACCACCACGGCATTGCTCTGTTACAATGATATTAGCTTTAGCTAAAACCTCCTTCAGACTGAGTAGTTCCAGACCTCTAATACTTTTTTTTTAACAAGCAATAGGATTTTTTCCCCATCTAGAGAAAACCCAAGGCATGTTAAATATATTTTCTAATTTCCCATCTGTTGAGAGGTTCAGATTGTTCCTCACAAAGACCAGAAGAGGTTGCTATTCCAGCTGGGAAACTACTTGAAAAGGTTCTTTTCTTTTGAAAACACTTTATAGGAAGTTTCCTTTTAAGTCTACAAGAGGTTCTGAATGTTACGTGGCTACGTTTGTCTTTTTCACTCCTCTTACCTCTACGAAATGAATTTCCATCAGCACACCAGCTGTGCTCACTGCATTCACTTTATTTGGCCATTTTTACGAACACAAGAAGAACATAAGAAGAACCCTTTTGGATCAGACTAAGGGTCCAGGTAGTCCAGCGGTTGACCACAAACCCACAAGCAAGACATGAGCAACAGCATCGTCCCACCCATGTTCCCCAGCAACTAGTGTATTGATAATGGAGGTAGCATATAGCCATCAGGACAAGTAACCACTGATAGTCTTCTTCTCCTCCCAAAAATGGTCCAATGCCCTTTGAAACCATCCAAATTGGTGGCCATTGCTACATCTTGTGGAAGTGAATGCCATAGTTTATCTATGCATTGTGACACAAACTATGATTTGGCCTTACTTCTGAATGAACCCAATGTGTGTGGCAAGATTGCACAGAGCAACTTAAGCAAAGACAGCAGTGGGTTTCTCTGGCCTTAGCTAGACCTAAGGTTTATCCTGGGATCGTCCCGGGGTCATCCCTGTTCATGTAAATGGCACACAGGGGATCCCGGGAGCAGGGGACGACCCCGGGATGATCCTGGGATAAACCCTAGGTCTAGCTAAGGCCTCTCTCTCTCTCTCTCTCTCTCTCTCTCTCTCTCTCTCTCTCTCTCTCTCTCTCTCTCTCTCTCTCTCTCTCTCTCTCTCTCTCTCTCACACACACACACACACACACACACACACACACACACACACACACACACACACACACACTCTCACACACACAGAGTATTCAGCAGAGGTGCAGAAGGCAGCAGCAGCAGCAGCAGAAGAAGAAGAAGAAGAAGAAGGGGAGGGAGGGAAAGAGAGAGTAGCCTTAGCTTGCTCCAAGGTCACCTTTCCCCAAAGTTGGAGATGTGAGATCGAAGAGAACTCTCTTACTGCTTCTGAAGGCGGAGGGCAGCTGAGAAGCTAGCGAGTCTCTCAGGAGCGGTTCGGGAAGATCTTCTGCCATACCTGAGGCAGACTCTCATTTATCTGAGAGGCTGTGAACTGACTGCTAACAACCAGCCCAAATTGGCTTGCTTCTTCACATTTGTCAAGGAGCCAGCTGCATCGGCTCAGCTGTTGCTGCTGCGAAGGAGGAGGAGAAAGCACAGAACCAGAAAAAGAAAAAGAAAAAAAAGCCCAGAGTCATTATTCTTGCTCATTTTACCCTTCCCTTTCTTCTTAATTTATTTTTCTTCTTCTTTTCTTCCGAGGAGTTGTTCTTTGCCGTAACTACCCCTTGTTGTCTGGAACACTTGTGAAGTGCTCTTGATGCTTTCGAGAAGGTTGCTTTTGAACTGGTTCGGTCGATGCTGTCAGCATAACTTTTTCAATATATACATAGTACATGTATATATTAATACATTATAACCACCACTGTTGGTGCAGGCCTCCCTCCATCATTTATAGCGATGACCAGAGGCTGCCCTACCATGAACCAAGATGAAGCAGCCAAGTCGGGGAGCAGGTCATGGTATTGCTTTGAAGGGAGGTAGATGAATCTGGTCCATGGGATGCAAACCATCAAGACATAGCCATGTGCAAGTCCCATTGGAGTGAAGAAGAGTTGCTCAGGGATGTGGTAGGGCTGGTCCCCATTCATTTCAGTGAGGGTTGCAGAGAAGAAATTCCCAGTAGATTAAGCACCGTATGAAGTCCGGCGGCACTTTCCTTCCACTGACATGTTTATAAACCGCTCCTCCTTCATTTCAATTTGTGGGTCTGGTCTGGTGTGTTTGTGTGTGTGTGTGAGTGTGTGCGCATGCGTGTGTACCCAAGGCATCAAAATAATTTCTTGAAACTGGACAAGAGGCAACTCAAGAATGTTGGTTTATTTATTTTATTTATTCATTTATTGTATTTTTACCCCGCTCCTCAGCCCCCCCCAAAAAAGACTCTCAGAGTGGCTTACAATCAAACTAGTGAAGAAGACAGTCCCTGCTCTCAGGCTTACAAGCTAAAAAAGACATGGCACACAAGGAAAAGGAGTTGGGGAGGGAAGAGGGAGAGAGAGAGAGAGAAGTAAGACCGGCAACGGCTGACGGGATTGCCCTGCTCCCAAGGAGGGGAGTCCAACTGGAGCAAGCCCTGATGTTTCCTCTGGTTCTAGACTCATGCCCTCGCTGACAGGTGGAATCCCAGAGAGGGATGGACAGATCTGCCCATTTCTCTTTCTCCTGCATTGGGAGGTCTTCCTTTCCCGAATATGAAGAACTTTGCGAATTCTGGTAAACGTTTAGCAAAAATGAAGTGAAATGGAATTCTCACCCATCTTCCCCGGATAAATTCAATAGGTCCAGCTATTCCCAGCATGGAGAGGCCCACAATATGCTTGCTTGCCATAGAGCTGTTAAGCAGGCGGAGGGTGCCAGAAAAAGAAAAAGAGTTGGCAACCCTGATTCAGCACTAGCATGCTTGAATACACGGAGGCCTTAGTTAGACCTGCAGTAAGGTCCGGGGGAGAGGAGGAGAGACCTTGCGTTGTGAATAACGCGAGATCTCACCCTCGTTTACACACAAGGCATGACAACCTCAAGAAGAGAGGTGTTGCGCCCGCCATTTTTTTTATTCTTAAAGGGCCAGCAGCGCACAAGCGCTCGAGTGGAAAGGTAAGGTTGTTGTTGTTGTTGTTGTTGTTGTTGTTGTTGTTGTCGTCGTCGTCTAAAAAATGATTTCCCCGCTCCCCCTACCCTTGCCCCGATGGGCGCAGTGCTCCTGAGGAATGGCTCCCGGCTCCACGCGAGTAATTGCGTGGAGCCGGCTCAAGCCGTGGCAATGGGCCACACCTTCCGCAGTCCCGGGCTCAGCCTGGGACTGCGGAAAAACCGGGCCTAAAGTGTAGGGCTGTATCCCTGGGCCAGGGAGGGATGATCCCTCCCTGATCCCGGGATCCCCTGTGCATCATCTGGATGGACAGGGACTATCCCAGTGTTCGGCCTGGGATAAAGGCTGGTCTAGCTAAGCCCTGAGATTCAAACCCCGATTTTTAGCATTGTGTCCTCAAAGCCTTGGGCCTGGATGAATGAAATCTTTCCACTCCATTTCTCCCACATTTTTTTAAAAGAATCTTAAGTTCTTATTGCCCCAAATATGGAGAACTAATTTTTTTTTGTTAAATTCTTATCAAAACTTGGCTGAACCAAATTCTCATCCACTGCTAGGCTCAGATAGTTTTTACAAGATGGCACCAGAGCAAGAGGGGCAGAAGTTGCAAAGAAAGCCATCATGGCACCTGCAAAGTCTCACCAAATGGAACATTTCCAGTAGGGCTGTGCTCCGCCCCACTTTGGATAGCGAATCAGGAGCAGACTGACCCGATCCGCCTCCCTCAAAGGCGGATCCGAATCAGGTCAGGGAGCTGCAGATTGAGACAAAGTGGTTTTCCTCCATCCGGAACTCTGAACACAGGTAAGGGGGGGAGGGGGGCTCACCTGGTGGTAGCACTGCCACCACAGTCCATGCGGCAATGGCGGTGTAGCCAGGTAAGGGGGCAGGGGGACTTTCCTGCCTCCATCACTGGCTTTAACCGAGGGCCAGGCCTCAAGCCGGAAGAGCAGGCCATGGCCTGCTCTTCCGGTTTGAGCCCTGGTCCTCAGTTGAAGCCTGCGCTGGACTGCAATGGAGGCAGGTAAGTGGGGGGGGGTGGAGCCAGGTAAGGAGGCAGGGGGGAAGCGGATCGGGCCACGAAGCGGTTCGGGGGGGGGGTCCGTGCACAGCTGTAATTTCCAGATGGAAATCAACCTGCCACACTTGGGCCGTCTTTGCCCAAATGCTGTGACATCTTCGCAGCTTCTTTGCAAACAAAATCTCTCCATGTGAGATGGGAGTCAAAAGTTGAATTTCAATTCAGAGTTTCAGAGGCGGCTCGCTCCTGATCTATTTATTTGGCTTTGTTTGAATCTCTCTCTCCTTCTCTCTCATTTTCTCTCTCTCAATTTCTCTCTCTTATGGCGCTACAGAAGATGCACTTGGGTGCTACATGAGCCGCCACAATACACAACTCTTCAAATCCATTTCTAGCTAGTGTTTGTCGCACGTTTACGGCATGCATTCAGGGTTTTTTTTTTTACAAACACTTTCAGACACTCAAATGAAATAGACAGATATTTTCTCCTAGCCTTTATTTTTGTTATTTATTTTTCCTGCAGTGGGTGTTTGAAAGTTTACTCACAGGCTTCAGATGGTTTGCCAAGCAAGATTTATGGAGTCCATATTTCTGAGCTGCCAAGACATTGCTCAGATATAGAGTCAGGCCCCAATTTTTAACCACCGCCATAAGAAAGCGCTGCCATGGATAGAGGAGTTGATAGCAAGCATTCCTTCTTAGGAAAAGCACTGTAAATATTGGAGGCTGCAGCTTGGAGACGGGATGGTGATAAACAGAGACTGAGCCGTAAAGAAGAGCAGTACTTTAAAAGGGTGTTATGATACTTTCTCCTACCCGCCAGCATGATGCTTGTTTAATTTTGTGGTGGTTTTGAATGAACTGGAGTGCAGTGCAAACTTTGGAACCACCCAGGTGCACTTTGCATGTGTATCAGAACCAGAAAAAGACTGCTGGAACTTATCTTCTGCAATGCGCTCTACATGGGGTTACCTTTGTGCCTAGTCCGGAAACTTTAGTTAGTCCAAAATATGGCAGCCAGGCTGGTCACTGGTATACCTAGGGGTGACCACATTACACCAGTTTTAAAATCTCTTCACTGGCTGCCAATTAGTTTCCGGATGAAGTACAAAGTGTTGGTTATTACCTTTAAAGCCCTACATGGTTTGGGTCCAGGCTACCTGCGGGATCGCCTTCTCCCGTACAATCCACCCCGCACACTCAGGTCCTCTGGGAAAAATCTCCTTCAGTCAACCAAAACTAGATTGACAACTGTTACCCAGAGGACCTTCTCTTCTGCTGCTCCCAGACTGTGGAATGGCCTGCCGGAGGAGATTTGGCAACTTGACAGTCTTTTAGAATTTAAAAAAGCAATAAAGACTGATCTGTTCTTTGTCTCATCCTTTCCACATGTAAAAAGCAGCCAAGGAACACACCTCACACTATCTAATTCTATTTGTTTGTGACAATTGTAAGGGTAGCAGAAAGAACTTTTAATGCTGTAGCTGCGTTTGCCAGGAAGTCTTCTGTTGAAAGCACATTTATTTTTTTACCTATTCTGCATTCCAGCTACAGTCTACCCTGCTGATTTACTAAAGCGTTTATTGATTGGCTCAAACTCAGACAACCTATAAAGAGCTGCTTGTCAGTATGTTTTATGGGAACGTGAATGTGAGAACTGTTTACATGTGCTAGGAGTATCCATTCATCGGAGGACATCAGAAGTGCCCTGATGCTGGATCAGACCGAGGGTCCATCTAGTCCAGCACTCTGTTCACACAGGGACCAACCAGCCATCGGCCAGGGGCCAACAAGGCAGGGCATGGTGCAACAGCACCCTCCCACCCATGTTCCCCAGCAACTGGGGCACATAGGCTTACTGCCTCAAATCCAGGAGATAACACACAACTATCAGGGCTAGTAGCCATTAATAGTCTTTGCCTCCAGGAATTTACCCAACCCCCTTTTAAAGCCATCCAGATTGGTAGCCATCACTACATCTTGTGGTAGTGAATTCCATAATTTAACTATGCGCTGGGTGAAGAAGTACTTCCTCTTTTTGTCCTGGGTCTCCCACCCATCAGCTTCATGGGATGACCGCATTGGGTTCTAGTATTTTGAGAGAGGGAGGGAAAAGTCTCCCTGTCCACATTCTCCATACCATGCATAATTTTGTACACCTCTATCATGTCTCTCCTTAGCCTCCTTTTCCCCCAACCTAAACAGTTGATGTAACCTTCCCTCATAGGGGAGATGCTCCAGCCCCTTAATTATTTTAGTTGCTCTTTTCTGCACTTTTCCCAGGACAAATGGAAAAGCAAACCCAATACAATAGTTGCAGAGACTGTCTCCCATGGCCTGTCTTGGTGACCACCATTTTGTTTCTCCAGAATAAACCAAATGTTGCCCGGGGAAAATGGCAGCCCCCAGTTTTGGGTAGTAGCCACCTTTTCCCCATGATTCCCTGGTACAATGGAACATTTGGTGCATTCTGGGGAAACCAATGTGGTCACTGGCAGGTGGGGGGGGGAATCACCCAGCAAAAAACTCAGAAAAATTGAAACAATAAACACAACCTCAACCTTCTGCAGAATGGGCAGAGCTAAACAATAGCCTGCCATGGATTTCACCAGCCACCATGGGCCCAACCGAATGCCACCATCCAGACAGGGTCTTCTCATCACTAGTCTTTTTCATGCCAAGCAGGTTGACATTAGGGGGCTGAGGAGAAATATCAACATACCAAAACAACAACCCTGTGACATCTCTTCCATTCCATTTTTTTAAAAATCGCCTCTTAATAACAAAAATATTAAAGGCTCAACTGTATTCTTTGGATTTCTTTGTGGAAAATGCTGGGTATGGGAAAAGGCAGTTGTCATATCCTGTAAAATATTTTGATACTTAGCAACATTTATAATACCTGGAAGAAGGACGCTAATCATCCAAGAGAATTGCCTCAATAGTTCAATTTCTCTAATGTTATGTCAGAAAACCATGATCTAGATTTTGTGCTTATGAATAGGGGTTAAGGCTACACCGGCACCAATTACAGATGTTCTGAACATTCTTATATTGTGTACACTTATGGCCTGCAGACCCGTTGGTACCTCATACCTCTCATGGCATTTGGGCCTCATGGCTCACATTTCTTTCTGTACTGGTACATGTATCTGTAGACTGAGGACAGCACTTCATACAAAGTTAGTCCTGAAAACTGATGCTACAGTAACTGACGCCACGGAGGCCCCCTCAATTGTTTATTTGTTTGTTTACTTCCTTCAGTGTCACTAAATTCAACCAGACTGAGATTTTGACAGTAAGCATTTTAACTGATTGAAAGCAGCCAATTAATTCATTTGGGCATCCTTAAGTAGCTGCTGGGGCTGAAAAACCTAGCATGGGCTATTGGCGTTGACACCTGTCCTGGGTCTCTAGCCCTGGGTTCACCTGGTGGCATGGTGGGCATCCATTCTAATTACCCCAAATGCCATGGAATAGCATCACTCTGGAATGTTGTGGGTAGGTAAAATGGCCTCCTGCTGCCACCACTGCCAGGTAAGCCCACTGACATAGAAGGGTACTGCAACGTCACTGACCATTACACTCGGCCCGTCACATAAACCCTTCTCAGGCCAAGCGCCACTGCTTGAGAACCTGAGGGAGGGCTAAATAAAACCTTTCCCCTAGCTATGAGGGAAACAGGTTTAATTCAGGATCTCTCTGAATATACTGTGGGTATAATCTGGTGTGGGTGTTTAATAACTGTAAGGCAGGTAAATAATGCCAAGCTAACACGTGATATTTGGTAGCTAACAAAATAGTAATATGTTTAGCGTTATTTAAAAGCTTTAAATAAAAATATAATACTTTCACTCCTGCCTAATCTAAACTCTCCACACACCAACCACCTCATTTTCTTCACACCAGTCCTAAATCCCTAGATTCCAAACACCTCAGTAAACAGCTCTCTCACACACACACTCATCCCCCAAACTCACACACACCACAAACTTCCAACACTCTCCTTATATACTCCTTTCCCCGCCCCACCTATTACATCATAAGCCACACCCACTCCGTTCTAACATTCCATACTTACCAGACAAACTAATCTAGACATATACAAGATACTAAATTTTGGGGTAAGGCCACAAGTGCCTTCAGAGGGCACTTTACTAAACTTGCTGCTGGCCTTGAATCGATTAAAGGTTCTTTCAGTGCTGTTCATCCCTAATTGTGGTGGATGGGAGTGTTGGTTTACAGCTGTTCTTTTTGCATGGGTTAAGTAGTAGTTGGCCATAGGGTGAACCCAGAGAGAAACCTGATATTACAATTTGTATCCGTTTTATGCCATTGTAATTGTCATGGCTTCCCTGCAAAGCATTTTAGGGGAAGTAGTTTGGTACTACAAGATCTCTAGCCTCCCGGCTCACAGAACTACTATTCCCAGGGTTCTTTGGGAAGAGGGAATGGCGTGGAATCCCGGTAAAGTCTATACTGTGCGTTTGTCATGAGTCCCGTTCTTTGGGATTTTGAAAAGCTTGGAAGGTGTGTGGACGTCAACGGGATGATCAACAAAGAAGCAGGTGATGTTTTCATTAGGTTTTCCTATTGTTGGATATTGACAGTACTCAGAGCCACAAGTGAGCCGGTGTCAAATCCTGACGCTGACAGAAATTTAATACAAGGCAAGGATTGAGTTACTTAGAGCCTCTTATGCCAAAGAAGTCATAAAAAAGAATGCCAAAATGAGCAGAGAGGTACCCAAGCCTTTGTGGAAAATTATTGTGGCAAAACGTAGTGCTTTTCCTCTGGTAACACAATTGGAGAACCTGTTCAGTACTCAGTCCTGACAGCAAAAATCCTCCATTCAACTCTCTCTCTCTCTCTCTCTCTCTCTCTCTCTCTCTCTCTCTCTGTGTGTGTGTATGTGTATCCCCCACCCTCCACTCCAAAGTTTAAGATGAATTACCCCAAAATTATATATATGGAACATTTTGGAAGCCATCCTAGGCAGAGGATGGAAGCCAAGTTATGGTGCCCTTTATACCAGAAGGAACAGGGTGCTTATAGTCAAACTGGAAAGTGATGGAATTTGAGAACAAATGAAGAGACGATAAAGGGATAAAAAAGACATCCGTAATATAAACTCAAAGTGGAGACAGAAAAAGCCTTAATTAGCTTTCAGCCAAGGGAGAAAATGCATTAAAACTAGTGAGTGTTTGGGGTTTACCTGTTGTTACATAATTTATATGTTGCTACAACTTCCATCAAATTAGCTATGATGTTTTATTGCCTTCATTTTTGCCTAGATCTGCTCAGTTTGGGTCCTTTGCTGAGAGAAGGAGTGGAGCTTTTGTATTATGTCTGCTTTTCTTTCCAGTCCATTTTGGCATCCCAAAAGTTCCAAGGACATTTCTCAAGGACATAAGTCATAATATCTTCCTCTTCCTTTTCCTGTACCAAATGAGATCTTAAGTATTGCATTTTCAATGACAGTAATATTCCTTTTGCACTGTGTTTCTATTACTTCCTACCAACCCACCTTGAAAGGAAAGTAATTTAATTCTGAGTCATAAAACTTTCATTTCTGGGATACTAAAATTCTCAAAGGCTACAGTCCAGAGAATGGTGGGAGTGCCTTGTGTGGCTACTTGAGCCCTGTGAGGATCCTTCTGTCATTGCCTGGTGACTGGATATTATCTTAAAGTCTTCGCCTTCATTCCATCGCATGCCTCTTTGGGCTCAAGGCCGAGACAGAAGAATATAAATCCAGCCCTGCTGGATCCAATCAGTGGGCTGAACATCTAGCAAAGCATTGTGTTTCTCATGGTGGCCATCCAGATGTTCCTGGAAGCCCTCAACATGCAGCATAGGAAAGCAGACCTGCCCTTCAGCAACTAGTATTCAGTGACATGCTTCCTCCCAGTGGAGGCTGGTTGTTCTGAAGTTAGTGGGGCAGTGAATCCACCAGGACTGAAACACCCCAATTTGAAATAGGGCAAGTTGCGGGGGGCTGTGCACAGCCCTAGAATCCACTCTGGGTTCAGTCAGAACCAGTCAGAAATCTAAAGGAGCTATCCAAGGTGTGAATATCAGAGGATAAATCCCCAGTGGAACATCCATCTCCCCAATCTTGCAAAATCAGGTGAGCTATTTAACAAACCCGTCAGCGCCTCCAGGACATCTTATCAGCTTACATAAGGCTTCAGCTGGCTTTAGCTCCCTGCTGAGACAACATCCTCCTATTGTCCTAGTAGAAGAGACTTCCATCCAGCAGGACCACTTGGAGCTATCCAAGGTTCTAATTTCTTCCTGTCTTGACCTTGGTATGAGCTTCCCTTGCAAGCTTCAGTGGAACACCATCCCTTTTTTGCCTTTTCCTTGTAAAAGATCCACAAGCTTTGTAACCTCTCCTCCAACTCCTTGACAATTTTGAATGCCCCCTTCAGCACCTTTTTCCCCTCTGAGATATCCTTTCCAAGACGGGGTGCCCCAAATGTACACAGTAGCTGCCACATAGATTTGTTTTAAAGGCATTATGATACTCCCATTCTCCCAGCTGAAGTTATTGGTGTGTGGCACCTCCAACACATGCCATTGCCATGGGTCACGAAGGCAGTGTTCCTTCCCCTTCCCCCACATCACCTGCGTCTGCCCTATACTTAATCAGCCACCTGTGGTCTCCTCTGCACACCCACCTCTTTGCAGTGTGTCACTTGCCTGCTCCTCCTGTGCAAGGCCATTGAACTGAGATGTACCCAAATGCAAGTCCTCTTTGGAGAGAGGCGGGAGCAGTTTCCCCCTTTGGTATTTGCCAGGGATGCTTTCAGGCAAGGGCCTTCAAGGTAAGATAAATTTAACATCCTTTGTTGGGGTCTGGGGGAGATGGAACACAATGAAATGCAAGCTTTTTGAGCAAGGTCGCCTGCTCAGAATATGGGTTGACCTTCTGTTCTTTTCCCTCTACCTGTGTGAACTTTCTTTCCCTCTGAAGAGAACAGTGAAGGGGGGGTGGGGGTGGAAGGACAGAAAAGCCATCAGCACCTGGAACCTTAAGCCAAACTGGGCTGCTTGCCTCTCTTAATTGTAACAAAAGGATTCCACTTTGAGGTTGTTGGGACAATCAAGCCGTCTTCGTTTGCTTGGGATGGTGACACACTACATGGATGGAAGAACTGCTCTGTCTATGCACCACCCCAGCTGGCTTCCACATTTGCACCCATCCCATGGCTGCCATCCATTGCACGCAATCCCATGCCATTGTTGCTGCTTTTCCTGTAAGGTCCTTCTCCCTCACTTTGTACCCTCGCAATACCGGGCCTATGAGTGGGAATAGGGTTGCCAGACAGTGAGCTGCCAGACTGAACTGGGATGTGAACGGGGGACCTCTTGGCTTTGTACCACCACCATCACATTCCAACAGCTGAAGCACTGCACCACACAGACTCAGAGAGGTTCTGAATTGGCCGGGCAGATCCATTCCTGGATGGGCAAAGTCTTGCGCTTTCTGAAGCTGACATGGCGGCACTGCGCCACTCAGCTAGACTGGCTACCTGCATTTTAATGCATGGCTGAATGTGCACCCACAGATTGCTGAAGCCCGGTATTGTTTGCTCTGGCTGGCAGCAGTTGAATCCCTATTCATTCAGCTATATCTGTGCTGCAGAACTAGGGTTGCCATCTCTTATTTTTTTCCTCACAGGCTCTTCATGTTTAGCAGATACATGGCAGGTAGGTGCAACATGGTCTTCTCCAGGCTGGGAATAGCTTTACCTGTTGAATTTGGCCAGTGTAGGTGGGTGAAAATTTTGTTTGGTTTTGTTTTTTGTAAGAACTTATGGAAATTCGTAAATGTCTCCCTAAATGGAATGGAAAGAACTTGAGATTTAAAGAATCTGAACATGGGAGGAAGTAAATAGATAGATTTGCTGTCCCTAATTGGAATGACCATCAGTGCTAGCCCCCAAACCTATCTGTAGCTCCTTCTAACTGGCGTATCTTCCACTGCCAAGGACCAGAACTCCAAAACCAGCGTGCAACACAGCATGCCTGCAGTGCAGCACAACACACAACACAGTGCAACACATGCAGTGCAGCACACAAAACACAACGCACACCAACGTATTCTTAATTACATTGTACCTTTGTACAGATTTCAATTTTACATTGGTTTGGGAGATAATCTTGGCTGGAAAACACTGCCATCTCTCTCACTGATTACAGACAATATCAGACAAATATTGCATGTTATTTCAAAGTTCCTAAAATCTACATTATGTTGTAAAGGTTCTCCTTGCAAGGCATTGTACAATAACAGAGGTAAAAAAAGAAGAAATTCTGCCTTACAGAAATCAAAGCTATTAGGGAAGGAAAAAGAGCCAGTGTGGTGTAGTGGCTATAGTGTTGGACTGGGAGTTGGGAGATCCGGGTTCTAGTCCCCACTTGGCCATGGAAACCCACTGGGTGACTTTGGGCCCATCACAGCCTCTCAACCCAACCCATCTCACTGGGTTGTTGTTGTGAGGATAAAGTGGAGAAGAGGAGGATTATGTACGCTGCCTTGGGTTCCTTGGAGGAAAAAGGGTGGGATATAAATGCAATAATAAATAAAATAAATAAATAGGGATGAGCATTTATCTGAGGTGTGTCCACATATTTAGCTGTTCAAAGAATCCAGATGTTCAAAGAAGCATTTGGTGCATGGAGGGCCTTACACGAGAACAAGAGTGATCTCCCTTTTCACAGTTTCCATGAAAGCGCTCTGGGGCTTTGCTGCAACGACGTATTCTGAATCTCCTTTCTCTCCTGACCTTCCCCACAATTCTCTTCCGAATGAGACACAGCTTGACTTGGCAGTAATAGAAATAATCATTGTTATTTAAGCTGCGTTTGAGTTGTGGAAATAGCTGACAAGAAGGACGCATTCTTTCTTTCTTTAATTCGAAATATGCAGGTGAAATAATTTTCTTTTTAGAGGGTGGGAAAGAAACATAGTAATTTTCTTTCTGAACTACACTGCCTGGTGCCAGTAATTCCCATGTTGTCACTGTTTTTCTGTATCATTGTTTTCAATATGAAATTGTCTTTCTCAAAAAGGCTTTGTCAGTCTTTTTGCCAGCCCTCCTTGCTGCTTTAGTCGTCAGCTTTAAGGTCAGGTTGTCTGCAGGCGCCTTATTCTCTGGAACAACCAGATTTGGCTTGATCGGAGATTCACAGACCATTTCCCAGCTGGAAATTAAGTCAAGAAGAAAGAAACACAAACAGATTACATTCATAATGTATTACAGTTAATGTTTTGTTTTTTGTTTTTAAAACAACAACCTTGAAGGAAGATGAGCAGGAATTCCGTTGTGGATTGTAGGCAGTGAATAAAAATGTACTTTATTTAAGCGTAAATCTATATCCTGCCTTGGCTGTCCCTGGATCATTTCCCCTTATTATGTTCATCTAGACCTTCCTTTAAGAATAACGCCATCTCAGGACTTTATTAGATGTCATGCTGGACACCTCTCAGTGAACACATCTTCCAAGGCTTCAAATATGTGAGAAGGAACAGGCTGGATCACAGCCACAGTCCTGGGGGAGGGTGTGCAGTACCCCCCCCCCCACACACACACACTGGTTCCTTATAAGAACATTAAACGATCCCTGCTGAAATTCTTAGGAGAAGCTTGTCTTTAAGAGTGTAAGAATGTAAGAAGTGCTGCACTGGAGCAGATCAAAGGCCAATTTAGTCCAGCTTTCTGTCCCCACAGTGGCCAACCATGGAAATCCTACAAGTAGGGTTTGAGTACCACCCATGTTCCCCAGTAATTGGTATACGGAAATCTACCACACCAGTGTGGGGGCTTTGTGCAGTGCTTAGATTAGTCTGGCAATGAGCAGGCTTAGGGAAACTCCAGTCCACGGGGCTGTCATATCCCACCCACCATCTTCTTGTCCAGGACCCCTTCCCTCTCTGCAGGCAAGGGGAAAAGTCAAATTTCCATTCCTGCTGGGGCTTATTGTGGAGCCCTCCTCTTCCAAGGAGGCTTGGTCTGGGTCTGGAGTGGTCCTTCTGACTGGAATATAGTGGGATGTGACCACCAGCTACACTGGCTTCAGCCACCAACTCACTCCCCTATAAAGCAAACAAGAAGCAAATGGCCATTTATCCCAACACAATGTAGTTTCATGTTATTTTTTAACAGCTTCTCACCACCACCACCACCACCACCACCATTTTGCACCCATGTCCAGGTTTGCACAGGGCAGTCACCCCTCTTCCTCCTATCTGGTTGCAATCCTAAAAGCAAGTGGAGTATACTGGAACCAGATCATTAATAGCTACTTTTAGAAAACAATCCTACCTTTTAGAAACTCCAGAGAGGGAAAACAACAGGTTGTTTGTTTGTTTGTTTGTTTTAAGTGTTATTTTGCATTTTATCTCGTCTTTTATTGTTGCTAGCTGCCTTGAGAGTGATTCGTAGTGAGAAAGAGTGGACTGCTGTTCAACCCCTAGTCCTGCCTGGCTCTCCCGAGAGCTTCGGAACATTGTTACAGCCAGGAATTAATGGATTGACCTCAAACAGAAACAGCAGAGAAAGATTTCTCTCACACACAACTAGCATGTAGCCCAAGCAGAATGAATTATTCTCTCGCCTACTGGCTGTGGAATATGTCTTGCTAGGGGGAAGTGAGTCGTGTAACTCACTTTGGTGGCTGGGGCTTTCCCGGCTGAGTGGGGGAAGTGGGAGAAGGGAATTTCATCTATATCCCCAAAGAATGTCATGTCTGCTTTAGATTTGCGTCGGCTCTGGAATGTAGGGAGATGTCCTCTTCTGTGGCTCGTCTTGCTGTTAACTCGCTGTTTCAGGATTCATTGGGGAGATATGGAATCGGCCAAGCTAGCTATGCAGTATGACGGAGGAGGAAGTGAGCAAAAGAGGGGCGAGGCCAAAAGATGTAGGCAACCAATAGCGTGTGCCTTTTATGGTACGGAAGGCTGTGTTTACATGCAGCGTGGCTTCAGGGTAACAACAGTGTTCTGGGCCAGGTTACTTGCTTATGGAAGCTGAGGATTCTCTTTGCAGGGTGGGGGAGTGGATTCCTCATAGCCCCACTCTTGTACTCCTTGTTTAGGACATCATCTGCGTCATGCGTGACTCCCCTGTTTTCAAGGGTCGGAATCTTTGGGAGGTGAAGTGTTATCTGAGCCCCTTCTGGGGCGACCTGTCTCCGGGTGGCAATCTCCGAATCCAGGCAGATCTAGAAGACTTTCCGCAAGCAAGGGTCACGGTTATCTGTCCTGAGCAAGAGATGTAGAGAACTGAACTGGGAGCAGAGGGCAAATCTGCAGCAGATAAGGAAGAGATGGCCAGGAGGGCATTTCAGGACCTGGGATAGCTCCCCAGTCTCCCTGCTTTGCCTACACAGTTCCTCCAGTCCTTGAGCCAGTCTGAGAATTCCCACTCAGTCTGTTCACTTCAACGGAGTAAGCTTGGGATGACACAGATGCTCTAACTCTGATAACTGATCGGGGGCAATCGAGAAGCGTCCAGTTCACATCTTGCCTTTGCTATGAGGAGGCCTTGGGCAGACCAGCTCTTTGCTTCGCCTCAGTGCTCCAATCCTCAATGAGGAGGATAATAACTAGGCCTGTGCACCACCCTGTGCACCACTTGCTTCTGAGGCCAAATCAGAGCTTCCAAATCAGCCTCCAATTGCCCCAGCCTGATTCAGACCTGGTCCGACTTACTTCAGATCTGGATCCGAAGCGAGATCTGGACTTCCGAAGGGGGTCGGTTGTTGTGGCCAACCAAGCGTCTATTGGACTACCTTTCCCCCTGTTCACCCCTGAGCCTGGCAAACCACTGCCTCCACCCCCCCGCCAAACCACGTGACCAGCCAGGACTTACCTGACCTGTCCACTCACGCCTGGCAGCAATCCATCCTCCCTAAGAGCCGCCATCTTTAACGAAGATGGGGCGCCCTATATTTTTGTAAATCTATTGTTGGAAACTACAGCAGCTGTAAAGGGGCATGTTGAGTATTTTAGGCCAGGGGTGGGGAACAATTCAGCGCAGTCGGGGAAGCTAGTGGCTCTAGATGAAAGACCAAACAATTCCTGTAGGAAGCCCCTTTTCCGCAAGCAAGGGTCACGGTTATCTCGGAGTTCCGTGGGACGTGTTATCAGTTTCAGGGAAAGGATGTGCCCCAGAAAAATGTTCCATCCCACGGTTATAATTCACCTTAATGAGCAGCGAACAAAAGGTTGTGAAGGACGGTTGTGAGGGATTGCCGACAACGTCCCGGTGTACTGCAGCTGGCTGAGTTCCTGCTGGCAAAAGACATCGTATATTATTGCTGCAGGTCACATAATGGTAAATGAACACTTACGGGCTCTGTGGCAACTGGATTGATTATTGCCTCCCCCTCCGAACAGGGCCCGGCTTTGTTTTACAAGTAAATGCATTTGTCCCCGCTGTGTTAAAAGTCAGGCGATCAGTTTGAATTCGCCGAGCTCAAAGTGAAGATGACGGAAGCAAGCCAAAAGCCAGCGCTGGGGCTTTGCGTGTGCTTGGCCAGGTCTGATTTGCTTGCAAAGTATGCGCTGCTCACAAACATATATATTGAGTGCCAAAACCTTCTGTTAAGCTCAGAGTTAAGGTGTCAGGTGAGGCCAATTTAAATGCCATAAATCAAGGAAATGTATAAGTGCATAATAAGCACCTTTAACATCCTGTTTTGTTAAACCGGTGTGTGGCAATATGAGCTAGTTAGAGATCAGGGGGTGGGGGTCCAAGTGTCAGGACCTCCAGAGCTTCATCATGACCTGCTGGGACCTTATCTAGTGAGCTACCTTGGACTGGGCCTGCTCAGATTTCGAAGCCTTGTTCAAGCTCAAAAAGGGAATATAGGAGGACATTGGCTGGCAGTATGAAGCTTCTGGATTGGCCAGGCCCAGTATAAGAATTAGGAATCTGAACTTCTGACTTTGCCAGTCAATACTAATTCTGTCCCGCTTGCATTGGCTGCCTATATGTTTCCGAGCCCAATTCAAGGTGCTGGTTTTAACCTACAAAGCCTTACACAGCTTGGGACCACCATACCTGACGGAACGCCTCTCCCGACATGAACCTACCTGTACACTGCGCTCAACATCCAAGGTCCTCCTCCGAGTGCCTACTCTGAGGGAAGCTCAGAGGATGGCAACAAGAGAGAGGGCCTTTTTGGTGGTGGCCCCCCAATTATGGAATGATCTCTCTAATGAGGCTCGCCTGGCGCCAACATTGTTATCTTTTCGGCACCAGGTCAAGACTTTTCTCTCCTCCCAGGCATTTAACAGCATTTAACAACATATGCTAAGTTTGTTTGTTTTTAATGGACCCCAGAACTGTTGTTGTTTAAATAGATACTGTTGTTTTATACTGTTGTTTTTATATTTTTGATGGTTATAAATTTTGTACACTTTTTAATTTTCACTGTTTTTAACTTTTGTAAACCACCCAGGCTATGGGGCGGTATATAAATTTAACAAATAAACAAATAAATAAATAAAACAAACAAACAGAGGAGAACCTTCAGCTTCTATCTGCCCCAGCTTGAGCCTCTAGTTCCAACAGCTGGACCTCAGGGATGCAGGGCTGGTGTACAACATCTGGATTGGGATAGGACGGCCCCAGTCTGACCCTGATCCTTAAGCCAGCATAAAACAATTTTGTTAATGGGACACCACGGTGTTCAAATATGATTCTGTAAGGAATCGCTGTCTCTCTCTGTGTGTTTATGTATATAAAAAGCAGGGTTGCAGCTATTCAAATAACCTTTAACAATAAAACTGTATAATTTTAACATGCACTCAAGTAAGCAAGGACTGAAAGATTGAATCCAGTAACTGACACATCCAGTCATTTCTGTCTCCATTTTAACTCAAGCTGCAGTGGCCTGCATTTTGTAGCTGCTCCAAGTAGTGGAAGAGGTAGAAATTTATTTGGTTTACATTTCTATGTGAAGTTGCCAAATTTTGCCCCTTTGAGCCAAGATGATAACCTGAACTCAGCCATTATTCTAAATTTGCACATCTCCAAATTTTGCAATGGAGTTCTCCCCCACCCCAATAAAATAAATTAAGCATGAAATATTAGGGGAATGTGCATGCAAAAATGCATTTCTTAGTGAAAATAATGTCCAAAACTTTTTATATTAGGAAAATTGCTTGCGAAAATTGTGTTGAATCAAAATTGCACACAAAAATGTTGGTATTAGGAGAAATGCACACATAAGCACATTTGAACTTTGAAACAATTTTTTTAAAAAATCCCAGAGGTTGTAACAAACAACTTAAAACTGGGGAAATTCTCAAACTTTAGTTGACTGGGGAAATAGGAAGCTGGGAGAAATCAAATTTACAGATTTGTTACCAGCTCTAAGTGGCTGGAAAAGAAAGCGGGAGGTTAAATTGTGGTCTTTGGACCAATTTGTAAAGTTGTCAGTATATCTGGTTTAAGGATTTGTGCATTTCTGCGTTTGATTGTACTCCGCACTCTGGATGCGACGAACGTAATAAATCACGTGCCAAATCGGCATGGATAGAACTGAACCCGATGGATGGAAGTGGACCCACTGTGCCAATTTCCCCATTGAAAGTGCTGGCGGCTGCACATCCCTGGCATTGCATGGCACATGGTGCTCGATGAAAGCATTGTGGAGGCGGGGGGGAGGAGTTGTAGCGGATCAGCGCCACCTCCTAAAGCAAAAGCGAAAGAAGCCCTTTGACTGGATCGCTGCCAGACAGCGGCACTGTGACCTACCACAGTTAGATTTGTTTAGTGCGCTAGTGATGTTATGGTAACGAGGTGTTCCTTTAACGAGGCGGCTGTCAGTTGCACATTTAAAATGCAGCTCCCTTCACTTCAGAGGGAAGGCGATACAGATGTAATTTAAAAGAGCAAAGCAGGAGGACGGCCTGGGACTGATTCAGATGCCTGTTCTCGTTGGGCACTCTGGGCTGATTAAAATAAGTATATTGAGGTAGCAGTGGGGACGGTGAGGAAAGACGAAGCCATCTCTGGGAGTCTCTAGGCCCCGGTGCACCCCAATGTCATCGAGGTGTCACCTCACCTCCTTGGGAGACGCATGGCTCTAAATGAATCAGCAGATGACAACTCCATGTACAGGGAAGAAACCGGAGGCACAGAATGCCTAGGGGTCAAATCCTGTTTCAGAGAAGTTCTTGGGGGGCATATTTTAGTGGTGGGTGGGGCTGAAGGAAAAGGGGGTGTGGCCAACAGCCCCCACCTGAGCAACTTGGAGCTCCAATACCTTCCTTGAAGTCTTAGGAGAGCCTTGCCACCCTAAGTACACACTCATTATAGTGATCCCGTTCAGACCACACGCTAAGCCATGAGGCTTACACATTTTGAGCTAGCCACGATGGCTTAGCATGTCATGTGGACGGCACTTTTCCTAATGATGGTGGTGACATAACCATGGTTTAACCATGCTCACTAACCCCTTGCTGCAAAAGGGTTAGCAGCCCTAACCATGGCTTGTTGTCTGAACAGGCGGCTCTCCTTTGTTACGTAACCTAAAGGAGGGGAATAAAAAAGGGGGTGTAGACAGGGCCGGTGCCAGACTATTTTGCGCCCTAGGCAAGGTGAGCTACTTTCACATACACCCTCACCCCCCCAAAAAAATGCCAACTTTGATTTTTAAGAACATATGTTTCCTGGAAAAAATAAGAAGCACAAAACTTGAAACTGCTAAATTTATTTTAAAGTGCAAGAAATACATCATGCCAATTATAAATTGGAAAGGAACGTCTATGGGCCTAAAATGCATTATTTAATAGGAATATCACCTCCAAATCATCCCCCCCAACTCACACACGTGTGCACACACACACACACACTCAGCATCGCTCACTCCAATCACACACACACATGAACACATGCATTCACTCAAAGACCCCATGCACCCCATTCACGTTCCGGAAGTCCAAACGTGGAGCCGCCCATCCCAGCGTCCCTGGCTTCGCTTCGGCGGGCAAGATGGCACCTCGCGCCCATCCAGCTGAAGGGAAGCCAGGGACGCTGGGGTGGGGGTGGGGCGGCTCCACGTTCGGACTTCCACCCGGAAGCCGCCCTCCAGGGCGGCTTCCGGGTGGAAGTCCGAACGTGGAGCCGCCCACCCCACCCCAGCGTCCCTGGCTTTGCTTCAGCTGGATGGGCGCAGAGCACCATCTCACCTGCCCAGGCCCAGCTGAATCCTCGGGCCAGCTCACAGCCAACGTGCATGAGTGCTGCACTGTGCCCGGCACCCCTCTTAGCTTGGCGCTCTAGGCGGCCGCCTGAGTGGCCTCTATGGTAGCACCGGGCCTGGGTGTAGAGTAAACCCCAGGGCAGGATCTACACTACTGCTTTATAATGGTTTGTAACAGTAGTGACGACTGTTTAGGCCCAGGACACACTACATTTACAGTTTTCAAAACGTTTTCAAATGTTATATCCTGCTTGGTGTAGATCTGGCCCAGGTAATAATGATGACCTTTGCTTAACCGTGCACTGAGTAATGAAGTCCAGGACAGCGAAGGCACCCGCAGCAGCTGCCTTAGCTCCTTCTGTGCAGGGAGGTGGTTCTTGTTTGGTTTTTTTAAAACCGGGCCTGTCTTCTCTTCCATTACCTCTTCCTTGTACTGCTTCACAAGTGCTTTTCTTCTTCCGAACAAATTCATTTCTCGCCGCTTCCGTCCCCACAAAAGCCGGCTTGTGATGAATACCAGGCTCCGTGGCTTATTTGTCAAGACCAGCACACCTGTGAGGGTCCCTAGGCAAGATAAATTTTGGGCGAGCTGGAAGGGGGGGAGGGGAGGGGGTGGAGACACTACACAAGGAATAAATCTTAAGTTACACGAGGCTGTGAATTCTCCTCCCCCACAAGAGGTGCCCTCCTGACAAGGTATGATAAATTACAGTCTTTGTTGACACCTTCATTGAGTTATTTATGGCTCATTAGTTGAACCGAAAAAACGGAGGCTCGTCATGGAGGGCTGGATGGGGGGTGCATAGGGGCAGGCATACAATGGCTTTCTGGTGGGCTCCATTGGATGCCAGGCCAGGAGGAGAAACAAGAAACGGTCAAATTATGCGGATGTGTGCGTGCAGGGCAGAGCTGTCTGGTTTACTTTTTATTATTATTAAATAGAAGAATGGACAATTCAGAACTGATGAAAAAGCCAGTAGGAAGGAAATCAAACCCATCCTCCCCTTCTGCCACCTGAACCCTTTGAACTCCTTGACTGCACGTTCTGAAGGGCAGTCAAGCAGCCCGTTTTCGTCTTCTTTGCCCCTTTTAATCTGTTCCCTTTATCCAAAAGCCATTTCATTCCTGCTGATTCTTCACCTTTCTCAGACTGCCTTTCTTCGTGGGATGTGTGAAAAACGCTGCCCCCTCCCCCCTCGGCCTGGAAATAATTCAGACCTGCTGGATGGTTTGGGGAGACATCCACTATCGTGTGTCTGTTTTGTTCATCTCGATGGTGAATTGTTTTCAAAATCCAGACTGGCCAACTTGTGATGTGGCCGGATGGCGCGGTGAAACGAGGACGGCACATTTGGTGTGTTTTCGTTTAGGGGAAAGGCGACAATGATGGGGGGTTAACCACAGTTTATAAAGCAGACTTCCCCAAGCTGGTGCCCAGATACCTTGGAATACAACTCCCATCAGCCTCAACCAGCATGGCCGGTGGTTGGGGGTGATGAAAGCTGCAATCCAAGATATCCGAAGGCTGGTGGATGGAAGTGACCAGATGGCCTCCAATTTGGATGGCTCTAAAAGGCGGTTGGATAAATTCCTGGAGGAGAAGGCTATCAAGGGCTACTAGTCCTGATAGCTAAGCGCTCCCTCCAGTAGCAGAGGCTGAAAGCCTATATAAACCAGTTGCTGGGGAACATGGGTGGGAGAGTCTTGTTGCACCATGTCCTGCTTGTGGGTCCCTGGTCGACTGCTGGTTGACCACTATATGAAAGGAGTGATGGACTAGATGGACCCTCGGTCTGATCCATCAGGGCTTTTCTTATGCTCTTAGCCTTGCCCATCCGTAGGTAGAACCTGGATTGGAGACTGAATAAGACACACAGTTCACCTGTTCACAGCCTTGCCCACTATGGTGTACTGTATTTCCATTTCAATTATATTATTACTAAATTTACATGCCCCCTTCTGCCAACAACACCCCTTCCTCCTCCCCCTCTCCTGCTTGGTAGCCTCTTGATTTTGTGCAACATTTTCCCCATTCCCAAAGCTTGAAATGCGTCTTCGAGGGCTCAGTTACTGGCAGTGAGCACTTTAAGCTCATAAAATGCTGCTGGTTTTTTCTTCTTCACTCCACCTCTTTTCCTTTAACCCCGCCCCATTTTGCTTTGGGCTGCAATGCGGTCTTCAAAGACCTTCTCCGAAATGGAAATCAGCCCTTGGGCAGAAAAGGAGGCAACCCGCTCCCAATTAGCACATGCAAATTTCATCCAAATCGTCGTCTCATTTTTTTGGGTTCCCCCCCCCTCTTTTTGGGCAATGCATTTCCTTTTTGGAGGTGATTCCTATTTATTTATTTATTGCATTTTTGTACCACCTAATAGCCAAAGCTCCCTGGGTGGTTTACAAAAAATGTGCCTGCTCTATACGTGACCTTCTCCACAGTCCACACGTTCACTCTTGCAGCGATGAGGAGGAGGGCATTTTGCTGCGCGAAGGATCCGACGGTGACACCCTACCACCACCTGCAACCCCAACCTGGTTTAGATACATAGGTAGCACTTTATCCAAGTGTCATTCTTTGTTTTCATTTCTTTCTTTCCTGGAGAAGGATATAAACCGCGTCAGGAAATGTTGAGAGTTCTCAGGAACTCACAGCCTTTAAGAAATGCTATTTAGGGAGCTGTGAAGAATTATACAATTGCAGCTGTGCCGTGCGCGCAATGCCTCCCCCCCTCCCCTGTCATATTTTGAGCCTGTAACAGCGCATATGTGGCCCGTCAGAAGCAAACCTCTCTTGAAACACATTGCAACATCCTCTCTCGCCTTCTACAATGGCAGCTGTGTGACGTATTAGCCAGTGCCGGGAGTCTGGCACGGAGGCAGAGACGGAGATGTGGTGCTCACCCCACCCATGTTCCACAGTCCATCCTATCATTCTGTAAGGCCCTTCTGGGCCCGCTTGGTGCCTTGTGTCATTTCTGGATTCACCTGAAGGCAATGAAGCCTAGGTTGTGGTGCCTTCGGGCATTTTTTCATGCTAATGTTTGAGATATCATTGACTTTCAGAGCTGTAGGCATTTTCTCCTGCTCCTGCTTTTTAAAATTCTCCTTAATGTATTTATTCAGTTATTTTTACCCATTTAGTCAGAATGGTATTCTGCTTTTCAACACTGCTGAGTTCTTTTAGACTTATAGAGACTTTCTCCTTCTCTTTCTCCTTCTCCTTTTTCTTCATGCTGATATGATTACCATTGATATCAATATTATTTTCTTTGTTAACTTTATGCCCCCCATCCTTTTTCAAAGGATCCTGGGGCAACATACATGGTTCTCCAACAATATCCTCAAAACAGCCCTGCAAGGTAGGTCAGGCTGTGACCGTCCCAGTATCAACCACGCATTGGCACTGTCTGTTATGCATTTATATAGGCTGCGTTCAGACATAATGCTAAACTATGGCTTAGCATTACATGAATTCGGGTTTGTGAATTTCCTGCAAGGAGGAGATCGTGGAGATACTCCCAACCCAAACTGTTTTGGGTTTTTAAGATCAAAGACAATACTTCAAATTGTGCACAGAACCTAACTGCCAACTAGCACCAATCTTTTAATCCAGGTAAAATGTGGTCCCTGGAGCTAATGCTCCAGACAGTCAATCGTGCCCTCTGCCAGCTGGGGAAATGGAGCAGGGGAAACGCAGGAATGTCCATGATAGGCTGGTGGAAATCAATATCGCTGCTCTGTGCTGTTCAATATTGTTACTAATCTCCTTGGTAGGAGGGCGACAGTTGGACTTCGTTTCAAAGTGTGATCGACTACACTCTCCAGAGGGTCGTTAAAACCTTTTCCATCCAGCAAAGGTATGACGAAAATGGTTTGACTGTTTTAAGGGGACAAATGTGGTCGGTCTGCAATCAGGATACGCAACATCTATGTGGTAACAGAGGAAAGGATCCCCTTGTTCAGGGTGAATCTGCATTACAGACTTAAAACTGGTTTAAAGTCCTTCCTTCTGTTGTGTTTTTGCTTTTTTTGATGGGGCGTGGGGGACTTAGGAATCTCCAATGGATCCCAAGATTCTTTAGTGAAAGCCACAACCATTTCACTGATATATAAAGGGTTTTAGCATGGACGGTACCCTACGTCAGCAATATGGTATTCACCAGTGGGATGCAGCCATGGCACTTTTTGATTAGCACAGACATTGACCTCATCTGAATTTCCTTCTGAACTTCGTTCCAATTCTCACAGTAGCGGGTTGGAGGGGATGAATTTCCCCCCCTCAAAGACAATATCTATTTGTGAACTTTCGCAGTCGTAATGCAAAGTATCTTTTGCATGAGCAATTATGGCCCGTTTGCTTTGCAAAAGATCTGCTTCTGGTAGAAATGAACACTGCTAGATTTAGGCCTTAGCTAGACCTACCGTAAAGTCCGGGGGAGAGGAGGGGAGACCTCATGTTGTGAATAATGCGAGATCTCGCCCCCGTTTACATGTAAGGCATGACGGCCTCAGGAAGAGAGGTGTCATGCCCACAATTTTTTTATTTTTAAAGGGAAAGCAGTGCAGGAGCGCTCCAGTGACAAACAGTGAGTTGTTGTTTTAAAAAAACTTTCCCTTCTCCCCCCACCCTAACCCCGATGGGCGCAGTGCTCCTGAGGGGTGCTGTGCCCCAGCCGGGTAAACTTGTGGAAACGAGCCACACACTCCATGGTCTTGGGCTCAGCCCGGGACAGCAGAAAAAACAGGGTCAAAGGGTAGGGCTGTATCCCAGGGCCAGGGAGGGATGATCCCTCCCTGATCCTGGAATCCCCTGTGCATCATCTCGATGCACAGGGACAATCCTGGGGTTCGCCCCTTGATAAAGGCTGGTCTAGCCTTTGTCTGTTGATCTGGACCATCACACCGGCCTGTGTTTTGGGGGCTCTCCTTGGGGCTACGGGGTTCTTGTGACGAGCACCTCCACTCCAACTTTTACTGCTTCACTGCTGCTTATTCACTGAAGATGGGTGAGCACTCGGACATGATCCGAGTTCTTCCCAAAAAGAATAAAATGAAATAGACCAAAATGGAAAGAATTGGGATCGTTTTTAAGGCTCTGAAGATGACCTGCTTTCTGTCCCCAAAGCACCCTCCCTACCCGTTTTCACTCACCCAAATATTCCCCCGTCCCGTGCTTAGCTGGCCAGTGGCAGGAGCATCCGAGACAAGGGAGTTCTTTCTCTCCAACCTTCCTTTTCCATCACCTCAGTGGAAGAAGCTGGAAGCTTGCAAAGTTTGCCTCTCCTTCGAGGTGGGTTTTTCCGAAACCCCAAACATCTTTCCCTAATCTGGATTAGGAGTCCTTTGTTAGCACCTCATCTATTGACATTTATTTCTCACAACAATAAAACTGGAGCAATAAAATTGGGAAATGTATGTAGCACACGAGTGACCGAGGGGCCAATAAGCCTTCATCTCCTATAACTATCATAGCTTCCCGCAAAAAATCCTCGAATCCATTAGGGCTCCTTCGTGCTTCCAAATGCACAGAAATGGAAGGGACCATGTTTAAGTGTGCAATGTAGATATGCCTAGAGAAAGATTAGGGCCAGATCCACACCTTATGTCAAATCATTATGGTAATGCTATACCCCCCTTGTACACTTATGCCTCGCAGGACACACAATGTCATTTGTTGCAGTATTTTGGATAATGTGGGACGAAAAACAGGAAATAGCACTATGAAAGTGGTATATGGAATGCGTAATGTGCCTGAACAGTTATCAGTGCACTTCAATACCACTATAAAACAGTAGTATAGATCTAGCCTGTGTTTCCCTATGTTACATCATAAAGAGTTTAAAACACACACAAAAAGCATCCTGAAATTGAAAGTCATGCTGCTTTGTCCACCAGGTGGCAGTGTGAAGACCTTCTTCCTCTGCTATTCATGTTGGCTTGAAACTTTGCTGGCTTGTATTTTGTTATGCTTAGAGGACTTTGGTTATGTGCCACTTAAGAAGTTGACATTTTACTGCAAGTGTTTTAAAGTAGGAACAGGCAACTGGCAGCACAACAACCAGCCTCACAGTGGCTTTTCCATCTGGTGACCCAGTAAAGCCCCTAAATCCAAAGGACCCCCCCCCTCGAGTAATATATCACAGCTGCTTTCTTCCACTGCCTTTCTTTTACCACTGACACCTTACTTGGAATTCTAGTTTGGCTGAGAGTGAGTATGACCTAGCTCAGCTATTCACTCTGGTGCATGAGCCTAGACTCATGCAAATAGGTGTGAGCAGCTGAGGTGCATAATAATGGAGAAAACAGTGAACGAGCCTTTGTTGCTCGCCACACTGGAGAAAGTGAAGGTGGAGGTGCCCAGCCATAAGCAGCTATCAAGCAGATCTCTCTCTCTCTCTCTCTCTCTCTCTCTCTGTGGTTGTCAAAGGATGCCCCGCCCCCCAACTCCAGCTCATCTTCCGCTAGCTGGCCTGATTCAGTCTGCTGCAAATTATGCAAACCACAGGTGAAATTTGCGCAAATGATTTGCGAAATTTGCGCAAACGTCTATTTCTGGGGGGGGGGGGGAATTAAAAAAGAGAAAAATTCCCCAGAATTCAGGGGAAATATGCGGCTTGGTTTGCCCGGGTAAAGTCCAGCCTGAAAAGGAGTCCTTTTCACCTTTACTGGCCAGGAACATGCTGCTTGGGGAATGCTGGGAGTTGTAGTCCAAGACATCTGGAGGGCTCTAAACTGGAGAAGACTCTGAAGTGTTCGTCACCCTCCACTCCATAGTGTATATGAAGAACGCTTTCATTTTTTGCACACACATGGTGCCAGCTGAAACCTAACCGCCTCCACCTGTTCAACTCTTGCCTGATTTATTTTTATTTTTCTGAAGTCCCTCATCTTGCCTTGACAAGGCAATTAGAAAACTGAGCAAAACCCTACCTGGCGCTTGATTTGCTGTAACCGCCCCAGGAGAACCTCCCCGACGGTCTAAATATTTCAAACCTCTCCGCTAAGAACACGCTAAGGTGCATTACGGAGAGCGAGAGTGTAGTACTCACCCGGGGCGTGCGCTCGGCCCCGTGGCTTTGGAGTTGAACCTCTCTGCAAGGTCAGAATTTAAATTATACATCAGCAATTTACTTAAAAGCCGAGCCAGTCTTCAAGATGCTTGTCTTAACAAACATTCCACCCCCCCGCCCCCACTTCTGCTGCGTCTTTAGAGCTGCGTTTTGCATTGTCCGTAATACTTTGCTGTATTCCGTGTTGGAGAAGCTGGCTGCTTTGGTTCAGATTCCAAATTTATATATGGTTTAGGGTAAATATCGTTAAGTTCCAGGACGCCATTTCCCTCCTGCCAATTTACATTATGTTTGGGCATGCATGCACAGCATTCTCCCATTTGAGCTTCACTCTGTGTTGGGGGTCTCAAACAGGCCAGTAGGACCTGGACACCCCATTCACTTGTGTAGGGCACTGGGTCTCCCAGGGATCAGCACCGTACCCACTTCCAATCCTCGGTTTCCACAGCGAACTCAGCAGACTCGGGTCCGAGCTTCGAGGGCGCCCTCTAGGCTGCAGTACCAGCCTGCCAGAGCACTCTGTCAGCTGACACCAAAGGGTCAATCCCAAGCCATCAGGCATTATAAAGCCCTGGCACCAGGGCTTGCTTCTCATTCTGAGCAGCTGGTGTGAATTCTCTCCCTACTCCCATTGATGCTCTACGATTTCAGCCTGGCCTTTCTCAGCCTTGATCGCTGACTTGGAATGGCCCACCCTTGTTTCTGGCCTGGTTGGGCTAACAGCTAGCTAGCTAGCTAGCTCCCTCCTGGTCCCAGAACCTGGCTGCCTAGACCCTAACCCTTGCTGAGGCCTGCGGGCATGCTGTCAACGCAATCCCGGCCTGACTTATAAACAGTCAATGACAGCTGCAACTGAGTCCACTAAAATATAATCAAGGGAAGGCCAGAGTGATGTTGTGAGTTTTTCAGGGCCTTCTTAAAAAGCCTCCAATGATGGGGCCTCGGTGGATCCCCAATGGTGACTTATTCCAGATGTCTGGGGCCACTGCAGAAAAGGCCCTTGTCTTGTGTTGTTGTCCACTGACATGCTCTCATAGAATCATAGAATCATAGAATAGTAGAGTTGGAAGGGGCCTACAAGGCCATCGAGTCCAACCCCCTGCTCAATGCAGGAATCCACCCTAAAGCATCCCTGACAGATGCTTGTCCAGCTGCCTCTCACATGAGTTCAACATATTTGGAGGATTCCAGGTTGGGGAAGGCTAACTAAAGTTTTGTTTTGTTTTAAAGTGAGAGACAGCCTGAATTACAAAATCAACCACACCCATCTTCATGCAGGAACTACTCTTTGTGTTTGCATTTTAATATTCGTAAAGCTCCATGCAAATACAGCTTCGTCCCTCCTGAGTCTTTCGCTACTTGGAGGAACACAAAGCAGAGCGCAAGGCTTAAAATGCCTGGTGGGACCCAGGAGCTTGCGACGAACGCTTTTTGGTGGTTATAATTTTGGCCTTTTGGATGTCTGAAAGGGCCTCCCTGGGTAGCAGCTGTGCAATCAGCCGCGTTCCAAGCAAATCACCTCCAACGTGATTAAATAATTCCGACTGAACATTTCGTAGAAGAGTGATTTACAAGTTCAGGTGAACAAGACGGGTCTCCTTCTTAAATTGCTCACTTGAAAAATCTGACACTGGGTACTTACACATGTTCCAACATCTGTGCTGGATCTTATCATTCATTACAGGTTCCTCAGTCTTTGTGAAGAAACATATACAAGGGTGGGTGGGCAGAAGCTCAGACCGGGGGTCTAGCTGGCACAGCTGGAGTCCCAGTCTAGACATCTGGGGTTTCCCAGAGGCCCCGCCCCTTTACCTGTCCCCAGACCCTATCCTCAACCCTGGCATCATGCAGGGGTTCCCGAATTGTGCAGGTTTCCAAACCCCCCCCCCCCCAATTCTAAAAGGTTTAAATGCCTCTCCTAAGGGTTTAGTTACTGGCAGTAAGAGCCTTAAGCTAAAAAATATGCTGGTATTTTGGATATCTTGGGTCTGGGCGCTTTTGCTTTTGGTCCCTCCCACCCTGGAATATGCCCCGCCCCCTCAGCGCTTTTTCCAAAATGGAATGTGGACTGAACGAGGTTCAATATCCCTGATTTCAAACAAGGGGAAAGGGTGACTGGTTGGCTCTCCCTCCTTGTAGTTCTTAATCTTTAAAGCAGGCTTGGACCAGACAGCCCTTCAAGTAGGGGACATTTTCAAATAAAGGACCCTCCGCTGACACCCCTCGAGGACTTTCAGATTGACAACTGTCCTCTGACAGCTCTTCAAATAGAGGACTGGTCTCTGTAAAACAGAACACCTGGCCACCCTAGTTTGTGATCTTTGGACTTGGAAGCCCTTCAAATAAAGAATGTTTGCAAATGGAGGACTGCCCTCTGACAGCCCTACAAAATGAGAGTTGTCCTTTGTAAAATAGGACACCTGGCTGGCCTAACAGGCTGGCCCGCTGGGTTGATCAACTAGAAGCCTGTGCTGTTAGTGTTCCTGTTAAGCTATGGACCACCTTCCTTCTCCTTCTGCCATTGCTTCACCCCACCCTCAGCATGATGGGAGCTGCTCCCTCTGTCAGCCGTTCCGTCTCTGGCTTCATCCATTCATATATTTTCACATAACTAAGCCTGTAGACACTGGGTTTGCTGCTCACCATCCAAGTGCAACCTTGACCCATTTCTCCCGATTTCTATAAATCACAATAATATCTTCAGGGATCTCCATAACTTCTGGTCCAGCCTGCATAGGAGCTGATTTCATGACGTATGAGAAGACCTGTCCGTCGGCATTATAGATTGCTCTCCAGCGAGATCTTCATCTGCCAGAATCATATCTCTCTAGGGATATCTTTTGTTGCAGAGATTGGCCAACATTTTATATGCAGTGACTTAAAGTGGGGGAAAGGAAGGGCGCATATTTGGTGAAGTCTATGGAAACTGCCTGGAAGAAGCTAATAGGCCATTAAGTGCATATCTGACAACATCCACTATCAGTCTCCGCTTGCGATTATCTCTCTCACTCTCTGGGCCAAGCTAGATGTGACCAAATTACCAATCACATTAATATTTATTCATTTCTAAAGTAAATTGGCATAAGGAGATCTGTTTCAGAACCAAGGTGGGAGGGTAGTTCTTTTGCCCCCACTGTGCTCCCAGTGTGGATCCCACCCTTTCCCTGAGAGTGCTTATGTTTGCGCCAATGGAAGCTTTGCTCAATAGGCACATGGCGTGGGACGGGAGCAACATAATCTGGATGAAAACCCTGGCAGGGCAACAGATTAAAGCCTCTATCTCACCAACCATAGTCCTGGTCCATAGTTTGGGTCCCCCAAGCCAGGTATTTGAGTTTTTAAAAAGATGATGTCACACCTTGCTCTCCCAACACACACACCTGCCCTCCTTACCTAAATATATGCCGGTGACCAAGTTTCAGTACAACCTAAAGATGGTTGGTTGCAGAATATGGACCCTCTTAACATGGGGCTCAAGAACTCTATGGAGCAATGTAGAAGCTATGTAAGTTGAAAAAAATCCAAAGTGCAATCACTGAAAGGAACATTTGTCTTAGATGTTGCAGACGTGATTACGGTGCGCACAGCTGTATAGCTATGTCCCACTTAGGATTCCCAGGCCATGCATATGCATAAACCATCCAGACTGCTGCATGTGGATAAGTGACTTAACTCTGTGGTCCAGTTTGCACATAATGACTAATCCTGGCTGGGTTCACACAACATGACAACCCATTCTCAAGGCTGAGTAAGGGTTGAGTGTGGGTTGTCATTGAACCATGAGTTTGTGTGTGAACCCAGTCAAACTCACAAACTATGGTTTGTAGTTGGGTTGTGAGCTGTGGGTTGTTCATAGTTAACAAGCCATGGTTCACACAATACAACAACCCATGCTTCAAGAACAACTCATGGTTCAACGACAACCCACACTTTCTTGCTTGCCACTTCCACTTTCTTTCTGGATCCCAAAACAACAGAAAAAACATCCCATTTCTGAGTTGTTGTCAAGACATGCGAACCCAGCATTTTGGATTGTGGAGAAACAACCCAGAGTTTGAAACAATGATTTGTTGATGGGTTAAATCTCTGGATTGTTTTTTCCTCAATAATCCAGAGTGCCAGGTTTGCACATCACAACAACACCCCTGGACCCTTGGTTGTTTTGCAATCTGGAAAGAAAGTGGAAGTGGCCGTGTGAAGGACAACACACTCATTCCAGCATGGGCATGGCTAACTACGGGTTCTTTAACCCATAGTTAGCTGTTGTGTGGGAACCGGGTCACTGTGTATAAGAGACGGAAGGTAGGGCTATGGCAAGAGTCTGTGGGGTGGGTGGAGTCCAATGGATTCCTCTATGCTCACCATCCCGGACCCTGTTCACTGATGTGGGGCACTCACAGACCCACTCGTTGAGTACCCACAGCTCAGCAAAAACCCACCGAAGCTGCCCACCCCTTACCGAGCTGCCAGTTTGTGCAACAATGTTGGCTTGGGTATCTTTGGGAAGGGCCCTTTAACAGCTGCCATTTATGCAATGCTCCCTTCCCGGAAATGCTCAAGCCACCATTGTTGTGCAAAATGGCAACCCGGGATGAAGATGGATGGCCCTGTGGCTTCATCGGGCACTCAGTGAGCCATCGACAATCTTATGCCAGGGGTGGGCGGTGGCAGCAGCTCAGCAAGGGCCTGACAAAGCCAGGCGCAGGGCAGTCCATCCCTCCCTAACGGAAAGTCCTGCATCCCGTTCTTGGCAATGAAGCCACCTAAAGAATATTGTGCCTGTCCCCCACCCTGCCCCACATCAAGGCGCAACGACTGTGCCAAGAACCCAACGAGAAATTTCCCAGTGCAAAATCTGCCCCAGTGTGCTTTGTTGGCACTACAATGAAAGGCACAGACCCTGGGAAAGGATTCTTTAAAAGAACTGAAACTCTCCAAGCATTTGCATCTGTATTTGTGCCGCCTTCCTAAAATATTTATCAGTCCTTCCCCTGACATGTTCTGGGGAACACTTTATAATTCAAAGGGGGATTTTTATTTATTTATTTATTTATTTATTTATTTATTTATTTATTTATTTTTTAAGGAGTAGAGTAGAGGCTAATAACCCGCTCTCTCTCTCTCCCAGCCTGTGAGACCCTGACAAGGATGTTCCATCTGAGTGATAATTTGTATGTTTACTTTCTACAATCAGGTAGAAGTGCAGGAGCAGGATAAAGTGGAATGCATGAATAAAGAAACTAACCAAGCTGATCTACCCTACTGAGCTGAAGCAGATTTGCAAAAAGCTTTGACAAGCGCTGACTGAAATCCTTTCTTTTGCTGACAGTACAGGGCAGAAAGGGGGGAGGGGGAGGCACTCTTGATAAACTAATAATACTAAGAACGCATAAACCCAGCGCCCTCTTACTGTCCTTTCTATTACCTTTAGCAAGGGAAACGGCTTCATTCCTGGCCTGGATGGACCTGCCAGCTCTGTTGCAAGGCAGGTCAGAGCCCCGTCCAACAAAAGGACCTCCTCTTTTAAGGGCTGTCATGCGCTGCAAGGTGGTAATAGGGACTCACTTGTAAAATCTGTATTATGATTTCCAGGCTCCCCATCCTCCTCTGTTTCCCATTGCTGAAGACTTTGCTCCAATTCTGTACGCTGTTGTAGTTCCCACCGGGTGGCATGGGAACTGTAGTTTCCTAGGCCTCCCAATTCAGGTATGCGCCAACATTTCACCCAAGAAAATAGGAACTCACTTGGTGATATTATGATCACCATGCACTCCTTCCTCTATTTCCCATTGATGAAGACTTTGCTCCACCTTCTGTATGCTGTTGTAGTTCCCACTGGGTGGCATGGGAACTGTAGTTTCCTAGGCCTCCCAATTCAGTAAATAGGTCTGGGAGGCATAGGAAACTGCAGCTCCCATGGATTCTGGTAGAAAATGATGTGGAGGCTTGTGCATGATAAAGGATCCTTAAAATCAGGGGGCAGGTTGAGACCTCTGAGGCCACTAGATGCTTGAGAGAGTCTCTCGCACAAACATGTACATACATGATTTTGCATTTTGACCAGCCCCTACCCTGAAGACTCGATATGAGCTGCCCACATCTCCAAAATGAACCTCACACTGCATTGCATGGATGCATTTGGGTATAGTCAGCGCTCAGCCTATGCTGTCGAGAGACTGATGGTTATTTTTGATGTGTTTCCTCAGCATGTTGGAAGTGTTCCAAATGTTGTGGTCTAGGGGAAAAAAGTTATGCTGTGTTAACGGGCTTTCTAATGCATTTACTTTGTGTAGCGTCACCCCTTCTGGCTTGCTTTTTAAGGCACGCCGGTTTTTGATTAGTGGCTGTGTGGCCATGCACATTTGGGGAAAAGTCATCAAGTTTATAGAAAACCAAGTAGGGGAAAGAAATGTTCGTAAGAAATATTTTCTCTTTCTCTTTGACACACACATCACACACACACACACACACACACACACACACACGAGGTTGTGTTTGCTCCATAAGCAGGGCTGCAGGAGTGAAGAAAAAGCACACAGGATACAATTCAGCTTCCTAGGATTCGGAGCTTCAGGGCTTGTGTGTGTTCTGAGTGAACCCTGTGTGGGAAGATGCAACCTTGTGTTGTGTTCCAAAGGCATCTTGTTTTGTGAAGTCACTTCCCTCATAATATATTCCGTGTAGGAAAACAGTCAGCTGCAGCCTTGCGCCCGTGATGTAAATCCAGGAGACAGGTCTGACCGAAAGTCCTGTCCGAATGATTTACAGACAATAAACTTAATAGCTCCTCATTGACAGCAAATTAAATACGAACCCTTGGAATGGGTGATTGTAAAGGCTTTGACATCTGCCGGGGTCTTGACTCTGTTTAAAATATGTACATGGACACAAATCCTCAGAGCCTAAATGAAGCCGCTTGGGCTCCTGGCCAGATCCACCACTGTGTGGTCGCCATCCATAAAGAAGTCGCTGCATGTCTCCCCACTTTCCCCTGAGTAGAGGAAACCTTTTATGGGGCAAGTTCCCTTGTGAAGAGACAGTATTAGAATGCTTATGGACTTTTTGGCAATGTGTTTATTTATAAATACATAGAATCATAGAATAGCAGAGTTGGAAGGGGCCTACAAGGCCATCGAGTCCAACCCCCTGCTCAATGCAGAAATCTACCCTAAAGCATCCCTGACAGATGGTTGTCCAGCTGCCTCTTGAAGGCCTCTAGTGTGGGAGAGCCCACAACCTCCCTAGGTAACTGATTCCGTTGTCGTACTGCTCTAACAGTCAAGAAGTTTTTCCTGCTGTCCAGCTGGAATCTGGCTTCCTTTAACTTGAGCCCGTTATTCCGTGTCCTGCACTCTGGGAGGATCGAGAAGAGATCCTGGCCCTCCTTTGTGTGATAACCTTTTAAGTATTTGAAGAGTGCTATCATGTCTCCTCTCAATCTTCTCTTCTCCAGGCTAAACATGCCCAGTTCTTTCAGTCTCTCTTCATAAGGCTTTGTCAACATGAGTTGACTGTGGCAGGTCAATCAGTCAACCAGAAAAAGCCAACCTTTAAAGCAGTGTCAGGTCCTCCAAAAGCCAACAGTATGCCTTTGGAGTTCCCTCAAAGCGCCTTCTTCCAACAGGACTCCAAATCTCAGACTTCTGTCTCTTTCACTTTCATAATTAAATTTATAACTCGGCTTTTCCTGCAATGATCCCTTTTCTCCTTTCTGATCGTCACCACAACCCTGTGAGGTAGGTTAGGCTGAGAGTCGGTGACTGGCCACCGGGAGAGGCCGTAGCTCTTGCAGGCAGAATGTCCCAGGTTCAACCCGGCATCTCCAGGTAGGGATAGGAAAGAATCCTGCCTGAAAACCTGGACTGCTGCTACCAGTCAGTGTTGACAGTACTGGGATAGGTGGATCACGGGCTGGACTCGGGATAAGACAGTTGATGATGATAAAGTGGGAATTTGACTCTCCCCAGTCCTAGTTCAGTGCTCCAACTATTACACCACACTGGCTCAACTTGCTCACATGACCTGTTCATGAGTAGTATTTGCACAGTGACAATCTGGAGCTCAAAAGCCGGCCTACTGGAATTGGCAGGTGCTCTCTCCAGGGTCTCACAAAGGGAGAGGTCTTTCCCAACACTTCCAACCTAAGATTGTTGTAAACTGTCCGAAGAGCTCTGTCTATGGGGGCAATACAGAGATGCTGATGATGACGACAACAACAACAACAGCATTCCTGTAAGTAGAGGTGCATGCAAACCACGGCTTGTGCAACTGAGCTCTGATCTTCTCCCAGAAACAATCCTTGCCCCATGGCCATGGCAGAAGTTAAGCCTTCAGATGGGATGTCAGGATGGGAGCCCCCTGCTTTTTGCATGTCTCACATTGAGCAGTTATTTATTTGTTTGTTTTTATTTGTTTTTATAACCTGCCCTTGCTCTCAAGGAGCCCAGGGCAGCTCCATTGATCTGGGGTATATCCTTCATTCTGGTTGCTGAATTTCTATTTGTATCCACTCGTGCCCTGCTTGTGGGTTCCTGGTTGGCCCGTGTGTGAACAGAATGCTGAACTAGATGGACCCTTGGTCTGATCCAGCATCAGGGCTCTTCTTATGGTCTTAGGAAAGTAAGGTATAGGCTGCAGTCCTTTCCGTGCTTACCTTGGAGTAAGTCCCAATTGAACTTCTGAATAGATATGCATGAGATTGCACTGTTAATCAAGTAACTAGGTTAGTCACTTAAAAAAAAGCCCTTTAAATTGACTAAAAAGGTGTTATTGATTAATCAGACAGCATTTCTTCAAAGCTATTCAATTTATCCTTTTAAAAACTACACGTAGCAATCACCATCTTAAAGGAGATATGGGGATTCTTTTCCCCATCATATATATATATATATATATATATATATATATATATATATATATGTGCTTGCCTCCAAACAATTGTTTTTGTACATATGCAAATGCAACCAATCAACTAACATTCACACTATTAATCAACTAAGATTTCTTTCATCAGTTGACAGCCCTAATGGCAACATATCTGAAATAGCAATTTAGGTTATAAGAACAGACTCTTGTTGTCTTCAAGAATTGTCGAGAGTTGTTGCAGGAGATGTGAAAGTCAAGCCTTCCTGAATAATAGAGACCGGACAATCCCTGTATTTCCAAAAGATGCCAGTTTTTTCAGTGGGCTATTCCAAGAGAGAGAGAGAGAGAGAGAGGGAGGGAGAAGTGCATTTTCTCAGATTTTTCTGATACTAAAACCCATTTACTGCTGTTGAGGAGGTGGGGAAAAATCTCTGACAGGGGATTTAGCTCCTGCTAATCCTTAAGCAACTTGTTTTGACTGAGCCTTTTTGGGCATTCCCCCCTCCTCCCTCTCAGTAACTTCTGATTTGCTGCAAAAGAGCAATTACCGATTTGTCCTCCAGTGTCTTTTTAATGCATGTTTGTTAATGAACTTCATGTATGTTCAGGAGTAGCAAGAGAATCCGGTTAAACTTGACTGCACCCCCTCTTTCCTAGACCTTCATTCCTCCCCCACACACCCTTTTCTCTCTTTCCCTTTTGCCTCTGGGCATCTGGAATCTGGATTTCATTTAGTTTGTCATGTGGTCTTCTCAGCAGATTCTCTGACGAGAGTGACTGGAAAGTGTGCCCGTTTGCTATGTACGGTGCACTTTCCAAGCATAAAGACATTTCCTCATCTTTCCCATGGAACCTGGCTATGCTGGCATATTTTGTACACAACATACCATTTTTTATTACGCAGTGCCTATGTTTACTTTGCCTTGCCTTGCCTTACCTTTTTTTTTTTTTTTTTTTTGCAATTCAGGACAGTTTCTGCCCAAACGATGGTACCCCTGTTTGTACGCACAAATCCCGTCTGTAGATGGAAAAGCTGTTTTTGTATCAAGGTAGCACCATAATTCTCCAATGGCATGCCAGAGGCTCCACAATAGCACACCTCGGCCCTTTCTACACCGAAGGATTATCCCAGGAAAATGGAAGGATCGTCTTTGCCTGCTCCTGGGATCCACTCAGGATCCCAGAGCGACCATTTGGATGCACTGGGATGATCCCAGGATGATCCCAGGAAAAAAGGCAGGTGTAGAAATGGCCCTAGCTTGCGGTGGGAATGAAAATAATTAATCATAAGCCAAACCACCCAGAGAGGAGGCTACCCGCTGCATCTCTGCCTGATTCATGGTTCTAGCCTTGCTTCTTTCAAGCCAGCTTCCTCTGAGACCAAGTCATTGTGATGCATCATCTTTGCATTTGAGGGAACCGGAATATTCCTGGTGCAGATGCATGGTGAAAAATGGCTCTTCCACCAGAGGGGGGCTGCCTTGTTGCATCTCTGCATGAGTTTCTCCTTCTGCAGTCTCATCTGGAGGTTTGCTCAGTAACAAAGGAGGCAGACCATTTCAGAAGCCTTGGAGAAGTGAACCAGTGGAGGCGGATGACTCCCATGTCAGTGGGGCAGTGAATCTGCTCCAAGTTTGGTTCTGATGTTGCTGTGCAACTCTGTTTGAACTTGGAGAATCACCTGTGTTACAAAAGAATATGCTAGCAGCATAGCAAAGCTGTCTGCAAAGATTCAGAATGGTGTGATCTCCTTTCTAATTTCATAGTGAGTTGCTTTTAGTAACCATCCATCAGCAACATGAATGTATAAAGCAGGTCTCTGCCCTCATGAGCTTACAATCTGCATTCTACAAAAGGAAGCACAGAGTGACACATTTACTTTCTAATGGGACTATCTTTATGGCTGCTTTGTTTCATCAGTTTACCCCCTATGTCATGAAATGCCCTGATGCTGAAAACCAAACCCTTTTCCCTACTACATTTTGCAGCATCTTAGCAACCCTAGAAGAAATGTTCAAAGCTTTCCTTAAGTTATAATTTGGCTTTCTCAAACAGAATTCTTTTTCTCTTTCTTCTCTTTATAGCATCCTAGATTATTTTTCCAGATTCCTCTCTCTCCCCCGCCCCCCCCACTCCACCCCATGCACATTTAAAGAGAGTAGTAACGGCATTCCGCTCATGAATATGTTAGTGGGCCATAAATTATGGATCAACTGGCGTTCGGAGCACGGCTGCATTGCAAAACAAAGCCACTTTGGAACATTTTGCCTTTGAATCTTGGCACACTGAAGCTGCATGCGCTGTGCACGTGCCTCGCCCTCAAAAAAAAAAACAACCTCTCTCTTGTCACTTGTAAATACCTCTGAGGCTGTTATCAGATGAAACCAAATCAAGGCAAATCAGCTACTTCTTCACTAGGCAATGAGAAATTAATCTGCAAGCTGATTAAGGCCATATTCTTGCTCCCAATTACTTTGGGTGCAAGTGGCACTTACTTCTGAGTAGAGCTGTCATCCTAGAAAGACCGTAATCTTGGTCCATTTGTCAAATTAGTTTAATTGATTAAGACTGTGTAGGTTTGCATAGAACTCAGGCACCACTGATTTGCCAAGTCATATTTGTTTTGAAGGGAACCCCACCCCCATAGATGACATAGTATAGGCCTTAGCTAGACCTAAGGATTATCCCAGACAAATGGAGGGGTCATCCCTGCCTGCTCCCAGGATCATTTGCATGAACAGGGATGATCCTGGGACAATCCAGGGATATAGGCCTGGTCTAGCCATGGCCTTTGTCTCACTCAAACTGGTGTTCTCCAGAGGTATGGACTACGACTCCCATAAACTCTGACCATTGGCCATGGTGTTTGGGGTTGATGGGAATTGTAGTTCAAAACATCTGGAGGGTACAGGGTTTGGGGAAGCTGATGTCATCAGATGTGTCTCAGCAGTTGCCATGGTCATGATTCAGATTTGTAGCAGTGACTTGGACAATGACTAAGACGGGGCCTTGCAGTGGTTTTTTTTAAGTGCTTATATTAAAAACAATTCAAACATTTTTAAAGTGTTGCCCAATTAATCAGGACTTCAATTAAAAGGTGTTTGTTTTTTAATCTACTCATTTAATTGACTGATAGAGTATTGCAGAACCCTCTTTTTGAGTCAATGTAGGTATCATGGGCCTTCCATGAATTTTGGGGGGTGATTTCATCCCCTCAAAATTGGGAAACGGTTTCAGGGTTCCAGCCACTTGCCTGCACCCCACTACTTGATGGCCATCAGTAGAAGGCTCTCTGCATTTTGCATCATCAACATGAATGAACCACACCAAAAACATGATATGAAATAAAGAACATCAGAAATTATTAGGGGATGTGACAAGATTTCAGATGACATTGTTGCAGTCTCAGACTCTTGCCTTCAGCAACATTATCTAGAGGAAGGTTTCTTGCTTCAGACATAGCCTGTAGTAAAGCACAAAACGCCCAAGTTTGAAGGAGAAAATGGTCTTGCCATGAAGCAACGTGAAGCTATACCTTTGTACCACAGATGCCTGGTTTCTTCTGTTGAGGTCCTTGGATGATATTGAACGTTGCACAAGTGGACTTCCATCCATGCAATGGAACCTTCCCTTCCTGTCCTTCCTCGCCTTGGTTACCTTGTAGCTTCCTGGCACACGTGTCCACAAACATGACTGCAGATATTTGTCATGAGTGCAGGATTAAAGTGAGGAATAGCTGCTTTGAAGCAGAGCAAATTAATGCACGGACACCTGTTAAGCATTAACAACACAGACTTTATTTTGGTGTGTGTATTTTACAGGAGAGAAAGTTGCTTGGTTAGTGTAGCACATGGACCATTAGTATACTACTACTATAGCATAGTACTTCACTAGTACCTTAATATACTCATATATTTCTCTGTGCCTTCGACAACAGTGTCAGCTAAGGCTAGTGTGTCTCCTCTGAATGAATGCTTGGAGGCGGTAATGGGCTGGATGAGGAAAAACAAACTGAAGCTGAATCCAGACAAGACGGAGGTGCTCGCTGTCAAAGGCCACAGCCTGGGTTTGGAGGTGTGTCAACCTCTGCTGCTCCCAGATTATGGAATGACCTGCCAGGAGAGATTCATCAACTTAACAGTCTTCTGGATTTTAAGAAAGCTATAAAGACTGATCTCTTCTGGCAGGCCTACCCAGTTGAATTTTAAGATGCCTTTTAATAATGTATTAGTTTTAAATGTTTTAATTATGTGTATTTTATGGCGTTTGCATTTGTGTTGTACCCCACCTCGATCCGGAGGAAGAGGCAGGTAATAAATAAATAAATATATTATTATTATTATTATTATTATTATTATTATTATTAGTAGTAGTAGTAGTAGTAGTATAGCAGCATGAACCATTAGCATAGCACGTGGACAATGCTTAACTTTTTGGCACCAGATTAAAACTTTCCCACTTTTGTCAGGAGTTTGACAGCATCTAATGAGGTTTTAAATCAGGCTCCAGGTTGTTATTGGTTGATGGTTTAAAAATTGTTTTTTGAGATACATGTTGTCTCTGTGTGCGCTACTTGTGTATATATTTGTATGTGATTGGTTTTGTATTTTTTAATGGTTTTACATTTTTGTGAACCGCCCAGAGAGCCAATAAATGAAATGAAATAGTCTAAACATGGAGAAAGATGGAGGTGGGTTGGGTTATTGTTTGACAAATACAGAGTGGGAGGAGGGTGCTGTGGAAATAGAAAGGAAGGTTGCTGGAAGCTGTACACTGGGGCAGGGGAGCATGAGTGCTGGTGAATCACCTTGGAGAGCTCCTTTAGAGTTTTGCTTGGTTCTGAGTGAAACCTGGAACGGATTCACTGACTCACTGGTATTGGAGCCATCAGCTTCCACTGTCCCCACCCTTATCCCTGTGTGTGTGTATCCATGCATGTTTGAACATACATGCAACCCTCGTGATTCCTTAGCAACACCAGGTTTGCACCTCAGAGCCAAGAGGGTTGCGCGCAGTTGTGACAGATAAAAATGACTTTGTCTGAAACTAGGGGGAACATAAAAGAACCTCACTCCTTGACTGGTCATGGATACCCAGATGCTCACAATGGGCCCAGCTACCTTCTGGCCTCCCAGCTTTTGTTTATGAATTCCCTACTTCCTGTTGCACCTCACATCCTGTGGTACTTCCTGTTGCACCTCACATCCTGTGGTACTTCCTGTTGCACCTCACATCCTGTCCTGGCTTGACACAATGACTGGAGACTTCCTATTTATTTATTTATTTATTTATTTATTTATTTATTACATTTTTATACCGCCCAATAGCCGAAGCTCTCTGGGCGGATCACAAAAATTAAAACCACAATAAAACAACCAACAGGTTAAAAGCACAAAATACAGTATAAAAAACACAACCAGGATAAAACCACACAGCAAAATTGACATAAGATTAAAATACAGAGTTAAAACAGTAAAATTTAAATTTAAGTTAAAATTAAGTGTTAAAATATTGAGGGAATAAAAAGGTCTTCAGCTATCTACACTATAGAAGTCATTTATGATTGGCTGGTTTTAATCAATTCTATACCACCTTTCCTCCTAAGAGCTCAAGGTAGCTAACAACAAACATAAAGCCATAAATTGACCATTTTAAACATCACTTACCATGTAACTTGTCGCGCCCTGACTGTGGAATGCCCTCCCCTTGGAGGTCCGACTGGCGCCAACGCTGATTTTATTCTGGCACCAAGTGAAAACATGGCTTTTAAACAAAGCTTTTAATGGTTGAAGTTGGCACATTGTTTTAACTGTTTTAAAAGTTTTACTGCTTTTAAATTATATATTGTTTAAACTTGGTTTATGGTTTAATTTGTTTTTAGCAGTGTATATTTACTGTTTTATACTGTATGCTTTTATCTGTACACCGCCCTGAGATCTTATTGATATAGGGCAGGATATAAATGTTTTAAATAAATAAATAACTCAAACACAGGGCACCAAAACAGCCACAAGGAATGACAAAGAATAGCAGCAGGTAAAACAGTTTCAGGTTCATTCCTTCTCCAGAAGAACCATGTAATTTTTGAAACAGAGGTCAGGATCTAGGAATTAGCAACACTCTCGCCGAGCTGTTATTCCCAGGATTCTTTGGGGGAAGCCATGGCAGTTAAGCTGGTGTAAAACTGATGCGAATGTGGAGTAGAGACGGATCCTTCCTGAGCCTTTGGAGGATCAGAAATGATATCAAGGTCAGCTCTTGTGCGTGTTCAAATGGGAAGAGGCAATTGCAACTCCATTATACAATGGCTTCCTTTGCATCTTTAAATGAACACATCTTATTGTCTTCTAAGCTTCTTTTTCTTTTCTTTTAACGAACAGAATACAGAAATGTGATCTCGCTAATTATAGCATGGGGCTCTCATGGTTTCTATTAAGAAGCCACTCAATCCCTTCTTAATCTCTAAAGGGGCAGGCAAATTAGTTCGTATTCTAGTTGTAAGGTTGCTCAGGATCAAGGCAAAGATGTCTGAGCAGAGGAGGAAACCTCCGAACGTTGCATCTGTTGAAAGGCTACTTCCTCTCTTTACCAGTAATTACTTTCAGTAGCATTGCGTCGGCCCGTAAGCTATTAATTATGTCGGATGTATGAAAGATGACAGCTTTGGGTAAGCACATTAATTGGCTAGCAAGAGGGAAGGGGTAGTTGTTCAAAGAAGACATCTCTTGGTGCACTGAACACTGCACAGCTCAAAGATTATTATTATTATTATTATTATTATTATTATTATTATTATTATTATTTCTTTAAAGGAAGGTATCTGGGTGAGAAGAAGGTGGTGGCGATCCGGGATGAACGATCCAACATTGTAGGTTTTGCATGATAAATGGCACCAGGCCTCACTGGGATGCCCACCGTCTCCAAATGTGAGCGGTGTTCGCAAAGCAGTTCATATATCTTGCGGATCGAGCCTTCTGGTGCTTTGGACTTGCGCTGCAAAGTGAATAATAGCTGCAGCTTGCTGGGGCAGCAGTTCAACGCGAGGCAGGCATTGAGAACGTGTTGCACTGGAGAGCGGGGTTCTGAAGTTGTAGATTTCCACAACTGAGTGGCCTTGAACAATGTTGACTCAAGGATTTCTAAAAAAAACCCAACCACATGTATATATGGTGGCCATAATGCATTGAGCAGCTTTGGAATCAGTCTACCACCCCAGCTTTTTCCACCTTCAGAAGGTCGTTGCTTCCCACCCTGCTAAGACAAATTAACGTTTCATGGGTTCGGATATGCCTTGGACCTTGAGTTCAGAAAAACCATGTTTGAAAAATCAGTGCCAGGAGCAAATAAGAGCATTGTTTCCCCCCACCTCCATGCAGTAGCAAGCTCAAGGAAGGGAGGGGACGTTCCCTCAGAGGAGAAAATGGAGAAGGCCATAAGTCAAGGTTCCTTCGGTGTCCTGCTTTGATGAGCAGAGGAGACAAGAGACCCACTTAAAGAAACATGGCAATGCGCCAAGCCTCTGTGCCACCTTATGCTAAACCCAAAATAGTTAGCTTCCTCTGATTTTTTTTTTAAATACTCCTGGTATGAAGTCATTAGGAAAGGGTTGCTTCAACCGAGTTAAGATGGCAGGCAATGGTTCATCCTGCGTCGTGCAAGAACTTCCAAGGTTGCAACGAGCGCTCCCATGCTTATCATTTCCCTTGTCTAATCGCTTAATTACTTTGGTCTCATTTGATCTCATTTTGAAGGTGACCAAATATAGCAGCAGCAGGAAGGCAGGGACTTTCACTGCTGCACGTGAAGGCAGTGGACGGGGTCCTTTTAGGTTAAATACTGGGATGGAATTCTTCCTGGGAGCGGCTTAGGCACGAGGGGTGTCCCTAGGCAAGGGTGGAACCTGGACGGAGCCATACAAATGTCTGTACAAGTATCAACTGACAGTTTGGGGGAGATCATTAAATTCTGTAATGTCCTTTCTTCAATTTGGAGTAAATGTATTTTCTAATGGCAATAGATGGTCTCATCTATCTATCTATCTATCTATCTATCTATCTATCTATCTCTGATCTAGAGGGTGTCTATTTATTTATTTATTTATTTATTTATTTTATTGTTGCATTTATATCCCACTTTTTTTCCTCCAAGGAACCCAAGGCAGCGTACATAATCCCCCTTTCCATTTTATCCTCACAACAACAACCCCGTGAGGTAGGCTGGGCTGAGAGTCTGTGACTGGCCCAAAGTCACCCAGTGGGTTCCCATGGCCGAGTGGGGACAAGAACCTGGATCTCCCATCTCCCAGTCCGACACTCTAGCCACTACACCACACTGGCTCTCACGCCACACTAGCTCTATATGCAGTGGTGCTGCATTGTTTATATGACTCAGCTGCCAACTTGCAACAACATTGGGGTTTTACCTTTGCTCCGAGGTCACTCCGTTGTTTCATAGCATATAGACAACACCCTCTGGCTTCAGTTTGGGTGTAAGTACAGGAACACAGGGCAGGGGGTAGACATAAATAAGGGAATGGCCACCTACCCTGTGGTTTTTCCTGGCTGGACAGCCAGTGCCCCCTCCTGCCCCATCTACTGTAGCTTTTTTTATTTCGTCTCACAGCACCGATGCTGCAGGCTTTTGAGCTAATCAACTTCCCATGCATCGTCGTATAGACGCCTCCCAAGTGTTACAGTTCTGTGCCTGAAAGGCACACACCTCTCTTTTCCCTCAAACGTCCCCAACCCTGTAACTACCTCCTTCACCTCCAAACTCACAGTTTTCTCCACCTGCCTTGATGTCATTGGTTGATCCGTTCTGCTGAAGTCTACAGCCACGTCTGACTCCTGCGGCTTTTCTGTGCTTGAGTGAAATTGCGGGATCCACCCCCTCCCTCTGTCCCTCCCTCCCCATGATGGGTGTGGTGATGGGAGTTGTTGTGATCCAACCCACTTGAAGGGCACCAGGTTGGGGGTGGAGTGTTCTATCGCATGTTGAGGATGTACTGGAAGCAACCTTCCAAAAAGACATAATTTTGAGTGTCTTGAGTACCTCTCACCATACGTCCCCCTAATTTTCTATAATACACCTCTGTATGCTGGACTCATTTACCGTTTCTTCTCTACCCACTGAACATCTCATTACATAGCCCCCATTTCTTCCCCCCCCCATCCAGCGGGATGGGGGAGAAAATAAATCACATCCCGTATATTCCCAGGGCAATTTCAACTTTAAAAAAGGATATCAACATGAAGGACAATTGCAGTGTTGAGCTGTCATCTTGTCCCCACAGGTACCATGAAAAATTACTGCCAATAAAATAACATTTTTCAAAATGTGACACTACCCTTAAATTTATCTTCCGCAATAAATGGGTTCTGGGAGAGAATTTCAGACCATTTGAGCATAAACTATTCTTCAAGCACTCAATAATAGATTACAAATGAATTGCATTATTAATTTATAATAGAATAATTGTTTTGCTTCAGCAGTCACTTTCAAGAATTCGGGCAGTAATTTTCTCTGCTTCTTTATCATCTTAAAGATATTTTCCCCAAAGGAAAAAAAGAAAAGAAAAGAAAAGGAAAGGAAAGAATGAAAGAGCAGAAAAAAGATGGAGAGGGGAAAAAAAGTTGTATATGGGTTCAGGCTGACAAAAGTCTGGAAATTTCATATTAAAGGCCGATAGGAATGAAAACCTGAATTTGGTTTGCTTTCTCCAAAGATCGCTTGCCACGTTATAGCTGAAATCCTCAGATTGGTCCTGTATTTGCGAGGTGATTACTGACCGGCTCACTCGGAAGAAACGATGGATCTGTGAAGGCATTCTCTCACTCTTTATTCTTTACCTGAGTGGACGTGGTTCAAGCAGTGAAGGGTGGTGGCTCCAATATTCCGGGTTTCAGTCAGAACTCTAAAGGTTCTCTCCAAGGTGCAAACCATGGGAAGCCCTTTGGATATTTATTTATTTATTTATTGCATTTCTATACCGCCCAATAGCCGAAGCTCTCTGGGCGGTTCACAACCATTAAAACCATCAAGTACAATTCAAGGTATAAAACAAACCACCGTATAAAAACACAATATAAAAGGACAATATGAAAGCACAACCAGCACAAAACCGAGCGACAAGGCAGAGATTTATATGGATTTACAATACAAGTTTAAAACAGCAATGTTATAAGACTAAGATGATAAGGTGGGGAAATACTGGGAAAATAATAAAAAGGGTTTCACCTGGCGTCGAAAAGAGTAGAACGTAGGAGCCAGGCGAACCTCTCGAGGGAGCTCATTCCACAGCCGGGGTACCCCTTGTTCTGACTGAAACCTGGAGCGGATTCTTTTCTCCAAATTTGCTTTCTGCTTTGTGTCCATTTGGTTACTAGCTGGCTTTGAGCATTCTCTATCTCAGTGGTTCCCAATTGGGGGTCCGTGTAACCCACCCAGGGGGTCTGTGGCACCATTCACATATTCACCATTTATTTCTGGAGTCCACTGATGACCAATTCCTACCAGAAGTAAAATATAACATCACTGAGCACCTCTGTGATTTAGCAACTAGCTTCAGAGATTCCTTCCCTGCACCTAATCCTGAAAACTCATGGAAAAGGAATCCTTTTGAATGTGGTGATGTACAGCTAACAACTCTATCTGCGGAAGAGCAAGATGCACTTGTTGACGTGACTTGTGAGGGTTCATTGAAATCATTTTCCAAAGAATATAGACTGGACCAATTCTGGGTGAAGGTTTTTCCTGATTTTAAGAAGTTAGGTGAAAAAGCTTTGAAACATCTAGTTCCTTTTTGTTCCACCTATCTTTGTGAACAAACATTTTCGACATTTTGTTATATGAAGAACAAGCATAGAAATCGGCTCGATGTTGATCCAGATTTGAGATTAAAAGTAGGAAATATTGAACCGGATGTGGAAGGGATTGTTTGGGACAGAAAGAGGCATGATTTCTCCCATCACATTTAGGTTTAGTAGCTGCTTGACAAGTATTAATTTGTTCAATTGTAAACTAGACGTTAGTAAAATTAAATTCGTCTTTATATTCCTAACTAAATCATTGTCATTTTTGCGTGGTAATATCACAAATATCACAAATTTTATGGTCTGTTTTTTTAGTATACCTAAAATCCCTTGCTTATTAGGGGCTACCCCTTATTTTCTCCAAAAAATTGCTTCGCACAGGTAACTACCATAGAGATAACATTTTTTTCAAAAGGAGGGTGTCCATGGCTTGACATTTGAAAAACAAGGGGTCTGCAGTACTTAGCTAATTGGGAACCACTGCATATTTTTGCTATTCCTCAAAGGGCAAATGGTTCATTTTACTACGGTTGTCATCCCGTTACGTTCCTGACATGGCTTTGGCTTCGTTGCGCACTGACGCCTGTTTCCAATTTTGAAAAAAAGAAAAAACACCACTGTGTTTAAAGACAGACTTATTTTTCTGTTGAGCGGCACCGTTCCACCTTCCTGCTGCTTCTGTTGGAAGTCAATGACATGCAGCAGAGCCGCTGTGAAGGAGTGAACACAAGACAACCCCATAAACATCATGGCAGGATAGAGAAAAGGCTTGTTTATTCTCCCAGCCCTTGAAGTCCCTGAAAAGTGTTAAGGTGACATAAACACAGGTGCAGGTGGGAGAACATGGTTCCTGGTTATGCTTTGGATGATTATGAACATCTGAAAGTTACTTCATAAAGACGTTACACTGTGATAGATTTTGGCGAACCGGAACAGGGTTACCCTTGATACAACCCAGCTGTAAGAGCTTCAGCCTTTTTGAGGAGATAACTTTGAGAAAAGCAAAGTACACGCAAAAATCGCCGAGGGCTGATTCAATGGTAGATTTTTTTTTCCCCTTTCCTTTTTTTCTCCTAAAGCAAAACGTCAAGGCAAATTGGGAGGTTCCTGCTCTGGTGGATCATCTCAGAAACTTCAATAAGATGAGCAAAATTTCCAAGAGAGGTTCAAACCGTCCCAACTTAGGTTCCACAGAAGACTCAATGCAAGGCAGGATAATGGCCATTGTAGCTGACTAAGGCCACAGCTAGACCTAAGGTTTATCCTGGGATCATCCAGGGTTCACCCCTGCCTGAGCATTGGATCCCCTGTGTGTCACCTAGATGAACAGGTTTGACCCCTGGACGATCCAGGGATAAACCTTAGGTCTAGCTATGGCCTGAGTGTCACCAATCTCTGCTCAAGCATCTGGCCCTGGTGAACCGTGAATTCTCTCTTGCAAAATGAAAGGAGTCCAGCAGCAGAACAGTCTGTTAATGCTTTAGTGGTGCTTGCTCTGAGGAGCAGCAAGTAATGCAAAGAGCAGATTGGCCCAAATCCTGTTGTATGCTGTTGATTCACAGGGAGAACTCGAAAGAGAGTGAAAGAGATGTGTGGCCTGCTCATAAGCCTATAATGCACATTTTGTTGGGGACTGGATCCAGATTTATCCTCACCACAACAACCCTGTGAGGTAGGCAGGGCCTCCAATCCCCTGAAAATGCTACACAGAGAGTCAAGAAACATTGCTAAATGGATTGACATGGGGGGGGGAGGGCAGAACCCCAAATTATGGGGGAAGGCCCCCAACACAAGCACAGCCCTTCCTCTCATGAAAGCTCCTTTTCTCTTGTAGAAGGCAGATCCTGGATCCAGCTGGGAAGGAAGGAAGGAAGGAAGGAAGGCCCAATGGGCCTCCAGATGTTTTGGAGAAGGCCATCCTAGAGGGTTGGGCATAGCCAGGCATATTTTGCCAGTGAGCAGTGAGGGCTCTGCTTTCTGAAGAAGGATCCATATAGTACATGCTCATGCCCACCCTCTAGCCTTCTGTTCACTCAGTTGTGGTGAATATTTTGATACTTGTTTTTGCAGTACTCCCATCCAACAAGAAAAAAAAAGGAAATCACCAAAGAGGTGAAACTGTTCTTGACCAAATCAACCTGGCAATTTTGTTTCCACCTCAGCCCTAGTTTCCATCATTAGTGTCTCTCTCTCTCTCTCTCTCTCTCTCTCACACACACACACACACACACACACACACACAGAGAGAGAGAGAAAGAGAGAGAGAGAGAGAATGTATGAGAAATTTGGAAGACACCCAAATTTTGGGGACACCCAATTCCCATCACCCCTGACTGTTGGCCATGAGAGGTGGGCCTGATGGGAGCTGAAGACCACCATCTGGAGAACACCAAGTTAGGTATGGCTACTCTAGGAAAACAAAGGTGCTGGAGAGGCAGAGAGAGAGAGAGGGAGAGGGAGAGGGAGAGGGAGAATGGGGCCTGCTTTTACTGCACAACCTTTCACTCAACAATGTCAAGTTTCTCTACATTTGCTGACTTGGAGGGGAAGCAAAGTGCTAGCATCTGAACGGTTAGGAACACCATGTGACTAGTTCAGGAAGTGCCAACCTCACTCTCCTGTGGTTACATTTGTCCTCAGTGAGGACTCACTCTGTGATCCCTGATTGGCTTTCTGAGGAGGAGGTAGGAATGGTGTTGAAGCACCAGTCACAACTCCAGGAAATAATGACTGTGAACAATGCAAAAGAAAAGTAAAGCCAAGTTATCTATATATTTAAAAGAGGCTGAAACACTTGCAGATGAATATTCGGCACAGCTTTGCTGACAATATGGCACCCAGAAAGAGCATGATTGTGTAAGGAGGGCTCAGGGCTCAGGAAATATCCTTCCGCCCAAAGTCACGTTCTACACGTACGTCTTTCATCTGTGTTGGAAGCCAAGTCACTGGTTGTAACTTTTCCAATTAATTCGGAGATGTTGTACTCCCTCTGTAGAATTTGAGAGGTTCCCTCTGTTCATGACAAGGATACATGAGGGAGAGTTAAAAAGGTCACACTTCCTTCGTGTATTTAAAATCTTGTTCTTGAGTTGCAAGTTCCTTAACTCTTTGGAAGGTCTGAAGCAGCAGTCATTTTGGAGTTTATGAGCAAGCAAGCTAAGCTACAGCCAAGCCAAAGCCCACAGACACACACTGACCTTTTAGAAACTGGAGATAATGGCCAAGGTTGTGTGGATACAGTGCCCTTTTGTCCAGGGAGGGACGGTGCTGTTTCAGTTCCAGGTGCTGCAACTTCTGACCTTTTTATTCTCCGTGGCTGGTTTTAATTGGAAAGATTACAATATGAATCCGCTTCAACGTGGAACTTGGGTGGCTTTGAATCGCGGTGTCAGTTAAAGATGGCTGGGCTTCCAGAAGAGCGGCCAGTGAGATATGCTCTTCTGCTAGATATAAAGGCTGAAATGACTTGTCTAGTTGTGAATGTAAGGTGACGTTTTCCAGGATGCTTATCCAACATTAGTCCTCCCTGCTTCTTTGTCCCCAGCATAGATACCGTATTTCTTCGACTGTAAGACGCCATCGATTGTAAGACGCACACTAATTTCAGTACCACCAACAGAAAAAAAGCTTTGATTCTAAGAATAATAATCACACCCGTAATTCTAAGATGCACCCCATTTTTAGAGATGTTTATATGGGAAAAAGTGCTTCGTAGAATCAAAGAAATACGGTATATGCTACCTCTTGATATGGAGGTTCCATTTAGTTGTCATAACTAATAGTTGGTACTAGAATATTTTTAATGAAATATTTGGGAATATCCCCATGGTTAAACTCCTACTTTTCAGAGAGAGTAGCTTGCTTCATTCAGAGGGAAAGCTAAATGCAGAAAACCAGATTCCAGCTAGACATCAGGAAAAACATCCTGATGGTTAGAGCAGTACGATAATGGAACCCATGACCTAGGGAGGTGGTGGGCTCTCCCACACTAGAGGCCTTCAAGAGGCAGCTGGACAGCCATTTGTCAAGCAAGTTTTAAGGTGGATTCCTGCACTGAGCAGGGGGTTGGACTCGATGGCCTTATAGGCCCCTTCCAACTCTACTATTCTATGATACCATTAATCATATAATTATTACCAGGCCTTTGATCATTATTACCAAGCACAGGGGGTTTTCACAGGAGATTCAAATAACTATATAATTAGATAGGTATTTGAATGCCTCTTCTAAAATGGTGCTTCTCATCTGCAATTTATAAATAAATTTCAGGTGAGAAACACCATCTTAGAAGGGGCATTCCGTCCTGTGTGATGGAGAATGCCTCTTCTAGTGTGATGCCTGCTGCAGCCCGTAAGATGCATAATCTAAGAACAAAGAAAAGTATGCTTTCCGTTCTTTGTTTTTCTCATGAGCATATTAATATAGGGTTGTTGTTTTTGTGGTGTGTGTTAGAGCTGAGGTGTAAGTTCTTCTAGGAGAACACATTTGTCTTGAAATGTGATTGGGGTGGGTGGGTACAGTGGTTAAAGATGCCCCAGATCACCTACCCCATTTCCACTTTCTTGCCACTGGTGGTTCAGAGGAAGTGTTCTTCTTGCTGGCTGACAACTACCACCCTGCACTCAGGTTCCCTTGGAACATGACGCTGTCTCATCATTCCCAGGAGACTTCTGGGAAATAAAAGCAATGCTTCCAGCTGTCCTCAGGAGCAGCCCATTTCAGGTGATGCCTCCTGTGCTGCAAGCTCAAAAACCGCTGAAGCCCCCTCCCCAATTTTATCGTCTGCAAATAGGATAGTAAAATGGGAAGGGGGTATTTTGGCTCAGCCCTACGTTGCACCAAGGAATTGCTCAACTAAAACTCATACTGTTTATCAGCTAAGACTCTTTTAAATTGGGTGACAATCCTACTTCTTATCTGAGATGTCTGTGTCTGGGACGTCGGATGCTCTAAACATTACACGGCAAATTTGAAAGAGGTCACTAGCGTTAAGGTCATGTGCCGTGTAAAATTGTCCTGTAATTCGGTCCAAGACCGTCTGCATTTTGTTCCAGGTGGTTTCAGGGGGCCAGGAGGAGCTCTGACCCGTGGTAAAGTTCGGCTCCTCTTAACAAGCAAGGTGACGAGAGTGAATGGTTGCCAGTTCTCTATTTGCGGAACGTCTTCACACCCACTCGCTCCGTGGGGCAGCAGGAGAGGCAATCAAACATGCCTCTCAGCCCCTTTGTGTGGCGACAGAATGAAAAGGTATCTGCTGTTCAAAGAAAAATGAAGCTTTGGGAGAGAACAGCGTGTTTCCTTTCTTTGCATCTCCGTGGGGTTCGTTTTATCCTTGGAGACGCAAAACGGCTTGTGACCCATTTTGAGCTGACGTAATAGGTGATCAAAGCAGAGGTCAAGTTGTGTGCGGGGTGGCAGGAGGGCAGGAGAGATGGCTGAAGCCTGGCTGATACTCATCAAGTAGTGAAATCAGGGCGACTTAATCATGTTCCTTTTTTCAAGACATGGGTGCAAATTCCCAATAGGTGCTATTCCCAAATTCCCAATGGGTACCAATGTTGTCTGGGGCTTCAGAATTCGCACAAGGGGCCCTCCGAGCCAGGCCGGGATTTCCTTCTCCCTATGCCACTTTTTTGAGGAGAGGAACAGCTCACATTTGGGACACTGATTCATGCCAGACTAGGTAGGCATTTCATCTGATCCAGCGTAGCTCTTCTTATACTCTCATTATAAAGTTGGATGAAGGGGAGGAACACTTCACCATTCTAAAATATATCAGTATTTATCATGATCCTTGTGAGTTCTGGGCATCCATCAACAACACCTTCTGGGCCAGGGTCAGTAGGCAGAACCTTCAAGCAATGGGGGTTCCAGGTTTTGGAGGACCCTTGGAGATCAATGGCTACTAGTCCTGATGCCTATGTGTGCTCCTGCCAGTATCAAAGGCAGTAAGCCTGTGTGCACCAGTTGCTGGGGAACATGGGTGGGAGGGTGCTGTTGCACCATGTCCTGCTTGTGGGTTCCTGGTCAACAGCTGGCTGGCCACTGCGTGAACAGAGTGATGGACTAGATGGACCCTTGGGCTGATCCAGCATGGCATTTCTTATGTTCTTAGGTTCTTATGAGTACACACCTCCTCTGGTTCTGCAGTGGACCCTTGGGCTGATCCAGCATCAAGGCTCCTCTTAAGTTCTCACCACCACCATTGTTGGGGCCAGAGTGAGTGGTAGGTGAACAAGCAGGTTACAATGGTGAAGAGGACAAGCCCCGGCTGGGGTGCCCACCCATACCTGCCCTTGATATTGGCCCAATCCTCAGAGATCTGCCCAGAACCCAGTAGCATCCACTGCTCATGCCTGGGGGATTCTGGGTGTTGTAGTCCAACACATCTGGAGGGCACCAAGTTAGAACTGGCTGCATTAAGGAAAAAGCCATCAACTAGAGGTGCCTTTTCACCAATCTTGGGCCAGGCGGCAAATATTTCTGATTTGTGTGTTGTGTATGTGCGAATTTTCTTGCACCTTTTCAAGTCTACGGTGCTTTCGTCTTGCTGCAGGAGAGATGCTCAGATTTCTTGCTTGGGTCTGAGGCTGGGAAGCAATTGGCACACAGCACCGGTAGCTAAACTAAGTGTCTATTAACACGCTCCACAACGGCCCATTAGAGCAAAGAGCAGCTCCTCATGTTGGCTTACACAAGGCCGGAGCGCCGGAGCTGAAATTGAGGACAATATTTCAGACTTAACTGAGCCAGAAGTTAAACCTTTGATTGTTTGGACAGTGGAAGTCTTTGAATGGCGGTTTCTCTAACAAGGCTTCCTATGCATTGTTCTTTCATCTTAATGTGGTTTGATGACCAGAAAAGTTATCCTTCTAGTAGGATAATTAATTGAATCATATGTGTGTTTTAATCATAATTGAATTTCCTAATTCAATATTTGCAGTGGAAAGGAAAGAAATATTGCTTTAGTGGCTACTCATTTAAAAAACCCATTATTTGGGTTAGTCTTTCACTCCGCCCCCCTCCCTCTCCTTTCAAATTGATTTCACTCACTTCAGTGATGTGGTTCTATTTCGGGCTCAAAGGGGGTAAGTTCTAGTGTGCCGTTATTCAATTCCCCCCTCTGCCTTTAAATGTGAGCTCTCAAAAGGACAGCCATGTATGTTGCTAAGTACAATGTATGTGTTTCTCGCCCTCTGCACCCCCCCTTGCTAAATTGGTGTATTTGACTCTTATCATTTCAGACAGCTGTAGTTTAATCTCGTATTACCTTCAGCAATAAAGTACTCCACTTCTGTACCACATGCCCAGCCAATTCAGTAGCAGGGATTAAATTACTTGAAATCCCCTCTACTTGGCCATTCCACCTGCTTGTGGGTATCCCTGAAGCAGCTCGTTGGCCAGTGGGGGAAGCACAATGTGGAACTAGATGGACCTTTGCTCTGCTCTCTTAGCAGAAGTGGCTGAATAAAGCAGACTGGATCTAGAAAGCGCAGGAATGGGCAAACTTAATGAGTCATGAGCAAAGTGCAAAGAGCAGAGCAAAATCTGCCTATGCTTTTAACAGGATTGGCAAACTTTACTGAGTCATGAACAGATAGAACAAAATCTATCTGTTCACAGCAAAAGCAGAGCAAAATCAAGCCAGGCTTCTAACAGAATGAAACCACTACTACTGCAGAACATACTGAACATGCTGAACAAGGGAGAGGGCCTTTTTGGTGGTGGCCCCCCAACTGTGGAATGATCTCCCCGATGAGGCTCGCCTGGCACCAACACTGTTATCTTTCAGGCGCCAGGTCAAGACTTTTCTCTTCTCCCAGGCATTTAACAGCATTTAACAACGCTACGTTTGTTTTTTAACAGACCTCAGAACTTTTGTTTTTAAATGAATACTGTTGTTTTTATACTGTTGTCTTTATGTTTTTTGATGGTTTTAAATTTTGTATACATTTTTTTAATGTTTACTGTTTTTAACTTTTGTAAACTGCCCAGAGAGCTTCGGCTATGGGGCAGTATATAAATGTAATAAATAATAAATAAATGAATAAATAAATAAATAAATAAATAAATAAATAAATAAAACTCAGGCCAAAAGGAAACTTACTTGGCTCTGACTAGCTGCTAGTCAAAATCCCCCTCCCCTGCCTGCACCCAAGGCTCTCTAGTGCACCCAGAGCTGTTAATTAGCTCTGCACCCAAAGTGACCTTTGCTATTGCACCTATTAACTGATTTTAATACTCCTCATACAAGTTCACCCTCGTTTGCATGCCCTTTTTGATGTGAATCCCTGGCATTGTTATTTCAACATGATCCAGGAGCCTCTTCTCCTCTGTGCCTATTGCCATATTCTCTGGCACTGAACTATGGAGGGTGCTGGCAACAGATACTAGAAGCCCCAGGGGTCAGTTCTTAGAGGCATAGGTGACACAGGTATGACACAGGTGTGGAGGAGCAGGGAGATCCCTTGTTGGGGAATCAAGGCTGTTGGGAAGAGATGATTCAAGGTCCATCCAGGAGATCTTTATTCCGTTCTTGCCATAAATACTAGGGGTGTGCACGGACCCCCCGCTCCGCTTCACTTGCAGATCCGCCATTTTCCGGATCGGGCTGCTCCGCCCCGCCCCCGCTCCGCCCACTTCCGCTCCGCTCCGCTCGGAGCTCCAGATCCGGATCCGGAGCTCTGTTTCCCCCCCCCCATAGGCTTGCATTGAAAGCTAAAAAATTATACAACTTTTTTTCTGTTCAAGTTAGAAACCTCATGTTTGGCACCATGACACCTCATGGGCGTATACACACGCACGCCAAGTTTCAAAGCAATCCCATCATCCCCTGATTTTTGGGGAATTTTTGAAAATCGGGCACCCCATTCACACCCCTTTCCATAGCTCTGTCAATTTGCACGTTAGAAACCTCAAACTTGCCACCATGAAAGCTTATCCAGGGATACATACGCACGCCGAGACTCAAGGCAGTCCCATCATCCCCTGATTTTTGGGGAATTTATGAAAATCCAACACCCCTTTCCATAGCTCCGTCAATTTTGCACGTTAAAAAAAAACCTCAAACTCACCACCATGAAAGCTTATCCAGGGATACATACGCACGCCGAGACTCAAGGCAGTCCCATCATCCCCTGTTTTTTGGCGGGGCTTAAACCTGCAAAATTTGGAACTTCCAAAACTCCAAGTGAGCGCAGGAAGGACTTCTCCCCTGAGTCAAAGCCACACACACACAACATCCCTGCGAGGTGGGCAGGGGAGGAGGGAGGGAAGGCAGGCAGGCATGCAGCTGGCATTTCTGGGGGTATAAGGAAGTGAGCCAAGGATAAGCCAGTAATGCATATAAAATGGAATAAATCAATAAATAAACAAAGGAGGGGTGGAATTAAAAGCAGCAGTGTTGCTCAATAAACAGCAAGAAGATTTTTTAAAAAAAGGCTATATCTGTCTTTTACCAGCAATAGGGGGACGTGCCCAGGGGAGGGGGAAGCAGCTGCCAGTTCAACTCAAGACAGCCACCAACAGCTCTGAGATTAAGAAGTAAACGCTCACTTCAACTCATAACAGGCATCGCTCCACCACTAAAAAGTGAACATTCACTTCAACTCATGATAGGCATTGCTCCACCGTTTTACTCTCTTTGGAAGGCTCTAATGGCCTTCCAGTGCAGGAGAGAGTGGGGGCACGTCCACAATGAGATGCCCTAGGGGAGCTCATCCCCTTGCACCACATCTTTTCAGTTGTTCCCCAAAGTTAGGGTGGGGAGCAGTGCTGTGTTTCTATCTCTTATTCTTGGCTTAGTATATGATTTCAGGTTGTGTTTGTGCATTTGGTGGGGCTACTGTGTTAAAAAACACGGGGAAAAGCCCGTTCAGATGAAGAAAGAGAAGTTTCCCAGAATCCCAAGTTACCTGTTTTGCCTATGCCCTCCTCTAACTTTGGGATCATCATGACCGGGAGCTGACTCTGCCCCTCAGCCCTTTGAAAAAGGTATTTTTCCCACCGATTTTTTAAAAACTTCTAGCGCGCGACCCGTACGACGCAGAAAGTTGGGAGTAGTCTCAAAATGACCCCCATCCACGACTCTCTGTGCACAAGAATTTTCAGAACGATAGCTTAAACCCCCCCCAGTTATCCCCGATTCTTTCCCTCAATGCAATCCTATGGGCGAAAAGCCGAAAACGCCGTTTGAGCCGCGCGGTTGACCCGATTTTCAAAAAAATATAGCACGCGACCCACACAATGCAGAGAGGTGAGAGTGGTCTCAAAATGACCCCCATCCACGACTCTCTGAGCACAAGAATTTCCAGAACGATAGCTTCAAAAACAACCTAGTTATGCGCGATTATTTGCCGCAATGCAATCCTATGGCGAAATGTTTTCAAGATGGCGACTGGAGCGCTCCGCCTGAACTAGGAACTCCGAACAATGGTCGCTTCTCTTCGCCTTGCTTCTAGGGGTCCGCGGTCCGCTCCTACTCCGCCTCTGGGTAAGGCGGAGCAGGCCAATCCGCTACTGCTTCTACGCTCCTAATCGGAGCGGATCACACCCCTAATAAATACCACCCCTACCAGCAATACTCCAAAGGATGTTTCTGTTTGCCTCCCACAGTAAATCCACCATGGACACCTGTGATGCAAAGCTACCTTTCTCCCCAAACCTCCTGGAGATCAAATTCTTCAACTGATGGGCAGAGGCCCACAAGTTTATTTGTTCCTCCATCTACAGTGGGTTGAACCAGCACTACCATTGTTGTTGTTGCTGATGGTGAGGATGTTGGTGTCGATGTAATTGTTGAGGTAGAGGAGAAAGATTGGGAGCGGGGAGAGAGAGAATATTAAAAACTTTAAAGTGCGTGTTGGAGCCAGGGATGTATGGATTTGGTTAAAAGCCATTCCTTCTGCGTTTCGTGGATTTTCAGGTGACTCACGGACAGAATTTCGTTCATGTGCAAATGTGTGTGAGCCAGTGCACATTTGCAAGTGAATGAAATAGTGCAAATCCCTCCCAAAAGTTGTTTTTTTAAAAAAAGTGGTTCGCAAGTCTGTGCAATTCATAAAAAGACAACCTGCAGTGAAATCTACAAGTAGAATTCATAGTAATTCCAACTTGTTTGAATCTATTGTGGATTTCTTCAACATACCTACTTGGAGCTGAAGGTGAGATTTGAGTCAGCTAAGATCAAAGACTATCGTAGTAGAAGAATCGCCCCTGTCCTTTGTAATGGGAGGGTTGTGAGGGATTTAAAAGAAAGAAAGAAAAAGATTCCTGTATCCTTTTAAACGGGCACCATGTAAAATTATGCCCACTGGCCAGGCGAGTACTAGTTCATTTTCAGATAAATTAGGCCCTGTTCTTCCTGCAGAGGGGGATTTTTAAAAAAAGCAAAAAGCAAAGCAAAGAAATCATATTCCACATTAACAGTCCCTTTGGTACTTTTGTCAAATGAGTTTTAGTGGCAGAGGGCCGCTAAAAATATCCGCCAATTTCTTTCCTCATTTAAATGCAGTGCTGAGTAGAACCCTTCTCCCCCCCACCCACCCCACCACCCCCCCACACACCATCACGCCGTTCCAGTTCACACACTGACTTTCAGGAGCGAAGTGTACAGCACCCTAGTTAAAGCTGGAATGCCGATCGTAGCAAGGCATTAATGCTTACTGTGAGCTCTGGGAAGCTCTCTCCTTACGATTGTCCAGTGCAGAGATTGTTGCTATTTATTTATTTGATTGCAATCCTATACCACCCCATAGGCTCTCTCGGCAGTTTACAAAAGAGGTTTACTTATAGCTAAAGAGTCTTTGATGGCTGGTGGCTGCTAGAATGTACTCAACATCTACGGTCCTCCTCCGAGTGCCTACTCTGAGGGAAGCTCGGAGGATGGCAACAAGGGAGAGGGCCTTTTCAGTGGTGGCCCCCCAATTATAGAATGATCTCCCCGATGAAGCTCACCTGGCACCAACATTGTTATCTTTTCGGCACCAGGTCAAGACTTTTCTCTTCTCCCAGGCAGTTAACAACGTATGCTGAGTTTTTAACTGACCCCAGAATAGCTGTTTTAAATGGACATTGTTGTTTTTATGCTTTTCTTGGTTTTAAATTTTTGTATATTTGTTTTTAATGCTCACTGTTTTTAACCTTTGTAAACTGCCCAGAGAGCTTTGGCTATGGGGAAGTATATAAATGTAATAAATAAATAAATAAATAAATAAATAAATAAATAAAAATAAATAAATGAAGGCAAGCAAAGTCTGGTTTTGCTGGATGGCAAAATTCACCAGATAGATAGATAGATAGATAGTTAATAGAATGGCATGCACTGACTACAAGATTACACTCAGACCTTAATTCGGCACATCAGAAAATGTCCCAAATCTGCTCGGAGGCCACCCTGTACTCAAGTACTGCACCAGAGCGGAGACTCTGAGATTCTGAGGCTATGTGCGTTTCATTAACTACCATGGGAAATAAAGTTTTAAAAATGGCTGCAGCGTTTGCATGTGTACAAGAGTAGCCTCTGCATGTTAAGAGTACACAAACACGGACCTGCTGCCAGCCCTGCTGTGTTGTCGGTGCAGGTTTCTTTGGCAGTTTCAGAACCATCTCTTGAAAACAGGCAGACAAGACTCTATGTTTGAGTAAGGCTAGACATACTCCCTTCGCCTGGGAGATCATGCATGATCACGTGGTCGCGAGGCCCCGATCCTGTTATATATAGGATACCAGCTCATCTGATCCTGTGCATAGCTTGTCTCTACAGAGGCTGCACATTCCGGACGCAATGTTCAGAAATGGCCTTTCTCCCTCGGCATCCTGGTTTTGCCTGCAACCTTCTGGAGTAGAATCCTTGAGGTTGGATTTGTTAACGAAGCTGCCGGCTCGGTTGCTCGCTGCTGGGATGATATTTCTTCCGAGAACCAGTTTGAGCGGCGTCATAAATCACTGGCGTGGGACAGTGGGGACACCCTGCCCTAGAGAGTCGGTCTAACTTGACTCTCTGTCCCCCTTGGGAGAGGAAATCTGGAGGTGGAAAAATGCAGTGTGAAGCCTCCGGTACATTTAAGCAAGGGGATAACGAACCTCCTCACTTGGAGGACTTGGCCACAGGGAAGGCGCGCCGTGGCCGGCTCATTAATTGGTGTCATGCAAAGCTGGAATAAAGAGACAGGATGCGGTCTTTCCGTGACCGTAGGAGATACCTGTGCACATCTAGGGAATAAAGAGCAGGCCACGGCCCTCGTGAAGGTTGCCTGGGTGGTTTGTCTCTCATGGGCGATGATTCTCGCTTAGGGTGCCGGAGGTCTCAGGTTCAGTCCTTGACAAGCCCTCACTGGGGCTGGATTGGACCAGAGGAAAGGCTGGTAGGAAGCAGGCCTTGAACCAGGTCCAGTATCGCCTGTGACATTTCCAGGTAGGTACAGCAGGGTGGCTGTGCCTTTCTCGGGAAGGGGTCATGGTTCAATGGTAGAGCTGTGGGTGATGGCAGAAGCCTTATGCCAGAGATACTAAGGGCCCACTGCATGCGAAACAGGGCCTCTACCACAGAGCTGGGGATCTTCTACTAGGGCTGTGCTCCGCTCCGTTTCGATTGCCTGAATCCGGAGTGGAGAGACCTGATCCGCCGCCGCCAAAGGCAGATCCAAATCGGGTCAGGGGAGCTGCAGATTGAGGCGAAGCGGTTCGCCTCGATCCGGACACAGGTAAGTCGGGGGGAGGGGGCTTACCTGGCTCCACTGCAGGCCGTGCAGTGATGGCAGCAGAGCCAGGTAAGGGGGCAGGGGGAGGGGGGCTTACCTGTGTCCATCACAGTCTAGTGCTGGCTTCAACTGAGGCCCAGGCTTCAAGCTGGAAGAGGCCATGGCCTCTTCCAGCTTGAGGCCTGGGCCTCAGTTGAAGCTGGTGCCGGACCGCAACTAACACAGGTAAGTGGGGGAGGCTTACCTGGTGGCACCACCACCACTGCAGTCCATGTGGTGATGGTGGCAGAGCCAGGTAAGGGAGAGGGGGGCTTTTTCGGCCCCCATTTTGTTCCCCCTTCCCCACTTATCTGCCTCCGCCATCCTCCGCGGAGGCAAGTAAGTGAGGGGGGGGGAAATCTCAATCCGGCCCGCCAAGATCTCACTCCACAGAGCAGAGTGGGAGAGGGTTGGATCGACCCGAAGCGGTCTGGGCCCGATCCGGAAGTTCCGGATCGGGGCCACGAAGCAGTTCGGGGTGTGTGTGTGTGTCCGTGCACAACCCTATCTTCTACCCCTGAGTTATGCCCTCTTCCTCAGGAACATTGGGAACTGTCTTATAGGTCAATATTATCTACACAATCTGGCAGCATCTCCAGTGGAGGCTGGTGGCTCCAGCATCTGTGGGGCAGTGAATCTGCTCCTGGTTTCCTTTAGCTCCTTTAGAGTTCGGACTGAAACCTGGAGTGGATTCCTTGCCCCACTGAGCTTTTCTCCAGGTTTTCAGACAGAAGGTCTTTCTCAGACCCACCTGGAGACACAGGACCTTTTTGAACCCGGGATCTTTCGGGCACAGCTCTGCTCACTCAATGACTACAGCCTCTTTTTCTTCTCGCCTTCCTGCTTTTTTAACTGAGGCTTAGACAGCTCTGGGCGGCAGCTCTTTACCAGCCCGGGCTTGGCCTGTAGCGCGGCTCAAAGCCTCCGCCCGGGCTTTTGCTATATAAATATATAATATCCACCAGCATACATTTTGCAGCAGGAATAGACATGTTGCCTTTCTCTCGTGTGCCACTTTTTTTTCTCTTTTGAAGAGCAGAAGATTTAGACTCCTGACAGTTTTGACTTTTCCCTGAAAAGAAATGTTCAAAACAGCACTTGGCAGTCTGAACTGTTTATTAAAGATGCAGTTGAGCCTTCCATCGTGTCTCTTCGAAGATGAGCGATAGGGGTAGATATTCAAATTGGGGTGGGGGGATGCAGCACTGGGGGACCTGTTATCTCCAGACTATTGCAAACGAAGGGAAGAAGCTGCCACAGACATTTTCACAGTGAATTTGAAGGTCTGCGCTTGGGACAATCCATATACTCCAACTCTTATTTTGCAAAAACAGTCTCTGTTTTCAGTCGCCCTCCTGAGTTTGCCTCTTCTTGTCTCGCTGTTGCTGTGACAAAATTATGCACAGTGTGGAGAATGTGGATAGGGAGACATTTTTCTCCCTCTCTCAACATACTAGAACCCAGTGGGGTCGTCCCATGAAGCTGATGGGTGGGAGATCCAGGACAAATGGAAGGAAGGACTTCTTCACACAGTGCGTAGTCAAACTATGAAATTCGCTACCACAAGATGTAGTGATGGCCGCCAATGTGGATGGCTTTAAAAGCGGGGTTGGATAAATTCTTGGAAGAGAACATAAGCAATGGCTACTAGTCCTGATGGCTCTATGGGCCTTGCTAGACCAGGGGTTAGCGTGGTGCGAGGCCCATGCTCGTCCCTGTACGTCCGAATGACGCACAGGGGATCCTGGCCTCAGCCAGGGCTCGAGCCACCGTGGCACCGCACTAACTAGGACCGCTTGTAGCATGGTTCTTCCTGTGGTCCTGGCCTCAGGTCGGGCTGAGGCCAGGAGCGCGGGCGTGTGGACCGTTCTGCCACTTTCCCCAGCTACCGCACTTACGCGCGAGTAGCCGGGAAAAGTGGCGGATGGGCTGCAGTGCTGCCACCGCCGCTGAGTCCCCTGGTCTGCGATCCCACCCCCCCATGTCCTCAGCCTCTGTTTCCCACCCCCCCCCCATGTCCCCAGCCTCCGTTTCCCACCCACCCCATGTCCCCTGGCCTGCAATCCCACTGCTGCCGACTCCCCAGCCTGTGATGCCCGGTGCTGCCATGTCCCCTGGCCGGGCATCACAGGCCGGCAACATGGCAGCACCGGGCAGCACAGGCCGGGGACTTGGTGGCAGTGGGATCACAGGCCAGGGGACATGAGGGGTGGCAGGAAACTGAGGCTGGGGACATGGGAGGGCGGGAAATGGAGGACATCAGGAGATCGGGGGGGTTGGAGGCCAGGGGAGATCGTGGGGGGCGAAATTGGGGGAAAGGGGGAGCAGGGGACCCAATTTTTTTTAAAAAAACACCTACCTTTTCCAGTGATGTGCTCCTGCGCATGCGGCCCCTTTAATCCTAAAAAAATAAAATGGCGGATGCGACGGATCCTTCCAGCAGCCCATTGCATCTTACGTGTAGATAGGGGCGATGGCCTGCACTATTTTTAGCGCGGCTGGCCCCTCCTCCCACACGGATTCACCAGTAGGTCTAGCAAGGCCCTATGTTGCCTCCAGTATCAGAGGCAGTGAGCCTATAAAGTAACAGTTGCTGGGGAACATGGGTGGGAGGGTGCTGTTGCACTTGTGTTCTGCTTGTGGGTTCTTGGTCAACAGCTGGTTGGCCACTGTGTGAACAGAATGCTGGATGAGATGGACCCTCGGTCTGATCCAGCAGGGCTCTTCTGATGTTCTTATGCTGTGGCCACCGACCACCTGGTAAGTCAGCCAAATGAGGTGAGAAGCCTGTCTAGCTCAAGGCAGGGGGAATGAATAGAGGAATGGAAGGCTATAAAAGCTTCCATCTTCCTTCTAGCCTGCCTGGCTCTTTCTGGCAGGGCTTTGGTTAGACAGAAGGCTCTGAGATTGGAGCCCTTGGTCTACTGAGCATCAATCCCTTAAGATTGTGCTTTTAGTGTGCACTAAGACTTCGTTGCATTGGATAAAACAGGGCAGTTGGCTATCATGTTCTGCTGTTTCTGAATTATCTTTAAATTTTCTACAATTGCTTGGATCCTAGGTCATGGTTAGCTATTTTGATAGTTATTGGTAGCAATTACTATCTCAAATAGGAGTGATAGAGTTATACAATCTCCGATAGGGCTGACAGGATCTTCTGTTTCAATTCTACAGCCTCAAATAGCAGCGTGATAAAATCTTCAGTTCCTCCTTTCAGCTGACCAGCTTTCAACCACTTCAGTGCTGAGGCCACGTCCCCCGTTTCCAGCCATCTCGTGCTCAGTGCCTGGGATCCCCGATGTTTCAGTCCATTCCTTTGTTGATTCCAAAACAGGCTGGAAGGAGTCGTCCCTTAGATTTAAAGGCGTGAGGGTACGAACTGCCAGAAGATGCAACCCTAGTGTTTGCGTTACTAAGGGCGCAATCCTATGCACGTTTGGAGAGAAAAAAGAGATCCTGGCCCTCCTCTGTGTGACGACCTTTCAAGTATTTGAAGAGTGCTATCCCGTCTCCCCTCAATCTTCTCTTCTCCAGGCTAAACAGGCCCAGTTCTTTCATTCTCTCTTCCTAGGGCTTTGTTTCCAGACCCCTGATCATCCTGGTTGCCCTCCTCTGAACACGCTCCAGCTTGTCTGCGTCCTTCTTGAAGTGTGGTGCCCAGAAGAAGGACGCAGACAAATGATGCTCTCCCATTGGTATGTTGAGAGTATTTCTAGCCAACAGGAGAAATCCAAAGAAGCACCAGGTGCTTATCTCAAGTATTTGAAAGTAGGTGGAGTAATATGTCCTCTCAGCTTTGGTATCTTTTGCAATGTCCTCCCTAGGATGGCTTAACTGGAACCAGCTGTTCTAGGAGTTGTAGGATGTCTCTTCTGTCTAAACATGCAGAGGATTTAGGGATGTCACAGCTGTCTGACTGGTTCTAGGAGTAAAGTGGACACCCCCGTGACCACCCGTCCGAACCCAGCTCACTGAGCCAGGGCTTGTTCACAAGCCTGCTCTTCAAGTGTCCTGTAGATTGGTGACCATCCGGCAGCCTCCATTGTGCGCAACAATAGTTGCTCCAGAAATTGCGTATTTCCAATGTTGCATAAATGGAGGCTCTAAAGGCAGCATTTACGCAACGTTAGAGGCATGATTGCTCCGTTCACACCTTTAATGTTGTGTAAATGGAGCCTTTAGGGCCCCCATTTATACAACTTTAGAAATACACCATTTTCTGAGCCGCCATGGTTGCACAACAACAGAGGCTCTGGATGAAGGTGGCGGCGTGGGGGGGGGGGCTTTGGCAGGTGCTCTCTAGGCCACAAAAAGCCCACATAGTGCTGCGAGTGAAGCCGGGCAATGGTGGCGGCTTGGCGGGCATCCAACATAGCCAGGCACGGGTCAGTCAGTCCATCCCTAATAAATTGTGCCCTAAATTGGAAAACGGGGCTCACAGTCCATCCCATGACACCCTCACCCTCCTTTGGGGGGCAGGTAAAGATGTTTTATGTACACGTATGTTGTGTGAACTGGTTTTAACATTGATTTTATTTGCTCCACTGAACTCGTTTCATTTGGTTCTTCATTAGACATCTATCTATCTATCTATATCTATCTCTATCATCTACCTATCTCTCTATCTATCTATCATCTATCATCTATCTATCTCGTTTTTCTTGTCCACCAGCCTGATAGAGCAAGCCTGAGACTTTTTTTTAAAGCTTGAAACAGGACCTACTTTTAAAAGCTACATGGCACCTTCCTGATTTGGTTGCTAGGCGGGGGCTGAGCGAGGCAGAGGGCCATTTTGGTCGGACGTATTGTTACTCATTCAGATGGAGTGTCTGTATTTGGGTCGTTGTCAAAGTTACTGTGTACGGTGAAGTAATTGCTGGACCTGTGGGTGTTCCTCTTTGCCTGCTGGGGGAAAACGTTTAATGACTTTGTGCCCAGGCCGGGGGGAGAAATCTGTAGGGGTGCATCCCGCGAAGTGGGCTGGCCAGCCGGCCATTTGTGTGCGTCCTGCGGGAGAAGGTCGAAGCCGTGTTTCAAGCGCCAGGCTGAAGTCATGATTTGGAATTCTTCTGCATCGGTGTTCCCTCCTCCCCTCTCTCCGCTTAAGCAGCAGAATTTGGCTGACTGCAGCTGGTTGGCTACAAATATCCTTCTCATCTATCTCCAGGAACAGGCAGAGACCTGGGCAGGCATACTTTTGCACTCATATACCAAGCGCTTTGGGGTACCGAATTTTCAAGAGAGAGAGAGAGAGAGAGAACGTAGCTGAGGATGAAATGGGCTCAGCAACCTGACTCCTTGACCTGGGAGCTCCACTCTCTCCATTCCACAGGGCTGTCAATCTCTCAACATGGCCAGGAATTTGGTGAGATCTTGCTCCTTCTGCAAATGCTCCAGGGCCTGAATACACCGGTTGCTGTGGAACATGGGCGGGAGGGTGCTGTTGCACCAGGTCCTGCTTGTGGTTCCCTGGGCAACAGCTGGTCGGCCCCTGTGTGAACAGAGCGCTGGACTAGATGGACCCTTGGTCTGATCCAGCCTCAGGGCTCCTCTTATGTCCTTATGGCATTCTTCTCTGTATCATAGGAAGCTGCCTGACACCCGGTTGGAGCCTTTGCCCATCAAGATTGGTACTGCCTACTCTGAGTGGCAGCAGCTGCCAAGTTCTCTGCCCAAGGCCTTTAGCCTCTGTTGACCCTTTGTTTAAACCAGAGATTCCAGAAATCAAGCCCAGGGCCCTCCTGCGTACAAGGAGGGCCCTCTGCCACTGAGCCTCAGGCTAAGGCACCTTCTGTCTTTCCTGAATTTGCCACCAAATCAATTTCACTGCATGACTCTGAGTTCTAGTCAGTGGAGGCTGGTGGCTCCAATACCAATGGGGCATAAATCCACTCCGAATTCCCATCTCAAATAGCTGATTTGGTCAGAACCAGTCAGAATGTGGATAGTTCCTTTTATAGTTCTGACTGAAACCTGGAGCAGATTCACCGTCCCACTGATATCAGAGCAACCAGCTTTCACTGGTTCTAGGATCAGGTAAGAGGGAGAGCCCATCTGTCTGCCTATGCCAACTGGTTGTGGGTCTCCAAGTTCCCAGGCTAGGGTAGCCACTTAAACAACACACACACACACACACACACACACACACACCCTGCCAAAGGAAATGCATCTCCAGAAGAAGAGGGCAGAAGAGGACACCGATTTGCATAAAATGTGCATATCCTGATTTATATGTATAGATGGGAAATTTAGAATTAAAAATAGAAAATAGAATTTTGGTACATCTCACCCTGGTGGCGAAGACTGGCTAGGTGAGCTATATACCTCCTTCCTCTGCTGCCCAGGTGCTTAACTGTTGAAGGGTAATTCCAGACCTTTGGCTCTAGCTCTTTACAGTTCCTTGACTGCAAACCAAACTCAGTCTGGGAATCCCTTGAAACAGAGGATGCCTTGAAAGAGGAGATCGTTCCATGACAGCCTTTCAAACAGAGGACTGCCTCTGTTAGGTAGGACGCGTGGCCACCCAATCTCAGTTTAAAAACAGAGAAGGGGGGAAGGATAGTGCTATCATTTGTTCAAATTAAGGATGTCACCCATTCATTCATTTATTATTATTTTTTAATCTTAGTTGATTAATCATATGAGTTTTGGTCAATTAATCCATTAATCCATTACATTTGAAGAAATGCTCAACCGTGGAAGAACACAGGTTCCCAAGCAGAGAAATGTATTTCTTTATTTTCATGGGATGCAGGTGGCCTCATCTCAGAACAGGCATCTTGCTTGGCACGAGAGAACATTACTAATTGATGCTTTTTAATGACACATCTCTGCCTGATTAATTGGCGCTACTTTTTTAATTGAAGGGTCTTTACTTGGTTAATCAGTGTGGTGTAGTGGCTAAAATGTCAGAATGGGAGTCGGGAGATCCGGGTTCTAGTCTCCACTCAGCCATGGAAACCCACTGGGTGACTTTGGGCCAGTCACACACTCTCAGCCCAACCCACCTCACAGGGTTGTTGTTGTAAGGATAAAATGGAGAGGAGGAGGATTATGTACACTGCCTCGGGTTCCTTGGAGGAAGAAAAGGTGGGATATAAATGCAATAATAAATAAATAAATAAATAACCCAATTAACTGATTCAACACAGTCTTAGTCTGAATGCCTGGAATGCCCCGGCATCTAGAGACAGCCCTCCCCCTCCAAAAAAAAATGTATAAAGTAGCCATGGTCTAAAAACAAAACAAACTTAGAATATGAGTTGTTCCTTCACCTCAACTACTCAACTACACAAAAAATTAAGTGGTTTGACCAAGGTCATGGAAGGAGTCTGGGCCAGAGCAATTGTTTCCTAAAGCACAAGGAATTCTCTTCCTTCTAACCAAAAATGGAGGGGGTGTGGCTTAGGGGAAGAGCACTGGATTTAGATTAGGGATTTGCTCTGCTTCTCCTCGGACCGGAGAAGCAGGAGCGGATCGGGGGGGTTCGCCTCCCGTTAAGGCAGAGGCGAAGAGGATTGGGGGAGCCGCGGAGCGTTGCGGAGCGGATTGAGGTGAAGGCGGATCCTTTGCCTCGATCCGGAGCTCCGCAAAAAAGGTAAGGGGGGTTTACTTGGCCCTGCCGCTGTCGCTGCCGCCCATGCGGTGACAGCGGCAGGGCCAGGTAAACCCCCCTCCCTCCTCTCCCTTACCTGTATCTGTCCGCGGTCCTGCGGCTGCTTCAACTGAACCCGAGGACTCAAACATGCAGCGACGGCGGCAGAGCTAGGTAAGGGGGCAAGGGGGAGGGGGGCCTTACCTGCGTCTGTTGCGGCCTGTCGCCACCTTCGCTAGAGCCCGCAGCTCAACCAGGAAGTGTAGGCCACAAGTGTAGCCACGGACTCTAGTGAAGCTGAGATGGGCCGGGACAGACACAGGTAAAGGGGAGGAGGGAGGGGGCCATACCTGGCGCCACTCCCCGCCACTGTGGAGCTCCGATTCAGAGCCGGAGCTCCACAGTGGAGCGGAGTGGCTCCTAGGCAGATCAAGGCGGGGCGAATCGGGCACGAAGAGGATCGGGGGGTCCGTGCACACCCCTAATTTAGATGCAGAAGGTCCCAGGTTTGATCCCCGACATCTCTAAGTAGGGCTGAGAAAGAATCCTTCCTGAAACTCTGGAGAGCCATGGCTGCCAGTCAGTGTCGGCAATACTGGGCTAGACAGACCCAGAATCTGATTCAGGAGAGGACAGCTTTCTGTGTTCCTATATTCCATATCTTACATCCCACATTTATTGGCCTCGGCCTGAACTTAAGAGGCATTGTAGGCGCTTAACTATATCGCATGAGCCCAATGTTAATAAAAATGATAAATTACCACCACTGCCGATCGCCGTATTATTCACGAGGAAGATTTATTGGCCTCTGGTGGGACTGGTGGCGAGAAGTGATATTAAAGAGATATAACTGTACAGATTCCTTTCGAGTTTGGCGGTTGTTGAAAACACTGAGCCCCCAATTGCTTGGCTCGTTGGATAACCCTTGCGATAACCCTGCCATTAATCAACGTGGAAAACCAATGTTTACCAGAGAAGATGGGGAAGTGGGGAGGAGATTAAAATAAACAGACCAACTCAGTGGGAAGGCAAAGGAGGCAGGCAATCGCGGAAGAGTTTCTGTGGAGTATTCCTGCCCTCTCTGCCTCCTTCCACGCAAACAACAGCAGCGTTTATGGAGGGTATGAGCAGAGAAAATCTCCTTGTCCTCATCTTCCCGGCCATGTTTCAGACTGCATATGATTCTGTATCAGGTGCAGCTATTGCGCCCCCCCCTAAGGACGCAGCTGCCTCGCATGGGGCAAAAGATGCAGCACAGCATCAACTGCAGCCCTGTGAAGGCTCCTGGGCCCGCACTTCTGGGGTGGTGTGCAGCATTCACCGTTCTTTTCAGGAGAAAGCAAGAATCCCAAGTGTGCTCTGCTTCGCATCCCCACTGCTTGCTCGTTCTTGGAGCGCCATTGTTGATGTAATGATGTAATCACCTTCCTTGCCACAGCTAGGAAAGGAAGTGGGGGCTGATGTATTGGAGGGCCCATAGCTCAGTGGTAGATCCTCTGCTGTGCATGCGGAAGGTCCCCGGTTCGATCTCCGTCATCTCCAGGTAGGGCTGGAAAAGCTCCTGGCTGGAACCCTGGAGAGCCCATGCTGCCAGTCAGTGTCAATAACTATTGGGCGTAGATGGTCCAACGGTCTGATTCTGCATAAGGCAGCTTCCGACGTTTCTAGGGGATTGTATGTGGGGGGCTGGAAAAGGGTGAAGGGGTGGTGGGGAGAGGGCAGCAGGGCAGGCAGGGGCAGCTGTAGATGCTTTGGTGTTTGGGGTTGGAAATCCTAAGGGTAACCCCCTCTTCCACCCCACTAACTAGTGGCACTATCCATTGGGGACGTGTTTTGCTCATGTCCCACTGGAAAGAACGGGAGCTGTGCTACGGCACTGCCATCATCCACTTGCTTGGCTCCCTTTGTTTCAATGAGGCATGCACCAGGTGGGCTGCACCCCAAGGATCAGTCTCCTGCCCTACCCTATTAGGGTACCCAAAATCTATCTTCATGGAGCAGCCCTTTCATCACGGCAGGTTGACCTCTGGTGGAGCAGCATCTTTGCTTTTTCACCCCAGAGTGTAGTGGCAAAAGTCATGGGAGCAGCTGGCGAGGCCATTAGAGGCTAAAGAGCTACCTCCAGTATCTGAGGCAGTCAGCCTCTGTGCACCAGTTGCTGGGGAACATGGGTGGGGGAGTACTATTGCACCACACTTCAAGAAGGACACAGACAAGCTGGAGCGTGTTCAGAGGAGGGCAACCAGGATGATCGGGGTCTGGAAACAAAGCCCTATGAAGAGAGACTGAAAGAACTGGGCATGTTGAGCCTGGAGAAGAGAAGATTGAGGGGAGACATGAGAGCACTCTTCAAATACTTAAAAGGTTGTCACACAGAGGAGGGCCAGGATCTCTTCTCGATCCTCCCAGAGTGCAAGACGCGGAATAACGGGCTCAAGTTAAAGGAAGCCAGATTCCAGCTGGACATCAAGAAAAACTTCCTGACTGTTAGAGCAGTACGACAATGGAACCAATTCCCTAGGGAGGTTGTGGGCTCTCCCACACTAGAGACATTCAAGAGGCAGCTGGACAACCATCTGTCAGGGTTGCTTTAGGTTGGATTCCTGCATTGAGCAGGGGGTTGGACTCGATGGCCTTATAGGCCCCTTCCAACTCTGCTATTCCATGATTCTATGATTCTGTCCTGCTTTGTTTGTCCCTGCTTGGCCACTGTGTCAACAGAGTGCTGGACTAGATGGACCCTTGGTCTGATCCAGCATCAGGGCTCTTATTATGTTCTTGTGGACTGGGATCAGGAGATCCGGGTTCTCCTGATAATGGAAACCCACTGGGTGACTTTGGGCCAGTCACAGACTCTCAGTCCAACCCACCTCACAGGGTTGTTGTTGTGAGGATAACATGGAGAGGAGGAGGATTATGTATGCCACCTTGGGTTCCTTGGAGAAAAAAAGATGGGATATAAAAGTAGTAGTAGTAGTAGTAGTAGTAATAATAATAATAATGTGTGAGGCCAGCGGTTCAAAGAGAGGCATCCAGATGCTGCAACTGCGTTGCCATTGTTGGGTCGGGGGAGCCACGGGACAGACCTTGCCAAATGATCTCTTTCCCCCATTGACAAAGGGTGGAAGGCCGGCAGGCTGGAGTTCCGGGATGCGTCAGCCCTTGTGACAAGCTCAGCACTGCTCCCAGATTAGCGAGAGAGAGTCCTTCCTCCAAGCCCTTTAAGTAAGGGCATTTGAGGTCAGCCGGCGTGAACATCTTTATGCTATTAGGCCTCGAAAGCATCTGCAAAGCAGACATAAGCCCAAATATTTGTGCGTGTGTTTTTCATTTCTACATCTTGGCACGGATCTCCTGAGTGCTTTCCCAGGTTGCCTCGTGAAGAGGAGGGCTGGTCGCTTTTGGAGTCCATGCTGCAGTTATCTCAGAGCCTCGGAGTTCCAGTTTGGGTTCAGAAATTGTTTAAGCTGCAAAAAGTTTGGCTTCTAATCGCCTGGCTAGCAGTTCCCATGACTTTCACTGGGGCCTGCTCACTGCTTTCCTTCAGCCTTCTCTGGAGGAAATTCTTGAAGTTCAGGCTTTTTGTTTGGTCTGGTAAAAACAAAACACTGCAGTGCATTTTTCAGGGTTATGTAACGCTCCAAGGCGTTTCCTCTTTGCAAAGGTGTCTTTTACGGCCTCTGATTCAGTTAACAGAAAGCAGAGAGACGGAACAGTCTAAAGCAGGAACTGCCTATGGAATCATCCGAATTTTCACATCATCATCACTGTTTTTCGGTGAGGTCTTTTTTCCACCTGGTGTGCTGGCTGAACATTTAAAGATTCAGTGAAACGCTTTGAGCATTTGGAAAAGAGGCTGAAGTTAATAGCTGGCAAAGCCCTCTATGAATATTAAACTCCACTTAGGCTTATACCCACGTCCCTGAGAGAAAGCCCAACTGAACTCAATGGGACTTACTTCTGAGTAGGCATGTATGGGATCGTGCCTTTAGTCAATGTTTTTCATGTGAAGTCTAGAAGAGGCATGAAAATTATCTCTGTGCCAAAATGATGGAGAGATAAAAGTGGGGGCTTTAATGAAAACCATGTGCCCCATCCCTGACTCTGCCTAGACTTAGCCAAATCATGCCCCTTGCTGGGCTTCTAAAAACAGTAGCCAAGGGGACATCCTAAACGCTAAGGCATGTAAACTCCCTACAATTCAATCACAGATTGTCTGTACTAGTTGGCTTGGATCCAGATTGACTGTCCTGGGGGAAAGTTGGCTTTCCTGCCCCCTCCTTCCTAGAACAGCCTCACCAGCCCCCCTGAAAATATTATACAGAGAGTCAGGAGATCCTGCTCCATAGGGTGACCCATGGTGGGGGAAGGGGGGTTCCCAAAATTCAGATAAGGGGAACTTCCATGAGTGGAGCCCTTTCTTGTGTGGAAGGCAGACTTTTGTTATGTCATCTACTTATTGATAGTATTATTATTATTATTATTATTAAGCAGAATTTCCTTCTACCTGTGCTAATTCGCATTAGAGCTAACACAAGTGTGCATCAGCAAATGAGTGTAAATCCCTCCCTCCAAGTGAAAAAGCGGAATCCGTGTGGCTTGGAAATCGCCGATCTGCTATGGAATCCACAGATCAGATTCCTACAGTTCCGATCCCATCTAAATCCATATCAGGTTTCTCCGACATCCCTAGCTGGACTTTCTTCTAGCCCAGTTTTGTTGACTCCCCAAGATCTCAAACAATGTGTGTCACGGGGACACTGGAGGGACGTAGGAACACAGCGTCCTTTCCCAAACCTGCTGGGCCACAAACCTTTTAACTGGAGGCACTGACGGGATTTGAACCTGGGACCTTCTGCTTGCCAGGCAGGTACCCTCCTGCTGAGCTACAGCCCTTCCCTTCTTCACCTCCTGCTTTAGAAATTAAACATTTGCTCCCCTGTTATATAGAAAGCTTCTTTCCAAGAGAAGCAAATGACTTGGTTTCATCGAATTATTTAGCATTTCTTGGAAGGGTGCTGACTACTTATTAGCAAGTCCGGGACACACCCATGGAACGGATGATCCCATTGGGTTGGGCTGGAGCTGGGCTGGTTGTGTGCTCGCAAGAAACCATGATGTGTGTGAATGACTAAAAAAAAATCTCTGGAAAAGGCTCTCACACACAGCGCACCCGCAGTGGGATTGGCCCATTTGCCAGCAAAGCCCTCTTCCGTAAGGCTACTGTGTGCAGCATTCAGAGATGTTGGGTGCCAGTTCCAGGCTGTTCTTTAGAAGGATCAATGGGGAAGCAGGAGGGCTTGGAGGGATGTAGACATGGGAGGCTGGTTTTAGGATTTCCAGTATCCGATGTAAGTGTAAAGCCCAGGAGGACCCCCATACTCAGAGGCAAAGTCCCTACTTTGCATGCAAAAGATCCCAGGTTCAGTTTCGGGCAACTTCAGTTAAAAGGGGAGGCAGTGAGGTAGGTGACTACCAAGATGAGGGCCTTTTCTGCTGTGGCACCCCAGTTGTGGAATGAGCTTCCCAGAAAGGTTCACCTGGCACTTACATTGTTCTCATTTGGGGTATCAGGTGAAGACCTTTTTTTAATTCACCCAGGCATTTTAGTTTTTCAGTTTGTTTTATATCTGACATTGTGTTTTAAATTTTTGCACTGGCGCTAGCTTCTGTTTGGTCATTATTATCTTTATATTGTAGTTTTAAACTTTTATACATTCTCATCTGTATATAAATCATGTTGTCTGTATATTATTGTCTTGCGTGCTATGGTTGTAATTGTTGTGAACCTCCCTGAGTGCTTCAGCTACTGGATAGTGTAGAAATGAAATAAATAAATGAAATGCCCTGCTGGTACCTTGAACATTTGCAATTTTCCTCTCCAGTTTAAGCTTGCGAAGAGTTAACAACTTAATGTGGGATGTGTGGAAACCTTACATAACTCATTCAGTCTCATCTCTGGGGTGTTTCTTTGCACACTCTGCCAGAACTAATTTCACGGTTTTAAAACGACTTGTGATACAAAAAGAATCTGTAATGAGCTATTGGGAGAAGCGAGGGCGTCCTTTTCCATCCAAAATGGAAGCTGGCTAGTGGATTCTCAGGATCATGGCCGCTTCATGTGCTCCAAAATGTCGCTCATCTCCTGTTATTTCCCCTATCAGTCCCTGTCCCTGTTTAGTCTTTGGGGGACATTTTGAAGATGCCTTTTCTACTGTGTCTTTAAATGTGAGTTGCCAGAGTGGTCATCCTTCAGTTTAGCCGCCTCTCCTTGGTCTCTAGAACAAACATGGACAGACATTAGGTTTCAAAGACCTTCTCTATGTTTTACTAGAAACCAAAGGTCCACCAACTGGCTCCAGATGCAAAATGGCGGCCCAAGGGGGTGGAGCCAGCTGCCACCTGGATTACATCTGATGAGCCATCTACTGGAATAACCTGCATATACAATACAAGTCTTCCTAACTGCAGATTATGGATTCTAACAGCCTAATTTAGGGGGGAAAGAGGGAACGAGGGAACATTGTTGTTGCTATTGTGAGTCATAAACCTTCATAGTTCTACTGGAGTACATCTAGTCATCAACCAGTAGTTCCTGCTCTACCATCTGCTTATTCCAGTTCCAGAAGTTAACAGCACCGTCCTCTGCATATTGACTCAGAAGAAAGTCTTACGAGTTTCACGGAGGTTGCTTCCAGTTGCAGCTTACATTTGGAAATGAAAAATACATGTACATGGAAGGAAGCAAAAAAATTATATACCTATTCTCTCCTTTCGTTCCACAACTCCCATCACCACTACTGAGATAATAAAGAGATCCATTAAGGCTGACAACTACGTTAATTCAACTTGTTCCTTTTGTCAACTATGCAGTATTTTCAAAGAACAAGATCAAACTTTGCAAGACAATAGATTTATTTATTTATTTTAAAAAATGTTGCATGAGCATCTCGTTGAAAGCACCTTCTTTTGGGTGTGGGGTGGCTTCAAGGTGCCAGATGCAAAGGGACAGACTCCGTCCTCCTCCACAGCTCCCACTTAGTTACTCGGTCCTTGTTAACAGTTGCTGTGGCATTTGGGTAGAAGGGTACCATTAAACGCATGCCCTGCTTGCAGGCTTCCCACTTTGGAAAGGTCCTTCAGAGTTCTGACTAGTTCTGACTGAAATCCAGAGCAGATTCACCACTCCACTGACATTGGAGCCACCAGCCTCCACTGGGACAGCATACTGCTGGATCGTGCCCTTCAGTGGTTGTGCATTGAAGGTTTAGCACCATCATGTTTGAGCTCTTTTATACGTCTCCTTATTTGTACTTTGTTTTTTGGGGTTTTTTGTTACCATAGAAAGCCAGGTTGGAGTTGTGGGCCTTAGCTAGAGCAGCCTTTACACCGGGGCGAACCCTGGGGTCATCCCTGTGCGTCCACATGATACACAGGGGATTCCGGGATCAAGGAGGGATCATCCCTCCCTGGCCCCGGGATACAGCCCAAACTTTTGGCCCGCTTTTGACCCACGAAGCGTGTGGCGTATTTCTGCGGGTTTACCTGGCTCTGCGCGATTACTCGCAAGATCACCCATCCTCCATCTAGGATTATCCAGTAGGTCTAGCTAAGGCCATGGTTAGAATGTTGGACTGGGACTCAGGAAATTTGGCTTCTAGTTCCCATCATGAAGCACACTGTGTGACGTTGGGCCTAACCTACCTCACAGGGTTGTTGTGAGGATAAATTGGAGAGGAGAAGGAGGAGGAGGAGAAGGACCATGTAAGCTGCCTTGGGCTTCTTTAAGGAAAAAAGGCAAGATAAAAATGCAATGCTCAATCAATCAAAGGAAGGAAGGACGTCCCAAATACATGGGATTATTGCTAAAAAGTATTTACAGATTTCAAAAGCCCACGAGAAAATCTCTTCCCCATCCTCTTCCTCATCCAGCCAGTTTAGAATTTCAAGCTCGTGTAGACCAAAACAAAAACAGAGCGAAGGTGAGCGGCCCGTCCCATCTCCTCTTGCAGACAGAGCTCCTGTCACATTGCTGAGATCGAAAGCCGGGGAAGCTTCCTGGCGCTGTCAAAAAGTCGTTGAGGAAGAGAAGAGCAGCGTCCCACCTGTCAAGGCCTAGAGTTGCTCTTCTGCAGCCCCAGTGATGTTTCATTCTTGGCGACGGCCTCACGGTAAACACTCTCGCTTGGTCATCAAAAGGCAGGAGCCGAGGTGAGAGGCTGCCAGAACCCGGAGCTCAGGAAAGGTCCGGGGCGGTGGCAGAGAGACACAGCCTGCCAATTTTTGGCTGAGAAATGTGCTGAGATAAAAGTGAGTGGGTTTTGCACATGGCATGGATCAAATGCTGGAATAATGCAAGCACAAACAGTAACTTAGGTGGCGATATTTGGGAGGGGGGGAGGATAAATGAAGCAGGATTCAGCGGCTAGCCCAATGTTGACTACTCTGGCTGGCAGCAGCTTCCTAGGATCTTGGACAGAGGCCTTTGGAATCACTCGCTACCCACTCCGTCTTAACTGGCAGTGCCAGGCACTGAACTTTCTGCATGCCAGTAGGCATGGGGGAATCCACCAAGCCTGATTTCACTCTGGGTTTCATTTCTCCACCACTAAGTTTGTTCCGTCCCTTTTCCACGTGGCATTGTGATTCTTTTTTAAGTCCGTATGAAAACCCATATGCCCTTTTGTACACGGTTTGCAAACTATATGCATTTTCATTGACCTTTCTTTTTTCAAGCCTATGCATTTTTGTGCACGCTCCTTCAAGAGTGGCATGTTTGGTAAAGCCATGTTTTAAAATCTCTTCACTGGCTGCCAATTAGTTTCCAGGCGAAGTATAATGTGTTGGTTATCACCTTTAAAGCCCTACGTGGTTTGGGTCCAGGCTACCTACGGGATCGCCTTCTCCCGTACAATCCGCCCCACACACTCAGGTCCTCTGGGAAGAACTTCCTCCAGCCAGCCAAAACTAGTCTGACAGGTATTACCTAGAGGACCTTCTCTTCTGCTGCTCTCAGGCTGTGGAATGGCCTGCCGGAGGAGACTTGTCAACTTAACAGTCTATCAGCACTTTAAAAAGCTATTAAAACTGATCTCCTCCAGCAGGCCTACCCAGTGGAATTTTAGGATGTTTTAAAAAGTATATTATGTTTTAATTCAGTTTTATGTATTTTATATTTACTGTTGTTCCCCGCCTTGATCAGAATGGAGAGAAGGGTAAGAATTATTATTATTATTATTATTATTATTATTATTATTATTATTATTATTATGTGCATGAATTTGTGCACACTTTTTCAAATACCCACTGCTGTTGTATTCATCGGGGCTTTGTTTTTTGGAGAACCACATTGCAAAAATTCTAAAAAAAGTATAGATTTCAACATCCAGATGTGTTCCGGTTCATGTTTAGATTTGGGAAGTGCGAATTCCATAAGTCCGCATTGAAAAGCAAACCGAAGGAACTCACCCGTGCAACGAAGGTGCAATCTGCCACTGAGTTGCGATCTTGCCCCAAAAGGCCATCCAGAGGTCCAGAACCATGGGCCTTCAGCGTTCCATACAGAATCCTCACTCCCAGCAATGTACCAACCTTAGAAGAGCATGTGTGGGAGTTCATGGGAGTTGTTGGGGGTGGACCTTAGGGGGACCAAGGGCAGAAAGAGCAGTCAAAACAGGAAGCTTGAGAATTGTTTCTGGTCTTTTTCTTGCCACGTTCATCAGGGAGCCACCGACGGGCGACGAACGGCCGTGTTTTGGACTCGAATCGTCGCTGATGTCAGGATCCATAAATAATTAATATGACATTTTGGATTGATTTGTCTCCAAACAGGCAGCCCCCCCCCCCCCCGGTGCGCGCTGACTGCTCAGCCGCGGTAATGAACTCCTGCTGCCGTCCGAAGGCCGGGCGCCTGAGCCGGAGGCGCCTCTCCTTCCTTCCCCCCTCTGTGCCCCCAGCTTCTTCTCGAGGCGAAAATCTTTATCATTATGCAAGAAGGAAATTACGTCGACGGACCCTGCCCCACAACTCGGAAATGGACAAAACCCAAGCTCCCTCCAGAAACGCCAACCTTCAAATGCGAAACAACTGCATTCTTAATGTGGTGGTGGTGGGAGAATCCCACAATTGCCTCTTAGGGTGCAGACTGGAGTGAGTGAGCAAGGGAGTGTGAGAAATGATGGCAGGCAAGGGGGAGGGTGGGATTTCCAAATGTCACCGAACATTTTAACTCTGAAAGCACCGGGAGCCGAATAGCCAGCGAGCCGTGCGAGTTTTTAATGGGGACTGAGTCCCATCTCTGTAACCAGCCCTCACTTAAAATATTCCAAGGACTGCTTTGGATTTTATATGGGAGGAGTGAGGCACTGAACATTAACAATGCAGTCCTCTCCCTCCCACCCACCCACCTAAAATACTCATGAGCTTTGATACTTATATGGGGGTTACTGTGCCAGTGACCTCTTGCACTTGGGAGAGCAAAACGCTCAGACCAGAGACCAGAGAACAAGGGCAGTTCTTGTGTCAAGTTATTACCATCCCATCGCGGCAACGTTATATCCCTCCTGCACGGTTATAACTTATAGGACACACAATGACATTTGTTGTGGTGTTTTGGATAATGTGGAATAAAAGCAGGAAATAACACAAAGAAAGCTGTAATGCAGTAATGTAAATCTATCCCCAGACCTTAATGGTCCTGTTCAGACGACACGTTAAGGGTTAGGCCGCTAACCCTTTTGCAGCAAATGGTTAGTGAGCAGGTTTAAACTGTGGTTATGTAGCCACCATGGTTCACACGCCATGCGAAGTCATGGTTCACATGACACACTAAGCCATAATGTTTAGCTCAAAATGCTTAACCACCATGGCTTAATGTGTCTTCTGAACGGGGTCAATGTCAGAAGTGGCTGGAGACCTGGAAGGATGAATGGATGGATGAAAGGAAGGAGGAAGATCATTTTGCAGGAAGCGTTTAGTAACGTGAAAAATCTCAGGTTCTTCCAAGCTAGTCCCAGTTTAATTGTGCAAGGAATACACAGTCATAACTCAGTAGTTATGGGGCAACAAAACAGCTTACCCTCAGGTAGCGCTTCTGCTATGGGGAGGCACAGGAGATTTTCTCAGCAATTGGTCAAAATCAGCGGGACCTAGGCACTAGGGGCTTTGGATCTCTTTCGGCTCAAGGGGAATATTCTATTTTTGAGAAATTCTGGGGAGGCGCATTCCAGTGGTGGATGGGGCCAAAGGAAATGGGTGAGACCAAATACCAGAAATACCAGCCTATTTTAGCTTAAAGCTCTTGTCAGTGGGCCCCTGTTAGGGCGTGCTCCCCGGCAGGTCCCCAACCATGCCTACCCTTGACCCCATCCTGGACAGGACCACTCCATCGGGTCTGCTGAGAGACCACCTCCATCTCCCTCCTGCCGGCCTCACCTTGTCGTCTACTACTGCCGCCGCCCCATCAGGCTGCCGCAGAGGGAGCGGCGGGAAACAGGGCTTCAAAACTGGTTCTGCTGAAACACCATCTGCATCAGGGAGCAACCTCTCCCCCTTGAACTATTTCCATTCCAAATGATCATTTCAAGGACAACTGAGTAACCTTACGAATCAGTCCCTGACTTTGTTTCCCCCCACACACACTTCATCCCTCTTCATCGCCATTTTCTTTTGTGTTGTGTAAGCCTGCGGTCATCAGCTGTCTTGCTTTTATTGATCTTACAAAAGCCACTCTGAGTGTCTCTTCATCTGAAAAGCAGGGTTAGGTATATATGCTGTAGCCCCACAGTCTAGTACATTCACCTTGGGATGCTTGACAGGAGCTCGTTGGTAGAGCACAGGTTCGATTCCTGGTATCTCCAGGAGGTCTGAAAAAGACTCCTGCCTGAAATCCTTGAAAGCTAATGTCCAGTTGGCATAAAGAATGCCAAGGTAGATGGACCACTGGCAGGTTCTTCTTCACCTCCCTCTCTAGTGAAACAGGTCTTGCAGGTTTTTCAACGCCTGGCCTAGGCTGCGTCGTGCGGGCCAATGTCTCCTTGTTTCTCTTTGCCTCCTCCTTTTCTCCTCCGTTTTCTTCCTTCTCCCCGTTTGGTGCCATCTTCACTCATGTGCTTTGCAGTCAAGCGCTGCAATGCTTTGGAGCTCCGTCAGTATGTAAATTAAACCAAGCATAGATAGCTTTGTGCTGCTTAATGTTCAGCTGATAAAAATTAATGTGGTGTGAAATGAGCATTTTATCTGACTGCAGATACAGTGACGGAGTTAATTAGACTGGCAGAGCAAAATGTTATTAAAACATAGGCGGGCCCCGCGTTGCGGACGGCGGGCCGAAACTCGGGATTGGGGGGGACATGGGATGTTGTCGGATGGTCAGAGGCATTGCGTTAAATCAACTGCAGCAGCCTCAGAGCAAACATGCCAGGAGCAAGTCGGGAGGAGAGCAATTGAATATGACCGCAGAAGTGGGACTGCGGATGGTCGCATGCCTGGAGTGCGTGGGGGAAGGTTCAAGACAAGCCAAGTGCTCCCAGCGCACCAAGGAAGCGCATTTATCAGCATTAGCGCACGGTTGACGGTGTTGTCTTGCCAGTAAACCAGGCCAGTCCTAAAGTTCAGCATTTGGGCCCTCTTGGGGTGATCAATAGCCACCGAACTTTTAATACGTTTTTAATATGTTTTAGCAACGCTTCCTACATGCATCTGGCCGACTTTCTACCAGAGAGTTTCCGGAGAGGCAGCCTTCAAAGCGCGGTGCCTTCCTTAAGCTAGGGTGACCATATGAAAAGGAGGACAGGGCTCCTGTGTCTTTAACAGTTGTATTGAAAAGGAAATTTCAGCAGGTGTCATTTGTATATATGGGGAATCTGGTGAAATTTCCTCTTCATCACACCAGTTAAAGCTGCAGGTGCCCTGGCCTCTTTTAAATCTGGTCACATCCTGCACCTTTAACTGTTGTGATGAAGAGGGAATTTCACCAGGTTCTCCATATATACAAATGACACCTGCTGAAATTCCCTTTTCTATGCAACTGTTAATGCAACTGTTGAAGACACAGGAGCCCTGTCCTCCTTTTCATATGGTCACCCTGCTTAAGCATTTCTTTCAATCTAGATGTCTTGGATTGCAATTCCCATCATCTCTGGCTCCATACCTCTTTGCCTGGGCATTTTAAATGGTTGATTTAAATCTGTCTCTTTATTGCATTTGCTGCTTTCCTTGGTTATGTTATGACAAGGAGGTTTTCTTGTTTTTCTTGTATTCGCGTGACCATTTCGACCATGTTCTTCTATGCAGCCCTCATCTGCAAGGAAGAAGGGCCATTAGAGAATACTTCGAGAAATAAATACATGGTTTAATCATGACAGAGGGAGCCCTGTATAATTTTATAGGCTTGATTGCCCATAAAGTTACTTCACAGAGTCTGCCGCAAAGGAGAGGTTTAGATCTTTCCCTGTCACGGTTCTTCATAAACTCTGATTCACGAACTCACCGTGTTCATTTTGTTACAAGGCCGGGAGAGCGCCAGTAAGTTCATATTTGTGGTTTGTCTGACCTCAGTTACTATTATTTATTTTCTTTTATAAGCCTTTTAGCGCGGGGGGAGGGGGGCAACACGTACATCCGCCTTTATCCTTCACCACTGGCTGATGGGAACTCTAGGCCAAAACATCTGCAGGACAACAAGGTCCCCTCAGCAGGAACATCTGGCCATCTCCCTCACTGAATGTATCCAAGGGTAAGTTTTTCAACAGCCCCAAATGGGTATTTAATTTTATTTAAAATATTTCTAGGCTGCCTCTTTTAGAACAGAAACATTTAGAGCTTTTCTGGACTGTACCATTTCAGATAGCCAGGGACTTCCCCGCCTTGGGAGGGCCCGGGTACAACAAGGAACCATCTTTGTACCTGGTAAAGCCTCATTTGAATGTCTGCAGCCTCCTCCCCTTTAAGACTGTAACCAAATACAGACACCATGGCTTGAACGTCAGCCACTTTTTCCAATTATTCTTTCCCACTTTTTTTCTTCCCCCACTTTTTTTTTATGTCTTGCCTGCTAAAGAGTTCTAGAGAACTCAAAAGCTTGCACAGTATTTTGTGAGTTTGACTGGCCTGACAAATCATGGCAATACAGAGTTGGAGAATTGTCTTTTGGGATTTTTTATTCTGATTATTTTGGCCAACACAGCATCCTTTGCCTTTTGCGTGACGCATCAAAACACCCTGCACTTAGAAGAATATCACGCTGAATGCTTTCCCCTGACATGCTGGTTTTCTACCTCAGTGATGTTTCTTCCATAAGGGAGCATTCAAATATGCACTTTGGACAGAGCCAGGACTTGGAGATACTTGAGTAGGGTGACCACATGAAAAGGAGGACAGGGCTCCTGTATCTTTAACAGTTGTGTTGAAAAGGAAATTTCAGCAGGTGTCATTTGTATATATGGGGAACCTGGGGAAATTTCCTCTTCATCACACCAGTTAAAGCTGCAGGTGCCCTGCCCTCTTTTAAATCTGGTCACTTTAGTATAGCTCCTGCAGCTTTAACTGTGTTGATGAAGAGGGAATTTCACCAGGTTCTCCATATATACAAAGGACACCTGCTGAAATTCCCTTTTCTATGCAACTGCTAAAGATACAGGAGCCCAGTCCTCCTTTTCATATGGTCACCCTATGCTTGAGGAATTTGATATTTGTGAATCCTGAATGCACTCTGCACATGCCCCATTGCAATGAACAGGAACTGGGCAATGCCCTTCTCCTTGCTTTCAGCATGTGCTTTCAGTTCGACTGGCCGGTTAGGCAAGTAACGTGGTAAACGGCACCATGGCAAAGTATGAGTTCTCAGCACATTCCTGTAAGTGGTTCTGACTAGTTGAAGGGCACTGTAAAAGGATAACCACGCTGGTTAGTGCATTCCCACTGAATGCACAAAGCCTCCATCTGCCAACTTCACAGCATGTGGAGGATCAGAAAGCCTGCTGAGCCAGGTCCAACACCTGACGTGGAGAAATAAATGGCTCCATTTCTACAAATTACATCTAGGCTTCACCGTGTTAACAGGGTTACGGCACTTGGCCATCGCCTCGTGGAAACAACCGGCGATCTTCCGACAAGAGAATAAGATGACAACCGGTCCTCCGGCTAGCACTCATGGGGGTTGCAGGGCAAAACATCTGGAGGGCCATAGGCTGCCCAGCCCTGTGCCAGACCTTGCTGCGCGTGAGGCCGGCTGCCCGGGCACTGCTTTAGACAGCAGCTGCATGTTTACTGAACGTCCGACTTAGCCGCCGGCCCAGAGAATTCCAGAAGAGGGGACTGGGGAGCGCATCTTCTGCAGTGGAGATTGGGGAGTGCGTCTTCTGGGCTTTGTGCAGGTGCGTGTGCTGCTTTGGCATTTGGCGTGTCACACAAGAGACGCTGACTCAGCGGGGAGCCGTCTTTCCCCCCCTCCAGCTGCCGCTTCTGTCTGCACAAAATCCCATGGGGGACAATGCACTGGGGCGACTTTCCTAGGCTGCTGCAATTGCAGAGGGGGGCAGAGGTTCGCATCGCAAGCATTAAAGCATACTTAACGCGATTCAATTTGCATCGCTGCTCGTTTAGCCCATCGTCAGTCCCGGTCGTTGTCCAGAAGGTGGTCATCATTGGAGCTTGTAGCCCTAAGCTGGAAACAGACAGCCGCTAACCAGGGCTGCGTTCAGGCCTTGAGGTTTGTGGTTCTGACCCGGTACATGGCTCAGACTTCTCTAGCAATGGGAAATGAAGTAAGAAGAGCCTGGCTAGCTCATGCTAGGTCAGACCTTTGGTCCATCTAGCCCAGGACTGTCAACACTGGCTGGCAGACGCTCTCTAGGATCTCAGACAAGGGTATTTCCTTGCCCTACCTGGAGATGTTGGGGATCAAAGCTGGTGCCACCGTTCCCCTACCTGCCAGCATCTGGTACCTAAGGCACTTGCCTCATTCTGCCTTACGGAAGCTCTGGCTCTGGTCTGACTGGGTATAAGACCATTTCCCAGACCCGTGTACATTCCAGCATTAATTGCGGGAGCCCATTTTGTAACCCCTGAAAATACGTCCACGATTTGACGTCCGCCCCAACAAAAGGAAAAGGGAGAGAGGAATCAAGTGTTGGGACCATTTCTGCATGGGAAGCGCTTTCACTGTGAACTTGAAAAAGTAATCAACCCAGCCCGTTCGTTTTTAACAAATAAACGGATAAGTAAATAAACCGCAGTGCATAATCCGACGTTAACAAGACCGGGTGAGTCAGACTGCAGGATGGCTCAAAAATCCTTGAAAAGCCCGGTCGGCACACAAGCGCTCCATTGATCGTCGGATTACGCTCATTCCCACCAAATGCGTTTCTCAATAATTGTTTCTCACCGAAGGAACAACACCTGTGATGTCTGTCAATACAGCTTTGCGCGCGGAAGCCCATCGTGTCTTGAGTGAGACGTTTCTGGCTGGAGGCAAAACCTGCGCTATTAAGTCGATAGAATCTACACAACAGAACATTTTATCGACTACTGGATTAAGCCCCAGTATATATATATATGCCTGGGCTCGATACTCAAGGATGGATGAGAGTGAAAAACAGAGCATTTGGGGGGGATTGGGTGTGTGTGTGTGTGGAAGGCACTTTTGTTAGGTGGTGTTAAACTGTTTGTATCTCTGGAATACTTTTAAGCCTTTTGACTGAGGTGTACACATACCCAGCAGAGCAGCTCAATAAATTTGGGGGAGGGGGGCAATTGGTCTTTTCTGATTCCTGTTGTGTGCCCAAGATTACAGGGTGGGGGGCAGGGTGGGTGGGAAGGAATAAGCATCCCAAAATCCACTCCAGAAGCAAATAGGGGAAGCAATCATGCCAGATAGGATTTTCTCACAACTAAAGAATTATTTTGTGTGGGATGGGTGGGTCGGGGGCATTGCTTCCTCCTCTGACTGTTTTCAGCCAACAAATTGAGATGGGAGGCTATTTGCCACAGCCCTCGTTTCAAGGTGGGGAGCAGCATGGGCAAAATCCGAAACACGAAGTTGATTAAGATTTGCAAGACGACTTGCCTGCACCTGACGGTTGCAGGATACCTTCCAGGTCACCTGCTGAGTTCACGCAGGTCATAGAATTCTGTATGGAATGGAGAATGTGGATGGGGAGATAATCTCTCTCTCTCTCTCTCTCTCTCTCTCTCTCTCTCTCTCTCTCTCTCTCTCTCTCTCTCTCTCGTGAGGCTAGAACCCAATGGAACCATCCAAATGAACTCAATGGGGAAAGATGCAGTACAGATAAAAAGGCACACAGTGCATAGTTGAGCTATGGAATTCGCCATCACAAGACGTAGTGATGATGGCCATGGGCCACACTGGGTGGGGGGTAATGGGAGTTGTAGTCCAACACAACTGGAGGTCACCAGCTTTGAGAAAGCCCTTCTACGCCAGCATGGCTGGCCGCCTTCTATGAAAACCATCTTAGAGTCTACCATCCAGCCTCTGTTTTAGCCTCTGCTTTGAGCATCTTTTACAAACCTTTCTTCTCCCTCACTTCTCCCTCTCCTTCGTGTGCTCCTTCTCAGCCTTTATTTTATTTGGAGGGGGGACGTTTTGGCCCCTACTTTCATTCCTCCTGACCCTTGTTTCTTTCCTCTCTCCTTGTATTCCCCCCACACGCACACGCGCCGTGTCTGCTGACTCCCTCGTTCCTCTTCTACTAAATTATGCCCTATTATTTCCACCGCCTGAAGATCTCACAGCTGAAGCATTATTTCTAACCGTATTTTGTATTCCTGGTGCATGCTGTAATCTGGTTTGAGTTTTTATTTTCAGCCAAGCTGCTGACGCAGCAGCAGTTTCTCTGTTCGTATTTTTATTGGATCGGAGTGCTCTCCCCAACACCAACACCCCCTTTCTTCTTCTTCTTCTTCTTCTTCTTCTTCTTCTTCTTCTTCTTCTTCTTCTTCTTCTTCTTCTTCTTCTTCTTCTTCTTCTTCTTCTTCTTCTTCTTCTTCTTCTTCCTGGAACCTTAGCTCCTGAGCTGAAACATGCGCTTTATTTTTAGAGACTCTTCCTGCGTTCACCCCTTTCCGTTGTTGATGTAATAAAACCCAAAGCTAAATAGTTAAACAGTTTAGGACTCTCTGGGCATGTCTAGACCTCCCGGCGTTCTGAGAGGGAGGGGGAAGGATCTCGCAGTAATCTGCTCGCAAGATCCTCTCCCTCAGTCCACACACGGTGCGCAACGTCCTAGGAGGAAGGAGGACGTCATGCCTGCCTTTTTTATTATTATTATTGAAGATGAGCGCAAAAAGGTTAGTTTTTTTTTTTAAAAAAAAAAAAGCCCTGACCCCACTCCTCTCCCCACCCCTGATGGGCACAGCATGTTTGAAGAGCTCCGTGCCCTATGCCTGGTTCCTGTCTCCTCGCGTTTACTTGTGAGGGGCCGGGAAGAAACCGGGATGGCTGCCCACACCTCCCGCAATCTCTGGATGATCCCGAGACTGTGGGAAAAGTCGGGATTAAAGCCGTCCCGGTTATCCCGGGGAAATGGGGCGATCATCGCTCCCTGCTCCCAGGATCCCCTGTGTGCCATGTGGATAAGGCATGGTGTAGACATGCCCGCCCGCCCGCCCTCTCTCTCTCTCTCTCTCTCTCTCTCTCTCTCTCTCTCTTTAATGAAGAAAAGAAAATTTGTATTTTTAAAAAAAACATATGGTAGAACAGCCTGGTATGACTTCTAAGTCAATTGTGACCATCTAAGCCAAATGCTACCTCAGCAGTCTCTTGGGTGAATGAAAGCCCTGCAGATTTGGTTTGGTTTTTCCAGTTCTGGATAAGAAAATGATATTCAATTGGGTGAGTCACACAAGTTGTAAAGGCCCTGTCCTTGGGTGGTGATTTTTATTTATTTATTTTATTTTGCCACAGCCCTCATGTGGCGTAGTGGCTAAAGCACAGGACTGATCACCGCTTAGCCATGGAAGCTCACTGAGCGACTTTGGGCCAATCACTAGCTCCCAACCTAACCTACCTCACAGGGTTGTTGTTGTGAGGATAAAATGATGAGGAAGGGGGTTATGTATGCAGCCTTGGGCTCCTTGCAAGAGGAAAAAAAGGAAGAATGTAAATGTAATAATATTTTTAAACACACACACCAAAGCCATGGGATTCTGTTCCTTCAAATGCAATGGCCATCACAACAGAAGATGGTCAGCCCCTGGCCATTGCATGTGTGTGTGTGTGTGTGTGTGTGTGTGTGTGTGTGTGTGTGATTATTTACTTCTCTCATGCCATTGAATGTAATAACTAAATTAGTTACCTTTGATCTGATCAAATGAAGGCAATCTATTACACTTTATTTGATAGGAAGCGGGATACTGAAATTTTGATTGCTTCGTACCATTGAAACGCCTTGCTATCATTTCAAAAGACTTCCCGCTGTCATCTTTGAAAATACCCAGCTAGGCAGACTGCTGTGAGATATGTAGGCATATATATATATTCCCCATGAGGTAGAAGCATTTCAAAGCATCAAAGCTCCCTATGAGGTTGCAGGTATGTTAATCCCTGATAACAAAACATGGCTATTATATCGTATTGCTTAATGGCTCGTGAGCCTTTCTTTTGACATGCCAGCCTTGTTTGCAGAGCTTGGCAGCACTGAGATTTCACATGTTGACTCTGACCCTGTTCAGACGACATGCTGAGCCATGGTGGTTAAGCATTTTGAGCTAAACATTCTAGCTTAGCGTGTCGTGTGAACCTTTCCTAACCATGGTGGCTACGTAACCATGGTTTAAACACACTCTCTAACTGTTTGCTGCAAAAGAATTAGCGGCTTAACCATGGCTTAGCGTGCCATCTGAAAAGTCCCTCTGTCTTTTTGCCATTTTACAAATATGTGGCATATCTAAAACAACAAGGAGTTTTGTGGCACTTTAAAGATGAGCACATCTATTACTCTTTAAGCTTTTCTGGATTGCAGCCCACTCTGTGACATGTTATCCCCTGAGTTGCAAGCGTTGCACACATGAGTAGCACATATGGCTGGTGAGGTTGGGGAGGTAAACCGCGAGACCAGAGGAAATCGAAATACAGAAATATTTCTGTACAAAACAGGGCAGCCCGTTTACTAACAAGGACTAGCTGGCGAGATCACATTATGCCAGTCCTTTTCCAGCTTCATTGGCTGCCAGTCCAGGTCCGGGCCAGATTCAAAGTGCTGGTATTGACATTTAAAGCCCTAAATGGTTTGGGGCCAGGTTATTTGAAGGAACACCTCCTCCCATATGTACCTGCCCAGACCTTAAGATCATCTACAGGGGCCCTTCTCCGTGAGCCCCTGCCAAAGGAAGGGAGGCAGCTGGCTACCAGGAGGAGGGCCTTCTCTGCTGTGGCACCCCGGTTGTGGAATGAGCTCCCAGAGAGGTCCGCCTGGCGCCTACACTGTGCTCCTTTCATCGCCAGCTGAAGACCTTTTTATTCTCTCAGTATTTTAACACTTAATTTTAACTTAAATTTAAATTTTACTGTTCTAACTCTGTATTTTAATCAATGTTGCTGCGTGGTTTTATCCTGGTTGTGCTTTTTATACTGTATTTTGTATTTGTGTTTTTAAGCTGTTGGTTGTTTTATTATGGTTTTAATTTTTGTGAACCGCTCAGAGAGCTTCGGCTATTGGGCAGTATAAAAATGTAATAAATAAATAAAATAAATAAATAAATAAATAAAATATTATGCCATGACACAAACCCCGGAAAAATGAGGAGGGTGAAAATGTAGATGCCAGCTCCTACATTCCTTCTGAAAAGAATGAGAATTACACACAGGAATCATAAACCTATGACTAGATCTACCAAATCAACCTTGGTCTTACAGCATCTTCGTATTGCATTTGCCAGCTTCTGGGGTTATCGTGTGCTTTGTGGTGTGCACACGAATATTTCAAGGGGAGAAGCTTGCCTGTACAGACAGAGAGATGAGTTGTGGGTTCTTCCAGGGTGGCACAGTTGGAGAAGCCTTTCTGGCATATGTCCTCTCGTGAGCATGCACCAGTGCCGGCCCTACCATTAAACACAGAAAGGCATCTGGTTTGGGCATCTGATTTGTCACCAAAGAGCAGCCAACCATGAGTTCTTTCATTTCTTGTTGTCGTCTTTTTTCCTCCCAGGGGTGACGCTGGTGGAATTTTCTGCCTCAGGTGTCAAACCAATTTGATCCAGTCTTGGGTACTATGCATCTTGATTTGTGGCGGGGTACAGGGATTTGCTATTCCACTTCAGAGACCAAAATGTCTGGGGCTGATCTTTATTCTCAGTCGTATTTCCTGCATTTGATCATTACGATGTTCAACACCCCATCATGGTTGTGCACAGTTGTGCATGAAGCAAAAATCTCTCCTGGAATTTCCTTGTGGCGGCATTTATTTATTTATTACATTTTTATACCGCCCAGTAGCCGAAGCTCTCATTTCAACTTCCTGCATCTTCAGAGAAGGGCTTTTATTCTATGAAACCAAATTGGCAGCAAGTCGCTTTAAAAATGGTACTGGCCACAGGATTCAGCATAATCTCTCAGCATTGGGTGTTGTTGTTTTTAAATTTGAAGCAAGTTACTAGTCCTTATGGATGCGAGAATAGGCTTTGCACGTTGCCTGGTAGAATCTCAGAGCCAGAAGGAGGCTCAGTAGAGATGAGGCTCATTACTCCAGCAATTTGCTCTTTCCGATCAGAGGCAGAAATTGAGTGATGTGTGCAAACTAAGGAAATGCATTCCTTAACTCGAATAGCTTAAGCAGGTCACAGAATCCAGCTCTTCTTGGTGCAGAATGTTTCTGCTTAAAGCATGGGAAATGCAGCATGTGGTGCAGTGGAGGCTGGTGGATCCAATGTCAGTGGGGCAGTGAATCCGCTCAGAACCAGTCAGAACTTTAAAAGAGCAATCCAAGGGGAGAAGCTGATATCAGAGCCAGCAGCCAACTGAAATAGGACCCTGTGGCTTTAGGCCTAAAGGGGAAGGCAAGGTTTTGCCCTTTCCTCTGGTACTGAGCTCTAACATGACCCACCAAGCTGAGCTGTTGCTGAGAACTTCAGTGTAGTCTTGCATATTGGATGAGTAAGGAAATCAGCAAACCTGTTAAACTTTTTTCTTCTACCATAGTTTGGTGTGTGTGTGTGTGTGTGTATTGAGGGAGAGAGAGAGAGAGCTAGCTCATTGCAAGACTTCAAAGGAGGAAAACAAAGGCATATGGATGATAATAATAATAATAATAATAATAATAATAATAATAATAATAATTCCTGATTATGCTGCTTCGAATACAGATTCCATCATTGTATCAAATGAAGGTCATTTTACCTAGACATCATTATTACACCGCTTTCTTTCTCCAGCTCTAATTAAATTTGCTATTTTAACCAATTTAGCCACATGCCACATTTTCAAAACCGGATCTCCAGCTGCTGGAGGTTTGGGCAATTTCCCTTTTGTCCCCATTTCCGCCCGAGCTGCCGTCAACAGATTTCCTATTAATTCCATACCCGATTTCCTCACTGAGGCCTTCAAATAGCAGAACAAACTTACAAGAGGATAGAAAGATAATTGGTATCCCAACTTGTCATAAATGATATTTAAATGAGCTTCCCAAGATTCCAGTCCTCCTTGATCCTCTGTCACCAACAACGGATAAAAACCTGCACCGGCAAACACCCGTTCCCAACAGTTATCAGATGATATGTATAATAAATCTTTTTTCCCTCCTAGTCTGGGTTTGATCGGAGTGGGCTGATGCAGTAGAACCTCTAATTAGTTTCTGTTCTCACAGGGAGAAATTTGAATGCCTTTGACCTTTTCAGCCAGAGAAGCAAAAAAAATAAAAAATAAAAAAAATCTTCCTTTCATTTATGAGAAATTTCATATCAGTCGCCACCGATAATTCAGAAACACCAAATCTCCAGTGAGAAATGTCCAGAGGCTTCCTTAACCTGCTACAGAACCAGGAAGACTTCTGCTTCCAACTTTTCCCATGGAGTTCTTCTTTCCCACCTCCAAGCGAATTCACACACACACGTGTGTGTGTTGTCCTGTGTTTGCAACATCAAGGGACTGCCTGCAAGGAGACCAAACAGAGGCATGAACAGAGATGGTGAAGAAACCTCATTTCAGCTCGAAGAAAATGCATTTCGATACGCAAATCATAAGAGGCTGCCTTTTACTGAGTCAGATGTTTACTCCTTTTGACCTAGGATTGTGTGCGCCAGTAATTCCCGAAGTGTGAGGGCCACATGTGGACGGACACGATGTTAATTGCGAGACAGATGTAAGAAATGAAGAGACGACACACAGAACTTTGGGTCTAAACAGGGCCACATTTATTAAAGATCTGCAAAGGGGGTAAATCCTATCGGGCATCCAGCATGGCCTCTTGACAGACCTTTCTGAGTACGGGTGAGCATTCTTGGCCAGTGGGTTGGTGCTGCATCATTCGCCCTCCCACTGGCCATCCCCCTTATGGGGTAAGGAGACCTTCCCTTGTCACCCCCAAACCCAGGCCACAGGGCTCAAGGTGGGGTGAGAAAGGTTGGCCTCAGAGGTAACCCTTATCTCCCAGCTCCGACCACAAGGCTCAACACTGAGAGCCCTCAGGAAATTACCTGTCACCGCAACAGTGCCTGTTAAATGCTCACCATTAAAAATCCCTCTGGATGCCCAATCCTACCTGCCCATAATCAAATGTGACCAAATTAGCTAGCAAAGTCAAATCAACCTAATTATGCTCCCAGACTGTCTTACAGTGTGGAGTAGGCGAAAAAAACTCATGCCGAAATTAGGACACGAGTAAAAAATTCCTACTCGGCCCCCTAATGGCAACCAGCAAGCTCACACGGTCTACAGGGAGGGAGCTGCGCAAGCAAAGAGCTTATGGAAGGGGTGAGTGCCTGTTTAAGAGGCACTCATTAACTCCTCCCACCCCAGTGGCACCACCCGAAGTTGCCCAATAGAAATTGGGCACGTCTCTCCCCTTACCCCGCCCGCAATTACCTCCCCACACCCAGGTTTTGACGGGCGTGGCAGAATGGTCATTGTCAGAAAACAAAAATATCCGTGTTCATTGCGATGCAAGTAGCAGCTATGGGGAATCTGCCCAAGGACTGTGGGGTTGGCCAGGTGGAGTTTAACTCTTTCTGGTTACTCTTCCAACAAAACTCTTTCCAACAAAAAACAACTTGGCTCAGCAATACTACAAACGAGAAGGATCTTGGAATTGTAGATCACAAGCTGAATATGAACCAACAGTGTGATGTGGCTGCAAAAAAAAAAAGAAAAAAGCAAATGCTATTTTGGGCTGCATTAATAGAAGTATAGCTTCCTGGTTCCTCTCTTTTCGGCCCTGGTTAGGCCTCTTCTTGAGTATTGTGTCCAGTTCTGGGCTCCACACTTCAAGAAGGATGCAGACAAGCTGGAGCATGTTCAGAGGAGGGCAACCAGGATGATCAGGGGTCTGGAAACAAAGCCCTATGAAGAGAGACTGAAAGAACTGGGCCTGTTTAGCCTGGAGAAGAGAAGATTGAGGGGAGACATGATAGCACACTTCAAATACTTAAAAGGTTGTCACACATAGGAGGGCCAGGATCTCTTCTCAATCCTCCCAGAGCACAGGACACAGAAAAATGGGCTCAAGTTACAGGAAGCCAGATTTCGGCTGGACATCAGGAAAAACTTCCTGACTGTTAGAGCAGTACGACAATGGAACTAGTTACCTAGGGAGGTTGTGGCCTCTCCCACACTAGAGGCCTTCAAGAGGCAGCTGGACAACCATCTGTAACGTATGCTTTAGGGTGGATTCCTGCATTGAGAAGGCAGTTGGACCCGATGGCCTTATAGGCCCCTTCCAACTCTACTATTCTATTATTCTATGATTCTATGGCCTTAGCTAGACCTAAGGTTTATCCCGGGATCATCCTGGGGTCATCCCTGTTCATGTAAATGACACACAGGATATCCCAGGAGCAGGCAGGGACGACCCTGGGATGATCCTGGGATAAACCTTAGGTCTAGCTATGGCCTAACTCTTTGACACCACTAGTGGCAATTCAAGGGAAGCTTTTCTTGAAGTCAATAGGAGCATCTAGTGAAGTCCTTCACCTAGATCAAGGTAGCGTGCTGTGAGAAAGAAACAATTCAAGGCATTGCTAGTTTAACCCACCTTAGTTGTTCATATTGGGGGATGTGAGCGCTGCAATATTCTGGCCCCACACCTGTTTAGATCTCCAGAGGCTAACTGCAGTGCCCTAAATTGAGGTTGGAAGCAAACTGGTAACCTGTGAAGCAACAGTGTGATGTGGTCCAAATGGGCAGCTCCCATCAGAACACTGACAGCTGTATTCTGGCCCAATTGCAGTTTCTGGGCTGCCTTCAAGGGCAGCCCCATGTGAGCAGCATTACAGTAATCTAGCCCATGTTACAGGCATGTGCAAATCAGCCTTCCCTCCTGGATTTTGTTCCCTGGGCATCTTTATGATGCCCGATTGAATAGGATTCTCTGCCTGTTCACAGGTCACCCCCTTTGCAGATGTTCTCTGCATCCTTTCATTTCTGTCGGAAACTCTACCTACTTTGTCTCATTAATGTTTAAATGAAGAAGTAGAAAATGTGAGAAAGTTTTACATTTAAGGAAACTTTCAGGAAATTGCTAGAGGCAAGGAAGGGAAAGTGAACTTCATGGGGGCACCAACTCCTCGTCCCCAGTGAGACAAAACTAAATTAGATCGGAGATGCTTGCCCTCACTGGTGGTGTAATGAGAGAAACGTGTTCCCTCTTTGTTAGCAGTTCAGCATGCATGGCAGGAAGAGCAAAAATCTGGGGGCATGGGAACATCGGAGCCATGTCACAAAAATATTACATGGCGTTCCAGTTCAAAATTGCAAAGGATTCATTGTTATGTGGTTAGAAGGCAAAAACATAGAAATAAAGCAACCGCCCAAGACAGTTCCGCTTCAGCGTATGGACTGGGAAGGGCCATGGCTCAGTGGTAGAGCTCCTGTTTTGCATGCAGAAGGTGCCTGGTTCAATCCCTGTGAACCGCCCAGAGAGCTTTGGCTATTGGGCGGTAGAGAAATGAAATGAAATAAAAGAAATAAAATGAAATAAATCTCTAGGTAGGCCAGGAAAAAACCCTACCTGAAATCTTGAGGAGCCCTTGCTGCCATCCAGTGTTAACAATACTAGGCTAGGTGGGCCAAGAGTCTGGCTCAATATAAGGCAGCTCCCTTCGTTCCTATGACTGTTGTGACATCATAAACCAAATGCTGGAATCTGACCCAGGCCAGTCTAAGACGTTTTTCTGTCCATGATGGACCAAAAATCCCACCCACCCACATCTAGTCAAAACACAGTAACCAAGGCTGGGTTAAGTTATTTTGGCAACAACAACAACAACAGTTTGGTCTGCTTTCTTGACACTGAAAATAATCTCTCTGAGGTGGTTGCCTGAAGAACATTCATGCCCATTGTTCAACCCATAGACTCACTGGAAGCCCTTGAGAAATTCATTCTCTTCCAGTTCCAGTCCCACACGTGTAAAATGGGTCTAATAGTTTAATTGAAGGCTTCGTTTGATTAAATCTCTCCCTTCCCTTTCAACCAATACTCGGAGTTGTTGGATAGCAGCCCAAGTGGGCCGAAAGGAGGTGCATGTGCCAAACTGGACAGGAGCAGCAGCAGAAGGTCAAAGAGACAGAAGTGCTTCCATAGTCAAAGGCAGAGAGAACTCCAGGTCTGAGGCATCGATCAAGAAAGGGAGCAGGAATCTCGGATGCATCCTCATACTTGAGACAAGTTTCTAGGGTGGCTGATAGACGAGAGACAGGCTCTGGTGCTAGTGGAAAGTATAAAACCTTTCATTGTTCTTTTTGTGTCAAAGGCTTGACGTTTCGGATTTTAACAAAATCCTTCTTCAGGAGCTGACGCTAGACGCAGGATGCTTTTAAAAAACTGTTTTTGTATATTAGCAAATCTTAGGCTTTTCTTTCTCCGAGGCATTCTGTGAACAAACTGCGTTGCGCCGAAGAGTTCTTTCTCATGACGAGTCTAGGCCAATGCAGTTCGTTCACAGAATGCCTCGGAAAAAGAAAAGCCTAAGATTTTCTAATATACAAAACCAGGTTGTTTTATAGCAGCCTGTGTCTAGCATCAGCTCCTGAAGAAGGATTTTGTTAAAATCCGAAACGTCGAGCCTTTGACACAAAAAGAACTATTAAAGATTTTATACTTTCCACTAGCACCAGAGCCTGTCTCTCATCTAGCACCTGTCCAGTGGTGCTTTTTCCCTCTACCACATACCAAGTTACTAGGGTGGCCAAGTATGCTTTTTTATGGAGGGCAGTCCTCTATTTGAAGGGATGCCAGAGAAGCATCCTCTATTTGAAGGAATCCTCTGTTGAACACCTATCCTGTCCAATTCTGGTTTCAAGATCAGAACCATCAGAACTACTGCCCATCGGCACCTAGACAACAGACAGAACAGGTCTCTGGGTCACAAGCCTTCTGTACCATGGTGAGATGTGCTATGTAATAATAATAATAATAATAATAATAATAATAATAATAATAATAATATCTAAATTTGCATTTATCTCTATGAATTAAGATGTGCAAATTTTATGCAAACCAGAGGCCTCTTTCATCTTCTATCCTCCTCTGTTTGGTGGTATATTTCCACATTTTCTAGCAACTCTTACATTGCCAGAAAACTTATAGTTCAGTTGCTTATAGGTCGGCCTTATAATATGGTTGCTTATAAGGCCAAGCTATAAGTTAGACTGAGTCAGGGGCTTTATAGGGCCTAGTGGGCCAGGATTGGCCTGTTGGGGGTCAGCTGATGGAATGTTCAGGCAGGCTGGTAGTGCAGCCTAGAGGACGACCTTGTGTTGTGTTTTTCAGAAAACTCCTGCTTTCGATGGGAGGCAAATGACGAGGCTTGCTAAGAAATCCACAATTTATTAAGCAACAAACGTCTCTTCTACCTGAAGCGAGTCTAACCTCTCGGAAACGTCCCCCTAGGCAAAACTATGCAAACTAAGCAAGACAATTGTCCACTCAAGAAGAATAGGAAGCCACTTCCCAAATGCCCATAACTTCAGAGAGCCTGGTACGGAGGCAAGTTCTGGCATAATCGAACTGACTTTCTCACGCCTTCCTTCTGCCCCGTGCGTTTGAGCTTCCGGGGGACCCTAGTATCAGCTAGCTTGTCAGGATGCTCACCTCCAGAAGAAACCTCACTTCCCACTGAATATGTAGGATTTGGCCTTGAGGAGATAAGCTCTGGAGAAGGCTGACTCCCAGCTGGGGAATCACCCATGAGAGCTTCCTCCCTCACTGGGACAGGCTGTGTCTTCTAGTTCTGAATCTTCCCCCACTGCGTCTTCTAGTTCTGAATCTGATTCTGATTGATTACCTGAAACATCTTCTCCCAAAACAGGGGCAGTAGGGTTAGACATGACACCTTGGAAGCCAGAACTCAGTAGAATCAGGGCACGGCTGGCACAGAAAGGAAGGCACTAGAACCTGATAGTTAGATACCCTGGTTTGATACGCACAACCTCTAACTCTCCACATGTGGTAGGACCCCATGTACTTTGCACTGAATTTGGACACAGGCATTTTTTCCTGTTTGACCTCCCCCACCCACCCAACCTGCCCACTAGGCATGTGCTCCGCTCCGATTAGAACTGGAGAATCAGAAGCGAATTGGCCTGCTCCGCCTTGCCCAGAGGCGGAGTAGAAGCGGACCGCAGACCCCTAGAAGCAAGGCGAAGAGAAGTGCCCATTTTCGGAGCGATCCTCTTTCCGCGGACCGATCCGATCGCCATTTTGAAACATTTCGCCCATATGATTGCATTGCGGAAAAGAAAAGGGGATAACTGTGTTGTTTTTGAAGCTATCTTTCTGAAACTTCTTGTACTTAGAGAGTCATGGCTGGGGGTCATTTTGAGCCTACTGTCAGCTCTCTGCGTGATGCGGTTCGCTTGCTAGAATTTTTAAAAAAGTAGGGTAAAGGCGGGGAAAAGATTACCTTTTCGATTGCTGAGGGGCAGAGTCAACTCCCGGTCATGATCACATGATCCCAAAGTTGGAGGAGGGGATAGGCAAAACGGGTAACTTGGTATTCTGGGAAACTTCTCTTTCTACTCTGAACGGAGTTTTCCCAGTGTTTTTTTAAAACAGTAGCTCCACCAAATGCACAAACACAACCTGAAATCATACAAACAGATAGGAAACACACAGCAGTGCTACCCACCCTAACTTTGGGGAACAACTGAATACATGTGGTGCAAGGGGATGAGCTCCCCTAGGGCATGTGGAGCCCTCCAAAGAGTAACCCAGTGAAGCAATGCCTATCATGAGTTGAAGTGAGCGTTTGCTTCTTAAAGACTTGTACCTAGACAGGATCAGTCAAATTGGCAGATGCTTCCCCCTTTGGGCACATCCACCCACCCACCCCCCTTCTTACTGGTAAAAGACAGATATAGCCTTTTTTAAAAAGTTCTTCTTGCTGTTTATTCAGCAAAACTGCTGCTTTTAATTCCACCCCTCCTTTGTTTATTTATTTATTTATCTATTTATTCCATTTTATATGCATTACTGGCTTATCCTTGGCTCACTTCCTTATGCCCCCAGAAATGTCTGCTGCCTGCCTGCCTGCCTTCCCTCCCTCCTCCCCTGCCCGTCTCGCAGGGATAGTTTGTGTCTGGCTTTGACTCAGTGGAGAAGTCCTTCTTGCGCTCAATTAGAGTTTTGGAAGTTCCAAATCCATTTTTCAAGTGTGGAAGAAGATTCATATTTAGGTTGATCTCTACTCCCCAATTCATGGCATCTTGGGATTTCCTTTGAAATGGCCCCATTGAGCTGTCTGCAGGTTTAAGCTCCGCCAAAAATCAGGGGATGATGGGATTGCCTTGTACCTTGGTATGATTGTGGGTCTAGATGGCATCTGTGAGTGTGCCCACTTCCCCTTTTTTATCTGTCCAAATGTCAGAGAACAGTCCACGTCTGCAAATGGGGTGCCCGATTTTCATAAATTCCCCAAAAATCAGGGGATGATGGGACTGCCTTGAGTCTTGGCGTGCATGTGTATTCCTGGATAAGCTATCATGGTGGTGAGTTTGAGGTTTTTAACGTGCAAATTGATGGAGCTATCGAAAGGGGTGTGAATGGGGTGCCCGATTTTCATAAATTTCCCAAAAATCAGGGGATGATGGGACTGCCTTGAGTCTTGGTGTGCATGTGTATCCCTGGATAAGCTATCATGGTGCCAAGTTTGAGGTTTCTAACCTGCAAATTGACGGAGCTATTGAAAGGGGTGTGAATGGGGTGCCCGATTTTCATAAATTCCCCAAAAATCAGGGGATGATGGGACTGCCTTGAGTCTGGGCGTACATGTGTATCCCTGGATAAGCTATCATGGTGCCAAGTTTGAGGTTTCTAACGTGCAAATTGACGGAGCTATCGAAAGGGGTGTGAATGGGGTGCCCGATTTTCATAAATTCCCCAAAAATCAGGGGATGATGGGACTACCTTGAGTCTTGGCATGCATGTGTATACGTCCATGAGGTGTCATGGTGCCAAACTTGAGGTTTCTAACTTTAACAGAAAAAAAGTTGTATACTTTTTTAGTTTAATGCAAGCCTATGGGGGGGAAACGGAGCACCGATCCGGATCCGGAGCTCCGCAGTGGAGCGGAGTGGACATAGGCGGAGCGGGGGCGGAGCGAAGCGGCCCGATCCGCAAATCGCGGATCTGGAAGAGAAGCGGAGCGGGGGGGTCCGTGCACACCTCTACTGCCCACTACTCCACAGAACCTAAAAGTGCATAATAAATATGACCCTTGACCTAGAAGACCAATGTTTAATGCTATTAAAAATAAAGGTTGCTCATTATCTACTTGTGAGAGATGCAGTTGCTATTGATTTGGGCATATATATATATATATATATATATATATATATATATGTACCCCCGTCTTTTAGCAGTCTATTAATTGCTATGGAGCCTGAATCGGCACTGACCTCAGAGCAGGCTTTGAGTCAAGGGGGCCTTAGCATTCGTGTTAATGAGAACCAGGATGAAAAGGCAGCAGCATAATCTCCGCTTAAACTTCAGGGAGGAAAATGCTGCAGTTTGGAAAACATAAAACACCAATGAGACTCTTAGGAAAGATGGAGGACACTGGAGTTTATGTAGATCAGGCAGGTCTTCAACCAGAGGGGGAAATATTAGATTTATGAGCCAGATTTTTTAAAAAATGAATATTAACCATTTTCAGATTGTCCCAGCATAAGACAGAATGAATAAGTGTGATGAAAAAGGGAAATGAGGGTTTGGAAATGTATCCAGTGTGGTGTAGTGGCTAAAATGGTGCTCATATCTAGTTCTGAAATGTTTGAAATTCTGCACATTTCTTTCTGCTTAACCGTGATGGAAGAAGAGGCCATCCAGACCAGACCGAAAGTCCAATTGAAGGTGCGCCTCCCCCTTAACCTGCCTGCCTGTGTCTAAGGTCTTCAATAGAAGCTCTTCAAGGTGTCCCCTCATTAGGGCTGGATCTACGCTACTGCTTTAAAGCACTTTAAACAGTTTTGACCACTGTATATGGAGTGTGTCCTGGGGCCAATCTACACCAAGCAGGATATAACACTTTTAAAATGGTATGAAAACCGTATATGTAATGTGTCCTGGGCCTGAACAGTTGTCATAACCATTATAAACCATCATAAGCAGTAGTGTAGATGCTGCCCTGGGCCCCAAACAGTTGTCAAAACTGTTATAAAGCGCTTTAAAGTGCTTTAAAGCAGTAGTGTAGATCCTGCCTAGGAGAAGATCGTTATGTGGGAGAGAGACCATTCTCGGGGTGTGTGAGCACCCTAATTTTGGAATGCCCTCCCCACAGGAGTAGGACTGGTTACAATCGTTTCGGCTGCTATTACGATCAGTGCCAAGGTCAAAACGTACTCATTCGCCGGGCCTTTTAGAGTCGGTACATTCTTTAGCCTGCTTTGCTTGTTTGTAGCTGCTTTTGGACATATTCGTGAAGAGTAGTTTTACGGTATTTTATTGTTGTGATTCATTCTATGCTTATTTATTGTTTACCACTCTGGTATCTGTGTGGATAAAGGGCCAGCCCCAAAAAATCTTTTCATAAATAATAATGGTATTCAGGGGAACACTGCCATTGAACTTGGAGGCTCCATTCAGTCATCATGGCTAATAGTTAGGAATAGAGTTCACCCTCCCCTACCTCCAACATGAGCCAGTGTGGTGTAGTGGCTAAAGTGCTGGACTGGGAGTCGGGAGAGCCGGGTTCTAGTCCCCACTCGGCCATGGGAGCTCACTGGGTGACTTTGGGCCAGTTACAGACTCTCAGCCCAACATACCTCACAGGGTTGTTGTTGTGAGGATAAAATGGAGAGGAGGAGGAGGATTATGTACACCGCCTTGGGTTCCTTGGAGGAAAAAGGGTGGGATGTAAATCTAATAACAACAACAACAGGAGGAGGAGGAGGTTCAGGAGGGTTCAGCTCCTCCGCACCCCTCTTGCCTTCAAAATCAGACCCCTCCCCTACTGTACCAATGTCTGCGGCAGCCCCCGTTTCCAAGCGACAGGATTTGCTTCTGTCGCATCTCGTTTCGCCCTTTGCGGCAGCCATGGCGAACGCCGCTGCGCAACCCATTAACAAACGGAGTAATTTGATGATTGCACATTACATCAATGCCACCGCGATAATGTGTGCCGCGTCATTTATTTGAAAGCTCTTGTTAAAGCCAACAAATTGCTGTGGATGTGCAGGTAATTGCCAGTGTGGGAACAGGTGAGACATGCCGGAAATTACAGCGTACCACCTCTGTGTACACAGACATTTCATCAAAGGAATGTGAAAGTGAGGTTAGCAAAGCCATCCTAAGGGGGAAAGGCAAGGGAGCGGTGGGTCCCCGGCCTCTGCTCATGCACCGTGGCGCATGCGGTACATTGTGTTCATCTGTGCAGCATGTCAGAGTCCCCACACCCGCATACAAAAAGGTGTGTATGGGGGATGCTGTTCCTTGCAATGCACACATTTGGGGGGAGGAATGCACTTGAAAAAAATGCAAACTTTTTTTAAAAAAGGCATCAACTCAGGATCGACTGAATTTAAGATTGGGAAACTGAGAACCTGAAACTGGCAGATTTCTCCATCCCAATAAGCCTGATTGCCACGCAGAACGGACCAAGAGACAAACGGAACAAGGAGAGGGAATTGTCTTTGCTCAAACTTCTGGCATGGCTTTGGGAGCAACACAGCAGAAAGAGGGACGTTGGGCAAAGGGGAAGGTTTGAAAGCAGCGGGCGTTGCATTTCGTCCCGCGATCCCCTCTTGGTTGGCAAATGGAAATCCAGATAGAGGATGCTGATGCGTCCTGACGGCTCTTTTAATAGAACCTGGTGCAACATGCTTCTCTTTTTCTTTCCTGCCCTTCTTTCCCCGTTTACAAAGTCAACGGCTGATGCTCCGGTTGTTTTCCCAGTAGTGATCTACTGACCCACTTTGCCTTAATCCCCTTGATGTCACTTGAATAAACGGAGGGATGGAGGAGAGGGAGGAGAGGGAGGAGGAGGAGGAGGCGAGAGGGTTGACATTGCAAAACAATTTCCCCTTTGCTCAACTGCAAATTAATTTGACGCTGTTATGTAAGCCCAGTCGCCCTCTCTAATCACAGCGCCGGATGGCGAACCGAGAGAAATAACAGGGGAAAGGAGCCTGCGGGCACAGGAAGAGGAGGCTGCTGCACCACAGGTCCTTTAATCCTGGCCAGGGGAACATTGGCAGAGTTGACCGGGCCCCGCTCCATGGAGCTCACCATCTGAATTTGAAGTGAGGGACGGAATGCGGAGGCAACGGTGAACCAGGGGTGAACGTCATCAAAATGTTTCAGCTGGCGAGGACGATCAAGGGTTGAAGCCAAGGGTGGCAAACGTGCAGCTGTATATATCTCCCCCCTCCATCATCTCTTGCCATTGGCTGATGGGAGTTGTTGGCCCAAATATCCGGAGGGCTCACCCGAAATGCTTATTCATGGCAGATACTCTGGTTTGGCCTCTGCCGAAGCGTGACTCTGTTTCGGATGGCTTGAACCTCAAGCCTCGCCGTTTGTCCTGCCATGTCTGATGTTTGGTCCTGCCTTCGGCCCAGCTCTGACTTGCGTGGCCATCCTCAAGCAATCCTCCCTGCCACTGTCCTGCAGCCATGCTCCAGTGTTTTGATCCTAATCCTGATGTGTTCTGGATGCCTTCCAGGCCCAAATGATCCTGATGAGCAGGTGGTGGTGGTGGGGACCTGGCACCGTTCAGAATTCTGCTTCTTCTTCCCTCCGTGTATTTTTGTGAACCGCCCAGAGAGCTTCGGCTATTGGGCGGTATAGAAATGTAATAAATAATAATAAAAAATTCCCGACGCAAGCGAGACATCAAAGGCTCTAATTCTGCAGCGTTCGAGCCTGTATCATCCCCAGGGGAGCTGGTAAACAAACACAAAGGTGTGAATAAACACACACAGAGGCCTTTGTTGTTGTTTCCTTTTGAGATCCCAGCGGAATTCCTGAACTGATCAGACTCTCATTAAGCGCTTCCGCACCCCACCCCCACCGCTCGGCTTCCAAACCGATTTCTGCCTTTGACTTTCTGAGCAACTGTGGTGAAAGCGATGCTGGGAGTGAGCAGACGCCCCGTCCGGTTTCAGATTCCTGCGTCAGGTTCTGTGCATTTCCAAAATCTTTCTGGAGGGTGTTCTCAGATGTAAGACACTTACAGGTATCTAATCCGGGGTGGGATCATTGCTGAGGCCTCCTTCTGAGGCGCTGGCATTGCTGAAGCAATAAGAGAAGGGAAGATGGGTTAGCCACATCCACCAATCCCTGTGGACAACCTGCAACTATCGAGGAGGGGGGGGGGGGTTTCAGGCCTTCTTGGCTTCCCAACTCAGAGCAAGGAAACAAATGCATTTCTCCAACTAACTTTATACTTCCTCAGTGGCTTAGGGATGTCCATTGCTGGGAAATCCGGGTATTGTTTGGATCGCCAGAGTTTCCAGGCGTGTACAACTCACTTTGCAGCTGTGAGCTGAGCTGTTGGGTGTTCCCCGAACTCCGGGAATATTTTTGAACATTTTTGTGTTGCGGGGGGAAGGGAGTTCTGCAATTTGTGCAAATTTCTGAGCGGTTTATGCAAATTATGGTCGAATTTGTGCAATTTCAGCCATATTTCCCCATCCCTTCCCCAAAGGCACAATATTCCTGGAAAATCTACAAAGTCGCCCAGCTTACGGCCGATTGATTTGGCGCCACAGAAGGAACTGAAACCAAGTTCGGGGGACTGAGCCTAGGAAAACCCATGGAACTCCCCCATGGATTTCTCCAACATCCCAAAGCTGGCTTCCTCTTTTCCCAGCTGCCTCCCTGTGATGTCTCAGAGAGGTTGCTCTCCCACTTGCTCTTCCTGGAAGTCAGGAAGCACTGCCTCCCAGTGGCCCTAAGTCCCCTGCCCAGAGTGTGCTTCCTTAAAACTCTGCAGTCCCTGGGCAGCTGGCTCTTGGAGCTGAGCATCCTTTCTTCCAGGAAACAGTGGGAAAGGCGTGAGGGGGAGCGAGCTCCATACAGCTTCTCCTCTGCCCAATGGATGAGGCCAGGTTGGTCTCCCTCACACCGTCATGTTCTTCCCGGAAGACAGCAAGTGCCAGTGTGTGCTTGCCTTCAGTTCTGCAGACCCAGGGCAATGGGACCCCTGGCTTTTATTTATTTATTTATTAATTTGTTACGTTTCTGGACCATCCAATAGCCGAAGCTCTTTTACCCTACCCCTTGTCCCCAAGTATGATGGGACAGGATGCAGTTGCATAGCAATGATGGCAAGATACTCCGTACATGCTCAATAGAAGTTCCTTTGATTACATTATTGTTAGGGAAGGTTACACCTTTGATGCACAGCCTTCCCACAGGAATGTTGGTGCGTGGCTTGATCTTGTTCCAGGGCAGCCGAAAGCTCCGAAAACAAATAGCCCTCTGCCGTTTGTGCTCTGCAAAAACACATCTGTCAGAGTCAGCTGAAAGTGATTACAAAAGGAACAGTTAATTGACGGTCTGATTGGGCCATTCCTGGAGTGTCAATCCTTCTTAAGGCTACACCCAGTGTTCCTGTCTCTGGCGAAAACCTACAGGCCTTATGATGTAAGGCCTTCTCTCTCTCTCTCCATGGCTCAATGCTTTGCTTTGCCTGCCCTGCGCCAGCAACAGCAGCAATAAACCCACAGATGTTCCCCTCTGCACCACTGCTACTATATATAGCAGCAAACGTGAAATATAGCGATGAAATTGTTCTCCTGGGCTCCGTGCGGCGTAATGGAAACTTTCTTCAAAAGACTCTTCCAATTGCTGCTCCGATTATTTCCCCTTCCAGGCAGCTCTTATCACTTCGGCAGGACTGCTGATCTTTGTATCGTCCTCTCCGAGACGGGCCAGAACAGGACTTCTCGATACCCTCTGGAATAAAATATGGTCTATGCTCATTTTATGAACGGGGTGGTATGGCTGAAGTCTGGGGCGGTTGAGGCTAGAACCGGGGATGCCCCACTCTGTATGTAGATGTCTTTGGTGGCGAACAACCAATGCTACCAGTGGAACATCTCCCAGGGTAGTGAAGGATTCCTAGATAATGGAGTGGCTGTGTCCATTGGAAGGGCTATGAAGGCTTCCTATTCAGACGAGGACTTTATGTAGCCCTGGACAGGCAACGTGGTGCACTCCAGATGTTTTGGGCTCCCATCAGCCCCAGCTAGCATTACCAATGGTCTGGAATTATGGGAGTTGTAATCCAAAACATCTAGAGGGCATCCATTTGCTTAGTGCTTGCCTAGGCAATGATAGACTCTAACTTGACTCTCCAGCTCTAGGGTCTTTGTTGGCCATTCTGATGTCCATCCAGTAATTTAACTGTGGCATAAAATAAGTGTGTGTGTGTGTGTGTGTGTGTGTGTGTGTGTGTGTGTAAGAGAGAGAGAGAAAGGAAGAGAAGGAGAGAGAGAGAGAGGTGATATGCATTTATTGGAGGACATGTTTCTGCTTGAAGATTCTTGCCTATTAGAAACACTTCAAACTTTTCTCAGATGGGAGATACAATATGGATGATGATTAAATCATTTATAATATTAAGCCGGGAGGGATCTATATCAATTATAAAAGAAAAGTACAACAATAGGACAGGGCCTACTGTGCCGGCAGCACATGGATCCTGGGGTTCCTGGGTCTAGCTTAGCTGCCGCTGACATCAAGAGGTACGTAAATTACCGGAGTCAGTGCCTTGCGGTTGTGGTTTCAGCCCCAGGATATTTTTCTCTGGTTTCATGCTGAAGTGGCACCATAGAAACCAGCTAGCCCAGAAACCGCGCAAGTGAGGATTGTCACATCACAGACTCCAGCTGCCTTGGTGAGTGAGTATCATGCTGTGGAAGTCTTCATGGAGGTGGCTAGGAGGAGCTGGTCTTAGGAATCCTGAGCTTGTGGTCCAATCTGAAGAAAAGCATTCTTCAGGCCACCCACGTTAGGAGGATTCCTCTGAGCCAACTGGACGTGCACCATCAGCCCATCTCTGTAATGGTCCCGATCCAGCTCTAGTGGTTAGGAACAGGTAGCAACCCCAGGTTGGGAGGTGCAGCCATAGGTGAACCAGAAATGAATCCAGCTGTGGTGTTCAAAATAATACTGACATTTCTATGGGCACTGCGAACAACGTTGTGTGCCTGCATTGACTGCGCATGAAGGCACCTGCTTTTGCACATGGATCTTCCATGTCAGATTGGTGTGGATGAGAGATTGGCTTGTATCCAACATTAGTCTAACTTAAGTCCCATTCATTTTAATGAGTCTACTTTGAGTAAGGCTAACACAATCTTACAATTGTGTTAGTACAATCCATTATTGTTACTTCTGTAGCTGCTCTTAAAAGATGTGCATGAGATGATAAAGAAAGGAAGACACGGGTACTGCTTTGAAGATGGTGTTTCAAAGTCTCTGAAATAGGTTTCCTTCCCCTTCCCCCACTTACCCAGAAGATGCTTGTATTGCAGATCTGAAGAGAAGTTAGACATTTTTCTCATACTATACATTCTTTGGCTCTGAACACTGATGGCACGCAGGAAATTAGTGGTTTTGAATGGCTCAAAAGGCAATACAGCTAGCTCTCTCAGGGATAAACAGTCAAAAACCTTCTCAGTCATTCACTGTTGAACCTTGCACAAATGATTCCTACAAGTCATCTACAACTCTGTGTGTGTGTGTGTGTGTGTGTGTGTGTGTGTGAGAGAGAGAGAGAGAGAGAGAGAGAGAGAGAGAGAGAGAGAGAGAGAGAGAGAGAGAGAGACTGAGACTATCTTCTCAGGTTAGCTTTGAAAGATATGAGAAGAACATACTCATGGGTCTCACCTCTCTTTGACTAAACCACAGCATTTATGGGTTGTACAGAGTGTTTGGGGCAGCAGGACAAGAACCTATCTTCAGATAGGACAAGAACCTATCTGAACCTTTGCAGGATTCAGTCAAGAAGGAAGGCCTGGGAAGGCCTGTGTTTAGGGTGCAATCCTATGCGTCTTTAAGCAGAAAAAAGTCCTACAACTCCCAGTGTTCCCTAGCCAGCATGCAGGACTTTTCTCTTGCTAAACAGCCCTTAATGTTGTAACTATTTCTTGAGCTCTTAATTGGCTGGAAGTTCCCTGATTGGCATCTAGACCTGCCTGCTGATTGGCTGGTCCTCCAGGGCACCTGGAACAGCCATACTGAATGGATTGCACAAGGGGTATATTCTGCTGGAAAGTTGTCCTTCAGGTATTCAAGCCCCAGTCCATTTAGGGCTTTATAGATGAAACCCAGTACCTCGAACTGAGCATGGAAGCCAGTAGACCAGCAGTGCATAATATGCTCCAAGCATCCTGTCTCTTCCAACAACCTGGCAGCATTTTGCACCAGTTGATTTTCCCAGATGCTTTTCAAGGGGAGACCCACATCTATAACTCCTTCACGTGGATATTCCTTGTCTCTTTAAAATGCAATGTGTCTGAGAAAGAACAGACCACTGCTTCTGCTGTCATTTTGGGGGGTAAAGCTGACACATGCCTTGCTTATTAGAATGGCAATAGACAGATTCATGTTCTTCCAAAAGGACAATTAAGTGGGTTTGGAGGATTTGAAAGATCTGCTATTTTGCTCTTCGCTCCTCTTAACCAGCAAACTAGTGAGAATGAAACTCCCTCGCCTGTTGGAACAACAGAACAAGATGTTGAGATTCAGCTGCTATCACAATAGAAGTGACGTCCCCCTTTTCCCCCTCATTTCACTGCAGGAGATTTGCTCAGGCCACAGTTGGTAGAAAAGGAAGACTAGTTTTTAAAAGTTCTGATCACAGCTTGTTCCTGTCCGTGTTCTCCAATTAGGCATCGACAATTCCTCTCCCAGCAGGAGCGTCTGTGCCTTTAATGGCTGTTCGACAGATGGGACAATGGGATGCATGGCTTCTTCCCTCGTAGGGATTTAATGACAAGAGAATCGGCCACCTCTGAACTTTGGATCCCATTCTCAGCGTTTAGCAGGGGGAAGCACTTATCTCCCATCATCTGCTGATCAGAGAAAAGAGCTTTTTTCCTTCAGAGGGAAAGGGGAGGAAGCTGCTGAGTGATTCAATCCTGCTTACTTGTGAGTAGCCATGCAGAGGCATGCCCTGCTTACTTGTGAGTAGTCATGATGCTTATGCTTACTTCTGAGTAGAAATGCTATTTCAAAGTCTTACTGAGTAATTCAGTCCTCCTTCTTTCTGAGACTTGTCCTTCTGAGTTTTGCCCTGCTTACTTGTGAGGAGACACGATGCTCATGCTCATGTCTAAGAAATGGTCATTGAAAGACTTACTGAGTAATTCAGCCCTCCTTCTTTCCAAGCCTTGTCCTTCTGAGCCACCTTGCGCTGCTTACTTGTGAGGAAACATGATGCTCATGCTTACTTCTGAGTAGACATGCAGAGGCTTGTCCGCCAAGTCGATCTGTTGCTCCTGCTTACATTGGAGTAGATGTGCTTCCTACTATACGATGATAACAATGGAATTGGGGGTGGGGTGGGTTTTTTCAGCCCCACCCACTTTCATTTTTGGTCCATCCCCAACCACAATTCCCCAACATCAGCGCTCTACCTTGACTTTGCACGGCCAAACCCCTAAGGGGGAAGCAGGACATCAGGAGGTGTCTCACCGGCACAACCATCCTCATGTATTTCCTTAACCACTGGCCTCTCAAATGATCTTCTTTCTTTCCTGCTTTCCTCATAAACATAGTATGTCTTGACTCCTTGAGCAAAGCTCTTATGAACCATTATGTACAGGGAGGGAGGAGGGTGCATCATTTCACAATGGCCGCGAAGCTCCTATAAAACTTCACCCGCATTGTATTCTGGGTCCTTTAATGAATTGTTGGACTCCAGTTGATGTTGTGGGGACCTGGACACTTTCTCCTGACAAACTGTATCCCTTGAGTGAACAGGCTGGGTTTTCGCTCTCTGATCTCCCCTCCCCCACTGCGTTTCAAACGGACAGTCGGAGGAGTTCATGTACGATATCAGTGTTTGCTTTTACACGTCCCTGGAGCCGCCGTGTGCTTTATTAGTTTACCTTCCTCTACGTGGTGATTTCTTCCTCTTTCTCTCTCCCCCCCACCCCGCCCCCCCTCCTTCTGAGCTGATAGCCGATGTGATGTGCTGGTTTGAAGTCTCCCCTGGGAATCAGGCGTTTAGTGCTACAAGAAAGGCCGATTCCCAGGCTGTGTTTTGAAGACACAATCGGGGCAATCGCTCCCAAGGATAGGAACGGCTGGGCAAGGCGGAGGCCATTTAGGGAATAAGTGGCTGGATTGAGACGTTCGTTGGCAAATGGAAGATCCCCCAGCAGGGGTGGAATGCATTTTCAGCAGGGTGTGGTAGGTTGGATCATTGTGTAGGGTGACTATATGGAAAGGAGGGCAGGGCTCCCGTATCTTTAACAGCTGTAATTGAAAAGGGAATGTCAGCAGGTGTCATTGTTATGCATGCAGCACGTGATCAAATTCCCTCTTCATCACAACAGTTAATGCTGCAGGAGCCCTGCTAAGCGTGACGAGATACAAAGCTGGGCAGGGCTCCTGCAGCTCTCACTGTTGTGATGAAGGAGGAATTTCACCAGGTGCTGCTGCATGCATAACAATGAAACCTGCTGAAATTCCCTTTTCGAATACTACTCTTAAAGATATAGGAGCCCTGTCCTCCTTTCCATATGGTCACCCTACAGAAAATAAATTCACTTCGGAGCCTATTTTGATGCTCCGGATATAGGGCTGGCTGCTTCATTCTAGTCAAACCTGTTATGTTTTGGACCGGTTCTCCAAAGCTGGAGACACCTCTCCACTGAGGGTCCTTGGCAGTAGAGGGGCGTTTCATATGGTCACCCTAGGCTTGTGTACTGGCTCCAAATATTTGAGGATCTTTGACCACCCTCTGTGGTTCCTCAGTGTGTCTTCTCACTGCCATTGTCACCAGCTGCTATTCCTCCCTCTCTCTCTCATCATTGCTACCACCTCCTTGCTTTCCAAGCAGAGAGCCAATGCATCAAGAAGCATCATCATAGAATCAGAGAATAGTAGAGTTGAAAGGGGCCTACAAGGCCATCGAGTCCAACCCCCTGCTCAATGCAGGAATCCATCCCTGACAGAGGGTTGTCCAGCTGCCTCTTGAAGGCCTCTAGTGTGGGAGAGCCCACAACCTCCCTAGGTAACTGGTTCCATTGTCGTACTGCTCTAACAGTCAGGACGTTTTTCCTGATGTCCAGCTGGAATCTGGCTTCCTTTAACTTGAGCCCGTTATTCCGCGTCCTGCACTCTGGGAGGATCGAGAAGAGATCCTGGCCCTCCTCTGTGTGACAACCTTTTAAGTTTTTGAAGAGTGCTATCATGTCTCCCCTCAATCTCCTCTTCTCAAGGCTAAACAGGCCCAGTTGTTTCAGTCTCTCCTCATTGGGCTTTGTTTCCAGACCCCTGATCATCCTAGTAGCCCTCCTCTGAACACGCTCCAGCTTGTCTGCGTCCTTCTTGAAGTGTGGAGCCCAGAATTGGACACAATACTCAAGATGAGGCCTAACCAGGACCAAATAGAGAGGAACCAGGACCTCATGCGATTTGGAAGCTATACTTCTATTTATGCAGCCCAAAATAGCATCTGCTGATCCTCCTTCCTTCATGCCATTGCCACTGGCTGAGCCAGAGCAAGAGGCAGGTGAACAAGCAGGTGGCAATGGTGAAGAGGAAGGACAGGTCCAGGGCTTCTTGTCAGTAGTGCCTTGCAGGGGTGGGGGCCCTTGGCTGTCGCCTGAATGTGCCAAGCTTCTCCGCAGGCCCTGGGAAGTTAGCGGTTCATGTTTCAATACTGCTGGAGTGAATAGCTATAGGGATGGTGGAGAAATCCACCACAGAATCAAATGAGTTTGGATTTCTATGACTCAGACCCATGGCTATTGCAGTAGGACAGCTTTTCCCCAGTCGCATGGATTCCATGGACCTGTGGGCCATATGTTTTTTCCACTTTCCAGAATTTCGCACAAATATCATTGCAGAAAACTAAATAAATGTAAAACAAACCTGTGTATTTCCCCCATGAACTAAATATGAAAATATGCATGGGGGGGATTTTTGCCTTGGGAGGATTTAGGAACTTTCACAAGTGTGGATTTGCACAAATTTGGGATATTGGAAATAATCTGATTCTGTCAATGAGCGGACAAATGGAGTTTACAAAATCTGTACAACCCCAATTGGGGGTGTAATACCTGCTGGCGGTGAGTGGGGTCAGAGCCAAAAGTCCTTTGGCAGACCTTTAAATAGAGGATTGTCCTCTGTAAAAGAGGAGACTTGGCCACCTTAAGCTACTCTCTGAACAGAAACATATTCAGAGTCAGAGCACTGCTCCATCCAACTCCGTAGCTGGGCTCGCCCCAATCACAGAGGGGAAATCTGTCATGGTGGCTCATTTCCCCAACCCACACATGATGGGGGATTCGCATCATTGCCCCATGGCAGCACAACTTGTTGTGTCACATGAATCTATCCAAGGTGGCTTGTTGTTTTCCACTGTGGGTAACAAGCCATCCAGAACCCTACAACAGGGCATGGACTCTGGGTGGCTCGTTGCCCACACACGGGGAGGGGAAATCAGCCACCATGGCTGATTTCCCCTCCATGATTGTGCAAACCAGGTCCTTGTGGACTACAGTGACTGGTGGTGGCTTTCTTAGGTTTTAGGAAGGAATTTTCCCGGCCCTACCTGGAGATACCGGGGATCAAAACTGGGACCTTTTGCATGCAGAACATATGCTCTCCCCGTGAGCTACAGCTCTGTTGCTACACCGATGGCATTTTGCAGAGCTACCCGAGGAAAACGGCGAACTGCTTCTGTTCCCCCTCTTCCCACCTACCTCTGAGGATTTCCTGCTCTCGCAGTTGTGCTTTCCTTGCCAAACCAGTGACTGATGGAGGCTGCAACTGTCTGGACGAGCCCTTAGGTGGCTCATTCCTCCAGCAGTACGAGGTTTTGAGTGCTACAGCTTGCAAAATTGGTTTCTGCAAAAGCATCTACTTGCCATTTGGAAGGCGATGGCACGGGGGTGCAGGGGAGGAATCAGTCTCTCCATGTGCTGGGAAAGGGGTGAAATCCTGTTAGATAAATTGCCTTCTCGGAATTGTTCACTCAGCTCAAATTTACATACATTTTTGTTGGTTTTGCACTGCCGGTGGCTGAAATTCTTTTTGCTCCTGAAAGATTTAGGTGACTCTCGCTCTCTCTTTTTTATTTTTATTTTTTTTCTAGCTCTGTCCTGATGTGCTGCTATAAAGTAATGGGCTAACAAGCGCACACCTGGTGGCTTCAAACTGCTGGCTCTTTTTCTTTCGAGCCCGGCTTCTTCTAACCAGCATTCAACGGGGCTGAAAAAGAGACAGCCCCGCTCACGAATATCTTGCCGATCATGAAACCATTGTGGCAGGATTAGAAGCAAATCAGATTAAAATGGGAATGCATGAAAATGATCTGGAGATCTGCTTCTCGAACTGTGCTTGGGGTGGGTCAGTGGTTCTTGGGATGATGGCAGAGTTCCTGCCCGCTTGGGCGAGATGCCGTGAGCCACTCACAAGCAAGGATGTGCGAATCAGAAAAAACTGAGCTCTCTGAAGCTCTCTGAGTTCCATCTCAAAGCTTGTTCTGACTCAAGTCTAGGGATGTTGCAAGTGCCTGACTGGGTCTGGAAGTCCGGTGGACCCACCCACAGACATATCCACCTTCCTGGACCTATTTGGGCGCTCCTGGTGTAAGCACAGATCTAGATTGTGCAATGGTGTAAGACAGCTTCCTGTGTTCTTCCTACCAAACATGGAACTAGGGCTGTGCTCTGCTTCTCTTTGGGTCAGATAAGCAGAAGCAGATCAGGGTGCTTTGCCTCCCCTTAAGGTGGAGGTGAAGAAGATAGGGGGGGCAGCGGAGCATCGCAGAGTGGATCGAGATGAAGGCGGATCCTTCGCCTCGATCTGGAGCTCTGAAGAAAAGGTAAGGGGGCCTTACCTGGCGCTGCCACCACCCGTGCAGCGACAGCGGCAGAGCCAAGTAAGGGGGCGGGGGGGTCTTACCTGGTCCATCGCGGCCCATCACCGGCTTCACTAGAGCCCGCAGCTCAACCCAGAAGTGTAGGCAGCTGCGGCCTGGTCTTCCTGTTTGAGTCCTGGGGCTCAGTCCTGGGGCTCATCTGGACCGCGGTCGGATGCAGGTAAAGGGGGAGGAGGGAGGGGGGCCTTACCTGGCTGCAGCAGTGGCACCGCTGTGGAGCTCAAATTTGGATCAGGAGCTCTGCAGCGAAGCAAAGTGAACCACTGGCAAATCCGCGCGGAGCAGAGCGGACCTGATCCGGAAGTTGCGGATCGGGATCCGAAGGGGATCCGAGGGTCCATGCACAGCCCTACATGGAACTACACAGACACACACAAGCTGTGAACCTCTCGTCACATGCCTATAACAATGATTCCGAATGGTTGACCGGGGCACCATTTTGAAGATGAGGCAGTTTTGCTTCAGCAATGCAGCTTGGAATTGCTGGCTGTGTTTGCTAATTGTTTGCTCTCATCATGACAAGAGGCAGACATTGAAAATGACTGTGAACATCCTGTCACATGCTGTAACAATGGTTTTGCATGGTAGATCAGGGCGCCATTTTGAAGATGAGGCGGTTTTGCTTCAGCAATGCAGCTTGGAATTACTGTCTGTGTTTGCTAATTGTTTGCTCTCGTCATGACAACAGGCAGACCCTGAAAATGACTGTGAACCTCGTGTCACATGCCTGTAACAATGATTTCACATGGTTGACCTGGGTGCCATTTTGAAGACGAGGCCTTTTTGCTTCAACAGCACGGCTCAGAATTGCCGGCTGTGTTTGCTAATTGTTTGCTCTCATCATGACAAGAGGCAGACATTGAAAATGACAGGCTGTTAATGAGGCCATCCAGTGCCTCGCTTCAGCACAACTTGTGGAGTTACCACCGAAGATAACAGCCAATGAGTGAGAACTTGACATGGGTGATTGTCCGCTATGATGAAATTGCTTCTGCAGTTCTAAGTGGCTTTCCTCTGCCCCCCACCCCACCCCCACCCCAGGTTCCTTTTGGAATGGGATAAGAGGGAACAGGTACCTGAAACAGCAATTACTTGGAGAATATACTTGAACTCCACTGCACAGTAGCCCAGTTACCAAGGGGTGGTTTATCTGTCATTAGCAGGGAGAGATATAGCAATATTAGCTATGGCACTACCTCATTAAATAGGCCGAGTTTAAATTTCTCCTTCAACACAGACGAAGTTTGAAAGTCTCAAACCACTTAATCAGTAGCAGCATCGTGGACGTTGGTCGGGTTTCTCCAGGACAACTTACAGCTTAATGGTTTGTGCTGCGCATGATTAGAGGTCTGCATGCCATTCATATTTGGCCGGAGGGACCCCATTTAAGCACATTTGGGAAAGAGAGGCCAGTGTTTTCCAACAGACAGGATGGGCTTTGACAGGGTGAGGAAGAGGTGAAGGGATTCTGGTGGAAATCTTACTTTGGAAAAGGGTGCTGTCAAGAGGCCCAGATGAAACATTGTCCTCTCTTGGTAAGCATCAGGGTCCAGGTGGCCACATTCTGGAGAGGGAGGGGATCTGGCTACCAAGTGGACCAGAAGCAGGTGTTTGTCCTGAAACAGGTTAAGGGTCAAATTCAAGAGCAGCAAACAGGGGCCAAGGGCACGAATTTCATTGATTTGATTGATACCCCACCCACCCCAAATTGTGCTCAATGAAGCAAACAGTAATAAACACCGTGGCTAACAGCGCTTTAAACTGTGCCCGAAAACAGACTGATAGCCAGTGCAGCTGTTGTCCCAAGGAGTCACATGTTCCCTGTAACTGGTCCCAGGCCTATTCCGCTCTGGCTGTAGCATTCCAGAGCAACTTAGTTGCGCAAACCAATGACCAGGTTCCTCCTTTGAGTCCGTATGCCCAGTGGACAGGCAATATTCAGGCAGGATGAGACCACTGCTGTCTTGAGGGCACTCTTGAAACACAGAGCTGCCCACCTTGCAATGGAAAGAGAGCACTGGTTGCAGGAAGTAAGGTTTTTAACACACACACACACACACACACACACACACACAGAGCACATTACACAATGTGCTATCTCAAGTATCAGAGCCAATAAGCCTAAATACACCAGTTGTTGGGGAACATGGATGGGAGGGTATTGTGTCACCCATGGCCTGCTGTGAGTTCCTGGTTGACAGCTGGTTGGCCACTGTGTGAATAGAGTGCTGGACTAGATGGACCCTTGGTCTGATCAAGTGGGGCTCCTCTGATGTTCTTAATGTTGGTGACAGACCCGTGTCATTGATTAGGGACGCCCGTCTCCTCTACAGGATGCTTCCTGTCACCCTGCATCAGTCAGCAAAGCACAGCCTGGTAGAAAGGCAAATGCAAAACAAAGGAACTGCAGATGTTGTCGTCTCATCCTGGTACATCCCATTAAGACAGAGAGATGTCTCCTTCGCTCTCCTCTGCTATCTCTCTTGCTTCTGGGATCCATTCTTCTTCCATATTCTCATTTCTGTTCCATCTCAACCCGCCATCGCTGTTCCAAATAACGCTTGCGTTTCCACCTGACATCCCGCATGCCTTTCGAGAGGTCTCGCCGGGGCTTCCTTCCTTCCTTCAAAGGCAGCCGTCACCTTGGAGAGAGATAAGACTGCCTCACGTTGGATGTAATCTCTTTCTCTTTGGCAGACACATTTATTCGGGAAGCTTCTTTATTTAGAAACATCAGGCGGTTCGTGGCCTGTTCTCCGGGAACAGTGATTACACTGAAGTAACATTTGTTTATAGAAGGTAGACAAGGGGGCACAGCAACAAAATGTTGTAGCGTGGAGTGCCCCTCTTCACAATTCCAGCCAGCCTTGCCCTTTTGCAAGACATTCCATTACCTCGTTCTTGTTTTCCATTTCTGCCAGCAGTCAGCCAGCATTCCATGGCCAATGAGCTGGTTCAGTTCTTATTGGGATGTTTGGGACCATTTTTCCCCTTAGAAGGTTGCCTCTCCACTTAAGTGTGTTTCAGGGCTGGCCCTACCATTAGGTAGAGTGAAGCAATCACCTCAGGCAGCAGATGTTGGGAGGCAGCAGCAAGGTGTTGGAAGGAAGAGCGGGTGGCCTGCTCTGCACCTCTCCAACCACCCTGCTACTAGTGTTGAAGGCAGATTCATCAGCCAGTCCAGGTAGCTTTTGTACATGGACTGGGTGATGGCGCCATTTTGTCTTTCACCTCAGGCAACAAAATGTCGCAGGCTTCCCCTGCTGGTTTTGTATTTCTGCAAACTGTGGCGTTTTCTCAAGCCAACAGATAGCTATGTACAACAGTTGCTGGGGAACGTGAGCTGGACAGTGCTGTTGCACTCATGCTTACTTGTGGGTCTTCCATGGGCAGCTGGTTGGCCACTGTGTGAACAGAATGCTGGACTAGATGGATTCTTGGGCCATTTCTACACCAGCCCGAAAATGTGGGCTGGTCATGGCCAAGTCCCTGTGAGTCCAAATGCTGGGGACGGGGGGTGCAAGCGCGGGTTTTCCCCGGGATAAATAATCCCTGGGAAAATCCAATTCTTCCATCCTGGCTTCTACCCTCCTCCCTGTGAGTAGTGGGGAGCAGTAGATGGAAGGAGCCGGGTCAGGAAGAATCAGAGTGGGGGGAGAGGGGTTGGGGCTTTTTCTTAAACTCACTTTTCATTTGAGCACACGTGCACTCAGGTCCTTTAAAAAATAAATTTTAAAAATAGCAGCCGTGACACCCTCCTTCCTCCTGGGATGTCATGCCCGCATGTGGATTAAAGGGAAGATCTCACAATCAGAATATCACGAGTTCCTCCCCCTCCCTCCCTCCCTCTACACCGGTATGGTGTAGAAATGGCCTTGGTCTGATACAGCATGGCTCTTCTCCCACTGGTGCATAGGTGGTACCTTTCTGGTTCTATAAGAGGTTTGGGCAACTTGTGCCCTTTGGATTTTTTTTTTGGGGGGGGGACTATAATTCCCATCAGCCCTAGCCAGCATGATGAGGGATCATGGGAGTTGTAGCCCAAAACATCTGGAGGGTCCCAAGGTGCTCAGCCCTGTTCCATAAGGAGCCACACTCGGAGATATGGGCTTGCTTTTACAAGGTGGATGCATTTAGAAGCCAGTGTGCTTTCCAGGATAATATTCCACACATCTTAAAGCTGAAATGAGAAATCAGGAGCAGGAATTATTTGAACAATGCCCATTATGTCGAGAGCGCGGCTTATGTTGCCTGGCTTCTCCATTCCTCTAAAGATTAATCATGTTTCTAAATTATCTGATCTGTGGGAAGAAGGGAGAAGAATTTTCTGTTCCTTGCTGAATAAGTCTCAGTTTGCTCATCTTAACCTCTGTGATTTTGGCAATTAGCAGAGACCAAATATTTTGACGTGATTCATAAGCTGGGAAGAATTATCTGAAATTGGCAAAAGGGAGACTCACAAATGGAAGAGGTGGGGAAGATTTGTAAGTTAAGAAAGAGTTTGTGTATGGGAGTTATTACTGCTAAAAAAAAAAATTAAAATCTGTTTTAGATTGGGGTTAATTACAAGAGGATGCGGAAGTATAATTAGTGTTCTTTCTATGGAGGATTATAAGTTCTCCTGAATGCCCCCTTTTTATTGCATTCTTACCTTCTTTAATTTCCTCTCTGTGCTTTTTCGATTATCTGTGCCATGACCTCAGGCTTCCAAATTTTGCAATGCAATACGACTGACATTTTTGTGTAACAGGTGGGATTTCTCTCCCCCCCACACACACCCACACACCTTAAATGGGCTGTTAACTACTGCTTTACCAGTTGACAACCAGTTTCTAGTGGTGGAGAGTAATGCCCTAAGAATACCAGTTCCCCTCACCATAAAGCAAATTAGAGCTGTGCCAAATGTTTTTCCTCCCTTGGTTTTTTTTAAGGTGGAAAGCATGTTCTCGAAAGGTTCCAAAAGCACTCCCCAAAACTCTGCTGTCTGCTTGTGGGCTTCCAACAGGCAGCTGGTTGGCCACTGTGTGAGCAGAATGCTGGTCTTTGGTCTTCTCCAGCATGGTTCTTCTCATGTTCTCCCCAGTGGATCCCTTTGAGAACCAGGTGGGCTTCACCGCTGGGCCCTTGGCAATGGAGCTCCTTTAGGGACTGCCATGCCTTTTGATTTAGGGTCCCTCCTTTCAGCCTGGTAAAGTTACTCAAGAACTTCCTGATCTGGCTTTGTCCAACACTGGAACTGTCCCCTTGAGTCTGTCCACTCCACTGGATAAAAGGGGCATGGGTGTATGTCTCCCCTTCTCATTCTCTTTTTGAGATGGCTCAAAGAGTGCCAATAACATTTAATACCATCAAGCTCCCCCTCAGGGTAATTAGCATTCAAATGTTTCAATGGAAAGGTCACTTGGTTTCTTGCCTCACCAGTCAATCCTTGTGAGCTTCTGGGGATTATGCTAGTTCTGTGGGTGCATCCCAAATGCCACCATCCAATTGAGATGTTCATGCATCTCTTTGAATTAACAGCTCGTGTAACTAGGAATGAGTGAAAACATGCTCCGTGTCTCCTTGCCTGTCATCCATTTCCCCTGGTTCAAGAAGGCTGGGAGCTCTAGGAGAGACGTTGCTTCAGCAGTAACCGATCTCAGGCGGAGAGTAGGGGAGCATGATAAATTTGTTTCAATTTGGTTTTGATCAGGATTTAACCAATTCCCACCTTCCAGACCAAAATTGGACTCAAACACAACATGTGTTTGAAGTCCGTACATTTCCGAGTTTGCAGTGGGATTTGCATAAACAACAACACCCCAAATAAAATGTCCATGAAAAAACCAGAGTCTCCCTTTTAATCCTCACTCTGAGCAGCTTGACTAAGGCCTTTGCTAGACCACAGGTTAGCCCGGGGTGAATCCCGGGCTCGCCCCTGTGCGTCCAGCTGACACACAAGGGATCCCGGGCTCAGGCAGGGGTCAACCCTCCCCTGCCCCAGGATAACAGGCACCACTTTTGGCCCGGTATTTCCTGTGGTCTTGGGCGTGAGCGTGTGGCCCACTCCACCACTTTTCCCGGCTACCTCAATTATTCGCGAGTAGCCGGGAAAAGTGGCGGATGGGGCGCAGCGCTCCGCAGGAGCACTGTGCCCATCAGGGCAGGGGGGAGAAATCGGGGCATGCGGAGCAGGGGGGAGAAATCGGGGTGGGGGGAGAGATCGGGGCCAGGAGGGGGATCAGGGAAAGTGTTTTAAAAAAAAAAAAAAAAAAAGCACTTACCTCTCGTCGCCCGTTGGAAAAGGAAAACAAAATGGCGGGCACGATGGCTCTCTACTAGAGTCGCCTTGCCTGACTTCAAGATGAGGGCGGGATCTTGCGTTAGTTACAACGCAAGATCACCCCTCCTCCCGCACGGATTACCAGGTAGGTCTAGCAAAGGCTTAAGACTCTGAGCCACCTGTTTACTTTTCTTGGCTGATGCCTTGGAGCCTGGTGACTGCCTGGTTTGGACCACACATCTGCCTCTGTCTCACTTGGACCAAGGCAGCTCCTGCCAGGTCCTTGAACCTGTCTGCTTGGATACTCAGCGCTCCAGCTTGGTCTTCACAAAAGCTCTCAGAGCATCCTTGTCTGTTGCATCAGAATGGCGAGTTGTTAACGTGAATCTGCTCCGCTGTTCTGTATGTTCTGTGCTTCAAATTCCCAAGATGGGCCTTAACATAACCTGCGAGAGTCAGTCCAAGCAGACAGGGCTCTGAACCCAGTTCTAGCTTCGTCATTCAGACCATCTGTGGTTTTAAGTAGGGATGTCCAGGTTTTGTGAAAGCTGCCTCGGGTGTGTTTCATGGATTGGGCAGTGTCATTCACTGTGGCGACTGCTCCCGTTATGCAGAGAAATAGGCAAATCGTTCCATGAGAAAGTTTGCAATGATTTACTTAATTTATGTTAGAATGTGACATTTAGCGTATTGTTCCCCGTTCCGTTTGCCTTTTCCCCGCAGAGATTTTCCAGTATGGCGTATGCATCAGCAGAAACTTGAGTATTTTCCTGCAAATAAATTTGCATAAATTTTGGGAAAGTAAAAAATAAAATAAAATTCCGGAGGTCCGGAGGTGCGACCCAGGGAGGCTATTCTGCAGTAGATTCCACAGATCGAATTCTTTTAAGTCCAAACACATTTTAATCCATCTCAAATTTCTCTGGCATCCCTAGTTTAAAGATTTTGGAGCAGCCTACTTTCTCTAGTGAGTCTCTAAAGGGTGTAGCATATGTCGGTTGGTTTTTATTAGATTTCTACAGCTCAGAGGATTATGAGGAAGGCATGGCGTTGTTCTTGGAACACCTTGGCAAGTGGTTCTGGAGCTGACAGCCACAGAACGGGCAATTTTGTGTGTGTTTGGTGTGGAGCTCCTCCATTGTCAGACAATCTCTTCCTGCTTTTTGTTTCCACGTTAGCCAATGGCCTTTGGAATCATTCCTACCCAGAAGGGAATGCCAGCAGCAAACAGTAGAGAAACTTTAAACCAGAACCATGCAATTTTGATAGAACTTAGGAGGAGACACTGAGCAGTGGAAGTCAGGTGTTGTTGTTGTTATTGTTGAGGTCAGCCCCAGCCCCAGGCTTCGGAGGGCCTTAGGGCAAGAGATGCCCTCAATGGGGCCCCTACCAAAGTAGGCCCCTTCCTCCTGTGGCCCATTAATTTGCCCTTTCCCAGTTTGTACAACTGCCCTGAGGCAGAGCGCAAATCTTCTCTCTCTTTGTCTCTTCTCACTCTAGTTATGGCTCACATGGGCCTCATCTACACCAAGCAAGATGTTGCACTGTGAAAGTGGTATGAAAGTGGTATATAAAAGGCAGGAGCCACACCAAGCAGGATATAGTGGTATGAAAGTGGTATATGGTATATGTCAATGGGGGCAAGAGCCTCGTGTGGCGCAGAGCGGTAAAGCAGCAGTTTCTGCAGCTGAAACTCTCCCCACTGCCTGAGTTCGATCCCAGCGGAAGCTCGGTAAAATGAGTACCCAGTTAGCTGGGGGAAAGGTAATAATGGTCGGGGAAGGCAATGGCAAACCACTCCACTATAAGGCCTGCCAAGAAAACGTCAGCGAAAGCTGGCGTCCCTCCAAGAGTCAGTAATGACTCAGTGCTTGCACAAGAGGTTCCTTTCGTTTTTCCCAATGGGGGCAACAGTGGTCACTGCACTTCAATACCGCTATAAAGTAGTCGTGTGGCTCCTGCCTTTTATATACAGCTTTCATACCGCTTTTATAGTGAATTATTATTATTATTATTATTATTATTATTATTATTATTATTATTTATTATACTTATATACCGCTCCCATAGCCAGGACTCTCTGGGCAGTTTACAGAAATTCTAAAATTGAGGTAAAAACAAGTATACAAAATTTAAAACTCTAAAACACAGAACATGCACACATAAAGCAATTAAAAACCGATTAAAAACTAAACATGTGGGTAATTAGGATGTGCCACCATATGCCTGGGCAAAGAGGAAAGTCTTAACCTGGCGCCGGAAAGATAGCAGCGTTGGTGCCAGGCGAGCCTCATCAGGGAGATCATTCCACAGTCTGGGGGCCACCACCAAAAAGGCCCTATCCCTTGTTGCCACACTCCGAGCCTCTCTCGGAGTAGGCACCCGGAGGAGGACCTTAGATGTTGAACGTAGTGACCGGGTATATTCACGTCGGGAGAGGCGTTCCATCAGGTATTGTGGTCCCAAGCCGTGTAAGGCTTTATAGGTCAAAACCAGCACCTTGAATTGGGCTTGGAAACATACAGGCAGCCAGTGCAAGCGGACCAGAGCAGGTGTTATATGGTCAAACCTTCTGGTTCCTGAAATCCTGCTTGGTGTAGATGAGGCCATGGTTGGAGAGGGCAGGGGAACAAGCAGCGACAGGAAGGAGGAAGAGAAGCAGTAGGGTCAGGAGGCTGTGACAGTTGCCAGTGCCCCACCCACCCCACAGGTGGTACGGGCCTCGACAGATGCTCAACAGTTGCCACCAGCCCTGGTTCAGGTATTACCTCCACTGCCCTTCTGTTCTTAATCTTCCGTTACTTTGGTGTCAGGAAGATATATATATGGCCGTTGTTGAACATCAGGGTAAAGAGATCACAGATATTATTAACAGATGAATGACTGGTTCCAATTAGACAATATTTTAATTTTTTAAATACTTATAACTACCCACCTCTTTAATTCCAATATTGTAATGAATTAGTATTTTCAGGTGCAGTTTAATGTCACATTCTCTCCCTATTTTTCAAAGTTTTAGGAACATACATTGCCTTATAATTAGGGGTGTGCACGGACCCCCCGCTCCGCTTCACTTGCAGATCCGCCATTTTCCGGATCGGGCCGCTCCGCCCCGCCCCCGCTCCGCCCACTTCCGCTCCGCTCCGCTCGGAGCTCCGGATCCGGATCCGGAGCTCCGTTTCCCCCCCCCCATAGGCTTGCATTGAAAGCTAAAAAATTATACAACTTTTTTTCTGTTCAAGTTAGAAACCTCACGTTTGGCACCATGACACCTCATGGGGGTATACACATGCACGCCAAGTTTCAAAGCAATCCCATCATCCCCTGATTTTTGGGGAATTTTTGAAAATCGGGCACCCCATTCACACCCCTTTCCATAGCTCCGTCAATTTGCACGTTAGAAACCTCAAACTCGCCACCATGAAAGCTTATCCAGGGATACATACGCACGCCGAGACTCAAGGCAGTCCCATCATCCCCTGATTTTTGGGGAATTTATGAAAATCCAACACCCCTTTCCATAGCTCCGTCAATTTTGCACGTTAAAAAGACCCCTCAAACTCACCACCATGACAGCTTATATCCAGGGATACATACACCGCACGCCGAGACTCAAGGCAGTCCCATCATCCCCTGTTTTTTGGCGGGGCTTAAACCTGCAAAATTTGGAACTTCCAAAACTCCAAGTGAGCGCAGGAAGGACTTCTCCCCTGAGTCAAAGCCACACACACACAACATCCCTGCGAGGTGGGCAGGGGAGGAGGGAGGGAAGGCAGGCAGGCATGCAGCTGGCATTTCTGGGGGCATAAGGAAGTGAGCCAAGGATAAGCCAGTAATGCATATAAAATGGAATAAATCAATAAATAAACAAAGGAGGGTGGAATTAAAAGCAGCAGTGTTGCTCAATAAACAGAAAGAAGAACTTTTAAAAAAAGGCTATATCTGTCTTTTACCAGCAATAGGGGGACGTGCCCAGGGGAGGGGGAAGCAGCTGCCAGTTCAACTCAAGACAGCCACCAACAGCTCTGAGATTAAGAAGTAAACGCTCACTTCAACTCATAACAGGCATCGCTCCACCACTAAAAAGTGAACATTCACTTCAACTCATGATAGGCATTGCTCCACCGTTTTACTCTCTTTGGAAGGCTCTAATGGCCTTCCAGTGCAGGAGAGAGTGGGGGCACGTCCACGATGAGATGCCCTAGGGGAGCTCATCCCCTTGCACCACATCTTTTCAGTTGTTCCCCAAAGTTAGGGTGGGGAGCAGTGCTGTGTTTCTATCTCTTATTCTTGGCTTAGTATATGATTTCAGGTTGTGTTTGTGCATTTGGTGGGGCTACTGTGTTAAAAAACACGGGGAAAAGCCCGTTCAGATGAAGAAAGAGAAGTTTCCCAGAATCCCAAGTTACCTGTTTTGCCTATGCCCTCCTCTAACTTTGGGATCATCATGACCGGGAGCTGACTCTGCCCCTCAGCCCTTTGAAAAAGGTATTTTTCCCGCCGATTTTTTAAAAACTTCTAGCGCGCGACCCGTACGACGCAGAAAGTTGGGAGTAGTCTCAAAATGACCCCCATCCACGACTCTCTGTGCACAAGAATTTTCAGAACGATAGCTTAAACCCCCCCCAGTTATCCCCGATTCTTTCCCTCAATGCAATCCTATGGGCAAAAAGCCGAAAACGCAGTTTGAGCCGCGCGGTTGACCCGATTTTCAAACAAATATAGCACGCGACCCACATGACGCAGAGAGGTGAGAGTGGTCTCAAAATGACCCCCATCCACGACTCTCTGAGCACAAGAATTTCCAGAACGATAGCTTCAAAAACAACCTAGTTATGCGTGATTATTTGCCGCAATGCAATCCTATGGCGAAATGTTTTCAAGATGGCGACCAGAGCGCTCCGCCTGAACTAGGAGCTCCGAAAAATGGTCGCTTCTCTTCGCCTTGCTTCTAGGGGTCCGCGGTCCGCTCCTACTCCGCCTCTGGGTAAGGCGGAGCAGGCCAATCCGCTACTGCTTCTACGCTCCTAATCGGAGCGGATCACACCCCTACTTATAATGATTGCACCATTGTTCAAATTGTACTATGTGCTTTTATGTTATATTTTATATCATGTTTTTATACTCTTCGTTTTATACTTTGGATGGTTTTAATTTTTGTGAACTGCCAAAAGAGCTTCGGCTATTGGGCGGTATAAAAATGCAAGAAATAAATAAAATGAATAAATAAATTCATCCAACAGTCAGCCCAACCGAGTGTAGGTGGGGGTGCGTGGGTGGGGGGTTGTCCTGGCAAGTCTATGCTGGCGTCACCTGGCTACATGGGCATCCCAGATCCCCCAGCCTCCCTCTTCCTCAAGGTGCTTTGCTCATGAACACATTGAAAAAATAAAAACAAAGGTCTGATATCTTCCAGTTCTGTGGAACAAGATGCTTTCTTCTTTCTCTTTCTGTTTTTTTTTTAGAGAAAAATAATCATTCCTCCCTGACCGCTATCAGCTCTTTAAATGAAGATGCTTTTGACAGCTGCTCATACTTAATGGCAGGCACATTTCTTTGGTCATTAATTATTGCCATATATATATGGAGACCTCAAGGATGCAGCCTCTTAAGGAGCGTCACGGTTTTTCAATGGTTTTTGTTTTCTTTTTAGCTGCTGACCACGTTCCCGGAGAATACCCAAGACTAGTAAGCCACGACACACACCCCGCCCGCCCGCCCGCCCGCCCGCCTGCCCCCACCCTGCTCGCTTTGATGCAGCCACTGACTTCACAGCTTTCACTTGGCAGGGCTCCATCCACCTCGATCCGTTCTGCAGTTCGTAAGCACTCAGCCGAGAGAACACCACAGTGCAGGGAGCCAAAGAGGTTGCAGTCTTTGAACTTCAGCATTTTTCTTTCCTTTCCGCTTCCAGGGCTGGGCTTCACCCTGCCAGTCACACCCTGCAGCGCCGGCTCCGTTAATTAGACAGTCCCTGACTGCTGGAAAATATTTGGCTGAGTCTCGTGGTCCTTTGGACCGGTAAATATTGATTCAACTCCTCTCTGTTCCCCCCCCCCCGTTGAATGAATAACCCTCATTTTTGACGCATGTCAAAGAAGCACCTTTGCCTGCGTGTTAACAGCTTCGCTTTGTCCTTCGCCGGTCACCCTCCCAACCCCAGCTGGCTTAAAGCTAACTTCAGGGACAGGTCGTAGCTCCATGGTAGAGAAGCCGCTTTGCAGGCAGAAGGTCCAAATTCCTGACATCTCCAATTAGAAGTATCGAGGAGTAGGTCCAGGGGTGGTTGGTACCCGTTGGGACTAGTAGGGTGGAAGACAGGGCAGATGTTTAATATGAGCTTGCCAGAGGAGGACAGGAGCAGATTGTGTGCGGCACTCAGCACTTGCACATGTACCTGGTTGTGCAGGGCTCTCTCTACCACAAGTCCGGGAGATGGGCTCATTGCCTGTTCCAGATGGGGTTGCACTCCCTCTAAAAGATCAGGTCCATAGTTTGGGGGTACTCCTAAGTCCATCATTGTCGCTGGAGGCCCAAGTGGCCATGACAGCTCAGCGTGTCGTCTATCAGCTTTGGCTGTTCCAACAACTACGGCTTCTTCCAGACAGGGATAGCTTGGCCGCAGTGATACAGGCATGAGTAACCTCAAGACTGGATTACTGCAATGCGCTCTATGTGGGGCTGCCCTTAAAGCTGCTCCAGAAGCTAGAGCTAGTGCAGAATGCTGCAGCTTGACTATTGTCTGGAGCTTCCCCTTTCCAGCATGTAACTCCTCTGCTGAGAGAACTGCACTAGCTGCGTATTTGCTACTGGGCCAGGTTTAAGGTTCTGGTACTAGTGTGCAAAGTCCTAAACAACTTGGGACCAGGATACCCGAGGGAGCACCTTCTCCCTTACCAAACTGCCTGGTCACTGAGGTCATGACACTGGTTCCTCTCTATTCGGCCCTGGTTAGGCCTCATCTAGAGTATTGCGTCCAATTCTGGGCTCCACAATTCAAGAAGGACGCAGACAAGCTGGAGTGTGTTCAGAGGAGGGAAACCAGGATGATCAGGGGTCTGGAAACAAAGCCCCGTGAGGACAGACTGAAACAACTGGGCATGTTTAGCCTGGAGAAGAGACGATTGAGGGGAGACATGATAGCACTCTTCAAATACTTAGAAGGTTGTTACACAGAGGAGGGCCAGGACCTCTTCTCGATCCTCCCAGAGTGCAGGTCACGGAATAACGGGCTCAAGTTAAAGGAAGCCAGATTCTGGCTGGACATCAGGAAAAACTTCCTGACTGTTAGAGCAGTACGACAATGGAACCAGTTACCTAGGGAGGTTGTGGGCTCTCCCACACTAGAGGCCTTCAAGAGGCAGCTGGACAAGCATCTGTCAGGGATGCTTTAGGGTGGATTCCTGCATTGAGCAGGGGGTTGGACTCGATGGCCTTGTAGGCCCCTTCCAACTCTGCTATTCTATGATTCTATGCTCCTGGTGGTTCCACACAGAACTATGGCCTGACTGGAATCCACCTGGAAAAGAGCCTTCAGTGTGGTGGCCCCCTTTCTTTATAATTCCCTGCCCGTGGAGGTCAGGCAGGCGCCAAAACTAGGTGCTTCCAGCACCTTCCAGAAACAGTCTTATTCCAGGAAGCATTTCTCCACTGATCTGCCACGTTGTTTTTATTTTATTGATGTTCTCTTTTTAAAAGAACTATTTTAATATGGTGTTTTCATCTTTTTATCTTTTTAATGCTTTACCCTCATGTTCACCATTCTGGAATCTGTCTTAGATATGGAGCGGTACCCAAGTGTTGTAAAGGAAAGGAAAGGAACCTCTCGTGCAAGCACTTGAGTCATTGCTGACTCCTCGAGGGATGCCTGCTTTCGCTGATGTTTTCTTGGCAGGCTTTGTAGCGGGGTGGTTTGCCGTTGCCTTCCCCGGCCATTATTACCTTTCCCCCAGCTAGCTGGGTACTCGTTTTACCGATCTCGGAAGGATGGAAGGCTGAATCAACCTGAGCCAGTTGCCTGAGAACCAGCTTCCGCTGGGATTGAACTCAGGCCGTGGGGAGAGTTTCGGCTGCAGTAACTGCCGCTTACCACTCTGCGCCACACGAGGCTCAGAGAAATAGATAATAAAAATAAGTGGGTGGGGAGACTGGTGGGGGTCCACTGACCCACTTGCCCCCAACATTGAACTGCCTCTGCTCTCTGCCTGAAACCCCAAAGATCCACTTTCAGTTGGAATAGACAAATACTAGGCCAAATGGATGAATACTTTGACCTGCAATGAGGCAATTTCCTATATTCACGTTGAATTGATGCACCTCTCCTCCGTGTCACCTTCATGGGAGCAATTTATTTATTTCTGTCATTGAATTTCCTGATTTCGACATTCCTATATTTAGAAAGCCAGCAATATTATGACACCCCAGCTTTTAAAAGTGGGACACAAACTAAGTTCGTATCACAAATACGTAAACTAAGTTTGTATCACAAATACGCTTGTCAATTAAATGTAGTTAAACTTCGGTGCTAAACAGTTATTCGTTTTGTTTTGCTGGAGTGCTGAGTTTCCATGGGGTCTTTTCCTTTTCCTGAAAGAAATACAGTGATTTCTAAAGTGGAGCTGTCCAGGGAATTTTTTGCTCCGGAAAATTCTGAAGAGAAGCGCCGTTTGTACAAAAATGCAAATCTATTTTTTGCATATGCATATATCTTTATATAAACCTCGTCTTTCTCTTCCTCCCCCTCACTCTGCTTTCTACTTTGTCTTCCCCACAATCCATCCACAGACCAAAACCGTAAGCTCTTCCCAGGGAGAATGAGGCAGTGAGAAGTTTAAGCATCATGGGTTTGTGAAAGTGTTAAAAGGAAGATAATCTATAAAGTCTTAACGCTTCTGTGGAAAGGGCTTAGCAAAAATGTTCTTTCTTGAAACACTCTGTAGAACAAGGAGCAAATTTCCAGCCACAGAGCAGACAAAAAAAATATTTGGACTCTATGAAGTGTATGAAGAAAGGCCTACAGATTTTTCATTTATACAAAAAGCTTTTGAGTTTCAAATAGAATTGAAGGACCACTCATTTAGACCACACAGTGACGTATGAGCCAAAGGTTTCCTGAGCAAGCAGGAAAGGGATGTGCAAGGGCTCTTGCAGCGTTCCCATTGCTTCAACGAAGCTTGTGCAGGATGACTTCGTGGTGGATTGTGTCCAAAGTCATCTTCTTTATGATGTTTCCTCTTTAGGCCAAAATCCTATGATCCTTGGGAATTTAATGTGTCTCCCTTCCCATGAGAGGCCTGCAGATAGAGGAAGTTGTAGGCATGGAAGCCTTGCAGTTCCACCATGTCATTACTAGCCAACAGGGGGCATGCTAGGGTAGGGCCATTTCTGAAAATGGCCCTTGATGGCCACCATAGTTTACGACCTTAGATTGAGGAAATGACAGGGCCCACCATCTTCGTTTAAAATGGCAGCTTTCTTTGAGGATGGGCTGCTTCCGGATGGGTCAATTAAGTCCCACAGCAGGTGGGGGCAGCAGCTCTGGGTTTGTGGGGGGTGAGCTCCTGGTCAGTGATGGGCTCCTGGTCGGCCTCAAGCTTGGCTTTCCCAGGCTCGCACAATGGCTGACTTGTTTTGGGAGTCCGGATCTCACTTCGGATCTGGATCTGAAGTGGATCAGCCTGGGCCTGAAGTGGCCCAAGTCAGAACAGGGCTGATTTGGAAGCTCCAAATTGGAGTCTGAAGTGAATGGGGGTGGTGGTGTCCATGCACACCCCTAGTATTTGCTTTGGTAACCACAGGTGGTTTTCTAGCTGTTAAGGCCCTGTGGGGAGAAGTGGGGATCTTCAATTGGATCTCCCAGCAGCCAAGCTCCAGAAATTCATTCCTGCGCAACCAACTCTCTGTTTCCATTGCAAGCCTGGCAGGCTAAAGTCTGTGCTTCAAGAGCACCATCTGGGCTCCAGTTCCAGTGTGCTTAAAAAATTGCATCAGCTGATCCCCCAGAGGGATCAGTCCCTGCCCACCAGGGCCTACAAAAGTTCTGCCCTTGGCACTTGCTCCTCGGTCAAAGCAACTTGTCCCTGGGGTTAGAAGAGGAAGTAAAGTGCCTGTTCCCACTGCCTGCTTGCTGCTATGGATCCTGTCTTGTGCTAGCTAAGCATGGGGCTCTTGGATAAGAGTGGGTCTCAGCAGTGGTACTGCAAGGTCAGGTTAGGCAATACAGGTTCCCAAAAAGCAAGGCAAGGTCTGTCAGGACCCTGGAGAGGTCACTGGCTGAAACTCACCCACAGAGACCTGTTGTCTCAGCAACACGCAGAGGCCTTCTGACAACTTTTGAAGGCTGGCAGATCTGGACCTACTGACAACTCCATCCTCTCTGAGAAGATATCTACTTCTTAAAGGGCCATTGTCTGATTCTACAGCTCCTGGTTCCTATGGCATGGAGATGGTGAGGACTACATTGGAGGAATTCCCTCTGAGTTTGAGGAGTCTGGTAAAGTCATGACTTCTGGCCTGGAAGGCCACAAAGCAACAGATGATGGGTTAGTGGATGAAGCTTCCTTCATCTCTGTGTCCTTCTCGGAGTCAGAGTGAGGATCAGGACCACCTACATCTGCCTGGCTTTGATCATACACCTGCCTCTGGCCTCTCTCGAGTCTTTCATTTCTGCTCTGGAACTCAGCCGCCACCTGTTCTGAACCACACACTTGCTTGTGGCCTTCTTGTTCAGACAGACATCTCCACATACACACACCACACACCTCAGGCTAAAATGTAGATGCATGTTTGGGTGAAGGGGACTCAGGTAGCTGAGTGTATGGATTTAACAAAAGGTTTAGAAACCAAAGAGGGCAAATTTTACAGAATCTTTACCAAGGAAAGTAAGCAGGCCTAGCCCAGAGATCCATGCCCCCATCATCTGAAATTTCCCATTTTTTAAAGTGCTTTTACACTGCTATAGAGTATTTGAATCATGGTATATAATTATATGCTGATTCTATAACTTTAATTTGTAATTACACATCATCATGGACTTAAACTGCGTCGTTATAAGAGCAGAGTATAATTTAAAATTATTCATTTTCCCCCTTTATTGCTCATCCACTTCATAGTAGCTAATTACTCCTAACAGCCCCCTGAATTGCATTGGTGTGATTCAGCAAGGTTCTGACAAGTTTCTCGCTGGAGCTGGGGATACTCAAAAGCTGCTCCGAAAAGCTTTCCATCTCCTGAGAACAGGAAGTTCTGAGCCTGGCAGATTTTAACTTGTTGAGAGGACAAATAAAAAGTCTGTTCAGCGCTCCCAGAAGGGGACAAAGCCTTTAGCATGGAGTAAATCCTCCGACTTCAATAAACAACAATAGATCTTTGGGCTGCTGGCATTGATATGCCACTGTGGAAGATTTGCCAAAGTTGGAACTGTAAGCAGATCTGTGTGGATTTTAGTTAGCTATTTGGCTGTTGAGATCCTGACTAAGGCTGTGCTCCGCTCCGTTTTGATTCCCCGAATCTAGAGCAGAGCAACCCGATCCGCCTCCGCCAAAGGCGGATCCGAATCAGGTCGGGGGAGCTGCAGATCAAGGCGAAGCGGTTCGCCTCCATCCGGAGCTCCGGACGCAGGTAAGTGGGGAGGGAGGGGGCTCACCTGGCACCACTGCCGCAGTCCATGTGGCGACGGTGGCGGAGCCAGGTAAGGGGGCATGGGGAGGGGGGCTTATTCGGCCCCCATTTTGTCCCCCCTTCCCCACTTACCTGCCTCCGCTGCCCGCCACAGAGGCAAGTAAGTGGGGAGGGGGGCAAAATCTCGATCTGACCCTCTGGATCTCGCTCCGCAGAGCAGAGCAGGGGAGGGTCGGATTGACCCAAAGCAGTTCGGGACCAATCTGAAAGTTCTGGATTGGGCCATAAAGTGATTGGGGGGGGTCCATGCACAGCCCTAATCCTGACTTCCTACCAATAATCGTCCAAAGTGACTTATCAACCAAAAGCTACAAAATTCACAGTATGAACAATAAACGAATGAATGGTGCTCCCACCGTTCTCTTTTATTCAAATTTATTCCCAGATCTCAAGAGTTCTGAACATGGCCTTATTTGTGAAGTCAAGCTGAAGCGTTAGGACTTTCTCCACTGTTCTATATTTATGTCTGGATTGGGCGCAAAGTGCTCTGTATGTGGTGTTTGCTGCAGCTGTCTTCCTACCCTTTTGCACCTTTCCTCCTTCTTCTATGCTACACAATGTCCTGGGTCAATATGTCAGCTACAATGCATTTATCCTTCTGTATTCGCACTTTTCAGAATTTTGTCATGCAATTCTACGAAGAAAATAAAACATACAGAAATGCATTTATTAGTGGGGGGGGGAACGTACGGAAGGGCATTATAGGAGGGGAAACTGCTTTAAAAATTTCATGCGTTCGGCGAAACGGCATAAGAATTTGAATACGTTCAGAGAAATGCACAAACAAAAACGTATACAGAATTTTGTGCTGGAAAAACAAAGATTGGAAAAATGAGAAACTGAGAGAAGCCAAAATTGGCAAATTTGCCTATCTCTAGTATACATGGCCATTAAAAAAAATAATTGGTGGCAAACCGCTACAGAGGTGGTGCTGCACTCAAGTCCTACTGGTGGGCCTTCCATTGGAGCAGCTGGTTGGCCATTCTGTGTGGACGGAATGCTGCACCAGATGAAACCTTGGTCTGATCCCGCGTGGCTCTTTTTACAGTTACACAGAAGTTGTGGCCCGATTCCACCCTATGACACGTATCTTATGTTGTTTTTCCAGGCGTGGTCACAAACAGCAGTACTGCTGCCCTCCGGCAAGTCTTTTGGGAGAAGGTTTGAGGTGTAGTGAGGGCTGCTGAGGAACAAGTTTTCAAATGGCCCAGCTGCTGCTTTGCCTGGGCTCATGTAAAACCAGTCACCTTAGAATTCTCTTGGAGCTCAGACAGACGGCCAGACCACTCGCATTTGAACTCTCCCTCGTCTCACTGCTCCTCTTTCCAATCAGTAAGGGGAACTGTATTGCTCAGGATGGGCAGATGTGTGCTAAAGCAGCTACCTGCATGGGCTGAACCCAAAAAATCAACGGCGCAAGCCTGGATTCCCCCCCCTCGTTCCTTTTTGTCTAAAGTCATCCAAAGTAGAAGGAAAAGTGGAGCGCTAGACAATGAATCAAATAGCAGGCGAGGGTTGCTCTGTGGATTGATTCCCCTCAGGAAGTTGCACATTTTACAGCCAAGTAGCTCCGTCTGTATCTAGTGCAGGCTAAATGAATTGCTCCCATTAGGGAGCGCCTTCCGTCGGAGGAGCCTCTGTTCTTTGAATGTCACCGGGAAGAAAATGTCCACGGCTCGTTCAGAGGGCGTCCGCTACTTCTGGCAATATTTTACTGTCACCGCCGCAGCTCACATAAAAATGATGACTCGCGGGAAGATGAAGAGCTGGAGACCGCAATGTATCAGGAGGAGGAGGAAGAGGAGGGTTTTGGGTTTGTGAGATCCGCAATGGCGGATCTGAGAATCCGTGCAGAGCCGTATTTTGCCAGCTCTTTGGGGGCCTAAACAGCACAGCCTTCCCCAGCCTGGTGCTCGCCATATGTCTTGAACTACAACTCCCATTATCCCCAGGCAACACGGCCATTGTGCGATCCGTATTCATTAAAAGGAAAAGGAAATCTATGCACTTCCTCCCTCCCCTTTCCTTGTGAATTTCCTCTCTAGATCAACTGTTCCTTTGCATCTTTCCTGTTGGTTTGATTCCTAAAATAGTCAGTGTGGACATGGCTGTAGAGTTTGGTCTGATTGGCTCGGGGGGAGGGGCATTTCTGGACCGGGTCACTGGATTTGGGTGATCCAGTTTTCTCCAGCCGATTTTTGGAGTGTGGACCACATGTGTTGGAGCAAGTTTGTGCCACGGGGAGTGCTGGGTCCTAAAATGCTTTGGATCAACCTGTGCAAGGTCGGCACGTACCAGGTGGCCGTGTGTCATGGGAAACGTAGTCCCCATTTTGCCTAGCGGCTGCTTCAGATTGATGACACCTGCAAGATCTTGAGAGCACCCTACAGCCCTCCCAGAGTGCCTCCTTCTCCTTGAGGAATGGCAAGTGAATGACTAAATTCATTCTTCCTGTCAAGGTATGCATAATCGCTCTACCCCGAAAGGGCAATGTTTTGTTAACCCCCACAAAGGGGTTGAGTTCCCCCTCCTCAAATTGGAGAGTCAGTGTGGTGTAGTGGTTAGAGTGTTGGAGCGAGAATCAGGAGATTCGGGTTCTAGTCCCCCCCCCCACCTTGGCCATGGAAGCTCTCTGGGTGCCTTTGGGTCAGTCACAGACTCTCAGCCCAACCTACCTCACAGGGTTGTTGTGAGGATAAAATGGAGAGGAGGAGGATTATGTACACCACCTTGGGTTCCTGGGGGGGGGGGGAAGGCAGAATAAAAATGCAATAAATAAATAATTTCCCAGGCCACCAAAGGCGTGAATTGCCACTGCAATCTAATCAACAGGACTAGGAACTCCAGCTCTTTAGCCTATGGCTGGAATGCTGAAAACTCTTTCATCTCGGGCAGCAAATTCCATGAATTCATTATGCATTGTGTCATGAAGTCTTCCTGGTGATCTGCTGCTCTTTCCCCATCAAGTAAAAGTTTTTTTGTGGACACAGATCAAAAACAACAACTTGTGCACCATTAAGGGTTCTTCAAAAGCCGCCTCCTCTTTAAAGCTTTGGTGCCCGGCATCTGTCCTTCGTTCTTTCAACTGATGGATTGCATAATTTATTCCCCCTTGGAATGAACTATAAGCATTAGTGTCCATTAACATCTGTCTCTTCCCCCCCCTACCACAAAGTGACCAAAATGATTTGAAGCACTTTTTGTAATATGGACTGATGAGCATTCATTGCCTTTTTGTCCTAAGCAAGGGCATGGCTTCATACCATCAGTTTTGGTTTAGGCCAGGCAAAGAGTGCTTTTTCCCCAGGTTGAAGTTATAGTTTCACTTTCATTTTAATGTGAATTTGCCGTAGCCGTGCGCAGCACATTTCACTAGGGTGTGCACCCAGGGAATTTTATTTTTTATTTTTGAGTCCCCAGTTGGAGTGGAAGAGGGGGAAAACACACTTTCCGGAGGCTCCGGAGACATTAGGATATGCCTGGGCACGCCCGGCACACCCCGTACGCATGCCTATGGAACTTACCTGATTTCATAGTCTTGAACCAATATGTGAACTGAAACTCCGAGATCCTCAGAAATTCATGCTTTTCCAAATTTTGTAATGAAGTTCTCCCAGCAAAATGTGCATAGACCAAAAATGGCTCCCCGGAAGCCACCTTGCCCTGGTCTCACCCCATTTTCCCTGACCACCAATTGTTTCATAGCTTTCCAGCTTTTGTGCCCTTTTTCCCCATTCTAAACCTTTGAAAGACTTCCCATAAGGCTGCATTACTGGCAGTAAGAGCTTTATAAGTGAAACTCTGCTGGTATTTTTGCCCTGCCCCCTTTGGCCTTTGGCCCAACCCACCCTGGAACACCACTCCCAAGAGTCTCCCTGAAATTTAATTTGGCCCGTGGGTTGAAAGGGGTCCCCGCCTTGCTCTGGTCTTGGCCGGCTCCTCCCCTGACTTTCTTTCCACATATTTGTTTCTAAGATGAGTTTTAACAAGACCGAATGATCATGTGATCTATTTCCGAAGCTGGACCCCTTTGGATTTGGTATTAAGTATTGTTAACCAGTCAAAGTGCATGTCTTCCTGTCTGACTTCGCTCCAGCCTATTCTTCTGCATTGCTGGGCTCTCCGTAAGTGCATGACTCTTCTGTGTAATCTACCATTTTAATTGCCGGCTTCTGATGCCGCTCAAAGCGAAACAGAAGCGGTGCACCCGCAGGAAACACAGTGGGGTCTGGGAGACCGTAATACATTTTCTTTCTGATTCTTGTGTGGATCAGGCAAAAGGCGGAGAGGTTTTAGTGAAAGGTTTATATATCACCCTTGGCACAGGAAACAAACGAAATATCCAAAAGACTCAAGTGTAGAATTACAACATAAGAATCAACATGCTGATTCCGAACAAAAAAAAGCACAATTAGCCCCAGTATACTGCTTCTGACAGCAGCAGCCTGGAAGCTCTAAGACCCTTGCAGCAGGCTGCCTCTCTTGTTTGTCTAGAGCTGGAGTGGGCAATTTGTGGTCCTCCAGATGTTTTGGTCTTCAACTCCCATCAGGCCAAGCCAGCATAGCCAAGGATGAGGAATGATGGATGCTGTATGCCAAAGCATCTGGATGGCCACCAGTTGCCCACTGCCTGATCTAAAACAATGAGGGTGCAGAGGTATACTGCCCCTTGGTATGGAGGCTCTGTGGCTCCTAGCCATCAAAAGTCCATATGCACGTCCTTATCATTCTTTACTATTACAGTTATTTAGCCTTGCAGCATAAAAGATAACAGGGCTGTTCACAAGATACGTCCCTGTCATCCTTCAATAAAGCTGTCTAAAGTTCAGACGGCAGGCGCTGGGTTTGTTTCACCTTGTATAAAACAGGAGTGGAGGCCCAATATACCCCAGTGCCCATCAATTGCCACTCTCTGGGGGGTCATTTGAGGGGCCCAGGTTTGTGGGACCCCAGACGTTGGCCCCCGAATCCAGCCCTTATGGCGCCAATGCTGCAATTACACGTAAACATTCTTCTCCTTTCTTCTCTTTCTTTTTGGTGGAAAGCAAGGCCCCAAAACAGCGCATGTTCCAGAAAATAGCTGTTTTATGTATGGATGTATTTATTTATTTGAAAGGAAGGACTTGAAAGGCATGGTTAGCGCTTTTTGAAGTTGGTTAGTAAAGGTCAGGAAACGACATCTTAAAAGGAAACTGCGGCTTCTTTGGTGAGTAGAATTGGTGGTGGTTGCAAATATCATCCTGTGTACATGGAGGGCAGAGGGGCCCGGGTGCGCTTTCAGCTCAAAACAAAATTGTTTCTGTTCAAAACAAAAGGGCGGCCTGCAACGGACGATGTTATCCCTAAGAAACTCATCGGTTTACTTGTTTTTTTGTTTCGCATCGAACAATAATGTCAGATGCAAATGCCCGAGCGATTGACGGCGCGATAACCGTAACCTTGAAACGGTCGTTTGTGATAACCGTGGCCATGTTATATTTTGGTATTTGCATGACATTTCTTTTTTGCTCGGCTTTGAAGGGTGGTTCGTTGATGTCAGAAATTTGTATTAGCAAAACTAAATGGATAAACACTTGGAGGGAACTGAGTGCTTTCGACAATGCTAATCGCCTGACGGTGCCCAAACTCTATTTCATTTCTTTGTTTATTTGTGTGACGCATCTCCTAGGGTGCAAGGCAGGTGAATGTCAGCATCACCTACATGCAACAGATTTACCATCATGTGTAGTTTAGCTCCACATGATAGAGCTTTTCTTCAACCTAGGAGCGTAATCCAGTAAGAACATAAGAACATAAGAAGAGCCCTGATGCTGGATCAGACCAAGGGTCCATCTAGTCCAGCACTCTGTTCACACAGTGGCCAACCAGCCATCGGCCAGCGATGAACAAGCAGGACATGGTGCAACAGCACCCTCCCACCCATGTTCCCCAGCAACTGGTGCACACAGGCTTACTGCCTCGAATACTGGAGGTAGCACACAACCATCAGGGCTAGTAGCCATGGATAGCCTTTGCCTCCAGGAATTTATCCAACCCCCTTTTAAAGCCATCCAGATTGGTGGCTATCACCACATCTTGTGGTAGTGATTTCCATAATTTAACTATGCATTGTATGAAGAAGTCCTTCCTTTTATTTGTCCTGGGTCTCCCACCAATCAGTTTCATGGGATGACCCTGGGTTCTAGTATTTTGAGAGAGGGAGAAAAATGTCTCCCTATCCACACTCTCCATACCATGCATAATTTTGTACACCTCTTATCATGTCTCCCCTTCGCCTCCTTTTTTCCAGGCTAAACAATCCCAGCTGATGTAACCTTCCCTCCTAGGGGAGATGCTCCAGCCCCTTAATCATTTTAGCTGCCCTTTTATGCACTTTTTCCAGCTCCATAATATTATTTTTTAGGTGTGGTGACCAGAACTGCACACAGTATTCTAAGTGTGGTCGCACCATAGATTTGTACAAGGGCAGTAGGATACTGGCCGTTTAATTCTCAATTCCTTTTCTTATCATGCCTAACAAGGAGTTTGCCTTCTTTACAGCGGCCGCACTTCTGATCCTGCAGCCCTGATACGTTTTGCACCACAAAATTATATCTGTTTAGAGATGGATTTCTGCTCACGGCCCTCCATGCACATGCAAGGATATCACGCACCATATTTACTTGAAGGCAAAGGCGATAATTCTTTGAATGTGGATTTAGAAGTATGACCCACAGGAAAAAAAAATATGGTGCTTACTTCTGAAGGAGCATACGGATCAGGATTCCAAGCTCTCCCACTGAAATGTGGGGCAACAGATTCTCCTCGTGCCATCCACAAACTCCTTATTCAGTAAACAAAACAACCACCACCACCTCGTCACACCTGAAGCATCTGTTAAGACCAGGAGCTGCCCTCTAAGCCTAGTTAGCCAAACAAAGCAAGGCAGTAGCCTATCAACACAATGGACAGTTTCCCTCTGTGCCAGACAATGCATAGGTTTGGGTTATAAGAAGAAACGCTGGTAGGTCAAAACAGCATTCGTCTGTGAGAACGAATGCTGTTTGATTGTTAGAGTTCTCAGTGTGCCTTAACTGGGAACCAGTCACATTGCCAAGGTCAGAGAGTTAGATGGAAGGAAGGAAGATATCCCAGATGGGCTAGTGAATGATTTTGATGTGAAACAAGATAGCATATCCGGTGCCCTCGTGTTCCTGATGATAGCTGGTCCCTGTGTTCAAGGAGGAAGGCCACAAGAACAAATAGGATGCCTGATTTATGGTCTGACTTAACCTCAAGGGTCAGATAAGTTGGTCCAGGGTTCATTCTCCTGCACAAGAAAGTAGCTTTTAACTCAGTGTCTGAGATACGGCTGTGATTCCATTTAAGAGATGACATACAGGGTTTGTTTGAGAAAATCTTTTGAAATGTTGTTTAAAGAAAAATTATTATTATTATTATTATTATTATTATTATTATTATTATTAAATTAATACAGATCCTATTTTTGATTGAAAAAACCACCTGTGATTTTCCCCACCCTGTATATACGTGTGTACAAGTCTCTCTATGTGTGTTTATGAACATACACACAGACACACACACACACAGAGTATATATTGGTTAAGCACTTCAGCTTATGCACCCATTTATTTATTTATTAATTACATTTCTATACCGCCCAATAGCTGGAGCTCTCTGGGCGGTTCACAAAAATTGTGATCACCCATATTGTCCTTTCAAAAAACAAAACAACAACAACAACAAAAACCAGAATGTATGATATCCTCAACAGGTTATGTTGATTTTACTTCTCCTCTAGAAGTAAAATCTTGCATTCAAAATGCTATCTATTTGGTTTCAATTAGCTTGAGATGCTGCTTGCAGTGAAAAACTACTCATAGTTAATAATACTAGTGAAGGAATCATCCTGAATCCATTCGACCACAGAAGAATTATGTACACTGATGGGTATGAATGTGGGGAAAATACTTGACCCTGGGAAGACAAAAGAAAGATCCATAGTCCATAAGTTACCACCAGTAGTTCCCCAGTTAAAATTTTTAAGAGCTTTTGTTGGGTTGCTTTTTGACATAGCAGCACATAGTTATGTCTTGACATCGCACATAGTTAAACTGTCAAATTCACTACCAAAAGATGTCGTGATGGCCAGCAACTTGGATGGCTTTAAAAGCAGATCAGACGATAATATTATTTATGGCTGCTAGTCATGATGGCCATATATTACCTCCAGTATCAAGAGCAATGCACCTCTCAACGCAAGTTACTGGGGAATGTGAATGGGAGTAGAATACAAGACTAGATAGGCCTTTGGTCTGATCCAGTATGGCTCTCCTTATGACATGGTAATGCCAGGACAAACATAAGAAGTCACCTTGTACCGAATCAAGTCATTGTTTCATTAGCTCAGAATTTTCTACAGTGATTGGCTATGGTTCTCCAGGTTTCCAGCCTGTGGTTTGTACGGTGCAGTTCTGACAACACTATCCTTTTTGCTTGCTGGCAGCGTTTCCACTTCTGGCACCTGAAGAAGTAGACACTGCAACCAACGAAAGCTTTAATTAGTCTCAAAGGTGCTACCAGATTCAGATTTTCAATGACTGCAGTCTAAGGCTGGCAGGACGGTCCCAGTACGTTTGCTAATAATGATTACTCTCTCTCTCTCTCTCTTTCCCCCCCTAGGTATTTCTGTAACAAAGAAGACACACACATGTAAGTAAACCCCTCCTTTCTGATTTGGTCTCCTTCCTTGTGTGCATAGGCAGCAATTGCACTGATGTGATGTGTTGCCTTAGTTGGGTACCCCAAAAACCAATAGGGGACATTGGGGGGAGGACACAGCTGTTATTTGACAACCATCTTGCTCAATATGAGACCATAGAGAGTCGGTGTGCAAGAAGTGTGCTAGACAGGGGACTTGGGGAGGTCTCTCTCTGTTTGGAAGGCCTTCTTATCTCCCGAGAAGCAGTTCATCTTGATTAAAAGGCGTTGATGTGGATTCAATAATGGGATGCTACCAATTTATTTAAGGAGCCGAAGTAGTTGGTTAAGAGTTGCAGTCTCTAATTTTATGTCTGTGTCTGATTAATGCATCCCGAAATGAAAGGAATTTTTCTAACCTAAGCCTGGTTTCATTCAGTAATCCCATAGTTAATGTTTGCTGTGTTGAGTCTCCATGCTCCTTACCAGTGGGTTGCTTTCTCCAGGTGTTGATATGGAGGTTTTGCTTGCAAAGAAGGTGAACATTTCCTGGTAACCACCCATATGTTGTCGCAGATGTCAACCTTATATATTTTCTAGTCCTCGTGATCCCAGAGATACATTCGAGAACGCGATGACAAATTCTTAAATTCAGATTGCAGAAGTCCTGAGCCGAGTCAAAATATCCAAGGGGCTTCCTCATCTGCACACCCTCTTCCAAGAATTCTTCTCTTTGCAGGCTGACTTGAGTTAGAAACAATCATGAATTTGCTCTTGTTTCACAACTGTTGTCAGATGCCTCCTTCCCACCTGAGCAAAAACAGTGGTAACAGTACTGCAAAAATGGGTTTTTGCTCAGACTTTGCATCCCTTCCAGAGAACCTTAGCAACAGACCTGTCAGGATGCAGAAACATGCTGGGTGTGATGCAGTCCATAAACGGGGCGACCAATTCCAGTCCAACAGACAATTTCTCTCTTGGAACATTGACTGAAATGATGCCTTTTTCAGGGATGTGCTGCATCGCCTATTAAAGTTTGATTGTGAAGTGGCTGCCTGTTGCTTTCCATTTTGGCCAGCTTGCAGCCTTTCTGAGTTGTTACCCAGAGAGCATGCACGCACCCATAAAGCCTCCTATGAATACTATACCCCCCTGACCCTTGACCACCAGCCTGGTCCTTTTGTCTTCTCTTCCTCTGCCTCCAGGAGGGGGGACCAGGAAGCCCTTGCTTGTTACTGCAGGTCAGGGGAGACTTCTGATGGAACAGGCAGGAGAACCTAGGGCCACCTGACCTCCCTGCACAAGCCATGGCCATGTCACTTACCCAAAGGGCCAACTGCTCTCATCAGCTGAGATCATCACTGGAGGTTAGCCAGGTGGCTACGAGAGAGAGAGAGAGAGAGAGAGAGAGAGAGAGAGAGAGAGAGAGAGAGAGAGAGAGAGAGAGAGAGAGAGATTATTGTGGCTGTGCCCTGTCCATGAATATGATGTTATCAGGCTACATTTTTCTTCAGCTGGTGGCAGCAATTGCTTAGGAATGGAAAGGTCTGTCCATTTTGGGTTTGCTCAGCTTCTTGTTTTTCCGACCGTATGTTCATTTTGCCCTGCTTTCGCATCAGTGTGCTTTTAAAAGAAAAAAGGTCTGCATGAAAATTCATATGGATTTTTGTGTGCATTTCTCCTAGTTTCCCCCCTAAAATATGCATTTTATAGGCAATTTCCCTAAAACATTTTTGTACATTATTTGCACTAATACACAAATAATGTTGTTGTTACTTTTCTAGCCTATCTTTCCCCCCTCTTGCACTGAATCCAAGGTGACTTACATAATCCTCTTCCTCTTCATTTCATCCTCACAACAGCCCTGTGAGGTGGGTTACTCTGAGAGTCAGTGACTGACCCAAAGTCACTCAGGGAGCTTCATGGCTGAGTGGGGACTAGAACCCAGATCTCCCAAATCTCAGCCCAACACTCTAACCATTACACCATACTGGCACCCATTGTGAATATGCGCATTTCGCTGTGCCCTTTCCCCTAATTCATGCATTTTTGTATGTATTATTTTTATTTGGAGAACTGCATTGCACGATTTGGGAAAGTGAGAATTTCAAAGCATAACGGTCTTTTGGTTTGTATATTGGTTTGGAAAGTGTGAAGGGGGTGAATCTGCATTAAAATGCAACTGAATGAAGATGGGGTGTTGTATTCTCTGATGATGTCACAAGGTGGGTAAGCATGCCTAAATGTTGCAAGTTGGGGGGTGTGGGTGTGTGTATGTGTGGTGGTGGTAATAGGAAAACACTTGATTGACAAAGAGCTGCTTCTTTTGGATTTGATTGTGTTGGTCACGAAACCTAGTTTCTCTGTGAGCATCCAGATTTCACACTGAACAACGGTCACTGAAGTCCTGTGTCTTGAGCATTTTTAGGTCACATGTTAGGATTTCCCCCCTTTCACTTTTGAACTAAAACTGAGATCAGATCAGATGTGTTTATTTGTATATAGTTCGCCAGACCATCACAAAACAAAACATTTAACCAAATATATACACGGTATCAATAAAAAGATAACATCTTTACACAAAGTTAACAAAACCCAGATCACAGGGAACAAACTTAAAATTCTGGACCTCTAGTTAAACTAAGTAAAATTTACGCATACCTATATAAAATTATATAAAATCCCTCATGAACTTAAAGTTCTGAATCTGCTTGAGAAAGCACAGCATTCCCCTTTAAGGATTTTCCCCTGACACCAATTATCGTAGATTAAAAAAAAGCTGTCTTTGCTAGGGATGGAACATTTAGGGAAGGCATGAGCGTGGCAAAGATCTCCGAGTTCCACCTTGAAACTCATCCACCGTTCTCAAATGTGAGCTTTTTCCCCCCTTTTGCTGTTGTTCAAACAGTTAAAGCGTGCATTTGGTTGTGCATTTCTTTAACGCACACATCCAAATGTGCACTCCCCGCCAGCATTGATTAACGTGTAAACATGTGCATTGCTTTCAAAATGGGGATTTGTTTGTTTTTTAAAGTGCCCATTTTTCTAACAAACGCATTTTGCAAACGGAACCACAATCTCAGGAATTCGAGAGCTTTGCTCACAAAAACGGTCAGGGGTGCAAACAAAATCCGTGTACATCCCCGGTCTTTGCACTTAAATATCTATCTTGCCCACAGCATAGATAAATTTCAGTCTTACGGATAGGTCAAACTGAAACTCAAACAGGAAATATTGAGAGTGGAAAAGTGGATTTCAAGCATTGTAGACAAGGGTTTAACATGTTTATTATTACTGCATTTATACCCCGCCTTTTTTCCTCCAAGGAACCCAAGGCAGTGTACATAATCCTCCTCCTCCTCTCCATTTTATCCTCACAACAACAACCCTGTGAGGTAGGTTGGGCTGAGAGTCTGTGACTGGCCCAAAGTCACCCAGTGGGTTACCATAGCTGAGTGGGGACTAGGATCTCCCGACTCCCAGTCCAGCACTTTAGCCACTACACCACACTGGCTCATGTTGGAGGTAGGGGAGGGTGAACTCTATTCCTGACTATTAGCCATGATGACTGAATGGAGCCTCCAAGTTCAATGGCAGTGTTCCCCTGAATACCATTATTATTTATGAAAAGATTTTTTTGGGCTGGCCCTTTATCCGCACAGATACCAGAGTGGTAAACAATAAATAAGCATAGAATGAATCACAACAATAAAATACCATAAAACTACTCTTCACGAATATGTCCAAAAGCAGCTACAAAGAAGCAAAGCAGGCTAAAGAATGTACCAACTCTAAAAGGCCCGGCGAATGAGTACGTTTTGACCTTGGCACTGATCGTAATGGCAGCCGAAATGATTGTAACCAGTCCTACTCCTGTGGGGAGGGCATTCCAAAATTAGGGTGCACACACACCCCGAGAATGGTCTCTCTCCCACATAACGATCTTCTCCTAGGCAGGATCTACACTACTGCTTTAAAGCACTTTAAAGCGCTTTATAACAGTTTTGACAACTGTTGGGGCCCAGGACACACTCCATATACAGTGGTCAAAACTGTTTAAAGTGCTTTAAAGCAGTAGCGTAGATCCAGCCCTAATGAGGGGACACCTTGAAGAGCTTCTACTGAAGACCTTAGACACAGGCAGGCAGGTTAAGGGGGAGGCGCACCTTCAATTGGACTTTCGGTCTGGTCCTGACGGCCTCTTCTTCCATCATGGTTAAACAGAAAGAAATGTGCAGAGTTTCAAACATTTCGGAACTAGATATGAACGCCATTTCAGGTGTCTCATAACTCAGAGAGGTTCTCCTGTTTTGCCTTCTGAAGTCAAGCGAGTTAAAAAAAATATCACGACACACACACACACACACACACACACACTCCTCAGAAAGTCAGAACTTTCCCCCAAATGATAGTTAAGGGTCTGTGCTGTTAGCACCAATGCCTCTAGAGAACAGGAGAAAACTGAATCCTGTCCCCTGAGGCCAGTGAAATAGCTGTTTGGTCCCTCGTGTGTTTCTGCTTAATAACTTAACCGGGCAGCCTCAAGGTCCCTTGGGGGTGTCTCTGCAAGAGTGCTCCCTCTCTTTGTTAAGATTGCTTATTAAAAATGATTTTATAATGAAGTTGCCTCAAATAGCAGCAAGTTTCTTGCTTGTCCTTGAAGCACTGTTTGCCCTGCTAAACCAATCCTCGAGACAACCCATGTATAGCTCTCACTTTCTTTTGCTTTTCTTTCTTTCTTTCTTTCTTTCTTGCCTGGTTCAAACTTTTTTTTATAAACTACTATATTACAATTGATATTTTTCCTCCTTGGTGGGAGGGAGAGAACACCTGTTCCTCAACAGCTGTTTAGAAGAGTCCAAATTCCTCAAGCAGCCATTATAGTGAAATGCATCTATTTGTTTTCTGTACATTAAGCAGCCATCAGTCATGGGTTTTTTTTTCACTCTCCCTCTTTGACACATGAGGTAAATTCTGCCACGCTGCCGGCTTTAATAGCATCCAACATCTGCCATCTGAGGTACCTCACCTTGCCCCAAGTGGTGGATCACCTCAGATGGTACAGCCACTCGTCCACAGTTGAACAGAGAAATCCGCAAGGAATCCATTATATTTTTCATGACTTCGATGGCAGCTAAGACCCAGTACTTGAAGTGTCTGCCTCACTGTGCTTCATAGGGAAGGCCACACTCACACCACCAAATATGGCTTGATCTATACAGGCAACCAAATTAGGAGATAGGTGGGTGAAATGGTAAAATGGAGTTGGAGAATTTCAGACTGTGGATAGGGAATCACATCTGGTAATGCTTCCCTCTGTATAAAAATAAGACATGGCCCACACCTTTAATAATAATAATAATAATAATAATAATAATAATAATAATAATGTGTTTTTATCAACTTATCCTGATCAAAACCTAAAATTACACCAACAGAAAGAAGACACGTAACACATAATAACACAAACTCCAGCGACCAAAGGACAGAACGCAGCAACAAATTATGTATCCAATATATGGCCTTGTACACTATGTTCTTCATAAAGTGAATTGCAATAGTCTACAAACGTTTTCCATGTCTGCTTAATATAATATCTTCTCCATTTGCAAATGAGTGCAGTATGTTAATTTGGTCACGTCCCTAAAATTCCAGACCTATGAAAACAGTCACACATCCGTAAGCAGCTCACAGTTTGGAACTTCCTTGCCACATAATTGTTTGAGTCTTAATGAGTAGAGATCGTGGAAACGACACCCAAATGCGTGCAGACGCACACACACACGCGCACACACACACACACACGTTACTCAATGTAATCCTTCCAGAAACAAGTTAAGACCTTCTTTCCTGTTCCTGTTTTGTAAGTTGAGTTAACTAACGTGGTTTGGGAGTTGCTGCTTTTACCTCTGCTGTTGGTTAGCTGCTTTTATTATATTTTGTTCTGTTTCTGTTTTTTGCTTTTTAAAAAAACTGTTTACTGCTATTACATGTTTTGTTATTTGATTTTTGCAGTTTTCTAGGGCACACTGCTTTGAAATTTTATATTGAAAGTCGGTATATATGTGTTTTTGCAAATATAATGAAATGAAACTAAGGAATTGTGACGGAATTGTATTCACATGTTGGGTACATTTTGTGGTGTCTTCTTTTTGTGATGGGGCCTCCATTATAAACATTTTCACACTCTTTAGAAATAAGAAAATGAAAATGTAAGCTGCTTGGTGTGCTTTCTGATTATATGCATTGTTGGTGCTATATTCCTCTTCCGTATAATTAAAAAAAATGTCAAGGGTGCTTACAAAACTAGTTAAAAGAAAAATAACAAATCTAGCACAATTTAAAATAAGATCACTCCAAAACCACATATCTAAAAGTTGTGTGCCAACATATGTCTTCATGGGTAGGACCATCAGTGCTTTATACAGGGTCATCTGGGCCAAAGGACAAGCCCTGGCATTGTCCTGTGGCTCAGAGGGTGTATCCCCAGCAGAGCCTCCATATTCCCAGCCTTGAAGAGGTCTCAGACTACAAAATCAGGTGAGGGTCCTTTAACAGTTCAGTCAATTCCTCCATGAGGGGTGGAGCTGGCCACACTACAGGTCTTGTCAGCCTGCATAAGGTTTCAGTTGGCGTCAGTTCCCTGCTGAGACAACATCACCTACTTTCTGCCTACCTTGTTCTGACTGCCATTGGACACCACTAGTTGCAGAGTGAGATACTCCTCTTCAACTATGCCCTATTTCAGGATGCTCCACTCCCTCTCACTCCTGGTTTTCTGTCCCCTCCCACCAATAGCCAGTCAGCTTTCCATGCCCACTAATCAATGAATAATTACAATGACCATCACCATTTCCTGGCCATTGCCCCACACTGCTGGATGTCCCACTGACAATTGCAAAATTTGCTAGTGCGGAGTTCTGAACTTTTACAGGCAGTTATGCTCTGCGAATAGGGCTCAACGCAGCTATAGCTGTGGTTACTGCAAGCGCACGGAAGGTGACTGACAGAGATAATGAATCAGAGCCACACAGATGCTTTGGGGCAAGATAATTCCAGCAGGGAACTCAAGGTAGCGTCGATGCAAACTGCATAATCCAAGAACTCCTGAATAACAATTCTGGGCCCATGATTCAACTGCTGTTAAGAGAGGGAACGGCTGGATTTTTAGTACTGTATATGGTGGCTTAAAATCCTTGCCCTGCCATGAAATGGCTTGTAGTCCACAGACGTTTCTGCTGCAATAAATTGCTTCATCTTTAAGATGCTACAAGAGACTGAGACTTTAATCATAAAGCTTTAGCAGCAATAGGGGCTGTCAATTAATTCTGCATTATGTCCTGCTTTTGCTCTACTGCTCCTCAATTTCGTTGGACGATCCCCAATTTCTAGGATTATGAGAGAGGGAGAAAACTCTCTATCCAATTTCTCCACACTTGTGTGTTGTGTAAGGTGGGTGAGTTTTTTTGGTGTGTGTGTGTGTGTGTGTGTGTGTGTGTGTGTGTAAGAATTTGGCCAAATTTCTCCATAAATGGGACCGAATGAACTTAAGAACTTAAAAAGATGTGAGTGTGGCAGAAAGCGAAACTGACAGATTTCAGTTTCTAGGCAGAAGACTTTGGGTGCTTCGCTCTTGAAAGTCCGGATTTGAACCCTTCTGTATTCAGCCATGTTTATGATGCTTAATTCGGGTTGCCACCTCTTTTTTTCTGACAGGCTTCTCATCTTTCATAGCCATATGGCAGACAGAGGCACCATGGACCTCTTCATGTTGGCCACAACTGAACCCATTAAATTTGGCTGGTGCAGATGGGAGAGAAGTTCTTTCAGTTCACTGCTGGATAAGAACTTACTAAAATCTGCAAGGTTATTTTAAAAACAGGATGGAAAGAGCTTGAGAATTTTTTAAAAAAGAAAAATTGAATGTGTGTGGGGGCAAGCAAAACGGAGCAATTGGTTCTCGCCTGTGCAGTGCAGCAGCTCGCTCAATCTTTGTAATGTTCCTTGTTTCTTACAAATCAGCGATCAAGTAAGAGCTATTTCACACCCTGCACAGGAAACTTGGCTTGTCCTTGGAGTGTAAATTGTGAAGGAACTACAGCCAATCCCAACTAGCTGTAGTATGATGCAGTTGTTTGCAAAGGCTCTTTTTTTAAATTCATCTTCATAAACGGCTTGGGGCCAGGCTATCTGAAGGAACGCCTCCTCCCATATGTACCTGCCCGGACCCTAAGGTCATCCTCAGGGGTCCTTCTCCGCGAGCCCCTGCCAAAGGAGGTGAGGCAGGTGGCTACCAGGAGGAGGGCCTTCTCTGCTGTGGCACCCCGGCTGTGGAATGAGCTCCCTAAGGAGGTTCGCTTGGCACCTACATTATATGCTTTTAGACGCCAGATGAAGACCTTTTTATTCTCCCAGCATTTTAACAGTCTATAAATAAATTTTAACTTGGTGTTTTAAATTTGTGATTTTGCATTGCTGCTGATTTTATCTGGTTGAGCTTTTATATTGTATTTTATATTATGGTTTTATACTGTTGTTTTATACTTTGAATGGTTTTAATTTTTGTGAACCATCCAGAGAGCTCCGGCTATTGGGCGATATAGAAATGTAAATAATAATAATAATAATAATAATAATAATAATAATGCACCTAAATATCAGAACCAGCGAAGAGACCCTAATGTGTCTGGGGGAAGGAATGGGGCTTTCCAGCCATGCTCTGCCCAGGCCTTTAACTCGTGCGCCACAAGACAGGCCGTTTTGTGCTTGAGCATGGACGTCAGTGCCCGGCTGCAGTGAGATTCACAGGCGTCTAATCCATCTGAGACTTAAGCCTGCTCGGAGCATTAATCTGGAACTTGCAATCAGCTCTTTGTCCTTAATCTGCGAGGGAATCGCCACATTGACAAAGACCGCAACCAGTTGGAACATGAGGAAGTGCTCAGATTCCCTTCAAGATAGATTCCGCTCGCTTCTCCCATGACCATCACCTTTCTTTCGCAGTTCTGTGGAGATGCTGATTCTTTATCTCTTATTGTAACCGTTACTAAACCAGATACGTAGGTAGAAAGGCAGCCAGAAGATTCTGAAAGAGGAAATAGATTTCCTGTCCCAGTTCTTAACATCTTTCATTTGCTGCCCCCCTCCCCTCTCTCTGCTCACTACATTAAAACCCAGCTTGGGCTGCTGGCTCCTGACCCCTTTTCCCCTTAAAGTAGAAAGAGCATGTTTGAAGGCAGTTGTAACAAGATACACAGAAATGCAAAGGACCTATTGAAGCCTTCCAGTTGGGGCTGGAGGCTGGAATGAATCATGATCTGTTTCATTTATTTATTTATTTGGATGATATTGATTAGTTACTTTTCTACACTGAGTCTCCAAAGTGATCTGCGTTATGAAATGCAATAAAAATTAAACACCCGACTAAAAGCCTGAATGCAAAAAGAGAAACAAGCAAAACCATGAAACCGCATTAAACCCCAAGAGTCCTTAAAACAGTAGACAAGACGGCCGTAAAACCGCAGCCGTGGCTCAGTTGTCCTGGTTTCCGTGTCATGCTAAACCAGCCTTCCCCAATGTGGTGCTCTCCAGATGTTTACAGAGACTAAGAACAGCTACATTGGATTTTTTTTCCTTGTAAACCATCCTTGGTTTCTTTTTAGATCCCTAAGCAGGATACAAAAGAGAGGCAGATGAACTGTACGGTACACAAGCACTAAAACAGTGCATTTTCCCCCAAAACACAATTATGTTAAGTGACACCCAGCTCCATCAATAACTCCATCTAATGCTAAAATGTGGTCTTGACAATTACGCATAGGCAAACCTACATTCGCCACCAAGTGTTCCACTCAACAAGAAAGCTGCAGCCAATCACGTTGGCCTGACAAGTGTTCACAAGTACCTGCAAACACCTGTTTGCCCCATCTACACAGTGCATTTTCAGTGTACGTCTAAGAATGTAATATGTGAATGGCACTTTGGGCAGGGCTCTGACATTTTCCATCCCATATCCCCATCTACCAACGTGTTCAGGAGGTTGTTGTGTGCAAACGTCTGCCTTAATACTCCTTTCCCGGCTGTGCGAACCATAGTTAATGACAGCCGTCTACCAGCTGACAAGTTTAATGGTCCATAAAAATCTCAGCCCTTGGGGTGTCACTGGATATTTATTGTTACACAAAGCAAAGGAGTAAATTTGTCACTTTCGGATTTAGGTGACTCAAACGGGTGCTTTAAAGATGGGGGGAAACATAAGCAGAGCCGGCTGGATACTGCCTCTAAATCATTTTCATTGTGTCATTTCATCATTGGTCCCAGATGTGGCAATGAATTGTGTTGCATGGGGAGGGGGGAGGGTTTATTTCATTCTGTATTCCACCCCCACCCCCAAGTTTCTTCCATCAGGGTAGATTCAACTAGGATAGGGTGGGGTCTACAAACATTTCGCTGCTAAAAGTTGTAAATCTCTACTGTGCAGCTACTTAGGAAGACGTTCAGTTGGCCAAGGGCACACCTGTTCTCTATCGCATGCGAGAGTGATCCCTCAAGGTGGACTCGCATCTTACAGATCATGGCAGATCTGTATTATTTATGACAGTTGACTTACTTTGCCCCATAGAACTGAATGGGTGCCACTTACAGCTGAATCCGCTTCTACCGGTATAGGCTTTGTTTTTAGGCATGGGGCGCTGGAAGGCTGAGAACAGCACCCTTCACACCCCTGTTGATGTGCTTTTCTGTTCTTTGGGGGTTGTTAGGTTTATTTTGTGGTTGTTTTAACTTTGTCTTCATGGGTCTTGTTTGTTGGTTTGTTACATACATACCTTTTCTTCCAAGGAGCCTGAGATAGAGTGCACACTCCTCCTCCTCCTCCTCCTCCTCCTCCGCCGCCGCCGCCTCCTCTCCATGTTATCTTCACAGAAACCCCGTGAGGTAGGTTAGGCTGAGGGTCTGTGACTGGCCCAAAGTTATCCAGTCAGATTCATGGCTTGAGTGGAGCCTAGAACCTGAATCTCCAGACTCCCAGTCCAACACTCTAACCACTACACCACACTGCCCCTTGCACTTGCACTTAGCTTCCTTGAACGTTATTCATGGGAAGTAGGCAGAACCCCAATGCTTCTGTAAATAACAAAGTAGACCATCTTTTAGACCAGCAGACAGGTGCTTTATGCTGGGCCTGATGGCGCCCGCAAAGTGAGCGAGGTGCTGTGGACTTTCCTCCAGCTCTTGTGGTTCAGAAGACAGGCGAAGCCACGGTGGTTTAGCATTTTGAGCTAAACAGTATGCCTTACCGTGTCCTGTGAACCGTGATTTAGTGTGTCGCATGAACCATTCCCAACCATGGTGGCTACATAACCACTGTTTAAACACGCTCACTAATCATTAGATGCGAAAGGGTTAGCGGCCTAACCACGGCTTAATGTGTTGTCTGAACAGGCCCATTGATAATAAAACCTGCCCTACTTCTACAATGACAGCTTCACAAGTTAATATCCGTATGTGAGTGCTTCCGTGCGCTCTCAACTTTCTCTCTAGTGAGTTTCCACCTCCTGCCCACGCACACGGTCCAGTCATTCAACTGCATACTCGATCCTCCCACCATGGCGCCCGAAACTCTCTGCCTCTTGGAGTTTCCCTCACCTCGTTTCATCCTCCCCGAAGCGTGCCTTCATCGATTTCACCGAGCACATCTGAAGCAAGCCCTCTTCTTATTTAACTCCACTCGGTTCTTCTAGGGTTGCAGAAGCGCGAGCCCAGGGTGTCCGGGCAGGCTTTGCAAATCTTGCCCGTTTCCCCTGTTTAAACCAGTGCTGCAGGGAAAGTCCTCTCTTTTGAAATGGCCTAGGCCACTCATGGAAAAGTTGGGAGGGGTTAGCTCAGTGGAAGAGCTCCTGTTGTGCAGGTGCCTGGTTCGTTCTCGTTCTGGAAAACCTCCTGCCTGAAACTCTGGAGAGCCCATGCTGCCAGTCAGTGTTGACAATACTGGGCTAGACAGAGCAAGGGCAAAAGGCAATAAGAACATGGCCTTCTGGAGAACCCAGAGGGCCAGACCAGAATCCCAGGAGGGGAAGATTTGGGCCACAGGCCAAAGGTTCCCCACCCTTGATTTAGCCACATCACACAGGTTCTCTGGGCAGCTCAAAAAAACCCAAAACCCATTAATATACAGTGTGTGTGTGTGTGTGTGTGTGTGTGTGTGTGTGTTAAAACTAAAGCACAGCTGAAACACAGACTTAAAGCTGAGTGGCCCAGATGATAAGATATTTTGTTTAAAAGTCCTGGGTGAATACTAGACAGATCTTTGATGCTGGGTAAAAAGTTGGTGCCTGGTGAAGCTCTCTGGGAAAGCTGTTCTGTAACTGGCAGGCCGCCACCGAAAAGGTGGTGAACCGCCCAGAGAGCTTCGGCTATTGGGCGGTATAAAAATGTAATAAATAAATAAATAAATAAATAAAATAAAATAAAAAATAAATAAAGGCCCTCTCTGGATAGTGCTGCAAGCGTGTTCTTTTTTGGAAATGCAAAACCATCTTGTCTTGAGATGTTTCCATACTTGATAGCTTAAGGCGCTTGCTGAATGGATTTCTGTGATGCTTCGGTTCTGCAGAGAACTGGACAGAGGCCAGCTTGTCCAGGGGGAAATGTCTGCGCTTGGGAACTACACCCAAGAAGCAATCTTGTGGCGAAAGGGTGTGGAAGGGGCGTGATCTTGCTTCACGGGGACTGAAACTCCTGGGATGGTTCATTCCACTTTTAAAGCGGTTTCCAAACTTCTGTAAGCATGGCCCTTTTTATGATAAATATCGATATATATTTACTGATAGATATTGATCCTCTTGGTGGTGATAGCTGAATTGTTTCAACTGTATTGCTGCTGTTATTTTTAACAAGATTACACTCCCCCCTCTCTCATTTTTTTTAATGCTGTGAGCTACTTTGCAAATTAGGTAACTGAACAGCAGTCTAAAAACATGGTAAATACATAAAGAGCCCAAACTACTGGCCGCCTGCCTGCCCTGCCCCATCTGCAAAGCCACATGCATGCCGTGAGCTACAACCCCCAAACTGGTGTGACCCACCCTTTTTTTAAAATCCTGCTCTCTCTGTGACACTATTAATCAAAGATGCTAGTTATAGAGAGAAGGCCACGGACCCGGGAAGAACAGGAGGGAGCAGATGTATCTGGAGCAGTGGAATTGGGATGGGTGTCTAATGGGCTTTGGCTGAGAATTGCTGTACGATTTGCATGCTTTGTAAGAGGCAATTGTCTTAAGGCTTTGCCCCCCCCCCCCCCCGGCCTTGATCAAGATGTGAGAGTTATATACATCTTTTAACTCAACCATGGATGAGAATGGTAATAGTTGTTAGTTGCAAGAAGAGGAAGAGTTAAGCGTAATAATGGTTGTTAGGGGTAAGAATAATGGGGGATAATAGAGAGAGACAGTGTGGTGTAGTGGCTAAAGTGTCAGACTGGGAGACAGGAGTTTGGGGTTCTAGTCCCCACTCGGCCATGAAAACCCACTGGGTGACTTGGGGCCAGTCACAGACTCTCAGCCCAACCTACCTCACAGGGTTGTTGCTGTTGTGAGGATAACATGGAGAGGAGAAGGATTATATATGCCGCCTTGGGTTCCTTGGAGGAAAAAAGGCAGCATATAAATGTAATAAACAAGGAAAGGAAAGGAACCTCTCGTGCAAGCCCTGAGTCATTACTGACTCTTGGAGGGACGCCAGCTTTCACTGACATTTTCTTGGCAGGCCTTATAGCGGGGTGGTTTGCTGTTGCCTTCCCCGGCCGTGATTACCTTTCCCCCAGCTAACTGGGTACTCATTTTACCGACCTCGGGAGGATGGAAGGCTGAGTTGACCGTGGGGAGAGTTTCAGCTGCAGAAACTGTTGCTTTACTGCTCTGCGCCACACGAGGCTGTAATAAACAAACAAATAAATAAAAGGTGTTAGTAATAAGTTTTATTAATTTCCCTACTCCATGGCAAAGCTATCATTTATATGCCATTATTTTAAATCTGTATCTTGGTTGTTGTTGTTGTTTTACTTTAGAGTAGGTGCGGGAGACCCAATCTGGACCTTAAAAGCCCCTCAGGCCACCTGACTGATGAGGGTCCTGACCCGTATTGGGCTCCCTGCTTCTGCTCTAGAGTAATCATGAAAAAAAAAAGCATAAAGCTGCTAGACATAGATTTAAAATAATGTCGGTTTTGGCTCAAAGGAAGCCCAACAAAACAGATTGGTTTTATGTTTTCAACGCAAATAAGTGCAGGTAAGGGAATCACAGGCTCCTATTTTATTTGTGTGTGTGTGTGTGTGATTTGCGAGGTGGTGGCAATGAATAAGTGCTGCTAGTAAGTCACCTTCAAGATAGTGACCCTCCGTCTCCTGCCAAAAATAATTACTCATTTCCCGTTGCTTTTCCTAGAACTACTTAATGAATGTTGCATAACGGTTAGAAATAGGGCAAGTGGTAGGATCCCTGATCAGGTGCGAGAGAGAAGTCAAATCTGGGCTCAGTGGCAGAGCACCTGCTTTGCATGCAGAAGGCCCCCGGTTTGATCCTCAGCATCTCCAGACCGGGCTAAGAAAACACCTACCTGGAAGTCTGGAGAGCCGCTACTGCCAGTCAGTGTCAGCTATACTGGGCTAGATGGACCAAGGGTCTGACTCGGAATGAAGCAGCTTCCTACGTTCCTATGGAGGGCCCTGCGCTGGAGGAGGAAGAGGGGGCTCCAGAGATCATTTTACCAGCCTCTCGCCTTTCAAGCCAAGTCAAGTTGACTTGGGCAGCATCTAATGCAGTCTCCTGGTGGAGGGGTGGGGGGTGGGGGTCTTGCTGCAGGACTGAATGCTTTCCTTTAAAAAAAAATGCACCCCCACAATAACCCTGAACACTATAGTATCTGATAGAGTCATTCTTGCCCTCTTTAAAGTGTGAATGCAGACGTTGGATTCTACGGTGGAGACCAGGAGGTCTCCCATCACCCTCTTATTTGTCTGTTTTATTGATTTGATTTAAATAAACCAAATCCTCATGTCAGCAGCCCAACAGCAGTTGAAGCATGTGAGTAAGTGACAGAAATTAATAAAGATGAGGTGGGGGGGGGGGGTGTTGAACCATAGGCATTTTATTAACAGCTAGGAAAATGCCCATCATTATGACAGTGGGTGGGTGGGTGGGCAGGTGGGCGGGTAGGGAAGTCTTAAATGTTGCAATACATTCTCAGGATGGGGAACCATGCAATGCATCTCCATGACCCGAGCCCACAGAGACACATTGCACCCCACTGCGGGATCCCTGTCAGTGAGTACAAGGTAGGACCATCAGAAGCTGAATTGTACTGATCCTTGGTACATCTCCTGTGTTCAAGAGACTCCGTTCCATCCCACCTCTCCTGTGTTCAGGAGACTCCGTTCCATCCCACATCTCTTCTGTTCAGGAGACTCTGTTCCATCCCACATCTCCTGTGTTCAGGAGACTCCATTCCATCTTACCCCTCTTTAGTTTTCAGGGGGGTTCCCCCTTCCAACAGCCAGCCACCATTTTATGGCCACTGAACATGCTTTGTCCTCAGCCTTTTTTTTTGGGGGGGGGGGAGGGTTCATTGTCACTCCCTCTCTTTGGGATATTTTTTCTAAAGATTTTCCTGCAAACCTTGGAGTTTCTCTGAGCCCGCTGATGCCTCCATCTCGTGCATTTGGCCCCTGGCCCTGGGGTTCAACACCCTTGATATATAGGATAAGATGATATAGTATGAAAATGATGCCTCGCTAACAAAAGTGCTGCACTTTGGAAACGGTAAGACATTAAATAGAGAGATGGTTATCTGGTCTCCAGAGTAAAATGGGAGTGCGTGCTATATCCCTGGGGCCGAAACTCAGCAATGAGAGACTCAAAACTCTGTATGGCAATTGAAACTGAACCCGCTATGACGTCACTCAATAGTAGTGCCCCTTTCTTATGAGGCTCTCTGGCCTGTCATTAGGACCTGTGTGCGTAACAGAGGGAAGGGCCCAATTTGCACTGGGGTGTAAACATTCTTTCTACAGGACTCAGAAGGGATATTGGGAGGAAAGGTTGCGCTGTGTCTCTCCTAGGATGAAGAAGAAGAAGAAGAAGAAGAAGAAGAAGAAGAAGAAGAAGAAGAAGAAGAAGAAGAAGAAGAAGAGATCCACCCTCTTGAAGGGCTTTGCCTGCAAATCAACGGAGAACTGAGGAGAAAAGGATGCAAGCAGGTTTCCCCCTTCTCTGAGCATGAAGTGATATTTGCAGAAAAATCGCAAATGAGAGTGATGTCAACACCAGACCTGGCACGGAAGAGCTATTGATTGATTTATATTTAAGCCAGGGTATTTCCAGAGTAAGGATTTACCTCAAGGGGAGTGTGAAGTCCATGCCTTGACTCAGCAGGCTCCCAAATTGGAGGCATGAGTGGAAGGCTGGGCTTGTAAAGCTCCTCCCCCCAACCCCAATTCCCTTGTCTCTTAAAAGAAGGATCTTCGGTGAAAGTTAATCCGGTCCTAGAACTCTGCTGGATCAGACCAAAGATCCATCCATGGAGGGCACCAGGTTGGGGAAGGCAGATCTAGTACATCACCCTGTGCCCAACACTGGCTCCACCAATAGCCTTCTTCTACCATTCTTCCCCAACAGCTGACTTCAGTTGCCTTTCCCCATCCACCCCCTCCCAGACTAAAAAGCCACAAATGCTTTAGCATTTACATCAGAAGTCCCAGGGTCCATCTAGTCCAGGACTCTGTTCACACAGTAGCTAACCAGCTGCCCCAATGGGGAAACCCACAAGCCAGGATATGAATGCAACAGCATCCTCCCACCCATGTTCCCCAGCAACTGGTGTACATAGACTTACTACCTCTGATACTGGAGGAAGCAGAAGGCCATGGGTAGCCTTCTCCTCCAGGAATTTGACTAGCACCCTTTTAAAGCCATCCAAATTTTGTGGTAGCAAATTCCATACTTTAACTACGTGCTGTGTGAAAAAGTAGTCTTTCCTCCTAAGGAAAAGGTTTCAACACCGATGCCTTTGGTTGCCCTTTTTTGCACCTTTTCCAGCTTTACAACACCCTTTTTGAGATGGACCAACCAGGTTTGTGCCCACTGTTCCCAACGCAACTGCACCATAGATTTGTGCAAGGACCTTCCATTACTCTAGATGCTTAGAGAAAGCCAACTGCATTCAGTTGGTGGCTCTTTTTGCCTCCCACAATCACTGTTGCAGAAGATCCCATGACTCTGAAGAGGTCACATGAGGCAACAGTGACTCCTGGGAGTTCACATGAGGCAGGAGACCTCAGTGCCTCCTAATCTCTCACCACCAGTGACACCTTCAAAAGCACATCATCCTCTGAGAGAACACCTTCACTTGTGACGCTCAGAACCCAGCCACGCAAGGAATCTTTGGGAATCCTCCATCTCTTTGCCTTACTCGCCCCATTCTTCTCTTGCATTTCAGTGGGAGGGCCATCGAATTATAGGGCCTGATGGGACAGTGAGGTATTCTATCCTTTTGCAGAATGCCTGGAGTACTCTGGGTGTACACGATACTTGCACAGTCAGGAATTGCTTCAAGGCAAAGTATAATTCTGTGTATATGCAGCTTTGCTACTGGCACGTGGATCCCATCACTGACATCTTGTGTGCCTTTCACACATCCCAAGCCAATGTAGGTTGACTCAAATGTAAGTTCCACCGTATTCAACAGGGCTTATTCTCAAGGAAGTGGGCACGGGACTACAGACGTAGCTCTGCAGACAGTGCTGTTGTCCTCTGCTCTGTTCTTGCTCCTATACCAGACTGGTAACATATAAAGGAAGGAAAGGAACCTCTCGTGCAAGCACTGAGTCATTACTGACTCTTGGAGGGACGCCAGCTTTCGCTGACGTTTTCTTGGCAGGCCTTATAGCGGGGTGGTTTGCCGTTGCCTTCCCCGGCCGTTATTACCTTTCCCCCAGCTAACTGGGTACTCATTTTACCGACCTCGGGAGGATGGAAGGCTGAGTCGACCCGAGCCGGCTGCCTGAAACCAGCTTCCGCTGGGAACGAACTCAGGCCGTGGGGAGAGTTTCAGCTGCAAAAACTGCTGCTTTACTGCTCTGCGCCACATGAGGCACACATATAAAACACCTCCCCAAAAGGTTAGGGTGGGCTGCACACCCAACACCATACTGAATTAGAGCTGGCTTGTTGGTTAACATTTGGATCAGATTGCCTTTACTTCAGAAAAACGCTTTTGCAATAGTTCCCCCCCCCCAACTTTTAGTAAATACGAATATGAAATAATCTCTGCTGTGTGAAGAGACCATCCCATGAAACTGATTGGTAGGAGATCCAGGACAGATCAAAGGAAGTACATCTTCACACAGTGCAGAGTTAAATTATGGAACTCACTACCACAAGATATAGTGATGGCCACCGATCTGGATGGCTTTAAAAGGGGATTGGATAAATTTCTGGAGGCAAAGGCTATCCATGGCTACGAGCCCTGATGGTTGTGTGCTGTCTCCAGTATTCGAGGCAGTAAGCCTGTGTGCAATGGGTGGGAGGGTGCTGTTGCACCATGTCTTGCTTGTTCATCCCTGGCCAATGGCTGGTTGGCCACTGTGTGAACAGAGTGCTGGACTAGATGGACCCTTGGTCTGATACAGCACGGCTCTTCTTATGTTCTCAAATGTGGCCTCTGGCAGGAATTGGGGTAGGTTTTAGTACTATTAGTTAGGGATTGGACTGTTGTTGTTTTTAGGAATTGTCCATTCATGAAACCATCAGGACTAGACCCCTTCTTTTAAAATCACAGCTGAGATTCTCAAGGCTTTAACAAGAGCACGTCAGTCGAGCTGCACTTATGCACCAGGCTGCAGAAACACAGCAAAAGCACAGGACCTAGTTTTGGGTGCAGAATTCAGCTTCCTGAGCGTCTCTGCTTTCATTTTAATGACGTTGCTAGTCCTTATGAATGCACAAAGCTCTGCTTGAAAGTGTGTGGGGAGCCAGAAGAGTTGCTGAACAAGCTTTCCAGTGGTTTGGGTGGGGTTTCTGCAGTGCCTCACTCCTCATAACCAGCAAAACCAGAACTATGCAAAATAATAATAAAAAAATGTCCATTTTTGTTCATCTCATCTGAGTTACAGAGGCTGTGGAATTTATCTTTAAATCTTTCTGCCACAGAGCCTTGCATGTACGTCGTTCTCACAAGCATTATTTGCATCCAGGGAAGGGGATTTTGCCCTCTTCTGTTTTACTCTCTGAAGCACCTATTTGTTGAATGGTCTGATTGTCCTTTGCTTTTACTGTCAAAAGAATGCAACCTCCGTCGTATGGGATCTAATTGGCCTGCCACTGATGTTGCCAATGTACGACAAATTGCTAACAGGAGCTCGTCCAATCCACGAGCTTTAACCACCACGGTTTTTATACCAAAAGTGCCAGAAGCAACCTGCAGATAAACACATCTGAATCAGTTCCGTTGCAACCCCTGCAGAAAAATAGACTCCATGCTGTCATATAGGATGTAGAATGGAGGTTGGCTGCACGCAGTCACCAAAACACATTTATTTATTTATGTTTGCATTTATATCCCACCTTATTTCCTCCTTAAGGAACCCACATAATCCTCCTCTCCATGTTATCCTCACAACAACAACCCTGTGAGGTAGGCGGGGCTGAGAGTCTGTGACTGGCCCAAAGTCACCCAGTGGGTTTCCGTGGCTGAGTGGGGGCTAGAACCCGGATCTCCCGACTCCCAGTCCAACACTCTAGCCACTACACCGCAGTGGCTTTCTTACAGAGTGAGGAGATGGGGTAGCAATCTCTTCTCAGAAGTGGCCATACACCTGTGGAACAAACTCCCACTGGCGGTCTGCCATGCACCATCCTTTTAAGAAGGCCTTAAAAACATTTTATTTTACTATGGCCTTCTCATAAATGAATACTGTTTTGCTGCTTCTCCCCTTGTTGTTTTTATGTAAGTTTTCACTGTTAGCTTTTATTTTTTTTAACTGATATTTTATTATCTATGATTTTATTGCTTTTAATGTTTATACTGTTTTATGTATTGACGTAAGCCACTTTGGGAGCGCTTCTGCCCTGAAAGACAGCTAAGAAATGTTTTAAATAAATAAATAAAATATCATGTTCTCTCCCACTGGGCAGCCACATAGATTACAAAGCACCTTGGAGAGTTCTGGCTGAAACCCAGAGCAGGTTCACTGACATTAGGGCCACCAGCCTCTACTGAATTCTATGTTTCTATGGTGTGACCAGCTGGAAGTCCTCCTGGACTGAGATAGCCAGGTCACTGTTAGTCTAGGCTGTCGATCAAAAAGGGGGGACTCATACAAAAGGAAGCTGCCAGTTGGATTACATGTGAGTAGGGTCTGCTCAGCCTTCAATTTGATCTGCTCACTGCTGGTGAAAGGCAGCAATCCTAAACAAACTTACCCAGAAGTAAGCCCCATTGAACACAGTGGAATTTACTCCTGAGTAAACAGGCATAGGGCTGCAGTACTGTTCTGTTTCTTTTTTGAAATTTGTTTTTTAGGATGTATCCGTAAGCCACCTGTAGATGTGGGTTTTTTTCTCTCTCAGCAGAAAGATGGGGTAGGGTATTAAATAGGGCTGTGCATGGACCCCACCCCCCGAACCGCTTCGTGGCCTGATCCGGAACTTCCAGATCTGGCCCAAACTGCTTCGGGTCGATCCAACCCTCCCCCACTCCGCTCCGCGGAGTGAGATCCAGAGGGGTGGTTCTAGGTTTTGCCCCCCTTCCCTACTTACTTGCCTCCACAGTGGATGGCGGAGGCAGGAAAGTGGGGAAGGGGGACAAAATGATGGCTGAATAAGCCCCCCCCCGCCCCCTTACCTGACTCCACCACTGTTGCCGCACAGACTGCAGCAGCGGAGCCAGGTAAGCCCCCTCCCTCCCACTTATCTGCCTCCGTCGCAGTCCAGCTTCAACTGAGGCTCAGGCCTCAGTTGAAGCCTGCACCATACCACGACAGACACAGGTAAGCCCCCTCCCCCCTTACCTGGTTCCGCCGCCATCGCCGTATGGACTGTGGCAGCAGTGGCACCAGGTGAGCCCCCCACTTACCTGCGTTTGGAGCTCAGGATGGAGGTGAACTGCTTCGTCTTGATCCGCAGCTCCCCCAACCCGATTCGGATCCGCCTGTGGCAGAGGCAAATCGGGCTGCTCCACTCCCGCTTCTATGACCCGAAACAGAGCAGAGCACAGCCCTAGTATTAAATGTTTTAAATAAATACATTTTAAAAGGTGTCATCTCCACCCGCCCCCATACAAAGACACAAGAATCTGCCTCATACCAAAATCGGACTGTGCAAAATAGGTGAGTTACCTTTTATGATTACCTTTACCCCTCTCCCCAATTCCCTGGGGTCCCGCCCAGGTAAAAGAATTTTTCAAAACTTTGATACTCCTAAAACTGACCCCTTAATCATCCAAGCTGTTAGGCTGTCTCTTTCTCTCCGTATCTTGTATTTATTTATTTATTTATTTATTTACATTTATATACCGCCCCACAGCCGAAGCTCTCTGGGCGGTTTACAACAATTAAAAATGGTAAACATTAAAAGTATACAAAATTTAAAAACCATCAAAAGCATAAAAAACAGTATAAAAACAACAATATCCATTTAAAAACAACAATTCTGGGGTCCATTAAAAACATACTTAACATTGTTAAATGCTGTTAAAAATGCCTGGGAGAAGAGAAAAGTCTTGACCTGGCGCCTGAAAGATAACAATGTTGGCGCCAGACGAGCCTCATCAGGGAGATCATTCCATAATTGGGGGGCCACCACTGAGAAGGCCCTCTCCCTTGTTGCCATCCTCCGAGCTTCCCTCGGAGTAGGCACTCGGAGGAGGACCTTAGATGTTGAGCGTAGTGTACGGGTAGGTTCATGTCGGGAGAGGCATTCCGTCAGGTATTGTAAAGGGCCTCTCTTGGTTTTCCATCTAAATCCCATCCCCACGATGCCTTGTTGTGCTTCCAAGCACCGACCAAGAACTTGGTCGCTGCGTATTTCTGTCTGTCAGTTCTGTGACTTCTGCTCGTGGACCCAGCAACTGCAGGAATTGACCACCGCCGTGGAAAATTTCACAGGCTTCCTTCATCGTGGCAGGACCAGCACCGTCTACTGGCATATCCAGCGAAAACATCTTGAAGCGACTACCTTTCAGGAACCAGCTTTAAAACACAGGCATAAGATTTTCCATCAATTACATGCCCCAGACAAACAGTTCTGAAAGTGAAATCAGACGCCTTGGAAAACGTCCTCCAGAAGGAAACCTAATACGTCAGGATTTGACTCCGGCCCATGGCACACCCTTACGCTGCACTGCGCTCCCCGAAATAGACACATTAGCTTATGTAAACTTGGTAATATGTATTCAGTAAACATGTACGGACTGACTCATGCCGGCTGCGTACCGTGTGACCGCACGCAAGACTGGAATCCTCGGTTTGTATTAAAGAAAAAAGAACCAGTGAAATATATACTGCATATTTATCTCTTTCCTCATGTTACACCACAGCTGTAGCGGGCTGATGTTCTAAGGGATAATTTCAGCAAGCTGTGTACAAAATGAGAAATGCCGCACGTCTGTGGCTGTCAGGGCCAGGAACAAGGTCGGGTGTGTGTATTCACCAACCGAGGATTTCTGGAGTCAATTCCTAGAGCTGAAGGTGGTGATAGAAGGTACTGTTTCGTTGCCTATGCAAGGCCAGAAGGCTAGATGCCTCCTAGGGAAGGATCCAATGGTGTCCAGCTGCTAGCGTTAGGAAAGCCATCATGCTAGCAAGCATGATGGACATTACACAATTATTGATTAGAATCATAGAATAGCAGAGTTGGAAGGGGCCTCCAAGGCCATCGAGTCCAACCCCCTGCTCAATGCAGGAATCCAACTCAAAACATACCTGACAGATGGCTGTCCAGCTGCCTCTTGAAGGCCTCTAGTGTGGGAGAGCCCACAAGCCCACTGCCAGCACAATGTAAATAGGGCAAGCAGCGGGACACGCCTGAGTCCCTTTCTTAGTATTATACCTGGCCGGCCGGCCGGCCCAATCCAGCGTCTTCATATTGCCAGCCAATCACAGTGGCCCAACATTGTGCGATACAACTTACTCCCTACCAGGGAGGGTGGATTTGGCCCACAGGCCTGAGGTTTGACACGTCTGACTTAGATTACAAAAGTTACTAGACCAACAATGCAATCCTATCCATGTTTACTTGGAAGTCAGTCTCATTGTGTCCAATGGGCCTTTTTCCCAGGTAGGTGTACCTAGGATTGCCGTCTCCAATAAAGGGGTCGGAACCACGACAGGCAGCATTTGGCGCTGATGTGTGATTTCTGACATTTACACCTTCTACAGCAGCCTCCTCCAACTTAGTGGCCTCCGGATGTGCTGGACTACAGTTACCATGTGTGTGTTGTGGATGACAGGAGTTGTAGTCTGTCACACATCTGGAGTTGGGGAAGGTTGCTGAGGGTGAAATGGTCTCTCTTTTTCAAGTGGATGCTTTGGAAGGCACCAGCTGTGCTTGGGGGCTCTCGTCCAATGAGGCCTGTGGGCTGGGACTTGACAATTTGGGATGAGCCAATGGGGAAGCGCACTTGGAAGCAAGCTCTTCCAGATGTGCTGCAAACTGCCAATGGCAAATGAGGCTGGAAAGGATTAACTCACGGCTCAGGAGAGAGGTGCTCCATATGATCACTGCTTAGTTAGCCACTATTTATCCCTCCGAAAGGAACAGTCTTATGGCAAAGGGTGTAAAGCTCCTGAGTGGCTTCTGTTCCCTGCAAAAGACCTCCACTGACTGCTCTCCTAGGAATACGTATACTTCGCAGGAGACCTCAAACCGGGGTCCAAAGGAGTCTCTCCACTAATCAGGAAGCTTCAACTCATAGTCTGTATCATCAGCCTTCCCAACCTGGTACCCTCCAGATGTGTTCCACTGCAACTCCCAATGATGGGGATGATGGGAGTTGCATTCCAACACATCTGGAAGACACCAGGTTGGGGAAGGCTGTTCTATGCAATCCTAAATCCAAAACAAGTCTGGAGCGTTTCTAGGTTGTCAAATTTTCCATTTCTTAATCATCCCAGAGATTTTCCACACATTCCACATGTTTTAGGATGATGCGCAATTTCCAGCATCTTGTTGGCCTGATTTTTCGATCATCTAATACATTCGTCACAATGTTTTTCTTTGCCTGGTGCAGATTATAAGACCAACAGCAGGTCCATCTTCAGTTTGTATCCTGTTCTTTTGGTGGCGATGGCTTTTTCTCCAACACTTCTCAGCTGAGGACATGCTAGCAGTGAGTCTGAAGTCAGTTCACCTTTCCAAAATGAAATTCCCAGAAGTTCTTCACTGCAGAAATCTACTTTAGTCGTACCAGCCTCAGGCGTCATTATATTACTGACTTTCAAGAATCATTACAAGCGGCAGTTTTGTGGTGTACTCTCTGATCTCAAATGTTTTTTATTTTATTTTATGTAATTTAAGAGATTTCTAAGCCACCTATCAACATACAAATGTTTTCCTAAAGAAGGGTACAAAATATATTAAAATCATGTTGAAAACAAACATCCATATAAACATTTAAAAGTAGACAAAGAGAACAACGATAAACAAAGCAAAAAAGAGCAACTCTGTTCATTTCAGGTCTGCCATTCTATCCTGAAATCTAAAGACAACACACAGAAACAAAATCTCTACTGTAGCCTCGAGTAAAAGCAATCTAAAGTAAAACATGGATTTAGGATCCAACTGAAAGAAGATCGGGAGGGAGGGATTTGTATCTTTCAGAGAATGGAGTTCTAGGAATATGACACCACCACTGAAAAGGTCCTGTTTAAAATCTTCAAAGTTTGAAGACTGCCATTTAACAGTTATCTTTCCTCAAAAAAACAAAACAAAAAAAAAACAACTTTGAGTTTTAATTTGAGTTTTACTTTGAGGCTGCCATTTTATGCTGATTTACCTGGATCTGAAACCCATTGAGTCCAGTAGGACTTACTTTTGAGTAGATATGCACAGTTAAAGCATATCTCAGAGAGCACCTTTTTTCCCCCTTGTCACTTTGAGCTGTTAAGATGGGCGTATGTGTCCCTTCACCAAATACTCTTGCCTAGAACAAAGACAGGCTACATTTTATTGGGAATTGTCACCTCAGCACAGCCATAGATGGGATTATAATGTTTTTCCAGGCATCTTATTGTTACATTTTTAATTTGTACGTCACCTTGAGCAGTGGAAGAAGTATAATATTATATATATATATATATATATATATATATATATATATATATTCCCTTTTTTAACTCTCAAAGGAAACTGCATTGTTAGGAAGGGTTTGTTTGTGCCTTTGTGTATATGTGTGTTTTAAATATGCTGAATTGTTTCCTGCTTCATTTAGCTGCAAGCTAACTTAGGTCTTTTCGAAGGATCCACCTCTTGTCTGCGTGTCCCTGATTTGTAAACGTATTTCTGCAGCTTAAAAAGAGAAACCTCTCCCTACAAACACCGGTACTGCATTAGATCCATTTTCAACTAGCATTCGAAGAGTGAGCTTTACACACACACACACACACACACACACACACACACAAACACACACCACAATTGCCATGGTGTACGTGGCCGGGCTTTCATGGAAGACCCTGCAAAATCAGAGAATGAAAGGAAGTGGTTTAAGAAATTCAAAGGTGTCACTTGCAGGAATGATAACGGGTGCATGCCAGCACCATGCAGGGTAACAGTCATCAAGTTACCTTTGCTTTATCTTTTCTTGCGAGACAGAGCTCCGGTTCTTCCGTAACGGAAAGTATCGCAATCGTCTATATTTTGGTGGTTTGTTTCTCTGTCTCATTTCCTATCGCTTCTGTCTCATTGTTTCACTCTTCCAATGAACCCGGTGATCGCGTGTAGATGGCTTCAATTTCCCTGCTTCATGTCTTCACTTGGCTGCAAAGTTGATGGGGTGACCTCTGGCCACTCACCCTCTCTCAACCTAGCCTGCCTCGCAGGATCGTTGTGAGGAAACAGTGGGAGGGAGGGAAATTCCCCCGCCTTGAGGTCCTTGGATGAAAAGCAGGATATCAATGAAATAGTGGCTGGACACAACGTTTTGAACCAAGATCATAAAATCCTCGTGGGAATCCTTCTTGCTGGAGATGTATTTGATCTTGTTTCATACAGCATCTTTTTTCGGCGTCCTTTGCTTGCTCGAACAATTCAGAGGAGGCTGCAAATTCAGAGCAGGTCTTGCCTATAATTCAAGGTCACATCGTCCTCTGGCACATTTGGATTTTGAACCAGAATAAAATTTCCACTCCGGTAAAGCGAAGAGCTTGAAAGAACCTCAGAAGGGCCAGTTCAATTTGGGCCGGGGCGGGGGGGCAGAGGTACCCTTGTATTTGCACCCAAGTTCTCAGAGGAGCCCATGTTAACGCCACCTTCCTCGTACCTTACCATTTTGTGATTTACAAACGCATCACTTAGTTCGAGGGCGGTGTTTTGCCTTTGGCAGTGCTAAACACCCCTCCTGATCCACATGCAACAGGCATATTTATTGTCTTGATATGCGTCAAGCTTAATCACACAGCCCCACCCACTTAATTTGACAGTGACTGGGGAGAATGAACCCACACCCTTTAGGGAGGCATCATCCAGCGCCTCGTTTAGTTATGTAACACGTCCAGGTGCCTTTTGCTTTTTTGCGGCTCAAAACCCAGTTTTGTACCCAGAACAAATGGGGAAAGATTGCTGTAGCCGTATGAATTCCCTGTGGCTGCAAGATTTACCGTGCAAGGGTGGACTCCGTTTCAGGATGTGGTTTCCTCTGCTTTCCTTTTCACTTTAAAAAAATATGTCTTAAACAAGTTTCTAGCCCTGCTGGTGAAGGTGCACATGTAGGGAATCATTTGGGAAGCAGCAAGGAGGCAGAGCTTCATGAGGACAGGAGAAGGAACGTCTGGCCCTCCATCCCTCCCACCACACACACCACTTTTTATTTCCTAACTACCCACAATCTCTCATTTCCTCCACCAATCCATCTTCTTACCTTCTGCCATTTTAGTCATTTAAAAATATCAATTCATATGTTGTGGCTACCAGATAGCTAGTGGGGGAAGAGGACACTGACCATTGGGCTTGATCCAGGCAGGATCTGGGTTCAAATCCTTCCTGGTCCCTGACCTCACTGAATCTGCAGCCCTATACACTCTTTTCCTTGGAGTAAGGAGGTCCCACTGAAAATAGGGCTTACTTCTAAGTTAAGCATGTCTAGGAATGCGCTGCACATGTCTTTGAGCAGGTTGCTTTGCCCGTCTATTAAATAATTGTTTCATGATCTATTGATAGGGTGACCATATGAAAAGGAGGACCGGGCTCCTGTATCTTTAACAGTTGTATAGCACTTCAGCAGGTGCCATTTGAATGCATGCAGCACCTGATGAAATTCCCTCTTCATCACAACAGTTAAAGCAGCAGGAGGTATGCTAGAGTGACCAGATACAAAAGAGGGCAGGGCTCCTGCAGCTTTAACTGTTGTGATGAAGAGGGACTTTCACTAGGTGCTGCATGCATACCAGTGAGACCTGTTGAAATTTTCTTTTCTGTACAGTTGTTAAAGATACAGGAGCCCTATCCTCCTTTCCATATGGTCAGCCTATCTATTGAAAAGGATAAAACCATTCAACAAATTAGCGAGCCCTGGAGGAAAATAAATGAACAATAAGAGCTTGACAGTTTGTTTTAATATAATGTTGTATTTCGTGAGCTCCCTCGGTGTCTATATAACGCATGGGTGGAGAGGCAGGAAATTCACACGGCCGTGATCTGCCACAGTTTCCGAATCTACTAGAGATGTGACAATCTTGGCTTCCTTAAAAATGAAAATCTTTAGTGGTTATTTCTTTTGCAACAATGGACCAAATCCAAAATATATAATATGAAGGAGCCCTTGGATGCTGTCCAGACCTCAGAAGGATAGATTTGGCCAACGGGCCTCAGGATCTGTCCCTCTGCACTGGACAGACACATCATGTGGTAAAACTCTTCCTGGACTGTCACATGTTGGCCTTCAGGTGCAGGCTTCCATGGCAGAACATTCTCCCAAGAAAATGACATTCTTCCACATACAAAGTTGGCATTGGAAAGAAAGTTAGGCAAGGGTAGAACTTTTCTCCCTGACATGCTAACTTTCTGGGTGCAAGGTGTTTGTTTTGTTTTTCATAGAGAGAACTGAGATTCCTCACTTGCAGAATGAAGCGGCCACAATCCAAGAATAGTTTTTAACCACATGAGGAGCTGTGGACACTTTTATACATGTCCAATTCTATGCATGTCTGCTCAGAAGTAACTCCCACTGATTTCAATGAGGCTTTTACTCCTGGGTAAGTAGTGCTATCTGAGATTATGCTTAGCTGTGGGCAGGGACTCTTAATGTTATATATTTATAATGGCCTGGTCTGAAGGAACATGAGGCAGCCACCTTGCTGAAACTAAGCAGGTTTGGGTCTGGTCAGTGCTTGGAGGGGAGACCACCTGGGAAACTTACATATAGCCACCTTGCATTCCATGCTGGAAGAAAGGTGGGATATAGACTGAAAGAACTGGGCATGTTTAGCCTGGAGAAGAGAAGATTGAGGGGAGACAGGATAGCACTCTTCAAATACTTAAATGGTTGTCACACAGAGGAGGGGCAGGATCTCTTCTCGATCCTCCCAGAGTGCAGGACACGGAATAACGGGCTCAAGTGACAGGAAGCCAGATTCCAGCTGGACATCAGGAAAAACTTCCTGACTGTTAGAGCAGTATGACAATGGAACTAATGACCTAGGGAGGTTGTGGGCTCTCCCACACTAGAGACCTTCAAGAGGCAGCTGGACAAGCATCTGTCAGGGATGCTTTAGGGTGGATTCCTGCATTGAGCAGGGAGTTGGACTCGATGGCCTTGTAGGCCCATTCCAACTCTGCTATTCTATGATTCTATGATTCTATAAATGTAAATATATAAAATAAATTATTTATTTATTGAAGTTTTAAACTGCTTTTACCCTCCAAAACTGCAGTCACTCCAAGTGGCTAAGAAATTATAAAAACATTATAACTCATTGTTAGGATTCATCGGGCCTGTTCAGACAACACTTCAGGTTCTTTGGTTAGTGAAACTGGCCCCATTCAGAAGACACCTTAAACTGCGGCTTTAACCATGGTGATTATGCCAGAAAGCCGGGCTGTGTTCAGAAGACACCTTAAACCATGGCTTTAACCACGGTGGTTAAGCTAGAAAGCCTTATTCACCATGGGTAAAGCCATGGTTTAAGGTGTCTTCTGAATAGGGCTGGTGTGGTTCTCTGGGGTTAGCACTAACGACAAGCCATGCTGTCGCACACAACACTTTAAGCCATTGTTAGAGCCACTAACCCTGCTGAAGGCATTCTGATTGTGGTTAGTGAGTGAGCAGGGTTTAGCAAAACGCATCGCAAACCCTGCTGTTCCACCAAGACCCTTAACCAGCAGGTTTAACGTTTCTTCTGAACAGGCCCATTAACAAGTTAAAAGCAGCATATCAAACCCCCCAAAACTAATTGTCAATAAATAAAATTAAGCCGCAGGTCTCCCATCCCAGCTACTGATCTACTCTTTGCCGACTTCGCTTCAGCATCCTTGCAGTAAGAGCGGCATCTGGACCATTTCTTGGGCCCGTGGTCAGGTGACTCTGAGCAAGCTGTGGATTGGTCCCTATGCTTATACATCAGCAGTGTTGCCTCTTCCAGGCCTTTTCCATTCCTTTGGACACCTGCTGCCCCTGAGGCCTCTGATACGCCTGCAGTCTAAGCTCTTTGGCCCATCCTTTCGAGCTGGACTGCTCCAGATCACCTCTTCGTTCTTATTCAAGCATCTCGCATGACTCCTCATCCTTTTAGACCTGACCCTTATATTTCCTGGCATGGAAGGTGATGTGCAGAAAGCATGTCATAACGTTTCTCTATCCTCTGACAAGCCTTTGAGTAGCCCTGTCAACAGTGATTTTGAAGGGGACTGAAATAATCAATACAGAAGTGTCTGCGTGACACATACTTGAAGGGTTCTCGCCAGTAACGGAAGCAGGATGCTAACGAGATTCCAGCCATATATATATATATATATATATATATATATATATATATATTCCGTTCAAGCAAGAAGAAGCTATTGACGCCTCCTCCATATCCCCGTGCCTGTTTAGGCTTTGTGTAAAGCCTGTGTGCCATCACCATACTGTGTTGGCTCCCATGGGTGCAGGTGAAGGGCGCCACATTATTTTAAGGTGGCAATTCTGTTGACACAACCCAGGAGCTCTGGTGGGACGCTGAGCAAGGGTTGGCTCCCATGGGTGCAGGTGAAGGGCGCCACATTATTTTAAGGTGGCAATTCTGTTGACACAACCCAGGAGCTCTGGTGGGACGCTGAGCAAGGGCCTTGCTAGACCTACCGCCGAATCCGGCGGTGAAGAGGGGCCAGGCCGCGCTAGAAGTAGCGTGGCCTGTCGGCCCCGTCTACACCTGAGGTGTGACGGGGCCGAGGGAAGCCCCGTCGCGTCTGCCATTTCCCCACACACACACCTTAAAGCGGACACATGCACAGGAGCGCACCAACAGCCAGGTAAGTATTTTTTTTAAAAAAAAGCCCCCCACCTCCCCTGGCCTCTGATCCCCCCTCTCCCCCCCATGTCCCCACCTGCTGTTTGCTGCCACCGCCGCTGTCCCAAGTCGCTCTGTGCCGCTGCCACTGCCGATGACGACGATGTCCCCAGCCTGCTGTCTGTCCCCCGGCCTGTGATGCCTGCATCGGTGGCAGAAGCCCAGAGCAGCTTGGGACATTGGCGGCAAACAGCAGGTGGGGACATGGGGCGGAGAGAGGGGGATTGAAGGCCAGGGGAGGTGGGGGGAATTGGGGGACAGGGGCGGGAGCGCTGTGGCCCATCCATCGCTTTTCCCAGCTACTCGCACGTAAGTGCGGTAGCCAGGAAAAGTGGCGGAACAGTCCACACGCCCGCGGTTCTGGCCTCAACCCGACCTCAGGCCAGGACCGCGGGAAAAACCGGACTAAAAGGGGTTTCAATTACCCCGGGCCCAGGGAGGTTTCACCCCTGCCTGACCCCGGGATCCTCTGTGTGTCATTTGGATGCACAGGAGCGAACCCGGGGTGAGCACTGGGCTAAACCTCCGTCTAGCAAGGCCCCAAGTCACACAATAAAATACCTGGCTCCTTTGAGCAGGCTTATTTGGAGACTATCTAGAGGCCATCTCATGATTTCCTTGGACGTCATCTCTGCATGTCCGGACATCAAGATGCTGTAGGTCTTGGGGAGGGGCCATAGCTGAATGGAAGAGCACATGCTTATTCTGAAGATGCCAAGTTCAATCCCCGACATCTCTGGTTAAGAGCTGGAGGCTCGGGAGAGCCACTGCTAGTGAGGGTGGATGGGCTAGGGGAATGCAAGGTTGGTACAAGGCTGCTTCTGATGTCAACTATTCCTGTCAAAAGCCGCCAGCAGTGAGGATGGGCAAAATGCCTATCGCCCCCATCCTGATGTCACTCTGCTAAGTTTATTTGAATTATTTATTACATACAGGTCCGGCACCAGTGTTAGGCATGGTTGGGCAGTGGCCAAGAACTCATTCCCCAGCAGGGGCCCATGGATGAAAGTCCCTTGGAATTGCTTTTCCTCTTCGCCGTTGCAACCTGCTTGTTGCTCTGCAAACTCTTGGCTGTGCAGACTTTGGGATATTATTATTATTATTATTATTATTATTATTATTATTATTATTATTGAAAAGTGGTACATTCCCCCCTTCCAAAATAAATAAATAACTTCAACTTCACATCTTTCCTCTCCCCCAGCCTTGCTTTTTGGTAACATCTTGCCTGGCAGAAAAGAAATAGGGATATTGAAAGCTCACCTGCAATTTTGCGCATGTTTGGTCAGTCTTGATAGAGGTATTGCCTGGCCATAGATGTTGGGTATTGTGGGTTTTTTCTTGTGGACCAGCCTGGCTTATTTTGTATGATCTGAGTGTTGTTTTGCCCTCGGTACTTAAAGCGATTTGCAACACATTACTTCCATTTCAAATAACTGTTTTCTATAATCTCTTCAAATATCAAATTCTAGCTAATCAATAACAGCGGACAGATCAACTATTATTATTATTATTATTATTATTATTATTATTTATATAGCACCATCAATGTACATGGTGCTGTACAGAGTAAAACAGTAAATAGCAAGACTCTGCCGCATAGGCTTACATTCTAATAAAATCATAATGAAACAATAAGGAGGGGAAGAGAATGCAAACAGGCACAGGGTAGGGTAAGCAGGCACAGGGTAGGGTAAAACTAACAGTATAAAGTCTGCACAACATCAAGTTTTAAAAGCTTTAGGAAAAAGAAAAGTTTTTAGTTGAGCTTTAAAAGCTGCGATTGAACTTGTAGTTCTCAAATGTTCTGGAAGAGCGTTCCAGGCGTAAGGGGCAGCAGAAGAAAATGGACGGAGCCGAGCAAGGGAAGTAGAGGCCCTTGGGCAGGCGAGAAACATGGCATCAGAGGAGCGAAGAGCACGAGCGGGGCAATAGTGTGAGATGAGAGAGGAGAGATAGGAAGGAGCTAGACAGTGAAAAGCTTTGAAGGTTAACAGGAGAAGTTTATATTGGATTCTGAAGTGAATTGGAAGCCAATGAAGAGATTTCAGAAGCTGAGTAACATGGTCAGAGCGGCGAGCCAAGAAGATGATCTTTGCGGCAGAGTGGTGAACAGAAACCAATGGACTGATGTGAGAAGAAGGAAGGCCAGTGAGAAGGAGGTTGCAGTAGTCCAACCGAGAAATAACCAGTGCATGAACAAGCGTCTTGGCAGAAGAGACAGACAAAAATGATCGAATCCTGGCAATATTATACAGGAAAAATCGACAAGATTTAGCTACTGCCTCAATATGAGGAATAAAGGAGAGCGAGGAGTCAAATATAAAGCCAAGGCTACGAGCTTCCTTGACCGGAGTAAGCGTAACATCATTGACAGTAAGAGAGAATGAGAGATGAGGAGGTTTAGGAGGAAAAACAAGCAATTCAGTCTTTGCCATATTGAGTTTCAAACGACGATGAAGCAGCCAAGCTGAGATATCTGAAAGACATGCTGAGATACGATCGTGAACATCAGGAGAAAGTTCCGGAGATGACAGATATAGTTGTGTATCATCGGCGTACAGATGATATTGGAGGCCATGAGATTGAATAAGCTTGCCCAAGGGCAACATGTATAAGGAAAACAACAACGGGCCAAGCACTGAGCCTTGCGGAACCCCTACTGAAAGGGGAAAGGAGGAAGACGAGCTGCCATTAGCCAACACACTGAAAGAGCGACCCGCTAGATAGGAGGCAAACCAGTTATAGACAGAGCCACAAAATCCAAGGTCATGAAGGGAATCTAAGAGAAGATCATGATCAACCGTGTCAAAGGCTGCAGTTAGATCAAGGAGAATAAGAACGGAATAATGGCCTTTAGACTTGGCAGTAAGGAGATCATTGGTGATCTTAGTAAGGGCTGTTTCGGTGGAATGCAGAGGACAGAATCCAGATTGAAATGGATCCAAAGCAGAGTTACTAGAAAGAAAGTCAAGACAGCGAGAGTAGACCGCACGCTCCAGGATCTTTGAAACAAACGGCAACAAAGAGACAGGTTGGTAGTTAGACAGAGATAGCCTATCAAGAGTAGGTTTTCTAGAGAATGGAAGACTGTAGCATGTTTAAAAGCAGAAGGAAATGAACCAGAGGACAGAGAAAGATTAATAATATGAAGCAAGGAAGGGAGGATAGCAGGAATAAGATTAATAAAGACGCGAGAAGGAATCGGATCACGAGAACAAGTGGAAGGCTTCGAAGAGCGCAGTATTGTGGACAGTTTATCCGCTGAGACCGAAGGAAATGCAGAGAAATTTGCAGGAGGAACTGACAGATGAGGAACAGGAACTGGAAGAGGAGCAGAGCTGGCCAGATCAGAGCGGATAGTTTGGATTTTAGCATTGAAAAAAGAGGCAAAGTTATTAGCAGACAGAGAGGCGGGGAGAGATGGCGGATTAGGCTTCAGAAGAGAATTGAAGGACGCAAAGAGCCGCTGAGGATGCCTAGCATTTGACTGGATCAGCGTTGAGTAGTACTGCTGTTTGGCCAGTGAGATGGCAGAAGAGAAAGAGGAGAGTACAAATTTGTAATGGACAAAGTCCGCCCGGTCCCTGGTCTTACGCCAAAGGCGTTCAGCTGCCCGGGAACAAGAGCGAAGGTAGCGGAGGGAAGAGGTGAGCCACGGTTGGGGTTGAGAAGGGCGAACTATCCGAGTTGTAGATGGAGCAAGATTATCAAGAGTTGAAGATAAGGAGGAATTAAAGAAGGAGACAGCTGAGTCCAAGGAGACAGCCGAACAGACAGAAGGAAGGGAGGAGGCTAGAGACTGGGAAAAAGCCTCATAATTGATAGATTGCAAGTCACGACAAGAGCGAGAAGCGGGACGTGAAGGAGGAGGATTATGAGTAATATTGAAAGAAACTAGGTGATGATCTGACAACGGAAAGTGAGCAGTAGAAAAGTCCAACACAGAGCAATTCCGAGTGAGAACAAGATCCAGACAGTGTCCAAGGGAATGTGTGGGTGCATCAGACCAAAGCTTAAGATCATAAGAGGAAGATAATGAGTGAAATCGTAGAGCTGCAGCATCTTGAGGGTCATCCACATGAATATTGAAATCACCCAAAATAAGAGTAGGACAGTTATCGGAGAGGAAAAAGGACAGCCATGAATCAAAATCAGAGATAAATTTTGAGGACGAGCCTGGGGGGCGGTACAGAACTGCAATCCGCAGTCGCAATGGAGCGAAGAGCCTCACCACATGTACCTCAAAGGAGGAGAATGAAGCAACAGCAGCAGCAGTATAATCAGGCACTGTCAAAAGTTGGAATTTTTGTTTGTTTGTTTGTTAAAAATGAATAAATCTCATCTTGACTGCTAGAATTCAGTAAACTCCTAGCCTGGTAACAGTGTGGCAAACCTTCTTGTGAGTTGACACCTGTAACAGATCATCTCTGACTGGGACTTCTTCTTGTTGGGTTGGGTTAGTTCATGCCCTCTGCCAAGTTTGATATTAGGGCCAACAGGTTAGTTCTCAGCCTGGTTGAATTTCATTTGCACAAAGAGTAGAACAATGCAATCCTATATCCACTTACCTGGGAGTAAGCCCTACCAGACTCAATGGACCTTACTTGTGAGTAGACCTAGGATTGCATTGCCAGTCTGCTTGGAAGGACATGAATGACCTCATAGAACCAGCTTCCCTAAATTGGCGTTCGCCACATGTATTGAACTACTATTCCCATCATCCACACAGGAATCAGAGAAGAGGGAGGAATAGTGAATCAGGATTCTTAAAGAGATATTCCCAATCACCTCCCAATCTTGGGATCAAGTTTGGAAACTAACATGGCAAAGAACGTAACAGTAACTGAAGCTGAAAGTGTGGTCTTGGAGAGAAGCTTTTGATGGCCAGACCTGTTTTACCCAGCATTAAAAAGTGAGTTCGGAGACTTGCCAGGTTTTTTATTTTTATTTACTCTTTTTTTTTCAGCCTCACATGAATATTCTTCTGTGTAGCATGCGAAAGCAAAGCATAAACTCAACAGGAACAAGGGATCGCTATTGGCTGGACAATGTCAACTTTGACTAATGCCGTCCCGTAAGCTCCAATTTTGAATGTGAGCAGTAAATCCATTATTGACATATAGCGCCACTGACAGAAATGTCAATAGTTATTAAAAAAAAAAAAGAGTATTTCATAACACACACGCTCAAACAAAAATTGATTATTTTGCTTGTCTGGGCAGAAAGTCGACAACATTCCTACAGAAGCAAAACTGACTTCCACATTTCATAGAATCATAGAATCATAGAATAGCAGAGTTGGAAGGGGCCTACACGGCCATCGAGTCCAACCCCCTGCTCAATGCAGGAATCCACCCTAAAGCATCCCTGACAGATGGTTGTCCAGCTGCCTCTTGAAGGCCTCCAGTGTGGGAGAGCCCACAACCTCCCTAGGTAACTGATTCCATTGTCATACTGCTCTAACAGTCAGGAAGTTTTTCCTGATGTCCAGCTGGAATCTGGCTTCCTTTAATTTGAGCCCGTTATTCCGTGTCCTGCACTCTGGGAGGATCGAGAAGAGATCTTTTCTCAGGATCCTTAAAAATGAGGAAGACATTGTAGTTCACTTGACTTTTTGTTTCTTACCCCAGTTATAGATTAACTGGTCGGTAATAAACCTTTTGTTTATTCACCTTTCTATCAGTCACAAATGGTTCCTTGTAGAAATTGCTATTGAATACTTCAGCGTTAATTTTTCTTACTTATCACTATCTCTGATCTCTCAAAATAATCACGGGGTTAGAGAAGCTGCCCTATACTGTTTGGAAGTTTTTAGCCAGGAGATGACAGAGACGTATAAAATTATGTGGAAAAAAGTGAACAAGGAGAAATAATACCTCTCTCATAATACTAGAACCCCATGGGGTCATCCAGTGAAGCTGAGGACAGACAGAAGGAAGTCATTCTTTGCACAGCACGTAGTTAGACTATGGAATTCGCTACCACAAGATGCAGTGATGGAAGCCAACTTGTAGGACTTTAAAAGGGGAGCAGATACATCCATGGAGGAGAAGTATATTAAGGGTTAGTAGCCAGTAGCCATGCTGGCTATATATTAACTCCAATATCGGAAGCAGTATGCCTCTGCATACCAGTTGCTGGGGAACATGGGTGGCAAGGTGCTATTGCACTCATGGCCTACTTGAATAACAAGAAACCATTCTGGATTTCACCCATAATTTCAGGTCTCACTTGCTGCTTGATTGTGTGTGTTGCTTCAACAAACAACATTGGTTCTTTCAGCAGCTACTGTCTTTGTATATTATTTATTTATTTCATACATCTCTATACTGCCTTTTTGCCCAGACACCCAAGATAGTTTACAATTTTTAAATACAGAAACAAATAAACAAACATTGCCCCCCCCCCAAACTAAAAGAACACCAGAAAACAGTTCTCTCAGGTCAGTTGATGGCCCCTATAAGAGCTGATAGCAGGACCTCCGGGCCCTGGGTTTCGCCTCTTCTGTCTTTCCCCAGAGCACACAGGTCTTAAATAGCCCCAGTGAGCATCTGCCTATACACTGATGCAGACAAGCTGGAGCGTGTTCAGAGGAGGGCAACAAGGATGATCAGGGGTCTGGAAACGAAGCCCTATGAAGAGAAAGAACTGGGCATGTTTAGCCTTGAGAAGAGAAGACTGAGGGGAGACATGATAACACTCTTCAAATACTTAAAAGGTCGTCACACAGAGGAGGGCCAGGAACTCTTCTCGATCATCCCAGAGTGTAGGACACGGAATAATCGGCTCAAGTTACAGGAAGCCAGATTCTGACTGGACATCAGGAAGAACTTTCTGACTGTTAGAGCAGTACGACAATGGAATCCGTTACCTAGGGAGGTTGTGGGCTCTCCCACACTGGAGGCCTTCAAGAGGCAGCTGGACAGCCATCTGTCAGGGATGCTTCAAGGTGGATTCCTGCACTGAGCAGGGGGTTAGACTCGATGGCCTCGTAGGTCACTTCCAACTCTACTGTTCTATCATTTTTAAGATTCTATATCTGAGTTGAATGGGAGGAGCTTCTCCCTGGTCCTTGCAGCAAGCCAGGTGGAGTCCTGGGTGTCCCTAGGCAATGAAGTTGGTCTCTGATGAGTTCTCCTCTTCCTCTTCCAGTTTGGAGGCCTACAATTCTAGCTGGTTTGTGGGTGAGGTGGGGCTGATACATCTCCAACGGTCAAGAGCAGCACCATATTTTCTCCCTAAAATCCTCACAGCCACGCCTCCTTTCAACATCGCTTGTACCACGTCCATTTGTGTATCTCAACGTCGACGCCTTACTGCCACAAACTCTCGGGCCACATCAGATGTCACTTCTGATTACCAGTTTGTCTTCATCTTTGCTGAAAACAAATACAGATCAGTAATAATTTAAAGCTACGTACCTTAAGGTTAAATGTCTGACAATCAGGCAAGACTTAATGGACTGTGACATTGCTCAAACCGTCGGCCTGACATGACTTGCTGTGCCGTAACAGCGATCTAACCCCGCATTACAATACATTAAGCTGTCTTTCTTTCCTATCTGTGCCGTGAGTTGGTCGTCTTGGTGCATCTACATTTCACAAAGCAGGGAGGCTATTGCTACTACAGATGTAAATGTCATCTCCGGCTCACAGCGACCAAGAAGACCTTAAACATCATTTTTTCTGCCCTCCAACCTTTCACTGTAGACATGTATAGCTCGTCTGTCTTTATCTCTTCGTTCCTGGACAGATGATCATCTAATGCTGCTCCCAGGATGGAATTTTATGACACCTCACCCCCAACGCAAACCTACACAGCCCCACTCCCAACCCTGGCATGGTGGCCTTCTGGTTGCTTGATCATTGCCCAGGTTCCCCCCCCCCTGCAGAAACGGCTTTTAGAGACAGAAGACAAGAAAGTAGAATTGGGTGGGGGGATCCATTAATAACTCTCCCAAGGCATAATCATTTGTTGTATCCTTCAGTTATTGGGCAGAATAATAATAATAATAATAATAATAATAATAATAATAATAATAATAATAATTTTATTTGTTACCCGCCTCTCCCTCTGGATCGAGGCGGGGTACAACACAAATAAAAACACCATAAAATACATAAAACTAATTCAAACATTTAAAACCAGTGCATCATTAAAAGCAGCACACCGTTAAAAAAAGCATCTTAGAAATGTATAGAAATGTAATAATGTAATAAAGAAATGAATGTCTGGAAATTTGCTTTTATTGTCATGGTTCTTCACCTGGAATATCTTTCATTTATTCATTACATTTCTATGCCACCCAAAAGCTGAATCTCTCCAGGCGGTTCACAACCATTAAAACCATAAAATACAGCACAGTAAAACTTTATTATTATTATTATTATTATTATTATTATTATTATTATTATTATTATATTATTATTATTATTATTATTATTATTATTTTAAACTACAATATAAAACCAAAGTTTAAAAAACAGCAGCAGATTTAAAGATAACAAAAACCGAAGAACTGAAATGTTTGGGGAAATAAGTAGTTCTTCAACATAGGCTCCAGGTGAGCCTCTCTGGTGGTATGGGGAGGGCATTCCACAACCAGGGTGCCACCACTGAAAAGGCCCTCTCTTCGGTAGTCCCCCACCTCATCTCATTTGGCAGGGGCAGCCGGAGGTAAGCCTCTGAAGACAACCTTCAGGCACCTGTGCCTGGGAGGAGACGGTTTGGATAAGTAAATCCTTGAATTTATGTTGGGGTGTGGGTGGGATGGAGGAGTGCTGTAGCAACGTAGCTGTAAACGGTGCTTATGGAAACATGGGATAATAATTAGCATTGCAAAAACAGCAATATCTGTAAACAGCATCTCTTCATATAGAAGCCTTTGTCTTCCAACACAGAGCCCTTCCTTACTTCTCTGCCTCTTTGTAATGTGCTTTTAATTATAGGTGCTTTGTGTTCTTATAGTGTCATTGAGCCACATAAAAGACATTACACTAGATCATTTGGGTGCTCTGCCGTTTTATCTTGCAAGTGTCTCTCTCTCTCTCTCTCTCTCTCTCTCTCTCTCTCTCTCTTCCCATTACCAGAGCAAGGTTAAGCAGAGACAAAGGTCCTCTGAATACAACCCCCTCCTCCAAGGCAGCTATTAATAGGTTTTGATTTAGATTTGTCTCAAACGAATTAGAGTAGGAGGCACGCCACCTCCGTAGAGAGTGAGATTCCTCCGGAGTTGACCTCCTCGCCTCAATCTCTCACCCCTTCGCCACACAACACTTCAGACCAATTACAGAGCATCAAAGCACTTTGGGGGAAGGTAAAGGAAAGCAGAAGCAACACTAGAGAAGAAAGAAAACACAGCTGGGCTGCTGCTAGATATGGGACCTTCCTTGCATACTTTCCAGAGCTCGTGGTGGCATTTTTGAAAGAGCAGTGCCCTTTTACCGCTCTTTCCTTATTTGCTTTATTGTTAGGATTCTTTTTAATGTGTTTTGATATACAAATGTAAGCTGCCTTGGTTATTATTTATTGTGGGGTAGAAATGCTGAAATAATTTTTATTTATTTATTTATTTATTACATTTCTATACCACCCAATAGCCGGAGCTCTCAGAGTGCAGGACACAGAAAAATGGGCTCAAGTTAGAGGAAGCTAGATTCCGGCTGGACATCAGGAAAAACTTCCTCACTGTTAGAGCAGTACGACAATGGAACCAGTGACCTAGGTCGTAGGCTCTCCCACACTAGAGGCCTTCAAGAGGCAGCTGGACAGGCCTCTGTTAGGGATGCTTTAGGGTGGATTCCTGCGTTGAGCAGGGGGTTGGACTCGATGGCCTTATAGACCCCTTCCAACTCTGCTATTCTATGATTCTATGAAATAAACATAAATATATGCTACAAGAGGCATGACAGGGTGTGTGTATTCCACTCTTGAGGTGTGTGTATTCCACTCCAGGCCTTTTACTTGCAGAGATATAAGAAAAAGAGCACAAATGATATTCTACTCTACCGCTTCCACCTTTTCAGGGTTTCGCGCAATGAGTGCGCCTTCATTTTTAAAATTGTCCTTTTGAATAACTTAGAGAAGCATAGCCGGCTTCTCTTCTTTGTGTGCATTTTATTTGTTTGTTCGTTTAATAGAAATATTGTTTTATATTGCCCTTCAGTTAAAAAAATACTAGAAAATACCAAAAAATAAATAAATCAAGTTCAAATATTAGAAATATTACAAATCAAAATGATCATAACGGATGCAAGAAGTGAAAGGCAGCACAATCTCAAAAAAACAAAAACAAATTAAATCCATCCACAGGGCTAAAATTATGTCTGGAAGGTCTGGGGCCACAGTACTGGGGAATAAAGGGTTAAAAACCTCCCTTCTGTGCCAGGGCCACCATCTAGATGGGGCACCCTGCTGGCTTTTTCATAAGCCTTGCTGGATCAGACCCCTGGTCCACCTAGTCCACACTCTGTTCACACAGTGGCCAACCAGGTGTTGACCAGGAACCCATAAGCAGGACATGGGTGCAACAGTATCCTCCCACCCATGTTCCCCAGCAACTGGTGCACACAGGCTTACTGCCTCTGATACTGGAGGTAGCACATAGCCGTAAGGACTAGTAGCCCATTGACAGTCTTCTCCTCCAGCTGGCTGAGAACAAGCAAGCATGCTGGGTCACGCTGCTTGATCACTCCTGCTGCAAAGACATTGATGGCCTTCTCCTCCGCCAGGAATTTATCCAAACCCCCCTTTTAAAGCCCTCCAAATTGGTGGCCATCACTACATCTTTTGGCAGGGAATTCCATAGCTTAACTATGCGCTGTGTGAAGAAGTCCTTCCTTTTATCTGTCCTGTCATAAGCTTGCATGCTAGGCCTATGTGGGAAACGGCACACCAAATTTGGTAATAAACACTTTCATTTCCCCCAGCATGGTGAATAGCAGCCTCTTAGGGAGGGGGCAACGTTTCAGCAGGAAAACATTAGAGAGGGAAACCGTAACCTCCCCCTTCCACAACCCACCCAGTGCAGTGGTCCCAATTTTGGTCTCCTTCTCTCCACCCATCTCCACAGGGGTGAGGGATTAGCAAAATTTGAATGAGAGCAAAGAAACAATCACATCTGTCGTCTCATCTAGCTTGGCCCTTAGCTCCAGTCCAGCACCACATAGGTGGCCTTGACATGTTCGGGGCAGCCCCCAGAGCCCTCCACAGGGTGACTGAGGCCAGCGGGAAAGACAGGCGTTGAGACCTGCCCTCGTCTTCCGGTTGGCACTCTCCGTGGCGTGCTCTGCAAACTATTTGGGCACAGCTCTGGCTTCCAGAAACAGGGTTAAACCTTTGATCTGTCACCTGCATCAAAAGTAAGTGAAGAAAAAAACGTGGATTTTGCTGAGAGAGAGAGAGAGAGAGAGAGAGAGAGATTATGAGGCAATCAGATATGTGGAGGGGTGTGTGTCCCCCGCCCCCGCCATTCTTCTTCTGCTTTTCATTTTTGTTCCATTATGTAAACACTTGCTAAAACTAAAGTACAGTTTCTGGGACCAGAACATCTGCAGTTGATTCAGTCTAAATGTAATAATTATTGCTTTTGTCTCCCACAAGGCCAGCAAATTGCAACTAAAACACAGTAACGGAATACTATGAAAATGTCTTTCCTGAAAGGCTTGGTTTGAAGTTCTTTAGTGGGCGACATGCCCTCAAGTGAGAGTGCAGTGCATCCTATCCCCGGATGCAGGAGCTGTGCTTGCACAGGCGCGATAGGAGGGTACTTCACACATCCTCAGAGGCACCGTTTTCCCCAGCCAACTTGCAGGTTGAGATAGGGCTGGCTGCAGATGTTGTGGGGCTGCAGTGGTCTCTTCATACACACACTGGAAGACAAATAACATGCAGAGAACACAGGCTCACTCTCGCGGACCTGGAGAGCAAGATCCAAGCGTGAGCACCCTCTTTCTCTGTAGCGAGTCCATAAGGCTGTCGGCCCATTTGCACGTAGCATCAGGGCAACAGCCACTGGTGGCCCAGCTGGATGCATTGTGCATGTGCTAATGCTGCACATGAATGGGCCAGTGCACATGATAAGCACATTTAAACATGACAGGACACATGTGAAAAACGTACATGCCCTTTATCATGTGTGTTTCAGCCTTAAGGTAGGCCTAGCTGTAGTTAAGGTGCTTTAAAGATCCTAAAGCAACAGCAGGCAGAGAATGGATTGGCTCGCTAGTAGGTCTCTGGGCGGTCTGCAAACGTTTCTGACTTTAACGAGAGCAAGGGAATTAAACAAAAACACCCTTCTGCATGGCTTCTCTCTCAGCCTGAGTTTTCTTCATCTGTAAAACAGGACTAGTAATTGGTTGCTTTTGATCAGGCCTTTCTTAGATCCAGGGCAACTCACGCACAGCTCTCAGTAGTCCACAGGGCCGGCCCTATTCTCAGGCAGACTGAGGCAACTGCCTCCGCCAGTGTTGGAAGCCAGGGCTGTGGCCTCCTGCGGAGTGGAGGACTGACCCATTGCCAGTGTTGGAGTAGCAGAGAGCCCGTGTAGTGGTCCGCCTGCTGGACTGGGACTTGGGAGATCCAGGTTCTAGTCTGTACTTGGCCATGAAGCTCACTGGGTGACTTTAGGTCAGGTACTCACTCTCAGCTTAACCATGTGAGCCCATTTGGGTCCCTTGTGAGAGGAAAAAAGATGGGTTAGAACTATAATAAATAAAACGAGAATTAAGATTTTACTGCTGGTCCAGTTGGCTTTTGTCTGCGGAAACGGGAGGCGGCACCAACTTTTCCTTTCGCTCAGGCAGGAAAATGTCCTGGGCCAGCCGTGCTGGCCAAGATGAGAAGAGAAGCCACCCCTCATGCTGTGAGTCTATGTGCTTTGTACAAGAGGGCAGGTGCATGCCCCCCAAAGAGCTTACAATCTGAAATCCACCAGGGAGACAATAAAAGGGGAGGGAAAGAACAGGTATGATTTCAGTTACGCACACAACAGAGGCTTGGCTCTAGTAGGGCACAGGGGCTAAGGCAATGTCCCCCGACCTGGTGCACTCCAGATGTATTGGACTACAAATCCCATCATCCCACAGCCAGAGCACCAACGCGCTTGGAAGGGGGAGTGTGTTGAGAAGGGCCTACTGGGAGTTAAAGTGAGGTCTGGGCAGGACAACATCCTGATGGATTGTGCACTGAGTTAATTAGTGTGTACATGTATGTGTCTACGGATGAGGAGGGCTTTGGATTCCCCTGCCCCGTCCTTTTCTGGCACAAAAAAGTCTTGAGCTTCAAAGCCAGCACGGAGCGAATGTTTACGAGGGCGATGGTGTTTACTGCCAAACTGAATGTTTACTGCACGTAACTTGCGGTATGTATGTATAATCAGCAGGGATTTTACAGTTTCAAACTGTTTGGAATGGCTTTGGGATGCAGCCCTCAATCAAGGAATTGGTTAAGTTAATCTCCTTAAAAAACATTTTCAGAGCTGCCCCAATTCATCAGTCAATTTAAAAATGTATATAATTTTAATATACTTTTAGTATACTTTTGATACCTGCCAGTTGCAGACATCTTAGGAGAGGCATCATTTTGTTGTTCGTTATTAACGTTTTGTTGAAAGACTTTTTTAAAAAAGTTGTTTTATACAAGAGCAATCCCTTCTAACCCCATCCTCATTCTCTTCCGCCGTCTTTTTTATTTATATATTCATCCTCCCACATACAAGACAAAGAAAGCATGTTCCAATGCAAGCGTAATGGATTAATGGATCAATTGATTGACTAAAACCCATGTGATTAATGAACGGAGTCATTTTAAAGCAGGTGACAGGCTTGGCTTGGCTGTACAGCTGCATCTGTGCCTGGTCTTCTGCGTGTAGCAGGATTCTCCAGTCTTGCAAGAGGTATTGTGACGCTGGCCCTGGGCCAGTGGCCGGGCCCATGCCTAATACCAGCCCTGCCCCATTCCCAGTGGCTGGGTCTGGGAGCCATCTGTCATTTTAATTACCCACAATGCCCCTGACAGTCTTGCTCTGGGGCATTGTGGGGGAATTTAAAGGGCCCTGCGCAGCCTCTCCAATCCAGTCTTGTTCAATAATGTCCTGGGTTATTGTGCTGGCATTCCTGCCTATCCAAACGCTGGTCTCTTTCGGTATGGGATGTTGATTACCTCTGTTGCTTCTTCCCCTTCTCTTTGTCTCTTCTCTTCCAGAAGTTCCCGTTGTCAACTCAATTCCTTCTTTTTACTTATTTCTTCTTGTTATATTTTATATCTCATCTTTTCCCCTCCCTTTTTCAAGAAGCCCAAGGTGGTACCTTTGATCCTCCTTCTCCTCCTCCTCTCCATTTTATCCTCACAACAACCCAGTGAGGTAGGCTAGGCTGAGAATCAGTGATTGGTCCCAAGACACCCAGTGAACCTCAGGGCCCAGTGAGGATTAGAACCCGGGTCTTCCCAGTCCCAGGCCAGCACTCTAACCACTAAACCAGACTGCCTCTCTCCTCTCCCTCATCCAAGGTTCTTTTTATTCCCCTCCTTTCCAGGCTCCCCTCTTGTTCATGGGTCAAGGGGAAAGTTGGGCCTTCGCATCCCTGGGCCCTGTCTGTACTAGTGGAGAGGATTTACTCCCAGGAAAAGCGAGCCCGGGCTTGCAGCTGTAGTGCTCTTACATCTCACACGAGACTTCAGGATTGCCTCCCTACGGCATTTCGGTTTGGGCCGAAATGCCGCAGAAGCGCAGCGCAGGATCCGCGGCACGTTTCCTCGCAAGCAAACTCTGCCGACTCCAACCGGCCTGGCGAGGAGCGCGCTCTTGGCAGAGTTTTATTTTATTCCCGGTGGCTTTCCCTCCCTCCGTCCCTCCCTCCCTCCCTCCCGAGAAAAGAATCGAAATCCTCAAAGTGGCGAAGAAGAGCGATTTAAAAAACACCCACCCACGCCCCAATAACTCCTGCAAACCTACGCCCGAAACGAGCCATTGTGGGGGTGGGGTGGGGGAATCATCTGGGACCCCAAAGGGGCTTTCCTGGCGGAGTTCAAAGTCTTGCTCCCGGGGAGGCCGACACGGGCAGGGGGGTTCCCTTCGCTTCCGATCTCCGGGGGATCTCCGTTTCCTCGGGAGCAAGTCCGCCAGACCGGGACGGCCCTTGCTCCCGAGGAGACCAGCCCAGGCGCGGACGGCAAGTGGCCTTACGCGCGTCTCTCCTCTTCGTGGGATCGGGCCCAGCGGCGCGCTCCCCTCGCTCCCTCCCTCCGTCCCTCCCGAGGAGGCGGAGGCGGAGGCGGAGGCGGCACCGTGCAGCCCGCCAGCCGAGCGTCCGCCCCGCGAGGCCCCCTCTCCGGCCGGGCGGTGCGTGCGAGCGAGCGAACGAGCGAAGGGGGCCGGGCCGGCGAGGCTCCCGCTGGTCACATGGAGGCTCAGCTGGGCCGCGGCGCGGAGGCGGAGGAGGCGGAGCGGGCGGAGGCTGCTGCCGCGGCTGCGAGGGCCGGTCGGGGCTGCCTGGCAGGCGCCTGCTGACGAGGAGGAGGAGGCGGCGGCGGCGGCAGCAGCAGCCAGGTGGCGCACGGCGAGGCAGGCGCGCTGCTCGGCTCGGCTCCCCCGCGCCCGCGCGCCCCGGCCGGCCTCCGCTTCGCCCGCCGCCGGCGAAGGATGTGTTTGGTGATCGCCGCGATGAAAGGTGAGCGAGCCGCCGCTCCCCTCCCGTCTTCCGCGCGCCGCCCCCCCCGCCCCATCTCGGATTCGCTTGCCCCCTGTGGCTGGACCCGCGCGGGGTCTCTAATCCGGATTAGTCCCCCTTCCACACCCCGATCGCGGGGCCAGGCGCATCCCTCTCCCCCTTCTTCACTAACTCGGCCCCCCTTACTCCCGAGTAAACATGCGCCGCGGAGGTGCCGGGCTCGTCCCTTCTGGAGCTTGGTGGGACGGAGCTTCTGCTGCCCAGGAAGGCTGCGTGTGGTTCGGTTGGGTTTGGGCCAGGGCGAAAGCGCTTTCGGTGGAGTAAACAGGCACCGGATCAGGTTCCTAGCTGGCTGGACTGAGTAAAGGAGGGGGGGCATCTGCCTTTCCCCCAACTGCATGCTTACCGGGGGGGGGGCGCGGGAGGGCGCTTGAATGCAATCCATGTATTTATTAAAGTTTCAGCCCCCCCCCCCATTAACCCTATAAAGCATGCGCCCTCCACCACGGGGAGGGGGGGAGATGCGTACCGTGCCACCCCTTTTGCCAACCTGGTCTTGGGTATAGGCGGAAGGAGAAAGAGGGTGTCAAGATCCAGTTGAATGGATTGGGGGGGGGCGATCCCCAGAGAACGCGGGTCTCCCTCCTCCGCTTTGGCACCCCATACGCGGGGTGTGGGTGTGTTTCCTGGTGTCCCACTACCCCAGTTGTGGACTGGCGTCCGCAGAGTGCTGTACTTTGCGCACCAGACCTTTGCAAACCTGGAGCTTCCCACGCACCCACCCAGCCTTCCCTGGACCGCAGCCTCTGCGTGTCCAGGGGAGACGTCAGGAGTGGCCCAAGCGCCGGGGATTTCATTTCGGTCAAAGTTAGACATCTCTCTCTCTTGGACGAGACTGTTTTAAAATGCAAAATGTTTTTAGAAGAAGTATTCAACACTGGGAGAAAGTGGGCAGATTCAGACATGAAAACTTTCTCTAGGAGAAACAGGAGGTTATCAAATTGAGGGGGAACTTTAAAACACGATTATTATTTCTGTGAGTGGTGGTGGGGCAGATATACGAGCTGGCAGGGGCCCCTCTTTAGACACACATTCTTTCTCTTCGTTCAGCCCCAGCTTTTTCACCTGGCGTTCAACTCAGATCTTGCTTCTTGTCAATGGCCTCTGTCCGATTTGCCAAATATTGCTAAGATCCAAAATTGCTTAGATGATCTCTTAACAGACTAACTTAGGTGGTAGAAGATAGCAAGCGTTGAGGTTACACAGAACTCTTCAATTGCCCATTTTGCTGGTCTATGACCCTAATAAATGTTCAATTCATTGTGTGAAAACAATGCAACCTGCATTTAAATTAAATAAAAACAAACTTGGAGGCTTGTGTAACTTCAGCTCAGGAGATCACTTTTGGGTTGCATGCTAGTCAGAGAAGAATTGCCAGTGGCAGCTGTGGGAGTGTGGGCAATGCTGATGCAATCCAAAGCTTGCGGTCAGAAGGACATGCCCCAAAATGCAGGGTTCTGTGCTGTGTACTAAGAGTTAAACATAACCCCTGCTAACAACCTGTTTTCCGCAGCATCCCTCCTCAACAGTTAAGAGTTATCTGTTGTTAATTTCGTGTGGTTTTTGTTTCCAGTGTGTAAGATACTTTACAGGTCTGCTTCTCTTTTTATTCTGATTTCAACACAGTTGAGGCACCTGTCAAAGGTCATCCCTTGTGCTTTTGCAGGATAATTCTGTTGTTCAAAGACTGGAAGGCAAATTCATGCTTTCTGCGCAGAAGTTAGATGGAAAGAGATTACTTTTTACTACTTATCTGTTGCAGAGGTTCAGAGTAGCATTGAAGTTGCGTAGAGCACATACATAGAGGTCTGAGCTTTAAAATGTAATTTCTCCCATCTGACGGGGAACTTCTTTAAAAACTTTAGGGCTCTGCTATAAAGAGTAAAGTGACAGAAACTGTCAAAATATATCCAGTTTCAAAAAGGAGAATCTGGACTGACCTTCATTGGATCAGGTAAAATCGGGCATTTTCAAATCGTAGTCAGTGTGTGTCTTTTAACAGTCTTGGTTTCAAGAAAACCATTGGAAGGTTTGCATCATTGCTTCTGAGAGAGAAATCTGAAACGTTTTGTGGAATGTTTTCAATTAGCCCTCCTGCCACATAATAAAGCGGTTTTGCAATTTCATGTGCTGAGTTTAAAAACAACGCAGTTGGAATAACATAACATAAAGTCTCAATAGTGAATTCTGTAGAAAAACGTTTATATACATACATTTTATTACCCAATCGCACAGTTTGCATGATGTTGTGTCTCCGTTAAAATACATCTTCTGGATTTCTCTTGCTGACGGTGGCACGTAATGGTAAGAAATCGGTTGGCTGTGTATTTTTTAATAACGATACACATGAAAACAGGATGGTGTGTGTATGTGTGTCTATGTGGCCTGCTGTTTTTTTGTTTTTATTTTAATGGTGCAAAGCTCTAAATGAACACGGCTAGCATTCGGCTAGACTCATTTTGTCTATATGTTTTGTCTCATTGCATATATGAAAAGCTTGATTAGTTCAAAGAGAGGCAGTGTTCTCATTATTAGACATAATTTTATGCAACTTTAATCTATAAAGGCAGTGAATGAATACTAATTGTTTAAGTGTCCTGGTATTTTATTAAGTCACTTCCCTTACAGGGTTAAAACTGCTTGAGTCTAACTTTCTCTCTCTCTCTCTTAAACAATTAGTAAACGTTTCCTAACATGCAGCCTGATCCAAGCAGGCTTACTTGGAAATAAGTGAGTTCAGTTGAGAATTGCTTCCTAGGAAGTTCTGTTTAGGATTGCAGCCTTAGCCCCACCAGGGTGCTCAATGCTAGGCAGGACATAATTATGTGAGGCTGCAGCAGCTAAGCACCATGGAATGCAAAGCTGACCCTGGCATGTGCCAAGGTGAGGTGGCAGACCTGGGGCCTTGTTAAAGGAGATGGAATGGGAGACAGGCACATCGGGGCGGTGGGGAAATGCTGCTGCACAAGCCCTGTGGAAATGCTCCTGCACAGCTCCCTTGTGTTTCAGTGGGGCCAGTACAGAAGTTCTTCCCTGTGGATTGTGCCCTGTATTAGTGGATGGGAGGGGGAGTCATTTAGGTGCCCAAATGTTTTGGACAAAATACCGGTGCAAAGAGAGAGACCAGGGATTAAATGCAGTAGCTCTGGATTAGGGGTGAGGAAAGGAGCTGGCGCAAGTTGGGTGACCTTCGAGGTCCCCAGAAAAGTTGGGGGGGGGACGTGGTCTCTGGCATGTTGTTTTAGGCCGGCCTTGTTAATATCGCTCTTTAGGTCTAGATCTTCCTGTCTGCGGTGGCGTACAAAGGGGGAAACGGATCTCTCAAAATGACTGCGAATGCCGGCATTAGTGGGCTTCATTTTGACTCATGGCACTTTCAGGATTTGGCATTTCGGTTCGTTTTGAATCTGGTAGAAGAAATGTGTACAAGCTGCAATTATTTAATCTCTCCTTATCGTATTTATTTATCTCTCCTTATCTTATTTATTTATCTCTCTTTATCTTATTTATTTTGAGGACTGTGACACTCAGCTACATTTGTGTGTTTTTTCTTATTGGGACTCCCTGACAAATAGATTTGGGTGAATGTTTTACCCTTCTTGCCCTAAAATGTCATACCTCTTGTTTTGCACTGGCCAGTGGCTGCAGGAAATGGGTCCTCGCCTGGTGTGCTCAAAGCGAACAAGACCAGAAGCAATGCAGAAAGCACTTTTTCTTAAAATAGATAGAATAAATGCACAGAGAAGGTGCACAAATATGTCTAGGTGGTTAGAATATTTTATTTATTGTCAGTGCTGTCATAGCATTTTTGAGGGGATGTAATTATTTATAACTGCTCTGAAGATGAAGCAGAGCCAAAGTGAATATACACACTTCCATATTCCTTAAAAAAAACAAAACCAGAAAATCGGAAGACAGAAGTACACCCACTCTATCCTTTCAAAATTATCTCCATAACCAGGGGTTGTCTGCCAGACAGAAGTCTTATGTAAAATATCTTTGTCTTCTTCCGGAAATATAAACAGTCCCATTATGTATGAGAGAAATACAAGTCCCCATTGATGGGTCAGGGCCTGTTGACATGTGACGCTTGAGGGAATCGTGGTCTACTTCAGAGAAATCTCTTGAAACCCAGCAGCTAACCAGTCAGAGGCCACATGGGTATTGTGTAAAGTTGAATGAAGTTGGTGATGATCATGAGAGTAATAATATTGAATGTTAATATAGCTTGTGCAAAGTCCTTCAAAATTGGTTGGTAATCCTAGCAACAACAGCAAGAATAACAGTCCTATCAATAATCCTGCAAGGTAGGTCAGTTATCGGTAAGGAATTAACAGGCAACTATTTAGATAACATGTTTTTGTAAATCAGTGGAGGCTTGTGGCTCTAATGTCAGTGGGGTGGTAGATCCGCTCTGAGTTTCAGTCAGAACCAGTCAGAATGCTAAAGGAGTTACCCAAAAGGTGTGAAGGACCTTGGTGAGCTCCTTTAGAGTCCTGACTGAAACCCAGAGCGGATTCACTGCCCCACTGAAATCGGGGCCACCAGCCTCCACTGCTGTAAATTGAATTTCTATAAGCCAACAACTGTAGATATATAACTGAAGTGGTGGCTTATATGTCTTTGCATGCCAATTTTTCCACTGTGCGTGTAATGGATTGCTTTACAGAATTTGACATCCTGTCTTCTGCTCATCAAATTGTGGGTTTTGCCGTGATGTAAGGCACAGGCAAATCTATATATCATATTCCAGTTCAACTACTGTTACTTCTGGGTTTTATTTTCTCTCGATATGTTAATTTTGTTGTGGCTTATGGCCAAACAAATAAGTTTTCTGACTGATGTTCTTGTAGTGTGGTTATCCCCATTTTACAGATGGGGAAGACTAAAAGAGAGAGGGAGGGGAGAGAGAGAGAATGGCTTAGGTAAGGCCACCTGGAGATAATGTATGTGACGTGCATTAAAGATTATATAGATCAGCCTACCCCAATCGGATGCCCTGCAGATGTGTTGGACTGGTGCCCAGAAGTAGCTACTGTTGGTTTATGCAGATGTCTAGGTTCTGTGTGGTTTTATTTCATTTAGCACAACCTGTACTGATTTCAAAGGGTCGGCCAGACGGTGATTATTTTGGCTAGAAGCCTATTAGCATTTTGGGTACTGAATTTGCATGGAGGCAGACATGCCTGTCCATCCAGTCATGAAAAGAAGTAGCAAACTCCATGTATGACTAAAGTTCTTAGGCTGGAATCCTAAGAACATTTACAACTCCCATAAACTGGCTGGGGAATTATGGGACTTGTAGTCCGAGACATCTGAAGGGCACCAGGTTGGGGATGCAAATGATGTTGCTGCAGGAGTTCCTTTTATCAGAGGCTGAGAAGGTAAGAAGAGTGTTGCTGGATTAGGCCGAGAGCCCATCCATTCCAGCATCCTCCTTTCCACAATTCTCAACCAGATGCCGATGGGAAGGCAATAGTCTTCCCCAGCTGTTGCTTCCCAGCGACTGGTATTTGGTGGCATGCTGCCTTTGAACATGGAGGTTCCATTAAACCATCATGACAAGTAGCCATGGAGAGCCTCCAACACATTGAGTTGGATGAATGCCTTTTTAAAGCCATTGGAGTTGGGGGCCGTTGCCATATCTTGTGGTGGTGAATTCCGTAGTTAACTGTGTTACCCCCAGGGTGGATAAAAATCAATGCTTTTTTAATATATATATAAAAATCAGATTCTTTTTATTTAACTCAGATTTTTTTTTATTTAAATGGGATTTTTTTTAAATAAAATGCTTCTTGAGGAAAACTCTATCCAAAGATAGTTTTCTATTTAAGATACAGTTTAGTCCAATGGTAAGGATTAGTTTTTAATTATGTAGCATAAGGCTGTATATTCATGCAATGTTTATTTTTATTTTTTTGGTAAATGAATTCCATTAATCCATTCACAATGTCATGCTCTTCCAGAGGTTTCTGTAAGATTATTGGGCAGTTTTTCTATCTAGAAGATATTATCACAGATGCTTGGTTTTACAGTTCTCAAAACTGTGAATTTGTGTCTGCAGAGTTCACAATCCCATTGTTCCTTTGCAAATCTATGTAAAAATCAACCCCTTACCTCTTCAGTGCTAAGTTTTTTTAAAAAATCAATGAATTCAATGCACTTTTTTGTGGGGGGGGGAGTCACAATTATTAAACTGAGTCTTTCTGAGTAGTGATTTAAATTGTGATTTAAATCAAATTGATTTAAATCAAATCCACCCTGGTTCCCCCTTGAGAGTCTTTTGACTGGGCAGATGCTGATGTGTGAGGTTGACATCCAGGTAATGCCCACAACCCAAGCCCACTCTAACGTGGGGCACAGACCAATGGGAGGTTCCTTGGCACAAGCTCCATTGAGATGAATGGGAACTGCCCGTGACCATGCCAGCGTGCTCTTGTGCAGCTCCTGTTTGTTCTGCTAGAGGACTCTCCAGGACTCTCCATCCATGGCTCAGATCCAACTGTCCATCTGCCACTTTGCTGCCATCGTTGGTGGTCCCTAGCCCCTGTGACCCAGCACAGACATCAGGTCACCCGTGTCCTTGCAGACACCGGTCCGATGCCTGCGATGAACGTCTAGGAAGAGGGAGAGTGTTTGATGCCACCTCACTGTTGCGCTTGGCAACTTCATGGCTTCGGGACGAAACACCATCAAAGCTTCTGCGCCTGTTTTAACTTGTGCTGCTGTAACGCCAAGGCAGGTGAAACAAATCTACCCCCCCCAAAAAAAAATATGTCGGTGTCGTAGGCATTCCACCCACAGAACCTGGCGGACATCAACGAGAGCTCTGCATGTGCGTAATGCACCTGGATCAGGCCCGTGGCAGAGGGGCGGGTGTGTTTTTGTTTTCCATGGCGCATCGGTGAACACGCCTGTCTGGAAATACCTGCAGTTCAGAGGCATGTGAGATAATGGCAGGCCTGGGCCAGGCTTAAAATGTTTTGGGAAGCAGATGGGATTACCTCATGAAAGGGAAGGTGTAAGGAATGTTCTCGGACTCCGCGCACACATTCTGTCCCGTGCCTTCCCAAATGCTGTGCTTTGCTGCGTCTCAGCCCACTGGACAGATGGTATAGATGCTCCAAGAGACAGTCTTGCAAAGGAGCAACAGGACTTCGACGCTCCCTCGCTCCTGGGAGTCGAATCGGAACACCGGACAGACAGTTGGACATGGAGAAATCTTTCATGAAGCCTAGAATGCCCTTGTGTAAGTGGAAAAGCTGACTTTTAAATGGCAGGAAGGCCTCCACTTCTAGTAATGGCAAGAGCAAGGGAATTTCACTGTGATCTCCTGGTCACAGGGGTGTAAGATTTGGGGTGGACCAAAGTTTAATTTTGGGGCGCAGGGGTGTACAAACTCCAGTTTCTTGTTCAGGCTGCAGCTCTGTGTTGAATAAGGAAGGTGGGGGGGAATAGGAACAGACCTTGTGCCTCCTTGATTCTGAGGCCAACGGGAGCCGGGGTCATGCAGAGACCGGGTGCCTTTTGGAGACACACCCTCCCCGTTCCAGTTCTCCAAGGCCGTCTTCCACCCCCACCTCCTCCGCTGCTCTCCTACTGGGTGTTTGGTTAGTCTAATATAAATAGAATGTTATCTTTGCGGCGTTAGAAAATCTTTGGATCCTGAATGTTCCTTCCTTGTCATAGTCAGGAGTTGATAAGCTCAAATTATTTTGCTGCGTCCTGCGTCCAAGAGGCTCCCACAAATAGTTAGTTAAATTGTTCTAAAATCTGCCAGTCTGGATGATTTAAGAGCTTGTCTTTCCCCCACCCCTCTACTGCTCTACTTCATTTGGCAGCAAGAGCATAACTTTTAAAGCCACCTTTATGGTATTTATCTCCCGAACTGTAATTGGCCATTACAGCTGATAACTCAAAAAGATCAAGTGAGCAACTCATTCTCTCCTTTCACAATGTGCCTTTTTTTGCTGGAAGATTTATAGCTGAGGAACGTCCCTGTACAAACGGTTCCACAGCTGTCTTGGAGACCTTTGCTGCCTTCTCGAAGCTCTCTCCTCGCCTCTCGTGTCTGTCAAGGCTGATGAAAGATTCTCGATTCTCAAAACCATTCTGTGATTCCTACTCTGCGCCTTGCGGAATGGAAAACCAATACGTTTTTGAGTCTGCAGGCTTTCTCTTCCAGTGGTTTGGAACAGACACAACTCCAATCTGTGGCTTGTTGCATTAACCTTGGCTGCGATCCCAAACATACACAGTTCAGCTTGCCAAGCGAAGTTCTGTCCCTGGAAGGTGTGCACAGGAATTCTACAGGAATTGCTTATCCCCAGACAGGTTGGTAAGGGCCTGGTTCACATGGAATGACAACTCAGTTTTGTTTTTGTAAAAGAAACACTGGGTTCCAAGGCTGGCTTGTCTCTTCCTCAACATGCCAGAGTTCCTTGTTTATATGTCATTGCAGCAGGAGTGATCAAGCAGCGTGTCTCAGCATGCTTGCTCATTCTCAGCAACCTGGAGAAGATGGCTATCAATGGCTAATAGTCCTGATAGCTATCTGCTACCTCCTATGCACACCAGTTGCTGAGGAACATGGGTGGGAGGGTGCTGTTGCACTCGTGTTCTGCTTGTAGGTTCCTGGTCGACAGCTGGTTAGCCACTGTGTGAACAGAATGCTGGACTAGATGGACCCTTGGTCTGATCCAGCATCAGGGCTCCTCTTAATTTCTGAGCTCCTTTGTGACATGTGAGCCAGACCAATGTGAACTCTCTGTCTTCACCATGCTTTATTTGATTCAGATGCACCACTTAACTAGTGTGACCATATGGAAAGGAGGACAGGGCTCATGTATCTTTAATAGTTGCATAGAAAAGGGAATTTCAGCAGGTGTCATTTGTATGCCTGCAGTCAAAATTTCCTCTTCATCAGTACAGTTAAAGCTGCAGGAGCTATACTAGAGTGACCAGGTATAAAAGAGGTCAAGGCTCCTGCAGCTTTAAATGTTGTGTTGAAGAGGGGATTTCACCAGGTGTTGCATGCTTACAAATGACCCCTGCTGATATTTCCTTTTCTATGCAACTGTTAAAGATACAGGAGCCCTGTCCTCCTTTCCATATGGTCACCCTATGATGCAAGCCAGTTCGTGGCCAGTGTTCAACTGTGGTTTAGGAATTCTGACGTAATGCTTAGCCATATGGTTAAATCTTATGCCTGTGTAGAGTCAGTGTGTAAAGGCAAGTCAGTATTGGTCCAAGCTGCTCTGCCCTGTACCTGGTGCTGTTCGTCTTCCTGCAGGAAACAAATGGTAGTGATGATGAGGCAGGTGGGACACTGGGGTTGGAATTACCTGATGATGGAGAGATGCAATAACTACTTGACCGTGTGTGTGTGTGTGTGTGTGTGTGGAATATCACAGCAGGAGAACTAGATAGGAGCATGAATGAAGAAGAGTTTCCTCCTGAGCTGTCATAGCCCAACTAATCAGCCCAGTGAGTAGCCAGTTAGATTGGAGGATGCTTAGATGTTTCCTGAAGATGGCCCATTTCTGTGAAAACTTAAGAGATCCTGGTGAGGATGTAGGGCAACTGGTTGTACTACATTGCTAGCTGGGTCAAGTCTGCAGACCAGGATTCGTCTGTTTCATCTTGGCTTATCTTAGCCAAAAAACACACAGCTTGAACAGTTTCTCTTCTGCCTTGTCAAGTCTTCTCCAAGTTTAGTATGTACTCAGGGGGGCTGTTCCCTGATTCCTCTTGCCCACAATAGGAGTGCCAGTGTGGTGTAGTGGACTGGGAGTTGGGAGATCCAGGTTCAAGTCCCCGCTCGGCCATGGAAACCCACTGGGAGACTTTGGGCCAGTCACAGACTCTCAGCCCAACCTACCTCACAGGGTTGATGTTGTGAGAATAAAATGGAGAGGAGGGTTACATACACTGCCTTGGGTCCCTTGAAGGGAAAAAGGCGGGATATAAATGAAATAAATAAATAAACAAATAAATAATTGCTTTGGGCCGCTTCCCAAACCATTAAGCTCATTTGCTGACGTAGAAGAGTTTTATTTTATTGGGGCTTCTGAAAGGTAGGAACAGGTGTGCACATACAGATGTTCCTACCTAATTTGCCCACCACCCAGGTTGACTTTGGAAAGGACACTTTGCGCTAGAAGTTATATTAATAGCTTGTATTTGGACCATCGGAATGAAAAAGAGGATATTCCCGGAAAAATGAACATTTCGGTCGGAAGCGTTTAAGGACTTGACAGCAAGCCATGCCATTCCAGGTTTCGCTGGAGTAAGCAACAGAGCAGTTGATGGGAAACACCCACCCACCCCACCCGCCGTGTGTGTGCGCTCGCGCCTTGTCCTGAACACAAAGCCTGCCAACTGATTTTATTTAAGTCTCGTTGGGACGCAGCTTCAGGCACTTTCTCCACATGTCGTCTCACCAGTCACTTCATAATCGCCAAAACTACACCCTGGACGACAGGGCGCGTGCGGCTTGTCTCGAAACTAGTCCTCGCATAGGGGCGGGGCGGGGTTCTTTTGCATCTGTCTTTCACTGCAGCTTTACTGTTGAAAGTTATTGCTCTGGGCCTGTTTATGCAGCCGGTGGGGACGGAGGAATCTCTCCCCGGTTAAGGTCAGCTGAGGAGGCCCCACTTCACGTTCCGTCCTTTGCCGAGCCCAGCTTGGTCTCCGCGAGAAGTAAGGTCTTCTCGATATCCTACTCCGGAGTCATGGAATGCCCTTGGATCGTCCCCTTCTGAAGTACCACAAGCCGGTTAAAACCACTCTTTGTTTTCTTTGTTTGTTTGTTTGTTTATTTCTGGTTCTTTAGCTTTGGTTTGTTGCCGCTTTTTGTTGCTGTTCTTGTTGATTTGGGGCTCTTTGTTTGGGTTGAGTTTAATTGTTGCTCTAATGTTGTTCCATCATAAACTAACTCTACGCACGCCTGTACAATACACACACACATACACACACACACATCTCTCTCTCTCTCTCCCTGTATATATTTGCTACATTTGTACCTTGTCTTTCCTCCAAAGGAGCCCAAGGCAGTATACATGACCCTCCACTTCTCCATTATAGCTTCAAAACAACCCTGTGAGGTAGATTGCATGTTTTGAATGTTCCCCATGGGTTGAGCGGGGGAACCCTCCCCACACATAGAAAATTAGCCTGCTAGGGAAGAAGCCCAGACTGAACCCTTCTTCCTGCTGACACACTAGTTTTCTGTTTGTAGGGAATCCCCCTCCGTAGGGGAAGCAGTCAAGCGTACAGCCTCCCCTGCGTGGCATTTTCCAGGAACAATGCTGCCACTTGATCCTGACGCTCAGGGCGATGCCACCACACACATTCGGGCTTCGTGGCCATTTGGCTGGAGAGCAGAATCTGATTTTTGTTTGGAGGTTGCTCTTCCCACAGCGTGGTGTGGGCAAAGCTGTGAGGGTCACAGCTCCAATTCGCAAAGCACGGGCGCCATCTTAGAAGGAAGGTAACCAGCAGCCTGCGTTGCCGTCAGCGCACCCGTTGCAATTGCGCTGGGAAAGTTCGATATCAAAGAGAGCACAGCGAATGTCGTGGTGGACGAATGCATCAAAGGGCTGATATGGGACAAAGAACAGCAGAGAGATGCAACAGGGATTCTGCAGTTTCAGGATCCCTGTGGATGAGAACTAAGATCTCCTTTTTTTTTTTTCCTTTGCAAAGTTGAGAAAAAGGGGGCTTTTTTGGTGCAGCCTTTTCTTCGTTCATGACAAAGCGAAAGATGCAAAAGATAAGGGATTCTGAAATTATCCCAGGTTCGTGTGAATATTCAGGAAAATCAGCAGCAAAACCTGAACATAGAAATCGGTCAAGTGAATCTGATCATTCAAGGGCTGGCCTTCATCAGTTTCGGTACTTTTGGATGAGCGTGTAAACTTAACATACCTGCACTAGACCTGCTGCTTTCGAGGTCTGTCACCTGTACCCCATCCTGTCTTGGTGATCAAGGCTTAGTTTTAGCATCACAAAGAACTCTGGTAAAGGGCTGCTGAGATGCAAATGCAGTCAGGCGCAGAAGTCCCTGCCTTCATGGGTAATAATAATAATAATAATAATAATAATAATAATAATAATTTCTTATAGAATCATAGAATCGTTGAGTTGGAAGGGGCCTACAAGGCCATCGAGTCCAACCCCCTGCTCAATGCAGGAATCCACCCTAAAGCATCCCTGACAGATGGTTGTCCAGCTGCCTCTTGAAGGCCTCTAGTGTGGGAGAGCCCACAACCTCCCTAGGTAACGGATTCCATTGTCGTACTGCTCTAACAGTCAGGAAGTTTTTCCTGATGTCCAGCCAGAATCTGGCTTCCTGTAAGTTGCCCCCATTATTCCGCATCCTGCACTCTGGGATGATCGAGAAGAGGTCCTGGCCCTCCTCTGTGTGACAAACTTTCAAGTATTTGAAGAGTGCTGTCATGTCTCCCCTCAATCTTCTCTTCTTCTTCAGGCTAAATATGCCCAGTTCTTTCAGTCTCTCCTCATGGGGCTTTGTTGCCAGACCCCTGATCATCCTGGCTGCCCTCCTCTGAACATGCTCCAGCTTGTCTGCATCCTTCTTGAAGTGTGGTGTCCAGAACTGGATGCAATACTCAAGATGAGGCCTTAACCAGTGCTGAATAGAGGGGAACCCTTTGGATCGAAGCAGGGAACAACATTAGTACAACAATACAGTATAAATCAAATACATACAATTAATTAAAAGAGTGTATAAAACCAATATAACATCAAAATAACAATGAACACATCTTAAACATTCTTGGTTTAACATCCATCTGGTAGGCCTGCTGGAAAAGACTAGTCTTTAACGCTGTCTCAAATTCAGTGATAGAGTTAAGTTGACGAATTTCCTCCGGCAGGCCATTCCGCAGTGAAGGTCCTCTGGGTAAAAGTTGATGACTTGGCGGGTTCCTAGGCTGGCAGGAAGAGGAAGCAGTCAGTCAGTCATGAATCATGGAGGTATCCTGGATCAAACTGGGAACAGCAGGCCTTGGACCTATATAGCTGTCAGTAGCACATGATTGGCTGTCTGGGTTGCTCTGGTTTCCAGGATCAGGAATCTGCTCCTGGAAATCTAGCTGGTTTCTGGTTTGAACGTTACTTCCTGCAACCCAGTGCTTCAGGGAGGAGGCCATTCTGAGCTTCACCTGCAGAGCTCTTGGTTTGAGATCCACAATTCAGACGTGACAAGGTGGGTCCTATTTCACCCAGAGCCATCCAATCTGCACAGTACAGGCCTAGTTCGCTGCCTCCGTGCAGCTAACAAATCAGCAGGCCTAGAATACATCTACACATGACATGTTGTTTGGACAGCATTTCAATCTACATCATCCCGTGGGGTGGGGAAGAATAAAAATAAAGCTTAAAACAGGCCTCTAGAGAGCTCAGGCAACTGCTGAATGTCCATGTGGCATTTTTTTTTAAAAAAAAAAACCACACAAAACCCTGAAGCCTCGCTCTTTCCAAAGTGGCTCTTTGCATTGCTTGCGTTCTTAGTTACTGTTCCATCTAATATTAGGCAAGACTCAGACCCAAATATGTCTGGCTCCTATGCCACAAAAGCCCACACAGGCTGGCATTTTCTCCTTTTTTTTGGTGCTATGGAAAGTCAGGCATTTTTTTTTATTATTTATTTATTTTTGCTGACTCAGCCTTCTAAAAAGCATGGTATACTTTCTAACAAGAATTACGGATTTCCTGTGCTTGTAGTTAAATTCATAAGCAAGTGTCAGGAACTTTTTTTCCTTTTGTTTTTTTTTAAAAAAGAACCAGCCTGCACAGCTTGTGATGCACCCAGCTGAATGCGGCCTGCCAGATGAATGACACCAGAACCTCAACCCACTTTTTTTTCTCCTTTGCATTCTGGACAGGTAGCTGGTGGAGCTTGCATTGGACTGAGTTTGCCATAAATTGTACAGGTGTGTTCAATCCAGTCCTCACTGGCAAACTTTCTGCAAGACTTAAGTTCACGGGCAAGTAGAATGCAAGATCCAGATTTCTCTCCTCATGGAAATGGCAGCTTCAGAGGAGCAATTTTCATTAGGACCCAACAGATGAAAGGGTTAAACTCCCCCTCCTTGCCTGCTGTGATCCTTTCTCTCTCTCTCTCTCTCTCTCTCTCTCACACACACACACACACACACACACACACACACACATATCTGCTATTTGCTTTTTTAAAACATGTGCAAAGGGCAGGACTGGAACTGTTGGTTGGAAGTTGCAGGGAAATAGATTTCAGCTGCCTTATACTGAAACAAACCACTGGTATTGTCAACACTGACTGGCAGCAGCGGCTCCCCAGGGTTTCGGGTAGGAATTTTCTCAGTTGTTACCTGGAGATGCCGGGAATCGGAGCTGCATGCAAAGGGGACCTTCTGCATGCAAAGCAGGGGCTGTACCACAGAGCCACAGAAGAAATGTCCTAATAGTGAAGGCTACTTTGCCTGGACCAGGCCACCTCGGAGTGGTGGGTTCTCCTTCCCTGGAGGCATTGAAGCTGAGGCTGGGCAGCCATCTATGAAGGATGCTGTGTCTGTATCTTGTGTGGCAGAGCCTGCATTGAGCAGGGGATTAGACAAGGCCAACCTCCCCCAACCAGGTTGGGGAAGGCTGGGTTAGAAGATCTCCAAGGTCCAACTCTGTGAGCCTCTGATTTAAGGTTGAGTCTACTTTGCCTAAGGCCATCCAGTAGGTTCATTACAAAGGCAAGATTAGAACCGGAGACTCCTAAATCACAGCCCAGCCTTTCAGCTCCTCTGCTACAATAGCTTTCAGGCTTTACGCAACGGAGGCTTTCAGCAGTCACCTGGCATTTGACACCCAGGTGCAGGAACGCATGACCCATGGGTGGGGCTGTTATGCCACCACCTACCAAGCAGAGCTTAGGAAAAAATGGAGCTCTTTGGGCTGGGCTTGGGGTGTTGCGTGGGTGTTAATTGTGTGCCTACGCCTTCCAAAATAGAGTCACGTGTCTATCTGTGTGTGGTGGAGCTGGTTGCATAAGCCCGCACCGTGGCTGGCAACTCAGTTGTGCAAAGTGTCCTTTGTGCGGACTCTGATGTGCTAATTTCCATGGTGGGGTGACATTTTGAAGTTATTATGCAATGTGATTTATGTGGCATCTGAAGGGATCCGGCTTACGATGGAGTGGGTGGGGAGGCGATGGACTGCTGTGACGTTTCTGGCCTGCCAGCGATGTCTGATTCACCAAACATGTTGCTCTCTTGGAGCGATCACATGTTGCCCTTTGAAGCAAAGCCATTCCACATGGCTCCCGTGTGCTCACAGTGGGATAGTGGAACGCCTGTCTTCCTAATCCACCCCCCATTTGTATTTCACCGTGTGGCATTGATCACAGCGGCAATAGTTAGGGTCCAGATTCTTCCACTCCTTGCTTCCTGCTTCTCCTGGCCCCATGTTTTCTGAAAGACAGGTTTCAACTAGGGCTGAGCTGCAACAACTTACAAGATTTACACTCCTGCTTTATAGCAGTATTGAAGTGCACTGACAACTGTGGGGGCCTGTAATACACTGACACCAAGAAGGATATAACACCATGGAAGTGGTATATGGTGTCTGTCAATAGGCCCCAACAGTTGTCAGTGTACTTCAGTACTGCTATAAAGCAGGAGTGTAGATCCTGCCTCCATATACCACTTTCATAGTGCTATATCCTGCTTGGTGTAGCTCTGGCACTGGTTTTGCCATCATTTTCGTGAGTGTTTTCAATCTTTCTTTTTTTAAAAAATAAAACAATCCACAATTCTTACAAATATATTTGCGTTGGGTGTTCACTGCCCTTTTGTTTTCCTGGTTAGTGCTGCTTCTCGCCTTGCAACTTTTTTTCCTCTTTGTTACCCTCACTTTGGCCATGGCTAGACCAGGCCTCTATCCCAGGATTGTCCCAGGATCATCCCTGTGCATCCAAATGACACACAGGGGATCCCAGGAGCAGGCAGGGACGACCCCTCCATTTGCCTGGGATAATCCTTAGGTCTAGCTAAGGCCTTAGTTGCCCTCACTTCTTTTTAATCTGGCTGTGCTAACTCACATGATCTAGTTGATGATGACACATTACTTTTAATGTGGTGACATAATGGATGCTCAGCGAACAAAACCACAGGAGTCAACGACAGCCACACAGATTAAATGCCAGTGAGGGCAAAGGAGGTCGAGGGCAGTGAGGGCAGCAAAGAAGACGAGAAAGGCAGTTGATAAAAAGCAACAATAAGGGGGATTAAGGGCTGTCAAAAGGCACTGAAACAACATCAATGTATTTCCACCACCACCACCCAAAGAATTAATTCACTGCATCAAATTTTCTAATTTCAAAATGATTTGAAATTTGTATGCTAAACATGATTTGAAATTAGCAAATTGTTGGTGCCACCCTAGTTGTAAGCATTAGAGAACAATTCTGTGATTTAGAAGAGCTAATTTGTGTAATGCCAGCAAGGATGCTTCAAAATATGGGTCAAGTCTTTCCTTTTTAAGATACTTTGATGGAGGAAATAAAGGTTCTAGCAAATTGCTTGCTCCATCTCTCCAGCAAGAATTTGGCAACTCTGTTTATTTAAGTCTTGAAAAGGCAAACTCTTGGAAAGAATCGCACTGAATTCTTCAAATCCTCTTTCCAAAGCCCCTTCTGTTTAGCATACAAATTGAATTCACTCGATTAGACTTCTAAAATGTTAAAGCTTCCCATCTCAACCAAATTCTGTTCTGGCAAGCAGGCCAAGACCTCGGGCATTGTGTGTGTGTGTGTGTGTGTGTGTGTGTGTGCGCGCGCGTTTTCTGGGGAAACCTGCTCTTGTTGGAGATGTCATCCCAAAGCAGAACAATTTTGCTTTAATTTTGAGATTGATGTAACCAATCCTTTTTCTTAGGATAGTGCGCTGCCCAGCGTTGTTGCTCAGCATCCTCCATCCATTACAGTGCGGCTTGGGAGTTACTCCCTCGCAGGCTCAATTGAAATGAATGGAAGTTGTACGGTGTTGGTTCTTGGCCAACCAAGCTCGTAATATTTGCTTTCCCTTCTTAATGCGGTGTCTTAAGTGGTTGCCAGTCCTTTTCTCCGCAGATGAACGCCAGTGTCATGTACTGGTGTTGTAAATAGCGAGCCACAAAGTTCAAATTTTACCTTGGACACACATTTAGTGGGGGCCTTTTTCTCTAAGGTCTGCCTCAGTACTTCCCTATCTGTAAAGTGTTGGTTCTAACATTGACCTGCCTTACAGGGTTCTGGAAAGGATGAATGGGGGGGATGAATTGATTGACTCTCTCCCCCCTTTTATTTAGTGGCTTTTGTGCAATTCCCAGCAGTGATGACCTTCTTCACAGAGCCCATTTACATTAGTGGGGCTTGTACAGCAGTTGTTTGGGGGTGGCATATACCTGCCTGCCATTTTGCATCTTTAATGGGACGCCCAACCCACTGCCCGAGGCATGGCAAGGCCACCTCTGCAGTTAAGCTCAGCTATCCTCCTCCCTGAAGGCCAGCAACTTGGTTTTGAGAAAATATCCTGGCCTGGCCTGTGTAGAATGTATAGTGCTCTTTCCAGATGCTTTTTCTGGCCTTCTTAACCAACCTTCTGGTGTTTTCCTGTGAAAGAAACTATCAAAACACTTCCGCTGGCACACACGAAGGGTGCTTCTCCTATTTGTCCTGGCTTGGCCCTGTTAATTTCAGGGAAAATGTAGTCCACAAATTCTTTAAAGGGAAGAAAAGACGTGCGGGTGTGTATATCCGTCAGAGTAACAGCCACGTCTTAAGAATGATTTTCTTTTTGTGGTAGATAAGCTCCTTAAAATGTCTGCAAAGTATTCTGGTCCAGATACTGAATTTGTTTGTTTGAAGCCAAAAGCTTTTCTTTAGAAACAGGAACAAAAAAGTAGTTTCTGGCAGAAGGTCAATCAAAATTCTGCTTTGTTCACAGATCACCAAATAATTTGATAATGATCAGAATTGGCAGGCATGGGGACGAAGCCGTCTCTGTATGCCGAGTGCATTTGTTTTAGGCACAACGGCCCTTACAGCAGCACAGCGATTAAGCGGGGGATACTTTGGACACGGAGATCAGCAGTGGGGCAAGTTTCACCTGGTTAATTTCTGTGTGTCGGGTGGCTTGTTAAGGCTACAGGAGCAGAAAAAAGAAAGCCAGCTGGCACCTCTGCTCATGTGGTCTTGTGGGCACAAGACCCCAAGACTTCTGTTAGGGGTGGTCACTTACATTGGGCGGCGCTTCCAATTTTGCAAAGTTTGAAACCTATTCTGCTCTGCCGTTGCTGCGAAGTAGGCCGCTAATGGCTCCCAATTCATACACAGGCAACTGAATCTCGGAGCAGGAAACTTGCACACACAAAAAGGGGGATTTGAACCCAACTCTCAGAGGCCAAGGCCCAGCTGTGTTTGTTGCATAATTCTTTAACTCCCATAGCTACAAAAAGAAATGGATTCTAAATCAGATTCTGAAATTTCATCCTTGTTGAGATGATGATAATAATAATAATAATAATAATAATAATAATAATAATAATAATTCTTTGTTACCCGCCTCTCCCTCCAGATCGAGATGGGGTACAACACAAATGCAAACACCATAAAATACATATAATTAAAGAAGAGGGTCTGGAGAGTTCAAGCCCAGTTGTTGTGTGTCTTGCTTTGTTGTATTCAAGCTATGGCTTGTCGAACCGTGGGTTGTGTGAATGTTAGACAACCCTCACATAAACCTGAAACAGCCATGGATTCTGCGAGGGTTGTTTAATCCTCACATAACCCATGGTCCCTGGTTCGGATGGCATTTCAACTTGTACCCACGGCTTCAGTATTCATAGTTTAAATTTGCAGTGTGTGCAGCATTACATCTAGTTCCTTTACTTGTTCACTTTTCAGGCTTCAGGAACCCTTTCATCTCCTGTTTAGGTCTGCATGTTTATTGCTCATTCTGCAGAAGTAAAGGAAAATATAGAATGTGGTCATTGACAAGGCTTGAAATCATCTCAAAAGCCAAGAGAATAGTGGCTGGGTGGGTGGGAAAGGGGGGTTTTGAGTTACAGGTGCCATTGATTGCTGTACTCCATGTCACCCCCCAAGACTAGTAGAAGCAAAATGGTGGAAACTATCAATTGGCATCATGTAAACAGGCTGCAGAGTGCAGTTTGGTGCAGACTTTGGATTCTGCCTTGGCCAGTTCTCCCCCCACCCACCGGCTATCTTTCTTGCATTCAGTGCTGGGCTGAGCTCAATCCTGCTATAGCATCTGTGTTTTAATTCAGAAGAGCTTTAATTCTGGGCTCTAGAGTGGCTGTCACCCAAACTCTCCTAACACTGTTTTATAAAAATGCTCCTGCCCCCCCTCAAATAAAACACATCGTACCATAGAAATAGTATTTGTCTTTCACTCCGTGCAAAGGAACATGAAACGTAATAGGAGGTTAAATGCAATATGCCTTTATTTCTAAAACAAGACCATCGTTCTCCAAGTTAAACAAAAAACAAAAAACACAGCGCTCAAGAGAGCATATTTGATAAGACAGATTTATTTCTGGGCTAAGCAGGTGAAATTCCTCTGCAGTGCACAGAGTTTATGTCCCTTCCTTCCTCTTCCAGCTGTTATGTAATGGGAGTGTTGCAAACTGCTTTCCTTTCTCCTCGTGAAAGTAGAGGATTCAAAACTTTAACCTCACCAAACTTTCTAGGCAGAATGGGTGATATTTTATTTTAGTTTTATTTAAAACATTTCTCTACTGCCCTTCAGTTCAAACTTACCAGGGCAGTTTACAATATTTATATTTAAGGTAATCAATAAACGTAGCCTTAAAAGTGACAATGTCTGGTAGCTACAGTGAGATTTTAGAATGTTTTTAAGGGTGCACTCCTAATCTCAAGGGGGTGAGGGTTAGGGTGCACATCGTTAAATATGTGCGGGCAATTTTTGTGCACGTTCAGATTACTTCTTACCATCCAGCAGGCCGTTTTAACCTCCTGTAATAGCTTCAGTTTTGTGTTGTTTCTACAGCATGTAAAACTTTACAGTTTGCAGCTTGTATTACACTCTGGTTCAACAACAACCCACACTTAACTACTGAGTGTGGGTTAGTGTGTTTTGTGAAGCCAGTCACTGTTTATTGACTGTGACTACAAAATCAGGGCCGGCAGTTCTTTGAAAATGAGGAGTACAAGGAAGGATTCATTTGGCTCAGATTTGCAATTTGGCATGGGGACTCTTAAACCTGGTTTATTTCCACGAACTCCATTCGTTGTCCTTCCTCCGAGACGTTTCCCTCCTATTCGAAGAACTGCCTCCAATCCTCCTTCAGTAGCTCATGTCAAGTTTTGCAACCCCCAGCTAATTGTGCAGACAAAATAAAGCATGTCAAGTCAGTAAACAAACACCTAATTGATGTACAACCGTATGATTGGTCCTAGTTTCAAACACTGACATTTCTGATCATGGAAACTTCCAGATCTAATTACATTTTCCTAAAGGAAAACAAAATGTGGTGTCTGTTCAGAATCTACTCCTGGAATCGTGTGTGTGTGTGTGTGTGTGTGTGTGTGTATTAGACAACATTGTCTATAGATCTGGCCTGGTGCATCTTCAGGTGAAGCGCTATTTGCTGTGCACATCTGGGTTATTTATTTATTACGTTTCTGTACTGCCCAATAGCTGAAGCGCTCTCTGGGCAGTTCACAAGTTTGGAAATTACACTTTACAGATCTGTGTTCCTTCCGGCTCAACTGGGAAGACTTTGGGGAAAAATTATCGCCAAGAACACAGTGTAGCTTTGCTTACAATTTCCCTTTTTAAAAGTGCTTCCATTATTATTATTTTTTAAAAAATTGAACTCCGGCTGTTGTTGTTTTAAATGATAGAATGTTGCTGTTAAAACAACAACCCATATTTGTTGTATTTTATTTAAACTTTCCCCAATGCCAACTGATGGTGGTGGTAATATACATCAGCTGTTCTGTGTCTGATGCCTTGTAACTCTTGGCAAGAGGAAAGGACATCAGCTTCCCTCTGTGTCACTGCCCAGCGCCGTGAGTTTGATCTATCCACCCACCTTTTTCTAAGTGGGAAGCGAGTCGGCAGTTTTTCCCAGGCTTTGAGAAAGCTGTGTATCTACTTCTCAGCCCCGCGATCACTGCTGGCCTCTTGTAAGACGTGTCCTCGTTTGCCCTCCATGCTCAGATATTTGCAGAACAGAGAAAGGATTATGTTCCTACTAGGATACTTGATACAGGGCAGGCAAGTTCATTCTCTCGCTGTGGCTCTTTGCCAGGGCCGTATTGTCCTTCTGCGTTCGGCTACTACATTTGCTGGAGAAAGCTGTGTTCATATGGAAATGCTGTTAGCAGAGCGAAATTCAGCATTGCAGAAAGCTGTGGCCAAGCGCAAGCTCCTAAATGACGTGTCAAGATCTTTCCGTTTTCTTACTTGTTTGCTTCACACACACCCCTGTCTTGAGCGACTTTGGAATACCTTCATTACATTTGATATTACCTGTTTGTGTGATCAGTGATGCTTTTTGAGCATGTTGTCATGTCAACTGAAGCTATATTAAAAGGGGGGGGGGAGACGAAACCAGTCTTCCCTAGAAACAAATTCCTCTTGTGTTATAGAGGAATGTGTTGTGTTACACATTGATAAACTCGCGTAGGAATACATTATTCTGCACAGACTTTTGCTTCCCTTTAAAGGCACTGGAGTCAAACGGCTGTTGGGTGCTGCCCGTCCACCCAGGCGATGTGGAGAGAAGACAGGTCCGTTCCATACTTGCTGCAATGATATTTGATTTTCCCGATGTCTGGAGCAAGCTGCAGAGAGAGGGTTGACAGCTGACCGGAAAAAATTAAAATAAAAACAGCCTATTCTTGTGCTTTCAATAACAGCTTGATGTGCGGAAATCGGCAGTTGAACTTTTTCACAGCGGCCGTGCCTTCAAATGTGTGTGTATTAAAGGGGAAATTAAAGTGGATGGTTGGAAAATGGTCAGGCCTATCTCTGTTAATTTTGTTAAGTTTCCAAGGGGCATTTAGTTGGCCGCAAAGTGTTGGCAAAATGCTAGACTTGGGCCATGGCTAGGCGATGGCTTATCCCAGGGATCGCCCCGGAATCATCCCTGTGCGTCCACATGACGCACAGGGGATCCCGGGAGCAGGGAGGGATGATCCCTTCATTGCCCTGGGATTTTGCCCTACCCTTTTAGCCCAGTTTGGCCCTTTTGGCCCGCGGTCCCGGGCTGATCCTGAGACTGCAGACCATGTGTCGCGGTTTGTCCCAACTGAGGTGTGAAAAAGCCTGAGGAACCCCTCCCCTCAAAAGAGTGGGTCTTTATTTCAAGTCCTGCCTGTTGAGCTATTCCAGTGACCTGGTTCAGCCAGCTTTGAAGTCCACTTATTAATATTCCTGCAGTAGAACTCTCAAGCTATTTTTTTCGGCGTCAGTGAATTAGGGAAGCAATACTTTAAGGCACCAGGACAAAAACAAAACAAAAAACCACACCTTTCAAAATGAAGATGGAAGGTGGCTCCATTGCTCTGGAGCAATGATGTCCAATCAGGATGCATTTTGGGAGGAGATGCACTGGAGACTAGACCTCTGCTTCCCTGAGAAGGTCCACTTTGCATGCTGGGAACCAATGGCCTATATTGATTTTATATCACTCTTACGAGGGCAGGGAACATTTAGTCCGGTTCTAAACCTGCCTTAATTGCATATGGTCAAACTCTATTGGAATGTGAGCATGAGTGTTGCCTCCCCGGTACGTAACGAATGGAAACGACATTGTTCCAGATGTCCTCCTGTTCCATTTGTCATACATCCCGGGAAGATCTATGTATCTCTTGTGCAATTACTTTTTCATAATATGAAGGATGGACCTGCCGTATCTCATGGGTTGGACTGTGGTTGGGCAAGGGCTGTTCACATGTTGATGGGTGTCCACCCACAAATTACAGCACTGGCACCCTGTAATTGCTTAGAACCAGGCAATTTATGTGACCTCTTATATAACAGGCCCAAACAATCCAGCATAAACAATAGTAGTTTCTCCAGCCTTCCCACCATCCACCCAACCAGGATATATATATATATATATATATATATCTCCCGCCTCTCCATTTTGATCGAGGCGAGTTCTTTTTATAGTTGTTTAAATAGAAGCAGTGTTTGTTTATTATTTAAAATATTTCTTGGCCTCCTTTCAGGGTAGAAGTCCTCCCAAGGCGGCGTCCAGAATAGAATACCTAAAAACAGTTAAAATATTAAAAGCGATAAAAACATAGACACAATAAAATAGCTCTAAAAACCACAATAAAACCAGAACCAACAGCAGTGGCAAAAGCAGCAACAACAATAATCATAACATGAGAAGGTCAAAGTAAAATAACGTGTTTTTTTTACTAAATAAAAATAAATCATATTTTAATCACTTTATTATCCTTTATTATACAACCAGTCCACCACTTAAAAGCAAACAAACAGCCAAGTCATTTTACGTATTACCCTCCCCTTTTTTGAGAGTATGCAGGTAAACTCCAGTTGCTTTGAAAACCTGAATATTGATTCCAGCCATTGTGCATTACTGATTTTCTTACATTTGGAAACCTATAAATAAAAAAATGGGGTCCCCCCTCCCGTGTGTGGTGCCGTTCTCCCGTTAAATTAGGTTGCTGAAAAGGAATTCTCTGGTGAAGGGAGCAGAAATGGTTTTGGGTTTTTGTGTGTGAAAGGACTTGTGAGCTTGATTCTGGTACTGATAATCACAAATTCCTGGGCTGAGCATTTGCTTAGAAGCGCCTTGCTGCTTAATTCTTAGTGTATGTCTGCCTGCCTGAGCCACTATTTGGCTCCTGGCTCCAGTTGCTGGATCTTAGGTTTCTAATAAAAAACTAAGTATATATTCCACAAGCCTGACATCTGCCCACCTCTGGCCAAGATAAAGCAGAGAGGGGTAAGATGGCCCAAGGCTTTAAGAAGTGATGAGAGAGATGGTGACCCAGAAGAACATAAGAAGCACCGTGCTGGATCACACCAAGGCTTCATCCAGTCCAGTTGTTGACCAGGAGCCCACAAGCAGGACATGGGCCTCCTGTCCGTGTTTCCCAGTATATAAGCTTACGGCCTCTGATACTGGAGGTTGAATATAGCCATCAGGACTAGTAGCCATGGACAGCCTTCTCCTCCAGGAATTTATTCAACCCCCTTTTAAAACCCTCCAAATTAGTGGCCATCAGTACATCTCGTGGTAGTAAATTCCATATTTTAACTCTGCACTGTGTGAAGAAGTCCTTCCTTTTATCTGTCCTGAATCTCCCACCCATCAGCTGCATGGGATGACCCTGTTGGGTTCTAGTATTATGGAGGGGCACACTGTTTTTATCTCCTGCCTGGATTTGGCCAGGACTGACGCAAACTAGTAGTAATATGTACTGTTTTATAAAACATTTGCTTGTTTGCCCTTATTACTTTATATGCTGCTGGTTATCAGGTGGGTTTTGTTGCTACTCTGCCCAAAAAAAAGGAAAGGAAAGAAAAGAAGAAATTCAGAAATTAAAAATGTGCTGGTATGCTCACAATGTGACAAGTAGGGTGCCTTCATATCACCTCACGATATCTCTGTTTCAGCAGTATAGGCTCCTAGAGTCTGCCTCCTCCCACATGCTCCACTACAATCTCTGAGGATGCTCCCTTAATGATAACATCTTCATATTGGCATCACATAGCAAGGGCCTAAAGAGAGATGCTCTCTGTGGCTGCCTTCCAATTATGGAACACCTCCCCACTACAGAGGTACACACTTCCAAGCCGGAACACCTTTCAGGTGCACTGTAAGACTCCCTGTTTGGGGCTGGCCTTTTAGACTCACAGTGAAGCAGATAATGGGGTGGGGAGATTTTCCACGAGGCTTTTGATGTGGTAATAAGACTCACAGCTGGTCCAATGCTCTGTTTCAGAGTCCAGCCAGATGCCTCTGGAAATTCACAAGCTGAGCATAAAAGCCACACCTCTCTCCCGTTGTTTTAGTATTTTGCTGTCAACATGGAGGTTCCATTGAGCTACCTTGGCTGTTGGTAGACGTTTACCTTCATGAGTTTGACTCATTTTTTTCAAAGCCATCTTAGCTAGTGTTCAGCACCAAATCTTGTAGCAGTGAATTCCACAGATTAATCTAGGAACACAGGATGCTGCTTTATATGGAGTTAGACCATTAATCTATGCAGCCTGTATTGTCAACAGTAACTGGCAGCAGGCCTCAGACAGGACTTTTTCTAGCCCTACCAGGACATCCTGGGGATTTAAATTCAGAACTTCTGCAGGCAAAGCAATTGCTCTACCACTGAGATATACCTCCCCATCCCATTATGCATTCTGTGATAAAGTACTTCCTTTTGTCAGTTCTTAATGTACCGCTAATTGGGTGACCTTGAGTTTTAGCATTATGAGGTTTGAGAATCTCTCATGAGTTCCAGCATTTATAATCCATTCACTTTTATGATCCTGAACGGTTAGGGTGTCGGGTAACATCCTGGGCCATCTGGAATTGGGTTGCATTGAAATCACGTTGTGGTTATGGCAAAACTCTTCCTGATCTCTGGCTTTAAGAAAAATGACAGAAAACTGTGGAGCGAAATCGACAATTTCCAATAGTGTGACTTTCTTATGGATTTAAAATGTGTGTGCGGTGGGGGGACCTCTCCTTTCCCATCTTTGGGATGCGTACTTTTGTTTGAACTAAAGCTAATATGGAACAGATTTTAACGCTGTGGCTAATTCCTTTCAATTGAGCCAGTGTTGGCAATTATGAAATAGGCTAGACATTGGCAAGAGCTTAAGGAGTAATTACAGGCTTCCTAAATCTGCAGAGTATAAATAATTACAGGTTTAAAAGTGTTATTGTGAGCTGCAATTTATACCGATTTTTTGGTTTGTTTTATCTTCGTCTTTTGAAGCTGTAAAGCACAAATCTTTTCAGGACCAGTGTAAATACTTGAGGTTTTGGGGATGGTGCATCTTTTGGATGATATAGATATAGGGAACAATCAGAAGGGAAGTTCTGAAGCACACATCCCATTGAATTGCTTTCCCCTGACTAGAAGTCAGTCTAGTCAGCCACTTTGGGCCCAACTAAAGTATAGCTTCCAAATCATGGGAGGTACTGGTTCCTCTCTATTCGGCCCTGGTTAGGCCTCATCTAGAGAATTCCGTCCAGTTCTGGGCTCCACAATTCAAGAAGGACGCAGACAAGCTGGAGTGTGTTCAGAGGGCAACCAGGATGATCAGGGGTCTGGAAACAAAGCCCTATGAGGAGAGACTGAAAGAACTGGGCATGTTTAGCCTGGAGAAGAGAAGATTGAGGGGAGACATGATAGCACTCTTCAAATACTTAAAAGGTTGTCACACAGAGGAGGGCCAGGATCTCTTCTCGATTATCCCAGAGTGCAGGACACGGAATAACAGGCTCAAGTTAAAGGAAGCCAGATTCCAGCTGGACATCAGGAAAAACTTCCTGACTGTTAGAGAAGTCCGACGGTGGAATCAGTTACCTAGGGAGGTGGTGGGCTCTCCCACACTAGGGGCCTTCAAGAGGCAGCTGGACAACCATCTGTCAGGGATGCTTTAGGGTGGATTCCTGCATTGAGCAGGGGGTTGGACTCGATGGCCTTGTAGGCCCCTTCCAACTCTGCTATTCTATGGTTCTATGAAAGTCATTATAAATCCAGGCACGTTTTGTGTCTAAATTAATGGCCTGGTGGTTGGCTCTTCCGGGTTACAGAGCTGAGGGATAATGGAAGATTACACAGTTATTTATTGTGTGTGTGTGTTTTCTGTAGAGAATTTGAAGGTCTAGTTAAACCTCCTGTGGTTTTTTTTTTAAATCAAGGACAGTGTAACAACCGGCATCACTCGACTTGTGTGCTTAGACTAGGCTTGAAAAATAATCCCTCACCTAGTTGTCTTCAGTGAGTCAAGCAACTGCTCAAGGCAACTTTTGCAAACTGGAACTTAAGTGTGTGTGTGTGTGTGTGTTGTCTTTCAGGTCATCAGCGTGACACAAATGACCAGCAAGTCTAATATATGTATAGGGCAAGTGTAAATACTTGTGTTCCGGAGATGGTGGATCTTCTGGATTCTGTAGATATAAAGAAGAATCAACTAGGAAGAGTAGTATAGTAACCTTTTTTTTTTTTTTTGGGAGGATTAGTAACTTTGCGGATTTCTTTGCAGGTATAATTTAGTGGTGGTGTCCACAAGTGCTCCCCCATTTGAAATTGGAACAATATTCAACATGTAGCTATTTTAGTTTGGATTTAAAAATAAATAAATTCAAGATTGTATACAAAACCTCACATGGGTCTCTTCTGTCCCCCTCTCAATTAAATGATAAAAGATATGGAGATTCTATACCACTGCAGTTTTAATGATGTGTTCAATGTTATGTCAGCCATATCTTTTCTTAATGCACTATATTTGATTCTCTCCACCCTCCAATAATCCAAGGAGATTTCATTCCAAGATGTTTTAGAAAGCCTTTTGGCATCCACATTTGTTAGATAAATTGGTTTGTAATTTGAACAACGCATTAGAACCTTGTCGGGTTTGAATACCGGAATATTAATTTCTTCAATTGAGATAGTTGTCAGAGTACCTTAGTATTTAGCAGCGAAAGCTGTTGGTTCCGATGTCCATGGGGTGCTTAATCCGTGCCGGGTTTCAGTCAGAACTCTAAAGGAGCTTTGCATCTTGGATAGCTTCTTTGGAGTCCTGACTGAAACCCGGAATGGATCTACGGCTGCACTTACACTTACACTGGAGCCTCCACTGGTATTTAGTAATTAAAATGCAGTACATAGTAGGGGTGTGCACGGACCCCCCGCTCCGCTTCACTTGCAGATCCACCATTTTCCGGATCGGGCCGCTCCGCCCCGCCCCCGCTCCGCCCACTTCCGCTCCGCTCCGCTCGGAGCTCCGGATCCGGAGCTCCGTTTTTCCCCCCCCATAGGCTTGCATTGAAAGCTAAAAAATTATACAACTTTTTTTCTGTTCAAGTTAAAAACCTCACGTTTGGCACCATGACACCTCATGGGGGTATACACACGCACGCCAAGTTTCAAAGCAATCCCATCATCCCCTGATTTTTGGGGAATTTTTGAAAATCGGGCACCCCATTCACACCCCTTTCCATAGCTCCGTCAATTTGCACGTTAGAAACCTCAAACACGCCACCATGAAAGCTTATCCAGGGATACATACGCACGCCGAGACTCAAGGCAGTCCCATCATCCCCTGATTTTTGGGGAATTTATGAAAATTCAACACCCCTTTCCATAGCTCCGTCAACTTTGCACGTTAAAAAAAAACCTCAAACTCACCACCATGACAGCTTATCCAGGGATACATATGCACGCCGAGACTCAAGGCAGTCCCATCATCCCCTGTTTTTTGGCGGGGCTTAAACCTGCAAAATTTGGAACTTCCAAAACTCCAAGTGAGCGCAGGAAGGACTTCTCCCCTGAGTCAAAGCCACACACACACAACATCCCTGCGAGGTGGGCAGGGGAGGAGGGAGGGAAGGCAGGCAGGCATGCAGCTGGCATTTCTGGGGGCATAAGGAAGTGAGCCAAGGATAAGCCAGTAATGCATATAAAATGGAATAAATCAATAAATAAACGAAGGAGGGGTGGAATTAAAAGCAGCAGTGTTGCTCAATAAACAGCAAGAAGATTTTTTTTAAAAAAGGCTATATCTGTCTTTTACCAGCAATAGGGGGACGTGCCCGGGGGAGGGGGAAGCAGCTGCCAGTTCAACTCAAGACAGCCACCACCAGCTCTGAGATTGAGAAGTAAACGCTCACTTCAACTCATAACAGGCATCGCTCCACCACTAAGAAGTAAACGCTCACTTTGACTCATAATAGGCATTGCTCCACCGTTTTACTCTCTTTGGAAGGCTCTAATGGCCTTCCAGTGCAGGAGAGAGTGGAGGCACGTCCACGATGAGATGCCCTAGGGGAGCTCATCCCCTTGCACCACATCTTTTCAGTTGTTCCCCAAAGTTAGGGTGGGGAGCAGTGCTGTGTTTCTATCTCTTATTCTTGGCTTAGTATATGATTTCAGGTTGTGTTTGTGCATTTGGTGGGGCTACTGTTTTAAAAAACACTGGGAAAAGCCCGTTCAGATGAAGAAAGAGAAGTTTCCCAGAATCCCAAGTTACCCGTTTTGCCTATGCCCTCCTCTAACTTTGGGATCATGTGATCATGACCGGGAGCTGACTCTGCCCCTCAGCCCTTTGAAAAAGGTATTTTTCCCGCCGATTTTTTAAAAACTTCTAGCGCGCGACCCGTACGACGCAGAAAGTTGAGAGTAGTCTCAAAATGACCCCCATCCACGACTCTCTGTGCACAAGAATTTTCAGAACGATAGCTTAAAAACCAACCCAGTTATGCCCAAGTCTTTCCCTCAATGCAATCCTATGGGCGAAAAGCCGAAAACGCCGTTTGAGCCGCGCGGTTGACCCGATTTTCAAAAATATATAGCACGCGACCCGCACGACGCAGAGAGGTGAGAGTGGTCTCAAAATGACCCCCATCCACGACTCTCTGAGCACAAGAATTTCCAGAAAGATAGCTTCAAAAAGAACGTAGTTATCCGTGATTATTTGCCGCAATGCAATCCTATGGCGAAATGTTTTCAAGATGGCGACCGGAGCGCTCCGCCTGAACTAGGAGCTCCGAAAAATGGTCGCTTCTCTTCGCCTTGCTTCTAGGGGTCCGCGGTCCGCTCCTACTCCGCCTCTGGGTAAGGCGGAGCAGGCCAATCCGCTACTGCTTCTACGCTCCTAATTGGAGCGGATCACACCCCTAGTACATAGGGTGCATCCTGTCTATAATATTTGGATGATACATACCATCACATGCCATAGAATCCTTCTCACTCCCGGGGCGGGGGTCTGAAATGTGTTGAATCTGTACACATTCTAGAAAGGTGTGTGTGTGTGCGTGTGCCATTCCTATGTGACTACATTCCATAGTAAATGTTTGGATGTGTGGATTGATTTTCATGTGTGGGTGCTCTTAAATGCCACCTCAAGTTTCATATGGGAAGGAACAGAGACTATGTGAGAGACTACACCACCACCACTAGCACGCACCTTTTGAATCATCTATCTGATTCTAGGAGGTTGCCTTGGAATCACAAGATCCGTACGGTCTGTGTGTGAGAGAGTGAGTGAGTGAGTGTCTTTAAATGTCATGAAATGGGAATGAGAGGCTGACATTGGAATGTTGAAAGAATAAAGATGCACTGGTGCCTCTTCTGCAAGAGATTTCTGAAGATTTCTACAAGCAAAAGTGACAGCAGTGCCCTGCCAAGTTTACTGAGCCACCCTCTTTAGAGCCGAAAGAGATGCCACTGCTATAGAAAGGTCACACAAGAGGTGAAAGGAAAAACCTGACACTTGCACACCCAGGTCAGCAGCCCTTAAAGTCTTCTGGCTGATGGTTGGAACCAGACAAGCTGGAGCGTGTTCAGAGGAGGGCAACCAGGATGATCAGGGGTCTGGAAACAAAGCCCTATGAAGAGAGACTGAAAGAACTGGGCATGTTTAGCCTGGAGAAGAGAAGATGGAGGGGGACATGACAGCACTCTTCAAATACTTAAAAGGTTGTCACACAGAGGAGGGCCAGGATCTCTTCTCGATCCTCCCAGAGTGCAGGACACGGAATAACGGGCTCAAGATAAAGGAAGCCAGATTCCAGCTGGACATCAGGAAAAACTTCCTGACTGTTAGAGCAGTACGACAATGGAATCAGTTGCCTGGTGAAGTTGTGGGCTCTCCCACACTAGGGGCCTTTAAGAGGCAGCTGGACAACCATCTGTCAGGGATGCTTTAGGGTGGATTCCTGCACTGAGCAGGGGGTTGGATTCAATGGCCTTGTAGGCCCCCTTCCAACTCTACTGTACTATGATTCTATGATTCTATGAATGTGCTTCTCTCTGTTTCTGTTCCCCAGGACAACTAGCTATCTGGCTGGAGAAGCAACCATTCTGTTGTTGTTCCTCTGCCTGATAAGAACATAAGAGCCTTGATGGATCAGACCAGAGGTCCATCTAGTCCTGCATTCTGCTCTCAGTGGCCAGCCAGCTGCTGTGGGAAGCCCCCCCACCCCCAAGCAGGACATGAGAGCAACAGCCTCCTGGTAGTGGAGGTAGCACATAGCCATCAGGACTAGTCTGATTCAGCTCTTTGTATGTTCTTATGTTCTTGAGTTCAACTGAAGCTGCCTTGCATGGACAGGAGAGGTAGTGAGGAGTTTTTGCTGGTTGCCTTACATTTTCCAGGTTGTTCCTTATCAAGAGGTTTGTCAAAGTCCAAGTCTGAATTCCTTCTGGAAGAGGTCTTAAGTCTGATCTTTCAGGGTTAAATAGATCTGGGATAAATTGAACAGGGTGTTTTGTGTGTGCTTCTCTTCTATTTAAACTACCGTATTTCTTTGATTGTAAGACGCCGTCGATTGTAAGACGCACACTAATTTCAGTACCACCAACAGAAAAAACAACAACCCTAAGACACACCTGCGATTCTAAGACACACCCCATTTTTAGAGATGTTTATATGGGGGGAAAAGTGTGTCATAGGGGCCTTCCTAGACGAGGCCTTAGCGCGCCTTCTGTCCCGGCTTCCCTGCTGTGCGTCCAGATGACGCACAGGGGAATCCGGAGGCAGGCCGCACTGAGGCCTGGTCTAGTGCGCCATAAGCCAATGCGCTTATGGCGCGCCTTTTCCCCAGCTCCGGCCTCAGGCCGGAGCTGGGGAACGTCTAGGGACTTCCGCAGCTTTTCGCGGCTCCTCGCTTACTCGCGAGGAGCCGCGAAAAGCTGCGGACCGGGCACAGCGCTCATAGGAGCGCTGTGCCCATCGGCGGGGGGGGGCGAAGGCTGGGAGGGTGGGTGGCACGGGGGGAGGGCGGGTGCGATCACGCCGCGTGCCGCCCGGGCAATGCCTGGCATGGGGCGGCATGCCGCCCCATGCCAGGCATTGCCCAGGCGGCGCACGGCGCAATCGCACCCGCCCTCCCCCCGTGCCACCCACCCTCCCAACCTTCGCCACCCCCACCCCCGTAAAAATAATAATAAAAAACCCCTTACTTTGTCCGCTGTCTTCGGGCCGCACCCGGCCCCTTTAAAATAAAAAAAAATGGCGGACGACACAGGGCTTCCGTCCTCCCTGCGTCTCCGCCGTCTGTAAGCCTGGGGGAGGCGCGCTAACGGTAGCGCGCCTCAGCCCTGCCTCCCTGCCGGCATAAGCCGGCAGGTGTAGTAAGGCCCTTAGAATCAAAGAAATAGGGTACTATCCAACTTGTTCTCTTCGGCAGGATAGGGCAGAAATTGTACCAAATAAATCCTACCTTAGTTGAGGTGAGAGATTAAGATTTAGATGATATCAACTTCAAGAAGAAAGCACGTGTTAACAGTTTATAGATCATTGGGTTGTATCCAGTGTTATTCCGGCAGGCCTATCCAGTGAAATTTTAGAATGTTTTTAGAATGTTTTAAGGATGTTTTAATCATGTATGCTATGTTTTAATTAGTTTTTTATGTGTTTTATATTCATTGTTGTTCCCCGCCTCGATCCAAGTGGAGAGGCGGGTAAGAAATAAATTATTATTATTATTAGTCCTACTTAGAATAGACTCATTCAAATGCAAAGGACTTAAGTTAGACTACTTTGGATACAGCCCAGTTGATTCAGCCTAGCATTAAATTAAAGGAAAGCACACATTAGTATTTTGCAAATGGCAACAATGATGCAGAAAGCTAAGGAGCGTGTGTATTACAATTATTCCACAAATGCTTGCCTATTGAGACATTGGCATTTGAAGTGTGTAGTTTGCAGCTCAGTTAGTTGCTTTGCATGAAATAGGGTGACCCTGTGGAAAAGAGGACAGGGCTCCTGCATCTTTAAAAGTTGTATAGAAAGGGGAATTTCAGCAGGTGTCATTTGTATGCATGCAGCACCTGGTGAAATCCCCTCTCCATCACAACCGTTAAAGCTGCAGGAGTCCCTCCCACTTTTGTATCTGGTCACTCTAGTATAGCTCCTGCAGCTTTAATGGTTGTGATGAAGAGGGCATTTCACCAGGTGCTGCATGTATAACAATGACACCTGCTGAAACTCCCTTTTCTATGCAACTGTTAAAGATACAGTAGCCCTGTCCTTCTTTCCATAGGGTCACCCTACATAAAAGTCCAGTTTTGCACTTCCAGGTGTTGAGGTTACTTCCAAAAGAGGGTTACTGGAAGTCCTTGAGCTTCAGCCACTTTCTCTCCCCTTTCTGTCTTGGCATACAGTGTACAAATCTTCTCCAGCAACAAGTTGTGGGAGCTGAGCTCAGTGAAGAACAAAGGATATTTCTGTTCTCTTTGTAGAAAAATGTTGTTTTTCAGTTACATTATAACCCCCCTTTGAAATGGGCATGTACTGACAAGCTGTTTTACACATGGTGACCCCAAAGTGATTTTCTTTTTTAAGAATGAGAATTACAGCATAATTTAGGGTAGAGCAGATCAGTGCCATAGCTGGGTAGTAACAAGGAACAATTTCCAAGGGAAGGCTAATGACCCATATAAATCTTGTTTTAATGTATATTCTTCATTATTATGACCACGCGCACACACACTCACAACGTACATAATGCATATCAAAAGGGAAAAAGAAATAACGATCGGAAAATACTTCTTAGTCTTGCACATTTAATCTACTTAAACATGAATTAGTTAATGTAGGAGGATTGTTTCATATCCTGTCCTATCTCATGTGCTCAGGGCAGGTTGCAGCATTTGAAAATGGCAAGCAGAAATGTAGATGAAAATCCCGATTCACTCCCACATCAAGGAGGGAATCTACACACAGTCTTCGGGGCGCCTGGAGTGCGCCTGCAGTGCGCCCCGAAATCGATGCTGTAGACAGTACCTTAAGCGTTCCAAGAAGAGGAGGAGGAGGCAGCCCCGCATCACCCCTCGCGGGGACGGGGTGAAGAGTTGCCGGGCCCGGGGGCTTCGCCGGGGAATCGGCTGCGTCCTTGGCGCCACCCACCTGCCCGCCGGCCTCCTGTTGCTGGCGAAAGAGCCACCCGGGCCCACCCGGGTCGGAAAGCTCAGCCGAAGAAGCCACCGCCAGCTTCTTCCGCCAAGCTCTATGACCCGGGTGGCTCTTTCGCCGGCAACAGGAGGCCGGCGGGCAGGTGGGCGGCGCCAAGGACGCAGCCGATTCCCCAGCAAAGCCCCTGGGCCCGGCAACTCTTCACCCCGTCCCCGCGAGGGGCGATGCAGGGCCGCCTCCTCCTCCTCCGCCTCTTCTTGGAACGCTTAAGGTACTGTCTACAGCATTGATTTCGGGGCGCACTGCAGGCGCACTCCAGGCGCCCCGAAGACTGTGTGTAGATTCCCTCAAGGATGACATGAGTTCAACCCAGGAAACCCAAAAAGCGGTTACAAAGTATCAAACCATCGTTAATTTTTTTTAAAAGCCTCTGGATGATATTTGGGTTCTGATAATGGTGATTTCTTATGGTCATCTCCTCTGATCATCTTAGATATAGGAAGTGAGGCCAAGTAGTTTTGGCTTTTAGAGGTCAAACTCAAAACCAGTACCTTTCAGGTCTACTCAGAAGCTTGTTGTGATTGGAAAGACAGTCTCCAAAGATCTGATCGCTCTTCTTTCCATTAATGTAGAAGACTAAATGCTTAAAAGCATTTGACGTGCATGAACGCTCTAGTGTACGTCTGAATTCACAACTTATCTGTGTGTGTTTGGATTTTTTCATACACAATTTTACATAATGGGAGAAATAGAGCAAATCACGTAACATCAGTCCGACCCTGGAATGGTTATCTACTGGAGAAGGACCTCTGTGCTTGCAGCATAAAAGCAAAATTAGGACCTCAACATGTAGCCTGTGGCCCAAAATACCCTTAGCTGAGTCTCTGAGAGCACTGTATTACCACTATAAATCAGACTTCAAACTTATGGAATCAACCTTTTTTTAGCAGAATCCTTAGATGCACTGACTCGTGCCGGATGCTAAAGACATTCACTTAAAATTAAAGAATTTAGAGCCCAGGAATATAACAGAACTGAGCAGAACTCACAATCCTTCCACACAAAAACCCAATCATGGTTACCCCAAGCTTTCTTAATTTCAGTAGTATTGTTTATACTCCCAGAGGGGAATAATTTTGTTACTGCTTTTGTTAAACATTTGGGAGTCAGAAATCTTTGCTAATCTACTGCAAGTCACCCAGAGACCTACCAGTACATCCAGAGGTTGATTAATTCATTGCATCAGAGATGACTAGAATTTAAAAAAAACGTTGCAAAACTATCCACAGGGATTTTGATTCTTATGGCAAATAACACTTGACAATAGAATATATGGGAAAACTTTTCCTGCTGCTATGGATAGAGCTCCCAAAATACGAACAATCCATAAAAAATTATGAATAGATGGCAACCCTTCAAGTAGACGTCTTCTATTTTAAGGTAGGTGGATAACCGGTTTAAGGTCCATGGGGAGGAACCCTAAGGAAGTTTGCAAAAAAGGAAAATGTTGAACCAAAGCACTTACATTCCACCCTGTCAAGTCAACTTTTTAAATGCTTTTAACTAAGATATTTTGGGTTTTTCCCCCTGTTTTTAAATATTTAACTGTGAATGTTTTGTATTTTTATTTTGTCAACTGTTTCAACATGTCTTTTTGGATACAGTCAAGAATAACTTAATTGAATAAATACATTTTATTTTATGCATATATCCTTTCATCAAACCAATAACAGAACAGTTGCAGTACTTTGTACAATACACCTTTTTATTCTCCCAGTATTTTAACACTTAATTTTAACTTAAATTTAAATTTTACTGTTTTAACTCTGTATTTTAATTTTATATCAATTTTGCTGCGTGGTTTTTATTCTGGTTGTGCTTTTTATATTGTATTGTATATTTGTGCTTTTAACCTGTTGGTTGTCTTACTATGATTTTAATTTTTGTGAACCGCCCAGAGAGCTTCGGCTATTGGGCAGTATAGAAATGTAATAAATAAATAAATAAATAAATAAATAAATCCTAACAAATTCATTTCACTAGAGCCACTAACAACACTATAATGACAACATTAAATAGGAAGTCACAGTTCATTTATCCAATCTAGCAAAAAAGCAAAACAAAACGCCAACAGAACTGGGAAGAATTGGAAGTAACATTCCAACTCCTGAACTAGCAAAGGCTAATCACTTGGGTTGGCCAACTCTGATTTTGCTCATTTCTGCATTTTTCTGAAGTGAAGTTCATTATGTCTCCTTTTTGCATCACTGTAAATTTTTTTAAACCTGCACAAAACGGTGTACATATTTTCATGTGCATTTCTTGAGACGTACAGATTTTGTACACATTTTTCAAATGGCATGCATTTTTGCAGGTGGCAAAGTATTCTTGTGCACATGTCTCTGTACTAGGCATAGTTTTGTACACAATTTTTTTGATGTGCGAACTTTGAGCACAACATTTGGAAAAGTGCAGCTATCGATGTTTGATTGTGTCCCAGTTTCTGTGTGGCTTCGGGTATTCCAGACTTGGTAAGGCTGCATAAAATGGAATTAATTTCTCCTCGAACCCTTCTAATAACCCAAAGAGCTGTTAGGAAGGACCTTGACATCTCCTTGGGCATCTCTGTGCCTGCCAAAAGAGAGATACCACACAAACTCTGAGAATTGTTATAGGCCAAGGATGGCCAACTCTGGCACTCCCACAAATCACTGGACTGTGGCCTGAGTACTAAGAGTGCATTTTGCCATGCACATTGACCCCCATGTGAATATTCAGATTGCATAAAAATATGTTCCTGCAGCATTACATACACATATGTACATCGTACATAAAGGAGGAACATTTAAAGTTTAGGATATTCTAAAGTTTAGAAAAAGACGTTTTTTCTTCTTCTTGACAGACGGTGCATTGTCAAACTATGGAATTCACTCCCACAAGATGTAGTGATGGCCTCCAATTTGGATGGCTTTAAAAGGGGGTGAGACAAATTTCTGGAGGAGAAGATTATCAATGGCTACTGGTTATATGCTCCTTCCAGGATCAAAGGCAGGATGCTTATGTATACCAGTTGCTGGGGAACATGAATGGGAGGGTACTGTTGCACCCGTGTCCTGCTTGTGGGTTCCCACTTGACAGCTGGTTGGCCACTGTATGAACAGATTGCTGGACCAGGTGGATCCTTGGACCGATCCAGCAGGGCATTTCTTATGTTCTTATGATCAAGCGGGGTCTTATGAGCAAAACTGGATGAAAATTTAATAAATTCATGTGCCAGGGTTGAGAGGCAGATCCAGTTTACAAGTCACTGGTTGGCCATCCCTGTTCTAGACTGATGAAGTGTGTCTGCCATCCAGTCAAAATGGGGGCATAAGAACATAAGAAGAACCTGTATCAGACCAAAGGTCCATCTAGTCCATCATTCTGCTTGCACAGTGGCCAACCAGCTGCCCAGGGTGAAAACCACAAGTAGAACATGAGTGCGACAGCATTCCCCTGCTCATGTTCTCCCCAGTTGGTATATGGAAGCATAATGCCTCTGATACTGGAAGTAATATATAGCCATCATGGCTAGTAGCCATTGATACCCTTCTCCAACATCAAATGTGGGATATGGTGCTAACTACCATCTGACATCATGGCGTTGGTAGGCCATGAACCAAATCCTATCATGAACATAATTTAGCAAGGTAACTTAGTAGAATCTCACCAACCCCACTGCTGCTCTAATGCCTGATACAAGGGTTTCTTCCTTCCTTTAGGCAACTGTAAAACTAGTTTGCTTTCTTTCTAAGCCTCTTCTCAATGAATATTTACTTTTAATGGAAAAGTTACTTGTTTTGTTATTGTCACTGTTCTGCCATGGGAGGATTTTGTTTGTATTATTCCTTCAGCCATAAATATTCTACTTATTGTTTTAAGTATTATTCCACCCACCCACCCCACAAACACACATTTTATTAAATTTATGGCTAAAGGCAAAATGGTTATGGAAACAAAAGCAGTTCTCTTTGCATACATCTAGTTTGTCCAATCTCAAATGGGTACTGTGTAAAGGGTTTTTTAGCAACGTTAAATTGGATTTCGTAGAGTCAGCTGATTCTAATAGCCTTTGCACACAAATAAAAAAAAAGTTGATCTGATTATTGTTTCTGTGCTCAGTGATGGGCTTATGTAATCGCTAATCTTGGCACTTCTTTATCTAAAGCAGATTACAAAGTCACTGTCATTTTGGAGACAGGCATTAAACAGATTTAGTTAGTGTTAAATATGTTAAAATTAACTTTAGCTTACTAGGAAAGAGAATGCACCAGAAGTTTACCTAACATCAAAAACCCTTGCTGCATGAACAAGTGGCATTGTTGAAAATTTCAGCCACAAGTTTCTCCTGGAAAGATTTATTTTTTACATTAGGGCTGTCAACTAATTTTGCTGATTGAACGGTTTAACGAATTGATTAAATGTATTTGCATATATTACTATAATTTCAATACCTTTGGGGGATATTGAATGCAGTAAGAGAACGTATAGGGTGGAATCCAATGCACGTGTAGACATAACAACAGCCCTACAACTCCCAGCACTCCCCAGCCAGCATTTGGGGCTCCCCTCTGAGTGCCACCTCCAAGGGAGGCTTGAAGGTCTCAACAAGGGAGAAGGCCTTCTCAGTGGTGGCCACCCTGACTACAGAATGAACTCCCCCAAGGCATCAACACTGACATTTTTTCCGCACCAGGTAAAGACCGCCTTCTACTCCCAGGCATTGAATGGTATATGATGAGGCATCTATGCCAGTTGTTTTAGAATTGGTCTCCTAGGTCATTTTCTCGTATCTGTAAATATCCACAGCATTTTTCATTTTGGGAGTTGGTATTTGCTCTATTTTGTTTCTGTTAGAGGTGAGTGGCTCACTGCAAGTTCACTTGTACAACTTGACTTTTTCCAGCTTTTGCACTTCTGCTGAGAGGTGATCCAGTTAAAGATGTCTTCATAAAGCTTCCAGTAGTTGGACATTCCCAGCCATTTTGGTGATCCAAGCATAACTTTACAAGCTGTAAACTACAGTTAGTTCAGAACTGGGTTGGGGGAGAAATCACCATTCATAGTTTCACTGCTGTACGAAAAGTAGCACTGCGGGGGGCTGAGGGCAGAGAGAGAGAGAGAGAGGCACTTCTACATTTGAAAGCAGCAGAGGTTTGAGAAATGATGACAAGCACTTTCACTTTGTCAAACCTTTATGACATTGCCAGCCCCAGGCGTTCAAACATTATGGGAGATTGACTTTAAAAATAATTATTTCTGGTTCTGTTTTAACTGCATTCATATTTTCGGGCTCATATTTTCAGGAATTCTCCAACGCCTTAAGGCACTTTCCCCCCTCCTTTTCTTTTTAAGCATAAGATGAAATTCTTGCTTGAAGAGTTTTCGAAGTCATGGCTTTAAGCAATTGAGGGATGATTCACTGGAATGTTTTAGAAAGGTGCGCATTGAGTTATTGGACAGGGAGGCCTGGTGAGGTGCTGTCAGAGCTGGGTTTTGTGGAACTGAGGGTGAAGCGGAGCGAAACAAAGGTTAGAGGGAGAGCAAAGGTAAAGCAGTGGCGGTCTTGGCCAATGTAAAGCATCAAGAGCAGAGGTTTCTAGAGGTTTCCTCCTGTGACCGGAGCTGGGTTTGGGGTGCATGTGCTGAACCCCTCCTGACATCCCACTGGTCACTCAGTCAAGGCCTTCTACAGGCTTAAATCCTGCCACTTGTGGTGTGAACCTTCGGTGAAGCCCAGGCCAACATAATGACAGAATTATGGATCAACTGGGGCTTGAAGCAGGAAGCTCTTCTGTGCCACGGCATCCCTTGAAGAGGGCCGTTCAAGCCTGTACAGTGAAGGATGAAGAGCTAGAACATGTCCCCTTAAGAACATATGAAGAGCCCAGCTGGATCAGACCAAGGGTCCATCTAGCCCAGCATTCTGTTCACACAGCGACCAACCAGCTGTCAACCAGGAACTCACAGCAGGCCATGGGTCCCATCCATGTTCCCCAAGAACTGGTGTATATAAGGCTACTGCTTCTGATACTGGAAAACATAAGAACCATGCTGGATCAGACCAAGGCTCCATCTAGTCCAGCATTCTGTTCACACAGTGGCCAACCCGATGTCCGCCAGGAACCCACAAGCAGGACACGGGTGCAAGGGCACCCTCCCACCCATGTTCCCCAGCAACTGGTGAATATAGGCTTACTGCCCAAAACCCCAGAGGGCAGCTGCCAGTCAGTGTCAACCACACTGGGCTAGATGGACCAAGGGTCTGACCTGTTGTAAGTGGCTTCCTATCTTCCTAATGTTCTATGTGCTGTATATCAAGGGTTCCCTGTTAGTTAAGCTGTTGTCTATTTGGACCACTGTTTGGTAACTCCCCGTGTTTTATAGGCCTAGGCCTTCTGGTGCACTGCACCCTCCTGCCCCAGTCACAATTCCACCAGGGCTTGCATGTCCTGTTACTTCGTTGGCTCTGCTACCACCATCTGGCCTTCACACCAGGCAACCCAAATGGTTGCTTGGGGCAGCATTGGATCTGGGAAGGTCAGAAGACGATGCAACAATTTTGGGGTTGTGCAATGAATCTGTTTGGGGCAGTTAAATATTTTGGACCTGTGAATTGCCCTTGCGTGTGAGTGTGTGTGGGTGTGATGTCTGGGATGTAAAGTGCTGTTTACCGTAGCCCTCCCACCACGAGTCCTTTTTCTTTCTCCCAGGCAGTTTGGAAACTAGCCCGCTGCGAGCCTGACACTGCCTTACTGCAAAAAGAGGGAACGCTAAGTGAGTGATGTGAAATCCAGAAATTGCTGGTCTTATTGCTGTTAAGCAGCGTTGGGCCAAAAAGACCTAACATCTCTTAAAAGCATGAGTATTGAACACTGAATTAACGATTCCCCACCCCTCACCCCTTAGCCAACTCTGCTGACTGCAGTGACATCTAATGGTCATGGGTAGAATTTTTTCCCTTTCTTCCTGCCATTCTGATTCCATGGAAATCTCTCAAAGAAAGTCTCAAAGATCCATCGCACCATAATACTTTTATTAGGCTAATCACAAAATAATGTGCAAGCTTTCTACTTTCCCAAAACTCTTCAGGTAAGAGGGTAAACAAAGCAGCAACAACAAAAAGTGGGGGTGGAGGAGGGAGATATGCGTTCAAGTGGGGGGGGGCAGGGCACTGTTTCCAGTGGCCGTGTCCCGAACGTTTGATATCTTGTGCCAAATGTCCACAAAGGTTTGGCATGCAAAGCAGGTGCTCTACCGCTGAGTTACAGCCCTTCTTCCCCTCCCTCCTTCTTCCCCTCCCTCCTTCCTCCTCCTCCTCCTCCTCCTCTTCTTCCTCCTCCTTCTTCTGCTTCCCCCACCCAAGCTAAAAAGCCCCAAATGTTGCAACCTTTCTTCACTGGGGAGCAGCTTCAGCCTCTTTATCCTTCTGCTTGTCCTTTTCTGCAGCTTTGCTCTTTTGCAAAGAAGCCGCATGTCTTAAAAGCCGAAGAACTGTGTCAGCGCTCAAACATGTACCTCCGTTAAAGAATCCAGCACGGGTCCGAGATCAAGAGGGACATTCCCACCCCACCCCTTGAGGTCCTCTTTCCATTTGATCATGGAAATCATGACCCTTCCTCCAGATCCTAAACTGGATCCTTCTCCCACCATTACTTTAGAATTCTCTTGTTTGTGCCATTCTGCGTAAGAGGAAGAGAGAGAAGTCCAGGGAGGTGGTTTTGACAGCAGCAGCTGTCATGTGAAGAGATATTTCCCTAGGTGTTCATCCAGTCTTGACTGCCTTGTCCATTTGACTGAGATGAACATCTCCAGTTCAACCCCTGCAGTGCGACTGGCCTTTGAGTTGGGGAACGTCATTCTTTTCAAAGGAACGCAGGTGTGGGATTCCACGTGCCATGCCCCAGGACTTCAGTGAGAGTTTCACTTGTCAAGCTGAGTCATTCCGCCCTCATAAAAATGGACCCCAAAACATGTTCTAAATAGACCAACGAAAGAGCAGTCCATTATCACTGGGGTTGTTGCTCTTCTAGCATCAGCATCTGTCCAAATAAAATGCCCACAGTCAGTTAACATGATATAGAAATGGCTGCCATGATGCCGTGTGGAGTGATATTCCAACTCGCCCAATGTTTATACCGTATACAGAAGAAGGAACCTTCTATCACCTTTGGTGGACATGTAAAAAAGCTAAGGCATTCTGGATGCAAATACATTCTCTAATGCAGAAAATATTAAAGACCAATATGCAAATGAAACCAGAACCCTTTCTACTGGGGTTAATGGACAATGAACTGAAAGAGAAGGGGGAAACTTTGTTCTTTGATATGTCAATGGCAGCGAGATTATTGTATGCGCAGAAGTGGAAAAATGAAATAACACCAACAATGGAAGAATACATACTGAAGATATTAGTATTAGCAGAAACGGCAAAACTGACAGTGATAATGAGAGAGAAATCAACAGTTGCATTTATATCTGAATGGAATCCTCTGATAGAATTTTTGCAAGAAACAGGAAAATGATGTATTGGTCTGTGGATTCAATGCATGAGATATAGTTAACTTAGAAGAAAGAAATGAATTTGATTATTGTGTTAAATGTATTAAACAAGGAGAGAATGTAATTCACATCTCTGATGTGTAGAGAGCCGAAAACATACCTTAACTTTGGTTTATGTATTTCCCCTTTTCTTTTCTTCCTTTTCTTTACTTCTTTTCTTTTTTCCTTTTTCTCTTTTCCTTTCCTTGTGTGTTCATTTTCCTTAGATGTAATGTCTTTACACAATGCTTTTATGCCATGTATGTTTATGAAACAATTTAAAAAATGATTTTAAAAAAGATATATTTATACTGTATAGTTCCTAAATACCTTTCAACATGTATATGGCAAAAGAACAAAAAAATACCACCAATGATGTATGTGTTTATGACTGGGGCCTTCATCTGTCGAGAGCTGTGTGAACAGATGTAATGACATTTGCCTTTTCTTTGCACACAGTGATATTTTGAAAGAACCCTCTAAGCCCAATGGGTAATGCATTGGCAGTCATGTTATTTCCTCTTAGGAATACTACTGCAGCACGTCAGTAAGTGTTTCCTTACTACCAGCGCACATGTGTCCCCGTTGCCAAGGGATTCCTATTTATTAAGCACCTGAAATTGGACTTCATGCTGTACAAACAAGCCCCTGTGCACGGTTTACATTGCAATGTAATCCTGTCAAAATATGGTTGTGTACACGGAGCCCTTGGTTTTAAATAACTTAATCTGCACAAGCTGGCAGGTGGCTATTTATCTAAGAGTATTGTTCATAGGGCCGGTCTTACTTTTAGGCAGTGTGGAGGGCCATTAAAGTGCCTTCAGAAAGCACATCTTTTCACACCGGCTTTTCCTGGGCTGTAACTATTGCTGGGTTTATTTTGGTTCTACATGGCATTTTTAAACTTTTAAAGCTTTATATTATGTTTAGATCTGCTTATTTTGTGGTTTTAATTGTGAACTGCCCAGAGGGCCTTGGTGATTGATATATATATATATATATATATATATATATATATATAATAAGTAAATAAATAAAAACAGAGAGCTTCGGCTATTGGGCGGTATAAAAATGTAATTAATAAATAAATAAATAAATAAATAAATCCCCTCCTTTGGTTTCAAGGGGAAGGGAATTCCAAAATAATAAAGATCCATCGGGCTAAATCTGCACCAATGTCCATGGCAAGGGGAGGGGAAGCAATGCGAGAGAGAGATAAAGAAAAAAAATCATAATTTTATTGTTGTTAAATGATGTTCAGCCTACAAGAGGCTTTACCTTGTTCCTCTCTGTCATAGGAGGTGACACTTCTTAATACGATGCTTGCCATCTGCACTCTTACAAGTATTTATTGCTATTATTTTATTAGCCAGCTTGGGTGCTATATGCAGAAAGGCAGGCTATTAATTGAAAGAATAACTAAAGGAAAGAATAACTACTTGTATTAAAAATAATATTATAGGCACCTGATTAATCAGCACACCTTCACAGTCAGTCAAAATGTTTAAATCAATTAATCTAACCCAATCAGTTATCCAGCCCAGTGGATTTCCATAAAACGATGTCGATGTTGGATGGTACTTGAAATAGAAATTGCTCATACCGTTATGGTGACCCCTCACCTCACCACACCACACATACTTTGAGAACCTGAACATTTAGGAAATTGTCAAAACCAGAATGTTGTTGTAAGCTTCAGTTGATTTAGGTGAATAGTACTTAATCATTGTGAATTACTTTAGGGGGCACAAGAGAGCAAATTATTTAGGTAATGGAGCTGAAAATGCACTGGGATTAGAACGTTATGTAGTCAAATAATTCCTTGTTTAATTCAGTTGGTTGCATTCCTTCAAATACCACATTACATGTGGTATTCTTGTTTGTGCTACTAAATATGTATGAGTGTCACTGACTATGTATGACTGCATGTTTATTCAATAGACTTAGAAGGAGCAAACACAGTGTTTCTAACACACACACAATTGTCCTTTTGATAAGTGTAGCATTTTCTGCTTAATATGTGTTTATATTATTGACCTTTTCCAGTTCGTACAAGCATGGGTTTTGAGGCTTTTGAATATTGCATTTTTTTTGTCATCTTCTGTTTCTTAGTTTATAGACAAACTGTTTTCCAAGCAATTGACGGATCCCCCCCCCACACACACACACTTGTTTCTGTTTTCTCTATTTATATCCCAGTCTCACTTCCTCGTGGGACCACGTGATCTCATGTAACATTCTGGGCCTCATGAATTCGTCCTGGTCGATGCTGCTTTCATTTTGGGCAGGCACACCTCCAAATGGGGGCTGTTAAAATCCACAAAGGCCATTTCTGATGTTGGTGGTGCATATGGAGTCTTTCAGTGCTGCCACCCTTGGAGGTTCATTCAGAGGGAACCCAAGAGAGGGCCTTCTCGGTGGTGTCTCCCAAGCTCTGGAGCTCCCTGACAAGAGAGACTATCATTGGCTCCTTCTTTGCTGGCAAGGAAAAGCATTTTTATTTATGCTTTGGCATATAAACTGGTCTACTGCTAAAGAGGTTTTCAATTGGTTGGTCTATATCTGTTTATTGCAGTCAAAGACCAGATTGAAAAAGCAAGGATATATAAGATAATGTTTACAAAAACGTATAAAGCAACAATGGTCTCTCAACTTTGAGGCATATAGTACAGTGTTTCATCCATGCTGAGCAAATCAAAAACAGGTTAATCTCTCAACTTAAATGCAACACAGAAAACCTTTGCCATTTAGGATGTTACATAACAATCTGTCTAGTGCTTCTATTTAACCATACGATTAGCTCAAATCGTAAATAAAATTAGGTGCATGCTTGAAGTGTCTGATTAAGTGCTTTCTAGGACCAGAGCCAAGTCCTACAGCATTTTAAGAGACACCCTCCTGTTCCTGACCAACTGACCAACGCTGCAAAGCACCTGCTCATTGAGCTCTTTGGCACACTGGATTAACAGGGGGTGGGAATGCAGCCCTATGGAAATGTAACCCTAATTCTGCACTAAGCAAATTGAAGTCTGTGACCTGCATGAATTATGAGTGGCTCTATCTGCTCTTGTTCACTTTGCTTAATATTTTCTCCTTTGGTTAGTCATGGAGAGAGACAAGGGATTATGTGGGTCACTGACACCCTTCACCCAGAAATCTTCTTAAACCACTAACTGGTCTGGCTTTTGAGATTTCGTCAGAAGCTGCTCACACACTTTCATCTTGACTCCACATCCGTAACTAAGGCTGGATCTACACTATTGCTTTAAAGCGCTTTATAACAGTTTTATAGCACTTTAAAGCAGTTAAAGTGCTTTATAACTGTTATAAAGTGCTTTAAAGCAGTAGTGTAGATCCGGCCTAAGACTTTGTGCCCAGTATCACATCCTGGGCTTTTTCGGTATTTGTGTGGATTCCCTGGACCTACCATAATGTAACCACTAACCTACATGAGTATGGTCATGGCAGATTCTTATGAAAGGCTGGTTCACATCATTGTGTTTCAATCAGGCACCATTTTTACTGAAGCCTCCATTCATCTATTGCAGCTATCACTTCTGACAGCCGCAACAGGTTCCCATAGCTGAAGAGCCCTTTCTAGCTATCTCCTTGCCCAGCATTTCCTGGTGAGGAAAGACCTGCTCCCTCCATCTTTCATTTACCCTACTGTAAGTGGCTCAATATTTCTTCAGCAGCCAGAGAGGCAGGAGAAGCCCCTCTGCTTTTCCCTGCAGTTGAAAGAACTGCCCCAAAGCCTAATGTTCTTCTTCCTTTCTGGACCTGCTAGGAGTGGCTGGGAGTAGCCCTCTCCTCACCATGAGTAAGCAGCACTTCCCAAGAGAGCCTTTGAAGATCATAGGATTGCCCCAAAATGTCGCAACACCTGCAAGAACATTAACATTCTCCGTTAATGTTTGCTTTCAAAATAATGTTTCAATGTGTGAATCAAAATGAATCCATATTCCTCTTAGATTAGAATCAGCCTGAATTACAGTTCTAATCTAAAACAATTCCCTCCCCCCCCCCCCTAGAATGATCATATTTTGTATTACTTGGAAAAAATTATTGTTCAGTTGATGGAAAAAAATCAGGTGATTAAGCAGCGTTGCTCTGCATCTTGTGTTCTTTTCTAAAGGAGCTTCAGCAGGACTTGGGGCACATTAACTTTATACCTCAATAATAGTAAAACAAAGCTGGAAATTTGTGTACTTTATTTATGCCAGGAGTCTTCAACTGGCCCAGACCCGAGACCCACCTCGGACTCCCAACCTGCAACATGGGACCCACTTTCACAATTTTCTCCATGCCCAACATGGCGACAATCCATACGGACTGAACTTGCAACCCCTTTTTGGGTCGCTACCCACCGATCCTTTGCCACAGGCAGAGAAAAGGGGGGGGGATGGGAAAAGAACAGGTCACAACTTCATTGATTCAATTTTACCAATAGCAAGGCAGGACATGCAGGCAAGGGTCTTTTTTTTCTGACAAACCACAGGCTACCAGAACTGCATGGCCCAGCTTGGCATGTGCTATCGCTTACTGGGAACAAGCAGACATACCACTGTTCGCTTGTTTCTCCCATCACGAACGGCTAAACAACCCAGGGATGTCTGAGGCATGATGTCTGAACTAGTAACTGGCTTGTTGCTCTCCTGTCAAGCCAAAGTCATTAGCCAACAAAACATCCAGGTTATTACTCTGGCTTGACATCATACTAAACTAAGGGAACGTCTCTGGCTTGTCTAACCACTCACCGGCAGGACGGGCCAAGTGGGAGCTGTTGAGCTGCACGTTCCAGCACGTTTGCTCATTCACAGTCAGACAGAATTCAAAACAGTTTCGGCTTTCCTTGACATGTGAGCTGGATTGGTTTCTTGCACACTGAATCCAAAGTGAAGCAGGTTTGGGTTTGATTCATGCTGTTCTTTCTTCACCTAGCTTTATTGGAATTTTATCTGGACTTCTTTTTATCTTTCCTGGTAATGTTTTTGTTTTTATGAAATAACTTTCATTTGTGCGTGTTTGTGTCCTTTTCTTATTTTTTTAAACAGCGCCTTGGGAACATTTTTGTTTTCTACTGTATGCACCATCTTGCTTTGTGGTGTTTTTTTTTTTTTTTCTTGGCCAAAGTGGGAACTCTTGGGTCAAACACCTCTTGGCTTTGAAACACTGAATCTGACAACGTTGTGAGTTTTTAAGCACCTTCTCAAATGACCCATTTTAATAACCTGAAAGCTATTATATAACAAGCAACCATAAATTAGTACAAGGCCCTAGGGGAACCCTCACAGTTCAGCAATGAATAGTTAATGTGGTAGAATGTTGAGCAGGTTATTAGTTTTCACTGTACAAATGCTGATCAGGGAATGCTTTTTATAAGGTGTTTAAAAGAAAATATAATTAACTGGTTGTGTGCTTCTGTTGCAGCTCAAATTGAAATTATTCCATGCAAGATCTGTGGAGACAAATCATCAGGAATCCATTATGGTGTCATTACCTGTGAGGGCTGCAAGGTAAGCTTTTAACGTATAGCTGGAGAAAGTGTGCTTAACTTTTGGCTGGCTGGCTGGCTTGTCTTTGTACAAGATGAAATTTTGATTTTGCACACAGTTAGCTCCACCCAATACAATTAGTAAACTACCACAGACAAACTATAAAGCATTTTGTTGTGTTTTCACGCCTAAAGCATAATTTGTCTAAATTCACACTTGCTTTTACCCTCCAAATAAGCTTCTCTCTAAAAGTAAACTGAATTTAGAAGAGAGTGAAGGCTTATTTCCTTCCAGGATGCTGCAGCTGTGATGCCTCAGCCTACCCTCACTTCCCTACCTTTGTGTTTTCTCCATGGAGGCATTTCTGCAAGAACTTTCTTGGTCAGTCACCGCTAGCTCAGATCCCATCAGACTATACACAAAGTGGGCATTTCAACATGCATCACTTTACACTTGCTTACATCGAATTGCATTTGCCAATTTAATGCCTGTTCTCCCAGTTTGGAGAGGTCCTTTTGGTGTTCTTCGCAGTCCATTTTTCATTTTAACCACCCTAAATGGTTATCAACAAACTTGGCTACCTCACTGCTCACTCCTAATTCCAGATCACTTATGAGTGAGTTTAAAAACACTGGTCTCTCTCTATATCCCAGTCTGTGTTCCACGTTGCTCTCACCTGGCTAGTTGCTACTCCGTGTAACACTCCTCAAATTCCTTTGCATATACAAAGATTTATTGGATTCATTCTGGTTTCCGATGTTAATCAAGCTAATTGCTCTTCTAACAGAAGCCACTACCTTATTAATATATGTATTCCTTCTTTGACAAATTTGGCTTGTAATTTGTATGAAAGATTTTTGGATATGGAGTTGCTTCAGTAATCTTTTTGGAGTTTGTCATATTGAGGCGTTGCTGCCTTGTAGCTAGATCCGTTAAGGAGAACAGTACAACAGGAAGTAATTATTACTTGAGACTGAAATTACGGATGCCTTCCTACCACCAGCAGTATTTATTGTTGGAATGTATTTGTTTTCATCCTGTATTTCAGTAAGTAATAAATTATTACTAAAATTTATGTGCCGTTTCCCACTGCAAAAAGCAGACTTAAAGCAACTTACATACACAGTACAGAATTCTATGATTAATATTACGGGGGGAACCCCAATATTAATATAAACCATAACCAACACAATAATACAGTCTAGAATGCACACAACAGCCCACAACCATTGGGCCATGACTGATGTCCAAAGACATGGGAAAATAAGTATGTCGTTGTCTGTCGCCAAAAACATGACAGTGTTGGTGCCAGGTGAGCATCCTTGGGGAGAGTGTTCCATAAGTAGGGCTATCACAGAAAAGGCCTATCCCTGACCTGACCGCACCTACCCTAAGCTTCTCTCAGAGGGAGCAGACAAAGAAGGGAGTCTAAAGTTGTTCTCAGGGTCCTGGTAGGTTCATACAGGGTGAGACAATCCTTGAGTGTTGGGGTTCAGAGCCATATAGGGCTTTAAAGTTTAAAACCAGCACTTTGAATGTGGGCTGGACACATCCTTTGGATATATTCATAGCGCAATGCCTACTTCGCTCCTGTTCTATAGGAAAATCCTAAGTGATCCTAAGAATGCACTCTTCCTTTGTAAATGTTAAACATACAATGGTGAATCATAGGGTTTCTAATAAAAATAAGATAATGCAAAGCTGAAGTTAGCTGCCCCTCTGGAATTGCAACAATAAAAAATCACTGCAACATAAAAAGTCATACACACAGAATCAAGAATTCTGTTTAACATGCTTCCAAATTCTTTGCAATGTGACCCCAAATTTCTTCAAGCAGAAACCCAAATTTCTACAATCAAAAGACAGATTTTTATTTTATTTTTGCTTCCTTAAAATATAAATTCAAAGTTTGCTTTAGAAAAAAGGGGGGGGGAAACGAGGAATGAGGGGGGAAAAACAACTCTCTGATTCCTAATTGGCAATTACTAGAATATTGTGAAACGTAATGATACGTGGAAATGTGTAAGTGTTGGCCATAAATCATGAGATTATGAATAAGTCTTTGTTGTCACAGACTGGTTGTATATCCTTTTCGGAGTGTCTGCCATTAGGATGCAACAAGGCAGCTGTCAGCTGTTTTCTTGTAATTAAACAGCCAATGAGCAGCTAATTAAGACATATGTGTATACAGAAGTGGAAGTGGGCATGTTAATGAACTGTAGGAATCAATTCATTAAATGGAAATTGTCAAAAGACCAAATACAAGTCTCTGCCAGGCTCAAAAAGCGATGAAGAGGAGAGAGGAGAGAAAATATAAGGATCAGTTTTACCACCTACAAGACATAGATGGGCATTTCTTGTCTTGTCTTTGAGGAGGGAAACTAAATAATCTTGTCTTTGTGGATCAGTTCATTGACACTCTTAATAGTCTTGATGAAAACTCCTATTTATGTCATCAAATTTACCTTTTCTTAGAAGTTATTCATTCAAGCTGACCAGCAAATGAAAAATGCACCTGGCAAGACTTTATTTGGGAGTGTTGTATGTGTGTATTTAAAGTATGCTTTGTGTATAAACAGGATTTTGATATGGCAGAAATGAAGTTGTACTTCGTTTTGCATTTTCAGCCGTCCAAACCGCTGTTGTTTTAACATGTAAGAAGAGACTTTTGTGCAAACGTCATAGATGCTAAAAGCATAACACGAGTAATTTATTATCAGCACTGTGTTTGGTGGGAACAGCCCAATTCCGTTTTGTTCTTGGCTACGTTTGTGAAAACGCAGCTATAACTATAGATGGATTTAACCCTACGCTAGCCAGTTTATTTCCTCCCTGATCCTTGCCAGCCCACCATCCTGGAGGATGACGACGCCTGGGGTGGAGTTGAAGGATATTCAGAATGGGAAGTGAACAGTGCTTTACAGGAGAAGGGAACTGGGAAGCAACAGGGTCAGGGTGATTTGTGGCAGAGGTGACAACTGGAGCTTTACAAGGATCCTCGGAGTGGGGTGGGCTTCACAGTGTGGAAAGGGGAGAAGTGCTGATGGCAGATTGTAAGAGTCCAGTGGAAGGGGAAATTGTCACTCGTAATGGACAGTTCAGGGCCGAAGTAAGGTACTGCTCAGTCAAGGTGGACACCCCTGGCTGGAAGAGCTGTGGTTCTATACTTTGTAGTCATCCTATCTAACACTGCATTGCATACGAAAGGGGGATTTAGCAAGACCATAGCCATTAACAGGGTTGGGGAAGGTCACACACACACACACACACACACACACACACACACACAGAGAGAGAGAGAGAGAGAGAGAGAGAGAGAGATGGATGGATGGATCTCTAGTGCAGTAAGCAAGGGCCAAGACTGCAATGTCATTTACTGGTACGTAACTGTTGAAATGAAAGAAGTAGTCCTCCAAAGAGGGTTTGCAGAGTCCCATAGCCCAGAGTCATGGAAGAAACCTAAGTTTCCCAATGCAACATGACACTATGTTACAAACATCAGTGGTGCATTGTGTGTTTCTTGCCTATCTCAGTGGAATCAGGCATGTTGAACTATGATCACTGCCCTTGCTTCAAAATTGGGAGCATTTGAGCCTGGCTTGTGGTTTTTGCATCCCATATGAATGTACTGAATCAGTGACTGGACTTTGCTCGGGGCTTCTCTGTTTGCTTCATTTGAGTACGGGAAAGGAATTCCTCCTATGTGCCCTGTACAAAAAAAAGTCAATGTGCAATAGTTGGTCAGTGGCGAACCGTGTGTGTAATCGGATGGGTTTGCTCCATAATATACATTGAAGTAGCAATCAGGGAATGTATAGGATCCACCCAGATAAAGAGAGAGGGAGCATAGCTCTGTGGCAGAGAAGGTCTCAAGTTCAATCCCCAGCACCTTGGAGTGCCTTTGCCAGACAGACAATATTGCTTTGGATCCAGAGTAGACAAATGGACAATTAATCTGACCTGGTATAAAGCCGCTTCCAATGTTCCTATACGTTCCCCTGCTTCTGCATATATTGTGGGAAGCCAGGCTGTTTGAATAGGTATGCACTATTCAGAGTTGATGCACCATACATATATTTTGTCCTCTGGTATCTGTATCTAAAACAGAGGGAGCAAAGTGTGAATTGACTCATAAGTCACTTTTGGTGGTCAGCTAGAGATCTCTTCTGCCTGTTCATCCCAAATCACAGCACTCCCACAGTGGCCTTGTTTTGTGAACCTACATAATCCAGCAGCTGTTTGTTTAGGAGTGTTTTGGTCAATGAGCTGCTTTAAACCGAACCAGACCAGTGATTAATCTATCATAGGCAGGAATTCTGCAGAGTCTCTGCAAAGGTCTTTTCTAGTCCCCGCTGTCTGTTTGTTTTTAATCTGGTGATAGGAGAGCAACGGTGGGACACTTGCGTGTATACCCTGGCAAGCAATGCCTGTTTCATCTTTTAAAAGCTTCTGCCTATTTTTCTGACCAAGTACTTGCAGACATTCAGCTGAACACAGGTATAAAGCAGGTAGCTTCTGTATATCGATTTTAATGTTCAACGTTTTAATCTTTGTAATCCACCCAGAGAGCTTTGGCTAGGGGGTGGTATAATAATAATAATAATAATAATAATAATAATAATAATAATAATAATAATAATAATAATTTTAAAAAAAATCTCTTATTGAAATAGACCTGAAATTTTTTTAAAAAACATGGGGAAAAATCCTAGCCGTTTATACAAAAAATATTTATGAATATTTTGTTGCAGAATATATACAACTTATACAAAGATATAACCATAGGACCATATTTATCAATTTGAATAAGTTTTATGTGTTCTGTAATAACATCTATTTAAAAATAACAAGACATGCTTGTTGTATAACCAGAATAATACACAGTTTTTCACATAAAGATAGATAGATAGATAGATAGATAGACAGACAGACAGACAAACAAGCTTCCGGTCAGTCAGATGAACTGTGTGAAATTAAGACTCTGGTATTTATTTATTTGTTTGTTTCTTTATTTATTTATTATGTTTATATACCGTCCCATAGCCTAGCTCTATGGGCGGTTTTCAAAAATGGTAAATCTTATTTGAATAACATCGCAAAAAAAAATTGCAGTCTTTGCTGTCACAAGCTTATTTTGATCTATGATAAGGAAAGTTACAGATGCAGTAACTGACCACTTGTAATAGATGGCAATGCTACTTATTATTATTATTATTATTATTATTATTATTATTATTATTATTTATTGCATTTTTATATCGCCCAACAGCCAAAGCTCCCTGGGTGGTTCACAGAAACTAAAACCATTCAAAGTATAAAACAAACATTATAAAAACATGATATAAAATACTCATTAAAAACTGATTAAAAACATACCATACATGATTAAAACATCTTTAAAACATCCTGAAAACATTCTAAAATTTCACTTGATAGGCCTGCCAGAATAGATCAGTCTTTATTGCTTTTTTAAATTCTAAAAAAGCTGTCAAGTTGACGAATCTCCTCCGGCAGGCCATTCCACAGTCTGGGAGCAGCAGAAGAGAAGGTCCTCTGGGTAACAGTTGTTAATCTGGTTTGTACTAGCTGAAGTAGATTCTTCCCAGAGGACCTGAGTGTGTGGGGCACATTGTACGGGAGAAGGCGATCCTGTACGTAGCCTGGACCCAAACCATGTAGGGCTTTAAAGGTGACAACCAACACTTTGTACTTCGCCCGGAAACTAATCGGCAGCCAGTGAAGAGATTTTAAAACTGGTGTAATATGCTATGATTCTGGATAATGTGCTATGGTTTTGGATCCAGCCACTGACGAGTCTTTTGCATTTTCTCATTTGCTGCAGGGTTTTTTCAGGAGGAGCCAGCAAAGCAACGCCACGTACTCCTGCCCTCGTCAGAAGAACTGTTTGATTGATCGAACGAGTCGAAATCGTTGTCAGCACTGTCGGTTACAGAAATGCCTTGCCGTGGGGATGTCTCGAGATGGTGAGCTTTACTAGTACAGGTCAGCTGTCTTGTATGTGCAACACTCCTTAGCTTTTTGCTTGCTCATTTGGGCTGTACACCTCCTCGGCCTGAATCCAAGTCGAGGCGGGCCAATTTGGCCCGAATCTGAGGTGGTATTGAGTTGGCCCAAGGCACCCCGAGGCCAATGCAGATCGGTACCAAAGCCTCGGGGCGTCTCAGGCTGATTCAGGACAGTGCTGGGCTGCTCCCCCTGTCTGCGTGGGAAAGCTGGTACAGCTGGCCATGAGTCCAGGTGAGTCCATTAGACTCACCAGACTCACCTCCCTCTCTCTCCCCACCCTCTCTGGTCACGTCCCGCTGCTGCTTCCGCCTCCAGGACTTACCTTCCCATGCGTCCTGTACCCTGAGGGCCGTGCAACAATTTAAAGGTAAGTTCCCAGGGGCTCTTTTTTTAATAGCTCTCTGGCTGCAAACCACGGCGGCCACAAAGGGCCATTTCCCTTAGTTTGTGACCATAGAGCTATTAAAAAATGAAAGCCTAAGAGATCTTACATTTAAATCATAGCTCAGCCCTCAGGGAAGAGGGCGCATGGGAAGGTAAGTCCCAGCAGCAGCAGTGGCTCCGGGTTTAGGGAGGCAGGGAGGGAAGGCAGGTAGGCAGAGAGTCGGGAGTCCAATGGACTCCCAGTCAGTCTTGTGCCCAGCTTTTCTGGGTTGCCTGCTGTGTGGCCGACACCCAAGAACCCCTCAAAGACCAAGCTACTTCGGGGTGGTGAGGGATCTCACTTCAGCTTCAGTACTGAAGCAAGGTGGGCAAGCTTCAAAGCGGCCCGAGTCTAATTGGCTGTTTTAGAGGCTCTGAAACAGCCTCGCTCATCCCATTCTTAAAAGATTGGTCTACTGTGTCACATAAGCCACTGAATTTCCTTTGGGTTGAGCTTTCAGGATTTCTTACCACTTGCATGTACACACCACTTTACCCAAATGTTGTTATGTCATGAAATGCCACAGTAAATGCCTGCCTTTTTCTCTAGTCTCATGAGTCCTGCTGGATTTTTCTTAAAGAAGAATTTCTTCTTCCATAACTATGTGGCTTCATACAACATAATGGATGCCCTGTATTTTTTCCCCCTTCTCAAGCAATTTTCATATTTCCACATTCTACCTCCCCTATTACTGGTAAAGGGATGATGAAGTCCTGCTCCTAATAGATGTCACCATCGCCACAGCAAGGATTAAAATACTCCTCTCTTCAGACAACAGGCGAACGCTGTAGGTTTTCTTGGCCAAAAGAAATCTGCCCTTTTGGACCAAAGAAACCCAGATTTAGATCTTGGACTATTCTGCAAATCAAATCTATTTGCACTGTATTTTGCGTAATCAAACTTTTTCTTTTTAAAATTGACTTTTTGATGCCTGTTCCCATACGAGTTACCTCCTCACATTTTTCTATAGCTCACGCAGGACCAAGATATCACCCCCATACACATGATCCATTCAGGGATTTTGAGAAAGTTAATCCAACAGAATTAAGCCCATCTTCTGACTTTCTAATAGATGACTTCACCTGTGGGATCAGCTACACACATGCTGTAGCTGTGTTGTAAGCTGCTTAATAACCTGGCCTAGAGATGATTGTTGTGATGTGTCCTGCTAACATAGCATTTTACTGCTGCTGCTGCTGCTTCTGGAAAGTGTAGACCGTCTAAGCTAGTGGTGATAAAATATATTGCTTGTGGATATATTTCAGCTGTAAAGTTTGGTCGGATGTCAAAAAAGCAGAGGGACAGCTTATATGCAGAAGTGCAGAAACACCGGCTGCAGCAGCAACAGCGAGATCACCAACAGCAACCCGGAGAGGCAGAGCCATTGACGCCAACATACAATATCACTACCAATGGGCTAACGGAACTGCATGATGACCTCAGTAATTACATTGATGGGCATCCCCCTGAAGGTAGCAAAGCAGACTCTGCCGTTAGCAGCTTCTACTTAGACATACAGCCTTCTCCAGACCAGTCGGGGCTTGATATTAATGGAATCAAACCAGAACCGATATGTGACTACACACCGGCAGCGGGCTTCTTTCCTTATTGCTCATTTACAAATGGAGAGACTTCTCCTACTGTGTCCATGGCAGAATTAGGTAATAACAAAAGAGGGGGGGAAATCCCATGTAGTTGCTGAAATAGCTCTCCTTTGGATTAAAAGCAACGCCGTCTGGCTTTTTACCACTGGAACCATGTGTGACCTTTGAGTTTTGGGTATGGCTGTAACTATGTAGGCTGCGCTTTCCGGAAAATACATCGTTGCCTTGATTTTAGCCAGCATTGATGTTGCACATTGAGTCCATAATTTCAGCTTGGACCTGAGTTCCAATAAATCATGTTTGCTGCTAGCCACTCAGCTGGGGTGATTAACAAGCCTTTTGTTGTATTTTATTTAATTATTTCCATTTATTTCCATATTCCACCTCAAGGTAGTGTATATGGTTGCCCCCAGAAATGTATCCTCACAACCAGGCTAGTTCGGCTGAGTGAGAGTGACTGGCCCAAAGTCGTCCAGTGAGTTGCGTGGTTGGATGGGGATTTGACTCCAGTCTCTCTAGTCCTAGTTCAGTAATCCAACCACTATACCACACCGCTTCTGGGAGAGCCGCTTGCTAGACACTCCACTCTCCTGGCTGTTGCAAATATGTTTGTGACGATTAACAGGGCTGCTATTTTGTTTTTCTTTATCTGCAAGGCTGCACTAAATGATGGGATATTCCATGTATTCTGGCACAGGGTTATAGGGAGTATTCTTTTTCATAGATGAGCAGAGCACCCAGTATTCCTTAGGTAATTTATTTAATACATATCTAGCTGCAGTATCTAGTTGAACACATAAGACACACCTGCTTGATTGAGAAATAGACTTTTTTTTGTAAAGAGCGCTAATTGCCAAGAGAGTTTCTGATATTCTGCAACAACAACAAACCGCAGTTACAGAAACCAAGCTCAGCTCCAGTTCATTGGGCCTTGCATAGGAAACTTTGCAAACAATTGTGACCCAGTAGGTCAGATCTCTCTCTACATATATCTATCTGCTACCCTTAATGGCACCCATAGTTGGCTAAATCAACTGTTATTTATAATATGCCCACCAGCAAACAGACAAAAGGGCATCATCTTACCTAATTCTGATTAGAAATCATATTCCAAACCCACCGTCTACGTCTCTTGCACTGTGTTCACAGTTTTTTTAAAAGAAGGGCTTCCAAAGAAGAATCCTGTAGTATGATAGCAGAGATGATGATGATAATAATAATTAATGTGACATAATAACGTGGCAGGTAGGTGATGTTAATGCCCATTGCCTTTCATGTGGGATGTTTGAGGACAGGTACTCACTCAGTAGCAGAGCACATGGTTTCCATGCTAGAAGGATTTCTGGTAGCAGGTGCTGAAATATACCTATGATCTTGCATAGTACCTCTAGCCAGAATAGACAATACTGGGCTAAATCCACCAAATTGTCTGACTCAGAATAAGGTAGCTTTATAAGTCCAACTGAAACATACTGGCTTTTCCAAGGCTACTAGTTGGACATCCAGATCCAAATGCAGTAACCACTCACTCCCAGTGACTGTCAGTAAGAAGTATAACAAATCTTAGAAATAAAATGAAATAGAAATGGATGTCAGAACCCATTTCAATGTTGTACAAATGTATTGTTGGAAATACCTGCAATTAATGGGTGGCTAGACAGAACATGCTCAAAGATATGTGTGGGTGACTCTTTTTTTTAATACATGCCACTTCTTGTTCACTCTGTCTCTTTTAGAACATCTTGCACAGAACATTTCTAAATCACACATGGAAACCTGCCAGTATTTGAGAGAAGAGCTACAGCAGATCACATGGCAAACGTTTCTACAAGAAGAAATCGAGAACTACCAGAGCAAGGTATTTGTTTTACAGCATATGCTAAAAATGGTGTGTCATGTTTTTGACATTGTCCTTCTTGAAGCACTTCTTGGCCATGTAATCTGAAAATCAGTTTTCCTCAGTTGTCAATTATTATTATTATTATTATTATTATTATTTATTTATTTATTTATATAGCACCATCAGTGTACATGGTGCTGTACAGAGTAAAACAGTAAATAGCAAGACCCTGCCGCATATTTCCAAATATTTTCATGAGCTCACCTGTGGCTGCTCTTTAGCGTTGGTGTTTTTTTTTTTTTTAAAGAGCATCTCATTTCTTCCATGCCAATGGGAAACATGGCAGAGAGCAGGCAAGCCTAATACTTGCTCCCAATCACTTCCCAGAAAGAATCCTTGAGAAGGGAAATGACATTCATATAGGGCTAAAGGTGGGATTAAACCACAACAAGCATTGTTTGATGAGCTGGTGTGTGACTGGAAGGGAATATTCAGATGCCTTTGTTAGCTGCCTTAGCCTCTAGATAGTGTGTTAGATGCCTTAGCCTCTAGGTAGTGTGGCATTCCTAGAATCATAGAATAGTAGAGTTGGAAGGGGACTAAACGGCCATTGAGTCCAACCCCCTGCTCAATGCAGGAATCCACCTTAAAGCATGTTTGACGCATGGCTGTCCAGCTGCATCCTGAATGCCTCTAGTGTGGGAGAGCCCACGACCTCCCTAGGTCATTGGTCCCATTGTTGTACTGCTCTAATGGTCAGGAAGTTTTTCCTGATGTTCGTCTGGAATCTGGCTTCCTGTAATTTGAGCCCATTATTCCATGTCCTGCACTCTGGGAGGATCGAGAAGACATCCTGCCCCATCCTAGTGAAAATTCCTCTCCTCCAAGGCTTTCCTCACCCCCAGCAGGAACCACCTACTCCCACACACTCTTGTATACCATTGTCACTGCCACCTGCTCATCAGTTGTACAGGTGAATAGACCTAAACCTTATTTTGCTTTTAAACTTCTTCCTTTAAGAAGGTTTAGCACACCTGGACTAGCACCCTGTCCTTTTTCTCTTTAACAGCAGAGGGAGGTAATGTGGCAGTTATGTGCAGTGAAAATAACAGAAGCAATACAGTACGTTGTGGAGTTTGCCAAACGCATCGATGGCTTTATGGAACTGTGTCAAAATGATCAAATTGTGCTTTTAAAAGCAGGTATGTAAGTTGGGGAGATTTCCTTGTTAACCAGTTTTGGTGGTATGAAGGATCATGCACCAGGTATATGATGATGACCACCCATTTCAACTGTAGGTATATCCTCAAATTTATTTCTGTGAATACCTAATCACCTGCTCTTTGACTACATGCATTCAACTCATTTATTTTGATGAACTGATATAGGCATTGCTATTTTTGTGAATGCTAATTTTCTGCTGAAAACAGAATGTTTTCTGCAGAAAAGACAAGACTGAGACCTTTCAAATAAATGACAGGTTAAAGGCAGAAATTTTGTTCGTTATAATAGAGGGTATATTCACAAAGATACCCTCTATTTTTTATTTTACATTTGTGTTTTAAACCTTTAAATGTTTTAATATTCTAGATGATTTAATTATATTTTAACTGTTGTATATTTCTATTTATATGTTTTAATTCTATATGTTTTAATTTTGTAAAGCTGCCTTGAGTCCCAGTATCAGGGAAAAGGCGATATTCAATAACAACACCAACACCTATTTAATGCTTTATTTAATATATAAACATTTTGCCAACGGACATAAAATCAACTTCTGGGAAATCATAAGTAACAATGTATAAGAATCCAGATGAATTCTCTTACTACTTGAATGTAAGCCATGTACATATCTACATTTACTTTATCAATGAAGTTAATTCCAGAATCACTCTGGTACAACTAATGCCGATAAAGTGAAACCCCTATTTTTCCCCCCAATACTGGCCTTAACCTGAAACATGCTTGGTGAAAACCAAGAACACATTACTTTAGTGGTACACCACAAAAATAATTGGCTGAGTTGTAAAGAATAGCCCCAAAAAGGGAGGCAAAGCCTTTAAATGATGTGAACCAACTTTGTATGAATGACAAAGAAGGACATATGTGCAATAGCCCTGTCCCGCCTGCGTTCCCCAGCTACTGGTATTGAGAGGCTTTCATAAGACCATAAGAAGAGCCCTGATGCTGGATCAGACCAAGGGTCCATCTAGTCCAGCATTCTGTTCTCAGTGGCCAACCAACTGCCCATGGAAGACCCACAAGTAAACATGTGCAAACACTTGTGTTCCCCAGTAACTGCTATACATAAGGATACTTCATTTGATACTGGAGGTAATACATAGCCATCATGACTTGTAGCCATTGATAGCCTGATCCTCCATGAATTTGTTGAAACTCCTTTTAAAACTGTCCAAGTTAGTAGCATATAGCGACATCACATCCCTGCTACAAGACTTCCTTTGTGAGCGAGAAACATTTTTTTAAAGAAATATAAAATGTATTGTTTATTTAAGAAAGAGATAAGAAAAGTTGTTTTATGAACTGAAAACACATTACTTTGTTTCTTATTCTCAATTGAAAAATATTTTCTTGTTTATATTTAGGGTCTTTAGAGGTTGTATTTATCAGAATGTGCCGTGCCTTTGACTCCCAGAACAACACAGTGTACTTTGATGGCAAATACGCTAGCCCTGATGTATTCAAATCATTAGGTAAGGAAATGAAGTACTTAATTAGAACACATACTTTTAAAAATAACTATTTAATGAAATTAATTGCTTGCAATAAATGGATTGTGTGCAAATCACTCAATTGATTATTCATAGAATAGACTGGGCTAACTCTATGTTTTAAATAAGTTATGCCCTTCATGTATGTTAATAATGTAATTTCATACCTTTCAGAAGGTCAAAACTAGGGCTAACCTAGACCCATCTTATCCTTCTTTTATAAGACTTGGTAATTATTATTCAGTAACACTTTGGAGTTCAAACTAGGATGTTCAGTACGCGTTCTAGAAAACATGCCATCCAAACTTCAGTGTCCACACTACAGAATAATAACTTGAGAAATATTTCCTATATCTTTATCATACAAAAAGGCATGCTGTCTAAAAACGTAACTACTAGTAATTTTATATTATTTTCAGAAGCTTATGCAGTAGCTTTAATAGAAAATTATATTCAGTTTATAATCTAGGTTGCCACTCAGGGATCCTTGTAATACATACCCTGTTCTGAAGTCCTCATATGCCTATGGCTTCTATGTCAGACACCAGCCTATCTTCATATGTAAAAGATACCGAAAGAGAAGCTCTATTATTTTTGTAATCTAATCATATCTCAGTTTGGTGCGAATGCTGGGAGGCATTCAAGAATTTATATAATGAGTTTAAATATACCTGGAGGTAACAACAAATGGATATTGACAGTACAGCAGTGAAGAACTGTCTGGATGTATTAACTAATCAACACTGAGATTCACTGACACTTGGATAAGCTTAAAAGTGTAGAACATTGAGAAGAAAGCTGAAGGCACTTCCTGCATTAACTTTTAGCAAAATAGGATAGAGGGAGGTTTTTAAAAATAATGAACACCAGAAATTCCATTTTGGGTTGGTGTACCAAGATTTTAGAGCAAAAACATAAGAAGAGACATACTGGGTCAGACCAAGGGTCCATCTAGTCCAGCATTCTGCTCACACAGTGGCCAAATGGCTGTTGACCAAGAATCCACAAGCGGGACACAGTGCAACAGCACCCTCTCCCCCATGTTCCCCAGCAACTGGTGTATATAGGCTTTCTGCCTCTGATACTGGAGGTAGCACATAGCCATCAGGACTAGTAGCTATTGATAATCTCCCACTAATCAGCTCCATGGGATGGCCACGTTGAATTCTAGTATTATGGGAGAGGGAGAAAAATGTCTTTCTATCCACATTCTCCACACCAGGCATAATTTTGTACACCTCTATCATGTCTCCCTTTAGCCTCCTTTTTCCATGTTAAACAATCCCAGCTGTTGTAACCTTCCCTCATAGGGGAGATGCTCCAGCCCCTTGATTTTAGTTGCCCTTTTCTGCACTAAGACATTGATTGGGCTGCACAAATCATAAATTGAAACTAATCCTATTTGTGACATGAGTTCTGGGAGTAACTGGGGAGAATGAAGGATGCCATTAGAAACCCTTCTGTGAATTTTAAGCCATACAAAATAAGTAAAGTAGAATCTAGGCCAGTCTGGTACAAATTATGCAAACCTTTGAGATATAAAAAAGCTCATTAGGCACCATGAGAAGATGGCTAATTGAGATATTTTAGTCAACTTGAATGCTTAAGCCCTATTTATACCCACCTTAAAGTGCATATATACTCTGCAGGTAGAAGAGCAAAGGGATCACATCCACCCAAGGTCCAGTTAGCCTGTATACATTCAGCATAATATGCATGTGCGGTGTACATGCAGAGTTACAGTGTGCATAGGTCTAATAAAGTGAGTCCCTTACTTCACAATTTCCCATACTATCTTCCGCTTGTAGGTGATGTGAGCCCCAGGGTGGACATCTTCTATCCCATTGTATGTTAATTACATGTTCTTAAAATAGATAGGAATTAGGACTATATCAAATCCAGCCCCATAAATGAGGTCTGGGCAAGGTCACTATCATCAAGATAAAACAAACATGGCAGTCTAAAATTTTAGCAATGTATTCTTCATCTGTTTTGTTTGAAAATAAAGTCTTGTTCCATCTTTTTGAAAGAGACTCTGTGATGCTTGTTTTCTTTTTGGCAGGTTGTGAAGATTTCATTAGTTTTGTTTTTGAATTTGGAAAGAGTTTATGTTCTATGCACCTTACTGAAGATGAGATCGCATTATTTTCAGCTTTTGTTCTATTGTCTGCAGGTAAGGTATAAAACACTGAAAGGCTCGCTCTGTCCCTCTGTAAAAGAGTTTAATTTTATATTGTTCTTTTCTTTAAGAATTACTTGTTAATATTCCATGAGCATGAAATTCCATTTCCATGTTGTCCACTGCAAATGCTGCTTTTCTTTCTCTTCAAAATCAATACTTAATAACTCTTGGAAGGACCAGGATGGATATATACAGTAAATGGCTCAGTTTAATAGTTCATCAGGATTGTTACTGAAAACCTTATATCCACTGATTTAATAATCCCAGTGTGAAAATTACTTATGTGCTACAAGGAATTAACTACAGAGAATGCACGAGCAACTCAGACATGAATCAACAACTCTCACGCACCCCGAAATAGTTTGAAAAACTTATTTGTGAAGGAGGAAAGAATGATTACTCAATATAAGACAGGATAACTTTTTAAGAATGCCTAGCAGTAACTAGCACAATTGTAGGGGTTGCTGTTCTAAAAGAAATAAGTGTGTAATGTAGAATGTGTTAGAACAGTATCACAATGTGGCTTTAGGGACTGATTCACACATGCATAAAGTCACTTGACAATGTACAGCCAAATTTCTTTAAAATCAACTCCAAGTTACTTATGTTTAACACTGCACATCATGGCAGCCAAAAGCTTTAAGTCCAGATTTTTATATTACTCTTTAATGTTCCCATTATTTGATTTTAACTTATTGGAGGAAACCACAGTAAAACAAGAATATGAATCAGTAAACAAGAACAGAATCTCCTTGTGGTTTTGTACAAATTGACCTCAATTGCTTTGAAATAAATCAGAAATCTGCATGCAAACCAGTTTGCAGGATTGCAAATACATCCCCCTCTGTTACTGTTTAATATTGCACCATTTTATGTAATCCTGCATTAACAAAGAAAGAGAGAAAGCCTCCTGAGTACTTCCCACAAGAACTGCAATGGATTGAGAATGATAGATTTAGTCATGTTGTATATTTTGATATGTAAGATTTTCAATGTAAGTAATAAAATCATCCTGAACTGTGATGAAAACTCCAAATGTGACGAGTAGGAGATTAGATATAGGATATGTAGATACATATTCTAAACTGAAAGAACAGCACAGATGTTTTACTTTTTTTCATTTTAGACCGATCATGGCTTCAGGAAAAGGTAAAAATAGAAAAGCTCCAACAGAAGATTCAGTTAGCACTTCAGCATGTATTGCAGAAGAACCACCGGGAAGATGGAATCTTAACAAAGGTAACTGCTACAGAGTCTGCCATTATCTGTTGAATATTAAACTCCCCCTGAAGTAGACTTAGCAGCATCAAATTTAAAGGGTTAGTAACTTCATTCACGGCATATTTTGTGACTCTTGTTTAAAATCTGATCTAGCAAATCTCAGTCGTTTTCTAGTAAGGTTGAAATAACGGGCTGAGCAAGCAATGAAATACTGAATTTTTTTGATGCTGGAAAATTAGTCACATTCCTTTAGAAAAAAAATATCGTATGGCAAGACACATCACTTTCTCAGTCTGGGAAGAGGATGGCGAACTGACGACAGGGGCTTTATCATCTTTTTATTTAAAACATTTCTTCGCTGTCTTTTAGGGCAGAAGCCCTCACAATCCGGCTTACAACAAATATATAAAAACACTTAAAATATTAAAAGCAATAAAATCATAAACACAATAAAATAACAATTTAAAACAATAAAAGCCAACAATCAAATCGACAAGAACAACAATGGCAATAGCAGCAATAATAGTACTCATCATGAGAAGATTATGGTAAAATAAAATATTTTCAAGGCATTCTTAAAAGCCTGCAAGGATGGTGCATGGCAGACCTCCAATGGGAGTTTGCTCCAAAGGTGTGAGGCTACTGCACAGAAGGCCCTCTCCTCTTGTCATGGTTTGGTCATTTCTTGTTGAGGTTTAGACTTACAGCATCTTTTCCCCTCTGCAAAGGGGTGGGGGGGTGGGGCTATTAAAATAGCAAATGGATTCTGGGGGATTCTCCTGCTGGTATGGCTGGTGCTTCTGGTCATTCTGTGGAATATGGAGTTCTCCCTAGAGATTGGCAATGACCATGCCTAAGAACCATCTCCCTCTGTGCAGAGCCCATGTAGCTCCTTGGTATACACCTGAGCTTACATTACTGGTTCCAGATAGACAGTTCCTGGCTCTACTCATCAAAAGACATTGTGAAGCTAGTCCATCATTTCCACCTTGAGGTTTTTTTATGGCAAGAAAAAGGACAGAAGCAGCAATGGGAAAACAATTAGAAGACAATTGTTTGGAGCTTCATAGAATTCCATGAATTAGGCAGCACAATAAATGCCTTGTCCAGAAGCATTGAGAAGGACCTGTTGGTGGATGTTGTTAGAAACTAGATGATAGGTTAGATAGTCAATCTCATACCTGGTTCTTACAACCTAAAAGGTTTTAAGACTTTTCCCTCAAAGTACAGAATTAAATACAAAAAAAATAAAAAAATATAGTCGTAAATTTAATTCATTTTGTTTGTTTTTCCACAGCTAATATGCAAAGTGTCTACTTTAAGAGCACTGTGTGGGCGACATACAGAAAAGCTTATGGCATTTAGAGCAATATACCCAGACATTGTGCGACTTCATTTTCCTCCATTGTACAAGGAGTTATTCACTTCAGAATTTGAGCCAGCAATGCAAATGGATGGGTAAATGTATCACCTAGAATGTCTGAAGTGCAAACATTAAAACAGAAAAAGGAAAAGGAAAAGATAAAAGAAATCAAGACACTTTATACGGCCCTGCATAGTCCTAGGGAGCCAACACACTGCACATCTTCTGGCGAACGGGGTCAGGCAAAAAGAATGGAAAAATGAAACAAGAATTGAACTTGTTTTTCTCATGCATATGATTTCCATGATGCCTACCGATATGGGCCCTTTTTCTGTCTTGACTTCTCAGTCTTTGACCTCTGTTTACACAGAATGAGGGTACTAAAAAAATCAGGAGGTTTCTTTTTCCCTTGTAACTCACTGCCCGCAGACTTTCATAGAACAATGTTTTGTTAGTAAGAACAGAATCTCCAGCTAGAAACCAGCGACTGGTGTGCATTGCAGAGGCTTCAGCATCAGTTTTGCACAACTTGCTCATTGTTTCATGAAGGACGATTTCTTTTCACCCTACCGTTGATTGCCAGAAGGCGGAATGGCATGAAAGGGGTCCATAGCAATAGCAACGATAGCATTATAATCTATTACAGGGTAAATGGGCATGAAGTCTATATATAGCAAAAGAGATATTGTTTATATATTGTTTTAATTAATATAAAATGTAGTTACTGGTATAGCTTTTATTGTTGAATTGATAAGGCACTTTCATTTTGCACCTTTTTTTTCTTTTAAATTATATGCTAGCGTGTTCATTGTCGTGTGCTGCATGTGCACCAGAAATTCGAGTTTAACTGAGGGAGGTTTGGAAGGTGTAGGGACACTGCAAGGTGTTTATGCTGCTGTTTTCCACATTTACCTTTAGAGAGAGGCTGGTCATATCACGAAATACCTTCAGTGATTTTGTGTAACGGGGCAGGGTGGGAGCAGGAAAGAAAAGTTTTTAAACTGTTCGTTTCAGCCCATGTTTTAAGAAGACTGTTTTATTGTGTGCGTTTTCTAAAAAAAACCCTGTTCTTAAACCTGTTTGCTGACATAGGGATAAAGGAATCTATATTTAATCACTTAACAAAAGGAGATGATTTTTAGTAGCACCTTTAAAATCAGCCCACTTACTTAAGGGAGTAAATATAGATTCAGACAACCAAATTTAGACACCTGTGTTTTGGAAATATTGGTCCTAATACTTTTGTTTACAGTGTGTGTGTGTGTGTGTGTGTGTGTGTGTGTGTGTGTGTGTGTGTACACGCCGTTCGTCATATATTGACAAGACCTATAGGGTACAATACACCAGGAAGTTCTTTTGTGCAGTCCCCTTTGAGATGAATAGGAGCTGCACAAAACATAGCTTTGTTTCTGGGCAGATTGTATCCATGAACTTAAATCTAGGACTCAGTTAGGATTGCTTAAATCTCATTTGTATTTCAGCTTGAGTAACTGCTGGATTGCTGCACTGTTGTTTGTTTTTGATAGTAAAGAGTGGATTTCCTTGTAGACGCCTTACTCCATAAACTAACCAATGCATTTTAAACAAGTTGCCACACCATTTGAAATCAAACCAACCTGAGTTGACACTGTGCATACAAAAAAAAACACTATCAGATGAATGCTGCACATTTGGTCACATATACCTAGAATCCTACACAAGACACTGTCCAATATAAACAGTTCTGTGAATAATGGATGAAGTCAAAATACAAAATCCTGTTCAAATGAGGAATCTGACCCTTAAAAATGAGTTTCGGAATGCCTCCGAGTTGTGTTTAATTTTCCCTTTCAACATTCCATTCTTTCCCCACCTTCCAAAGAATAAGACAGGTTCACTTCACGTTAGACCGACAGTATCATTGCCATTACGGCAGCATGGTTTGGGTGCATTTTAACCTTGCCAGCAAAACCCCTCATTTCCCTGGGATAGTTAAAACGGACTCAAATAATTTAGATGCCATTTCACAAAAATGGCTTTCAACAGAAAGATGAAGTTTGCCTTCTTGGTGGCAATTAGACCACCAACATGGTTTTGAATTATGCTATATATAAATATCCCAACACAATAGATACATGTGATATTGAATGTTCCAAGTGTTAGTGGTTGTATCAGACAAACTGTAGTATTGTTTCAAGCATAACATTTTCAGGATAGCTGAATCACACATCTTTGTTACAGAAGAGGAGAAGGAGGGTAAACAAGGATACATATTCATATTTATGGAGCTCTGGAGTGCTACTCTTTTTAAAAATCTTTTGAAAGTTTTATATTACATTGAGAAAGGAGCTTTTCCCTAGATCATTTTTTTCAGTCTCTTGGGGCTTCCCTCAAAATGTAGCAATTCAATATGAACCTAAGTATGTCTGAATCATAGTTCCAATGCAATTCATTCTTAAGGATCATTCTACATTATCTGGAATACCGTATTTCTTCAATTCTAAGACACTTTTTTTCTCATATAAACATCTCTAAAAACGGGGTGCGTCTTAGAATTGAGGGTGCGTTTATTATTTCTTAGAATCAACTTTTTTTTTTCCGTTGGTGGTACTGAAATTAGTGTGCGTCTTACAATCGATGGTGTCTTAGAATCGAAGAAATATGGTACCTGAGATTGTTTACTAAGATCACAATTCTATATATCCTTACCTGGGAGTAAGTCCCATTGAGCTCAGTGGTGCTTACTTCTGAGTAGACTTTGGGACTGTGGTGTTAGTCTTGGTTTAGTCACCCTTATTTAAACAAGGGCCCCTCGAGATGTTTTAAGTCAATCTGTTGTTGACTTCCCTAGTCTTCGTTCATTGCATGTTTGCAATAAATTCTGAATCCTACTCATCACTGCAAGGTACAGGTGACAACCTTGATGTGTTTTATTTGTTGACAAGTGAAGAACCCCTAATTATTCCAAAGCTCACTTTCAACTCTGACTTCAGCTACCTCTTTGATGATGGAAATGCATCAAAGACTAATGTGATTAAAAGGTTCATCTCAGGATAACCAGTAATGTAAGCAAGCTCTTCAAGCTACACCTGTTATTCAAGTGACTTTTTAAAAGTGGGTTTTATAATATAGCAGCCTTCAGCATCCAAATGATTTAAATTTAAAACATACATATGGATGATATCATGTTTCCCCTTGTCTCAAGGCCTAAGAGCTTACTTCAAAAGGCAAACTATCAAACTGTCTAGACAAGGCTTTATCAAGGTTTATAAAATAAAAGTTCAGAAAAATATTTTTCAGCATCTATTGCGTATTATAATTACCTAGGGCTTTTTTGTATTACAGTACATGATCTCTGGAAAAGTATGGTCTTTTTTACTAGTTAGAGTGTGTTTGCATTCTACCATATATGAGTTATTCACACATTTAAGACAATATGGAATTACTATGAAGGAAGGTGCATGAGGCACTATGTCCTGGGATCAGTATTTACTGATGTATAAAGAGCTGGAAATTTTCCTAAACTTTGAGAGCTCCTATACGCCCAGTGCTACCTGTATGAAAAAGAAAGTACTCGTTCACCTTCTCCTGGAGTCCTTTAGAACCATAAAAACAGCTGTGTAATATTTGTCTCTATTATCCCCCTACTGTTCTAGGATAGAGTCTGCCAATATTCAGTGAAGTTAGGGGAAATCCTAATTAGTTCTGAAAGGATCTAGTATACAAACAAAAGCAAACATTGTGTAGTTTGCATTAAATTGGATGGCCAGATTTACTATTGGCCTAGTTCACACTAACCAAAGGACTCCGTGCGAGCACCTTGGGATCATGTAGAGACGCTGCTTGTTCAGACACACTGTTGTATGTACCAGTGCCTCTATGTAAGAGACTATACATGTGGTTGCCAGAATTTGTGTAGTTATAACCACCTTCATGTGAGTTTCTCCCATTTGTGTCCTCACAGCCCTGTATGCTCCTGAAACAATTATGTGGAGGTCATATGCTACTTTGAACCAATCCAATATTGGTGGATGAGGAAATGGGACATTTAAACAATGTCGGATTACTGCTGTCCCTTTCTGGTGACCCCAGGGGATCCCAGTAGAGTGCACTGACTGAACAGTCCCACAGACAAATGGGATGCAGTTGAGTGGCTCAGATACCTGCCCAGAGCACTTTGCACATAGGAACTTGCCCATTCTTTTCTATAAGCAAATATCAAATGCATGTAATGACAAACCCCCTGTAAACATACTAAATATATTTCTTTATGTAAAAAGCCGATGATAGAAAATCCCTGAGCTTGCTAGGCTTGGACTGTATCTTGTGAATGGAATTCTGAAAGGGTCCCAAATTTCATTTCTTCTCTCATCCAGTATGAGTGATTCACAAGCTAGGATCTAGAGCTATTTTAGTGAATTAAAATCCTGGTAAATACACGGACAGTGTCTCTCCGACTGCAAATGTTTTGTTTATTTTATTGGAGTAACCGATCATTAATGTCAGTTCTGTTCTTTCCAGTGGATCTAGTCTGTGCTTAAAACTGGGCTGTTGAACAAACAAGAGTTTTCTGAATGTGACCAGCCTCAAGTGCTAATCTAGTTAAAGTTCAACTAAACTAAAACTGCAGTATCTACAAGCCAATGCCTGTTTAAGGTCTGCCATTTACTAGACAAAAGTATAAAACTGATTCAAGAGAAGAACAAACATTACTTGCGTGTGGTGATAAAGAGGATGGTTATATTTTGGTATTAACTCTCAGTCTGTTGTTGTTACTAAATACATTGTGGTCATGTCTTCACACAAAATATACGCAGATAGTGAATTTGTCCTTACTTGCTGGGAATGCTATTTCCAAACATGTAGGAGCCAGGCTGTGCTCTCTTGAAAGTCAAGCACTTTATGTCTAGAAGTTAGACGCACTGTTATCTTAAGTAAAAACAAGGGAGCCTGCTAGTCACTTACAGTGTTTTGTTTTCAAAATCCAGACGACGAGGAGTAAACTAGCATGCAGATGGGGATTTTTTTTCCATGTCAGTTATTAGCAAGTTATGTTTTGGCAAAGGTAAAATGGTTGGAACTGTTACTGATGCCTCTTTAAGAGAGGACATGTAAAAGGACTCAAGATGTAGCTAGCAGTATGTTGTTCTCAGCATTACAGCAGGGACAAACCTATCTGGCCAAAAATGCAAAACAAAAACCCCAACACTTGAGAATAAAGTCAAAGATCTGAAGATGACTGGGGTAGTATATTCAGCTGGAAAACTTGCAGGCTCTACGTTGAATTCCAATATATGAAGTGTGGCGATACTTGTCTTTCCAGGCTCTAGGGTTGAAGTTGCATCTGTTGAAGTTACATAAAATAGCTGCAGCTGTTAGAATAACTCCAGAAAGTTTGTTAAAATTGTTTTGGGTTTTCATCTTTCATCCCATTTTGCTGGACATATGGCACTGATGCATTCTTCATCTCAGTTATCCTTCAAGCTTCTAAAAGATTATGTGTAGTCCTGGACCACAGTGAAGTACTTTTGTGTCTCTAGCATGTTCCTATTATTTTTAAACTATGAAATGACCTGAAGTGGGATACTGTTTTGAGTTTGGTCGTTCTTTTATGGAGCTTTTATATCGTCATCATCGTCGTCGTCGTCATCGTCATCATCATGTGGATACCAAGGTCTGAATGTGTGTACCCTTGTATGTATGATGTGAGTGAGTGAGTGAGTGATTGCTTCTAGGCCATTAAGTGTCCATGGAATAAAGAAAATGTGTTGAAGATATTTAAGTCAAAAATAGAAGGTGGAAAAAAAATCTATATAAAGCCTTGTCTGGACCGCTTAGAGAGACTTCTATTTTTTTAACCCTTCTATAAATATTTGATGGCACTTGAAATATTCCTGCAATAAAATGTGATTTGTGTAAAGATAAACAAACAAAAAGATTTTGTAATGTGAAACAATGAAAGAAAGCAATGTAATTTTTCTAAAAAAGAAAAAGAAAAAACAAACTAACCAACTTTGTATTATTTTTGTTGATGGAATTTGTCTACTTGTCTTTGGAAAAAACTTTTTATTTCATTGAATGTGCCATAGTAGAAATGTGGGTTGTGGGGTGCTTTTTGGTTTTTTTTTTAAGTTTTAGATGACAGGAAAGCTATTTGTGTTACCGACATTCCATAATGCGAGAAGACATAGCATAATAATTAAAAGAAAAGATTTATTAGTAAGCTTCGGTCATTGTTGCTTTTTTGCACATGTACTTCATTCCTCTATAGTGCAATATGTACATAGAGCACTTGCGGGTTTTAACCTTGATCCCTCAGGGAAAAATACATATTTGTTGTACAGGTTGGTTTCCCCACTCCCTTCTTTTTGTTTTGCTAAGGAATGTCGATTGAATCACTTGTTGTCAAGGGGCAGCCAGATAATAATCCTAACACCACTGCCAAAAAACATTGATCATGTAATCATTCATGCCCTGCCATTCACAACAGCAACAAAAAATAAGCCTGACAGTTCTTTGTGCGAATTGGGGAAGAAAAAGGGTAATTAAGCACCTTATGATTGACTTAACTGTGAATGACAATCCATCTCGTTATCAATAATAGATGCCCTATCATTTAGAAGCTGGGGTTAAAAAGTCTGAAACTAATGTGCTCAGGGATCTTTCAAACTCTTGAACAGGGTGGCCAGTACTTCTGGGACAAATTGCTTTTTAAAAGTTTAGTACTATCCCTCCATTGCACAACTGAACTGGGCAGAGACGTATTTGTCTAAATTGAGTGTCAGTTGTTTGAGTTTCCAAACCTATACTGTTCAACCCTATTAAAAATTGGCTAACAGTAATAATAATAATAATAACAATAACAACAACAACGACAACACTCTTCCAAAGCAGCAGAATGTTTTGTTTAATGTATTAGAGAGGTGAGTTAATTTTGACCCATGAAACAAATTAATTTATTTCACCTAACCACATGTTTTGAGCTATAGAATCCTCAATACATCTGTGTGTCATCTGGTTCCATACGACAATGGAACCAATGACCTAGGGAGGTTGTGGGCTCTCCCACACTAGAGGCCTTCAAGAGGCAGCTGGACAACCATCTGTCAGGGATGCTTTAGGGTGGATTCCTGCATTGAGCAGGGGGTTGGACTCGATGGCCTTGTAGGCCCCTTCCAACTCTGCTATTCTATGATTCTATGATCTTGGTTTTCCCCAACACAGAGGCTTGTAGTGAAGAATAATAAAACAACACTGGTGAAGCTGGCAGTATACAAAATTTTCCAAAGCCAACTTGCCCTATATTTTCCAAATTAAAAAAAAGATTTGGAAGTCTTAATTAGGTATCAATACAATTTTCTTTTGTGACATCGAAAACTATTTTTATGTGAAATTTGGTATCAGTATTTTGCAACACAAAATCCATCCTTGGTGCTTAATACTTGATGAACTTAAGTTCACTTTTCCACACGTTTTAGAACTATGAATTATAACCAGTCATTACAATAAGTAACTCAGAATACAAGTAGAACATGATGCTGCCCAGAACAGGTTATTGAATCTCATCACCCACCGTTGATACACCTGCTTCTTTACTTCAACAAAATAAAACCAAAAATATTTTTAAAGCAAAACAGTAACTACCCCCTATGTAATTCCAAAACTAAAATAAATACGTAGCAACTAGTAAAGCGCGAACTCTGTGCCAAAACATGACAAGTTATCTAAGATTTTCAGGCCCAAATAAGTGTGGAAGTAAAGCTCTCTTGCACGTGGAATGTTTGTGCCTCTTTCCATGTTTATTAATAACAGGAAATGCAGTAAAGGAAATGGAAATAAATTAAGACAAGAATTGAAGATTCACTCTATTTAAGTCAGGCCAAAGAAAAATTGATTTCATTATCTCAGCTATGGTGTGAATTCTCGTCCCCTGCCACTCTCTGCATGCACTTCCTTTAAGTCATGTATCATGTCTCCTACATTTTGTGTTTTTCCTTCTAAATGCTACAACATTTATTTATAGAAATAACCAGAGTAAAGCATTCATAGCCTCCATTGCATGTTGTCTTGTGTTTAAGTTATGGTTCTCTTTTGAGACCAAAAATGGCTAAAAGGATAGTTTCTTGAAAGACTTTTTTTCCTATCTGCTTTATTCATTTGCAACTTAAGCCTAAAATATGAAATTACTGTGTAAGAGGTACTCAAATGTTGTTAAGGTTGTGGGGCTTTATTTGCATATTGTAAAGCAGGTGTGTCGAACCTCAGGTCCATGGGCCAAATCCAACCTGCCTGAGGTCCCAATCTGGCCCTCCGGAGTTCCCAATTGCCACCCCCTCTTCCCCTTGGTCCTCCTTTCCCTAAATCTAGCCCCCAAGACCTTCTCGTAAACTGAAGCCAGCCCTTGGACCGAAAGAGCTTCGACACTCCTGTTGGAAAGAGTGCTCAGAGAACATTACAAGGACAAACCTAGAAGAGATTGTAATTCTATAAAGCTAAATGAGAGATTCTAGAAATCCTATCTATATATATTTTTCCTATCGGTTCATAAGTTTCTGTTCTGTATACACAGGTTAAGTAGGGTGAGAGTTATTTATGGGCTTGTTCCAATGTAAAATGGTACACTTTTTTCTGGCAATTTGCTTGTCCAAATATATGCACAGATCTTGTGAGTGCTAGTCAATAAATAGGCTGTATACCCAGAGTGGCCCAGGGATACAACCTCATGATCTCCATGTAATAATGCTGGTGTTAGAATGGCTCTACATGACCTATGATAAAGCCAAGGGCAAAGCATTGATAGTGCAATGCATTAGGGAAGCAATAGATATGGTACGGAGAAGGTTCAATTCAACTGCTGGATCTTGAGCTCTGCCAAAGGATATCCAAATATATGTAAATATAGAAAAGTGGTGACAGCATAATTGGTTCCTGCCACCACTTTCAAAGGGGATAAGCTAGTTGTTTGCAAATGGTATGGGTATATCCAAGGCACCTGCTTGTTAATTATTTCAGATTCTGAGATTATTGCCTTAGACACATCTATAAGCTTGCAGAGTTTATGTAAAATATTTAGGTGATCCATTTGGGATGACACATCATGGGTTTTCTACAAAATTACCATTTTTACCAAACCAAACGTAAAGACAGTCTCTACCTGTGCTTTTTTTTTTAAGGCAGCCAGACTATCTAGAAGGTAAATGTTCAAGCTGCTAGGGAGGAAAGTGGAGAGTATTGGACCACAAAGGCAATATTTTTCCCCAGCTGTATATCCTGTGATTTAAAATTGTTTTTCAACGATTCTAAAATATGAATAACAATGTGAATAAACATCTAATTTGTGGCTTTTACACTGCTTCAATTGAATACTTCTGTTAAAGTGGTGATTGGGTAAGCCCTGTACAACCAACCAATTAATTGCCAATTGACTAATGACGATACAAATGAAGATTTGGAAACATCGTAACATATTATCCTACTCTGAATAAATTGTATTACGATAATTCATTACTATAACACAGATTCTTAGAGGTCATGTTTAAAATTGTCTACATTGAAATTACTTTGTTCTTAAACTTTTTTTTAAAAAAAGATTTGGATACAAAGAGCTCTAGGAATAAAGTAAGATGTAATCTACCATTGATTTAAATATATCAGTGCATCAATCGGATTTTCACATTTATTGGTAGCAGGGCAGAATATTAACTCTTCAGAGCAATAAATCAACTTAATCCAAATATGAAATGCTTAGCTCCTGTGCATTGAGGCATTTTGAATATGCAAGCTAATAATTATTAGTTGCTGTTCAAATTTTAGATTTTACTGCTAAATTACAAGTTTTGGATTTCACTTTATCTTTGCTCTTCATCCCATTGAACTTTAAGAATATAAATCATCCCACCCTATCTAATCGAGTTCATGGCATGACATGTTTTATGCTACATTCTTATTTTGTTGTGTGTGAGTTTACTTTGCAATACACACTTGATCCTTACCCATATTCCTTAGCAAGTTTTACTGAAGATGCATAAATGTACAGGATCCAGCAATCTGTTCGTTATTCTCTTATCTAAATGCAGAAAATTCATAAGCAATATAGTGAATTTTATTTCACAAATCACAGAGGTACTGTATATATATTTTCCTAATTCCAAAATTTTCTATTTTGACTCAACAAATTTGTAAAAAGAAACCACAGTGGTAACTCTTTTGACTATTAGGACATTAACTGGCTGCTTCTTTATATGTAATTGTATTGTCTGCCTGCTCCTTTTTTCGGAGATGTGTTTTTGTATGGTTGTTTGAGCCAATGGGAGGCTTCAAGCTATGATGTATTTTCCCACTTTAAATATATTTAACATACAACAAACCCCAGACAAGGCTTTTAAAAATGTAAGAAGAACTGCAGTGTTAGGTGGTTTATTTGCAAACTGTTTTCAGTGCTGTCCATTTTATGGCACCCTTAACAATATTCTTGTTTCCAAAGTACAAAATAAAGGTTAAAAAATATTCTAGCCATAACTGAATGTCAAGCAATAAAAAACAATGACTTTTTGTGCATAGATTTAAAAGAAATACAAATTTTAGACATCTGCATGTAAATGCAAATCTCTTGTTTACTGCTTTCTTAAACTTGATCAACCAACTCCTTATTTTACTAATTTAAGGACTTGTAATGGCCTGTATACATTTTCTCTTGCTCTAATTCTTATGTCATTATCTTTGTCTCAGCTTCTGAGTCATACTCTTCAGTGTTGTTCTGCTCACCTTCTGTATGGTTATAACTATTTTGCTTTCATTCTCTATAGATAAAGATATACTATTTAAAAAGCCTATGCGGTGCAAATATTTATCTGTTTATCAAATACCACATTATACTGTATAATATCTGTTTTACTATATACTCTATTTTAGAAATAGCCGTTTAGAACTAGAGTGTGCTATTTTTGTGTTTTTCTGACGTGTGGTGCTAGATGAGTTAATTTTATGAACAAATCTCCCTTTCCCATTTTACTCCTAGACAATACCACATTTGGGTCTTGTACTATTTCACTGAATATTTATGTGTGGGTGTGTATATACCGTATACACATTTACACACATGTCCAATCAAGTACCTGTATCAGAGTACTAGGTTGGGGACATGGTTTTCTCTTTGAATATATAGTATCATTCTATAAAGTTGTCTCTAGCATATTTAATCAGGAGAAAATTAACTCCTCACTACTGATATTTGATATCCAACTTTGGACCTTGTTCAGAGAACGCACTAAGACATGGTTAAGTCACTAACCCTTTTGCACCAAATGGTTAGTGAGTGTGTTCACATGACACACTAAGTCATGGTTCCCATGACATGCTAAGCCACAACGGTTAGCTCAAAGTGCGTGACCACCGTGGTTTAGCGTGTCATCTGAACAGGGTCATTATTTGTTTCTTCAGTTCTCTCTCCCTTCCCACCCATTCTTGTGTTTAAAAATCTGCAACACCATTTGGGCTATTCTTTGCTATGTTTTCTGATACCACGTACTCAGTTTTGTGCCAGTTTTCCCTTCTCTGATGTGTAAAGTACTAAAATGAAGGACATTTTTAAAAACGAGATGTTCACATTTCTCTAATAGCGCAAGTCAGTATTATTATTATTATTATTATTATTATTATTAATATTTATTTATATAGCGCCATCAATTTTCATGGTGCTGTACAGAACAAAATAAAACAGAATACAAAACACCATGCCATATGGCTTACATTCTAAAAGTATCCCTGGAGTCAGTAGGTGAGGGCTATATCGTGGGTACAGTGATATTCTGTTGGATGCAGGAGAGGGCTGGTGCTCCCAGGAGAATCCACATGGAAGATTTCTCTGCCCTGATGTAAGGATATGGTGGAGGTAAGAATTAAAGCTACAATGGTGAAATCTACAACACTAGCATAGGGGGGAGGGTGTTGGTAAACTTCTATATCTTGGTTCAGACACTTGATGAGACCTGCATTATCGCTGAGTCCAGGCTGCTGCATGGAAGCACTGATATGGGTGCATATACATGATTGGAGCCTATACACACTGCCATGTAAACATGCATGTACATGTACACATGCATATACAACCATGTATATATGCCTCCACATAAAGGAGCAGGTTCATACAATGAATGCCTCCATATGAGCTAATTTGTGGCTTTGTAGACTCCCACAAATATCTCGGTGGAGATGACAACTGCCTGAATCAAGCTTATGGTTTGGTCCCCACTACAATCAACATTCCCAAGGAAAGTGAGGGGAAATAACTGCAGCAAACGGCTATGCCATCAATAGTAAAGATCAAAGAAAGTCCATGCCTAACCAAAATAAACTTGTTCTTCCAAAAAGGGCAGGATGTCAGTGTTTCCAGCTCTTCTTGTGCATTGCCCTAGATTGAGCCAATATAGCAATTAAAACAAACACACTCCTCGATGCTCTCTTAGCGGCCTCAGCTTTCATGGGTGACCATTTGTTTGAGGGGAGGGGTTGCCACGGACTAATACTGCAATCCAGGGCCTCCAGCGTACATACGGATGTCTGTACATGAAAGCATCTTCTCATTCTCTCCTATGAACTAGGGAATTCTCTGCATGCACAATAAAAAAAATCCCACTGCATGCAGATATTATCCTAATAAAACAAAACAGGGCAGCTCCAGGTACACAAAACAAAAAAGCTTTGGCTTGAGTTTCTGATACTGGAGAAACCTTAGGGACTGAATCTCACTAAGGCATAACCCCATGCATTTCTACATAGGAGTAAGTATCATTGAACTCGATGGAGTTTACTACCAATATAAGTAGGGCATATAATTGGAATCTAAAACTGCAATCCTATGGACATTCATTTCGGAATATGCCCCATTGAATTTAATAAGACTTACTTTGAGTAGATATGCATAGGATATTATAAATCATGTTTAGCTTTTGGATGGACTGCTTGTCATGTCAGTGCATACAGAGGACAATGAGTATATATTGTAAAGGTATCAACTCCTTTTTATACCCATCTGTTCCTCTTATTCTCAAGAATTTGTGCTTGTCTCTCTCTTAACTAGGAATTTGCTTTAAATTCAGAAAATTATAACCGGTGTAAACTGGAAAATGTACATGTGGTTCCCACTGGCACTATGAATTCCACAAATTAATTCTGCACAGAATCTAGAACTAAAATTACGATGATCATATGTGACTTTCATGCTAATTTAACTAAACCCGCGTCCTTTCATTCACTACCAATATAATCTCTTGCAAAAATTTAATGGATATCAAATATCTAAAATGGGGAATAATTGAATTTAAAATATTTATTACAATTCTTTTCTGTACTATTACTGAAGTTATAAGATCTTTAGCAAAGATTTTTGAAGAATTTAAGAAGCTGTTTGTTTACTGCACTTTTTTGATAATAGAGGATAGTGAATATTAAAGCCACGAGTCTTGGCTCCACGAACTGCTTCTGTTCTTTGATTTAGCAAACAAACCATTATTCTGGAAATAAATACAAATTGTATATGCACCCTGGCTACATTTTAATGAGTAGAAAGTTTAAGTACAATCACTTTCAAGATAATTACTTTGGGGAAAAAAGTTTAACTCTTTACAATCTTCTTTAAAAATGCAAGTCCATGATTATTTTTCCATTCCCTTACTGATTCAAGTCACCTTTAAACAGGGGCTCTTTTAATTTGTCTAATATGTGTGTCACATATTGTATACCAGTAATGTTTTCCCTAATTGTTTGGACTTCATTGTTTTATAAATTATGCAAGTTTGTGTAAGTAATGTTTCTCATGTAATTAAATGTCTGAAGAATAAGAATAAATGCTGATTATAAATATGTATTGGTTTGAGGATTAAGCACATAAACATCACCAACCTCACTGAGTAACACACTCAGTCTTCTGTAAATAACTACAAATTGACATGGATCTGTACTGTACATGCAAAAATGTGTTGTCTTATGTGTACAGTATGTACAAATTCATTTTCTAGTTATGATACAAGCATAAGCCATTGAGAGGAATATTAAAAAAATATTGTAATAAAACTTCGCTAATGATCTTTGCCCCGTTATCACCTAACTTTTTCACTTCTATCAAATCTTCTTTAGAACTCACTCTTACACTTGTCAGCTTAGACTCAACTGTTTATTTTATTCTGATCCTGAATAAAGTATTTTGACTCATTTTGTAAATACAAACTGTAAAAATAAGAGATTTAATGTTGTCTTTTAAATACTCTGATTTTCATTCTAATATGAATGTTGTTATATTGTACTTAGAACCTGTACCTTTAATATTACATTACCTTTATCAAGTGCATTGAACACATCAATTTTAGATGTGCTTTATGTACTTTTCTCCTGTAATAAAACTTCAGCTTCTAATGGAAATTATTGTCACATTTATTTTTCACATCAAAATAATTTTGACTTATTTTACTGGACTGTTATAGATGTTAAGGCAAAGACAGAGCGCTTAGGCTTAGAATCATCATCATCATAAGAAGCAGATTAGTACAACAAACCAACACATCTTAAAAATTCTTGATTTCACATTCATCTGAGTAGGCCTGCCGGAAAAGGCTAGTCTTTAAAGCTGTCTTAAATTCAGAGAGAGAGAGTTAAGTTTACGAATCTCCTCTGGCAGGCCATTCCACATTCTGGGGGCGACAGAAGAGAAGGTCCTCTGGGTAACAGTTGTCAGCCTAGTTTTGGCTGACTGAAGTAAGTTCTCCCCAGAGTGTGAGGGGCAGGCTGTATGGGAGAAGGCGATCCCGCCGGTAACCTGGACCCAAACCATATTGGGCTTTAAAGGTAATGACCAACACTTTGTACTTTGCCCGGAAACTAATTGGCAGCCAGTGGAGTAATTAGACCAATAATTCATAAAAAGAGGAGACCAATAATTCCCAAAGTATGTGCTGGCCAGGGTATCCTGAGAGAACTGCTATTAAATAGGAGCCTACTTACAGAAAAAGCTGACTGCATCATCTCAGCTTCTGATCTGGTGTGGGGTGGCTAATTCTGCTGCTTTTCTGCATCAGTTCAGGCACTGCATTGGCACAGTTTAGACAACGTGTTTCTCAACAGTGGTTTTAGAACTCCACGGTGGAATTTTTACACTGCTGTTGAGAAATGTGTTGTCTGGTGGGAAAACTCCACTCAGCAGTGGAGCTTTTTTGGAAAACATTCCATGCAGAATGTCCACACTGTGCAGAGGAGAGTTCCTGCACAACAGTTGTGTGGCGGGCTCTGTGGAGTTTTCTGTTGAGTTGAGTTAACTTTTCCCCACTGGCTACAGAGTTCTCTGGCAAGAGTGGTGAAAGGAGGTAGTGTTGCTCTTGGAGAGTCATCGGGATTGGTTTTTTACAGAAATGGCTACTGGGATATCATCGGGAGGACCAGGGGAGAAAAGAGGGTGGAGGAACTGTCAATCAAACATTGCAATGGATTTTACTCAACAGCCACACAACGGTGGAGTTAGAACATGTTGTGTGGGGAGTACCTCCTAAAAACTCAACTGTTGACTAACATGAACTGAGCCATTGGCTGAGTCCGGACAACACGCTAATCAACGGTTGTTTTCCATTTTGTTTCTATTACCTCCCCGCAAGTTTATTAGCGTGTCGTCCAAACTCAGTCATTGTATCTCTTTGTGTTCCTGCCCCAAGCTTGCCTCATTACAGACTCAGGAGATACACCTAGATCCATCACTCCCACAGAAGTAGAGGGTGAACCTGAGCTCCTTTGAGAGTAGGTAATTCTTACACTCTGTAAGTGTGGCCTCTAAATTGTGGAGCCAGTCCAGTGTAGAGCGTTAGGAGAGGACCTAGAAGGCTCAGCAATGAAGTTCACTGGGTGACCTTGGGCCAGTCACTATCTCTCATCCTAACCCACCTCACAGGAGAACCATGTATGTTGTCCTGAGATCTTTTTGAGGAAGGTCAAGATATTATGTACAATTTTAGGAGGAAACATTTAAGAATCACAGGACTATGCACACAAGGGGGGGGGCAAAAGGGTGTAGGAAGAAGACCAGGCCATATCTGAGAAAATATGTTTATGATCAAGCAGTAAAAGTCCAATATTCTGCCTTTCTGGAATTCCTTTCAGCATCTGTAAATTTCTCTAGTGTTGGCAGTCAATCCAACTGACCAGTGAAATATTGTCGCAAACAGCAACATATCTAAATCGCCTTCCCCAGCCTGGCATCCCAGATTACAACTCCCATCATCCCAGCATCGTGCTGAAAGGTGCAAGGTTAGAGACAGCTCTGTCTTAAACATTGATTTGATTAGATATATGTGAGTGAGAGAGTAAATGAGTGACTCTGATGCCTACAGGCCTAGAGAGCAATGCGACACATTGACTGAAGCTGATCCCTAGTCTCCAGTTCTTTTTTCAATGCAAAGCAGAATGAAAAGCCTGAGTAATCTGAACTTTGCATACTTCTGCACCCTCCTCCCTCACAAAATGCTTTGGGGCACCCCAGATGATACAATCTGATGAACAGGAGACTGCCCTTGCTTCTGCCACTGGTAGCTAGCAGCTCAGTTCTTGACGCAATTGTCAATTTATTGGAAATTATGTATTATTTATCTATTTATTATATCTCTATACCGCCCAATAGCTGAACCTCTCTAGGCGGTTCACCCAAAAAAGTTCTTGTGAAAATTATTTTTGGGACGTCTTTCAGGGTAGAACACTGCTGCATTTTGAATCATTTTTGAAACAAATTTACAAATTCACCCTCAGTTACTCTATGAACAAGACTACCTTCTTAGTCATGTAAGAATGTATATTTGGGGAAAGATATCCAGTCAGTCCTTGTACATGGATCCTTCGGCCTAGTGAGTTCATGTGTGAGCCGTGTGTAAGAGACGAAACACAAATACTGATGTGACATGGTTGATGGTTCCTTATATACTTACATCCTTTCTCTTTTTTTTTCTGTTTTCTCTCATACTCCTTATTGTCTCCACCAGAGAAACACCTCCATGAGGTCTAGTGATATTCCATGCCAAATCCTCTTGTTTTCTCTGTACAAAACAAATAATACATCACAACAACAGTTATTAATGGAATATTAATTCGTCTATAAAGTAAAAATCACATGTTTATGCCATGCATTTTACTTACACATATATCTAAATTTGAAAATATTAAAAGTTCAGTACTCTTTAGCCCAAATTAAGTCAATGACTGCTCCAATATAGCCAAAAAAGGAATATTCATTTTATAAATGTATCATTTTATAGGGTAGAATATATGGTTTTTAAATACATTTATTGGCTGTTTTTCCATATAAAAACTATGCTCAAAGCTACAGAAATGTTTTATATATTCTTCATACTACTTTATTTTCTTGCTGTATCCTAGTATATTCAAGGGTGTCAAGAAACAACATACATAAACATTTAGGAAAAAACATAAATTTTAAGTAATACTAAATTAAATGATTGATATTTTTATTATCGCTTCACATGTTCAAAGGCTGAGAACTAGTCTTGAAAACAAGTTCCAACGGAGCCATTTGGTTGGTTTCTTTTAAATCCTTTTTGTCACATAATAGTGGGGCATTTTCAAACGTTTATTGGACGCTATGTGGTAAGGAACCAAGATATACATCCGCACACACCTGAAGCAGAGAAAAAAGCCGGATCCACGCATAGGATTGTGCCCTTAATGTAAAAAAAGAAGTATTGTACTATAACAGTAACTTAGGGCACAATCGTATGCATGTTGAGATTGATAAATGTAGGGTGACCATATGAAGAGGACAGGGCTCCTGTATCTTTTAACAGTTGTATTGAAAAGAATTTCAGCAGGTGTCATTTGTATATATGGGGAACCTGGTGAAATTTCCTCTACATCACAACAGTTAAAACCACTTTTTCTAGCATACTCAACCATTTTTCTGTCTCAACAAGCATAGGGTTTGTATCCTTGGCTTATAGTACTACACACCAGCAGTAGGGGCTACCCCTGTGACCCTGGTCAAGTTGTTGGGACTCCAATCCCATCACCCTCAGCCAGCGTGGCCAATCACCAAGGATGAGAGTTGTAGTCCGACAACATCTGGAAGGCCACAAACTCGCCCCCATGGCTATGTACCTTCATGAGTAAGACCCATTGGACTCAATTGATTTTCTTCTGAGTAAACCTCCAATAACTTGCCAGGAGGTATTTATTGCAATTCAGTAACTGTAACAAAGGCGAATTGTAATAACGCATTCATTATTACACGGTGTTTCTAAGTTAATACACAATTAACATTGATATATTCATTTAATTATGTTTGCTTCAGTTCCTTCAACCATTTCTTTGTATGGGGGAAAAACTCACCCCATATTCAATTGCTAAATTTTATTGCTTTGACATTGGCTATGATTTCTATTTTATACTGGAGTTTCCAATATTACATTAGGGGGAAATCTGGGAGAAAAATAAGGATTTTTTTAAAAAAATAAAACTATAAAATTTTAAATTTTAGTATTTTTTAAATTTTAAATCTATAAATATTTATAAACTCCATGTACTACTAGTGGTCATTTGTTTTGTTTCTGGAGGAAAATAAAATGAAAACAGGAGTCACTCCTGAGGCGTTTCTCCGCCTCAATTTAAAGGGGGGGAGGGGCTCCATTGAGAGAAACTCCTTCGTGAGAAGCAGGCGACGACGCTACTACCCTCACTCAAAATGGCGCCTGTCTCGCCTCGAGGCTTCTCTCCTCTCCGCACGCTGGTTGGTTGTTTTGCTCCCACGTGATGCGCGTCCTTCGGAGCTCCGCCGCGCTGATTGGGCAGCGCAGGGAGGTAGAGGCTGCCTCTAGTGACGTCTATAGAGGCCCTCATGTGGGAATATAGTGAGGCGCTTCTGAGGCTTTTCACGCTAGGCCGGGCAAAGCAGTGAGGAAAGGCCCAAGATGGCAGCGGCCGCGCAGCTTCTCAGTTGGTGAGTGAGGCCTTTGGGTTGCTCCCTATCCCACCCAACCCCCTCGCCCGGGCCAGGGTAGGACTTCAGAGCTCCACTGAAACTTATCCCCGGCTGTTTGGATTGGCCAAACCCCGGAGAGTGCGAAGCAAGAATGAAAGCGAGAGTGCCTCTGAGCGTATGCAGAGTGTTTCCCCCTTCAGCGCTGGGGAAGCCTAACCAGCTCCCCATAAGGCGCAGGATATCCCAAAAGAAGGCCTTCAAACTGCTCTGGACCCCTGCAACTCCATTCTTACAAACGGAAGCACAACTTTGTGCACGTTTACTCGGAAGTAAGCCCCTTTGGGTTCAATGGGCCTTTCTCCCAGATAAGTGCGCAGGGAGTGGTATCCATCCTCAATGGATTTGACTCCCGATTATTTAAGGGGTTTATTTAGGCTGCAATCCTATACACACTTGTCTGGGAATACCTAAGTCCCACTGAAATCAATGGGGCTTACTTCTGAGTAGACACGTATGGGATTATGGTGTTAGGAAATTTAAATATCGGCTTTCATCCAGTCAGACGTTGGTGCACATAAAATCAATCACTAAAATCATAAAATACAATGTGCACATTGCGAAGTGTGCGTATAGGAATTGCAGTCTTCCAATGGGTTTACTTGGAAGTAAACCCTACTGTTGTCAGGTACACCACTGGCCACATGCTGGCTGGAGCTAATAAGAATTGGGAGTCCAATAACATCTGGATCAACCTTTCCTAAACTGGTGCCCTCCAGAGGTGTTGGACTACAACTCCCAGCCTCTGCCAGCCAGATGGGAATTGGATCTCTTGAATTGTTCAGAATGATCTCGAATAATGCACAAGTTAATATTCCTGTGTCTTAGAATTACTAATATTTTGGTAGCTCTCTCTTTTTAAAAACTAACTAAATAAAATGCATTGTTTCATTACATTAGTGCATATGGAAGGCTTTTTCCAAGAGAAGACAACCTGTAAGAAAATACAAATGTAAAAGTTTCTGCTGTGCCCACTCACTCTCATATTTATTCATTTCAGTTTCTATGCTGCCCAATAGACTAAGCTCTCTGGTTGGTTTGCAACAATTAAAGCCATAAAAGTCAACATGATGAAATACAATATAAACATTTACAACTTTACAGTGTTATATAAAAACAAAAACAATAGAGGGGAACTCATATTATGAGTTTTCCTTCTTCCTTTTTGTATGTTTTTTGTGAGATACACTCAGAATTTCACATTTGCCCTTTAGTTCTATATGTGTACCTTTGCTACAGTCTCCTGTATTCCAGTGGAAATTATTTCCCAAAAGCCTGAAACTGTAAAATGTTTTCTGTGCACGTATCTATGGTCATAGATACAGCAGCATTAATGTTTGACTTCCTTTTCTGACACAAAAACAGGGATATTCCACCCCAAAATGGTTGTGACGTGTATTTTTCGCGGGATATATATGAAAAATACTCACTGACTCCAAGCCTTTCTGAGTTGCTGTTGAAAAGGTACTAGTATACATTTACTAAATTTGGTTTGGAAATAAGTTAACAAAGTAGATGTATCTGGAACTCATATGTATTCTGGAGAAGGACTCACATTTATTTTATTCATTTTTACTTGGGAGTAAGTCTCATGAAGTTTTGGGGACTTATTCCCCAATACTTTCTTAAGCACAGCCTTACATTGGAATTCATTGCATGTTTACCTGGAGGTAGGTTCTACTATGTTGAACAAGGCTTACTCTGTGGTAGATGTTGTTTCGGATTGAGCCTTTAGACTGGATACTGACCATGATCAGATTTGCATGTCACAGCAGCATTTGGTGGCAAATCATGGGTTAATTAACCCATGATTTGTGGGGACGTGCACTGTGTGCAAGCTGCTCCTGGTTTGCAGAAACAACCTACCAACACCCCATGGTTTGATATGGACATGGTGGACATCCCCACAAATGAACGGTTAATGCCACTGTGACATGTGAACAGCCTCTGTGTTTGCTGCGTGGGAGCCATCCAAGTTTGCTGTTTTTACAGTGGCCTTTTTATGTGCCATTTCTCATAAAAGCTTATAGTGAATTGGACTGTTGATCCATCTGTCTGTTCTCAGTGGCAGCATCTTTCCAAGGCCTTGGCCTTATTTAGCCCTGCCAAATAGGAGATGCCAGTGATTGCACCCGGGAGCATCTGCATACGAATTACATGTGCCATCATTGAACATTCTGTCCTATATTTTCCTATGTGAAGGAGTTGTCATGATATCCAAATCCTTTATTTACTCACGCTTTTTTTGGAATCACATGTAGACTTCAGTATTGTCTGTGTAGTTGTCACTGCAAGATCTACTTTATGAGCCACAAAATGTAGTTACCTTTAGCCTTTTGCAGTTTTCTCTCCATCCTTTGTTTTGGCCCCTGCCTCTCAGTCAGAGACTCTTGCAGTGGCTAACAGTATTTTAAAACTACAAACACATTAAAAACAGATTGAAACAATAATTAAAACAAATTCAGTGACTGGAAATAAAACAGCAATCAAATCAGATATCACTGAAAGCTAGATAGTTTAAAAACATCTTTACCTGTCATCTAAATGCAGAAAGTGTCGGTGCCTGACGAATTGCCGGGAGTAAACTCATTCTTGCAGGCTCTATTTCTAAGTCACCCAGGAAGAGCCTGGTTTAGGAGGGTCTACTTTGGAAGGGAAGCAATAGTAAGAAACCCAAACCTGGGATCTAGCTTGGAAAGGGAAAAGAAAGGCAATCTACACACACACACACACACACACGGGCAACTCCAAAACTGGCATTGGAAAGGGGAAAAGAAAACATTAAGGGTGCAATCCTATACATGTTTAGACAGAAAAATATCCTGCAACACTCAGTATACTAGGAGTTGTACGAATTTTTCTGTCTAAAAATGCAAAGCCTTGCTTCCTGACTGTAACTAATTTAGACTGGTTTTGGCTTCAGCAGCTTAGGGCAGGACTGCTTAAGGAATAAGTGAAGAGTTTATGGTTGCTACTCGAATGTGGAATCAAGGAGCAGGTAGTCCCTAGGTAGTTGTCACCAGCTAGATGCCCCATGAATGTAGGAATTGAACTCAGAGGTGACAAATCTAGGAGGTGACAAAGCTGACAAAGGAGGTGACAAAGCTAGGGCCAGGATCTCTTTTCCATCAACCCAGAATGTAGGACGTGGAATAATGGGCTCAAGTTACAGGAAGCCAGATTCTGGCTAGACATCAGGAAAAACTGTTAGAGCAGTACAACAATGGAACCAATGGCCTAGGGAGGTTGTGGGCTCTCCCACGCTAGAGGCCTTCAAGAGGCAGCTGGACATCCGTTTGTCAGGGATGCTTTAAGGTGGATTCCTGCATTGAACGGGGTTGGACTCGATGGCCTTGTAGGTCCCTTCCAGCTCTGCTATTCTATGATTCTATTAATGTGAAGAGACAAAGAATGTGTGAATCTGTCCCATCCCTCCTGGTAGAAGCTGTGATCTGAGCAAGAGGGGAGTTCATTGACGAAAGGTTCAGTTTATATAAAGAACAGGCTGGCGATACAGGTGAAAGGGGGACTGTCAGGTTGATTTTGACTTGCATTAACCTGAAGGCTTTGACAGCAGCATGCCGTGAAATAATCCTGATGGGCTGCCGTCCCACTCTCCGTCAAATGTAGCTAATTTAAGCTGCTAGAATCACTTGACATTCCTACATCAGGCACATCTGAGTCAGCATCTTGTTGGTGTAGCAGCTTAATTAAATTTGCCAGTTCGTGCCACAAGGATGGACATGTTGTCTCATTCTGAGAGACAGCTGTGTAGTATTATTAAAAGCTGTAGACATGATACTGTTGAGACGTTTTCCTGGTGTGTAAATCAGATCTTTCTTTTCCACTAGATCAGCACTTAACACTCGTCTTAGTTAATCCAAAATGTGCTTATTACTAAGCATGCTTTTGTTAAATAATTAAGAGCTAAGCAAGCCTTCACCCATTAGGGTGTTTTGAGTATCATCTTCATAATTGGTAGCACGGTTTGAAGACCCGCATGCTGAGGGGTAACACACTAAGAAGATAAACTGGCTGGGATCCAAAAAAACCAAAAACCAAGGGGGCTTTAGGTTCCCCCCCCCAACAACATACTTTTATGAAACATGGTATACTGCTTATCAAGATGAGAAGAGTTTGAAAAAAATATTTACCACTTACTGTCTTTAAAAATAAATAGATCTCTAAGCAGTTTACAAAGCAATGAGAATGCATTAAAATGCACATGAAAATACATAATAAACACAAAAGCATTTATAAAAACATTAAAACCAGATCCAAAACCACAATTAACTAACAAACTGGGCAGTACAATCACTCAGGAAAGGCCTGGGTAAAGAGATGGGCTTGCTGAATTTTGGAACTAAGAATATACTGCCTGAATTTGCTATTTTCTTCCTCCCTCCCAATCCCCTTTCCTTTTGTGTTGTGTCTGTTAGATTGTAAGCTTGCAGGCAAGGACTGTCTTATTTCTTATTTTTGTAAGCAGCCTTGAGAGCCTTTTTTGGCTAAAGGATAGAATAAAAATTCCATATATATATATATATATATATATATATATATATATATATTGGGGAAGGCAATCCACCAGAGCAGTGTTGCATTCTTTTGCACCCTTTCATGGGAGTGAGTCCCATTCAATGTGGGGTAGAGGGACACTGAGTAAGAACTTGGCCATTGTCTGAGAACAAAGATGCTAATGATTTAGGCAAGGAAGTGTTGTTGTTTTTATTAGGCAGTGTCTATGTCCAAACCAACCAACCGTGTTGTTGAGCTAGTAGTGAAAAGTTCAGATTTCATTCATGTTAAATGTTCTTGGTGTGGTAAGAGGACATCAAGTCTTGGCTGGACGGCTTATGGAGTTTTGTCAGAAAAATAAAAAGGTAGGTATTAGAAATTGTGTGATCGTAATAGGAATGGTGCTGACATTTGGCTCAGTTCAGACAACACGTTTCTAAATGGTGATTTTAGAACTCCACAGTGAAGTCTTTACATCACCATTGAGAAATGTGTTTTCTAGAGGGATTAGTTTTAGGTAACACTCCAGGCTGAATATCCACGCTGTGCAGAGGAGAGTTCCTGCACAACTGTTGTGTTGCAGGCTCCGTGGAGTTTTCCGTTGTGTTGCATTGACTTTTCCCACTGGCTACAGAGTTCCCTGGCAAGAATGGTGCAAGGCGCAAGTGCCATTCTAGGACAGCTGCTGGAATTGTTTTGTTTTGTTTTTTGCAGAAATGGCTGATGGGATATCATCAGGAGGACTGGGGGAGGCGAGAGGAACTGTCAATCAAATGTCGCGTTGCCTTTTATTCAACTCCTCGGTAGCCCACAGTCACACAACTGTGGAGTTAGAACATGTTGTGTGGGGAGAACCCCCTAAAAACTCAACCGTTGAGTGGAGTTTTCCCACTGCGTAGAGGAACGTGTTGTCTGAACTGAGCCATTGAATGGGTATGTTGGCTTTCAGGTAGACCTTTCACTGCAAAGCCTGAATATTGGTATTTTTTGTTGTATTTCAGGCCTGTTGAAGATGTATCCAACTCTGGACAAGGAAATAAGACTTCTAGTGAAGAGGCTGCAGTAAAATCAGACAGAGTGATAGTTAAGCCTTCAGCAGAGAATGCACCTTTTCAAGACCACAGAGTCGCCTATACTTATTTTTCTAGTTTGACTGCAAAAGAGCAGAGGAGATACTTATTTTTGTTGTCTACATACTTAAATGCCGATCCCAACTTGATAGATCTGTCTGAGCAAAAAGATTATTCACAGTATCTGGTGAGTGTCGACGTTTCTTTTTCTCACAGTTTGCTTGCAATTTATTTATTTATTACGTTTCTAGACCACCCCATAGCCGAAGTTCTCTGGGTGGTGCACAAAAATTAAAACCTCAAGGTACATATGATGGATGAATTGTACCTTTTGTAAATTGTACCCGGCCTTCTTGTATGCAAACAGTAGTGTTGTGGCTGATTGAAAAAAGACGAAGCCATCGACTACAGACAGTGTATGTGTGGCTCCCACAGGACAAGGGGAAACATGTCCACAATTGCTACTAAAATAATCATAAAATATTATGTTACAGTGGAATTGGCGGTTTTGTTTTGTTTTTAAGCAAATGAAAGAATTTCTGAGCAAGGAAGTTGCAGAGTTCTTGAAGTTTGCCCAAAATGCTGCCCGAAGTTGTACTAAAGACTATGATGGCATCTCTGAGGAGGCGTTGCTTTATACCAAGGTAAGAGTAAGAATGGATTGCTTTGCTGCCTTTTCAAGATTAACAAATGCCATTAATTTATTTATTACATTTCTAGACCACCCATTAGCTAAAGTTCTCTGGGCAGTTTGAAAACTTTGAAAACGTTAGAAAACTATAGTTTCAGAAGTGAAACTCTGTTTAAGAACTGAAACTCCACTGTAATGTAGCCATTTGATTATTATTTTTTCTGAGACACTGTTGAAGTATATATTGTCTTACAACCATTTTTGTTTTCCTTCAAGAAATTTTTAACCTGTCGTATTGGTTACGTGAAGAAATATCCCGAATGTTACACCCTGCATGAAGTTACCAGCATCATGGGAGGAAAGTTTAGCACAGAACTGACATTAAAATTTGAAAGAAGCCTTCTTGCTTTGGTAAGGTATATGGAAAAAAACTTTTGTCGAATCAGAACATTGTTTATCTTTGTTGTTTATTCGTTCAGTCGCTTCTGACTTTTCGTGACTTCATGGACCAGCCCACTCCAGAGCTTTCTGTCGGCTGTCGCCACCCCTAGCTCCCCCAAGGTCAAGTCCATCACCTCCAGAATATCATCCATCCATCTTGCCCTTGGTCGGCCCCTCTTCCTTTTGCCTTCCACTTTCCCTAGCATCAGCCTCTTCTCCAGGGTGTCCTGTCTTCTCATTATGTGGCCAAAGTACTTCAGTTTTGCCTTTAGCATCATTCCCTCAAGTGAGCAGTCTGGCTTTATTTCCTGGAGTATGGTCTGGTTTGATCTTCTTGCAGTCCAAGGCACTCTCAGAATTTTCCTCCAACACCACAGTTCAAAAGCATCTATCTTCCTTCGCTCAGCTTTCCTTATGGTCCAGCTCTCGCAGCCATAGGTTACTACGGGGGAATACCATTGCTTTAACGATGCGGACCTTTGTGGTCAGTGTGGTGTCTCTGCTCTTAACTATTTTATCAAGATTTGTCATTGCTCTCCTCCCAAGAAGTAAACGTCTTCTTATTTCCTGGCTGCAGTCAGCAATGACTCCCTAGAATTTCAGGCAGGATTCTTTCCCAGCCCTACCTGGAGATGCCGGGAATCAAACCTGGGACTTTTTGCATGCAAAGCAGAGGCTTAACTCACTAGGCTATAGCAGACAGAGCACAGCCTAGAACAGTGCTGGTACTGAGCTCAGACACCACTGTTGGTTATCAGACAGTTTAAGTGCATGCTTTTAAAAAGAAACACATAATTAAGTCCCCTACTCATTTAGAAGCCTGGCTCAGTTAATTCTCTTCTTTTCTTTTCTTTTTTTCCTTCAAGGGAAAGGTGAACCTCATTAAACGATACTTTCCAAAACTGCCTGCATCAATACAGTTACCGGTTAATAGTAGGAAAAATGAATCGGGCAGTGTAACTCCAGAGCAGAGAGCCTCGATGCTGCACAACGTAAGCAAATAATCAGCAGGGGATGCCGGCCAGGAAGAACTGTAACCACATAAACCCTCTCAATTTTAGTGAGCAACACTTCTTAGTAGATTGTGTCCATGAGTGATGTATTTTTAAAAACCTTTTGAATATATTCAAGTTTTGGATGTGGGGAGCTTTTATCATCAGGCAGCACCTGGGGAGGGAAATTTAACCCTTACCATGAACCTGACAAAACTTTATTATTTATTTATTTATTACATTTTTATACCGCCCAATAGCTGAAGCTCTCTGAGCGGTTCACAAAAATTAAAACCATAATAAAACAACCAACATGTTAAAAGCACAAATACAAAATACAATATAAAAAGCACAACCAACATAAAACCACGCAGCAAAATTCATATAAGATTAAAATACAGAATAGTAAAATTTAGATTTAAGTTAAAATTAAGTGTTAAAATACTGAGAGAATAAAAAGGTCTTCAGCTGGTGACGAAAGCAGTACAGTGTAGGTGCCAGGCGGACCTCTCTGGGGAGCTCATTCCACAGCCGGGGTGCCACAGCGGAGAAGGCCCTCCTCCTGGTAGCCACCTGCCTCACTTCCTTTGGCAGGGGCTCACGGAGAAGGGCCCCTGTAGATGATCTTAAGGTCCGGGCAGGTACATATGGAAGGAGGCGTTTCTTCAAATAACTTGGCCCCAAACCGTTTAGGGCTTTAAATGTCAATACCAGCACTTTGAATCGGGCCCGGACCTGGACTGGCAGCCAATGAAGTTGTAAAAGGACTGGCGTAATGTGATCTCGCCGGCCAGTCCCTGTTAGTAGGCGGGCTGCCCTGTTTTGTACCAGCTGAAGCTTCTAGACCCTTTTCAAAGGCAGCCCCACATATAACGCATTGCAATAATCCAAATGAGAGGTTATCAGAGCATGGGTAACTGTAGCTAGGCTATCTCTGTCCAGATAAGGGCGTAGTTGGTACATCAACCTAAGCTGATAAAACTTGCCCTTTGTGTTGCAGTAAACATTAGAAAAAGTGTTGGCAGGGAGTCTCTAGTTTGAGTCTTAAATGCTAGTGTTGGCTTCCAACCATATGTGTAGAGATATATTTCTGAGGTTTCAATAAATACCTTGATTCCTACTGTAGAAGTACAGCTCCCCACTCTTTTGGATCAAATGCTATTTCAATAATAATTTCCCCCTTTGGATCAAATATGTTTTCAATATATACTTAATTAACAGTGGGATGTCGTGTTCCTTCATCTAACTTCCATGTCATTATCTCAGTTCTTTCTCTGGTGTTTTTCTTTTTTAAGGATGTTAGTACTGATCCAAATGCTGAAAAACTTGCAGTGAAATACTGTCCTCAGGTGGTGCTAACAAGCGAATCATTATTCACCTTGTTGAACAATCATGGCCTAGATTACCGGCAACAGTGGGAACTTCCCATTTCTGTGAAAATCTTTTCTGTTGAAGGTAGGACATTTCCCCCCAATCCACTGTGGAATTGGTCTAAATTAGGGTGACCATATGGAAAGGAGGACCTGGCTCCTGTATCGTTAACAGTTGTGTAGGAAAGGGAATTTCAGCAGGTGTCATTGTTATACATGCAGCACCTGGTGAAATTCCCTCTTCATCACAACAGTTAAAGCTGCAGGAGCCCTGCACCAGGTGCTGCATGCATACAAATGACACCTGCTGAAATTCTCTTTTCAATACAATTGTTAAAGATACAGGAGCCCGGCCTTTCTTTTCATGTGGTCACCCTGTCTAAATAATATTTTATTACAAGCTAGTCAATTTCTTTAGAGCTAAGAAATACATTATGAGCCAAGAAATACATTATGAGCCAAAGGGCTTGTGCTTACTTTCAGATTTCTTATTATAAATTGTGTGTTTGCAGCTACCAAATTAATAGAATATTAATTAATATTCCATTAATATGCAGTATTTTAGAATATTGCTACTCTGAATACTGTTACCATTAATCGTTTGAATATATTCATGTTTGGTGTTTTGAATCCTGACAGTTGAAAATCTTCCTTTTTCATTATAACTTTGGGACTTATCTTCAACTCACACTGGTGTTCCCTTCTTAACCTTGTATTTCATTTACATTGTATGGAGAAAATAATTAGAAGGATCATACAGGTGAACTAACCTTTATACTGCAATCCTATATCTACTTACCAGATAGTAAGCCCCACTGAACTCAATGAGACTTACTTCTGAGTAGACATACAGGATTGCACTGCTAGTCTCTTGAACTTCTGAAAATGAGCAATAGCAAAAAAAAAAAGATGTGTTTTTTTGGCAATAGAAAAAATATCTATCATTAAAGGTGACAGTTAATAAATAGCAAAGAACAGAAAAGCAAACACCAATGTTTGTGTATATATAGATTGCATTCTCATTATTAATTAGAATAGTAACAGTGTCCAAAGGCAAGGAGCACAATTAATTCTGACTTCTGGTAGTTTATCAGTTGCATATTTATGTATTCTGTACTGCATTCAAAAAAACTGATTAAAACAATCCATGTTCATTCTACATAACCTTTTGCAAGTAAGGCATGTGAGGAATTAGGAAACTGATTTTGCGGGGTGTTTCTCTCCCCAGCCCTCCCTTTTTTGTAACTAAAAAGACAGGTGAAATATAAATAGTATTATCAGTGAAAAAACTTATGAAAAGCGGAATCAAGTTACTTTTGAAAGGGAGTTGTATTTTATTTCTCTGCTGACTAATGCAACTTCTCACACTTCCTGATGTTGTTTTAATTTAGTCAGTCGACAAAATAAAGTTAATTTTTAGGCCTGTATTTAAATAATTCATCTCACGCTACTGAAAAGTGAAAAATGCACTTTTATCTTTAAAGGTCTCAAACCAGTTAAGGTCGTCTTTGTTGATCCCCCTCTCCCAAAGAAAGAGATGACAGTGAGAGAAAAGAACCAGGTTTTTCACGAATTCCTGGCAGACTTTCACATGACTAAACAGTCCTATGTTTTGGCGCATGCTGCAATACTGGACAAGCCACCTGAAGAATCTGTGAGTTCTAGTTTTATGCTTAACTGGCTTTCATTACTAGGTATGGGCTTGGCTTTTCTGCAAATTGCTTAACCTTTACAGGAGAGCTTGTCTTCCCCCATTCAGTTTCTGGCACATAATTTCAGTTCTTGGGGACTTTACATATTATGTTAGAGGAGAATCTTGGAATTGTTGTAGATCACAAGCTGAATATGAGCCAACAGTGTGATATGGCTGCAAGAAAAGCAAATGCTATTTTGGGCTGCATTAATAGAAGTATAGCTTCCAAATCACGGGAGGTTCTGGTTCCTCTCTATTCAGCCCTGGTTAGGCCTCATCTGGAGTATTGCATCCAGTTCTGGGCTCCACAGTTCAAGAAGGACGCAGGCCAGCTGGAGCGTGTCCAGAGGAGGGCAACCAGGATGATCAGGGGTCTGGAAACAAAGCCCTATGAAGAGAGACTGAAAGCACTGGGCATGTTTAGCCTGGAGAAGAGAAGACTGAGGGGAGACATGATAGCACTCTTCAAATACTTAAAAGGTTGTCACACAGAGGAGGGCCAGGATCTCTTCTCGATCCTCCCAGAGTGCAGGACACGGAATAACGGGCTCAAGTTACAGGAATCCAGATTCCATCTGGACATCAGGAAAAACTTCCTGACTGTTAGAGCAATACGACAATGGAACCAGTTACCTAGGGAGGTTGTGGGCTCTTCCACACTAGAGGCTTTCAAGAGGCAGCTGGACAACCATCTGTCGGGGATGCTTTAGGGTGGATTCCTGCATTGAGCAGGGGGTTGGACTCGTTGGCCTTATAGGCCCCTTCCAACTCTGCTATTCTATGATTCTATGATTTTAGGAAGAAAAATCTTCTAGTCATCAAGGGATGGGAGAATGGATTTGGAAAATGTACAGACAATAAGACCACAAGACAGCCCGGCTGGGTCAGACCAAAGGTCAGCTTAATCCAGCATCTCCTTTCTCACAGTGGCCAAGCAGATGCCTGTGAGACTACCCAAAGCAGCACATGAGTGCAGTAGCCCCACAAACTCGTGTTCCCCATTGTCTGGTGTATGTAGGCATGTCACTTCCGATCCTGGAGGTAGCCGTGAATTTGTTTAATCTTCTTTAAAGCCATCTTAGTTGGTGGTTGTCACCACAACTTGTGATTGTGAATTCCATAGTTCTGCTGTGAGTGGTACGGAGGAATACTTCCTTTTGTCTGTCCTGAATCTCCCACCATTCATCTTCCTTGGATGACCCCATTCATTCGTGTCTGAATGTGTGTAGGTCTTCAGGTACATGTCAACCCCCAGCAGACACCCAGTGCAGCTCTCGGGGCTGAAAGGACTGTGCACTCCCTGTCTTATTAGATTGAGATAGTTATTGATACCAGTTCATTGAAACTTTCTGATGCAGAGGTATTGAATGTGAGTAAACTTATAACGTCCTTTTTCTTCAGTGCTACAGATAGTATCTGTCGAGCAGAATATTTATTTCCTATTTCTAAATGGTGGCTCACTGTATCACTGCTTTTGTTTCTCTCTTTTAGTTGGAGACAGCTCTTGAAATTTGCCAGGGTAGACAGATGCAGGTATCTGATTCTGTGGATCTCGACTTCGACACCGACGTCACAGAACTAGAAACCTTTGGCTCATCATATAAGTTTTTGAATGCTTCTGAACCAGAGAGAACTTCTGCAAAACTTGCCAGTTCATCTAAAACCTTATCAGAGCACCTGAAAATGGAAAAAGAGTCAGTGTGGGATGTGAGCAGGGGTGTTGGAGAAGAAAATGGTAAAGCCAGTGAGCAGAGGCAGAATTTTAATAAGACGCCGCCATTAAGTGGAGTCTTGGGTTTGGATTGCAAGAAAAATTCATCCGTCCAGGATTTTAAGTCAGTGGACATGGAAGCAGATGGCAGAGAAGAAAATCTGGACAAGATCTTACTCGGTTCTTCAGATAAAAACAATAACTTTAAGGAAGGAACTGATGTTGCCCAAGATGACAAGTCAGCTGTTCTGTCACACTGTAGTGACAACGACGAGGAGTCTTTGATAATTGACACCGAATGTAAAAATACTGATAACTTTGAACCAGGTGTGATCGCTTCTGATCAAGGCCCCCAAGCCGATGCTCCTGAGTCTCCTTGCTCTAGGCATGCCCTGTCAGGAAAACTGGCTGATCCTTCAGAGATTCCAGGCCAAGAAATGAATGTTTCCCCCAAATCATGTCAACGATTATCTAAAAAACTTGATCCTGTCGGGCAGATTTTGAAAATGCAAACTGAACTCCTTAAGACACCATCTCCAAAGCGTCCTGGACAGCCACAGATGCGCTCTGTAAGAAGTTTGAGCCCTAAAGCAAGCCAGGAATATCCACAGCCGAAAACCTCGGTACCTTCCACTCTGGAGCCCAGACAAAGCACCTGTGCAGATAGCAGTGGCTTATTCAAGTTCACCTGGACAACAAACTTCCAGGGATCTCAAAAAGGTAAGTCTTTTGATGGCTTTACTAACAGGAAGTTGGTACCTGTGTGGGCACAATACCATTGAAATTTCAGTGCTCTGGCCATGACATCTTGGCCAGCGACCAGCAGTGTCTTTCAGACTCCAACATGCACATTACTGAGACAACGTTCAGAAATCCCACTGGTGAGAAAAGATACTTTTAAATGGGTGTTGTGATGTCACAGCCCTTTACACTCGGCCCGTCGCATAAACCCTTCTCAGGCCAAGCGCCACCACTTGAAAACCTGAGGGTGGGGGGTAAATAAAACCTTTCCCCTAGCTATGAGGGAAACAGGTTTAATTCAGGATCTCTCTGAATATACTGTGGGTGTAATCTGGTGTGGGTGTTTAATAACTGTAAGGCAGGTAAATAATGCCAAGCTGACTCATGGTATTTGGTAGCTAACAAAATAATAAGTTTATTGTTATTTAAAAGCTTTAAATAAAAATATAATACTATTTATTTATTTATTTATTCATTTATTTATTTATTACATTTCTATACCGCCCAATAGCCACTGCTCAGGATTGATACTTTCAATCCTGCCTACTCTAAACACTCTGCACACCAACCACCTCACTTTCTTCACACCAATCCTAAGTCCCTAGAATCCAAACTCTTCAATAAACATCTCTCTCTCTCTCTCTCTCTCTCTCTCTCTCTCTCTCTCTCTCTCTCTCTCTCTCTCACACACACACACACACACCCACACCCAAACTCACACACACCACAAACTCTCAACACTCTCCTTATATACTCCTTTCCCCGCCCCACCTATTACATCATAAGCCACACCCACTCCGTTCTAACATTCCATACTTACCAGACAAACTAATCTAGACATATACAAGATAATCAATTGTGGGGTAACGCCACAGGTGCATCCTGGGGAATGTGAATTCTGACTAACGTTTCACTGTCTCTTTTGGAAAGGGGTGCTTTGGGACGCAGCCGAAGATCGTTCAGAATACGCATCCCCTCAGCAGGGCAATCTCGTCTACAAGCTGTTCAGGCTGAATGACACGCTGCTGCTGGTGCGCTGCCCTGTGCAGAAAGCAGAACTGAAGCCACGCAATAAGAAAGCTAAAGTCAAGCGAGTAAGTTTTCAGGTTCAGGGGGGAATCATGTTTTTCCAAAAACGTATTAATGAACTCGGTTTTCTCTTTGAGCCAGGTTGCAAAACCACCTCCTTGGTCGGCAGCCTTGGTTGCCAGAGCGTGGCCACTTTGCAAAAGTGGTGTTAGGCAGTGGGCTGCCGTTCCAATTCCCACCCTAATACCCTCTTATTTATTTATTTGAAGTTTTTTTATGCTTGTGCTCAGCTCCAACGTCTTCCAGAGTGTCTTATGTTAAGTCAGTAAAACAAGATAGTCCCTGTTCACAGGCTTACAATCTGAAACTTAATATGGCAAAGACTGAATTGCTTGTTTTTCCTCCTAAACCTTCTCCTCATCTCTCATTCTCTCTTACTGTCAATGATGTTACACTTACTCCAGTCAAGGAAGCTCATAGTCTTGGCTCTATATTTGATTCCTCGCTCTCCTTTATTCCTCATATTGAGGCAGTAGCTAAATCCTGACGTTTTTTCCTGTATAATATTGCCAGGATTCGATCATTTTTGTCTGTCTCTTCTGCCAGGACTCTTGTTCATGCATTGGTTATTTCTCGATTGGACTACTGTAACCTTCTTCTCACTGGCCTTCCTTCTTCTCACATCAGTTCGTTGGTTTCTGTTCACCACTCTGCTGCTAAGAGCATCTTCTTGGCTTGCCGCTCTGACCATGTTACTCCACTTCTGAAATCTCTTCGTTGGCTTCCAATTCACCTCAGAATCCAATATAAACTTCTCCTACAAAGCTTTTTCACAGCCTAGCTCCTTCCTATCTCTCCTCTCTCATCTCACACTATTGCCCCGCTCGTGCTCTTCACTCCTCTGATGCCATGTTTCTTACCTGCCCAAGGGTCTCTACTTCCCTTGCTCAGCTTCGTCCATTTTCTTCCGCTGCCCCTTACGCCTGGAATGCTCTTCCAGAACATTTGCGAACTACAAGTTCAATCGCAGTTTTTAAAGCTCAGCTAAAAACTTTTCTTTTTTCTAAAGCTTTTAAAACTTGATTTTGATCTGACTTTTATACTGTTAGTTTTACTCTACCCTGTGCCTGTTTGGTGCATTCTCTTCCCCTTCCTATTGTTTTATTATGATTTTATTAGAATGTAAGCCTACACGGGCAGGGTTTTGCTATTTTATTGTTTTACTCTGTACAGCACCATGTACACTGATGGTGCTATATAAATAAATAATAATAATAAAAAGGAAAAGGGGGGAAATTAAGTCTTTCAACAGGGCTAGTAGAATGCCCCCCCCCCCATATACACTTCTCATCTCCCTCAGCAACATCCTGCTGAAATGGCAGCTGGTAATGACAGTGGAGGGTAGAGTAGCCTTCACGGGGAGATCTTTTCAGCAGGGTTGGTAGAAAGGACAGAGCTTCTGCTGAATCTGGTCCTCTCTGACCTCTGGGTTAGCAGCTAGGAGGCCTCATTTGGCCCAGTTGCAAACGTATATCCTGTGCAGGAAAAAGCTGTGAGCCTCATTTCAGACATTGCACATTTCATACATCATACAGATGTGGGGAAAGAAGCCGCATAGGGGATCCACTATGCCCCATTCCCTGCTTCCTTTAAGTAATTCATGATCCGGCTCCAACCATCTATTCATTACGATAGTCCTATAATTTTACGGAAGAAGGAAATGAAGGCACACTTACCTTGTGTTGCATTTTGTGTTTGATGGTTACTGCTAATGTTATTTCAGATTAGTTAATGTTTGTAATGGCAGGTACTTACAGTGCTATCTGAGGCCCTCATATGCTATTCGCCAGAGCTTTAGCATGGCCCCACTTATACATCAAATAACACAGCTGTAATGGCATGCCACCAGGGTTGTTTGATCACGTAAGCACAGCGATTTACTGTAGTTTCTGTTGCTATGCCAGCTCAGTGAATTGTTGAGGAAACTCCCAGGATAATTAGGGGCTGCCGTTTCTCCTCCGTTGCATCTTGGGATCCGTGCACAACAACATGTTCTTTATCTCAGTAATTACATAATAACTTGGCAGTGAAGCTCCGTAATACTGTGAAATCTATTCAAATTACTGTAAGAGAAAATTGTCGTAATATATCTAGTAATGTACTGGATGAGAGCCAGTAAATTAAAGCTTGATCCAGATAAGGTGGAGGTGCTGTTGATTGATAGTATATCTGACTGAAGACACAAGGTGGGATCCTATTGACTGAAAGGCTCTGCTCATGGAAGGTGACTCTGCCTGATTTTCGGAAATCCCCCCTCTCCCAGGCACCACAGTGTACCTGACCTCTGTGTAGTATTTTCAGGGGGCTGTGGAGGCTTCCGTGGAGAGGAGGAGGCAAGGAAGGCTGCTTCCCAGACCAGTTGCATGCGCCTAAACCTGGATCCAGCCTGTAGCGTTAAAACTACTCTGGATGGTTACATTTGCCACAAAGGATGAAGTTTGCAACTTGGAGGTGGTATTAGTTCCAGGCCTTGCTCTAAGGTAAGCCCTGAGTCTTATCAGAATCTCCAGGTAGATGCCCTTGTGGAAGCACCTTGCACCATCTGAGGTTGCTCCTGGACCGAGAAGGCTTGGTCACTGTTATCCATGGCCTAGTAATATCCAGGTTAGATGACCCCACCACGTTATATGTGGGTCTGCCTTTGACGACTATTTAAACTTTGGTTCATTCAGAATCCAGTAGCTAGACTACTGACCGGAACTGGGTATTTCTCAGCTCTTCCGCCCAAAATCCTTTTAAACTGGAGGTGCCAGAGGTTAGACCCGGGGATCCCTGCTCTCCCCTGTTTCATGCATAATGCTGAGTTTCCAAAACACAGTCGTGCTTTTTCATTAAAAATTAGTGATATTTTAAACAAGAAAAGGACTTGCACCAACAGAATTGAAGCAGAACAAAATAAAAAGTTCTCAAGTTCGAAAAGTTCCCATATTTTGTTACTTTCCAGTATGGTTACTTTGCTTGTAATTATCAGGTTACAAGGTTTGATCTTCCAGATGATCAAATCTCTAAGGGCTGGAATTTGTAAAGGCGCACGTTAAGGAATATGCTGCCATTCTGTTTATAATATTAGTGTGTGGGGATTTCATCTATGTTCCTCTCAGAATCTGAGTACATCGGTCTGAATTCCTAAAGGTGGCAGCATTGCAGCGCTAATGCTAATTTTTTAAGAGCACCCCATGCATGCCAGATAGAGGTGCGATTCGTTTAGTTCTTAGCCATTGTGATCGATTACAATCTGTCCATAATACGTTTTCCCGGTGTGATTCGAGGACACTAGATCTGTATCTTTTATCCCATAAACACATTGCATACATACACAGCTGTCAAACAATTTAGCCCTTTTATAAGGACAATCTGGATGATGGAAACACATGAATGCACAGTCCATTTGTGGCCTAAGGCATCATTAATTATTACTGTGGAACTCTCAGAGAATACAAAATAGGTAAGGTGAGAACCTTTATTTACTTTTTAAAATTTAACCTGGTACTACAGGGAGGCACACATTGTCCTCAGTCACTAGCCAGGAGGCCTAGCCAGCTGTAACCCATGGCTCTCAGGAAGAACATATATTTCTCTAGACCTTCGACAACAGTGTCAGCTAAGGCTAGTGTGTCTCCTCTGAATGAATGCTTGGAGGCGGTAATGGGCTGGATGAGGAAAAACAAACTGAAGCTGAATCCAGACAAGATGGAGGTGCTCGCTGTCAAAGGCCGCAACCTGGGTTTGGAGGTGTGTCAACCGGTTCTGGATGGGGTTACAGTCACCCTGAAAGACTGTGTTCGCAGCTTGGGGGTGCTTCTGGATCCGTCGCTCCAAATGACAGCCCAGATAGATGCGAAGGCCAGGAGTGCCTACCATCAGCTTCAGCTGATACGCCAGCTGTGCCCCTTCCTAGAGTCGGAAGACCTAAAGATGGTAGTGCACACGCTGGTAACGTCAAGGCTCAACTTCTGCAATGCGCTCTACATAGGGTTACCTGTTTGCCTAGTCTGTAAACTTCAATTAGTTCAAAATATGGCAGCCAGGCTGATCACCGGTACACCTAGAGGTGACCACATTACACCAGTTTTAAAATCTCTTCACTGGCTGCCGATTAGTTTCCGGGCAAAGAATAAAGTGTTGGTTATCACCTTTAAAGCCCTACATGGTTTGGGTCCAGGCTACCTGCGGGATCACCTTCTCCCGTACAATCCGCCCCGCACACTCAGGTCCTCTGGGAAGAATCTCCTTCAGCTAGCAAAAACTAGATTAACAACTGTTACCCAGAGGACCTTCTCTTCTGCTGCTCCCAGACTGTGGAAGGGCCTGCCGGAGGAGATTCGTCAACTTGATGGTCTTTTAGAATTTAAAAAAGCAATAAAGACTGATCTATTCCGGCAGGCCTAACCAGTGAAATTTTAGAATGTTTTAAAGAGGTTTTAATCACGTATGGTATGTTTTAATCAGTTTTTAATGTGTATTTTATATCGTGTTTTTATACTGTTTGTTTTAATACTTTCAATGGTTTTAGTTTCTGTGAACCTCCCAGGAAGCTTCGGCTGTTGGGCGGTATAAAAATGCAATAATAAATATAAATAATAATAATAATCAAGGTGGGAATACCAACCAGGCCCCCTCCATCTACCAGCAAAGGAACAGCTGCAGCAATGCTTCCTTTCTTCCTTCCTTTTTCCTCTTGTATTGTGGTTATTAGACAGTGAGTCTGTGGACAGTGACTGCCCTGTCTTTTAATATCTTTACAGAGGAAACATTTGTAAGCGCAAATTATTACGCTACTGGTTTATGATCTGCATGGGCTGCCAGTCTATTTCCGAGACCGATTCAGAGTACTGTTATTAACGTACAAAGCCCCAAAACAGTGGTGACATTCAGTGGTTGTCCTCTTTTCAGTGCCTACTGCTTACCATTTGATTTTCCCAGGCTTTGGAGTCCTTCTGTTTTAAAAATGTGTTTTCACATCTTCATACTGCTAATGGCTTTTACTCTGCTTTAATTCTGTTTTAAATGTAAGGTTTGTATAGTATGATTTACTTAAGTTATCGTATCTTACGGTTTAAAGTTTTGTTTTGTGAACCTCCGAGAGAGTTTTGGGGATTGGATGGTATGGAAATGCAACAAATAAATACCAACACTTTAAAATATAAATTTAGCCCACATTTCAAGGTAAAATAATGGTTCCACATTTTGTCAGTGCAAGAGTTTTGAAATGTATAGAGCATTTCATTAAGCAGAATAGAAAGTCCTTTGCTACATATAGAACAAAGACAATTGCAGTCAGTTCTGCTAGGTCACTTCCTAATTGCAACATTGTAACATTTTACATACAAGTAACGAGCAGAGAGTTACCAACAACTGTCATTGACGTTCCAAAGGTTTTTCAGATCTGGCTTGGGGGTCCGTGAGAGCAGATGTCCCCATATCTATTCTTAGCTGAATGGGGAGTAGAGCATGTACACACACACACACACACACACACACACACACACACACACACGGTGCTCTGCATATTTTTCCCCAACTGTGAGCAACCCTTATTTAAAAACCGCAATTGGACTTAAAATTAATCTTTCAGAAGATATTCCTTTTGCTACTTTGCATCTCAAAATGGTGTTTGAATTGAGTGAAGACTTAACGGACTCCAAGTTTGGCTCTGCATAAAGCCAAGCCCAGCCCAGCACTGGCACCGAATCAGATGTACGTTATTATTATTATTATTATTTATTTATATAGCACCATCAATGTACATGGTTTCCTAGTAAATGCACAGACTGAAAGTACTTGAACCAAGGGGGAAATGTGGTGGTTTAGTTTCTCTCGTTTATGTTCCCTAGCACTTTCCAGTTTACGTATTGCCAAAGTTAGAATATCAAGCCATCTATGGAGCAGAAGCATTAACTGAAGGTGAAATATGTAGACTGTGGACAGAGAGCTTGTTACATTCCAACAGTTCATTTGCAGTTGGTAAGTTCAGTTCTGCTTAAATAGAACTTGGTTCATTTACAAGTGCACAGAGGCGTTATGCATTCTCTTGTCTTCCGAGTTCCTCTTAGCAACGTTTATTATGCAACTAGTTACAGTAACGTACAGTTCCTTAAAAATCAAAGCAACTTCGAATAATTCCCCAATGAAACACTATTGTGTCTGTTAACGGTTTCATTGTATTGTGGTGATCATAGCTGAAGCTTTTAATATGTAACAACGACCTTATGGAGTTCAGGGCCACAAAGATGTGATGGCTAGAAGCAAATATGGCCTTTTAAGAGGATATGAAAACTCGTAGGAGTGTAAGTCTTATTAGTTATGACAGTGCAATGGAACCTCCAGATTGAGGACCAGTCTACCTCTTGAATATCAGAAGTCGAGGTTTAAATTGCCTTCATGCTCCGCTTGTGAATGCTCAGAGGTATTAGGCTGTCTGCTGTTGGAGACAGGACCTTGGTCTGGTCCCAGTGATCTATTCTTAAACAATAGAGGCTGACATAGAATCATAGAATCATAGAATAGCAGAGTTGGAAGGGGCCTACAAGGCCATCTAGTCCAACCCCCTGCTCAATGCAGGAATCCACCCTAAAGCATCCCTGACAGATGGCTGTCCAGCTGCCTCTTGAAGGCCTCTAGTGTGGGAGAGCCTACGACCTCCCTAGGTAACTGGTTCCACTGTCGCACTGCTCTAACAATCAGGAAGTTTTTCCTGATGTCCAGCCGGAATCTGGCTTCCTTTAACTTGAGCCCATTATTCCGTGTCCTGCACTCTGGGAGGATCGAGAAGAGATCCTGCCCCTCCTCTGTGTGACAACCTTTTAAGTATTTGAAGAGTGCTATCATGTCTCCCCTCAATCTTCTCTTCTCCAGGCTAAACATGCCCAGTTCTTTCAGTCTCTCTTCATAGGGCTTTGTTTCCAGACCCCTGATCATCCTGGTTGCCCTCTTCTGAACACGCTCCAGCTTGTCTGCATCCTTCTTGAATTGTGGAGCCCAGAACTGGACACAATACTCTAGATGAGGCCTAACCAGGGCCGAATAGAGAGGAACCAGTACCTCACGTGATTTGGAAGCTAGAGGCATTCAAGAGGCAGCTGGACAACCATCTGTCAGGGATGCTTTAGGGTGGATTCCTGCATTGAGCAGGGGGTTGGACTCGATGGCCTTGTAGGCCCCTTCCAACTCTGCTATTCTATGATTCTATGATTCTATTAATGCAGCCCAAAATAGCATTTGCCTTTCTTGCAGCCATATCACACTGTTGGCTCATATTCAGCTTGCGATCTACAACAATTCCAAGATCCTTCTCATTTGTAGTATTGCTGAGCCAAGTGTCCCCCATCTTGTAACTGTGCATTTGGTTTCTATTCCCTAAATGTAGAACTTGGCATTTATCCCTATTAAATTTCATTCTGTTGTTTTCAGCCCAGCACTCTAGCCTATCAAAATCACTTTGAAGTTTGTTTCTGTCTTCCAGGGTATTAGCTATCCCACCCAATTTTGTGTCATCTGCAAATTTGATCAGCGTTCCCTGCACCTCCTCATCCAAATCATTAATAAAAATGTTGAAGAGCACTGGGCCCAGGACTGAGCCCTGCGGCACCCCACTCGTTGCCTCTCCCCAGTTTGAGAAGGTTCCATTGATAAGTACTCTTTGAGTCCGATTCTGTAGCCAACTGTGAATCCACCTAATAGTTGTTCCATCTAGCCCACTTTTAGCTAGTTTGTTATTCAGAATGTCATGGGGTACTTTGTCAAAAGCTTTGCTGAAGTCAAGATATATGACGTCCACAGCATTCCCACAGTCCACAAGGGAGGTTACCCGATCAAAAAATGAGATCAAATTAGTCTGACAGGATTTGTTCCTGACAAATCCATGTTGGCTTCTAGTAATCACTGCATTGATTTCAAGGTGTTTACAGATTGACTTCTTTATAATCTGCTCCAGAATTTTCCCAGGGATGGATGTCAGACTGATTGGTCTGTAGTTCCCAGGTTCCTCCTTTTTGCCCTTTTTGAAGATAGGGACAACATTAGCCCTCCTCCAGTCGTCCGGCACCTCACCCGTCTTCCATGATTTTGCAAAGATAATAGACAAAGGTTCTGAGAGTTCTTCTGCTAGCTCCTTCATTACTCTTGGATGCAGTTCATCGGGCCCTGGAGATTTAAACTCATTCAAGGAAATTATGTGTTCTTTGACCATTTGTTTATCAATCTCAAACTGCAATCCTGCCCCCTCAACTTCTGCTTCACTTTCTCCAGGGGGGTCATAGACCCGCTTTTGGGAGAAGACCGAGGCAAAGTAGGAATTGAGCACTTCAGCCTTTTCTTTGTCATCTGTTATCAATTTGCCATCCTCATTAAGCAGTTGAACCACCATTTCTTTCCTCTGTCTTTTACTACTCACATATCTGAAGAAAGCCTTTTTATTGCTTTTAGCATCCCTCGCTAATCTCAGCTCATTCACAGCTTTAGCCTTCCTGACGCCATTTCGGCACTTCTGCGCCACTTGTCTGTACTCTTCTTTTGTAGCCTGGCCTTCCTTCCACTTCCTATATGTATCCCTTTTTGTTTTCAGGTCATCTCTAAGCTTTTTGTGGAGCCACATTGGTTTCCTCTGTTGTCTTCTATCTTTTCTCCTCATTGGAATTGTTTGTAACTGTGCCTTTAAAATTTCATTTTTTAAATACTCCCACCCATCCTGCACTCCTTTTCTCATTAGGCTCCCTTGCCACGGGACCTTACTTATTATAGTTCTGAGTTTGTTAAAATCAGCTTTCCTAAAATCCAGAGTACGTGTATGGCTACGCTCGACTTTTGTCTCCTTCATAATCAAGAATTCAAGTATGACATGGTCACTTTCCCCCGAGTTCCCGTAACTGCCACTTTATCCACTAAGTCATCCCTATTGGTCAATAACAAATCAAGGATTGCCGGTCCTCTAGTTCCTTCCTCCACTTTCTGTAGGAGAAAGTTATCACCCATACATGTCAGGAATTTCTTGGAAGGGCCGCTTTTGGCAGTAATGGTCTCCCAACAGATATCAGGGTAATTGAAGTCCCCCATCACTACTACATCACACTTCCTTGAAACACTGGCAATTTGTTTCTCAAAAGTTTCGTCCTCGTCTTCTCCTTGATTGGGTGGTCGGTAGTAGACTCCGATTATCATATTCTTTTTATTCCTAGCCCCATTTATTTTAATCCAGACACTCTCGACGGGGCTCCCAATCTCATCCGCCTGTATTTCTGTGCAGGGATAGGTATTTTTTAACATATAGTGCAACTCCACCTCCCTTTCTATTTCTTCTGTTCTTTTTGAACAAGTAATATCCTTCAATTGCTATATTCCAGTCGTGGGAGTCATCCCACCAAGTTTCAGTTATACCTGTCAAGTCGTATTTGCCTTCATGTAATAAGAGTTCAAGTTCATTCTGTTTGTTTCCCATGCTCTGAGCATTAGTATATAGACATCGAAGACCATGTTTTTATAGTCTGGCTTTGTTCCTACATTGTTGCGGACACTATTTTGGGACACTATTGGAGCTGTTCTCTGTACTGTGGTGCATTGGCCTTCATCCATTGTTGCCTCGAAATTTACGTCTCCCGCCCCCGTAAGATTCAGTTTAAAGCCCTCCTGATGAAGTTCTTCATGCTGTGGCCGAACTCATTCTTTCCAGCCCTTGTGAGGTGCAACCCATCCCTTGCCAGCAGTCCATGTTCCAAGTAGCGTAGCCCGTGGTCCCAGAATCCAAAACGCTCACGACGGCACCACCTTCGAAGCCAGTCGTTCATCCGGAGTATTTTTCTTTCCCTTTCTAATCCTCTTCCAAGAACCGGGAGGATGGATGAGAAAACTACCTGGGCCCCAAAGTTCTTCAGTTTCCTTCCCAGAGCTTCAAAGTCTGAAATGATTTCTTCGTAGCTCTGCTTGGCGACATCATTTGTTCCCACATGGATGAGAAGAAAGGGGTATGTGTCCGTGGGCTTTATGAGCTTCGGTAACCCTTCAGTCACATCTCTAATCTGTGCTCCAGGGAGGCAGCACACCTGGCGAGTCCATGGGTCTTCACGACATACTTGGGTTTCAATCCCACGCAGCAGGGACTCTCCCACAACGACTACTCTTCTCTTCTTCTTGGTTGACCTACCTGTATTTCATATCATAAGACAGAAACCAAAATCTTGCCCTTTTTCTAACCTAAGTAGAAATACAGATTGAGAATATGAATGACAACTTCAGGAGCAGAATGAGAGCAGTTGTAGTAGTATGACAGGTGATTAATCCTTTCGTGGTGGTTAGCAGCCTAGCTTTCTCATTGGAATGATGCAAGGAGGGGGAATCCGTTCTTGATCATCTGCATCCTTTCTAAATAGAGTTCTCCTCTCCCATCTGTCCATTTCCCTTGCTTCCACCGCTAACATCAGTTCAGGGCTGAGTGAGAGACTCTTGGTTATGGTGTGACTACTTCTACTAGTCACCCAGATCTATTGCAGCTATGAAATCCTGTCTTGAAAGTAAGGGAGTATCAAAAACAGCATACTCTGAGTTAACCTACCAGCTCTGGAAATTAACAAATGAAATAGACTTCTGGTCCTCATCCCAACACTCCAGCACACACCTTTAACTCCTCTGACCGTGTGATTTTTGACACAAGATGTAGTGATGGCCACCAATCTGGATGGCTTTAAAAGGGGGTTGGATAAATTCCTGGAGGCAAAGGCTATCAATGGCTTCTAGCTCTGATGGTTGCGTGCTATCTCCAGTATTCGAGGCAGTAAGCCTGTGTGCACCAATTGCTGGGGAACATGGGTGAGAGGGTGCTGTTGCACCATGTCCTGCTTGTTCATCCCTGGCCAATGGCTGGTTGGCCACTGTGTGAACAGAGTGCTGGACTAGATGGACCCTTGGTCTGATATGTTCTCAACTGAATTAGTTTCACAACAACAAATTGATAGTTAGTTTTACCTTTCTTTAATGATATTGTGTTGCTTTGTAACTTCGTAAGCCAGCTTGAGGGATCCTCTGAATGAAAGGCAGGATAAATAAACCCTGCATGATTCCTTCAGGGTAGTTGAGTTACGGATAACATCTGCAGCCTGAATATGCCCCACCCTTTCACTGTGACTCCTAAGGATTTCTCGTTCAGAGGGATCGAAGTTTAAAAGCACCCCAAAAACACCCAACCCCTAATATTCTGTGCTTGGGATGCCTAACCAGCCATGGAGTGATGCCAGGCTATGAGGAAATTGGCATTTCCTTGGACGTACGATAGCATTGTGTTGTATAAAGTGCTTATCTGAACTGAAGTTTACCAAACTTTGGAACTCACTATTGGCAAAGCACGTTACAGCATGGTTTGGATGGTGCTCTGCATATAAAGGCTGAATTGAAGCTCAAACAAAGCACAATAGAGACCCAAGGGTTGGATTAGTGCGTAGGTGAGTGAAATACACAGAACCTTCAGATAAGTTACTGTTCAAATACTCCCTCCGCTTTTATGTACAGAGTCGGAGTCAACCGAGCTTTCCAGTCTCGCTGTTGCGACCTCAGACAAGCAGCCGCCACACTGCTTTCCACACCATCTGCCGGGGGTGGGTGGGGTGGGGGGACGACGACTCCGATCTCAGATTCTCTCTCCTGTGGTAATAGCAGTTCTACAACCTTCTGGGGGTAGGGATCAGCCAGACTCTACGGCTCCTGGGACCCTCTTCTAGGGACTGTAGGATTGCTCTGCTCAAGTAGTAATTTTTTTAAAAAAAATATATAGAAAACAAATCCCAGCCCCCCTTCCCTCCCTTTGATGACCAAACGTTAGCCAGTGAGATTGGGCTGACCTCTGTCAGAAAACAGCACTGAACTAGACAGACATCCAGGGTTAAACACTGTCAGGTTCCTTTCGCCTGATGTTTGTTTAACACTTACACAGTTTTTACTTTGTTAAAGTTCCAACAGTGCCATGATTTTTAACCTAAATTGTGGCATTTCCTATGCTCTTGTGTTTGCGTCATTTTATTGTAGACTTCCTTGTTCCTACTGTGAAAATGGTTTAGTGTGTTTTCCCTCCCTTTCTTTAGGTCATATCGATGCCCTTACTTCAAAACTCTTTCTGCTTGAGCAGCTATCTGCAGAAGGCTTGAAGAAGAGATTTGGCACATTTAAGTGAGTACGCGTTACATGGTATCTGTAGCAACTCCAAACAGAGCCAATTCCTCCTGTGTGTAAGCAGCTTAAACTCAGTTAATGCAGCGCTAACGCTGCAATTTTTATTTTAAAACATTGCATGCCAGCCAGCAACTCCCCATATTACTGAGACAAATAGATTGCAGTGTTGTTTTTTCTTTGTTAGCTGTTGTTAATAATGACAATAAATTATTATTATTATTATTATTATTATTATTAGCCTATCCATTGAAATTTTAGAATGTTTTAAGGATGTTTTAATCATGTATACTATGTTTTTAATCAGGTGTTATGTGTTTTATATTCACTGTTGTTCCCCGCCTCAATCCAAGTGGAGAGGCGGGTAAGAAATAAATTATTATTATTATTTATCATTATTATTTGTTTATTGTTTACCATTATTATTTATCAGTAAATGAAATAATAAACAATGTGGGTGACATATCCATCCATTTCAGGGGGCTTTTTGTTGTCTGTTGTCTTACTCCTCTGCATTATAGATACTCCGTTCGCAATTCACACTGACCCTTGGAAGCCTGCAGACTCCCCTTTTTTGTTTTTTGAAATGTCAGCTGACAGAGACCACGTTCTAAGATTCTCTCCACAATCATGAGGTTTAGAAACTTGCCTTTTGCTATAAATGAAAGCTGATGCTGAACACCCTGCCAGATGCCAGATCTCACACTTGTCTGAGCAGCCTCTGGCTGAGTGTTCTTAAACCGCTGAAGACGGGCAATATGTGAAGAAAGTTACGTGTAAACCATCAGAATTCACAAGCTACTTAGTTCCCGGTGTTGATTTTTGAAGGAGCAGTGATTATAGTGCAGTGATTTTTAATGTGAGCAAATTATTTGTTGCTTATGAATGTTAATCTGTACATACAGGCCAGCAAATTCATTGAACATTCTCCAACATATCTTGAAGAAAGTGACAGGGTATGTATTTCTTTTGTCTTTATTTCTTTACAGTACACATTCCAAAGTGATAAGCGGCCCCCATGCTAGCATTTATTTATTTATTACATTTATATACCGCCCCACAGCCGAAGCTCTCTGGGCGGTTTACAACAGTTAAAAATGATAAACATTAAAAAGTATACAAAATTTAAAAACCATCAGATACATAAAAACAACAGTATAAAAAAAAAACAGTATCCATTTAAAAACAACAATTCTGGGTTCCATTAAAAACAAACTTAATGTTGTAAATGCTGTTAAAATGCCTGGGAGAAGAGGAAAGTCTTGACCTGGCGCCGAAAAGATAACAATGTTGGCGCCAGGCGAGCCTCATCGGGGAGATCATTCCACAGTCGGGGGGCCACTACCGAAAAGGCCCTCTCCCTTGTTGCCATCCTCCGAGCTTCCCTTGGAGGAGGCACTCGGAGATAGACCTTAGATGTTGAGCGCAGTGTACGGGGAGGTTCATGTCGGGAAAGGCGTTCCGTCAGGTATTGTGGTCCCATTTGAAGAAATAGTGGGAATGAAAATAGAACAAACACCAAAAATTGCATTACTGTCACTATTTGAAGATTTAAAATGTGGAAAAGAAATTAAATAATTGATATTGAGTTTTCTGACTGCAGCACGATTGATGGTAGCTAGGAACTGGAAGATTCAGGGGGAATATTCTATTGAAGAATGGTATAAAGAAGTTTGGGATATAGCTATTAATGATAAATTGACTTGTGATATTAAGTGGAGGAAAGGTATAACGAAAATAAATGAGTTTGAAGGAATTTGGAAACAGTTCCTAATATTTGTGTTTTCTAAGGGAAGTGAGAAACCGCCAGTGGAAGAAAGTATGAGATTTTGGAAGCAGGAGTAGATCCTGAGGTGGAGGGTGCACTTATATGTTAAGAAAGATTATATTTGTAATGATAGGATAGATTATAGTTAATATTTACTCAGTATATATGTACTCAACATTTATTCAATGTATGTAGTATGTTGTGTTGTTGTTTCTTTTTTGTAAGATGTTTATTTTGTGTTTTAAAAGAAAAAAAGAAAAAAAAGATGTTGAGCGCAGTGTACGGGTAGGTTCATGTCGGGAGAGGCGTTCCGTCAGGTATTGTGGTCCCAAACCATGTAGGGCTTTATAGGTTAAAACCAGCACCTTGAATTGGGCTCGGAAACGTATTGTGTGTGAGCCCCAGAAATGTCCTGGTGGGTGTACCACTCCTGGTGGGTGGGGTCTACGTGGGAAGGTTTTTTGGGGAGCTGTGGGACACAAGAGCATGATTAGTGGGATCTAGAATGAAGAACAATGAAAGCAGCTCAGCCAAGATAATAAGAGCAAAGGGAATGGAGGGGGTCACGTGCTGGGAGGATGATCTGATTAAAAAAAAAGGAGAACCATTGCTGGAAGCAGCCAAGTTCACAGGCCATTAGACTAACCAGGAGAGTGAGGAACAAAGCAAAGCGAGAATTAAGGAGCCTCAGCACTCCAGGCCAGGTAAACCAGTCGCTAGGCCAGAAGCTTCATCTGATCTGAAAGGTTTTCCTTTTAAGAACATAAGAAGTGTCCTGCTGGGTCAGACCAAGGCTCCATCTAGTCCAGCACTCTCTGTTCACACAGGGGCCAGTCAGCTGTCGATCAGAGATCCACAGGCACCCTCCCACCCATGTTCCCCAGCAACTGGGTCACACAGGCTTACTGCCTCGAACATAGCACATAGCCATCAGGACTAGTAGCCATTGATCGCCTTCTCCACCAGGAATTTATTCAACTCCCTTTTAAATCCATCCAAACTGGTGTCAGAGATTTGTCCAGGCCTCCTCCAGGGCTGTTTGTCTACTACTCCGTCCTTTCAGGTGCAGCCGTCAAAGAGAACAAGGTGATGGTAGCAGTATTGTTGTGCAAATTGTATTTGTTCCACGAGGCTCACACAGGAGACGGATGCTTAAGTCCACATCCAGTGCCTCAATATCACTAGTTTCACCCGTTTGTAAAATACAGCTTCCCTAACCCAATTCTCTGGAGTGCATATGACAAATGAGAAAAGAATACCCTGGTGCTCATGCCTTTGTTTGTTATTAAAAATATTATTATCCTGCACGTCTGACGGCACCAGGGCAATCAAAAATCCAATACAGTATACAATAAAGCAACAGCCACCTTGTCCACTGCAGCAGTAAAAGGCAGGAAATAGTCAGCTCGCCTCGCCCAGCTTGCATTGTTCATTTATTTCAGCGCCACATGCATCAAACCCTCTTAGCTTCCACTCATAATGCCTTTTGTGTTTATAGTTTGCCTGAGGGCTCTTACCTCTTGGCTCATGCAGCCGGAGACTCGTCCGTTACAGTCTATAAGAGCTCTCATGGAAAAGCCACCAGAGCGATGTACAACTTGCATGCAGCGCACGCTGACCTGCCGAGCGAACCTTCTGCCCTATCCGTTCCGTGGGTCCCGCTGGATCCCAACGTCCCTCTACCGGATCACTTTGCTCAAGGCCGCGTCCCGTGCACTTTCCCTCCAAAGCCGGCGGACACCATGAAGAATCAGAAGGTGAGGTTGATATCAAAACGGGATGGATACGGTCATGATGGCTAGAAACCTAGGCTTTTGTTTTATTTGAATTGATTGGGCCTGAGCAGCAGGCCTTTGTAAGTGCATATACACAAAATGACAGTGCTTTAGTCTGGTCTAGAGCAATAATAAAAAGAACCAGTGTTTTAAACCAACATCTACAAAGGTAGAGGTGTTAAGTCTGTGGTAGTACAGCCAGTAAAGAAACATGTGGGCACCTTAAGAACATTACAGATATAACGTGGCATCATTTTTCATGGACTGAAAAAAGGAACCTTCTGATGTTGGAGGCTTTCACGTTTCTAGTGCCCAGCTGGGCTACTAGTGATGTTCTGGGCTGATTTTTAGCCTCTCCGTCTTCTTTTAATTCCCCCACCCCTACACAGGCTTTTGAGCCCATGTAGAGAGAGTGCACTGGTGCGGGTTGACTGGAGAGGCCATAGGATTTCTCATATCCTGGCCTCCCCTCCCCTCCGCATCCACTGAAACACCCCTTTTCCTTCCCTTTAAGGCTGTACTTGCAACTTCAGGAAGCAGCTGGTGTGGAGCTGCAAGGGGGTGGAGGAAGGGTGAACCCAGAGTTGCCCCTACAACTCTTGTATGACTTCTGGGGTGGGTGGTGTAGTCAGAACAATTCTGTGGTCCCTGGAACACTCTCCCAGGGACCATAGAATTGCTCTCTAAAGTTCACTTCCTCAGATGCAGAAAGTGTTACTTTCAGTTGGCAGGTAGATGTGGGTGGGTAGGTGGGTGTGTATGTGTGTGGGTGTGTATGTACACCACACACATGGATATAGAGGGGGGAAATGGGACCAAATAGCAACAAAATACAAAAACTACAATCTCTAACCAATTTAGCTAAAGTGCAATTTTACAGAATTGTTGGAGATCGTACTTTTTATATTTTTCGGCCCTAAGATCTCATTGTTTACTTTTTTTTCTTTTTCTATCCCACTGTCGTTATGCATATGGGTATATAATCTGCTAGCTAAAGCTTTTATTCACGTGTATCCCACACCTTCAGAATCAGAAGTTTATCAGGCCCCCTAATAATCTAGAACCTAAACACTTCATTCAAATGATGAAGTGGAGCCTAGTCCACACACACAAAAAATGTATCCCATAATAAATCTGTTAGTTTTTAAAGTCCTGCAAGCCCCTTTTGTTTTTTTCGTGGGGAACTACGTGATTCCATTTTTGAAAAAAGTCTAAAGTTCTTCCTCGTCTGGAACTGTGTGATTACTCTTAATGTAGGAAAACATGATTTTGACGTTCCAGATATAAACATATAATTTGATGTGGGTGGCTTGCTTTTTCCTTCCTTCCTTTCTTCTTTGGTTTTTCTTTGTAAGCAAAGCCAAACTGCTCCACTGGATGTATACATTCCCAATCTCTTCCAGCTGTACTTCAAGCAGAGGGGAAGGTCTGGCTGTGTGTGTGTGTAGGTCGTAAGGAGCTCTCCTTGCACACCGTGTCAGGCCAGGGCTGTGCCTAGCTCAGTCGTGGGGAATGCCAGGCCCAGGGGCCCAATCCATCCCTCCTGGTTTCCCCTGTTGGCCACATGCCTTGACCCCATCACCATCTCCAGAGCAGCGACTGTTGTGTGGGTTCCCCCCTCCCCATTCTGAAAGCTTGCCTCTGCTAAGCCTTCGTTACTGGCAGTAAGAGGTTTAAGCTGCAACGCGCTGTCCATCTTTGCTTTTTGCCCCCACCCACCACTGGAATGAGAGCTTTTCCAAAAACATATTCAGCTCTTAGACTCAGAGAGATTCCTCACCCCAGATCTAGCCCCATGCTACCACCACTGAAGGGCAGCAGCAGCACATCAGGATTTCAAGCAGGGATCCTCCTACCCTGAGATCATTTCACTGGAGAGCTCAGGAGGTGAACCTGATACCTGCATTGGCTGTGCTCCACCTCTGAACCACATGTCATAGAATCATAGAATAGCAGAGTTGGAAGGGGCCTACAAGGCCATCGAGTCCAACCCCCTGCTCAATGCAGGAATCCACCCTAAAGCATCCCTGACAGATGGCTGTCCAGCTGCCTCTTGAAGGCCTCTAGTGTGGGAGAGCCCACAACCTCACCAGGCAACTGATTCCATTGTCGTACTGCTCTAACAGTCAGGAAGTTTTTTCCTGATGTCCAGCTGGAATCTGGCTTCCTTTAACTTGAGCCCGTTATTCCGTGTCCTGCACTCTGGGAGGATCGAGAAGAGATCCTGGCCCTCCTCTGTGTGACAACCTTTTAAGTATTTGAAGAGTGCTATCATATCTCCCCTCAATCTTCTCTTCTTCTTCAGGCTAAATATGCCCAGTTCTTTCAGTCTCTCTTCATAGGGCTTTGTTTCCAGACCCCTGATCATCCTGGTTGCCCTCCTCTGGACACGTTCCAGCTTGTCTGCGTCCTTCTTGAATTGTGGAGCCCAGAACTGGACGCAATACTCTAGATGAGGCCTAACCAGGGCCGAATAGAGAGGAACCAGTACCTCATGTGATTTGGAAGCTATACTTCTATTAAAGTAGCCCAAAATAGTATTTGCCTTTCTTGCAGTCATATCGCACTGTTGGCTCATATTCAGCTTGCGATCTACAACAATTCCAAGATCCTTCTCATTTGTAGTATTGCTGAGCCAAGTATCCCCCATCTTGTAACTGTGCCTTTGGTTTCTATTTCCTAAATGTAGAACTTGGCATTTATCCCTGTTAAATTTCATTCTGTTGTTTTCAGCCCAGCACTCCAGCCTATCAAGATCACTTTGAAGTTTGTTTCTGTCTTCCAGGGTATTAGCTATCCCACCCAATTTTGTGTCATCTGCAAATTTGATCAGCGTTCCCTGCACCTCCTTGTCCAAGTCATTAATAAAAATGTTGAAGAGCACTGGGCCCAGGACTGAGCCCTGCGGCACCCCACTCGTTGCCTCTCCCCAGTTTGAGAAGGTTCCATTGATAAGTACTCTTTGAGTCCGATTCTGTAGCCAACTGTGAATCCACCTAATAGTTGTTCCATCTAGCCCACTTTTAGCTAGTTTGTTATTCAGAATGTCATGGGGTACTTTGTCAAAAGCTTTGCTGAAGTCAAGATATATGACGTCCACAGCATTCCCACAGTCCACAAGGGAGGTTACCCGATCAAGAAATGAGATCAAATTAGTCTGACAGGACTTGTTCCTGACAAATCCATGTTGGCTTCTAGTAATCACCGCATTGATTTCAAGGTGTTTACAGATTGACTTCTTTATAATCTGCTCCAGAATTTTCCCAGGGATGGATGTCAGACTGACTGGTCTGTAGTTCCCAGGTTCCTCCTTTTTGCCCTTTTTGAAGATAGGGACAACGTTAGCCCTCCTCCAGTCGTCCAGCACCTCACCCGTCTTCCATGATTTTGCAAAGATAATAGACAAAGGTTCTGAGAGTTCTTCCGCTAGCTCCTTCATTACTCTAGGATGCAGTTCATTGGGCCCTGGAGATTTGAACTCATTCAAGGAAATTAGGTGTTCTTTGACCATTTGTTTATCAATCTCAAATCGCAATCCTGCCCCTTCAACTTGCAGGTGGCAGGGTGTGGGTTTTATCTGAAGTATTCATGAGGTTGAAAGATCAATCCTCTCTGTCAGGTTAAGCTTCTGGTCAAGTTGACCTGCCAGGGTCAAGGTAGGGCATAGCTTAGGGCACTTGCAAACAGAGGGCCTCTAGCTCTAACCACGCAAAGGCAACTGTGCAACTATTGTGTCTTTTCTTCTTTAATGAAACCTACAGCCTTCCAGGTGATGATGGACTTGAACGGAAACACAATACAGATTTTTAAGGCACTAAAAACCAGTCTTAAAAATCAAACAAACCACAATGGTAATGTGGAGGAGTGGGCAGCCTTCCAGATGTTTTGGCCTACAACTCCCATCTACCTTCACCATTGGCTGTGCTGGCTAGGGCTGATGTAGTTTAGGCCAAAACATCTGGAGGGCCACAAGTTGCCCCCTGCTAGTATATAGGCTGAGTCACAGATCAGGAGAAGTTTGCATGAAAAGAAATTTCGAGCAAGCGATGGAAACTCAACCATTGTGGTGCTTGCTTCATACCAACTAGTAGAGAGTTCCATAAGCTTGGTGTGGCCATGCTAGATGCCCTGTCTTTAGTAGACACAAGGCAAACTGTGTCACTGTCAGTAAAACAAGGTTGTTGAGCAGGGGTACATGGAGGGGGTAGTCCTTCAAGTAGGCTGGACCTAAGTTGTTCACCTAAATATGACTTTTATTTAGTGCCAGCGATGTGATAGATGCTGTCTAGAAGCCAAAAACGATTTGTTTGTTTGCTTTTCAACATTAATCAAAGATACGATGGGGAAAAGGAATAAGCAGGTAATGTACAAGCAAAGGGAGACCAGTGTGAATCTACAATGGTTTGACTGAAAAAGCTGGGTTTAAGAGGGTATTTGAAGGAGGCGTGGGAAGTATCTGAAAACAGAGGGACAGGCTGTTTCAACCACAGGGCATATCATGGTCGGTGTTGGAAGCTTGTCTCAGAAGCATCATGAAAGCAAAAAGGGGGTGAAAGGGAAGCCCAGTGAAGGAGGCCAAACACTTTGAGGGATTGGGGAGTCTTAACGAGCTAGAAGTTTGTAATTGATGGCAGAGGGGAACAGAGTGAATCCTGTAGAGTGAATCCTTGTTACCGTTTTGTCTCAGGATCCTTTTAGAGGGTTGAGTGGCATTGAACCTAAGAGACATGATGGAGGTGTTCTCACAAGCCACACCCATCTCTTAATAGGTGTGAAAAAGCTCTTCTCTTTCTGGGAGGGGATTTCGCTTAGCAAGCTTTCAGGAATGCTCCTAGGGGCAAATTGCATGTGACTTATTCAGTTGGAACTCCCAACTTTTTTTTATTGTACGAAAAGCACACACTGGAGGCTAAGGTGCAATTTGGATCTCGGGGAGGGGTGGGGTCCCAACCCTTTGCCCCCACATCACAGCTGGAATCGTAATCTCTCTCTTTCTCTCAAACACACACACACACACAGGGGGCGGGGGAGACTGAAAGAACTGGGCATATTTAGCCTGGAGAAGAGAAGACATGATAGCACTCTTCAAATACTTGAAAAGTTGTCACGCAGAGGAAGGCCAGGATCTCTTCTCGATCCTCCCAGAGTGCAGGGCACGGAATAATGGGCTCAAGTGACAAGAAGCCAGATTCCGGCTGGACATCAGGAAAAACTTCCTGACTGTTAGAGCAGTACGGCAATGGAACCAATGACTTAAGGAAGTTGTGGGCTCTCCCACATGAGAGGCCTTCAAGAGGCAGCTGGATAGCCATCTGTCAGGGATGCTTTAAGGTGGATTCCTGCATTGAGCAGGGGGTTGGTCTCGATTTCCTTATAGGCCCCTTTCAACTCTACTATTGAATAATAATAATAATAATAATAATAATAATAATAATAATAATAATAATAATTTGTTACCCGCCTCTCCCTCTGGTCCGAGGCAGGCTACAACACAAAAACACCATAAAATACATATAACTAATTAATTTTAAAAAAACTTATACATTATTAAAAGCAGCACATTATTTAAAAGGGCATCTAAAAATTCAATTGGGTAGGTCTGCCGGAAGAGATCAGTCTTTATGGCTTTCTTAAATTCTGGAAGACTGTTAAGTTGACGAATCTCTCCCGGCAAGCCATTCCACGAACTGGGAGCGGCAGAAGAAAAGGTCCTCTGGGTAATAGTTGTCAGTCTCGTTTTTGTTGGCTGGAGTAAATTCTTCCCAGAGGACCTGAGTGTGCGGGGCGGATTGTACGGGAGAAGGCGATCCCGCAGGTAGCCTGGACCCAAACCATGTAGGGCTTTAAAGGTGATAACCAACACGTTATACTTTGCCCGGAAACTAATTGGCAGCCAGTGAAGAGATTTTAAAACTGGTGTAATGTGGTCACCTCTAGGTGTACCAGTGACCAGCCTGGCTGCCATATTTTAAATTAGTTGAAGTTTCCAGACTAGGCACAAAGGTAGCCCTATGTAGAGCACATGATTCTGTGTGTGTGAGAGAGAGCGATACCATTAGCTGTAGAAGGGGAAAGGTATGAGCTTAAGTTCTTAAACCTACAACCCTTAAACCCTTCGTAGCTAATAGCAACCGTGAAGTTCTTCTGGCGGGCTATATGCAGTGTGGAACTGTACGTTCCACATTGCATATAGTTTGACTTCTACAGTTCGGTGTTTTCTGGGATCTTGGGATATGAAAACTCTTCCTGAGAGCTAAGCCTGGATTGCCTTTCCAAAGCATTCAAGATAATAGCAGGGAGTAAAACTCACAGACTACTGAAATTTCCACAAATACCACTGAAGGGATAATATTATAATGCTGAGTGTCCTATGGAGCTTCTTTACCATGGTATTTCATGTAATATAATTTGCTCCAGTCATAACTGTTTCAGGAGGGAGTCAAGGGGCAGGAAGGAGGAGTTTTTACTGTGTTTTATTTTGACTAAGTGTTAACCAACTTTATACAGAATTAAGTAGAAACTTAACACATCCTGAGCCTTTAATTCACATTTGAAGTAGTCCGTTTCCTCTCTTTTTTTACCCCTTTCCTGTTCTTTTCTCTCCTAGATGAGTGGGACAAAAGCATACACAGACACACCCAACCGCAGAGAGCAAGTTTCCATGGAAACAAACAAGGATCCCTTGCCAACTCATCCATTTCGAAAGAGACACGGTGGGGCTGTTCAGAACAAGGCAGTGATGAGAAATATCTACAGACAGGCAAATCGGGGGCCAAACTGGCAATTCTGGAAAAAAGCAAACATGGACAAGGATGAAATGACTTAGTCATGTGGAGGAAATACAGATCTCAGGGCAGAAAACATTTTTTTTAGAAATGTTTAGCAACTGAAGAATGTGACGCCTTGGAGAGAACGCCAGGCTGGACGGAACTGCAGGCCCATGCAGGGGAATCTTACTCTGAAACCTTCTAAACTTTTTCTGTAGTTAGACGGTTTTGTCAAGGAACGCTTCTTACATGGCAAGAATTACCTGTTTGTAATAATCTGCTTTTACTGAGCCAAGTTGCACTGAATGAATGTAAGCAAATTTTCTGAACATCAAACATGTTTTATGTGTGTTGGGGGTGGTGGAGGTGAGGTGAAACAGTGCTTTTTATTTATTTATTTATTTATTTATTTATCTTGCTTTCCTGGATGAAAACCAAACCAGCTATAGTGTTCCTAGAAAACAACCAGTTGCAATTGTCCTAGTCTTCGGGACACAACGGATTCATTATTGCCTTTTCCAAGTTTTATTTTTAACTTTAAAAGTGGCCGGTGGGTCTGTCTGTCTGTCTGCTGTTTTCCCACCCAGCCGTCAGCTGCTGGTTAACTCTACTGGGGAATAAACACAGGTAGCTGTACTGTAGCTCTGTGTGGGTGGGTGTGGGTGTGTTCCCCTTTGGTGGGGCTGAGATTTCAATTGGAAAATATCTGAGAAGGACCCTCCGCGGCTCAGCTGCTTTTTTGTTTTTAAGTTGGCCAGTCAGTTCTGTATCTCCCTCATCACGTCTCTTGGATACTCAGTTGAGACAAGTACCTCAGAGAGAGCCGAGTAATTTGTGTCGCAAATGATCACAGCGCAATACTGTGTTAAAAAAACAAAATGTAAGATTTTAGTCTTTTCAAAAGTTCAAGTGGCTCCTTGCACAAAGTCACTTTAATGCGTTTTTTTTTAAAAGCAGTACATTTAAATGCCCCGATTCAAATTCCAGAAGTTGCTCCCTTTGAATTCGACTTAGCCATCTGTTTTGTTGTTATTTGTCTTTCCTTATGTTGTGAATAACTTTTGTTTTATACCCTGAAATGAATAAACGTTTGAGCCTCTGCCAGCATTTCGCAGCGCTGTTGCCTGTCCCAAAGCAGGCAGCCCTGCCATAACATGGGGGCATTTTGGTCATGTGAAGGGTAGCTGAATTGTAGCCAATCAGACTGCTCTATCCCAATTGACTGGGAAGTTCTCCTGCTGGGCCACATTGAAATGAACAGGAGCTGCACAAGAGTGCAGCAGTGTCCTTGTGCAGCTCCCATTCACTTCAATTAGGCTTGCAGAGTAGCACCCCTGTGAATTGGGTTCCATATTAGCAAATGAATACTGGGGATCAGTTGCATTTTCTCTTGCAGGCACCAAAATGCCTTGGCTCCTTCCTGCCACCACACAGATTCTAAACAACATTTTTACTAGGAATAATTTGCTTGGCTCCACTGAAATAAACCCTTGAAAAGAGAGGGAGGGAGGGAGGGAAGGAAAGAGAGAGAGAATGTTTCGAAGCAGTTTTACATTGCAGCGCTAGTAACAATGCAAATTCAGAATCAGAAAACATGTTCAAAAGCCGCCTTGCCATTCATTCATAGCCTTGTTTACATCCTGTTGCCATAGCAGACACCCTCTCGTTTCAAGTCCTGTGAGCCACTTTAGTTCCTTAATGACAAAGAGCGAAGTTTTCTTAGCACTGTTGCTAAATATTAGATTCTGTTTCAAAACCATAAATGCCATCTGTGTCCTCCCACAAGAGAAATATTTTTGAAGTGAGTCATGTGCTCAATAACAGGGTGAGGATCTGAAACATAATTTGCTGTTGGCTAAAAACACACACACATACACAAAACCCCATACCCTTAACAAGCAAGGCATTTTCTCAACCTGTCTATAAAGTTTACCTTTTACTTCTGAGTCCATAATTAATTTAAACAATTCCTATTAAGAGAGCGTTTGGTTGGCAGGCTTGTAAAGGTTAGCTGTGCATTCCTGGGCTTCTATCCACGCGCTGGCTGGTTCTTACATGATGAACTTTGATTCTTCTTATCAGTGTAAGCAGATTGGCTGCTAGAAGGAATAGTTGGGATATTTTCAGCGTAGCACCTAAGGGACATTCAACAGTCCTGATTCACTGAAGTCTTTAGTCCAGGGTTGCAAAACCTCAAGCCAGGGGCCAAATCCAGGCCCCCAGGGTTTGCCTGATGGCCACGCCCTTCCCTTGGCCACACCCCCTTTTCCCCTACCACCAATCTGCGAGGAGCTTTCAGATGGTTGCTATGTTTTGTATTACTATTTTTAGTAATTGTGGTTTTAATGGAATCTAATTGTGATGATTTGTAGTATTTTATGTTGTATCGTTAAGCCACTTCAGTGATGGTTTGGTTTAAGTTTCTTTTAAGGGCCAGCTCCATCCTCCTGTTCTGCAGTTTCATTGCTATAGAAAATAGTAGCATGAAGAGGATTTTATATGCCCATTGTGCATCACTAATTATGTCCCAGAGTACTGTAGGACCTGAAATACTCTGAGACTGGTAATTTAAGAGGGAATATTTTATGTGTCAAGGGGCCGCTGTGACCAATCAGAACTCCGTTGCCTTGGAGGACCTAACTCTCGGAATCATTGGGATGTTGATTATTATTATTATTATTATTATTATTATTATTATTATTATTATTTATTTATATAGCACCATCAATGTACATGGTGCTGTACAGAGTAAAACAGTAAATAGCAAGACCCTGCCGCATAGGCTTACAATCTAATAAAATTGTGGAGTCCTTACTATCTGTAACTAGGTCATAGATACCTGCAGATGTGTGCATGGATGTATACTGAGTGGACAGAGCTTTGCCTTTGGACTTGGGTTCAAATCTTTGCTTTCCTATGAACTTGCTTGCTTAAACAAGTTGTCATTCCTCTGTTCACGTAAAATTTGAACGTTAATAGCCTTCAGAGTGCTCCCCAGGGCTCAAGAGCCTTATTGTCCTCCATCAGCTGAGGGCCAAACTAGACTAGATTTCATTCAAGCAGCTGAAATCTGATGGGGAACGTTCATATTGGAGGACAAGCTGCCTTTTATGGAATCTCCTTTGAGAACCTTCTGAGGGCCTTGCAGACATCCACTGAAGAAGATTTGAAAACGACTGGCTTAAACTAAAACGGAAGTGAACGTTGAAATGAGACAGCAAGCAAATATTGGCACCACAGGTCTTGTGACAGGCATGGAGTTGCTCCCACTGACCTGAAAACTAGCACTAGTGGGGGGAATTGAGGAATCACCAAGGCATGAGTCAGTGGACTTCCTCAGCGTTTTCGCATTCTGTTCCCCTTTATGCTCATGGGCAAATAATATGGGAAGTCTTGCACCGGTTCACCTGAATGGCACCCCTCCACTGAAAAAATGGGTGTGTTCCTCAGGAAGCCCTGTCCTTCCAGGTCCCCATTGCCTTGGGTGGGGCTAGCTTGTCCCTACATGCGACTCCCAGGTTCAGTGTCCAGTATCTCCAAATCCTTGGAATTGGGCAGGGAAACATCTTGAACGGAAGCCCTTGGAGAGGTTTTGCCCATCTGAGTAGGCAGTAATGAGGCAGATGGACCAGTCATCTGACACCATCAGGTCCTAAGACCCTTCTCTAGCTAGAGTCGGAGGTCATGAACACAAGTTGGCCACTGAAGGCAGCATATACCAGCTCTCCCCAACCTGGTGAGATCAGTCAGAGCACGGAGCCAACTGCCTAGGAAAATGACAGGCTCTCCGTCACTGGAGGTATCCAAGTAGAGATTGGACAGTCATCTATCCAGGATGCTTGAAACTGGATTCCTGTACTGAGCAGGGGGTTGAACTCACAAGAACATCAGAAGAGCCCTGCTGGATCAGACCAAGGTTCAATCTAGTCCGGCACTCTGTTCGCACAGTAGCCAACCAGCTGTTGACCAGGACATGGTGCAACAGCACCCTCCCACCCATGTTCCCCAGCACCTGGTAATATAGGTTTACTGTCTCTCTTCTACTGGAGGTAGCACATAGCCATCAGGACTAGCAGTCATTGATAGCCTCCTCAATGACCTAAATGGCCCCTTCCAACTCTATCATTCAGTGGTGCCCTCTAGGTGTTTTGGACTACGATATCCATCAGGGCTGATCATTGGCTATGCTGGCTGAGGCTAATGGGAGTGGTAGTCCCAAAGATCTGGAGGGCACCAGGTTAGGGGAAGCTGGTATGTGCCTTAGCTGTCATTACTTTGAAAACAAACAAGCATATTTTTGTTAAATGTGTGAGATTTTCTGGATTTGCTACCTTCGACATTTGGCTACCTCTCCAGGATCTCTAGAAGTTAAATCTCTTGGGGGCGTTGGGGTGGAACTCTCTTATCTCCAACGCATGTGGCATAAACATGAAATGTGCAGCCTGCTATTTTGCACGGTGGTGAGAGGTTCCTTTGGAACTATGGATAAGAGATCCCAGGGCAACTGTATATTTTCCCTAGTGTATCTTTACTTACAAAAAAAGCAGCCACCACCTGGGCTTTTAAACCAGCACAGAAGCTGGGGGAAGTAAATCAGAATAATATAAATGGCCTAAGAATATCATTAGAAATTCATTGACAGAGCAATCAAAGCAATTTGATAGGAATTCTAAGCCTACATTGATTTCCAGCCCATAACGTGAATGAGAGGAGGGAACTAGACACAGGATTGCCAATGTCTGTGGCTGCCCCATGTCTGTGGTTGCGTCTAGCTCCTGGTTCCACCCACGCACCCCAAGGAACTTCCCTGGGCCAATAACTGCCAAAGCAGGCTGCGATAGTTGCAGCGTCTTCATTCCAGCTCCCATTTCAGGGATCGTTATCTGCTCTGTGCAGAAGGGTTTCCCCTGCTCCATAAGCCGTGTGGGTGCAAATCTGGCTCTTCTTTCGCAGGCCCAGAGTAGGGCTTGCAAATGCTGTACTCCAGTGCTTTATCTCTCCCGGCCGAACAACTGGGCATTGTTCTTTTAGGTTTCTGCTTGGTTGCGGGGTGGGCGGGGAAGACTGACTCAGAAAGGGCCTCACTTGGGCCTCTCTCACTAAATCATCTAGAGTTTCCTAGTTGAATCCAATGAGTCGATCAGAACGCATATTGCTGTGGAGATTTAAAAATAAGGTCTTTGTCGTTTCGCTTGTGGAGCATATGGGGGCTGAGTTGAGGCACTGAGCCGGCTGTGAGTTGCTCAGAAACAGGGAATGTGGTGGAGATTTACCTCTTGAGTGCTCCAGAAGAGGAATTATCTTTGGTTTTGCCGTTTGGATGATTGAGTCCATGTCTGCAAAGTTTCTAGAGGGGGTCGCCGTGTTAGTCTGTTGTAGCAAAAGCGGAAAAGAATTTTGCGGCACCTTAAAGACTAATGATGAGATGAACTTACGCCAGAATAAATCTATTTGTCTCGAAGGCGCTGTGAAACTCTTTGTTGCATTGCCATGCTTATACACTTGGTCTTCTCCAACCTGGGGCCTGCCAGATGTTGGACTACCACTCCCATCATCCCAGATAACATCTGGATGGTATCAGGTTGGGGAATGCTGCTAGAGCGCTATATAAACTATCATCACCAAGGAGAAGACATGCCGCCTTGCCCTCCTCTGCTTTCAACCTGTTCCCCCCCCCCCAAAGAAGGATGAAATGCCGTCTTCTAGAAGCATCAAGACCACGTCAGTGCCAGCACTATTGACTAAATGCGTCACTTCTTGCAAATCAATATTGCTAATGGGCTTTCTCTGGCGCTATTTAAAGCCACCTCTAGGAGCTAATGGATAGGCTCAGGGTAGATTATTCCAGCCAGCATGCGGATCATGCCTGGATACAAAGACCGCTCTCTATAAAATGTTTGTACTCTCTTATTTGGAGGGATTATAGGCATGCCAACCTTGCCAATAAGCATGCCGGGACCTGCTGAGTCTTGCCTATCACATCTCTGAGCTTGCAACTCAACCACTGAGCCCTTGCTCGGAGCTGAAGGAAAAGGAAGTATGAAGGAGCAAAGTGTCTTTGATCAGAAGCATCCTTGAGCTGGGGTGGGTGGGCAGAGATCCACCTTACTGGAGGAAGGAACCAAAGCCCCGCCTCGCTTTGGTTTCTGACCGACTGGGGGTCACGGGATTGGTTTTGGAAGGTAGATCTTGCAAGGAGGTCTGGAAGCCTCCTTAACTTGCGCTTCCTTCTCTTATGGCTGGCTCCTGAAAGGAGAGGAGCAGCCGGTCTCTGCAGTAAGAGCATCTCTTCTATTCGCCGTGCAAAAAACATCAAAAGTTCTGTCTCATGCGTGAACACCGAAGCTCAGGAAATGACGTGTGTGTGCATCATTTGTTGCTTTGTTAGTGTCCTTGTACTAGATGGCTCCTTTAGAGTTCGGACTGGTTCTCACTAAAACCGAGAGCAGATTTAGCGCCCCATTGTCATGGGAGCCACCAGCCTTTACTGCCTTCTCCAAGTCCCTAGAGCAGGGGTGCAGAACTAAAATTAGCTGGGGAAGGGCTAGTTGCCCCCCTAGACCCACTGTGGACCTGATGATGTCAGTTAGGATTGACATCATCTCTCGCACACACCCTGTTTTGCCTTTCTCGGTTCCGAGAGAGGCCGTCAGTCTTCTCAGTATTTGGTAGCCAGGAAATGCGGGACGGTGTAAAAGCCGGAACGGAACGGAACAGGCCGGAACAGCCCCATTATATTAAAAAACCATACCAAAAACAATGGCATGTGTTAGCAACACTTGAGAACAATATTTTAGGACTAAAACCATACCAATATTATATCACTATTAACCCCAAAACTCCCAAAACGACGTCCGGAACAGAATGGGATGGCCGGAACGGCCACTAGGGAACGAGCGATACCAACCAAACTCACCAGTCATGCATAACTAAATGGCAGGGATGCAATAAGCCACAAAAGTTGCCACGAAACCACGTTCAGATACCCGTTCCGGGCAAAAACACGTATTGCACAAAACGGGCCGTAACGGCAGCTTCCCAATGAGATAAGTGAACCAAACTCACCAGATGCACATAACTAGGTGGGACAAATATAGAAAGCTCCAAAAGTTGCCCCCAAACCACGTTCAGATACCCGTTCCGGGCAAAAACGTGTATTGCGCAAAACGGGCCGTAACGGCAGCTTCCCAATGAGATAAGTGAACCAAACTCACCAGATGCACATGACAAGGTGGGACAAATATAGAAAGCTCCAAAAGTTGCCCCAAAACCACGTTCAGATACCCGTTCCGGGCAAAAACGCATATTGCGCAAAAACGGCCGTAACGGCCGGTTCCCAATGAGATAAGTGAACCAAACTCACCAGATGCACATGACAAGGTGGGACAAATATAGAAAGCTCCAAAAGTTGCCCCGAAACCACGTTCAGATACCCGTTCTGGGCAAAAACACGTATTGCGCAAAACCGGCCGTAACGGCAGCTTCCCAATGAGGTAAGTGAACCAAACTCACCAGAGGCACATGACAAGGTGGGACAAATATAGAATGCTCCAGAAGTTGCCTCAAAACCACGTTCAGATACCCGTTCCGGGCAAAAAAGTGTATTGCGCAAAAAGGGCCGTAACGGCAGCTTCCCAATGAGGTAAGTGAACCAAACTCACCAGAGGCACATGACAAGGTGGGACAAATATAGAAAGCTCCAAAAGTTGCCCCGAAACCACGTTCAGATACCCGTTCCGGGCAAAAACGCGTATTGCGCAAAATGGGCCTTAACGGCAGCTTCCCAATTATATAAGTGAGCCAAACTCACCAGATGCACATAACTAGGTGGGGCAAATATAGAAAGCTCCAAAAGTTGCCCCCAAACCACGTTCAGATACCCGTTCCGGGCAAAAACACGTATTGCGCAAAACGGGCCGTAACGGCAGCTTCCCAATGAGGTAAGTGAACCAAACTCACCAGATGCACTTGACAAGGTGGGGCAAATATAGAAAGCTCCAAAAGTTGCCCCGAAACCACGTTCAGATACCCGTTCCAGGCAAAAACGCGTATTGCGCAAAACGGGCCGTAACGGCAGCTTCCCAATGAGATAAGTGAACCAAACTCACCAGATGCACATAACTAGGTGGGGAAAATATGGAAAGCTCCAAAAGTTGCCCCGAAACCACGTTCAGATACCCGTTCCGGGCAAAAAAGCGTATTCCGCAAAATGGGCCGTAACGGCAGCTTCCCAATGAGATAAGTGAGCCAAACTCACCAGATGCACATAACTAGGTGGGGCAAATATGGAAAGCTCCAAAAGTTGCCCCGAAACCACGTTCAGATACCCGTTCCGGGCAAAAACACGTATTGCGCAAAAACGGGCCGTAACGGCAGCTTCCCAATGAGATAAGTGAACCAAACTCACCAGATCCACATGACAAGGTGGGACAAATATAGAAAGCACTTTTTTTGCCCGGAACGGGTATCTGAACGTGGTGTTGAGGCAACTTTTGGAGCTTTCTAAGGGGTTCTTCAGACATTACCTCAGTGAAATGATGATGATGATGATGATGATGATGATGATGATGAAGAAGAAGAATCTGAGTTCACAATTACACTAATTAGTTAAAGAGGAGTAACTTTGTTTTGCTGTTGATTATAACACAAGGCTATAAGGAAATACACAGGTCGCTGTTTGACTGTTGCAGGTAAATGCTATATTTACAAAATGTGAATGTAGTAATGTCACATTAGAGCTTTATTCTGCTGTCTAAGTTGGCGTGATTTGGAGACCTTCACAAATATTCCTCCTTAGGTAAAAACTCCAGACATCCCAGGTGCAAAAGTTTCAACAAAACTAGCAAAATCCTCCAACTGGGCTGTGGAAATTGACATTCTCAAGGTGCCAACTTGCCACTGAATTCAACCTAAGAGAAAAGGAGAAAATTGGAGGCACTGGAATAGATGCTTTCTGAGGAATGTGATAGAAGTGTTAGGAGTTTAGATCTGAGGAGTGACATTTCTTAGATGGATTTCATTTGACACCTTAGTTATGAATACGTTCGAATAAGAAATGAAGATCATATCATGATTAGGCATAGATCATAGAATTAATTGGAGATTTATAAGGAGTTCAGATTACTAGGGTTGGGCAATAGGATTTAACAGGATTTTCTATTCTTGCATACATTATTGAAATAGTAAATTCGTCAGAAAACCTGTTTCAGTCAAGCAATGGAATGGTATCATAGAAGTATCTTCGGAATAAGAATGAACCATATTTTCTGTCCAGCACTAGTTCATGTTCATGGTTGCATAAACTGAGCCTGATGGAAAACAAGATATTACATTAGTTGTCCATTATAGATTATGAATGAATGAGAAGGTCTAAGCGACAGATGAACTCTTAGTAGAACCATTTTAATGGATAATTAAAATGGTGCTGTTGATATGCACCTGATACAATTTGAGTAACTATAGAATCAAGTAGTGCTGTGCACGGACCCCCCACTCCGCTCCGCTGCCGATCTGCAAATTGCGGATTCTGCCCGCTCCGCCTCGATCCGCCTAGTGTCCGCTCCGCTCTGCTGCAGAGCTTCGGCTCCAAATCGGAGCTCCGCAGCACTGTGGGGTGGCGCCAGGTAAGGCCCCCTTCTTCCTCCCCCTTACCTGTGTCTGTCCTGGCCCATCGCCAGCTTCACTAGAGCCCGCAGCTCAACCTGGAACTGTAGGCCCATCTTGCGGCCTACACTTCCAGGTTGAGCCGCGGGCTCTAGTGAACTGGTGATGGGCCACGACAGACGCAGGTAAGACCCCCCCTCCCCCTTGCCCACTTACCTGGCTCTGCCGCTGTCGCCGCATGGGCGGCGGCTGCATGGGCGGCGGCAGCAGGGCAAGGTAAACTCCCCTCCCTCCTCCCCCTTACCTGTATCTGTCCGCTGTCCCGCAGCTGCTTCAACTGAGCCCAAGGACTCAAACAGAAAGACCAGGCCGCACTTGTGTGGGAAGCCGGCTGTTGCGAGGGGGAGGAGCAGAATAGAGGCACCCCTCATGGCAAAATGTAGACCATGTGAGGTAGGGAGGGACTGTGCCTATAAAAGGCAGCCCACCCAAGGCATCGGCCTCTTTCATTTCATAAATGGAACTCCCCTTTCCTGACTTTTTTCCCCCTCCCCTGGCCCATACTGCCTCGGAACCTAGAGGTTCTATTACATCATCGTGGCTAGCAGGCTTGGATAGAATGGCCAGGTTTGCACATAAGGGAGGACTGAGGTGCAGGCCAAATAAGCCACAATGGCTTATTTCTTCTCCCTGTGTGTGTCGGTCTCATGGTGGGAGGATTAGCCTAATTACCCCTGGGCAGTGTGGCTCTGGCGTGGGCTGGTCCATGAAGTCACGAAGAGTCGGAAGCGACTGAACGAATAAACAACAAAAGCATGGCTTGTCATGTTGTGTGAACCTGATGGCTTGTTGCCATTGGTAACAAGCCACCCAAAACCCTACAGCAGGCCAAGCACTCATTCTAAGCTTGGTCAGGGTGGGGTGTGTGGAGGAGCAAGTACTGGACAAGAGGGAGAGAGAGGCCAGGGTAATATAGGGCAAATGTGGGCAAATGTACTCACATGCACATTGGCTTTGTTTCTGTTGTTTCAGATTTGAACTAAGGCCTTAAGCCAAAAGCTCCATGGAAGAGATTGGATTAAAGTCTAGGAAACATTATTATTGCATTTGGACTTTCATATTATTGGGAGCAATAAAGGATTTTTTTTGGGGGGGGGGAAACCTGCAGATATCAAGTCAAGGATATTGTTTATTATTTATTTATTTTATTACATTTATATACCACCCCACAGCTGAAGCTCTCTGGGCAGTTCACAAAAGCTAAAAACAGTAAACATTATATATATATATATATATATATATATATATATATATATATATATATATATACACACACACACACACACACACACACACACACACACACACACTTTAAAAACCATCAGAGATGTAACAACAACAGCATAAAAACAGCAGCATCCATTTAAAACAACAATTCTTGGGTCCATAAAAAAACAAACTTCGCGTTCAATGCCATTAAATGCCTGGGAGAAGAGGAAAGTCTTGACCTAGCGCCTGAAAGATATCAGGTCAAGGATTTATCTGAACAAAAATAATATTACACTAGCTGATTCTCTCCTTAAAGTAGACTAATATGTGAGCATTAATACACACAGCAAGTAAGATTGCACCTTTTATTGGATGTTTCTTCACTTAATACTGGAAGCACACTTTCAGGTTATGCTAAATGCTTCTTCAGATGTAGGTTATGAGTCTGAAACTAAACATCACACTTGGATAGTCAGGCTGATGGTTACTTAGTTGCAGAGCATTATGTGCCACTTAGTTGCAGAGCATTATGTGGCACAGGGATAACCTGGTGAGTTCAAATGTTATGCTTGAATATCATGGATGATGTCACAATCAGGATACACTTTAAGTTCTGGCAAAGTGTAAGACAGTTTACAGTCAGACTGAGTCTGAATGCAGTAAAAATGGGTCTTCGTAACAGGTATTGAAAAAGGTTTATTTTGGAGCTATATTAACTTTTACTTAGGGCTGGTTTGCAGATTGGATTTCCAATTCATAACCCACCAAAGCTAAGGGCAATTAATACACATTTTAAACACTTTTCCCATCAAAGAGCCAACCTTATATGAGAGTGGTTTGGTGAGATCCACAAAACCATATTGAAGATTTAAATATGGTTAAATATGCATTGTGATCTTGGAAAGCCAGACCCACAGGATAATATCATTTTCTGTTTTATATTATCATATAAGGAAGACTTTTCCGAGACTTCAGCTGAAATGGTTATGAAATTCACCTTTACAGCCATACTCCAAGCAATACAAGGGAAGTTACTTAGTCATGGTCTGCCTATAATTGTAGGTCTTCAAAACTACATCCATACCGTGACACTAATTTATTTTATCCTCACTGTGATCGTCATGGTGATAGTTTAATACTTCAATTCTTTGTATTGAAATGGAAGGGGTTCTCCTACTGGTTGTATAGGACCACGTATTTGACAGAGAAGAAGCCCATCAATGGAAGCTTCCTAAGGTTTTAGCTAACATTGCTGCCAAGGGGGTTCTGAGCATCTCTTGCTAATACAGAGACTTCACTCTGGGGCCTCATCTACACCAAGCAGGATATAGCACTATGAAATCAGTGTGAAAGTGGTATCTAAAAGGCAGGAGCCACACCAAGCAGGATATAGTGGTATGAAAGCAGTATAGGGTATGTATCAATGGGCCCCAACAGTTGTCAGTGCACTTCAATACCGCTATAAAGCAGTAGTGTGGCTCCTGCCTTTTAGATACCACTTTTCATAGTGGAATATCCTGCTTGGTGTAGACGAGGCCTGGATGATAAAGGAAGGCTGGAATAAAATATGGTGCAGCAATCAAGAGGGGTCTCCACTAGGGTTGTTGACAGCACCCAACTGGGTCCTGGAGGCTAATGGACCTCTCCCACGTCTGGCCTTACATTTGGTTCTGGAAATCCTTTGTGGAAGGGAGGGCCAACTGGTTAGCATCAATTTGGTGTTGGTGCTAAGTAGCAGCGTTCTGTCTTTCTTTCTTGGTTTCCACAAGCTGATATGAAATTTTGAAAGAAGTTCTTGATCTACTTTCATTGCACAAAAAAGTCTTATAACACGTGTTTCATTTTGCAACACTTCTGCAGGTTTTTCTCTTCGTTAAGAAGGCTAATGAACTGGAGGAGTCCCCATGTGTATCCAAAGGATGATTTGGGTGTATCTGGTGAGGATCTAAGTCTTGTACTTCTGGTGTCTAAGGATTGGCTTAGGCAGAATTGGGGTTTCATACCTTTGAATTGCTATTCCGTCAGTAGGAAGTCTCTTTGGGATAAGATTTGATACGCATCCAGTGCTTTATTAAACTAGAAATCATACCTTTTGACTATATTCCACATCATCTGAACACATCATTGCCCTGCACTGCTGTGGGTGGCTTCTGCAAACATTAAGGCAGGAGCCACACTAAGCAGGATCTAGTGGTATGAAAGCAGTATAGGGTATGTGTCAATGGGCCCCAACAGTTGTCAGTGCACTTCAATACCGCTAAAAAGCAGTATTGTGGCTCCTGCCTTTTAGATACCCTTCCAAAATTCAGCTACAAGTGCAGATTAGCCACTGAATTCTGCCTCTTGGAACAGAGGGAGTCTGTACATGCCAAGAGACACTGTTGTTGTAAGGGAGCCTTTGTGTTTCGTCAGGCTTTTTGAGGAAGAGAATCACTAAGTCCAGAGAGGACACCAATGGGCCCCACCTGTCCATTCATTCACCAATTTAGGATTGCCATGTTTCAGACTTTGCCTGAGATTGAATCCAGGGGCAGGGCTGTATCATTCTGATGGTGACAAAATTAAATTGCAGGGATAGCCCAACAAACTTGTCCATTTTATGGAATAGCTAGGCAAACTTTTGGGGTTTGAGTGCTGTACTGGCCCTTGATGAAATGTTCAAGGGCTGCACAAGTGAGCAGGGTTGATGGTGAGAATGGCAGTGGTGGGTGGGGTAAGACCTACAATTCCCATTCATTTCTCACACACTCATGAATTCTCTCCCTCTCTTACGCACACGCACACGCACACACGCGCGCGCACACACACACACACACACACACACACACACAAGATCACTGTTTCCCCACTGCTAATACAAAATTAAATTGAAGGGTGGCCCAGACTAGGAGTGGGCACTGCTGGAGCCCCAATGCCCCATCATCTGTCCAAAGATGACATGTATTGGTGCCAGGCCTGGCTGTGTCACTACATTCGGTATTAGCTGAGGCTTTGGAACAGACTTCAAGAGCAGCCTTCCATGAAAGGGGGATAGCAGCCCTTAAGTTCTGAAGGTAGAAAACATGAGAATTATGGGTCACAGGCATCTTTTTAAGGTAGGAGAGATCTAAAAAAAGCAAGAACTTGTTACTTGTTACTTGTTACTTATCCTTCTAGAAAAGGAGGTAGAAGTGCACATACGAGACATGATAAGGACACGCTGTCCTGTTGAACAAGAAGTCCTTGAAGTGTTTTCTGTAACTGATCTGTTAGTGTCACTTGCTGTAGGTCTTTTGTTTTCTCTTTCTTCCTAGATGCACAGCTGTGCTTTACACACCTCCAGAATTTGGGGTCAAGTAACACCAACACCTTGGCCCATTCTAACCTCAGCCTATGGGCCATGAGGATCACTCAGCCTGTGGTGGTCTTAACGAGTGCGTGCAACTACCTGCAGCAGTTTTATGAGGTACAACTCTTCTTAATCTTTTTAATATGGTATTTCTACTTGCATACTGGGCAACACTTTGGCCATAGCTAGACCTAAGGTTTATCCCTGGATCGTCCAGGGGTCAAACCTGTTCATCTAGGTGACACACAGGGGATCCAGTGCTCAGGCAGGGGTGAACCCTGGATGATCCCAAGATAAACCTTAGGTCTAGTGTGGCCTGAGTTTCTGAACAACTCCTTGCTTTATGTAAACCTTGGATGAGTGTTCCTTTCACAGAAAAGTATTGGTTGATTCTTTGGCCTACAAAGAAAAGACAAATTACACGCTGGCAGAAGAGACTACCAGCCACATTGGCAGCACAATCCACTTGCTCTTTAGAAGCTTTGTTTTAAATTCATTTTTGTGACTTTACATTTGCATACAACCCATTTTTGGGATGATCCCCTTCAGTTCAAGGGGACATAGGCCTTAGCTAGACCTAAGGTTTATCCCAAGATTGTCCCAGGGTCATCTCTGTTCATGTAAATGACACACAGGGGATCCAGGGAGCAGGCAGGGACGATCCCAGGATAAATCTTAAGTCTAGCTAAGGCCATATTGAGCTGGGGCACTATTATTTTATTTTAACACCCACTTCCATTGTTTTAAAAAACGTTTAAATGTCTTGTTTTTATTCTTAGGCTCTAATCCTAAACATGGCTACTGTGGGGTAAAATACATTGATCGTGATGGGCTTACTTGGGCATGGGATTGCACGGTTAGACCTTTCTTATTGTGGGGTTTTTGTTTTTGTTTTTTAGCAAATAGAAATCTTGGATTTGGTGTTTCCCCCTCTTTCTCTCTTGGAGACACGGGGACACACACACACAAGCAAACTGAGAAATTATTGATTTCATTTGAATTCTTACTCATTTTTAATCCTATGCAGATCGCACCAGTACACCGGATGCGCATCAATGAACTTCTGCCATCTTTTATCAAGTCGGCCAGCGAAATAAGTGGCAATTTGGCCATGAACCTGCTCCATCTTGCCATGGAGGACATTGATAAGAAAACAGTGCGTATCGCAATGGCAAGGTTGGACATTTATATGTAGTCTGGCCTGTTTGGAGATTCTGTGAAAAATGCATGCCTCCTCATTCCAAAAATGCAGTCTCACCAGTCCAAATTGTTTGGAGGAACATGCATACGATTTGGTGAGCCATGCACTGAGAGAAACCAGGGTTCTGCTTCCACATGTTCCTATGGCTATGGTGGCTCCTGGATGAATTTAAAGAACTTTGCAAGGAGGTTCGCACAGAGTCCATGTTAATATTGAGAGTTAATGTCACACTGCTTAATTTGTGACATTAACTAGCTGAGCCCCCACACCCATTAATTTGATGGGTGTGGGGGCTCAGCTACTCTGGTTCACTTGTCAATCTTCTTCATAATGCCAGATCTGTGTATAAGGTGTTGTGGGAGGGGGTCCTTGGCGGGAGATAAAAGCCATGCCAGTTACAGGCCAAAAAGCACTCTGTGCTTGCTTTCCCACCTCCTACCCCTTGTTTTCATAAGGCCCACTGATATTGGAATGCAGGTTCCCAGATTGAGCCCTGCTTTGATTTAAGCCCTATTCCAAACATTGCCACTTGATTAACCTGTTCTGAAACTCCTCCCCTTCTTCCTTAGATGAAGCCTATGCAACTTGTGACCCACTAAGCTTAATGTACCCCATTTGCCCTGTATAGTGGCCCATGATGAGCTTGAGAAATCTCCTGAACTTGCTGCCTGCCTAGGACTGCAAGCAGGGAGGCTGCCAAGGTCCTGATGCGGTACAATACATGGATGGTGGGGTTCCATTAGCTTGATAGATCCAAAGTTGTGAGGCCTGCCTTAGATGGTTCCCAAAAGGTTATGCCGATCTCTCTTTGTGCTGTAGGATCTTCAGAATCTGTACAACGATGCAGCTGGAGCCATCGTCGAAGCTCTCTGGAGCTACATCCCAGCAGAAGTCCTCACCAAGCTGCTGGAGACTTTCCAGGGCCAGCTGTTATCAGATCGCAGCTCCTGGAAAGTGCTCAGGACACTTGCCTCCAAAGGTAGAAGAGGGTCTCCCACCATGTCACTTTGATGTTTGCAGGAGCACAGATTTCATATTACCATAACAGCAGCAGTGAATCTCTTCATATGTGTGCAGCTCACTGAGGCCTAGGCCTAATTTACCCCAAGCAGGATATTGCACTATGGAAGTGGTATGAAAGCGGTATATAAAAGGCAGGAGCCACACCGAACAGGATATAGCACTGTGAAAGCAGTATGTGGTTTGTGTCAATGGGCCCCAACAGTTGTCAGTGCAGTTCAATACCACTATAAAGCAGGAGTGTGGTTCCTGGCTTTTATATACCGTGTTTATTTATTTATTTATTACATTTTTATACCGCCCAATAGCCAAAGCTCTCTGGACTGTTCACAAAAATTAAAACCATAATAAAACAACCAACAGGTTAAAAGCACAAATACAAAATACAGTATAAAAAGCACAACCAGGATAAAAACCTCGCAGCAAAATAGATATAAAATTAAAATACAGAGTTAAAACAGTAAAATTTAAATTTAAGTTAAAATTAAGTGTTAAAATACTGAGAGGTCTTCAGCTGGCGATGAAAGGAGTACAGTGAAGGCACCAGGCGGACCTCTCTGGGGAGCTCATTCCACAACTGGGGTGCCACAGCAGAGAAAGCCCTCCTCCTAGTAGCCACCTGCCTCACTTCCTTTGGCAGGGGCTCACGGACAAGGGCCCCTGTAGATGATCTTAAGGTCCGGCCTACATATGGGAGGAGGCGTTCCTTCAAATAACCTGCCCCCAAACCGTTTAGGGCTTTAAATGTCAATACCAGCACTTTGAATTGGGCCCGGATCTGGACTGGCAACCAATGAAGTTGTAAAAGGAATGGCATAATGAGATCTCGCCGGCCAGTCCCTGTTATTTATTTATTTATTTATTTATTACGTTTTTATACCGCCCAATAGCCAAAGCTCTCTGGGTGGTTCACAAAAATTAAAACCACAATAAAACAACCAACAGGTTAAAAGCACAATTACAAAATACAGTACAAAAAGCTACAGCTTAGCTATAGCTTCTGTTAGTAAACGGACTGCCCTGTTCTGTACCAGCTGAAGCTTCCGGACCGTTTTCAAAGGCAGCCCCACTTATAACACATTGCAGTAATCCAAACGAGAGGTTATCAGAGAATGGATAACTGTAGCTAGGCTATCTCTGTCTAGATAAGGGCGTAGTTGGTATATCAGCCTAAGCTGATAAAAGGTGCTCTTTGCCACTGAGTTCACCTGTGACAGTTCTGGATCCAAGAGCACCCCCAAACTACGGACCCGATCCTTTAGGGAGAGTGCAACCCCGTCCAGGACAGGGCAAACATCACCTCGCTAATACCACTTTCATAGTGCAATATCCTGCTTGTTTTCTAACGTCTTAGCTATAGCTTCAGTGGACACAGACAAACCTTTCACAATGTTTTTATTTTTTAAAACACACACAATAAAACAACCCTTCTACCATAGGAATTATGGGAGGAAGAAAGGCTAGATGGGTTGGGAAGGAATATAGAATACAGAATATGTGGGCAAATAGGATGCGGTAAGCAATTATTACTATTATTATTATTAGTAGTAGTAGTATTTGCGTTTTTATACCGCCCAATAGCTGAAGCTCCCTGGGGGGTTCCCCAAAACTAAAAGAATTCAAAATATAAAACAAACAGTATAAAAACATGATATAAAATACACATTAAAACGGATTAAAACATACCATACATGATTAAAACATCTTTAAAACATCCTGAAAACATTCTAAAATTTCACTGAATAGGCCTGCCACAATAGATCAGTCTTTATTGCTTTTTTAAATTCTAAAAGACTGTCAAGTTGACGAATCTCCTCCGGCAGGCCATTCCACAGTCTGGGAGCAGCAGAAGAAAAGGTCCTCTGGGTAACCGTTGTTAATCTAGTTTTTGCTAGCTGAAGGGGATTCTTCCCAGAGGACCTGAGTGTGTGGGGTGGATTGAACGGGAGAAGGCGATCCCACAGGTAGTCTGGACCCAAACCATGTAGGGCTTTAAAGGGAATAACCAACACTTTGTACTTTGCCCGGAAACTAATCGTCAGCCAGTGAAGAGATTTTAAAACTGGTGTAATGCGGTCACCCCTAGGTGTACCAGTGACCAGCCTGGCTGCCATATTTTGGACTAATTGAAGTTTCCGGACTAGGCACAGAGGTAGCCCCATGTAGAGCGCATTGCAGAAGTTGAGCAAATAGAAGGAAGAATCAGTGGGTAATGCGAAGAAGCCTTTGCCATCTTCAATTGGATCTTCCATGACCCAACTTTTAAAAGGAACTAAGCTTCTAGTTCTTATTGTTAAGTATCTTAGTTGGATAAAATGAAATCAGTGTGGGAGAAAATGACAGAAAGCTGGCAAAGAGAAGCTAATTCATGCAAATTCCTGCCACGGGTATCTAGATTAGATAGATGTAATACGCTCAATGTGGGCCTGCCTTTAGAATGTATTTGGAACGAGCAGCTGGTTCAAAAGTAGCTGCTAGATTGTACTGGGGCTGGCCATGTGGAGCATACAAATGCTGGTTTTACATGTTCTTTGGCTTCTACTTGATTTGCAAGCCCATTCAGTTGCTCTAAACATGCTGGGGCCAAGATACTTCAAGGACTGTCTTCTCCCATAGGAACCTGCCTGCCCATTAATATCTCCCACAGCAGCCTGCTCTGTGTTTCCCTCACTGTCTGAGGGTCAAGGAGGATTTTTTTTTTTTTACTGCTGCTAACTGCCACATGGGGGTGTTTTCATCGGAGGGCCCAGTTGGGGAGAGAAGAATTAAACCTCCCCACACACTGCAGTTCCAACCCAGTTGGCAGGGAGTGTGTTTACTCTGAAATAAATAAATAATAGAAGGGGGGAGCAGCACACTAGTGAGTTAATGTAACGTGTAGTTTAACCCTGAAGCATAGCGAGTACTAACATGGGACCCCATTTTTTCACAGCCTATCACATTGTTTTGGGTCAGTTAAAGCTCCCAGACATATTGTAAATGGGAGGTTTCATGCAGAGCTCATTTTAGTTATTTTACAAGTCAGGCATGTTAGTTATTTGATTTGCCAGGTCTGATTTAGAAAGAAAACCTCACAGCCATCTTGTCCAATAGAACAATATTCCTAACCAATGCATTTCTTCTTCTTCTTCTTCTTCTTCTTCTTCTTCTTCTTCTTCTTCTTCTTCTTCTTCTTCTTCTTCTTCTTCCACAGAACTTTTAGAGGAGGATTCCTCAAAAGCAGAGGAATGGAGGAGCAAACTGAAGAGGGTAAGGAAGGATCTCCACCTCTTGCATCTGGGTTGCTTTCGGCTGGGTTTAACGTTGACATCAGAGAACAAAGCATAGAATTGGGAACTTCGTGGTTCTCTCTACATGATGGTCGATTTAATAAATTATTCTGGAAGTTATGCCCAGGATGGGGCCCATTAATGGCAGGGAAGCCATATTGATGTTACACCCAGGGCAGATAAAATGTTTGCTTGTCTTATGAGGCAAAATACATGGCAGGTGAAACTTCTGCCTTGCAAAACTATCCATCTTCATCAGTGGCAGCTCTGCTTTGATGGACTCCTGTATCTCCACAGCACTGTTATCTGAGGGATTCCCCCCTTTGTGCCAGCATGGCATGGCCAAGGACTGCTGATCAGAATGTGGAGCTCTGAACTAGGCTTGCTGGGTAACAAGACCTGAGATGATAGAGAAGTGTCCCTGTGTAACTCATGCCCTCCTGGAGGCCTACTCTGACTAGAACCTGTGAAGTAGTCTGTGGCATAGCCAGAACCTGTCAGCCTAAGCATGGTGGTAGTCGGGAATGACTATTTCAGTGTCAGGGATACAATGGCCATCCTCAGAGCACCTTGACCTGAGATTGGAATCCAAAATAAAAGAGAGGAACAGAAGATGACAGGGCGCAATGGAAAGGCATGCTGGATCAAGCCTGTTCGGACAGTGGGAGGGTTAGACATCCATGAATGGTGAAAGGCTTGATTTCTTTTCCAACAGCTTGGCGCCAGATCCCTTCACTACCACCAGGAGAAGGAATTATCTGGAATCCTCCACCAAGTATTCAGGGAGGAGGGAAAGACCTCAAGGGATTCTGCCCTGCCAAAGGTCAGTGGAAGCTGTCTAAAGTTTATGGTGACCAAGCTCACCGTAAAGCAAGGTGGAATAGTCCAGTTTGGAGATGTCTTTCTAGATGCAGAGCCAGTATCTGCTTCTGTATTTTCTTTTTGATAATGAGGTTTGGTCCAGAGTGGCAGGGAGGTGTCTCTCTTTTTGTCTTTTTCTCTTCACAAATGAACAGGGGGGTACAGACTAGTGCTAGTACAGCATGTTTAGACTATGACTAAGTTTAAGTGTGTGACATTGACATGACACGGAAGTCTTGCTCATTCATTCCTGCCTCCCCGTCCCTCCCCTCCCTCTGTTATCTCCCCTATGTCAAAATAAGGATTGTATATTGACCAAAACCTGCACTTTGTAAACTACCATGAAGATGTAATGGTGGTACAATAATAGTAATATCCAACTTTCTTTAGGGCAAGATGAAATCATGAGATAATGGAGTCTATCTACATTTGCTGTCCCAATAAATGCAATCTTTGCCACTCCTTCTTGCAGCTCTTCCTGTACCAATATTATGGGGCCATTCTCCATGCCTCAGGAGATCATGCCCTCGTGGAGGAATCTCTGAACAACCTCCTGCAGTCATTGCTGACGAAACCATCAGATAAGGAGGTGAGAGGAATACAGCTGTCAGGCTTGGAACCGTGATATTTATTTTGAGCTCTATTTAGCATAATCATGATTATTAAAGTGTTACATTGATACATGCATTGATACATAATGTTGATCCATGCATTGTATTAATATTTTACAACGTGAAACCATCCTGCACTTTTAGCTTCTTGCCTTCCATCCTGGTATGATTTGAAAAGGCCCTCAAAGTGTTGCTACAGTGACCCTCTCGGATTGTGACTGTGTTTGCAGCAAGCGGGAATTTACATCCTTTGAGATCCCTCCCCCTTCAGCATCCAGGCACCTGATAAGAGGGAACTTACTTCACTGCCAATTAAATACTCCTCCTGCTTCCCCATGTGTGCACATTAGCAGTCCGCCCCTTAATCAGACCTGGGTATTTAATGCACTTCCCTACCTGCGCTACAAAGGAATATGTCTCTGAGCAGATCATAGGCTGAACAGAGCTTGGAAAGGAAACCAACTTCCCTCATACTTTGGAGAAGAGAATTTCTTGTTAGAATATGGGGAAGCATAGCAGGGGAGATCCACAGGCTTCTAGAGTGTTCTGTTTTCTCAGCCTTTGTGGGATGCACGATGAAATTATGAATGTGCGATGTCTCGAAGATATCGCGCATTGAACAGGGATCTATGACCCCCATTCACAATGGAGCTATAAATGGAGCCCCGTGTCCCTTTTCATTCTGTATTTCTTGCCCTGGAGTTGGAGAGCAGAAAGGAAGCACACCCTGGCTTCCAAAATCCGCCAGGCGACTGAGGGACACTGGCAGGCTGCCTCTCCTGCTTCCCAGGAATAACACCATGCCAAGGGGGAGACCAACCTGACCCATCCTTCAGCCAGAGAAGGAGCGGTTGCAGGGAATTCTCTCCTCCCTCCTTGCCAGAAAGACCACTCAGCTCCTACTGCCTGTAGCTCTGCAACTACAGTATCAACAGAGAGAATGCTCTGGTCCCATCCATTGGCCAAATAGCCACCAAATAGTATTTGAGCAAGAACCCCAGGGAGAGAACACCCGCTTGGCCCAATGTCCATTTAAATGCCACTGCTATAGCTCAGTGCTTTGTTCTGGCCTTGAAAAACAATCTCCCTCCTCTTTACATTTTCCCTCTACTCCTTGTCTCTATTGTCTCTTTACTTTGCAACCTAATGGCAAGAACTGTCTCTCTTTTCAATTGTTGTGGACCACTTTGGGAGACAATAATTTGAAAATACATCAGATAAATGTTTTTCAGACTCTCAAGGAAATAGGAATCAACTGAATAACCCCTGATTCTTCCTAGGGCATTCTTTCTGCCATCAGGCTTATTGCATCTAGCCATATCGAGTCCGTTTTCAAAGTCCTGAAGAAGTACTCTTCAGAGGAGGTCCTTTCATCAGAACCTCATCAGGTATCATGTCAGAAAGATAATGCATTTGGGAAGAACTGTGAGCCAGCACACTAAGCATGTGCGAGAAGTTATGGTCTCTCCTCACTCACTGAACTGGGGCTCTGTACATCAGGGGTGGCCAGAAGATAGATCTCCAGATGTTTTTGACTTCAGTGTTTCATGGAGATCCATGTTCTGCTCACCCACCCCCAGCATAAATCAGGAGCTTCCAGGACAAACCTGACGACTAATCATGTATCATGATGGCCTGCCTGATGCTTGTTTACGTGGTCGTAGCCAGGCAGGCAAACCAGCCAGCCTTTGGAGGGCTTTTTAGCAGGATGACTTGAAGGAGCTTCAAAGTGTGCAGGCACTGGGAAGTTCATTTGTGAATTGATGTAACATAGGGATATCCTGTTCGTGGGATTTGATCCCTGATGGCTTCTTCATACTTGCACATAATTGTCGATTAACATCACTATACAATTTGATTAGCTAGGGAAGTTCTAAGTAAAAAGTCACTTTTACCAGTTAAGGCTGAAATCCTATACTAGGGATGTATGAGAACTTCCTTCACCTGTGAAAATGTGAGGAAAGCACCCTGAATGCAAACTTGTGCATTCTTGAGCTTGCCATCACATTTGGAAGGGTGTATCCGTTTTGAAAAATGCACACTCTAACATGAGCATTTTTCAAAAAAGGACACATTTTTACACCATGGTTAATGTGGTGTGGGGGCATTTGCATTCTTGCTTGAATAAGTGTACATTTTCCCTGTTCGGAGATGTGCACACATTTACGTGAAAAGAACTTCCCTGAGGCTTACTTCCGAGTAGTCATGCATATCTGCACCGTAAGCTTTTCACATCTTCACATTACAAAATTCTGACAAGTTTCTTAATAGCACTAGAGGGACTTAAAAGATATTCTCTGTCTATTCCACTTAGGATAACATCCAGAACATACTGGTGGAGTCTATTGAAAAGATTGCTTCAACAGTAAGTGTCAATTTGAAGGGATGGTTGCCTGTTTGACTCAGCTTTTACGGTACCCAACGTATTTCGATAATCCTTATATTTTAAAGTTTGGGATACCATGAATTGCCATTCAATGTAACTAGAGGGGATGGCTTCTTAAGAGGAAGCCAAGGACTGGGGAGTGATATGAACTGTACAATAAGCGGGCAGTGCTGTGAAGTCGTTTTTCAAAACAGGCTCTTGGATTTGCACACCAAAAATCATTCCGACTCATTTCTGTACTAATCTGCAGGATACAAATCCATGGCTTGTTTTTTGTGTGGATTATCCAAAGGTGCACATGTATGCATTTGCTCTCCCCATCAGATAAAGCGACAGTGCACGTATTTGCCCACATGACGTGCCTTTTGAAACATGCACAATTTGGGGACAGATTTTTTTTAATTGATGGAACTTTAGCCCAGCTGCCCAAGAAAGTGCAGATTTCCAGTTACAACTGCATTCTGGAATGCGTTTTGGTCTGAGGGGTGTGCCAACTGGATAGGTCTGCAGTAAAATGGAGACCCAATTAAATTCTCATCTAGCCCTAATGGCCAGTGCAGTTGAACCCACATGAGAACTAATGCTTTTTCCTTCATAACTCTTTCTCCAGGAAAGATACGGAAGCCTTTTCCAAGTTCGGCCCTTTAAGAACATGAATGAAGAACACCAGTCTTGAAGAGGGATTGATGACCTGCAATTATTTAGGCTGTCAATTCAACTGGGGCGTCTCTCTCTTTCTCTCTCTCTCTCTCTCTCTCTCTCTCCTTCTCTCCTTTGCTAGACTTACCGTTAAATCTGCAACTGAGGAGGGGAAAGCCCACGATGCAACTATCCAGACATCACGTGTGGTGAGCTCAAGAAGAGAGCAGTCACGTCTGCCATTTTTTTTGTTTTCATGCGCACAGGTATTGGTTTTTTAAAAAAAATTAAATTGATTTTCCTGCTCCCCCCACCCTGCCCCCGATGGGCGCAGCACTCCTGGGGAGCGCTGCACCCCGTGCGCGGCTCCCAGCTACCTGTGAGTAACTGCGCGGGGCCGGGGTCAATCCACAGAAACGGGCCACACCTTCCTCGGTCCTGGGCTCAGCTTGGGACTGTGGAGAAATCGGGCCCACAGGCCTTTGCTAGACCAGGCTATATCCCTGGCGTATAACCGGGATCACCCCTGTGTGTCCAGATGATGCACAGGGGATCTCAGGCTCCGGCAAGGATCAACCCTGCCTGGCCTCGGGATATAGCCCTACACTTTGGGACTGCTTTTTCCACGGTGCCGGGCTGAGCCCGGGACCGCAGAAGGTGTGGCCCGTTTCCGTGGCTTGACCCCGGCTCCACGCGGTTACTCGTGCGAGGCTGGGAGCCGCGCACAGGGTGCAACACTCTCCAGGAGTGCTGCGCCTATCGGGGGCAGGGTGGGGGAGTGGGAAAATCAATTTAATTTCTAAAAATAAATTACCTGTGTGCACGAGCGTTCGTGCGCATTATCCCTTTAAGAAAACAAAAAAATGGCGGATGTGATGGCTCTCTTCTTGAGCTCGTCACGCGTGACGTCTGGACTAGTGCAACAGCCCGCGATAGTTGCATCGTGGTCAATCCCCTCCTCCGTCGCAGATTTAATGGTAGGTCTAGCAAAGGCCTCTGTCTCTCTCTCTCTCTCTCTCTCTGACACATGCCTGACTCCAAGCAGTAGCACAGCCTGTTTTTTGAAGTGATGACACAATGTACTGCATGTATGAAAAAAAATATTAACATATTGTACATTAAAAAATATAAAGGTTTTATTGACTTCAGCTTCATTTTGTTTCATTATTACTGTTGGATCCTGGATTGGATCTGGTTTTTCTTTTTCCACTATTTTTCCAATTACCTGGAGACCTGAAGAAAATGAGGAGTCAGCAGAACATGCAATTCCCTCAAATGTCAAGGTGTCAGCTGGACAGTTATTGAATTGAACACCACAGGAGTTAACAGAGGCTGGATCAGAGTTAGAAACGCAGCCAGAACAGAAAGAGGAGGCGGCATTTATCCCCCCTCGCTCTCAGAGAGCAAATAAAGGAGTCCCGCCAAAGCGGTTTGCCTCTGAAGCCTTTAATATAAGCTTTGAGCCGAATTCTTACGCAGATGTACAAAGATTCGGTTCTTTAGAAAGGCAGAAATGGCTAGAAGCCATGGAAAGTGAGTTGAAAAGCCTAAAAGACAATGAAGTTTTTCAAGAAACAGTTTTGCCTCCAGGGCAGAAGTCTGTAATGTGTCGATGGGTTTTTAAGCGCAAACAGTTAGAGACAGGGGAAGAAAAATTCAAAGCCCGACTTGTCGCAAGGGGTTTTAATCAAGTTAAGGAGGTAGACTATACCTCAACTGTAAAAGCAGAAACTTTAAGATTATTTTTAACTATTGCAGCAAAAGAAAAGTTAAAAATTAGGCAATATGATTTCCAAACTGCATACCTGAACGCCCCAATTCAGGAAAAAATATATATGAGAAAACCTGAAAGTTTTGAGTCAGATGACAACAAAGTTTGATTCCTGAAGAAAGCAATTTATGGCCTTAGACAGAGTGCCAGGTGTTGGAATTCTGTCCAAAACACCACTTTGGTAAGTGAGATGGGATTTGAAAGGAGCTGTGTCTGTACACAAAGGGGAGTGGTCAGAATGATAAAGCTCTCATCATTTTTGTTGATGATGTTTTGATTGCTTGTCCGAGTGATGCAGAGGTCCAGAAAGTTGCAAATCAGCTTGGAAGCAGGTATAATTTGAAATCCTTAGGTCCAGTGAAGAATTACCTAGGAGTAGAAGTTAAACTAGCAGAAGACGGAGGTTTTTTGCTCAGTCAGAAGCAAAAAATTCTAAAGCTGCTAGAGGATTTTGGAATGCAGGATTGCAAAGGGGTCAAAAGCCCCATGGAATTGGATATCCAGAAAAACCTGCAAGGAGAAAGTTTCAGTGATCCAAGCCTGTATCACTCTGTGGTGGGTATGTTATTGTATTTGGTAAGCTGGTCAAGGCCAGATCTGTCTGCTGCGGTTGCTATCTTAAGCAGGGGGGGATCCGCACGTCACTCCCAGAGCGCTTCTATGGGACCCCAGTGCACCCCGAAAACGATAGTCTGACTTCCCTGTAAAAGAAACGAGGAAGAGCCGTCCATGCCGCCGCCGCAGAGAGCTCTCCGCCGGCGAGGAGAGCTCGGCAAAAGAGCTCTCCTCTCGGCAAAAGCTCGGTGAGGAGAGCCCGCCTTCTTTTGCTGAGCTCTCCTCGTCAGCGGAGAGCTCTCCTCCTCCTCCTCGTCTTCGGCGGCATGGACGGCTCTTCCTCGTTTCTTTTACAGGGAAGTCAGACTATCGTTTTCGGGGTGCACTGGGGTCCCATAGAAGCGCTCTGGGAGCGACGTGCGGATCCCCCCCTGGTTCATTGCCAAGCCAACAGTGCCTGCTTGGCATGCAACCAAGAGAGTGTTAAGTACCTCAAAGGCACCTTAAATTACAGTTTGAAGTTATCTGCTGAGCCAGATAAAAAGCTCTTGAGTTATGTGGATTCGGATTGGGCAGGCTGTATAGAAGACCGGAAGTCAACGTCTGGAATTGTGCTAATGTTGGGAAAAGGACTAATCTCTTAGAAGTCCAGAAAGCAGGCTTTTGTCTCCAGATCTTCCTGCGAAGCAGAGTATGGGGCACTGTCAGAGTTGTGTGGAGAAATCACTTGGCTAATGCAATTAATAAAGGATTTCAAAATCCAAATTGAAACGCCAATCACAGTGTTCTGTGACTCCCAGGCATGTATTGCGTTGGCAAACGCAGACATGTTCAAGTCAAAATCCAAACACATTGCTATTAAGTACCAAAATGTGAAAGAACACATAAGTAGTGGAACTCTGAAGTTGTGTTATTGTGAGTCACAAGAAAACTTTGCTGACATATTCACAAAACCTTTAGGAGCTACAAAACACAGGGAGATTTGGGAAACACTAGGTTTCAGGCAGGATGAAATGTAAACGTCTGTACAAGTGTTGTGTTGTAAAAACTGTTGCGTAAAAATCAAAAGAACGGGTGTTGGATCTTGAAGAAAATGAGGAGTCAGCAGAACGCGCAATTCCCTTAAATGTCAAGGTCTCAGCTGGACAGTTATTGAATTATTGTATGGAAGCATTTTCATCAATTAATCAATTAGTGATTGCATGTTTTCATGTTTCTTATTCTTCATCTTACCCCATCTTGATGTATGCTGATGTGTATTGATCGTCTGTGAGTATTTGTATATATGCTGCCATAACTAAATTATTTCAACTGTCACTAAAGGGTTTGCTTTTAACTTACAAAGAATCCTTTGCCTCATCGAGTCTTTGCTGCGTCCTAAACTGAGAGCCGCTGCTACTTCTGCTCAACTCTGGTTCAGAGTGTGATTTCCCAACAATTACGTATATTGGTTTTGGTATTTTCTTGTTTTGGTTTGCTATGCCTATTGGTTTTATATTTTTTAGGAATTATTATTATTTTTGCTCTGAACCACCTTGTCAACTAAAGAATGAATGAAGGGATGCATACATTATATTTGCCCAGGAATGAATTGAAACAGCAACTACAGTTGCTTTAATTTGCTTAACAGCCCACTTCACATGCATATGGAAGAGGGATCCTTCCCATTTAACATAAAAAATAATTTAATTATTGCGGCTGATTTTCCATTTTAATTCTGTGTTCTCCTAAACTCTTAAGTTACTTTGAAGCTGTTGCTTTTATTTCAGCTGGGCTGAATATCACACCCTTCCCTTCCACAGGACCATTTGTCCCCTGCAGAAGGGGGGAAATGCCCTTAACTTGGGAGGGCAGGAGGGAATTAAATCAAATCACTTTCTGCAGTGCTTCCCATATAACTTTAGACACCATACTATTTCATTATCAAAACACGTGTTGGTTTAAGACCAGGGTTAAGGCTACCTCATGTTGCTCGAGTTTTGTTAGAGAAATCCTGGAAGGTGACCTCTTCCTGTTTGTTACTTCCCTCAGTAGCTGCAGGATGGGTTACTACCTCTGTTCTAGTCTGGACTAGAGTGTTACCTGTACCTTTAAGATACAGGTAGATAAAGACTAAACTAACACACCTGTCTGCAGAACTGGCCACCATTGAATCTGTTCAATAGAGTTGCTTGGGATTGAGGGTTGAGCTCCTTAATTAACATTTGGCTGTTAATTTGATCATGTTTCTGAAACTTTGTATTTGTTTTGCAGCCAAACTTCCTGGGGTGGGGAATTAATAAGATTCTGGGACAGAAAGATTACTTAAGGTGTTTCAATTTTTCCTTACTCCCACCACATTGCTTGTGAATTGCAGCGAGTCCTAACAGAAAAGTCTCTGAGCCTTATCTGTTGCTATTTGCCAATAACTTTGTCTTTGTTTTCACAGATTACGTTGCTTTTCTGAAGAAGCCAAAACATGGCAAAACAGGACTGAAATGGGTGCATGTTATACTTTGCCTATCTTGTAGAAAACCTGTGTTCAATGCACGCTCTCATGTTCTCTCCGTCGCCCAGCTGTTAAACCTCATTGCTTTTTGCACTTTATTTACGTCTTCATTTCATACTGAGTGTCTAGCATGTTTTGTGTAGACTCGTTCAATTTACTATTTTCTGTTTAATTGCATCATTCCTATGTTATGGTTTGTCACGCATTATAATATTGTTTGTAGAGTTGTGTGCTCTTTAGCATTTATTTTTAATTGCAAATTCAACTGGTGCCCCCCTTTTATTGGACTGATGATTGGTTCTCAAGCCAGAAACGGGTGGGGGAGGAGGACACTGGAAACTCTGTGCTCCCTCCTTGGCGTGAGGATTACCAAGCGCAACCCTGCAGGAGGAAAACTGCGGGCTTTAGGGGCAACATGGTGTCAATGTGGTGCCGTCAAAGCAGCCCTCTTTTCTAGGAAGGAACTTTATTAGTAGTCTCTCCCAGGCAAGCTTTTTCATGTTACTGGGGCGGGGTTGGAAATGACCATGTGGGAGATACTGCAACAAACTAAGACGGCTACCTCTCTAGAAATCATGACAGAAATTCAACTGGTGCAGCATTTCTCATCACTGCATCTCCGTCGGTCGATTTTTATTTTTTAGCAGTCACGAAGCACTTAAAAATGCAGGCGTCCTTGCACACAGAACAAAAACAAGGGATGGTGTAAAAGCTGGAACGGAACGGAACAGGCCGGAACAGCCCCATTATATTAAAAAACCATATCAAAAACAGTGGCATGTGTTAGCAACACTTGAGAACAATATTTTAGGACTAAAACCATACCAATATTATATCACTATTAACCCCAAAACTCCCAAAATGACGTCCTGAACAGAATGGGATGGCCGGAACGGCCACTAGGGAATGAGCGATATCAACCAAACTCACCAGTCATGCATAACTAAATGGCAGGGATGCAATAAGCCCCAAAAGTTGCCCCGAAACCACGTTCAGATACCCGTTCCGGGCAAAAACGCGTATTGCGCAAAACCGGCCGTAACGGCAGCTTCCCAATGAGGAAAGTCAACCAAACTCACCAGATGCACATGACAAGGTGGGACAAATATAGAAAGCTCCAAAAGTTGCCCCAAAACCACATTCAGATACCCGTTCCAGGCAAAAACGCGTATTGCGCAAAACGGGCCGTAACGGCAGCTTCCCAATGAGGAAAGTCAACCAAACTCACCAGATGCACATAACTAGGTGGGGCAAATATAGAAAGCTCCAAAAGTTTCCCCAAAACCACGTTCAGATACCTGTTCCGGGCAAAAACGCGTATTGCGCAAAACCAGCCGTAACGGCAGCTTCCCAACGAGGAAAGTAAACCAAACTCACCAGATGCACATAACTAGGTGGGGCAAATATAGAAAGCTCCAAAAGTTTCCCCGAAACCACGTTCAGATACCCGTTCCGGGCAAAAACGCATATTGCGCTAAACGGCCGTAACGGCAGCTTCCCAATGAGGTAAGTGAACCAAACTCACCAGATGCACATGACAAGGTGGGACAAATATAGAAAGCTCCAAAAGTTGCCCTGAAACCACGTTCAGATACCTGTTCCGGGCAAAAACGCGTATTGCGCAAAATGGGCCATAACGGCAGCTTCCCAATGAGGTAAGTGAACCAAACTCACCAGATGCACATGACAAGGTGGGACAAATATAGAAAGCTCCAAAAGTTGCCCCGAAACCATGTTCAGATACCCGTTCCGGGCAAAAACGCGTATTGCGCAAAACGGGCCGTAACGGCAGCTTCCCATTGAGGATAGTCAACCAAACTCACCAGATGCACATAACTAGGTGGGACAAATATAGAAAGCTCCAAAAGTTTCCCCGAAACCATGTTCAGATACCCGTTCCGGGGGGAAACGCGTATTGCGCAACACGGGCCGTAACGGTAGCTTCCCAATGAGGAAAGTCAACCAAACTCACCAGATGCACATGACAAGGTGGGGCAAATATAGAAAGCTCCAAAAGTTGCCCCAAAACCACGTTCAGATACCCGTTCCGGGCAAAAACACGTATTTTGCGAAATTGGCCATAATGACAGCTTCCCAATGAGATAAGTGAACCAAACTCACCAGATGCACATGACAAGGTGGGACAAATATAGAAAGCTCCAAAAGTTGCCCCGAAACCACGTTCAGATACCCGTTCCGGGCAAAAACGTGTATTGCGCTAAACGGCCGTAACGGCAGCTTCCCATTGAGGATAGTCAACCAAACTCATCAGATGCACATAACTAGGTGGGACAAATATAGAAAGCTCCAAAAGTTGCCCCGAAACCACGTTCAGATACCCGTTCCGGGGGGAAACGCATAATGGGCCGTAACGGCAGCTTCCCAATGAGTTAAGTGAACCAAACTCCCCAGATGCACATGACAAGGTGGGACAAATATAGAAAGCTCCAAAAGTTGCCCCAAAACCATGTTCAGATACCCGTTCCGGGCAAAAACGCGTATTGTGCAAAACGGGCCGTAACGGCAGCTTCCCAATGAGGTAAGTCAACCAAACTTTTTGTATGTCTCTTTGCACCTGTGCTATGCAGTGGCTCACCTGTCCCTTTCCCAGCAGACATGGTGCCTGTACGGCAGTGGATTGCAAAGGAACTTCTCATGCACAAATCACTTCTTCCACGGCCAAGTTTAATGCAGAGACAGCAGCAGAGAATAAAGAAGCAAAGAAATCAGAGAGAAATTAAGCAATTCAATAGTCCTGTTTCTAGAAAACCACCGAAAGGAACATTTTCTACAATCCAGTTCTTGTCTTCAGCAATACAACAGTATAACACTTCATCTTGGTCTTTGTGCTTAATGGGTGATCAGTGCAAGAAACCCAAGGAGGACACCATGGTTCTGTGCGAGGGAGCCTGTCAGGACTGGCACCATCTCTCTTGCCTTGAGATAAATCAAGCTTCTCGTGGTATATTCAAATGTCCAAAGTGTTGTGAGAAATGAATTATCTACACTGTAGGCAAAAATTTATGTTAACAGGTGCTATATGTTAGCATTTACATTTACACACACACACACACACACACACACACAGAGAGAGAGAGAGAGAGAGTATATATATATTATGTACATTGTTTTTGTTCTTACTGTTTGTGGTTATTTTTCTTGTATTCATGTTTTCATAAAGAATATGACTAAAGAAGCGTATATGTTAATAAAGCTTCAGAACATCACAGCCAATGACAATGGGTTATACTGAATCAAACAAATGGTCAACCTAGCTCCCTCTTATTCACATGGGGCTAACCTATTCAAGACACCTAACATACAATTAAAAATTGTGTGATTGGCTTTTAAAAATAAATTCCATGTTTGGGGAGGGGAGGGGTACCTGTCAAGATTGTGGAATGTGGGCATTAATGCTTTGTCTCCTGGTGTGATAAGGGTGACCAGATGACCCGGAAAACCCGGGAGACCTCTGGAAAAACGGAGATCTCCAGGGCAACCGGGACTGGCACCCAATTTCCTGGGGGAAAGGGCTGAAGGGGAAGGCCTCCATCAGCCCTGGAAGGGGTTGGGGGCCGCGTTTTTGGACTTCCTGGAATGCAGCCTCCAGTACTCCCATGGCAATCCTCAAAAGACCTGGGCTTTTTTGACAGAACATTTATATCCCACCCGCCACCCAGAAACGCATGGTGAACTACAATGGCCTTTCCCAATTTTGTAATAACCCTGTGGGATAAGTTAGGTTGAAAGATGTGAATAGCCACAGGTCATTGTAAGCTTCATGATGGAATGAGACAGCCCAACCCCAACAATGCCATCATAGACTGATATTTTAAGCATACTACCAAACCACAAGACAACTATGGGCTTCTGTAGGAAACCATCTTTGCAGAACTTCACTCTGGATTCTGAGAAAGTTTATTAAATGTTCCAGTTAGTACAATGAAAGTAGTTTATTTGATTGCATTCACACACATAGAAGTTGCCTTTCGAAGCAATTTCCCGACAATAGATAGTGCCTCATTTTCCTCACCCATAATTTTCTTTGCCAGCTAATTTTGGGAATATGAACTATGGCCCAGAATGGGTAACAGAACCTGACTATCATGGAAATTTCAGAGGTTATTATATCTGTCCCATCTAGTAATGTGCTTCTGGTGAGTTTGGTTGACTTACCTCATTGGGAAGCTGCCGTTACGGCTCGTTTTGGGCAATACAGACTTTTGCCCAGAACGGGTATCTGAACGTGGTTTCGGGGGAACTTTTGGAGCTTTTTACATCTGTCCCATCTAGTAATGCGCATCTGGTGAGTTTGGTTGACTTACCTCATTGAGAAGCTGCCGTTACGGCCCATTTTGCGCAATACGCGTTTTTGCCCGGAACAGGTATCTGAACGTGGTTTCAGGGCAACTTTTGGAGCTTTCTATATTTGCCCCACCTTGTCAAGTGCATCTGGTAAGTTTGGTTCACTTATCTCATTGGGAAGCTGCCGTTACGGCCGTTTAGCGCAATACACGTTTTTGCCCGGAACGGGTATCTGAACGTGGTTTTGGGGCAACTTTTGGAGCTTTCTATTTTTGTCCCACCTTGTCATGTGCATCTGGTGAGTTTGGTTCACTTACCTCATTGGGAAGCTGCCGTTACGGCACATTTTGCGCAATACGCGTTTTTGCCCGGAACGGGTATCTGAATGTGGTTTTGGGGCAACTTTTGGAGCTTTCTATATTTGTCCCCCCTAGTTATGTGCATCTGGTGAGTTTGGTTCACTTATCTCATTGGGAAGCTGCCGTTACGGCCGCTTAGCGCAATACGCGTTTTTGCCCGGAACGGGTATCTGAACGTGGTTTTGGGGAAACTTTTGGAGCTTTCTATTTTTGTCCCACCTTGTCATGTGCATCTGGTGAGTTTGGTTCACTTATCTCATTGGGAAGCTGCCGTTACGGCCCATTTTGCGCAATACGCGTTTTTGCCCGGAACGGGTATCTGAATGTGGTTTTGGGGCAACTTTTGGAGCTTTCTATTTTTGTCCCACCTTGTCATGTGCATCTGGTGAGTTTGGTTCACTTACCTCATTGGGAAGCTGCCGTTACGGCCCATTTTGCGCAATACGCATTTCCCCCCGGAACGGGTATCTGAACGTGGTTTCGGGGCAACTTTTGGAGCTTTCTATATTTGCCCCACCTAGTTATGTGCATCTGGTGAGTTTGGTTCACTTATCTCTTTGGGAAGCTGCCGTTACGGCCGGTTTTGCTCAGTACGCGTTTTTGCCCGGAACGGGTATCTGAACGTGGTTTCGGGGCAACTTTTGGAGCTTTCTATATTTGTCCCCCCTAGTTATGTGCATCTGGTGAGTTTGGTTCACTTACCTCATTGGGAAGCTGCCGTTACGGCCCATTTTGCACAATACGCGTTTTTGCCCGGAACGGGTATCTGAACGTGGTTTTGGGGCAACTTTTGCAGCTTTCTATATTTGTCCCACCTTGTCATGTGCATCTGGTGAGTTTGGTTCACTTATCGCATTGGGAAGGTGCCGTTACGGCCCATTTTGCGGAATATGCGTTTTCCCCCGGAACGGGTATCTGAATGTGGTTTTGGGGCAACTTTTGGAGCTTTCTATATTTGTCCCACCTTGTCATGTGCATCTGGTGAGTTTGGTTCACTTATCTCATTGGGAAGCTGCCGTTACGGCCCATTTTGCACAATACGCGTTTTCCCCCGGAACGGGTATCTGAACGTGGTTTCGGGGCAACTTTTGTGGCCTATTGCATCCCTGCCATTTAGTTATGCATGTCTGGTGAGTTTGGTTGATATCGCTCGTTCCCTAGTGGCCGTTCTGGCCATCCCGTTCTGTTCCGGACGTCATTTTGGGAGTTCTGGGGTTAATAGTGATATAATATTGGTATGGTTTTAGTCTTAAAATATTGTTCTCAAGTGTTGCTAACACATGCCACTGTTTTTGGTATGTTTTTTTAATATAATGGGGCTGTTCCGGCCTGTTCCGTTCCGTTCCGGCTTTTACACCGTCCCAGGAAATGCTACTTGTAGTGGAAACTGCTCCACTACAGGTGGAATGGGGCAGAATGGAGTGTCCTGGAAGTATCGGGACGGCTGACTGGCAGCCTGAAGAAGAGCAGCCCAGGCTGTGGAATTTTGCGGCAGGTCTCACTTGTGCACATCAACCCTAAATAGTGATGGTTTTATATCAGGGTTCCTCCAGGTGGGGCTTCTATTGCACCATCTCCCTGCCTCATTCATGGAATTTTACCGGAGATCCAGACGACATCGTCTTCTACCTGTAACCCTCCCATGTTTACCCCCCTTAGTACAGAAAGTGCACCAAGGGGATAAAAGGAGTGAAGAGCTGCACAAGACCTTCTGATTGGCAGCCCTCCATTCGGAAACACGCTCAGTTTAACTACCACAACCTCCTCCTAAGCATCATGGGAATTGTAGTTTGGTGGCTGTGCTGAGAAAACTTCTTGCCCCAGTCCTGATTGCAGGACGATGCTTTCCAGGGAGAGCCATTAAATCATGTTAATGCCTCCATATACGTCTACAGAGTTTTGTGGAAGAAAACACTGTCACCTTTGGGTAAACAAAGGAAATTCCCATGTATGTTTGCAAAGGAGCTCAGACAGGTTTTGGGTTTTTTTTTTTTTTTTTAAGATTTAAAGAAATATTTCCTTTGGAGAGATTTACTGTTGCACTTATGGTCTGCTGCAATCTTTTAATCTTCAGTTTATTTTGTGGCCGGGCCATGTTGAAGGAAGATCATTATCTTTATAGCAATCGTTCCTGAGTTTAGCTTGGAAAAAAAGAGGCGAAGGGGAGACATGATAGAGGTGGACAAAATGATGCCTGGTGCGGTGAATGTGGACAGGGAGACACTTTTCTCCCTCTCTCAAAATACTAGAACCAGGGGACATCCCATGAGGTTGACTGGTGGGAGATCCAGGACAAATAAAAGGAAGGACTTCTTCACACAGCGCATAGTTAAATTATGGAACTCAGTACCACAAGAGGTAGTAACGGCCACCAATTTGGCTGTGTTTAAAAGGGGGCTGGATAAATTCCTGGCAGCAAAGCCTATCCATGGCTACTAGCCCTGATGGTTGTATGCTATCTCCAGTATTCAAGGCAGTAAGCCTGTGCGCACCAGTTGCTGGGGAACATGGGTGGGAGGGTGCTATTGCATCATGTCCTGCTTGTTGGTGCCTGGCCGATGGCTGGTTGGCCACTGTGTGAACAGAGTGCTGGACTAGACGGACCCTTGGCCTGATCCAGCAGGGCTCTTCTTATGTTCTTATGCCATGTGTTCCCTGGTGATTCCAACATTGCATTGAAAGGCATCTTTGTGCCAGGCTCTCTTGTTTCAGTTTAGCACTTTTTAACACAGGCCTGGAACAGTCTGTGGATGTCAAAGGCTTCGATGAGGTGTAGGCCCATCTCTGCCCTAAAGGCACAGACTGGCTATATACTCCCAACATCCCACACTGTCTATATGGTGAGTCACAACATTGAGAAATGATCCCTAGAGGAAAGCAATGGAACAAGAGGTGATGTGGCTACTGTTTTGGAAGGAAAGGAAAGGAAAATGTTGGCCACATATGTAGGTCTTTCCCCACATCAGTCACAGTTCTTTGAGCCATGGCAAACTGCATATTTAATGGTTCTCCCAGGTTTTGTGAATGAAATGGGAGCAGAATTGTACATAGTATTCCAAGTGTGGTTGCACTGTTGTATATGGGCAGTATGATATTTTTGTGAACCGCCCAGAGAGCTTCGGCTATTGGGCGGTATAAAAATGAAATAAATAAATAAATGAATAAATAAAATATTTGCAGTTTTATTTTCGATTCCTTACCAACTATGCCTAACATGGAATTAGCCTTTCTCCTTTTGGAGTTCCTCACAATCCCTTTTTGTTTTAACCACCCTAAATAATTTGCTGTCATCAGATCTTTTAATTCCAGATCTTTTATGAACAAGTTGAGAAGCATTGGTCCTAATGCAGATCCCTGGGGCCAATCTACACCAAGCAGGATATAACACGTTTAAAACTGTATGAAAACTGTATATGTAATGTGTCCTGGGCCTGAACAGTTGTCATAACCATTATAAACCGTTAGTGTAGATCCTCCCCAGGTGTGTTGAACTTTAGTCCACTGGAACTGCTGATTTCAGATCTTGTGTTTTGCTTTCTGTGTATTGTATCTTATTTTAGACTTTGGAATTCACATTTTTTAAAAATAAAAATAAAATAGGTCAAATGTTGGGGTTAGAAGTGGACACTGGATCTGAAAAGTGTAGAAGACTTAATGGTCTGTGGTTTATCAGAAAATAATCAGGTTCTCTTTTCGTTTATTTTCAGGAAATGAGTATAGCCAGCATGCCGGATGCTGTGTAAATGTACATCCTGCGACTGTTTCATGGTCTTTGTTGACACACGTTTCATTCATGTAGTCGGCATGGAGTGGTTGGCAGGTGTGTTATTTATTTCTCTTTTGTGGGTGTTCCTAAGCAACCTCTAACACAGACAACATAAAAGGAGTTAATATTTTGCAAACTTCCTTTCAGCTGGGAGCTCATAATTTTGGATACATTCCTATAACTGATTGTGGAAATCAATGAGCATTGAGTGCTGTTGTTATTGTTTTTAAGTGCATTTAGTATTTCCCCCTTTCTTATAAAGTACATTGTTTTCCAAAATATAAAATAGCAATACTGTTGTTATCTTTCAACTGAATGACCCTCAAAACAGTTCATAATATAGATTACAATAACACACATACTACAAACCCACAAAATCCTTCCGCTCTGCACACCCTGCCAACAAATATAATTTATTATAACAGTGGGAATTTTGTACCCAACCATCATTCAATGATAATCTTCCTTCTCCATGCAGAGCATTCATTCACATGCCTCCTGACAACTTGGATTGCCAACTGATCAGAGGGAAAAACCCACTTGGCCTGTTCCTCTGCCTTTCTTTAAAAGTTGTTTAAACTATAGAAAGCCACAGTCTTTGCAGCATAGAAATAAACTCTCTCTCTCTTGCTAATATCTGTGGATCAAGCAGCTGTTGCAAGCACAGGAACAGAGGTCAGTAAAAACACGGTGAATCCGATTTGCAGCCCAGCACAAAGCAAATTAGCTCAGAAATAAGCCATGCAGATATTAATGAGACGTCAGTAAACATGCACAGAATTGCAGCGTTAAATGCTTCAAAGGAAGAAAATTGAAAACTATATTCTGGGGTTCCCAACAGTTTTGGGCTGATGGGCACATCTGGAATTTGTGGTGTTTGTGCTCTCATAATATGGCTGTCATGGTTGGCCAGTTACCCATTCACAAAAGATTGCCATCACAGGTGTGGCCAGTCACAAAAACAAAACAATACAAAACACACACACACACACCAACAACAACATTTCCCTGAAGGCAAATGGGTAAGGCTAAAAGAAAAGTCACTTGCTCAAGCACTTTACAAGGCAGAGGTGGGCTCTGAGTTCCAGAACATCAAACCACTCTTCAACTTGCTGATTTCTGCTTCAACAGAAGGCAAACTGTGTTGAGGATCAGGGTCAAGAAGCTTGGCCAAGAAACTGAGTACAAGACAGATGTGGGGTCTGAGCCTCAAAAGCCAAATCACAAATTTCCCCCCACGAAATCCAGCAAAATACTTGGAGGAAGGATGGGGCATAAACAAAAGGAAATAATAATATATGTTTTGACACATGGGGAACCTGGTGACATGGGCTCCAGACCAGTGTGGTGATCAGACATGTTCTGTGATCCAGAAGGGTGGGTGTTGTTGTTTTAGCACTGCAGCACTCTGAATGACTCCCCATGAGAGCTTCAAGGATTTTTTTAATTGTTGCAATTTATCTGCATTTTGTTGTGGTGGTTGGAATGATAAGGACGCTTTCTTACGTCCAGTGACTGCTCTAAGGGTTTCTAAATGCTTCCGTAGTGGCCTGTGGGAGTGGAAATAGAATTCCTCAAGCGTCCCTAGCACGGTACAGGGCTCCTGTAGAAAGATATCACTGCCTGGAGAAAATCAGGTGCAGTGAAACGCCAACAGTTGGGTGGGAAGTCCTCACTTTAGCAGAGGAAGATCTACATTTTTGGAAGCCGCTGACAATACATAATGGGAACAATGTGGGCGCAGCTGAAACAATTTGCAGGGTGTATGTTCCTCTCCAGCCTCCGTGGAAACAATGCACACCCATGAGTACATTCCGATGTAGCAAGTAAGGTGTTGGTTCGATGTCTCTCTTAGCTGACTACAAATTGCTTATGGCTCCGTCTTGCTCCTGAAAACAGGCAGCTGCCATAAACCAAAACAGAGTTGAATGTTCAAGAGTGATTGGCAGCACTTCTCCAGGGGGTTCTGATGGGATTTGGAACCCCCTAGATATGGGCGGAATTTGTTCAGTTCTCATTTTCTTGTGAACGTACCTAATTTTATTTATTTATTGCGTTTCTATACCACCCAATAGCTGGAGCTCTCTGGGCAGTTTACAAATTTAAGACAATTCAAAACAAAACAACAGTATAAAACCATAACATAAAATACAATATAAAAGCACAACCAAGATAAAAACAGCAGCAATGCAAAAATACAAATTTAAAATACACATTTAAAACAGCAAGGTTAAAATTAATTTATAGACTGTTGAAATACTGGGAGAATAAAAAGGTTTTCACCTGGCGTCTAAAGGCATATAATGTAGGTGCCAAGCGAACCTCCTTAGGGAGCTCATTCCACAGCCGGGGTGCCACAGCAGAGAAGGCCCTCCTCCTGGTAGCCACCTGCCTCACTTCCTTTGGCAGGGGCTCACGGAGAAGGACCCCTGAGGATGACCTTAGGGTCCAGGCAGGTACATATGGGAGAAGGCGTTCCTTCAGATAGCCTGGCCCCAAGCCGTTTAGGGCTTTAAATGTTAATACCAGCACTTATTGTATTTCTTGCAATTTTTTATTGTAATTTAGTCCTTTCAAACTGCTATGCAAACTAAACATTATCCTTTGAAATGTGCAATTCTCTTCATTTTGCAACAAGAGCTCTCTAATCAAAATATGGGTCTGATACGGACAATAATGATGCAAATGCATTACATTAAGGAAAATTGCTTGCAAGACCTGTGTATATTTTATCAGGCAGATATGCAAGTATTGGGAGAAGTGTGCACACTTTATATTTATGATCTGATTTTCCACTTAAAGCCTTCAGAGTGGTATATCATATAAAAAGAAATCATGAGTCCAAAATAACAAAACGTCACTATAAAAGGCTTAAATATGAATAAGGCAGAAGGAATACCTGATCCATAATCCAGTCACACCAAACTGAATAACATTTAATACGGTGGGATCATTTCAAGCTTTGACAGTACTAACCTCAGATTTCTAGCCAGGGTAGCAGTAGTGAGTGAAATGGAGAATTCATTTCTGGTAGTGTTGCTGTGCCTCTACCCCTCGGGGTATGTTTAGCTGTACAAAACTAGCATGGTTGTGTAACTCGGACAGAAGTCATGATACCAGTAATATGTCAGGAGTTTTACGTAATTTCTGTTTATGTGTAGATGATGAACTATTTTTCAGGCTACAATCCTAGCCTAAGCACAGTTAATTATATGTTCCAGTCATTCTTTGTTATCAGAAACAGCCCTGAATTTCTGAAATCCACCCCTGGTTTATTTATTTATTTATTACATTTTTATACCGCCCAATAGCCGAAGCTCTCTGGGCAGTTCACAAAAATTAAAACCAGGAAAAGCATAATAAAACAACCAACAGTCTAAAAACACAAATACAAAATACAATATAAAAGCACAACCAGGATAAAACCACACAGCAGAAATTGATATAGGTTAAAATTTGGAATTAAAACAGCAAAGTTTAAATTTAAGTTAAATTAGGTGTTAAAATACTGAGAAAATAAAAAGGTCTTCAGCTGGCGACAGAAGGAGTACAGTGTAGGCACCAGGTGGACCTCTCTGGGGAGCTCGTTCCACAGCCGGGGTGCCACAGCAGAGAAGGCCCTGCTCCTGGTAGCCACCTGCCTCACTTCCTTCGGCAGGGGCTCACGGAGAAGAACCCTTGTGGGTCCCTCCCTATGCTTTTTTTTTTCATTTGGGGATTATCTTTTAAAAACTGATGGTGTGAATTGCTAGAAGTGTTTTCTACAAATATCTTCACTCATTCCTGGGTCCCTAGAAGTCACCTCTCAAGATATGGTGGAGCATGGCTTTTGCCTCTAGTGCACATGCGTGGGCATACATGGGCTTGTATATGATTGCGCTATGCAGGGGACAGCCAGTCATTTCACTGGCTATTGCTAGCTATGATTAATTTTGAACTTTTGGGAAGGTAAGATAAGTGATTTTTCCAATATAGATTTGCACTTACTTTGTAATAGCCTTCCTTGCACTAATTTAAAAAAGCAAAGGAGATGTTTGTTTCTTTGCACTCACTGGGGTCCCATCCTATGCAGGCAGCTGTCCTAAGATTCATTGTTGGGGGGGGCGGGGGGGGGGTTACCTTGTAACACAGCAGACCAGTGTCTTTCTTTCTTTTTTTAGCTGAAAGGAGCAGCAAAGCTCAGGAGGGATGGCTTCCCGGCAGCTGCCATTTTGCTTTTCCACAAAACTCTGGACATTGTTGTGTGAGTCACTCCAATGCATTGTGGGGAAAACAAAATGCCTCTTGAACACAATAAGTGGAGTTGAATCTTCAGCAATGTGCAAAAACGGGTGGTCAAAGAGCTCCAGCAGTGATAATGTGTGCTTCAAGTCCAAGTATTATTTTAATTTATTTATTAAATGTGTATACCACCCAACCAGTAAATGCCCTCAAGGAAATTAATAAAACAATAAAGATAATGGTTGGGGAAGGTTAAACCCCATCTCGTCTCCCTTTTTCCTGGCTATATTTTGCTTTTTTAAAAAAAGAAGGAAATATTAAAATATTATGGGTGCATATTTCGACAGGAAAAGTCCCACAATTTCCAGTCTTACAACCAAGCTGGGAGTTATAGGACTTCTTTTCCCCATCTAAACTTGCATAGGATTGCATCTTAAAACATTAAAAAAAAATATTAAAGAGCCAGCAGTAAAGTTAATAATCAGAGCAACAGATGAAAGATTAAATGCCTACTGGAAGATGAAGACCTTGACCTGGCTTGTAATGTATACAGTGGAAGCGCCAGGCAGATCTCCCTGGGGAGGGCATCCCACAGATGGGAGTGGGCTACTACAGAGAAGGCTATTTCCCTGGTAGCCAGTCAGCCATTGCACTCCTTTGTAAGGATTTATGCAAAGCAAATTTCTTGTCTTGCAAGTACTGGAGAGAGGATGTGCATAATAGGTAAACAGGCTAAAGACCAGGCCCTGAGCACAACTCTGTGTCACAGTTGCACTCCAGAAGCATGTTTTATTATCAAAACAAAACAAAACCCTCTTTTTTCTTTCTTCTCTGCAGAGGATAAATGCTCCTTTGGAAGGAATTATGCTGAGCATACAAAATTCTCCAATGGTCCACGCCGGGTGCTGGAATGCCTGTGTGTACACAGGAGTCTTAACTGCAAAGAAATCCTTGATCCTAAGGATTAGTTTGCTAGGTGGAGCACCTAACAAGAGCTGTTGTACCCGTTCAATCTGCTGGTTTCCGCAGCTCACAAACTCATCCCACTTCCCACGTTGTAAGGTCTTTGGCATGTGGTTCGTAACTCAGTCCAGGCCGTTCATTTTACAAAGTAAAAGAGGGGATTAATTTATTGACTAGTTTAGGTCCCAGAATCTCTTCATGTGTTACATTTAGGATCAGGGGAGGGGGAGCATGCACCTACCAATGTCAACTTCTCTTCTATTATTATTATTATTATTATTATTATTATTATTATTATTATTTCTTCTTCTTCTTCTTCTTCTTCTTCTTCTTCTTCTTCTTCTTCTTCTTCGTGAAATGCAGCTGGAGATGAGGTTTAACTTTCCCCAACTATTTTCCCAACCGAAACCACCACTACTACCCAACAGTCACTGTTCTTCCTGCAGGAGAAAATATACTTCTAAGGCCAATAGAAGATGCCATGTTGGGGAGAAGGAGCATTTTGAGTAAGGAAAAAGATCACAACAGAAACGATGATGGTGATGATGATTATTTTCTTAAACGCCTTTCTCAAAAATAAGTCTCAAGGAGTATTAAAACATACCAAAAAAAATAAAAGCTGCAACAATTTTCCATTAAAATACAACCACCCCATAAGCACCATGTCACCAAATCATGCTATCCAAAGAGGACTGGATAAATTCCTGGAGGAGAAGACTATCCATGGCTACTAATCCTGATGGCTATGTGCTACCTCCACTATCAGAGGCAGTATGTCTATGTACACCAGCTGCTGGGGAACATGGGTGGGAGAGTGCTGTTGCTCCCATGTCCTGCTTGTGAGTTTCCCACGGGGAACCTGGTTGGCCACTGTGTGAACGGAATGCTGGACTAGATGGACCCTTGGTCTGATCCAGCCTTGGCGCTCTTCTTAGGTTCTTAATTTTGGCTCAATAAACTTTTGCGTCAGCCTGTAAAAATGCAGAGGGGTTTGTTGTTTTGCTGGCAGGCCACAACACACAGTTGGTGGATTGCAAAGATCCTGCCTTGATATTCTAGCAGCATTACCTTGACTGCTAAACTCTGATTTGGGCACTGTAGGCAAAGTTCCAACATTAGCTCATTCTAGCCACAGAAGATGCTGAGCTAACTTTCCAATTAATCACCATTTGGCTTCACCTTCCTATTTCTTGCTAAGCAGATTTAAAAACAGTTCTGCTAACTTTCTCTCTCTCTCTCTCTCTCTCTCTTGCTTTTTAAATTTTTAAAAATATAATTCCGTTAATTGTTCTGCAGACTCTCTTGACTGAAAACAGCCAAACACACACTCACACACACAATGATTTTTCTTTCTCTCTTGCTAGCATCAGCCAATTTCAGCCCAATCCTGATAATGACTGCTCAGGAATGAAGCCCATTAAGTTACTCCCAGGTAAACATGTATACAGGATCGCACCCTTCTAAGCCCCATGTCAACGTGCATTAGACTGCAGCCTTAAAAAGCAGCTAATCAGGTGGTTATTTGCATTGTGCTTCATTGAAAATTTATTTACCTAACGTATGTGGATTTCGAATTCTTCCAACAGACCCTAAGGCCACAGCTAGACCTAAAGTTTATCCTGGGATCCTCCAGGGTTCACCCCTGCCTGAGCACTGGATCCCCTGTGTGTCACCTAGATGAACAGGTTTGACCCCTGGACGATCCAGGGATAAACCTTAGGTCTAGCTATGGCCTAAGTCAAACACACCCACATTAATTGTTAAGGCGGAAGCAGGAGGGCTGTTTACTCTTGAGTAATGTGTGGCCAACGTTTTGCTGGTTGTCATGGACTAGAGGTGGCCCTCCAGATGTTTGGGCCTACAACCCCCATCATTCCCCACCATTGGCTAGGGCTGATGGGAATTGTAGGCCAAAATATTTCACCTTTGCTACACGATAGGTAACTTCCTTAGAGCAGGTCAGACTTATTTATCAATCTAGCCTAGAATTCAGCTATTCTGACTAACAACAGTTTTCCGGGGTCTCGTGCAGAGATTTCATGATACATAAGAAGAGCCCTGCTGGATCAGACCCAGGGTCCATCTAGTCCAACACTCTGTTCACACAGGGGCCAACCAGCTGTTGACCAGGCACTCACAAGCAGGGCACGGAGCAACGGTACCCTCCCACCTATATTCCCCAGTGGCTACTAGCCTTGATGGTTATTTGCCACCTCCAGTACCAGAGGCAGTATGCCTATATAGACCAGTTGCTGGGGAGCATGGACAGGAGGTGGCTGTTGCACTCATGTCCTGCTCGTGGGTCCCTGTGGGCAGTGGCGCAAACAGAATTCTGGACCGGGTCTGACCCAGCATGGCTCTTCTTAAGTTCAGATGTTCATGCCAACCTGTGTCCTCTTTTCGTGGAGATGTATTACCTCCTTTGGGGCGGGGGGAGAGATTCCTACATGGCTGTCCTCCAGGGCCATGCTGGCTGGGGATGCTGGGAGTTGCAATCCCAGCCACCCGAGGGGCCAGTGCTGGGGGAAGCTGCTGCTGCAGCTGCTGCCAGTCCTCTTCAGCTCAGGAGAACTTTACTCCCTAGCCCATCGTGGCTCCAAGGTCGCCCTCCTCCGCCGCCTCCTCGGCGCGCCTGCTCTGCCTCGCCCGGGGAGATTGCTCAGCCCTCCCGAGTCGGCGGGCGCAGCTGCAGCTGGAGCCAAGAGGAGGCGGTAGCGGCAGCGGCAGCGGCAGCAGCAGCGGGGATGAGTCAGAGGCGGCCGGCTGCCCTGGGTTGGGCTGGGCTGGGCTGGGCTGGGCTTCGCCAGCGCGGGAGGAGATTGCCAAGAGGAGGAGGAGGAGGAGGCGGCGGCGTCGAGGGAGGATGGGGTTGCTACAAAAACCCCACCCCGGGCGTCTCTTGCTCTTGCTCAGCCGCCACGACTCGGATTCTGCAGCCCCCGCCCGTCGCCTGCTAGGTAAGTCCCGGTGTGCGTGGGGGGGGGGGGATGGGGAATCGGGGCGACTCCTCGCCTCCCGCGCTCTCCTCTAATCCGGATTGACTACTCCGAAGTAAAGACCAAGGGGACTTGATTCCCGTGTTTGGGATCGCAGCCCCGCGGGTCCCTTTCTGCGCTGCGCCTTTCCTCGGGGAGCAAGCCCCCCCCGAACTCCACGAGGCTTACTCTCGTGTAAGCGTGCCTAGAACCTGGCTCTCTCGCGTCTCTGCTTGAAAAAAATGGCTCCGAGGAGTTTGCGCTGCGAGTAAGTCTCGGGGAAAGGGCGCTTGCTTGGCACTGACTCGAGAGTAAGAGCCCAGGTGTAAAAGTGAACTGCGCTGGGGCGGGAAGGCGGCCGCAGAACTGAATGGGCTTGCTCAGGAGGAAGCCTGAGGATCGGGTCGCGAGGCTGCCCCGCTACGCGTCCTTACCTGCATGCAACGGTGGGGTGGGCCTTGGCCTCCGAGGAAGAAGAAGAAGGAAAGAAAACCCCGTGCGCAGGATTGGGCCGCACAGCTGTCAAAGCAGAAAAGTTTCTTTAAAGGCCCCGCCCCGCTGCGCTCCAAATCTGCTCCCCCCCTCCTTCCCCAACGCAGTGGGTCTAAGGGTGCCAGTGAACCCAAGCATCTTCCTGCTCCAGCCAGGATCCTATGGAGAAGGTAGTGGGGTGCAACTCAGCCCCACCCCCCGTGGCTTATGGGGCTTGGGCTAGGAGCCATGATGGGGGACCCGGCCTCTGCACACACCCCTGACAAGGACTCGGTGTCCTGGGCGAGGCAGGGGCCTAGGCCACGCCCAGCACTTTGCAAATCCCCCAGCCCCCTCCCCCTCCCAGTCCCTGGGCAGCTGTGGTGCCGCCCCCTTGGTCTCCTTACTCCTGCAAGGACGGTTGTCCTTTAAAAGCTTCTGCCAGGTTGCAAAGGAGTCGGGGAGCCCTTTACTCTGCTCTCTGGGGTGTCTAGAAGGTGTAAAAAGAGAGGGTGTTGTTGAGGATCTTAATCTAGGAGGAATTGTGCCTGCCGGATTTCATCTCCGGTTGCGGCAGATCCCACTGCAGCGCTAGGTGTGTGCCTGGCAGAATTCTTTCAGTGAACTCAAGAATTCAAATCTGCATACACTTTGACCTTACATTGGATTTCTTTAAGAATGGCAAATTCTGTCTCTTCACCCCCTCTTTTCTTCCAACCCCTTTCTTCATCTCCCCTGCTCTGGGCTTGGAGACAGCCACACCCTGCCTACACAGAGCATCTGGCCTGCTCACTCAACCAGCCAGGATAATATCAGATCTGCTGTGCAGTCTCAGACTCTGTTACCATCGCCTGCCCCACTGCGATGCTCTAGCTTGTGTGGTGAAGGTCCAGAAATATCAAAAAATATTTCATTCTGTATCTTTAGTGAGTTACACAGAGCTCTTTGGGCAGGTGATGCTTCTTGGCAAAGGGTCCTGTGTAACCTGGAAGCCTGCATGCTTTTATGATAAATGGATTGGATTCTAGTGAAAGACAACAGCTTTCAATGGAAGGACTGTCTAACTGTAGAAGTGCCAGAAGGAGCTTCATTTTGTGCCCGAACTCTTTTCTTGTTGCTTCACGTCTTTCCTGAGCCTCATTCTCCCCCATCACTAGGGGTGGAAGGACCTAGCAGGCTGTTTGTAGAACTGTGCTTTGAAAGACGCAACCTTGTCCATGGACAGGCCCGGTGCTACCATAGAGGCCACTCAGGCGGCCGCCTAGAGCGCCAAGCTAAGAGGGGTGCCGGGCGCAGCGCAGCGCAGCACTCACGCGTGTTGGCTGTGAGCCGCCCGAGGATTCAGCTGGGCCAGCTGAAGGGAAGCCAGGGACGCTGGGGTGGGGCGGCGTTCGGACTTCCGGAACGTGAATGGGGTGCATGGGGTCTTTGAGTGAATGCATGTGTTCATGTGTGTGTGTGTTTGGAGTGAGCGATGCTGAGTGTGTGTGTGAGTTGGGGGGGGGATGATTTGGAGGTGATATTCCTATTAAATGATGCATTTTAGACCCATAGACGTTCCTTTCCAATTTGTTTGCTGTAATTGGCATGATGTATTTCTTGCACTTTAAAATAAATTTAGCAGTTTCAAGTTTTGTGCTTCTTATTTCTTCCAGGAAACATATGTTCTTAAAAATCAAAGTTGGCATTTGGGAGGGGTGGTGAGGGGGGTGGTGAAAGTGGCTCACCTTGCCTAGGGCGCAAAATAGTCTGGCACCGGCCCTGTCCATGGATACAATTCAATGGGGTTTGTCAGGAAAACCTCCCACAATGCACAGTTGCCAGCAAATTCTACAGGGCCGTATAGGAGGCAGGGATCGAGAAGGGGTGTGGCAACAAGGATTCTAGCAGCCCTGCCGAAACAGAGCATAATTGGCAGGAAAAAGCAAGCGGCAAACGAGCGCCATGATGATTAATACTCCATTAATTTCCCCTTTTGGCTTGAGCTTGCAAGCAGGGGAGAAGTCTGGTCATGGCCGTGAGTTTCAGCGTAACTCTTGGGTGTGTCCCCTTCTCGGTTGAACATCTCCTGTTATGTCATGCTGTGAGATGCCTCTATCCAGGTTTGCAAGTTGCAGCAAGATTTTTGCCCTGGTGAGAAAAAAGCCACACCCGCTCAGTCCTGGAGAATTCATGGGTGAATGCAGCCGTTGACTTTTCTATTCTTTTTTTAATCTTATTTCTTTAGTATTCTTATACCCCGCCCTTTGTCCAAAAAGAGCATGGGGCTGATAACGCAAGTACCAATAAAACAACGATAACGTTAGACTTTCACGCTAAAATAACTAAAATACAACACAAATCATCTGACCTAAAAGGACTGAAACCAACAAACCAGGAGCCAAATTCTTTTGTTAATAAAAAGGGGTTTAATTTATATTTGAAAAATAGAGTGGAAGACTAATTGCAGCTCTACTAGGAGGGAGTTCTACAAATTGGGGGCCACCAATGAGAAAGCCCTTTCTTGAGTCCACAGCCTCCTCACCTTGGGGCGGGGACCACGCACCAGGCATCTCCTGCAGGATGGAGAGTCCCAGTTGGCTAGTAATGAATTGTGAGAGGAAGGGGGTGCATGAAGTATCACACACACACACACACACACACACCACACACATTATGCCCCTCCATAGCCTCCTAAATACAGAATCCGCCCCTGGACCAGCTATAATTTCAGCACTGGAGGATGGTAACATCTCTGCATGTTTCTTGTGGAAGGGATAGTTACAGTTGTGTGTCTGCAGAGAAACCAAGAGGTTTCCTCATTGTGTGAACAGAAAGCCAGTGTAGTGGGTCCAGTGATAGGCTCTGAGCCGGGAGAGATCTGGGTTCAAATCACTGCTCAGCCTCAAAAGTACACTGGATGTCCACGGGCCAGTGGCTGTCTCTCAGCCTATCCTACTTCACAGGAGGGTTGTGAGGATGAAAAGTGTTTTTTTTTTTTTTAATAAGCTGAATGAGAGTCACTTGCTCTTTAGTTCTTTATGTGATTTGTGGACCCTCAATAGCCTTGATATGGGTATGTGTGGGTAGCTGGACTACTAAAAAATACTGTGGGCTAGCACCTCTGGAATTTTCAAGACTGGTTCAGCTTGTGGCATCAATTGTTGTTTAGAAGCGTTTACTGGTGGAAAGTGATCTGAAACAAGGGCTCTGATTCTTTATATACTTACCAGGGAGTAAGTCCCCGTCGCTTTTGGACAGTCCCTATTTGTTTCCATGGATCTTGTGCAGGGGAATTTCCCAGTGAGGCAGCCCTCCTCCCTGCAAATTTAAATTCTCGCAAAGGGCGTGACGCGTGGATTTTCTGCCTCAGGCATCCAACTGGCCTGGCCTGACCTGGAAAAGCTTGCTTACTTTTTAGTAGGTCCACCAGTTTCTATAGTGGTGCCTCATTTCCTGGCAAAGTTAAGTCGGATAGTTCAGCAGTGCTGAGCACTGGAAGGCTTTTACCTGGCAGTGTGTTGTGATAAGAACATCTTCGTACGAGAAATGAGAATGGAAGTCACCAAAACGAAATGTTGCAGATGCGAAACGAAATTTATAAAGAACCAATTCGATTAGATGCCTTTCAGAAGCATTTATGCCTGTTTTACCTTACCCCATCTTCTTCTATGGAAAAAAATAATCCTGACTGCATAAGCTGAAGAACAGAGATACAGTATTTTTTGTATATTCTTCTGGAGAAGGAGTAGATTTTCCCCGCCTGCTCCGCTTGTTCGATGTGCATCTTGCATCTGAGGAGGTGGGCTCAAGTCTACGCCACAGACGCTGATGCTGCAGTAAATCTAAAGTCGCTAAAAAGTGCTGCTAGGCTCTTGGTAAGGTATAGCGGAGGAAGGGAACAGACAGCAAATACAGGTGTCCATCTGAAACACTGCAGTATATCGACCCTTCGCTGTCAGCTGTTTTCTTGGAGGTCTCCTTGAGCTGGGAATGAGGAGGAAAGAGTACACCAGTGCAGAGTAGCAGATGATGGAGTGCAAGACTAGGACCGAAGGAACCCGGGTTCAAATCCCAGCACGGGTGTGAAGCTCACGGGGGAATCCTTGGGCCAGTCACCCTCTGCCAGGCATACCTACCTTGCAAGGTTGTGGTTAGGGTCACAACAGGTGTGTGAGGAAGCCATACATACTGCCTGACCACTGACCTATGGATCAGTGTTTTTCATGGAAGGGATACCCTTTGCCAGGCTTTTCCAAACCCAGCACCCTCCAGTTGGGTTGGGCATACAACCCCCATCATCCTCAGCCAGCATAGGCATGGATGCTGGGGTTTGTAGTCCCGACCCATCTGGAGGGGGCTGGTTTAGGAAGGCTGCCTTTGGCAAAGAAGCCGTTGATTTGCAATGAATGTGCACAGTGGGCCTAAATCATGTGGCGCGGCAGCCCCACCTGGTGTGACTTCCCATCAACGGTGTGAAGCCACAGTTGACAGGAAGTCAGCTCCAGGGTGGGGAGGTGAAAGCTACTGCAGGCCTGTGTGTAAGCAGGCTCCGTTGGCTTGTGCGGAAGCCGTCCCGTCCCAGCAGACGGCTTTTCCCTCTCCTTCCAGCTCAATAAACAGCATTAAAGTCCATGCTTAAAAGTCGCCACCAAATTCTGTTCAGGAAAAGGGTGGTTTTGGGTTCTTTTCTCCTCCTCCCTTTGGAGTTAATTGAGTTCTGCTGCAGAGGCTGTGGCATGATTTCATTTCTGCTTGCTGTCCTTGCGGGTTTCGCCTGCAGCCGGAGATGGGCTGCCTTTTCCTGCCAAGGCTTAATTTAAGACCGAGCACCTTTAAGCAACCCTGTTTGGGCTGAGAGAATGTTTTTTCTCTGGAGGTAAGAGCTCCTGGGAGTGTCTCCTGGGACACCCTTGTGCTTTTCTCTCTCTCCTTCCAGCCCACATCCCCCCCCCACCTCCCGACCACACCCCGGCCCACGTGGCTTCAGGATTTCCATTTTCTCAGTCTGAAGGTTTCTGCCATCTGCAAACGGGACGCTCCTTTGCAGGCTTGCACAATTGTCCCGGCCACGCCCAGCCAGCAGCGGCCCGGAGCTCTTCTCGTGCTGTGCTTTCGTTCCCAGCCTGTAAAGGTGCGTCCGGATGACGTCTTCCCCAAAGGGCTAGTTCAGAGCTTGGCAAGGGCAGCATTTGGTTTTGGTTTTTAGAGCAACAGTGTTTAATTGGTTAGATGAATTACTTAAAACAAAGGAAAGAAAAAACAAAACCCTCTTTTGTCAGCTACATGGACACTCCAGTGAACCAAAGAGCAGATTAAACAACCCTCCCTCCCCTGTTATTGTCAATGCAGAGGCACCGCCTTAAGAGGCATTCTCCTCTTTTCCTGATGTTGGAGAGAATGCCTCTTCCACAACAACCACTGCCACGTGTACAACTCAGCCTTCTCCCAACCTGATGCCTTCAGATGCATGACACTACAACTCCCATCAGCCAGCACAGTCCCAGCCTGTCCTTCCATGGCTCCCCAGACTGCCACGCCCCTACCCCATTCCCATGGCCCCACCCCCTCTCTCCCTGACAACCCATCGTTGGTGGCCTCCCAGCTTTTGTGCCATTTTGCTCCTCTTCTAGAAGGCCCCCGTGCCTCTCTTATGGCTAAGTTCCTGGCAGTAAGAGCCACAATATGCTGGGGGCTTTGGTCTTTTGGCCTTCAGTCCAACAAATGGTTCAACACCCCTGGCTTTAAATCCTTGGGTGTCTCCTTTCCTTTTCCTTCCAAATGGGAGGAGAAAAAATTTACCTGTTGCCCTCATCAGCAAGCTAATCAGCAAGCCCAGTTGTTGGCTGGGTTCACACAACCCGCTAACTCACCATGGGTTCTTGCGTCGTCTGAACACAGCACGTTTTCTGCCGGGTGGGTTAACGTGTTGTCTAAATGCCATGTGGCTTGTTAACCATACAGAGTGGTTTATTTTGCTCCAACAAGCCACCTTGAAGATGCCTCTTCTACGACAATGGCTGCCACAACACATACAATTAACTCCGTGGTGAGGCTATGTGCCTTGAAGGCTGTAGCTATCCATCCAGCGAGTGGGGGGGCGGGAATCAAAGGCACCTGGGTGTGGCGTTGCATCCCTCCCCGGGCTGCGTTAAGGGCCGTCGATGTCTTTTACTCTTAATTGCTCTGGGCCAAACTGCCCAACACTTCTCTGTCCTTTGCTGTTCTTGGACTCCGGCACCTAATGTAGCTGAACATTGGAGCCTGGTCTATTTGTCTGCAGGTCTGACATCTTGGCTTCGAGTCCCGGTGCTGAACAAAAGCTCGCCTTCCTCCTCCAGGAAGAAAGGACAAGCCCTTGCACGTTCCTTTAATATTTCTGCAATGTAGACGGGAGTGGCGTGGCAGAACTGGCAATCAGTGATAGCATTAAAAAAAACCAGTCATTGAGCAAACTTCTGTTTGGGATGTATGCAGTTCTGAACTTAATTCCCCCACCCCTGCTATTGCAGGGGTGTTGAACTTCTGGCCCAGGGGCCAAATTTCGCTCTCCAGGACTCCCCAAGTGCCCCACCCCTTTCCCAACCACGGATCTTCCCAGCTTTTGCATAGTTTTGCCCCAATTCTAAAAGTTCAAACTGCCTCTCTGAAGGCTTCATTATTGAAGTATAAGAGCTTTAAGCTATAATGTGCTGGTATTGGGGGCATTTGGCCCCCCCTCTTTTGCCTTTGCCCCACCTTCTGCTCCTTTGCCCCCCCCCCGATAACATCCCTGAGGTCCAACACCCCCTGTGCTATTGAATGAATTATGAAGCTTTGACTTTGCAATTGGAATCAAATTCGTTTTAGGCAATTTTACGCAAATGTTGTTGATCTGCGTACTGTTAACCTGGCTTCCATCCTAAGCTAGTTTTTTGTTTTATTTTTTGTTCAGAGCAATGCAGGCTGAGGCTAGCAGAATACTTGATAGGGCAAAGCAGAAAGAGGGAATAATCAGCCTTCCAAAAGCTGGTGCCGTCCAGATGTGTCAACGGCTGTGCAGTCCAACACATCTGGAGGATATTGGGTTGGGGAAAGTCAGATTAGCCATACAGACTCATCCCAGAAGGTTCCTCAAGGCCATGGGGAAAGAGGTGGAGCAATTAAGAGTGAAAACATACCATTGTCTGATGTTTGCAAGTCCCCTAGAACCCCCTACGTAATTTTCTAGTGTCTCAGCTTTAACGAAGCAGGCCTTGCCAACTCTTCACTGCAGCCATGAGGACGAGGGGTCTTCTGTTCTGGTTGAGATCTTCAGATTCTTCAGCAAATGCCAGAGCCTCTCTAAAAGCCTTCTGCAGTTCACAACATCATGATAGCCTGTAAGACCCATAGGCTTGGTTCAGACAACACGCTAAACCATGCTGCTTAACCACAAAATGGTTAAGGGGATCCTTAACCATTTTATGGATAAGCAGCATGGTTTAGGGTGTTGTCTGAACGAAGCCACAGCCTCTTTTTCTCTGGTCAAAGATGACTCTCCCGACAAAGAGAGCTTTGCAGAATTCCCCCCGCCTTTTTATTACCATTTTCTCTCTGGGCTTTCCTCTCCTCGGGCCTCTCTTTACTACAGTGTTATGTGGCAACTCAACGAACATTCCAAGGGCGTGTTTGCTGAATTGCTGGACTTGGTTCAGATTGGGTGCGTGTGTGCTTTCTTCCCTGTTTCAACAAGCCTGTTTGAATGTGGTTTGCATTTGATTTAGTAGCAGAGCGCTTTTAAAAATTCGGTTGGTGACTGGTGTGCTCTCAAGGAAGCTATTTTTTTTTAACCAAAATCCCTTTCAGCTCTTGTGCAACTGCTGGGCAGCAGAATTTCCTGATTGCTGTCTTATGAAATAATAATAATAATAATAATAATAATAATAATAATAATAATAATACCTCCCAATGTGTGCAAGGACACCTTACGGCTTATTTATTTATTTATTACATTTCTATACCACCCAATAGTCGGAGCTCCCTGGGCGGTTCACAAAATAATAAGCGTTGGCTATTGACCAAACAGTGGTGCCTTCAAATCATTGACACACCCTCAGTAGGGGCTCAGTGGCGTTTAGATGGCATGAGAAGGCGATGGGACCAAGTCACCAAATGCCTGCTGCTGTTGCTGCCATTGCCTTTGTTGCTGCTGCTGGGTTCATTATTGGCTGTTACTGTTATTTTACTGGGTTTATCGTTTTTATCACTTCTCATCATTTTAACTGTTTTGATGTATGTCATTGCTGTAAGCTGCCTGGCGGGGTTGTAAATACAAAATTGTTTTAAATACAAATGTTTTAAATACAAAATGTTTTAAATACAAAATTGAATACATTTCATGACTGTGTGCTACTTCCAGGTTGGGGGAAATTGTGTCCCACCCACCCTTTGTACTTCCATGAGGTTGTCCCCCCCTTTTTCCAGATGTGTTGCCTGATCCTGGCAGCTCAGGCCCTCTGCCCTCGCCCACACTATAGCCTTCCCCAACCCAGTGCCCTCCAGATGTTTTGGACTGCAACTCCCAGAATTCCTGACCATTGGCCAAGCTGTCTGAGGTCTTGATGGGAGTTGAAGTCCAAAACATCTAGAGTTCACCAGGGTGGGGGTAAGTCAGCTGGATTTTTTTTTAGTGAGCACACCTGCTGCAGCTAGATCACGTACCAAAAGCTGGCTGGCAGCTGAAATGTTTTTCTAACCTGAGGAATTTGGGAGTTCCGTCCTCCTCATGCTTGAGCTGTAGGAATGGAATGGAGCGGCCTGCGTTCCTCCAAACTACACCCTTCTTAGAACAACTGGCTTTTATTCCAAATACCTGAGACCCTCCCAGACCAAAAGGGTCATGGTTCCTGCAAAGAATCTGATAGTATGGACTGTGTCTGTGTGTCTGTTGGTGGTGGTGGAGGGGCAACTTGTTGGAAGAAAAAGTCAATTGAAATCAACATATATATTCGAACTGAGCTGCTTTGCCATTTTCTGCAGTGTCTTTGGCTTTTGGAGCTACCTTACAAATAGATCTTCAAGTTGCTAGTCCACAAGTGCTGTTCTGTTTTGCCTGCATATATGCTACCCATTTGTAGCCTAAACTAAGCAGGTAGTTGTCTAACATTTTTTTGCCGGGCTGTCAGAGGCAATTCTCCCCACACCTGACCAAAGAACAGGTTGCTATGAAATGGAACTATTCTAGTTAGTTCAGCCGTGCCAAAACTGCGCCGCCAGAGAGTATAGTGCAAGAAATGCTGGCTGCTGCATGACTCCAGTATGCAAAAGCAGTTGCGAGATCGCTACCTTGTCGTGGTGCTGGAGGTGGAGCACCTCAAGGACGCCATGAGCTAAACCGTGAAGGGACACCCAAGACGGGAAGGTCATGGCAGAGAGGCCAGGCTAAATATGATCCCTGGGGAAGGTAATGGCAGCCCACCCCAGTATTCTTGCCATGAAAACTAAATGGATCAGTACAACCAGAGATATGTCGGTATACCATCGGAAGACAGGACCCCCAGGTCGGAAGATGGTCAAAATGCTACTGATGCTAGGGAAAGTGGAAGGCGAAAGGAAGAGGGGCCGACCAAGGGCAAGATGGATGGATGATATTCTGGAGGTGACAGACTTGACCTTGGGGGAGCTGGGGGTGGCAACGGCCGACAGAAAGCTCTGGCGTGGGCTGGTCCATGAAGTCACAAAGAGTCGGAAACGACTGAACGAATAAACAACAACCTGGCAATGGCATATCTTCTGGACACAGTTCACTGCTTTGCACTGTTAATCCTGAAGGTGCCTTCAGGTTCTGGTTCTGATGGCTTTGGTTCTTTGTGCTCCTTTTTAAAGGGTCCGGAGGCCTTTTCCCTTTATGGGGTTTCTCCGAAGGGAGGGTTGAAGTCTTTCAAGTGGAGCAGCAAGAGGACTTTGTGGCCAGTGATAAGTCTCTGACTTGGCAAGGCCTCCTTTCCATTCTTCTTCCAGTGCCACGCCCTTGATTGCACATCTGTTAATGGAACACTGGTTCTTGGTGGGGCGCCTTGATCTCTTTGCCAGCATTGTAACTGTTCTTTTGCTTGGAGAGAAATTTTAAATAATCTCAATCATTTTTCTTAACTACATCATGGCCATTATTCCTGTGCTTGCATACTGGTCATCCTCTTTAATTCTGAATAATCGGAACCCCATCATTTATGCAACCAACCTTTGCTTATCATTAGAAAAACATCTGATCCACTGCACCACCTTCCTGTTTGTATGCATTCCACTTAACTGAGAAGCCACAACCCACTGTGTGTCTATAGGGCAGCTATCACCAGCCTGGTGCCCTTCAGATGTGTTGGACTCCAATGCTTAGCATCCTCTGCTGCCTTGGGCAATGCTGGGAACTGTAGTCCAACACCTCCGGAGAGAACCAGGTTGACCAAGGTAAGGGGATGAGGTCATTTATTTGTGAGCCAAAGGCCATTAACACAATGTATAAGACAAGCCACCTAGGGCCCTCCAGATGGTTTGGACTACAGCTCCCATCAGCCCTAGTTCTAGTCCAGCACATCTGGAGGATTCCAGCTCTGTCTTTCCTCATCAGGGACAGCTTGTTGAGGAGGCATGATCACACTATTATTCTTATCAATGTCACATGCATAGGGTCACTCTGTAGAGTCTCAGCTATGAGCAGGACACTTGAAGTTTGCTTCTCCCATGAACACACCGGGTTCATGGGAGCTATGAGGAGGACACTTGAAGTTTGCTTTTCTCTCTCTCTCTCTCTCTCTCTCTCTCTCTCTCTCTCTCTCTCTCATATCACTCTCCCCACAATCTGCAATATGGCCTGGGCATTGATAGTACTGACCTGCCTCACGCCGTTGTTGTAAGGCTTGCAACAAGCAATGTATGTGAACACTCGACAGTGGTCTAGAAATGCCAGATATGGTAGTCTTTCAATTACCCCTAAAAGCAATTCGTTTTACCTCTTGGGCTCCCTTTCTGCCACCGAAAGGAGTTATTTTTTAAAACAAATGGGGCTGTTCTTAGAATTCGGACAATCTTGAGCAATGCCGTTCCTTTCTCCCCCATACTCCCATCGGAAATCTCGCTGAATGTGTTATATCCTAGGCTGGTTCTCTTTGATTCATTGGCAAGGAATTATTTTTGTGAATATTTCGCGGGAGGAGCAAGCAATCGCCCGGGACGTTCCGAGCATCCTTAACCGTGGTTCCAAACATGTCGGGGAGGGGGGGGCGTTGCTGGAACTCGACGTCTCCACAGCTTTGCTTTTAACAATTTGGACAGCTCAGCATGCTAAAACAGATTTACGTGACGTTTTTCTTCCTCCTTTGTTTCTTCCAGCTACTTTTCACGATGTCGACGGTCCACGAGATCCTGTCGAAGCTCACCCTCGAGGGAGATGTAAGTATTGCTCACTTCAGTTCAGACTGCGGCTTCAGTTCAGACAACACCTGCTTGCAATGTAATTATTGGGAAACCCGCCTTTGGAAGGGCATTCCGCCCTGCCCCCTGCCCCCGCCCCCGTAATTATTTTGTGGGTGTAACCCCCTCCCCCAGGTCAGTACCAGGCATTCCTGGAGAAGGTGGCTTTAGCACATGGGTAACTTGATGCACGGGTCCAGTCAGAGGAATCCAAGCATCCACCCACAGAGGGCTGGTCACCACATCTCTCCAGGAATCTCTGCTCTGGACTATTTGGGGAGGGAACACATAGCTCAGTAGCTGCACGACACCTGCAAAAAGCCCTGGGTTCAAGCATAGGCAAGGCCAGCTACAGATAGGTTGGGTTGCAGGTGATGCAACTGGCCTTGATGGGGGTTGCAGACACACCAGCATGGCACCAGGCTGGAGAAGGTAGATCAGGCCTCAAATTGTCCACTCTCCCTGGCAGTAGCTCCTCAGCAGAGACGTCTCTCTCTTGTGTCAGCCGGGATCACCAGATCCTCTGGTGATCACAATACCTGACGGAACGCCTCTCCCGACGTGAATATACCCGGTCACTACGTTCAACATCTAAGATCCTCCTCCGGGTGCCTACTCCGAGAGAGACTCCGAGAGAGGCTCCGAGTGTGGCAACGAGGGATAGGGCCTTTTCGGTGGTGGCCCCCAGACTGTGGAACAATCTCCCTGACGAGGCTCGCCTGGCGCCAACGCTGCTATCTTTCCAGCGCCAGGTTAAGACTTTCCTCTTTGCCCAGGCATATGGTGGCACATCTTAATCACCCACATGTTTAGTTTTTTAATGGTTTTTAATGCTTTATGTGTGTATGTTCTGTATTTTAGAATTTTTAATTTTGTATACGTGTTTTTATCTCAATTTTAGAATTTCTGTAAACCGCCCAGAGAGCTCTGGCTATGGGGGTGGTATATAAGTGCAATAAATAAATAAATAAATAAATAAATAAATGGAGACATCGAGGGTTGGACCTGAGACCAGCGGAGGCTGGTGACTCTGGTGTCAGTGAATCAGCTTTGGGTCTCAGTCAGAACTCTAAAGGAGCAATCCAAAGAACTTCACATGCTTTGCACCTTTAGAGTTCTGATTGATTCTGACTGAAACCCAGAGCAGACTGCCCCACTGATATCGGAGCCGCCAGCAGGCAAAGCAAAGAGTCTATCACTGAGCTATTCCCCCACACACAAAATTTTGTGTTTGATAGTAAAAGAAAATATTTTGTTTTGGGAGCCGTCCGCTTCCCGGTGGGTGCCTTTAACTTTTCCACTCTGGGTTGGTTTTGGCATCGAAAACAAGCCGATCCTTCTGGAAAAAATGTCTGTGCTGAGCAGGGGGTGGCAGAAGGCCAGGTTCTCCCTTGGCCGAGAGAGGTGGGGCTATGGAAAAGGTGGTGGTTTGATAGCTGCGGGGCGGGGGCAGGGGATTACATGGAAAAATCCCCACATGTGTTTATGCCTCCCACCTGGAGGGCCTCCTCACAGCCACACTTGAATAACCTGCCTAGCAAGCCCGACTGGAGATGCGGGGTTGAAAGTCTCCATTTTATCTTGCCTGTTTGGCTGCCTTCCTGAATATCAGCCCTTTTCAATGTTGAGATCCCACACTAGACACAAAAGCTTTGATTCTCTACTGGAGAAGAGTGCCGTCTGCAGGTTCTGGGGTGGGGGGGCTTTGGCAAGACACCTTCCATGGGCCCCCTCCCGCAGGGAATCTGCTTTATTATTATTCTGTGGAATGACCTGCTGGAGGAGACTCGTCAGCTTGACGGCCGTTTAGCATTCAAGAAAGCTATCAAGACTGATCTCTTCCGGCAGGCCTATCCAGTGGAATTTTAGGATATTTTTAGTATGTTTTTAGGATGCTTTTAGGATGTTTTTAAACAGTGTATACTTTTAATCAGTATTTTATGTATTTTATGCTTGTTGTTCCCTGCCTCGATCCTATCGGAGAGGCGGGTAAGAAATAAATTATTATTATTATTATTGCCACGGCTGCTTTTGTCACCAGCCACTCGTGCTCAGCATTGCTACCACTTCGTTGCCGTTGTCACCAGCTCTGTCCTGTTTCTTTCCCCCCTCCCTGCTCTCCCCCCAGCACGCTCTCCCCCCAAGCGCCTACGCCACAGTCAAGGCGTACGGGAACTTCGATGCCGATCGGGACGCTGCGGCCCTCGAAACAGCCATCAAGACCAAAGGTGAGCTGGTGGCGAGGGAAAGCCCATCCGTTCAACGTGGGTGACCGCCATTTCCCCTGGCTGGGAGCAGAAACTCAGTGTTGGACAGGGACATCTGCGTGCTCATCCTGCAGGGCTGCTGTTGTTACGTTCTCAGGTTGGATGCAAATGCATTTCATTCCCCAGATCACAGCGGACGCCTGTAGCTCTGATGTCAGTGGGGCGGCAAAGCACCTTGAATTGCTCCTTTAGAATTCTGACTGAGACCCGGAGCAGATTCCCTGCCCCACTGATGTCGGAGACACTGGCCTGCACTGCCAGTTAGGTCATCAGCGGCTGAAAAATGGGGTGAAGCCACACTTCCGGTAGATCCGAGGACATCTGGGATGCAGCCAGCATGCCCTCGTGGTCAACCTCCCCACGTTCTGGGATGTAGCTTTTACGCTGGAGCTGAAAGGGGGCGTGTGATTCTGGCCTTGTCATTTTGTGAATTCCGTTCTTACCGTTCCACCTCTTGGGCGAGGGTTTTGCTGAAACGGAAGCAGGGCTCACGGGGAGGCATGGGGAGGAGGCGGCGCCTACAAAACTGGCTGTTCTTCCCATTGCATGTCAGAAAGAGGTGAGAAACGAGAATTTGCCCAAGTGCATTCCAGTGGAGAGGAACTGGAGGTGTTGCCGTGAGCCCAGAACAGCCCGATACAGATGTAGTCGGACGTTTTAAGGGTGGTGGTGAGAATCTGTCACATGTCTGTTGATGTTCCTGGGAATAGAAGCCGGGAGGAAAGCAGCTCTTGGCACAATCACCAGCCTGGCATGATTTGAGAACCACTCCTTGAAATGTATTAAAAACAAATAAACGATGCACTTGATCAAGAGTTGTCAACAAGAAGGTGCTCCTTCTCTATTTATCAGGACTTTCTCTATCCCAGCATCTATCAAGTGTATCATTTGGCATCCTAAGACACTGTGAATTCCATTTTTAAAAGAGCATGCATGTTTCTGGCCCTCATTATTTAGAACGTAAGAAGAGCATGCTGGATCAGACCAAGGTGGCCAACCAGCTATTCACCTGGAACCCACAAGCAGGACATGGTGCAACAGCACCTTCCCACCCAGGTTCCCCAGCAACTGGGGTATATAGGCTTTCTGCCCCTGATAGCGGAGGTAGCACACAACCATCAGGACCAGTAGCCATTGATAGCCTTTGCCTCCAGGAATTTATCCACCCCCCTTTGAAAGCCATCCAAATTGCTGGCCATCACTACATCTTGTGGTAGCAAATTCCACAGTTTAACTCTGGACTGTGTGAAGAAGGACTTCCTTTTATCTGTCCTGAATCTCCCATCACTCCACTTCAGGGTTGACCCCATTGGGTTCTAGTGTTATGACAGAGGGAGAAAAATGTCTGAGACTCGGAGCGGATGCCTAATTTTGTACACCTCAATCAGGTCTCCCCTCAGCCTCCTTTTCTCCAAGCTAAACAATCCCAGCTGTTGTAACCTTCCCTTCTAGGGGAATCGCTTCTGCCCCTTAATCATTTTTGTTGCCCTTTTCTGCACTTTTTTTCAGTTCTACAATATCATTTTTTAAAGTATGTTGTGGAGAGAGAGAGAGAGAGAGAGAGAGAAGGTCTCCTGACCCCAACAGCTGTATAACTCTAAACTTCATGTTTTCCTTAATCTCCCCCGAACTGTTTCTCCAGGCTTACTGTTGTAGTTGAGTGGAAAGAGAATAAAATATGCAAGCCTGCATAATTTGTATAATTAGAATGCAGATTATGTTGGTTTGCAGATAGGGCCTGCACGGGTAATGGATGCCATTGATTTTCCGTGCTAGATGTCTGACTTGAAATCTCTCCCACAGGACCCTTTTGATATAAAATAAATAAATAAATCTCTCCCACCCCCAATACCTTCTTTGGGAAAAAGCCAATCCTTGAACCACAAAAGGTGACGCAGTATTTAGTTCTGTTCCCTCCCACTGGCAGTTTTCACCTGTTAGGGCTTTGGGGGATGGCACAGGGGGAAGGGGGGGTGTAGACGTGGGACAAATTCTTTAAATGTAATCTCTGCCCTGGTAATTGTACAACTGATGCCAGTGTCCTAGGAGGCTGTTACAGTTCAGAGTTGTGTTGACTCTCCTCCTTGGGACTTTGCAGCCAAGTTGCCAAGTTCCGGAGGTTGCGTGGTCATTCTTGCCTCATCCCTAAGACTGAGTTACTGGCTATCAGAGCTTTCACCTACAGTAGGCCGGTATATATATTTAGATGTGTATTTTGGTTCCACCCACCACTGGAATGCAGCTCCAAAGAGCTTCTCCAGAAATGAATTTGGACCCTGGTTTGAAAGGGACCTCGTGAGACCATGTAGAAACAAAACCTATTATCTTGGGAGGGAGGGAGGGAGGAGGAGGAGAGGAGGAGGAGAAGAAGAAGAATAAATATCTGTCTGCCAAGAGGCAATAAAAGCATCTAGACAGACTGGTGCTCTCTCGATGGATTGGAGCGTTGCAACAGGAGGATTAAAAGCCGCACAGCACTGAGGCTCCTTCCCATGAGGGAGCGAAGCAGAAGAATGCTGAGCTCTGGTCTTAATTGAACAGCTCACGGCCCCACCCGTCTCTCGGCAGCAATGAGTCAGCATATCTCCTTACCCTGAAATGCAAACGGAGCTCCCCACCCACCCACCCTCCCCATGAAATGCCTGTGCAATGAACATGGCCTTGTCTCTTTTTATCTTGGCCGACATTGGGAACAGAAGAGCTCCACATTCTCCTACGCGGCTTACGGATTTTTCCAACCTCCCCCCACCCTGCCCCCCATTCTATACCCTTCTTCCAGCTGGAAGCTGTTCCAAAGCCACTTGCTGGATCTTCTCTCTCTCCCTCCCTCCCTCTCTGTCTTTCTCTCTCTCCATTTGTAACCTTGGATGCTCTTAAGCAGAGCTGAAATGGGCAAATTGCCCTTGGCGGCGGAATGTCCCGAGTCCTGTGAATGAATGAGAAGTTTGCCCTCTGTGCGAGGGCAGGGCTTTTCCGCACATGGACACACTTGCCTGATTGCTCTGCACGAGGTGCCTGGCAGACGCATTGCATTTGATCTAATGCAGACGCTCGAACTGTGGCGTCAATTGCACGAACCTCCCTGTACACTACGCTCAACATCTAAGGTTCTCCTCTGGGTGCCTACCCCGAGGGAAGCTCAGAGGATGGCAACCAGGGAGAGGGCCTTCTCAGTGGTGGCCCTCCAGTTATGATCTCCCCAATGAGGCTCGCCTGGTGCCAACTTTGTTCTCTTTTCAGCACCAGGTCAAGACTTTTCTCTTCTCCAAGGCATTTAACAGCATATGCTGAGTTTTTTAACTGACCCCAGAATAGCTGTTTTTAAATGGATATTGTATGTTATTGTTTGTTATTGTTTGTATTTTTTGCTTTTTATGGTTTTAAATTTGGTATATTTCTTTTTAATGTCACTGTTTTTAACTTTTGTCAACCACCCAGAGAGCTTCAGCTATGGGGTGGTATATAAATAATAATAATAATAATAATAATAATAATAATAATAATGGCTTGTTCATGGATGTGCATCCAGAGCTGACATAGTGCAGTGGCAAAGAGATGGAGCTATGAATTAGGAAGGCCCTGGTTGGAATCTCACATGTCCCATGAACCCCTGAGGCAAGCCACCCTCTCTCGGCCTCCATCTCCCACGTCTTCACATTTCCTCTTCCCTCCCTAAACCTTTCCATTTTGTGCCCTGTCTTTGCAGTGGCTCCAGAAAGCTGTGCTGGACAATTTCACTACTAATTACAGGTCACTACTTGAAATGACAACAATGGAGTGATTTATTTATTTAATTTCATTCTATACCACCCCATAGCCCGAGCCCTTTGGGTGGTTTGCAAAGATTAAAACCACAAGGTACAGCATAAAATCTTAAAATATGGAAGCTTAAAACCACTTTATAAAAGTACAATCGGAATAAAACCGAGCAGCAATGCAGAGATTTAAAAATACAGATTTAAAACAGCAGAGCTGAAAGGGTAGGATGCTAAAATGCTAGAATGTCTGGGAAAGCAAAAAGGTCTTCACCCAGTGCCGAAAGGAGTACAATGTAGGTGCCAAGCGAACCTCCTTAGGGAGCTCATTCCACAGCCGGGGTGCCACAACAGAGAAGGGCCCCCTCCTGGTAGTCACCCGCCTCACTTCCTTTGGCAGGGGCTCATTGAGAAGGACCCCTGAAGATGAAGCCTGCATGTGGGAATCCAACATCCGGTAGGGCAGGAAAACTCTCTCCTGCAGAGCAGTTGCTGCCAGTCAGTGTCGACAATACTGGGTCCGACTTGGTATATAAGGCAGCTTCCTTTGTAACCACATTTCCACCATTTGGGCTCCTGTGCCTAATTCCCAGGGCCGGTGCCAGGCTTTTTTGTGCCCTAGGCAAGGTGAGCTGCTTTCACCCCCACGCCCACTGTATCCCCCCCCCCCAGGTAGGCAGAGACAGGTTACCTGTCCCTCTCCTGAAGTCCTCCTGGCTTGGCGGGACGCTGCGGTGGGGTGGGCGGGCAGCTCCAGTTCCATCCGTTTGCCGCCGCCCCCCCCCCCAGCGTCCCGGCTTGTCTTTGGCTGGGAGCCCCCAGCCGAAACCAAGCCAGGAAGCTGGGGGAGGGCAGTCAGACGGCTCCATGTTCTGACTTTCGGCGTGCGCCGGAAGTCAGAACGTGGAGCCGTTCCTTCCCTCCCCCCAGCGGTCCCGGCTTGGGAACATGGAGCTCTGGGCACATGGAGCAGCTCTGGGAGTGGGAGGGCAACTTCCAGGGGCGCTAAACTTGGCACTCTAGGTGGCCGCCTAACTGGCCTCTATGGAAGTGCTGGGCCTGCTAATTCCCATCGCCAACCTCAAAGACTGTGAGTGATTCATCTCCCATACAATGACGCATATTCTGCCATTTGCTGGAAATATCCCTACAACCCCAAAGCCGATCCCATGAGCATTCTGTGGTCACGGCCGTTGCTGACACTACTTCTCCTCTGTGGGCTGCAAGCCTAAAACCCAACACCAGGAAATACCAGCTAATCAGCAAAAGGTTGACCTGACATTTTTCTGGTGCCTGAAGCAGCGTTCTTCCCTCTTCGCCAATTAATGTTTGGCACAGATCGCCTGAGAAGTTGTCTTGGACAAGACCCGTTGCAAGAAACAGCAGCTGTGCAAAAAGATGATCATGGTCTTCTCGTCGAGTTCAGGGACTATTGGGCTTTTATTTTTTTTATATAAAAATGGAAATAGGGTTGTCATTTGTTTTGTATTTTTATGAATTGTTGTAAGCCGCCCAGAGAGCTTCAGCCATGGGGCAGAATAGAAAATAAAGAAATAAAGAAATAATTTAGGTAATGCAGGGAGACCAGGCTTCCTGGTAGATAGCTTGATCTCCCTCCTTGCCTTGCTTCCATGTTAAGGCTACCTCTGTACCAAGGATGTGCCTTTCTGTAGTGACCGCAGTGTGTTAGGTGATGTACAGAGAGTAGACCTTGGACAGTTTCCACCCAAACGTCTCAGGCTAGTCCTGAACAGGTGGGATTCGAAAGCTGAATTACTGAATCAGTGGCAAGGTTTCAACAATTCCTGCTCTAAGGGTTGCCGGTTGTCAAGTGCACAAAGCGCTTAACATGTTGCATATTTGTGCATTATTGTTGCTGGAACTTGGATTCTGTTTTTCTTTTGAAAGCATAAAGAGTTTGGCTGCTATTTTCAAAAACCCAGCTGAGTGCGGACTCCTTTTTCAAATATTTGTGTGGATGCAGCTGCGGACACCGGAATCAAATTGTCAATGACTCATTGTCCCTTCCCTCTCTGTCTCTCCGCAGGTGTGGATGAGGTCACCATCGTCAACATTTTGACAAACCGCAGCAATGAACAGCGACAGGACATCGCCTTTGCCTACCAGAGGAGGACAAAAAAGGTACGGAAGGAGTCCCAAATCTACCCTACATGGCAGCCTTCCCCATTCCGGCACCCTACAGAATGTCTGTGGACTACAACTCCCATCAGTCCTAGCCAGCCTGATTGGGGATGATGGGAGTTGCAACCCAGCACTTCCAGAGAGGGCCAGGTTGAGGAAGATCTGCACTATACTGTATCAGATCTCGGGACTGACATAACAGAGAGAGAAAGAGAGAAGTGGGGAGAATCTCTGCATAAAAAATGGAATCGCTTCCCATTTAGTTCAGGAACATCGTGTGTCCGTTATGCAGAGAATTGCATGAGAGCTGAATAAAAGTCTGCTCTTCCAGTTCAATTATTGCCAAGCATTCGCTTGTCAGGGAGATCTGGGATGCCTGCTGATGGATAAAGAGAAGCCCATCAAATATGAATAGCTGTCTATAAAGGGCTGAGGAGATGACAGAGAAGCCAGCACAGGGAGAATCAAAAGGCTTGCATGAGTTTGGTTTTTAATTTTCTTTTCTGTAATTGAAGTTATATGCCTATATGGAAGGTCTCCATAGGCTTCAGTAAAGGTAGCTTGCCCTATCTGGGTCCTCTCCAGATGTGTCGGAGGGCACCTCCCAGCAATCCTGGCCAGCATGTTGTCCAGGATTGACGGGAGATGCCCTCTGACACATTTGGAGAGGACCCGGTCGGGGCAGGCTGAGTTTAAAGCATTTGACGGGACAGGACAGTCTCTTCTTACCGATTTTATCAGACCACATCAACAGATGTGATTATTGTTTCAGCTTTCACGGTTGTTACCGATCTGTGCTTTTCCCACACGGCTTTCCCTCGGCTGGGATAAAACCTCCAATTCAGACAGGGTGTTTCGGTGGGGAAGGATTTGGAGAAACAATGGAGACCATGCAAACAGTTGACCCATCCAATTCCACTCTGGAAAAACATGAGTCAGTGGGAAAGGAACAGGAAACAGACACACAAGCTGACTTTTCCTTGGATGAGTTCCCTTGAGGAAGGAATGATTTCCAGTGGGTCTGTTTTGGGGGAGACGTTGCAAATTGTCAATTCAAGTCATTTAAGGATAAAGACAAGAGCCCTGAGTACTTCTAAGACAGGGAGTATCAAAACCACCCCTTTGAATCGTGTGTTAGTTCCCTGTGCAGGTTGAGCTTTATAGTGTAAACTAGGTTGGCAGCTTGCTCGTCCATAAATGAATCCATTTCTCTGAACCCAACAAACACGGGAACACGTGCACTTCTATTGGTAATTAAATTGTTTTTATTTTTTTAAAGTTGCCCATAAGAGTCTCTGGGATCAGACCCAATGTCTAGTCCACCATCCTGTTTTCAACAGTGGCCTTCCAAATGCCACCGAGAAGCTACCAAGTAGACCATGAAGGCACCGGCCTGTCCTAAGCGCATGGCTGGAACAAGGAATCTAGGTTCCCAATGCATGGGACTTGCGTTGTTTCAGCACTGGCTAGACTGGAACTGAAGATTTGGCATGTCTGAGCACCAAATTAGCAGAAGCCCTACTCATGAGGAGGCCTTTACTCATGAGGAGGCCTTTACTCTTGAGGAGTCTTTTTCTGAAAGTAGATACTCCTTTGCCTATCCATGGCCCTAGCTTGTACCCTTATGCACTGGCATCCCCAGGGGCTGGGTGGTGTCTCAGGAAGAGAGTGGTCCATCTCTCTCATGGGAACATCTGAAGCCATCTCTCCCAGGGGCTAACAGAATTAAAGACCAAACCACCTGAGAGGGGCAAAAGGTCTGGAGATCAGCAACAAGTCCTAAACAGTTGGTCTCTTCCCTCTCTCTTTAGGAACTTCCCGCGGCTCTGAAGTCTGCTCTGTCTGGCCACCTGGAAACAGTTATCCTGGGCCTGCTGAAGACCCCAGCCCAGTATGATGCTTCTGAGCTGAAAGGGGCCATGAAGGTAAGTGAAAGCAAGGGCCCAAAAAGGGTGTCTCCTGTGTCCAGCCCCATTGCTCGAAAGGAACATTTCCCCAATACCTCGGGTCTCACATGTTGGTTCTAGCCTCCTGCCCTGAGCCAGGGAAGCTCCATGTGTTTCAGCTCTTGAACTGAACCCACATAATCCAGATTGGTGAGCAGGATTTCGAGAAAACCTCCTCAACCTGGTGCCTACCAGAAATAACAACAACAACAACAACAACAACAACAACTATTATTATTATTATTATTATTATTATTATTATTATTATTATTATTATATTTCTTACCCGCCTCTCCATTTTGATCAATGCGGGGAACAACAGTAAACAGTAAAATACATAAAACTGAATTAAAACGTAATATACTTTGTTAAAACTTCCTAAAAATCATTCTAAAATCATTCTAAAAACATCTTAAAATTCCACTGGGTAGGCCTGCTGGAAGAGATCAGTCTTGATAGTTTTCTTGAATGCTAGTAGACTGTTAAGTTGACGAGTCTCCTCCGGAGTTGCAATTTCTATCAACTCCTGCCAGCAGAGGCCAAGCACCGCCTTTTCCAGTGTGCCCGCCAGATGTTTTGGACTTCAACTCCAGTGAGCCACAGCCAGCATGGCCAGTGGTGAGGGATGATGGGAGTTGTAGTCCAAAACAACTGGAGGTCAACCCACTGGGGAAAGGCTGGTCTAGAGAGTCATCCAGTTTCCTTCCTTATCCTGAAACTAACCCAAGGTGCCAATTACAGTTCTGCTTAGGTTATGTCTCCACAGGACTCCCCTTGCAGGGGCTGCCAGTGTCTGTGGACGTTGGCTGCCCCTTGTCCATTCTTCTTTCAGCCCTACATTCTTGGTTTGCACCCCAGCTCCCAGTAACCCTCCACACTACAGATGTGTGTCCACTACTTCTCTTCCCGCACAGCTGCCAATGCTCCAGAACACAGCTGGGTCCAGGGCTGCCAGTCAGTGGAAGCTGAAAAGGGGTCTGTTTTTGTTGCTGTTGAAATAAAATGAGTGAAAGAGAACAAACCCCTTGCTTCCCTGCCACCACTCAGCAGCCCACCGCACCTGGAAACCTTTTTTTTAAAAAATAATAATAATAAAAAAATCAAGCACCCCAGCCCAATCCAAAACTCAAGCTGGAATTTCCCTCCTGACGACTTTGGGCTCAGCACTAGGCGGTAAACAATTCCAGAGCATCGTGCGGTAGTGTAAAAATTGATGGTTGCTTTTCAGCTTGTGATATGTTTCTGTTCTGACTCAGAATGCTGAAGGTTACCTGTAGGGCTGTGCACAGTCCCCCCAAACTGCTCCATGGCCCAATCTGCAACTTTCAGATTGGGCTGATCTGCTTCGGGCCAATCCGCCCCGCAGAGCGAGATCCAGAGGGGCAGATCGACATTTTGCCCCCCTTCCCTACTTACTTGCCTCTGCAGCAGGTGGTGGAGGCAGGTAAGTGTGGAAGGGGGGCCAAAATGGGGGCCGAATAAGCCTCCCTCCCCCCTGCCCCCTTACCTGGCTCTGCCGCCGTCGCCAGGTGAGCCCACCTCCTTCCCCTTACCAGCATTCGGAGCTCCGGATGGAGGCGAACCGCTTTGCCCCGATCCGCAGCTCCCTTGACCTGATCCGGATCCGCCTTTGGCGGAAGCGGATCGGGTCACTCCTTTCCCGCTTCTACAACCTGAAACGGAGCGGAGCACAGCCCTAGTTACCTGCTCTTCAGCCTTGCAATGGAAAAGGGTGCTTTGCTTTTTATGTTGCTAAACTTTATTTACGCTCCAGGATGGGTGGAATAATGTAATCATCACCTCTTGCAGCTTCTTTCTACTTTGTCCAATGCTGCCCTCTACTGGCTTAGAACTGGACTAGCTCCAAATGATGTGTAAGCTGTTATGAAATGGTCCCCCCTCCCTATTTTCTGGGGGTTTATTACATAGATCTTCAGTTGTAGGGGGGGGGGGATGCCAGCAACATGGTGTTCCTGCAGCAGTGTCTCAAACCTTTGTTCAAATGTTCATAAGCCTGTTTCAGACACATGGCAGGACAACCAGGGATGCTCAATCTCTCAGAAATTCTCCGAATGTCACTTCAAAGCTTGATTCAGCTTGCTCCTGTTCCCATTTGCAACCTGTTTTTTCTGGTTTATTCGAATGGGGGAAAGTGCACATTTCAAATGGGGACAGGGTGCGTTTTTCACCCCCACTGATTCAACTGTGAAAATGCGAATTTTTAAAAGAGTCAGTTTTTAAAAGGTATACCCTTTAAAACAATGCACACTTAAACATTCACACTTTAAATTGTGCTCTTTCATGTGCGTATTTTTTTTATAAATGCACATGTTTAATTGTGCATCTTCTGCAAATGCATGCACAGGTTTGGGAATTTACAAATCTTTTCAGAGAACAAGGGTTTCTGTTCATGCTCAGGGGTTGCAAATGGAACATTTTTCGAGTGACTTCCAAACATAAATGAAATTCTTGCTCATCCTTGGGCTAATTGCCATGATTGCATGATGGAAGGGCAAAAGGACACTTCTGTCCTGCACCAGGGTTCCTAGACTGAGCGGGCGAGTTGGACTCGATGGCTTAATTAGCCCCTTCCAATTCTACACTTCTCTGTAAATGTAGAAGGTGAGGACGCTACAGAAATCGGAGTCAGGAACTTGGAAACCGGAAAGGCTGAGGGGATGGAGGAGGAAGGTGACACCCCTGTGTTATCCTCAAAACAACCTTGTGAAGTGGGTTTAGGCTGAGAGGTTGTGACTGGCCTAAAGTCACCCAGTAATCTCCAGAGCTGAGAAGGGTCTTGAACACAGGCCTCCTCAGTCATAATCTGACTCTTTAGCTACCACATCACCATACTGGCCTTCTCTTTGTAAAAGGACCTCCTAGTACTGGGGCGAACATACACCGAGAACTGGAGGGGACGGGACACGCACCGAGAAACTGGTGCTTCCGTGGTGTCAAGGAGCTGCCACGCCACCGTTGTAGAAATGTTTGCATGTCTCTACAGGCTGGACAGCAGGCGTCCTTTATTTATACAGCTCATTCAACATCAGTGACACTTTGATGTAAGCATGGACACAGATCTCTTCCCCCATGGAGCTTACAGTCTAGATTTTGATAGCTGGGGAGATGACAAAATCCTGCATGTTGAAAACCATTTTGTCAGGGAAAAGGTTAGACAGGAATTCTTCCCGTTGATATCTAGTTTTCTATGAGCGGGAGACGGACAGACAGGCAGTGTCAAGAGTCGGCACGGTTGGGCGGCTGTCGAGGGCCCGCTAACAAGGGCTCTTTAGAATTTCTCCTTCTCCTCACCGTTGCAGTGCGCTTGTTCACCTGCCTCTCACCCTGGCCAAGACAACGGTGGTGGTGGGAAGGAGGAAGAGCAGTTTCCACGGACAACTTGCTTCCAGGCTCTCTGCATGCTGTGTTTCTCAGAAAGCTCCTGCTTTCAATGGGAGACAAATGACCAGGCTTGCTAGGTAATCCACAAAGCTTTTATTAAACAGCAAACATCTCTTCTACCTGAAGAGAGTCTAATCTCTTGGAAACTTCCCCCTAGGCAAAACTATGCAAATTAAGCGAGACAATTGTCCGACCAAGGAGAACAGGAAGCCCCTTCCCAAAAGCCCATAATTTCAGAGAGCCTGGTGTGGAGGCAGGTTCTGGCGCAATCCTAGTCGGACTGACTTTCTCACACCTTCCTTCCGCCCTATGTGTTTTAGCTTCCAGCGGACCCTAGCGTCAGCTAGCTTGTCGGGGCATTCTGCTCCGGAAGAAAGTTCACTTCCCACTGAGTGTGTAGGATTTGGCCTTGAGGAGATAAGGTCTGGAGAGGGCTGACTCCCCGCTGGGGTATCACCTATGAGAGCTTCCTCCGCCACTGGTACAGGCTGTCTACTGTCTGGCGCCACTTCCTCTAGGTCCGAATCTGATTCTGATTGATTACCTGAAACACCTTCTCCCAAAACAGGGGCAGTAGGGTTAGCCATGACACTGCCTGTCAAGCAAGCAAGGAAGAGGAAGAGCAGCTGGGGACCATGGTGGTAAAAAGGTAGACTCCCTGAAAAAGGGTGACTTGGCTGGCTGGGTGGAAGGGCAGACAGGCAGACCAGTAGGGAACACTCAGTCCTGGAAGCGGTTTTAGCGCATGCCAAAACTATTTGCCTATAAAACCTTTTAGAGACTGGGAAACACACTGGCGAAAAGTCAAGGCAAAGGCACCTTCTCCATGTCCCGCTCTGATCATTTGTGGACAGTACTCCATGTAAACCCTTCTGCCCTCTATCAGGGTTAGTTTCAAAGAGGTTTGTGGTTCCTGTCTCCAGCAGCGAAGCTGTTCCTCACCCTCCCTTGACGGGAGCACGTTTAAAACCTTGATACTGGTGAAAAGCATCTTTTATTTTCCTTCCGTTGCTCTATGGCTCCCCGGAGTTGCGCTGTAATGCAAAAACAAGGAAATTACATGACTTTCTTGGTTGAAGGCAACTTCATTTATCAATTATGTATCTAATTCTAAAGCCAAAGGTTGCATTTTTCTTTTCTTCTTCTTCTCTTTTTTAAGAGACACATAAAATAAGTCTTGTTAATTATGTTCTTTTCCTAAAAGTGTTCTAGCACCCCGTCAGCCAAAACCGCTTTATAAATGATTCCGGGTGGAACTGAAACTGAACTGAAATTAACCATCCATTTTTCAGCCCTTTGGCAGGAATCATTTTGATTGAACTATGCCAGGGAAGTTCATCTGAGTTCCCAAAGAGTTTAATTAACACCTGACACCTTTTCATGTGGATTAGTAATTTTCTTATTGTATTAACAGCTTCATAATTGATTTACACTTTACACCCAGTTAATTCAACTTTTAGTTCAAAGCTGTACTTCGGTATTCAGTTTTATATGTTCACTGTTCAGGGAAAACAAGCGACAGATGGACCTGCTGATTAAATCTTGACTTTGATCATAAGAAGCCAGACTTTGAAATACATATTTTATACTATATGTCCCTTGAACTCATCCACCTTGTTCAGAATGTATGAAATCTGAATATTAGTCTGTCGTGCAAAATATATTTTTGTTCTTCAGAATCAAGAGGGATAAAAAAAACACCTGCCTATTTTTTAAAGGTCTGCGTAGTATCGATGCCTCCTTTTTTGAAAAAACACCTTCCTGATGCAGTATGTGCATTGCACATGTTACAGAGTAAAATAGTTAATGTTCGTTTCAGCTGTCCTTTCCAAAGAGATGGTTTAAAAGCAGAGGCCCAATTTGGGTTTATATCTGGATATAATTGAAACCAGGACTCTCTAGTGCTCTGCTCCAGAACCCATTTTCAGTATGAGACCTTAGCCCCAGAACATATGAGGTAGCATTTACATCAGTCTTTCTTGGAAAGTACCACGATAATGATCAGGGGTCTGGAAACGAAGACCTATGAGGAGAGACTGAAAGAACTGGGCATGTTTAGCCTGGAGAAGAGAAGGCTGAGGGGAGACAGGATAGCACTCTTCAAGTACTTGAAAGGTTGTCCCACAGAGGAGGGCCAGGATCTCTTCTTGATCCTCCCAGAGTGCAGGACACGGAATAACGGGCTCAAGTTACAGGAAGCCAGATTCCGGCTGGACATCTGGAAAAACTTCCTGACTGTTAGAGCAGTATGACAATGGAACCAGTGACCTAGGGAGGTTGTGGGCTCTCCCACACTAGAGGCCTTCAAGAGGCAGCTGGACAACCACCTGTCAGGGATGCTTTAGGGTGGATTCCTGCATTGAGCAGGTGGTTGTACTCGATAGCCTTATAGGCTCCTTCCAACTCTACTATTCTATGATTCTTTTCTGGATATCACTCCTTCTCTACCATAGAGATTGTTTTTTTAAAAAAATATATATTTTTATTCCATATATACAAATGTTCATTATACAGTAATCTTTTTTACCACCCAAACTTATAAGCATAATTACTTTCCATTCAGTTTTCATCGTTTATCCCTTTTATCTCGTTCCCTCCCCCCAGCCTGGTACATTTCGCATAGATTGACCCATTTCTTTTTCTGGGATGTTATATCATTTCTGTTTATATCTTCCTTTATTTTATTTTATTTATAGTTATTTTCTAACATTACTTCTTTTCAGGAGTCCCAGAGCGTCCTATAGGCCTCTGCCAGAGTTGTTCTGTTCATTTCTTTCTTCATATATTCTATATACTTTTGCCAATCTTTCTTAAAGTTATAGATTGTTTGTTACTTTTAAAAAAACAAATCCCTTTCTTCCACTATTGGCAGCAAAGGGCCTCTTTTTGGTTGTCCCTTACCTTACGTAGACTCCACTGGGGAAGAGCCTCTGGGGGAACCATTCAGCTGTTTGGCAAACTTCTACGGGAACCTCCCTGTGAAGTGGTATTTAGCTCTCCAGGGCTAGGAGCTCCTCTGTTTTTCAGACCGTGGCCTGTGGCCCAGAAGTGTATTTAGCATGTGCTCTGATGCCTTTACGATTAATCAGTCTCCATAATATGGTTGACGCCATCTTACATTAATGGCTTCACAGTTGTGGGAAATATGCACTCCAGCTTAGCCAAAGTGCTGCACAGAAAAGAGAACCTCTTATGGTGCAATAAAGAGTCATTTATTAAGCCCAACCTATTTCATTCACCAGGGCCATCATAAAACAAAGTCAAACTCTGTCTTCTAAGTGCTGTACTGCTTACTATTACTAACAGAGCACATAGAAAATAGGGTTGCTGTGCTTTTCTGTGCCCCAAGGAAGACTGTAATCGAAACACATTGGGCTGAATAAATTATAATTTAATGCAGCTTAGGTGGTTGTCCTTCCTTTATGGATGGCTTCCCTCATTCCAGCCAGGTCCAAATCTGAGAGATGCATAATAAAAGACTAGAATCTCTCTCTCTCCTTCTCTTTACAAGTAGAACCTAAGGGCCCACCTGTAAAACTTCAGTTTTCGGTTTAAAATCGGGTAGCAATTGCCAGTGAGTACTTCTGCCTTTCAGTAAATTGATTTTTCATTTGCATTTCAGGGCCTAGGAACTGATGAAGACACACTCATTGAGATCATCTGCTCGCGAACAAACCAGGAGCTTGGTGTAATTAACAAAGTCTACAAGGAAAGTAAGTCAACCAGGAAGGATGTCAGGATCGAGATGGAACGGCTCCATGTTCTCCTTTAGATAACGGCTCTCAATCGCTTGAGAATTTACGTGATGATTTCCTGATAGAAGCTTCCAATTATTCCAAGCATTTAGTGATAACTTGGAAGAGTTAAGAAGCACTGTTGTAGTCAGTTGTGCATGACCCAAGCAGTTATTTTACAGGCAAGCAAAAGGAGGCAAAGCGTGCATATGGGAGATATGCAGAAATCTTTAATGAAAGGTATAAGATGTCCAATGCACCTTGTCCAATGCATCTTGGGCAAAAGATCATGATTCGCTGGGATCCATTATATCATAGGGGCCACCTTTAGTTCTCCTAAATGCAGTTTCTTAATTGTGAAGGACATGTATCAGGAAAAGGTCCCTGTGATGACACTGACCTCACCCAGAAGGCCTTGCCTGGCACACCCTTCTCAAGCCAAGCGCCACCTCTTGAAAAGCCCGAGGAAAGGGTAAAAACAACACAACCTTTCCCCTCTATGTGAGGGAACAAGGTAAAGGGTTTTGGGAAATAGGTTCTATTGTTGAGATACTGAACTGCAGGTGTATTGTTAGAGGTTTTTACACTGTGTAATATAGCAGGTAATAAATCCGAGCTGACGCGTGGTTTGTGGTGACAGAACACAAAGTAAAGTTTATGGAAATTGAACAGATCTTTGGTATTTCAATTTGGATCAATCCTGCTTATTTTTATGCTTAAAACAACAACCCCAAGTCCCTTAAAATCCTATCTCTTCTCACTCCTCACACACCAAACACTCTCATGAAGCACAAGCCAGACTAAAACTCCCAGACTAAAACCAAACCTCAAACTAAACCCCACAATCCCCTCAGGATCTATGAAAACAAGCCTGCATGAGCCTGGATGGTCTCTCATGATTTGATCCTAGTATATTTTAACTAACCACAATTACAACAAACCGTGGTTCCCTGGCTTCAGATGTAATGGGGAGCTGTGATTCCAAAGTGGAAGCAGAAGCTTCCAGCCTCCTCATCTTGTGTGTGAAGCAAAGTATAAGAGTATAAAAATGTAATAAATAAATAAATAAAATAAGTCTGCAGCTAGTGCAGGATTGTTCTTTTAATGACAAACCAGGATTTCTCCTTACATCTGAGCTGGGCTTTTGAATTTAAGAGATTGTAATGAGAAGTTCTGAAAGTTCAATACTGGACCGTTGATCTAAGCCCAAAGGCTTATTCCCTAATTCTCCCCCCCCTTTTTTTTTTAGTGTACAAGACTGAGTTGGAAAAAGACATCATCTCAGACACATCTGGCGATTTCCGCAAACTGATGGTTGCATTGGCCAAGGTAGGAATCTCTTGGTCTGGTTTACTGTTCCTCTGCTTACTTTAACGTTTTTATATAGGGTGGTTGTATTTTAATGGAGAATTGTTATAGTTGTTTCACATTTTGTATCTTTTAATTCTATTGTAAATTGCCTCGAGGCCTTTTTCCCCTTCTTTTTTTCTTTCGAGAACAGCATCTAAGAAATGTTATCAACGGAAGCTAACTTCCTGTGTTAGGTAGCTATTTGTCTCAAGACACGGCTGAAGCCTGCATTTGGAAGGGTCTTTATGAAAATGTTAGATGCTAGTGCTGTTCTTCGCCTTGGCTGCGTCAAAGTCTACGTTCCCCATGAGGGTTAAAGTTGTTCCTCAGCCCATCAGGGCACATCAGAGGGTTCTTGATGTTCTAGATGAATCTCTCCTGAATAAACGCTTGGCCAGCGAACGTTTCATGACAGTGCTTGGGATAGGCCATGACTTTGTGTTTTCTCTTTTTGTTTTAAAAGGGGAGGAGGAGCGAGGACAATTCTGTGGTGAATTATGAGCTGATTGACCAAGATGCTCGGGTAGGTGGCGCTGGTTTGCTCTAGCCAGTCTGCTTTTCTGTTAAAATCTTGTGACTGCCTTTAGAAAAGCTCCATCCCAGGAGACAGCCATCACGCAAGAACAATGGCTTAAGCCGAACGTGCCATCTATATTTAAATTTATGGGTCATTTATAAGAACGTAAGAAGAGCCTTGCTGGACTGGACCACTGCCTTGGGTCCCACAGCAGCCAACTAGGTGTCTCTGGGACATGAAGGCCATAGCTCTGCCCTGCTTTTTGCCCCTGCAGCTGATGCCATGAGATAGACAATCCTCCATAAATGGGTCTAATCCCCCTAAACAAGTGGCCATCGCCGCCTCTTGTGGCAGCAAATTTCACAAGCGTGTGATGCATTTACTGGGAAAGTGATTACTTTTGTTTGTCCCTGAACCTACTACAGTTTTATTACATGACCCTGGGATATGTGTGTGTGTGCGCGCGCATGCATGCATGTGTGTATGTATCAACGTTTTGCCACAGCATGCATAATTATAATGTCTGCACTCCCCTAAACTCACCCCCACAAAAAAAAAATCCTTTATCGCAGAGCTAGAAACCAAGACCTTTTGAAAGTGTGTGAGGCTTTCTATGACTTACCATATGATATCTGGTAGCCTTTCAACAGGTCCGTTTCTATTTGGGTTAGAAACTTGTGGTTCTCCAGATACTGTCTGACTACAACTCCCAGCATCCCAAGCCTTGGTCAATGCTGGCTAGGGCTAGTGAGAGTTGGAGTCCAGCAATATCTGGAGGGCCACACATCCCCCAACCATGGTTTATATCCTGGGTACCGCATCTGGCGACAGGTGTTCATGGTTGAATGAATGGTATTGCTAAGGCCAGGGAGCTGACACACGTCCCCTTTTCATTCCTACTGCAGGATCTGTATGATGCTGGTGTGAAGAGGAAGGGCACAGATGTTCCCAAGTGGATCAACATCATGACCGAAAGGAGTATCCCCCATCTTCAGAAAGGTAATGTGGAACCAAAGCTGGCTCTACTGTGACTTATGGGGTTGGGCCCAGCCACGTCCATGCAAAGCATGTGCTGTACTACTGAGCTAGGAGTTGAAGGTTGGACCCATAGCTCAGTGGCAGAGCACACATTCTACATGCACATCGTCCCCAGTTCAGTCACCAGCATCTCCTGTTAAAAAACCCAGTAGCAGGTGAGGGGAAAGCCTCTGAGCTCTTGACACCTGCTGCCAGTCAGTGCAGAAACTACTGGGTTACATGGAGAAATAGTCTATTCTGGTCCTAGGCAGCTTCATTCATGCACAGTGGTACAAAAGAGGTAAATTTTTTAAAAATGTGGACAAATGTGTATTTTTTTTAAAAAAAACATGTATTTGCAAAACACAAATACAAGAAAGGTGAACATTTCCAAAAAGTGCATGCAAATATTCGTATGGACCAATATATCAGTTACCTAGGGAGTCAGTTACCTAGGGAGGTTGTGGGCTCTCCCACACTAGAGGCATTCAAGAGGCAGCTGGACAACCATCTGTCAGGGATGCTTTAGGGTGGATTCCTGCATTGAGCAGGGGGTTGGACTCGATGGCCTTGTAGGCCCCTTCCAACTCTGCTATTCTATGATTCTATGATTCTATGATATATATATAAATTATAATCTGATGTGGAAAAAATGAGGACCTGACCAAAGCTGAGAGATTTGCCCATCTGTAGTTGCTCCTCAAGAGCTCCTCCTTATTCCGTCAGCCCCAGTGATGAAGAAATGAGGTGGCAAAGGAGTTGGGTACCAATTGTCCAAAGGATCGTTTTCTTTTTGGGCCCTGCAAATTTATGGCAGTGACTACTGAATGTGCGTGTTCTTCTTTAACCTTTACCTTCCATGAAATAATTGCTCTGACCTTCCTTTTCTGTTCCTTCACCTTGGTAGTATTTGATAGGTACAAGAGCTACAGCCCGTATGATATGTTGGAAAGCATCAAGAAGGAAGTGAAAGGAGACCTGGAAAATGCCTTCCTTAATCTCGGTGAGTAAATGCACAGAGATCGAATAGTTGGCCATCCAGTGTTGGGAGTGAGGAACGGGGGGTGGGTGCGGCCTACATACCCATGACAATAAACTTCACAGAGGCATCAGTGGATGGATTTCTGAAGCTGGCTGTTCATATTATATGTGGTTGACAAGAGCGATCAGTGGTGTAGTGGGGCATTTTTTGTTAGGGCAGGAACGAACGGTGGTGTCATCTACTGTAGCGCCCGGGGAATTGAGGGACCCTCGTTGTTCAGGCAAGTGAATGAAGTGATGATGAGGCTTTCAAGTTTTTCTATTGTCTGTGACCAATTGGCATAGAGGAAGTCATGTTCTTATGTTCTTAGTCGGAAGTATGCACCACTGAGTTCAGTAGAACTTACTCCCAAGTAATTGTGCAGACAATTGGACTCATGCAGGTTCAGATAAATTAGATACTACCTTAAATTGGCCTTCTCCAACCCAGTGCCCTCTAGATGTTTTGGACTTCAACTCCCATCACCCCCAGCGAGCATGGCCAAAGGTTAGGAATTCTGGGAGATCCAAAATACATATTAAAATTTAGACTTGGGGTTATAAGGCTGTGTCAGGGATTGGATCTTGACAATATTGTGTTACAGTCCTCCCTGATTGCTATATATTAATGCTCTCTTTAATTGTCCTGTAATGGATCTTTTACCCCAATATCCATCTTTTCCCCTCCACAGTTCAGTGCATTCAGAACAAGCAGTTGTACTTCGCTGATCGGCTGTACGACTCAATGAAGGTAGAGTATCTGAAAACGAATCGGGGAGCGTGGTCCACTGGGAAGTTCTCTTTTGCACACACCATTGGAAGGAATGGGAGCAGCAGCTAGTGAGGCTGGAGAAATTAAAGGCGGACTAAAATAAGTTTGGATTTCTAAGAATCCAGCCTGTGGAATCAATCCACTGTGGATTGGCCTCCCCAGGGTGTGTGGAGCCTGAAGACTTCCGGACTTTTTCTTTCACTTTCCTGAAATTCACACAAATTCATTCACAAGAAAATTCACATGTTTCTACTGAGACATATACAAAGGGGAAAGTCAAATAGAATGCGGAACAATAGGTAAAATGTTACATGCTAACATAAATCATGTAAACTGTTGCAAACTTCCTTACGGAAGTATTTGGGTAGTTTTCCGCATAACGAGGGGGGGGGGAAATCTGAATCTATCTGTGAACAGGCACCAGAACAAACGACAGCCCACAACCCACAAAACACCCCCAGGATAGATTTCACCAAATCCGGACATCCCTAGTTGTACCAAGGGTCTCCTATGCAATGGTCGTGTTCAACTCCCATTCATCTCAACGGGATTTGTGCAGAAGGGAACCAGAAGACCAGTGGCGAAGAAACCAATAATTCTTTAAGGGCGCAATCCTATGCACATTTAGGCCTGGTTCAGACAACACGCTAAACCATGCTGCTTAACCACAAAATGGTTAAGGGAATGCATGCATTCCCTTAACCATTTTGTGGTTAAGCAGCATGGTTTAGCGTGTTGTCTGAACCAGGCCATTGACAGAAAAAAAAAAATCCCACAGTTCCTAGCATGCCCCAGCCAGCCATCGGATGCATAGGATTGCACCCTAAATCAACAGATAGCCTTGCAAATGTTAGGACAACATTTGCTTTTGTTTTACCCTTGTACTGAGTCCAGTATCAGAGGCAGTAAACCTATATACACCAGTTGCTGGGGAACGTGGGTGGGAAGGTGTTTTTGCACCCGCGTCCGGCTTGTGGGTCCCTGGTCGACAGCTGGATGGCCACTGTGTGGACAGAGTGCTGGACTAGATGGACCCTTGGTCTTTTCCAGCAGGGAACCTCTTATGTATCATGAAATCAGCCTTAGAAACGACACCTATTTTCTGCCTGAGTTCTGAGATGGGAAAGGGATTCCAGGTGAGGCTTGAGGGCTTTATTCATTATACCAGGTGGAAATGGACCTTGAGGTTCTTCTCTTATAAATATACTGATAATTCTATGTCCATCCGTTGTCAGTCAAACGCAGCCTTTTTTTTTTTTTTTTAAGGTATTTCAAACATTACAAACAATTAAGCTTAAACGTGACAAAATCATTTTCAGGGCAAAGGAACTCGGGACAAGTTGTTGATCAGGACTATGGTCTCCCGCTCCGAGGTTGACATGCTGAAAATTAAGAGTGAATTCAAGAGGAAATACGGGAAGTCGCTCTATTACGTCATCCAGGTGAGAACTCCTCTTCTCTGTTCCCCGTCAACCAGCTCTTTTCCACAATACTCTTTTCCATCCCCCAGTTTCCCACTCTCCTGACAATACAATATTAAAAGTCTGACAGGTGTTACCCAGAGGACCTTTTCCTGTGCTGCTCCCAGACTGTGCAATGGCCTGCCGGAGGAGACTCGTCAACCTGACAGTCTATTAGCATTTAAGAAAGCTATAAAGACTGATCTCTTCCGGAAGGCCGATCCAGTGGAATTTTAGGATGCTTTTAGGATGTTTTAACCATGTATACTGTGTTTTGATTAATATTTTATGTATTTTATACTTGTTGTTGTTTTTCCCTCCTTGATTAGAATGGAGAAGAGGGTTAGAAATAAAATTATTATTATTATTAATCTTAAAACATTAACAGCAGTTTCAACAGAAACAATAATATATTTAAAATGCCACTGTTAAAAATGACAAGGGTTTCCCCACCTTAGAGTTTGTTTTTGGTACTTCTGCAAACCTCAGGGTTCCCCCGAGTCTTGCGGGTGGGCGGGTGGCACCGTTTTGGCATCACAAAAGAGTGACACTCGTCAACAGAACATGAGAAATAAAGAAAAATAGAGGGAACAACTGCTCTGACTCAGCAAAGGTGGTTTTGTATTGGCCACTGATGGGGTCTCTCTAAGGGCCAAATGATGTGTTACATAAACAGCCTGTTAAAAAGGCCATTATTTAGGACTGGGCCACCTCTCTTCCTTAGCAGAAGGCACCAGTGCAAGGGAACAATCCAGACTGAGGGTTTTGCAGAAGGAAGGCCATCTCTCTCTCTCTCTCTCTCTCTCTCTCTCTCTCTCTCTCTCTCTCTCCTTTTATCCTGTTTTTCTGCTGGGATCTCTTGCACGCAAAGCACCTTGAAGAGCTCATTTAGAGTCCTGGCTAAAACCCGGAGTGGATTCACCACCCCACTGACATCAGAGCCACCGGCCTTCACTGCACAAACCATTAATGCAACGTGTAGTCCATTCTTGGCTCGGTTGCTTGTAGGTACGATCCAGAGGGCCTCTCTCCTGCGCAAGCCTTTTTGCAACGAATGGGGCTGTTTTCTAATTCGGTCAGATTTCAATTGTGTGCCATTGCTCAGAACCTTTTTTCTTCTTCTGAGCAAGTCCCATTTAATTAGCGCAACAAGACTTACTTCTGAGTAGATGTGCAGAGGGTTGTCTTGCCAGTGTTAATTCCTATGCAGTCCCACTGACTTGACTTGCACATTCCACCCCCTCCTTTGAACTCAAAACCTACTGGGACATGAAAAGAAATACCTAATTGTTAATTTGTTCTTAATTGCTGCATCAGCAAGGCAACTGTTGTGGTGTTTAACACTGTGTCACAGTAGCTAATTTGCTGATACAGCACTTGAGAGAAGAATGGGCTAACAGCCCATATTGCATGACGTTAGACCGTGGCGTCATTCCTTCCCCATCACTGTCACGGGGTTACTTCAGCCCTAATACTTTGTAAGTGCAGTGTTCCAGGCGCTACTCACTTTGAAATTTAAGTCACTCTTATGCCATGATTTCTTCCAGTTGAAACACACACACACACACACACTGAAGTTTTGAAACACGGCAAAACATGCATACATGGGAAAAGTTATCCTTATTTTTTGTACTGTTTTGGGGTCCTAAATGGATGACTCAGATGGTGATAGTGTGGTAACTCAGATGGCTAATGTTCAATCCATCAAATTTATTACAGTCATAGACCAGCAGAATAAAAATAGCTAGAAATACAGAAATTATAAAAGCAATTTACAGTAATTATAAAAGCAAGCCAAATTAAGAACAGGGAGACAAGAGTCACTAACCAACAAGTTAAAATAGCTACAATTACAGCTATTATGAAAGTAATCCTGTTAAAGACTGGAGAACAAGAGTCATGTAATGGGGTTAATGTTTAATTTGAGTTCTCTTTCTCTTTGCAGCAAGACACGAAAGGCGACTATCAGAGAGCGCTCCTGAACCTGTGTGGAGGAGAAGATTGAAAACTGTGATGAGAATGAAAAAGAAAATCCCGTTCCTGCCCTGAAATGTGCTCCCCCCCTCACCCTCTCTCTCTGCTTCCCTTATGCTAACACTCCTTTGCAGAACTAGTTCCAATGACACAGTAGCCTTGCTAACTCGACTTCTGTATTCTATATATGCAAGACTGATCGCTGTCAGTTGCTTTCGTGTAGTTCCCTTCCTGGGCTCTGTGTTGCTTGGCTTTTACCCAAGTAGCTAATCTCAGCAGAAGTAATAAAGCCAAAGAAGTTAACATTCCAAAGAGAGAGAGAGGCAGGCATGCCTGTGTTGTGAAAGGCTCTGCCTCTGTGTTATGTTCCTGTCTACAGTACCAATAAAGTGGAGTTTTTACTTTAAGAAAACACTGTTTCTTCTCATGTGCTCTTCAGAATGAGCAGTGAGCACTTGCTTCTCTGTATAACATAAGAGGCTTCATCACACCGGGGTTATACAGTGCAATCACTGCGAATTGCATGCAAAGGACTCCAAAGTTTTCCAGTTTATAATCTGCTTTGATTGTGAAGCACGCCCATGCATCCTGCTTTAATTGTGCCATGAAGCCAAAAGACCCGTCCTATTTTGATACCCCTTTAAGAGCGAATCATTTGTTGCTTTCCGAGCGGCCACTGGGGGCGCAGGAGGAATTCTTGATTACGAAGGAGACAAAAGTTGAGCGTAGCCATACACGTACTCTGGATTTTAGGAAAGCTGATTTTAATAAACTCAGAACTATGATAAGTAAGGTCCCGTGGCAAGGGAGCCTAATGAGAAAAGGAGTTCAGGATGGGTGGGAGTATTTAAAAAAGGAAATTTTAAAGGCGCAGTTAAAAACAATTCCAACAAGGAGAAAAGATAGAAGACAACAGAAGAAACCAATGTGGCTCCACAAAAAGCTTAGAGACGACCTGAAAACAAAAAAGGGATATATATAGGAAGTGGAAGGAAGGCCAGGCTACAAAAGAAGAGTACAGACAGGTGGCACAGAAGTGCCGAAATGGCGTCAGGAAGGCTAAAGCTGTGAATGAGCTGAGATTAGCGAGGGATGCTAAAAGCAATAAAAAGGCTTTCTTCAGATACGTGAGTAGTAAAAGACAGAGGAAAGAAATGGTGGTTCAACTGCTTAATGGGGATGGCAAATTGATAACATGACAAAGAAAAGGCTGAAGTGCTCAATTCCTACTTTGCCTCAGTCTTCTCCCAAAAGCGGGTCTATGACACACACACACCGGAAAAAGTGAAGCAGAAGTTGAGGGGGCAGGATTGCAGTTTGATATTGATAAACAAATGGTCAAAGAACACCTAATTTCATTGAATGAGTTTAAATCTCCAGGGCCCGATGAACTGCATCCTAGAGTAATGAAGGAGCTAGCAGAAGAACTCTCAGAACCTTTGTCTATTATCTTTGCAAAATCATGGAAGACGGGTGAGGTGCCGGACGACTGGAGGAGGGCTAATGTTGTCCCTATCTTCAAAAAGGGCAAAAAGGAGGAACCTGGGAACTACAGACCAATCAGTCTGACATCCATCCCTGGGAAAATTCTGGAGCAGATTATAAAGAAGTCAATCTGTAAACACCTTGAAATCAATGCAGTGATTACTAGAAGCCAACATGGATTTGTCAGGAACAAATCCTGTCAGACTAATTTGATCTCATTTCTTGATCGGGTAACCTTCCTTGTGGACTGTGGGAATGCTGTGGACGTCATATATCTTGACTTCAGCAAAGCTTTTGACAAAGTACCACATGACATTCGGATTAACAAACTAACTAAAAGTGGGATAGATGGAACAACTATTAGGTGGATTCACAGTTGGCTACAGAATCGGACTCAAAGAGTACTTATCAATGGAACCATCTCAAACTGGGGAGAGCCAACAAGCGGGGTACCGCAGGGCTCAGTCCTGGGCCCAGTGCTCTTCAACAATTTTATTAATGATTTGGACGAGGAGGTGCAGGGAACGCTGATCAGATTTGCAGATGACACAAAATTGGGTGGGATAGCTAATACCCTGGAAGACAGAAACAAACTTCAAAGTGATCTTGATAGGCTAGAGTACTGGGCTGAAAACAACAGAATGGAATTTAATAGGGATAAATGCCAAGTTCTACATTTAGGAAATAGAAACCAAATGCACAGTTACAGGATGGGGGATACTTGGCTCAGCAATACTACAAACGAGAAGGATCTTGGAATTGTATACCACAAGCTGAATATGAGCCAACAGTGCGATATGGCTGCAAGAAAGGCAAATGCTATTTTGGGCTGCATTAATAGAAGTATAGCTTCCAAATCATAGGAGGTACTGGTTCCTCTCTATTCGGCCCTGGTTAGGCCTCATCTAGAGTATTGCGTCCAGTTTTGGGCTACACAATTCAAGAAGGACGCAGACAAGCTGGAGCGTGTTCAGAGGAGGGCAACCAGGATGATCAGGGGTCTGGAAACAAAGCCCTTGGAGGAGAGACTGAAAGAACTGGGCATGTTTAGCCTGGAGAAGAGAAGATTGAGGGGAGACATGATAGCACTCTTCAAATACTTAAAAGGTTGTCACACAGAGGAGGGCCAGGATCTCTTCTCAATCTTCCCAGAGTGCAGGACACGGAATAACGGGCTCAAGTTACAGGAAGCCAGATTCCAGCTGGACATCAGGAAAAACGTCCTGACTGTTAGAGCAGTACGACAATGGAATCCGTTACCTAGGGAGGTTGTGGGCTCTCCCACCCTAGAGGCCTTCAAGAGGCAGCTGGACAGCCATCTGTCAGGGATGCTTTAGGATGGATTCCTGCATTGAGCAGGGGTTTGGACTCGATGGCCTTGTAGGCCCCTTCCAACTCTGCTATTCTATGACTCTATGAGGAGGATTTGATCGGTTTAAACTACCAATTAAACAAATGCTTACATCTGCATAAGTTTTAAAGATAAAGAACATCAAAATTGGCACAGTAATAGATATTAAGGAGAGTTTTTAGCATACCGAATTTGAATCAGATTGGGCCATCCATTGATTTTTTAAATTATTTTTTACATTTCTACCCCTTAACCCCTTTCTTGTTATGCAAAGGATCTTAGGATCACTACCGCCCGGGGTGTGATTTAGCTAATAACAACTGCAACAGTGTTATGCTGTCGGGGATAATTCGAGGGAAACAGGTACTTGGGATGAAGCTAAAGCTTTCTCCAACTTAGTGCTGTCCAGACATTTGGACTACAGTTCCCACAATCCTAAGCCAGCAAGGCCAATGGCTGAGGATTGTGGGAGTTGTATGAAACAGCCATCACCTTGCTGAATTCCCATCTCTACTACACAGTCTTTCTCCCATCCAAGGAACTAAACAAATCTGCTTATCTTTAGCCTTTTTAGCCAACAGTTCAGTTACCTTTTCAATAGAACTTAACACATCTCGAAAGATGGTCTCCGTTTCTCTGCCCACAAGGCAAGTGGCTAATTTTTGAGAGGCCATCTACACACAGCTGAATGGATTTGATTCCCCAAAACCTCCCTTCCTTCAAACCCGCTTCTAAACCCCAGCCCCTCATATCCGGTGCATTACTGCAGCGTTTTCTAATCCGGTGCCTTTCAGATGTGGTGGGCCACAACTTCATAAGACCATACGAAACACCATGATGGATCAGGTCCATCTAGTCCAGCATTGACACAGTGGCTAATCAGCTGCCCATGGGGAACCCACATGCAGGACAGGAGTGCGACAGCACCCTCCCCCCCATGTACTATGTCGGTAACCTCAAGATTGGATTACTGCAATGCGCTCTATGTGGGGCTGCCCTTGAAGCTGCTCCGGAAGCTGGAGCTAGTGCAGAACGCTGCAGCTCGGCTCTTGTCTGGAGCTGCCCCTTTCCAGCATGGAACTCCTCTGCTGAGGGAACTGCACTGGCTGCCTATTTGCTACCAGGCCAGGTTGAAGGTTCTGGTACTTGTGTACAAAGCCCTAAACAACTTGGGACCAGGATACCTGAGAGAGCTCTGCCTTCTCCCTTACCAACCTGCCCGGTCACTGAGGTCATCTGAGGGCCTGCTCCTGGTGGTTCCACATAGATCCATCCTCCGATTGGAATCCACCAGGGGAAGAGCCTTCAGTGTGGTGGCCCCCCTCCTGTGGAATTCCCTGCCTCTGGAGGTCAGGCAGGCGCCAACCTTGTACTCCTTTCGGCGCCTCCTGAAAACATCTTTATTCCAAGAAGCCTTTCTTTAACATGCAGCCTTGGATTACTGTTATTGCTTCTTTTAAATTTTGTTTTAACTGTTTTTATTCTGTTTTTTTTTTTTCATTTTACCTTGTACACCGCTCTGAAATTTTTCAATGGGGAGCGGTATATAAATATTCATAATAATAATAATAATAATAATAATAATAATAATAATAATAATAATGATGATGTTCCCCAGCAACTGGTGTGTGCAGGCTTACTGCCTCTGATCCTCGAGGTAGCACAATAGCCATCAGGACTAGTAGACATTGATCACCTTTTCCTACATGAATTTCTCCAATCACCTTTTAAAGCCATCCAAATTGGTGGCCGTCACTACATCTTCTGGAAGCAAATTCCATAGTTTACGTGCTATGTGAAGAAGTCCTTCCTTTATCTTTCCTGAACCTCCCGCCAATCGGTTTTATGGGATGATCCCACTGGGTTCTAGCATTAGAAGAAAAAGAGAAAAACATCTCCCTATCACTTCTCCACACCATGCATAATTTTCTGCAACTCTATCATGACACACACCCCTTACTCGCCTCTTTTCCAAACTAAACAATTCCAGCTGTTGGAACCTTCCTTCGTTCGGGGAGATGCTCCAGCCCCTTGATCATTTTAGTTGCCCTTTTCTGCACATTTTCCAACTCTACAATACCCTTTTTCAGGTGCGCTGACCAGAACTGTACACCGTATCCGAAGTGTGTTTGCACCACCAATTTGTAGCATAGATCATAAACATTTCCTATGTTTTATGCTTGCCTTGGTGTCTCTTCCCTTCTTCTGTTTTTCTAATCTCTTTTCTGACAAATTTTAGATTGTAAGCCTCTTGGGGCAGGGAATCATTCTGCTTGTTCATTGTAAAGCTCCACGTACATCTAAAGAGCTCTAATACTATTACTAATAATACCTAGTATAAAGTCCACGTGGCCACGGGTGATAGCACTCCTGCTCCTTTCCTTCTTTTTTGCCCCTCAGTCCCTTCACCACAGAGGGGCTCACGACTAATACAAATGTGCCCCCTCTGAAATCTGTGTGCAGTGTAGCCCTCCTTCTCCCTCGCACCCCGATGGACCACCTCCGTCCCTGTCCCGCTCAACACTAGTGGCAACAACCGAACTCTGCACCCAGGTCCCACCTTCACTGATTGGCCAAGCATCATCCTGCTGGTGGAGGTTGTCCTGCCTCTTTCGAGCAAAGGAAATTAATTGCTATTAAAGCTCAAGCTTTGAACTTCTGGAAACTTTCAAAATTTTCTGCGTGTCTACAAGGCTCAAGCTTCAGAATAAAATAAAAATGAGCAAAAGCGGTCTGCTTGATCTGGAGACATAAGCCTTATACTACTGTATTCTTATGCAGATTACTACTACTACTACTACTACTACTACTAATAATAATAATAATAATACAATACAAGTTCCTCATTAGCTCATGAATGACAAGGGGCAAAGCCCTTGCTCTGTAAAGTTTCGTCCCATTTATTGTTTTCATTTTAAGCTGCCTTGAAGGTTTTTACAGCACAGCAGGATATAAATTCTCTATATATTAATAAATGAAGCAGATTGGCAAGCAACACTGTACGGGCACATTCCCTGCACTTGCTGAGAAAAGCCTTGTGGAAGAAGCTCTCAGGTTCTTGCAGAACAGTTTGTAGGTAGTAGAATTGATCTCGCGATAAAACATTGGGCCAAATATAAATAAATAAATATGAATAAATAAATATATAAATATATGCAGTGATGGCTGCTCCCCATTAGAGGGAGCTCAAAGAAAGCAATAAAAACTCTTCCATGGTTTGAATTGTCCCTATTTTCTCAACAAACATTTACATTTTCCTACTCTGGACTAACCTTCTCTAAAGAATGATGTCAGAAAACGTTTGTTTCATCAGACAGAGAGATAGAAGTATAACTATCCTGCACACATGCTCCATACATTGAAAGCCAAGCCAGGGTTGAGTAGGGATTTATTTATTTCATTTTAAAAAAAATGTATCGCCCAATAGCTGAAGCTCCCTGGGTGGTTCACAAAAAACACCTTTCGATCCAGGTTACGGAGGCCACGATCCATGTTTATTTTTGCTTGAAACACCAAGAGTGATTTTGCAAAGCTCTTTTAAGCAGCAGGGAAATGAGGGCAATGAACAGAAAGGAAATGAGAGTCGCCCCCCCCCTTTACCCCCAACTCCACCAGCAGTACTGGCAGAGTAGGACTGTCCCATGGTACTTTGGGATCCACTATTTAACATGGGTCCCAATCCACTCTGATATTCTCTGGCACAAGCCCCACTGAAATGAATATGAGCTGCACAAAAGCATTGCTTTTTATTTCAGTGGGAGCCGTGCAGCAGAACATCCTGGTGGATTGGGCCCGAATGGCTCTGAATGATTTGTGTCTTGGTCAGTTGGCCTTAAGTTAATGGCACCCAACTTCCATCTCATAGTAGCTTTGCAAGTTGCCTTATACAGAGGGCTCATCTACACCAAGCAGATATTCCACTATTAAAGTGATATGAAAGCGGTATATAAAAGGCAGGAGCCACACGACTGCTTTATAGCAGTATTGAAGTGCACTGACAACTGTTGGGGCCCATTGACACATTCCATATACTGTGCTTTCATACTGCTTTCATAGTGCTATATCCTGCTTGGTGTAGCTGTGTTATGGGCCCCAACAGTTGTCAGTGCACTTCATTACCGCTATAAAGCAGTAGCGTAGATCCTGCAGTGCACTTCAATATCACCGTAAAGCAGTAGTTTGACTCCTGCCTTTTATATACCACTTCCATACTGCTTTCATAGTGGAATATCCTGCTTGGTGTAGATGAGCCAGATCATCAGTCCTTCTAGCCCAGTACTGTTTTCTCTAGCCCTACCTAGCCGGGGATGCTGGGGATTGAATCGGGAACCTTTAGGATTAAAAGCACACACAGTACCACTGAGCTACTTGCCTTTTTCTGGTCTCCTTAATGGAGCACCTCATCTTGTTTTGCTCTGTGTGTGTTGTGTGTGTGTGTAATTTTTTCTTTTTTGAACTCTTAAGAAGCAAGTGTTTCAGAATTGCTTGCAGCCGTTGTACTAGAAAGCTGAAAAGGCCGGACTGATGCCTCTAAGTGTTAGAATAAATACTGCAAGGACTTAATCACAAACGGTTAACTACTCCTTGCTTTGCGAAAATATTTCTTTACCGAGAGGAAAAGAATTAGAGTAATTTATGGAGCAGTGTGTTATGAAAGTGGCTCAGCTCGAGGAAAGGTTTTCCAATTATTCGTGGCCACTCAGGTTTTCTTTCTTCCCTTTCAAAATGACTTGTTTACACTCGGGGAGCACTTCTAAATTTTTAATAGAGAGAGAGAATTCATTTAATTAGGCCGGGTGGCTTGTTTATGTCCAGGTTGTGCTTCTTTTTCTTAGTGTTGTAAAATGGTGGAAATTCTTACCCTAACCATAAGTGTTGCTTCTTTTTCGCTGTGGCTTCTTCTCCCATAACTGCCTTTAATGCTTGGAAACAGACTCAAATTTGACTATGCAGAGAAGGCTGAATGAAGGAAATAAGCAAGCAGGTAGATAGAAGACCGGGGGCAAAGAAGAAGACCAATAGTGTAGTTATGCCCTCAAATGGTTAAATTACACATCATTTTTCCAGGTTTAAACTTCCACGCCGGGGGCGGGGAATACACTGCAAAGCCAACTGAAATAAATAGAGAAAATTCTCATGGTTTTAAAATGGAGCTGGCTTGCAGGAACTCCTCAGAAAAGGATGAGGAAGAGGGCTAAACTTTAAACCCACTGTAAAGATTTTAAAGCGAGTTCTCATTCTCTTAAAGCCAGGCATCTAACCTTGAAGTGATTCCTTCATCAAAATATGGCTGTGGCATCTCATTGCAAGCAATGCAATGGGGCTTGCAGCTCAACCCAATGCAAGATTACTCAGAAGTAAGTTCCAATGTGTTCAATGGGCTTACTTCCAGGTAAGTGTGCATGGGATTGTACCCATGCAATGCAGTCCTATGTATGCTTACTCAGACATATATCACATTAAGATACTTTGCAATGATACCGTAGTATGTGCATTTAGGAACACAGCCAAACAGCAAAACCTTATGCATGTATACTTTGAAGTAAGCACCATTCAGTTCAATGGAACTTAGTCCCAGGTATGTGTGCATAGGACTGCAGCCTCAGCCATAATTAAATTAACTCCAATTAAATTCAAAGGGATTTTTGTCATGATTAACTTTTGCTAGTTTGTGCCTATAGTAATGTCATTTGGAAATCAATCGGTTTGTCTTTCTTTTCTTTTTTCTATTTGTTTTTTTTTAAAAAAAATATATGACTATATTATATACATTCAAAATGACTGTGGAAGCAGCTTGCTTTTTTCCCCCTCGAAGTTTTTCCAAAATTATTTATATAGGATTTTTGGTAATGATTATTCCAAAAAAAAAATAAAAAAAATAAAAAATGATGTGGTCATTAATATTTTAAAGTGTGTGTGTGTGTATAACAGACTAATTGTTATGTTCAATGTGTATTTATTTGCAAAGACATCATTCTCAGTGGGATTTGTTTCCAAATTTTTAAAAGGATTGAATCTTAACTACCCTCTCCTGATCTGAATTGCATTTCTTTCCAAGGAGGTGTGTTTAGAATTCCAGTGAAAGGATTGAGCAAGTTAAAACTATAACCATTGAAATGCTAAGAGGAAGACCTTAATTACCTTTGGCTGCTGCTTTATAATAAATGGAAAAGCAACACAACTTTTTATTAAATTAAACACCAGTAACAGGAGCATATATTGAATGGGAAGGAAGTAGGTGGCTGTGATTGATACATTTATTATAATGTAGGTCCAAAAATATACATTGGTAATATTTATGGCACAATACACAGGAAAGTTCTATATGAACCCTACTAAAATGAAATTGAGGGTTGCACATGAAAATATCCTGTTTGATTGGTTTCTCAAAGGGTAAGGTGTTTGCAAGATATCAAAACCATATAAATTTATATAACTCACATGTCCCCAACCCCCACTCCCAAAATTCCCTACATGATAATGGCTTACTTTTAGTTCCATAGCAGTAAACCAAAGGGATGTCAACAGCAGCCATCCAGCATGACACAAATATACATTATCCTACAGATGTACCTGCAAGGGATAAACATTTTTTTAAAAAGAAGTGTTCGGTGCTGAGAATATTTGTTTGGATAATTTTGAGAGTGAGATTTTGTTTTACCTGATGTAACTTCTTTATTCTGTCACTGATGAAATATTTCTGTTGATGCAGGAAAGGGATGCAATTTGGATAGAGAGAGGGAATGTTGCCATTGATGGTATATTCAATTTCAATATCATTGTGGCTAAAAAGCAGTATAATTGGATGGATTTCATTCTTTCTCAATTTTAATTAATTTAAACAGTTGTAGGGAATGCATTTCAATATACCTTTGGTGATTCTGATTCACAAGAAAGCACAAAAAACATCCCTTTTAAAAAATAGTACTTTTGTAGAACTCTAAGAATATTTTTGTCTTTTAACCAACAAAGTAATGTCAGACCTTTAATTCTCCGTCAGGTAGCATCCTTTATTCTACTGCAATGGCAGTCGGTTTATCTGTTCACGAACCCATTCTGTAACCGAAATGGTCCCTTAATGGAACATAAACAAAACCTACGTTACAGAACCTTTTTTGTAAGGGTTGATAGAGCATCGAGGCTGCAATCCTGCACAAGCCTACCTGTGAGTAAGCACAACTGAACACAGCGGGACTTACTTCTGAGTAAATATGCATTGCAGTGTACCTTTTTGCTTAAATGTGATTTAAAATGCCACTTTGTTTTTATTTATTTATTTGCATATGTCAAAAACGCCAACTTAAATGATTGGAAGAGAAACAAAGGAAGAGAAATCTCTTTCTGTACATGCATTTCTCTATACCAGGAAAATGGTATATTATTTCAACAAGCCCTGTCTGAATTGCTGCTGCTTGTGTCAGAAGACGACAAGCATTTCAAATTGGAATTTTGTGGAGTTTTTTCAGCAAAGGTGCAAAAAGGGTGAAAGTGGATGCAATGGGAGAAACAGACTCTTCAGGACTGATAGCTTCTGGAGAGCTCTAAAGCCTGTTTATTTAGTTAGCGATATTTTGGTTGCTCCTAATAAAGATATTGCCCTACATTCCTTTTCGTTTGCTTGGGATCTCGTGGAAAACAAACAAACAAACAAACAAAAGTCACTGAAGGGCAGAATCTTCCTTAGGAGCATCCAAAGTTGCACAAAATGATGAACGAGCTTTAGGTCTTCATTCGGTTAGCTGTTTAGGAAAATGAGCATGTGGAGTCTAAACACTTTCCCTAATAGACTGTCTTAAGATTTAAATGCTAGAATGAGGACAAAGGGCCAGGTACTAATGATCACCAGGAAGTGAGGGAAGCATCTGTCAGGGATGCTTTAGGGTGGATTCCTGCATTGAGCAGGGGGTTGGACTCGATGGCCTTGTAGGCCCCTTCCAACTCTGCTATTCTATGATTCTATGATTCTATAAGTCAGCTGGAGAAAAATACGAATGTGGATGAGGGCATGTTTTCCCACCCAGTATTGTCATGGAGCAAATTCAGGGTGGAGGAAATTCTATACCTACTTACTTACTTACTTAAGCATTTTTATGCCGCCATTCAGCCAAAAAAGGTTCTCATGGCAGCTTACAAAAGTATTTCTTGACAGCCCCTGCCCACAGGCTTACAATCTAAAAGACATGACACAAAAGGAAAGAGGATTGGGAGGGAGGAGGGAGAGAAGGAAAGCAAATTCAGGCACTACAATCTTAGTTGCAAAGTTCAGCAGTTAGTTGACAGTTGGCAGCAGGAGGGAGGGGGCTCTCAGCTGGAGCCAGGCAGGATGGAGAGGAGCCCTGCCCTCTTTTGTATCTGGTCGCACTTGGCAGGGCAGCTGCAGCTTTAACTGTTGTGATGAAGAGGGAATTTCACCAGGTGCTGCATGCATACAAATGACACCTGCTGAAATTCCCTTTTCAATAACAACTGTTAAAGATACAGGAGCCCGGTCCTCCTTTCCATAGGGTCACCTGTAGCATTCATAGCTCCTTGCTGCCCTGCCATCCCAACTAGTAAAAGGACTAATTGTGCAATCCTATGCATGTTTAGACAGGGGGGAAAGTCCTGTAATTCCCAGCAACATGTGAGCCAGTTATTCTGGAATTGTCCGAGGGTGCTGTAAAAGGATTCAAATGCACCTGGTTGGCCCTTTTTGGCACACCCTTAACCCCTCTCTTTTGCCACGAGTGTGCATTCATCTCTGAAACTGGCAATTACAAGGCAAGCTTCTTTAGAGTAAGACACCTTGTTCGGCGTGAAACGTTACCTGGAGACATAAAGGAATGAATCGTAAATTACATATGCAGAGGAACAGCATTTCCAAAGAAAGGGCACCGGTTCTCTCTGGCAATGGCCCCACTCCCTTCACCACAAGAGGAGTCGTACATGGAGTTGGTATCCACAAATACTCATACAGCCATTTCACAGAATGCATCACAGCAAATCTAGGTTTGCCACCAAGCATACATTCATCAGGGAATCATGCCCAGGATGCTTCCGGATAATGCTTTTATTATGCAGATGCCTTGCTTCATTTTTGGAATTTTGTCATCTTCCATATGCATCTCTCCCTTGTTTCTCCACTGCTTCTTTTTTCTTTCTTTCTACAGAAAAGCCACTAAAGAGGGAAAAACCAGAATAGCTGCACAATCTCTTTAAAGAACAAAATAAGAGCCCTGCTGGATCAGACCAAGAGTCCGTTTAGCCCAGCATTCTGTTAACACAGTGGCCAAACAGCTGTCGACCAAGAACCCACAAGCAGGGCATGGGTGCAAGAGCACTGTCCCAACCATGTTCCCCAGCAACTGGTGCATATAGGCTTACTGCCTCTGTTCCTGGAGGCAGCACATCGCCATCAGGGCAGGAGCTACACTACTGCTTTAAAACTGTTTATAGCAGTAGTGACAACTGTTGGAACCCAGGCCACACTCTATATACAGTTTTCAAAACGTTTTCAAAGTGTCGTATCCTGTTTGGTGTAGATCTGCACCAGGACTAGTAGCCATGGACAGCCTTCTCCTCCAAGAATTCGTCAAACCCCTTTCTAGAGCTGTAAAGTAAATGTACCTATTCTAGAAGGTGCTTTCAGGGACAATGCCCAATGCATCAAATATATCCTATGAAGTGGACCATGTCCACAACAGCTTGTGTGCCAGAATGTGTGTTAGTTCTTGAAGTTGCCGCAAGACTTTTTGCTCTTTCTGTTAATAAAATGCACAACCCCACACCATTCTTAGATGCGGCTGGGGGGCAGGCAACTGAGTGGGACACTTTGGCCAACGGCACAGGTTTCCTGGGGGCCAGAATCTCCCAGGAAGCCAAGGCGGGGAGGACTTCCTGGCGACACACGTTGCCTTTCATCTTCCTTCAACATACCTCTACGCACCGAGGCGGGGCAGGGGGGAATCATCTGGCCACGCCATCCGCAGGCTTGACACCGCCGTTCGTGAATAATGGATGCCCCCCCCCACCAAAAAATTTACATTCTTCTTTTGTGGCGCCAGTTTTCGGCAGCGCCTTCCTGGCTCTTGCAGCCCAAAGGAAAGACAATCTGGATCCAACTTCAGCGCTGCTGCTTCTCCGGCATGCCTGGCTGAGGAAAAGCCGGGCCTCTTTTGCAGTAGGGCCATCTGTCCCCCTTGAATGTGCTTATTAGTAATAGCATAGGTGGGTCTATCCGCTTGGGACAAGAATGCCGAAACAGATGCTGTGTTTATGTGCTGAGAGAGAGAGAGAGAGAGAGAGAGAGAAAAGATGGCTCCGAGCCAAACACGCTAATCACAGCCGCCTCTGAAGTGGCTCTAATCAGCTGTATGAAGCTGTATCAACTCTTATGTTGTTTGTTCAAGCTGGTAGTTTAGAGGTGCCGTGTACAAGATATTTGTAGTCGTAATTTCTCCAAACAGGTTAAGGCAAACACGATGAAAATCAGCATATTAATGTGCTGCATTTTCAAATTAGAATTATAAACACACTTTCCTCATTGGAGGCCCAGGTTGCGAGGAAAGAAAAACAGCCAGATGTTTCCCGATGGCATGGTTATTTCAAAGGCCCCGTCGGAAGTTCAACAAAGGATTGTGGTTGAACTGGAGAAAAGCCGGATTTGATGCATGAGGAGTGGGCAAGGTGACGTGGGGGAGAATCGGAGTTGCATGTCACTAACAGGTAGCCCAGCCTGCCTCCTGTGACCTCTCAAGTAGCAATACCTGACTGGTGGATTGATGTACCTGGAGGAAATCTCGGACCCCTGGTAACACACCGTCAACAGATGTTTTGAATGACAGGGGAAAGCATGGATCAAGGAAATCAGTATACCCTATTTCTTCAATTCTAAGACACACTTTTTTCCCCATATAAACTTCTCTAAAAATGGGGTGCGTCTTAGAATCGCGGGTGTGTCTTAGGTTTTTTTTTTCTGTTGGTGGTACTGAAATTAGTGTGCGTCTTACAATTGAAGAAATACGGTTGTATTGCTATCATTATCATGCTTATTATTGTCGTCATTGCGATTTAATATTTATTTATTATTTGTGATACTTATTTCCCACTAAATATAATACAATCTTCTTACTTTCTAAAGCTGCATTTGTTCACATTCAGTCCAGTATACATGTTCTTTTATCTCTCTCCTTTCAATTTTATATTGACAGCTCCCTGGGCTCCTTTGAATTTTTTTCTCTGAAACTCTGCAGTGAAAGGGGCTTCCAGATGTTTTTCTCCTTCTCTCCTAATACTAGAACCCAACTAGATCATCCCATGAAACTGATTAGTGGGAGATTCAGGACAGAGAAAAAGAAGGACTTCTTCACACAGTGCAGAGTTAAATTTTGGAATTTGTTACCACACAATGTAGCGATGGACACCCATTTGGATGGCTTTAAAAGGAGGTTGGACAAATTCCTGGAGGAGAAGGCTGTCCATGGCTACTAGTCCCGATGGCTATAGGCAACCTCCAGTATCAGAGGCACTAAGCCAGTATACACCAGTAGCCGGGGAACGTGGGTAGGAGGATGCTATTGCACCCATGTCCTGCTTGTGGGTTCCTGGTCAACAGCTGGTTGGCCATTGTGTGAACAGAATGCTTGACTAGGTGGATCCTTGGGCTGATCCAGCAGGGCTTTTCTTATGTTCTTGGGTTGTTTAGAAATTTTTACTGCTCTGCTGCCCTGCCTCTTTCATGGATTTTTATGGAGGGTCCAGATGACATTGCCTTCCATTCATCGGAACCCTCTCATGGTTCCCCACTTCCTTCTTCCATCTTTTTTCCTACTGTGGGAAATCAATGAAGAAAGACAAGACAGATGGCCTTATAGGCCCCTTCCAACTCTACTATTCTGTGAGAATACTGCACAAGGCCTTCTGATAGTCAGTGCTGGGCCGCCTCTGTCTCCAAGGTTCCTACAGGTCCTGGATGGTGGGAAGCCTCTCTGCGGATCTGCGAATGCCAAGAGATGAAGTTCAAGTCTTGCTTTGAAGAAACCAACCACGAGAACGGAGGGACACAGGAACCTGCTTCATACTGAGTCAGACCACTGGTCCATCTAGCCCAGTATTGTCAACACTGACTGGCAGCAGCAGCTCTTCGGGGTTTCAGGCAGGATTCTTTCCTAGCCCTACCTGGAGAAGTTGGGGATTGAAACTGTGACCTTCTATATGCAAAGCAAGTGCTCTACCAGTGAGCCACGACCCTTCTATTAACTCATCATTTTGGATCCCTGACTTCAGTGTGAAAGTGCATCCTGGTTTGGAAGATGAATGCTCCTTCCATGTCATTTTTAATGCTGCAAAGTCTGATTCTTTGACTAGGTACCCAGGATGAAAAGTTATGTCATTCCTCTCCATTGATTCTCAGACCTGCCATTAGCGAAGCTATTCCTCCTTTTTCGTTAGCTTAATTGCCCTCCTTCCTGGAGGTTTTCTCGGGGTGGGTGGGGGAGAAATCCACCTCATGCTTGGCTTAATTTAGACCCTGTTACAATTAATAGAACCAAATCTGTTTCTGAAGCGGGTTGCGATGGCTTTTCTATGCAAAATAAGGAGATTTGGGTGTTTCTTGGGGTTGTTTAGATTGCATGGCGTGGTATTTTAGAGTGGCTTCACGGACCAAGCGTATTAATGGCGCCAATCACGCTCGCTATGTGTTCGGTTCATAAAAAGTTCAGCGGCATTTGTGTCTTGGTAATGAATCGGGGAGTAACTTTGGTGTGTTTGTGTCCCTCGTGCCAGAGCATTGAAAGAGTCGAATTAGAAGCATAATTGGGAATGTTATTAAAAACCCGTTATGCCGCAATGGATGGGCAGAATCCAGCAAGCAGCGCTGGGGCACCCATCTCAACCTTAAAGGGTTGTGTGTGATGTGCAGGCAAGCCAAATTCTTCCCACTTCCCCAACACTGAGCATCAAGGTACATGGCACATTAGGGATTGTTATTATTATGGTGATGTACATTTCTATACCGCCGCATAGCCAAAGCTCTCTGGGCAGTTTACATAAGGATGTCAGAGAAATCTATCAAGAGAGTTGGACAAATTCCTGGAGGAGAAGTTTATCAATGGCTACTGGTCCTGATTGTTATGTGCTACTGGTATCAGAGGTGGTAAGCCTATATACACCAGCTGCTGGGAACATAGGCTGTTGTACCCGTGTCCTGCTTGTAAGTTCCTGGTCGACACCTAGTTGGCCACTGTGTAAACAAATTGCTGGACTAGATGGACCTGTGGTTTGATCCAGCAGGGCTCTTCCGATGTTCTTATGTTCTTAACAGCACTGGCAGCCAATGGAGCTGAACCAAAACTGCACTTGATATACCGTCTGTTTCTAGAGCAGCTTTTCCCAACCTGATGTGTTGGACTACAACTCCTAGCATCCCCAAGCCATTTACAACACATCTGGACAGCACCACATTGGGGAAGACTTCCCTAGAAGGGTGGCATCCATGGCCCTTCCTAAATGGCTGCCCCGCTAAGAAACTATTCGCTGCAAAGTTTTCAAAACTCACATGTCAAACATTCTTCTTTTGGGTTTATGACAATCAGGACTTATAACACACACATACAGAGAGACAACAAACCTTGTCCAAATGTAACATTTCTATTAATGAGTCTATTATGCCACATTTTCCCTCGAAGCTTACAATTAATTACCTCAAATCTGCTGGTAATCCAGTTGTGCTTAGCAAAGGCACGGATAAAATAAGTCAATTTTCTGCCGCTGTTTATTATGTTTAAACATTTTAATTTTTGAAGTAACCCTACAAGTAGGTGAGTTTGATTACATGCAGTTTGCAAACTGTGCTCTGGGTAGACTCTACATTGATTTTTTAAAAACCTCTGTTAAGGTGAGTGCTTGGCGGAAGGGGAGGCCTGCAGATTCATTAATTTGGAAATTAAAAGATTTACAGGTGCTTTAAGTTTTTGTTTATACGGTATGTACTCAATTCCAAAAGGCTTGGAGGAACCAGCGGCATCAGGTGAAGCTAAATTTTCCTAGTTATGAACATGCTGTTGGTTATCTTGCTATGGAGCTAACATCCTTATTCCAATTCTTATCCATTTGATAGGCAAAACAACTTTAAAGTAAGATTATCAAGGTGTTTAAGGGTTGGGGTGATTGTTCGTTTGTTGCTTGGACAACTAACTGTCTAACTTTGCCACACTATGGCTCTCATGCACTTGCACAAGGGGATGATCTGGCTATATTCTAAATTATTTGCTCATGAAGGAAATCCATGCCTCTTGAAAATGACCCCCTGAAATTCTCCACCCTATTTGTGGGCAATGAAAAGTGGTGGGGAGGGAAATTCACCCTGTCAAGTTTCAGTGGAGGATACCAAGTTTTAGGGCTCCTCTAAATAAGCAATTTATTGCATGCCTGTGATTGGTCACTCAAGAAGTTTGCAGGTCTTTCAAATGACATCATGAACAACCAGGATGTCACCTGCAGCAACTGTTGCAAGTTCCACCACTTTTAAAGTGGAAATCCTAAAATAAAAGCAGGATCTTCTGTCACTAGATGGCACTGTCTCAATTCAATTGAATTTAGGGGAAGTATTCAATTTAAACCACATGGTCGCCCCTCTCTGTCCATGTAACCAAGCCTATAACAATTGTGCCAGAAAACAGGAAGCACAAATGTCCCAGGTAAGCAACATGATTTCCCATTAATGGAAAGACACCCCCAGTTTTACAAGCGAGGGAGAAAAACCTTCCCTCTATCCAATATCTCCAGGCAATAGCCCTATTCAGGTGTTATGCCTGAATAGGTGCATGAATGCTACTCAGAGGAATCATAGAATAGTAGAATTGGAAGGGGCCTATAAGGTCATCGAGTCCATTCCCCTGCTCATTGCAGGAATCCACCTTAAAGCATCCCTGACAGGTGGCTGTCCAGCTGCCTCTTGAATGCTTGTTCTGCTCTGCAGATGGGAGCAATCTCCACGGGACTTCTACTCACTTTCATTTGAACCCTTTGCACAAGGAGTCCTCCACATTCAGGCAAATGCGAGTAGTAACTAGGGCTGTGCACGGACCCCCCACTCCGCTTCACTTTAAGATCCGCCATTTTCGGATCGGCCCGCTCCGCCCCGCCCCCACTCCGCCTGTGCCCACTCCGCTCCGCTCGGAGCTCCGGATCCTGATCGGTGCTCCGGTCCCCCCCCATAGGGGGGGTTACCGGGCCCTGCCGCCATCGCCGCCCATGCGGCGACGGCGGCAGAGCCCGGTAAGGAGGAGGGGGACCTTACCTGCCTCCGTCCGTGGTCCGTCGCCGTCTTCAATTGAGCCCGTGGTTCCACCAGGAAGTCTGGGCCGTGCGGCCCAGACTTCCTGCTGGAACCACGGGCTCAATTGGAGACGCTGACGGACTGCGGACGGAGGCAGGTAAGGGAGAGGAGGGCGGAGGGGGGGTTACCGGGCCCTGCCGCCATCGCCGCCCATGTGGCGACGGCGGCAGAGCCCGGTAAGGGACCAAGGGGGAGGGGGGCCTTACCTGCCTCCATCCGCGGTCTGTCACCGTCTTCAATTGAGCCCGTGGTTCCACCAGGAAGTCTGGGCCGCAAATGCGGCCCAGACTTCCTGCTGGAACCACGGGCTCAATTGGAGATGCTGACGGACCACGGACGGAGGCAGGTAAGGGAGAGGAGGGCGGGGGGCGTTACCGGGCTCTGCTGCCATCGCCGCATGGGCGACAGCGACAGCGGCAGGGCCCGGTAAACCCCACTTACCTTTCCGGCGGAGCTCCGGATCGAGGCGAAGGATCCGCCTTCACCTCGATCCTCTTCGCCACGCTCCGCCGGCCCCCCAATCCTCTTCGCCTCCACCTTAAGGGCAGGCGAAGCCCCCCGCTCCGCTACTGCTTCTCCGGTCCGATTAGAAGCGGAGCACATCCCTAGTGGTAACCCCTTGCACGCATCTCCACTCAATACGGCAAGCCAGAGAAATTGGTGGAGGGGCTGGCAGTTTCCTCTTATGGATGACTAGGGTTTATGTATAATTTTATACCTCTCTATCAGCCCCCCTGTACTCACCATTTTTCTATACTAAAAAAACCCATGCAAGAAGTTGCTCAGCCCCTGATCGCCTTGGCTGCCCCTTTCCAACTCTGCGGCATCCTTTTTGAGGTGCAGCTATCCAGGAACTGCATACAGTATTTAGAAGGTGGCCATTTTCTCTTCTATTGGCCGTGGAGACGGACACCCTGTTTCCCCCTCCACACAATCCTGTGGTCCTACTTAGTTTGCCTAATCTATTCAGAGAGTTGGAGTTGGCTTCCATTGGCGCAAAACTATTTTTGCCAGGGCGCAGTAGACACAGGAATCTGTATCATTTAGGGCTGCATGCAAGGTAACTTTGCCAAACAGTTCTATGAGGCTGGGAGGCTGCTCTTTGCAAAATGGTGCGCTAAGGTTTTCCAGTACTTGGTAGGTCTCTTAATTGCTTTAATCACTGCTTCTTGCCCATGGCCATTCGAAGGGGGTGGGGAAACAGGGTGTGTGTGTATGCCTTAGGAAGGGAGACCAGATGCAGCTGCACTGATTGGTTGGAAGTCCGGCAAGAAGAAGGACGTAAAGAGGGAACCAAAGATTTTCCTGCCTGCTCTTTAGACATATGCTCAGCTCATGGGCTCATCTTCCGGGTACTGTGCAGCCTGGGAGATGCTGCATTTGAGGCTGTCACTCTGAACGCTCAACACAAGGGAAAAAACGAGGGCGGGAGGAAACAGTCTTTTTAGGAAATGTGAAATGTTAGTTGCTGCCGTTTGCAAATCTTCAGTTTGTTTTTAATTCATACCAGGAGCCGGGTTGCTTGTTGTGTCGCCAAATTGCCTCTAAGTATTTTCTGTTCTGTGACGGTACCTCCGAGGCACACAGGCAGCAGCGGCACTTGTGGAGGGCTGCCATCTGGCACCCAGCTCCGATCCGCCTTAAACAAATGCAAAAGAGGCAGATTCAACGTTCCAGAGAGTTTCAGCTCAGATATATTTGTTTCAGCTGTAAGCCGTGACAAGTTGATAGCCGTTTATTCTCACCAGCGCTCTCTGAAGAGACGGGAGCTTCCTGGTGGATTGGGCCCAAAGAGGGAAGATACTGTGTGACACCTTAAGGCTCCAGGCGTGGGAAACATTAATGGAAAATTTAACAGCTTCAAGTTAAACGTTAGCAGCCTTTGGGCCTGTTGAGACGACACACTAAGCCATGGTTAGGCTGCTAACCCTTTCACAGCAAATGGTTAGTGAGCATGGTTAAACCATGGTTATGTAGCCACCATGGTTAGGAAGGGTTCACATGACACACTAAGCCATAATGTTTAGCTCAAAGTGCTTAACCACTTAATGTGTCGTCTGAACAGGGTCTTTAAAATTAACGTCACTTTCCACCTTCAATTAGTTAACTCGGTGGTGCAAAACCTCAGGCCCAGAAGCCAAAGACGGCCCTCAGGGCTTTCCCACTTGGCCACACCCCCTTTTCCTCTGACCACCATTGGTTTGGTGGTATCCCAGTTTTGCAGTTCTCCTCCCTGCCCCTCACATCCCTAAAAGTTTTAATGCTTCTCCTAAAGCTTAGTTACTGGCAGTAAGAGCTTGAAGTTACAATATGCTGGTGGGGGGGGGGGTGTTCCGGGGGGGAGCCCCACCCCTTTTACCTTCAGCTCCGCCCACCACTAGAATCCAACCCCTGAAACCTCCTCCAAAATGAAGCTTTCATTCAACACCCCTAAGTTAAATGGTAAGTTAATAGAAAGAGAGGAACTCGTTAACGTTACGTTAATCTATGAGAAATGTGTGAAACGTGGTGAATTGTCTATTAGCATTATTTTTCATGGATTTCTTTTCCAGAACCCCATGAATTTACTCAGAACCCGCTGCCCTGCTTTGCCCGAAAACAACGTTACACTTAATGCAGCTTTCAGAATAGCAATTTCCCAGTACCTGAGTTACATCCCTTCTCACCATCCCCAAGTGCAGCTCATCTGCGTTTTCTTTGGACGGCCCAAAACATGTTCAAATTTTCAGTTGTTGCTGTTGTCAAGATCAGGGTCATGCGATGGTAATTGTGCGGGCTACGGGAGGCCTCTCTAAATTAGGCCACTGTTAGTTAACATTCTTCATGCTGTTTAATTTGTTTTAAAAAATCATCCCTAGAGTCTGATGTAATAAAGAAGAAGAGAGTGACTCTAAGCATGTGTAGAGGGCTGTGTAGGTTCGCAGCATGGAATGGGGTTTGCAGGATAGAATGGGTTTTGAGGACTAGGCTGCCAGAGCCAGGATGAGGCACAGAGAGTGTTTTTTTTAAAGGATCAGCTTTTATTAGAGGTGTATGTGGGGGTGAACTCAAAAGCATGGCCAGCATCGAGGGTTGTCATGGTGGGGCACCTGCCTAGGGTCCATTCCCCAGCAGGGGCCCACTGACCAGAGTCCCCTGGAGGAGGAGGAGGAGGAGGAGGTCTTCTCCTTCTCCCCCCCCCCCCATTGCCAACCTGCTTGTTCTGGCTGAGACTCCAGTGGTGAGAAGGTTGAGAATGAATGGAGCCTGGAGCCAGTGTTGCTCCAAAGTGCACTTTTATGTCATGCTCAGAGGCACTGGCACACAGGTTTTGGGATGCAGGCCCACATGGGCATTGTCACATGTGCCCTGGAACGGGAATACGTTCTTCTCCTTTATTCTAAGCATGGGGAGAGAGGTACTAGGAGCTCACTGCAGAAGGAAAGGCACTCTGTATATTGTCACATTGTGTCTAGGAAGAAGTTTTGCTCTTTAATCCTAAGAATGTGGAGATAGATAACAGTGCCTCATTATAAAGGGAAAGACACTCTGTATGTGCCCAGAGGAACACATATTATATAAGCCTGTTCAGTGGAGATCCCCACCAGAGACAGAAAGGCATAGGGCACAGAGAGCATTTTAACTTGGTTTTATTTGCAAACATTTCTAAATTGCTCTTCAGCTCGGAAGAACTTCCAGAGGGTCAGAGCATACAATTCCAAGCCCCCCACCTGTCCGATCCTGTAGCCCTGGTTAAGCAGAGATGAGAAGGTAAATGTAGGAGGTGCAACATCTGAACAAAGGAGCGAAAACAGGGAGACATTAAGGTTTAGCGTCTGATCAGGAGACTTTAATTAAATTTGATTCACTCTTTCTTTCAAAAAATGTGCAAATAAATGGAGTACGATTTTGCTAATGCACAGATACGAAAGGGGGCTGGATGGGTTGATGTGTGTACGTGGGGTGGGGGCATAATGTTTTCCATAATGTGCTTAATTTCTGGTTTCACTGCTCAATGTGGGGGAAAATTGGCCCCATTTAGAACCATCTGTTAGAAAAATGGGTTAAAATCCTGTTGGCTTCTGAACTGCAGCTTTTAATACTTGAGAACAGATTTTGGTTTTTTTTTTCCAGTGACATCATTTGGAACATAGGTTTCTTTCATTATTATTATTATTGAGTTCAATTTAAACATAACAAAATCTCATTATATAACAACTTATAATAAATTAACAGAAGTGATCAAACAAGAACCCCCAAATTATTTCAATTCATTCCCAAGTAGTTATAAATATAAATAGTATATAATCTACACGTTGGTTTTAAATTGTTCTCCAAGTTGTCGTTGACGATACTGAATCTTCTACATGTATAAACACTTCTACATATATAGAAAGTTACATTATCAGGCTTATTGGGTATTATTCATTTTCATCAGTTTACTCATCCCAACTGATTTATGACTGCTTGGTTTTGGGTTGGGACGTATTGTTTGGTTGGATTTCATACAAAAGGCTGCACACAGCACTGGCGAAAGGTATTTTGATGCCTGACATGGAATCTGCAGCAGCCATGTACACTGTTTTATGTTATTTATTTTATTACATGAGTTTAAGCAGGCTTTTGTTTTATCAGATATAGACATTTTCTCTCCAACACTTATTTATTTATTTATTACATTTTAATATCCCGCCTTTTTTCCTCCAGGGAACTCAAGGGGGTGTACATGACCCTCCTCCTCCGCTCCATCTTATCCTCACAACAACATCCCTGTGAGGTAGGTTGGGCTGAGAGTCTGTGATGGGCCCAAAGTCACCCAGTGGGTTTCCATGGCTGAGTGGGGACTAGAAACTGGATCTCCTGACTCCCAGTTCAACACTCTAGCCACTATGCCACATTGGCTCCTCTGTTTTATGTGCTGCACCGCTCTCTATTTTAATTATATTGTATTGGTGTGCCGGTGTGCCTGTGTATGTGGGTTCTATTGTATTTCATGGCTGGTTTTAATTGTTAGCTGCCCTGACTGGTGCACAAACACCAGAAATGTGGGATCTCAACTTTAATATGAAATAAACAAATAACAACACACCATAGAGCATATGACTTTAAAGAGAACTAAGTACTGACAGTAACAGAAATGGCACAAGGTTCATTTCGTTGGAGCTAGAGCGGAAGAAATTTTGGTGAGTTGTGTTGTGCCCTGTGCATAAGATCAGTTAAGGCAGAATATTATCTGCATATTCTGCCATAAGGACTAGAGGCTTAGGGCACAACTGTGCCAAAGTGAAACAAGTCCAAAGGGTAGCATTTCCAACTTGTGCTTAACACTGCCATTCAAGTCAATGGGACTTAAGAACACTATAATTAGCCTTCTATTGTTCCCTTCCATATGTCTGTTTTTAATGGAAGGTTAAAATTCAGGGAAGGGGCATTTCATATCCACAAGGCGGGGGTGGCAAGCCAGTACCCGCTAATTACGTTGTTCTCGATTCCCCAGGTCAGTTCTGTTTCCCACTTTGGTACCCCATATCTACCATCTGGAGAGGGGGGGTCATCACAGTGTTTCGTGATGGATTCTGCTTCCCCCCCCTTTTTTATTGTGAATATCAACAAACAGAACAGAAAATACATCGTGAAAACGGGGGGTGGGAACGACCCCATACATTGTATATATAAAATTATCATCATTTTCCATCGTACGTACTGTTCAAAAAGAAAAAAAAAAGAAAAAAAGAGAGAGTTATACAAAGGTTTCAAGAAAAGCAGGCCAAATATCCATATGTTTATCCACTTCCAAGTTGCGTCAATATAACACTGGTTCAAAAGTTGATCATTAGGTCCTCGATCCATTGCATTATGGGAGGGGTGGATTTGTCCTTCCAATGTGATAATGGATGGTTTCTGCTTGCCTGCAACATGGTTCCAAGCATCTCAAGTTAGCCTTGCTGTGGAATTCTTTTAATAAGGGTATTTGGAGACAAACAAAACATCAATTTCAAGTGCAAGTTTGCTAAAGTGACTCCCTCCTCCCCTGAAAGAAAGATTCCCGGGTGGGGGGCCTTGAATATGGTAGGGTCTGTGTGGTTTCACTGCACTCCCTTGCGTACAAATGCCTTTGCTGCCTCCGGAGGCCTTGGATATGCAAATTGGGGTGAGCAGCGGAGGAGTTGATAACTGTGGCCTACAGCTCTCTCACAAAGGGGGGGGGTGTTGGAGAGAAAGATTTGTCATCTTCCCCCTTCTGTTTGTCTGTGCCTGGTTGACAATATAAAGAAAAAATGCAAAGGGAAGGGAGTCTGTTGTGCCGTAGGCGAAAAAGTACAACATAACAATCAACCAAGAAATAGGTACGTGTGTGCGGGAGAGAGTGACGGTGGGGGAGGAATGCACGAGTTGGGTATCAATTCAAAGAAACTGCATCGTGTAGTTATTTTGGAAAGTGTGGCAACGCACGGGGCTGAAAATATCTGCTAATTTTTAAATGATTGATAGCGTTGTTCTTTATGCCTGTTCATTCAAAAGCCTATGGCTGTTGTCCTGAACACACTTACCAGGGAATAGCTCCATCGAACACCATGGGATTGACATAGGATTGGGTTGTTACTCTTTAACCATTTCCCATTCGGATAAATTTGAAACAGGACAAATGGGGATGCTGAGATTATAGAAGAGAAAAGAGTTCCGAATAGAATCCCATTTCCTGAGCATCTTGGCTTTTGTTTGAAAAGGCGTTGTTTCTAGTCTTCACAAATTCTTGAAAACCAGAAAGGTTGTGGATAAGACTTCGGGGGATTGGGATGGGACAGCAGGGACTTGCCCTTCCGAAAGACGAGCAAGCCCAGAATGCAAAATAAAAATAAAAATGCAAAATGTTGCGGAATGCAAAATCATATCACTCAGGGGTGAGGAAGTGGAACTTAAATCCTTCAGGGGATGGATGATCTCGGTGGGTGGGACCATGCTGCTCCTTGACATCATCTGGTCGCTGTTCAAAGCCCTGCCTGGAAAAGCATTCCTCCTGGCAGCAGGTTTGGGGTTAGCGGCTTTGATAGTCCCATAATTATTGCCAATGGAATGGATGTGGGACAAGTGAAATGAGGGTGAGCAGCACACTGAGGAGAACCCCTGCTGTTATCTACAATCACTGTTCTACCCAATTATTGTTAAGTCCTGGTTTTATCTCCCATAACTGATTGGAAATAACACTGGGGAGTCTTCTCACATGGGTGAGGTTCTGGGAAGGAGGGGGAGGGGCCTTGCCTGAGGCCCTGTGGGCCAAATTTGACCCATGAGCCAGAGATTCCTCATTCCTGATGTCAATGAAGTGGATTTGACCAAGCTGCACAATTCCTCAGAATCCAGGTTTTCTGGGCATAGAATTTCTATTGCCCAGGATTTTATTTGATTTTGAGAAAGTGCAGAAGGAATTTCTTTGGTGATTAATTGTTAATTTGGGAAGATGAATTATTGTAGCAAAAGCGGGCTTTGTTTTTTGAGTTAAGAAATCAAGAAAAAGAAAAAAAAGGGAAATGGTTGGTTACCTGTTAAGGTAAAGTAAGGTAGCTTGCAATGCCACCGATCTTTCATAGGAAATTTTATGCTCAACCTTCACCTCAAGGACATGAGATGCAAAGATTAGGCTGAGGGCAGAGAAGCAGGTATGGGTTTTATTAGAGAGGTGGGACTTCCTGTGGAAGACTGTCCCCCTTAGTGGGACAGTCATGACTTCCAAGTTCAATCCAGCTTCTCCACATCTGCAGCAACATAAGCCTGGAGTCAGCCTTGAGCTTCCAAGGTAAGAGACAGTCTGTTTCGATTTAATAAGACAGTAATTGCACATTAAACTCCCATTGATTACTTTAAGTATGTTTATGGGGATTTAACAGCTATGAAACAGATGTATTTCTTGCAGATGTTCTCGAATGGCAGGCAGGCATCTGTAACAAAACAGCACAAAAGGTTTCTTTTATTTTAAAAGGAAACAAACAGGATAGGAAATATTCTGCTCCATTTGAATTAAGGGAAGACTGGAAGATACCCGAGCATCTCTTCTCTGATCAGGCTTGGAAACATCCAGGCAAGGCAGCGCACGTGGCACACAATCAGTCTTATATGTCCATACCTTCTTCTCCCTTGTCTGGCCGCCACATTTTGCACAAACTGCAGTTTTTGAACCGTCTTCAAGGGCAGCCCCATGTCAAGCGCATTGCAGTAATCTAATTTGAAGGTTGCCAGGGCAATGTTGTCAGTGGTGGGGCTTTCAGCAGGTGCCCAACCCTGCCCACCCGTGATGCCCGCCCTGACGTTGTATACACTTTGGAAAAATAACTATGGGGCCAAGATGCCATCTGGACGTATCTGGGCTGATGTTCCTTCTCTCTCTTCCAGGCATGTGGCAAGTGGAAGGCTTTTAACTTGTTCTTGCAGTACGTCTTTCTTCCCTATCTCCAAAAATCTAATTGAAGTACCTGGATGTTTAATCTCCTTTGATGTTGAAGTCAAGAGATACAAACGGACAGATGCTTCTTCCCAATACACTGAAATGTAAATGAACCTGTGCCAAAAAGAGGGAGATGGGGAGAGGGGGAGAGGAGAGGAGAGGAAAGGAGAACCGGGAGCAGAAACCCACTAAGTTCTTGCCTCCTGAAATTTTTATTATTTCCCATCCTAGCTGACTGCTTTTGTTTAATCTTTGCCATTCCTTTTCTTCTTGATTGTGTGCTCTTGTTCTTAGGGATATGCAAACTTTATTAGTCAGCGCGGCTTTCAAGCTCTTGTCGCTTTTGTGTTTGAGAATTGGGAATCAGGTACTTCGACAGATCGCCTAAGGGAAGCACCGGGCAGGAGGATCCTTTATGAATAATCAGCCTTGACATTTCCAACGTTGTTCCTTCATTATAAATATTGTTAAAGGAGCTGTGACCACCATGAGCTCAAACAGAACAGCGCGTGGAGGGGAAGCAGGAGTCGGCCTTTGATATCGGCTCTTGACTAGTTATCGCTCCGGTGATGACACGGGTGTTGACAGGCGTCATAGATTTCTCTGCCTCCCTCTTTTCTTTGGAGTAGGAAAGTTCTCTCTTCTCCCCCCCCCCCCCACTCTCAGTCCATTAGCATAAACCATTATTCTCTCTTTGGTCAACCACGTTCAGGGTGCAAACTGTGCAAGCATGGAGATACCAGAATGTGTGACTTAGGGTTGGCCTAACTGTGGTGCTCTACAACTCCCATTTGTCCTGGCCAGCATTGCCAGTGGTGGTGGTGGATCATGGGAGTTGTGGGCCAAAACACCTGGAGGGACACAAGTAGGGGATGTCGGAGAAATCCACAATGTGAGTTCGGATTTCTGTGATCCTGATGTAAAAATCTAGAATGCCCATTTCCCCTGACATGCAGACACATCCAGGCACGCATTCACACACGCGTGTACACATGCACCCACACATGTGTACACGAAAGCACTCATCCGTGCACACACACACACACACACATGCGCACACACATCCCTCTAGGACACCCCACCAGGAACCCACCCGGGGACACCTAGAAAAGGCAAATGGGCACAACAAAGCAGGGAAAGGAAGTAGCTAGACGCCCCTCAATAAAAACTCCATTTACCCCCATGCAAGTGGCATGTAGGTGACTTCCAAGCCCCTTTCTTGCCAGACGATATTGATTAAGTTAATCTTGCTGGATCCACATTGCTGATTAACTGCCCCGACAACACCTTAGGTCAGTTTCAAATGAAACTGACCAATCAAACCCAGCCAAGTCCTTGTGACTGCCCCCCTAGCTACATCACCAGGAGGGGAGGGGAGGCAACAGACTCAAAGCACATGGCAATTTCAGCTGCAGTTCCCCTTCTGACCACTGCATGGAGGTATATAAGCTATTGCCCTGCCTCAGCACAGTGTGACCCTGCCTTTGCAGCGTTAGCGCCAGGTCATCACCTAGTCTCGAGAATAAATGTTTGGTGCCCAACACCTTGCCTGTGATCTTTCTCAAGTGTCTCAATATTGGATTTTGGCACACTTGGATTTGGCATAATTTATGCAACAATCCGACCTGTGATTCTGCAGCAGACCAGCTTTTTCTGAGTCACCCCGATTCTGCCAGGGATCTGTGCAATCTTGTCCCTTTGCCAATGCACACTTGCATGGCTGCGCATTTGCGCTGACGTGCGCATTGGCAAATAAACCAAATTCCTGTACAAAAAAACAAATTAAAAAAAATCTGATTCCATCAATTAGCAGACAACAAAACGAAAGGTGCCTGACAACCTGTGATACTCAGATGGAAAAGTTTTAATGGAACTTGTACGTCCCTAGCCACAAGTTGCCCACCCCTGGTATCAGTGTGTCATGTCTAGCCCTGCTCCCCCTAAGTTGGAAGAAAGTATTTCAGGTGATCAATCAGAATCACACTCTGAAGTAGAGGAATTGGTGCCAAAGACAGGCCAGCCTGTACCAGTGGGGGAGGAAGCTCTCACAGGCTCTTCACCAGCTGGGATTGAACCCTCTCCAGAGCTTATCTCCTCAAGGGCAAACAATACACAGTCAGTGAGAAGCCAATATTCTTCCAAATGGGAGAGCATGGAGAGGTTAGCCAATCCTAGAGTATGCCGCAGACTAAAACGGGCGGAGCAAAATGAAGGAGAGAGAAAGTCAGCCCGGCTGGCATCCTGTCAGAAGCTGCATCAGAACTAGTTTCTCTGAAGTTGATGCATCTTGGGAAAAGGCTTTCCATTCTTCTTGAAAGGACAATTTTCTCACTTAGTTTGCATAGTTTTGCCTAGGAGAAAGTTCCTAGGGATTAGACCCTCTTCAGGTGGGAAGAGATGTTTCTTGTTTGAATGAAGCTTTGTAGATTACTTAGCAAGCCTCGTTATTGTCTCCCAAGAAGGTTTGAGGTTTTGAGAAACATGACACAGTGTCCCTAAACACTGCCTCTGTCATGGGTGGGCAGCCCTCCTCCTTTGGCCACCTTCCTCGCTCTACTCCATACGTGTGCTAGTCTCTAGGGACTAAAAGAGTAATTCCTCAGGAGAGGTTGCTCAAGAACGCCATTCATTCCATGGAACTTTCCTCTCTGAAGCTGCACTGAGGGACATGGAGGTGGTGAAGCAGCAGGAAGCATTTTGGTACATCGTACCCTGGATCACAGGGATACAGGAGAGCCAGTGTGGTGTCGTGGTTAGAGTGTTGGACTGAGAGTTGGAAGATTCTCGTTCCCAAGTGACCATGGAAGCTCACTGAGAGTCCATGACTTTGGGCCAGTCACGGACCCTCAGCCCAACCTACCTCACAGGGTTGTTATGAGGATCAAATAAGGAGAGGAGACTTAAGTACACCGCCTTGGGTTCTGTAAGGGGGGAAAGTGTGAGAAATTTTTTAAAAGGAAAGTGTCTCCATTGGTGTCAATAGAGGATTCCCTCCGTTCCGCTTTTTTACTCCCACACATGGGAGTGGGGAATTTCGAGAGGCAAGGGGGAGGGGGGATTTTAAATTTCCCATCCTGATACACCATGGTCTCAATCTGAATTAGGGTGTGCATGCTCACACGAGAGTCAAAAGCAAAAAGAGGGGTCAGTACATGCTACGTGATTAACGTAATGCATAGTTTGACTCTCGGTCAATTTACCTAAGCATGAAAAAGCAGAGTCACCTACCAAAGCTTTTGTAGGGGAGGCTGGATCGGGACCCTGTGAGTTCCTTCCTCTTTTTCTTCCCATCTGCCAGGGCCAAAGTGTTTGTGTGATCTTCATTATTTCTCAAAACGGGTGTGTGTGTGTGTGTGTTCTGTGATGAAGGCACCGACGCGGCTTGATCAACCTCTGCCAACTGATGTGCTGTTGCAAATAATGGCCTCCATTCATTATTGGCCCAGTTGATTTTCATTTACACTTGGCTCTAACAATTAGCTTGAGCAGGTGTGAAGGTGATGGAGGGCCCGGGACGCTCAGAGGTCAGCCACGGCTCCGTGTGATAAATTAACCATTATGATCAGCAGCAAAAGTGGCTTTTTCCTGCAAGTCAGCAGCCAACACAGCAGCACACACACCTCACAAAAACTCCACTCAAAGCCAGGGTGTAAATGCAACTTGATCGCTTCATTCCCCTTGGGTCTGGTAAATAAGAGTCAAAACATCCCTCCCACACCCACACCTCTGAGATAACTCATCTGGGCATCTTCCATCAAATCAGTCTTTTTTAAAAGAATGTGAATGGAGGCTGTTAGTAGCTAGGTTAGCAATGATTCGGATTTTGTTCTCTTCAGATGTGGGGTGACTTATGAAAGTCAATTTCTTTACAAATATCTAGTAGGAATGAGCATCAAGGGCAGGGCTGCCCTCCCATTATGCAGAGTGAAGCAGTGGCCTCAGGCGGAAGATGCTAGGAGGAGGCAGCACAGTGTTGTGGTAGGACATGGTTGTGTGTGCCATATGACCTGAGCTGTGCCCCCTAATCTAGCCTGCTGTTTTCAGGTGCAGTGGAGAATACTGGATTAAAAAAGGGGGGGACGTCTCCATTGCCTGGATGTCTGGACTACTATAATGGGGTCTGCTTGGGGCTGCCTTTAAAGACAATTTGGAATCTTCAGCATGGGACAGCCTATGGCTGTCTGAATATTGCTCAGGGCCGGGTGGTTGGCTTATATGAAATTGATCCTGCATTGGCTGCACTGGTTGCCAGTGCATTTCTGAGCATAATTTAATGGGCTAGTTCAGGCCCAAGTTACTTGAAAGACTGCTTTCTCCTGTACCAGCCTGTCTATACTCTTTGCTCAGCTAAAAACTTTTCTTTTTCCTAAAGCTTTTAAAACTTGATTTTGTTCTGACTTTACACTGTTAGTTTTGCCCTACCAAGGGCCTGTTTACCCTACCCTGTGCCTGTTTGCTTTCTCTTCCCCTCCTTATTGTTTTATTATGGTTTTATTAGAATGTAAGCCTATGCGGCAGGGTCTTTCTATTTACTGTTTTACTCTGTACAGCACCATGTACATTGATGGTGCTATATAAATAAATAATAATAATAATAATCAACAGAGGCCCTTCTCACTTGGCTGTCACCAAGGGCAGTGAGGCTGGTGAATACAAGATAGAGGGTCTTTTCAGTGTAGTAAAAAACAGATAACAGAAAAGAATAAAAACACCATATTAAAAAGACTATTTTTAAAAGAAACAGAGTTCTGATAAAACCTGAGTTCTGGTAAAACCACAGCTTGTCACTCAAGGAAAGCTTCCTGAAACAACAAAGGTTTCAGGTGGCACCAGGAGCAACACAACGTTGGCGCCTGCCTGCCTGCCCGCCAAAGGCAGGGAATTCTATACAGGAAAGGGGCCACCACCCTGAAGGCTCTTCTCCATGTAGAACCACCAGGAGCATGCCTCAGTGACTGGGCAGGTTGGTAAAGGGGAAGGTGCCCTCTCAGGTATCCTGGTCCCAAGTTGTTCAGGGCTTTGTACACTAGTACTAAAACCTTAAACCTGGTCTTTGGCTTTGTCAGCTGTCCTGCTGTTACTTGGACGCCCCCATATGTAGAGGGAAGACTCCCTCTCTGCCTTCCTGACGACAATCTGCGAGAAACTGGATCAGATAGATGTGCTTATCACCTTTATTTATTTAGGGTGCAACTTCCACGTGCTGTTTCCCAGAGCCAGCTGTGCAAAAATCCACCAAGCGAAATGATTTATTGCTCGATGCGCCACGTATCCTGTGAAGTGGTTTGAAATGCCCTGGTCTCAAACAGTAGTCCTTGTAAAGAAACAAAAACAAAAAGAGTCAGGAAGAAGGAGAGAGAGAGAAAGAGTAATTATTTTCATAACAACCCCCCCCCCCGACAACCTGCATTTAGAATGTCATTGTGTTTATTGCATGGGGAAGCACGGATGTCCTCTACAAGTACTTGCTAGTTTGTTTTTCCTTAGCTGGTGGATTCTTAAAAGCAAACTATCTGTGTACGCTTTTGATGTGTCAAATGAAAGGATTGGTCGCACGAGGATGCATTTAATACACTGGGGCTTAATTACAGTGAATATGTTAGCAAACAAACTATACAACGTGTTGACACTGTGTGTGCATATATGTGTTTCTATACACACACACACTGGAACGGGCCATTTCTTGCATTTGGACAATGAATAAAATCAGGAGAAATGCAACAAAACTGCTGCTATCGATCCATGCAGGCAAAACAGAAGGGCATCAGGTAGCAAATTAATTCCAATGCACCCTCCATTATAAATGGAGGTGTGATATGTTACATTTCCCAGAGATGATGTTTGAATCCTGTTAAAAATTCTCAAGGGCCTCAGTGGATAAACATTAAATGCTTTCCAGTGTGCGGGACGGAGGCCTGAGCTCCTGTTCACCACCTGAAGAATAGCACTGATGATTTGCAGTGGCTTAATGTTTGGCAAGTTTTTGCAGGCGAAGATGCCTCCTAAAATTTGCACATCAGCTCAAGTTATCAGTGGCTTCCACACAGAAAAAGGGAGGAAGGAGACCTCCAGGTGCACAAGTAAATGTTATTGAGCCCTACATGTATCAAATAGACTTCTCCTGCACTGCCCCTGGGTGAGAACTCGGCGTGAAATGCATTCTGCCTAATACAACGTTTTCTTGTGGACCAGTATAGGCCTCCTTCCTTCCTTCCTTCCTTCCTTCCTTCCTTCCTTCCTTCCTTCCATTTTCCTGCAATTGGTACTTTCCTGCTTTTTCTTTTACGTCTTCCACATGAACCACGGGAGAAATGGCCTGCTATGGTCTTTGAAACAGGAAATGATTGCATGGAATTAGACTGGATGGAAGTTGCCCGTGCTGCCTGAATCAACAGTCAAGGTTCAACAAACACAGCTACTATACTTAATATTTGATTTGTGTCCATTTATTGCTCTGCTGAAAGACTGACCTGTTAGGTTTATACAGGGAACAGAAGGGCACGGTTGAAAGCCAAGTGGCATACATCATGTTGGTTGGAGAATATGCAGCATGAACCTTTGATCGTAGGGCTAGCGTTGACACAGCCAAGTGCCGGCCTAGCTTTCTCCCTTCGACATTTTTGTCTGTCTTTGACCTCCTAATTGCCTCCTCTCCAGTTCATCTTTATTTGTTATTTATTTATTTGTTAAATTTGTATTCTGCCTGTGTGCCAAATGGTGCTCAAGGCAGCTAGCAGAAATAATACAAATACAATAAAATCTAACGAAATGCAATAGAGCAGTACAACGGGAGACAGTTTCACCCTTAAAGGCAGCCTAAAAATAATGTGTGTGTGGTGGGGGAGTCAACAATAATTTGGAAATTATTTTATTTATTTATTTATTTAAAACATTTCTTGGCACCCTTTCAAGGCAGAGGCCCTCACAAGGTGGCTTAAAACAAAAATAAATAAAATATTAAAAACAATAAAATACTAAAAGCAATAAAAACACGTTCGCAATAAAACAGCAATTAAAACAATAAAACAGCAGGAACAACAATATCAGCAATTACAGTATACAGCATGGGAAGGCCATGGTAAAATAAAATGTTTTTAAGGCCTCCTTGAAAGCTTGCAAATATGGTGCATGGCGAACCTCTGATGGACATTTGTTCCAGACGTTTGGGGCCACCACAGAGAAGGCCCTCTCCTGTGTAAATACCCACCTAAGTGTTCTCAAAGGTGGGTAGCTGAGAAGGGACTCTCTTTCTGATCTTAAAGTGTGGGCAGGCTGATATGGGTGAAGGCGGTCCTTCAAGTAGCTATGTCCCAAACCGTTTAGGGCTTTAAAGGTCAAAACCAGCACTTTGAACTGGGCTCAGAAACACACCGGTAACCAGTGCAGCTGGTAAAATATAGGCAATATATTAAGTGATTGTCATCCCACTTTAGCATTAATACATAGCTCCCAGGCTTAATTTGTTTAAGCATTCTGCTGAATTTGAAGGTTTATCCAGTGGGTTTCAGTGAGAGCTAGTCAGAAGTCTAAAAGAGCTGTCCAAGGAGTGAAGCCAGGACAGAGGTCTGACTGAAACCTGGAGCAGATTTACTGCCCCACGGACAACGAAGCCACCAGCCTCCACTGGGTTTACCCTTCCAGGTATTATTTTTTTCCTGCCTGCCTATCTTTACACAGGCAAGCTTTAGTTTATGAAGCTTATGATTTAGTGAAGAGAAAGAAATTGGACTGAGTCTGGGCATACAGCCAAACCAAGCCTGCTAAGAATTAGAGGATACGGGGGAGGTTTTCAGCTGAGCAAATCACATCGCTAAAACGGATAGCACTTTAAAGACTCCGTCTTGGTATATGTTCCCAAACATGCATTCATTGCAGCTTTGCAGTTTCTGATCTCACGGCAAACTATCCTGTGTTTTGGCTAGGGTGGTGCTAGTGGAAAAGAGGCAGGCCAAATGGTTGTTAGTGTATCGTTATAGCTGTAGTCTCTTCCCAGTTCATTTGCTTTTTATAATTTTTTTAAAAAAATATTTATTTATTTATTAAATTTATATATCGTCCCATAGCCGAAGCTCTCTAGGCGATTTACAAAAGTTAAAAACAGTGAACATTAAAAAGTATACAAAATTTAAAACTATCAAAAAATATAAAAACAACAGTCTAAAACAGCCTTCCTCAACCTAGGGCGCTCCAGATGTGTTGGACTGCATCTCCCAGAATGCCCCTGCCAGAGCTGGAGAGCCCCAGGTTGAGGAAGGCTGGTCTAAAACAACAGAATCCATTTAAACAACAGTTCTGGGGTCCATTAAAAAACAAACAAACTTAGCATATGTTGTTAAATGCTGTTAAATGCCTGGGAGAAGAGAAAAGTACCACAGAATTATGCTGTCGAATTTCCCGCATTGGGGGAAATTGCAGGGATCAACACACCCGGAGTGCAACGGATAACCCTTACCCTGGGAAAACCACCTTCGTGATCATGGTGCCTCCCCTGCCAGGTAAGGCTACTGTAAAAAGAAGGAGGTGAGAAGGAGTGAAATGGAGGGATGGAGGATGAAAGAGGAAGGAGACAAAGGTATATGTGTGTGTGTGAATGAATAAATAACTTTGAGGGCCAGCCCTACCATGAGGCATAATGAGGCATCTGCCTCAGGTAGATGATGTGGACTGTCGTGAACTGTTCAGATTGTTATTTATTTAACTTGCCTTATATTCCCCCAGCCAACCCCTGAGATCTTCTGAGGAGGCTTTATTGGGTGTTCCCCAACCAACAAAATGTCACAAGGCCTTCCTGGTAATGGCACCCACCCTCTGGCATGCCCTCCCACAGTGATGAGGTTTAAATACCCCTGGAAGGCATGTTTGTTTACACAGGTTTCCCCTGACTTGTAATTGACTATGACACTGGCCCATTTTTATCATGGTCTCAGTTGTAACGATTTTATATTGTCCTTATGTTGCTTTTATAGTGGTTTTATATTGTGTGATATTTGCACTGTGAACGGCGTAGAGATTTTAGAATTTTAACCAGTATAAAAGTAGTATAAATAGAGACAGGGAGGTGTATTGAAGGTCACTGGGTGACTGTGGGTGTGTTTGGCTACTTGGACCACATATTGAACAGGCCAGAGGCAAGTAATTGCTGGCACTGGCAAAATTTAAGGTCCCCCACTGGACCAAGCACCCTTTCATGAATGGGATTTTTTTTTCCTGTTTTGGTCCTCCTCCTCCTCCTCTTCCTCTTCCCTCCTCCTCTTCTCTTCCTCCTCCTCCTAAGTCAGGATGAACTCCAGCGCCGTGACCGCCACTTTTATTTAAAGCGACTTTTCCATTTTTCTCACTTAGCGGGGAATCTATTGCAGTCAACGTAATTGCATGAGCGACCGCCTCTGCGTTTACGGTTCCGGTATTAAAGGGAACGCTTCAGCTTGGCTAACATAACCACTGAATAAACACATATTGATATTATAGAACAAAATAATATATTAATGCATTGCTCATTTGTGCTCTGATAGTCACCCCGATACTATTAGTCACGCGGCGAGTGACAAACACAATTACACTCAAGTGCTAATAGAGTGGAAGGGCAAAACGGCCTGACCTCGGCACCACGGGTCGATTTAAATGTTTGATGTCTCATTGAATTAGTATCACAGTGTGAAAGACAAAGCTCCAGCTAATGCAAATGAGGCTGGACATGCAATACTGCTGATTGGGCTGACATAATTAGAATAATATTCTCCACACAGCTAATAACAAGCTGAAGAAATAAATAACCAAGAGATAACTTAATGGCTGCATGCGCAAATGCTCCTTGGAATATGCTAAGGCCAGCGTTTTCTGTTTACTCACAGAACGCTGGCGAGGGTCTCCCCTCTCTTCCCCCCTCCATAACTCACCTACACACACTGCGATCGTGAGCCAAGGGGATAGGGTGGCCAGGCGTCCTCTTTGTAAAATAGAGGACTGTCCTCTATTTTGAAGGGGTCCTCTATTTGTCCAGTCCAAGTCTGGTTGAAAGGTAAAAACCATCCGACGGGAGAGCTGAAAGGCCTTCGAGGGGCTCACCCACAGGCGGCAGCACTTGGACGGCAGAGTGAGCTAAGCACAGCAATAGGTTGCCATCCTCCACACTATGGCAAAATCTCCATTTACCACCATCAGCTAAAGCAGAGCTTTCCAAACTGTGCGTCGCGACACGTTAGTGTGTCAGCTGCAGTGTGTAGGTGCGTCACGCGAACGTAACGAGAAACCTCTGAGTCTATGTGAAATAAGCAATACCAACGTGCATGCATTTTTACGCAGCAAAGGTGCCGATTAGTATGGTGCACTAGTATATTCCCCTTCCGTCGTATCCATTTATGCACACCACGGTCAAGGGATCATACAGGTGCTGCGCATGCGCAGTATGCATAATCGGGTCGAAACAGCTGATTCGCATCACTTCTGGTGACGCGGCTGCACCTGAAGTGAAGCATTCGAGAAATTCCATGGGTCCAGTTTTTTGACAGAACACCGTCTCAACCGCCGCTCGATCGCAGCTCGACAAAATTGGTTCAATGTGAAAAGTCTTGGAAATGTATGTTATTATCTTGCAAATCATACATTTTAAAAAAATATAAATGAAAGGTTTTCATGAGGTATGTTGTGTCCCCATACATTTCGTTATTACAGTTTATGTATGTGTCCGCATCTCTTATAAGAGGTTAGTTTAACCTCCGGTTTGCTAGTAAAACTGAATTACTGTGTCGCAAAATGATGCATGTCTAAAAAGTGTGTCACCAACATGAAAAGTTTGGAAAGCTCTGAGCTAAAGTGTGAAAAATGCACATTTTAGGCAAAGCTATGTCTATTGGGGGCAGTTTTGCGCATTGGCGAATTTTCAGAAGCTGCCTGACAATCGTGAAACACTGATGGAATGATTTAAGAAAATCCATGCGTCCCTAATTGGAAGTACCCTTCTCACCCACACCCACCCCAAAATCGAGGGAGTAGCTGAGCTACACGGTACAGATATGTTCAAAACACTCTGGCTTTCATCAGTAGGTCTGTTCACCTGATATATCTGGGAATGTCTTCCTCTTCCTCTGTTCTGTGCATTCATCCAAGAGTGCTAACGGATGCCACAGCAATTCCAGGAAGAGACGCTTTCATGGTATCTTCAGCGGGCGGACTGCTCCTGCTAATTCCCAAAGCCAACCCCTTTCTGCAAATTGCTTTCTTTCACTTCATTAAGGGTTAAGAGTTTGATTTCAGTTTATTGCTGGTTTACACCAAGTTAGCAGTGCTGAGGCAGCAGACGCTGCTAGATCAATGGCCGAAACAGAACGGCATCACGGCTCTTCTCTTAATATCAGAGCAATTTATGCTGTAGCGTAAAGAGGAGCTGGAAAGAGACATATAGCACCATCTCCCCTGTGCTCAGGTCAGGGAGGACTAGACGGATTCATCTGTGGGAGCAATCCCCACTTCCATAAATGTCAAGTAGTTGGTGAAACCATGTTTCATTTTTTTTTTTAAAAAAAGAACAAGTTTCTGGACCACATGATTTTGAATAAAATGAATATCCCTTGGTGCCTGAGGAGAAGGGCTTTCTCTGCTGTGGCACCACGGCTGTGGAACAAGCTCCCCAGAGAGGTCCGCCTGGTGCCTACACTGTATTCTTTTTGTCGCCAGCTGAAGACCCTTTTATTTTCTCAGTATTTTAACTAGGGATGTGCTCCGCTTCTAATCGGACCGGAGAAGCAGTAGCTGAGCGGGGGGCTTCGCCTGCCCTTAAGGCAGAGGCGAAGAGGATTGGGGGGCCGGCGGAGCGTGGCGAAGAGGATCGAGGTGAAGGCAGATCCTTCGCCTCGATCCGGAGCTCCGCCGGAAAGGTAAGTGGGGTTTACCGGGCCCTGCCGCTGTCGCTGTCACCCATGCGGTGACGGCAGCAGGGCCCGGTACCGCCCCCCGCCCTCCTCTCCCTTACCTGCCTCCGTCCGCGGTCCGTCAGCGTCTCCAATTGAGCCCGTGGTTCCAGCAGGAAGTCTGGGCACTTGCGGCCCAGACTTCCTGGTGGAACCACGGGCTCAATTGAAGACGGTGACAGACCGCGGACGGAGGCAGGTAAGGCCCCCCTCCCCCTTGGTCCCTTACCGGGCTCTGCCGCCTTCGCCGCATGGGCGGCGATGGCGGCAGGGCCCGGTAACCCCCCGCCCTCCTCTCCCTTACCTGCCTCCGTCCGCGGTCCGTCAGCGTCTCCAATTGAGCCTGTGGTTCCAGCAGGAAGTATGGGCCAGAACCGCGGGCTCAATTGAAGACGGCGACGGACCGCGGACGGAGGCAGGTAAGGCCCCCCTCCTCCTTACCAGGCCCTGCCGCCGTCACCGCCCTATGGGGGGGGGGACCGGAGCTCCGATCCGGATCCGGAGCTCCTAGCGGAGCAGAGTGGGCACAGGCGGAGTGGGGGCGGGGCGGAGTGGGCCAATCCGAAAATGGCAGATCTTAAAGTGAAGCAGAGTGGGGGGTCCGTGCACACCCCTAATTTTAACACCTAAATTTAAACTTTGCTGTTTTAATTCTGTATTTTAATCCTATATTAATTTCTGCTGCGTGGTTTTATCCTGGTTGTGCTTTTTATATTGCATTTTGTATTTGGGTTTTTAGGTTGTTGGATGTTTTATTATGGTTTTAATGGTTTTAATTTTTGTGAACTGCCCAGAGAGCTTTGGCTATTGGGCAGTATAAAAATGTAATAAATAAATAAACCCTTGATGCTGGCTCTGCCTGGACTTTGGTGAGATCTGGATGAATACTCTCCAGCTGGTGTGGGCAATTCCACCAAAGTCTTCTTACTTCTTGGTACTGATCCTTGCTTGCTTCCCTTGCAGGTGTGCCAAGGAGGCGGCTGGTCATCCCATCCCATTGCAGCTGGACAGGCCCAGTGGGCTGTGAGAAGTTGGTTGGGGAAACAGCCCATCACTATACAGATGCTTCAGGGTGCTCGCCACAATAGGTGCTGGACCCCTCCCTCTTTGTACTGACCCCGCTCACTGTACCAAATTACCATGGCTCTCCAAATCATCCCATTGAAACCCCCCCTCCGCCCCGAATACTATAGCAAGGAGTAAAAGGGGAAGTTGCTCTCAATGTGCTGAATGCGAGGTCACTCCAGAAATTCCTGATCAGCCCCACAATTGGAAACTGATCAATTCCACACTCCATCAATTAGAATTAACCCAAAGAGTTTATTGATTTACTTATTTATTTATTTATTACACTTATATACCGCCCCCATAGCCAGGGCTCTCTGGGCGGTTTACAGAAATTCTAAAATTGAGGGGAAAAACAAGTATACAAAATTTAAAATTTTAAAACACCGAACATACACACATAAAGCATTAAAAACCATTAAAAAACTAAACATGTGGGTGACTAAGATGTGCTGCCATATGCATTTTATACTTACCGTTGTTTCCCGCCTCGGTCAAAATGGAGAGGCGGGTAAGAAATTATTATTATTATTATTATTATTATTATTATTATTATTATTATTTTATTTCTTACCCGTCTCTCCAAATGGATCGAGGCAGAGAACAACAATAAGCATAAAATACTGATTAAAAACATGGTATTCACTGTTTGAAAACATCCTAAAAGCATCCTAAAAACATACTAAAATATCCTAAAATTCCACTGGATAGGCCTGCTGGAAGAGACCAGTCTTGATAGCTTTCTTGAATGCTAAAAGGCCGTCAAGCTGATGAGTCTCTTCCGGCAGAAGAGAAGGTCCTCTGGGTAATGGTGTTGGTGGTGTTGGTTGTTATGATGATGCAGTGATGCTTGAATCATTGGGGTGGGGAGTTGGAGGGCTCTTAATGAAATCCACAAGCCCCACCCCATGGCAGCTCCCAATTTTAGCAAAATAAACCCTCCCCCATTCCACACACCCTGTAGCTTTCTTTCAAATGTTCGTCAGGGTGCTATTGCAGAAGGTAATGAAGGTGAGAGCGCTTTCCCTGCCCTCAAAGAACGTCCAACTGGTCTGGTCTGTAATCCTGACCTGTATATCAAAGCCTTGAAAGTGAAGTTCATGATAAAAAAAAAACCCCAAATATTACATTAAACAATCTTTATTACACACATAATATAACTCTCTCTCTCTCCCCCCCCCCACACATTTGTGTGTGTTCTTCTGTGGCAGGTGAAAATATGTCTTCAGAACATAAACGACTTTTGCATTGTTAGCAAGCGGTCCGGGGGCGCAGGGTGGTGAAAGGAAAATAGCTCATAGCTCTCTTTTTTTCTCAACAAAACTTTTGTACTCTTCTGGGGCCCTTAAAGAAAGACTAAATAATAGTTACGGCAAAGGATATGGTTGTGTCTGTATTCCTTGTTGCTTCTAGAATTGTCGGATTGATTCCAACGAGACAAAAACGATACAAATGCTTTGCCAATCTGGATCAGGACCGACTGTGTAGTTTTTATCTGAGCGGCTGTTCCTTTTTCCTTCCTTTTCTTTCCAAAAGACACTTTAGAAACAATAGGAAAACACACACGCTAGGTTTGTTTCTGTTTTAATTTGCGGGGGGGGGGGGGCTCTTGTTAATTTTGCTAAGAGGCCTGTTTATTAACTCACACTCTTCCGGCTTTGTTGAACGTTGGTTGTTGACAACCAGAGAATGTCAAGCCCTCAGCGCTAATAATTGCTTAAGGATCCCCTGACTCCAACAAACCCGGACTCCTCCTTACAGCTCAAAACCCCATGCTGCAGCATGCCTAGCTGGGAAACAGGAGAATGTGGTGGAGGGCGGGGGGGGGGGGGCAGGGGCTTGGGAAAAAAGAAGTGTGTGCGTGTGTGTGTGGAAACCTGAGCGTTTCCTTCTGAAGAATTTTTGATTTTCCTCTTTAACAAAGAAATGTCTGAGATTCAAAGAAATAGCTTTAAGTGATATTATAAAATAGAATACCGAGTGCCATGTTCAGAATGACTCTTTGCTTTGAATGTCAGTGCCTTTTTTTCTCTTTTCTTTTCCTCCCCCCCTTTTTTTTTGATTAGAGGGGGAGATTTTGTGTGTGTGTGTGTGCGTGTGCGTGTGCGCTCGTTCTTGATCTAAGGATTGAAGAGGAAAACATGCTCCACGCATTTAAATACAGCGCGAGCGCATTCACCGCAACGTGTCGGAGATAAAGCAGTTCCAGAGCTGCCTGCAGGCGGCACCTGCTTTTCTGCGGGTCAATGCCACCGTTCTCTTAGATCGCTGCTGCTGCTGCTGCTGCACCGCTCGTGTGGCTGTGCCTTTATTAGGTCTAATTAGGCAGGCTGTCACTTTTATTGGTGATGGGGAAGGAAGATAAGTAGATTACTCGTGTCATCCATCTCTATCCGGACGCATCTTTAAAAAGAGAGAGAGAGAGAGAGAGAGAAAGTCAAAAGTGCTTGCTGTGGGCCAGATAACGCATTCTGCAAGAGACTGAGGGACAGAGAGAGAGAGAAAAGAATAGAATAGAATGAAATAGCAACCCAAAGTGTCTAACCCTCTTTCCTTCGGCACTTTTGATGTATAATTTCAACCCCATGGAAAGTTGAGTTGAGGAGGTACAGGCCTCCTTTTTGTTCATAGAGAGAAGTCTGCCTCTAACAGGTCTGCAATGTCCAGGAGATGAAAAATAAATAAATAAAGCTGCTTAAAATTCACAGGTTGGTCTGAAAGTTAGCTCAAGCTAAGAGTGCACAATGTGAGGTGGGGTGAGAACAAAAGTTCTTTTGGAAGGCTATGGCCTCCATCAGACAAGCGTTTTATTGAACGTTCATAACCACGCCCTCACGGATTCTCGCAGGACCCTCTCCTGACACCGTCTGCCTCCCACTCCTTCTAGCCTGCTTTGTGCCAATTTTTTTAAAAAAATACTCCACCCCAGTAAGTCTGATCTATTTTAAAGACAGAAGTTGATGCTAACTCCCCCTGTGTGCAGGAGAAGCAGCGAGATCAAAACGGCCCACTGAACGGCCCACATGGACGTTGTTGACATCTTTGAGGGACAAACGCACGGGCGGAGAAGTGACAGTAAGCGAACACGATTTCCCCCTGTGTGATGACGCTCTGTATCTCTTGATTTCTCTAACACTGAGCCATGATGCAGGCTTTAGCGAAAGCATCAGAAACTCGCAGATTAAATTTTAGGCTTCTGTCCTGCTAGATTAAATTTTAGGCTTATTCTGTCCACAATAAAATCATTGTGGATTTTATACACAATGAAGGTCAGCACAAAAATAATCATGTATTGTCACAATGGAGACATTCTTTTTTTGACTTATATTTTGTTCCCACCCTCTCCTCAAGGCTCCCAGGGAAAAGGATTGTGCATCAGCCTTCAGTTGGTAAATTGGAACCCACAAAGCCATCACGCCCCAATGGATTGCACCAGCAACCACCACCATTTTCTTTTGCTTAAAATATTCTTTTATGGAAAGGAGCATGGCAGTTACTCCTCCTCAGCTCTGCTTGATCTCATATGGCAGCTAAGCCTGGGGTAGCACCTGTCATTGGCTCCAGGCTCCAGCAGTCCCTGCAAGAGGAAGTAGCAAGAGGCTACTGGAAGCCTGGCCAACAGCTCCCCCTTGAGGCAAACTGTATGTTACGTGAGAGATCCATGATTGGATATACTAACTGTAACGGAAGTCAGGGTCCACCTGACAACCCTGCAAGGTAGGCTCCTGGACCAAACGTCCCCAAGCAACCCACCTCCCTAGCCTCGTCCACAACTGGGATGAACCAGATGTTCAGGGAATAACACACAGACACACATTTAGGGACCAAAGCAAATTTATTGCAATGACTAAAACTAACACGTAAGGCCTTGGTTGGTAAAAGACTCTTAAAAAAGGAAAGGGGGGGAAGGGAGATGAGGAAGAGGGGAGTGAGGAGAGAAGGTGAGGAAAAGCTCTAATAATTAGCCATTACCCCAATAAACAGTCATCCATCCCCACACCCAGCCGGAACAATGGCTGGCCTTCTCCAAGATACCCACACACGTTAAAACATAAAAAAACCTTTCTAACTCTGAGCAAACCCCTCCTGGTTGCCTCGGACCTGATCTTCCCACTTGACGTACACACGCACCACCGAGGAAGATGGAGGGTCTTCTTCGTGGGGCTTTTTATCTCTTTTTGGGACCCCCTGTCCCACGACCCTGGCAGACCAACCAGCGCCGTTCCTGGGCTTTGGCCCACCCCTTTCCATAGGGGCCAGGCCCACCTCTTTTACCCACGGCTGAATCCCGTTAGCTTTTCCTCCACCCTGATAATCTCCAGGTGACTGGTTCGAGGCAGGGATGACCTTGGCTGGCAGCCACCAACTCTCACCTTCCCCACCCAAGCCTGGCACAGCCAGCTTGAAACAATAGACCATGCATAGAGGGCAGATTTTACAACCACATCGCAACAGCAGTTTAGAGGCACAAATTTGCACCCCTGTCCTTCACACTAACATATTTATTTTCTCTTAAAACAGTCATGGGAAGACCCGAATTGGATTAGGGAGGGACTTGTAGGGAAAGGGAGGGAGGCAGGCCAGCAGGTATGGGCACCCAATGAGATACTTAGGGGACATGGCAGGTTGTGAATTGTCCTTGGACATGGACTAATTCAGATTTATCCAAGCCCAATTCTGAGCCACGCTAGGGGAGTTCTCATCAAGCGGCACATGAAAGACAAGTATCAATTATATGCGTAGACCAGCCTATGCGGCAGAGTCTTGCTATTTACTGTTTTACTCTGTACAGCACCATGTACATTGATGGTGCTATATAAAATAATAATAATAATAATAATAATAATAATAATAATAATAATAATATCAGTTGGGCCAGGTGAACATGTCATTTCATTTCTTAAATAAGAATTTGTCAAATTTTGCAAAGTTCTTCGTACTTATTAGAGAAAGAACCTGAGATCTGAAGAACCCGAATGCGTGAGAAAGCAAAGCAGACAGATTGGCTCATGTATATATATGATATGTGAAAAGATGTGTGTGAGCTTGAAGGAAGAATGGGCAAAGAGAAGGAATATCACACACACACACACATCTTTGACCTTACACACAACTCCACTTATGCACAAATACTACGATTCAACCTCAAATCAGTGGGCATCATTATATATTGGGACTCTCAGAGCATGGGGGAGGCAAGGAACCCGTGAAGTCACATCCAGAGAGCATCTCTGCCATTTCTTCACACGAGATGGTACCACCACCACTGGGGCCGAGGGTCTTGTGCCCCGTGGAGGCACCTGGGCAACGTCAGAACCGAGCACACGTTAATTTCCCCCCCTCTCCATCCCCCCCCCCGTGTGTTTCAGCAGGCAGGCGAGGGGGAGGTCACATTCCACTGCAGGTAACGTTACCAGTTTGTTAAGCACATTTTAAAAGAGACATGCGGCATCTTAATGGCCATTTAACAGCATTGGCGATCAACAGCCTCCACTCCCCACGCCTGCGGGGCTGGATTGCAAGCGTGGTTAAATATTTAAGAGCTGTTCATTACACGGTGGAACTGTGACAACAGAACATCTGCATATTTAAGAAAGTGCAAGTTTAAAGATCCTTCTTTTCTTTTCTTTTTAAAAAAAAATCTGCTACAGTAAACATGAAGGACGGATGTTTGTCTGGCTAAAGAGGCATAAAAGAGCTTCGGCATTTGTAAATCTGTTTTTGGCAGTCTTGGTTACCTGGAAGTAGGAGATGTGGACTGAAGATGCTGAAATGCTGATCACCCTTAGCCCAGGGTTGTTGTTTTTAGTGTGCAGTTGGACACAAAATGTGCAGTTGGGGGGGGGGGGGAATGTGCAGTTGGAAATCTGATAATGTGCAGTTGAAAAAAGTGGTGGAAAAAATACGACATGTGTTATGTGTTTATTAAGAACTTAACAATAGACAAGAGCCCTTGATGGTGTGACTGATGTTGTTGGATCCTGTGACAGTGTTGCCTGAATAGATGTGGGGGCAGAGTTGGCACTTAGGTGTATTGCATGGTCTGGTCCCTCTGTCTTTGTCTCTGTCCTGTGTACTATTGCTGATGAACATCTGCTTCAGGGCGGGAGGTAGTCTGTAGGCCAGGCCTGGTCTGCCTCCCAAGGCTTGTGAGAGAGAAGTGTCTGTGCTGATGATAGGTTGGAGTTCACTGATGATCCGTTGCAGTGGTTTCAATTGTAGGTGACAACCAGTGGTGTCCTTCTCTTGGTCTGTCATCCTTCCTGGGTATCTGAACGGCCCTGTCGATCTGTCTTTAAGGTGCTACTAGTGTTGGTGATAATCTGTCCTGTCTTGAAAGAGAAATAATGTGTTTGGCTTCAGTGGAGGTGGGGGTCTGACAGGGCATTTGTGTAGTTGGAAATTTTGCTTTAACGACCCTCCAAGATCAGAGGGCATCTACCTCCAAATACGGCACCAAATATCACCAGTTCCTGGGGAGCAGCAATGCAGGGTGAGGGAGTGCCGTGGCATTTAGGCCCTGCTTCTCTGCTTCCTGGAGGCATCTGTTTAACTACTGTGGGAAAATAGGATGCAGGGCCAGCCCTACCATGAGGCAGAGTGAGGCAGTCGCCTCAGGCAGCAAATGCTGGGAGGCAGCAACAAAGTGTCAGAAGAGAGAACTGAGCACCCTGTGGCCTGTTCTGTGTCCCCTAAGCTAAGCCACTGCCTTCAGGTGCAGTGGAGGATGTTGTCCCATCATCAGAGTTGAAAACAGATTCATTTGCCACGCTGGCTGGGAATGTTGGGAGTTGTAGGCCAACGTATCTGGAGGGCACCAGCTTGGAAAAGGCTGGATTACCATCAGCTCGAAAGAGCAGACTTTAAAGAGATAAGATTGTTCAGAATACAGTCAAAATGCCCCTTCCTGGCAAGGCCGGAGCTGAGGCCTGCAAGGGGCTGCATGTGAGGACCACCAGCTTGGAAAGAGACCCCGAGGAGCTGATGGGTAGGTTAAGCAGCTGCCCTTCTCCTTCTGCCGCTCCACTTGTCAACCTGGTCCTTTGCTCTCTGAACCTCCCCACTGCTCTGTGTTTCCCTCCAACTCCACCAAGGCTTCGGCTGGCACCTTTTCAGGTCTCTCTGCTCCCCCAGCAAACTTTTCTTTCCTTGTTCTAGCCTTCCACCTCACCCGTGTCTCTCCATTCATTCCTGCTGTGTCCCTAACTTCGCTACACATCCTTCTTCTGTGGTCCCAGACAACGTCTTCTCTGTCATCTCTGTCTGCCTCTCTCTCTCTCTCTCTCTCTCTCTCTCTCTCTCTCTCTCTCTCTCTCTCGTTGTCATTTCCCTTGCCTTATACTTCATTCTAGGAGCTCCTCAGAGCTCCCCAAGCTCCCCGTGTCTTTCATTTCTTCATCTGACTTTCATATTCCCATTTCTGGGTCTCACAGCTCCCTTGCTCTACATGTCTATTTCTTCCGGCCATGTAGCGTTGCTTCCTTAGTTCTCTGGAGCATTAGAGAATTCAGCAAACTTCTCCTGAATCACATGAATGGGACGACGGCACTGTGGTCCCGACAGCAGACCCCCCCAGCCCCCAGTTTGGATGTTACCAGAGGCAGCCTTCATGAGCTGGAGGACTGGGTGGCCCCTCCACTCCACCATACACCCCAAAGAACATGCAGGTGGGCCTTCCACACCACCAGCAGAATGCACAGAACCCAGGGCATGTGCAAGTCCTCCCTCCCCCTGTCCAAAAACAACAACAACAAAAAGAGTAGAAAGTTTTGGGGTGGAGGCTCCTGCAGCTGGCAATTCTTTGAGGTGTTGGTAGCAGAGATAGCTCATGTGCTCCTCCACCTTATGATAGTTCTCGAGTAACGTATGAATCAAGTTCTGCCATCTCCATGTTGAGCAAAACACATTCCATGGGCCCCTTTCTCTCAATCTATCCTTTCACCACCATTGTCAGCTGCTGCTCTTCCTCCTCCTTCTCTTTCTCATCATCCCTACTTGTCAGGCAGGAAGCCAGTGAGCAAGTAGGCAAGTGGCCATCACTTGCTCCTCCTTCTTGCAGCCACCTAGGCATCTCTAGCTTTGGGGCAGAGCTAGAGGTGGGTGAAGAAGCAGGTTGCAATGGTGAGGGGGAGGGGCAACCCTAGCAGGGTCTGTTGGTGTGGGGGCCCCTTGGGAGGTGCCCAATCATACCCACCATTTATTTATTTATTTATTTATTTATTTATTTATTTCATTTCTATACCGCCCAATAGGCGGAGCTCTCTGGGCGGTTCACAAAAAATTAAAAACATTCAAAGTATAAAACAACAGTATAAAACCATAATATAAAATACAATATAAAAGCTCAACCAGATAAAAACAGCAGCAATGCAAAATTACAAATTTAAAACACCAAGTTAAAATTTATTAATAGACTGTTAAAATGCTGGGAGAATAAAAAGGTCTTCACCTGGCGTCTAAAAGCATATAATGTAGGTGCCAAGCAAACCTCCTTAGGGAGCTCATTCCACAGCCGGGGTGCCACAGCAGAGAAGGCCCTCTTCCTGGTAGCCACCTGCCTCACTTTCTTTGGCAGGGGCTCATGGAGAAGGACCCCTGAGGATGACCTTAGGGTCCAGGCAGGTACATATGGGAGAAGGCGTTCCTTCAGATAGCCTGGCCCCAATCCGTTTAGGGCTTTAAATGTTAATACCAGCACTTTGAATCGGGCCCAGACCTGGACTGGCAGCCAATGAAGCTGGAAAAGGACTGGCGTGATGTGGTCTCGTCGGCCAGTCCCTGTTAGTATGACTTCCCTAGAACTTAGGCCTTGTTACAGCAGGGTAGGTGGACTACCAGTTCCCAAGTGGAGGTTTTAACTATCTTGATGACACACCTTGGATCCTTCCATTTCGGCTTTTCAGCCCTCCTGTTCCCAAACACGCTTTCCTTTACTAGCAGCATTTTTGGTGAGCCGTCAAAGTTCGCCAACTGTACAGTTCCTCACTAGCATCAAAGGCTTGGGATACTTTTCTCCATTGCTCTTGATCCTGAGATTGGTGGGAGGAATAAAGCAAGAGAAGGCAAGAAATCCTCTATAGAGAACTAGATGTCTTGTGGAAGACTTTCACATTAGCCAAAAAGAATTAAAATAAAACACAACTCTTTTTCAAACAGAAAGTCCTACATTGTGGTACAAACTGTGGAATGAGCCGCAACTATTTCAAATCCCCTTGAACTTGCAGTTTTATCGTCTGTGTGTGAAGTAAAGTTTAGAGGGGTTTTTCTGATCCCTGCTTTCTACTAAATTACCAAGTCTCCAAGTGTCTTTCTTTTCAGCATTCTTTTTTTCTGATTGCAAATGTCCCCCGAGTTCTCCGCCCGCCCCGTACACACACAAGAAAGGGTTCCTTGGTGGCTCAGGAGAAGGAAATTTGAGTTTGTGTTTTTTGGCGTCCAAGATTGACAAATGGGTTTTAGGCCGAGGTGCTGTCTTCAATTATTAACGAAAAATATTGTATTACCAGAGGCAAATCCAACACCGAATACCTCTTCTGAGCCTCTGGCAACTCGCAATTTCACCGTTGTCTGCAGAGCTCAGAAGAAAATTCTCTTTTCCCTGTTCTCCCCACCTCAAAAGACTTCAGTGAGGTTTGGCAGGATAGCTCTCACCAATGTCTCGAGTAAGGTGCTCGTAATAAATAAAAAAATGACTGTGGCGTGCTGTTACATTGCCTCGTTTTGCAGGAATTAAAGCATTCTTCCTTGGCTATTGCAGTGATTTAGACACGGGTTAATTAAACATTTACATACATGTGCTCAACAATATATCGTATGGTACGATAATACGCGCTTTAATCAGAATCTGTGGGTGTTGTGTGTTTGCTTGTTCCATGTTAATTGGCTTCACGCTGGCTCCTAGCTTAGGTATTTGGCTAGATGGAAACAGAATAGACGTGGTGTTTTAAATATTTTAATTAGGACCAGAAGTTCCCGGCTCGCTCATTTCTCATTGGGTTGTTTTTCATGCATGAATAAATTAGCTAGCATGGAGGCACTTTGCAGAAAATAGTTGCCCTCCAGCCATAAAATGAGTCCTGTTCATTAATACTTTAATGAAATTAGCTGTGAGCAAAATATTACTCCTTTTAACTGTGTTCTAATTTCTTAATTTTAATTAGGCACATAATTGTAGTGTGCAGAAATGATCTTAAATGTGCACCAAGAAAAGTTCCATCACTGTGGACCTTCACCATGGCTGGAACTTAAGCACAACTCACAGTGTGCTTCGGTTTGCGATTTCTCCTGCTCTCTCTTTAACCGGGACCCTCTTTTTTCCTCTCTGTTTTGCCAGGCTCGGTGGTGGCGGCGGCGGCGGCGGCGGATGCTGCTGCTTCCAAAGGTTTTATTCTTCATTTATGTCTGTTTACAGCAAAGAAGGCAAAGCATCCTGTGGCACCTTATGACAGACTAATTCACTGCAGGCGGCAAGAGCATATTTTGGAGAAGGCATGTGTGTGTCCTGCTAGAGTCTCTCAGGTGACTCAGGACTGGTTTAATTCAGTGCAGAAGTCATGCTCCTGACTGCTATACCACAGTCAAGCAATCAGCAATAGGCCTCAAAATCCTACATTTGCTTGCTTGCCCCTCTTGACTGGAGTATAAATACTGCTTGTTCTACCCCTCTTAGAAGCCTCGTGTGGCGCAGAGCGGTAAAGCAGCAGTTTCTGCAGCTGAAACTCTCCCCACAGCCTCAGTTCGATCCCAGCGGAAGCTGGTTTCAGGCAGCCAGCTCGGGTTGACTCAGTCTTCCATCCTCCTGAGTTCGGTAAAATGAGTACCCAGCTAGCTGGGGGAAAGGTAATAATGGCCGGGGAAGGTAACGGCAAACTACCCCGCTATAAGGCCTGCCAAGAAAACGTCAGAGAAAGCTGGCGTCCCTCCAAGAGTCAGTAATGACTCAGTGCTTGCACGAGAGGTTCCTTTTCTTTTCCTACCCCTCTTCCCAATTAATTATGGTTAAGCTATGCTATGCAGTTGTGGTTAAGCATCAGTAGCGACATTAACTATAGTTAAGGCTAATTAGGGTTTCCACTTAACCAGGTAGCCCTGAGCCAAAATGACCCCCACACACACACACAAACACATTCAACACACACACACACACACTCTTTAAGCAGTCAAAAGACACCTCCTTTTTAGTGGTTTTTTTGGTCACAGAACATGTTCACCTATTCATTACCCTCTCTTGCTTTCAGTTGACCTCATTGGCCCTCCATGACATCATCACAAGGTCAGATTGGATGGGCTACATGGCATTGGGCCATCATGCCATCCATTCTATGATGCCTGATTGGATGGGATTGCTTGGAATCCAGGAAGCAGTGCCTTCACTCAGCATGGTCCTCAGATCATAAGAAGAGCCCTGTATCATCACATAGTCAAATCTTCCTGGCGACAGAGAGTTGTGATATCGCTCTGTGTGTTTCCTGAATATCAGGGCTCACTGATATGACTAAACCAGAAAGGAGAAAAAAGCATCAGCCAAGGATACCGAGGCATGAAAACAGAATTAACAGAAGGTAAACCTTTGCACAAAACGTTTTTCAAGAGATAGCCCACCAAAATAGCTATTTTTGACCTGGATATGGAACCTGGGGAATATACAAAGCCTGATTAAGTAGGAATTGTGGTTAGAGTTAACCGCATTACACTGGTGACCCAATGCCTAATTCTATTTAAAGTAGGCAGATCGAATTTGTATTCCAGAAGGCAGCATGTGCTGACAGGGAATGAGCAATTCTGCTACCCACTCCCAATTGCTTAACTATTGCTTAAGAATTAGTCTATAGCTCCCAACAATATCAATAGGATGAAGAAAGGGAAAGGCAACCCTCCTGAAAAGCTTTTAAGAGGTTTTCCCACCCCCTTGATAAAGACTCATGTCAAAACACATTGGGAACACAACCAATTCAGCTATCTCTTTTTTAATTTTGACTACAATGACCAACCCTTCCCAAACAGGCTGAGGATGATGGGAACTGTAGTCCAACACATCTGAACCAGGTTGGGGAAGGATGCCTTAGAACTAAATGAGTTGGAGAGGAGGACTCTTGATTAGAATGCTCAAAATCTCCATATCTATCATGACCATGTAGACCTGCAGTGACCTGAACAACATGGCCTCAAAGGATGAAGAACCAGTGGTACCAAGGGAAGAGGTACTGGGCCTGAGCATCGCTGCGGAACTAGAGACCCCTGAGTGCAAGGTATCAGAGACCTCTGATCCAGAGGCCCTCAACCTTGGGCAAACAACGGTGGCTCCTGAGCTCAGCTCCAGCACATGGGTACTACGGCCACCTCCAAGTGCTCCACAATCCATGGAGCTGGTGTGCCAATGCAGACAGCATGCTTGGCAAGAGCTGTTCAAGGCACAAAGCAGTGTGAGGCTTCAGGCCAGAGGCCAGCTCCTTTGGGGTTCTCCACTTTGTAGGAAGGGGTGGAGTCTGAAACACGGCTTCAATCTAGGCTCAGACCTTGTTGGAGCAAGTGGCTTGCTGGGAGCTCTCCCTGGTGCTGCAGCATCCAGCCTGCCTTGCTGCACTGCGCTCCTGCCTCAGAATAGAACACAATGAATTAACATGCAAAACTCGGTGAGGGCTTTGGGTCGGTGTGGGGGGATACCTTCATATAAGCTTCACCATGGCTTTGCGGGGACTTGGGGAAGAAGGCTGACAAATTAGATCTGGTATTGGTTATCCTTATAAACATATCTTGTATTGATGAAAGACCACCTTTCAGGCATTTAGAGTAATGCTTAGAAATGAGACAGACATTAGAAGCGGCTGTAAGTTAGGACATTGGTCCTTTAGGACCAGTATTGTCTATAGTACCTGGCAGAGGCTCTTCAGGCTCTAAAACCAGGATCATAGAACAGTAGAGTTGGAAGGGGCCCATAAGGCCATCGAGTCCAACCCCCTGCTCAATGCAGGAATTCACCTTCAAGCTTCCCTGACATGTGGCTGTCCAGCTGCCTCTTGAATGCTTCTGGTGTGGGAGTGCCCATGACCTCCCGAGGTCATGGGTTCCATTGTCATACTGCTCTAACCTTCAGGAAAGTTTTTCCTGATGTCCAGCCGGAATCTGGCTTCCTGTAACTTGAACCCATTATTCTGCACTCTTTCTGGGCATACCTGAAGATAATGGGGATTGAACCGGGGGGGGGGGGCTTTTGCATGCAAGCAAGTGCTGGAGCTACATCACTTTCTTCTTAAGCCTTTGTAAGGACTGCAGTGATTTTGACGCAGCTCTATGCATTTCCATGTAACGGATGGGAGCACTTAGGCAAAATAGACTTTTGACTAAGGACATTCGGGGAACGAGGGATTTGAACCAGGAGCTTATCAGCCTAGAGAGCTTACACTCCTGTACAATACATGGCGTCATACCAGTCTTCTAGGACTTACCGTTCTTAATTTATTTATTTGCTTCCTGTCTTTCTCCCAGGATGGAACTCAAAGGGGAATAAATAAAGTTCTCCAGGTGATGGTCTCCAACCCAGTTCCAAACCTGCTCAGCTACAGCAAGGCAGCTGCACCACGTGCCACCAGACCATGACCTGGAAACAAGCGTAGTACTCTTAATTTCTAGGTTCACAAGGCTTGAGCTCTAATACTGTGCTTATGGCTTGGGATAACATCCTCTTGACATCATCCAGGAGTGGGACTTGAACCCACATTTTCCATTTCACTGTTTCCCATGGAGGCACTAAGCAGCAGCCCCCAGTAAATGTTTTGAGAACAATTCAAGGAAAATAAGCTTTGGGGGAAATCATTTCAATTTGTTCTTACTTAAAATGTAGGATATTTAAACCGCTCTTGTTTTTAATGTTGCTTTCTTGCAGTTTTGCTGGAGTTCCTGAACAAATCTCTGTTTTGACTCTTCCGTTCTCCTTGACAAAACAATGGCGGCCTGGTCTGTATTTAAGAGGGACAAACGTTTGGGCATTTGAAAACTGGCACCATTTAGCACTCGCTGAAATGAGATGCCTTATTGAGATCCTTTTTCCTTCCCTTTTTTCTTTTTTCCTCTGCATTTGTGTGGCCTGCCGTAACTGGCACCTGCTCTAAATAATATTGATATTTCTTAGTTAAATAATATATTAGGCTAATTGTAATACTTCATTATACCCACAATTAAGTGAGCTGAGGTTAGTTTACAATTAATACTAATATTGGTTGATATGTAATTTGAATGTAATTTGCTGCTGTTAGCAGATTGCCACCGGAAACATGGAAGCTAGGGGACTTCCCCATTCCCTTGGCAATCTTGTTTTTCAAGATAAACAATTTTAAATAAAGTGGGTGTTATGCTCAGATAATTAATACAGTCATTAGATTAAGCATTCTCTTTCACTTTTGACCACTTCATTGTCAGAATGGTTTTCTCTCTCTCTCAAACACACACACACAGACACACACACACACCAGCGAATCCATTCCAGTTAGTAAAATGATCACACTGTAAACCTTTTGTTTAAATGATGTAAGGAAAACTCCCATGAGTGAAACAAGTGAGACTTTTTTTTTAATTGAAATGCATTTTTAAATGCCATTAGTTCAACATCAGTGTGCAAATCCTGTTCCAGTGTTGCTTTCCCTGGCAGCCAAGGTGATAAAGTGGATAATCAAAATCCAGTATGTTTTAATGATAATAATTATAAAAATAAAAATTATTTGTTACAACACAAATGCAAATGCCACAAAATACATATAATGATTAAAACATTTAAAACTAATACATTATTAAAAGCACTGTATTAAAAGGCATCTTAAAATTCCACTGGGTGGGTAGGCCTGCCGGAAGAGATCAGTCTTTGTAGCTTTCTTAAAATCTGGAAGACTGTTACATTGACGCATCTCTCCTGGCAGGTCATTCCTTAATCTGGGAGCAGCAAGAGAAAAGGTCCTCTGGGTAGTAGTTGTCAGCCTTGTTTTTGTTGACTAGAGTAAATTCTTCCCAGAGGACCTGAGTGTGCGGGGCAGATTGTACGGGAGAAGGCGATCCCGCAGGTAGCCCGGACCCAAACTATGTAGGGCTTTAAGGTGATAACCAACACTTTATACTTTGCCGGAAAACTAATTGGCAGATTACTCACTTACATAGCAGACTGGTTAGCACTGGTTGCTACCTCTTAGCCTAACTTGCCTACTTTGCAGGGTGATGGTGGAGAAATGGTAAAGAGCTTTGTCTAAGGGTATAGGTGAAGGGGTTTACTGTGCAATCGCCCTGCCTTATTCATGGAATTTTATGGGGAATCCAGATATCAACGTCTTCCATTGGTAACTCCCGTTACCTCCAAGAGATGGGTGGGCCTAAGGAAATGATGGACAGGGCAGGAAGATGGGCAGAAGCAGTTTGTCCCCAAAAGCCATTCAGGTCCTTTCCCTCCACAGTGCCTCTTCCCAATGGCTCCTACTTGACTCTCACCTACTACCCTCCTGTGAATTGGGACGTCTGCAATGGAATTGAATGAGTTCAGATTTCTATGAATCTGATCCACAGGTTACACGCCAGCTAGACTTTTCCCAAGTCGCATGGATTCCAATGACTTGTAGACCAGTTTTTTCTTTCTTTCTAGAATTTTATGCAAATTTAGTCACACACACACACACACACACACACACATACATACATATATATATATGTCAAAAATCCACATTTCCCTAATAGGCTAAAGGATGAAAATGCTCATTTGGGGGGGGGGAGTTGTACATTTGTTTATTTATTTATTTATTTAAAACATTAAGATCTCAGGGCAGTGTACAGATAAAAGCATACAATATAAAACAATAAATATACACAGCTAAAAACGAATTAAACCATTTGGGGAGGCTGACTGTGCATTTTTGCAAGTGCAAATTTGCACAAATGTGAATTTGTGCAAATTCAGAAAATTAGGGGGGTGGAATCCAACAGATGACAGAATGAGAGGCACCTGACAACCCACAAAATACAAAATCTGCATGTCGCTACTTGTGAATAAACTCAATTTTAAATGGGTATTCTATCTTTAGTCTCCATGTTATGCTATTTCTAAGCACCTGTCTCCCCTCCACTGGCTCTTGGAGCATTTTTGCCACTTAGTTTGTGGAAGTTTGAGGTTTATATCCCACCTTTCTGCCCAGAAATAATGCTCAAAGTCTGTGGAGTCTGGAGGCTGTGTTGTCGGTGGGGAATTGAGTCCATTCCAATTTTCATTCGGAACCAGTCAGAACTCTGGTTCCAAATGAAACCCAGAGCAGATTCATTGCCTCGCTGACATCAGAGCCACTGATCTTCACTGATACGACCCAAATTGCAAGAGTAAACCTTGAAATAGTCTGGCTTTCTCCTAGATAGAAGGCAAACCGAACCACCAATATAACTACTTGTGAATATACCTGGGCGCCCTTCTCCATTTTGAAATGCTTCATTCAATAAGCAATACTGAATTGTAACGTTGGCACAGGGAAGAACCAACAATGTGTCTATCACTTCACCCTGATTTGTGCCCTTCCTCAACTGGTAGAGCGTCCAATTGCACCGTAATTACACGATCATTTAGATTAATCAGTATTTCTCAGCATCCGTTGATTACAAAATTGTTAATTGAAGGCAGCATTTCATTAAGATATTTATTCCAGCATGACAGCTGTAGTGCAGCAAACCATCAGAAGGGTGCCCTTAGATTCTAGTCGAATCCACCCCAAACAAGGGCCACTCCACAAATTGGTCTCCAAGCGGCTTTCTAATCTGTGTAGTAGAGCCAAAATAAAACACACTGGACTTCAGAAATGACACTACACCACCTTTTAGCCCCTGACATGGCAATTTCCAGAAAGAGAGCAGCCCAAGATGGTAAAAAAAAGAGAACAAGCAATAGCAATCCACAATACCAAAGGAAGAAGGGAAGTTGACCCTAGGCTACAGCTGAACTGAACTGGTTTCCAAGAGGTGGTATCCAACAGGAATGCTCCTCTTCCGATAGAGGTATACAAAATTAGGCATGGTGTGGAGAATGTGGATAGGGAGACATTTTTCTCCCCTTCCCATAATATTAGAACTCAACGGGGTCATCCCATGAAGGTGATTAGTGGGAGATCCAGGACAGATAAAAGGAAGGACTTCTTCACACAATGTGTAGTGAAACTATGGAATTCAGTACCACAAGATGTAGTGATGGCCACCAACTTGGATGGCTTTAAAAGGGAGTGGGATAAATTCCTGCAGGTGAAGGCTATCAATATGATGGTTATGTGCTAAGCCTATATACACCATTTGCTGGGGAACATGGGTGGGAGGGTGCTGTTGAACTGAGTGATGGACTAGATGGACCCTTGGTCTGATCCAGCAGGGATCTTCTTAGGTTCTTATGAAACCATTTTTAAATGGTTTAAAAATATGAAAGTGAGCTTGTCTTGCCTGATCCCACCATACAGACAGGGATGAATCATACTCAAGGGCCTCACATTTCTTTCTGAAATCCCAGGGTTCCTGATTAAGCTTCTGAAAGGGGCTTCTCCTTCCTGCCCCTTCCTGCTCCATTCACAGGAGCCATGCTTGAGCTTCAGCCCTGCATGGGCACTTTCTAGATTAAAAATGGTCTCCACGTACATTGCTTGTGCTCAGCGTCAGATAATTCTCTTAATAAGAATCAATTACCTGTTCTTATATCTCCTCTCTCTTTCTCTCTCATTTCCTTCTCTCTCTCTCTCTCCCCCGTCTGGTTGCATGAAACAGGTCCCAGGGGATGGATGAGATTATGTTTTAAAACCATTAATTTCTCCTGATTATCATACTGCTTTCCTCATGCTAATTGCTAAAACCCAATGGGAGCTCACTAACATGAGGTACAGCCGAAGAGAGACAACAAAACCAGAAGTCAGCAAAGGTGCAGGTTTTTATTTTATTTATTTATTTATTTTAAAAACCTCTTAATCTCACAAGTTTAATAGCCACAAGAAAATGCAAAGGGGCTACTTGGAGTGGATGACCAAGCCCTGCAGAATGTCATTAGTTTATCTCCTCTTGATTCCCCCACTCCCAAAAATAATAATAATAATTGAAACTGTCTTTCCATCCATGAAGAAGACAATCCCTAAATCCGGAGTTCTTAAAACAATGTTATAGTGGAACGTTCCTAGCATCGTACACCAGATGTACTCTTGTTCTGTCTGCTAATTAATATTACGAAATGACTGGGGCTGACAGTTCGTTAAGGTGCCTTAATTACATGTGTCCCACATTTCAGCTGCCTTTATCTTGATAACCCATAATTTTGTTTCTCTTATCAATGAATACTGTCAGTGAATGACTAAGGCCAAGAAGTCTTTGTAGCCAGGTACAGATGCACTTTAAAATCTTTCAGATCCACCCTCTCTTGTGTCTTTATGAACACTCTTGGCTGATTTTGGAATTCTCATCAATTAGTCAACATCTTTCTGCTAATACGTTGCCTAGATTAGAATTTAATATTCCTGTTATGACTGCAGAAGAACTGAATATGGATCATATGACTGCCTTGAGGACAGCATTCACTTACACCCATATTCTTCCAATTTATTTATTTATTTATTTATTTATTTATTTATTGCATTTCTATACCGCCCTATAGCCGGAGCTCTCTGGGCGGTTCACAAAAATTAAAACTATTCAAAGTGTAAAACAACAGTATAAAACCATAATATAAAATACAATATAAAAGCTCAACCAGATAAAAACAGCAGCAATGCAAAATTACAAATTTAAAACACCAAGTTAAAATTTATTTATACACTGTTAAAATGCTGGGAGAATAAAAAGGTCTTCACCTGGCGTCTAAAAGCATACAATGTAGGTGCCAAGTGAACCTCCTTAGGGAGCTCATTCCACAGCCAGGGTGCCACAGCAGAGAAGGCCCTCCTCCTGGTAACCACCTGCCTCACTTCCTTTGGCAGGGGCTCACAGAGAAGGACCCCTGAAGATGACCTTAGGGTCCAGGCAGGTACATACGGGAGGAGGCGTTCCTTCAGATAGCCTGGCCCCAAGCCGTTTAGGGCTTTAAATGTTAATACCAGCACTTTGAATTGGGCCCGGACCTGGACTGGCAGCCAATGAAGCTGGAAAAGGACTGGCATGATGTGGTCTCGTCGGCCAGTCCCTATTAGTAACCGTGCTGCCCTGTTTTGTACCAGTTGAAGTTTCTGGACCATTTTCAAAGGCAGCCCCACGTATAACGCATTGCAGTAATCTAAATGAGAGGTTATCAGAGCATGGATAACTGTAGCTAGGCTATCTCCATCCAAAAACGGGCACAGTTGGTATACCAGCCTAAGCTGGAGCCAAGTTGGAGCCAACAGAAGTTAAGTGGCTAGGCATGGCAAGACCTCAAGCTTAGGAAAATGTGAGAATTTTATACTGTTCGTTTTTCTATTAGAATTTACCAAAACCTGCAATGTCTTCATAAATGGGATGGAAACCAAGCAGAGCCAATACCTGAAAGTAGGGCAAAGCCCTACAGATTCATTCATTTCTATCTAGGCAAGGTCAGAGGTGTGTAGAACTATGGACAGCTCACTGCACGTTGGTTACAAAATCAAGCTGGATATGAGGCAAACCAAGAAGCAGATTCTCAGCCAGCATGGCCACTGGCCACACACACCCAACACCAAAATTGCCACTGCCATAAAATTTTGCCATGGTGGTCAAAACACCCTGTGGTTTTGCATGAAAACCAGGGGAGTGTACCATGTTTTTTGCTGCCACTGATATGGGAGCAAATACAGTGGTGGGGTCAGTGAAGCTTGCCAAAACACTGAAGGGGATCTATCCCTGCTATGAAGCTAGTAAATCTAGGTTATGCCATACTCTGCCCATAACATACACATTTTTTATCCTAGATCTTCTGACCTTGCCAGGAAGCCAATATTTTTGAAATTGAAAGATTACAATGCTTCACAGAGTATTGTAAAGCCACCCCCATAGCTTTAGTGTTACCATGAGATAGTGATAGTTAGCTATGTCTTTAAAGAACCCAGTGGGGTCATCCCATGAAGCTGATTGGTGGGAGATTCAGGACAGATAAAAGGAAGTACGCCTTCCGACCGTGCATAATTAAACAATGGAATTCACTTCCGCAAGACATAGTGATGGCTAGCAATTTGGATGGCTTTAAAAGGGGGCTGGATAAATTCCTGGAGGACAAAGGTATCAGTGGTTACTAGTCCTGATGGCTATGTGCTACTTCCAGTATCAGAGGCAGTAAGCCTGTGTGCACCAGTTGCTGGGGAACATGGGCGGGAGGGTGCTGTTGCACCCATGTCCTGTTTGTGGATTCCAGGTTGACAGCTGGTTGGCCACTGTGTGAACAGAGCGCTGAACTAAATGGACCCTTAGTCTGATCCAGCATCAGGGCTCTTTTTTGTGCTTAAAGTAATGTGTAATTTGGCTCTCAGTCTCTTTTCTCTCTCCTAAGGAAGAGGATTGCAAGGGCTAGTGAGTACCAGCTCTAGCCATACTTTTCCTGCTTAGGCAGAAGAGGCACCTGGGACTCAATTTTACAATTAAAAACCTTCAGCAGCAGATGCCACTAAGGTAATATTTAGTAATGACATGGACAAAATTCCTCCCAGGTGTGTGTGTGTGTGTGTGTGTGTGTGTGTGTGTGTGTGTGGTTAATCATAATTAAACTCGGTTGACATTTCCTTGGCAACCTGCACTGAACTCCCTTCACTGAACATATTAAAATCTGCTGGGAATACTTTTGATGTCATTATAAATCTTGCCATTCTTTATTCTAATGTTGTCCACTTGGAATAAAGCAGGCCTTGGAAACTTTTGAATTGTTAGTTGCTTTCCAAATTGCTACATTACTGGTTGACAACAGATTTTCTCACATCGATTTTCTCATTGTTAAAAGCTGAAGGGCTCTGAACAGCTCAAACTGGTCCAATCAATAAAGCATTCATGAACAGCCATAGACACGCTTGCAGAACTAGTATCAACCAAGAGATGTGTAAATATCATTACTTGTCAGCTAAGGAATGGACATTCCTGACTGTTAGATCAGTATGACAATGGAACCAATGACCTAGGGAGGTTGTGGGCTCTCCCACACTAGAGGCACTCAAGAGGCACCTGGACAACCATCTGTCAGGTATGCTTTAGGGTGGATTCTTGCATTGAGCAGGGGGTTGGACTCGAGGCCTTATAGGCCCCTTCCAATTCTACTATTCTATGATTCTATGAATACTGTTGAATACTCAAAAACACTACATGTGCCATCAAACATTGTATTCTATTACTAATAATACTTAACATCCATATAGCACTGCTTAGCATCCAAACTGCTTCTCATACATGATCTTCTTGTAATCCTTACAACAACCTTGTAAGGTAGGTCAATATTATTATGTCCAAGAATTTATGGCAGAGGAGAAACTTGAACCCAGGGTTTCCTAATTTATAGCTCAGTCTTTTGACCATGGGAATGACACTGGCACTTCCACATGCCATCTGTCACATGTCAGATTTCAAAATCAAATGTCAAAGTTAAGTATCAATCATTGAAACCAAATATTGTAGAATGTCAAATGCACAATCATCAGATATCCTGCAAATTATTAGGAGTATTTTGAGAATCACTGGAGACCTTTGAACTCTTCCAAGGTGGATGAATGGGTCTGTCAATGGTTCTTAGCCAAACTGGTGATATATAAACTCAGAGTTCAAAGGCACAATGTCTCCCAACATCAGTCACTGGGAAGCAATCCCAAGAGTGGACTGTTGCCTTCAAGCTCAACTTCAAGCATCTGGTTGGTCATAGAAGGAAGTAGTATGCGGGAGGAATCTGGTTCGCCAATGAGGGAAGTGGGGTGCTGGAATAGATGAACCTTTGGGCTGGTCCATCAGGATTATTCTTTTGAGCCATGGCTCAGTGGTAGTGTACCTACATTGCATACAGAACATCCCAAATTCAATCTCCAGCAGCTCCATTTAGGGATCATAGAATCATAGCATAGCAGAGTTGGAAGGGGCCTACAAGGCCATCGAGTCCAACCCCCTGCTCAATGCAGGAATCCACCCTAAAGCATCTCTGACAGGTGGTTGTCCAGCTGCCTCTTGAAGGCCTCTAGTGTGGGAGAGCCCACAACCTCACCAGGCAACTGATTCCATTGTTGTACCGCTCTAACCGTCAGGAAGTTTTTCCTGCTGTCCAGCCGGAATCTGGCTTCCTTTAACTTGAGCCTGTTATTCCGTGTCCTGCACTCTGGGAGGATCGAGAAGAGATCCTGGCCCTCCTCCGTGTGACAACCTTTTAAGTATTCGAAGAGTGCTATCATGTCTATGGGGATGGGGAAATTCCTGCTGAAACCTTGAGGAGCCATTAGTACCAGTCAGTGTCAGCCATACTGCACTAGATGAACCAGTGATCTGACTCTGTAAAAGGCAGCTTCCTATATTGTACTTTAGGAATTGTGAGATCAAATTCCTCCAGTGTTTACATTTTGTTTTTTGTTTTTGGTAGCCTTTGATACTGTGTATCTCTGGAACTCTTTCTCCCTAAACATCCACTAAATGAAAACATTTTCAGAAGAATTGTAAACACTTCTTAATTTGGCTGAGCTTTGTGAGATAAGGTGTAGACAGTTTAGAATTATTTTTTAAATTAATAAGGTGTGTGTGTGTGTGTGTGTGTGTGTGTGAATTTTAACACCAGCTTAAAATCAACCCACTTACTGTCCATGCTGTACACAGAAGAGCAATACTTTCCCAGATTTGTTGGCAATTTTAAGGAACTCAGGTGCTTTAACTACTCTGCCTTAAAACATGCATTTTGTTAATTGGATGAATATGCAGATGTATCCATTTTCTCTGCTTTAACACCTCTGCAGTGGAAGAGTTAACGGTCGATTAATGATACACTTCCAGAGTCAATAGTGGAGGCCTTTTATCTATATCTTGTTAATTAGACACTTAAGTTCTTAATTAGCTACTGTTAAATCAATCAGTCAATGAGGTTTGGAACGTTGGCTCATGGGGAATTGTGGAAGCAATTGATCTAAACAGTGGCTCGCAAAGCAATCACATAGGCATTGTTGTGGGGCTTCTCACCAAAGGGGAATTGCTGTGTGTGCGGAATGGCCAATGTTAGAACTTGGGAATTCTGGAGCCTGGATTTAATGGTCTTGTGCTGGTGCCAGGTTTTAGATGGCCATGTGTGTTATTATTTCAGTTGTGAAGTACAAAATGAACATTACGTTTTACCCCACCGCCATCCCATACTCTGTAACTAAATTCCTGATATGTAAGAGAAAGCTGGGGACACCTCCCCAACCAATGCTGTTTTCCAGCCCTGGTACAAAAGAGAAACACTCTGAGCATCTGTGGTTTTGCATTTTGAACTCAGTTAAATCATAGCACCATCATGACGGCAGGAATAAAACGGAATTTGCTTCTGCTAGTTGGGGGAAATTGGAATTGTAGTCTAAAATGTATGGAGGGCACCACTTCTAAAAATTCTCATTTCTACCAGGAACAGGTCTCTTGTAAAGCAAATGCAAAGCCTCCTTCCGTTCTATCTACAAAAGCTGACCAGATGGCTACTGGAACTTGCTTCAGTCCTGGTGATGGGACAGCATCCTCTACCACACCTGAGGGCAGCAAGTTAGTTTAGAGTGTGCCATGTGGCACACACAGCTTTCTCTGCTTCCTGTCCTCCAGCATCTGTCACCTGAGGTAGCTGCCTCACTCTGCTTCATGGTAGGGCCGGGACTGCCTCCCCCCCACTTCCCTCTGTCCCTGCTGCTGGAAGGGAAATTTGGGGAAAGGCAGAAGACAATGGGGCTGACATTAAAACATTTTGAACTGGCCAGATAATTCATAATTAGTTAGGGTACAGTTCTAGCCAGAGAAAAAGGCCTGCGACTCCTAGTATTCCCTAGCCAACCATACTTGACTTCTTTTACTGCTACTGATTGTTGGAAGTTATAAGACTTTTTGTTGGCTGTGGAATGCTGGGAGTTGTAGGCTTTCTTTGTATCAACATGCATCGGATTGTGTGCTTCGCTAGCTTCTTATTGGAATTAATACACTGCCCAGCTGTTGGAGGAAAATTCTGAGAGTGCCTTGGACTGCAAGAAGATCAAACCAGTCCATACTCCAGGAAATAAAGCCAGACTGCTCACTTGAGGGAATGGTATTAAAGGCAAAACTGAAGTACTTTGGCCACATAATGAGAAGACAGGATACCCTGGAGAAGATGCTGATGCTAGGGAAAGTGGAAGGCAAAAGGAAGAGGGGCCGACCAAGGGCAAGATGGATGGATGATATTCTGGAGGTGACAGACTCGACCTTGGGGGAGCTGGAGGTGGCGACAGCCGACAGAAAGCTCTGGCGTGGGCTGGTCCATGAAGTCACGAAGAGTCGGAAGCGACTGAACGAATAAACAACAACAGCTGGAAGATGCTTTCAGGGTATTCTACAATCATAAAAAAACCCAAATAACAATAAAATAACAACCAAAACAAAATGCAACAATGAAAATAACAAAAGATCAACATAGCACTCTTCAAATACTTAAAAGGTTGTCACACAGAGGAGGGCCAGGATCTCTTCTCAATCCTCCCAGAGTGCAGGACACGGAATAACGGGCTCAAGTTAAAGGAAGCCAGATTCCAGCTGGACATCAGGAAAAACTTCCTGACTGTTAGAGCAGTACGACAATGGAATCAGTTGCCTGGTGAGGTTGTGGGATCTCCCACACTAGAAGCCTTCAAGAGGCAGCTGGACAACCATCTGTCAGGGATGCTTTAGGGTGGATTCCTGCATTGAGCAGGGAGTTGGACTCGATGGCCTTGTAGGCCCTTCCAACTCTGCTATTCTATGATTCTATGATTCTGTGATAATAAAATATTTTTAAAAATATTAAAGAGTCAGCAGTAAATAATAAGAACAACAGGTTAAAGATTGACTGTCTGCTTAGCCTGGTTAAGGCCTTGACCTGGCATCTAAATGTATACAATCAAGGCAGCAAATGGATCACCCTGGGAAGATCCACAGTGGTCCAGATCCATAGTGGTCCAGAAAAGAGCCTCCGAAGGTGGTCTTAGCAATCCATTAGGAACATCTGCGAAGATATTTCTGAGATTTTGGGAAACCCTCAGTAACCCTGAGGAATTTCCAAGAAATATCTGGAAGAGTTCAGAAGGAAACAGCCAAATCAGAATCAGCAGGGCAGGAAATCACTCATCTCCAGGAATAATTGGCACTTTGAACTGGCCCAGATCCATCCTGGCAATCAATGCAACTGTGCAAGGCTCCATTTAATATACATCTTATAGCTGGTCCCACTCAGGGCTCATGTGAAGTTGCATCAATTGAAGCTCCTGGACAGCCCTCAAGTTCAGTCTTAAGTAGAGCAAAAATTAATTCATCAAACTTGATCTGTTGAGGTTTTGTTTTATTTTTATTTATTTTTACGAATATAGGACTTGATGATTTAACCTGGAATCAAATCTGACATTAAATGATCTCTTCACTGTGGCTTCCTAATTTACTCCTTAATATTGTGTTCTGATCAACTGCTCTAGATGTGGCTATTTTATCTTCATGCTAATTAAAAGGCAGCCTGGAAATGAACATTTATCACGCAAGGGAAGGTTGATCATCTTCAAATATGGGGAGTGAGTGGGAGACAAGGTGTGCTTTGAATTTCAAAGGGACTCTATTATTATTATTATTATTATTATTATTATTATTATTATTATTATTATTATTATTTCTAACCCACCTCTCCATCCTGATCCAGGCAGGATGGAGTATAAAATCAACAAGTATAAAATACATAAAATATTAATCAAAACACAATATACATTGTTAAAACTTCCTAAAAAAACATACTAAAAGCATCCTAAAAGCATCCTAAAATTCCACTGGATAGGCCTGGTGGAAGAGATCAGTCTTTATAGCTTTCTTAAATGCTAAAAGACTGTTAAGTTGACAAATCTTCTCCGGCAGGCCATTCCACAATCTGGGAGAAGCAGAGGAAAAGGTCCTCTGGGTAATACCTGTCAGCCTGGTTTTGGCTGGCTGAAGGAAGTTCTTCCCAGAGGACCTGAGTGTGTGGGGTGGATTGTATGGGAGAAGGTGATCCCGCAGGTAGCCTGGACCCAAACCATGTAGGGCTTTAAAGGTGATAACCAACACTTTATACTTCACCCAGAATGTAATCGGCAGCCAGTGAAGAGATTTTAAAAGTGGTGTAATCTGGTCACTCCTAGGTGTACCATTGACCAACCTGGCTGCCACATTTTGAACTAGTTGAAGTTTCCGCACTAGGCACACAGGTAGCCCTATGTAGAGAGCATTGCAGAAGTCGAGCCTCAAAGTTACCAGTGTGTACACGACCATCTTTAGGTCTTCCGACTCCAGGAAGGGGCGTATCAGCTGAAGCTGATAGTAGGCACTTACCATTCGAGATAGGCCTGGATAGAGGCTTGTGGCTTGGAGGGAGGCAGAAATGGAGAGCAAAAAGGGGGACAAAATGCAACAAAATGTCAAATGAGATTCCATGTAAATAGGTGTAAAGTAATGTGCACTGAAGCAACCCTACCCCCACCCAGTTTACATGTACACTGGTGGACTCTGAGCTGGCTATAAAATTCCAAAACCTCTATTAGTGTAATCCTTTAATTAGGCCAACCCAAGATCACAAAAATGTGCAAGTTTTCAAGACCTTGTGATCTCTTTTCTCCCCACCGCCCTGCTTATATATCATCTTGACTAATGAAATATCTGGAGATGGACACCATCAAAATTCACAGAGGAGAAATCTTTGCATGTATTTGGCCAGAAACCACCATTTCCCTGTTGTTGAACTTTGCTGGGTCCTTCTTCTTTGCTAATTCCTCGGGGCCCATGGCTGTTAAGCTAAGCAATGTAATTGGCCTCACTTCTCTCTGGCTTAGCTTCTCTTTGAGACCTTGGGTAGGCCATTGCAACCTTTAACCTATGTGTGATAGCATATGTGATAAATAAGAGATCATAGAATCATAGAATAGTAGAGTTGGAAGAGGCCTATATAACACTATCGAGTCCAACCCTCTGCTCAATGCAGGAATCCACCCTAAAGCATCCCTGACAGATGGTTGTCCAGCTGCCTCTTGAAGGCCTCTAGTGTGGGAGAGCCCACAACCTTCCTAGGGAACTGGTTCCATTGTCGTACTGCTTTAACAGTCAGGAAGTTTTTCCTGATGTCCAGCTGGAATCTGGCTCCCTGTAACTTGAAGCCATTATTCTGTGTCCTGCACTATATTTTACTTTGATGGTAGAACTCACTACTTTTGTTAGTGGGATCTGCAAATGAACTGCCCCCACCTGAAAGCGAAATTGCCACTTTTTTTGTGCTGCCACTGCTAGATGGGGCACTTTTCCTCTCGCTGCTCCTACACCGCCACTTTTTGGCACCATATTTGACAGTGATTGCAGTGGCTAGGGTGTGGCTCCCAGTTGGGGTCCTGGGTACAATGCAGCCCCCTGACCCCAGAACCCTTTTTATTCTCTCAGTATTTTAACACTTAATTTTAACTTAAATTTAAATTTTACTGTTTTAACTCTGTATTTTAATTTTATATCAATTTTGCTGCGTGGTTTTTATTCTGGTTGTGCTTTTTATATAGTATTGTGTATTTGTGCTTTTAACCTGTTGGTTGTCTTACTATGGTTTTAATTTTTGTGAACTGCCCAGAGAGCTTTGGCTATTGGGCGGTATAGAAATGTAATAAGTAAATAAATAAATAAATGTTACCCACCGCTGCTGGAAGACATACCAAAAATATACTGAAATTGTGGTACCTTAATGTTTACATGCGCGCTTTCCTGTTTGACATCTCATGATGTTTAACAAGGATTGCTATAGGCAAATATATGCCAATTTAACACTCCCAGGAAGGCCCAGCCCACGTCTGTTTGGGTTGGTTCTCGGCTCTTCACACTCCTCCATTTCTGGGACTTCAACCAGAGCCAGCATCAAGGGTGGAGTTGCTGTTCCTCTTCACCATTTCAGCCTTGTTCACCCACTTCTTACTCTGGTGGTGGTGAGAAGGAGGAGCAGCAGATGTCCCTGCTTCTCCCTATCAAGCAAGCAAGTGATGGCAAAGAGGAAGAGTAGCAAGAGCAGATCATGGCGACAATGGCAATGAGAAGGGCAACTGTTGAGGGTGTCTACCTAAGGGCCCTGGAAAACCTGGAGCCAGCAACTTAGGGATTTGAGATTTTTCTTCTCCCTTTCACATTTGCTGCAGGCTTTTACGGAAAGTCCACGGGTCGCCAACGTGAGCCCCTAATCCCCCAGTCCAATCCCTTTGTCAGGAGCTCATCTTCACGGTCTCCCATGCTACATTTAACTTTGGTGTGTCTTGTGTGGGCCTCAGGCTGCACCAAGCACAGCCGATCTGAATATTCCCTGCATGCTAAACAGACCGTTGTAACTAAGCCTTCTCAACACGCCCCCCCCCCGACACCCTCCAGGCTAGATTGTTATAGATGCTGTTTATGATCCTGCTATGACAACTGTGAAGGACACGGCAAAGAATTTATCACAGGATTACTCATCCACCATCAGAATACCTAATAAGATTCTAAATGACCCAAGATGATAATAAGATCTAGCTTGTAGCAATAAGGTATTAATAAACTGCTTTTTTTTCCCCAATAAGGCAGAAGCGTGGCATCATTACCCTGACATATTTGTTTTCCTTTTAGCTGGCAAAGAGGATCTGGCATGTTAGATAGAAAATTTATTATTATTATTATTTTAAAGAAGTGTGATCTATGAAAAATATGCCATACATGAAGTGGAACCTATAGCTTAAAGGCAAGGTAGATCCCATGGTGTTTGCTGAGGATACAAACATGCTGGCATTTTCTGCTATGCATTCTAATTGCTCCATGCTAGTTTTCTTTTCTTCTTCTTTTTCCTTAAAAAAAATATTATATTGAGAATAACACATGGCCTGCTGAAGAACGCAAGGCCATCATTCAAATGAAGAGGTTTTGTCAAAATCAGGAGCTCCATTGAATACAGCTTGAGTGATTAATGGCTCAGACGGGAACCCTGAAGTTGCACGAAGGCAGGAGTTTCCATTGTGTGGTTTTGAGCACCAACACTGAGATGTCAGGAGAGAAAGCAGAAGCCCCAAAGAGGGCTAAAGTTAGACCACACCTGTACAAGTTGAGAGTTTATTGTCAAGGCTAAGTCGTAGGGCACCCTTCCCCAACCTCCTCCCCTTCCGATGTGTTCAACCAGTACTCCCACCGTCCCCAGCCAGCCTGGCCATTGGCCACAGATGTTGGGGTTTGATGCCCATTCCATCTGGAGGGTACCAGGAAGGCTGCTATAGGGAGCTCTTAACTCTTGGCAGGTTAATCAGAGAGAGAGAGAGAGAGAGAGAGAGAGAAGCACATCTGCAAGTTCAACAGGGATGTTGAGCCTCTTTCAGTGTCAGGATTAGGCCCAGTCTCCCTGGTGTATAACCCGAATCAGACTCAGAGGAAGAGGAAGAGGAAGAGGAAGAGCTAAGACAGGAAGCCGGGCAGGGAATTCTCCAAGACTCTCCAGGAGTAAAGGAGGAATCTTCAAAGGAGCTTATCAAACCCCTGGCTCAGGCTCAGAGAACACCCACCACTCCTGGGAACTCTGTTGGCAGGGGAGAGAACATCGGATTTGACAGATCCCAGAGTCTGCTACAAGGTCAAGTGGGTGGAGTTGAGAGGTGGTGAGAGCCAGTCCACTAAGCTAGGCAACTGCCTTGCTTTGTTAGGACAATTATGCTTAGAGAATAACTCCTAGCATCCACACTCCCTTTACTATTTACTGAGTAAAGCTTTGTGGATTGTGCACACACACACACACACACACACACACTCAGTGAGACTTCTTTATTTCAGGAAATCTCACAGCAAAAGCTTAATGTTATACACTACAGAAATCATATGGCTCATGGTCTGTAGCTGTAGCCTCTAAGAAATTCCAGAATGTCAAAAGCTAATCACTACATTCAGCCCAATGGCCAAATTGCATTTCAGAGAAGATCTGAGGGGCTGGATTCCAGCGGTGGGCAGGGCCTGAAATTCCACCTTATTTTAGGTTGAAGCTCTGCCTTAGGAAAAGCATTTCAACCTTTTGGAACGGAGAAAAACTGGACGAAAGCAAAGACACCCCCAAACGAGTGGTAGTTGGGGAAAATGGGGTGGGACCAGGGAAAGATGTGTGGCCTTTGGGGGAACACAGGAGGGCCAGATTGGGGAACCCCCATGCCTGAGGTTTGTTTGAATCATATATAATATATAGTGGTTCTATGAAAACACCTGATTTCCAGTCACCAGATGATTCTGGGAAGGGCTGATAATGGTGGGCTCTGGAATCTGTCAATTTCAGTGTTCCCTCCCCCTCCGACAAAGTCAGAGGCCTTAGCTAGAAAGTCCGGGGGAGAGGAGGGCAGACCTCGTGTTGCGATTAACACGAGACCTCACCCCCCTTTACACATAAGGCGTGATGACCTCAGGAAGAGAAGCGTCGTGCCCGCCATTTTTAAAAAAGGGGACGGAGCGCACGAATGCTCATGCGCAAAGGTAAGGTGTTTTTTTAAAAAAATCATTTCATTTCCCCGCTCTCCCCACTCGACTCCTGATGGGCGCAGCACTCCTCCCGGCGCTACGTGAATAATCGCGCAGAGCCGGGCCACACGCTCCGTGGTCTTGGGCTCAGCCCGAGACTGTGGAAAAACTGGTCCCAAAGGGGAGGGCTCATCCCTCCCTGATCCCGGGATCCCCTGTGCGTTATGTGGACACGCAGGGATGATGCCAGGGTTCGCCCCAGGATATAGCCTGGTCTAGCTAAGGCCTGAGTTCCCAGGGAGGGGGGGAGGATGATCTCTGAGCCTCCTTCCTGATAAGTCTGGTAGCATTGGGAGAAGATAATCAGGATATGATCTGGATGGCTTCTGGTTCAAATCCTGCTGCACTCAACAAGACCCAAAGAGCCACTGTTTCTCTGGACTGTTCCTAAAACCTGCTGCATTACCCAGCTTTCTCGATAAGATATTGAATGCAACCGACGGCTCTGGCATATTGAGGGCACACAGTAGGCACAAATCTGACAAAAAGCTAATGAGCTCTCCTGTGATTATCAGTGAGTACTATGACTCATTAAATCTCATTTCCTGGAAAAGTCCACACAGGGAGAAGAAATTATCCCGTATAAAGGCCTGAAAACCTAATTCAGCCAGATTTATAGGATTCCATAAAGGAGCTAGATAATAATCAGCACAAACAGGGAAATAGGGCTTCTAATGAGATCTTTAAAAATTGTTACATTCTCTCCCTCCCCCCATCCTCCCCCTCCCTTTTCCCTTTTTGGTCTTTCACTTCAATTCAGTGTGAAAGAAATCCCGCTGTACTAGTAAGTAGGCTGATCCACTCATTTGACTGGCATCAGTGGTGTCAGAAGCCATCTTCCGGTGTGACATTCGAGGTCACCAGGATGCTCTTTGCATCGTCTCATGCCTGACTCCCATTCGCGTTTGGAATCTCTTCTCGCTCTGCTTGTGAACGGTGATTGAACGGGAGATTTGCACAAACCTCACACACACACACACACACACACACACACGCACACACACCAAAATTTCTGCAAATGTCTCTTAATTTGCACAAAATTCCTTCCGTAGACTCAAACAGGTCTGATTCAGGCCTTAGCTAGACCTAAGGTTTATCCCGGGATCATCCCGGGGTTGTCCCTGTTCATGTAAATGACACACAGGAGATCCCGGGAGCAGGCAGGGACAATCCTGGGACGATCCCAGGATAAACCTTGTAAAGGAGACTGGACCCAGCCAAGCTGGCCTTCCACTGGATTTTGCACAGATCCCCGGAAAAACGCACACAGCTCACAATTTGGAGGTTTAAGCCCAATTTATTTTATTAGGAAAGAGGCAAGCAAACAGGATTAGCAACTAAAACTATGAATACATGCAGATATACATTGAACCCCAAAACCAGCAAACTAAAACTATGTTACAATATCATACATCACCCAGCCATGGAGTCAGCCAGCTCAGGACAAAGAACCTATTTCAAAAGTATCCCTTTATAGAAACTATATCCACTCTTCCCCCCACCCTTCGGTTCTCCCTGCGATGAGGTCTTTCACACTTCTCCTGAGATGTTAATTTCACTCAAGGTCACCCGGCCTGGCCCCAAGCAGTTCCAGGATGTACCCGTACGTTCACATGCAGCTGGCCGATTATCTCCCCGCTCCTAAAAATCATAATGGGACACTTTAACATTTTTACATTTTTTAAGAACAGCCATTCCATGCATGAATGTACCCCTTCCTTACAAACCTTAGGTCTAGCTAAGGCCTCAGTCTACTGAGGAAATTGGTGCAAACTTCAGAAATTTGCACAGATTGAACTGGGTATCGGGAATAGGATAAACCATGAGCAGGTTTTCAACCCTGCAAGGTAGGTGAGCATAATTATGCCCCATATTACAGAGTGGAAGACTGAGGCTGAGGGAGAGTGACTTGCCCTAGGCTACTTTGTGAGTTCATGGCGGAAGTGAGATTCAAACTGGGGACTGCCTGATTCATAACTGAGTCTCTGAACCACATTATGCTACATTAGTTCTCATGACATCATAAACATTCTACATTTTCCGTGCCTTGCTCTACATCATCAGTTTCCAGTACTAGGGAACAGAGACATGCAGAGTGCTGTGACATCATCATGTGAAGTTCTACTCAAGGCAACTTTTCCATCTGTGTGACTATCTTCTCTGTCTGTCCTTTCTTCTTTCACCCGATTGTTTTTTTGGGGGGAAGGGGGGTTCGCCTCCTGGCAAAGGGATAATGTAATTAACAAGGTCCAATTTTTCATATCAAAAGAAAGCCAGAACTCTGCTCGGGGGCTCCGTTTACTCTCAAAGTCTCTAACGAGGAAGGACAGGCAATTATTATTATTTATTTCACTAATTAGCAGCCTGATCATTCATGGCGAATCTATTTGGTCTTAGAAATCTGTTCCTCGTACCCTTTGTTTAACATCAACTTCCTTTTATCAACCTGCGCCATTTGCCCACCTTCACTACTATAGAAGAATGGGGGAGGAAAATATTTATTAAAAGAAAAAGAAAGAAAGAAAAGAAAGGATAATTTCTGAGCCTGCAAAGATAATGCTACAAGGAGCAAGTGTCCATAAAACCATCACCTTTCAGTCTCTGAAGACATAATGCTTTATGATAACCATAAAACATTTTAGTGCAAAATGAATTGCTGTCCTATTCAAATCCTTAAACGTAGTACAGAGGGTGTCACTGAAGACATACTGCTATTTTTTTCCTGGGCCGAGCTATATTTTATCATAATTTGTGGGGTAGGAGACATCCTTGTACACATGATTGCCTTTTCTTGCTTAGTTAACTCACCAAGGTCAGAGTCCTTTTGGCCTTTTATGGATTCAGGACTATTAGGAAATAAGGTACAACAGCAGAATTCTGTCAAAGGGGAACTTTGCTTCCATGTGCCACGTTGCGAGGCCTCCGGTGTTCCTGTTCTAGGGCGCACTCTAGTTATGAGAAAAACCTCATTCTCCTGTCCTTTCAGCTTAAAGTTCAATGCATTTTTATGACTGCACTACACTTTTCTTAACAGCAGTTTAATAGAAATAAAATTATGGTGAAGATAATAATGCCTCATGGATCAGTTATATATTTACGTAATGTTAAAACGTAAGAGGAGCCCTGTTGCTGGATCAAACCAAGGGCCCATCCAGTCCAGCATTCTGTTTCCACGGTGACCAACCAACTGTCGACCAGGAACCCACAAGCAGGACGTAGTGCAACAGCACCATCCCACCCGTGTTCCCCAGCAACTGGTGTACATAGGCTTACTGCCTTCGATAGTGGAGGTGGCATATAGCCATCAGGACTAGTAGCTTTAGGGCAGCAGGCTGCCCACCCCTGTAGAATTCAAAGCGTGGAAGGGAAAGAGGGGGAAATTCCCTTGACCCTGTAGCCTGGAAAGTTCTGTAATCCAGTCTCCACCTTTCAGCATGCTGAGACGTTTCTCCCCAACCTCATATTCAGGTCATTGTTTTCATCCCCCAGCCCACGACGACCCAAATTACATTTAAATAAATTAAATAAAATTCAACACTCCCTTATAACTGTGGAGCTGCATGGAACACATTGAGCTCAGAAACTCCGGCGTCTTTGGCAGTAACGGACTGAGCTACTGATTCACAGCGCCTGATTTTCTGCTAGTTTCAATGCGAGCTCATCCACGGGGCCTTTGTGTCGTCAGTCTGAAATTGGTTTATTTTCTTCTATTTTGCTCGTGACGCAGGCCGGCCGGTTCACTGACTAAGAGGTAAGATTGTGTTCCTACATTACACATAAACATGACGGCTTTTCGATTTGGCAAGAATGAGTTCCAGGTTTTCTGGTGGTAGTGCTTGTAGCTGAGTCTTGACATCCAGAATGTCAGTAAATCTGAGATCCAGTGTGGCCTAGTGGCTAAGGCGTCAGACTGGGAGTTTGAAGATCCGGGTTCTAGTCCCCACTCGGCCATGGAAACCCACTAGGTGACTTTGGGCCAGTCACAGACTCTCAGCCCAACCCACCTCACAGGGCTGTTGTTGTGAGGATAACATGGAGAGGAGGAAGATTATGTACACCGCCTTGGGTTCCTTGGAGGAAAAAAGGTGGGATATAAATGTACTAAATAAATACATAAATCTCCCTGAGAGTCCGTGGGAGACCAATGGTCAGGTATTATTGGAGTTATGGTCGCAAACATTGTGATCTAGTGATCTTGAATTTCTCCATCCTACTTGCAGGGAAGGAGAAATTCACTGATAATTGCTCAGGGATGGTGCCTGAGAAATTATCTTTGAATATGCCACGCACCTGGGTGTAGGTATGCTGCAATGTAGGCTAAACCACTTCCTGGTTTTGGTCCATACACCCCAAGTTGGGTTCTTTGAACTGTCTGTATTGGGTACTGCTTAGATTTTATTTTTCTCATGTGTTGTAGTTTTGTCATATATGTGTGTGTGTGTGTGTGTGTGTGTGTGTGTGTGTGTGTATATATATATATATATATATATATATATATATATATATATATATGCGTGTGTAATGTTTGAGAAAGAGGCACTGAGCCTAGATGGTGTAACACAATGGCGCTCCCTCTGAAGAAGCAGGTACGTAGCTTGGGAGTACTCCTTGATCCATCATTGTCACTGGAGGCCCAGGTGGACTCCGTGGCATGAAGTACTTGGGGTCAGCTTCGGCTGATCTGCCAGCTATGGCCTTTCCTGGACAGGGACAACCTAGCCACAGTAGTGCATGCACTGGTAACGTTTTAAAGGAACTGCACTGGCTGCCTATATGCTTCCGGTCAGAATCCAAGGAGCTGGTAATGACGTTTAAAGCCCTAAATGGCTGGGGACCTCGATACTTGAGAAAGCGCCTCTCCTTATATATGCCTGCCCAAGACTTGAGATCTGTTGGAGGAGCCCTTCTCTGCATCCCACCAACGCAACACATTCGCTATGATGGGACAAGGGAGAGGGACTTCTCTGTGGTGGCACCCCGACTGTGGAATGCCCTCCCCTTGGAGGCCAGATTGGCGCCAACATTGATTGCTTTTCGACGCCAAGTAAAAACATGGCTATTTAAGAAAGCCTTTGATGGTTAAACTCACTGGCACATTGTTTTAACTCTTTTAACTGCATCTATTGCTTTTAAATTATATATTGTTTTAACCTGGATCATGGTTTAATTTGTTTTTAACTGTGTATATTCATTGTTTTATACTGTATGTTTTTATCTGTATGCCGCCTTAAGATCTTAGTGATATAGGGCGAGGTATAAATGTTTTAAAGAAATAAATAAAATAAATAAACTACTGATGCAGCTTGCTTTGATTCAGAGGTAAGACTAGCAGCCATTTTGATATGGTTCATTAGGTGCATTTCCACCCCCATCATCCCTAGCATCTCAATTGATACCTTGTTTTTTTTAAAGAGCTTCATAATGCATTTGAAACCTCGGTGGGGCAAGGTTGGGCAAAAAAACGAAGAGATGGGACACGGCTACAAGAGAATCAATAGTTTTGAAACGCCCAGAGAGCTTCAACCATGGGGCGGTAGAGAGATAGAATAAAATGAAACTTGCTCCCTAACTCAGCGGAAGCATTGTTTCGTCCTAGCAAGAACTCTGACTCAAGTCGCCAGGCTTGCATGTCTATGTGGAAACAACGCGTACGGATTCCCGCCCCCCCATCCTGCACTTTCTAACCTTTCCGTCCTGCCTATATTGCTCAGGTCAAGCAGACAGTCACCGCTCTCCCTCCAGATCCAGGATTGTAGGTAGGGAAAGTGGGATGACATTGGAGAGAAAACCCAGTGATTAGACTTATTGCAGCTACAAGGACCTTCCAGAAACTCTCAATCTAAGGGCAAAACAAGCCATGACATCATTCACGCAATGAACAACTGGATATTGAGTTATGAAGGGTGTTTATTTATGGTGGGGAAGAAGGACCGAGGGGACAGGAGCAGGCAGAAGTAACATCGGGGCCTGCTCCTGCTGGACTCTTCCCCCCCCCACACAGGGCAAACTGCCATCTTGGCCCTGTGGGGAAGAAGAAGGACCGAGGGGACAGGAGCAGGCAGAAGTAACATCGGGGCCTGCTCCTGCTGGACTCTCTCTCTCTCTCTCTTTCTTTCTCTCTCTCTCCTCCCTCCCTCCCTCCTTGACTCCTTTTCCTTGTGTGTCATGTCTTTATTAGATTGTAAGCCTGAGGGCAGGGACTGTCTTTTTTCCTAAGTGTAAGCCGCTCCGAGAGCCTTTTTTGGCTGAGGAGCGGGGTATAAGTATGGTAAATAAATAATAAATAAATAATAAATATTCAGTGCTTTACAGACTGACCTCACAAAGCAGTTCACATGAAATCATTAAAACAAGAAAATCAATAAAATATCCAATAAAAAAACAAGATAGACCAACAACTGTTTGTGTTGGAGGAGGTCATTCTGTTTCTTCTCCTGTCATGGCAAGATGGGAGTCTGCGTGCCATTGATGCCACCCTCCAATGGATCTTGGGAACTGGGACAGGTCTATGGTGCCCACGAAACCCCCGCATAACGACCATCCCTTCTGATATTCAGACACCGCCAGACCCATCTATTGCCATTCTCTTGTGAGTAAAATTATTCTGTGCCTTGATGATAGAATCAGGAATCGTAGCATCGTAGACCAGGAAGGGGCCGTTGAGGCCAACCCCCTGCTTAATGCAGAAATGCGGTTTCAAGCATCCATGACAGGCGGATGCCCAGTCTTTGCTTGAATGCTTTCAATGATGAAGAGCCCAGCACCTCCATGGCATCTTGTTCCACTGTCCGATGGCTGTGACCACGAAGGATGTTTTCCTGAGGTTCAACCGAAGTCTGCCTTCTTCTAAGTTAAGCCTGTTATTTCTTGTCTTGGATGAGAAAAGGAAAGGTTGCAGCCCTCTTCTGCAGGACAACCCTTTAGATACTTGGAAAGTGCCATCATATCCACCTTCAGGAGGCTAAATATTACCCATTGTTGCACTTTTTGCAAAAGATTTGGAATTGTTGGATTACCAAAACTTCCTCCCTGCCATCTCTGGAGCATCAGTCTCTGAGGACTCCATGTCAGACTGCCTCTTCCAGCAACAAATGCCTTCCCAGGCTCCAAACCTTCCTCCAGTCCTAGAAGAGATGGCTTATCAAAGCTTATTCCCTGCCTGGTCTGGAGCATCAGCTGTGAGGACTCTTCCATGTCAGACTGTGCCTTTTGCAGACATGGCTGCCTTGCTATTATTATTATTATTATTATTATTTATTTATTTATTTATTTATTTATTTATATAGCACCATCAAGGACCCCTTTCCAGTTCTAGAAGAGATGGCTCAGAGGGCCTGGGCATCCCAGGAGTTGGACTCCGGTGGTGTTTTCTCCACTGTGCCCCATTGAACTGTGTTACAGGGGCACCATCTCTGTGGCCGGATGAGCCTGCAGTGGGGCAGAGAGAGGTCTCATCTCCCCCACACATTGGACACCAAACACATGAGAGGGGGGAAAAAGGCGACGTCACATCAAACTGGAAACCCTGCACCTTATTTTAACGTGAGGGGTGGTTAACTCTGCCCCTGCCGGAAGTCCTATCCCATCCCCGCAAGTCCCACGTCCGGAGTCCAGCCCCGGAAGGAGGGATCACCAGATGGGGGTCATGTGACTCCTCAACAAACTCATCATGACCCCATGGACCAAGAGGATGAGGCCGTAGACCCCTGTTGTACATGTGGGGGACTGGAAGAAGTCCTACCCTGGAGGGAGGGATCACCTGATGAGGTCAGGGGACCAGTCTACAAACCCATCATGCAGCCTCTTCCTCTTCAGCCAGAAGAGCATGAGGAGTTCACAGAGGGGTCACGTCACCCCATGAGGGATGCCGTCCATCCAGGGAAGGACTTTTGTAACTGGGATGTCTTGGGATGGGGTGGGGGATGATCCAGGGCCTGCTGCCTTCCCTCCTGGATCTTGCCCTGTGGCTGTTCCTAATTTCTACTGGCCCTTAGACTCCTTTGTATGATTGCCTGGCTTTGTTTTGCCCTCTAACTGCTGTGTCAACCCCTGTTGCCTTAGCCTGAACCCATTAGGGATGTCGGAGGGATCCAGTTGGGGGGTGGAGCTCCACATGTTCTTGTCAGCTCCGCCCCCAGTCTCTGTTCCCTCTTCCACCAGCTGTGGCAAGAAGACCGGCCAGCTAGCGGAAGTTCCGCAATTTTGCTTTTTTTGGTGCACAAAGCAGTTCTGCCAATTTCATGCAAATGTGCGCAATTTATAGCCGAATTCACACAAATCTCTACTTGGACATCCCTAACCCCTACATCTAACTGCTTCCATCCCCCCACTTGTATGGCAGGGGGCTAAAGGGACAAATCTGTTAGAAGAGGCACATGGCCCCCATCAGGAGATGCCTCCATCTGGGTGGAGCTTCCGGGGATGGGGTGGGGCTTCTGGCAGAGGCGGGGCTAAACCACCTGACTATGGCGCGTGGTGGGTTTCGAGTTTGATGTGAGGTGGCCTTTTTCAATACTCACCTGACCTCGACCCTCCGCCTCCCTTTGCAGGCTCACCAGATTCCCGGTCCAAGCAGCTGTCTTTGTGCCGCTTGGACTCAAGAGTGGACTGAGGAGGATGGAGGTGTTCCCATGAACTGGATGAGGGGGAGGAGGCATTTGCCTTGAATCCTTCCCCTGAAGCTTTAGGGATGGCTTTCCTCGCTCTAGTCCAGGCCCCAGGGAAATGGTCGTCACGCAGTGACCCCTGTCTCTTTTGGGTTACGCTGAGCAAGGCAGCAGCCACATCAGCTCAGGCTCAAGGTGGGACAGGGCCATGGAGAGCTGGAAGTGCTGGCTTATGGTGACCATATGAAAAGGAGGACAGGGCTCCTGTATCTTTAACGGGAATGTAGAAAAGGGAATTTCAGCAGGTGTCAATTGAAGAGGGTGAACTTCCCTCTTCATCACAACCGTTAAAGCTACACTAGCTATAGTAGAGTGGCCAGATACAAGAGAGGGCAGGGCTTCTGCAGCTTTAACGGTTGTGATGAAGAGAGAATTTCATCTTCTTCAATTGACACCTGCTGAAATTCCCTTTTCTACATTCCTGTTAAAGATACAGGAGCCCTGTCCTCCTTTTCATATGGTCACCCTGGCTGGACGTTCCTCTCTAAGGAGTTGTTGTTCAGGCAAAGGTCTGCAGTCCGGAGAAGTCAGAAGAAGGCTGGAGGAGCCTTGTGCAGAGGCAAATGAGTTTGATGTGTGATGGCCTTTTTCAATACTCACTTGTCCTCCCCTCTCCGCCCCATGTCCCACTTGGACAGAGTTGAGGGGGGAGGATGCAGCTGTTCCCATGAACTGGAGGAAGGTTTGCAGTCAAGATGGGCCTTAAGAAAACTGGCTGAGGCAGATCTTTCAATGGCTGCAGCTGGTTTGCATACTAACTGCAGTTTTTAACAGGCCAGCTTCAATTTCTATGTTCTCATGCTCTTGGTGGCTGAAGAACAGATATAGAAGTGGGGTGCTGAGGATTCACCCCAAGCTGGAATTGCATGCAGTCTGTCTTAATCTGAGTCATCCTCAGAGTGTTGTTGAGCCTCAAAAGAAAGGGACCAGGCACTCCCTTCTAGGCAGACCCCATCTGGATTGACTTGATCCAGGCTTTGATGATATCATTCATAAAATTTCTGGATGTGTTGATTTCTTTGGACATACAGGGAGGCTCACATGAGCGTGCTTCTAGTCCATAACCTTTGCAATCAACCAGATATTGGAGTCATTCCACTTTAACCAGGAGTCCAGAATATCTTGCATCTCCAACTCTTCTTCTCTATTGATTTGTATTGGAGGCGGGGGGCTTGATACTGATGCGGGTCTGAGTCAGCTGTGAAGGGAATAAGGAAAGATGGAACACTGGATGAATGTTGAAGGAGCTGGGAAGGCGGAGATCGAAAGCCACAGGAATGATGATCTGGATTATGGGGGAAAGTCCCAGGATGTGATGATCCAGCTTTCAGCAGGGATGAACAATTTTGGGATACTTGGTGGAGAGCCAAACTTTATCTCTGATTTTTCAGGGTTGGTCTGGTGGTTGCTTCTTATCAGCCTGGGCCTTACACGACTATTCTGCTTGTTCCCTTTCTTCTCTATGGCCCTTCTGGACACATGCAACTCTTCTAGGAATTGGTCATCTGCTGGTCCAGTAGGATGTGGGCAGGGATTGGGGAAACACTGGGCGTGGAAGTCATCATTTGAGAAGAACGAGCTCTACTGCATAGATGCATGAACAGCGTTGTTGTAGGCCAACTCATTCATGGGTTGAATGAGTTGGTGAGGCTCAGTTATCATGTGGATCAGTCGTATATCAATGCAGATGTAGGTCCAGAGGTTGATTTGTCTATTCCATCTGCCTATCTGTTGGAGGGTGATGAGCAGAGAAGATGCAATGACTGAAAAATACACCAGCTGGTCCAGGAGGTCTTGTGAAAATATTAGTTGGAAATAGAATTGTTCTTTTCCCTCTAATGGAGAAGAGCCTGTGCATGGTACAAAATAAGGTAAAGGCATCAACTACCACTAGGTTGACTGTGTGTTATTGAGGCTTAGGTAGCTCTGTATGAACGTCTAGGGTCATTGTTTCCCAGGGTCCATCTGGACTTGACACAGCAGCTACTAGGCCCTCTGCTTTCCCAGCATGATCCTTCACATGGACACACAATTCACAGGAGGTAACATAACATGGCGTGTCTTTCTTCATGTGTCTAACCACCAGAAATCTCTGGTTATTCAGTGGAGTGTTTTAAAGAGTCCAAAGTGGCCTGACAGAGGCCATCCTGACAGAGGTCAAGGACCTGAGAATGAGCAAGACCAGCTGGGAAATATGGGCAAGAATGCATAGATAGAAGCCCGTCAGGGCTGTCATCTTCTGCCGATGCTTGTATCTGCACTTGGATGCAAGCATCTTTTGGCTGCCATTGGTGGACAAGGGTTAGAAAGTTGGAGTCTTGGATGGTGGCTGCAAAATTCTGTTGATACAAGAGGCACATCTGACACTTTCTACAGATCTTCAGGTTTCTGAGAAAGAACATCAGCCCCGTGGATTTGGTTGAGTAGAATTCACAACAGTCTGAAAGCTGTTCAACGGAAAAAGCAGAGACCACCGTATTTGGGCGCTGGTTGAGTTTTTTAGCTGTTCAAAGGTGCTCAAGATTCCACAGATCTGTCTGAATTGTCACATGATAATATACTCCTTCTATGCCAGGTTTTGGAGGCTCCCTTGATGGCCAGTAGTTCCTTCTCCCAAGAGGAGTAGTTGCATTCCAATGAGGTCTGTTTTTGAGAGAGGCAAGCACATGGGTAGGGAGGTTCTGTGCCACACTTGATGCATCAACCATTTCTCAGGCAATGTAAATGAGTACTTGAGCTCTGATGAGCTGTCTTTTGAGAGGGTCAAAGGACATTTGAGCCTGAAGGGTCCACTTGAAGGCTACCTGGGTTCACAACAGGTCTGCTGATGGAGCAAGAATTCCTTATTGAAGGTCCGTCTCCACTATGATTGTCTTTGAAAAGGATGGAGCATCCAATTGAAGAAGGTGGAGTGGGTTTTTCCATATTTTGTGCTGTATCTGATGACTTGTAGTGAATTTTGGTCTTTCCTGTTTACATTGTGTTTTCCACCTTGGTCAGTTTTGGAATCGTCTTGCCTGCTTCTCCTCTTGGATAGGGAGGTTCTGTGCCGCGTCCTGGTTGATATAAAATGACTCCAATGGCCACATGGGATGCATCGGCCATTTCCCAGGTCAGGGTGTCTGTACCTGTCACGTCTATGGATCTTAGGCTGTGTCTTATTCACCAACCCTTTTGTGTTGTGCCGGTTGGACACTTTGACGTCTCTTGTAGAAAGGACTGTCTAGTGCTTCTTTTAAAGAAACGTTTTGACAAGATCCAGTCATTGCTTCCTTTTGGGAGGAGGTTCTCATACAAAGGACTTGTTTTAAATAGTCCACATAAATGGATTCTCTGCACCCTTTTGTCAGTGAAAAGACTGGTATTGTGACAGTAGAATAAATGGACTGAGAACCTTCCAACAGTTCCAGTATTTGAATGGGTGACCTATAGACACGGCCTTCGAATGGATTCCTGTTTGGATATCTGGTCTGCTTTCTGTATTATGTATGTAGATTTTTTCTTCTTCTCTTTTTTTCTTTTCCTTTTGTTGAAATTTCACAATAATAATTTTTAAAAAGTTTAAAAAAACTGGCTGCACCAAAATGGGACTCTTCTTTGTGAATTGGTGGCCTCTTAAACATTGGTCCAACTGCTGTATGGTCCGTTGCAGTACAGCTTACGGATTTTGCCATCCTCCAATTCCCCAAACTTTTTCTCTGGTCACACTGCAGTGCACTGCAAATGTTCTCTGGCCACACAGCTCCACCGCTGCTGGAAACCAACTCCAGGTGTGAAAGGGCCAGCGCGAGTTCCTGTAGTCCCAACCTCCTGCATGGCTGAGGGACAGAGGAAGCTGCAGCGGGGTCATCCCCAGAATCCAAGGATGGGAGAGCAACAGTCTTGGGCCGAGCAGGAAAAGATGGGAAGGGGTGCTGAGGACTCCTGCTGACATCTGGTTACTTGTGACCCGTCTGAACTGGAGCCCTTCTCAGGGTACTGCAGAGCCTGGGAGCCAGGGGAGGCCTAATCGAAGGAAACATCCTTTGCAGCCAAAGAAAAACTGCCGGTCGTTGTGTCACTAGCGGAATCTCTTGTACACTCAGGGCTTCAACGGGTGACTCCGTTTCATGATGCAGAGCTGACAAATGCAGGAACTGGAACTGTGCATATCGAGAGGGTCTACGGTCAGCGTAGAGACAGAGGCCTGCGGAGTTTGCTGTGGAAACATGTCAGGAGCTGTGCCAAGAAGGACCACTGGCCCCAGAACACCTGCCGTGGAAGATCTGGTGAGTGGGAGCTTCTAACTGTCAGCCTGACTGAAGAATGAAGTGATCATGTCACCTCTGCTGTGGAGTTCCAGCCATATGTCTGTCCCCACTTGACCGCATGCAGCGAATCCAGGACCAGGACCATGGCTGCTGCTCTGGTGGGTGTCTCCCTCCTATTCAAGGCCACAAGGCACCAAGTACTAGAGAGATGATAGGGAACAAAGGTGTGACATCACCTGCAGGGGGGTCCAAGATCCAGGAAAGCAAGGAGAGTGGGGAAGGGAGGGATTGATACTGAAAACTGGCAGCTCCATTGGGAGAGTAGAACCAGGGGCGAACGGAGCAATGTTCTTGGTTGGTGAAAAAAGCAACAAAGATCTTAGGTTCATATCTGGTAGATGGACCCTTGGTCTGATCCAGCATGGCTCTTCTGAAGTTCTCATCCAGCATTAGAAGCATAAAGCCAATGCATACCAGTTGCTGGGGAACATGGGTGGGAGGGTGCTGTTGCACCATGTCCTGCTTGTGGATTCCTGGTTAACCACTGTGTTGGGGATCTCTTGACAGACAGATAAGAGCAAGGAGCCGGTGGCGGGAGAGACAGGCAGATGGGCCAGTGGTGGTCTTTTTGTCTGTTGTGTCTTTTGCTTCCCTAGCTCCCTTCATATGTTCCAGGGCCCTTGTTGACGTCCGTCTTTCTTGGTCCATGACACAGGGAGGCGATTTCAAGGAACTCCACAACAGGGAAGAAACTACACAGTTCCTTTCAGTTCCCAGATCATCTACATCGAGGTGTCCTGAAATTGCAGGAAAACTCTTGACAGGTGGGAGCCTTAAGGGAAATCCCACGGGAACGTGGGGATGTGTTGGCGAGTTGCTGTCCCTCAACTTTCTTGAAAGGAGACTCCTGGAGAGGCAGGATTTCAGCACTCTTCTGTGTTGCCTATGTAACTCCCTGGATCACTTCTGTAGAATCAAAAGGGTTGTTTTTTTTTTTTTTAAAAAAAAAGAGACAGAGAGCCGACCAGAAAGCCAGCAGTCCCCAGAAGTCCCAGTCTTCAACTGGTTGCTCAAGTACCCAGCTCAGCCCCAGGAAATTCCACTGTGACCTGCACAACACAGCTCAAAGCTCCCCTTTACTGACAGAAAAAGATACATCACAAAGAGGACTGCCCACCACTGGTTTGCCTCTGGTGGGTTATCTTAAATTTCCTCCCACCCTCAAAATGGGCGTGACTGATGCAAAATCCATCACCTCTCTGGCAATATTCTTGGTTGGTGAACTTATCTTATCCCCTATGCTGTTTAACATATACATGAAGCCGCTGGGGGAGGTTATCCGGAGATGTGGACTGAGGTGTCATCAATATGCGGATGATACCCAGCTCTACCTTTCCTTTTCATCAAACCCAGGTGAGGCAGTGACTGTTCTGAATCAGTGCCTGGGCACAGTAATGGACTGGATGACGGCTAACAAACTGAGACTCAATCCAGACAAGACGGAGGTACTGTTAGCAGGTGGTTCATCTGTCCGGCGAGGTGATATTTGCCCTGTCCTCAACGGGGTTGCACTCTCCCTAAAGGATAGGGTCTGTAGTTTGGGGGTGGTCTTGGATCTAGAACTGTCACTTGAGGCACAGGTGAACTCAGTGGCAAAGAGCACCTTTTATCAGCTTAGGTTGATATACCAACTACGCCCTTATCTGGACAGAGATAGCCTAGCTACAGTTATCCATGCTCTGATAACCTCTCGTTTGAATTACTGCAATGTGTTATATGTGGGGCTGCCTTTGAAAACAGTCCGGAAGCTTCAGCTGGTACAAAACAGGGCAGCCCGTTTACTAACAGGGACTGGCCGGCGAGATCACATTACGCTAGTCCTTTTACAACTTCATTGGCTGCCAGTCCAGGTCCGGGCCCGATTCAAAGTGCTGGTATTGACATTTAAAGCCCTAAACGGTTTGGGGCCAGGTTATTTGAAGGAACGCTTCCTCCCATATGTACCTGCCCGGACCTTAAGATAATCTACAGGGGCCCTTCTCCGTGAGCCCCTGCCAAAGGAAGTGAGGCAGGTGGCTACTAGGAGGAGGGCTTTCTCTGCTGTGGCACCCTGGTTGTATTATTATTATTATTTATTTATTTATATAGCACCATCAATGTACATGGTGCTGTACAGAGTAAAACAATAAAATAGCAAAACCCTGCCGCATAGGCTTACATTCTAATAAAATCATAATCCGCCTGGTGCCTACATTGTACTCCTTTCATCGCCAGCTGAAGACCTTTTTATTCTCTCAGTATTTTAACACTTAATTTTAACTTAAATTTAAATTTTACTGTTCTAACTCTGTATTTTAATCTTGTATCAGTTTTGCTGCGTGGCTTTATCCTGGTTGTGCTTTTTATGCTGTGTTTTGTATTTGTACTTTTAACCCATTTTGTTATGGTTTTGATTTTTGTGAACCACCCAGAAAGCGTCGGCTATTGGGCAGTATAAAAATGTAATAAATAAATAAATAAATAAATAAATAAATGGAGCCAAATTTGGGGAAAGCAATGCATCAGTGCTCCCTCCCCTGAAACTCATAACTGTGTCACCCAAAGAGATGTGAAAAGGACAGAAACCAACCAACTGCCAGACAAATGAATTTATTTCAAAGGTTCAACAATAGTCCTCGCAGGGGAATAAACAAAAACTTGATTCGAAAGAGGGAAGATCGAACTTACAAAGACTTTTTCTTTTTGAAAAAAAAAACTCTCCTAAAAAAAGCTCCAATTAACAAAAAGGCAGGAAATTTCCAGAGAGCTGCTTTTGCAATCAAAGCCTCAAACACATCTGGAACTGGTTACCAAGTGTTTAAAAACCATCAAAGCAAATGATATTAATAAATGCAAGGAGACATTAGGCAGGCAAGGAGGACAGAAGGAACGACCCAGCACAGAGGTGGGGCCGACATGAGGCCTCAATGCAACCAGACTCATTAGCCTAAAAGGAGTTTGTCTCCTTTCCTTGTGCCTCCGAATTCTTTTCATCACTTTGTGGCACTGCTTATAAAGATATATTGAAAAAGCATCAAGGCAGTAGACAGGCAATGCATCCAGACAGCACCTCCTATATACTTAACCCTCCCCCACCCCCCACCCTGGTACATCCACCAAAGAATTAAATGGAGCCATTGATGCACAGGGTTCATTGGGGAAAGAGAATGAAAAAGAAATGGAAAGCATTGTAATGCATTTACAGTGGTGGCTAAAATTGTTGACACTTTTTGAAATTTTCATGTTTTGCAGCTTTGCATGCTTATAGAAAATGTTCTGTTCCACGAAATTCATATGTTTATGTATCAATTGAAAGAGAATTTAATGCTGAATTCAATACAAAAACCAGAATGCAAATAACTGCAGTACAAAAAAAGTTATGCTTACTTTAGTCTAAAAACAAACAGGTGTGATTGAGTGAAGAAGCGGATTGGAATTGCAAACCCTACTGGCCAATCACAGTCCTTGTTCTGGGGACCAATCCCATGGCAGTAGCTGCGATACATCCTGTTTCAAGTTGGGGAAAGTCAGTTTTGCTGTTTGTTCTGTAACTGAAGCGCGATTGGAGATGGTGTGAATATTTGAAGTATTTCTCAAATTAAAAGTGTGGATATACGGCGCCAACCACGTGCAGAGTTTCATGACCAGAAAGAGAAAAAGGTCCCTGCACACAAGGAGATTCCAGATTCAAAGGGACAATGAGGAATGTGACAGAGAGAGAAGAGGGAGAGATGAGGGAGAGATGCGGATAGTGAGGGATGTATTTTTGGCAAATGCATCTGCAGGGAAGGCTGGTGGCTCCAATACCAGCGATACAGTGAATCCACTCTGGGTTTCAGTCAGAACTCTAAAAGGAGTCGAGTTTTGACTGGTTCCGATTGTTACCTGGAGCAGATTCACTGCCCCACTGACATTGGAGCCACCAGCCTCCACTGCGCAGCTGCACATGTTTGCGCTTAATTCGCGTTGGGAAGAAAAGGGTGCAGGAGCATGTCAGGCTCACAGGGGGTCCCGATCCAGCTTTCCAGGGTGCCCCAAATGTCTGCACCTCTACCCCAATCCCCACCACATTCTCCCGGATCACCAATCATTTTCGGGTTTCTCAGCTTTTGTGTAGTTTTTTCTCCCCTTCTGAAAAGGTTGAAATGGCTTCTCCCAAGACTAAATTGCTGGCGTTAAGAGCTTTAAGCTAAAATAGAATCATAAAATAGCAGAGTTGGAAGGGGCCTACAAGGCCATCGAGTCCAACCCCCTGCTCAATGCAGGAATCCACCCTAAAGCATCCCTGACAGATGGTTGTCCAGCTGCCTCTTGAAGGCCTCTAGTGTGGGAGAGCCCACAACCTCCCTAGGTAACTGGTTCCATTGTCGTACTGGTATATGTTTTTGTATTTTTGCCCCCACCCCCAAAATGTATTTTGAAAAGTGGCCCATAAGTACAAGAAATAAATAAAGTATATAGGGACATAAAAGGGGGTCAATCTGAGTAGAGGGCAAAGTGAAAACAGAGTATTGGAGTAAAGCACAGATATCAAAGGAACCAAATTAAGAAAGGTTTTAACCCAGGAAGTTATATAGTGAGGTCACCCTGGGATTCACAGAGAAATCAGGGTGGAGATATCAAGTAAGTAAAGGGAATCTTACTTATTATTCAAAGAGTGGTTTTTGTTTTGTTTCGTTCCATATATTCATTTGTTGTGGTTACACATGCTTGTTGGCTGTTTATTTTAGATTTTTACAAAGAGCAACAGGAAGCAAGCATCTAAAACTTCTTTGAATTTGGCAGCTGCATCTATTTTAATCTATAAATGATAATATTTAGTAGCAAAATTGCTTTTGCTTTTAACTTGATTGCACTTTTTCATGTAGACGACCTATAATTTAAAAATAATGGGCGCAAAAAGATGAATATATGACTCCCATTAATTCCCACTGCTGCTTATTTTCAGCACTTTTTAATTATTGGAATGTGCTACCCAATATATTCAATTCGAGTGGAAAAGGCATTCAAATTTCACACCATTTGCAATTAGCCATTTATCTGCAGCTCTCCATCCCAAGCTCTTGAACTTCAAATTAACTTCTCAGTTTCAACACACTTTCTGTGTCCACCCCACCCCACCCCACCCCACCCCACCCCAGTTGGTAGGGAAATGTACTCCATTCTTTTGTAGCATTCCTTAATTTCAAAGTGGTTTGTGCAGGAGAGTTTCCCAGTGCATGGTGTCTTAAGTAAGCAGAAGCTTGGGGTGCCATAAACAATGTCATAGAATCATAGAATCATAGAATAGCAGAGTTGGAAGGGGCCTACAAGGCCATCGAGTCCAACCCCCTGCTCAATGCAGGAATCCACCCTAAAGCATACCTGACAGATGGTTGTCCAGCTGCCTCTTGAAGGCCTCTAGTGTGGGAGAGCCCACAACCTCCCTAGGGAACTGCTTCCATTGTCATACTGTTCTAACAGTCAGGAAGTTTTTCCTCATGTCCAGCCAGAATCTGGCTTCCTTTAACTTGAGCCCGTTATTCCATGTCCTGCACTCTGGGAGGATCGAGAAGAGATCCTGGCCCTCCTCTGTGTGACAAGTATTTGAAGATAATATGTCATTATATTATCTAAAATATTAAGCCGCAAAGTTTGCACTGAATGTTGAAGAACTACCTCCAAACCTTCTCCCACACCTGCTTTCATGGATTGCTGCTTCTCTTGAGTGCTGGGTTGGAACTGTGTCTCTCCTGTCTATTGCCTTGAGAACCTGTGATGCTGCTATGGCTGTGATTCATGCACCAAGAGTGCTGGGAAATGTAGTTTCCCCTGTGCAGAAAACTATATATCCTAGCTTTCCTGGCAACCTGGCCTTCAGGTGTAGCAGTGTGCCAAGAGCCAGAATGGGTAGAGTGACATAAGAACTTAAGGAGAGTTTTGCTGGATTGCACCAGAATTCTATTCCCACAGTGGCCAACTGGATGTCCATTGAAAGACCACAGGTAGGACACAAGTGCAGCAGAACCTTCCAACAGGTTTTCCAGCAACTGGCATTGAAAGGCATACTTCCGCCATTACTGGAGATAATATAGTATCCATCACTAGTGCCCATTGATAGCCTTATCTTCCATGAATATGGTTAATCCCCTTCTAAAGCCACTTGAGTTGGTGGGCATTGCTACGCCCTATGGGAGCAAATGCCACAATTTAACCATGGGCTGTGTGAAGTCCATCCATTTATCTGTACTGAATCTCCCCGTTTAGCTTCATTGGATGACCCTGGCTTACAAAAAGTCTTTCTCCCTATCCACTTTTTCTGCATCATACCAGATTTTATACTGCTGTATCGCGTTCCCCCCTTCCTCACTTTCCCCCCTTCGTCCAAGCGTGTAACCTTTCCTCCTAGGGGAGTTGCTCCAGCCCCTTAATCATTTTAGTTGCCCTTTTCTGCACCTTTTTGAATGCCTCTTTGAGGTGTGGTGGCAAGAACTTCATGCAGCAGTATTCCACAGGTGTGGTCACACCACATCTTTCTATAAAGGCATCACAATATTAGTGGCTTTTTTTTCGACCCCTTTCCTTGTCGTCCCCAGAACAGAATTTGCCTTTTTCAGTAGCGACACACTGGGTTGATCTTTCATCCTTCCTCACCCAGATTGGTGAGTAGGAAGGAGGCAAGGAAGGAGATTTGGCGGTCAGTAATGATCACCTTGTATTTGAGGTAAGTATTAAGTAAGGATGTTGGATAAATCTGCAATGGATTCGCACGAGTTTAGATTTCCCTGAATCCAACCTGTAGATTCCACATCAGTCTGGCTTTTTCTGTAGATGTGAAGGCTGGTTTTTCACTTTCTGGGTGGATTTGCACTAGTTTGCATTACTATTAATGCAAGTAGAATGCAATTCTGGTTTTAACACACACACCTAATTCTGTCAATGTCTGGAGAATGGAAAGAAAGACACCTGACAATCCGCAAAACACAGACGGACCAGTATCCCTTCAAAGCTTTTCACGGCCTAGCTCCTGCCTATCTCTCCTCTCTCATCTCACACTATTGCCCCGCTCGTGCTCTCCGCTCCTCTGATGCCATGCTTCTCGCCTGCCCAAGGACCTCTTCTTCCCTTACTCGGCTTCGTCCTTTTTCTTCTGCTGCCCCTTACGCCTGGAACGCTCTTCCAGAACACTTGAGAACTACAAACTCAATCACAGCTTTTAAAACTCAGCTAAAAACTTTTCTGTTCCCTATAGCTTTTAAATATTGAGTTTGTTCTGACTCTATACTGTTTAGCTTCACCCTACCCAGTGCCTGTTTACACTTCCCTGTGCCTGTTTGCATTCTCTTTCCCTCCTTATTGTTTACTACAACTTTATTAGATTGTAAGCCTATGCGGCAGGGTCTTGCTATTTACTGTGTAATATGTACAGCACCATGTACATTGATGGTGCTATATAAATAAATAAATAATAATAATAATAATAATACTAAGAGATGCCAAAACTTTTATTTCTTAGTTGAAAAAAATGTGCTTTCAGCCTCTGTCCCTGCCAACGTGAGATGGGCTTGCATAACAGCCGACATAACAGCATCACAGAGCAGCTTCTGGTGGATTGTGCCCACATAAGATTAATGTACTTTCGGCAAAGAAACCGACAAGTAAAAAAAAAGTCCTTGACGATTTACAGCGTGATGTCAGTTGATATGAAAATGAACACTAAATTCTGTTCCTTCTTGTAAATCTTGGCTCCAGTGGAATAGCTACTGCGGGTGACATTTTTCACATTTTAATTGGGCTTTTGCTGATTTTATCAGAATTTCTGCTGATCAAAGCAAGTTGGCTATTTATTTATTTATATATTTATTTATCTCTCTTCGCAACAAAGCCGCTAACTGTTCTACTCAAGTTTAATGTGCCGTAATGGATTTTAAAGATTTCTCTGGTTCAGATGTTCTGCCTCCAACCGCTGCACTCTTTTTGTAACACTTTAAATGATTCCTTTCTCCACACACACACACCCCACATCACCACATAATCAAGTACTCCACGTTTCATAGCACTACCATCCCTCCGTTTGATGGCCTGAATTCCATCGCTGGAATTCTTTGTTCTCTTTATACGGGGCAGGCAAACTTTTTGGCCTCAGGAAGCATGTGTGGTACTGCTGGGTTGTGTGTTGGGTGCCCACACATGTGTGCACACACACACACAAATGCATACGCTCAAAAACACACATATGTACAGTAGAGGCTGGTGACTCCAATGTCAGTGGGGCAATAAATCCACTCCAGCTTTCAGTCAGAACCAGTCAGGAGCTATCCAAAGTGCTGGACCTGGTTTGGGAATAGGGTTCATCACCTTGGATAGCTCATTTAGAGTTCTGGATGGTTCTGACTAAAACCAAGAATGGATTCATAGCCCCAACAAAATCAGAGCCACCAGCCTTCACTAGCAGTACCCCAAAATACAGAGAATTCACCACCTCTCCATCGGATGGCCTGAATTTGCCCCTCCACTTCCATAATCAAGGTTGCCCAAACTGTGAATCTGGACAATCCTCATCCCATCCCTGAATTTCGATGCTCCTCTCTTAGTGTTTTGGAAATAGCCCAGGTTCTCAGATTCCCACTCTTCTTACACACACACACACATGCACACACACACACACACACACACGTACGTAATATTGGTAGCTGTCATTGGATCAATTTGTACCTGCCTTGCTTTGTGCTTATGATAAATACCTTAATTATAAGTTTATTACAATAGCTTCCAGAATGCAAAGTTTTTATGTTGTTTACACTTCAGTGGCTTTTGCCTAATTGGCTCTTTTGTGCTATTTATCTATATATACATGTAGATAAATCATACAGAATTCTCAAATATTAATGATGCATTTTATGCCCCCCCCCCCCCCCCACACACCAGTTGTGGTGTTCCATAAATCCACCTTGCCAATGTTTTAAAAAGCAGGGGGAAAGTTCAGCCGGAGAAGGAAACTGCAACTATTGGCTAATACTTTGTTACAGTTTAGGCTTGCTTGAAAAGAGCAATTCTGTGCATTGCATGTGGGCAACCCATGGCCCGTGCCCACTATCTGCGCAGCCCACAGAGCCCCGCCCCGTATTCTGTGATGGATGTAGTAATGGCCACCAATTTGAATACCTTTAAAAGGGAGTTAGTCAAATTCATGGAAAAGGCCATCAGTGGCTACTAGTCCTGATGGCTATGTGCTACCTCCAATATCAAAGGCAGTAAGCCTGTGTGCACCAGTTGCTGGGGAACATGGGTGGGAGGGTGCTGTTGCACTCGTGTCCTGCTTGTGGTTTCCCGTGGGCAGCTGGTTGGCCACTGTGTGAATGGAAGTCTAGACTAGATGGACCCTTAGTCTGATCCAGTATGGCTCTTCTTACGTTCTTAAATTCCTGGAGAAGAAAGCTATCAATGGCTACTGGTCCTGATTCCTCCAGTTATCCGAGGCAGCATGCTTATGTGCAACAGTTGATGGGGAAATTAGGTGGAAGAGTTTGTGCCCTGCTTGGGGTTCCCAGTTAACGACTGGTTGGCCACTGTGTGAACAGAATGCTGGACTAGACATACCCTTGGTCTGATCCAGCAGGGATGTTCTTACTCTCTAGAGCCCAGCTGTGGACTGTGTGGAACAGAGTGCTGTTTCCCTACTGCTTGTAGCAGTATGAAAGCCTTTGCTATGTTTGTGTGGGCAGTGGGGATCCCAAGGATCCCTGCATACACAATGCTGATCTTGATCAGAATTGCTATGAGATGGATTCAGAAGCTCTAACCTTGGTGCCTCCTAGCAATCTCCTGAGGTCCCCCAAAAGGGTTCTGCAGTGTCTCCTTACCCACACCATTAAAAAAGTTGCACATTCCAGATATATATGTCTATTCAGAAGTAAGTCCCATTGAGTTCAATGGCATTTGCTCCCAAATAAGCAGGCAGGCAGGAAAGGGACAGATCACACTTGTCAGAGGTTTGAGCTGTTTCCATGCAGAGGGCTACAGGGAATTAGGCTGAAGCTTGCAGGGTTCTCTCGCCTGAGTTAGGGGGTGATATCAAAAGGCATTGCACTGAATTGAAAAAAGAAGAAGGAAATATTCATTCAATTTTTTAAAAAATAATAACCAGGAAACATTTTCTACTCTTACAAAATTGTCGAGAATATTCTATGCAGCCTTACCTTTAAAAAGGCATCCTACCTTTTGCAACAAGAATTTTGGTGGGAATATTTTTTGGAACGATACATGCTCTCATCATCAAGGACCTTTCTGTTTATGGGAAGAAAGAAAAATATTGTGTGCCTGTTGCTAGAATATTATACAGTGTACCTGAAATATATTCTGAATTTTTACATGTCTTCGGGACATATTGAAATGTAATGTTTTTCAGCTGCATTCCCCTGGAATGATACCAATCAAAAATACTTCCTGCAGGGATTATGTAAGAAAAAACTATCATTGGAAGAAGAAGGGGGGGGGAGCCCTCCTGGTTTGTCTGCTGTGTGAGTTTGCCATATATTGCAGTTCATTTAATCACCCAACAAAATAGATGTCCGTGTGATTTGTGGAAGGACGTCGACTTTCAAATGGAACATTCTCCATACTGAGCTTCTTGGTCTACTGGGGTTTAGTAGCTTTAGGAAATCTATGAATATTCATTCCTTTTTTTTCCCTGGGTGCAAAGTAAAATAACCAGTAATTAGTATAATATTTAATACTCCTGTTCAAAATAAATAAATCTTTTGTGTTAAAAAAAAATCTAATTATTATAATGTAACAACGGCTGTGTGTGTAACTGAAATTGAATGTGCTGTTTTGAAAATGTTTTTAAGCCCTCATTTACATGTTTCCAGTTCAGTTAATTATTCCCGTTGTATGCATAAAACGGAACTCTCAATTGTACTTGCATATATTATTCATTTCACCACATATCTTCTAAGTTTAACTGAATCTGATATTTAATTTTGCATTATTATTGGGCTAGTCAGTGATTCAAGTAGTGGTCTCCCGATTCCAAAGTTATCTTTGCCCAAATGTGTGACCCTTGCTTTTCCTAACTATTTCCAGGTCCAACTATTACTTTCATGGCATAGTATGTGAGTATACAGTCTGGGAAGTACTGGAACACACCATTATTTATTTAATATTGCTTTCTTTATTTCATTTCTATACTGCCCCATAGGTGGTTTACAACAATTCATAAAAATACAAAATACGACATCATAATAAAAAAAAGTCTAAATTTTTTATCATATAAAAATTTAAACAATGTAAAACAGCTAAAAATTATTTAAATAAACAATGTTTTTCCTAATAGACGTGTTCTAAAACAGCAGACATAGATGCCACATCCTATACCATGAAATGCCTGCGGATAGAGGCTGGTCTTTACCTAGCAATGGAAACATGAGAATGTGGGCTCCAGGCAGCCCTCAGTGGGGAGCTCATTCTATAGTCAAAGGAAGTGAGGCAGGTGGCTACTAGGAGGAGGGCTTTCTCCGCTGTGGCACCCCGGTTGTGGAATGAGCTCCCCAGAGAGGTCTGCCTGGCGCCTACACTGTACTCCTTTCTCACCAGCTGAAGACCTTTTTATTCTCTCAGTATTTCAACACTTAATTTTAACTTAAATTTAAATTTTACTGTTCCAACTCTGTATTTTAATCTTATATCAATTTTGCTGCGTGGATTTATCCTGGTTGTGCTTTTTATACTGTATTTTGTATTTGTGCTTTTAACCTGTTGGTTGTTTTATTATGGTTTTAATTTTTGTGAACCTCCCAGAGAGCTTTGGCTATTGGGCGGTATAAAAATGTGATAAATAAATAAAAATAGTCCAGGGGGCCACCACTGAGAAAGCCCTCTGCTTTGTGGAAACCATTAGAGCCTCTGGAGGGGATCCCAGATATTGATCATAGTGTTCACAATGCTCATTTAGATGGGCACATAAGCAGTGCTGGAGTGAGGGGTCATGAAGGGTCAAGCTTCTCTCCCTCCACACACTTCCAAATACAATTTGCTGCTTCTGGGCTCCACCAAATATGTTTCCTGGTGGCACCAGTGGATGGACTAGTTAATTAATTTAACATCTTCATGTTTGCATATATGTTCAGTAATGCAGTGCATATCTGTGCTGGAACCAGTGGGAGAAGAGAAACTATAGACAGGGTATACATTAAAAACAAATCTCTGGCTTTCCCCCCTTCCTTTGCTCCTGTTTCTTCCTTTAATGCCCCATACCATTCACACAGGGAGTCCCAGTTACATTGTTCCTTTAAAAACGATGGAGGCACTTGATACATTTGATACATCATGGAACAAATGCTTCTGGGAATGGGTTTGCCTGTCGACTTGATCTCTGTCTTCCTCTTACTTCTCTTGCATGCCCCCGGGGTGGAACAGCAGCACAGGTAGTCATAGTTATTGATCTGTGGATATACCGTAGATCAATGTCAGTGGTCGCATAAAATGTGTCAAAATTTGCACATCAATGGCACCTGTGACTTCAGAAATCAAACGTCTAGGTGGAAAAATCTATCCGGAACAAAAATAATAATCACAAAGCCATTAAAACAATCTCGGTGTTACATAGAACTGCCGGAGGCAGCCGTTATCTCTTGGCATTTCGATCCTAAAATGCTTTCTGGGGCTTTAAAATAGTGGCTACAGGATGGGCAGCATTTAAAGAGAAGCTGCCCCAATTTGTTTCCATCTACCTGTGGCATTCCGTAGGCAGAAGGTTACCTGGATGCCAGCTTTCTCCAACCTGGTGCACCCCAGATGTGCTAGATTTTTAAAGACGTTTGAGTGTTTTATTTATTTATTTCATTTATATACCGCCCCATAGCTGAAGCTCTCTGGGCGGTTTACAAAGGTTAAAAACAGTGAGCATTAAAAAATATATACAAAAAAAATTTAAACCAACGAAAACATAAAAACAACAATAAACATTTAAAACAACTATTTTGGGGTCAGTTAAAAACTCAGAATATGTTGCTAACTGCCTGGGAGAAGAGAAAAGTCTTGATCTGGCACCGAAAAGATAACAATGTTGGTGCCAGGCAAGCCTCATCGGGGAGATCATTCTAATAATTGGGGAGCCACCACTGAAAAGGCCCTCTGATTGTAGATGGTGGGCCAGGGATAAACTCCACTCTAGCCCCCTTTCAAACTCTGGGGCTTCTCCTCTCTATATCCAGGTTGTCTTCTCACCTGGTGTGGCTTCTGTTCTTTCTCCAGCCTCTCTCTCTAGTCTGGAGGACCACCTTCTTGTCCAAGAAGGCCTGGACTACCTCTGCCTCTGCCGTATCGCTTGTTCAGGGGCCAGGTAGCTCATGATGGGAAAGTCGCCTCTTTGCATGAAGAGATCTACTGACAGGCAGCAGAGTCAACCTTCTCCAACCTGATGCTCACTAGATGTTTTAGAGTCCAACTCCCACAATCTCTGGACATTATCCCACCTTTTCACCAAAAAATGATGCTCAAAGTCAGTGGAGACTGGTAGCTCTGATGTCAGAAATCCGCTCCGGGTTTCAGTTCGAACCAGTCAGAACTTCAAAGAGGTCTAATAATAAAACCAGGGTTAAAAACAAACCCTGACTTAAAACAAATACATTAAAAACAAAAACAAAAAAAAAATCATAAAAACACAACTGCACCAAGAAATAAGAGGAATATCCTCTGTAAAGTGGACACCCTACCAACCAAACATCTGTCAGAAGAGAGACAAGGAGAAGGACCTCACCAGGGATGCTCCTCCTTCATTTGTGCAGCTCTTGGAGTGAAGGAACAACTGTCTACATTGGAGATAATGATGTTGTTTTAGGAATGCAGGAGCCGCACGTCTATATTTATAGCAACAACAGAAGCTCAAATCACACAAAGGGAATTTCCGGGACGCCCACTTCATAAATTGCTGGCCAGGGCAAAACTAACAGGTGCGTTGGAACTATGGGAGCCTGTTTTTTTCTGCTGACACAAGGCCTTCTACAGATTGGGCTCTTGTCAACAGAGCAACGTCGTCGCCGCCATGCTACAAATTAGCTGGCTTCTTACCTTGACTCAAAATATCACACGTTTCTTTTCTTTTATGGTGAGAAAACGAGAAAGAGGAAGAGGGTGGGGGGGCACTCAGGTTGGCCTTGGGACCGATTGGCAAAGCACATTCTTAATTGTTGAAGCTGGGGGGGGGGGGCACACGTCATATCTTTCTTCCATTATTTGTTTAAAGTTGGCTGCAATTAAGACTCGAAAACAAGGCTTTGGAATGCTAAGTCAGACAATTAAAATGTTTCATGGGTGCATTAGAGAGGGGGGATCAATCCCCCCCCAAATTAGCACTTTAAATACACCAGACCCCTCTCTTTTCTTTCTTCTGATCTCCATTCGATTTCATTCTTAGGGAGAGACAACAGTGGTATATAACTCCCCCCCCCACACACACATTTCCCCTTAAAAGAAAAAGGGGAAATTAAGCCTGGTTCATCCTCTGTGGTATCAAATCCTCCTAATCTTCCACTTGTACATTTGAATGTCTTTCACTCCTCCAGAGAGTCACACCTCCCCTCTTTGCCTCATAATGACCCAGGTGCACACAACTTTGTCCTCCACTGGCTTGTTCTCAAAGGGGCCCCCGTAAATCACTTTAAGTGTCGCCCCTCCCTCCCCCTTGCCCCTGTCCCTTCCATCTTCTCTCTCTCCCCCCTTCCCCTAAACCCCTTTCTCTTTCCCTTTGAAGAGGCAAGATCATGTTAGCCTGTGATTTGTGGCCTCTTGAAGTGCAGCCTCTCGAGGCTTGGGAAGCTCAGGGTGGAAGAGGGCAATGATGCATCAGCTTGTTAAGGGGCGTTCTGCGGGTGCTGGCATTATAGCTGTCGGTGGCACTACGATCCCAGCTGTTTCCGGGGTGGATGGGAGGAGGAAGAGGCTTTCTTTCTCTTTAGCCATGGGAACACTGAGCGCTTTATCACACCAGCGTTATACTGTGCAATCACTGCGAAATGCGTGCAAAGGACTCCAAAGTTTTCCACCTTATAATCCGCTTTGACTGTGAAGGACTCCCAGGCATCCTGCTTTAATTGTGCTATGAAGCCAAAAGACCCGACCTATTTTGCTACTAGTATTGGAGCGAATCATTTGTTGTTTTCCGAGCAGCCACTGGGGGCACAGGAGCAGGGTTTGATACTTCAAATTAAACAAATGCTTACATCTGCATAAGCTTTAAAGATAAAGACATCAAAATTGGCACAGTAATAGATATTAAGGAGAGCTTTAAGCATACCAAATTTGAATCAGATTGGGTCATCCGTTGATTTTTTATGATTTTTTTTTTTACATTTCCCCCCTTAAACCCTTTTCCTGGTATGCAAAGGATCTTAGGAGTGCTGCCGCCCAGAGTGTGATTTAGCTAGCAACAACAACAATGAGAGCTTAGTGCTGTAGGGGATAATTCAAGGGAAACAGGTCCCATGGGATGAAGCTATGACTTAACTCCCCTCCCTTCTGTGGGGAGAACAGTGTGGCTGAGTTGCTTTTTACAGAAGGAGGGGGAAAGCCCACGAAGACCCTTGGCATCTCCAAGTTCTCCGTGCTCTTCTGTCTATTTCGTTGGGCCTTGCATCACATACAAGATGCAAGACCCATTATTTTAGTGGGAGGTTTACCTCCCCAGGTCACCATCTTTATTTCAGCCCCTTTTAGAACCATCCCAATCATTTGATTCTTTCATTTTAAAATATCCAGGAAGGCTCTCTCTCTTGTGCTCATTTTGATCCTACACCGTTTCCCTGTTTGTGTATTTGTGCGTGTGTGTGAATACGTCAACTTATAATTGCAAATGATGACTAGACTAGATAAAGTGCCACATTCACACAGAAGATTGAAGCATATCTCACCCAACACAGTATACTCACTGGATGTAAAAAGAATAGCAGAGGATGCATCACATGAAGAAGAAAAAAACTTTACAGAAAACCTTCAGAAACTGGGCCTACCAAAACACATCCACTCCTACATCCAGAAAGCAGTCATACTTAAAACATGCTCAATTGTCAGGAAATTCCTGAATCAGTAAAAGACAGCATGACCTGGCAAAGCCCTTCATGTCTGTCTAGAAAAACCACCATGAGCGAGAAAAGAGACAATAATAACACAATGGGCTGATTCACACGGTCACAGGGCAGTTAATAAGCCACGGTGACTTATTAACTGCCCTGTGTGTGCTGCTTATGTGTTGCTTGGACTTGCCACTTTTCAGCACGGCTTCTCATGTCATCCAAATACGGCACGGGTAGCTTATTGGGGTGGGTGACAAACCACCCCACAATCCTTTAACAGCCCATGGAGTGGTTTGCTACACCAACAAGCCACCCTTGCTGGGTTCAGATGACCCAAGAAGCTGGGGCAGTGAAGTCATTATGCAAAGCTGGGTGGCATGGAGCCGGCACGTGCACCGTCCTGAATGCCGTAGTCCTGTTCTGACACCATGTTTGTCTGCGTCAGGCGGCTGCTGCCACTCTCCCCCCTGACTTCTACAGCTCACATGCTTGGCAGCCTCTCTCTTCCCAAACACCCTTGAGAACGAAGGTCCTAGGACAGGAGTCGCTTTGCGAGACAGAAGCCTAATGAAATCTAATTATATTTATATCCTCAGCTTGGACCCCGGGAAAATGACAAACAATAAATTAACTGATCCCCTGGTTTTTATGTGGCTTTGCCATTTTCAGGCTTACTCGCTTACTCACTCATTCGTTTTATGAGTGTTAACAAGCCTGGAGGTTCCTTTGCAGGCTGAAGGAAGGTGGGGTGTTGTTGTTGTTTTAGCAGCAGGGCTCGGAAGTAGCAATGTGAGACTTCAGGATGGTGTAATGTATATGGGGGGGAGCTGTTAAGATGGAGAGAAGAAAAAGGCTTGGCATACGGATAGGTTTGAGTCATATCACCTGTAACAGCTTTCCCCAACCTGGTGCTCGCCAGATGTGTCAGACTACAACTCCCATAATCCCCAGTCCCAGCCAGATCTTCTTTATCTTTAAACTGGACTTTTGACTACACAGCTCTTCAGATAGACACCTGTTTCCCCTGTTCTAAAAGGCTGGAATGCCTCACCTAAAGCTTCATCCCTGGTAGTAGCAACTTTAAGCTGCAATAGGTTGGTATTTAGGCTCCACCTCCTTTTATCTTTGGCCATGCCCACCCCTGGAATGTGGGCGTGGGGGATGTCTCTGGAATAAAAATCAGCCCTTGACCTGAAGAAGGCTTAATGCCTCTGAAACAGAGGACTTTCCTCTGCAAAGTAGGACGCGTGGCTATCATAGGCGTGTGCAGCATTTCATTAGGGTGTGCACCCAGGGATTTTTTTTCAAAAAAGATGGACATTTATTGAATACTCTGTCATAAAGGACATTATTAAACACTGTAGACACTGATGCTGTACTCTGCATTTGGCTTGCCTGGCCGTGGAAGGACTGTTGCAGGTGTGTGGGGGGGATTGAGGAGATGCTTCTCAAGCCCCAGCACTGGTGGGGCTTTGTGGTGACACTGGCCTTTTCATTCCTGCTGCCAGAAGCAATGATGCTCTCTCGGAGGCATCGGTTCTTTGGCTTGGAGGTGGAGCACCCGGAGGGCAGCCAGAGAGGGTCATTCCCACTGTGTCTGGATCCACCTCTGGATCCCTACTCAATGGCCCCCTCAATTCAGCACTTATCGCTTGAGACATTAGGGTGTGCCTGGGCACACCTGGCACACCCCTTGCGCACACCTATGGTGGCTAGTCGAACTCAGGCTGCAGCAGGCCATGCACTGCATGAGAGATGCCAATCAATAAACTGGAATTGATGCCTTTCACTGTTAACCTTGCTAAGGCAGACTTTTTTTCTTTTCCTGGTGTCTGTGTTAACATGTTAACTGTGTTAACATGTTAACTGTCTGTGTTAACATTGCAGAAAAGCAGCAGTGCCTGGGTCTGTGTATTGCATATTAGGAGGAGATCATAGAACCATAGAGTCATGGAGTTGGAAGGGATTACAAAGATCATCTAGTCCAACCAGGGAAAAACAATTAAACCATCCATGAGAGGTGGTTGTCCAGCCTCTTCTTAAAAATGTCCAGAGAACCCACAACCTCCGTAGGCAGACTGTTCCACTGTTGTACAGATCTTACCATCAGGAAGTTTTTCTTTATATTTAATCGAAATCTAGGTAGCTGAAACTTATGCCCATTGTTTCAGGTCCTAATTCCTGTGGCAATGGATGATCACTTTAACTGTATATCTTGGCTTGATCTCTGAAGTGTCAACAGTTTGAATGAATATGTTTCTCACACAAGAGGGCAAACCAACAAAGCCCCATTCACAAAACCCGGGCAGCCTGGAACTTGCAGCAGACTCAGCCGCTCACTCTGTCGTCAAGGGGAAGTTTTTTTCTTGGGGGCTGAAAGAACAATTGTGCCCCCAATGAGATGCATCGACGGTGCCTCTTGGCACTTGACTGTCAGGTGGCAAAATGGCGGCGAGGCTCCCTAGAGCTTTGGTTGGGCCAATGGGGAAAGATTAAAACCTGCCTCTCCCCCCGCCCCACCAAAATCACCATGGCAATTTCCTCTCCACTTGTACATCTTTTATAGCCTGCATTTGTGATGCACAGAATCATTTATGGCGGGTGGGTTTTTTGTTCTTTGTTTTTACTGTTGCTTGAGTCCTCCTTCTGCAGCTGCTTTTGGCTTCTTGTTTTCCTAGGGGCGAAAGGGTGGGTTGGAGGGTCACCCATGGTACACCTGTGTTACGTCCTTTATTGAACGCCTTGATGTAGCGGAGGCTGTGGCAGCTTCTCTCCGAAAGGGCACACCTTCAGTCTCAGCTGTGATCTCAGGAATGTGGTAAGAATAATGGGCCCGCCTCATTCCTGGGCCTGTGCATTTTCCAAATGTCTCCAGTGCTGCACAATCAACAAGGCAGAGTTCGTTGAACAGAATCCAGTTTAGGGCCAAAAGAGACATGACTTTTAATGTGTATCTAGCAGCTATGTCTTATTATTATTATTATTATTATTATTATTATTATTATTATTAATTTATTTATATAGCACCATCAGTGTACATGGTGCTGTACAGAGTAAAACAATAAAATAGCAAAACCCTGCCCGCGTAGGCTTACATTCTAATAAAATCATAATAAAACAATAAGAAGGGGAAGAGAATGCACCAAACTGGCACAGGGTAGAGTAAAACTAACAGTATAAAAGTCAGATCAAAATCAAGTGTTAAAAGCTTTAGAAAAAAGAAAAGTTTTTAGCTGAGCTTTAAAAACTGCGATTGAACTTGTAGTTCACAAATGTTCTGGAAGAGTGTTCCAGGCGTAAGGGGCAGCCGAAGAAAATGGACGAAGCCGAGCAAGGGAAGTGGAGACCCTTGGGCAGGTGAGAAACATGGCATCAGAGGAGCGAAGAGCACGAGCGGGGCAATAGTGTGAGATGAGACAGGAAAGATAGGAAGGAGCTAGACTGTGAAAAGCTTTGTAGGTCAACAGGAGAAGTTTATATTGGATTCTGATGTGAATTGGAAGCCAATGAAGAGATTACAGAAGTGGAGCAATATGGTCAGAGCGGCCATTCTTCTTCTTCTTCTTCTTCTTCTTCTTCTTCTTCTTCTTCTTCTTCTTCTTCTTCTTCTTCTTCTTCTTCTTCATCTTCTTCTCCTCCTCCTCCTCCTCCTCCTCCCTCCCCCTCCTCCCTCCTCCTCCTCCTCTTCCTCCTCCTCCCCTTCCTCCTCCTTCTTAGAACCATAGAACAACTTCTTCTTCTTCTTCTTCTTCTTCTTCTTCTTCTTCTTCTTCTTCTTCTTCTTCTTCTTCTTCTTCTTCTTCTTCTCTGGAGTAGGCACAGGGGAGGCAGATCCAGATCTTAAAACAAAAGCAAAAAACTACACCCCATGCTAAGGTCCTGATCCAGATTGGAAGCTCTGAGCCTGCTCCAGAGTAAAAATGAAGAAGACATAGCTGTAATGTCTGCAAAGTAATGTCTGCTTTAGCCCTTCATCCCACTGATTTTAGTGGACTGTGGTGCCCTTCATGCATTTGCCTTGCAGTCTGGGAGAAACATCCAGGGCACGATTAGATATCAAGGTTGCTATTTAGGGAAGGTGTGGGGACTCATTACCGCCTACCAACCCAGATTTTGTCTCTATCAGTGGTGTACTGGTAAATCATAACAGCTCCCATAGCCATGCCCTCAAAGGGAGTCCAAAGGTGGTATGTGGTTAGGGTGTGGCTAGGCAAACCACGCAGTGGGGTGTGGTTCCATGGTCATGTGCCAGCAGCACTAGGTGTGGTTGCTGATAACCATATCAACCATGGTTAGCATAACCACGTGGCCCAAAGTGACATCTGAACAAAGCCTATCTTTGCCATGTTCTCTGGCTGGCTTTGGCAACTCACGTAGCGCTGTAATTCCATTGCCACATCAGCATGTTTCAGCGGTGAGGTGAACTTTTGCAGTTACGGCTTGAGCAGCAGCTGCAACATTAAAGACCTCCTTATCTGTTCATCTGGCTTTCAGCCGGCTGCTGCGTTCTGCCACCTTGGCTGATTGTGGAGGCTTTGAAGTCGAGAGTAAGTGTGAGTTTGCCGTTTTGTTAACAGGCGAGATTCCAGAAAGGGGCTATAAATTACCGTGATCGACAAAAGGCTCCCGGGGGAAGCCCTGCAATGTTTAGAAATCCTTCGACCTTACACTCTCTTCTGATACAGCAAATAGTTTAACAAAGTTACACAAGCCCAGGCTTCTGAGCTGACTGACGGCATCAGGTCGACTGATGTGCTCTGGGTCTTGGAAGACAGTTATCAGTTCATGCAGAGTTTGCATGAACTAATAAGAGTCTGCATCAAGGTCTCCACATGTCGAAGTTGAGAAAATATGAATTTTGTGACATCCAGGAATTTTCCAAATTTGCTTTTTTCTTTTTCTTTTAAAAAGCTTTAGTGGAACTACAGGGATTTATGGTAATAAGAGAACTCAGCTATACATCTTTGTGTAGGTACAGACTATATGAGTTAATATACAAATTTCGGCAAAACAATTTTTGCTGATAATTTATTTGGGGTTGAACACAATGCCGATCTTTGCTAGCACAAAGCTTCTACTGCTCAAATACTTGGATCCTGCTTGTACAAGCTGTTTCACAAGCCAGTTGTGCAAGCCAGTTCACAAGCCCTTGCACAGCTCGTTTTGACTTCATTATATTACCTGTTGCTTGTGCAAGTTGTTCCTCCCTTGTTTGAGCAATTGCTAGCAGAAGAATTCCACATGTTGTATTCTTTTTTCCACTAGCCTCATGCTGGATACAACCCTTTGATTATTGAGCATTTTTGTTGGTCTCTGTTGTTTCTTCTGATTGTTCCAGCCCATGACTACTACAATACATTAAGAGTGCTGATTGACTGAAGGTTGTTTTAGCGGGATATATGGTATACTGTCATATGAGAGAGAGAGAGAGAGAGAGAGAGAGAGAGAGTTGTGAACAGTGCTCAGAGGCACAGAAAAAGAAATAGGAAAGTGGAAGTTTGAATCAAACACTTTCTACCACCCTGATGTGCAACTGGTCTCTGCATTTGACAGATAATTATCAGATCAGAAATGGTGCCTACAAGAAAGCTAAAGAATCTTGTATCCTGTGGACAGACCACCTCACTAAAAGTCAGAAGCATTGCAGCACTAGCAGTCGGACTGCTCTGTAAAGTGATCACAGCAAACACAGACACTTAAGAACATCAGAAGAGCCCTGAGGCTGGATCAGACCAAGGCTCCGTCTAGTCCAGCACTCTGTTCACGCAGTGGCCAACCAGCCATCGGCCAGGGATGAACAAGCAGGACATGGTGCAACAGCACCCTCCCGCCCACGTCCCCCAGCAACTGAATTTCCTTTCAGGCAGAAGCTAGCAAACAAGGCTAGGCAAACTATGGAAATATTGAAATGGAATAATATAATAATAGCTGCAATAACAAGCCATTTTATATGAGTGAAGGAAAAATGATGGTCTAGATGTGTTTAAAAGAAAGAGGATGTCCCTGATTGAATTTTGCAATAATTTGATGTCTTTTGGTGTACAAATATGCCTTTGTTTCTTAGGATTTTATTGAAATACCTGTAACCCCTTAGAGTTAAATTTTTGAAGGGCCTAATCAGTGAGTTTATGCACAATGTGGTGAACGATGTGGTGAGCAAATGTCAAGCATTCAGTGGGCCCAGGTTATGTCCCTTTGTGTCAGGCTACAGGTGGAACACTTGGATCCTCCCCACCACATAAGATATTTCCTGAACGTAGAAACCCATTGCGTCAGGCAGAAGATGGTAAGCTAACGTTGTCTTTGGCCTGCCCGTTCAGTGTGGCTTTCAGGTAGAGGAAGTAGGTAAACGTTTGACTTCCTTCCCCTTCCTCACAAACTGAGATGGCAGAGTTCAGCAATAGTTAGGTACATCATCTGGGGCTTCTTTTCAGTTTTAGTTCTGAGAAACCCCTTTACTCCCTGCAACCATTGCTTCTGCAGTGTGGTAGATTAAAGGCTTTTTAACATAAATGTGGGAGAACCCTAAAATTGTGCCAGCTGTTCATTATTCTGATCCATTGAGGAAGCCAACCCAGAGCTTGCTTGCTTTCTGACAATTGGACATGTTGTATCTAACCTGCAGGCATTGGTTAAAATGGCCAGAGGGACATGGGAGGCTGCTTTATACTGAGTCAGGCCGTTGGTCCATCTAACCCAGTGTTGTCAACACTGACTGGCAGCAATGGCTCTCCAGGGTCTGAGGCAGGAGTTTTCCAGCTCTACCTGGAGATGCTGCCGGGGGTTGAACCTGAGACCTTCCCCATGCAATGCAGGGGCTCTACCACTAAGCCATGACCCCTCCCAACAGGGGCCTAATATACACCTACAGCCCTTGCGCAAGGGAGGAGGGATAATTGCCACTCCTCTGACAGCGGATTGGCTGTTCATTGGGTCAGGAGCTCACACCCAAAAGCAACAGGTTCACAAAGCGGGGTGCACGCTGGCCGTGGACTTCAGAATTGTATCCAGAGAGCTGGAAAAGCCGCTACAAATCCAGTGAGCGATATTCCTGAATAACTGAGTGGTTGCTCCGAAATCACCGCAGGAGTAGGTGAACGTCATGTGGCCCAGTAGGGATGACTTTGATATAATCCCTGAATAAACTACTGGTGTAGACACGGCCATTGCTTGGGTGTCCAGGCTCAGATCTACACTACTGCTTTAAAGTGCTTTATAACAGTTTTGACCACTATATATGGAGTGTGTCCCGGGCCCCAACAGTTGTCAAAACTGTTATAAAGCACTTTAAAGCAGTAGTGTAGATCCTGCCCAGGAAAGGAGCGTTCTGGTGGACAGACGGAATGTTGACTAAAGGTACCATCTCAAGAAAACATTCTGAACGTGTGGTCTATTCAACTACATTTCATTTTACAACTGATTGAGAACCTAAAGAAGAGGGAGACTGGGAGACTGGAAGAGAGGCATGGGTTCGACCTCTGCCTTTGACTTGGGGAGCTATACCAAGCTGTTATCTAACATGTCAGCAAAGCGCTTGAGCTTTCATGCCTGATATTGTTCTGCTTCATGTTTACTGCATAGTAACGAGAGTTTGAACACTGGGAGTGCGATTTACTGCTCTCTTTTTGATCTTGCTCATCGCTTCAGGTCTTGAATAGGTAACGCTGAGGTCAGCGGCTGCGTTATTGGTGTCTGTCCATATTTTCTTTACAAATGAAGGCACCCAGAACATAGCGGCCTGCTTTCCTTACATGATAAATGTTAACACTAATGAAACTGCGGAGCTGATGCAAAATCAGAATGGCAGGACAAGATGCCAAACATTCAGTTTGACTGAACTCCAGATTTCGACTTTGAACTTCCTTTGCCTTTGAAGACATGATATAGGTCCACCTTGTTGAAGTGGTAGGAGGGAGGCACACACCTAAGAATGTAGAAATTAACTCCTGTAACACCTGAACTTAGACAGAGGGTTCATGGAGTTAAAGAGAAGGGTGGAAACAGCGCCATGGGGCATGTTAACATCACATGATGACGGACTTGCCGATATTTATGGCTGAACTGGATATCTGAGATTTCTGTAATACTTGGAGGTCAATTAGAGCAAGGCCCAGGCCATCTCCATGCAGTACTGGCTTCAAGCTTTGGAGAGCTCTTCTCCAAGATTACTGCAATGTGTTATATGTGGGGCTGCCTTTAAAAACAGTCTGGAGACTTCAGCTGTACAAAACAGGGCAGCCCGTTCATTAACAGGGACTGGCCAGCGAGACCACATCATGCCAGTCCTATTACAACTTCATTGGCTGCCAGGCCAGGTCTGGGCCCAATTCAAAGTGCTGGTACTAACAATCAAAGTCCTAAATGGCTTGGGGCTGGGTTATTTGAAGGAACGCCTCCTCCCATATGTGCCTGCCCGGACCTTAAGATCATCCACAGGGGTCCTTCTCCATGAGCCTCTGCCAAAGGAAGTAAGGCAGGTGGCTACTAGGAGCAGGGCTTTCTCTGCTGTGGCACCCCGGCTGTGGAAGGAGCTCCCCAGAGAGGTTCGCCTGGCGCCTACACTGTACTCCTTCCATCACCAGCTGTTTTAACACCTAATTTAACTTAAATTTAAATTTTGCTGTTTTAATTCCGTATTTTAACCTATATCAATTTCTGCTGTGTGGTTTTACCCTGGTTGTGCTTTTCATATTGTATATTGTATTTGTGTTTTTAGACTGTTGGTTGTTTTATTATGCTTTTCATGGTTTTAATTTTTGTGAACTGCCCAGAGAGCTTCGGCTATTGGGCGGTATAAAAATGTAATAAATAAATAAATAAAGATACCCTCAATGGGTCCCCTCTTTCAGTGAGTCCACCTTCTCAATGCTATTGCCCCTCCTCCTGTTTCTATCACTTGAGTGCTTGACAGGATGAGAACCAATGAGTAGATAGCCAAGGGCATCTCCTGCTCCTCCTCCTCCTGCTCCTCCTCCTCCTCCTCCTCCTTCACATCACCACTGCTGTCTGGGCCAGAGCAAGACGCAGAATAAGCAGACTGCAATGATGAAAAGGAAGAACAACTCCAGTGGTCTCATGTCAGTCAGCCCCTGCGTGGGTGTGGACCCTTGACAGCTGCCCAACCATGCCACTGGTCTGGAGCCAGGGAAGAGGTGGGTCATGCAAGATGGAGACCACGCATCAGCAAGAAAGAGGGCACTGATTTGCATACGATTTGCATGTACTAATTTATGGGTATATTTGCAAATGTACCAATAAGTATTATAATTTAAATAGAAATACAGATTATTATTATTATTATTATTATTATTATTATTATTATTATTATTTACAATATTTATGTATCACTCAATTATCTAACACAGATTTCAGGTGCCTTTCTAAGGTAACTTCAAGGCTGAGATCTTTCTTCTGTTGGTTCTTTTATCTTTATGCTGGACTTGGATAGGGCATCCCTTCAAACTGAGGACTCCTTCAGTGCAAGGGACAGGCCTTTTGCAGGCCTTTCAAATAGAGGACTTCTTTCTCTAAAAGAGGGCACTTGAGTCAGGCCTGCTTAGCTTCAGCAAGACTGATACTTCTTTTCCATATCATGTCCTGAGACCTCCATGTAGTCATCTGTAGCTGTACAAGGGAATTTCAGGTTACTCTTCCTATCCAGTTCAGGATACATGTGCGGGACCGGCTTCTACATTTGTAACACTCCTCACTGGATAGTGCCCCTTTTTTGAAACAGGAGCATCAGTTAAAGCCCTCCCTGCTCAAAATGATTTATATTCTGGAAGGCATATGGAAATAAAATTAATTATTGCACATCAGATCAAAATAGCATGGAAGCATATTTTAAACTCTGGCAGCCTGGGCTCAGGTGTCACTCACTGTTGTTTATTATTTGTGTTGTCCGTCCATTGGCTTATTCTTTGTCCTGGTGAGCCAGGTTAAAAACCCTATTCCTACCTTTAGTGTGTTGTTTTGTCGACAATTCCATCTGAGGTGACCTTTGCAGAACTAGATAATATTTTATTTACCTTGTTTTGTGCATTTACTGTTAAATGTTAATGAAGGTAAGGGATTCAAAGGCATGCAAATAAAACACTTTAATTGACTTAAGTGCAACCATAACTGCAAATTGGCTACTTCATAGAGAAGAACTTTAAATAAAGCTCTTTAATACACTGGAACATGAGCTTACTCTGCGTCTCTCTTTCTGTCTGTAAAGCTGAACCTTTGAAACACTCAGATGGGAAACCCACAGCACCCCCCTGTCCTAGAGCAAAATCAAGACGAACTAGATTAAGGGAAGAGAAGAGAGGGAAACCATGTCCTGGGCTTTTTATATTCCAACATATTATCAATCAAGTGATCAAAACTCTGGGCTAGAGACTGTGGTTTTCATAACACGGCACTGGTTTTGACACTGAAGAAGAAGGGGGGAAGTTAAAAAATGAATTAGGTGTGTGCTTTGATTTGTGGAACAAGAAATATTTATTAAGTCATCTACTGAGGTGCCCAGTAATTTTCAAGTGCGATACACATACTCACACACACACACACACACACACACACATTTTGGAACCTATGAATTCTGCAACATGGAAATTGGTGTAGAATGAACGACGCAGGGCAGGCTCAAGTATTCAAATGAACTCAGCTTACATAAATTGGGCATCAAATCCAATTTACCTTGACCCAGAGTTTCGTAGAATCATAGAATAGCAGAGCTGGAAGGGGCCTACAAGACCATCGAGTCCAACCTCTTGCTCAATGCAGGAATCCACCCTAAAGCGTACCTGACAGATGGCTGTCCAGCTGCATGATGGCTACCCAGTTGCATGTTTGGACTGGTTGGGTGCAGAATTCTCTCCCCCCCACACCAGTACAATTTATATACAACCCTGCTAATAATCTCCCCTTTCTGAAATAAGCCTTCCTTGTTGTTCCATTTTTTCGCTCTCCTTCTCTGCTCCATAGTCAAATACACCTTCCACCCTCTCATATTCTATGTCATTGGCGTCACAATAGGTATTCTGAGGAAGGAATATGACAAATTTCCCCACTAAGCCTCTGTAAATGTACTCCTAAGCTCCCCAAAGCCTCTGTTGAGTTAAGCAGGTTGGGACCAGTTGATAACATTTCCTCGTCCATGTAGCGCATGCTTGACCTAATGGAATATCTAAGAAAAGGAATCATGGAGGAGTGGGGAGGGAATTAAAAGAAGCTTAATTTGATACTTGGCTTTCATTTGCTCTCATTTGCTTCCTGCAGACTTCGCCCTTGTCTCTCTGACACACACACACACACACACACACACACACACACACACACCAGCCGCAGCAAGCCAAACAACAACAACACCCCACTGGAGGCAGAATTCTTGCAATGAGGTCTCTCATCTGTCAGCTTGTGCCAACTCAGCAAGCTGATGAAACGAGTTTGGAGGGAAAGTGTGTTTGGGGTTTTTGTTGTTTTGTTACAGAGAGGTTTCCCTTCTTTCCTTCTCCTCTTTTAGTTTCTGTCTCTCTACCAGGTGGAAATCCTGCCACTTACATCTGCCTCGCTCATTTTGGAGCACAGAATTGGGGTGGGATGTGGGGAAGCTGCCTGCTGGTCCTTAATTATTGTGGTTTTGGTGCGGTGACCCACCTACCAGCTTGAGGGCGTTTGCCAGCATATTGTCAACTGAAGCACGGCTTCGACGAGAGCGCCTAGCCCTCTAGCTCATGCAAGACCTCTTTGCCAGGTTTTCGTTATCCCCCCGCAAATATAAAACAACACAAGGAAGAAGAAAAACCTTCCTTCCAGCTCTCTTCATCTTCTGGCTGCACCAGATGGCATCTAAGAATAATAACAAGGCAGGGCGGGGGGAACGCTAAAGAGGAAAAAAGCAAAATCCTGCTTGTTTTTGCTTAATAAAATGTTGATAAAATATTCTGCCACTCGCAAAGTGTATATCCAGATATACACAAATGCTCCTCTTTTGTACTTGCAACTTTGGGAAAGAAATAGGAAAACCAGCTGCTAACCTTGTGTTCTTTTGCTTGTGCATCTGTGCAGTTCTCTGCCCAGGTCTGTGTCACTGGTGGAGCAAAGTGAGGCCTTTGGTTTTAACTGGCCTGTTCAGCGTTATCTGTTGGTGGGAATGGTGTGTTTGTTTGCAGCACCATCCCTTCCTTGAACTTGGAAATGCATGAAGTGCAGAGCCTGGGATTGTTCCAAAATGACCTTATTGTCGCAGTTTGTAAGTTGAAAATAGTAGTGCTCTGCCTGATAGGGTTGTTGTGATGACCAAGGACAAGGAAAGGGTTTCAATTTGGATATTAGAAGTCATCTCCCATATTACATGACAGCAAACCCAACACTGCCACCTGGTGCAAAGTTGTTAAGGAGCACAACTAATAGGAAGGGCCCATAGTTCACCATTGGAGGACATGTTCTGCAGAAGATCCCAAGTTCAATCCCATCCTCTCCAGATAGGGCTGGAAAGTCCCCTATCTGAAAGCTTGGACTGCTAGATGGACCAATGGTCTGTCTTGGCATTAGACAGGTGCTCCTTTGCAGCCAATTGTGTCTTCTTGGCAAGAGCAATAGTATTAAGCATCTTTTCAAATACATTTATTGTTTTATATTTAGATGTTAGTATAAGCCGGGGCTGCAGAACCTCAGGACTAGGGACCAAATTTGGCCTACCTGAGGTCCAATCCAGTCCTCCAGGGTTCCTCTTCCCCTGGCCTCATTTCTTTTTCCCATTGCTAGGCTTATTGAGTAATGATGCCTCCTGTTAGAAAGGCAATTAGCAGAGAAAATCAAAAAAGGCAAAATAGAATGAGGGTTTACCAGGCTTACATGCACACAGGCTCTCTTACCACAATGAAGGAGACCCTTCTTCAGTGAAGAGAAGAATAGCAGTTTTACTCACAAGTATTCTTGTAGATTCAATGCAGGTAAAGTGTAGAGATTCAAAAGGTGTTTGTTCAGTCCATTTTGTTCTATTACCTAGGCAGGAGTGAGAGAGGAATACTGGGCGTTGTAGGTTTGCACCCTAAATCAATAAAATAAATGCATAGGTTTGCACCCTAAATCAATAAAATAAATGCATAGGTTTGCACCCTAAATCAATAAAATAAATGCATAGGTTTGCACCTTAAATCAATAAAATAAATGCATAGGTTTGCACCCTATATCAATAAAATAAATGCATAGGTTTGCACCCTAAATCAATAAAATAAATGCATAGGTTTGCACCCTAAATCAATAAAATAAATGCATAGGTTTGCACCTTAAATCAATAAAATAAATGCATAGGTTTGCACCCTAAATCAATAAAATAAATGCATAGGTTTGCACCTTAAATCAATAAAATAAATGCATAGGTTTGCACCTTAAATCAATAAAATAAATGCATAGGTTTGCACCCTAAATCAATAAAATAAATGCATAGGTTTGCACCCTAAATCAATAAAATAAACAAACATGCATCTGCATATTGATTGTGTGTCTCACCTCCATCCGAGCTGGGTGCAGCTTCCTCCCTGCCCAAACCCTCTTGAGTTGGGTGCTTGGTTTATCAGTGGCTATGCTAGCTAAACGAACTTCCATGTTCAAAGGCGGTATATCTCTAAATATCAATTGCTGGGAAACAATGATAGGAGAAAGTTATTTACTGTTTCCTGTGGAGTGCTGGGCCTTCACTCTGAACCAGCAGGGGCTTGTCTTGTGGTGGGTCTTGAATTTCTTTCTGCCTGAGGGTCACATTCCTCTGGTGGGGCCTGAGGAAGGTGTGGGGCCTTCTGAGGACCCCAAAGGGCTGGATTGGGATTTGGGATCCAGGCTGGATTTGGCCTCCTGACCCATGTCCTGCAACTCCATCTCATGCTCTTATGAATTCCAGCCAAAGGGCTGCAGGGGGGAGAGAAAATCGATATGGACCCGCATACCCACACATGCACACCATGTCCACACAGAATGCAACTCTGAGTATTGCGTCTGCCCCTTTGATTTTATCGCTACCTTTCAAAAACTATTCTCCACCTCAAACCTGAAAGACAGTGCAGTTTTTTCAAGTCCCACGAAAGAATGTCGTGAAGACCCATGGACTCGCCAGGTGTGCTGCCTCCCTGGAGCACAGATTACAGATGTGACTGAAGGGTTACCGAAGCTCATAAAGCCCACGGACACATACCCCTTTCTTCTCATCCATGTGAGAACAAATGATGTCGCCAAGCAGAGCTACGAAGAAATCATTTCAGACTTTGAAGCTCTGGGAAGGAAACTGAAGAACTTTGGAGCCCAGGTAGTTTTCTCATCCATCCTCCCAGTTCTTGGAAGAGGATTAGAAAGGGAAAGAAAAATACTCCGGATGAACGACTGGCTTCGAAGGTGGTGCCATCGTGAGCGTTTTGGATTCTGGGACCACGGGCTACGCTACTTGGAACATGGACTGCTGGCAAGGGATGGGATGCACCTCACAAGGGCTGGAAAGAATGAGTTCGGCCACAGCATGAAGAACTTCATCAGGAGGGCTTTAAACTGAATCTTACGGGGGCGGGAGACGTAAATTTCGAGGCAACAATGGATGAAGGCCAATGCACCACAGTACAGAGAACAGCTCCAATAGTGTCCCAAAATAGTGTCCGCAACAATGTAGGAACAAAGCCAGACTATAAAACACATGGTCTTCGATGTCTCTATACTAATGCCCAGAGCATGGGAAGCAAACAGAATGAACTTGAACTCTTATTACATGAAGGCAAATACGACTTGATAGGTATAACTGAAACTTGGTGGGATGACTCCCACGACTGGAATATAGCAATTGAAGGATATTACTTGTTCAAAAAGAACAGAAGAAATAGAAAGGGAGGTGGAGTTGCACTATATGTTAAAAATACCTATCCCTGCACAGAAATACAGGCGGATGAGACTGGGAGCCCCGTCGAGAGTGTCTGGATTAAAATAAATGGGGCTAGGAATAAAAAGAATATGATAATTGGAGTCTACTACCGACCACCCAATCAAGGAGAAGACGAGGACGAAACTTTTGAGAAACAAATTGCCAGTGTTTCAAGGAAGTGTGATGTAGTAGTGATGGGGGATTTCAATTACCCTGATATCTGTTGGGAGACCATTACTGTCAAAAGCGGCCCTTCCAAGAAATTCCTGACATGTATGGGTGATAACTTTCTCCTACAGAAAGTGGAGGAAGGAACTAGAGGATCGGCAATCCTTGACTTGTTATTGACCAATAGGGATGACTTAGTGGATAAAGTGGCAGTTACGGGAACTCTGGGGAAAAGTGACCATGTCATACTTGAATTCTTGATTATGAAGGAGACAAAAGTCGAGCGTAGCCATACACGTACTCTGGATTTTAGGAAAGCTGATTTTAATAAACTCAGAACTATAATAAGTAAGGTCCCGTGGCAAGGGAGACTAATGAGAAAAGGAGTGCAGGATGAGTGGGAGTATTTAAAAAATGAAATTTTAAAGGCACAGTTACAAACAATTCCAATGAGGAGAAAAGATAGAAGACAACAGAGGAAACCAATGTGGCTCCACAAAAAGCTTAGAGATGACCTGAAAACAAAAAGGGATACATATAGGAAGTGGAAGGAAGGCCAGGCTACAAAAGAAGAGTACAGACAAGTGGCGCAGAAGTGCCGAAATGGCGTCAGGAAGGCTAAAGCTGTGAATGAGCTGAGATTAGCAAGGGATGCTAAAAGCAATAAAAAGGCTTTCTTCAGATACGTGAGTAGTAAAAGACAGAGGAAAGAAATGGTGGTTCAACTGCTTAATGAGGATGGCAAATTGATAACAGACGACAAAGAAAAGGCTGAAGTGCTCAATTCCTACTTTGCCTCGGTCTTCTCCCAAAAGCGGGTCTATGACCCCCCTGGAAAAAGTGAAGCAGAAGTTGAGGGGGCAGGATTGCAGTTTGAGATTGATAAACAAATGGTCAAAGAACACCTAATTTCCTTGAATGAGTTTAAATCTCCAGGGCCCGATGAACTGCATCCTAGAGTAATGAAGGAGCTAGCAGAAGAACTCTCAGAACCATTGTCTATTATCTTTGCAAAATCATGGAAGACGGGTGAGGTGCCGGACGACTGGAGGAGGGCTAACGTTGTCCCTATCTTCAAAAAGGGCAAAAAGGAGGAACCTGGGAACTACAGACCAGTCAGTCTGACATCCATCCCTGGGAAAATTCTGGAGCAGATTATAAAGAAGTCAATCTGTAAACACCTTGAAATCAATGCAGTGATTACTAGAAGCCAACATGGATTTGTCAGGAACAAATCCTGTCAGACTAATTTGATCTCATTTTTTGATAGGATAACCTCCTTTGTGGACTGTTGGAATGCTGTGGACGTCATATATCTTGACTTCAGCAAAGCTTTTGACAAAGTACCCCATGACATTCTGATTAACAAACTAGCTAAAAGTGGGCTAGATGGAACAACTATTAGGTGGATTCACAGTTGGCTACAGAATTGGACTCAAAGAGTACTTATCAATGGAACCTTCTCAAACTGGGGAAAGGCAACGAGTGGGGTGCCGCAGGGCTCAGTCCTGGGCCCAGTGCTCTTCAACATTTTTATTAATGATTTGGACGAGGAGGTGCAGGGAACGCTAATCAAATTTGCAGATGACACAAAATTGGGTGGGATAGCTAATACCCTGGAAGACAGAAACAAACTTCAAAGTGATCTTGATAGGCTGGAGTGCTGGGCTGAAAACAACAGAATGAAATTTAATAGGGATAAATGCCAAGTTCTACATTTAGGGAATAGAAACCAAATGCACAGTTACAAGATGGGGGACACTTGGCTCAGCAATACTACAAACGAGAAAGGTCTTGGAATTGTTGTAGATCGCAAGCTGAATATGAGCCAACAGTGCGATATGGCTGCAAGAAAGGCAAATGCTATTTTGGGCTGCATTAATAGAAGTATAGCTTCCAAATCACGTGAGGTACTGGTTCCTCTCTATTCGGTCCTGGTTAGGCCTCATCTAGAGTATTGTGTCCAGTTCTGGGCTCCACAATTCAAGAAGGATGCAGACAAGCCGGAGCGTGTTCAGAGGAGGGCAACCAGAATGATCGGGGTCTAGAAACAAAGCCCTATGAAGAGAGACTGAAAGAACTGGGCATGTTTAGCCTGGAGAAGAGAAGATGGAGGGGAGACATGATAGCACTCTTCAAATACTTAAAAGGTTGTCACACAGAGGAGGGCCAGGATCTCTTCTCGATCCTCCCAGAGTGCAGGACACGGAATAACGGGCTCAAGTTAAAGGAAGCCAGATTCCGGCTGGACATCAGGAAAAACTTCCTGACTGTTAGAGCAGTACGACAATGGAATCAGTTGCCTGGTGAGGTTGTGGGCTCTCCCACACTAGAGGCATTCAAGAGGCAGCTGGACAACCATCTGTCAGGGATGCTTTAGGGTGGATTCCTGCATTGAGCAGGGGGTTGGACTCGATGGCCTTGTAGGCCCCTTCCAACTCTGCTATTCTATGAATCTATGAATGCAGGATTAAAGAAATGATGTACCCGAGGTGGGGAATTGGGCCAGGAGAGAATGAGCTCTCCGAACCTTTCCTGGAGTTTCTCCTGCCCAGAAAGTAGCAACGACTGGCCAATGGGTCTTCGCAAGAGAGAAAAAGTGGGGGGGGGGAGGAGGAAAAGCCGTCGTCGTCACCTCCCTGATTTACACCAGGTACGGAGCGAGGGGCTCTGATGCGGAGGACCTCGCCAGCCAAACACCCTTGTGTGCATGAAATTAGAATGTCAACATTTGATTCATGCTGCCAGCCGGTGACTGTGAAACAAATTATGTCAGTGGGTGGCAAGAGCAATATTAGTCTAAGCAGATAACATTTAGCTAAAAGGAGGGGCTCGGCCTGCACCAGTTTCTCCCAACCATTTTAATATGTCAACATCATTAGGCCCAGGAGACTGGGAGGTTTTGTCAGAATGGATGAAATACTGAAACACAGAAATAACTTATCAGTTGAGAGCAAGTGTGTGTGTGTGTGTGTGTGTGTGTGTGTGTGTGTATGAGAAAGTGCATTTCCCAAAATAAGACACAGATTTCAAGTCTTTTCATCCTTTCCAAATATTGTATTCGAAGTTCTTTTCGGAATAAAACTTCGACTAAACAAAGACTTAAAAACATAATTAAAAAGTCTTCTTGGAATGCATTTAACTTTTAATGTCATTGCCTATCTATTCTCTCTCTCTCTCTCTCTCTCTCTCTCTCTCTCTCTCTCTCTCTCTCTCTCTCTTTGGGAAACAAACAAACAAAAAAAGAATGTCTTAGGGAAACAGAAGTCCAATTTGCTAATTAATCTTTTCTCAAGAAAACTTAGGAAATGTTTTGGCTCGAGCTATAAAACTTTCAAGGCGACCGTAGGGGAAGAAACGCTGGTTTTGGCTTCTCTTCAATTCAACAGCTACACATTTGCTTTGGGAAGAAAAGAGAGGTTTTGTAAAAGGAGCGCACAAGTTTCTGTGAGAGTTATTCCTGGCATTGGAAAGCCATTAGCCCATTCCCTGGAGATCCCTCGTGTTGTTTTTGAAATGTGTTGTTGCTGCTTGCAACTCAGTTAAATTTTCTGAATCCATAAGGCTTGCATTCAACCAGTTTCAGAATTCACCCAGCCACTAATATTCCTGGTTTAAAAGTTAAAAAAGGAAATCCATAAAGAGGGGACTGGGTGCACCAAAGCACCTAGATGTTTCCATGAAGCAAACAAACGTTATCTCCTACACCCCTCTGTCCCATTTTTTTCTTCCTCATTCACGGGATTATTTGAAGCAACAGATGATTTCCAAATAAAACTTATGCTGTGTTTTACATTCTCAGTTTTAACACCTCGGAGAAAACTGTTCATTCACGGCCTGATTCTTAGACAAACCTGCAGGTTGGTAAAGTTAATTCTGTGCAACATTTGACTGGTACGAAGAAAGTATTTGGAAACGTGACCATTTGTTCAAGCCACTGAATACAGAAATGGCCATCCAATGTACAGTTGGTGTTTAGAAAGGGAGCAAGAGTACATGGTTCTGTTTTTATTTTTTTAGTCAATGTGAATGCTCATGTATATTTCCAGAATATTTGGAACGAACACACACACACACACACACACACACACACACACACACACACACACAAATACACACCATTATTTAGACATATACTTGGCTTCTTTGCCAAAATATTTACATAATCTGAATACTGCTACATCTCCCACAACCAACACTTGTAAAAAAAAAATCTATTTCTGCCAAATACCATTGTTTGTCTACATAAGGGCATTAGTCTCAATTTTGTACCCACTAGAAACAATGGAAGGCTTGACACTGGTCAAATTCTAATCACTCTAATTCTCTCTTTGGAATGCCCATTGAAATGAACGGATCAAATTAATCCCTGGTGTAACTCCATTGATTTACACCCCTAGCTGTATGCATTTGGTCCAATGGGACCCATTCACTCCAAGAGAATAGGACTGGGTTTCAATGACAGCCTTCATATAACATTCAAGTCATTTAATTCTCCATGCTTTGGAAAGGCTGATTCAAAGTGACTTTGGGGGAAAACGCAGCGTAATGAAACGTTTACACGGTGTGTGACCTTGTCCCCATTCTGCAATCCAAACATGCTTTACGTCAGCCTCTTGATGTAGCTCTGCCCTGGCACAAAGCCCATTTTTAAAGTATCCTTGAAAGCTGTGGTGCTATAGGAGTCATTACCTTGCTCACATGAGTAGCCTCATTGAAAATCAGCAGGGCTATTTGCATTGAAAAGCGTGTTAGCAAAATTGGATTCCAGGACTTGGTCCAAAATGAACAGGGTTTGTAAGCGATGTGCAGTTTAAGTTTCCCAACAAATTTGATTGGTGCCACAGTGCATCATTAAAGTGTAAAATATTGCATGAGAAATGCAACAAGTTGTAAAATATCTACTTTACATATTGGGCAAATTGTTACTGAATAGTTTTTAACGCATCCTGATTTAAAAAGGGGCTGCAGGCTAGCAAGAGAAAGCGTTTATTGTTTTGATTAGTTTCAAAATCTTTAGTCAAATTCCTATTTTCATGAGAATAATAACAATTTTAAAAATCCATCATATTTTACTGCTGCTGGACAACGTTTTTTTTTAACAACTCAAGGATTCTCTGCTGAAAAATGTAGGAGTTTTTTTCAATATTTTATTGGGTTCTCTTACAAAATGCTGTAACTGTTAACACTTCTCCCCCCCTTCTCCTTGGTAATTAATGGCAACATTGCTAATAAAGGCAAAAGTCCTGAAACTGCTAAGGCAGGAGAAGGGTGTTATCTTTATGAAGCAACAAGGGTCTTGTAACTTCTCCATTCTGATGGGAACCATGGAATCAAGACTCCATTATCATCTGTGGTTAACTGTCAAAGGCATTTTAATGCTTTATCAAGGAGAGTTAAGTTAAGAAAGAAAGAAAAAACACAGTAGCCAGATCTTCTTAATCTATCTACCTTCAAGAGAGTACATAAAGCTGAAACTTGTGCGTCTGAGCGTTGGGAGTTAACTGTATCTTTTCAGCAACATGCAAATTCCCAGAGATCAGAGAGCTTGAGTAAACAATATTTTGATGTAAACAGATTATCAACATGAGAGGAATGACCGTCTAGTCACCCATGGGGATTTATCCACCTAACACTTCCACCCCATAAAGACAATTGTGTGCAATCAATGCATATAGGGCCTTTCACGGGGTTGCTAAGGAACTCCGAGTGTCAACAGAAAAATGCACCAGGACGTACAGAAGCTTTGCCGAATGGGCAAGGGAGAAACAATGGACACTGGTTCAATTTTAAACTTAATTCAGTTGGTTATGAAGATGGCGACAAGGCACGGGGGTTGACCAGGAGGGGGAAACGTGGGGGGGGGGGCATTTGCGTTTCTAAAACAAGTGTGACTTTATAAAGTGGAATCTCCTATTTGTGCAACAAGGAGAATTTGATCTCGTAAGTGAAACCTCATACAGAAGAGAAGGTAGTTCAACAGGAGTGATAATAAGTTGAGAAATGCTACTCACTGCATAGGAAAACCCTGAATATTCAATCAGAGGAAGGCGGAAGGGTTACTTTGCAAAAACAGGCCTACATATACTCACATGCAGATCATTTGTCTAGAGCTGCATAGCATTCCTTCACCTTCTTCATCTCAACGAATAATTTCAACAGAAGCCTAAGGGGTTGGGGCTTCTTTTCTTCTTTTCTTTTTTAAAAATGAAGACTGAAGAGTTTCTCTTCAAATTTGACAGAGGTGAAACATCCCTCATACAAACACGCAAACTATTTTCATGGGACAGTCTTGAATGCAACGCTTTCATCCGGTCTTCCCCTCCCCCAACCATGTCTAAGTTATAAGCTCTTAGAGGCAGAAGACCACAAGAACCCCTTAGACAGGAGTCTCCAGCCTGTTTGGTTTGGTGGACACATTGTGGATTTTGAGAGCGTGTCATGGGTGCTCTCACAAAATGGCTTCCATGGGGGCTTGCCCATTCACAAAATGGCTGCCACGGTGGGTGTGCCTGTTCACAAAAGCACTCTTTTCTCTGAAGCCAAACTGGTGAGGTTAAAAGAAAAGTAACTTGCTCAAGAACATGTTCATCCCCAAATGAAATGGACCTTGCTGATGTCTGCCCACATTGGCTGGGATGTTCCGTTGTTGCACAGGTAGTTTTGATCCCACTCTTCTCTACACGAGTTGGTGCCAGGGTGTAAATCAAGGCAAAGAGATAAGTTGGAGTTCAGGAACACTTTGAGGCAGAGCAAAATAATAATAAGAATCCAACACTACAAACATGGCTGAGTATACAGTGATTCAAACCCAGACTTTTAAGATCAAAGCTCTGGACCTGGATGGATGGATGAATTTTACTTTTTCCCAGCTTTGGACCTTTTTGATCTCTGGTTCTTTCTATCCCATTTATGGAGAAAATTGTGCATTTTGGTAAGTTCTCTGAGCCTCGTGTGGCACAGAGTGATAAAGCAGCAGTTTCTGCAGCTGAAACTCTCCCCACGGCCTGAGTTCGATCACAGCAGAAGCTGGTTTCAGGCAGCCGGCTCAGGTTGACTCAGACTTCCATCCTCCTGAGGTCGGTAAAATGAGTACCCAGTTAGCTGGGGGAAAGGTAATAATGGCCGGGGAAGGCAACGGCAAACCACCCCGCTATAAGGCCTGCCAAGAAAACGTCAGCAAAAGCTGGCGTCCCTCCAGGAGTCAGTAATGACTCAGTGCTTGCATGAGAGGTTCCTTTCCTTTCCTTCCTTCTTATTAAAAAACACAAACAACACATAAACCAAACAAAATTTTCAACCCATCCGTCATTTGTTGATCCAAGAACACTTTGGAACAAGGTGTCTCCTCCCTCAGAACTGTCTAAGGTACTGAAAGAACTGTCTGTCCACCCTTGTTACTTGGACTGGTCTGCTTGTTTATTAACTGCTGACTGCTCTTGCTACTGTTGTATGCACCAACTTCTCAACCCTTTCATGAGATGCTCCTCACTAGGACAACACACAAGGTTGAGGAAGAATCACTTACTTTGTTTTATATATTTTTTCATTAATACAAACACACGTTTCACATTTTAAACAATTGTGCAATAAACAAGCCATTGAAACAATGTCCTGTTTAAAATGAAATGATTACCAGTTTAAAATGTCTTTTCATGCCTCCATGATTCCCTTATCCCTAAATATTCCATTAACAGATTATGAGAGAACCTCCTTCCCAATGAGAAAAGGAAACAACATGAGAAGCACTCCTTCAGTACCTTTGTTAATGTATGAAAAAATGGAAACCATTTCCAAAAAGTGATTTGGGTAGGTTATCCCACACTCCAGTCCCCGTTGGTCCACTAGGCCAAGTTGCCAGACTTGTGCTATCTAGCCATCGATAGCAGCCTTCCACAACCTTGTGCCCTTGAGCATAATGCCATGCTGTCTGGGAATCACTGGAGTTGGATAGCTCCTTTAGTGTCCTGATTGAATTCCAGAGCGGATTCACAGCTCCTTTGACATTGGAGTCACCAGCCTCCACTCAGTTTGGGGTTATCTCCAAGCATATCCTGCTAGATGAGGCGAAAGATTCACCTAGTCCAACATCCTATTTTATTTATTTATTTATTTAATTAATTATTTAATTATTTATTTGTTTCATTTATATCCTGCCCTATATCATTAAGACCTCAGAGTGGCGTACAGATAAAAGCATACAGTATAAAACAATAAATATGCACAGTTAAAAACAAATTAAACCACAGACCAAGTTAAAACAATATATAATTTAAAAGCAGTAAAAGCAGTTAAACAATGTGCCATCTTAGTGGATTTAACCATCAAAGGCTTTGTTAAATCGCCATGTTTTTACTTGGCGCCGGAATAAAATCAGTGTTGGCGCCAGTCGGGCCTCCAAGGGGAGGGCATTCCACAGTCGGGGTGCCACCACAGAGAAGGCCCTCTCCCATGTCCCATCATAGCGTATATGTTGCATTGGTGGGATGCGGAGAAGGGCTCCTCCAACAGATCTAAGGTCTTGGGCAGGCATATATAAGGAGAGGCGCTCTCTCAAGTATCGAGGTCCAAGCTGTTTAGGGCTTTAAATGTCATTACCAACACCTTGAATTCCAACCGGAAGCATGTAGGGTAGCCAGTGCAGTTCCTTTAAGCCCAGCCATGAAACCTCTGGGAAGCCTCACAAGGAAGTCATAAAGACAACCACCCTCTCCTGGGGGGATTCCACACGTCGTACTGAGGGCGCTTCCATGCGCCCCCAGTGCGGCCCCAAAGCGATCATGTAGCTTGCCTGGAGAAGCGACGAGGAAGAGGCATCCTTGGGGTCAGAGACCCCGCCTTCTTCCGCCAAGCTCTCCGACCCCGCCGGTGAGGAGGTAGGTGGGTGGCGGCGGCAAGGACGCCTCTTCCTCGTCGCTTCTCCAGGCAAGCTACACGATCGCTTTGGGGCCGCAACGTGTAGAATCCCCCCTGGTGAAAACCAAATGTTGAAATTGTTGGATCTTGGGTCCAGTCCATCAGGGCTCATTTTACATTCGTTATGGGTTGTTAAGGTGTAAACATCAATCCTGAGCCATTTATGAAACCAACTTGTAAAGCTATTTTGTAGAGAACCTGGCTTCTTCTTTTTATAAAACAAACAAACCCTACTTTACAGAGTTGTCTGTTTACCCCAAATATTGGCTCCAGATACATCCTCAGTTCTTTGTGTATGGAAATGCCTGGCTTGCAGTACCTCCCCACTCCCATGTTCCCTGAAAGTGCAGCATTCAAACTTTGAGATGGTAAACAAAAAGAGTCAAGTGATGGATTAAATTAGAGCTGAGGCTGTTTCCCATCCATTTGTCTTTCCTTTGTCCTCAATCTTGATTTGCCCTGTAGGTTAGTCTTATCATAAAGACAGTATGAATGACTCTCTCCGCGCCTTTTCTCATTAATGCGGCAGAAAATTGATGAGTAGTGCTCTTGAGCTGTGAGGGGGGTTGGCAAGAATTATAGTCCCTATTTATTTTGGAGGGACCCGTGTGGTGTTCTAAGTAAATATAATGTACAAATTCTCCCCCAAAATAAACATCACAAGTAATTGCCTGATATATGAAGTTGACATTTTAGTTTTGTGATTTGCTCCGATATGTAAAAATCTAATTTTCTTCCTAGGATGATGCCATTGCAAAAAGTGTAAGTAAATTAGAAGCAGTGGCTTACTTCGGAAGTGAGTAATAGAGTCAGTTATAATAGATCAATATTTATTCTGTGATTTCTCAAATTAACCCCAAATCTAAATTTCTAGAATGCTGAACAAAATACGACATGCAAAATATGATGTTTGCTTGGCTAGTGCTGATATAGACCAAAAAAAAAAAAAAAAAAAAAACCACAATGTGGATTTTCTGGACCATATCCCACCACTGCAAGGACCTCCCAGGAAAGCATTTAGCTGTCGCAATCCTGCATTGGGCTCCACCAGCAATGCACTTGTCAGTGAGAATTCTCCTACAACTCCAAGATATCTTTCTTGCACACTCCGACATAGTCTATGTGAAGGCAGGAGATAGATAGATAGATAGATAGATAGATAGATAGATAGATAGATAGATAGATACATAGATAGATAGACAGAGATAGATAGATAGATAGATAGATAGATAGATAGATAGATAGATAGATAGATATAGATAGATCCCAATTTGCATTGCTTTAAATTCACTTAAATTGCATCTTACCCAATTTGAAGAGAAACCTTTGGGATATCGCCATCATTAATTCATCAATGTCAACCCCCCAGAGAGCTTCAGCTATGGGGCGGTATACAAATGTAATAAATAATGTCACCTGCAAACTTGCCTGCCTCCCTGTTCACATCTGATTCTAGATCTGAAATGAATAAGTTACATAGCACTGGCCACTTTACAGCTCCTTGTCGGTCTGAGCTAAATATTCCCTTGATCGTGAAAACTGTCCACATATTCCAGCCCTTGGCTTCCTCTCCTTACCAATCCATAAGATGCCTGGTCCTCTTCCCTAAATTTTCTTAGGGGCCTTCAAAAGCTTTTGGAAAAAGGCAAAAAAAATCTTTCCAGAATACATTGTTGTTGTTGTTATCTGCCTTTCCAAGAATTCTGACTGTTTAAACCTGGGGTGTAGATCTGTAGGCCCAGAGACTATGGTCGTTTCTACACTAGCCCGAAAATGCAGGCTGGTCATGTCTGAGTCCCTGTGCATCCAAATGACACTCAGAAACTCCCGGGAGGAAAGAGGAATGAGAATGGGTTTTCCCAGGGATAAGTACTCCCTGGGAAAATCTGATTCTTCCTGCAGTCTCGGGATTGTCCAGAGACCGCGGAAGAAGTGGCCGGCTGGCCCAGTTTCTTCCCTCCTCCTCTTGAGTAGGAAGAGCAGTAGAGGGAAGGAACCAGGCCAGAAGGAATTGGGGATGGGGGGTAGCAGGGTCGGGGCTTCTTTTTTTTTTTTTACTTACGTTTGAGTTGGAGCGCACATGCGCTCAGCTCCTTTAAAAAAAATGGTAGGTGTGACACCGTCCTTCCTCCTGGGATGTCGCACCTGCATGTGGACTAAGGAGAGGATCTTGCAATCAGGATATCACAAGATCCTCCCCCCTCCCTCCCTCTACACCGGGCTGGTGTAGAAATGCCCTCTGTCTGGTCCCCTAGGGTCCCAATCCAGCTCTCTGATGTTCCCCCAGAAGACCTCTCCCTCCCCCACTCCTTCCCCCCACCCCAACCATCAATTGGAACATAGGAACATATTGGTCCATCTAACCCAGTATTGTTGACACTGACTGGCAGCCATGGCTTGCCAGGGTTTCAGGCACGATTCCTTTCCTTGCCCTACCTGGAGATGCTGGGGGATCAAACCTGAGAACTTCTGCATGCAAGGCAAGGGCTCTGTCCCACTGAGCTACGGCCCCTAGGTTTGGTGGTTTCCCAACTTTTGTTTATAATTGATCTCTCTCCTGTTCTAAAAGGGTTCAAATGTCGCTCACCTAAAGCTTAGTTTAGGCAGCAAGAAGTTTAAGCTAAAATATGCTGGCATTTGTGTATGGGGGGGGGGGTTGGCCCCACCCAGCACTGGAATGCAGGCCCCAAAAGTTTCTCTGAAGTGGAATTCTGCCCTCAGACCTCTGAGCTACTGCTGCTCTTCTGCTCGACATTAATATGTCTAAAGTTGGATCCAGCCAACCCAATGGCTCCTCAAGAGACCAGGGGGGGATCTACACAGCGTCATGAAGATGCTTGCGTGTGCCTCCAGTGCACCCCGAAACTCATTGTGTAGATCCTGCCCTACCTGGCCAGAAGAGGCAGAGGAGGAGGAGGAGGCGGCGGCCCTGCATCGCCCCTCGTGGGGACAGGGCGAAAAGTTTCCAGGCTTGGTGGCTGCCCCGCCTTCTTCCGCCAAGCTCTCGGACCTGGGTGGCTCTTTCGCCGGCAGCAGGAGGCCGGCAGGGAGGTGGGCGGCAGTGGTGGCAAGGACTCCCCAGCAAAGCCACCGAGCCCGGAAACTTTTCGCCCCGTCCCCGCGAGGGGCGATGCGGGGCCACCGCCGCCTCCTCCTCCTCCTCCGCCTCTTCTGGCCAGGTAGGGCAGGATCTACACAATGTTTTGGGGCGCACTGGAGGCGCACGCAAGCACCTTCGCGATGTTGAGTAGATCTACCCCAGCATAGGAAATGATCCCATGTGTGTTTAGGCAGGAAAAATCCCACAACTTCCAGCTGGGAGTTGTAGACCCTTTTTCTGTCTGAACATGCATAGGATAGTGTCCTTAGTCAATTGAGTCAAACCCTGATTTGCTTACTACAAATGGCATATCCAAGGCCACAGATGGAGTCCTTTTAATACCCCTCCCTAATAATTATTTGTATCTACACTGGGGGAGGGAGGGACATGCTTCCGTTTGAGCAAGCAACCCTTTTAGCAAGAAAATCAAAGGATTTTCATCTCACCCCTTTAACCTTAGCTCCAGAGAAGACCAAAATAAACATCTGACCATTCAATCTCTCCCACTTAAGGTTAACTTGAGTTTATTATTCAGGCTCCTGCTCTTGTGTATTAGGCAAAGCATAAATTATGCATACTAATTACTGTAGATGGGGCACCAATTTAATGAATTCTTTTAATTAAACTGCAACACAGTGGCTTTGCACAGGGTGGTCCATATTTCATCCTTAAGCTCTGTTAACCTTCAGCTTTGTCTGGAGAGAGCACACATTCAACTTGTTTTAATTCTTTTAAGTAGTGTGTGAGTGTGTGTGTGTGTGTGTGTGTGTGTGTGTGTGTGTGTGTGTGAGAGAGAGAGAGAGAGAGAGAGAGAGAGAGAGAGAGAGAGAGAGAGAGAGAGAGAGAGAGAGAGAGTACTACTTTCTGACACAGAGACTGGGAAAGGTGGAAAATGTTTGTGCTTAGGCGATACCCTAAGACAGCCCTGTCCAATACAATGTCATTCAGATGTCTTGGATTGCAACTTATTATTATTATTATTATTTATTTATATAGCACCATCAATGTACATGGTGCTGTACAGATAACACAGTAAAAAGCAAGACCCTGCCGCATAGGCTTACCCCAGACACCATGGCCAATGCTGTTGGTTATGGGAATTATAGGCCAGTTGTCTGGAGGGCCCCAGGTTGGGGCAGCCTTCCTAAGAAATGAGATGTTGCAAAGAAAAATTCTGCCCACCCACCCAAAAAAGCAAAAGCCAACAGACAAGCAATGGGGGAAATGGTACGTGTGTGCATTTGACAGATGGTATACAATTAAAGAATTAAAGAGCCATGCTCTTCCATGGACCCCAGTAATTTCAGAAGGGTTTGTGCAATACAGAGACCCTGCTACTGGAGGGATACTACTGAGAAGACCAAACCCAAATATCTCATCTCTGTTTTACTATTCTTATTCCAGCTAATGATTATATTGACACCTAGCATGGCCTTCTGGCTCTAATTTTTCATGGTTCAAGAGGACAGCCATACACAAAGTGCCTTGCTAGATCAGTCCAAAACCTGCCAAGCATCTTCTTCTTGGGTTCTTAGTGATTATTTTTATTTTATTTATTAACAACCTTTGTATACCGCTTCACATCTAAGGCAGATTCTGGAGCAGTGAACATAAGGGTAAAAGATTAAAAAGATTAAAATGCCATATTAAAATTGCTTTTTTAAAAAACAGAGTGCCAATGAAATACCGATAAATAAACATGGCTGGTTGATTAAGGGATGCTTGGACTGTTTTCAGAAGGCACCAAAATTGTTGGGGCCTCTACCTGACCTCCAGGGGTGGGGAGTTCTGAAGACAAGGGGGCACCAACATTATTAATAGCAGTTGATAGACCACCTCCTCTATGAATTCATCAAACATTTTTTTAAAAAAGCCGTCTCAAGTAAACATGCAGGCATCAGATCACCAAATATAAGGAAGCCATAGCGATGCAGTTACTGCCTATGGAGAGAGAGAGAGAGAGAGAGAGAGAGAGAGAGAGAGAGAGAGAGCAGTTCACTTTTGTTGATGTGTGTTGCTCCGAAACCCACGACTTCACTGGTAAAGGATTTGACTAAATGGCCTGAAATGGTTTTGCAAAACCGTGTACTAACACGTTTTCCCAGTTGAAAATTATGGAAGGCTTCACGTTGACACACCGGGATGGGTTTGATCACGCGATCTCTTGGCACACATCCTGTCTGTTCTGACCACTTAACAATTCCACCCTGTCCATCTTGATTCTGAGTCGCTTTGATCGCTGTGAGATATCAGCTGCTTCCTTGATGCCACTGCCTGACAGCTCCGGGGCTCGCCTTATACACACTGCCTGCAGGCTGCACTCCTGTCTAACATATGTTTTTGATACGACACCATCTGGTTTGCTATAGTTTCCCCACTCTCTGGTGGCAGATGCATTACAACCTGCCTTCTTTTGGCAAATGGCAAGCTTGCTGAAAAGCCCTTTGTCCTTCCACACCAGCCAGGACTTCTTCTTTAGCAGAGAAATGTTAACAGGTGTCAAGTGTAAAGCAATGTGGGAAAAAGAGGCAGCGTGCACGACCCCAAGGATGGCAAGCGCTTGGCATGTGAAAACGAAATGCTGAAATGCGCAGCGCTTAGTATGGATGGTGGAGGTGCAGGGCCTCATCCCATGCCTCCGTGTGAGAACGGCTGAATGAACTCCTTGCAGCAGGACACAGTTAGCCGATGGGTGTTCGGACGGGGACAGGGAACCAAGTGCAACTGCCCAATGAAAGAGAATCAAAGGCATCTGCAAGCCATTCTCTTCCAACCAGTTGTTTCTCTGCCCAGTGCAAAGCTCTTGATTCTGTGCTCCCCCATCCCAAACTGGCACCAGGGTGAGTGAGGATTGGTGGTGAACAAGGGTACCCAAAACCAGGACATCCAGTTAACATGGAGGCACAGTGTCCATAGTGTGTGTGTTTTTAGGGAAAGGATTGGCTACTGGGGAAGGGGGGGGTTATCATGTCAGTAGGAAGATGCAGTGTAGTGGTTAGAATGTTGGCCTGGGACTAGGGAGTGTTGGCCTGAAACTCACTGGGGGGCTGGGGGCCAGTCACTGAGACTCAACCTAACCTATCTCACAGTGTGGTTGTGAAGATAAAATGGAGAGGAGGAGGAGGAGGAGGAGGAGGAGGAGGAGGAGGAGGAGGAGGAGGAGGAGGAGGAGGATCAGGTATGCCGTCTTGGGTTCCTTGCAAGAGGAAGAGAGAAGTAAGAAATAACAGCACACATGACATTCCAATCTACTTCAGCGACATTGAACTCAATGGAACTTACAGTATTTACTTACTACTGAGCAGGTATGTATAGGATTGTACAGGATTGCACTGTAAAATCTGCAGCTCTAGTACATGAATGTAAACATTCTACCAGTGGAGGCTGGTGGCTCCGATATCAATGGGTTGGTGCATTTGTTCCAGCTTTCCATCAGAATGAGTCAGAAGCTATCCAAGGTGCTGAAATCTGCTTTTTTAATGTGTTCTTGCTTTATAAAACCTTTCCACCACCCATTAGTTGTGCTTGTTGTATTCTGAATCCTAAAATGAACCCCGGCCTTTTGGCAAGACATGGCAGTGGTACGCAGGTTGTTGAATGCCAGACATACCTGCCTGACATTTTGTAAGCTTTTTGGAACCAAGTGAAGCCAATCTTATTCTCTCAAGCTCTCGTGCAGGTGTGGGCAACCAGTGGCCGGCCAGATGTTGTGGGACATTCATTTCCATCTGCCCCAACCAGCACGGCCAGAAAGGATGAAGATTTCTTGGTCCAGCAGTACCTAAAGACCCAAATATTTTCCATCCCTGCTGTAATGGATAACATCTTCAGTACTGATTACCCTGTTTTATTAGTCTTTACTATTTTTATGGCTGTTGGTTGTTTTATTGCTTTGTATTACTGCTTCTGTGTTCCTTGTTTCAACTAATAGTTTTAATAACTGTTGAACGCTTTGAAAGTTTATCTTTGGGCAGAAGGATGAAACTGAAATGTTTTAAATCAATAAAACAAAAGGGACTTGAGAGCAAAAAATGGCTCATAGCATCATCCTAACTGTGTGGTGTTCTCTGCTTGTCCTGTGGTGTGTTGCCCCTACATCCAGCCTCCACATCAAGATGGATTCTCTTTCTGCCTTTCCTTTGCAATGTTAGTATTATGTAACTGGCCAATTACTTTATGTTTCCAGGATTATAATATAGGTAATGGATAATAAAAGCTTGGTAGAGTCATCAAAGTAAGTGTTCGTTAAGTAGATGGCCAGCGTGACACGTTCCGTTACCGGAATTTGGTTCATTCATAAAATGACTTATCTGTTCAAAGCAACTGTCAGCTTTCCTTTGTTGGGGGATAATTAAATCAGCTACCCCCTAATTATTTATTTTCTCCCATTTACATAGTGGGCATGTCTGAAAATCCACTGTACACAGAGATCTCCTCCTTGTTCTCTCATTTAGAAAAATATGCATGCAGGAATAAATCTAAATTGAGTTAGTGGTGGGGAGGAGAAAAGAATCAATCCTAATGAAGCTTATTGGGTCTGAGGAGGATGACCAAGCCAGGGAGCTGGCAGTAATACTCGAACTAGTAATAAAGTTATTGCTTATTTGGGCTGATTAAAAATATAATAAATAAATACAATAAATAAAGGTGCTGCTTTTTCATTGTTAAAGCCCTAAACAATATGGAACTAGAGCACCCAGGCATCACCATTTCTCTTACAAATGCTCCTGCTCAAGCACTCAGTGCTGAAGATGGATGGATTTGTCAGTTTGGCTTCCTTCCGCATTTGAATATTTTTTTTTAACATCACAAGTTCTTTCCTCTTCAAAGATGAAGAAACGTGTGATTTTTAATAATCAAAAATGTACTGAAACTACATTCTCACCCACCTGCACTGGCCAATTTCAGTAGGTACATGGTGAGTGACCCACCCACCCACGTTGTCCTTGCTTGCCTTGCAACTGTAAAAGAAGAGGGGGAGAAAGGTGGTGACTCTAATTCAGGTACGAGCCTGGTTGAATACACAGCAATTCACAGTCAGAATTTTAACTTTTGTAAACTGCACAGAGAGCTTCGGCTATGGAGAGGTATATAAATTAATTAATTAATTAATTAAATAAATAAATAAATAAATAGTTTACCAGGCAAAGCCCTGGGCCTAGACAAACAAATTGTTAGTTCTCCTGCATTCAGTGTTTTCATTTTTTCAAATCTCTTCTTGTCTCAAATATAAAGCAATTTTTGTGAACCGCCCAGAGAGGTCCAGCTATTGGGTGGTATAGAAATGTAATTAATTAATTAATTAATTCACAACTTTTAGATAATTCTTATCAAAACCAAACTTGAAACAAAATGCTCACCTATCACTACTCAGAGTAGGAGGACTTGGTGAAAGGCTTTGGATCTACTTTGATGACCCATCTCTGAGTTCCCAGGCAGCTGTATGAGCACCAGATGTATGTACGTATGTACCAGATGAGCACCAGATGTATGTACGTTGTACGTACACCAGTAACACCCAAAACTTGGAAGAGCCTCCCTAAAGAATTTCACCTGGTCCCATGGCTGCTCAGCATGGTTTTTTCCTTGCTTTCTACTTCTAAGGTTTACTGTGCTGACTTAGCTTTGATGGTTGTTTTAGCCTTTCATGTTGATGTGGTTGTTTATAGTTATTGAGGTTGGAGAGTTTTGTTAACCATCTTGATTATTTGCATTGAAAAGAGGCCTCTAAATGTTGGGTTGGATGGATGGATGGATGGACGTCTCCACCTGTGGAGTGCCCTTGCCCAAAAATCTCACTTGTCCCCCAAACACACACCCAGAGAGACTTGCATCCTTTAAGGGGACCCTAAACGTGTTTGGTTTTTTTAATTTCCACAAGCTTTTCATTGATTTTATTACTGCCTCCTACATCTGATTTTATGTGATGCTCTTTCTAAAGGAGCAGACTGGATTGTTAAAATGCCCGCACTTGATTTTGTAGCCTAAGACCTTTATGAGGCTGGGGAGATGGAGGTTCTGCTGAGGACTCATTCTCTGAGCCAAAGGATGATGGCAAGGCTGTTTCTTCTGGCCCCAAAGAGATCTAACTGTGCCTCATCTATCAGAATCCTCTGCTGCACACTGGAAGGTGGAAAGGTTGGGGGTCATGACAGTGTTTTGAGGTGGGGTTTAAAAGAAGAGGGAGCATCAGACAGGTGTTCTGTGAGGGAGTTCCAGGCATTACATTATCAGTTTCCGTGGACAGAATGATAACACCTTTCCTCCACCCATCTTTGACTGGTGTTGCCGATGCTACAACTTTGTGACTGGCTGAGTTTAAATTGCTTCTATGGATAGAAAGAAGAAAGCATCAAAAAGCATACAAATAGGATGTATCACCATTTTTTTTCTGGATATGTGTACCATGCTAAGACCATTTTGTTTCAGATGTAGTTTTCTTAGTCGAGCTCATGATAAACATCATATATATGTCCCCTGTTGTCTCCAGAAGACTCGCCACTGAAGGGTGGTACGGAGTATCAAAAATAAGCACATAAAGTGAGAAAATGCCAGAACTGAGTAGAAGCCCCTGTGTTTATTTTTCTTGATGACATTTATTAATAAGGCTATACCGACAACACAAAAAAGAGCTATCCCTGTTTAAAAGCACAGGCGTCTTTGATAGGCATAAAAAATAGCTAATATATATTTGATGTCAATAAATATTCATGGCATTGAAGGCTTTTGGAGCTCATCCCAAACATTATGTTTGGTTTATCCTCCTCTCTTATTTATTCTTTTATTTTCCTTGATCCAATCCAAGGATTGTCCTCTCTCTCTCTCTCTCTCTCTCTCTCTCTCTCTCTCTCTCGCACAGACACACACACACACACACACACACACACACACACACACACACCAGTTCTTGATGAAAAACCCACCAATTTCTGAAAAGCAAAGTTAGATCTCTTGAAAGCACTTGTCAAACTGTGAGATGAGCACATCCCACAGTAGTGTGTGTGTGTGTGTGTGTGTGTGTGTGTGTGGATTAAACCTATATACAATAAACCTATATACACCAGTTGATGGGGAACAACTGGGAGGGTACTGTTGCACTTGTGACCTGCATGTAGGTTCCTGGTCAACAGCTGCTTGGCCACTGTTTGAACAGAGTGCTGGAGTAGATGGACCCTTGGTCTGATCCAGCAGGGCTCGTCTTATGTTCTTAAACCTCACTGAAATGAACAGGAGGTTGCTCAACTGTCTATAAATGCTTCAAAAGTCATTTTCTTTCTCAAGGGAAACCAAGAACTGCAGTTCTGTGAGAGGGCTAAAGATCTGCCTTGGGTCGGAGAAGCAGAGGGTCAGATCATTTCATTCTGCCCTGGAAAAGGTTCCGTTGAATTAGATTTTTCCTTCCAAGCGCTGCCAAACTCAGATCTCAGTTATGGAATATATTGTATTTCAGAATAAACCATTCCTGGCTCTGGAAGAGCTTGGAATGTCCCCTAGAGCTTGGAATGTCCCCTAGATCTAGGCCGCCAGAACATTAAACAATGATGTATGTCAATCCTATCAGTGGAATGCACCATGATGGCCTAGATGCCTCCACCATGTGTATACGATGCTTACTTCTGTTCAAGGATATTTTTGAACCTGCTAGACACATCCTGGAAAGGTCTGGAGAACAATGCAGCTAGAGCAGAACCCCAGAGAACCACATTTGAAATCTGGATTTAAGTGGCCTCCAGAAGTGAAAGGTCTTCTGTCTTTCTTCATAATATTATTTGTGAAGAAAGACAGAAGACCCTTAAGTAAATGGGAGAGCAATGCATGGATGTGGACTACAAAATCACCATCCTTACAATAATATTTTGGGAGGAGATGCAATATGACAGGTCAATGAGACATCCAATGCTCCAGCAAAGTTCTGTTTGTTTACATTAAGAGCTGTTTCATAATTGATTCTGGAAATCAGAAAGGGAGAAAGTGGTGTTGCTTCTCTGTGACTCACAACCAGAGTGGCATATCACAAATAGAGTTGACCACAGTTTTTGCCGAGTTTTACTGTCACCAGCAAAAAGTGGTTGCTGTTTAACGGATGCCTCTGGTCTGATCAATCACAAAGTGCTCCAGTTCTTCTGCAATGGCTTTTTGAAGACAGCTAATCCCAAACACATGGAGACATTTCAGAAGATCTCATGCCTAATAGATCTAGCAAAACACTCTGAAAGCTAATGAATATTTGGGGGGACATCCTGGGGATATCAAGTATAAACCACACACAGGAACAATGAGATGAAAGCAAGGGGGGATTAATAAATGATGACTTGAGGAAACATGCCAGTAAAACCAATGATAAATTTAGGTCAAAGGAGGACAACATCAAGGCTGAATGGGTACAGGAGGATGGACACCATGCAGAATGTGGTAGCTGGGGAGAATTCAGCTTTCAGAGTATATAAGTATCCAAGCTTTCAGAGCATGTAAGCTTTTTAAATTAAAGAATCAAGTTTATAGCCCTCATGGAGATATGTTTGAAAATGTGTGGGCAATGCTTCCTGAAAGCATGAGAGACCAAAAGGCTTGCTGAAGATTTCCAGCAATGAGGTGGGGCTTCAGAGGTCTGTACACCTCCCCAAGATTAGCAAAACAAGAAGTACTCCAGCAAAATAGTACAGATGGCAGAATAAACAATAATAAAAATAAGTGAATTTATGCAAACATAATTTATACCACTCACAGAATTCTGCTTTCTTTGGTGCTGAATTGAGATTGCCCAAATGCAGAATTTAATTTATTTTTTAAAAATTCTTCTTCTTCTTCTTCTTCTTCTTCTTCTTCTTCTTCTTCTTCTTCTTCTTCTTCTTCTTCTTCTTCTTCTTCTTCTTCTCCTCCTCCTCCTCCTCCTCCTCCTCCTCCTCCTCCTCCTCCTCCTCCTCCTCCTATTGAAGCTTAGCTATCATTACAGCTATTTTTGTTTTTGACGCTAATGCTCTAAATAGTTGCATAGAAGTACGGCTGTATCATTCCCTCCAGCTCTTTAGCCATGGTGTTCATTTTCCTCCCACTGCTCTTTTTCATTCAGTTTTCCCTTGAATAATAAGTTAGAGAATGGTGTATTTTTTCTCCTTGAATAATATGACCAAGATATTGCAATTTCCTTCTTTTGATGGTATTTATTAGCATGTTCATATATCTCTGGGGAAGGTGGAGCCAATTTGGCACATGCATTTTAGGAGAATGGTGTGTACAAATAGCCTGACATGTGTCAAGGTTGCAGCTCACCATGTTCTGATAAATGTAGACATGTGGGTTAAACAGCAGGCAGGTAGCAACACATATTGGAGCATTCACAAGACCAGTCACTTCACACATACACACACAACTACATGTGTTTGATATGAAGCCTCCAAATTAATGAGGTTCCATGAGCATTTCTTAACCTTCAATCCAATGCCTTCACTTGGCATGCAATACATGTCACTGGATGACTACAACTGTTTTACAATGGTCTGCATTCAAAGGTTTCCTTCCTCCCAAAAAAGACATTCTCCATCATCAGCCCAGAGAAATTCCTCAGGCAGGTGTTGCACATAGGTATTTCCAAAACAGGTGCAAATGAACCCACATGACAGTTGTGGGCGTAACGTGGTCACCTTCCTGTCTGAATGCCAGGCTCCAGGTAGCTGAGTTCTGGGATTGTTGGGTGTAGGGGAGATCTTGGCTGTCATTTCAAGTGGGCCAAGAGTAGTCACACAGTCCAAAATGTGCAGGTGTCACATTCCCGAAAAGAAATCTGGAATAGGATAGGAGCAGACAGTGCTGGCACAACAAAGACAGGCAGCCCAGATTGAGGAACAAGCTCTGAAGCAAGGCTTTTATAGGACCTGGTGGGCCAGGATTGGCCCTTGGAGGTCAGCTGACAGAATGCTCAGACAGGCTGGTACTGCAGCCCAGGTGGTCCCCTTGAAGCACAGAAGTGGAAACAGGATATTCTGTAGGGACAAGGCACCAGCATGTGATCACTGGGGTGTGTGTGTCCCCATTTGGGGACACCCCCACTCTGTCACCTTACACTGAGATAAAACGGATTAGAGGAACAGGCCCCAGCTCTCAGAGGAATCTTTTTTATTATTATTCATACCCATGCACAGTGAGAGAGAAAGGGGAATAAAAGATGTGAACCCTATCTAAATGTGACTGTGTGTATTGTTTCGTTTTGTTTTAATTGTAAAAAAAAGAAGGGGTTGAAAAACACACCTAAGTCAATATTGACAAATAAACCCAGTATGTATCGGGCGTTTTGCGTGCCTTGTCTGTGGCAATTTTCAAAGTAGGGCATTAGAAAGAATGCTCAGTGTTCTCCTGTGGTGGAATATTATTCTTGGCTGTAATGTCTCTCTAAGGAGCCGCTCTAATTAATGCAAAACAGTCTACTTACTACTTAATAAAATACCAAGTCTTTTTTTTAAGTGGAACAGAATTAAATGCCTTTATTTAGCAAAGCCTATAAAGGAAGGTGTGTTTTAACCTTGCAAACACTTGAGGGCCTCTTTGGCTATCCAGTGGAATTTTAGGATGCTTTTAGGATGTTTTTAAGGATGCTTTAACAATGTATACTATGTTTTTAATCAGTATTTTATGTATCTTATACTTACTGTTGTTCCCCGCCTCGATCAAAATGGAGAGGCAGTAAGATATTATTATTATTATTATTATTATTATTATTATTATTATTATTATTATTATTATTATTATTATTAGCTACCATAGAGAGGGTTGACATTGTAGGCAGGGCTGGCTTCAAGGGTAGGCATGGTTGAACATGGGACAAGGCCCAAACCCAGGCAGGGGCCCACTTGCAAACTGCTCTTCCTCTTCACCATTGCAACCTGCTTCTTCCTCTGTCCCAGGCAATGGCTCTGGTGACATGGAGGCGCAGGTGATGCCGCTGCTTCCTTGCTGTTCTACCTGCCAAGCAAGCAAGAAGTACTAATGATGAGGAGCAAGATCAGCTGGTGATGGTGGCAGTGAGAACATGGACTCATGGAAGGAGGGGGGCCCATAGCTGGGGTCCTCAAGAACCTGGAGACGGCATTGATTGTCGGTGATACAGGAAGCTGACATCTAGAAAGGGGACCCAGATATTTTGAAAACAAGGGATGTGGTATGATCCACAGAGTTGTGCTAACTCTATCAGAACATGAGGTCTTAAAGATGTGTCCCTGCTAACTTGGTTATGCTTTGCTGTAGGGTGAGTTGCATAAGGCAGCAATGTTGCTTTGGAGCAATGTTGCTTTAATTCCTTCAACCACAACCACAACCATTGAGCATCAGAGCTTCCGATCTTTGTCCATCATGAGCCTTCTTTGGAAAAAAAACCAAAGTCTTCCATGCCCAGCCCCCAGCCCCCTTGGATTTCTCTGCCATCATTTCCTCTGCCTGTGACCTCTACTCCGGCTCAGTTGCCCAAAGACATCCCACGCCTTACATCAGATGTAGGCAAATATCAGTTTTCCGGAATCTACTTCAGTTTTTACTTGCAGACAGAACCCACTTCACATGGGTTGGAATCGCCCTCACCCTTCAAACAAACTTATGCAGCTCTCCAATTTGGACACATTGTGCCCAATCTGTCCGAGTGTAAACCATGCCTGGATTCACAACCCCACTGAAATTGGAGCCACTAGCCTCTCCTGGGTGTGCACTCAAGATATTTTGTACTACAACTCCCATATGCCCCAGCCAGCACAGGCAGTGACCAGGGTTTGTCTGAGTTTTGGCCCAAAATATCTGGATGGCACAAAGTTGCCCACCCCTCAGTGTAGAGGCTAGATCGTTGTTTTTTGCGGGGGGGGGGAAGGGGTTGGGTTATGATACTCTAGAAGGTACCATGTTTGATGATGCTGAAAACAGGAGGAGGAGGAGGAGGAGGAGGAGACATATTTATTTCCCAACCAGAGATAAAATCAGGCCATGCCATGTGCAATGGCAAATATGTTCAACTGTGTTGGCTGAGGATGATGAGATTTATAGTCCAATACATCTGGAGGGTACCAGGTTGGGAGTGACTGGGGTAGGCAATGCTGGATTGATTGGACCCATGTTCTAACTGAAGTGATAAGTTGGCTAGGCTGACCCTATGAAAAGGAGGACAGGGCTCCTGTATCTTTAACAGTTGTATTGAAAAGGGAATTTCAGCAGGTGTCATTTGTATATATATGAAGAACCTGGTGAAACTGCCTCTTCATCACAACAGTTAAAGCTGCAGGTGCCCTGCCTTCTTTTAAATCTGGTCACTCTAGTATAGCTCCTGCAGCTTTAACTGTTGTGATGAAGAGGGAATTTTACCAGGTTCCCCATATATACAAATGACACTTGCTGAAATTCCCTTTTCAATACAACCGTTAAAGATACAGGAGCCCTGTCCTCCTTTTCATAGGGTCACCCTAAAGTTGGCACAGGGAGGTTAAAGTATGATAAGTAGTAAGTCATGTTGGGGGGCTTTTGGGGATGGACAGGTGAAATAATTTTATAAATAAAGATATGCTTAAATAAAATATAGGTTCATCACTGACATGCACTCCCATAAATGGGATATGATAGGCTTGTCATTGTCCTTGCAGTAGAGCTTCCATAATTCTGATAATTGCAGACCAAAGACCAAAAGAGAGATTGAGAGAGAGAAATCATTGTGCCGTTGTTTTAATTGCACTCACTGCAGCTGCAGGCTGGATGAAAGACAGTAACACTTGAATTTCTGCCTGGCAGTTGCTAAAGACACTGAAGCCATGCCAGAAAAAGAAGATGACAACCCTAAACTCAGTAGATTTTAGGGAGGGTTTTGAAGCATGATTTCCCATTAAGATTTGAAGAACCTCCGACTAAGATGTAAAGAAACTGAATATAATGGTGGTTTATTTTGGAATGTGAGAGCCACCAAGGTACTTTTCAGTTTTAGCTTTCCCTGAGTCTAAGCAAATCATAAGACTGAGAGCAAGAAAGGGGGTGGGGGACTTTATCTCTGTCTTTCAGTGGACATTAATAGAGGGGAAAGGTGAATAAAAACAAGCTAGCAAAATAAATATTATACATCTGTCAACTAATTACAACTGTTAGTTGATGATGAATCCTCTTTCTAGCTGATGAATGGGTTAAGCAATTAAATTTAAATGAATTAGCACACATTACCAAATATTTAAGGAAGTGAGTAAGCTAATTTACAATTTAATTGAACTACCACTCATGAATAGAAGGGCATCTGGAAGTCTTGGGTGCAGTCCTATATACACACTTACCTGGGAGTGAGTCCCATGGAACACAATGGGCTTACTTCTGAGTAGACACCAATAGGATTGTGCAACCAATGTTTTCTTTTTTCAACAAACAGGAACCACCATGGTTTCAAAGGACTGGAAGGAGTGCTTGAATTGTTGTACAGCGGATCAGTGAAGGCTGGAAGCTCCGATTTCAGTGGGGCTGTGAATCCACTTTGGGTTTCAGTCAGAACTCTAAAGGAGTTCTCCCAGCAGCTATCCAAGGTACTAGAGTGCATCTGGTCACCATATATATACATTTGGGCTGGGGAGTCCTCTTATCATTTCTTGCAGCTATTTTCGTATTTTAAATGTATTTATTTATTATCGATTTTTGAGTCCCCTTAAACCATACCAACTTCTCAGATCATACAACCACAAAGCGGCTTATAACACAGTCCATGACAAATGTCAATGTACTAAAATTCCAGTTTATTAAACGGTAAAACATCAGGAACAATTGAACGACATTAAAACGAGCCACATCTTATAAAGCAATGTTGAAAAACAAAACAAAAACAAACAAAAAACCCAGTCCCATAAATTCACCCAGAGGTGGGTTGGAACAAGCAAGTCTGGAAGGCTGCAACCCTATACCTACTTTGCTGGGAAGAAGCCCCATTAAACTCAGTGGGACGTATTTTTGTCCAATGGCACTCACTCTCTGGTAAGTAGGCTTAGGATTGCAGCCTTATTGTGATGTGGCAGGAGTTTTCTGGACCACAGTTTCTCCCCTCTCTAATAAGATCTTCGTCGTCGTCGTTGTCTTGGTCTTCTTCACCTGCAAGCCCACCCCCCACCCCTCCGCCCCAGCTCCCTGTCGCTGTGATAAATCTCCAGCACCGCCCTGCTTTGGCTTTCCAACAAGATGCCAACACAACTTGCAGAGCAGTGCAAACAGAACCTCTGCCCCCCTCACTTCACCCACCTTCTAAAAAGGAAAGGAAAACCGGGGGGGGGAGGGGGAGAGAGAGAGAGAGAGAGAGAGAGAATGCATTGAAATTCCAAAGGAGTCCCAGGGTGGTTTCCTAGTCCGTGAGTCAGAAATGCATTTGTGAAAATTCAGGCTTTTTGTCTCAGGGAGGGGGAGGGGGAGGGGGCGCGGGGCCTAAATCTACATCGGTGGCCCGGTCTAGGTTTACCATTCTCTGCATTTTTCTATTCAAGTGAATGAAGTGCCCTGAGCCCTTGGTTTTGATCTAGTCAATTGGAGAAAGTGACAGAATTCTAATATATTTGTTTAATGCTTTTCAATGGGGCCTTTTCACACTTTTTGCAAATGAAGCCTCGAGTGAGGAGAGAGAAAACGGGGAAAGGAGAGACGAGGGGGAGGGAGAGAGTTTTGGGCCTTTTCTCTTTCCCTTTCTTTCCCATTCTCTCGCCCTTCTCTTCCAATGTGGCACAGGGACATTTTGCATTTCGTAAACTTCTCCAGCGCTGATTTGAAGATATCTTGGAGAGACGACGAGTATTTTTCTCTTTCCTTTTTCTTCTTCCATTTTTTCCTTCTTCCAGAAGACTCGAAAAGGGGGGGGGGGAATAAAGAAACAGCTGTGAAGTTATTGTCAGTTCCTAGAGTGGGACTCGGAGACTATTGTCAGTCCACTGCAGGCGGTCTAAAGCCTCCTTTTTACAGGCTGTAATTGAAACATATTAATTAGATAATTTGTTGTTAGTTTAAAAGAAACAAATACAACCCCTTCAAGGCTTCACACACAGACTGGCGTTTTTTCTCCTCTCCTCTCCTCACCACATCCATCACACACGCACACACACACACACAGCCCTCTATAGTTGCTGTGTGCGTTTTTTTCTTCAATATATTCTGAGATTTCAGCCCTTTGAAACTGAACAAGATCCTCTAAAAAAACAAACCAAAAAACCAGAGTCCCTTTATTAAACTGCATTTCCTCCCCCCTGCTTTTCTGCTTTGCCCAGACACAAGGCAGGGCTGGATTTCAAAACCTACCTGCCTTGAAGAAAACCGATGAACCTGCAGAATTCCTAGAAACGAGACCTCGCTTGCATAAGCAAAGTGTATTGGCAAAAATTGTGGTCCTTCTGAATTCAGTTGGTTCTTTCCCACTAGGTGAGATTGGGGCGGTAGGGTGTTTTTTTTGGGGGGGGGGTTTGTTGTTTCTGTGTTTAAGAAGAACTCATCCAGAGTTCATGCACTAGTATTAGGGAAGGGGGGGCTGGAACACAGAGGGGGAAAGGGGTCAGAATTCAGCCGGAAGTTCTCTTACGCAATTGACAAGAACGCATGAGGTGGTGATGCCCAAGAATATGCCCTGGCTCTTGCGCATTAGACATTCATTTCTAGGGAGGTTGTGCAGGGGAACTTCCCTCTGGATTCCCCTGCCGATGATAGACTGTCGATCCTCCCCTATACGCTGCAGTTTGTCCCACACGCCCCTTCCAACGAGTTCTGTTCAAGGTTATGGGTGTGTGCTACCTCCGGTATCCGAGGCAGTAAGCCTGTGTGCCCCAGTTGCTGGGGAACATGGGTGGGAGGGTGCTGTTGCACCACGTCCTGCTTTGTGAGTCCCTGGCCGATGGCTGGCTGGCCACTGTGTGAACAGAGGGCTGGACTAGATGGACCCTGGGTCTGAACCAGCCTCAGGGCCCTTCTGATGTTCTTACTTAGTTGCTTATGTTACCTCGGATCCCCATCCAGTCTTCTCGGTCTACAGCTAGCTGCGAAATTTCCCTTTGACCAAAAAAAACACCGTCCTTCTGCTGGTTTACTCGGAAGTAAGTCCCAAATATTACGTGTCTAAGATTGCATCCGGAGTCTTCCAGCGCTGGATAAACCTGAGATCGGAATGGTCGTTCTATGGCCTCTCATTACATTCTTCAGTCTTCTTTAAACCGATTCGCTTTTGGACGGCGACCTTTTTGAGTCCAGCGACGTCAACGGGGTGTGGGTGTGTGATTATATTGTCTTTTTGAGCAGAGGTGGCGGGGCGCCCTTTTACGCAGAGAGCAGAAAGTGATCTAAAATCTACACCTTCCATCCATCCAAGTGCATTAAAGGCATTCGCTCCATCCAGCGCGTAGATGAAACTAACTCGCCCATCACCTTCAAGGTGTTGTTGAAAGGGGGGGGGAGAGACTATATGCTTTTTAGCAAGCCCTGTTACATAAGGCTTCTCTGTCCTTGTGAAGACCGCACCTCGCCCAGTTTACTCGGGAGTAAGCCCCGTTGTGCCGGAAGGGGCTTCCTCTCCGTTTTGCACGGCATTGCAACGTTACAGCCTTTGCAATCCTGGATTTTAAATAGTGGCTGATTAAGATCGGAGCCTAAGTTTGGAGGAAGAGAGAGAGAGAGAGAGAGAGAGAAGCAACAACAAGGCTGCTACCAGCTACTTCGGATGGAAACCCAAAACACTCGTACCTAGACGTCAACCGCATTCATTTCCTTCCAAAGAAGTCTGTTGACAGCTGGAATGCCGCCACGTCACGCGCTCCTGCCGCCCGCTCCTCTGCCTGTTTACTCGGAAGTAATCCCCCACCTGGTTTAAGAGGGGTTGACTCCCAAGTAAGTGGGGGGATTGCGACCCAGTGAGCCTTCCCTTGGGAGTGTGCATTTACTGGACTAAGTGGAACTTACTTCCGAGGAGACATACTAGGGACGTTGTCTTTTAAAAAAAAATCCTGCGATTTCTGCTTAGTTAAGTTAGGAATCGCGGGGCGGGGTATAGAGGGTTCCTCTGCTCTCTTTCTAGTTGAGCTTGGAATGCATCTTTGTAGCTTAAACAACAAAAGACGGGGTGGAACGGGGGTGGGGGTGGGGGTGGATTTCATCCTACCAAAATCTGGGTCATGGCTTGTTTAGGGAAACTTTGTGGAGGGTGGTCTGTTTTGGGTTTTGGTTTTTTCCTTCGCATTGATCCCGCGATGTGTTTTGCTCAATGCTTCCTCCTCGGATGATCATGGTGATATAATTGTGGCTTGCTCTTGATTAATAGGGCCACTTGTCCCACTTCTGACAGCCTTTAGCAGTCTGGTGCATTTAAATTCGTCTAGTGATTCACGTACCCCACCCCACCCCAATCCCCCACCCCAATGCGCGCGTACACACCCCTTTCTCCTGGGTGTGGAAGATCCCCTTGTTTTTGCTTTTTGGTTTTTTGCTAATGGATTTGTTGCACTCTGCATCAGAAAGCTTAAAACTTTCGCCTCCCCCCCCTTCCTCCTCCTCCTCCCCTCCTCAACACCTCCTTGGTCTTTTGGAAGGGAAATTAATTAACCATCGCTGGCGCTCAGCCTCCAATGCCTTGAAGCTGCAAATCCGAGAGGAAACAAAAACTTCATTTTAAAATACCTCTAATTGTGTGTGTGTGGCTAATTTAGGGTGCAACGTCCCTTTTAGGCCGAAAGACCACTCTCTTTTCCCTAGCGAGTAAACCCCATTGGACGCAATGGAACTTACTTCCGAGTAAACATGCGTAGGCTTGCGTCCTGAAGCATTGGAGAACCGCTGGGTAACGATCCACAACTTCCTTATGCCGGAATCGGCTTGGTTGAAACCGAGGGGGCTGCTCCAAAACTATTCTGAATGTATTGGGTTGAGCCAGAATCCTGCAAACAGCATCATTTCAACCACCCGACTCCAGTAACTAGAGACTGAATATAGGAACTGCAAAGAAGTAAATATGGTAGCAAATGCTGGATGGTTTGCCCTTTAAGAAAAAAAAATCTTTCCTCTTCTTCAGGTGACAATTAATCATAACTATTCTAATTAAAGTGACTTCTAAGGCTGCAACCCCATGCACACTTTTCTGAGAGTAAGTAAAAAAAGTGAGACCAACTTCTGAGTAAACATGCATAGGGTTAAACTCCACGTTAATTTCAGAAATAGGAAGATGGAAGTATATGTTCACACCGACTACGAAGGAGATTTCCTGCTGAGGAACTTGATGCGGATATAAACGCGCCCTGGGTTTGATGGATGTTCTGATGAGGATGGAGTGCGCCCCTTCCCAAGCAGGGAAGCGTCTGGTGATGTGCCCCAAAGTGGAGCTGGATAGTGCAGAGGATTCAATAAGGCTTCCCTCCAAATGGCAAAACTCCTGTGTTTAAAAGGGCAGGACTGCATCCAGATAGGACACAATCCAGCCAAAATTAGCCATGACAAGTCACAAAATGGAATCTGCCATCGCAAGTCACAAAACGGAATCTGCTCATCATTAAGTTCCTTTGATTTAAAATAAATAAATAACCAGAGGTGGATAATCCTGCAATAATCCTGCTTACTCAGGAGTAAGTCCCATTGAGCTCAGTGGGTTTTACTTTCTTGGAGGGGATGATTAGGGTCACGACCACCTCCCTTGGCTGGAACGTGCGGTAGGCATCTAAAGTTTGGTTAACCCCCTTTATCACACAAGTTCCTTTAGAAGTTCATTGCACTGCATATTATGTGGTGTGAATAAAAATCTGGAACATGATGATACATGAAATCCCATACTAACCTGTGGTGTGTTGTTTTTTGTTTGTTTTTTTCATTAGCACGCTCTGTCAATAATATCTTGGGGATATATGTTTGAAGACTTAGGAAATAACTTTTCTTTTAATGTAGTGCTGTTTAACCTAGGTGGATGTGATTCATTGAAATGCAACTTTGAAGCTGCCTCCATTTAAAAACAACACCAACACCAAAATAGTTCTTAAGGCTGTTTTCTTGTTCCCCCCAGAGAGATTATCTTTCTCTCCCTGCCGGCCCCTGTTTATTTAGGTCCTCTCCCTATTGAAATAATGCAAATCAACTGTGCATCAATTAACGCACTTTTCTACTCAAAAAGACGACTGTGCAGGTCTGTTCCGGCTTTACATATTTTAATGAGAAAATATTATTTGGACGGCTAGGTTCATAATTTAACGTAGACACTTTTAAAAACCAAAAATAAAACCCCAAACATTTGTCCGAAAACACGCATGCTGGGAAAGAAAGAAGGACATTAATATTTTAAATATCATGCTCGTTTTGTACAGGAGAGAAGAAGAAGAAGAAGAGAGAGAGAGAGAGAGAGAGAGAGAGAGAGAGAGAGAAAGAAAGAGAGAGAAACTGTTAAGGCCCGATCCAGCGGGAAGGTCTCCTTCAAATGTCCCCCTGAAATGCTCAAGAGATGCGCTTCAGCTTCTTGCGGACAGTTCTCCTGTCGCTCTGGCGCCCGCCTCGTTTCCTTTCCATGACACTTCCGGCTGGATCGGGGCCTTAGTTTCTTAACAGCTTCGGCTGAACGCTTCAACATCGTGTTTTGTTTTCGTTTTGTTTTTTCCTTTAACTTAAGCAGTTCACAAACAGGGCGGATTCCAGCAAACTACCTACAGCTAGCCAAGGGGTACATCGAACAAAAGTGCATTTTTACACAGTTGGTAGCCATTCCTATTCACAAGCATGTACAGTTTTCCCTAGCCCCTCACCCGCCCCCCTCAAAAGTTCGGACAGAAAAGGTGCGGGGGTGGGTGGGTGGGAGTCATTTAGTCTGGATTTCTATGCCTCTCCATGCCCACAATCCATGCCCACATTAAAAAAAAAACACCTGGAAGTTTAGTTCCTATTTAATAATGAGCCTGCTTTCCCTATATGTATAAATTAGGGGAACCAGGCTCATATATCGCCTTTTTAAAAAATAAAATAAAATATATCCTCCAAATATTCAAAAGGTTAGCAGACAAAGTTCTTTCTCTCTCCCACTTAGAAATTAAATGTCCACATTGTAAGAGTTTGTGGGGAAATGATAGATGGGAGACAGCCTCACGGTCGCTTTTTAAAAACACCAGGCATCCAATCCAGGCAAAGTCAAGCTTTTAAAAACCAGCAGCGCAATTTTATGCATGTTTACTCGGAAGTATGTCTTATTGTGGTCCGTTGCGGCTTACTCCTAGTATGCATGGGATTGTGGCCAAAGTATTGATGGATTTCAATACAAGCGATCTAGGAGCCCGATCCAATGCACATTTACTTGGAAGAAAATCGCATTGACTTCGGAACTATTTACTCCGGGAATAAAAGTCCCTAGCATTGCAAGCTCATACTTAAGGTCGCAAGCCTATGCACACTTAGCAGAAAGTATACCCCACTGAATACTTTGTGTCCAAGTAAAGGTGTGCAGGATTGAACCTTCCGTTAGGATCAATAGGACTTTAAGGCTACAATCCTGTACCCACTTACCTGGGAGTAGGCCCCATTGAAATCACTTGGACTTACTTCCGAGTAGACCTGCATAGGATTGCACCATAAAAGTGGTTCACTTTGGTCGGCTTATCTGTGCGCTCCGCTCTTTGCGAGTGTCGCGTTCCTTCGATACCGTGAAAAGTGGAGGAGAGAGGAAAAGGATCTTTAAAATAATAAAGGGAAACCTGGCAAAGGAAGGGCGGTGGATCGGGGCTTTTCCTGCGGGTGGCTCAGGGGAAAAGGGGGGTCCACATTTCAATTGGGGGTGAGGGGTGCGGAGGTGGGTGGAGAAAGTGAGTCATTTAGTGCATGGCGCGATTTCTTGCCCTCGCGCCTGCCTGGAGAACTTCGAAAACTAGCCACGCACAACACAGACAGTTTGAAAAACAGCATTTTGGGAGAAGTCTCCAAAACTCCCCAGAGTTGCTGCTTCTACCAGTTGGAAGGTGAAACTCTTTTTTGCAGAATTGGGGGAGAGGAGAGCAGAGAGAGGGGGTGGGGGTCGTCTGTAGCCCCTTGGAAAGGGAGAGACGGGGGCGGCGTTGTTGCTTCTCTCTCCATCAGAGATGGGAAATGTGGCAAGGATTGAAAAACAAGAAAAGAAAAAGAGTAAAAGCAAAACGACGTAAGATGTGGCAAGATGCGTAAAGTCCTTTGGAAGGCTGGTGGTGCCGGGGAAGGGAGGCGGGGGGGGGGGGTTCGAAGATGGAGGGGTGACTTGAAGCCCAAAGCACGCACCAGCGCTACTTAGCCAAGCCAAGCCCGTTTTGGTACGAACGCCCGGGAAGAGTTTGCAAGGACTTGGAGCGGGAGGGGGTGGGGGGTGCGAAATGACCACAACCTTTGGAGAGGGGAAGAGCTCCGACGGGGCAGGGGGGGTCCTTTTCCCCCTCGTGCCCCTTCCCCCCACACACACTTTCTCCCCCCACACACACACACGCACACCCTTTCCCAACGTGTCCCGGCCTGGGGCGTCCCTGGGCGTCAGTGCACCGCGACCACGGCGTGCAGGGCCGAGGCCGGGCTGGTGAGCGTCTCGCTGGGGGTGGCCGGGCTGCTTTGGCTGGCGGCGGTCTGCGACGACGTGGGGCTGAGCGAGGGCGGCGAGTTCGACAGGATGGCGGGCAGGGGCGCGGGCAGCGCGGGCAGCGCGGGCACGGCGGCGGCGGCCGGCGTGGCCTTGATGGGCACCGGGATGGCCGGCAGCGTCTGTCCGCCGTGGCACAGCGGCTTGAGCGGCACCCCGTAGGCGGCGGCGGCGGCGGCCGCGGCGGCGGCCGCGCCATAGTCGCCGCCGGCCATGGCGATGGGGCTGGCCGCCGCGTCCAGCATGCCCGAGCCGTACATGTGGGGCCAGCCGGCGGGCAGCTGGTTGGGCAGCGGGTAGGCGGCCGGCACGGGCTGCATGGCCGAGAAGGCCAGCCCGCCGGGCATCTTGTACTCGCGCGCGATGATGTTCTCGATGGCGAACGGGTGCTTGAAGCTGGACGGCGGCGAGACGCCCAGGCTGTAGGGCGGCATGGGGGGCAGGTGCGGGCCCCCGCCGCCGCCGCCGCCGCCGCCCCCGCCCCCGCCGGCCGCCAGGGCGCTGAGGCGCAGCTTGGCCTGCTGCTGGAGGTAGTGCTGGGCGGCGGCGGCCTCGGACGGCTTGGAGGGCGCCAGCGGGTCGGCCTTGAGCACCTTGAAGCGCTTGCGGCGCCGCAGGAAGCTGCCGTTCTCGAACATGTCCCCGCAGCTGGGGTGCAGCGCCCAGAAGCTGCCCTTGCCCGGCTGGTCGGGCCGCCGCGGGATCTTGATGAAGCAGTCGTTGAAGGAGAGGTTGTGGCGCAGCGAGTTCTGCCAGCGCTGCGTGTTCTCCCGATAGTACGGGAAGCGGTCCATGATGAACTTGTAGATCTCGCTCAGCGGCAGCATCTTCTCCGCCGAGCTCTGGATGGCCATGGCCGTCAGCGAGATGTACGAGTACGGCGGCTTCTGGTCGCTGTACGTGTTGCGGCCCGGGCGAGGCATGGTGGCGGCGGCGGCGGCGGCGGGGAGCAGATCTGCAGCGGGGGGGGGGAGGGGGCGGGGAGGAGGCAAGACAGCGCGGATGAGACCCACTGGCGGGAGCGGGGGGGGGGCGCTGGGAACCCCCTCGCCGGCCTGGGAAGGAGCCCTCTCCCCTTCCTTGAAAAAAGTTTTGTTTTCTTTCGGGAGGGGGAGTTTCGGGGTCGGAAGGGGCAGGGTCTACACAACAGTAGTGACACACTCCACACGTGCAGTTTCCAAACCGTTTTCGAAGTGTCATATCCGGCTCCTTGCAGCCAAAGTGGGCAGGAAGGCACAGTTTGGGCCGGGCGCTCCAGTATCCCCCCGAAAAAGACGGGATGGGCTCCCGTCAGCCCCGCTGTCCAAGATGTCCCCGAAATTACCAAAACCCTGAACGTCAGAAACATTCACCCCGTCCCTCCTCCTAATTACCCAGCCGGCAACAGACACCGGTTTTATTGGCCTAGGCACTCATGGGCAATTTTTCCAAGTTCACCCTCCTTGAACAGTTACTCTCGAGTAAGCCCAGTGGAAAAGGGGGGGGGACAAACTTAGGCGTGAATCAAATCCGCCTCCCCTTAAGTGAAAGCCTCCCTCCCCCCAGGCATTATATAGATGGTTTCCAAGTCCCCAAAACTTCCCACTACAAGCATTCATGCCCCCCCACCTCACAACCAGCCTAGGAATCTTTCCCCCACACACACACACACATCCAGACACTCCTTGCCCGCAATGAATAACTCCCCCCCCCCGCTCCCGCATGCCGTCGGGAATATCGGGCGCGAAATAGATGTCCGTGCGGGGCTGGGCATCTCCTCCTGGACTCCCCCCTCCTCCTCCTCCAAACTTCCCCCTTAAACCACTGCGATAAAGCGCCATAAAAGTGGGAGAAACAGCCCCCTTTCGCCTTCGCCCCCCCCCCCCCCACTCCGACGTCCAACGTCCCCAGTCGCTCACCTCAAAGCCGCAGCGAGCGGAGCGTCGGCATCCGGGACGCAGCCCAGGGAGCCGCCGGGCGACGGATTCGCTCGCCCTCCGTCCGCTTTCCGCTTGCCTGGGCTGCCAGGTTGCCGTTTCTTTTAAGTCCCGGAGGGAGCGCGCGGCTTCGGCTCTCGGAGCGGCGCCGGCGCCGGAGGAGGAGGAGATCGGGGCGCCCGTGGGATGGGAGGGTGGGTGGGTGGGGGACCCGCCCGGCTCGGCGGCCCCGGAGAGCCGGCCGTGGCGAGGGCTGCGCCCGGGAGCTGCTGGGCTCCTGCGCCGCTCCGCGCTAAGTAGCCGCTGCCTCCGCCGCCGCCGCCGCCGCCGCCGCCGCCGCCGCCGCCTGCGCGCCCTGCCTCCCGACCATCTGATAGTTGCACGCGGTGTCTTGAGCAGAAAAGACCCCTGTCGAGGCGCTTCGTTAATGGGCCACTTCTTCGCTATCATATGACAATCGCCTTGGGAGGAGGGGAGGGGAGGGGAGGCGAGGGGGGGAGGGGGAGGCGAGAGGGGAGGGGGACGCCCAGCGCCGCGAGAGGGCCGGCAGAAAGGCACCATCGGGTTCCACTGACACCTATTTACACGGACACCTTGGTCCAATAGGAAGCGGCTCCATCGGAAGCCAAGGCGCAGCCGCCGGAATGGAAAAAAGGGGTGAGAGGCGCGAGCGAGCGAGCGAGCGAGCAAGAGGGAGCCCGCGAGGGCGCCTGGGCTGTGGGCATGCGGGTGTGTGTGTGTGTGTGTGCGCGCGGCGCTAACCTCTCGCAGGACCTGGCGGGGGGGCTTCGCCTGCAATTCACACTTACAAATGGAGCCACTGAGGGGGGGAGAGGGGGGGCCGATGTTTGACGTGGAAATTGCTTGCCTGGACGATTCTGTTTGTTCTGCATTGTTCTCTGATTTGTATTGTTGGCGAACTTAAGACGCCCCCCCCCCCAGTCCCGCGCGCTCCCTACCCCCCAAAAAACTCCCGGCCAGGGCTCCCCTCCTTTCTCCCCCCGCACTCCTCACCACCACCTGGAGAGGCTCCCTCCCTCCCTCCCTCCCTCCCTCTCTCTCTCTCTCTCTCTCCCCCTCTCTTTGCCAAATCCCAGCCATGGCTTGTCTCGGTGTTTCTAAGAACTCCTTCGAATGGGGAAGCGCTCTTGAGCGGAGCTGGCTGCTGCTGTGTCCGTGCGCGCGCGCGCGTGTTTTAAAATGCCGGTTCCGAGCCTATGCTTCTACTTCTTGAGATTAGAAATCAGGATTTCTCGGGATATTATTATTATTATTATTATTATTATTATTATTATTATTATTATTATTATTATTTAAAGGCTGGTTTGTTTGTTTGTTTGTTTGTTTGGGAGTCCGTCCAGCCGGAAATTCAAAGTCCTCCCCCCACACACACACACATCTGTTGCAAGGGAGAAGAGTTTGTAAGCATTTGATGATGCACCATTGAAATCGGCAGGACTTTAAAAAGCGGCTGGCTGGATCGCGCCCGTGTTTTGTTTTATTACGTTGACGGGTGGGAGTGGGGTCAGAACATACACACCCCTTTGATTGCGACTTCGGAGCCCCCCGCCCCCGCGAAAGAAGCCCAGCTTTTCCTCTGCTAGCGAGATACCTATCGACACATCACTTGTCTTGCCGGCTTCTTTCAAAAGCTGCTGCGGATTCTCTCGCAGTTTCTCCTTCTGTCTTCCAGTTTTGGGGGGTGGGGGTGGGGGTCGGGTGGGAGAGGTAGGAGATCGGCGGAAACATGTAAGTGTCAGGTTGTGCCGAAACTGGAATCAGCACAAGCCTCATAAAAACACTTTGAAGAGCCAAAGTATGGCCAAGGGGGAAATTAAGGAGTCCGTGAAACTCTTTCATTGCACTTTCAACAGGAAAAAGCGGCGGCGGGGGGTGGGGTGGGGCGTGAGATCCGTATAATGAATAGGTCCGACGTATCGTCTGAATTGGTCGACCTTTCTTCCCTGACATTTCGTCTTCCTCTGTCAGAGCGTGCAAGGAAGACACTTCGCGAGAGCAATTTCCAGCTCCACTCAGTTCGCTTGAAATCGGGATTTTGCCTAGACCGTGCGATCCATTAGCAAGTTAAGCGGAAGCATCTAGATTCTAGCTGATCTTCGCAGTGATCATAGACCCATTAAAAGCAGTGAGCAGCCGATCTGGGAAGTTAATTGCAGTTGATTTTAGGGAAACTTCCACTAAACTTGATTAGGGGTTAAACTTTTTTGTTAACATTAGGTGCACCTAAATTGCAACGTGTGTACGGGCAAACAGGTGAGCACGCGTGTATCACACAGGTACACTTACCAGAGAGCTGGGATTGGCCGCTGCTCCCTATTGGATGCTCCGTGGCAACCCCGGGTTTGTTGCTAGGTAATGTGTGAAACAGTTGTACTACTGAGTGATTGCTTCGGCTTAAGGTTCCCTCCCTCTCAATCTCTCTCATGCTTTCCAACAGTCTCAATGCGGTTGGTTCGCCAAGGTTCTGGCCCTCATGAGGGAAATCCAAAGGGGCCATGAAATCTAAATAAAGACGGCTTGGGGGACACCTCTGCACTCCCGTGTAAATCTTTTGCACTCCGGTGATGCGCCTGGTGAGAGGAGATGGCGCAGGCGGTGAGGGGGCCGTTCACAATGGAGCGATAGGCTTAAAGAGTACTCGGGAAAGCGGTCTTTGCGGGCAACTGTAGAAAATGCGTGGAAGGAAGGATCAGCTGGAGTCTACTTGTGGCTCGAGGGAAAGGCTGAACGCCGATGGCTAGCAGATCTAACAATGCTTCGGCATCCAATATCTAGGAGCCCAGGTGGCCCTGGTCGCTCGACTTCAGAATAAATACATTACTTTTTTTCTTAAACGTCTACCTCGCTTCCCAGCCAAAGTCCGGCCGGCAAGTCTAACAATGAATCTAATATAGTGCAATACAGATTCAATTACAAATAAACAAAAAACATAATTAAAATGAAGACAGTGAAGCAAAACCTCTCTTATGGGAGAGAAAGGACAGACACACACATACACAAACACACACACCGTGTTTCCTAGGAATAATTACAACCATATGTGTCGACTTTATCCCAATGACAACCCTGCAAGGTAGGCCAGTAGTATGTTCTGGCGGCCTTAAGAAACTATTGCCTGTCAAACTGCAATCCGCCAAAGCAATCATTTTATTGTCTTGGTTGTCGACGTTACAATATAGTGAGGCAATAGAGGTTGAAGATGACCTAAAACTCTTTCCACAACCCACCGTGGTCCTGCGGAACTCCTTGCATCAGGTTGCTCCAATGGCCTGCAGTGCAAATGACTTTTAAAGCAAAAGAATTTAGCGTGCAATATCCTACCCATGTTTAAGCAGAGCAAAGCCCTTCAATTGCCAGCATGCTCCAGCCAGTTCTAGGACTTACTGTTCTGTCAGGATTGCACCCTCCGTGTGTGTGTGTGTGTGTGTGTGGAAGGGGAAGTTCTCTGTTCTAAGAGGAACAGCAGAATCCGAATTATGCGGAATGGGATTAAGATGAAAATGGGAGGCTATTTTGTTTAATTGTTTCTTCGCTTCTATATTTCACCTTAAAGCTGCATTCGTAGGCACCCTTACTTGGAAGTAAACACCACGGGACTCGGACTTACTCCCGAGTAAACATACCTAGGCACAGCTGTACTCTCCATGTTAAAAGAAAGAAAGAATTTGGACACAAAAGCTGGATCGTTTATTCTAAAGTTTTTCTTTCCTTCTCCCCCCCCCCCGCCCCCCTTCACACACACACACGCACACACACACACACACACACATATACACGCCATTAACTACATTTTCATTGCTGGTCAATAACTCACCAAAACGTAACTTAAACACGACAAATTTAGGAGATTAAACAATTTCATTAATATTGAAATGGGGATGGAGCCTGAGCGCAGCCGCTTGAGATGCAAACGCACGTTTTTCAATATTAACAGAAGTACTTGAAGACAAGAATAATGTCACCTTCTTAATTCAGCAAAAATAAAGTGGCGGGAGGGTAGAGAGAGACAGAGAGAGAGAGAGAGAGAAGGGGGTTGGCTGAAGTCCAATGCGCAGGGCTTTATATGCGATTCTTAATCCGCATCATGAAAGGGACCGTCTCCGATAGATTATGCGTACTTGGCCAGAGAACTCGTTTGACAACATAACACATGCGTGTGTATGCGCGCGCACGTGAGTGTGTGTAAAATTGTGCCTCTCCCAGACTAGGGCAGTAGTTCCACAGGAAGGGAGAGAAAGCTTAGGGGGCAAGGAGCCATGTGTGCAAGGAACTGGGTCTCCTAGTCCATCGAGTCCTGGCAAAGGATGTTTGAGAAGATGCGCCGTTCCTGAAAGTTAAGACGTCATTCATAAAGATGCTAATAAGACATGTCATCGCCACGATTAAGGCTGCAATCCTGCCGGCGCGCCACTGAACACTGTAAACTCTATTGGAAACAGTGGGATTTACAGCCGAGTAAATATGCCTAGGACTGCACAGGCATAAGAGAATTGGCGCTCCAAGCCAAGGCTACGAAGATGAAGATCCCTCCTCCCCTGGGGTAATGAAAACGCAAACGGCCCAGGCACATCTATAAGGCCAGAGAATGGGGGTGGGGGGCATGGGCGCTCTGGATTAGCAGGGAGCGGTTTTCTCCAGGGAGCGGTGGCCAAATAGAACCTCCATGGACAAAAGCAGGTTATCTCTGACTGCCGGGCTAGAAAAAAGATTGGGGGACGGCCAGCACCTGACTGGCCTTAGACTTCTGAGCACCAAAACCTGGCTGCATCAGCTGGACCTTTAATTTGATCCAGCAGGGAGGGGGGATTCTGGGTGTGGGTGGCAGAGCGGATGCGTCGGGAACCGAGGCCAGGCTCAAAGGGGGCTTTTGTTTCACAATTTACAACCTTTCTCTCCCCCCCCCCCCACAAAAAGTCTTCTTCCGCTCTCTTCTCTTGTAAATCCTAAGAGCTTTTGTTCCTCCCCAGGAGCGGAAATTCTCCTAGTTGTGAAAATCATTTCAGTATCATGAAAACCAGAAATATATAGGGGGGTAGGAGTTTGCGTGTGTGCTATAGCCAGCGTCAAAAATCTTCCTAGGAAGCTAGGATTGCTAATACGCGCACATTCACACGAACTAATAAGGCTGCAGCCTTATGCGCAATTACTCAGCAGCAAGGGGGGAGTTGTTACTCCCGAGTAAAAATGCTTTAGCATCTTTGCTAAAGAAACATCCATTCTGCGATCATTTTCCAGTCAAAATGAAATGAAACGCGACCCACAAGGCATTGAAACCGCCTGCCTGGTTCTTCCTTGGACGCAGGCCGTTCTGGACCGGCCGGCAGAACCGATTGAGCGCCGCTGTCAGCCCACGTGTTGTACCTCCCACGAACTGTGGGAAAGAAAGAACTCGTTGCGGTCCATCCCTCTGGTGCTGAGAAACCCTCGGCTGCGGTGCCGCCGACTAAGCCCGTGAATGGACCGATCCTCTCCTGGTTTACTCGGAAGCAAGGTCCCGCCACAGCTCGCCCAGGCATGCCTTAAGTGCGACTTACTTCCGAGTAAACATGCGCAGCCTTAGGGTTACTCGTCCGGCGATTCTGAGTGCGATTCTTTTTTTTTTTCTTTTTTTTTAAAGGACCGTTCATGGAAGTAACCAGTCTCCCTTCCAAGTAACAGTGGGTTGCTATGTGTGCTTACTCAGAAGTAAATCCTATTGAATTCAGTGGGACTCCCCACCCCAAGTATGACCACATAAGGATGTCACTTTGGGAGTAAGGCTGCCCTCCCGTACGCTACTTATCTGCGTGTAAGCTTCGTAAAACTCAATGGCACTTACTTCTGAGTAGTCATGTATAGAGTCAGATTGCACTGTGTGATTCTCTCCTTCACCCACGCCATTGCGCTCAGGGTGGTTTACTTTCGAGTAAACATGCATAGGATCCCTCTTATAGCTCTCTTTTTTTTTAATGGACCGGCATTCTTTATTTTAATTTAAAAAAAAAAACTTAAAATTGAGCTGGGCTAGAAGCTTTCTCTGATTTTCGCTTTCTAAAACCCTTCCTCCTTTCCCAAATCCACCCTCTCAGTTTGGAAAACAAATACAAATGTGTCTAGAAAAGTTTATTTTAGGATTTATTTGGGGATGTGTGGACAACCATCCCTTGCCAAAGAAGAATTAACATCCATTCTGTAGGCTTTCAAAACAAGGAGACTTTGGCGTGGGGGTGGGGCGGAGAACGGGCGGGGGGGCATTGGCGGCGGGGGGGGCGGCGGATAGAAGCCTTATTCAAATAAGGAGCGCAGGGGAAGTGTTGGGAAAACTGTATAAATCCACATAAGTCAATTATATCCAATGGAAATCCATCGGGCGCGAGAGGCATTCAAGCCGCTCGGCGGAGGGAGCACCTTTTCCGCATGGTGGGTTCCCAGCGAGCACCCTTTCCCACAAGCCAGACCACACACGTTTTCCAGATTTGGTAATAATTTATGCTAATTTCCCCTCCATAAATCCACAATTCGCTTCAGTGGCGAGCCGGGGCTGCGGGGAGGCGAAGACAAAAAAGAAAAAAAGTGACGCCGACACAATATTGGTTTTTGGAAAAGGGGGGAGGGTGCGTTTACACGCAGGTGCGTGGCGGGGCTGGGCGGGTGTGTGCGTGCGTGCGTGCGTGCGTGGGAGCACGCACCCTCCCAAATTCCTTCTTTAAGGGAAAACTCGGAGCAGCGTGTTAATATTTACCAAACAGAGGGCGAAGAAAGGCTGAAAGGAAGGCGGAGGCGGAGAGCGATGCAGCGAGATGTGGGTGGCGGCGCGCGGGGGCGGGGAGGAGGGGGGGCGGAATACCAGCTTTTTAAAGTCCGCTCCGCTGCTCTCGCTTCACTGCGGGGGGGGGAACCCTGCCTGATGCTCAACCCCCCCCCCGCATCATTTTTCGGAATTTTTCTTTCTTTCTTCTTGTTAACCTGAGAGATGCTGCAGTATCTTTGCTTATTGGGGACGGGCCGAGGGTGTTGTAACGACTCGGGGGGGGGGGGGGTGCTCTTGGCTTTTCCATTGTGGAGTTTGCCAAAGCGATCTGGCTACTTCTGGGAACGGGGGAATTAAAGGCATCAAAGGGGAGGGGGGATCTTTGTCCCGCCAGGCATTCTTTCACCAAATCTGCCACTTTGGTGGCGTGAAACGGAGTCTCTCTCTTTCTCTCTTTCTCTCTCCCTCCCTCTCCTTTCCCTTGTATCTTTCTCCTGAACGCTAAAATCAGGCTTCTCCACCCACCCCCCTCTCCACCCCCCTCCCCGCCGCCTGTCAACGGTCAATTAAAAAACTCTTCTGGGGGAGAAACACGACCTTTGCGATCGATATTCCAATTACAGAAAGAGAAAGAAAGAAAGAAAATCTCAACTCTGTGGCTATCATCCAGGCACGCGCTTACTAGGGAGTAAGGCCCCCTGAGCTCAATGGGACTTACTCCCTAGGAAGGATTGCCCTGCACGTGTGCAAAAAAACCGGCCGCAGACCGTGCGGCCAGATCCTAGGCGTGTTTCCTTGAAGGTGTCCCCCAGAAAGTTCAGTGAGGGTTTGTTTCCTAGCCAGCCTGCACGCGATGGCAGCGGGAAAGAGATCCGCGGGGCAAGTTTCCGACGTGCGAGGTGCCCCTGGAAGGAAAAGAGGCCTGTTTGCTCAGTAAACATGACGTGTCCGCAGTGCCTGCAATCGGCGGCGCGCCTACTCGGGAGTAAGCGCCAGTTATCACGGGGGTGCTGGTGCGTAGGAGATCGTCCTGATAGGGGTGTCCTTAAAATGGACTCAGTGACGGGGGGAGGGGAATAAAAGACACATAATTTGCTTTTTCTTGTGTGATTGCTTTTGCAAGTGGGGGGGGGGCAGCCCGATCCTACGAATATTCAGTGCAGGGCTGCCATCTTTGCACATCGACTTGGGGTGTGTAAGTCCCCCCCCGTCGAATTTACTTCTGAGTAAAGCTCTCGCTGCACGTGTACCTAGAAAGGCTGCCTGATCCTGTAGGAGTTCCAGGCGGCTTACTTTCTAGCAGGTGTGCATAGGATTTCAACATTACGAGTAGGACTGAATTTCATTCGCCAGGCAAAATTCTCTTCAGTGGCGCCTCCGTGGAATTTATATTAATGTTATATTCATGCGCTCTTCAAATAGCTTCTCTTTCTCATCAACAGTGACTGCAGTTTAAGCAAGTTGTATTTTTAATTACAACGTACAACCTCTTGGATCATACCGGCCCAGGAATAAAAGTTACAATGTCAGGAAGGGATGCAGTCAGACGCTGCCCGGGACAATCCTAAACACGTGTTCTCGAAAGTAATTCCCACTGACTTCAATGGGGCTTACTCCCTGCTATAGGCATATTTAGGATCAAGGCCTTTTCGCCTCGTTACTCGGAAGTAGGCCCCGTTGTATTCAATGGGCTGACTTGCAGGGAAGCGTGCGTTAAGATCGAAGCCTTCGGCTGCAATCCGATTATACACACCTACCTGGAAGCAGATCTCTCTGCACTCAATGGGATTTACTTCCGTGTAGACGGCCTGGGATCGCGCTCCCTAACCATGGAAGATAAATAACAGAAGCATGTCCAGGGACAGGAGCGGGGTGGTGGGAGCAGTTGTACCCCTGAACTCAGATCTTTGATCTGAGGCGGTTACAGACAGCGAAAGTGGGAGAGGATGGCTCATTCGCTTCTTGTTTAGGGTTGACACTGAATATAGCCGTGGCTCCAAGTCCTAGATTCAAGACGTCCACAAAGCACTGATCCACGTGGGAATAAGAAAAGCAGCGAAGGAGTTCAGCTTCCTCCCGGCTCCTGTTTGATCCCCGGGGAAACCGGATTTGGCTTCCTGGTGTGAAATTTAAGTCGTGAACAAAGTCTTTCGGAGCATTCAAACCTTGTAGCTGTTTCCTGCCCAGACCGTCAATTAAATGGACAGATTTGATTCTCTCAAGTTCAGGACAGTTAAGGTAAGAGAGAAGGATATAACAGCGCAGATCGATGCAGGTCTACTCAGAAGTAAGTCTCCTTGCGCTTGCTCCCAGACAAGTAGGTATGAAATTGACACGCGGAGACTTTCAGGCTGCAAAGGGGCGACTCTCACAAATGACTTCTTTTCTGTGCTCTTGGTTACCGTGTGTATAGGCTGAACGTGTGAACCGACTGGAGAGAAGGCGGCTCGCTAGCGCATGAAGTCATCGCTTGAGGTGGCAGCCAGGCATCGAGCGATGGGGATGGCCGTCGTGTGAACCAGCCCCTCCTCAAGACACTCGTAGCAGTAGCCACAATCCAACACAGAGCAGAAACGCGCCCTTGATAATCAGCCGGCGAGAGCCGCGCCTAATACTAGCATAAACCTTGAACAAGCTGCTTGAGATCAAAGGGAAACTGGAGCCTATGGCCCCGTCTCACCCCCTAAACTAAACCTGCAGGAGGTGCCACGGAATAAGAAAGGAGTTGCCAAGCCAGGCTCTCTTACTTAATTGTGAGGCGTTAAAACAAACAAGTAAAACTATTTTTGTGAACCGCCCAGAGAGCTCCGGCTATTGGGCGGTATAGAAATGTAATAAATAAATAAATAAATAAATAAATAAATAATATTGTAAGTAGAGCAATTTATTCCGGAGTTGGAAAAGGGCAAGGACTTGTTTGTTTGTTTTAAAAAAGAATTGAACCCTAACCGCCAAGGAAATCTCTTATATATGGGATGAGATGCCTACGACCTTTTGATGCTGCCAAACCCTACCAAGGCGTGGGAGGTTAGTGGCTCTGTGCTCTTTGCCCTTGGGTCTCGATCCACCTCCGGAGGGGAGCTACCTTCCGACATTCATCCGCTGCCGGGATTAATGGAATACCACAGCAGACGAATGCGCTGCGGTGGGTTTGCCTGAATTATTCCAGACCGGTGGAGGAAAAAGGGGTAGTTGGGAGAGGTGTTCGGGAAAGAATACCGTCTATAGATCTTGCCCGGCTGCACATCGTCATCCTATGCCAGGACATTCCCACTGGATGCCATGCTAAGTCCCCTTTAGCAGGGTGTGTTTAGGGTGGCAGCCTAACTCTCAGTGTGTCCCGGACTCAAGGCCGCTGTGTGGACAGAGTGCTGGACTAGATGGACCCTTGGTCTGATCCAGCATGGATCGTAACATATGGTTCATAACATATGGTCTTATGAACTGGGCCAGGACAGTGTTGAGATCCATTGTCAGGCCAGAGAGCAAATTACATTTAATGAAACAAAACCTTAAGTCTAGGGGCGTATCTGCGCTGTGAGTCTGGCTTAGCCGGCTGGTGGTGCCAGCGCTGGAGAAAGTGGTACCCGTAACCAAACCCTCCTCTGTCGCCAAGGAGACCTTGGAACGGAGGAGAGCCCAACGTTCCATGCCGTCGCCAAGGCGCCCTCCATCGCTTGCGGCTTCCTAAAGTCCCCAGTGCTCGAGTCCTCTCTCTTTCTCTCTGTCTTAATGCTCTGTCGGGCTTTGAAGTCCTAACTTCTGGGCAGAGACACACCCGTCTGGCGTTGAAGCTGTACTCTTGACTCGTCCCCACAGTTTTCTAACGCTTTTGCTCGGGTTTTCAGAACTCAGTTGCTGTTATTTTGAGGAGGGACTGGGTGACCTCCTCGGTCCGCCTTTGGCATGCATCGTTTAGCACATGGAACCTGTCCTGAAGAGTCCTGTGGAATTTATGGATAGTTTTATTCAGGAATATGTCAGAGGGTCCGCGGACAATCATGTATTTAAACGAGTTTTAAATAAATATAGTATTTCCCCAAATCCATACCTCCCTCTCTCCCACCCCGTCCTTTGTAGGAAATATTGCCAATGCCACCTTAGCCCCCGAGGAGGGATTAACTCGCTTCCCCCCCCTCCCACCTTCTAACTCTGCTGTTAAGGCAGCATCAGCTCGACTGAATAATGCGGGCAGTGTTTGGTCATTTGTTCGAGCCGAACAAAGGTTGCGCTTAAGCCAAATTGCATTGCACTTGTGAACCGGGTCCCGAATCTGAAGTATCTTTTACAGCAGGGGGAAAGAGAACAATTTCGTGTATGTCTAAAAAGGCTCGAACAAAAGCACTTTCCAGGGCTTCTGAAAGTGAAGTAGTGAGGCGTGACATTCCCAGGGTGAGGCGGCACAAAGGCAGGGTCAGGACGAAGAGAAAAGAGAATCAAACAGGCACTTTCACATGTCTGCCCTCAACCGCGGCACCTCTCCATAATAGGAAACAAATGTTGTAAAAAGGAGGACTGCGCCCATTCATTCAAAATAGCAAATGATAGCTAAACAGTATTGTCAAAACTGAAGCAACTTCTGTGCGGTACCACCCAGAAAAAGGGTTTTGTGTGGTGTTTAATAGATGGGTGGGGGGCTCTTTCGCTCTTCTCTTTAAGTTATATATCTCCTTATACACACACACACACACACACACACACACACACACACACACGGAGGGAGGGAGGGAGGGAGGGAGGGAGATTTTTAACGCAGTTTTTAAAAATCGATTTTTTTTAAAAAAAAAATGACGTCTTGACTTTTAAACTTCTCTCCTATCTTCTTCTGTTGGAAGGGGAAATATGAAATATATCTTGGCCCCATTTCAAAATTTGCTGTATGGATGCCTGCTCAGAAGTAAGTCCCATCAGTAGGGCTTACTCAAATGTAAAACTGAATAGGATTTTAGCATTCAAAGTCCTTGTTTTCTGGCCAATCAATATATCTCTAGTAAGTAAATATAAGAAATAGATCAGAAGAGACTTATTCAGCAGCGGATCATGGAATGCGTTTATTTACAATTGCAAAAGTGAAAAAAAGAACATTCTCAAAAGTAGTGGCGCACGCACACACACACACACACACACACACGGTGTGTGTGTGGGGGGGGTCAAACTGGACAATATTCCAACCGTTGGTAATGGAGGAACTTCTTGGGTTGAGAGCTTTTTTTCTTCTTCCTCTTCTTCTTTTTTAAAGGAGCGAGGATTAAGGGGGGGAATCCTGCAACAACAAGTGTTTGCTTTGTTTGTTTCTTTTTGCAAACATCAGGAGCAAAACCAGGATACCGTCTCTCTAATTGTGTTTCTTTACATCCTACATGCCCTCGACATTCTGGTCAAACAAGTTTAAAACCACATTTTAAATTCTTTTCAATAAACTTAAAAACCATCTCAGAAAGCGCATAAATGTTACATTTCTCATATACAGAGACGGGATAAAGAGCCGGTATGCAACAAGTCCTTTGAGTTTGTCGGTTTCTTTCGCTTTTTCTTTTCCTCCTATCTCCCCCCCCCCCCCGCCCCACTCCCGCCTTCCACCACGTTGCCACCTACAAAGCTGACATTTAAAGACCTAAAAGTGATCACTAACACCCCTCCCAGCAAACCCGTCTCTTTTGTAGCTCCCCCTTCCGGGACCAAAATCGCCCCTTAATTTCCGGCACTTAAAAGTAAATAGGCCACTTTGCATCTCTATGGCTAGAAAGCGATTGCTTTACATTTACAGAAGAAATTCCCACTCGTGGTTCTGTTTTCTCTTTGAGCAGTCTTCTGATTCTAGTAAAGTATAGTGGTTAAAAGAGAGAGAGAGAGAGAGAGAGAGATGTTTAGCTGGGTTTGAATCAAAGCAGAACTTTTTGCATGATCCCAATCCATAGCCTATTGCAAGAGTAGCCCTTCATTTTAAACCGGTTACTTTCTCTAGTAACTTTTAGGGTGGCATCCTATGCTCGCTTACCTGGAAGTAGGTCTCATTGCACTTAATAGGAATTACTTCTGAGTAAACATGCACAGGCTTGTCATGTTCACTCACTCGGGAGAAAATTAGGGATGTAACTTTTATTTGATTAATAGGCTAAGGGATATAAAATCTTTCTAATAGACAAAAAAGGGGGTGTCCCAAATTAAACTATACCACACACATTTTGAAAGCTATTCTCTCTTTAAAAAAAAAAAAGTACTTCTAAAACTGTACATAAGAGGAGTCATCTTGGAAGAAGCATTCTGCTCAGAGGGAAGCCCAAATATTGTTTGTCTTTCTCTGCCATCCATGCCTGCTGCCCAGCACACACATACCATTTTCCTTTATTGTCTTAGGGATTGTTGTAAACCAGCCAGAGAGCTTCGGTTACTGGGTGGTATAGAAACAAAAACAACAATAATAATACACATCTGGCATCACATAAAAAAAAAAAGCTATACAGAAAACCTTCAGAAATTGGGCCTACCAAAATACACCAACATCCAGAAAGCAGTCATACTTAAAACCTGCCCAAATGTCAGGAAATGCCTGAATCCATAAAAGACAGCATGGCTTGGCAAAGCCCATCATGTTCGTCTAAAAAAATTGCCAGGAGTGAGAAAAATGATGATGATGATGGATGATGATGATGATGATGATGATGATGATAGGACCAACACAATAGAGCTCCGGCTATTGGGCGGTATAGAAATGCAATAAATAAATAAATAAATAAATAAGTAGCCTTGCTGCACTTTTCCAGCTGCAAACCTATACACACTTAACTGAAAGTAACCCCCATTGAATTCAGTAGGGCTTATTTCTGAGTACATATGTATAGGATTGCAAGGTCACACACAAAGTCCTGCCTTCATCTGTTCTTCCCTGCCTCCCAAAGGCCCTGGCTGAGCTAGGTTACCTCACCCAGCTGCATGACAGGACCGGCTCTGATGGGCACCTGCTGAGACCTTGACAGGCCCCATGTAAAAACAAAGAAAGCCCTACTTTTCCCCTTTCAAAGCTACTGTTTGTCATATGCAAATTTATGCTGATTTCATCAACCAATTCATCAACTAGGTTTCTTTAATCAGGTGACAGCCCTAGAGGGGGAGGGGAAATCTCCCAAAATTCAGGGGACTTTTTGATATAAATGTGCCTAGTACTTTGGAGCTTATCCTTTCCAAAACACATTTACTTCAAAGTAGAAGGAACTTATTTTTTAAAAAATAAAATAAAAGAAGGTGTGTGTGATAGGTTGGGCCCCCAGGGCAAGTGATAGAACACCAGGGTCCTCAGAGAGAGTTGGAGTGAGAATAAGACAGAACAAAATTATTGGAATCAAGGCCAGCCCAAGGTGGGTTGGCTTTACCAACTGGAGGCATCTCACGTTGACAGATGTGTCCCAGGATCTTTTGCAATGGCCTAGGCATGCAAAAGTGCAGGACACGGAATAACAGGCTCAAGTTAAAGGAAGCCAGATTCCAGCTGGACATCAGGAAAAACTTCCTGATGGTTAGAGCAGTACGACAATGGAATCAGTTACCTAGGGAGGTTGTGGGCTCTCCCACACTAGAGGCCTTCAAGAGGCAGCTGGGCAACCATCTGTCAGGGATGCTTTAGGGTGGATTCCTGCATTGAGCAGGGGGTTGGACTCAATGGCCTTGTGGGTCCCTTCCAACTCTACTATTCTATGATTCTATAATTGCAGCATGACATCCTAGGATTGTGCACCAGAATCCCTGCAATGCAAGTACTTTTAACTACTAGGGATTGAACACACTGGGATTTTCTGTATTTGATGCATATGCTCTCCTGCTAAGCCAGAGCTGTTGAAGGCATGCCCCTCCAGATGTTCTTGGACAACAACTCCCATTCATCCTAGTCGGCACAACCAATGGTGAGGGATGAAGAGAGCTGCTGCCCCTACAACATCTGGAGTGCCACATATTCCCTCAGCCCTGCACTGTGCCATTGGAGTCTCCTAAATTTACTGGACCCTGAACTGCACAGGAGAACGTCCTGATGGGCAATGTCAATTGGGTCAGATGAATCTGCTGCCCTGAGTGAGCATCATGTGCAGCAGCCACCTGTGGGATTCCTCTCTTCCATCCATCTTTTTACTCCTTTGGCCTTGCAGATGACACCTCCTCTGATGAAGCATGGATCTCAGCTGTGTGGGCTGGGTACACAGCTTGTGTATTTCACATTCTCATCCAAGCTATCTGGAGGCAATGTAGATTTTCTAAAGACCTAATGAATAAACAAGCACGGAGTGCTGGCAGTGTAATTTACATTGTTAATGCAGATATGTGCATAATAAATATGCATTGGTGTGTCTTCAAATAAACTCTTTTTCATTCTTAACCTGTGGTGGATGTTTCATTTTTGTTTTTCCATCTATCTTTCACAAGAATACTAGCTTCATCACAGAAAGAAAATGGGAGAACCTCAGCCTCTTAAAACAACCACCTACCTTCCTGCGCTGCAAGTCCTAGGCTGGGTTCACACAACATGACAAGCCAGAATATGGCTTGAACAAGGCTTGAGTGTCGATCATTGTTGAACCGTGAGTTGTTGTTGAATCATTTATTGTTCTGTTGTGTGAACCGGCCATGCTAACAAACCATGGTTTGGTAACCATGAACAGCCCATGAAGCCCACATTTAGAGGGGTGCAGACATGCTTGCATACTGTTAACCTCCTCTTGTGCATGGCTGGTGCTTTTTTAGACAAGCAGAACCTACTAAAGTACTCATAGCCACCTGCCTGACAGAACAATAGGGTGAAGACAGACAAGTTTTTGTTTTTAGAGCAGTGGGTCTCCTTTAAAGGATCTTCCAGGTTGAAAAGTACCATTTCAATTCCAGGATAAGTTTGAGGAGTGGGGAACAGTTACATCGAAGCACTAGAAGCAAAAATTGGCTTGTAATTGCTCCAAACACATAAATAAATAAATAAATAAATAAATCCAAGGGAAAGCCACTTGTAGTGAGCACCTATAGGCTAGTGCCTGTAATGTCACCAGCACATCCCTCCCGCCCTGCCTAGTACAAAAACACACAACCTCTAAGCAGTTTTTCAACTCTCTCTCTCTCTCTCTCTCTCAACAACCACAGGATAAAGGATGGATGTATTTATATCTAAATGTATCAATGCCACATATATTAAAAGGTAGATATCTTTCCTGAAGCATTGAAGGGACAGGACAGACTGCTAAACTGATCTGAATGTGCATGAAGCAAGAGGGAAAACGTAAATCACATCAAAGCTGAAGGAACAGCTATGATTGCCACTATCAAAACATAGTGTGTCTTCTTAACCCTCTTTGTAACTGGTGTCAAAAACAAACGGTTATACGTGGTTCTACCTCTGGTGCTGGTCTTTGACACTCATGGCATGTAAACATTTTTGCTCCCTCAAATTCTCTTAGGGCACCAGTGGTTACATTCATGGGGGGGGGGCCTGGCAGAGAGTATCTCATAGGTTTTAATTTTTTGTAAACCACCCAGATACCTTTGGCTATTGGCCAATATCAAAATATAATAAAGAAAGAAAGAACCTTATCCTCATCCAATTCATAATATCTATGGGTATAGTCTTGCTCCATATTCCTTCATTTACAGAATCACCCATTCTGCTGTTGGTTTTGAAATTGTGATGAATTTGGAAAATACTTTAATTGCTGTTGGTGGTGTTACAATAATTTTATTTTGCCATTAATTTTACTTTAATTTCGTATTGTGACCTGCTCTGGGATATTCCTTTCTTTCATTACATTTCTATACCCTCCAAGAGCCAGAGCTTTCTGGGTGGTTCACAAACATTATACTGAAGGGCAGTTTAAAAATACCTTCAATAAGTAGGACAGATTTCTCATGGACCATTGTGGGTATCATTCCCTCCAAGAGTTCTTCCCCACCTCCTGCATAATTTGTTTATTTGTTTACAATATTTATATACCGCTCCCCATTCAAAATTCCAGGGTGGCGTACAAGATAAAATACAATAAAAACAGAGCAAAACCAGAATAATTTATGAAAATAATAAAAAAATAGCTGAACAAAATAGGCAAAAATAAGAAAAATAGCCCAAATTTGCACAATATCCAAGGTTCAGAATACAGATGTCCCCAGGGAAAGATTCAGATGGCCTGGTCACAGAGCGTTGTATTTTTAAGCAGAGAACTACACGTGGTATTGGCTGACACTGTGTGTGTTTTTAAATGCACATTATCTCTTATTACTATTTTATCAAATTAATTTTATTCTCATGCTTATGTTTGTGAGTCATTCTGGGTTCATCCCTCCCCACCCCACCCTACCCTGGTTGGAAAAAGTGACTGACAATTTTTATAAATAAAACGTTTCTTCCAATCACTGCCTCCCCTGCTTGGCTTTCCTCCCTTTTTTTGCTTGCTCAGCTCAGAGAAAGCGATTTTCCCCAAATATTTCTGTAGAGGGCATCCCTGGGCAACTTTCCTCCTAACTTGCCCAGACAAATGAAGTACTCAGAAGTTCCCAGGCAGGAATGCAGCCTGCCAACAGCAGCAGCAAGACGCACGTGCCCATGGTGGATGCTTCGGAAATCTTTAATTGAAGTCAAAACGCTTCCTTGGTTTATGGAAACTATTCTAGTCCAGCCTTACATCCCTGCTTTTCATCTCCAACCCCTTTATTGGGACGGCAGAGGGAGTAGAATTATTGACTCCCTTTCCCCTGTTTATAAGCAAATCAAGCGCCTTTGCCTTCTCTCACTCCACGGCAAACAACTCACAGCTTTGACATGCTGGTTCTGGCATATATTATTTTAATTAAGACGATGGCGATTTGCCTTTCCTTGGAGATCCATTCCATGGTGCAATTAGGAACGTATTGGCGCTAGCACGTATGAATATTCAGGAGAGTGTCAATTAATTAGCAGACAGTGGAATCTCATTACGATGCTCAAAACCCTTTTAGTGCTAAGCGGAATTAAAGGGGCATTTGGCAAAGCACTGGATTAGGGAATATTTTACTGCAGACTCATTTAACTTCATTATCGTTGCACTTACACTACCCTCTGATTTTTATTAATTAAATTGCTCGTTAATTTGTCCAGAAAGAAGAGATAAAAGTTTTACGACGCTGTGGCACTCACGCTACGACCGTCTTCAAAAGTGTACCTTCTACTCTTCTCGGTTGCCCCGCAGGAAAGTAATTTACCATGGTTAGAAAAGATCTGAACATACAGTACTTCACAGCAATCTACTCATGGAGCCCTCTCGTCCATAAACACTCTTCTGTCGCGAGCACTCTAGGAGAAGTTTACTTCCTGGCTAGTTCATTTCCATTACGCCATGTTTCTATGATGCAAGGCAAAAAGTAAATTAATTAATAGGCAGCCTTGCATCAGTCCATGCCAGCTCCAGGTTTGGGAGGGACTTTGAGCAAGTCACCTCAGTGCGCAGTGAGGGAGTCTCACCCCTCCTTTAGAGAGTCTACCTTCTGACTGCCATTTTCACCTCCTCCTCTTTCTCCTCATTGCTCCCACTTGCTTGCTTGATGGGGAGAGAGAGAGCCAGTGAGCACATAGGCCGTGGCATCACCTGCTTCTCCTCACCACCACTGTGGTTTGGGCCAGAGCAAGAGGCAGGTGAGCAAGCAGGTTAAATGGGTGAAGAGGAGAGAGGAGCAACTCCACGGGGCTTTTCTGTGGACTTCCTGCTGGGGTAGGGGCCCTTGGTGGTGGCCCGACCACGCTGACCCTTGACATCGGCCCTGGGGGGATGGTGCTTGATCTTTCTTCTGCTGGAACCAATACAGCAGGAGCTCCATTTATGTTGGGCAGTGCCATCTCTAGTTCTTTGATGACCCTTGGGCAAGACACCCCCTGTCACCCTCTCCCTCAGTGAGTCTATCTCCTATCCACCCTAACCACCAGCTGCTTTTGCTCCTCCTCCTCCTCCTCAATGCTACCACCTGCTTGCTTGATGGGTAGAGAGCCAGTGAGCAGGTAGACCGTGGCATCACCTGCTCTACCTTCTCATCACCACCATTGTCTGGACCAGAATAAGAGAAAGGTAAACAAGCAGGTGGCAGTGGTGAAGAAGAGGAACAACTCCAAAGGGCTCTTGTCAATGGGACCCTCCTGGAGCGTGGGCCTAGGTAGGGGCACACCATGCCTACCCTTGATGCTCCATGCCTTGGAGAGCTCCTTTAGGGCCTTGCTAGACCTACCTGAAAATCCGGGCGTGTGGAGGGGCCAGCCCGCGCTAGAAGTAGCGCAGGCTGTCGCTCCTATCCATACATCGACATGACAGGGTAAAGGAAAGCCCCATCGCGTCAGCCATTTTGTTTCATATCTTAAAGGGGCCATGTGCGCAGGAGCGCACCAACGATAAAGGTAGGGTGTTGGTGTTGTTTTAAAAAAGGGGGTTCCCCAATCCCCCCAGACCCCGATTTCCCCCCCTGGCCATGATCCCCCGCCCACCCGCAATCTCCAATCCCACCTGCACACCCGCGATCTCCGGTCCCTCCATCCCCCTGGCTCCATTTCCCCCCCATTCCCCCCCCCCGCCCTGATGGCTGCAGTGCTTCTGTGGAGTGCTGCATGCCGCTTTTCCCAGCTACTCATGAGTAAATGCAGTAGCTGGAAAAGCGGCAGAATGGCCTACACACCCACGATCTCGGGCTCAAGACCGTGGGAAATACCGGGCTACAACCGGTGCTGGTTATCCCGAGCCAAGGGAGGGTTACCCCTGCCTGAGCCCGGGATCCCCTATGCATCATCTGGATGCACAGGGCCTGGCCCGGGGCTCACACCAGGCTACCCCGTGGTCTAGCAAGAGTTCTGACTGAAACTGGAGCAGATTAACTGCACTACTGACATCGGAGCCACCAGCCGCCACTGCTGTAGGTGGGTGCCCACATGACTAAGATAAATAACTCACAGTTAACCTAACTACTAATTGGGGCTGTTCACATGACATGACAGCCACCCTGGGTGAGACTGCAGCCCTTGCAAGGTCCATGCAGCTGCCATTTTAAATCTTCAACCTTTGCTTCAGGGTTGTCATGTAGGGTGAATGTGGGTCATGTGATTCAGTGACTGGCTGAGCTGCCTCTGTGACATTGGTGCAGCTTAACCAATCACTGCCTGAGGCCTCATCACAACATCTCCTATTGCATGTAGATGTTGGCAGAACTGCACAAATACTGAGTTAATAATATCAATAAGCCCAGAGTCCAAAGAAGTTAAGAACCTAATGAACTGGTGGTTTTGATGTCACACTCTTTCCTTTCCATTTCTTGGCAGGATAAAGCTGCTCCAAATTCTGGAATCTATTCGCTCTCTAATTAGGCAGGGCTTAAATGCTCATAACTATTTCGTTGAATTCGGAAGATTTGTTTAAAAGAAAGAAAGAAAGAAAGAGGGAGAAAAGAAATGTCCATAGGATATTGTGCTTAGGAAAAAACAAACAAAAATTTCCCCAGAAATGTTTAATATTAAATATTCATAGGATTCAAATTCAATAGGCGTGTCATCCGATCTATATGAAGGACTGAAACACGACAATGAGCCCATAATAAGAGAGCAGAAAGCTAGAAAACCCCTCAGAGGGAGGAGATGGACTATGGAGACACCAGGGGGTGGGGGACCCCCTTTATTTCAACATCCAGCCAAGCTTTTGTCTTTCTGCCCCCCACCTGCCGCCCAACATCTCCCCTTCGCCATACCATCACCAACAAACAAAAGGTTAGAAAGGCAAATATTAAATCCACCTTCACAAAAGAGAACTGCTAAATATGCTTTTAAAGTTAATATGCATGTAAAATTAATTAGTTGCATTTGGTGACATCAAAATAAGTTCCAGGGAAAGGGTGGTGAGGAAAGCAGGAGTGAGAGATAGGGAACCTTCTGGGCATTTGGAACCATATGCTGGAATTAGAGTTAATTGACTAATTACATAAATTAGACATTAATTTTACAACACATCGAGTATAAAAGATATCTCAATTAATTGTGCATAAATTACAAGGTTAAAGGGGGCAATGTTGGCAATGGGAAAATGACCCTTGGGGTGTTTCTTTGGGTAGCTGGGCTAGGACTGAGGTGTTGTCCTTCTGCTGGTGACCGGCTCTTTGTCATTCAAGTGGAAGGAACCATCAAGGGTAGCTAAGCAATGCTAGTGAAAGATGCGTTGGGTGCCCAGATTTCGCAGCTGTCTCCAGGCCATCATTAATGCAAGAAAGAAAGGTGGGGGAGATCTCAATTTCATTAAAATCAATTATACGTCTCAAGTCAAGATGGATTAGTTTTTGTTTGGGGAGGGGGGGGGAGATTCTCACTGGTTTCTGTTCTTATTGATACAATGGTTAGCAGTATCCCTGGTGCTGGACTGGAGTTCATGGGGACGGTGGACTAAATCTTCTACAGGCTAGCAGTGCTGGGCCATAGGCAACCAACTGCATGAGGAATTGAAGGTGTGAGTCCTGTCAAGAAGCGGGACCAAGCATGGAACACTGTGGTGGTAGTAGCACCACAGAAAAGTCAATGGGAAAGGCAGAGTCAATTGCAGGTCAGGATCTGACCCAGGAGTCCAACGAAACGAGGCTGAGACAAGGATCTAGGTAAGGTTCAGTTCAGCCATGAAATGGAGACGTTACAGAAACTCTTAGTCCAAGAGGAAGACCAGTTGGAAGAAAAGTTCTCATTGAGATTCTGTTCCAAATTGGCTAGAAACAATTCCAAGCAGATTTTTTAAAAAAAGTTAAGAATGGCCGTCTATGGCAATACTTGATTAGCGTCTCCCTTCCTGAAATCTATCCATAAAAATGAATTACACACAGCATAAGAATATAAGAGCAGCCCTGCTGGACCAGATCAGGGGTCCATCTAGTCCAGCACTCTGTTGGGGAACATTAGGATGACCCTATGAAAAGGAGGACAGGGCTCCTGTATCTTTCACAGTTGTATTGAAAAGGGAATTGCAACAGGTGTCATTTGCATGCCTGCAGCACCTGGTGAAATTCCCTCTTCAACACAACAGTTAAAGCTGCAGGAGCCCTGCCCTCTTGACCAGATACAAAAGAGGGCAGGGCTCCTGCAGCTTTAACAGTTGTGATGACAAGGAAATTTCACCAGGTGCTGCAGGCATACAAATGGCCCCTGCTGAAATTCCCTTTTCAATACATCTGTTAAAGATACAGGAGCACAGTCCTCCTTTTCATAGGGTCACCCTAGGGAACATGGGTAGGAGGTTGCTGTTGCTCCATGTCCTGCTTGTGGTTCCCTGGCTGACAGCTGTTTGGCCACTGTGTGAACACAGTGCTGAACCTGACGGACCCTTGGGCTGACCCAGCAGGGCTCTTCTGATGCTACTCTGTACTGCACCATGTACATTGATGGTGCTATATAAAATAATAATAATAATAATAATAATAATAATAATAATAATAATAATACTGCACTCGTTTCCTATTTGTGGGCTTCCCACAGGCAGATGGTTGATGACTGGACTAGATAGGTCATTGGTTTGATCCAGTATTGTTTTTATGTTCAACATGCTGCTATAGAAACATGAGTTCTGATCTAGTTCCTTAACAAGGTCTAGCAGGGGAGGCCCACTAAGCATAGTGCAGCCAGGGCCGGTGCTACCATAGAGGCCACTCAGGCGGCCGCCTAGAGAGCTAAGCTAAGAGGGGCGCCATGCAGCACTCACGTGCGTTGTTGGCTGTGAGCTGGGCCGGGCTGGCCTGTCAGCTGGGCCTGGGTAGGTGAGATGGTGCCCCGCACCCGCCCAGCCGAAGCGAAGCCAGGGACACTGGGGTGGGGTGGGGGTGGCTCCACGTTTGGACTTCCACCCGGAAGCCACCCTCCCAGAGCTGCTCTAGCCACCCGGAAGCCGCCCTCCCAGAGCCAGGAGGCTGCCGCCAGAAGAAGAAAAAGCACGTGGTGAGCTCGAACCTGGCCCAAGCCAGCCTCTGCCTTACTCCCGAAGAAAGGGCACCGGGTCGCCTCACCTCTCTCCTCAAACAGGCTGCGATGTCCAGGCAGGCAGGGAAGCGGGACTCCCTCTCCCTTCCCCCACGAAAGCTAGGGACTTGTGGACTCCTCGCAAGGCAAACTCTTCTGCTTCCCGATCCTGTGCGCGTGGATCAACGGGACTGGCATCCGAGAAAGCGTTGCACCGGGAGGCACCAGTGCGGCCCGATCTGCCTATGTCTCCTTACTCGGAAGCCTTATTCCCCCGAGTAAACGTCTGGAGGGGATCGGGATGCCAGGATGCATAGCGGGTTGCGTTCGCACGGAAGTAAGTCCTGGTGAATTCCAGATGGCCCGGTCCCAAATCGAAGTGAGCCAGTCCCAGCTCTCCACTCAGCGCACACGTTCGGACTTCTGCGTAATTTGGGGGGGGGGTGCAAGTAGCTCGCCTTGTTTAGGGCGCAAAATAGTCTGGCACCAGCCCTGAGTGCAGCACAAATGTAATGCTATGCTACAGTGCTAGTATGGACTTACACAGCCTTGTAGGCTGTGGCACATAGATTTTGCCCCTCAGACATTGTCTTAAGAGGGCCCTGGGTAGGTTGCTAGGACTGCGGGTAGATTTAGGACATGGAATAATGGGCTCAAGTTACAGGACACGGAATAACGGGCTCATGTTACAGGAAGCCAGAGTCAGGCTGGATATCAGGAAAAACTTCCTGACTGTTAGAGCAGTACGACAATGGAAGCAGTTACCTAGGGAGGTGGTGGCCTCTCCCACACTAGCGGCCTTCAAGAGGCAGCTGGACAACCATCTGTCAGGGATGCTTTAGGGTGGATTCCTGCATTGAGCAGGGGGTTGGACTCGATGGCCTTGTAGGCCCCTTCCAACTCTACTATTCTATGATTCTATCATCTATGATCTCCAATTACCTCTAATCTAATGAATTGTTTGAGACTCATCATTGCTAAAGTAGTCTTGCAGCCACCTAGTGGTAAATTCTGTCGTTGCCTTTTTAGTACAGCCAAAAGATGAAACTTGTGAGATATTTAACAACATTTTTATTCTAAGGAACTCAATGACAAATCTTTGGAGATTCAATGTCCGGTCCTAAGGCAGACTCTCCTTTATTTAATGTATCTCTAGTTGTTGTTGTTGTTGTTGTTGTTGTTGTAATAATAATAATAATAATAATAATAATAATAATTTCATTTCTATATGGCCCCATAGCCAAAGCTCTCTGGGCAGTTTACAACAACTCATAAATATAAACAGTCTAAAAAACATCAACACAGAAAAAGTACAACAATGAAAACAGCTAAAAGCAATTTAAGTAAATAGGTGCTGCTCATCCAAATTGTTTGTAAAAACTTCCGAAAGATAAATTCCAGGTGCTCTCTAGGCAGTTTATTCAATGAACTCTAGGCAGCACCTGACAGGCGAGGGCAGTGCAGGTGCTTGACATGCTGAATGCACCTGAGCATCTCTAGTTAAAAACCGGCCTTCTTCAAGTGAAAGGGCATGAATGAGCCGGAGGCCCAGAGCCAAAAGGCGTTTTCAGGATGGTACAAGTCCAGAGGACTCAAACACAAGTGTGACGTCTGAAGATCAAGACCTCAACATTTGGTTCTGCGGTTTTTAAACTGCTGCCATAGCAAATTATTACACTGTGCATTTGCAGTGGCATGCAAAAACAAACACACACACACACCATACACACATACACACAAATTGGGGTAAATCCTACTCAGATTCTCACAACAGTCTTCACACATGGTAGCTTCAATTGGGGGCTGAATTTAAAGGAATATCTAAACTGCAAAACCGTCTACCGCACTTTCCCCCTTTCAGGGGGAGGGGAGAGAAAGGGGAATGAGAGCTGGAAAATGACCCTGGGAGTCAGGATAAGTCCACCCACTTCCCATCATCACTTCTCCAATCAGATTCTAAACAATATTGGAAGATGTGACACTAAATCCGGGCAGGTTATGCGGGGAGGCCAATTTCATTTTGAGAGTTCTGGTCTTCCTTGACCAGCCTTTCCCTGAGTTGACACTTCCAGATGTGTTGGACTACAAACCCTATCACCCCTGGCCAGCATGGCCATACTGGCTCAGGATAATGGGAGTTGTGGTCCAAACACATCTGGAGGGCACCAGGTTGGGGAAAGCTGTCCTAGACCAAGTCGTCGTTTTTGAAACTTGCCTGGGAATGGGTTTGAAAATGGATGAGAGCCTGCCAAGCGGATGTCTTTTGACTGAGACAAAACGATCATTTTGATGGAGTTCTCTTTTTTTAAATATATATATATATATATTTACAGTTGCCAGATGCTAGAGGTACTTGAGGGAGAAGTTGACAAGTGGATAATTGTCGGCAGAACTAAAACAGACACTCTGTTTACAGTGGAGCATGATTAATTGTGAGCAAATAAAAAGGAAAGCCACCTCTGTTGGTAAATTCGTTCAGCATCTCAAGTTCAAGACACGCACACGGATAACAGAGGCAACGCACGCTCCACAAAAGGGCCGAGGGAAGGCATTGTTGTCTCAGAGAGAAAAGACTGTGCGAGAGGATCATCAGGAGGACAGACGCATGGACTTCAGAAGCTCCGTTGGGCCAGCAATGGGCCAGGGGTATCCAAGCATGCAGGGGTGGTGGTGAAGCTGGAGTCCAGACGGGATTGGGGCCTGACAGGGATTGAGAAGTGGCACAAAGGACCACCAGAGAATCAGCTCAGTGGGAAGAGTGTTTAGCACACACATTGCCTTGTGCAATTACAGTTGCTTCTAACAGAACAAACAAAAGACACCCGCATGCTTGACAAAAGGGAGAAAATGTCTGGATCTACAGACTCAGAACTCTGAGTCCAAATACTTCCCACTGGCCCTGCACTTTTCAGAAGGATCTTTTAGCTAATGTTACAGAAGTTGTTCCTTGACTACGTTGCTCCAAGGGACCTGCAGGATCACCTTCCCGAGGCTTCCACACTTCAAAGACGATGCTGTAGGCTTGCGTGAGTTAAAAGGATGAGCATGGGAGAGTAAGAACCTGGCATGTGGCTGCTAGCATAGAGGGGAGAGTTCTTTGCAAGAAGCAGGATCTATCATCCTTTTCCCCCAGTGTGAGCTTTTGGGGGTTGTGGGGTGGTCACTTCACTGATTCTGTGGAGAACAAAACAGTACTCTGTGGGCATGTTCAGATGACACGTTAAGCCATGGCTGCTTACCCTTTTGCAGCAAATGGTTAGTGAGCATGTTTAAACCATGGTTATGCAGCCACCATGGTTAGGAATGATTCACACGACATGATAAGCCATAATGTTTAGCTCAAAATGCTTAACCACCGTGGCTTAACGTGTGGTCTGAACAGTAGGGTGACCATATGAAAAGGAGGACAGGGCTCCTGTATCTTTAACAGTTGCATAGAAAAGGGCATTTCAGCAGGTGTCATTTGTATATATGAACCTGGTGAAATTCCCTCTTCATTGCACCAGTTAAAGCTGCAGGAGCTATTCTAGAGTGACCAGATTTAAAAGAGGCCAGGGCACCTGCAGCTTTAACTGGTGTGATGAAGAGGAAATTCCACCAGGTTCTCCATATATACAAATGACACCTGCTGAAATTCCCTTTTCAATACAACTGTTAAAGATACAGGAGCCCTGTCCTCCTTTTCATATGGTCACCCTACTGAACAGGGTCTGTATATATAATGATTACCATGGAGGTGTTGAGACTGCCATTATTTTGCCACTGGATTAGACATATTCAACAGTTTGTTTTTTAAGAAGGAAGCTTTGGAACACAGAGTTCCTCCAGCACTCCTTGTTATCAATTAAAATATACCACCAGATTGTATGATTCAACATTCCCACTGGGACTGGCATAAAAAGCAACATGGCTTGATGTTTTTTAGCCTTCATCCTAAAAGAAGATGTTATTTATAAGATGAGTGTTTAGATAATTGGAAGAAGGTATGCCAAGGAGAAAGACCTCATTCATTTTGTGCTTTTTTTTAAGGGGTGTGTGAAAGAGGTGAAGAAGAGAAAAAATAGTGTGGGCTGGAGGATGAAGACTGGATCTATTTTATACTGGAAGTCTGTCATACTTGAAGGTGACACAGGCCTTCGCTAGACCTACCTTAAAATCCGCGATGGAGGAGTGGAAAGCCCGCGATGCAGCTATCGCGGGCTGTCGCCCTAGTCTAGATGTCAGAAGCGATGAGCTGAAGGAAAGACCCATTGCATCCGCTATTTTTTTTTTCAATTTTAAAGGGGCGATGTGCACGAACGCTCATGCACTCAGGTAAAGTTTTTTAAAAAATTCATTTGATTTCCCCACTCCCCCCACCCTGCCCCCAATGGGTTCAGCGCTCCTAGGGAGTGCTGCGCCCAGTGCGCGGCTTCTCCTGACTACGCGCGAGTAATTGTGTGGAGCCAGGAAAAGCCACGGAACAGGCTACACACTCACAGTCTCGGGCTCAGCCTGAGACCGTGGGAAAAATCAGGCTTAAAGGGGTAGGCTATATCCCAGGACCAGGGAGGGTTGATCCCTCCCTGAGCTCGGGATCCCCTGTACATCATCTGGACGCATAGGGGCAATCCCGGGTATCAGCCTGGGATATCGCCTGGTCTAGCTAAGGCCCAAGAAGAAACAGCATGGGGTTACTATGCAAACTGAAGAGGGTATGTACTAGGTAAGGTGAGACAGTTCCCATGGAGTCCTTCTAGACACTCGGCACAGGGACCCATTGCACCTCCTTTATGTCTGAAATATGCAGCCCCCACTCAAGTATAATTATACACATATTATAATGATGCGAGCAGCGGCTGTTTAGAAAACCTTCTATGGGCTTCCTTTGAATATTTGGAATTATACTGTATATTTGGGAAGTGACATTTGATTATCTATATTGTTTGGAAGTTTTAAGTCAGTCCCAAGAAAAATTAGCCCACGGTACTAATCAGCTTGTCACACTGGCCATTGAGGAAGACCAAGAGTCGAAACTTTTCTGGCCAAATTGATTAAGTCTACTGAGTATTTTCTGTCTAGCAGTTTGATTCTTTTGTCATATTACTGTACATGTGAAATGCTCTGTGTATGTTACTTTTAACATTATATTTTAGTTTATAAAATTGCTCATGCTATGAGCACAATGCTTTGCCACACTACTTCTGATCATGCTGATATCACCAGGCATATCATCATCATCATCATCATCATCACATGGGCTGACGTGACCAATCAGATCTGGCTACGTGCAGGATATCACTGAGACCAAATGAGGGCAATGGGAAGTGAAAACAAATAAGGGTGATTTAAAATGGAAAAGCAAATATTTTCCCAAAGAGTGTGAAAATGTTATGAGACAAGGTAAGTTTATGCAGGTGGGCAGGGTGGCATTGCTGAACATGTATTTAAACAGGCGAACTGTTCATGCATTTTAAAAATAAATTAGAACATTGGAAGCTGATTTATACTAAGCCAAACCAGCAGTCCATCTAATCCATGATTGCCTTACATGGACTAGGAGCAGGCCAGGGGTGGGATAAAAGTGCTCTAAATAAATAAACCCTCTTGTGGGTCTCTGCTATAGCAAATGGCGCATCGTATTAGGATGCTGTCACCACCCATAAATTGGCATGGGGTGTGTATGCATGTCAGTGATACACAGGACCTCTTTGTGGTGGAAAGTGATAGACAAATCTTATTTTCCAAGATACCCTTCCACTAGTGTGGCTTGATAGGAATCACTGTTTTGGATAGTAACTCCTACACACACACACACACACACACACACACACACATCGTTAGGACTTATTTTCCTTTATATTGCTTTCTCTTAGAGGTGACCTTTACTCTCTTCCTGCCTGTAGGGCCCTGAAGATTTGTTAAGTATTTGTCTGACACCGTGTGATTTTACACTGCTAATTGGATTTTCCCTTTCTTCCCTGCTTTATTTTTACGAGAGCTAACCTATCTTGTCTTCTGTTGCAGAAAGAGGACGAAAAGGATGACTTTTTAATGAATGGCTGCAGAGAATAGTTTAGTAAATTGATGGAAAGGGGACACACTGCTGGTGGCCATACCGGCGACCCAAGGGAAGGAAGGAAGAAGGGAGTTTGCAACACACAGCTGAGGCATCACATTTGCCTTCTCTTAAGTTATCTGGGATACACAACTGATAGAAATGGGTCCAACAATGGCCAAGAATATTGAGCCATCAAAAGCTCAAGCACTCTAAGTGCCGGCCCTGCCATTAGGCAGGGTGACATGGCAGATTTTAGTTTAATATTAGCAGGCAGCAAATTGTCAATTGTTTAGAGCACAGTCCTATACATGAGTTCCACAGATGAAGGGCTATAGGATTTGGAGGACTGTGGGTGGAGTGAGTACCAGAGCTTAGTGTCCAAGAGGCCTACATCTTTACCTTGATCATTGTCATATACAATTGTGTGCTTGGCTGATCACTTATCTTTATCAGCTTATGCTCCATTAACCCAAGACATCTTTCCATAAAAGACCGTTTGAATGTGGTGGCTGATTTACCTCTTTGTGCTGTATCATAAAGTTTATAAAATCCCACCGAGACATGTTGAAGTTATTCCCTTCGTGCACATTTCTGCATACCCTTCGTGTCTTGGTGAGCCTTTCCATTAGAGCCAACGAACCTCATCTCAGTTGTTGAATAGTTGGACTATGGGGGAGGCAATGCAAGCCATTTATTGCAGGATTGTGTCGCAGTCATCACTAACGGGGCACATGATGTTCACCTGCTCCCATGGTGATTTTGGTTCCGCCTCTCAGTTTTCCAGGAATATCCCTGACTGCTTTTGTCACAGTTTCCCCAGCTCTCTCACTTCCATTCCGAAGAACGTTTGCGGTGTGCGAGATTGTTGCTGTTCACTATGAGTTCCAGGCTCAGAGAACTGCCAATCAGCTGTGATGGGTGTGGATGGGTATCGGAGTTATGCGGGAGTGGACCTGTCCGCCATTACCACATGTTTTGGATGGGTATCAGCATGTTTTACTGCTGAGTCTGTGTGGTTTCTTTTTTAATACAAACATATCTCTGTCCAGGAGTGCATATTCGATGGAGTTTCTATCCCCCTCCACGTCTTGCTGCGCATCTGTGCTCATGCGCATGCCTCATGAGTCAGTAAAAATAAATAAATCTCTGCCCTGTAGCTGCGTCATGTGACCCGCACCACCCATTTCTGCCAATCGACATGTGCAAGCGGCATAACGGGGCATACGTGCTCCCGCAACGGCACTCCTGAGATTGCGGTAAACATCAGTGCCTTGCACCCCGTGAGTGCCGATCGCAGAAGCAGGGAATATTCGGAAGCATCCTTCTTCCGTGCCAAAATCCCTACAGGTGTAGATTATGTGTGTGTTTCCAACTCCTCACAATTTCCATCCTTGCTGCTACCCAAAAGAATGTCAGACACGCCTAGTTTCCTAAAGCAATCCTGCCATAATGCCCGAGTCACCTTTGTACAAAGCCTATCATTACACTTGGTAGGAATTCAGTCAATGTTTACTAGAAACACATTGAAGGAAAATATACATCGAAAGTGTAACTTTAGCTAAAGGATTCACTCGACTCTCAAGCAGGGCAATGAAGCCAACATTTTGACAACAACACAGCCCATTTTACATTATTATTTTTATCGCTAGCACTTAAAAATAACATAAGATAAAATATTGTTCCCTAGAAGAGCCACTTAGTAGAGAAAATCCAAGACACATGCCTCTTCTTCATGAAACAGAATGCCTTTGTTGATACATAGTGCTCCCAGCAAAAAAAACCCACTGAAAATGTTATCCTACAAAGGACTCTTGACATCATTAGTGACTTAAAATATCAATAGTGTTGCATTATTTTTAATCTAGAGGATAACCTTGTGTGTCCTTAAACAGTAAAAGAAAAATCTTTAAACCCTGAGGATGAGAGACAGGTATGAAAAGATGTGAAAGCCTTTTATTACAATATTTTGAATGACTGTTAATATATTTACATAATTTAACGGGTGGTATAGAATGTAGTAGACGGCCTAAGACTACAGGACTCCTGCTCTAGCAATGTCCCAGATGCCTCCTTAGTGTGTCTGCCCTGTTTATCCTATATACTAGAAGTATGTTAGTATAAATAGCAATATCAACCTCATTCTCAACGTGTAGAAATGTGTAGAAGCTTCCTGACAATGGAACCCAAACGCCATCATCAATGCACAAGAGGGAAGTATCAGAAGGTTTGGAGAAACCCCAAGTTGTAGAAGTAAAAAAACACTCCTTTGAGGGGAAAAAAACCTCTAAGAATGGGGTAACCCCAGAACAGTCCAATGCATGCTCTGTGCAAGTAACTTGCATTATCAAGCTGCCTCCCAACATTTTTGAACTTTGGGGTTTCCCTCAGGGAAAACAACTCAACATCTAAATTAAGAAAATTCTGATTGAATTTAATGTCTTCCAACTGACTCTAGAATACAACCCCCAATGAAATAAAGAGATGAAGACTTCAGGGTGTTGAAAAAAATATGTTGTTTTATTATAAGGAGTAGCCCTATGTCTTTTCATCCTGCAGGACAGGGAATAATGGGCTCAACTTACAGGAAGCCAGATTCCGTCTGGACATCAGAAAAAACTTCCTGACTGTTTGAGCAGTACAACAATGGAACCAATGACCTAGGGAGGTTGTGGGCTCTCCACAGCTGGACAGCCATCTGTCAGGGATGCTTTAAGGTGGATTCCTGCATTGAGCAGAGGGTTGGACTCGATGGCCTTGTAGGCCCCTTCCAACTCTATTGTTCTCTGATTTTCTGAATATATATGGGCTAGCCTCTGGGGTCTGTATTTCTAAAAGTGCCTGCAGAGAATCCAGTCACAGGATTTTTCAGAGATTTCACTTTTTGAAAAACAGATCCCCTGAAGAAGGCCCATATGTATGTATGTATGTATGTATGTATGTATGTATGTATGTCAGGGCCGAAATACATAGGTCTTCTCCTTGGGGGAGTAAAATGGCATTTTTTTCCAACATCCTGAGACTTAGGCCTTTGCTAGACCTACCTTAAAAAGCATGACGGAGGAGGGGAGAGCCCGCAATGCAACTAAAGTTTGTTGTTGTTTTTTTAAAAAATTGTTTTCCCCGCTCCCCCCATCCTGCCCCCGATGGGCGCAGCGCTCCTGGGGAGCGCTGCACCTTGTGCACAGTTCCCGACTATGCACGAGTAATCGTGCATAGCTAGGTTCAAGTCGCGAAAAAGGGGCCACATACTCCGCGGTCTCGGGTTCACCCTGAAACCGCAGAAAATACAGTGCCCAAAGGAGTAGGCTATATCCCGGGGCCAGGGAGGGTTGATCCCTTCCTGAGCCCGGGATCCCCTGTGCATCATCTGGACACACAAGGGCGATCCCAGGTATCAGACCGGGATATAGCCTGGTCTAGCAAAGGCCAAAGTCTCTTTATTCCATTGGGCATTTTGGATGTTCTCCAATTTTCTTTGGTCCCATCCTCTCCAGAGTAACACAAACAGTTATTCTAGTTGCACCTGTATTTTTTCCCCTGCTGTTGCTTTTGTTTCATTTTTGTAAAATCCCTACAAGGTTTTCTGGCCATTAAAACAACAACAACAACACAGCTCTCTCCAAGCTTGGCTGAAGTACATGTGAAGGAATCCGTGGCTACATGTTCCCCTCTCTCAACAACCACTTCTTTTGTTGACACTGACCTCCCTTGCCCTCATTCTGTCTTCATTTGCCTTCAGTAATATCATTTGCAGGCTACACCACCAGACCTTAAATGTCTATGTAGCTTAAACAAAACAATACTGTTTTGTGTGTGTTTGGGGTGTTTTGTGTGTGTGTGCGTATGTGTGTTTACACAGAACGTCAATGACCTTAATGTTTTCCAAGCACAAGGTACTAGACCAGTGTGAGTTTCCATATGCTTACAAATTGCAGGTGATGCATTTAAAAGCTTTGCTTGTTCCTAAATACAGGAACACCTGCATTTCCTGAATCACATCTGTCGACTTCTCTTACATCTCCATTTTCCTCCACTGTCAGCAGTTGGCAACCAGATGAGTGTGAGATGAATTGCATTCACCTTCCTCCCCAGTTGTTTTACGATGCCAGTTAGATGGAATAGCTCCAGCAGCTACACTCAATAAGCTAAAGGCCTCTGCTGTCTGCAGTTCATTGAACCCATATGGATAAGAACAGCTGGAAAAATAGGTTTCCTACCTGAGGCCAATGTTTGTGTCGCCAACCGCAACTCCAGTGAGCTGACCCTTATATAATTCATTGTAGTAGAGGAGACGGTGCTCACTCCATTCTGTTTTGTGATGGATGGTGTTACTTAAAACTGATTGTCTTGTAAAGCAGGAGTGACTTTTCACGGTTGACGGATGTGAACAGGCAAGATAGACAATAAATATGGCCACGTTCCGAAAGCAGAATTGCCATTTTCAACTGAATTGGTGAGTTGTTAGCAAACAGAACTGGAGCAGGGATGGAGTGAGAATTTTGATCTGTCCGTCTTTTTGATAAGAACTTTCCCAAATTGGCAAGTTTCTTCATGAACGGGGCAGAAAGAACGTGAGATTTTTTAAAAAAATTATAATTGGGAGGGAGTAAAATTCATTCATCCCTGAGGCAAAGAAGGCTTTGGTTTCAAAATTAGGCCCAAGAATACATGAGGTTTGATTTGCCACATCACGGTCTTCTTCATTCCTTATCATTTATTTATTCATTATATCCTACCTTTCTTCCAAGATGGAACTCAACTCAAGGTGGCAAACGTGAAGGGTTCCCAGAGGGTGTCACATTAAGCAATAACCAGGCTCGGATCAACTTAAACTCCACCAGCCTTGCTGCATTAGATTATTGTAATGCACTCTATGTGGGGCTACCCTTGGAAGCTGCAGCTAGTGCAGAATGCAACAACTAGGGTACTCAGTGGGGTGATAGCTGAACTTCACTGGCCATCCATTGGCTAACTCAAGCCCAGGATACCCAGCAGACCACTTCCCCCTACATAGACCCATTCAACCTCTGAGATCTACTGAGGAGGCCTTGTTGACCATTCCACGACCAACAGAATGGTGCCATGTAACACCCCAGACATGGGGCCATCTCAGCAGTGACACCGCCCTTTGGAACACCCTCCCACATGCTCTGGGGAACATGGAGGGAGGGTGCTGTTGCAGTTATGTTGTGCTTGTGGGTTTCTCCATGGCAACTGTTTGGCCATTGTGTGAACAGAATGCTGAGCTAGATGGACCCTTGGTCTGACCCAGCATGGTTCCTTTTGGAAGTTAGTTGCCACCATTTGAGCAAATTCCAGAGCCTTTAATGATCATTCTCTAGGTGGGAGGGCTGATATTTTCCCAGTATCTAGCCAATACAGTTCTAGTAGCTATTAATTACTTTAAATTAATTTAAATTTAAAACATTTCCGTAATTTCTAGCAAAACGTTTAGTAATATAGACAATACATCAAATCCTATATTATTCCCCATTATTACACACACACACACAGAGAGAGAGAGACAGAGACACAGAGAGAGAGAGAGAGAGAGAGAGAGAGAGAGAGAGCGCTCTAAATTGATCTGAGCATAATCTGGCCATTTTCCAAAACATCAATTCAGGGTCTGAGTCTGATTTTGTTGTCGATGCACACCTCTAATCTAAATCCCCACCCTTCTGTGCATTCATGGTAGACATTAAGATACTATATTCTAGAAGAGCAAATAAACATGCAATAGAAACCAAGGCCAGATCATAGTAGAGTTGGAAGTGTCCTATAAGGCCATCGAGTCCAACCCCCTGCTCAGTGCAGGAATCCACCCTAAAGCATCCCTGACAGATGCTTGTCCAGCTGCCTCTTGAAGGCCTCTAGTGTGGGAGAGCCCACAACCTCCCTAGGTCATTGCTTCCACTGTCGCACTGCTCTAACTATCAGGAAGTTTTTCCTGATGTTCAGCCGGAATTTGGCTTCCTGTAACTTGAGCCCATTATTCCGTGTCCTGCACTCTGGGAGGAGCGAGAAGAGATCCTGGCCCTCCTCTGTGTGACAACCTTTTAGGTATTTGAAGAGTGCTACCATGTCTCCCCTCAGTCTTCTCTTCTCAAGGCTAAACATGCCCAGTTCTTTCAGTCTCTCCTCACAGGGCTTTGCTTCCAGTTCTACACCAAGCAGGATGCAACACTTTGAAAACAGTTTCAAAACTGTAAATGGAGTGTGTCCTGAGCCCCAGCAGTTGTCAATACTGTTGCAAACCATTATAAGGCAGTAGCGTAGCTCCTACCAAATAATGTCTAGAAGGCTGTTTAAATCAAGTCCTCCCTTTGCTCAGCCAGTACCAGGAAATGACTATCTGCCAATTTGCCCAATCCGACTGTAGAATTTGAGATCTCTTGGGTGCATAATTATAACTTTTGCATGGACAGAATACACACAGCACCAGTTAAGCTCTATAAGGCAGTGAAAAGCTGAGAATAATCCAAGCAAGCGAGAGACATGGGGAAAGGGTATTGATTTTGTGTCACACCAAGGTAGGTAGAAAGATCAAAGCATTAAATAATGTTCCCAGGGCACTTTCCCACCGCGACCAGCTGAAGCGGAAGAGCACGATATATTTAATGATCTGTAGAACACAACGTCTTCAAGGTCAATCATGTGTACTTAACCTTTAGGCTTTCCATGTTGTCTGCTTGTCCAGCTGGTTTATAGAGTGTATGTTAACATGATTGGGGATTTAAGGCAGTGATAACTTGATCTCGGAGACATTTGCCACTGCTGTTCAGTAGAAATTTGGGGCAAATCCAAGATGGGGGCTTGCTTAGGTTTATCTAATACTGCTTGCAGTTATATTTATTAGAACTGAATTGATTCTACTCATAGTGAGGCCAGGGAGGGTTACCAAATATGTTTGACAATGATGAAATCTATCTCACTTGAGCTTTGTTTTTCTTTCTTTTTAGCATTCTGTGTTAAATGTCCACTTGTTCACCTACTCTGCCCTCACTCCCAGGTGCCCTTATTTGCCCCCAGTGATTCCCTCTTCTAGCTAAATCTAATCTTCTGTCCAGCATTGTGACAGAATTCTAGTCATAGTACGGTCTCTGATTCGATGGGATTGCCTCTGTGAACAGTCCAGGAAGAAGGAGGCGGCAGCAGCAGCAAGTGAACAGGAGAACTGAAGAGCCAGCAGCCAGGAGAGAGAATAACTTCCATTATCAACATTTAAAAAGTGGACATTCACTCAACTGCGCCAAAGTGTTGATTTGGGATGTATCAGGATTCCACTTGAGGGGTGAAAACTGGTTTGGCCCTGCAGGCGTTTCTGGTTTGCCCCTGCAGATTTCGTTCCATTTCCCCTTGCTGATGTCGACGTGATATGTAGGAAATCAAGACAACACACAGATTCTGGCTGTGTGTTTTTAAATGGCAGCAATTTGTGCAGTTCTTGAAATCTGCACAAATGGTGTCATAATTTTAAAAATATTTTTTAGTTAGTGATCTGGCTCAAATGCACACAATCGCAAATCCGCCTGTCCACTATGCGAGCCCCGCAGAGGCGTAATTCCCTTCTTGTAAATATCCCCTGTCCGTTTCACCCCCTAACTTCTTCTTGCCTTGTTCTGATTTCCATCGGATGCTGCCAGCTTCCCCTGTGAGCCTCAAGGGATGACAGAGCGGGACAATATCTAGCCAAGAATTTGCAGAGGAGCTGAGCCAGGGGGTGCAGAGTTTATAAGATGCATCCTTTGTATGACTCTTCCTTAGCGAATAGCTGCAATGTCACTCTCTGGCCACCCAGCTATGGTGGTGATGCATTGCTGCAGACAAAACGTGAGCATTTCTCTGGTATATATACTGTATTTCTTCGATTCTAAGATGCACTTTTTTCCCCATATAAACATCTCTAGAAACAGGGTGCGTCTTTGAATCGCGGGTGCATTTATTATTTCTTCGAATTAAAGCTTTTTTTAGGTTGGTGGTACTGAAATTAGTGTGCGTCTTACAATCGATGGTGTCTTAGAATTGAAGAAATATGGTACTATCATGGTGGCAGAGTCAATGATGAGTTTGGATCTGGCATTTAGAACCCATGTCCGCTGGCCCCTTTCAGAGAATAATGGAATAACTGGCTCAAGTTACAGGAAGTCAGATTCTGGCTGGACATCAGGAAAAACTTCCTGACTGTTAGAGCAGTATGACAATGGAACCAGATACCTAGGGAGGAGGTGGGCTCTCCTACACTAGAGGCCTTCAAGAGGCCGCTGGACAACCATCTGACAGGGATGCTTTAAGGTGGATTCCTGCATTGAGCAGGCGGTTGGACTTGATGGCCTTTTAGGCCCCTTCCAACTGTACTATTCTATGATTCTATGATTTGGTGGCTGGCCCTCTCCTCTACCCCCAGCCCCCAGGTCTCCTGGTCCAAGCTTTGCAATGGCTGACAGATATAGTAACAGAGAAGGTTTTTAACAAAAATTGTTTGCTCCTCCTTTGCTTGGGATCGCACTGTTTTAAAGTCTATCTCAGTCAGTTACCTCCAGTAAATTGGCTGCCTCTGTAATTAAAAGTATAAATGTTCTGAATGGAATACATCCTATTAGTAAGATTCCCACCCACCCCCTTTCATTTTAGGAAACAAAAAAATAATAATTTATTCGCATTCGATATGGTCTGTAAATGCCACCATTAGGCGCTTTCTGGCAACCTTTGATTAGCTATGGATTAATTAAACTTTTATACCTTCTTCGTCAGCCTCATTTTGGACTTCTGTGTTTCTTTTTGTGTTTTTTGCATATGGCTTCTATTAAATAAATGAATTAGTGTCTAGAAATGTGTCATGCATATTACCTAGCCGCAGGAAGCGTAATACACTGGTCAGCTCCCTGGGAGTACGATAAATCTGAGCAGGCTGGCTAACCTCAACACGCCGACCCATTAAGACTGTGATGATTTAGTGAAGCAGTATTTGTGCTTAACAATGGAATTTTAGTTAATTCAAAACAATGTAAATCATCTCCAATTACAGTGTTTGAATATTCGCGGAGCAGGGAAAGGAGATGGGGGAAATAGCACAAAGGTTGTCTGGAGTTTAGTGTTCAGAGAGGGGGTGGTCGCCCTGGCTGTAGAAGTTAGGCCGGCGGCGTTCAAATGCTCTGCCTTCAAGGGACACTTTCCATGTGGTGCAGAGCAGTAAAGCAGCAGTTTCTGCAGCCGAAACTCTCCCCATGGCCTGAGTTCGATCCCAGCGGAAGCTGGTTTCAGGCAGCCGGCTTGGGTTGACTCAGCCTTCCATCCTCCTGAGGTCGGTAAAATGAGTACCCAGTTAGCTGGGGGAAAGGTAATAACGGCCAGGGAAGGCAACGGCAAACCACCCCGCTATAAAGCTTGCCAAGAAAATGTCAGCGAAAGCTGGCGTCCCTCCAAGAATCAGTAATGATTCAGTGCTTGCACAAGAGGTTCCTTTCCTTTCCTTGTCTGCCATGGGGCCCTGTTGCATTGCAAGGGATTCTGGAGCATCTCCTACCCCAAGGCACCCTGAAACTAAGGACATCGGAGATTAAGATGAGACTGGATTTCTATGAATCCAACATGCATATTCTGCTTTTTCTGAGTCATGCGGACTTGCTGGTTGGTATTTATTTATTTATTTATTGCATTTCTATACTGCCCAATAGCTGAAGCTCTCTGGGTGGCTCACAAAAATTAAGACCATTCAAAGTATAAAACAGCAGTATAAAACTATAACATAAACTACAGTATAAAACCACAACCAGGATAAAATCAGCAGCAGTGCAGAAATACAAATTTAAAATACAAATTTAAAACAGCAAAGTTAAAATTAATTTATAGACTGTTGAAATGCTGGGAGAATAAAAAGGTCTTCACCTGGCATCTAAAGAATATAGTGTAGGTGCCAGGCGAACCTCCTTAGGGAGCTCATTCCATAGCTGGGGTGCCACAGCAGAAAAGACCCTGCTCCTCCTGGTAGCCACCTGCCTTGATTCCTTTGTCACTTTATCACTTTCTGGAGGGGGATTAGGAATGTAGAAAGCTGCCTTATACTGAGTCAGACCAGTGGTCCATCTAGCCCTGCATTGTGGACTGACAATGGCTTGGTGGGGTTCCAGTCAGAAGTTTTTCCTGCCCTACCTGGAGATGCCAGGGATTGAACTTGGGACCTTCTGCAAGCAAAGCAGGAGATCTACCCCTGAGCCACGGCTCAAGGATTTGTGCTAATTCAAACAGCGACAGAATGGATGTAACAAATCTGCACAACCCTCCTCTCTGGCATCGTGAGAGAAAAGCGGTAGAGGTTGGCAAAATGTCTTTCAAAAAGACTTTGTCTTTCAAAATGTCTTTCAAAAAGACTTTGTCTTTCAAAATGTCTTTCAAAAAGACTTTGTCTTTCAAAATGTCTTTCAAAAAGACTGCTACTCATCTCATGCATGTATGTACTTATAGTTTCATATCCATCTACAGTCTTTTCCTTGATGCATTCAAGGTGGTTTCGGCCCAAGCTTCTCCCAAACCAGCTTGCCCACACTCTGAGGTCATCAGCAGAGGCCATTCTCATATGCCCTAAGAAAGAGTAGTTAGGCCAGTGAGTACAAGGTACAGGGTCTTTTCAGTGGTGGCCCCGAACCAATAGAATCAGCTTCCATTAAGGATTCATCGGACCCCTTCTTTGCAGGTCTTCAAGAGAGCTCTGAAGACCCATCTGGTTCCATTGGCCCTTCCTTAGCTCCGGGTCATTGTTTTGGAATGGTAAGTTTTATTGTTATTGATTTTAATTGCTGGGAAGACACCTGTTCAGAAGACAGCTTAAACCATGGCTTTAACCACAGTGAATAAGGCAAAAGGCCTTATTCACTGTGGCAAAAGCCATGGTTTAAGTTGTCTTCTGAATCGGGTCTAAGTGACATAACGTGTGTGTGTGAGAGAGAGACAGACAGACAGACAGACAGACAGAGACAGAGACAGAGACGGGTGGGGTGGGGTGGGGAATATATATATATATATATATATATATATATATATATATATATATATATATATATATATATTCTAGGCAATGGCTGCACACCAGTATAATATCTGTATGACAGCTTCCAAACATGCATATTTTTGCCTCTGTTCGGTCACAGCATAAAGTGGAAGCAAACACCACCACAGTTTAATGCATATTGACAAGACAGCCCATTCTCCTGTGCTGTGTAATGAGCGCCCGATGGGTAGTTTGCAACCCTGTTAAGAGTACCAGTGGTGAAAGGGGAGGGCGGAATCAAATGAATCCAATACGATAAAAAATATTGTAATCTATTCTACTGGGTCCTGTTTTTCTAGGGCTCGTTGCTTAGATCACTTTCCTCTCAAGAAAATGATATCTGTGCAATAGCCCTCGAAGGGGCGGAGGAGGAAAGTGAATTCTTGAGGAGGTGGGGTTGCTTCCGTCGTGCGATCTGGACTGAGATGCAATATTGGAGAAACTGTTTGGATCATCTTGGGCCTTAGCTAGACCTACTTTTTGTTCCAGGGGAGAGGAGGGGAGACTTCACGTTGGGGTTAACGTGAGATCTCGGCTCCGGTGCGACAACCTCAAAAAGAGAGGTGTTGCGCCTGCTATTTTTAAAGGGAGAGGAGTGCATGAACGCTTGTGTGCTGAAGGTACGGGCTTTTTAAAATTTCATTTCATTTCCCCACTTCCCCCACCCTAACCCCAATGGGTGCAGCTCCCGGCTCCCCGCAAGTAATTGCTTGGAGCCGGGCCAGACATTCCGCAGTCTCAGGCTCAGCCGGAGGCCGCAGGAAAACTGGGCACAAAGGAGAGGGCTGTATCCCAGGGCAAGGGAGGGATGATCCCTTCCTGATCCTGGGATCCCCTGTGCATCATGTGGATGCACAGGGACGATCCCAGGGTTCGCGCCGGGATATAGCCTGGTCTAGCTAAGGCCTTGGTCTCTAATCTTATGACCAAAGGTATGTGTGTGTATGTGTGTGTGTCTCCTTTCAAAGTGGTTAACTTAATTCTCCCATCTTGGTTTGGTCGTTAGAGTAGTCACAAAACAGAAGAACCCAAATTATCTCAACGCTATTGATTGACAACCCCATAATTCCTTTCTGTCATGGTTTATGCCTACTATCTTGTGCCCTGCAGACGTTTTGGACTTCAAATCTTATCTGCCCCAGCCAACATGGCCATTGTTCAGGAATGCTGGGAGTTGTAGTCCAAAACTTCTGGAGGGCGCCAGGTTTGGAAAGATTGGTTTATGTGAAAGTGAGTCAATAATATGCCAGGGTGGGGGGATTATGGGCATGATCCAGCTAGGTTTAGATGCATTTATGTCCACTTAAATGCCAACAGGAGCGTGAACATGTGATTCTCAATGGGGCTTATTCCCTTGTAAGTGTGTTTTAAGATTGCAACAGTAAGCATGCATTTCAGTCTTTCTCATGGGCTTAGTAAAGGACTTAGCCTTTACCTTTGAAAATATTGCTCCCATTTCCTTCTATTTGTGGCATTAGCAATGCTATTGCAGGCACACGTCCATGGACCCTTTTCTAAGGGCAGAGTTACAGGGCAGACTTAGGCTGCTTCTACCGCTGCCCATGAGAAGGCATTGTGCAGCTATTCTGACATCTTCTTTTTTCCATTAAAGGGTTCACAGGGGTAAGAAAAAAAGTGAGAAAATGTGGGAGGGTTACAAGTAGATAACAACATGATCTGGGTCCCCTATAAAATCCTGTGAAGGAGGCAGGGTGATTGCACATTTAAAAACCTAGTCTAGAAGCAACCTAAAACTGGTTAAACACCTGTCTCCCCAAGGACTTTTAGAATTGTACTTCTTTGATGGGGGCTAGGAATCTCTAAAACAGAAGATAACTATGATGCTGACGACGACGATGATGTTTTATTTATATCCTACCCTTCTTCAAAAGGATGCCAGGACAGTTCTACATTTCATAATCCATATTCCAATTCAAGAATCTACAACGGGCTCACAGTAGTATTAAAATCTATCTATCTAGGTTTAAGGTTTTGCTACTGGTGCATAAAGCCCTAAACAACTTGGAACCAGGATATTTGAGATCGCATCTTCTCCCTTTCCAGCCTGCCCAGTCACTGAGGTCATCAGAGAAGGTGTTCCTGGTCATTCCACACCTGGCTGCGGTCCACTTTGAGTACAGTCTTCAGTGTATTGGCTCCCTCTCTGTGGAACTCCTTGCCTGTTGATGTCAAGCAAGCATCAATGTTGTTTTTTTCAGCACCTGCTGAAGACATTTTTATTTAAACAAGCCTTCCCTAACTGACCAACTACACTTTTATTGGCACAAACTGATTGCAAATGTTTTAATTCTGTATTTTGATCCTTTTTTCCTTTTCTTTTGCCAATTCACAAAAGCATCTCTTTTGTTGATCTCAACATTAAATAATCAATGTGTGATTAAATCTTTACTCAAAGTTTCACCCCCAAAAGAAAAGACCAAGTTGTTAGGAACCTAGAGATTTTGCACCCACGCTTTAAGAATACATCTTTTTTTTTTAGTTTTTGTATGTAACTTGCCTGTCACATGTAAATATATGTGTTTGTATGTGATGTTGCTCCCAAGAGAATGTAATTTCATAATTTTGAAGCCCTTGTTGTTGCATGGTGTCTGCTTTATTTATTATGGAGTCTGGACATCCATGAAGGAATCCATTTGTCTGGGATCGTACACATCTAGAACAGAGGGATGCACACAAATATAAAAGTTACTCATCCCCAAGCTAGAGAACATATTTACCAGCTTTGTCAAATAGAAGCAACTGTGTGGCTTAAATGAAGTATACTTCAATTTCATGCTGCTCTTAATTAAGTCTCATTTAAACAATTTTAAGTATTTCTTTTTAATGGTTTTACACAGCAAAAGCAAAAACTGTGCCTGTATTCCTTGTGTTTGCATGGGGAATTGTTTTACTGAGCCTAGAGAAAGATCCAACAGGGATCCAGGCTCTTTTTCCAGTGTCATCACAGAATATTCAGCAACAGCCAACAAAGCATATATCTGTGTCTTGAAGACTTAAAACTGCTGGATACCACAACAAAATCTTGTATGTGTTGGTTTTATTATTAACTCTAGCTTTGAATTAGAATTCCCTGTATTACAGCTTGAAGCTAAAGTCTGTTTACAAAACAGTATTTACACTTGACTAATTTTGCAGATCAAACTAATTAAATCAATTAAACTGGTGATTAACCAAATGAAGGCTGATTGCAAAAATTAGTGGGTTTATTTTGGAGGACTGGAAGTAAGCTAATTACTGCAGTGATTACTTGAACCTGGAGTACTCTAAATGTGGTATAAATTGAAACCTCATCGCGAATTAGACTGGGAATTCATTACAGTTTAAAGCATGGTTAATACTATTCAGGCTGCAGCTCCTATGGGACATTTTCGCTCGGTGTTTTGTACACTGATAAACAATCACTTGGGCTGTGTCCTTTTGAACAGCACTCCGCAGTTCCATGCATTTCACAAGGAATGCTTCTGAATCTCAGCCAGTGACTCTTGCCAGCTGTCAACTGCTAATTAAAAAGAAAACACCACACCACTCAACAACATTGCACCATGGGAAACGTAGTCCAGTTGACCTGTCAATCATGATTAAGCTGTCATATTTTCTTTTGCAAGGAATTAACTTCCTTTATTGATTCCCCCCTCCCCCAATATTAACCACCCCTAATCTTACCTCCAAATGTCTTAGAAATGTAAGGTCATTTAATATAGTCAACTATGCATTACCAAAATAAACACCTTCATACTTTATAACATTATTATTATTATTATTATTATTATTATTATTATTAATAATATTTATATAGCACCATCAATGTACATATAAATATAACATATAAATGTGTTTGCATTTCTCAGATTTTCATCATCTTTTTTAATCAACATATGTATAATTAAGAAAGGCAGCCCTTTTAAAAAAAGTCCTTGTTTTCTAAAGAACTTTGAACATCACTCTTCCACCCTTTGTTTGTTTGTTTGTTTTGATAACTGTCATAGAAACCTGCCTTGGGCTGTGTCAGACCCCTGGTCCATTTAGCCCAACACTGACTGGCAGCAATGGCACGCCAGAATTTCAGGCAGAGAAATTCTGCACCTCCTGCACGAGCCTGCTGCCACCCTCTGGTACGATAGAGGGAGCTGTCCCACCACCAGTGCTGAAATAGGGTTCAACTGCCAGTCTGGCCAGCCAACTTTGTGATCACCGTTGTTATTTTTTTTAAGTCCCACCTCAACACTCACCTTTCCCAGGAAGGTATAGCTTGATTTAAATAAACTTAGCCCCAATGAAATCCATAGGAGTAAATCAGCTTAATATGAATTCATTTCTTAGGTTATAGATTGAACATCATCATCATCATCATCATCATCATCATCATCATCATCATAATTTATTACCTTCCTCTCCCTCTGGATCGAGGCAGGGAACAACACTAAATAAAATATAATACATAAAATTAGTTAAAAGAGTATATAAAACCACTAAAATATTAAAATAACAATCACAGCATCTTAAAATTCTTAAGTTTAAAATTAATCTGGGTAGGCCTGCCAGAAGAGACTAGCTTTTACAGCTGTCTTAACTTAGATTTTTATTTTTTCATGGTACCAGCTCTACTTGATCTGGGGCCATTTCTTAGATATTTCATTAAAATGTTTTCTTTGACAAAAATGGACATCCTTTTAGATTGTAATCTCCTTGGGGACAAGTTCTGTCATTTCTTTTTCTAAAGTGTCGTGTACATAGATGGTACTATATAAATCAGCAGCAGCAGATCAAATATTAGTATATTGGTTTTGAGCATTCTTTCTGATGAAAAATGATTTCTTTGACAAGGGGCATTTTCAGTGTTTTATAAATTGATTCCCTAATTGTTGTTATATCAGGAAACTAAAAAGTGGATGCCCACTTCATCAAAGAAAATATTTGAGTGCTATATCTAAGGAATGATGACAGACCAAGTAGTGCTGGTACAATTTTAAACAAATGTTTCAGATTCAATCTACCACCCAAGAAATGAATTTGTATTAAGCTGATTTACTCCTATGGACTTCAATGGGGCTAAGTTTATTTAAATCAAGCTGTTCCTACTTTGCTGGGTTGTAACTTGGATTGAAAATTAGTGAAAGGCAAGGTATGCACAAACAATAAATCCATTAAAGTTAAATTGCATTCTTTCTTTCTTTTTTCTTCTAGGGGGGAAATTGCAATATTATTCAAAAAGTGCTAATTTGGGCAGGTTGTCCCAGGAGAAATGGTAAATTATGAGGTCATAGGGACCTCATTGCAAAGTGTTTGCCAAACTTAATTGGTGCAATAAATAAAATATGCATGCAAATTAGACTGGTTTCTGAATTAGACGAATCCATTATCTCATGTAGCTAAGTTGATTTGATAGCAGCTTCACTGTAATTTAAGATATGCACACAGTTTGGGTCATATATGCTTTCAAATAAAACCATGAAAATAAACTTCAAGGCTTCTACTAAAGCCTTGATTCCTGGTAGTATGAAGGTTACACCAAGAAATGGATGGCTCAATACATATATACAGTAGAGACAGATATTAATATTATATTTTGTATTTGTGTTTTTAGAATGTTGGTTGTTTTTATGCTCTTCATGATTTTAATTATTGTGAACCACCCAGAGAGCTTCGGCTATTGGGTGGTATAAAAATGTAATAAATAAAGAAAGAAATAAATCTGTCAGTTGTGGTTTCTCTCCATTTCTCATTTTCCCAATCTTAAATTCCGTTCATTATTATTATTATTATTATTATTATTATTATTATTATTATTATTATTTATTTATATAGCACCATCAATGTACATGGTGCTGTACAGAGTAAAACAGTAAATAGCAAGACCCTGCCGCATAGGCTTACAATCTAATAAAATCATAGTAAAACAATAAGGAGGGGAAGAGAATGCAAACAGGTACAGGGTAGGGTAAGCAGGCACAGGGTAGGGTAAAACTAACAGTAGAAAGTAACAGTAGAAGTCTGCACAACATCAAGTGTTAAAAGCTTTAGGAAAAAGAAAAGTTTTTAGTTGAGCTTTAAAAGCTGCGGTTGAACTTGTAGTTCTCAAATGTTCTGGAAGAGCGTTCCAGGCGTAAGGGGCAGCAGACAAAAATGGACGAATCTTTCATCCCAATCTTTGAAAATTGTTTTAAAATTACATGAAAAAATGTATGCATTTGCATGTGTATTTCTACTAATGCTTGCATCTTCACAAAAAATCATATTTTAGGCAAAATTGCATGCAAATAGATTTCCTAATATAATGCATTTTAATGTTATTTTAACTAATATACACAATTTTGTGTGTGCTTTTATCCAATATATACACTTTGGTGCCCTTTTAAAAAAAACCTGGAGAACTCTATTTCAAAATTCAGAAAAGAACAAAGTTAGAAGGATAACTAAGTTTTGGTATGTGTATTGGTTCAAAAGTGTGAAATTAGGTAAATTTGCATTAAAATGTGAACCAAAGTAATTTCTCCTGCATCCCTGCTAGTGTTTAGAAGTACACATTGTCTTTCTTCGCCCCACTCTCCAGACAGCAAACCCTCACTTGATTGAAATAACTCATATTCCTCCCATTGACTCCTGCTTTATTCTCCCTCTCCCTCTTCTGTGATTTCTCCTATGTCAAATTTTAGATTGTAAGCTCTTCAGGGCAGGTATCTTCCCTCTTGTATATAGGAACATCAGAAGCTGCCTTTTACTGAATCACACACCATTGATCCATCTAGCCCAGTATTGCCAACACTAAACTGGAATTTTTCCAGCCAAACCTGGAGATGCCAGGGATTGAACTAGAGACCTTCTGCACACCTCTGAGCTAAATGGGAGTAGAGAAACAGAAACCTATTTCATACCATTCCCATCTAATTGGAAGAAAAGGTGTTAATGGAAAAAGAAGTTGGAAGGCTAAGGGCCCCTTGACAAGTCATGGAGAAATTTATCCTGGGGGCACATTGGTGATACTTTGCCTACCTCCTTTGCCTACCCCTGGTAAATGTACATACACTCAAAATACAAAATAACAGTTCCACATTTTGATATTTTTTGAGCCAAGAATTGCAGAAGCCAATGGTGAAGTGGAACCAGGCTGGTGCAGTGGTTAGAGTGTTGGACTGGGACTCAGGAGATCTGGGTTCTAGTCCCCACTCAGCCATCAAGCTCACTGGGTGACTTGGGGCCAGTTGCCAGCTCTCAGCCTAACCTACCTCACAGGGCTGTTGTTAGGAGGATAAAAATGGAGGGGAGGAAGACAATGCAAGCTGCCTTGGGCTCCTAGCAAGAGGGGGGAAGGTGGGATATAAGTGCAATAAAAATAGTTCATTAAGTTCTGATCTGCGCATTCGCTCAGGAGGTGTAGAACCAGTCAGAATTCACAAAGAGCAAATTCCTCAAGCATCTCTAGTTGGGTATCACAGAAATGCCGTATGTGTCCAGCATGCCTCCATCACATAATAATTAAAATAATAATAATAATAATAATAATAATAATAATAATAATAATATATTTATTACCCGCCTCTCCCCCTGGATCGAGGCAGGGAACAACATAGAATACAAAATATTATAAAATACATAAAACTGATTAAAATTAGGCATGTGCTCCGCTCCTATTAGAAGCGCAGAAGCAGGAGCGAATTGGCCTGCTCCACCTTGCCCAGAGGTGGAGTAGAAGCGGACCGCGGACCCCTAGAAGCAAGGCAAAGAGAAGCGACCATTTTCGGAGCACTTCTCTTTCCGCGGAGCGCTCCGATCGCCATCTTGAAACATTTTGCCCATAGATAACTGGGTTGTTTTTGAAGCTATCGTTCTGAAAATTCTTGTGCTTAGACAGTCGTGGATGGGGGTAATTTTGAGACTACTCTCACCTCTCTGCATCGTGCGGGTCGCGTGCTATATTTTTTTAAAAATCGGGTCAACAAACAGGGACAGCGCGGGTCAAACGGCGGTTTTCGTCCATAGGATTGCATTGCGGAAAAGAATCGGGGATAACTGCATTGTTTTTGAAGCTATCTTTCTGAAAATTCTTGTGCTTAGAGAGTCGTGGATGGGGGTCATTTTGAGCCTACTCTCACCTCTCTGCGTGGTGCGGGTCGCGCGCTAGAATTTTTTAAAAAGTAGGGTAAAGGCAGGAAAAAGATTATCTTTTCGATTGCTGAGGGGCAGAGTCAACTCCCGGTCATGATCACATGATCCCAAAGTTGGAGGAGGGGATAGGCAAAACGGGTAACTTGGGATTCTGGGGAACTTCTCTTTCTTAGTCTGAACGGACTTTTCCCAGTGTTTTTAAAACAGTAGCCCCACCAAATGCACAAACACAACCTGTGAAATCATATACTAAGCCAATAATAAGAGATAGAAACACAGCACTGCTACCCACCCTAACTTTGGGGAACAACTGAAAAGATGTGGTGCAAGGGGATGAGCTCCCCTAGGGCATCTCATTGTGGACATGCCCCCACTCTTTCCTGTACTTGGAAGGCCATCAGAGCCTTCCAAAGAGAGTAACCCGGTGGAGCAATGCCTATCATGAGTTGAAGTGAGCGGTCTACTTCTCTTAGTGGTGGAGCGATGCCTATCATGAGTTGAAGTGACAGTTCCACTTCTTAGCGGTGGAGCAATGGCTTTCATGAGTTGAACTGACAGCCTTGCTTCTTAAAAGACTGGTTGACCACCAGTCAAATTGGCAGCTGCTGCTTCCCCCTCCCCTGGGCACGTCCCCCTATTGCTGGTAAAAGACAGATATAGCCTTTTTAAAAAAGTTCTTCTTGTTGTTTATTCAGCAACACTGCTGCTTTTAATTCCACCCCTCCTTCGTTTATTTATTTATTTATTCCATTTTATATGCATTACTGGCTTATCCTTGGCTCACTTCCTTATGCCCCCAGAAATGTCTGCTGCCTGCCTGCCTGCCTTCCCTCTCTCCTCCCCTGCCCGCCTTGCAGGGATGTTGTGTGTGTCTGGCTTTGACTCAGGGGAGAAGTCCTTCCTGCGCTCACTTGGAGTTTTGGAAGTTCCAAATCCATTTTTCAAGTGTGGAAGAAGATTCATATAGGTTGATCTCTACTCCCCAATTCATGGCATGTTGGGATTTCCTTTGAAATGGCCCCATTGAAAGGTCTGCAGGTTTAAGCCCCGCCAAAAATCAGGGGATGATGGGACTGCCTTGAGTCTCGGCGTGCGGCGTATGTATCCCTGGATAAGCTGTCATGGTGGTGAGTTTGAGGGGTTTTTTTAATGTGCAAATTGATGGAGCTATTGGAAAGGGGTGTGAATGGGTGTTGGATTTTCCTAAATTCCCCAAAAATCAGGGGATGATGGGACTGCCTTGAGTCTTGGTGTGCGTATGTATCCCTGGATAAGCTTTCATGGTGGCGAGTTTGAGGTTTCTAACGTGCAAATTGACGAAGCTATGGAAAGGGGTGTGAATGGGATGCCCGATTTTCAAAAATTCCCCAAAAATCAGGGGATGATGGGATTGCCTTGAAACTTGGCGTCCATGTGGACACATGGATAAGCTATCATGGTGCTGAGTTTGAGGTTTCTAACATGCAAATTGACGGAGCTATTAAAAGGGGTGTGACTTAGTGTTATGGGTGGTGCGTTAGAGGTTAGAGCCCCGCCAAAAATCAGGGAATGATGGGACTGCCTTGAGTCTGGGCGTCCATGTGGACACATGGATAAGCTGTCCTGGTGCCAAGTTTGAGGTTTCTAACGTGCAAATTGACGGAGCTATCCCAAGGGGTCTGAATGGGGTGCCTGATTTTCATAAATTCCCCAAAAATCAGGGGATGATGGGATTGCCTTGAAACTTGGTGTGCGTGTGTATACGTCCATGAGGTGTCATGGTGCCAAATGTGAGGTTTCTAACTTGAACCAAAAAAAAGTTGTTTAATTTTTTAGCTTTCAATGCAACCCTATAGGGGGGGGAAATGGAGCTCCGATCCGGATCCGGAGCTCCGAGCGGAGCGGAGCGGAAATGGGCGGAGCAGGGGCGGGGTGAAGCGGCCCGATCCAAAAATCATGGATCTGGAAGTGAAGCGGAGCGGGGGGTCCATGCACACCCCTAATTAAAATGTATAAAAACTAATACATTATTAAAATAACAGCATTGTAAAATGCTTTCCCTTTGAAACTGCTTTCCTGGAAAGTGGGGAACATTCATTAATATAACTGAAGACTACCATCATGAGTACAGATGCATTAACCATTCATCTCAGAACTCCAGCAAAGAGAGAGAGAAAGAGAGTGAGTGAGAGTGCGTGTGTGTGCGTGTGTGTGTGCGCGTGTGTGTGCGTGTGTGTGTGTGTGTGTGAGAGAGAGAGAGGCTTAGCTAGACCTAAGGATTATCCCAGGCAAATGGAGGGGTCGTCCCTGCCTGCTCCTGGGATCCCTTGTGTGTCATTTGGATGCACAGGGATGATCCTGGGACAATCCCGAGATACAGGCCTGGTCTAGCTATGGAGAGAGAGAGAGAGAGAGAGAGAGAGAGAGAGAGAGAGAGAACAAACAAACAAACAAACAAACAAACTCCATCAAGTTAAATTGCCTTCATTACTTGGAAAGAAAACCAAGAATGTCTCATCAAAATAACTGTGCGTCTTTAGTAAAGTATGAAACTATCTGGGCAAGGAAACATCTTTTGGAATTAGTATCAATAAAGAGTCAGGGAGAGAGATGTAGTTAATGTTCATTGGGGTTTAAGGCGAATAGAAACATTGCCGGGTCACCAAGCCCAAATCAAGTCTTACACCTGCTCCTTACACACACACACACACACATACACACACACACACACACCCTTTTTATTACGAGCTCCTCCCCTGTTTTTAAAGCAGTTGATTGAACGAATACAAACGCTGCGCCATTGTCACTTGGGATAACACTTGATGTATCCCATTTTCGAGCCTCTAATTATTCCATTTGTAGACATGAATGCCATTTAGATGTCAGTTAATTCAGCATGGTAACTCAATTAGATTTGTACTGACTCGGATTTATGAAACATCAACGGATTCTTGGGGAGACCAATGGGACCACCAGTTATTTATCCCTCGCCTTCCTGACGCGGCCTCTCAGGAGCTCAATTAAACACACTGGCAATGAGAATGTTTTCTAACAGTATGGTAGCCTTTGCAATTAGAGAAAAGACTGTTGAAAAGCAGATCATACATGCAGCCAAGACACATGTCATATACAATATCGTCTCTCAATAAAATCACGGTCGGTGGGATTTAAAAGTCTGGATGGATTACAAGAGCAGGTTACAGTGTACAGTGTAAATAATGCCTTTTTAAAAATACCAAAAAATCTCTCTCTCTTCTCATTTATGAGCAAAGCTACCTATTGAACAGAAACAAGAAATAAAAAGAATAGCCTGGATGGATCTTTTTTCTGTGTTTGAGGCCAGTTGACACTACAGCAACAGGAAAATTAGGAGGCTTTCCCCCCCCTCTCTCAGAAGGTTATGGGGTTTTCTTTGGGTAGTATCCAATGTTAATCCTGCTTAGAGGAGACGTGTTGAAATGAATGGGACTTGACTGTGGAACTGGCTGCCACAAGAGGTAGTGAAGGCCACCAATTTGGATGGCTTTAAAGGGGGGTTAGTGAAATTTATGGAGGAGAAGAAGGCAGTGTGGGGCAGTAATTAGATCTGGGTTCTGCTCCCTCACACAGCCATGAAGCTCGGTGAGAGACTTTGGGCCAGTCACTGACTCTCAGCCTAACCTCCTTCACAGGGCTGTTGTGAGGATAAGAGAGCCAGTGTGATGTAGTGGCTAAAGTGTTGGACTGGGAGTCAGGAGATATGGATTCTAGTCCTCACTCAGCCATGGGAGCTCACTGGGTGACTTTGGGCCACTCACAGCCTCTCAGCCCAACCTACCTCACAGGGTTGTTGTTGTGAGGATAACATGGAGAGGAGGAGGATTATTTATGCCGCCTTGGGTTCTTTGGAGGAAAAAAAGATGGGATATATAAATTAGGGGTGTGCACGGATCCCCCGCTCCGCCCCGCGGGCCGATCCAAAAATTTTGGATCGGCCCGCTCTGCTCCGCGCCACTCCGCCCATACTCCGCTCCTCTTTGCCGCGGAGCTCCAGCTCCAAATCGGAGCTCCGCAGTGGAGGGGAGTGGTGCCAGGTAAGGCTGGGAGAGGAGGGTGGGGGGGTTACGGGGCCCTGTCGTCATCACCGCCCGTGCAGCGACGGCGGCAGAGCCCGGTAAGGGACCAAGGGGGAGGGGGGCCTTACCTGCCTCCGTCCGCGGTCCGTCGGCTTCTTCAATTGAGCCCGCGGTTCAAGCCGGCAAGTGCGGCCCAGACTTCCTGGTTGAACCGCAGGCTCAATTGAAGAAGCCGATGGACTGCGGACGGAGGCAGGTAAGGGAGAGGAGGGCAGAGGGGGTTACCGGGCCCTGCCGCTGTCGCCGCATGGGCGACAGCGACAGCAGCAGGGCCCGGTAAACCCCACTTACCTTTCCGGCGGAGCTCCGGATCGAGGCGAAGGATCCGCCTTCACCTCGATCCTCTTTGCCACGCTCCGCCGGCCCCCCAATCCTCTTCGGCTCCGCCTTAAGGGGAGGCGAAGCACCCCGCTCCGCTTCTAATTCGCCGGTCCGATTAGAAGCGGAGCACATCCCTAATATAAATGCATAAATAAATAAATAAATAAATAAATAAATAAATAAATAAGAGAGGAGGCAGACCATATAAGCTGCCTTGGGTTCCTTGCAAGAGGGGAAAAGTTAGGAAGTCCTTTGGGCTCCATCTTGAAATGTGCCTCACACAGATGATTTGTCTAACTAGCCCAGGACTTCTTCTGAATGGCAGTGGGCCTCCAGAGAGGGGCCTTTTCCAGTTCATCACCTGTTACCTGTTCTTTCTTCCTGGAGATGCCAGGGATTGTACCAGGAGCCTTCTGCTTTCAAAGCAGGTGCACTGAGCTACCACTGAGCTATGCTCCATCCCCAAAGTAAGTGATCATTCTTCAAATGAACATAACTTAAATGCTTTATACTGAGTCAGACTATTTGTCCACCAAGCTCAGGACTGTCTGTGTTTAATAGCAGAAGCTCCTGGATCTCAAGCTAAGGTCTCTCCCCCACCCCACCCCCCCACCCCCCAACCTTGTACTACCTGAGATTCTTTTAAATGGAGTTGACACGGAACTCAGAATTTCTGCCTGGTCTGCCCCTGAGACAAGGAGCCCTTTTCTTAGAGATCCCTTTCAGAAGAATGAGGAGCAGGTGGCAGGTTCCCTAAGTACACCTTGAGGTCAGGCTTGTGCCATCTGGCCCACCTGAGATAAGTCCATGCGGGAGAAGGTGAGCGCGGCTGTGTTGATGGAGCCTGGCCAATCAGGAACCTCCACTATGGAGAGGTTCTTACACCATGGAGAGCAGCAGGCAATTTGAAAGACAGCCTCTTTGGAGGAAGCTACATGCTGCCGCAGAAGTATGTGAAAGGTTGCTGATATCACCCAGCTATATTTACATTTTGCAGTTAAAAGTCCATGAAGAGAAAAGGGCTGCTTAGCAATGATCCAGCACATTCAGGTATGATTAGATTCAGAAATGTCTGAATTTTATTTTATTTTTTTATGCTATCACTGGCACCTCTTTGGTGGTAACTCACCCGATGCAATGACCCAGTGTGAGTATTGTTCTTCCCGGCACACGTGGATACATGGGTACATCCTTCACATGGGTCTGGGCTGCAGTGTGGTGGTGGGGCATCTATTTCTCCAGATTCAATCCTCAGCATCTCTTGGTAGGGCTGGGAAGAGCCTGCCTGCTGCCAGCCCCTGTTGACAGATCCCCCCAACTGGATCCCTCAGCTCCCTCCAGAAATTGTGGACTGCAAAACCTCCATCGGCCCCATCCACCTTGGTCAATGGCAGGGCCGGCCCATGTCCCTTTGTTGCCTGAAGTGAAAGACAGAAGCTGACTGGATTGCCAATTGTAGCTTACTTCAGTTGTATCTTGCTTCAGAACATGGGCTACCATCTTCCACCATACATGAGGGCAACCAGCTAATTTCTGGGGAATGGGACAAGCAACATGGCACAGGCAGTCCTGTCCTCCAACAGAGGAGAATGGCCACACCAGGAGGAAGAGCTGTGGGCTGCTGCTGGTGCTGCTGTCCCTCAGCACCTGCAGCCTGAAGCCATCACTTCACTCTGCCTAACGGTAGGGCCGGCTCTTGTCAATGGTCAGGAATGGTGGATGCTTTGATGCAAAATACCTGCATGGATCCAAGTTTGGAAAGGCTGATCTAGCGAATGCTGAGCTAGATAGACAAATGGTCTGACGCAGCATAAGTCAGCCTTTTCTGTTCTACAGAGGAAGAGCATCAATGGATGTTTCTCCCACAGCCTTAGTCTGCCCACGTTCCATTCTCTCTTTCAACTTGCCTTATAGGAAAACTCATTTGCCTGAAATAGGTCTTCCCTGGGCTAACAGTGGATTTGCTTGGAAGTCAGTTGAATTCAAATCATTAGGAGCTGAGTTCACTGCACACTGTGGCTGTTTCTACACCTGCCTTTTTTCCAGGGATTGTCCTGGGATTATCCCTGCACATGGAAATGACACACAAAGGATCCCAGGAGCAGGCAGGGACGATCCCTCCATTTTCCTGGGATGATCCTTAGGTGTAGAAAGGGCCTTTGTGCATCAGATTCCTTTTACCTCATATATCGATGGGCTGCACCTGCCCAGCATGCATACCAGAGTCATAGGTCGTCTCTAAGTGGAACTTTCCAAGTGGGTTGATCCTCCTCCTGCATGGCCATATTCTCACAGTCTCAGGTGACTGTTGCTCCAATGAGCTGTTTCATGCCTGGAATGATTTCCCTGTGGAAGAAACCAAGAGCAGAAGTAGAAACAGATGGCTCATAATGACATCTTAATGCTGAGGAGAACCAAAGTAGTATTTCATTACGGAGTAGCCACGTACCACCTCTTTCCAAAAGGCCTCCAGGTGTTAGTTTAAGAGAGTAAAGAAAAAAGCAAAAGTTAAAAAGATTTTTAAGATTTAGTAAAAGGGATAAGAGTTGTGCAAATCAGATGCAGTAATAATGCCCTACAAACCTGTCAGTTCATAGTACGCTGACAAGCGTTAGCTAACGGGATAGCTGCCCCATGGATGGGAATGGGCTCTTGTTTCACTTTGATGAATCAACTAGTTTGAATTATTAGAAAAATGAAATGAAGTGTTTGCCCTAGTTGAGAATTTCCAAATGCCCCTGCAGGAAGGAAAGTCCATGCATATGTCTTTTTAATAATCTGACAATCAGTTTGAAGTCATGCACAAGATTATCTCTTATTTTATCTCTGATTTGATAGATCATACATTTCAACAAATTTGTTACAACCAGTTTCACCTTGTTTGAGCTTTATTTGTTTTCTTTTGCTGAACTTTTCCACACATGTGATCTTAATTAGCCCACATCCAGTGAACATTACTTTGGATGCAATTTTTCAGATGGAGACATTTTATTGCGTTGTTATGAGTATCGACATATAAAACCTAGATTTGGAGCACTGAGGAAAATGAATGGTGTTCAATCCTCCTCCTTAAATGAACAGGACTGCTGCACGCTGTGTTTTATAAGGAAAGGCCTCTGCGGATACCAAAAGCTGTCATTAAAAGATTGCCTCTTTTTAACAATGTTGTCTACAACCCATTAAAGACAAATATGGAACCATATGCAAACATTTTAAATCCACCTTGTACACATTGCAAGAAAAGCTCTTATACGTTGCTTTAAAAACACACAAATTAATATTGCTTACTTTACAGCGGGAAGATATCAGCATCTCAGAGCCCTCCTTGGAATTGTATGGAGTTAAATAATAGTGCGTGTTTTTCCTTGTACTATGATAAATGCAAAGCTATTACATAACCTTTTAAAGAGTTGATGTAATTATCTGTAAATAGTAATGGTACCCCCAAAAGGTCAACTTTTGCTGCCATTAGAGGTTTATGGATATAAAGTGAATTTATGTTTCCATAAAACAAGGGCTCCAGCTAACTAGATTCATTCTACACCAACTAAACCAACTGTAGTAATATTTAGACACAATAAAATGAGACCAATTAAAACAATTTTATTTTTTTCCTCATGTGTCATATTGATTAATGGCGCACTAAAATTAACCAAAGACCTTAAAACCCAGCATGGTTGTTGGGAAGACGTCCAGAGCTTGGCATTATTACCAACAAGACGAGCAGTTAAGGAAGACAGGCCTGCACTGGTATGAATATTTAATTAATAATTAGTCATGTAATTTCTCCTCAGGAATTATTATCCCTCAAACTGGTTTGTGAATTTAATTATTAGGAGCCTTTTTGTTTCCATGTCGCCCTCATTACTGTCAGGATTGATGTAACATAAACTTCATTAAAAATTAAAGCAAGAGTCTTAATTACAAGGCTACCCTGACTGAAGTCAGAATTAGCCAAGTCAGTGATGTGCAAATGAGTGCATTATTTAAGAAACATGCTGGAAGAGCTTATGCTAATGTACAGGGTTCACAGTAGCAGACCTTTCTGCTTGCTGTTGCATATTCATTAAATGCACTATGCAAATTTAATGTAGCAGCCTTAGTAATGCGTTGTTAATTTATTCAGATTTATTGAGTACGTCGTATATTTTTTTAAAAAGTGCAAATTTAATTACTCTATCTGCTAGGAAGATATTAGGCGTGCTAGCAGAGGTTTCAAATGTGTTGATCTGGATTACCGCACTTTGATGGAAGATACGGTCGCAAAAGGATACCATTTTGATAAGTCGGCTTGAAAGAATATTTGATTTACTTGCAGGATGAAGGAAGAAATCACTGGAATTGGACATGTGACTTCCCCACAGGAAGTGTGTGTGTGTATGTGTGTGTGTGTGTGTGTTGTGTTAACTTAAGAGCTCAAGTGGTGCTGAGTCCACATTCTAATGGATGTAATGACTCTACTGAGACTAGTAAAAGTTATAGATAGAGATCTATTGGAACCAAACCATGTGGGTACAAAACTTCCTTGGTTGCCGTCATTTAACATAAGACAAGCCATGCTGAAAAAGACCAAGGGTCCATCTAGTCCAGCACTCTGTTCACACAGAGGCCAACCAGCTGTCAACTAGGAACCCACCAGCAGGACATGGGTGCAACAGCACTCTCCCGCCCATGTTCCCCAGTATAGAGGGTTACTGCCCGATACTGGAGGTAGCATGTAGCCATCAGGAGTAGTAGCCATTGACAGCCCCCAAGGTATATAAATAATAATAATAATAATAATAATAATAATAATAATAGCAGCAACCTTCTCCTCCAGGAATTTATCCACCCCTCTTTTAAAACTATCCAAATTGGTGGCCATCACTACATCTTGTGGTAGTACATCACTCCATAGAATCATAGAATAGTAGAGTTGGAAGGGTCCTAAAAGGCCATCGAGTCCAACCCCCTTCTCAATGCAGGAATCCACCCTACAGCATACTTGACAGATGGTTGTCCAGCTGCCTCTTGAATGCCTCTAGTATGGGAGAGCCCACAACCTCCCTAGGTAACTGGTTCTATTGGCGTACTGCTCTAACAGTCAGGAAGTTTTTCCTGATGTCCAGCCGGAATCTGACTTCCTTTAACTTGAGCCCGTTATTCCGTGTCCTGCACTCTGGGATGATCGAGAAGAGATCCTGGCCCTCCTCTGTGTGATAACCTTTTAAGTATTTGAAGAGTGCTTCCTTGGTGATGTTCCCATATAACACCAGGAGATGTTCTAACTAGATGTTCTATAGTGGCATCAAACAGCTTGTTAGCCTTGAATTGATGGAATGTTTAGGAAGTTCTCTATCTCCACACATCCTCCATCAAGGCTGGTGTACACAGACTGATTCTCACCGGTTAAAATTAATTTGACCCAACTGTTGATGCATCATGTGACACTTCACATCACCTGGTTCAAGGAATACTGATGGCTGAGGAGAAACAGTGGAAATAGGGGGGGGGCTAAAATAATTTTAAATAAAATAAAAGATGCTTCCTGGAGACTTCTGGTTGGACATGGTGGGAAGCAGAATGCTCAAGTAGATGGCGGGGCTGACTGTTTTTTAAGCTGTAGGCTTTTTTATGCTACAGTTGAGGCTTGACTGAAACGGAAACATTTCACTTGTGTACACTACTGATTCTATTTCGGAATGATACAAAAAAACCCAGTCAGCCCCACTTGATAAATGGTTTTTTTTTTTTTTTTTTTGCACATACAAGCCTAGATTTAGGACCACTGAAGTGGACCTTCTGGACAAAACGTGTCTGGCCGTTAGAAAAAAGCACTCTTCATCAAATTATGGGATGTTCCGTTTAGAAATACAAGTGCTCTTATGTGAAAACATTGTCAATTTTAATTCATTTGCTTTGTGTTACGTTTTGTACTTTCTATGGTCCTTAACTTTGCTGCTACCATCTTCCACATCTCTCGTAACTCTGCCTCTTGCTCCTACTCAGTGCTGTCACCTCCCTCTGCTTCTTGCCTCCCTTTTGTCCCACGCAGGCCCTATCGGCTACACAGCCTTTCCCCGCCTCCCAGCCAGGGCCAGTGCTACCATTCAGGCCAACTAGGCAGCTGCCTAGGGCGCAGACATCAGAGGGGCGCAGACTGCCCCCTCTCCCCACTCCTGGGGTCGGAGGTTTTGGAGGGTGGGGGCTCGGCCTGCATGTGCCCCCGCATGGCCGGCCTTTTCCTGTAGCTGCAATCAGAGGCCCCGGAGAGACGCTGCCCGTTTCCACTGTCTGTCTCTGTGTGTGTGTGTGTTGCTTGTTGCAAAATCCTCGGAGATGACGTGGAGGAGATGGAAGAGGAGCAGGCCGGAGGACAGCCGAAGGCTCTGGACAGTGCAAGTGACCCCCCCCTCACACACACCACCATGAGGTAGCCCCCCTCCCTGCCTGCGCCCAGAGCTCGCCTTGCCTAGAGCGCAAAATAGTCTGGCACCGGCCTTGCCCCCAGCCTGCCCCCTCCTGGGCTCCTTATTATTATTATTATTATTATTATTATTATTATTATTATTATTATTATTATTATTATAGCACCATCAATGTACATGGTGCTGTACAGAGTAAAACAGTAAATAGCAAGACTCTGTTACCCAACCCCTGCTGTTGCCATCACAGGTAGGCACCAGAACATCAGTATTGCAGTGGCCAGGAGGAGGTGATTTCAGTGGGCCACCAGCCTGGCCTGCTGGCTTTCAACAGACCACTCAAGAGCCCTTTCCCCATTACAAGTGTGACTACGTGGGCCTTCTCACAAGGTGGCCAGTTTTAAATGCCGCCGGTTGAAACAACAGCTGCAATGACAACAACTGGACAAAATCTCCAACTCTTCCTTTATTTCGAGAGTGTCACCATTAAGTGATGTACAGAGCATGCTGGGAAGGGTTGAATGATTGGACATTTACATCTGTTTAATTAAAGAATGAGCTTGAAGCTCTGTTTAATTAAGGACTAACTCATTTTGGAGGAGATCTCATGCTGGGAATTACGATGCCTTTGTGATTCAGACCCGAGTTACAATATAAGAGGAATGATGCCATGTCCTCTCAATCTTTAATGGGCAGTGATGCACATCGCAGAGCTAACAAATGATGGCCAAATCTGCAAACGAAGGAATTTTGGCATTGTCTCGGAATGAAGTCTCCAAGGTAGCACTTGAAGGGGCAGGGAGAAGGGACCGAGGCCAAAGTGGGGTTGGCATTTGCAGAATTAATATGCGACGGGTGGCCAAGTGTCCCACCAGCAACCTCCAAGCGGTTTGTATCATGTGCTGCCAGGGGTTCTCACACTGGTGCCTCAGGGACAACTCATGGATTGAGGTCAACTTCAGAAGCCTTCCTTTGGTTGCCCCCCACCCCCGTCACAGATATGGCCAGGAAAAGGGCAACGCCTTCCCAGAGCAGCTCACCACTGAGCGTCTGTTTTTACGTCTTTTGATTTTCTCAGGTGTGTTCAGGATTAAAGTTTAATTGTTGTTCTGTGTTGCTTTCATCTGCTGATGGTCTTGTTGTGTCTGCTTTTATTACATGTACTGATTCCCCCCCTTTTTTTCTTTCTCTTTTTTGTATTTAACGTTTTATGCTAAGCCACCTTAGGAAAACTTTTTGCAATCCTATGGACGTTTAGATAGAAAAAAGCCCTACAACTCCCAGCGTTCCCCTGCCAAGCAAGGGCCCACTGACAAAAGCCCCCTGAACTTGCTGGTCCTCTTCACCACAGCAACCTTCTTGTTCCTTTGCCCCCTTCTCTGGCTCAGACAGCAGTGGTGGTGAGTCGGTGGTGTAGCTGCTCCTGCCTTCCTGCTCACTGCCTGCCTCTGCCTTTTAAGCAAGCCACTGGTAGCCATGATGAGAAAGAGGAGGAGGAGGAGGAGGAGGAGGTGGTGACAATGGTGGTGCTTTGTCCAAGGGCCCCTCAAAAACCTGGAGCTGGCACTGGGTGTATTAGTCACATGACCCAATCAGCCAATAGGGAGCAGGGGTGGACAAGTGATAGAAAAGGGGCAGATCCCTCTATGAAAGGAGGTCTGAGGAGGAGATCCAAATAAGACATTGGGCTTAGCCCTCCAGTCAAGCTGGGTGGGACAGGGCATTGGTGGAACTGGGCCCTTTGCTTCAAAGCAGACTCTGCAAAAATTGAGGCACAAAAGCCAGGAAATTGTGGAGGCTTCATAAGTGTATTACCCCTGGCAGTAGAGGTGCAGATGGCTCCAGTGGCAGTAGGGTAGTGAATCTGCTCTTAGTTTCAGTCCAAACCAGCCAGAACTCTAAAGCAGCTATGAGAAGCTCCTTTAGAGTTCTGACTGGCTCAGAACGAAACCCAGATTGGATTCACCACCCCACTGACATCAGAGCCACCAGCCTCCACCGAGACCTGGGGAGGGCAGGAGGTAGATCTGGATCTGTTGTTAGATTTCTGGGTAGCTCTGCAGTAGATCGGCAAGGGTTTCTCACTCCCAGTTGTCTAGTAACAGCAACAAAATGTCTCCCTTTGCCCCTAAATTATACCACTGTGGGGGGTTTTAAAGCTTGAGGTAGCCAGGAGTGGGGGCTTTTGGGTAGAAGAACTGTGAGCTCTCTTTCATTCTGGTGCTTAAAACAAATTCCTGGTTGCTGAATTTGTTAATTCCATGCCTTTTCCATCAGGCTCTCATTGGAAGAATAAAAAGGAGGAGGAGGAGGAGGAGGAGGAGGAGGAGTCCCTGAAAGTTCACCCACTCCTATATCAGACAGTTTGAATTAAATTGTCATTGTTTGGTTTTGCCATTTTGCCTTGACCAACAATGGCTCCTCCCTGTGCTGTTCCTTAGGCCGCATCAACGCACCAACTTTCTGGCTGCTGCCCAGTGCATTGGAATGATGGGAGGCGGCTTTCGGCGCACTGTTGGTGACCTTCTGGCAGCTACTAAGCTCCCTGGTCATGGGGCTTGGTCCAGCAGAGTCAAGTGCTTTTGGGCACGTGGGGTTAATAATACGGGAAAGAGGGGAAAGAAGCAGGTTGGAATCACTGGAGAATTTCTCCTGCCGGGTTTCTTGGTGGCGAGGCATTAAAAACAATCGAATGCAGCTCCATACCCCATCCTTCTCCAAGTCTTAAATGGCTGTCTGTTGGGCATGATTTCTAATCGACTAGGGCTTTAGGACCAGTTTCGCTGAGAAGCCGGCACTGTTCAAGGAGGGCCCTTGACACCGTGCCGACTTAATGCTAGACACATCTGCAGCTACTTGGGACAAAATTGACATTGTCTAGAGAGCAAAGCAATCACCTCGCGGAGCATTACAGAGCATTTACACTTGAGCCGTGCTACCAGACAGCAAATCTTGACCTTTAGAAGTTCAGAGATTAGATGCCTTTGCGGCAAGCCTTCGAGGCATTGTTGGGAATTGGTTGCTATTCAAAGCGGCTTTCTGGGGTTGCCTTTGGGTTTAATTCCATGCATCAATCATTTTTTGGAAGGTTCTTTTAAAGCTGAGGAGTTTGAAAGAAAAATCGAGGATTACTTTTACATTTTATCGTTAGCTGCCAGCAAGGGATGGAGGACCAGGGGGTATGGTCAGGAAAGGCTTTAAATACAGTGGCATACTCTGAGTGGCTAGACTGAGGCTAGTAGGTGTTGTTTTGCAGAGGTTTGGGTGGAAAATGGAAGGAAGGAAGGAAGGAAGGAAGGAAGGAAGGAAGGAGGGAGGGAGGGAGGGAGGGAGGGAGGGAGGGAAGGAAGGAAGGAAGGAAGGAGAGAAGGAGGGAAGGAAGGAAGGAGAGAAGGAAGGAGAGAAGGAGGGAGGGAAGGAAGGAAGGAAAATGTAAAGTATTGCTAGAACTGACATTCTTAAATGGAGAATGTGAGAGCTTGGCCTTAGCTAGACCCAAGGGTTATCCCAGGCAAATGGAGGGGTCGTCCCTGCCTGCTCCCGGGATCCCCTGTGTGTCATTTGGATACACAGGGATGATCCCAGGACGATCCCGGGATATAGGCCTGGTCTAGCCATGGCCCATGTCAGATGTAGCTTAACCCAACCTGAAGGTCTTCAGTGGATTCACTGATGGAGCCATATTGTAGCTACAAGAAGGCATGTCCCAATTTCTCTTGCCTCCTTTCAGTGGTGTAGAGCATTCTCTTCCTTCGAACTTTTTACAGAAATCGAGTTTTGTTTCCAGTCCCCAGTCCCAGTTTTTCTTTATATTCATTCATTCATTCATTCATTCATTCATTCATTATATTTCTATATCGCCCAATAGCCAGAGCTATCCTCCTGGCTTTGAAGGCTTTGAAGGTTGCGGAGGTGGGGTGGGGTGGGGTGGGAGAGGTGAGTGTCAATCATTATTCGCCCTGCAGGAGGACCAAAGGGGCAAGTTATCTCTTTCCGCCCCTACTGTGGTCCTCGGGAAAATCCCTCTTTTGAAGCTGGTACCTTGACGTCAATAAGGAACTTTGGCCCAGTGCAAATACTAGCTTGGAAGGAGGGAATTTCCCCGGGGCCGCAGTAGGGGCAGAAATGGTTACACTCACCCCGACCGCACCCGTGATGCAACCCCAGTCATACTCAGCTCTTCAGCTGCGGTTAGAAAAACCTGTGTATGAAATGCAAAGGCCCATTTAACGCCGTGTCTTGTTTGGCCCAAAGCTCCTGGTTTTGTGTATCACTGTTCTTGGATATGATTTTTGTTGATGGCATTTCATGGCTGGCGTGCTTGTTTGTTGGTTTTCTTGTGTTTTGCATTTTAATGCTTTGGGCTCCATTTGCCCCTCCCAATTTTTATTTCATACAGATAAACCTTAACCTCACACAACACAGCACCTTGAGGTGTAGACCAGTGGAGGCTGGTGGCTCTGGTGTCAGCGGGGCAGTGAACCCGCTCTGAATTTCAGTCCGGACCAGTCAGAACTCTGAAGGATCTCTCCAAGGTGCTTTGCAACATGATAATGAAACCTAGTATAAAATTTCAACATACCAAATTTAAAGCAACTTAAACAGCTGAAAACAATTGCAATAAAATACTAGATCTGTGAAAGACAAGTGACATAAATGCCCCCATCATATGCCATGAAATGCCTGGAAGCGGAGGGCAGTTTTAACCTAGCTCTGAGAAGATGATAGTATTAGGGCCAAGTGGGCCTCAGTGGGGAGCTTGTTCCATAGTTGGGGGCCACCACTGAGAAGGCCTTGTTCCTACCTTCCAAGGAGACACTCAGAGGGAGGCTCCAGATGTTGATCATAATAGTTCATATTGGGGCAGGTGTTCCATCAGCTATCTGAGCAGCTATTTCATTCAATTTGGGAAGTGCTTTTCTTTCCCTTGAGATACTGAGTGGCAATGCTATCTTCACCTGGGAGTAAGTCAACAGGGCATACTTTTGAGTAGACACCTTTAGGATTGCACTGCACATACCACAACTTTCTGTCATAAAGGCAGCTTAAGAATCAACGCTGGTTTGATAAGATTTGGAAACTAGCTTTAAATGATAAGTTGACACAACATAGCAGGTTAGCAAGAGGAGAAATAACATCAGACACATTTGTGGAAAACTGGTTGGACTTTTTCACATTTATTAATATGAATCCTGGTGAATCTAGACCCCCAATGACTCAGGAAACCTTTTGGTTAGAGGTTCTAACTTAACCTGCATCTTTTTCTGTACCAAGTGCTTATTGAAGGAATGAACACCCATGCTTTTTTATAGTGGTGCTGTGGGAATATTTATATTGTTGTTGAGTGTTTTCTTTTACTCTGTATGTTTATTGTATTTGTCCTTACTTGAAAATCAATAAAAATAGTATTAAAAAAAGAATCAGTTCAAACAGATTGCATTGTTTTGAATTCCAAGAAACTTGATAAGACAACGACTAAAACAGAAGCAATGATAGATACAGTCATCTAAGCCATTGAAGGCATGGGAGAATAAGACTTTCTGTACTTGGTACATCCAAGTCAGCACATACAGAGTATTCTATGAATAGGAGACATCAGTGAAAATGCCCTATCTGAGATCACTGCCTGCTTAACCTTAGAAGGTGAGGGTGGTCAGAGAAAGGCCTCTGAGGGTCACCTTAACATTCACTTCAATGGGACGTTTTTAACCTCCTTGTCTGCTTACACCACTGAAGTTTGGCATGGTGACGGGAGACCTTGAATCTGAGAGCAAATTGAGCCTCCAGCTTAAATCTGAGCATTGTAAAGAATTTAAGGAAAGAACAGCATATGGGGCTGTTTGATGTGTCGCACATTAATTTACATAGTATTAAAAAGAAATAAACCCAACCCAACCTTGGTTGTAATTATACCATTTTGGTTAATATTGTGATTGGAACTGTCAGCTGGATACTTGATCTGCCTAATTAGAGAACGGTGTGTGTTGATTTTGGGTTTCATTGTCATTGCTGCCGTTCCTAGCTGTTGAGCGTTCATCTAGAATCATCCATTTTATGCAGCGTTTCAAAACCGACGTGCATCTTGAACAGCGGATTTGCATTTCGAGTGTTGGGAAGCACTTCGAAATTCTTCACCCACCCCTCGCTCTTTAATCTCCTTGCATTTCCCTCATCGCCCTGTCTACTTCGCACCCTTTTCTGGAGAGCGTTGTTTTCCAGGGGAGGCAAGTGCATGTTTGCACCATGCCTCTGCCTCTTTCTCTCTGCCATTCGCTCCCTGGGTCTACTTGGAATGGCCTCTTTAGCTCTGCCTCTCCGGCAGTGACACATCCAGAGGCAAACGAGTCATATCATTGCGCATTATGTTATTATATATAACTGGGGGCAGGGAGATTTGGAGATGCTTCATCACATCTTCAGTGACATCTCAGAAGACTTGAGTTTGAGAAAAGCTCATTTCTCTGCAGCCAGTTGTTATGATTTCACACACACACACACACACTGCAGATTCTTCAAGCCCTACAATTTGTGAAGTTGAATTATTATTTTTTGGTTTTAAAGGCTTGTGCTGTAAAGGGATCGAAATATAGGAAGTATTCATCCAGTGGACGCTGATGGCTCTGATTTCAGTGGGGCATGAATCCATTCTGGGTTTCAGTCAGAACCAGCCAGAACTCTAAAGGAGCTCTCCAAGGTTCTGAAGCTCTTTGGGGTTTAAGGTTCAGAACCCTGGATTGCTCCTTTAGATTCCTGGCTAGTTCTGACTGAAACCCAGAGTGCATTCACAGCCCCACTGAAATTGGGGCCACTGGCCCCCACCGTTTTCAGCCATCTAGTTCAGTTTTGTGTTCTCTGAACAGCAGCAATGGCTCTCCGTGGCCTCAGACACTTCTCCTTCCGGTCATCTGCTACCTGCTTCTTTGTTTAACTGGAAGTGCCAGGGACTGAACTGAGAACTTCTGTCTGCAAAGCTGGGTTTCTACCACTGAGTGGTGACCACTTCAAACCCTTTGCCTATCTAGCCCAATTTTCTGCATTCAAACTGGTGGCAGGGTCTCTGGAAGAGACTACTGGATCCTTTTAAACTGGAAGCACTGGGAACTGGAATTAGGACCTTCTGCATGCAGGCCATGTGCTCTGCAACTCAGCTATGGTCTCTCCTCATGTTTAAAGGGAGAGTCTCTTAACGGTAGAATCATACATTCAACTAAACCCTATCCATGTGGTTTCCCCCCACCATTTTATCTTCATAGTGACTCAGCAAGGTAGGTTAGACTGAGAAAGGAGAACAAAAGAAAATATCCATTGGTCTCGTTATGATTAGGGTTAGGTTGCATCTTCAGGTCTGGCGGCTTCGATGTCAGTGGGGTGGTGAATCCCCCTGGGTTTGAGACAGAATTCAGAATTCAGTTTCGCCACCCTACTGACATCAGAGCTACCAGACCATGCAGGGAAGGTCCTGAACATGCAACCAGAGTGGTGACAATGAGCAGGGCCTTTTCAGCAATCCCCCCCCCCCACCATGCTGTGGAATTCCCTCCCTAGAGAAGGCTCACCAACTAAGATGTTTAAAACAGCTGTAGTTTTAGGGAGGACTTTGAGAGATTTGGGCCTTTGCTAGACCTACTGTTAAATCCGGCTATCTTGGGCTGTTGTGGTAGTCCAGATGTCATGCGCGATGAGCTCAAGAAGAGAGCCATTGCATCCGCCATTTTTTAATTTTCTTAAAGAGGCGATGCACACGAACGCTTGTGCGCTCAGGTAAGGGTGTTTTTTTTTTTGTGTTTTTAAATAACTTGATTTTCCCACTCCTCCCACCCTGCCCCCAATGGGTGCGGCTTCTCCCGGCTACATGCAAGTAATTGCATGGAGCCAGGAAAAGCCACGGAATGGGCCACACGCTCGCAGTCTCGGGGAAAAACTGGGGCAAAAGGGTAGGCTAATATCCCAGGGCCAGGCAGGGTTGATCCCTGCCTGAGCCCGGGATCCCCTGTGCGTTATCTGGATGCACAGGGACAATCCCGGATATCACCCAGGATATAGCCTGGTCTAGCAAAGGCCTTGATATTCTTTAGAGTATTTGATTATTTTCACATGTTCCTTTGAAACTATTATGTACCAGATTGTTTTGATAATGTCTTATTGTCGAGTGGACTTTACAGACAGAGGGTGGGATGTTATTTTATTAAATGAAATGGAAGAGAAATGAATTGCCTTTGATAGATCCCCTCCTTTCCCCACTTTGACAGAATGATTCTAAGAAAAGCAGCCCTTTGTCATAATATATGGCAAAAAAAATTACACCAATAACAACGAAAAACATGAAATGGTGAAGATATATCTGTGCACCACTGGTGTGCTCCCAAAAACGAAGAGCATCTTGGAGTTTAATTGCCAGGTAAATTTAGTGGACCGAAATTTCACCGCTGTTAGTAGAGCTAATAAGATGTTATGAATTACCACCCAAGATCTCTGCCAATTTAACTGTAATAAAGCAATAAGGAAATATATTTTGATTGTCTGCAAGATTTGCTGAGACTTCTATGAGGGTTTTCCCCCCTTTTCTTTTCAAAAATGGGTCAAGAAACTCATTTAGGACTTATTTGGAAATTTATCCAATTCCAAGATTGTTTCCCCCCATTTACTCCATGAAAAGTCTCATTGCTCATTAGATTGAATCTGAATGGCTGTGCAATACAGCAACATTCTCAGTGCCATCCGTATGCCACTAAAGCCTGCAATTTGGGCTCCTGCTTTTTGTTGAGAGAAGCAAACCTTTGCAAGCAAAACCATCATAGTTTGCAATTTTTATGAAAACATACGTGGAGTGAAAGTGCAATCATGCAGTAGGTGTTATCAGAGGAGGAGGAGGAAAATTAAGGCTGAACACCCCTTAACAGAACCTCCTGCAGTTTTTGGGGTTTTTTTAAGTGTTCATAGCAGCAGAGATTTGGATCAGGAACATGGTTATGATGGAATTTGGGTCAGGAACATGGTTATGACAGAATAGTTGCAGGTGGAGGTTATAGAGCTGCAGGACAAACAGCAATGAGATGAGCATTTTAATTTTAATCAAGAAAATGGTGTGGATCGTGATCATTAGCTATGGTGGCTGTGACTCATGGGAATTGAATTCCAACAACAACTCCCAGGCATTTAACAGCATTTAACAACATGAGCTTAGTTTGTTTGTTTTTAACGGACCCCAGAATAGCTGTTTTTATAAGGATACTGTTGTTTTTATGCTTTTTATTTTTTTTAAACTTTGTATATTTGTTTTTAATGTTTACTGTTTTAAACTTTTGTAAACTGCCCAGAGAGCTTCAGCTATGGGGTGGTATTCAAATGCAACAAATAAATAAATAAACAAACAAACATCTCGAGGACTACAGTTTCCTGACCCCTTATGTATACTGATGGCATGACCAGGAAAGGAATCATTCCCAGAGCTGCCCAAAGTAACTACTTATCTCCCTCTTTGGCGATGTCTATTAATTTAGAGTAAGGAAAGGAAAGGAACCTCTCGTGCAAGCACTAAGTCATTACTGACTCTTGGAGGGATGCCAGCTTTCACTGACATTTTCTTGGCAGGCCTTATAGCGGGGTGGTTTGCCGTTGCCTTCCCCTGCCATTATTACCTTTCCCCCAGCTAACTGGGTACTCATTTTACCAACCTCAGGAGGATGGAAGGCTGAGTCGACCTGAGCCAGCTGCCTGAAACCAGCTTCCGCTGGGATCGAACCCAGGCCGTGGGGAGAGTTTCAGCTGCAGAAACTGCTGCTTTACCGCTCTGTGCCACACGAGGCTCAATTAAGAGTAAAGGCATTTTTAAATGCCTAGATAAGTTTTAAAATGCTTTTGCCCAGTGCCTAAAAGAAAACAAAATTGGTGCCTCCTTGCGGAAGACATCCTATTGCTGAAGGACCTCACCTTGACCATTCTCCCAGTATTTGGAAAAGGGCATCAGCTCATGACCTTAGCATGGGGACAGGTTGGTATGAGAATTGATTCAGTGACTGATAGAGGTAGAATTGATGTTGGCTGCCATGTTTTTCCCAGAAGACCCCTTAGAATGCCTCTATCTGATGGTATAGCATTGCTTGGAGGGGCAGCAAAATGGCGGCCACTACCTGACAGCCACAGGGAGGAATTCCGTCACCATCGCTGAAAAGATAGATGGCATTGAAAGGGAATAGAGGTTAATGGGAGTTAGCTCATCTCCTCCCTGTTTGCCTCCAAACCAACATAACAGTCAGCCAAAAGAACATTCCACCTGCCCGTAATAGTATATTTCACTGAATTGTTGCTTATAAGAGCAACACTACACAAAGTGGAACCCTGCAGATTGCCATGCTGGCTGGGAATTCTAGTCCAAAACCTCTGAAGGGCGTGACTTGGGGAAGGCTGCTTCAGACTAAGGTTATATCATCCATTTTTAAAATAGCTTAGAAGGTATTTAGGCAAAGGAGGTTCTCTTTGGATGCCCATATGTTTGCAGTTGTTGTCAATCAATGCCAGCGAAAGGAGGAAGTTTGGGAATCCGTTTCAAAACTTGAGGAACGAGCCATGCTGGATATCGCCTAACCGCTCTGACACGGAAACTCAAAATGTTGACACAGGCAGGCTCGTTATATTAATCGACACCCTGGCTTCTCCAGATGATACAAAGGCAGTTGTTCACATCTGCCCAGACAGCTGTTGGGTACTTGAGCTGACAACTTCCCTCATGATGTATTGGGAGCAACGACTGTACAATTTGCAGAGCTGATGGAATAAGGCCCAATCAGCATATGTAACCAGTATGCAAAGAACATCAGGATGAAAAATGAGAGATTTCCAGTTAAACTTGAATTTTTAATTACTTCATCGTTCCAAGAAACCCAGGGGCACCTCTGGACAGAGTCGGCTTTGCAAAGAGAAGGATTTTTGCCATGTTCTAATGATCTAACCATCTGGGCTCACTCACAGGTAGGACTCCATTTCCTCAGGGAGCAAGAACACTGTTTGCAGAGCGCATCATTTAATGGAACCCATTCAGACCACCAAGTTCTTTTTAATTCACACCATCTGATGATAGGGTGGCCATGTGTCCTTTCTTACTTAGGACAGTCCTCTGTTTCAAGGGATAATGCCACTGGACCATCCTCTCTTTGAAGAGCTCTCTTCTCCAAGTCCATTTTCAAAACAAAGAACCAGAAGATCACTTGTCCATCAAACATTAGCATAGCACAGCAGACTGAATAGGCCAGCACACGGGTCTCTTGGTGACAGTCCTCCACACTCTGCTGTGATGTACTGTATGGCCTGGTTCAGACAACACACTAAACCATGCTGCTTAAGTTCACCATTTTGTGGTTAAGCAGCATGGTTTAGCATGTTGTCTGAACCAGGCCAATATCTATTTAAATTAGGGTGACCATATTTGGGAAACCAAAAAAGAGGACACCTAGTGTGTGTGGGGGGGGAAGCAGCTTTCTGAGTCCTGCAGAAAGTACGTTATTCCCCCGCCACCTTAAAGAACCCGATTGGAATGGAGGAGGGGAAAGGATTTCATTCTGCACCACCACCATCCACTCCAATTGGGGCCTTTTCTATAATGTCCACGAATGACCCACTTTCCCCTTTAAGACCTCAATTGGAGCTTGGGGTGGGGGAATGATGTGCCTCAAGAAAGCATGTCATTCCCTCCTGCCATGCTAATGGCAGCCTTAAAGGGGAAGGTGTGTCATTCCAGGACATTATTGAAAATTATAGAAAATCCCCCCTGACACCATGGAAAGAACAAAAACCAGGACAAATCCAGGGAAATCTTGACAGTTGGTCACCCTATTTAAATTGTAATAACTTTTTTTAAAAAGTGCACCTATAAACTAGCATAGGTAAATTTTATGCAAAACACAGAGCCAGTGTGGTGTAGTGGTTAGAGTATTGGACTGGGACTTGGAGATACCTAGGGAGTTACCTAGGGAGGTTGTGGGCTCTCCCACACTAGAGGCACTCAAGAGGCAGCTGGACAACCATCTGTCAGGGATGCTTTAGGGTAGATTCCTGCATTGAGCAGGGGGTTGGACTCCATGGCCTTGTAGGCCCCTTCCAACTCTGCTATTCTATGATTCTATGATCTGGATTCTAGGCCATGAAGCTCACTGGGTGACTTTAGGCCAGTCATTGACTTCAGCCCAACCTTCCTCACAGGGCTGTTACAAGGACAAAATGGAGAGGTGAGGGTCCTCTGTTTTTGGAATTCATAAGTGACCTTTCTTATTGATGTCTTGCAAATCAGAAGTCCAGGCTAAGCTACATGGCTTTGCATGCATGAGGTCCCAAGTAGCTCAAGTTCACCACCACTTCCCACAAGGAATGGTCCAAATGATACAATCATTTTCTGAGGCTGTAAGGTGTGCAAATATTGCTATTTAAGGTGCCATCAGTTCCTTTGACATATCAGCACCACATCTACCAGTTCTTCTCAGCCCTATTTGCATGGTCAGCAACCAAGGGGCAAAGACTGCCATGCTTCAGTTTACAGGCTAAAAACCGAATGTGGACAAAACAGGGATGAATGGTCCATTTTCTCAGGCCACATTCTGCTCGTGGGGTGGGAATTTGGCTGCCTTTTCCGAAAATGCAGGACAGCTTCCCACCTACGAGAGCTAAGCAGTACAAAAGTGGTAATTGCCTCTTTAAGAACATAAAACTCACTCAACTGCTTGAAGCTTCGCCATCTCCTTCAAATCATTATCTGCTAATGACCAGCAGATTCCGAAGGGAGGGAAACATCTTTCCCAATTATTTAAGTACCCGGAGCTGTCTCCGTGTGGTGCTTGCTTAAAAAACAAAAAGGAAGATGCAGCCTTGTACATGAGGATGATTTGTTTTATGTTCTTGTGTTTTTATATAATTCTACATTTTAGGAAACTAAAGACAAATTAGACTGGCGTGGGCGTGGGCGGGCTTTTTTACTTGTGCTTCCAAGCGCTCTCATTGTTTGAACAGCAGCACGGTGCAAGCATGAAGCAAGGCCCAGGCCTATTTTTATTAGCACCCATGCAAAACAGCGCAAAGTGCATGCAAAGTTAATACGTTCCCCTGTTAGGGAAACGATTGTGCCATTTCCAACTTTTTCTGGTCTGATCTCGAATTGCTCTTCAGGTGTTCAGGGAAGGGAAGAGATGAGCCCACAAACAGGAATGCTGTTGGCTCCAGGTTTTTGGGGGGACTCTTGGACAAGATACTGCCATGAATGTCAGTGTGGCATAGAGGTTCGAGTATTGGACTGTGGCTCAGAAGATCTGGGTTCTAGTCCCCACTCAGCCAGGAAGCTCACCGGGTTATTTTGGGCCAGTCACTGACTCTCAGCCCGACCTACCTCACAGGGTTGTTGTGAGAATAAAATGGAGAAGAGGAAGATGTAATCTACCTTAGGTTCCTTGCAAGAGGAAAAAGGGTGGGGGGGGAGAAGAAGAAGAAGAAGACAACAATGACTCACATACTGCCTGACTAGTTAGATATGTTCCTCACTGCCCTCTCTATCTGACCCCAATCCACACAATTGCCCAGAAAGAGAGAGAGAAGAGAAAGAGAGAGGGAGAGAGAGGTATTTGGGAAACCACTTGCAAAAATGTGCATGTGAGGCAAAAATGCATACGGACACATGTATTAGGAGAAACATGCAGCCAAATGCTTTTGAGATTTCATACAAACCTTTTTTTAAAAAAATCTCAAAATTTGGGATGAACCAACCATAACACTGGAGAAAGTCTAAATGTCTGAGATGAACCAAACTTAAGCTTGTAAAACTGAGGATCTGAGAGAAAGCAAAACTGACAGATTTGTAATGCCAGCCCTGATCTATATAAGGCGCTTTACCACAGGAATCCTAAAAAGCCAATTCTGGGCCAACATACCAAGGATCTTTCACCTGCCAAGTTGTGGGGGTTGGGAGGGGAGGTGTCTGGGGAAAGTACATGTTTTGCACTATGCTGAGAAAGAAGGTGAGCTGCTTTTGCTGAATTCACCTGGCTATACACACCTGAGTCACACAGACCCAAATGTTTGTGGGTGAGCCTTCAGGATGTAAAAAAAGGGGGACTTCGGGATGGCTCAAAATGTTGTCTGAAAAACACTCCTCCCCCACACAAACACAACACTTTCCTTACCTTTTTGTTTCATTGTGTTTTGCACACATTTAACTCCATTTTGCTCAGATGTGAGGGCAGAAATTTTGTGGAGGAGGGGCGTGGCTAAAAGAGTGGGCAATTGGAACAGAAGAGCCTAAATTACATGCCGGTGGCCTGATGTGTTTAAAGTTATTTAATTGTATTACTGTTTAGTGAGCAATTGGACAGAAGTAATGCACGGACACTAAAAAGTAAACTCAATTTCAGGCAGAGCCCTGGGATATCCCAAGAGGCAGGCCAGATGGCTACAGCCGAGGCTTCACACACCCTTGGCGGCTGTTTAGTGATTACTTTCATTTTAAAGAGGGTTCTTGCTGGCTATGTAATCCAAGCCAACCAAGGATCATGATGATGTCCTGAGAACATCAGAAAGCCAAATCCGAGTGATGGTAATTCTTTCTACCCTCACACTGAATGGAAGAACACTTTCACTCCATTCAGTGAACACTTTCACTCCAGGGACTGCAATACCTGATGGAACGCCTCTCCTGACATGAACCTACCCATACACTGCACTCAACATCTAAGGTCCTCCTCCGAGTGCCTACTCTGAGGGAAGCTAGGAGGATGGCAACAAGGGAGAGGGCCTTTTCGCTGGTGGCCTCCCAACTGTGGAATGATCTCCCTGATGAGGCTCACCTGGCACCAACACTGTTATCTTTCAGGTGCCAGGTTAAGACTTTTCTCTTCTCCCAGGCATTTAACAGCATTTAACAATGCTAAGTTTGTTTTCTAACGGACCCCAGAACTGTTGTTTTAAATGGATACTGTTCTTTTTATTTTGCAGGGTTTGGCCTCCCCCCCCTTTGTGTGTGTGTGAATGTGCCCCCCTCCCACTTTTGCTCAGCCCTACAGAAAATCCAGATAACAACCCCATTAAAATAAGGCACATTCTACCAGGAAGTTCTCCTTCACAACCCCCCATTCAAAATATAAAGAGATCCAGAACAGCATTAAGTCAGGTTGTGCCCCAGGCCTGCATTTTCCAGGCTCTGAGTTTGCTACCCTCAATCCATCCCTGTCCCATGAAAGATGTGCCCCATTGTGGCAGAGCTAGCTCTGCTGGGCTCACTGCAGGAACTTTGCTCCTTTACCAGGTGAGGGAGAAGAAGCCGACTCGTTCGCTTCTCTCTTTGTGAAGTGTCAGCGAGAATAAAAAGTGGCCGACTTTGCACCTGAAGGAGCCTCACTAATCACGCCTCCCCCCCTCCAAATGAATAATTAGCCGGAATAATTACCAGCCTTAAGATGAATTCACACCCTGTTGTGCCCGTGATGATATCGAGGATAACAGGTGTTGAGAGTGCCTGGGAGGGACAAAGATTAAAGATTATTTCATTATCTCACTTCCTCCAGGCAGGAAAGTCTCTGGTTTTATCCTGTCATGCACAGAGAGGTCTAAGCGGAGTTGCACCGCTCTCTTCTCACCATTCACCAGTTTGCAAAGCTGAGCCTTTGACAAAGAGCGAATATTGTTTAATCTGGGGGGATGGTATGTCCTTGAGAACTCAGGCGGGTCTTTCTTTTCCTACCTGCACCTCCTTGAACAAATCTGTGGAAATTAAGGGTTCCATAGCAGGGAAACTGAGGCAGGGGCAGAGGGAGAGAGGGAGAGATGTTAGCAACAAGCTACCTCTTTGAATCAGGTTTAAGATTAATTAGGAAGGAGATGTTTGAACAGTTAACTTCACTTGGAGACCTGCGGATGGGATATTGAGCTTGCTTCCGATTCATTGTTTCAATATTTGCTAAGAAATATTCTCAGGGATTTTAGTAGGCACTTTCTTGCAGGCTGAGTAGCAGGCTTGGCTTACCTTCTGGGGGAGCATTGCAACAAAAGAGGAAAGCCAGCGAGTCCCTGGTTCAAATCTCGCCTCTGCCACTGATTCACTAGGGAGCCTTTGGCCAGTCATTCCAGCTGCCCAGCTGCAACGTGAGAATAACGTCTTCCTTACAGGGTTGTTACGGGTATTACCAAGATAATGCATGTGAGGTCGTTTGAATGCACACAGAAAGCATAACATAAATCCATATTTTGATTATTGCTGTTGCTATTGGAATGGGGCTGAGAGGCAAAGCACGTGATTTTCATAGATAAGGTCCAGGCTTTAATTCCTGCCATTTCCAGTTAAAAAGGTTCTGGTAGCAGGTTGTGTGAAAGAATCTCTGTCAGAGATGCTGAAGAGAGACTGCCAGTCAGTGTTGGCAATATTGGGCTAGATGGACCAATGGTCTGACTCAGTATATGTCAAATTCACGTCTTTATTGCATTTATATGTGGGGTACTAAAGTATAGTGCAACAATTTACCCCATTTCCAATCCAAGGTGATGAGTCCCTCTGCTATCATGCATGCTTTAACCCTAACAATGTCATTTCAGTCCTTACAAAGCAGCAGGACTGTGTGAAGAGCCCTGCCAGGGAACTGTATATAACCTTGCCAATGAATCCATTCAGCCTGAATGCAGTAAAGGCTCAACAAGCAATCCATGGTGGGACCTTACATAGAAGCAGCCTACTGTAGGATAATTGTTTGAGACTGCTTCTGGGCCTGTAGTGGCAGAGCCAGGGCTTTATCTGGTCCCCAGCTGAGCCCCTAGATTTATTTGGCATGCCATGACTCAACCCCCTGGACATGTTAAATAAGAGAGGCCATGTGCAGAATGCTTGTCAATGCTAGCAACAAACAGTCTCCACAAAGGTGAGATTAAGAACAAACGTTTTCTTTCCCAGATCACTATTTCTAGGCAAGGGTGCACACCAGCCTCCTTTTCCGATATTTTGGCTTTGGGGTGTGCAACATCATGTCTTGATCCATTGCGGTTTCTGCTACCAAGGACAGCCCAAGCAAGGTAGACATGGGTCACAGCCCAGCCTTCTGGAGCTGACTTGGAGTGAAAAGCCAGGACCCTGGACAGGGGCAGACGTGTTGACGCAGAGGTCATGGCTAGAGTTCAGGACCACGGTTAGCGACATTGCTACTCTGAAAAAGAATGTGAGAACATTTGCACAGTGTGCACAGAAAACCCACAAGCAGGACATGAGTGCAACAGCACCCTGCCATTCATGTTCCCCAGCAACTGGTCTACCTAAGCATGCTGTCCCAATACTGAAGGTAGCATATAGTGATTACAAGTAGTAGCCATCCACTGAAGAAGAATGTTGTGTCAGCATTGACCTGGAGCAAATGTCAGAGCTCTATAGCAGGGGTGGGCAACTTAGCTATGCTGGCTAGGGCTAAGGGGAGTTGTAAGCCAAAACATCTGGAGGGCCAGAAGTTGCCCACTCCTGCTTTATATCTCCACCTTATTCCTACTGGAAAATTACCAGCTTCTCCCTAAAGGCCAACACCTGGGGGGAGGGGGGATATCCTTCCCACTGCCCAATATCAAGTCTAACTTAGACCTCAATTTCATCCTGTGAACCACCCAGAGAGCAATGGCTGTTGGGCGGTATAGAAATGAAATAAATAAATAAATAAATAAATCCTTGATGTGCATCATGTCCCTTGGCCAATGCTCTAGTAACCTCCAGGCTAGATTACTGCAATGCATTCTACATGGGGCTGCCTTTGAAGATGGTTCAGAAGCTGCAGCTTGTACAAAATGTGGTGGCCAGATTGATAACAGGGACCAGAAGGTTCAAACATAAAAGACCAACTTGGGCCCACTTGCATTGGTTGCCTGTACGTTTCCGAGCCCAATTCAAGGTGCTGGTTCTAAGCTATAAAGCCTTACACAGCTCAGGACAACAATACCTGATAGAACACCTCTCCCAACATGGACCTACTCATACACTACGCTCAACATCGAAGGTCTTCCTCTGAGTACCTACTCCGAGGGAAGCTCAGAGGGTGGCAGCAAGGGAGAGGGCCTTCTCAGTGGTGCCCCCCAAAATTACGGAACTATCTCCCTGATGAGGTCTTTCTGGCACCAACATTGCTATCTTTTCAGTGCCAGGTTAAAACTTTTCTCTTCTCTCAGCATTTAACAACATGTGACAAGCTTCACTGCCCCGGATCTGTTTTTATGGTTGTTTATAATTATTTTTAGATATACGTTTCTAAAAATATTTGTATGTTTTTGTGGTTTAAAATTTTGTATATTGTTTTTAATTGTTTTAATCTTACCTAAACCTCCCAGAGAGCTTCAGCTATGGGGGCAGTCTAAAAATGAAATTACTACTACTAATGATGATGAAGAAGATGATATGACAACTTCTCAGTTATGCCCTTGTAAACAAGAGCTCTCCCTGAATATTCTGAAAGACCAAAGTAAAAAGAAAAGGCAAATAGATTTCTTTTAGAAGCATGAAACTGGGAAATGCATCCACATGTGGCAATTAAAGGTTGTTCAGAAACTCTGGCAAAACTTTGATTCCAGTTTAATTGGGGTTTTAGGCAGGGACTCTGATTGGCTCCTGCTTCATCTGAACCGGCACGTTCATTCCTAGCCACGCTCCCCTACGCATTCCATGTAGCCATCCTTCCGGTCTGCTTTTGAAGATTTTTTTCCCCCTCAATGACTATTTCAAAAGAGAGAGGGAGGGGGAAATCTACATAATTAATATGGATCATAAATATTCAGCCTCAGTTCATCATTAAGTATGGATATGCAACACATTTTGCTAGGAAATGGAGTTTTGGGGACTGGAAGAAAAAGAGTAACAAGACTCGAAAGCCACCATTTCGGGGGGAGGGAGGGCCAGAGAGCAAGAGGGAATGGCCATCACAGGGAAACCGGATTGGCAAGAGGAGTGTGAGGCCATTAGCCAAAGTGGTAGTTGTTCAGGCTGACGAAGCATCTGGCTCCCTGCCCCCCACCCACAACACACATACACACACACACACAACCCTCCAGCCGTATATCATAGCATCTGCCAGGCCTAACATTCACACACCCCTCTACTTTCTGTTTTTCCAATCCCAGTAAAACGAAGAAGTTTACCAACTCCCTAGGTGTGCTATCATAGGTTGCGGGTGAGTTGCACTTCGCTTGGAGGGCCACCACAACTTGTATAGGCCTGTAGCTGTTGCTTGCTACAACCAGGGCCTGGCTTATCCTACAAGCAGCTGAGCCGGGTGAAGAAATGTCATCACAAGCGCCCCTTCATAGAAGGCCAGGCTGACAACCAATCAACTGTTTGGGCTTTGAACCAATCGATCGAGTCATACATTCCAGTAAACGTATGTCTTGCAAAATTTCCCTGAAGTTTTTTTTTTTTTTTAAGCATTCTGAAGTAAAAAGTAGGAAATAGGAAAAAGTAGGAAACCTTCACTTTTCCTGAAGTAGGAAAATAGGAAGCTACCTCACAGCCTTGATCCAGCTAGCCCAGTATTGTTGACACTGACTGGCAGCAGCAGCTCTCCAGGGTTTCAATTATTATTTATTTATTTATTTATTTATTTATTTATTACATTTCTTTACCACCCAATAGCCGGAGCTCTCTGGGCGGTTCACAAAAATTAAAAAAATTCAAAGGATAAAACAATAGTATAAAACTATAATATAAAATACAATATAAAAGCTCAACCAGATAAAAAACAGCGGCAATGCAAAATTACAAATTTAAAACACCAAGTTAAAATTTATTTATAGACTGTTAAAATGCTGGGAGAATAAAAAGGGCTTCACCTGGCGTCTAAAAGCATATAATGTAGGTGCCAAGCGAACCTCCTTAGGGAGCTCATTCCACAGCCGGGGTGCCACAGCAGAGAAGGCCCTCCTCCTGGTAGCCACCTGCCTCACTTCCTTTGGCAGGGGCTTGCGGAGAAGGACCCCTGAGAATGACCTTAGGGTCCGGCAGGTACATACAGGAGGAGGCGTTCCTTCAGATAATCTGGCCCCAAGCCGTTTAGGGCTTTAAATGTTAATACCAGCACTTTGAATCGGGCCTGGACCTGGACTGGCAGCCAATGAAGCTGGGAAAGGACTTCAAGCAGGAGTTTTCCCAGCCTTACCTGGAGATGATGGGGATCGAACCGGGCACCTTCTGCATGCAAAGAAGGGTGCTCTCCTGCCACAGAGCTACGGCCCCTCTAATGGACCTCTTACATTTCATAGCCTTTTAACACCCCCAACCTCTTAATATGTAAGCACCTTGATGCACTTTAGGCAAGTTTGTTGTGATATAACCTTTTAGGAAATAAAGGCTGCTTTGTTCTTAGCCTGCAAAAGTGTCTGCCACAGTAAGGCTGTAATCCCATGCACACTTTCTTGGGGGAAAGTCCCACTGAACATACTGAGAACTCACTTCTGAGCAGATCCACGTAGGATTGTAACGTCAATCCGTTAGGCTTTAAGGTGCCACAAGATTCTTTGTCACTTTGCTGCAACACATGAAGCCACCTTCTGACGGGTCAGGCTGTTCGTCCACTTAGCTCAGGATTGTCCCTGACGGTGGGCTGCTGCTCCTCAGCCCTGCGACACCATCTCCTTTGACCTGGAGGTGCCAGGGATTAAACGCAGGGCTCTCTGCATGCAGAACAGGGGGCTCTGTGCTAAAAACAACAACAGGTGCGCTACACTGCTTCCCTTCCTTAACCAAACTAACACAGTGACCTCTCTGGAATTTATGATCCCATAAAAATTAATGCTTTTGAATGGCAGCACTGAGGGCATTTCTCCAGTTGCACAACAACAAGAAAGGTTGACCATACACTTGTCTACATAGCTGTTTTTATTGTGGAAGAGGGCCTTCTCTGCTGTGGCACCCCGGTTGTGGAATGAGCTCCCCAGAGAGGTCCACCTGGCGCCTACACTGTACTCCTTTCATTGCCAGCTGAAGACCTTTTTATTCTCTCAGTACTTTAACACTTAACTTTAACTTAAATTTAAATTTTACTGTTCTAACTCTGTATTTTAATCTTATATCAATTTTGCTGCGTGGTTTTATCCTGGTTGTGCTTTTTATACTGTATTTTGTATTTGTGCTTTTAACCTGTTGGTTGTTTTATTATGGTTTTAATTTTTGTGAACCACCCAGAGAGCTTTAGCTATTGGGCGGTATAAAAATGTAATAAATAAATAAATAAATAAATAAATAAATAAATAAATAGGGTTCCACTCTGTTAGAAGATGTCCACTGCACTCTATTGCTATGTCTAAAAGACCGTGCACTCCGTTTTCAATACCCCACATTGCTATCTTGCAGGGTTGTTGTAAGATCGTGATTAAGTTCATCCCGATATTCATAATGCACTCTAGAATTACCCAGGTATTATTTAGTGCAGTTCTGGAAATATTAGTCAGTACCCTTGCAATTAATATTTTCCCTTTCATTGTTATTTCCTGCATTCTCTGCATGGATACATGTCTGGCATCCAATTGTAAGCCTGCCTTGCTGTTTGCAATTTTTAAAAGAGAGACAGAATTTGATCCATCCCACTGTCTGAGAGGAAAGGCGTTTAAAATTTTGCTCTGAGGAGCTGCTGCTGGCCTCCCAGTCTGCAAGAGAGCAACAAGTAAGTAGAATTATGTAAGGGTAATGTACTGTACATCCGTCTATCAATTATACATAAAGCAGAAAATGCAAGAGTTTTGACTTATTAGGAGACAGCTGTGAACGGTTGCCTATGTAAAGAATTATTAATGGCTTGCCTGGGATTCGTTTCTTCCTAGGCACAGTAGCAGCGGCATTTGGTACCAATGTTCAATAGGGGAGTGTATTCTACACAGAAAATCTAATGCCCGTTGCTTGGGTTATTACAGCAAGGCGATCTGGTGAGAATTTATAAAAACTGAAATTAATGTTCACCCAATTTGATAGATTTACCAAATTTTGTTTCCGATTTTGAACGCAGCATTTTTTAATGCAAAATTTCAAATTCACCTTGAAATGCTAGCCTCAAATTTGAAACGAATGTGCTTTAGACGTGTTAGCATCTTTGGATTAGTTTTGCAGATGTTAAATATGAAATCTCTAAGGGTGCAATTGCCACGACACAGGCTCTATACACAGGCCTGTCCAGGGACATTCCCTGCTCAAGCCAAGCGCCACCACTTTATGAGCCTGAGGTGAGGGACAAACACCACCTTTCTACAAACTATGTGGAGAAAGGGGTTAAACAGGAATGATTTCAGGAATAAAATAATGCGCTGTGAATTACATGTGCTGATGGTGAATTAATGTCAGAATGGGTGTTATACACACACACACACACACACACACACACACACACACACACACACATATATATATATATATATATATATATATATATATATATATATCTGCAGATGATAAATGTGGTAGTAAACAAACTGAATAAAAATTTATTTCAATGTTCACAAACTTTGTTTCATAATAAAACTTTTCAGACCCTTGTTAAAACCTCTCATCCAATCCTTTCTCTCTTCTCATACACACTTTCCTTTCTCTTACACCTTCACTCTTGAACTTTCTTTATTATCAGGATTGTTTAATATACACTAGGGGTGTGCATGGACCCCCCGCTCCGCTTCGCTTGCAAATCCGTGATTTTCGGAGCGGGCCACTTCACCCCACCCCCGCTCCGCCCACTTCCGCTCCGCTTGGAGCTCCGGATCCGGATCGGAGCTCCGTTTTTTTCCCCCCATAGGGTTGCATTGAAAGCTAAAAAATTATACAACTTTTTTTCTGTTCATGTTAGAAACCTCACATTTGGCACCATGACACCTCATGGGGGTATACACATGCACGCCAAGTTTCAAGGCAATCCCATCATCCCCTGATTTTTGGGGAATTTTTGAAAATCGGGCACCCCATTCACACCCCTTTCCATAGCTCCATCAATTTGCACGTTAGAAACCTCAAACTCACCACCATGAAAGCTTATCCAGGGATACATAAGCACGCCGAGACTCAAGGCAGTCCCATCATCCCCTGATTTTTGGGGAATTTATGAAAATCCAACACCCCTTTCCATAGCTCCGTAAATTTTGCACGTTAAAAAAAAACCTCAAACTCACCACCATGAAAGCTTATCCTGGGATACATATGCACGCCGAGACTCAAGGCAGTCCCATCATCCCCTGTTTTTTGGCGGGGCTTAAACCTGCAAAATTTGGAACTTCCAAAACTCCAAGTGAGTGCAGGAAGGACTTCTCCCCTGAGTCAAAGCCACACACACACAACATCCCTGCGAGGTGGGCAGGGGAGGAGGGAGGGAAGGCAGGCAGGCATGCAGCTGGCATTTCTGGGGGCATAAGGAATGAGCCAAGGATAAGCCAGTAATGCATATAAAATGGAATAAATAAACAAATAAATAAACGAAGGAGGGGAGGAAGAACTTTTTTAAAAAGGCTATATCTGTCTTTTACCAGCAATAGGGGGACGTGCCCGGGGGAGAGGGAAGCAGCTGCCAGTTCAGCTCAAGAAAGCCATTGCTTCACCAACAGCTCTGAGAGAACTTGAGAAGTAAACACTCACTTCAACTCATAATAGGCATCGCTCCACCACTAAGAAGTAAACGCTCACTTCGACTCATGATAGGCATTGCTCCACCGTTTCACTCTCTTGGAAGGCTCTGATGGCCTTCCAAGTACAGGAGAGAGTGGGGGCACGTCCACAATGAGATGTCCTAGGGGAGCTCATCCCCTTGCACCACATCTTTTCAGTTGTTCCCCAAAGTTAGGGTGGGTAGCAGTGCTGTATTTCTATCTCTTATTCTTGGCTTAGTATATGATTTCAGGTTGTGTTTGTGCATTTGGTGGGGCTACTGTGTTAAAAAACACTGGGAAAAGTCCGTTCAAATTAAGAAAGAGAAGTTTCCCAGAATCCCAAGTTACCCGTTTTGCCTATGCCCTCCTCTAACTTTGGGATCATGTGATCATGACCGGGAGCTGACTCTGCCCCTCAGCCCTTTGAAAAAGGTATTTTTCCCGCCGATTTTTAAAAAAATTCTAGCGTGCGACCCGCACCACGCAGAGAGGTGAGAGTAGTCTCAAAATGACCCCCATCCACAACTCTCCAAGCACAAGAATTTTCAGAACGATAGCTTAAAAATCAACCCAGTTATCCCTGATTGTTTTCCTCAATGCAATCCTATGGGCGAAAACCGCCATTTGACCCGCACTGTCCGTTTGTTTACTTGATTTTTAAAACATTCTAGCACGCAACCCGCACGAGGCAGAGAGGTGAGAGTAGTCTCAAAATGACCCCCATCTACGACTCTCTGAGCACAAGAATTTCCAGAACGATAGCTTCTATGGGCGAAATGTTTCAAGATGGCGATCGGAGCGCTCCGCCTGAACTAGGAGCTCCTAAAAATGGTCGCTTCTCTTCGCCTTGCTTCTAGGGGTCCGCGGTCCGCTTCTACTCCGCCTCTGGGTAAGGCGGAGCAGGCCAATCCGCTACTGCTTCTCACATGCCTAATATACACCAACTGACTATCTGCACCCATCACTCAAAAGACAACCCTCTTTACCCTGATCCTCTAATTCTCCCTCGAACCAAAGTACTTTTTTTTAAAAAAAAACTTATCACCTAAGTCATTCCTTTATATATCCTCCTCCCCCCTCCTAAGATATTCAATCTCCACCCACTCAGGTCAACATTCTATACACAACAGACTTACAAATCCTAGACATACATTAGGGAACTGATTTGTGGGGTGTAACGCCACAGCAATCCCTACGCATGTTTAGACAGAAAGAAGTCCTACAACCCACCCACCCATGCCCACACCAGCATGCTGGGAGTTGCAGGACTTCTTTCAGTCTAAACATGCATAGGATTGCACCCTAACACTGTCATTCCACCCCACTACCCAATAGTTCTAACTCATAGCTTCATCCCACGTACCCGTTTCCCTCAAATTATCCCTACAGTGCTAAGCTGTCGGCATTGTTGTTGTTGTTGCTACCAGGCGGCTAGATCCTTTGCATACCAGGAAATGTAAGGGGGGAAATGTAAAAAAAATCATTAAAAATCAATGGATGACCCAATCCGATTCAAATTTGGTTTGCTTAAAGCTCTCCTTAATATCTATTACTGTACCAATTTTGATGTCTTTAGCTTTAAAGCTTACGCAGATGTAGGTGTTTGTTTAATTTTTCTCCAAATCCTGCTCCTGCGCCCCAGTGGCCGCTCGGATGATATGCTCAAAAACTAGTATCAAAATATGGTGAATCTTTTGCTTTTATAGCACAATTAAAGCAGGATGCATGGGAGTACTTCACAATAAAAGCAGATTAAGCTGGAAAACTTCGGAGTCCTTTGCACGCAATTCGCAGTGATTACACAGTATAACACTGGTGCAATAAAGCTTTCGGAATTAAGCATCCTCTTCCTTCTCCTCTATAAATCCGTTGCACCCCCTTTTAACATCATCCAAATCAGTGGCCATCACTACATTTTGTCTTAGTAAACACCTTTGTTTTAACAATGCATTGTGTGAAGAAGTGTTTCATTTTATCTGCTCTGAATCTCCTTCTATTCAGAGTGATGTTCTGAAAGAGGGAGACCTTCTCTCTATCCACTTTCTCCCCATTGAGCATCATTTTGTAAAACGTATGGACATGTCAACTGTCCAGTTTTCATCAAGGTATAATAAAACACCAGTCTTGTGTCATGTTGTGTACTGCCCAAACAATGTCCACTGTTCCAACCCAGACCAGAATCTGTCCTCATTAAATGGAGCTGGGTTTTGACATCTCATTGGCCATAGCTAGACCTAAGGTTTATCCCTGGATCATCCAGGGGTCAAACCTGTTCATCTAGGTGACACACAGGGGATCCAGTGCTCAGGCAGGGGCGAACCCTGGATGATCCCAGGATAAACCTTAGGTCTAGCTGTGGCCATTGTCTCCAAACAGAATTTCTTGTTTCCTCATTAGGTAATGAGAGGTTCCAGTGAGATATTTATAGGACTCTGTTGAAAAAGTTGTTTTCAGATGAAATTTTAAGTGTCAATAGATGCATAACTAATATTTACTTTTCCCCCCTTTGATAGTTATCCACCCAACACACACCCCACCCCTCCCTGCTTAATGTCTGCAATGAAAATCCTAGGAGCCTCTGGGTGTTTGTTCTTCTTGGAGAAATAGCTTACATCTGACTAACATGCTACCTTAATTCTTTCTGTGTTTGTGTTTCTGAAATGAATGAACAGTAATCCACTTGCTTGGAAGGTCTGCTGTTAAAGTCTCACTGAAGTCAACTGGGCTCAATCAGGACTGCTCTAAAGCAGAGGTGGCCATCCACAGGCCCATAGCCTTGGCCATGGTGGCCCTATCCAATTTTAATCGATGTGTGATGAAAACACTAGCCCACCATTTTGCAGCCATCCTAGTGGTGGGACAATACCTGGACCCAAAATTGGACAAGACCTCCTTGGATGAGGAGAAGGGTTCCATGGCTGGTGCCAATATAGAATCATAGAATAGTAGAGTTGGAAGGGGCCTATAAGGCCATCGAATCCAACCCCCTGCTCAATGCAGGAATCTACCCTATGTATTGGGACCAAAGAGAAATGACATACCTTGAGGAACACCCCAAAGCAGCCTTCCCCAACATGATGCCCTGCAGATGTTTTGGACTTCTCCTCCCAGCAGCCACAGCCAGCCTGGGCAATGGTAAGGAATGCTGGGAGTTGTAGTTCACAACATTTGGAGGTCACCCGTTTGGCCAATGGTCAGAGATGCTGGGAAATGTATCCACAACATCTGAAGAGCACCAAGTTGAGGAGAGCTGCACACACTAGTGCTGGATGCTTCACCATCACCTCCAGGACCCCAAGAACATTGGTGTTGGGATCCTGAGTAGAAGCCGAAAGCAGAAGGAATAACAGATGAGCAAGAGGTTGGTCACTTCTGAGCCCCCTGCTTGTGTGGAAGTATCAAGAGTTTGTGCTCTGGAGCAGGGCCCTGCTATGGGTGGAAGTTGTGTTGCTCCAGATATGGGAAAGAAGCAGCAAAGGCAGCTATGAAATTGCTCCCTTGTTGCCTGACTGTTGCTGGTGCAACATCTTCTCCTTTTGCCCCAAGTCCTTGTGTTCCTACTGGATTCCTTGGCTGGGCAGTCCCCCTTCTCCTTCAGCACACTTCACGTCTGACCTGCTCCTAGTGTTCTTGCCATGCTCGGAAGCTCCCCAGAAGACCACTGGCACAATGGGGAAAGGAACCAAACTACTTGTGCTTTTACAGGAACGGAACTCATTCAGAAGATGAAGCGGACCTGTTCTCTCTTGTTCCAGAGGGCTGGACTAGAACCAATGGGTGGTAATTGCAAGGGAGCAGATTTCTTGGCTAAACATCAGGACAAACCAAGGTCCTCCTCTTCTCCATTTTATTCTCACAACATCCCTGTGAGGTAGGTTAAGTTGAGAGTCAGAGAGTGGCCCAAATTTGCACAAGGAACTTCAGGCCCATATGGGGACTGGAACCCAGGTCTCTCAAGTCTAGGAACTGGAAGATTCAAGGGGAATATTCTATTGAAGAATGGTATAAAGAAGTATGGGATATAGCTATTAATGATAAATTGACAAGTAATATTAAATGGAGAAGAGATATAGCTAAATCAAATGATTTTGAAGGAATTTGGAAACAGTTCCTAATATTTGTGTTTTCTAAAGGAAGTGGGAAACCACCAGCAGAAGAAAGTATGAGATTCTGGAATCAGGAATGAGATCCCGAGGTGGGGGGTGCACTTCTATGTTAATTTTGATTATGTATTTAGATAAGATATTATGTATTCAACGTGCGGCAGGGTCTTGCTATTTACTGTTTTACTCTGTACAACACCATGTACACTGATGGTGCTATATAAATAAATAATAATAATAATAATAATAATAATAATAATAATAATAATGTAGTATGTTGTTGTTTTTTCTTTATGAGAGGATGTAATGTGTATGTTTAAGTATTGTAGAAAAATAAAATTATTTTTAAAAAAAGAAAAGGGGAAAAAAGTCCCAGTCCAACACTCTAACCACTTCACCATACTGACTCTCTTGCCCTACATCTGGGCTGTGTCTGAAAGTATCTAGTTGGCTACTAAGGGAAGCAAGACGTTGGAGTTGAAAATTCTGGCCGGGTCCAGCAGGGCTTTCCTTACAATGAATCACAGCACTGGTGATACATTTCTATCTCATCCCCCTGCCCCACTTTAGGAAAGTGATAGGGATGGTACGAAGGAGAGAAACGTGGTTCATCTGTTTACTTTCAAAAAGTATCCCAGAGAGGGCTTTGTTGCTGCTGTTGTCATTGTTGCTTGCTATAGGTAAATATCAAGGCAGCAATTTTTTTCATTTCAGTCACCAAGGAGAGATTTGTGGTGCTGGCAACTGCCTCTGACAAAGTTAATAATTCAGGTTTGTTGACAGCTCTTCAATGAAAGAAGCACTTTCCTCTCGTTAAGTGTCCTATTTGGATGTTAATAACTTTACTTAATGTCACTCCTTGGTTAATATATGAGTGGGGGGGTTGCAAATGTTTTTTTGGGGGGAACATATGTTGTCTCCCTTGCTTTGGAAAGTGCCATGTGCAAGGAAAGTGTGATGCACATTGGCCAGAGAGGAAGGAAAATGCCATGGATGGAACTTGGGATAAAAAACGGAAGTGATCTTCTGTCTATGGTTGTGCACCTTTTTTTCATGTTCAAGGCCACAACGCAGTAGTCAGCCAACTGATGATTTTGTGACCACTTTCCAGTCTTTGGGCAATCCATTGGCTTTGATATAGTACTAGATATTCATGGAGTGTATTGGTGGAACAACTAACCAACATCAGGCAAAACAAACATCTGTAACACGGATCCTGGTTTGTTCAACAAACCATAGTTTAATACAAAATTTGGGTTATCATTACATCTGAACATGGGCAGTGAAAGCAGGAGGCATCCTGATAAACCTGTGATTTGAGCTTGTGGGGAGGGGCTGCAGATCCAGAATGGAACTGTGTTTCAGGGGGCATCCGTTCCCCTACAGCACGGCCCTGATGAAAATCCTCCCAAAACTGCCATTTGCATTGAGGGGGGCACATTTAATCAAGACCATGTCTCAGAGGGAAAGGATTTTTTTAAAAAAAGCATAATCTGGTTGTGCTTTTTATATTGTATTGTGTATTTGTGCTTTTAACCTGTTGATTATTTTACTATGATTTTAATTTTTGTGAACCGCCCAGAGAGCTTCGGCTATTGGGCGGTATAGAAATGTAATAAATCTATCTATATAAATAAAAATGTAAATGTTCGTTCGAAACAGACGTTATATCTCCGAACATTCTTCACCGATTGCTTTGAAAATTTGACACAACGTTGCATTCGAATACACAAGCGTTGTTATGTAACTATGTTCTATATGGGGTCAAAAGTTTGTCTTAAAATCGAAGAAATAGGCCTCCTCAAAACCAGTCCTGCTGATCATTGTGACATCGCCAACCAGTAGGCCAATCCACTGCCTCTGCCTCCTCTCTTATTTGTATGTTCTCTCCTATTTGCTCTTATAGGTCATTGTGACATCGCCAACCAGTAGGCCAATCCACTGCCTCTGCCTCCTCTCCTATTTGCATGTTCTCTCACAATTGGCTGAGTGAATATAGATGTCACACCTGTGACAGTTACATGTTCTGAAGAAAGGTAACTGCCAGGAGTTTCCACTAACCTCCTCACCGTAAAAACATCCTTTTTTAAAAAACCAAACAGTAGGCCAATCCACTGCCTCTGCCTCCTCTCCTATTTGCATGTTCTCTCACAAAACTTTGCAATGGCACGCGGCTTGCAGTAAAAAAATTACTGAGCAACGTCATAGAAGGAACAATCCTGACAGGACCTTTCAAAGGTGAAGATGTCCTCATTCCTCGCATTCCTATGATTCCAACAGATATGCCATTTCAATTTAAGAGATTGCAATTCCCAATTCGATTGGCGTTTGCAATCACCATCAACAAAGCTCAGGGCCAATCTTTAGAATTGTGTGGTTTAGATCTAGACACAGATTGCTTCTCACATGGACAATTATATGTTGCGTGTTCTAGAGTCGGCAAACCAGACAATCTCTATATCTATACAGACAATGGAACAACTAAAAATATTGTATATCCACAAGCGTTGTGAAATTAAACATATTAGAAACATCCGCTTTGTCTTTTCTTTCTTTTCAATTTAACCAGACTGAGCCACAGCAACGCATGGCAGGGTACAGCTAGTAAATAAATAAATAAATAAATCCATGCTGTGATCCTGATCCTAATTGGATCCCATGTTGCTAGCATTTGGCTAGCATTTTTGGTGGATACGTTCTCCTGCCCACACTCACATTCAGGGTTGCAAATGGGGGCATGCCCTATTGTTTTGCAAGCGCAAACAAAATTCATGGACACCCCTAGTCTGAAATTCTGGAGAGCTGCTGTAAGTCAGTGTTGGCAGTAGGGATGTTTGAGAACTTTGTTTCCACTCATTTAAGATCAGAACCTGCCCCGTTCGCACCTTCAAGCGTGAGTGTATTTTGTGGGCAAAGCTCACACACCCCTGAGGTTCTTTTTCCCAAAACGTGTTCCTTAGAAAAATGCTTACTTTAAAAACCTGCATTTGGAAAAGTGTGCAAGTTCATGTTTAAGTCAATGGGGGGATGTATTCGGATGTGCACTTTTTTTAAAAAAAAAAGTGCACATGCACACTTTTGCCATTCAAACGGGGGCAGAGGAGTGTGCAGCCTTGTGAACTTCAAACCTTATTGGTTCTTCCATCCCTACTCGGCATTATTGGGTTAGACGCACCAATTCTCTGACTTGGTATGAAGCAGCAACCTGTGTCCCCAACATGAAGGCTCCCATCTGGCCCTTGCAACTAATAGTTGCTGATGCTTCTGATTCTCCATGAATTTGTCTATAAAAACAAAATAAGGCCAAGAGAACAGGTTTTGTTTAATGGAGCAGCATGGCCCTTGTGTAAGCCAAACAAGAGATGTGCTAAACAGAAGCAAAACCTTCCCGATGAGATGGAGGCATCTTATTTCTGATTACCTACTGATGTATTCAATGGGATCCCCCCCCCCAGATAGATAACATTCTGTGTCACTGTGGTATGGACATTTTTTTCTGAAAATCACTCACAGGTGGTATATTACTCCTGTTAGACTGCACCATATTAGAGGTAATATGTCCCCGCTCTTTTGGCGCGGTTGCTCAGTTCCTGGCACTTATCTTTGGTGGGAAAGTCAACAGGTCAAAAAAATTTGGTCAAGGGTTTTCCAAACCATTACAAACATTATTCATGTTGAAGTAGACACTGATCCAGCACTGGCTCTACTTTCTACTTTTAGGAATGCCAATAGAAACATTATTCCCAAAGCCTTGGTCACCCACTTGCTGGTTGCAGCCAGGTGGGAAATTGCCCAATTCTGGAAAAGCGACAGACCTTTTGACCATCAACGCTGGTTTGATAAGATTTGGAAACTAGCTTTAAATGATAAGTTGACTCAACATAGCAGGTTAGCAAGAGGGGAAAATAACATCAGACACATTTTTGGAAAACTGGTTGGACTTTTTCACATTTTTTAATATGAATCCTGGCGAACCTAGACCTGCAGTGACTCTGGAATCCTTTTGGTCAGAGGTTCTAATTTCACGTGCATCTTTTTCTGTACCAGAAAGTGTAGATTTGTTTAAGTTTTCTGTAAAGCAGCAGTTTCTGCAGCCGAAACTCTCCCCACGGCCTGAGTTCGATCCCAGCGGAAGCTGGTTTCAGGCAGCCGGCTCGGGTCGACTCAGCCTTCCATCCTCCCGAGGTCGGTAAAATGAGTACCCAGTTAGCTGGGGGAAAGGTAATAATGGCCGGGGAAGGCAACGGCAAACCACCCTGCTATAAGGCCTGCCAAGAAAACGTCAACGAAAGCTGGCGTCTCTCTAAGAGTCAGTAATGACTCAGTGCTTGCACGAGAGGTTCCTTTCCTTCCTATTGAAGGTATGAAAACCCATGCTTTTTTATAGTGGTGCTGTGAGAACATTTGTATTGTTGTTTGGTGTTTTCTTTTACTCTGTGTGTTTATTGTATTTGTCATTACTTGAAAATCAATAAAAATAGAATATATATATATATATATATATATATATATATATATATTGGTTGGAAAGTCACATCAAACCATGTGCGACAAAACGAAGGAGCCCTCTTTTATTTCAAATATAATTAGCCATTTAAATGTCTTGGGTCAATTTATTCATTGGGGTGTAACTTTTATGAGGCTTTATTGCAACTGGAAATTATATTCTACACAAATACAATAGAGATTTAAACGTTCTCTGGAATGTGCTGATGCTCCCTGGGCTTTATGGCACGGCATCGTAATGAACCTTGACCGGCCAAAGATTTGAGAAGTATAAAAAATCGCCGCTTGTCACTAATTTTGTTCGTCTTTAATGACTGATAATCCATGTCGATTTAGTGTGATAGTCACAATCCAATACTGGTTCTCCACCCCGCCGCCCTCTATAAATGTGATTGTAACAGGGACCTATTAAGTGTGTCTGCATAATAAAATTAGTCAGGGCAAAATCTTGTAGATTGTTTCCAGCTCTTTGGATTTCCATTAGGATACTGAAACTTGCTAGACTGCAAACCCATTCCTGGCGGGTTCGGGCGAGCAGTTTCGTTGCCAAGGGAAGGAGTGATGGTATTGCACTGAGATGCAAGCTCCCACCAGTCAAGAAAATTAATCTGATATCCATCACAGAAAGGAGAGAGTTATTTGTGGCAAAGGGCTTGACTCACTGAGCTTGGTTAAAATGGAAAGTTTTGATAATGTAAGTTTGTAGTAGATCAGGCAGGCTGAAACTCAGGTGCACAGACCAAACCCAGCCCAGTCCAGATCTCCAGGTTCTCCCAAGTGGATGCGCCCCCTGCCCCCCCCCCCCCCGTTCCTGAGTCTATGGGGTCATCTACACCAAGCAGGATATTCTACTATGAAAGCAGTCTATAAAAGGCAGGAGCCACACTACTGCTTTATAGCAGTATTGAAGTGCACTGACAATGGGCCCATTGACACATACATACCATATACTGCTTTATACTGTTAGACAAGTTCTTAGGAGGGTAGAGAGCTTGCTGAGGAGTCAAAACAGAGGGAGAAGAGGGGGAAGAAGAAGAGGACGGAGGGGAGGAAGGAGGGGGAGAAGCCAGTTGTTGCAAAGGAGGGGAAGAAGAAGAAGAAGAAACCGGTTGCAATGAAGGTGGGGGTGGAGCTGAAGCTAAAGGTGAAGAAGCTAAAACATCAAATTCTTCACTTGGGCCGGGTGGAAACACAAACTGACAATTCTTTTTCTTACGTTTTTGCAACAACATAACCTTATGTCTCTGAATCTTGCATTTTAACACCCAAGGAGACGGCGATCCTATAGGAGGTACATTCTTTTGCCACGTATCTATGTATGGGAGTTGTTCCCAGTGGCGATCCCTTGTTACTACAATACCACTTTCATAGTGTTATATCCTGCTTGGTGTAGCTGTGTCATGGGCCCCAACAGTTGTCAGTGAACTTCAGTAACACTATAAAGCAGTAGTGTAGATCCTGCAGTGCACTTCAATACTGCTATAAATCAGTCGTGTGGCTCCTGCCTTTTATATACCGCTTTCATACCACTTTCATAGTGGAATATCCTGCTTGGTGTAGATGAGCCCTATGCCACGCTGGAAAATATACATGGGGGAAAGTTGAATGGAATAGGGGACAATGTGCTAAATTTTACGTACTCACATAAATTATGCAAATTTTTGCGAATTTTCTTATGGAATTCTTTAGGTGTTTCCCACACAACGGAAGATCAAATCCATCTGTGACTGGATGCTGGAATGAATGACACCACACAATCCACAAAACACCCACAGGATGGATTTCATAAAATCAGGACCTCCCTAAGCACGAGTGGGGGGGTGCTATGGCACCCATATCGTGCTTATGCATCTCCCACTGGGTGAGCAGAATGCTGAATGAGATGGGCCCTTGGTCTGATCCAGCAGGGCTTCTCTTACATCCCTATCCCTCATTTAGTCCAACCTGGAGAATATTTTGTGCACATTATTATTCAACATGGGACAGCTAATGTGATCCTGAGCTGGATGAAATGTAAAGTATAGCACATTTTCACAACCTGGCTTACCTTCACACTGATTCCAGATTATTGCTCAGTTATCTAAGGAATTGGCACCAGATCCTTTCAGGAGACATTGGCTCAGGCAAATTTCCTCAGCTTTGGCTCACCTTTCCCGGCACTCAGTAAGGTCACAGAGAGACAAAGGAGGCATCAAATTAAAAGGCAAAGCAGGGGCATGTGCAGAAAAGTTTGGGATTTTCCTGTTTGCTCCCCAAACCAAAGAAACACAACAAAAGAAAGAAGGTGAAAGTAAAGCTCTGTAGCTATTGTCTGCAAGTGCTCTGGTTCCAGGTGACTAAAACGAGGTCCCTCTAGCCATTGGTTTAGCTACCCTGACGCATGGAATGTTCATGGAATGTCCAGCCTGAAAACTGTCCACACACACCAGGCCCGTTGGCAGACGGAGTTCTGTCGGAGGGAGGGGTTGGGCAGAGCAGAGGCCTGGGCATCAGCACCATCCAACTTTGCAACTGTGTGTGAATGCTGTAGACAGTGTGTAAAGGGTGTGAGTGAGCAGTGTGCGTTATATGAACACTGTGGATAACTAATGTGAAAGGGTGTGTGAATGTGGTAGGGGTCACAGAAAATTGCAGGGGCTGGAGACAGAGAAAGTACACGCATGCACACACATACACCAGCAAACATACATGGGTCTCTATTCCATTTCCTATTTCCCCCCCCCCCCATTTATACAGTTAATACAGGACCCAAGATTATTGATTTCTTTGTTTCATTCTGTTTTGATATCCCAGTCATGCACTACTCCCAATCCAACAGAAACCATTTCAAAACCATTATTCAACAGCAGTTAAATAATAAGTGCATTGCCCCCTAAACATCCCTGGTGAAACAAATGTCCCCTGATCTTTTTAGAACATAAGAACATAAGAAATGTCATGCTGGATCAGACCAAGGGTCCATCTAGTCCTGCACTCCGTTCACACAGTGGCCAATCAGCTGTTGACCAGGGACCAACAAAGCAGGACATGGTGCAACAGTGCCCTCATACCCATGTTCCCCAGCAACTGGTGCACACAGGCTTACTGCCTCGAATACTGGAGATAGCATGCAACCATCAGGGCTAGTAGCCATTGATAGCCTTTGCTTCCAGGAATTTATCCAACCCCCTTTTAAAGCCATCCAAATTGGTGGCCATCACCACATCCTGTGGTACTGAGTTCCATAATTTAACTATGCGCTGTGTGAAGAAGTACTTCCTTTTATTTGTCCTGAATCTCCAACCAATTCAGCTTCATGGGATGACCCCAGGTTCTAGTATTTTGAAAGAGAGAGAAAAATGTCTCTCTATCCATATTCTCTGTACCATGCATAATTTTGTACACCTCTAGCCTGTCTCCCCTTAGCCTCCTCTTCTCCAAGCTAAACAATCCCAGCTGATGTAATCTTCCCTCTTAGAGGAGATTTTCCAGCCCCTGAATCATTTTAGATGCCCTTTTCTGCACTTTTCCCAGCTCTATAATATCCTTTTTTAGGTGTGGTCACCAGTACTGTACACAGTATTCTAAGTGTGGTCGCACCATAGATTTGTACAAAGGCAGTATGAAACTGGCCGTTTTATTCTTTTTTTAAAAAAAATAGAAAAAACAGATACCATGGGTTTTATGCCCCCCACCCCGGAATTATCCCAGATCTTGAATTCGGCTCCTTCCTTCTCAGTTAAAGCCTGTACTGATACAATATGAATGGCGCTTCTTCCAAGTAAACACAAGATGACTGCAAAGTTGCCTGAGATGCTGCAATGAGGTTTGGGAATGATGGAGGAGGAGGAGGAGGAGGAACCGGGAGGAAAACAACCACTTCTGGCAGATGTGCTGACTGAAGCCGAAGAAGGAACTTAACAGATGTACAAAGCATCAGATGTACAAAGCAGGAGATCAGAGTGGGATATAAAACAGTTAAAACTAGCTGAAAGGCATGATGTGTCACCATCTGACACTTACATGTGCGCGGAGGCCCGGCAGAAGGGGGAATAGATGCTCAGCGATGCGCTCTTGGCTGTAGGCATACCAGGAAGATTATAAAACTGCCATGCTGTGATATGTTGCCCCCTTGCTAGAAAACCCGCCATTAAGACGCTTATTTACTGCACCTATCCAAGGCACAGCGCAGTTCAGAAGTGCTACCTGTCTTCCTGGTGGATAAATTAGTTGTGGGTACCCTAGGACTGGAGCCGTCTATTGTTCGGATGGCTTAAGGTGGAGAGAGATGAAAGCCACCCATCTGACCTTGCCACATTTTATGTAAAGCGTGAGCGCCCTCTCTTCTTTTCATCAGTAGTATCAGGACGTGGAGAAGAGATAGAGAGACGAGAGTGACACGTCTATGGTTTGGGGCTGATTCTTTTTTTTCTTTTTTTTTTAAGGATACACTAACGAAGGCAAAAATATTTAATGCAAGTCAATAGCAAGAAGATATAAAAGACCCAGTTTAAAGGAAAGTGTCATGGCACTAGAAGGTTTTTAATCTTCCATCTTCTGCCTCGTCCCTCCTTAATTTGGAACCGCCAGCATCAAAAGTCTGCGTAGAAAACTCTCCTGCGCGCCTCCGACTCAAAATATTTTTAATAGAAATTGTTTTTGCCCTAATATTTTTTTGTGAGATATGGAGCTGTGAACTTTAAATTAGCAATAACAGAAATTGACAAGTGCGGCATTACAAGTAAACCACAGAGCCCTGCAGGCTTAATTATGGAGTGAGCAGGGAGCTGGATGTTAAAAAAAAAAAAAAAGCCAGTTTCAAAATTTTACCTCACATAGTATAAATAAAAGATTATATCTTCCACTGGTAGCCTACAGATCAAAAGGATGAATAAAAAAGTGACACAGACATTAATAATTATTTATCTTTTGCTGGCAATGGATTGCTAATGTAGCAAGAAATATACACATATATGTGCCCATGTTTGGATATAGCTGGGTTTTAACCATAGCTACATAGGAATCATGGCATTTGGGTAAAAGGTGTGTTCAGGAGCCTCGCTTTTTTTTTTTTAATGAATCTCTGAAAGTAGGCCAAATTAACAGCAGAAATGACAAAAGGGCTCAATTAAACCTCAAAAATATATGCAGGGGAAAACTGAAAAGGGTGTGGAGAATAAGACAGATTTTTTTTTTTACTCTTGATACATTGCAAGTAAAAAAAATCTCTCAAGGGGAATTGTCCTTACCAATCTGAAACTGAAAAATGATTTTATTTCTCTCCTTCAGATTTCTAAAAAAGATAATTTCCCTTAAAAGTGTTTTACACACACACACACACACACACACACACACACACACACCACTACCACCACCACCATTTTTCTTAGCAAAATGCCCACTTAAGTAATTTTATGATAAAACAAGGTAACAAAACAAGATAAAGTATAATTTCACAATAAACCAACAAGGATTTTTTAAGAAATTGTAAAAAATCAGGAACAGAAGAGCCATAAAAACAGTAGAAATAGAAGGGACACATAAAAAAAAAAAGAAGAGGAAAATTAATTAAGGCTGCAAAACTATCGTCCTCCATCAGCTATGAGGTTACTGCAGGGGTGCAGAACCCAGGCTCGCGGGCTAATCCCAGCCCCCTGGGAGTCCACAGAAGGCCATCCTCTGGTCCCACCATCTTTCCTGCAACCACCCATTGTTTTCTGGTTTCTTGGCTTTTTTCCAGTTTTTCCCCATTGTAAAAAGTTGAGATGCCTCCCTCAGGCTCCATCACTGGCTGCAAGAGCTCTAAGATAAATATGCTGGCCTTTTTGGTATTTTGACCCCAACCCTTTTTGCTTTGGCTCCACCCACCACTGGAATGTGGCCACTGTGAGCTTCTCTGAACTGGAATCTGACCCTTGGGTTCTGAGTTCGAATTCAGCCATGGTGTAGCATAAGTGCAGCTGCACTAACACAGAGTAAATATGTATAGGATCAGGGCTCTTACGTTTAGAAAAAAAGGAGAGGAAGGGAAACCTTGAGAGAAGTGTATAAAAACTACGGTATGTGTTATGTGCAAAAAGTAGATAGGGGACATTTTTCTTCCTTGCTCATAATACTAGGACCCAAAGGGGTCATCCCATGAAGCTGAATGGTGGGAGATGCAGGATATATCAAATATGTGTACTTATGCTGAACGCTCTTAAAGTATGGAATTCATGACCACAAGATGTAGTGATGGCCACCAATTTGGATGGCGTTAAAATTCATGAAGGAGAAGGTGGTCAATGGCTTCTAATCATGACTGCTAGATACTATACTACCTCCATTGTCAGAGTTAGTATGACTACGTATACCAATTGCTGGGGAACATGGGTGGGAGGGTGCTGTTGCAGTCATATCCTGCTCATTGATTTCCCATGGGAAATCTGGTTGGCCGTTGTGTAAACAGAATGCTGAACAAGTCAGTGCTTTGGTCTGATCCGGCGTGGTTCTTTTTACGTTCTTAGGATATCATTCAGTTTGCTGCTAAACCCAATTCAAAGTTATTAGCTTTAAAGCCTCTTCACAGCATTCTTATAAGCACTTGTGTTTTACCATATAGCTTTATAAGTGCATTTTTTTCTTAGATATCATTCATTTCTCATATTTCTGCATATCCTGTCCAAGCTTTTTCAAATATCCCTTTTCACCCTTGCAATAAAGTGCATTCCTAAAGTTCAGTTTGAAGATGTCTCCCACTTTCCTGATACACACCAACACACACACACACACACACACAGAGAGAGAGAGAGAGAGAGAGAGAGAGAGAGGTGCCATTTGTCAGAAAAGTAAAATCCTTGTACGGTGAATTCGGCATATCTTTGATATGTGATTATCTTCCACCATCCTGGTGCCTGGCTCAATTAGAGGCAACATGGCTAATTGGAACATAAGTGTGCTTCTTTGTTAATGCATCTGACAGCTGGCCCAGGGGAATACTCATGCAGGTCATTATACACTTTAGTAATCTTCCTGTTTTCTGCCCCAAATGGTGCCATCAAATGCCCGTTCAGAGACTGACGCAAAAGTGCAAGTGTCCCCTACTGCATTAAAAACAAAGCACATTAATCAACTCCTAATTTCGAAGGGTTAGGTAGGGTGACCATATGAAAAGGAGGACAGGGCTCCTGTATCTTTAACAGTTGCATAGGAAAGGGAATTTCAGTAGGTGTCATTTGTATCTATGCAGAACCTGGGGGGATTCCACACGTCGTACTGAGAGTGCTTCCATGCGTCCCCAGTGCGCACCCAAAGTGATCATGTAGCTTGCCTGGAGAAGAGACGAGGAAGAGGCGTCCTTGCCACCGCCACCTCTGCCACCACCCACCTACCTCCTCGCCGGCCGGGTCAGAGAGCTCGGCGGAAGAACGTGGGGTCGCCTTCTTCGGCCGAGCTCTCCGACCTGGCCGGTGAGGAGGTAGGTGGGTGGCGGCGGCAAGGACACCTCTTCCTCGTCTCTTCTCCAGGCAAGCTACACAATCACTTTGGGGCTGCACTGGGGCACATGGAAGCGCTCTCAGTACGACGTGTGGAATCCCCCCAGGTGATATTCCCTCTTCATCACAACAGTTAAAGCTGCAGGTGCCCTGCCCTCTTTTAAATCTGGTCACAGTATAGCTGCAGTATAGCTCCTGCAGCTTTAACTGTTGTGATGAAGAGGAAAATTCACCAGGTGTGACATGCATACAAATGACACCTGCTGAAATACCCTTTTCTCTGCAACTGTTAAAGATACAGGAGCCCTGTCCTCTTTTTCATAGGGTCAGCCTAGGCATCCAAGCCCAGTGCTTCCGGAAAATTTTCATCTAGTTCCTCTATTGTGCCTTAAAATATTCCCAATGACGATTTTACTCATAAATGTTTATGCCCCATAAGTCCCCTGATGAGGATTCTCTCCTGGGCTGGATCTACACCGCTGCTTTATAATGATTTGTAACAGTCTTGACAACAGTTGAGGCCCACGACACATTCCATATACTGAGAGGGCCTTCTCGGTGGCTGCCCCGGGGCTCTGGAACTCCCTTCCCAGAGAAGCTAGACTGGCTCCCTCCTTGATGTGCTTTTGGAGGCAGGCAAAACCCTTTTTTGTTCTGGCAGGCCTTTGGCAAAAAATCTGGACCTCCGTCTATGCCTAGGACTTTTAGAATTGTTATGTATTTAAAATGTTTAAAATGGATAAAACGAATGAATCCATTCTTATATCATGCTATCAAGCCATATCAAGATATAAGAATGTATAAACGAGGGCCTCATGCAGCCCCATACAGCAGGGGGAACATGGGGCCCGTGTGCTGCATGGGGTGTGGGCCCTGCCAACCCCCCCCTCCCCAATGCACTCTGATGCCACACCACTGAAACATGTAGTGGCAGCGGAAAAATAATAATAATAATCCATTTATCACTATGGAGTGGTGAATCCATGAAATTTAGCTAGCTCACAATCTAAATTTAACCCATTTACCCCTCTATGGTGGTGGATGGATGGGATTTTGGCCACTGCCACCCCACAGAATTCTGCTGGGTGCTGGCAGTGATGATGGGGGAGCAGCCCATGGAGGGGTCTGGTGGAGGCAAAAATAGACTCTGAACACCCACCCACACCTACCCACCCACCCACGGCTTATCTACACCAAGGATATTCCACTATGAAAGTGGTATGAAAGCGGTATATAAAAGGCAGGAGCCACACTACTGCTTTATAGCAGTATTGAAGTGCACTGACAATTGTTGGGGGCCCATTGTCGCATACCATATACCACTTTCATAGCACTTTCATAGCGTTATATCCTGCTTGGTGTAGATGTGTCCTTGGCTGCTACAGTTGTCAGTGCACTTCAATACTGCTATAAAGCAGTAGTGCAGCTCCTGCCACTATAAAGCTGTAGTGTAGATCCTGCAGTGCACTTCGATATCACTGTAAAGCTCCTGCCTTTTATATACCGCTTTCATACTGCTTTCACCGTGGAATATCCTGCTTGGTGTAGATGAGCCCACAGTTGCCCAGACCTGGCATATGGCATAAAGCTTTCCACAATTTCTAATAAAATTGCAGGATACTTAACAAATGGACTTTGCAGAAAGAAAAACAGCGACATATGTCCAGTGTACACACTGTCAATATTGTATTGGCAAACCAGTTACAATGTGAGGCAAGGCTATTTTCTGGCTCTTAGGAAGCAGCCAATGAATTGTCTGTTGTCTTCTCTGTCATCCATCAAACGAAGCTAAAGCAGGCAAGACGATCTGGTCAACTATACTGCAAAAGTTCCAAATGCATCTGTTCTGTCTGTGTTCACAGGAATGTAAGCCTATGCGGCAGGTTTTTGCTATTTTATTGTTTTACTCTGTACAGCACCATGTACACTGATGGTGCTATATAAATAAATAATAATAATAATAATAAATGTTGATTTAAAAAAAAAAAAATGTGGCTATTTTATGTGACATTTATTTATTTATTTATTTATTTATTTATTGCATTTCTATACCGCCCAATAGCTGAAGCTCTCTGGGCAGTTTACAAAATCAAGACAATTCAAAACAAAACAACAGTATAAAACCATAATATAAAATACAATATAAAAGCACAAGCAAGATAAAAACAGCAGCAATGCAAAAATACAAATTTAAAATACAAATTTAAAACAGCAAGGTTAAAATTAATTTATAGACTGTTGAAATACTGGGAGAATAAAAAGGTCTTCACCTGGTGTCTAAAAGAATATAATGTAGGTGCCAAGCGAACCTCCTTAGGGAGCTCATTCCACAGCCGGGGTGTCACAGCAGAGAAGGCCCTCCTCCTGGGAGCCATCTGCCTCACTTCCTTTTGCAGGGCTTATGGAGAAGGACCTCTGAGGATGACCTTAGGGTCCGGGCAGGTACATATGGGAGGAGGCGTTCCTTCAGGTAGCCTGGCCCCAACCCATTTAGGGCTTTAAAATTAATACCAGCACTTTGAATCGGGCCCGGACCTGGACTGGCAGCCAATGAAGCTGGAAAAGGACTGGCGTGATGTGGTCTTGTCGACATGAACATTAGTGGCACATTGGGGCATTTTGTTTGATTTTAACATGAGTGTTTCTTACTTGTTGTGATGTTAATGAAAAAGGCCCAGGCATTTTAGAGACACTATATGTGAGAAATAAAATATGGCAGATGGCAGATGGGCTACACGGAGTCAAGTAACTGCTCAGCTCCTGGCTCATTACAGCATTGCCACTAACGCTAGGTTAGTCTACGCATGAGTGCACACAGATGGGTGGGTTGAGGATCCAAGTGGCAGCCAACCTAGGGCTACCAAAACATAGAGGTGAGCCTGTAGTGTTCATGGGAGCTTTAAATAAAGGGCTTCCCATGGCACCCCGCTAAATCTCTTGTGACACCTTAGTAAGCCCTAGCACAGAGTCTGGGAATTACTGGAATCTATCTACCTGACTGTGGTGGAGGTTTCTTTGGAATGATGATACCTGATCCATCAAAAGACCCATCAAGTATTTCTGCTAGCTGCAAAAATATCCACACATTCATGAACACGTTGGGTTAGTCCTCAATCAGTCAGTCTTAAAGAATGTCTTTCATTAAGGGATATAATTTGAAGAACTGGGTAATTGACTCACATTTGATTAAGGCAGATTCTATTGGATTAGTGTGATTAATAGATAAAATTATAATCAAACAGAAAGCAGTGCAAAAGGTGGCCTAGGTCATGGACCACATTAAAATCCTAAATTTAAAATATGATGGATAAACGATGTTAATATTCGTTTCATGGTAGGCTGGACCCTTTTTGGTTTGATCTGGTGGAGAAATTCAAAAGGCCCAAAACAAAGCCCATAAAAGACCTGGTTGTGCCAGCAAGTAACTATAGTTATTAGAAAATATATAATTATATCCTTTTAATTTCAAGAATTGTCATGTGGCATCCATATTACAATAGCGGAATGGGCTCCCAGATAATTTCTGGGCATGTTAAAGTGCTGGTAGTTACCTGTAGAGCCCTAAATGGCCTGGGCCCAGGTGAATTGCTGTCCTTTCTGGACAAGGAAGAATAAGTCCCAGAGGAGTTGAATCTCAGAAGCAGACTATGGGAGTCATTAGTCCTTATGGAGGCCTCTGTCATAGTTGTTCTTTTTCTCTCTTTCTTCCATTCCCGTAACACAGGGTAGACAACCAATGGCCCTCCAGAGGTTTTGGACTACAGCTCCCCTAATCCCTGTTCATTGTTCATGCTGGCTGAGGCTTATGGGAGTTGTAGTCCAAAACCTCTGGAAAATACCAAGTTGCCTTGACTCCTTGGCTCCATCTTGCAAACCCTTTCAATAGTCATCTTTCCTGGAGATAAAATATCAGCCAGTTACTCAAAGAATCATAGAATAGTAGAGTTGGAAGGGGCCTATAAGGCCATCAAGTCCAACCCCCTGCTCAATGCAGGAATCCACCCTAAAGCATCCCTGACAGATGCTTGTCCAGCTGCCTCTTGAAGGCCTCTAGTGTGGGAGAGCCCACAACCTCCCTAGGTAACTGGTTCCATTGTTGTACTGCTCTAACAGAGGAAGTTTTTCCTGATGTCCAGCTGGAATCTGGCTTCCTTTAACTTGAGCCCGTTATTCCATGTCCTGCACTCTGGGAGGATTGAAACATGAAAAACACTCTCCCAACATGGTTGCTAAATGCACATAAACTCCCCAGTGGGATTGGAGCACACTATATGGCAGCCTTCTGTAACCTGCCCCACCAAAGATGTTTTGGACTTCAACTCCCAGAAGCCCCACCTAGCAGGGCCAATAGTTAGGAGTGCTGAGAGTTGTAGTCCAAAACATCTGAAAGGCACCAAGTTAGAGAAGGCTGCTATAGGGCAACAGCTTCCACCCACTGTCCAACTGCACATTCTGGAATTGCCCAATACGTTCTGGGTTTGGGGTCAGAAGAGCTTTAATACCTGCTTAATCAAAATATGACACTGAGAACCCCAAAATTTCTAATCTGGGTATTCTATCTGGCCGGTGCTTGTTTTCAATTACTCCAGTTGCTACACCACTCAGTTTAGCTGGTTTCTTGAAACTAAGGCCTTAGCTAGACCTAGGGTTTATCCTGGGATCGTCCCAGGGTCTTCCCTGCCTGCTCCCGGGATCCCCTGTGTGTCATTTAAATGAACAGGGATGACCCCGGGACGATCCCAGGATAAACCTTAGGTCTAGCAAAGGCCTAAATTGCTGTGTACAAGGACGTAGTTTTGTTTCTTGTCGCAACAAGGCAGGAAAACTGTTGCTCAGTCTTGATCTCTAATTGAGATGCTACCACAGTTGGTAAAGCTCTGGAGTATAATGATTTGTCAGTACAGGCCACAGAGTGGACCAATTTAATGCTTGCTGCAGGGGCTGGGATTTCAACTGCCTTTGATCACATCTTTTTAGGTCAGTAACATTTAGAGGTGCAGGGGGGGAATCGTATAATTAAGAGGGGGGAAACCTCACGCGGTTGGGGGCTAATTCGGAAAACATAGATGATATTGTTGTGCACGATCTCCTTCTTCAAATGGAAAGGTCTAAAGATTTCAGGAGAGCTAGATTAATATTGATATCGGGTTACCATTCATAACATTCAGTGTGCAAACACCAGCCATCTCGTCCCCTGCCCTCTGTCCTTGCTGCCAACAGTGACTCAAACCCTGATGCCAAGGTGGTAGCTGTGATGGGCTTGGGGGGTGCGGTCCCTTTAAGACTACTGACAAAGTTGGTCTCTGGGCAGATCTGTGCTCGGGATGCCAAGCACCTTGAGTAATTATTGTGCCGACTCATCCTACTCTGCACCTGGCCGACAGTCCCCTGTTGTATGTGCAACCGAGACAATAAAAGATCAAGGCTGAACTGGTTGTGGGGCTTCCTTGCAGCAGTGTGATCCTGGTAACACTGGCTGAGAGGGAATGTTTTTCTGTCTCTGAGGCTACGGCCCGCAGAGCTAGAGTTTATGTAAAAGTTGGTTCAAGGGCTGGATGTCTTGGGAAAGGAGTTTCTGCTTGTTCAGCTGGGGGGAGGGTTGAGTGTGTGAGTGTGGGGTGTTGTGTTTGCCCTTCCTGCCCTTCTTGGTTTTTGTGCTGTGTCTTTCCCCCTATATGTGTTGTCCTGGCCCTGGGATGCAGGAACCCTACCAGACCTTTTTGTGTGTAATTAATAAACTGTTTTAGACCCTACTGTGGCGTGACTGTTATTTCTGGCACATCAGACTCAACCCAGATCAAGAGCGCAGGTGCTGAGCTCCTGGACAGTAGCATCAGGAACCTCTCATGCTCTAAGAGGAATAGTAGCTCCATCTGAGGGGAAGCAGACCATGGGCCCCCATGAAGAAGAAGACCCACTATCCAAACCAGATCCTGAACAGGACCCAGACTTCTTGAGTCAACTTTCCAGAACAAGGGTTTCAAAAAAGGAAAATGATTTTTTAAAAATAATAATAAAAAGAAGACCCACTAACATTAACATAAACCTCACTGTGCTCTTATGACATCCCATCTCTTTCAGTGAGGTTTGGGTAAGACACTGTCCTGGTGGATTGGGCCCCATGGGTTTGATCTGTCTGTCTCCCACTTGGCTACTCCTAGCAGAACCTACAATTTGAAGCCGCAAACAAGCCATCCCTGAAAGAAGCCTCCAAGGCAAATCCGCAGGATCCATAAATGATAGCTAATTCTTTTGAATGTAGCTTACAGAACCTAATTAACTGAATTAATTTGTTTACATAAATAAACAAGTTGAGTGAAGCATAGTTTGAGGTAGATTATTCAAGAAAAGGCAGAGATGGGGGAGAAACGCATTGAGTTCGCATTTTAATGCATGCTTACCGAATTCTGCCATTTCGAACTATGATAAAATGCTTTGAATTTTGCAGTTCTTTGGATTTGCAATGGAATTCTCCAATCAAAAAAGGCCATTAAAATGAGTATATTTGGAAAAAAATAAATGTTCAAAAATGCATTATATTAGAAAAATATATACCCAGTACAAGCCAAGATTAGGACTGGAGAAATTTTTACTGTTCAAGACAAACTGAATTTAAGAAAACGAGAAGCTGAGAGAAACTTAAATAATGAAAGATTTGTCTGGCCTTAAGAAGGGAAGCAAAGGGACAACCATTTTCAGAAAGAATCTCAGAATAGCAGACTCATCATGCAGAATGTTTTATAATATATGAAATGTTCTTCTAGGCCACCTTTGACCTGGAGTTTGATGGCAGCTCACACAAAGAACCAAGCAGTATCAAGACCCAATTCAACTACATCACACATTAAAAAAGTGAGGAAAATAGAAGTAAATGAAGCAATACAATCAGAAACAGGAGAAATAAGTAACAAAAATAGCCCTTCTGCAGAAATAAACGGTATTTCCAGTTGAGGCGTTTATGGCACCATCATGGTGCTTCATTCATGGAATTTTATGGAGATTCCAGATGACGACATCTTTCTCTCATAACCCTCTGATGTTTTACCAGTGCTTCTTCCATTGAGAGGAAGATTAATGCTATCCAAGATTCATGCCAGCCAAATTTTCCTGGGGAGAATATTCAACTGCTTGGGTGCCACCGCTGAAAAGGCCTTTCTCCTGGCATTGTCCTCCATGCTTCTGGAGATGGCAGTATCCAAAGGATGGCCTCCGATGCCATTCTTCAGAAAGCAACGAAAATGGTTCCTACGGCATCTGGCACCGCTGAAGTTCTCTTATACAATAAGAGATGCCTGCGATCAGCCTCCCTATTGTCTCACTGTAAGTGCTTCCTGGGTTTTGTATCTTGAGTAGGAATTACTAACACAAAAATAATTATGAAGAAATCTGTCACTCCAGCAAAACTTCCGCATGTCCAGTGTTTGCCAAGGACAAGTAGGCATTTCATGGCTAATTAAAGTTTCCTTTCTGTGAGGAGGAGGAGGCTGCAGGCAAGGCCCACAGTTGGAGGCAGCATCTGATAGATGAGATGACAGGCCTTCACCGGACCAAGTAGCAGCAGCAGCACACTCTTTTCTTCTCCGCTCCTTTATTCCCCGGTGGGCACCCCGTTTAATTTTATGGAATAACGTCCAGCTTTCTTCAACAGCAGAAACAAGCCCCGTAATGGATGTGTGAGTTGGCACGTTGTGCAATGGTCAAGTTAGGTGCCATCCATTTCCCATCATACAAACTGTGCTCTCTGCCTATACAGCTCTGCTTTTGTCAGACACCTCGTTTATAGTGGTAGACGTCATCCACCAGTCTTTTGTGTACATGGTGCAGGGGTAGGAAACCGCAGGCTGAGGGATGAGATCTGGCCCTTCTGGGGTCCCAAACCAGCCCTGTTGGGTCCCCCAAATGGCTGTGCCCTCTTCCTCTAGCCCCATCCCCCTTCCCCAAGTACCAGTCATCCAGTGGTTCCCCAGCTTTTGTGCACTTTCTTCCCATTCCAAAAGCCTCTTGGAGGCTTAGTTATGGTCAGTGAGAGCTTGAAGCTACAATGTGCTGAGGTGGGGGGTTAGCTCCACCCCTTTTGCCTTTGTCCCACCCCCTTTTATGTATGTATTTATTGCATTTATATCCCAACTTTTCCCTCCAAGGAACCCAAGGCAGCATACATAATCCTCCTCCTGTCCATTTTATCCACACAACAATAACCCTGTGAGGTAGGTTGGGCTGAGAGTCTGTGACTGGCCCAAAGTCAACCAATGGGTTTCCATGGCTGAGTGGGGACTAGAACCCAGCTCTCCTGACTCCCCGTCCAACACTTCAGCCACTACACCACGCTGCCCCCTTTTCCTTCAGCCCCACGCACCACTGCAATGTGGCCTCCAGAACTACTCTGGAATTGAATGTGGCCCTTAGTCTTAATGGGGTTCCCCACCTCTGGGTTGATGCAACCAAATGTCATGTTCTCTGTGGATGACCACTTTGGGGGATGACCTATAACCTTCTCTCAAACACACCCGAGACTGAATATTGCAGACTCCATGTCTGTCTACAGAAGTTGGGGTAGATCATGAGGATCCTAGACCCTCAGGGATGAGAGTTTTCTACTCTACCCTTATGACGGAGGTAGCCCCCACTCAGACCCAGAGACAGATGCTGAGAGGCCACCTGGACCCAAGGAGTGCAGGCCCCAAAAGGTTCCTGCTCAGCCAACTGCCAGAAGTGTCCATCAGAGGAATAGGGCTTCCTCGTATATTGTGAGCAAGGCTCTGCTTGTGAGTACCCCTCACGTGGCACTGCGTACCTAAAGGGTTGTCACACAGAAGAGGGTCACAACCTGTTCTCCATCATCCAAAACTGTAGGACATGAAATAAGGGGCTTCAGTTACAGGAAGGCAGATTTTGGTTGGACATCAGGGGAAAATTCCTTACCATAAGAGGAGTCAGACAATGAAACCATCTGCCTAAGGAGGTAGTGGGCTCTCCGTCCATCGCTGGAGGTATCCAAGCAGAGATCGGATGGCCATCTGTCAAACTGGGTTCATGGACTGCGTAGGACACAATGGACCTTCCAATTCTAGGATTCTATTATTCTACATCATCCACCAAGCTTACTCTGTACAGCACCATGTACACTGATGGTAATGTGCATAATTATTTATTTATTTATTTATTTATTTTTATTTATTTAGAATATTTATATACCGCTCCTCATTGAAAAAAATTCGGAGCGGTGTACAAGGTAAAATGAAAATAAAAACAGAATAAAACAGTTAAAACAAAATTTAAAAAGAAGCAAAACAACAACAACACAGAAATCCAAGGCTGCATGTTAAAGAAAGGCTTCTTGGAATAAAGATGTTTTCAGGAGGCGCCGAAAGGAGTACAAGGTTGGAGCCTGTCTGACCTCCAGAGGCAGGGAATTCCACAGGAGGGGCGCCACCACGCTGAAGGCTCTTCCCCTGGTGGATTCCAATTGGAGGATGGATCTAGGTGGAACCACCAGGAGCAGGCCCTCGGATGACCTCAGTGACCGGGAGAAGGCGCTCTCTCAGGTATCCTGGTCCCAAGTTGTTTAGGGCTTTGTACACAAGTACCAGAACCTTAAACCTGGCCTGGTAGTGAATAGGCAGCCAGTGCAGTTCCCTCAGCAGAGGAGTTCCATGCTGGAAAGGGGCAGCTCCAGACAACAGCCGAGCTGCAGCATTCTGCACTAGCTCCAGCTTCCGGAGCAGCTTCAAGGGCAGCCCCACATAGAGCGCATTGCAGTAATCCAATCTTGAGATTACCAATGCCTGTACCACCATGGTTAAGCTATCCCTGTCCAGGAGAGGCCGTAGTTGGCGAACCAACCGAAGATGGTAAAAGGCACTCTGAGCCGTGGCAGCTACTTGAGCCTCCAACGACAGAAATGGGTCTAAGAGTACCCCCAAACTACGAACCTGTTCTTTCAGAGGCAGAGCAACCCCATCCAGAACAGGCAATGAGCCTGTCTCCCAGACTCAGGAACCACTCACCCACAGAGCTTCCGTCTTGCCAGGATTTAGTCTCAGTTTATTGGCCCTCATCCAGCCCATTACTGAGTCTAGGCACTGGTCCAGGACTTGCACAGCCTCACCTGATTCAGTTGTCACAGGGAGAGAGAGCTGCGTGTCATCAGTGTATTGATGGCATTTAGCTCCAAATCCCCTAATGACCGCTCCCAACGGCTTCATATAGATGTTAAATAACATTGGGGACAAGATGGTGCCCTGCGGCACTCCATAGCTCAATTGCCAGGAGGCCGAGGACTGGTCACCCAATGCTACTCTCTGAAAACGACCCCGTAGGTAGGACAGTAAAACAGTGCCTCCGATGCCCATCCCACAGAGTCGATCCAGGAGGATACCATGGTCAATGGTATCAAAAGCCGCCGAGAGATCGAGCAGGATTAACAGGGTTGCATTCCCCCTGTCCCTCTCTTGATAAAGGTCATCCATCAGGGCGACCAAGGCTGATTCAGTCCCGTAACCAGATCGGAACCCAAACTGGAATGGATCTAGATAATCAGTATCCTCCAAGAGTGCCTGCAGTTGCTCTGCCACAACCCTCTCAAGTACCTTCCCTAAAAAAGGAGTGTTAGCAACTGGGCGGTAGTTGCCTAATACCATCGGGTCCAGGGTGGGCTTCTTCAGGAGTGGTCGCACTATTGCCTCCTTAAGGACAGCAGGGACCACCCCTTCCCGGAGGGAAGCATTTATCACCCCCTGGACCCACCCAGTCAGACCCCCTCGGCTTGCTTTTATAAGCCAGGAGGAACAGGGATCGAGAGGGCAAGTGGTCGGCCGCACTGCTGCAAGCACCTTGTCTACATCATCAGGCCGCAATAACTGGAACTGATCCCACAAAATTGGGCAGATGGTGGCATCGGACACCTCAACTGGAGCTGCACTAAAAACAACGTCAAGCTCTCTGCGGAGAGAAGCGATCTTGTCCTCAAAGTGTGATGCAAAAAGGTCACAGCAGGTCCTTGACGGAGCCAGGGCCCCATTTGCTGGGGAGGATGTTAGCAGCCCCCGGACCACCTGGAAGAGCTCCGCTGGACGGCTACTCGAGGACGCAATGGAGGCAGCAAAATAAGCCTTCTTTGCTGCCCGCACTGCCACGCAATAGGCACGATTATGCGCTCTACAGCGTGCTCAGTCATCTTCGCTTCGAGTCTTGCGCCATTTGCGCTCCTGCCGACGTCCAGCCTGTTTCATTGACTGCAACTCCTTAGTATACCAAGGAGCAGAGCGGGCTCTACAGGACCGGAGAGGACACTCAGGTGCGATCAAGTCGATGGCCCTCCGCATGTCACCATTCCACAATGAGGCTAGGGCCTCAGCTGGATCACCAGCTCTCTCCACTGGAAAATCCCCAAGAGCATTCAGAAATCCATTGGATTCCATCAGTCTCCTGGGGCGGACCATCCGAATGGGTCCCTCACCCTTGCAGGAGGGTAGTAACGCCGTGAGTTCAAATCTCACCAAGAAATGGTCTGACCATGACAATGGGTATAATGATACTGGTGAAACCATCTGAATGTGGATGTCACCAGTACTATATTGTTTCTCTGGGATGGCAGATTCACACAGCCCCAATTGCCATTTTCTGAGTGGTCCCAACAGCTATAACTGGGCCATTCAGTGTAAGGTTGTAAACATTTCCATGACCGAGGCATTATGGTCAGAAGAACCACCATTAGCACACTTCCTTATTATCCATCCTGGAAATGCTTAAGAGAAGAGCAAGGGGAGAAGAGCTGTATCTCTTTAAATTTGAGTCTTCCCAAACAATTATAATTTATAATCCTTTCCCCATCTGAAGTTCCTTAGGAAAGACATGTATATAGCCTAAAGCTAGGAGTCCAACTTGGCTTTTAAATGCAAATATTTTAACAAGTATAACACACAGTAGCATGAACTATCAATTATTCCTAGTAGGCATATGTAAAACATCTTGTTTATCACACTTTAAAAAACACCCCAAAAACCACCAAATTATGCTAAGCAAAAAGAAAGAAAAAAAAGTAAGATTGTTAACTGGAATTTTGTCTATTCCTTTGGAAATCTTTCTTTACCCTTCTATTTTAAACCTTATTTGGTTTGTCTTCGTAGCTCTAACTCAGTTTTTCTATGTGAATCGTGTTTAGAACTATGAAATAAAATGGGGAATTGTGAATGGAGGCCGCAAGACCCTTCCTGGTAGGGGTGTGATCCGCTCCGATTAGGAGCGTAGAAGCAGTAGCGGATTGGCCTGCTCCGCCTTACCCAGAGGCGGAGTAGGAGCGGACCGCGGACCCCTAGAAGCAAGGCGAAGAGAAGCGACCATTTTTCGGAGCTCCTAGTTCAGGCGGAGCGCTCTGGTCGCCATCTTGAAAACATTTCGCCATAGGATTGCATTGCGGCAAATAATCACGCATAACTAGGTTGTTTTTGAAGCTATCGTTCTGGAAATTCTTGTGCTCAGAGAGTCGTGGATGGGGGTCATTTTGAGACCACTCTCACCTCTCTGCGTCGTGTGGGTCGCGTGCTATATTTGTTTGAAAATCGGGTCAACCGCGCGGCTCAAACGGCGTTTTCGGCTTTTCGCCCATAGGATTGCATTGAGGGAAATAATCGGGGATAACTGGGGGGGGGTTAAGCTATCGTTCTCAAAATTCTTGTACACAGAGAGTCGTGGATGGGGGTCATTTTGAGACTACTCTCAACTTTCTGTGTCGTACAGGTCGCGCGCTAGAAGTTTTTAAAAAATCGGCGGGAAAAATACCTTTTTCAAAGGGCTGTGGGGCAGAGTCAGCTCCCGGTCATGATGATCCCAAAGTTAGAGGAGGGCATAGGCAAAACAGGTAACTTGGGATTCTGGGAAACTTCTCTTTCTTCATCTGAACGGGCTTTTCCCCATGTTTTTTAACACAGTAGCCCCACCAAATGCACAAACACAACCTGAAATCATATACTAGGCCAAGAATAAGAGATAGAAACACAGCACTGCTCCCCACCCTAACTTTGGGGAACAACTGAAAAGATATGGTGCAAGGGGATGAGCTCCCCTAGGGCGTCTCATCGTGGACGTGCCCCCACTCTCTCCTGCACTGGAAGGCCATTAGAGCCTTCCAAAGAGAGTAAAACGGTGGAGCAATGCCTATCATGAGTTGAAGTGAATGTTCACTTTTTAGTGGTGGAGCGATGCCTGTTATGAGTTGAAATGAGCGTTTACTTCTTAATCTCAGAGCTGTTGGTGGCTGTCTTGAGTTGAACTGGCAGCTGCTTCCCCCTCCCCCGGGCACGTCCCCCTATTGCTGGTAAAAGACAGATATAGCCCTTTTTTTAAAGTTCTTCTTTCTGTTTATTGAGCAACACTGCTGCTTTTAATTCCACCCCTCCTTTGTTTATTTATTGATTTATTCCATTTTATATGCATTACTGGCTTATCCTTGGCTCACTTCCTTATGCCCCCAGAAATGCCAGCTGCATGCCTGCCTGCCTTCCCTCCCTCCTCCCCTGCCCACCTCGCAGGGATGTTGTGTGTGTGTGGCTTTGACTCAGGGGAGAAGTCCTTCCTGCGCTCACTTGGAGTTTTGGAAGTTCCAAATTTTGCAGGTTTAAGCCCCGCCAAAAAACAGGGGATGATGGGACTGCCTTGAGTCTTGGCGTGCGGCGTATGTATCCCTGGATATAAGCTGTCATGGTGGTGAGTTTGAGGGGTTTTTTTAACGTGCAAAATTGACGGAGCTATGGAAAGGGGTGTTGGATTTTCATAAATTCCCCAAAAATCAGGGGATGATGGGACTGCCTTGAGTCTCGGCATGCGTATGTATCCCTGGATAAGCTTTCATGGTGGCGAGTTTGAGGTTTCTAACGTGCAAATTGACGGAGCTATGGAAAGGGGTGTGAATGGGGTGCCCGATTTTCAAAAATTCCCCAAAAATCAGGGGATGATGGGATTGCTTTGAAACTTGGCGTGCGTGTGTATACCCCCATGAGGTGTCATGGTGCCAAACGTGAGGTTTCTAACTTGAACAGAAAAAAAGTTGTATAATTTTTTAGCTTTCAATGCAAGCCTATGGGGGGGGAAATGGAGCTCCGGATCCGGATCCGGAGCTCCGAGCGGAGCGGAGCGGAAGTGGGCGGAGCGGGGGCGGGGCGGAGCGGCCCGATCCGGAAAATGGCGGATCTGCAAGTGAAGCGGAGCGGGGGGTCTGTGCACACCCCTACTTCCTGGGGCACCAGTTCAGAATTTATATCTGGTGCAGAAATTTGGCTCTCTGAAAACCTTCACACCCTTAAAAAAAAAAAAAAAACCATAGGTTGCTAGCACTTCTGTTCCTGGAGAAAAATCTTAGACCCATTTGAGCAGTACCTTCAAAATCTCAGACATCAAAGGGGAGGCAAGGAGTATTTCCAGCCATCAAGAAAAGGGACTTGAGTATCCAGCTGAACTTCCTACATAACAACTGTTGCCTGGCGTCTGCCTCTACAACATTTCAAATTTGGGGGGAAACTTTATTTTGGAAGCAGAATATAGCTTGCAATCCCTTAATCAAAGTTCTGCAGTCTGAACACCTTCACGCAGAGAGTTCATCGCAGCATTTATCTCCAACAACATCTGACAACCCTACCTTGAAAAGCATCAAATGCAATGGCGTGCGTTAGCCGGCTCGAACCTCTTTTATTAGAAAAAGGTGGGACATAGGTCTTTTGTGTGCTTGTTTGGTGATCGATTGACTGATTGATTGATGATTTGACAATTGAGAGGAAATGATGCCCATTCTGAAATCATTCATCTTTTTTTAAAAAAAAAGAAAAGAAAAGAAGAAGGGGGGAAAGCACTTTAACAACGCAACGTAACAGCATGACTTCCACTTCGACTGACATTCAAGAGGCCTTCAAGAGGCAGCTGGACAACCATCTGTCAGGGATGCTTTAGGGTGGATTCCTGCATTGAGCAGGGGGTTGGACTCAATGGCCTTGTAGGCCCCTTCCAGCTCTGCTATTCTATGATTCTGTGATTCTATGACCTTTACTTTGCAACCAATCTGAGCCCATTTCTGAAATCAGAGGCCACCAGATCTGCTGTGGCATCTCACAGCCCAGCAATCAGCATTTCTTCTCCACAGATTGCTTTTGGCCCTGAGTGGATCGAACTGTAACTGGCAATTCTGCGTGTTACACAATTGTTAAATGGAGCCACAGCCTTTTAACAGGTCTAATTTCCACATCATTTGTTTTATCTCTTGGTCTACCCATTGAGAGCTGGACTTGTATGTTTAAGCGGCACAAGATCTGCAAACCCGGTTTGCCTCTGATTTCTTCAGTACAATGGTTCTCACATCTCAGGTGGGTTTGTTTGTTTGCTTGTCTATGGAGGCCTCTAAGATGTGCAACCAGAAATGTGACACAGGAGCCAGCCTTCAACCCTAAGCCGACTTTCTCACAAATGTAAGAATGGACGGAGCAGTCATCTAATTTTCATCCATAGCTTTGCATTTGTGCATTCATGAGTCCATTCTGTCCCATTTCCACATCAATCGGCAATTTATTTATTTTAAATGCACAAACATTGGCATATTTTTGAACATAGTTTTTCTCAAGAGATGCATTTCTGCACCCGTTGTATCAATACACTTTTTGTACACATTTGGACCTAAAACGGATGAAGTCCCCCAAAGGAAAGCAGCAGGACATGGAATAGTGGGCTCAAGTTAAAGGAAGCCAGATTCCAGCTGGACATCAGGAAAAATTTTCTGACTGTTAGAGCAGTACAACAATGGAATCAGTTACCTAGGGAGGTTGTGAGCTCTCCCACACTAGAGGCATTCAAGAGGCAGCTGGACAACCATCTGTCAGGGATGCTTTAAGGTGGATTCCTGCCTTGAGCAGGGGGTTGGACTCGATGGCCTTGTAGGCCCCTTCCAACTCTGCTATTCTATAAGTCTATGATCCCTGGATCAAAATGTCATCTGTGTACATGTGCCTTTCATGTGCCCAGATGACATTTTGCTTTCCTCCAGCTAAAAAGCAGCAAACTCACCAGATCAGGAGCTGCTATGGGGACTAGCAAAGAGCAGGAGGAGGAGTTTGATGCTGACCAACAGAGGAAGCCAAATTGCATGTATTCCAATTCAGAGTGCTGGTCATTGCCTTTAAAACCCTCCATGGATTGGGACTCAGATCACCTCCTGCAACATTGAGATCAACTTACCTACCTGTACATTGAGATCAACTTCCCTGGCTTCTCCTCCAGATACTAATGTTTCCTGAAGTGAGGTGGCTGGAAAGTAGGGAAGCTGCCTTCACAGTTGTGACACCACACTAATGGGATGTTTTGCTTTCCCCTGGGGGACTCGCTTGGCACCTATTCAGTTATACTTTCAATACAAGGTGAAGCCTTTGGGCTGGATCCAGACTTAGGGGTCATCTACACCAAGCAGGATATTGCACTATGAAAGTGGTATATTAAAGGCAGGAGCCACACCAAGCAGGATATAGTGGTATGAAAGTGGTCTATTGTATGTGTCAATGGGCACCAACAATTGTCAGTGCACTTCAATACCACTATAAAGCAGTAGTGTGGCTCCTGCCTTTTATATACTGCTTTCATAGTGGAATATCCTGCTTGGTGTAGATGAGCCCTCTGTCATATTTAGAGTAGAGGCAATGAAATCAACAGGACTTAAGCTAAGCCCTCTCTGACTCATAATCCACCCATCATAATTGCAGACATTTTACTAGTGAGGATCACAATATTGATTTGCCTTACATATGTGGAAGGCATTATCAAAATGGTAGGTTTGTTTTTCATGAAAGAAAAATGGGTTACTGCTGCAATTCAATGAGAATTGCTGAAAATGAGGAACCTAGAATCATAGAATCAAAGAATAGTAGAGTTGGAAGGGGCCTACAAGGCCATCGAGTCCAACCCCCTGCTCAATGCAGGAATCCGCCCTAAAGCATCCCTGACAGATGGTTGTCCAGCTGCCTCTTGAAAGCCTCTCGTGTGGGAGAGCTCACAACCTCCCTAGGTCACATGTGTATACTATGGTACTCCTTCATGAGTAACACCATAGCTGTGTGCCTAGTTTTGAAAGAATCATGGCCACCATAAGGGAAAATGAACCATATTCTCTCTCTAAGACTCACCAGTATATCTAGCAATAAAATGCTCCAGTTGCCTGGTATCATGACAGAATTATTGTTTTGCAAATAGAGCATATATATATATATATATATATATATATGGAAAGTCATTAGCGCCAATCCACGGCTTCCCTTTGGTTTTCCTTACCTGACCTTGAGTGTTCTTAGGATGGTTTTGTGCTTCCCTTGGACAGCTCCGCCGTCTATCCGCATCGATTAAACCTTGATCTCATTTATTATCTGAGGAAATGGTCTCAAGGTCACAGGGCTGGAAATTTAATTATGGTGGCAGTATATTAAGTGGCACATTTAAAGATGCTGAATCGTAGTAATTAATTTTTTGGATGGTGGTCTCCGGGGAACAGGTTTTCTCCACACTGGGTGTTTAGACATCCATCATGGCCATTGAGCGTGGCAGCTGTCTTTTAGCTTTAAACTGCGCCATCATTCATCTTTTATGACTGCCTTTAAAAACACTAGACAACCCTACCCTATTTTTATTGTAATATATGTCTCCCGTTTGCATCGAGCGATACTTCACCTTTGCTATAAAAAATGCTCACCGAGGTTGCTTTGAGCTACCTAGGCTGCCCTCGGAACTGAGACCCACAATTACCCTTCGCTGGCACCTATCGTCAAGGCATGAGCGATTCCTCCGGTGCCCAGAAGCCACGGTGTGGAAATATCCCTGGCAATTCTGTCCATCTCACCCAAGAACGAGCTGTAATAATTAGCGAACACGAGGGATTAGTTTAGCAGTCACTGTTGACTTTGCAGCCGCGCTTAAGTTATTGAAAGGAATGCAGTTCTGCCAAGGTCTTAAAAAGCTTGTAATGTTTAATGAAGGGATGGTCATTAAACTCGCTGGTTCAAATATTAGGCGAGATGGGGCTGGGAGGTGTTTAATAAAGAGGTAGGAAAATAAGAAGTAAATTACAGATATTCATTAAAGAAGCTGGCAATGGCCCAGCCAAACCTTGGAAACCAGCCATTGGTCTTATTTTAATGGAATCTGCGTCGGCCTTAGCAGCAGACTAACTTTTAGAAGAGAGAGAGAGAGATCCTCTGCAGAAGTTTTTGCAGTTGGGGATTTTGGAAGAGAAATAAAGTAACGGTGCACAGGATAAAAATATTCATTACACTTTACTGAAAATGCAGTATGAGGCCACCAGGATGGCTTATCGACTTACTTTTAGTGGCTGAAGGGAAGTCTCAATAATAATAATAATAATAATAATAATAATAATAATAATAATAATATATTTCTTACCCACATTAACAACATTAGTACAGGAATCAACACATCTTAAAAATTCTTGATTTCACATTCAGGATAGGCCTGCCGGAAGAGGCTCGTCTTCAAAGCTGTCTTAAAATCACAGAGAGAGTTAATTTTATGAATCTCCTCCGGCAGGCTGTTTCACAATCTGGGGGCGACAGAAGAAAAGGTCCTCTGGGTAAGAGATGACAGCCTAGTTTCGGCTGACTGAAGTAAGTTCACCCCAGAGGACCTGAGTGTGTGCGGCGGACTGTAAATTAGGGTTAATTTAATGTTCAGGTTAGGGTTAGGGTTATGGCCGCATGGCTCCACGGGCAAAAAAACCAGTGTCTTGTTATAGCCTAGTTGGGCGAGACAGACCTAGTGGGCCACCAGATGGCTTGCCTACTGACTTGAAGTTGTAGGCCGAAAATGTGGGTGTCCACAACTTGCCCACTCCTAAAATAGGAGATCCTTTCAAATAGAGGATTATCCTCTAAGAGGCCTTGAACTAGAGGATCTCTCTGTAAAGCAAGATACATTGCCACCACAGTTTGCATACATTGTTATTTATAAAAATAATGTATTAAGTTTAATTTTGACATTTCTCATTTTGTTTACATTTTGTAGCATCATTATTATTACTATTATTATTATTTTGAGGAAATGTCTATTGATGATATACAAAGCCAAGCAGAAATAAGCTTTCCTGAGCCCATTCTTTCCAGCTTTGTATTAATATGAAGGAGCCTAAAACCCTTTTTTAAAAAATAAAATTTAAAAATCAACTTCTATTTAATGTGCAACAACAAACAATTCACATAGATTTTTTTTATTATTATTTTAAAAGTAGACTCCATGACTATTCCTTTGCCTCTTCACATGACTGATATTCTCATCATCAACCAGCCTGAACTATGCTCAACTTTTCTAAATGAGATTTTATTGGAACTGATTAGAGTTAGATAAATGGGCAGCTTCACTAATGTATTATACCCTTTTCAATTACAGTGTATGTATAATCACACACATTTCTTTTTGGATAGTATGACATTTATGTGACAGATCTCGGATGAGATGGGCTCTCTGTTTACATAATGATTTTGCTTTGTTATTAGGTGAAGTCTGAGGGGTTTGCAGTACCTTTCGGATAATTTTATAAATGCCTGGAAGCAAAGTTCTCCTTTAGATTTCAACTATGTCAGTTTTTGTATAAAATGGAACCAACATTTAAAATGTGGCTCTGTAGACTTCATTCTGTTTTTCCACTCCCATCTTTAAATTGTTTTGGAACCTATGCCACCAATTTCACTTGCTTCAGTCATTTAAATACATTCTTCTTTTTTGGGTTAAGTAAACCATTGTAAATATTATACTTTCCATGCAGTGGAGAAAGCAGATAGGGAGACATTTTTCTCCCTGTCTCGTAATACGAGAACCCAAAGAGGTCATCCCATGAAGCCAATTGGTAAGTGATTCAGGAGAGATGAAAGGAAGGACTGCTTCACACAGCGCAGAATTAAACTACGGAATTTGCTATCACAAGATGTGGTGATGGCCACCCATTTGGAGGCCTTTAAAAAGGGAGTGGACAAATTCATAGAGGAGAAGGCTATCAACGGCTACTAGACCAGGTGGCAGATGTCCAACCATACTGACCCAGGCCATTGCCTCTGCTCCTTTGGACAGCCGGTAAAAACAATACTATTCCACTGAGCTTTTACTGATTAATGCCTCTCCTTGATTTTAGGAGGTTGTCCTGTTTTATTGGGATGTATATATTTCATGTATTTTGGTTTCAGATGTATATATATAGTTTCATTGTAATGAGAGCACTCATTGATTGGAGGGATGATTCAAAAATACATTTAAATAAATAATTGAAGATGAAATCCTTGAATTTTTCCTAAATTTGCTTCCTACAGATTGCAGAACTAAGTCCCAGTTTGCTGACAACGTTGTTGCTCCTTGTTCAAAGGTGGAGGGAAAGTGTGCATTGGTAAGCCGTTCAGGCACAGCCCAGAAATAATTTGTTGTACTAAATTAATAGCGATTAATGGGAAGCCAACCATCACCTGCCCTTTTCCAGGGAAAATATTTCTCCAGCATTGACAAGGATAGTAATGGCTCTGGCTCATGACCAAATTGACAGGCCTGAAATGGAATGAGCAATAATCTCTTTGGATGGTGAAAGGATTAATGGGCCAAGTTTTAACAATAAGAACCCAGCATCATGAGGACATCAAAACATCAGAAGAGCCTATGCTGGATCAGATCAAAGGTCCATCTAATTCAGCACTCTGTTCACACAGTAGCCAGCCAACTGTTGACCAGGAACCACAAGCAGGACATGAGTGCAAGAGCACCCTCCTGCCCATGTTCCCCAGCAACTGGTGTATATAGGCTTGCAGCCTTTGCTACTGGAAGAGTATCCCTACTGCCTGCCTCCCTTGCAAAACCAGAAGAACATGAGAAATGACTTCCTGGATCAGACCAGAGGTCCATGTAGTCCTGCAAAATATTTTCAACAGGTGCTAGAATCAGATGCCTCTTGTGGTCACACCATAGATTTGAATAATGGCATGATGATAATAAAACTGCCAATGTCATAATGCTCTTGTACTTGGAATACTGTGGACAGTGTTGATCACTGTACCTCAAGAGGTCCATTGTAGAGCTGGAAAGTATGCAGAAAAGAGCAGCTAAAATGGAGCAACTCCCCTATGAGGAAAGGTTCCAACATTTGGGCCTGTTTAGCTTTTAAAAAGCATGTCAGAGGCAACAAGATATATACTTATGCATGATATGGAGAAAGCAGATAGGGAGAAGTTTTAAACCCTCTCTCATAATACTAGAATTCAAAGAGGTCATCCCATGAAACTGAATGGTGGGAGATTCAGGACAGATGAAAGGAAGGACTTCTTCCTTCATTCTGCACTCTTGAGTGGATCACCAATAAGGACATGAACTTGGAGGTCAGGAAGCTCTCTGTTTCACTCCCTACCACCCAGGTCACCAGCTTTCCTGGGAGGTTTTGCCTCTCCAACTGTCTCCATTGCACAGTCTGAACGCTAGACCCCACTATCTTCTGTGATGCCCTCACAAGGTGGCCCCCATGCATTGCCAAAGAAACAGAACATTCATCACCATGGAAGGAGCACAGAAGAGGATGGTGATTTGCATGAAATTGGCATGTGCTAATTCATGTGTGAAGTTGCAAATTTAGGCATGATTACTACGATTTAAATAGAAATGCAGTAGAGTTCGCCAAAGTGCAGCCAGGTGAGCTGTGTGCCTTGCAGTGGACAACTTCAAGGCCTTCAAGAGCTCTCGCTTCTGATAGTTCTTGATCTTTGAACTGGACTTGGACTGTACATCTGTTCAAAAAAGAGGATACTCTCAGAATAGAGGACTGTCTTCTGGCAGCACTTAAATAGTGGACTGTCCTCTGTAAAAGAGGACACATGGCCACTGTACACCCTTTGGACCTGCTGGGGTCATTGTTGCAGCCTCGGCATGTGTCAGCAAGCTTGAGCACAATCCTACCCAGCCAAGCGCTTCAGTTTCAGGCTGGCTGATTTCCTTCCTCTGCTTAAGCGCACCGTTTTCTCCCGTGAAACTTTTTCCCCCCTCCCTTAACCTATATTTGACTCTACAAGTCCTTTCCTGAGGAATCGGCCATTAAGAAATCTCCTTCCAATTGGAATTCTTCCACTCGGATATAATCATGCAAACAACCGGCAGAATTTATTTAACCTTCAGCCAACTGCTCATCCAAGTTGAAATTATTGATAGCCCATCAGTAATAATCAAGATGGAGAGGTTAAATGAAGAGGTGTCCCCTTCCTCCCTCCCTCCCTTCCTCCCCCCCTCTCTCCCCCCTCCCCAGCCTTTACAGGAGAACCATTGAGCTGGTAACAGGACTTGAAACGCCGTCTCAGCCTAGATGACTCGGTCAAGGAACTCAGCTGCGGGTGGGAAATAAAACTGTTAAGTTATGGCCGCTCTCCAATCAGTCACAGGGGTAATGATGGTTAGCTTTAGTCAGGTTACATGTCAGCAAATATACATCTCACCGACAGCCTCTAAGAGAGTCTTAAGATTCGGCTTATTGTTTTATATAGATAGGGGTCGGCTGCTGATATATGGCGGTCAGGGGCCGCTGAAATAAATTTTACATCGTTCAGCAGGTAAAGTTAATCTCAATCCAGGAGAGCGCATGGGCCGTTTTGATAGAATATTCATTCCATTGACAGCGATGGGACCTCCACCCTGCCACCACGTGACACTTTGTGCAAATCGCTGGAGGATGGACAATTTTCTCCCTCCGTTGCTCCCAAATATATCACCACCTGCAAGAGAAGAGATGTTTTCTACGTGTCTTTTTGGACACAGATGCAGTCAACTCAAAATTGGAATTTGGGTCTGTAAGTGCTTCTGGGCACATCAGCCCAGTGCTCTTCAGTCACACAAGCATCACTGACCGAACAGAGAAAAACAGGCTGTCTGACTAAGGATGTTTCTCTTGGCACAGAATGGGCATTTCTTTGGGCCAAATTATGTGTTAAGTTTGCCATGGAGACTGGCATCCCCATGGCACATTTTCTGCCCTCCAGTTGTAACATCATGTAACACTCACAACTTCATTCTTATGGTATAGCCATGTTCATTTACAAATTCAGGGGTTAAGTGAAGCATGCAGGTAGACCATCTGAACAACTAAAACAGTTAAGGCACAACTCCATCTATTGCACTGTTGGTGCTAGGAAGTTTCCGAATTCAGAAGCTTCTGAGAATCTTATACCTTGCCAGGCAGGAGCTGGCAGGGCAAGAGGGCCATCAGAGGCAATCTTCCCCTCCTCATCCTCCATCTTTGACAACTTTTGCTAGATGGCCTTTTTAGCCCATCTAGCGAAGGCACTTTGGAGGGGAAGGGAAGGAGGCTGGATGAAGCTCAGGATAGCTCATATCCTGGCCTCTTCAGTCTCCTCCCCTCCCACAGAACGCCCCCTTTCTTCCTTCTGCAGGATCACTCTTCTGACCTCAGAAGGCAGGTGGGCAGTCCTTTCTGCTCCTGATATGAGGGGTGAGGGAGGTCAGATCTCCAATTCCCCCCTCCAAGTGTTGTCTCTGACCTCAGAAGGGTTTTTCTGAGCAGTCCCAGGGTCCGCAGGATTGCTCTCCTAGTCCATATGTGTGCTGCACTTAACCCTTGAACACAATTCTTGATGTTCATTTTACTTGGAACGATCTCCCTGATGAGGCTCGCCTGGTGCCAACATTGTTATCTTTTCAGCACCAGATCAAGACTTTTCTCTTCTCCCAGGCATTTAACAGCATATTTGCGTTTTTATCTGACCCAGAATGATTGTTCTAAATGGATATTGTATCTAATCTGTTTTTAGGCTTTATATTTTGTATATCATTTTTTAATGTTCAGTGTTTTAATCTTTGTAAACCACCCAGAGTGCTTTGGCTGTGGGGCGGTATTTAAATTTAGAATTTAAAAAGCAATAAAGACTGATCTATTCCGGCAGGCCTATCCAGTGAAATTCTAGAATGTTTTCAGGGTGTTTTTAAGGATGTTTTAAAGTTGTTTTAATTATGTATGGTCTGTTTTTAATCAGTTTTTAATGTGTATTTTATATCATGTTTTTATACTGTGTTTTATACTTTGAATGGTTTTAGTTTTTTGTGAACTGCCCAGGGAGCTTTGACTGTTGTGTGGTATAAAAATGCAATAAATAAATAAATAAATAAATATTACATTTATATACCACCCCATAGCTGAAGCTCTCCGGATGGTTTACACAGATTACACAAAATTGACACAAAATTGGGTGGGATAGCTAATACCCTGGAAGACAGAAACAAACTTCAAAGTGATCTTGATAGGCTGGAGTGCTGGGCTGAAAACAACAGAATGAAATTTAATAGGGATAAATGCCAAGTTCTACATTTAGGAAATAGAAACCAAATGAACAGTTACAAGATGGGGGATACTTGGGTCAGCAATACTACAAATGAGAAGAATCTTGGAATTGTTGTAGACCACAAGCTGAATATGAGCCAACAGTGCGATATGGCTGCAAGAAAGGCAAATGCTATTTTGGGCTGCATTAATAGAAGTATAGCTTCCAAATCACGTGAGGTACTGGTTCCTCTCTATTTGGCCCTGGTTAGGCCTCATCTAGAGTATTGCGTCCAGTTCTGGGCTCCACAATTCAAGAAGGATGCAGACAAGATGGAGCGTGTTCAGAGGAGGGCAACCAGGATGATCAGGGGTCTGGAAACAAAGCCCTATGAAGAGAGACTGCAAGACCTGGGCCTGTTTAGTCTGGAGAAGAGAAGATTGAGGGGAGACATGATAGCACTCTTGAAATACTTAAAAGGTTGTCACACAGAGGAGGGCCAGGATCTCTTCTCGATCCTCCCAGAGTGTAGGACACAGAATAACGGGCTCAAGTTAAAGGAAGCCAGATTCTAGCTGGACATCAGGAAAAGCTTCCTGACTGTTAGAGCAGTACGACAATGGAACCAGTTACCTAGGGAAGTTGTGGGCTCTCCCACACTAGAGGCCTTCAAGAGGCAGCTGGACAACCATCTGTTAGGGATGCTTTAGGGTGGATTCCTGCATTGAGCAGGGGGTTGGACTTGATGGCCTTCTAGGCCCCTTCCAACTCTGCTATTCTATGATTCTATGATTAATAAATAACAACAACAAGAGTATTAATTTATTTCATGAATTTATCTTGTGAAGGAAATAATCAGTAAAAGATTTCTGAATTTATCTGCATCTTCCTTCCTAAACCAAGGCTGGGATATAACTTACAGCAGCTGGCTTAGCCGGAGAACTTGTGCCATGCAATTGCGCTCCTATAACTCCACTTGCAATGCTGAGCATCGCTGATCTCATTAGGTTTTCCACAATTACCCAAGAAATGAATGCCAGAGTGACCATAGATCTTACCCATTAAACACCCAGGAGACTAAGCTGGTGGGGCTGACTTGATAGGAAGATGCATCAATTATGGGGGCCTGACGAAATGCTCCTTCAAGCAGAACTCCTGTCCCCCGAAACGTCTTTGCAAAATGGGAAACCAGCGCTGGTATTTCATGAAGAGTAATTACTTACCCTTCCATGTGTTGTGTTTCTCTTTCATGACACAGAAAGATAAGGGTGTTTATAAAACAACTCCTGTTGGCTTTGGGTTGGCTTGAAACAGACTAACAAATTTGGCTACTCAACCAGTCCATGTGATATGAGATGAGCATCTGATTCCCATCTAAGATGGGTTAGTCAACTGGCAACTGGGGCCGTAGCTAGACCTAAGGTTTATCCCAGGATCATCCTGGGTTCGTTCCTGCATGAGCACTGGATGCCCTGTGTGGCACTTAGGGCCTTCCTAGATGAGGGTTTAGCCTGGTGTGAGGCCCGGGCTCCCTGCTGTGCATGCAGATGATGCACAGGGAATCCCGGGGTCAGGCCGGGCTAAACCCTCCCTTGACCTGGGACAACTGGATCCATTTGTGGCCCGGGTTTTCTGCAGCCCCGGGCTGAGCCCGGGGCTGCGGAAAGTCTAGCTGGTTCCGCGGCTTTTCCCAGCTGCTCACTTGCTCACGAGTAGCCAGGAGAAGCCGAGCGCTGTGCCGATCGGGCTGGGGGCGAGGGAATCATGGGGGTGAGAGATGGGGGCCAGGGGGGAAGAGCAGACCCGGCAGGAGAGATGGGGGGGAGAGCGGAGCCAGGGTGGGGAGATCGCAGCCGGGGTGGTGGTGGAGGGGGCATCGGACACAGCGAGCAGGGGCGGTGAGCAAGCAAACAGGCGAGCGGGGGGGGCGAGCTGGGGGGGCGAATGGGCGGGCGAGTGGGGGGTGAGCGGGGGGTGAGCGGGGGGCATCAGACATTGTGGGGGGGAAATCGGGGGCAGGGGGAGCGGGGAACCCTTTATTTTTTAAAAAAACCAGTTTACCTTTTCGTTGGTGCACTCCTGCACACATGTCCCCTTTAATGTTTTTTTAAAATGGAGGACGTGACAGGGCTTTCCTTTCCCCGTCGTGACTAACGTGTGGAAAGGAGTGACAGCCCACGCTACTTCTAACGCAGGCTGGCTGCTCCTCCCACACAGATTCTGAGGTAGGCCTAGCAAGGCCCTTAGATGAACAGGTTTGACCCCAGGTCAATCCTGGGATAAACCTTAGGTCTAGCTAGCTACAGCTTTAATGTCCATTGAGAGTCAGTGCGCACATGCTCACACCAGTTGCCCACCTTATTTCAGCTGACTTATGGCAACATGAAATTAACATACATTTTAAATTCATATCTCTGTTCAGTCTAGAAGTGACAGCACTGAACTTCTTTGCAAGTTAGAATCCAGCCGTTTCAAGTTGGAATCTCTCTTTAAAGTGCCTTCTGAAGTTAAAACTGGACTTTGATAAGCACTATTGGTTGCTAAATAGGAGTCTTGTTAACAGATTTTGAAGCAATAAGGCTGCATACTTAAATTTAATAATGAATCCACTATATTTAATACTTTACACCCAGTCAGCATATTTCAAACAATGTTGGTCATGCCTACAATCTCTGGATTAATCATTCAGTTCAACTGTGAAGTTAAAAAAAAACATTAATTTCAACAAGATTTAGGGTCAACCACATGTCTCTGAATTGTGCCCTGAATTTTTGAAATCCCCATATCCAAACCATGTACTAACATTGCAATACACCGTGTATTTGACATTGTAATTGACATTAACACAGCTGGAAACACTGCAAAACATTTTAATTGGGGGTTATTCTTTTCTATTCTTATTTCATTGCTTTTAGATTGCTTTTATACTTTATTGTATGTGTATTGTTCAAAGATTTTATGATATTAATTGTGCAGTCCTATGTGGGTTTAGGCAGAATAAAGTCCTACAATTCCCTGGAAGTTGTAGGACTCTTTCTCTGTCTAAACATGCATAGCACGCTGCCCTAAGCGGTGTAAAAATAGTACATATGTAAAAATAAATAAATACATAAATAGGAATGGTGTCTCCATAGGGTCCCAGCTGGGCCTCACACTTGCTGAAGGCACTACACGCATCCCCAAAGATGACTGCAAGACCATCATTGGATGTACAACCCAGCACTCACTCAGAGCGCTTAAGCCTCTTTGGGGCTCGCCCTATTTCCTTGATGAGGTGCCGGAGTTTGGAAGGGCCTTCATTAATTGGGATTAATTGGGATATTTTGCCAAAGCAGGTTTTGCAAAAGAGCTAACAATCGTCCCTATTTGTCTTTCACCAGGAAAGGTATTTCATCAATGTCAGGAAAAAAATCTCCTGCAGGGAATCCCAATGAAACCTCAAAAAACATTTAAATCCCATTAACAACTCCCCTACCAGAGGGGAAGTAGACTTAATTGGGAGTCAACATGCATTTTAAACCTCATGTTGTGGGGGGAGGGACTTGGGACCCAAGAATGATTAACAGAAATCTCTCTCTACAGCACTACAAGGGATAATTAAGTTGTAAATGTAGGCTTTGTTTGCCAAATGAGAAACAATACTTTTTACAGGCATCTTTTCCCCCAACCCCCACATTGTCTGTCTAAATAAATATAATTAGGTAATGGATGATGGTTTGTTAGCATTTTATCACACGTGTTTGCAAGGGCATTAAAAGTAATCACAAAGCGTACAACACATATTGTAAGTGCCCAGAATTTCAGCTGTGGAGAACGTGACTTTCCATTATCAGAAAAGGGCCCGGACATGCAATCTAACCAATTAACTCTTCCCCTATTCAAAGAAAGAACTGAGATTTTTTTTTCCCCTGGTTCAGCAGATTTGCATAGGCTAATTGCTAATTCCCTACCATTATTAATCATAGTAGTACTTCTAGCATTCATGGTGGCTGGGAGCCATGTTCACCTTCAGGCACTGTACAGCCTTGGACAGGAGGCCATGACTGTGCCCATTTTAGAGATGGGAGAATATGGAGGCTGGCAATAGGTGACTCGACGAGATCATTCAAAGAACCTCTTGGTTGGGACAAGCTGTAAACCCAAAAAGAGAATTGTATGAGGTGCCTTACTGGGATGGATGCACTAGAATGCTCCCAACATGACCGCTTCACAATGGGACCAGGAGTACCTGAAGGATGCCACTGTTAGAATGCAAGAACATTATCCAGTCCAAATTTAGTTATGTTGAATTCTCATGCCCTGCCCTCACTCTATAAGAAGCACAGACGTTGTGTGGTTCACACATTACCAGTGAGGCCAGGGAGCTATCCAGCAAGTCAGAGAACCAGGATGTCGAGATAACAAAGGCGCTGTCCAGCTAAGGAAGCCAATAGAACTAGGAACTGAGGAGGGTGAGTTGTTGTACCAGCAACTACTAGCCACCAACTCAAGAGCTGTCTAGGAAGCCCACTCCTTCCTGGGCCGTCAGCAGAGCTGTGATGCAGAACATGCATTGGTTCTACTCTCTTGCTCCTCAGAAGGGCAGAAGGAAAAGGGCTCCGACAGCACTGTCCTGACCCTCCACTCAGACACAGCGCCATCTCTGCTTCTGGGATCCTGGGGTGATTTTGGAGGGCCTGGAACTCAGGAGGGCTAATCAAGGTGTCATGTCCTCCAGCCTCCATGAGCAGGGCATCTCCTTGGGCAATGTGGTAGTCTCAGGTGGGTGGACATGTCACTGGGACACAACAATTGTGTAGCTGCCCGTAGCTGCTTCCAGGTTGTCACACAGATGTGTTGGGTCATACCATAGGAAAGGTGGTGCTGGCTTTTATTGGACCAGTTCAGTGCATTGGTGTTCACATTTTTGATGTTCACACTTTTGGTGTTCACTCCTCTCTTTATAACTTATTTGGCATAAAGATCTATCTTGCAAATTGTTGCAGCAACAGCAATTAGCACATAAAAAGTTACCCCCTTTTCTCTCTCTCATGAGTTTTGTGTTAACATTTAAAGTAAAAGATAATGAAGATGCATTTAGCATCATAACAAATGCACCACATTGGCTTTAACAGTTGTCTGATTAAAGAAAAAAATTAAACATTGCATATTTGAGGAAACATACCGAGTGTAAAGGCAGTAAATCAATCTTTAACATGGAAATACTATTCCACTCGCTTTGAAATTGAAGTCAGACTGAAATAGAATACGAAGCTGCTAGAACTTGACTGCATTCCATATTCAATATTTTTAATAAGAACTGTAAATAATAGATCATTTTGGATTACAATCAGTGATCACTTCCAAATTCTAATGGTATTTCATTTTAGTTATAGCCTGTCTTACAGCATTAGGCAGTAAAAGAAACCATCCTTACAGCACACACATATCATTTTTAAGACCAAGAATAAAGTTCTGGAGCAAGTCCATTCGTTTAATTTATGGTTGCCCTCATGGGCTGTTCTGCGAATATTGTAGATGATTTTCCCCTCATCAATTTAGCCAGGATTGTGTGTCTTCTTTTCCAGGCTTCTCGACCATCTGGGGTTTGATTCAGAGGTTGTCATTTACGTAGGGCAGAGGTGCAAAACCATCTGGCCTACAGGGGTTCCCCAAATGGCCACGCCCTTTCTCTTAGCACCACCCCTTTCCTGCAACCGTGTGTGTTCGTTTGCTGGTTTCCTGGGTTCTGTGCAGCTATTTCCCCATTCTAACAGGTCAAAATGCCTCACCTGTGGCTTACCTGCTGCCAGTAAGAGCTTTAAGCTAAAATAGGCTATTTTGGCTCTGTCCCCATTTGCCTTTGGCCTTGCCCATCACCTGAATGCGGCCCCCAAGAGCGTCTCTGAAACGGAATTTGGCACTCGGACTGACAGTGGTTCAGTGCCTCAGGGTCTTGTTGGTGCCATTTTCCCACCAATTGGAAGGGATACAAATGTCAAGAGCTCAAAACTAAAGACAAGACAGCTACCATGGGTTGGCAGGCAGGAAATAACCAGAAGCCAAGCAAAAGACAGACAGGTCAGACGTCCATTGCATAGTCATTAGACTCTAGTGGCAATAGAGGGAGAAACTGGTAAGACCATTGCAATCCATTATTTATTTAAAAGAGCTTTAAGGGACCACCCAGGGTGTCCCGTCCTCACAAGATGGTTTACAATATTAGAAAAAGATGAACATACACATTACAACTGAGCACACAGCAAAAGCAGCTAATGGTTTTAAGCACCAAATGCAGGCTAGAATAAATATGTCTTCAGGGTGGTTGTTTTAAAGAAAAATGGCAGTGTTGAGGCCATACACATCTCCCTGGGGAGGGAGTTCCAAAAGTGTGGGGCCACCACTGAGAAAGCCCTATCCTAGTTCCTGCCAGCCTCGTGGCTCTCGCTGGTAGAGCTGAGCTTAGGGCCTCTAGCACTGATCTTAATGGTCACTGACATCATCCAGCCTGTGGAGGGCTTGGTGGGGTAGGGGAAAACAATTCAGCATTATGCTCGGTACGGATAAAGGTGGAAGTTTGAAGAAGTCTGTTCTATTTTTCTACCGCCATGATTTTAACCCTCTCTTCCCCCAGCGAATTCCCAAATACCCTATTGCAGTACTAGGCTACCTTTCGCACAGAGGTGTGCATTGGCATCTTAAGCACATCTACCTGGAGGAGAAGGCTATGAATAGCTACTAGCCCTGATAGCTGTGTGCTACCACCAGTAGCAGAGGCAGTAAGCCTGTGTATACCAGTTGCTGGGGAACATGGGTGGGAGGGTGCTGTTGCACTCAAGTTCTGCTTGTGGGTTCCTGGTCAACAGCTGGTTGGCTGCTGTGTGAATAGAGTGTTGGACTAGACGGACCCTTGATCCAGCATAGTTCTTATGATCTGAAGTTACTTGAAAATAAGTTCCTGGTATGTTTACTTCGAGGAAGCAACAAGCTCAGTAGTACTGAAGTATTTAGCAATCCGAAAAGCTGGAAGATAATTTGGAGGAACAAAAATATTTACAGCATAAAGAATAACAGATACCAGGAGCATTCTGCACAGCATAATGGAGCTTTAATGTATTCCTCCTGTCGGCATGGTGTATCTGCGTGATAATTTTATGTGACAGCGTAATTAAATTGGAAAACAATTCCCATTTCCTATGTCTTTTATCTATTTATCATCATTTATTTCTTTACTTTCACCCTCTGCCATAAATATTATTGTAAGAAGAGTTAAATAAGTTAAACCAATGCAATTACTTTTACAGATGGAAATTAACTTCATATATCAATTTGTACCAGTTTCCCCGCTATTTGCCCTGCATTCGTTGCAGTATATTTACGGTGTCAGTGTGGTTTCTATGTTTGCATTCGTTTTTGAGTAATGATCTGTGTGTTAAAAGCTGACATTTTAACAGTATTTTCAAACAATTTCATTCATTATCAAATAACCATTTATTACACCGTGGCAATTTCAAACCGTTTACTGGACCCCACTGCACATTGCTAAACAATGATTAATCAACCAGTGTGCAAATTTTAATGCTTATCACAGCAAATAGAGAAAGTAACATTAAATAGGGACTTGACTAGAGCAGGGTCTAAACCATTTTTTTATTATTATTATTATTTATTCCTATTCATTGTGAAATACTTTGCCTGCACTTTTCAAAATCAAGCTGGATAAAGCATTAAGTTAAACAAGACTTCTGATGAAGTCTTCCAACTTGACCCTCTGCTGCAATGTAATTTCCTGAAATCCCAGGGAATGGACAACATGTCTGTTTTGCTCTTTGCATTACATATCTGCAAATGGTTCCCATTCAAAGGCACTTTTACATGTGCTCCAACTATCCTAATTAACCAGGAGCAGTTCTTGTCTTTAGGTCTCTGACCCCTGGGTAAATCAAACCCATTTTGTCTCTTCTTCTTCTTCTTCTTCTTCTTCTTCTTCTTCTTCTTCTTCTTCTTCTTCTTCTTCTCTTCTTCTTCCTGTTAGTTTATTTCTGGTTTTCTTTTTTTACAAGATTAACTACAGTTTCCCAATTTCTCCCACAGCCCACCTGTCCCTGCTCTACATGTTGATTCTTTATGTTATATGTTTAGTGCAACTTGCTTGTTACTATTTGATTCTTGTGAAAAAGGGGAAGGAGCAGAGCAGACACACAGAAAACAGAATGCTCTCCCCGACAAAGCCCGCCTGGCGCCAACATTGCTATCTTATCAGCGCCAGGTCAAGACTTTTCTCTTTTCCCAGGCATTTAGCAGCATGTGACGAGTTCTAATCGATCCCAGATCTTTTTTAAAGTTTGGCTGGCAGCTCAAAAGCTTTTTTAGAGGTATGTTGTCTTTGTGAATACTGTCTGTTGTGTGTTTTTGCGATTTTAATTTTTATATATTGTTTTTAATGTTTTGAACTTTTGTAAACCACCCAGAGAGCTTTGGCTATGGGGTGGTATAGAAATGTAATAAATATATAAATATTTACATATAATAATGGAGAGTTTGTGACTGTCCCCATTGCCAGGAAGAAACAAATTGCATCTGGCTGACCAAACTGAAGTGGACATCTCTTTTTCGCTAGGTTAAGGAGCAATTACTGATGACTGTCTGAGAATTGGGGAGGAGGTGGTTAGAGAACCACTGAACTGAAGGCAAAGGACTCCATAGCTCCGGACTCCGTCTCCAAATGAGCCCAGTGGATGGCTGTCATTTCTTAATTAGCCATGTGTTTGTGGCAACACGAGGCTCCTTTGCGAGCCGAACACATTGCTAATTACATTAACTTAGCATGCAAAAGGAGCACTAGGGAAGCTGGGAAGAACAGGATGGTGGGCCAATTAAGAGTCCCACTGTAATATTTAGGGAAGCAACTCTCTGATGAATACACAGAGTGCATGGCCTCTTTTACAGTAATACAAACATTCACACACACCATAGCAACAACCACAGGGGTTGAAGTTGCATCAGGAGGAGGGATCTTGGCAGGTCATTGTCAGCAAAATAAAATTAGGAGCAGGTAATAGCAAGGCATTTGCTGTAGTAAACCCCTTCTCCACTTTTTTGCCTTGTTCTGACTCAGATGGTAAACTTTTGATTGGGCTGTACCATTTCTGATTAGAGATGGGGGCTCACAAGCTGGAAAGCTATTCCACAGACACGCACACACCTCTCCACATGGAACACTAGCAGGAAGATAAATGGAATCTTATCCTTGACCTGCTAGTTTTCTATGTGCAGGGCATTAAAAAAAAGTACTATGGAAAATCATTAAATCTAGTGAACACACCAACACCACATCACCTGCTGTCTGAAGTGGAATCACGCAAACACAAGTTAACCAACATGGTGACAATGAGGTTATAAGGATCAAAAGCTGGATCAAAAATGGTTGGCTGGGGCATGATGGGAGTCATAGGACTTTTTTCCTTCCTAAAAACTACTGACTACTGTAATGAAATGGAATTTGCTTCTGCTGCCCTGATGCTAAAACACCTTTCCTTGAGAATAAGTACCATTATGTTGTAGAAAGTAAGAATAATAAATGAGCATCTTGCACCATTTAAATGTCTGGCTGTCCTGACTATAAAATGTTTTTTTTTAAAAAAAAGAAAAAAGAAGAAGAAGAAGAAGAAGAAGAAGAAGAAGAAGAAGAAGAAGAAGAAGAAGAAGAAAGGATGCTTTAGTGACCTGCTTCTGCAGCGATGAGCCTCCCACACCCATGCTGGCACAGGTACTAATGCCAGACCTGTTTGCTACTATCCCAACCATCTGCTGATCTCTGCATGATCTTTGGGGGCAGGGCTGTGTTTTTCGGAGTCCTGGACTTTGGCTCAGGGGTCCAGCCTTAGTTGCACCACTGAGTTCAGTGGAGCTTATGCCCAATGGTGCACAGGCTTGTAGTCTTAGCAGTATTTCTTTTGCATCTGATTTGATCATTGCAATCCTATGTACATGTGCTAGGAGGAAATTCTGGTCAACTCAGCAGGTCTGACTTCTGAGTCAATATGGTTAGGGCTGTGAAACACTTGTTTTGGGACAAGCAGAACTATTCCACAATTGTGGCAATGTAGTTCTTGCCCTCTTCCTTGGCTTTTTTTTTTAAAAAAAATCTTACATGTAAATATTTTTTTCTCTGATTTGTCAATTTTCAGTTATTGGCTGCCACCCTGTGGCAAAAGCAAAGCAATACATAAAATATAGAAACAGAGAGAGAGAGAGAGAGAATGGGTCATGTTTAAATAGAGACATCATTGTTTCATAATAAATCACTTTTTTCAAAGATCCACAACCATCATGACCAAACGGAACTTCTTCTAGGCATTAATTGTTGTAAAACAATTATGTAGGCCACCTTGGGTTCCTTGGAGGGGGGGAGCGGGATATAAAGGCAATGCAATAAAATTATTATTATTATTATTATTATTATTATTATTATTATTTATATAGCACCATCAACGTACATGGTGCTGTACAGAGTAAAACAGTAAATAGCAAGACCCTGCCGCATAGGCTTACAATCTAATAAAATCATAGTAAAACAATAAGGAGGGGAAGAGAATGCCAACAGGTACAGGGTAGGGTAAGCAGGCACAGGGTAGGGTAAAACTAACAGTAGAAAGTAACAGTAGAAGTCTGCACAACATCAAGTTTTAAAAGCTTTAGGAAAAAGAAAAGTTTTTAGTTGAGCTTTAAAAGCTGCGGTTTTAAAGCTCAACTAAAATAAAAATAATTATTTTATTTTAAAATAAAAATAAATTCACAGAGAGCTTCAGCAATGGGGCAGAATAGAAATGAAATAATAATAAAACAAATAATCTTATATAAGGCTTACTGCCTTGGATACTGGAGGTAGCACAAGGCTAGTAGTCATGGACAGCCTTCTCCTCCAGGAATTTATCCAACCCCCTTTTAAGGCCATCCCAATTGGTGGCCATCACTACATCTTGTGGTAGTGAGTTCCATAATTTAACTATGTGCTGTGTGAAGAAGTCCTTCCTTTTATTTGTCCTGAATCTCCCACCAGTCAACCTCATGGGATGTCCCCTGGTTCTAGTATTTTGAGAGAGGGAGAAAAATGTCTCCCTGTCCACATTCTTCACCCCAAGCATAATTTTGTTCACCTCTATCATGTCTGGGTGGGAGGGTGCTGTTGCACTGGTGTCCTGCTTGGGAGTCCCTGGCTGATGGCTGGTTGGCCACTGTGTGAACAGAGTGCTGGACTAGATGGACCCTGGGTTTGATCCAGCACCAGGGCTCTTCTTATGAAATCTGATGCATGTTTAAGGATGCAATCCGATGCATGTTTAAGATAGGGTAAAAGCCCTACTTTCCCCAGCCTGGTGCACACCCTAAACATGCACAGGATTGCACCCTAAATCAGCAGAGATGTTATGGGGCTTGCAGTGCAATACATCTGGGGCGGGGAGAGGGGTCCTCAGGTCGGAAGAGGCTGCAATAAACCACGCACGCGACTCCACCTCAACCCAGCTCCGAAGCCTCAGCAGCTTCATTTGCATAGGCCCCGCCCACACGGCCACCCGCCGCGCCACCCACTGGCTGCCCCGGGGAAGCTCCGCTCGCGCATGCGCACTCCCGCCCACTAACGGTTCCGAGATCAGTTATTGCAAGGAGCCGACAGGAGACGGCCGAACGACTTGCGCATGCGCCGTGGCGCGCCGCCCGTCTTCTGCAGGGAAACCGAGCCTCCTGCGAAGCCACGGCGCATGCGCATGTAGCGGTTTCCTCTCCGGTTCCCCCCACCCCACCCCACCGCGCGCTGATAAGGAAAGAGGAGGTTTCCTTTCGCGTCGTCCTCCTGCGGCGGCGCAGCTTCCTGTCGTTGACGTCTGCTTCCGGGGCAGGGTCGTTGCCATTAGGAGGGGTCGCTGTGGCTGCTTGGAAGTGAGGGAAGGAAGGAGCGACGGGAGGTGACGCCCTAGTGTGCCCCCCTCACAAGACCGGTGAGCAGTGGGGGCAGTTATTATGGGATGGGGGCTTTGGGGCGCTATTATGGGATGGGGGCTTTGGGGGTCACTATGGGAGGGGCATTGGAGGGGTTTCAGATATGGAAGGAAATGGTGGGGTATGTTTTTGGGGGGGCTTTGGGGCAGAAATTGGGGGGTGGTCTCTTTGCCTTTCCTCAGGTTTAATTCTCTCCCCACCCCACAGCAGAACACATATTTACATGGTAGTCCATGCTAACACGACATCAGCAAAGGTTCTTGTGGCACCTTAAAGGCTAACGCATTTCTCCCCTTTTCTCCTTCTCTCAAAATACTAGAACCCAGAGGGGTCACATCCCACGAGGGTGACTGGTGGGAGATTCGGGACAGATTAAAGGAAGGAGTTCTTCACACCACGCAGAGTTAAATCATGGAACACACTGCCACAAGGTGTAGTGGTGGCTACCCATTTGGATGGCTTTATAAGGGGGTTCGATACATTCCTGGATGTGAAGGCTATCCATGGCTACTAGCCCTGATGGCTATGTATTACCGGAGTAAAAAATAGCCAAAGGCAAGGGCAGAACCAAGTAATCTTCTACAATAATATTAGTAAAAGTTTTATTAAAGTGCCAGGTGCCTACACGTTTCGAACGCGTTTGCGTTCTTCCTCAGGGCTTTATAACGTTAGTGCAGTTGTCTGCAGAAGCTAGAGCCTAGCAGCTTCTGCAGAGCCTAGCAGCTTCTGCAGACAACTGCACTAACGTTATAAAGCCCTGAGGAAGAACGCAATCGCGTTCGAAATGCGTAGGCACCTGGCACTTTAATAAAACTTTTACTAATATTATTGTAGAAGATTACTTGGTTCCGCCCTTGCCTTTGGCTATTTTTTACTCCCCTACAGGGCTTTCCTTGCTTTCGCACTTGTTATGTATTACCTCCATTAGCAGAGGCAGTATGTTTTTGTACATCAGTTGCTGGGGAACATGGGTGGGAGGGTTCTGTTGCACCCGTGTCCTGTTTTTTTTTTGGCCTCTGGTCGACAGCTGGTTGGCCACTGTGAACTAGATGGACCCTCGGTCTGATCCAGCATGGTACTTCTTATGTTCTTAACACATTTATTGTGGCATCGTCTTTTGTGAACTGTGGTTCTCTACATCAGTTACACAGAATTTCAGATTATACAGTACATGAATGCCTTCCCCAACCTAGTGCCCTCCAGATGGGATGGGCTACAACTCTCAGAATCACCCAGCCAGCATGTGTTCGTTTACAATTCCCTGGGAGTTTGTAGCTGAACACATTTAGAGGTGAAGGCTGCTATGTATTTGGGGCGGAGGAAGAATTGTAAACAGTGAGGTCAGAAGGAAACTAAACGCAGAAAGTGACAACTGTAACAGTGGTCATTTGCAAGGCAGTGGTTGGTGGCACACCCTGGCACTTGGTAAGCCAATTAACACATTCATTAATTTCCTTCTGACCTCATTGTTTACAGTCCTTTCATACACACACATCCATATGTAACTGTAGTCTATGAAAGCTTATGCCATATAAGTTTGTTGGTCTTTATGATGCCACAAACTCTTTTTGATGTTTTTGCTGCAATAGGTGAGCACACTAATATAAAACTAGTTAAGTCAATATCATAATGAATGATGTTGTCAGTTTCATAATGAGTAATGTAGTACTTTGTGCATTGTAACATCATTATTTATTACTGTTGCATCTATTTTGGCTTAATTTTAAGGTAAGATAATAAACAGTGTCGGAATACTTTAAATAATTAGCACAAATGTATTGGTCTTTTAAGGTGCGCTAGGTTTTGTGTTCTTTTTGCTGCAGTGGGATAACAGTACTGCCCCATATTCTTAGACTCACAGAATAGAATCATAGAATAGCAGAGTTGGAAGGGGCCTACAAGGCCATCGAGTCCAACCCCCTGCTCAATTTCCAGATAATTGTTGTTAATTATACTGTCATCCTTTTAAGTGGGTTTTGTTTGTTTTTTCAAACAATGAGAGGACAGTTTCCTGCTCCAAGGGTCTTACGGCCTAATCAAGACAAAGGAGACAATAGTAAAAGAGGAAGGAGAGGAAGATAGGGGTAGATAGCAGCAGAATATGTGATTTATTTTAGTTATCTTACAGTAACCAAGCCAAAGCATGTATATGGTGATGTGGGGATAGTGCTTCCAAGCACACCAGGGAAAGTTGTCTCGCAAGGCTACTAATATTGGCCTCCTGACTTTCAGTGTACTGATCTTCTATTCCTAAACTCAAGCCTCCGATGCTGTTGTAAGGCTCCCGCTTAGCTACCATGCCAGAGATAGGTGAAAGGATAATTGAGGTCTTGTTAGATTGCGCTACAAAGCACTGGAAACATTAAAAGGCGGTTGTTAATGTGCTTTGCAGAGGAAGGACTACTTGTGGGCTTTATTTAATTTTATTTATTTAAAACATTTATATCCCGCCCTATATCATTAAGATCTCAGCAGCGTAAAGATAAAAGCATACAGTATAAAACAATAAATATGCAGTTAAAAACAAATTAAACCATGAACAAGTTAAAACAATATATAATTTAAAAGCAGTAAAAGCAAATAAAACAATGTGCCAGTGAGTTTAACCATCAAAGGCTTTGTTGAAAAGCCATGTTTTTACTTCCCAGTGGCAGCTGGTTGGCCACTGTGTGAACGGAATGCTGGACTAGATAGGCCTTTGGTCTGATTCAGCACAGCTCTTTTTATGTCCGTTGAAGGGTGAGTTGCAATAACGGATGTTGCCTGGAAAATGGGGGCAGTGTCTTGAAAACAGACAATTCCTGCTTTTAAGCGGAAGGGGAATCTGGCTTGTTAAATGTGAAGGTTGAGGTGATTTCTGAATGAGGCATTGATCTGATTACGAAAACATTGAAATCAATTAATCATGGAAGTTATCATGCTTCACCTATAGAACGTACGTGCTTCTCAAGATAAAGGAATGGAGTTTTGTTCTCTTAAAAGCAAGAAATGAAAGCCCTATGGATTAAGGAGGAATTAATTAACACTTCACCTTTAATGGGGGTTAATACAAAAATAAGAGCACACTTTAATCTCATGACAATGAAATGATCTTGATTTAGCAGTGGTGGGGATAGTGACCTGCATTTTGCAATATAGTTAATTGTTTCTCTTGGGTCGGGGAATTGGCCTGTTTTTTGGGGGGGGGGGGGCGGGGGGAGTTCTGCACAGCCTGGCTTTGGGGATGAATTTCAATGTGGCTCAGGAAATTCTGTAATGGTAAGAATGTTGTCTTATATCATGTTGTACAATAATCCAAAGCTATGCTGCAGATGTATCACTGAGAATTTTTTTTATTAGCCTCTATGTATGGAGACTGAACATGATGGTCTCTTCCACAATACCTCATGCAGCTCCCTCCCTCACTTAGCAGGGTGGGAGCTGATGCATTCAACATTCTGGGACTTTTTGAGACTAAGCTTCAAGGTTATTGGTGACCTCTGTGTACAGTTAAATGTGAACCTAAAAGGAAATAATTCACCCTTACAGACAACACATGAACAACTTTATTTTCCACTGTCACTTTGCAGTGGTTCTGTGTTTCTGTGTTCCTGGAGGCTCTTAAATGACTTCCTTATTAAGCAATTAGATGAGCTGTGCAGAGCATATTGAGAGAATAACACCTCGGGCTAAGTTTTAAGGTGCAGAACCAAACCGTCCATCAAATACGGTCAGTCATTGCTTGTGGTGTGCTGGGTGGAGTTTAGCTGTTATGAAATCTTCAGCTCGGCTTCCTACCCCACAACTTGAACAGTTCTTATTTTCTTCAAGACTTGTACAGGCAAACAACTAACCTCCATATGGGGAATGTCCCTTGCAGGAGTCTACAACTTTTGCTTGGTCATGCCGGCTAAGCCAAAGATAGTCAGCCTAACTGCCTCCCTACTCCCAGGGAGAGCATGGCAGGTTGGGCGCTGCTCTTTGAAGGTGTCCCAAGTGACCTTTCACAGCAGTCCCCAAAACTCTCCTACTGGCCTTTCCCAAGGATAGGGCAGCCAGTTGCATGCTATGGCTGGAAAGCTTTCTGAGTACCTCCCAGCAGTGGCGTCCAACTCTTGCCTGTCTGCCTTTCCTGCTCCAGATCAGGAAAAGTAGACAGGATATGTTGTGTTCTTCCAGTTTGACCCTGTGTGGCCAAGGCAGTCCAGGCTACACAGCTGACAAACGACCCCCAGGCTTCCTATGACTTTGGAATTGGGGAGCTGGCAAGTACTGCTATGCAAGAGCCAAAACAACCTTAATTCTGCAGTTCTAAGTTGGGAGGAAAGAAGGCTGGTTGCTCATCAAGCCAAATGACAGCACCGCATCCACCATGGCAAGCGGAGTTGTTGTTGTCTTGTCCTTCTACTGAAAGAACAGATGGAGGTGCAGCAAATGGAATGTGGGAGAGACGCGCTCACATTCCTGTTGAGCTATCCAGGCTACCGACTCCTGGGCAAAGGGCTTTGCTCTTGGAACAACGCGGGTGGCTTCTCTGTAAGCAACCCTGAGCTCTTGACATGGGGAAAGATGGAAGATGCACAAGGCAATGACTGCAGTTGCTGCCGGATGGAGACGTCATGATTTGGAATAGATGCCTCACTCCATCTGGACTGCCCCAAAGCCTGGAAGGCTGTGCCTTTTTCTATCTACATTTTTATAACACTTTTATACCGCTTTATATATAAAACCCCCTAAGTAGTTCACATTTAAAAATACACGGGGGGAAATAAGATAAAATAATAATTAAAACGTCACAGCAAAATAACCATAAAACAGGGCAGTCAGGGAAAGCCTCTGTGAACCGATACGTTTTAATGAGGCATTTAAAACTTGACACCGTTTTTGCCTCTCAAACCACATGTGAGAGAATGTTCCAAAGGGCAGCGCTGCCAGTGAGAAGGCCCATTTTCGTGCTATTACCTGGCAGTTCCATTGGTCTTGGAACACCCAGTAAGGCCTCCTCAGAAATCTCAGGGGTTGAGTGGGTATATGGTCAGTTAGGTATCCTTGTCCAGAGTTGTTTAGGACTTTGTATGTTGTCAACAAAACCTTGAGCATGACTTGGTAGTTAATAGGCCGCCAGAGCAGTTATTTAACACGGGTGCAATATGTGCATATCTGGGTGCTCCATCCTAGCAGCTGCATTCTGTATTAGCTGCAGCTTCTAAACCAGACACAAGGGCAGCCCCATCTAGAGCCCATTACAGTAGCCTAATTGTTACTAGCAAATGGATCAGAGTGGCTAAGCTAACTGTACCCATGTACATTTGGTTCAGTACCTGCTGAACTGAAACAAGCTGAAAACTTTTTTTTCTCACTAGTTCCTTATGGTTTTATACAATAGACTGCTTTACATTTTTAGCCCGGTCTTCTCCAAGGATTGCTCTCCTCCCTTGTTTTCAACTCCTGCATAGTGGGGACTACCACTCTCGGAGAACTTTCACAGAAAATATATAACAGATCGTGGAGTTAGTTTTCAATTGTTACTTCAGCCAACTAGTTATCCTTCGCTTCACTCTCATGAGTCTGTCCTCATGTTCCTGCTTTTTATTGTTACTCATATGCGTAGTGCTGGGTTTCTTAGGAAGACCTTTCAGTTCATGAGTACTGCTGAGCAAACAGCTCTTTTGAAAATACTTTACAGTTCTTACCATCTAACACGAAAGGGGGGAATTCTGGATCAAGTAGAATCTGCATCAGCCATTGAGGCAACCCTGAGGATGGAAGGCGTTGAGCTTAAAGAGGAGTGGCAAGACGAGGACTTTCCAAGGTAAGGAGTCACTCTGGCAGGTCTGACTTGCTCCAGAACTCATTCTTTGGAAGGCGAAGTTGTGCTTGATCTTTCTAAAAAGAACTCATCAGCCTGGCCTGGCAAGTCATTGACTCTTTTTGTGAAGGTGCATTTGTATGGCTCTAGAAGTCACGCTTTCTGCACTGTTATGTTGGGCCCTTGCATACCAAGGGCCCAACATAACAGTGCAGAAAACATGACTAGTAGAGTTGGAAGGGGTCTGTAAGGCCATCAAGTCAAACTCCCTCCTCAGTGTATTCAGCTGTGAGTTTGAATTACGTAGTTTCCAAAGCAATCTCAGGAAGAAGTGTATGGCTTATTAGCATGAATAAATCCTTTCTTATGGGTCATTAGTAGCCTAAAAGAAGAAAACTGTTATCGGTGTACAAAACCTTCCTTGCCTGGTTAACCTGGAGCCAATTCTTACTCCAGATGGGTACCCAGGTGAGTGGATGGGTAAGTCTGTTCTAAAGCATTGCTTCAGGGAATTCCTGACATATGTGCCAGAGAAGTGTTTGGATCAGTGTTAAGGGTGCAGAACAGTAATGCTGCATTACACTGATGAAGTAGACTGATACAGCTCATTGTAGCTGCTTTCCAAATGCCACCTGCAGCCGCTACAGGCAGGTGTCTCTTATAGTAGCACCATGCAAAGCCGTTAGGGAAGATGAGCCGTTAGGGAACGTGAGATGAGGAGGCGGTGCATATACTGCAGGGGCTCTTCAGTTCTTTCAGTGGTAGTCAGAATGATACATTGGTCCAATGTTCATTGCCTGATAATATAAGTCTGGCACTCTGCCTTATATCAGGGTGGCCTGGCACTGGGGAGGCTGATATTCTGGCCACATTGGTGCAAGCTACTACTGAGCTGCTGCAGCTATACAGCGTTTAGGTTGGAATGCCAGCATTCAAAAATCCAGCCACCCTGAAGGAACACTTGGGTACAGATCAGATTTTCCTTCAATAAGAGTCTTTCTGTGATTTATGAGGCTGTCAGCTTTGCTTGTCCACTGACTTCCATGTTTCTGACAGCTAACTTCCTTTGTGCTTGCTTGGATTCGTGATTCACAAAGCCTGTGTCCAGACGTCATGTGAGAAACTATCAGTGTCCAGTAGAGGTGTGAAAATCCGGAAAAAGTGGGGCAGTCCCTTTTTTTTATTATTATTATTTTCTGGGCCTTCCCATCTCCAGGCACGGAATATTGTGATCTTGATTCCTGCGTTTATTCTCTTTCCCAGACCTCTGCCAGAAGATGACCATATTGAAGATATGTCTGATCCAGCAGAAAGAGGCGACCAACATGGTAAGCCTGCTCGTCTAGATCAGCCTTCTGCAGCCAGATGGCTGGGGATGATGGAGCTTGTAACCCCACCCACTTGGAGGTGCACCAGGTTGGGAAGTTTCTATCTAAATTAACTCTGCTAGTGATACATGGGAGCTCTACCTCTTCTCTTCATGACCTTTTCCTGGAAAGTGAGGCTGCAAGAGTAAGAAACCACGTCGGAACATTTAAGTGATTCTAATATTCCACCTCAGCATTTGCCTTATTTGACTTTCCATTTGCCGATACCTGTGCTGGACAGGTCAGACAGGATGTGAAGCTGGGAAATACACTGCTTTTAAGTATGATAGATACCATTCATTTGTTTAGGCCTATAATAGAGACTGCTTCTGCCATGTTTATGTGTTTGCCTTCTTTATACCTTGAAATGTTACGGCTGTTTAAACATAACAGAATACAATTGAACCCTCAGTTTTCAACATGACTCCTATTTGACTAATAGTAAAAGCATTACTCTTAGTAACATTAGTATGTAACAGACTCTGTTTGCAGAACTATATTCATTGCACTTGTTACATCTCTTTAAAAGGAGAAATAAGACTACAGCATAATACTTGCGTTCAAAGGAAAATCTAGTCATATTCTTCCTTGTTTAAATGCTCTTATTTAGACATATTCAAGTTCTGTTCCTCTAGACTTGAAGTAAACTGTCACTTTCATCAATCAGTTTCCTTTAATGACTATTCTTGGAAATACAACAGTCATTTATTTATTTGTTTATTTATTTGAAGTATTTTTATGCTCCACCCCTCAGCCAAAAAGGCTCCCAGAGTGGTAAGCCTATAATCAATTGAACAACCCTGCCTGCAGGTTTAAAATCTGAAAAGACTTGATGCACAAGGAAAGAGGAATGGAGAGGGAAGAGGAAAAAATGGTTCTTTTATCAGGGCTGGTGGAATGGCCCTGCTCTTTCTCCCTCAGTGCAGCCAGCTGGAATGGCTGTTGGTGGTAAGAGTTGAGGAGCCTTCATGAGGGAGTTCTTCAACCAAGCTGGGGGAATGGCCCTGCTGTCACCTGCTTCAGCTCAGCCGGCTGGAATGACTTCCAAGTCTCTCATAACATAACTTCTTTCTCCCCTTCCTGACCTATTAGAAGTGAACGGCAACAAAGTTAAGAAGAAACTGAATGCTCCAAATATAAATTTAACTCTGGATCGCAGTGAGGAATCCAATTTGTCCGACTTGGAGGACAGCAGGGATATTGATCTGGATGATATAGACACACCATCGGAAAATAGCAATGAGTTTGAATGGGAAGGTAAGCCTTGTGACGACAGCTAAGCCTTGGGCATAGGTATATTCTCTGGACCTGTGTTGTGTGGTGGATTGGGCTTTGGTTGCTTCGTTTGCATCCTGTTGTGACACGTATTGCAGGGCTGCTAAAATTCCTCCAAATCAATATTGTGTGACAACGGTTTTGGGCAGAATTTAGACTTGTGTGATCCCCCCACCCCTCAAAAAAAACTAGGGTCCCAAAGACCAATAACCAGATCCAGTGCAAAATGGTTGTCCCGGAGCAGAATTGGTTACATACCGCTCTGGGATGACCTGCTTGTGCAAGAGTGGGAGGGCTTTTTTTGTTCTGGGAGCCGAATTTCCTCTCCAGACCAATCCGGTGGCCTGGATGATGTTGAGGGGTGAGGCCCCGCCCTCTCCCCTGACATCATCCACCCCCACCCTGCCCATTTTCTTTCTCTATTCAGAGAGAAGCACAGAGCTGAGTGGAGATGATATCTGAAAGGGAGCAGGGTTGGGGGAAGGGCATGAACAGCGGTGCTTCCCCCATGAGCCAGATTTGGCCCACAGGCTGCAGGTTCCCCACCACTGCTATATAAGAACATCAGAGCCCTGCTGGATCAGACCGAGGGTCCATCTAGTCCAGCTCTCCGTTCACACAGTGGTCAACCAGGTGTTGGTCAGGGACCAACAAAGCAGGACACGAGTGCAACAGCACCCTCCCACCCATGTTCCCCAGCAACTGGTGCACACAGGCTTACTGCCTCAGATACTGGAGGAAGCACATAACCTTCATCGCTACATCTTGTAGTAGTGAATTCCGTGATTTAACTCTGCGCTGGGTGAAGAAGTCCTTCCTTTTATTTGTCCTGAATCTCCCACCCATCAGCTTCATGGGATGACCCCACTGGGTTCTAGTATTTTGGGAGAGGGAGAAAAATGTTTCCCTATCCACATTCTCCACCCCAAGCATAGTTTTGGACACCTCTATCATGAACCTATGTCTGTGTTTCTACTGAGCTGAATTTAGAGGTTGTGGGGGAGAGCTTTTTTGTTGTTACTTCTGTTAAACAACTGGGAGCGAAAAGCTCTTATTGAACTGTTGCAAATCGTTATTATTGATCAGTAGATCCCTATCTTCCACCCGTCCCAACTGTGAAAGACCAGAGGGGTAGGGTCTGAGGTGTCGTTGGAACAAGGTGCCATCCTTTTGGACCACTGATATTGAAAGGGCTCTTGAGAGTTGTGTGGGCAACTTGGTCTGGGCCTCTCTGCCAGTCTTGGCTGGCTAAAGCTCTTGAACAGCCTTGGGCAGGTCGTGGCATAATTGCCCCAAAGACATGATCACTGGGCCCACTTTGAAGCACAGGTGCCTTTCCTCCCACCCCCAGCTGCTGCCTCCCCTTTGGAACAGCTATTGGCCAGGTAGTTCTCAGAGGTTTGGGCACAACTAGAAATGTAAGATCTGTGGTAGCAGGGTTAGGGTGTGAGATGGAGAGGAAGACCTAAGAAGAAACATGACGTGTTTGGATGTGGCAGAAACCCAGGCTCACCTCGCAGAGATTTTGGCCATAGCTAGACCAGGCCTAAATCCCGGGATCATCCCTGTGCATCCAAATGACACACAGGGGATCCCAGGAGCAGGCAGGGACGACCCCTCCATTTGCCTGGGATAATCCTTCGGTCTAGCTAAGGCCTTTGTTGTAAAATAGAAGAACCTCATGTAGGCCCTACTGTAAGAAATACCGTATTCTGAGCACAGTGGAGGAAATTCTGTAAGGTTACCTTGGGAAATACTGCTTTTCTGTATGGCTCTTCCCTCACTGTGAGGCGAGATCTATGTATCTTAGCTTTGTATACTGATATTTAAGAGGCAGATCAAACCTCCTTTTTTATTTTGTACACCCACTGCAGGTACGAATCTTGATGGTCACTGTGTTTGCGGATTATTTATTTCTTTAAAACCACGTTTAGGGTGTTTTTAAGGATAGAAACCATTCAAGGTGGTGTACCAAACTGAAACAGTGCAAACAATGCACAGTTTAATCGATGCGGTTAGCAACTCTGTCCACATGTGTCCTCTCCAGGGTATTCCCACAGGTTCACTGGGCATTTCAGTGGTGATGAGCAAAATGTTCAGGCATATGTTCATCAGCTGGTTTCCAGTAGTATGCACGTATTTCTTAAATCGATGTAGCTAACATTTAGCTTCAAGGCAGATGGCTGTGTCTTGGTTCATCTTATAAACTAGCTGAATTGCTACTTTCCATGATAGGAAATGGAAGTTACTTTTGCTCAATGCCAGCTTTCAAGTACGATCGTTTTCAGATAGTTCTTGAATAAATTATGGGCCCTCTGAAATTGGTTTAGAGATTAAGTTAGGCATCTCTTCAGTTTGAATTTAGTTACCTTGCTTTGAGCATTTGAATAAACCTGAGTGCATAACTGCAGTTGATGACTGCAGTGGCGTTTTGCTCATTTTTGCTAGCTTTTCCAATGTATTAGAGCTGGGTTGAGAGATACACAACTCCAGGTACTTAGACTTCACAGTACATTGGGCAAGAGAGCGGTTGGACTGGAGTTGTACATCATTGGAATAAGGTTTCTGTCTCTTCTCTTCTCTTTTTAATGCGGCGGTCTGCGTTTTCCTGGAAGGATAGTTTCCATTAACAACTTCTGTCTTGGAAACAAGCTACTAACATGCTGCGGTAGTTTTTTCACACCTCTGTGGTAAGGTTTGTGCTACTGAAATTACTTTAACAAAGCCATGAGGTCGACATATTCTTCAGGGTGTTCCCAAGATTGTGCTCGGTTTTGATTGAAATATCTATTTGCATGACTAGCACAAATCAGTGTACTGCAATGATTCATTACTAGACTCTTAATCATTGGGGAAATAATCATTGAACGGAAGATATCAAGGGCTATCAACTGATCAAAGGGGTTTTAGCATTGTCAGCATTCATACATTGTTTTCGGGTATCAATACGGGCTATAATATGGATATTGAATATGCTTTTTAAAAATTAATTGCCCGAATCTAGCTGTATTTAGCTCAAATACTGAGAACTCCTTTACAAGGGACAGCTCTGATTTACAAAAATAGACGCTAATCTGATCAAAAGGCCGGCTGTATCTCATGTAATCTGTAATGTATTCAAGGTTTTGGAAAGGAATTGCAGCTTCCTACTTCAGATATCTGAGTTTAAAATAATTCTGCACAGTCATTGCTTAATCATTTATTAAAATGCAACACAAGCAATTTCTAGATATAGATGTTAACACTTCAGTATAACGGCACAGCATTTTAAAAAGATTTTGAGCCGATAATGAAGTGACAAACCTGATTTACTCTTACTGTAAAGATATCTGAAATTATTGTGTTTTTTTAAACTGGTCAGATGATCTTCCAAAGCCCAAAACTACTGATGTAATTAGAAAAGGATCACTTTCAGAATATGCGGCATCAGATGAAAAGGAAGAGGAGCGGAGGTGGCGAATGTTCCGCATTGGAGAACAAGATCACAGGGTAGACATGAAGGCGATTGAGCCCTATAAAAAAGTCATCAGCCATGGAGGTGAGGATTGTCTTGTTCAGCATACCACCCCTCACAAACTGCAGGGGGGGGGAAAGTATAATTGCCTTTTTCTTTCCTCCTCCTAGGTTATTACGGTGACGGATTAAATGCAATCGTTGTGTTTGCAGTTTGCTTCATGCCAGAAAGTGGACAGCCAAACTACAGATACTTAATGGATAATCTGTTTAAGTAAGTGGTACTCGGCGAACCTATGAACCTGCTTTGCACAGAGTCAGACCTCTAACCCGGTTTGCCCAGCTCCATTGTCCTGAGGCCTTAAAGTGCTACTGCAAGGGGTCTTTCACAGCCCTTCTGCCCTTTTTAATGGGGCATGCGAAGGATTGAATCCAAGACTTTCATCAAACAAAGCACTACAGAGCTGGGACGTCTCCCATCTGATGTTGCTGGAGCCAGCCTAGAAATATTATGCATCAGTAACACCACAACCACTTTTACGTTCCTTGAAAATCAATTGCGTTATCTTATTTCAGATTGCTCTCCAGAGTTAAGTAAGGGGTAAGACTGCAAACAGCTTACTACACCGGGAGCCTGTATTGTCATCCTACAGTGGCTTTTTTATATAAAAGATTTGGCTGGCATTCTTGGCATGCATGTTTTCTGTTCAGACGCCAAGCCCATTCAACCCAGTCTCTTCATATAGATACCAAACCAACTGGCAGCAGCCACAGAAATTCCCCTGCCCTTCAAGTTGGGCAAAACCTTCTGTTTGGTCTGCCTCACCTACTGATTTCCTGCGCCCCCACAGCCTTCCATGTTTGTATATGTGTCATCAGTGGGCTTCACTTAACGGAGGGAGGTCAGCAGCGTGAGCAACATCTGTTGATCGTCGAAGACTGTTGGGAGCTCTGTGACACTCATCTGAGAAAGCTGGTCTTGTACCACTCTTTCTATAAGTGCTGCCTTGGCGGTGATTGGGAAACTTAAATATTTGGACCCAAAGGATGCAGGACCCACATGCTGAAAGTCCTTGCTCTCTTTCCCCGCCGTCTCTCTGCCATCTCTTAGCATTAGCAGAGCAATATTTTTTTATATATTTATTTATTTAAAACATTTATATCCTTCCCTATATCATTAAGATCTCAGAGTGGCATACAGATAAAAACATACAGTATAAAACAATAAATATGCACAGTTAAAAACAAACCATGATCCAAGTTAAAACAATATATAATTTAAAAGCAGTTAAAACAATGTGCCAGTGAGTTTAACCATCAAAAGCCATGTTTTTACTTGGCGTCGAAATGCAATCAATGTTGGCGCCAACCGGGCCTCCAAGGGGAGGGCATTCCACAGTCGGGGTGCCACCACAAAGAAAGCCCTCTCCCTTGTCCCATCACAGCATATATGTTGCATTGGTGGGATGCAGAGAAGGGCTCCACCAACTGATCTAAGGTCTCGGGCAGGCAGGAGAGGCACTCTCTCAGGTATCAAGTGGAAAACGTGACCTCCACCAATCACACCCCCCTTTGATGGCAGATCATTCTTAATTAAGCCCGCACAAAGAACGGTCAAGGTGCCTGCAGCAAAAGACGCTTGGATGTGGTGATCATAGCGAAACGTAACGGGAAGATTAATGCTTTTACTCTATCCACAGGTATGTTATCGGCACACTAGAATTGTTAGTAGCAGAGAACTATATGATTGTTTATCTGAATGGTGCAACTACACGGAGGAAGATGCCCAGTTTAGGCTGGCTCAGGAAGTGTTATCAACAGATTGATAGGAGGTAAGATTAAGAAGACATGCGAGGCATCTGGCTGATTAAGACATGAAAATGCACACCAGTGCAGTGATCAGTACAGAGGTCTTTAAATGTATGAAATGTATTTATTTATTTATTGCCAAATTGTGAAAGGCAGCTCTCTTGTCTCATCCTGTGTGATTTGGGTTCCAAACCTCCAAGGCAGAAATAACTTGCTTAGTGCTTAAGCTAGTGTGAACAGGTGAAGGCAAAAAGGAAATACACAATTCACACATGGCTGTGCATAAAAACGAGGTAGGTTTTCGTACACAGGTTTCTTAAACCTTTCAGGAGGATGGAGTATAGAGCATAGGAAAATGCTTGCATCAGAGCATTGGTTCAGCTCGTTCAGCATCACCTAAGTGACTGGCAGGGGCTCGTCATGGTTTCGGCAGGAGTCTTTTCCCAGTTCCTCCTGGGGGTTCCAGGAATTCATCCTGGAACCATTTGTGTGGAAAGCATAGATCTTTCTTCAGACCTAGGTCTTGTAGAACAGAAAATAGATCCCTCAGTGATTTGGACTTCAGCATTCCTGACCATTGGCCATGCTGGCAGGGGCTTCGGGGACTTGAAGCCCAAAACACCTGGAGATCCTACCCATCCCTGCTCTAGAAGGAAAAGCCAAATTGTATGCTACATTATCTAGTGTCCAACTTAAAATATTTCTCCAGGAAGGTGTCTACTGTTTTAATAGCAGTTTGTATAGCCTCAGAATTGCTATAAAAAGAAACAGAAGCTGGGTTCCTCAAAAAATTAGTAATGAGATCTAAGAAACAGTATTTCTCATTTGGGCTCTGTTCCCCATTAACATATCATTAATGTTCTGAACATATGCTTTCCGCCCAAGGTCTATGCTCTGGACAGCGTGGTTAAAATCTGCACAGCTGCTGATTTTATCCTGGTTGTGCTTTTGTATTGTATTGTACATCATGTTTTTATACTGTTAGTTTTATACTTGGAATGGTTTTAATTTTTGTGAACCGCCCAGGAAGCTTGGGCTATTGGATGGTATAAAAATGCAATAAATAAATTAATAAATAAGAGTAAAAAAGTTACACAAGCCTTTCCCAAATTTGAGCCAAGTTGTGATCTGGAGAGATGCTGTTGATCCATCCTGGTCTTGCGGAATCTAACCTTTGAATTTGGATGGGACCAGATCTACTTAGGTACATGGGGAGGGAAAGAGGGAGTTCTTCTGAGGATGTTCTTCAATGGTTCTTGCAGCGTAGACATGGTTTTGCACAGTTTTGGAGACCTCCAAGTCATCCCATCCTTTCTAACAGCTAAGCTGCAGGTTCTTGTTGAGCATGTTATGGAGAGCTTTTTCTCCTCCTCCAACTCTTCATTGTGTCCCTTCTCTTTGTATTTACAAAGACCATGTAAACTTCCCCATCCGGCTTCCAGTAGGTTGTGAGTGTGTGTGTGTGTATATATATATATATGTGTGTGTGAAACCTCTCAGTAGGTCTGTTTCCTTTGTCCTGACACTAGGTTGGGGATGCAGGTGTTCAGAATGGCTTTCCTTTCCATTTCTGCCTCCTGCCCAGGACACATGGCCAGAGCCTCTATCTCTGCAGGTAGGGGGAGACGTTCCCCTTCATCATCCCTTCAAATCATCTGGACACAACTGTGATCTTGCTATTTTAGTCCAGCTCTAATATGACTGCTGATCTGAGGCGCATTAGAAGTTCCTTTTAGCTTATACGTACAAGTAGAGAGCAGTAGCAAGTATTTGTAAATCTTCGTATCTGCTGCGTACAAACTCATATTTAGGAAACTTTTTTGCCTCGTTTTCTTTGGCTGATCACTCTTTAATATTTTGATTTAACGTTAGGTTAAGGAAAAACCTGAAGTCCTTAATCATAGTTCATCCTTCGTGGTTCATCAGAACACTTCTGGCAATCACCAAACCTTTTATTAGGTAACACTCGGAATATCTACTTCATTTTTTTTAAAAAAAGTGCTGGCACGTTTTGCATTTTAACAGTAACTATATTTTTGCATTTCTCTTAGCTCAAAATTTAGCCAAAAAATCAGATACGTCTTTACCCTGGCAGAGCTGGCTGAACTCGTCCCCATGGAATACGTTGGCATACCTGAATGCATAAAACAGTAGGTTGCTAGTTACATGTTCATAACCCTAAAATGATGCATAATTACTTTTTTTGAGCATGTCTAAATGTCCCATCTGTCGAGTTGTGGCAAATTGGCTCCCAAAGCAGCTGGCCATTAAAGGTGGAAGGGAAGTGTTACTCTTAGGGATGTGGCCATCACTGATGGGTATGCAGATTGTGTTTGTGTACAGACTACAGAAATGTATATCTCCCCCCACACACACACACACCGGATCTTGTTAGTGTACAAGTTTTCCATCCCCAGGTATGTAGGAAGGTATATATGTGTACTTCACCCTTCCCCAGCCTTATGCCCTCCAGATGTTTTAGACTTCAACTCGTATCAGCCCCAGCCAGCATGGGCATTGGAATGATGGAAGCTGTGATCCAACAGGTCTGGAAGACACCACATTGGGGAAGGCTCTTCAAGACAGACTGTTGAATGGGACTGGGGAAGCCCAGGTTCAAATCACTACTCAGCCATGAAGCTTACTGGATGACCTGGGGTCGGTTGCTACCTCTTAGCCTAATCTGCTTCTCAGAGGGATGGAGAATGAATGTCCATGCCCACTGCCCTGGACTCCTTGGACAGCAGGATACAAACATGATAGAAAACAGAGTAGTGACCTTACAACAGAACGAGTATTGCTCTTTACTACAAAATCCCATTGCTTTTGTTTATCTTGGTTTTTAAAAGTTATTAATGGGAATGCCTTGGCTAAATAGCTGCTGTTAGTTGTTGGCTTTAAAGCTGTTTGGGATTTGCTGGTATACAAAGCTGCATCTTATTTACTAAAATCAAATTTTCCCCACTAAGGTATGAAGAAGAAAAATTTAAAAAGAAACCCAAAAGGTATATGCACATCTTGATCAGGACTGTCTCTAATCTAGCCATCTCTGCACTGTGCTGATTGTTGGGATGGGTATGGCTTGCTGGAATGCATACAGCATCTGCGAATGAATGAGAGTGAACCTATCACAAAATTTTGCGCATGTATCTAAGCTTATGCTATGTTGTCCACATTTGTTGCCCAAATGGCTGGTTGCTTCAGATGTAAGCTAAGTAGCCAAAAGGCTAACTCACTAATCTACAAATGTAGAACTGCAAAATTCCCCTCCCCCCCTAAAACTTGGCTAGCAACTATTGCAAAATAGTTCCTTAAATCTAGATTGAAGGTGGCTGTGACTCAGTAATCACTTGATTTCAAAATTACTTTAATTTGCACATCTACTGTCTAAACTGACTGAATAGCTTCTTTGCTTTGTGCTGTCTGCATTTGCAGTATTTCTGCTTTTTTTATGGAATGGGTGGCGTGAGTGTCTTATCGATGCATGCTGGACTCTTCTGGTGCTTAAAAGTGTGTGATGAACGTACCTCAGCGATACCGTCCAATTCAGATCACCAATTGCTACTGCTACTAACAACTTCACTTGATCCAGACTGTGCCCATTGTGCATAACTATTCCAAATGCCTCTTTGCAGATGTCATCATTTTTCTCTTGTGAGGGAGGCATCAAACTTCAACTAGCAAGGCAAAGCTAGTCTGTCTTCAGGGCAATATTACAAACCAAGGGGTGTCTATTAGAATCCTTAAGCAGCTGTCATGGGAAGGGTGTTTTTCCATGTTTAATCCAACCCCTCCTACAATTTGAGGATGGTAGTATTAGGAGGAATTATACAATCTCTTACTGGTTGCATCTAAACACCTTTCCTCCTCCCCACTCCATGGGATATGGCATTGGTTTGAGATGAAGTTCTGTTTTGATCTCTGAACAGATCAGCAAAATTCAAAACCAAAATGGGACTAATTTCAAATGAGCTCACTCTAACTCTAGTTGTGTCAGTCTTCAAAGCCACAAGTGTAATTCTCTATCGTTTAAAAATTTAAGCTGTGGAGATGGTTCTAAGCTCTGGCAAAGAACTGATAATGGCTAGAAGAAGAAGAATTTATTTCTTACCTGCCTCTCTGCTTGGATCAAGGCAGGGAACAACAGCAAGTATAAAATACTTTTCTGTAAACCGCCCAGAGAGCCCTGGCTATGGGAGCGGTATATAAGTGTAATAAATAAATAAATAAAATACATAGAAGCAGGCATTTCACTCCATTCATTTGGAGCCACGAAGGATATTATACATTGATATCTGGACAACCTGCTAGATTTGTTTCTCTAACTTGACTCTAAATATCTGACATGGCCTGAATTCTAGAGACTTTGATTTAGCCAGACTTGGGCTTCGGACGAATGACCCAGCTCGTTCCAGTTGAATCCTAAACTGAGAAGCAATAAAAGATGCCTAGGGGAAAACTCTGTGCCAATGCAAACTCACTTGAGAGATTAGCCATGGTTAGGACACTGGGAACTTGGATGCAGGCTTCTCTCTCCTCCAGCGTGATTCTCCCAGCCTCTGCCTTGGCTCACTTTAGCCATGGTGTAGTGAGGCATTTGGCATTAGGACTAACCACAGCTGCTGCTGCAAGCAGGGTCAGCATTTGAAGTGGTTTTGCAAGCTTTCTGAGTGTCATTGCCCCTTCCTTATCAATAAGTTAAGCAAGGAGAGGGTTTTCAAGTCTAAAATACTCCCCGTGAAGCTGGCTTTCTTGGAGCCAAGACATCACCTAGGGGTGACCACATTACACCAACATTAAAATCACTCCACTGGCTGCCAATTAGTTTCCGGGCAAAGTACAAAGTGTTGGTCATTACCTTTAAAGCCCTAAATGGTTTGGGTCCAAGTTACCTGCGGGGTTATCGCCTTCTCCCATACAGTCTGCCCTGCACACTCAGGTCCTCTGGGGTGAACTTACTTCAGTCAGCTGAAACTAGGCTGACATCAGTTTCCCAGAGGACCTTTTCTTCTGTCGCCCCCAGATTGTGGAATGGCCTGCCGGAGGAGATTCGTAAAATTAACTCTCTGTGTGATTTTAAGGCAGCTTTAAAGACTAGCCTTTTCCGGCAGGCCTATCCAGAACAATGTGAAATCAAGAATTTTTAAGATGTATTGATTCCTGTTCTAATGTTGTTCCCGCCTCGATCCAAAGGGAGAGGCGGGTAAGAAATAAATTTGTTGTTGTTGTTGTTGTTGTTGTTGTTGTTGTTATCTAGATTTACTTACTTCATAAGGGGTTGCTTTTGCACATTACGTGTTGGCCACCTGCAACGGGGGAGCTGCAGCCAATCCCAGCTCCCTGGCAGGAGTGTGCCAAAATTAATGTGTATAGATGCCATTGTATGCAAAAGACTAGGAATTTCATTCATATTAGCTTGTGCTTATTCTTCAGTTTTGTGTGACCCCCACGCTGTAGGCCTCAGGCTGAACAAATCGCACTCAATGAAGGAAGCTGTACTTTTCCTCACCATGGTCTGTTAACGTCTCATTTGCCTGTTAACGTCTCATTGTTAAAGTCGCCTTGTGTTCACCTTCCAAGTTCTGATTCATGATCTGTGGAAAAAACTTGCTGCTCTACTTTTGTTTAACAGTTTCAGTGCAATTCTCAAGTAATAAGCATTGTTCTTTTTCTGTCAAGATCTTTAATCTCAATCAGGGTGCTAAACAGTATATATATTTTGACTCTTTGCGTTTTGTCTAATAAGCAGAATTGACCAAGAGCTTAATGGGAAACAGGAACAGAAGACGGAACAGTGAAAGATGTTTGTGTGTTGGATTTGAACCAAGGCTGAAGAATGGGTCGATGGAAGGTCATCTTGCCATTATCAAAACCCGTTCTGAGATCTGCCTCCAACTTGTGCCGAATGGACGACACGCTGCTGAACGGGTTTGCAAGTCCCAGCTAGCCATTGACACTTAATAGCTGCCTTTACTATAACGGTTTTATACTGCAGTGTCGCAAAGCGTCATAGGAGGCACCCATGTTTTTTATCCTAAATGAAGCTTATTCAGTAAATATTTATATGCTTAAATGTTAAGGAAAGAGATAATATATATTTTTATGATTTCTCAAAACAATATTTTATAACGTTTATCTGCAAAAACCCTGGCAAGGTAGACCAGGCCATAAATGACTGCTGTCATTTATTTGGTAATAAAGTGCATGACAGTTTCGTATAAATGGTCAAATGCTTCTTGGCTGGCAAATAAAGTAACACAACCTCAGTGATTTGCTAAGCAAGCAAGACATAATCAGCTGTACTGGAGAAATGCTAAGATTCTTGGCCATTCCGCATATTGGCTGCACCTAGTGCTCGGATATCCCCCCTGCGAAAGTTTTCTTGGCACAAAAAGGATTCTGTCCAAGTCGTAGCCTGTTTGGTCAGAGGGCTTTTAATTTTTGCACAGTATAACGCTTGCAGAACTGTTGCTTTAATATTTGAGCAGTGGAAGCTGTATACAAATAGAGTATTGTATTGACACACGTTAGCCATCCTCTGAATGATATGTGCCAACTATTCAGGCTGAAGATGAAGGGCAGAATTGCATATTGCAAGAAACACAGGCCTGCTGCCCGAAACGTCACCCTATGTTGAGGTGCCCTTTCTGTAACATGCAGCACACTTCGTGCCCTGGCGTCACTCTGCGGTTGCTTGTCCATCAGTGACATGGAACAGAGATGCAGAATAGGACATCAAAATGTGTGTGTTACAGGGCTGGTGTGTGATACAAGTTATGGAGAGGAAGAGTTTGATACAGGGGGTGCTCTTAGTGACAGCTCTGTATTTCTTGTAAAGTGTTGCTCCACCCTAAAAATGAGGGTGGAATATGAGAGCACTGCCGTTTTGTAGCCAGGATATCTCCCGTCTCCTGTGCTTTCGACCCAGCACCTTCCACAAGCACTAAATTCACTTTATTACACTTTATTTTTTTAAAAAAGGAATCTCTTTTTAAAATAAACAAATCTGCATGTCCATGAGCTTTTTCACTTGTGTGCAGAAAGTGACGGCACTAGTGTGAGCAGTCATTGTCCAGGGCGAACATGTAAACTGTGGATGTATCATATGCACTAATTCCTATGGGTGAATCATCAAAACTGTTGATTGTAGCAGAGATGTTAAAACACTTTGCTTACCTTGGAAGAAACACTTTAGAAATACACTTGTTTTAAAAAAAATTGTCTCGCATGTTAGCAACTCAGTCAAAAGCACCTTTCCCATCCCCAGACATTGTTTACGTGGGGTGGGGTGGGGGAAATGCTGCCCATATGTCGGTGTATAACCTAGTCAATAAATAGTGTTTTTACATAAAGAAAAATGACTTCAATTGATGTTTATCGTAATGAAAAGTTGACACAACTGCTCAGAGTTTTGGGGGCCCAACACTAAGGAAAGCCTCCCTATTCAGAAAGGTAGGGCTGTGCTAGAAGTGAGTTACGGACGCCATTCAGCTCAAGAGCCTAAATTAAATTTCAGAGCAGCTCTTGGAACCCAAATTACAGTGGTGAGTGGGGCTGAAGGAAAAAGGCAGATGTTCGTTTATTTATTTTATTTAAAACATTTCTTGGCCGCCTTTCAGGACAGAAGTCCTCAGGCAGCGGCTTAAAACAATAAAAATACATGTTTTCATTGGGGAACTGAATTAACCAATTGAAAACAAACGCTTCTAACACATCGCTGGTGGGAAGGGGGCGCTACCTCTGTGCTCAACACATCCCTCTGTTCCAGTCTGTTATGCCACCGTCTCGTGCATCTGACATAAGCCTGCCAGACATTGGTGGGCCCAACTTTAATAGGCACAAAGAACTGCTCTACCCTCCAACCTTGTACCTGAGCTGTCATGAACAAGGCAGCCCTCGAGTGGAACCCACGGCAGCACTGCTCACGCAGCTGCTGCCAGAACTTAGTCAAACACACAGATGTGCCATGGTGAATTCATTTTTTTCTGTTTGTATAAGACTTACAGCCATTTGCAGATGGGTATGATTTGGGTGGTACATCTCCAGAATGTCTAGTGTGAGCCAATTTTCTCCATGTGGTAAGAGAGAGAGTAGTTTTTCTTGGCGAAACACTAGCGGGCTTTTCCGAATTCCGTACCTGTGCATTATGACATCCAGGGCACATGGATATATTAAAAAGAACGATACAAGATAGCCATTTAAATGCATTGGTTCCTTGCAAATGGCGAAAGAAAATCACTGGAAAGTTTACAGATAATCTACAAATAAAATAACACGAAGGCAAGGCCGGCCAGGAAGGTCTGAAGGCCAGAAATAAGCAGTCCCCTCCCCAGGAAGGCAGTGCTTTCCTCTCTCGTCTTCACAGCGGGACTACTAGGCATCCAGTCTACAGCAGCTGTATTCAGCTTCCATAAGATGAAATCAGGCTTGTTTTCATAAGATGAAGAAGGTGATGGCGATGATGCCTTGCTTTCCTTGGACGAGGAAAAAAGCAAAGCCCTGCCGAGGAAAGGGAGACAGGGAAAGGGAGACTGCTTGTTAAGGTGCGCAGGCCGGCACTAAGCAGAGCTCTCCCCATAAAGGGGACACCACTCAGGAATGTGTGAAGGCCGGCACTGAGCAAAGCTCTCCCCATAAAGAAGACATTGGTCAATAATGTGTGAAGGCCGGCACGGAGCAATGCTCTCCCCATAAAGGGGACACTGACCAGTAATATGTGAAGGCCAGCAATAAGCAGATGTTTCCCCATAAAGGGGAGAATGGCCAGGATTGTGTGAAGGCCAGCAATGAGCACTCAACTCCCTATAAAAGGGAGACTGGCTAGTAAAGTGTGTGAGCTGGCAGTGAGCAGTGCTGTCCCTATAAGGGGGACAGTAGCCAGTAGTGTGTGAAGACCGGCACTGAGCAGTGCTTCCAGCTAGGAAGCTTTGGTGACTGGCAATGAGCAAAGCTTCCCCCATAAAGGGGTGATGTGTAAAGTAATGTGTAAAGGCTGGCAATGAGCACTGCCATCCCTATAAAAGGGAGTCCATCTAGTAAAGGGTGAGGGCTGGCAATGAGCAGGGCCGGATCTACACTAGTCTTATACCGTTGCTAGTGTCCCTTTCCAATGTGGTTCTCTGTATCGGTTCTCTGTAGCTGTAACGTTACTGCAGGGCACATTGTTAAATCCTTTCGTTGTTCTCCCTCCCTCTTCTCTGAGAGCTGCTGGGTTTGCTCTGCCCACTGCCTGCCCCATTCCTAGCCAGCAGTGCAGGGCAATAGTCATAAGCACACACAAACTCCCTCCCTCCGAAAACATCTTAACACAAGTCCCAGGGAATTGCCTGAGTGCATAGGAGCCAGCCACTTTGCTGAAGCTAAGCAGGGTTGGGTCTGGGCAGGGTTGGAATGGGAGACCAAATTGAAAAGTTTTAGCAGCAGCCGCATTTAAGCCCCGCTGGTCATGAGTTTTGGACTGGGACCAAGAGACCCTTGTTAATTTTCCTGCACGGAGCTACAGCGATCCTTTGAGCGCTCCTCAGCTCCTTTGCAAAGAGGGGGGAAATGTTAAAAAAAAAATCAACCGATGACCCAATTTGATTCAAATTTTAAGGCAGGATGCATGGGAGTACTTCACAATAAAAGCAGATTCTAAGGCGGAAAACTTCTGAGTCCTTTGCATGCAATTGTCAGTGATTGCACAGTATAACGCTGGTGTGATTTATCTGCTGTAGCAGATAAGATAGCAAACGGGCAAAGGAAGGAGAACAGGAAGTGGGCAGAGCAAACCCAGCAGCTCTGAGAAAGGGAGAGGAAAATTAGGGAAATGTGAAGGCCAGAAATAAGCAGTCCCCTCCCCAGGAAGGCAGTGCTTTCCTCTCACATCTTCACAGCAGGACTTCCAGGCATCCAGTCTTCGGCAGCTGCATTCACTTTCTATTCAATCCCTCCAGGAGGTGGGAAACAGACTAAGTGCCCATGGAAGTTCTGGGACAGGACAGCCGAGGCAGCTACCTGAGTCCAGATATGGAGCAGATCATTAACCTGGGGCAGAGGAGTGAAAATATGCAATCAACACATGAGAAGGAGATAAAACACAAAAAACAATACAAGCAAAGCCCCTGCAGGCTTGTGCCAAGAGCGTTGGACGGACCTACCTCATAGGGTTGTTTTGACGATAAGATGCAGAGGAGGGTGCAAGCCGCTTTATTTTCCCTGCAAGAAGAAAAAAGGAACAATATAAATGTAAACACATAAATCAATACACCAATGTAAATCTTACTAACTGCTATATCCAGACTGGCAGCTTAGTTTTCAAACATCTCTCAAACAGAAGCGGTATTTGAATAGGGTCTTGTTTGGTCTTTTTTTCCCAGAGTAGTGAAGGTGGGAGAGCACCCCATTTTGTGTTTGGCCTTCTGGGCCAAGATGGTGCCTGGAGACAGCATTCCAGACAGGGAAGAATTGCTCTGTTGAAACTCTCCACCCAGTAAAGAGCTTCTGTGAGCTTCTATAAGTTTTGTCTGCGGTTATGAAGCCACATCAGAATTTAGTCTGGCTTGTTAGTACTCAAAGCTCATTCTTCTTCTTCAAGGGTAGACCCTTTGATGCTCTCAAAGCAGCCATGGAAAAAAAAACTTTAAAAATTCCTTCAAGGGTTTCATGAGGAGGGTTCTGCTTCTCAGTTTACCCTTCCAGACTTGACCCTGTCAGTGCTGTGTATATCTACAACTCCCAACATGTCCCGGCATTGGATTGCACACTTAATGTATTGCACTCTTAGACCTAATAACAAAACAGAATATTGACTTTTGGAATTACTAATGCCAGTCAATAATTCAGAATTTATTTCTTCCGATATTCAATTATATTTTCTACACCAAGACATTGTGGTATATTGTACTGGAAAATCCTGGTACGTTGGAGGTCGTATACCTCCCCATAGCCCCACCGCCAGTTATAATAACTTGACAATTTACCAAGTTTTCTAATCTGTCATCATATTGTCTTCATAATAATACATCACTGGTCATACTAGAAATATGTTAATTGTTCATTATAAAACTTCAGGGCAATAACCCAGTACAAAAAAAATATTTTAATCTTATATCACATATCTAAAGAGGAATGACCTAGGAAATAATCATATATATTCTAGTGTTTTTTCTGATGCTGCATTAAACTTTAAAGAAAATTTCTAAGCTTTTTTTTCTTTGCTTCCAACACTTTATCAATAATTCAGCAAGGCTTGATAATAGGATACAAGATTAGAAAAACCCATATCCCCTCTTCCTGTATTCTTACAACTTTCCTACCTTATTATAAAATTTCAGCTGCCACCCTTGGTAGCACTTGGTAGGTGGGTAGTAGTAGTTGTCCTTTCTAGGGATGTACTGATGTTTAAACTGTTCTGTGTTTGGTGGATTGTCCTGGTTTTTGTTGTTCTGTTGTTCTGTCATCTGTTGTTCTATCAATACAATGGAGGCAGAGCTGCCACCTGTCTAGGAGAACACCTGTCTAGAAGGTCTTATTGTTCTTGGATCAGCAGCATGTACAGAAAACCTTGAACAGCAGGTGAAGATTTTCAAAGAATTTGGACATATAGTTCTAATGAGTGCGGGGGGCGGGGCGTTGTTTCAGGTTCTGGGGGTGGGAAATGGTGTTGGGGGGATGCTTTCCCCTCCCTAACTTTTCCGCATTTCCCCCAGTTCTCCCCCACGCAACCCTTGACACCTCCCCGTACACCCATGTTTCACTCATCTACGGTCCTCCTCCGAGTGCCTACTCCGATGGAAGCTCGGAGGATGGCAACAAGGGAGAGGGGCTTTTCAGTGGTGGCCCCCAATTACGGAATGATCTCCCTGACTAGGATCGCCTGGCACCAACATTGTTATCTTTTCGCCAAGTCAAGACTTTTCTCTTCTCCCAGGCATTTTAACAGCATTTAATGACGTTAAGTTTGTTTTTAACGGACCCCAGGATTGTTTTTTTTTTTTTTAATGGATACTGTTGTTTTTACACTGTTTTTATGTTTTTGATGGTTTTTAAATTTTGTATACTTTTTAATGTTTATCATTTTTAACTGTTGTAAACTGCCCAGAGAGCTTTGGCTGTGGGGCGGTATATAAATACAATAAATAAATAAATAAATAAATAAATAAATAAATAAAAATAGGGTGACCCTATGAAAAGGAGGACAGGGCTCCTGTATCTTTAAGAGTTGTACTGAAAAGGGAAATTCTGCAGGTGTCATTTGTATATATGGGGAACCTGGTGAAATTAATAATTTCCTCTTCATCACACCAGTTAAAGCTGCAGGAGCCCTGCCCTCTTTTAAATCTGGTCACTCTAGTATAGCTCCTGCAGCTTTAACTGTGGTGATGAAGAGGAAATTTCACCAGGTTCTCCATATATACAAACGACACCTGCTGAAACCCCCTTTTCTATGCAACCGTTAAAGATACAGGAGCCCTGCCCTCCTTTTCATAGGGTCACCCTAAAATAAATAATGACCCGCAGCCAGCGAGGAAACCTGCCTTTCTAACACTTTGGGAGGCACCCTCTGCGCACGCGCCGACTCTGAACCTCGCTGTCTGTCTCTCTCCCTCCCTACCTAGAAGCGCATGCGCACAACACACCGGGGAACGGCCGCCGGAACTCTATGGTTCACGCCTTAAGCGACTTCCGTTTCCGGGTTAAGCTTCGTGAGGGAAAGAGGAGGGGGAAGAAAAAGCGGCGGCGGCGGCAGCAACAACAACACCGCCTCCGTCGCCCGTTTTCCCGAGCTGGGGAATTGTAAGGAGCGCGAAGAGGCGGACTAGGCCTCGCTCGCCGCCTCCCTCAGGTGCCTCACGGGAATTGAGAGTGAGAGAGAGAGGCGGGGGGGGGGGCGTGTTTGGGCGCCACCCCCGGGAAAGAGGAGGCCCCAGCCAGCCAGCCAGTCCCGGGAGCCTCTTGGCAAGGCGGGGCTGCCGTTACCTCAGGATAGTCGCGCAACGTACATAATGACAACAACAGCGGCCGCGTAAGGAAGGGCTGGACGCGGTCCGAGGCGGCTAGCTGGCTGCCTGCCAGGGAGGGGTCTTGGCGGTGGTGGCGCCCCGGCCCTGGAAACTCACCACCTCCACCACCCGCCTTCCTTAAGACCTTTGGTGGCCCTTTGGAGCCTGCTGCTGGCTGTTCCGTGCTGCTTCCATCCCTCGTGTACCACTTAGGACGCGATCCGAGGCACCTTTAAACAGTGAGGCTGAGGAGGAGAAGGCCCTGCAGCTTTTAGCCATCCGTCCGTCTCTCCATGCCGGGCAGACTCGCACGCTCAGGCCCTGAATAGAAAGCCTGACGAGGGGGATCCACGTGGGAAGTGGGGATCTAGCGAGTGGGAGAGGCCCAAGCGGCCGTTGTGCTGCTTGGAAAATGGCGGGGGGGGGGCGTTTATTACTGCATTTATATCCTGCCTTTTTTCTTGCAAGGAACCCAAGGCGGTGTACATAATCCTCCTCCTCTCCATTTTATCCTCACAACAACAACCCTGTGAGGTGGGTTGGGCTGAGATAGTGTGACTGGCCCAAAGTCACCCAGTGGGTTTTCATGGCTGAGTGGGGATTAGAACCCGGATCTCCCGACTCCCAGTCCGACACTTTAGCCACTACACCATTTATTATATTTATTTGCATCCTGCTTTTTGCCCAAGGCAGCATTACAAAATTTAAAACATACACATTTAAAACCTATGGATAGAAATATACAAAAGTTAAAAATATATATGCTGTGCCCTGTTGTAGACCCTCTTTTCCCCCCTGTTTAAACAAGTTTAGGATTGTGTCATTAAGGGCACATGTTTCCTAGACATTTTCTGATGGGCTGTAGGATAGGGGGGAGGGGGTTCCCCTCTGGGGGGAGGGGTCCACAAACACACATCCCCCCTCCCTTTTCCCCTTGGCACTTGGTGAAGAAAGAAATGTGCCAGCTGCCGTCTGAGGTCAGAAATGGATAACTGTTGGATAACAGATTTCAGACGGCACCAAAATGTACTGTTTTTATCTAGAAGTCTGTTTATGCTCTACATTTGAGGTAGAGTTATGATTAAACCTGGAAGATCTTAAAGTACTGAAATGTGTTGCTGTCACCTGAGGCAAAAAACATGGTTGCACCTTTTCCACAGCAGTTTTCCACATGCCCAGTGGTACCTAAAGGTACCACTGGGCATGTGCCCACGTACTTTCCCACAACCTTGAAGTGTAGCATGTGAGCTATGCTTAACCTACGGACAAACTATATTTCTAAGCCAGGATATGCAGACTTGTTCTCTCCAGATATTTTGGACTACAACTCCCATCAGCCAGCGTTGTCCAGATGCTTTGGACTACAGCGCCATTGGCGACACCAGTTGCCCACCCATCTAGGCTTTGTCCCATTTCTTTCTTTTGTGATGTTGGTCTTGTTTGTGGCCAGCATGACTTGCACTTTTTTGTTTTTGAACCGATGCCTATAGTTGAGAACTCTGTTATCGCAGTTTGTACATTGCATGTTTTCCCCTCCCCTGCTAGCTCATTAACTGTTATGCTGGATTTCCTAGGTCTTTGGTGAAAGTCAGGGCATCTTCAGATCTGTGGATGATCAACAACAGTTTTGCCATTCACCTGAGCCATGGCCTACCAGCTATATAGAAACACCACACTGGGAAACAGTCTTCAGGAGAGCCTGGATGAACTCATACAGGTAGGGTCTAAACCCACTTTACCCCAGTAAGTCTCAACATCCCGGTGATGTATAAATGCTTTAAGTTCAAGCCATAATAGGTGTTCAAGGTATGACTGGATGAGATGTATATGTTCTGCTTAGTCTTTACCGCCCCTCCACTTTTTCAGTTATAAGCAAAGATTAAAACATATTTGTGGTGTTATAAAGGAAAGATTAAAACATCCAGTCAGGATGGTAAAAGGATATTCAGAAAGGAAGATGATCCCACTAACTTAACTTTTCAGTACAGCCATGGAATTTGAAATGTAACCTTTAAATGAAAACTAAGGTTTGCTTACTGGCATGCTCATTGCAAGAAATGAAATACGATGCTTGTTGACCTAGTAAAACTAAATGGGCAGAATTGCACACTCAGGCCTGAATGAAAGATGCTAAGATGGTAATTAGTGCTTGTAGTAAACCAGTGAATGCAAGATATCAAGAATATGAGATACCATTTAATGGCATATGATGGGACATTTACGCCAGTCATCTAAACAGTCTAGTATTTTATTGAAACTGTTTTTAGCTTTATAGATCCTTTTAAATTTTGTATATGTTAATTTTTTATATTGTATTTTATTGTTTTATAAGTTGTTGTAACCCGCCCAGAAAGCTTCGGCTATTGAGTGGTATAGAAATTAAAGGAGAAGAGGAGGAGGAGACACATTATGTTGTTTGAAAACTGACAAGAATTTTTCCTATTTATATACTATGACAGCTATGAAAGCATAATTTTGGGGGCAGCTTCGTATCTATATTAGTATGTGAATATATCAATAGAAAACTGTAAAGTTTTGAGGGAGGAGAGTTAGTGTCTGTCTTGAATGTAATTTATCCCTGAAGCTGAGAGTTTCTCTCTTCCCCCTTTCAGTCTCAGCAGATCACCCCCCAGCTTGCTCTTAAAGTACTTCTGCAGTTTGACAAAGCCATCAATTCTGCATTGGCACAGCGGGTCAGAAACAGAGTCAATTTCAGGGTAAGAATGCTAAATGCTAATTTGGAGTAGCAAATGGTTTCCACTTTTTACTGGAATGGTTTCCACTTTTTCTGCTGTGGATCCAAGCCTTCCATGGTCACAGAATACCCTCTTCAAGACTGAAATGATGTTGGAGAGGCAAGGGCTGAGGAGTTTCCACAGCAGCAGGGGGTGGGGGATTGTGAAGTTGGATCTCCCCCTCCAAGGTCAGACTCCTGTCTCTTCTTCCTCGAACTGGAGATCTGGAACATCCTCTCAGGGACCATAGGAACATAGGAAGTTGCCATACTACGATTCAAACTGTTGGTCCAAGTGGCCCATTATTGCCAATGCAGTCTGGCAATGGCTCTCCAGAATTTCAAGCAGTTTTTCCAGCCCTACCCGGAGATGCTGGAGATTGAACTTTGGAACTTGCTCTTGCAAAGAACATGCTCTTATCACTGAGCTACCACAGGGTTGTGGTTTCAAACACTCAACCAAAACTGCCCACCAAAATAAAATAGTCTCGGAGCCTGTTTAGAAGTAGGCGAAGAGGGATCCTGAGAAGCTTCTCTTGGGAGTTTTTTCCATAGTTTATAATGTTATGTCATTAAGGCTTCAACCCTATGCAGGTTTGGTAACAGCTTGGCTTACCAACTTTTTTAAACATTTCCAAAACAGAGCAACAACTTTTACATAGCAGAAGCACAGTTCTATTTACTAATCAACTCCCATTTCAGAGAAATGCTCAAGATCCCGTACAAGAAGCACAAAACAACTTTGTAAGATTATGCAACACTTCAAATCAAAAGGCTAGTTCTGCTGTATGACTTGGTTTAGAGGGCTGAGCCAAGCAATTAAGGATAGTCATATAGGGGAGGAGAGCCCAGGTGAACTTTAAAAAATATGGGGGAATTCTGAAGATACGGGACCCTGGCTTCTGAATCTGGCATTTTTCCATTCAAACTCTCCCCTTTGTTTGATGCTGATATTCCTTTAACTACCGCAAGAGGGCACTCTCTGTACACCCTTTTCCAGGGTATATGGGTTGAGGGGAAGGTGCCTTCAAGGGCATAAAGTCTGGATGACACTATTTATTCTTAGCAAGTCTGCTTGCATGTACTCAGACCTTCTCCCCTTTTTCCTCCTAAAGGGTTCTCTGAACACGTACAGATTTTGCGACAATGTTTGGACGTTTGTACTGAACGACGTTGAGTTCAGAGAGGTCACTGAGCTTGTGAAAGTGGATAAAGTGAAAATAGTAGCCTGTGACGGGAAAAGTAAGTTCTAGACTATGATGTGTGTGGAGATGCTGAGGCCAGACGGCTGTTCTTATCTCTTCTTGAGGGTGTGTGAATTGCAGCTTTAGGAAGAAATGTGCCTCTTATGAGGAAACTCCTGTGTAAAGGGTAGAAAAACCTTTTTTTCACCTGCCCTTAATTCATTTATTTATTACATTTATATACCGCCACATAGCCAAAGCTGTCTGGGCAGTTTACAGAGATTAAAAACATTGAACCTTAAAAACAGATATACAGAAATGTAAAGCATAAAAGCCAATTACATATCAATTCAACATTTGTTGTTAAATGCCTGGGAGAAGAGAAGAGTCTTGACCTGGCGCTGAAAAGATAACCATGTCGGTGCCAGGCAAGCCTCGTCAGGTAGATCATTCCATAATTGGGGGGCCACCACTGAGAAGGCCCTCTCCCTTGTTGCCATCCTCCGAGCTTCCCTTGGAGTAGGCATCCGGAGGAGGGCCTTAGATTATCCCACTGGTGCTTCCTAAAAAATAATCCTTGCACTTGAGGGGGGCTTCTCCACTTGAGGGAGTTCCTGCATGAAGTCCTACTTAAAATGGTCTTCCCTGCACCAGGGGCGAGTAGAAAGTAGACCTCCCAATGTTTTGGAATTCAATTTCCAGCATTCATTCTGGCAGAGGTCTCTGGGAGTTGGAAGTCCAAAGCATCTGGAGATTTACTTTCTGTTGATGTCTGCTCTATAGCAGTCTGGGATTATTTGATGGAAGGATGCGCTCAAACATTTCACCTGTTAATAGGTGGTAAACAGTTCTTTTATTATATGTATAACCTACTTTTTAGCCAAGATTGGCTCCCAGCGGGACTTACAGTTTCAAAGCCATTACAAAGGGTTCAATATATTAGGGTGCAATACTATGCTTGTTTAGATTGGTGTGTGTGTGTTTGTGAGTGTGTGGAATCCAACTCCTAGCATTCCCCAGCCAACATGCTGGGAGTAGTAGGACTTTTTTTCTCTCTAAACATGCTTAGGATTGCAGCCTTAGGGTAGTAGTTCTGTGGCTTCCTTCTGGCAGCTGGTGTCTTGTTTTTCAATCCAGCGGAAAGGGAAGGAGGAGCTGGCTGATGGTCATGATGCAAACGCTCACATGTAGCACCGAGTCACTTGGTTAGTAAGATGCCTGCTAGCTAAAATGAGCTTAGTCGCTAATGTTCTTTGTGTCTGGGTTCCCCATACAACAAACTATATTCCTATCACAATGTTTTGAGGCATGAGACCTTTAGATAGATAGATAGATAGATAGATAGATAGATAGATATTTAAAAACGTCTTAGACCTCACAGTTGCAGAGAAAAGATGTGTTGGCTGCAAGTGTAGGCCCAAAAGCCAGCTGGCTTGGGTCATGGATTTCTGGGCAGGTCTCCAATGCATGTTCCGCACAGGAATTATCCCAGGCCTATTGTCGGTTACTCTTCACCATTACCTCTTCACCACCTACCCTACTGTCCACCTGTAACCTATATTTGTATGTCTCTGTTTCTGCTTTCTCTACTCCTGCCCCAGCCCTATCCATCTGGCTTTTGAGAAAGGACTGTTTTGTTTGAAAGGCTGAAACTTGGCAGAATTATAAATGATGCAAAGTAAATACACTCAGTTGGCACACTTCTGAATGGTCCTTGATTAGTGTTTATATAAAGATCTTCAAAAGATCGTTAAAGCTCCAGGTAATCAAAGTTCCCTTCCTTGATACGAACAAAGTACTTAATGGAGTACTTGAAAGCCTGCCCCATTCTGTATGCTCCAGGCCAGCCTTCCTCAACCTGGGGCGTAATTCCAGGTTGAGGAAGGCTGCTCCAGGCGCACTCCAGCTTATCTAGTTGGCTTATGGCCTCTGGATCCAGAGTGTAAATGCGAAAGTTTTAGGCCCTTTAATTCCACTCTCCTTCTCTGAGCACCACAGTGAAGTGAAGAGCTCTGTAAAAAACAAACTCAGCCCACTAGTCATGTATCGTGGCCTATGACGGGGTTGGGAACCCACCTGACTTTGCAGTCCTGGCTATGAATCAAAACCAGGAATTATTGGCCAGGGGTGGGTGGGTTGGGATTGCTTTTGGCTTGGTGACTTACAATTTGTGCTGGCGTTGGACATTTTTATTTATTTATTAAATTTATATACTGCCCCATAGCCGAAGCTCTCTGGGCGGTTTACAAAAGTAAAAAACAGTGAACATTTAAAAAGTATACAAAATTTAAAGCCATCAAAAAATACAAAAACAACAGTATAAAACAGAAGTATCCATTTAAACAACAACAGTTCTGGGGTCCATTAAAAAAAACTTAGCATATGTTGTTAAAAGCTGTTAAATGCCTGTGAGAAGAGAAAAGTCTTGACCTGGCGCCGAAAAGATAACAGTGTTGGCGCCAGGCGAGCCTCAGCGGGGAGATCATTCCATAATTGGGGGGCCGCCACTGAAAAGGCCCTCTCCCTTGTTGCCATCCTCCGAGCTTCACTCGGAGGCGGACCTTAGATGTTGAGCGCAGTGTACGGGTAGGTTCATGTTGGGAGAGGCGTTCCGTCAGGTATTGTGGTTCCAATAACTGTTAACATAACTGTTAACTTGGGAGTGTCATTGTTTGAAGCTTTGGCTTGTGATTATATTTGCAACAGCCACCTAAAACTCAGCATTTGTCAATCATACAGTAAGATTAGAAGAATGTGAGAACATTGCTGGATTAGGCCAAGGGTCCATCTAGTCCAGCATCTGATACCCACAGTAGTCGGCCAAATACTTCCAGAGAGCCCTCAAGAATTCAAGGTGACAGCCGCTCACCCACTGTTGCTGGGCCCCCAGCAACTATTATTCAGGGAGACACTGCCTTTGAATAGGGCGGTTCCATTCATTCATCATAGCCTTCAGTCGACCTCCTCTATTAATTTGTCTAATTCCTTCGAAAGCCATCTAAGCGTGTGACCATTGCCACAACTTGTGGTACCAAATTCTACACACGCATTGAAGAAATACTTCCTTTTGTCTCTCTTCAATCTTCTAGCCATCAATTTCATTGGGTGAGTTGGTGTTATGGAGAGGGAGAATAGCATCTCTACCCGCACAGTGTATAATTTTATAAAACTAACATGGTCCCCCTTGGCTGCCTTTTTATAAAACTCCCCAGTTGCTTTGGTCTTTCCTCTGAAGGATGATGCTCCAATCTCTTGATCATGTTGGTTGCCAAACGCGGAGTGTCTCATTCTGGCCCTGAAGTTCCAGTGTGTAATAGGAACAAACTGTTTTAAATTCCTCCTACTTGGTCTTCCTCGACTGCTAAGTGTGTATCCTAACATCAGTTCTTCTCCCTTGTAGATACTGGTACCAATGCTGCAGAGTGAAGAGGAAGAGGCACCTCCGTGCCAGCATTGTCTTTAAGGGGCTGCCCTTCCTGGAGAGGAGCATGGCCAGAGACTGTGTCGATTACTATTTTAATGATGCAGACATGAGTAATCCATGCTGGAATGCATTGTGGAACTGTTGGCAAGATCTCTGTAGAGCATCTTTTGAGTTCACCGCCTGGGGGGGCATGAAGACAAAGAATCTTGCTTTTTTTTAAAGAGAAACAATAAGGATGAAACACAGTTGCTTTTTTGGTTCATCAACGTAGCTTCAATAAACCTTTTATTTAAAACTTTTAAACGAGTGATAAATAGGCTTGTGTCCCTACTCCCTGCACAGGTGTCCTAGGTGGGTTGAAGGAAACTGCTCAAGTATGAATCTACAGCCTTCATATGGCCCACATTGGAACTATCGGGGAATCTACTCAGTTCAAGAGTTACAGATGCAGAAATGCTGATGTCACAGAAGGCAGACCTTTGCTACAGTGTGGATATTCAAAAGTTACCCTTTTTCTGAGTTTTACATAGAATGTGTGTTCTGAAAACCAATGCTTTACTAGTATAAAATTCCCCCACAAAAGAGAAAAAGACTGCTGGAGACAGCAAAGAATCCCTGCCAGTCAAAAGCACACACAGCTTTCTAATAGCTCCAGTGCTTTGTCGCACAATCTAGCAAGACCTCAATCATCCTTTCACCCAGTATACAAGCTCTGCAGGGGCCACAACAGCATAGGAGGCCTGTCCTTAGGGATAGAAGAAGATTGCACTGAAAGCCAGTAATTAGTAGCTTCAAGAGACATTTCTCCTTGGGGTGCTTTGTTGGATATGAAACTTCCTTGCTGGATTAACTCTGCGTTGTTTAAACCCTAAACAAATCAGGGCACCCAGGTTCTGACACTATACTAACAGGCTAGTTGTTCATTGTTAATTGAAAGTGGAAACAAGGAACGTGCCGGAGGCAGGGCGCTGGTTCCCTGCAAACCAGGTCAGAATGTTGGGTGTGGTCCCACAGTGCTGTCTTTGCAAGTTCCTTATGGGCAGAGTTTTGAAAACTCATTCTTCAGAAGTAATTCCTTTTTAGAAGTAATTCCATATGCCCAGTGTGTTTCAAGGGAGAACCATCTTTGTTAGGCTGGGGGCAGGGGTGGAATAAATGGGGAGCGAAAGACCACAATCTTCCAACTCTTTCCCAGTGTGCTGAGCCCACCATGTAATTGTTACTACCCCTCAGATTTCTGGATATAAACAAGTATTGACAACACATCAAATTTCATGTGCACCTGTTAGCAAAACACCTGGCGTTTTGAGATGGGAACACAACATGGAGGTCAAGAGTTTCCCTCTGACGAGTTCTTCCGCCACAGCTCCTTGACAGCAGTTTAAAGACATCTTCCATCCTAGTTCCTTTTGAATTTCTTTGCGCCCTGCCATGCCGTCTCAGACTATCTTTTGTCTAGTTGGTTGTAGAACTGTTTGCTTTTTTCTTTTCTTTTTTTCAGACTTCAAACAAACCTCTCCAAATAGCCTGAGAGATACGTTAGGTTGAGAGACCACATCCCTATGAAAGAGAGGCATTGGGGAATTTGGAACTGTCTATTGTCCCCAGAACCTAGTTACAATGACAGTAAACACACAGGTGGTATTTTAATGTACCTTAATCTGACACCACCAGGATCAGTTCCATTGTCAACTTCGATCTCGTTCCTGTGGGAAGACATAAAGTGATCAAACTGCATTCCATGTGTGTTTACTGTTGGATTGCATTTTTAACGCTTTTGCTCCACGGTGTCTTTGTTCCATCACATGCTTCAGTAAAGCAAAGTGTGTTTGCACCACAAGCAAAACTGCTTTCACTCCTCCACACTTTCCAGAACTTTGCGGAGTCTAGTCCCATGAAGGGGAAGTGGAGGCATTGTTGCTAATTTGACTCTCCAGCCACACCCGGACTTTGGTTTGGTGTGCTCTTTACCTTCCTGCGCATTTGTGATCATAGCCTGGCAGCAGGAAGCCCTTAGGGACTGAGGAGGTGGATTCTGAAGCACACCTGTGCCCTGTAGTCCCGGTTTGCTGCCACTGCCACCTTTTCAGGGAGGGGCAGCTAGGAGCCACAGCTTTTAGACATCAGCCCTGATGAGGAAGGCCAGCCCATGTCCCCCCTAGAACAGGGGTCCCAAACATTTTTGAGTCAGTGGGCACATTTGGAATTTTGAGAGAATGTCATGGGAACTCTCACAAAATGGCTGCCACGGTGGACATGGCCAATCACAGGACACTCATTTACCAGAGGTTATGAGAAAAGTCACTTGCCCAAGAACCGAAGTACAATGCAGAGGTGGGGTGTGAACTCCAAAACACCAAATTACTTATTTGAACCCAAATAAACTGAAGTGGGGAGAGAACCTGGAATGCACCAAGAGAAGTATCTGGGCACACTGGTGTCTGTCAAACCATGTTGGAGACCCCAGCCTTAGACCCTGAAACCATTTGGCTGTGCCCTGCCCGCTGCTGCCCAGGGGATCCAACACCCACTAGGTATCTGAGCTCTGATTACGTCCACTGTTAATTCCCACAGGGCCAAACACACACCAAGAGTCATCACAGAGCCCAGACTGCATAGCTCTACCCTTCTATAATCCTTGAAGCAATTTAGCATTTTTTCAAACGTTCAATAGGAGTCAGTCAATTACATCTCACTTGATCCCCCCTCCCATGAAAGCTAGGACTAAATTAGGGGGTCTGTTTGATCCTAGTGTCAGATTAGGTTAGTGCTTTGGACAGGTGTAGGAAGTTATATTTATTTGTATCCCGCCTTTTGCCCAATACTGGGCCTCAAGGCAGCCTTACAAATGTGCCCAAACACTTAACAAGGAGCATACAACTCCCCTGTTAGAACAGCTTCACTGGTTTCCAGTCTGTTTCCAGGCACAATTCAAAGTGCTTGTTGTTGTTATTAATTGCATTTGTATACCGCCCCAAAGCCAAAGCTCTGGGCAGTTTACATAAGATAAAAACACTTTAAAACAATAAAGAAAAATTAAAAGCCACAAAAACTTACAATATGCATATACATTTAAAAACAACTGTAGGAACTCTTTAAAAACTATGAGCCTAAAAAAACAGACCCAGGCTAATTACATATTGCTAAATGCCTGGGAGAAGAGAAGTCTTGACTTGGCGCCGAAAAGATAACAGTGCTGGTGCCAGGTGGGCCTCGTCAGGGAGATTGTTCCACAATTGGGGGGCCACCACAGAGATGGCCTTCTCTCATTGCCATCCTCCGAGCTTCCCTCAGAGTAAGCACCCGGAGGAGGACCTTAGATGTTGAGCGTAGTATATGGATAGGTTCATGTCGGGAGAGGTGTTCCATCAGGTATTGTGGTCCCAAGCTGTGTAAGGCTTTATAGGTTAAAACCAGCACCTTGACTCAGGCTTCTGGTCCTGGTTATCAATCTGGCCGCTGCATTTTGCACAAGCTGCAGCTTCCGAAACATCTTCAGAGGCAGCCCCACATAGAGCGCATTGCAGTAATCTAACTTAGAGGTTACCAGAGTGTAGACAACAGAAGCCAGGTTATCCCTGTCCAGATAGGGGCATAGCTGGGCCTCCAACCGAAGTTGGTAGAAGGCACTCCATGCCACAGAGGCCACCTGAGTCTCAAGTGACAGATAGTTCTAGGAGAACCACCAAGCTACGAACCTGCTCCTTCAGGGGGAGTGCAACCCCATCAAGAACAGGTTGAACACCCCCCATCCGGTCAGCAAAACCACCCACTAACAGAATCTCAGTCTTGTCTGGATTGAGTTTCAGTTTATTAGCCCTCATCCAGTCCATTGCCGTGGCCAGGCACTGGTTCAGCACATCCACAGCTTCACCTGATGAAGATGAAAAGGAGAAATAGAGCTGTGTGTCATCAGCGTACTGATGACAACTTACTCCAAAACTCCGGATGACCGCACTCAACGATTTCATATAGATGTTGAACAACATGGCGGACTAGACTGACCCCTGCAGAACCCCATACTGGAGAATCCATGGGGCCCAGCAATGTCCCCCAAGCACCACCTTTTGGAGCCGACCCATCAAGTAGAAGCGGAACCACGGCAATGCAACACCTCCCACTCCCAACTCAGACAGTTGTCCCAGAAGGGTACCATGTTTGATGGTATTGAAAGCTGCTCAGAGATCAAGGAGAATCCACAAAGTCACACTCCCCCTGTCTTTCTCCCAACGTAGGTCATCATACAGGGCGACCAAGGCTGTTCCTGTACCAAAACCAGGCCTGAAACCCAACTGACCTACAGGTTATGAAGCTCTATACAGCTTGGGTCCAGGTTATCTGAAAGACCTTTTCTCCCTTCCAAGCCTGCCTGTCCTCTGAGATCTTCAGGGGAGGCCCTTCTCTTGGTGCCACCACCATCACAGGCACGCCTGGTGGGAATGCAGCAGAGGGCCTTCTCGGTGGCTGCCCCGGGGCTCAGGAACTCCTTTTCCATGGAAGCTAGTCTGGCTCCCTCCCTGGTGCCCTTCTGAAGGCAGGCAAAAACTTTCTTTGGGGAGTAGTCTATTTCCGTGTTGTTTATATATTGGATTTTTTTTTATTACTCTTATTTTGAATGTTTTAAAATGTTATATTGTAATATATCTATCTATCTATCTATCTATAGATAGATATAGGTTTTAACTGCAGAAGTTTTAATTTGTAAAGCTGCCTTGAGTCTTAGTAATGAGAAAAAGGTGGGAAATAATAATAATAATAATAATAATAATAATAATAATAATAATAATAAATATTTAATTAATAATATGGTAAAGCTACAGCAAATTGCAGCCTTTAAGGAAATGTTATGTTACTGCACTCAGTCTGCAATGGCTTTGCATTCATGTGATCTACTGGAAAGACTTTTAGTGATGTTGTTCTGCGTTGCATTACTTCCTTTGACAGCTGTCCTAAGAATTCCTTATCACTGGGAGTCGTGCCTGAGCTTTTGACGTACACATAAAATCAACATTGACTTTTGCGATTAGTTGTTTATTCAATCGTCATATTTATTAATGTCTTCTTTCTTCCTGTTTGGCTGGCAGTGTGCTTGTATTACAACAGAGACAACAGCAAAGCCTTAAGAGTTGCTGTAATGAATGGCCGTTTTGAGTTGCATTTGTTTATTTAATTTAAAAATATGTGTATACCTTTTCCAGTTTTTGAAACCCTGACATGGTCTGCAACAAATCATAAAACAAACATATCGTTATAGAAGCACAGCAACATTTAGACAATTTAATGGCTAAGAAAAGCTAGTGTGTAAACAAATATGTTTTTAATAATTGGTAAAAGCACATAATCGTCAGTGCCAGACATGTTGTAGAGGGGATGTCCTGAGTTTATCATTGCATTTGGGCATACACAAGTACTCCTGGATCAACCCAGAAGTGTAATACCTGTGTTTGTTTCTAGACAGAGGGGCTCCAAGTGAACTGGAACCAACCAGTAAACCTCTGCCATTCCTTCTAATTGCAAACTCTGGTGGCTGAGTGCTGAAAGGACTGGAGCCGAAACAGAGCTACTGAGAACAAGCGGGAGGTATCAGCTACTTAGAAGAACCAGGTGTGTACTGGAAGACGGGGGAAGATGCAAAGCAAAAGGCTTCTAAGGGTTAGCACCGCAATGCACTCAAGCAACTGCGCAGATGAAAATGGCATTCTTGCAAATTTACTGCCAAGTATTCTAATTACTTTTATTTCATGTGTATTTCATGGTACTGATTAGGGCTGTGCACACCCTCCCCAAACTGCTTCAGATCCCGATCCGGACCTTCCAGATCAGGCCTGAGCCACTTCGGGTCGATCCGGACCTCCGCCGATCTGCTCCAGAGTGACATCCGGAGGTTCGGATTGATATTTGGATGCCATTTCCCCCCTTCCCCACTTACCTGCCTCTGCGGTGGACGGAAGAGACAGGTAAGTGGGAAGGGGGTACAAAATGGGGGCTGAATAAGCCCCCTCCCCCACTTACTTGGCTCCGTCGCCGCCGTGGTCCGTGCAGCAGCTTCGACTGCCGCCCACGCCCACGCCTTCGACTGCCGCATGGACCACAGCAGAGGTGGACGGGGCAACCAGGTAAGCTCCCCTCCCCACTTTCCTGGCTCCGAAGTTTCAGAATGGTCTGAATCGTTTCGGACCATTACGAATCGCTTCGGGTCAATCCAGACCTCCCCCAATCTGCTCCGGAACCAGTCTTAGGAGATCTGGATTGGCCCACTCCACTTTGGATTTGGGGATCCATAACAGAGCAGAGCACACCCCTAGTATTGATGAGAGGCAGCTGCCATGACACCCTTCTTTTCACAAACCGGCCAACGTGCTTCTCGGTTTAACCCACTTCAAAATGCAGGTGGCAGAGATGCAAGGTGGAATGTTCTTCCATACACAATATTCCTGCCCCTCAGAAAGCTAAATGCCAAAGAGAAGAGGCTGAGCCTGCCCTTCTTCCTGGTGTGCCAGTTTTCTATGAGCAGGGATTTATTTCTTTGTATGGAGGACCATTTAGTCGTGTGTACTCTGAAGTGGTACAGCCCTCCCCCAGGGGGTTCTCACTTCGTCTGAGAATTGTGTTTTCAAACTGGACCGGTTTCCACGCTTGTCCTTGGCACCCAGAACTGAGACCCTACCAAGTCTGGCCTGAAGCACGTTATAACAGGAACAATTTTACAGCTGAACCTGAGCTGGAAGTGAACCAAACAGGTTTGTTTCTTGACTCCTTGCCAGGTTTTGGATTTCAAGAGTTGGCAATGACAGTGTGCAAGTCAATATTATGCAACCCTTTTGTAGGGAGTTCAGGAACGGGGTTCTTTTCAGTCGCTGTCTGGTTTCCTTGTTCAGGGCAGAGACAGTCAAAACTGGGGATGCGGAAGTGCCTGCAGCTACCACCATCTTTTGCAATCTGCGGGCCCCCAGCCCTGTACAGCGACTCACCCAGGAGCTTGAGAAACCTGTTTTTGCAGCCCCCCAGCAGTTTAGCAAAAGCCAGGTGTTTCCAAAGGAAGTCAGGCCCTAATCCATGGCTGATGGCTACCTTGAGCTTGTAGGGGTCACAATGCCTGCTAACTTGCTTCTTGCAATTTGCGGTGACCCTTCAAAGCAGGGCTGGTGTCACCGGTAGGTGTGGTCGGGCACCTGCCGAGAGCCCCCAACCTAGCAGGGGCCCACTGACCAGAGACCCCTGCAGTTGCTCCTCTTCTTCGCCATTGCAGCCTCCTTGTTCACCTGCCTCTTGTTCTGGCCCAGACGATGATAGTGAAAGGAGATGCTATGTCCTACTTGCTCTCTGGCTCTCTGGCTGTCCCATAAAAAAGTGGTGGCAATGAGGAGGAGGAGGAGGAGGAGGAGGAGGAGGAGGAGGAGCTGGTAACAATGGCAGTGGAAAGGTAGGCTCCTAAGGGGAGGGGGTCCAGTGAGGGGGCTTTGCCTAAGAACCTTCCAAAACCAGGAGCCAACTCCGTTTCAAAGGTTTTGGAATATGCCAAATCATAGAATAGCAGAGTTGGAAGGGGCCTACAAGGCCATCGAGTCCAAACCCCTGCTCTATTCAGGAATCCACCCTAAAGCATCCCTGACAGATGGTTGTCCAGCTGCCTCTTGAATGCCCCTAGTGTGGGAGAGCCCACAACCTCCCTAGGTAACCGGTTCCATTGTCATACTCCTCTAACAGTCAGGAAGCTTTTCCTGATGTTCAGCCAGAATCTGGCTTCTTGTAACTTGAGCCCATTATTCCGTGTCCTGCACTCTGGGAGGATCGATAAGAGATCCTGGCCCTCCTCTGTGTGACAACCTTTTAAGTATTTGAAGAGTGCTCTCATGTCTCCCCTCAATCTTCTCTTCTCCAGGCTAAACAGGCCCAGTTCTTTCAGTCTCTCTTCATAGGGCTTTGTTTCCAGACCCCTGATCATCCTGGTTGCCCTCCTCTGAACACGCTCCAGCTTGTCTGCGTCCTTCTTGAATTGTGGAGCCCAGAACTGGACGCAATACTCTAGATGAGGCCTAACCAGGGCCAAATAGAGAGGAACCAGTACCTAACGTGATTTGGAAGCTATACTTCTATTAATGCAGCCCAAAATAGCATTTGCCTTTCTTGCAGCCATATCGCACTGTTGGCTCATATTCAGCTTGTGATCTACAACAATTCCAAGATCCTTCTTGTTTGTAGTATTGCTGACCCAAGTATCCCCCATCTTGTAACTGTTCATTTGGTTTCTATTTCCTAGATGTAGAACTTGGCATTTATCCCTATTAAATTTCATTCTGTTGTTTTCAGCCCAGCACTTCAGCCTATCAAGATCACTTTGAAGTTTGTTTCTTTCTTCCAGGGGTATTAGCTATCCCACCCAATTTGGTGTCATCTGCAAATTTGATAAGCGTTCCCTGCACCTCCTCGTCCAAATCATTAATAAAAACGTTGAAGAGCACTGGGCCCAGGACTGAGCCCTGCAGTACCCCACTTGTTACCTCTCCCCAGTTTGAGAAGGTTCCATTGGTAAGCACTCTTTGAGTCCGATTCTGAAGCCAACTGTGAATCCACCTAATAGTTGTTCCATCTAGCCCACTTTTAGCTAGTTTGTTAATCAGAATGTCATGTGGTACTTTGTCAAAAGCTTTGCTGAAGTCAAGATATATGACACAGTCCACAAGGGAGGTTACCTGATCAAAAAATGAGATCAAATTAGTCTGGCAGGATTTGTTCCTGACAAATCCATGTTGGCTTCTAGTAATCACTGCATTGTTTTCAAGGTGCTTACAGATTGACAGCCCTCCTCCAGTCATCCAGCACCTTACCTGTCTTCCATGATTTTCCAAAGATAATAGACAGCGGTGAAGACTGGAAGGCAGAGAGAGACCATCTAGAGCAGTGGTCTTCAACTGGTCCAGACCCACCTTGGACCCCCAACCTGCAAAATGGGCCCCGCTTTCACAATTGCCCAACATGGCGGCCACAGCTTTGCTGTGACGCTTTTGGACTGATCTCACTAGCCACTTTGGGGTCACGACACACCAGTTGAAGTCCACTGGTTTAGAGGCTGTTTCCAGGTGACCTGGAAAACCACAAAGCTTCTTCTCCATGAATGGTTCTATTTTGCATCAAAGAGCGTGTCCTTTGGCACTGTGCTGTGCTGTGTGGTTTGCTGTTCAAGCACAAACCAAGACATGGTTGTTATGGGAACAAAGGGAATGCTGTTGCTGTGTCAGTGGCCGGCCCAAGGTGAGAAGCGAAAATCCAGCCAGGAAGGGCTGAATGGATGTTGCTTAAATTTCAGCTAGGAAGGTTCTCTACGGAAGATCCATGCCAGGCAACGGCCAAAGTGTTTGCTCATAGCTGCACTCGTCAGTCAGCCAAGCTAACATATGCGACAGCAAACTCAGGTTCATTGCGTAATAAGAACATAAGAGGAACCCTGATGCTGGATCAGACCGAGGGTCCATTTAGTCCAGCACTCTGTTCACACAGGGGCCAACCAGCCATCGGCCAGGGACCAACTGAGCAGGACATGGTGCAACAGCACCCTCCCACCCATGTTCCCCAGCAGCTGGTGCACACAGGCTTACTGCCTCAGATACTGGAGGCAGCACACAACCATCAGGGCTAGTAGCCATTGATAGCCGCCGCCGTCGCCTCCTCCTCCTCCTCCTCCAGGGATTATTCCAAACCCCTTTTAAAGCCATCCAAATGTGTGGAAGGGCTCTTGCTCAATGATTATACACCCTTTAAACCTGCTCAATAACAAATTGGGGCTATTAACTACAGTAGCTCAGCTTTGAGCAGCCAGAGCAGCCGGTGTTGAGATGTGGCAGGGGCAGACCCTTTCCTGGGCATCCTCTCCCTACACGACGTGATGCCCATCAGCTAATCTCGGGCTGGCTGTCAATCAAAGCCACCTCCTGCCCAAAAGTCCCTTCCTGGATCCTGCTTGGCTCCACTCCATCTACATTGGCCCATTCAAGATGCTCCAAGGATTGTTAACAAGGGACCACAACATAAGCCTAGCACTTCCCTATCGTACTCAGTATTGACTTTAGGTAGACCAGGATTTGTTTTTCTGTTTCATTCTTCCTCCTCACTACTTTCTTTTTTCTGCCCTATTTTCACAGTTTAATAAACTTGCTTGATTGGATTACAGGGCTGGATTACGTCCCATATTTGTACCTTCAAGGGTTGGTTGTTTCCTTTTATGCTGCCTACACTGTTCGGATAATGCTTACAAAGTCCTAAGAGAGGCACCGAAGAAGGGAGGACCTATTCGGGACCGGCCGGTGGAGACTGTGGTTTAGCCAGCTGTCCTTCTCCCAAGTAGACACTAGAGAGTGGAGGTTGCCTGCTCACGCTCTGTGTGGCCTAACTAATTTAAAGCAGGAGGTGGCAAAGGCAGAGGAAGGGTAACGTACACATGGAGCAGTGATCTACCCTGAAGGGCTGGCACTGGCCATGGCTCTCACGCGATCATGACAGGTTGTTTCTGCTGGGTCCAGGACCAATGTTAAAGTAAGAAGGTAGAAGCCCAGGAGATGCTGGTGGGCCTTTGGTGGGGAGGGACATATCAGCACATGGTAGGGATAGTGGATACAACCCACTACCACAAGATATGGTGATGGCCACCAATTGGGATGGCTTTAAAAGGGGGGGTGGATAAATTCCTGGAGGCGAAGGCTATCGATGGCTACTAGCCCTGATGGTTGTGTGCTATCTCCAGTATTTGAGGCAGTAAGCCTGTGTGCACCAGTTGCTGGGGAACATGGGTGGGAGGGTGCTGTTGCACTCCTGTCCTCTTGTGGGTATCATGTGGGCAGCTGGCTGGCCACTGTGTGAACAGAGTGCTGGACTAGATGGACCCTTGGTCTGATCCAGCATCGTTTTTCTTATGTTCTTGACCCAGTGCTGATGCATCACCCCACCAAAAGTGTTGGGTTCATGGTGCAGTCTTTTTCATGTGACATTTGCTGGGTGGGGAGGTCCGATACGTGCTTAAACCTACAGGTAGAATTTTTAATGTTTGTTCTGATGCCTGGAACCATCCCATGAAGGGAGGGGAGCATATTGTCAGAATTTTATCATGAGTTGTTAATTTTTGCTTTCTTTCCACTAAAGAGGGAGTTGTCTCTTGCCACATCAGAATGCATTAATTCATCTGACAGGGTGAACGTCAGTTTAACGTTCATTTACTGTGTATCTATGCCGCCCAATAGCCGAAACTCTCTGGGTGGTTCTCCAAATAAATAAAATAAACTCGTAGGGGAAAGGTATTTCTAAACATGCTTCAAATAGTTTTGGGAGAAAGAGTGAAACAAGGAAAGAAACAAGAGAATGGGGACTGTCAGTTCCCTCCTTCCTAAACTTGAAATGTTTGAAAGGGAGGCTGCAGTAAGAACTAGCAAATTTGGCCTTGCAGAACTTGGTCTCAGCAAATCCAAGGAGTGGCCAAATGCGCCCTCCATGTTCATTGATCTTGCAATCCCTATTAATCACCTATGGGTGCTAGTTGGCAATGGGTTGCATCCATTTGACTAATTCCATATTAATATGTGCTCCAAAAAGCACTGTGTGACACACCTACAGCTACCTAAGACATTTTGTGAACTGCCCAGGGAGCTTTGGCTATTGGGCGGTATAAAAATGCAATCAATCAATCAATTGCTTGACCTTTCAGCCTCCTTTGGTACAAAAAAAAGGCTTCTTTTTCTCCTTCGCCAACTTCCTCCTCTTCCTTAGTGCTCGTGGCCCCTATCCCCTTAGATCATGGGTTTGTAGGTTTCAGGTTTATAGGACCTGGATTGGGTAAGGCCATGGGCTGGTTTAGGCCTGCAGGCTGGAGGTTGCTTTCCTGTGCTGCCTTACTGTTATTGGCGGGATTTTCCCCTTCCAATGGATCAACATAGCTACCTACATCTTTTATAATCGAGTTGCGATGGGTTATTCAGGTGGGAGCGGGGAAGAGAAATGGTCAGTGGATGGTTGTACGCAATTCTGCAGCCAGGTATGAAGGCATGGCCTGAGAAGCAGCATATCTTTGGAGGCTGACCATTGCAAACTGTGAGACTACGGCCAGCTCTACCCCAAGCTGGATCTGACATTTTGAAAACGGTTTGAGAACTGCACACGGAGTGTGCCCTGGGCCCCAACATCATTAACTGTTTTAAAGCGGTATTGTAGACCCTGCCTTCACCTGCATTCCTAGCAAATACACCAGTACAATGGTTTGCAATTTCAGGTAGGGCTGGAAATTCTGTAGGGTTTTTATGTTGTAAGGCCAGGTACACAAAACATAAGAGCCACTGAAAGCTTCATCCCTCGTACCTGCTTCCCTCGGATTATCCCCGTAGCGCTAAGCTTTCGCAGTTGTTGTTTTTGCTACTGGGAGGCAGCAATCCTTTGCATACCAGGAAGTGAGTTTAAGGGGGGAAATGTAAAAAAATCATTAAAAAATCAAAGGATGACCCAATTCCATTCAAATTTGGTATGCTTAAAGCTCTCCCGAATATCTATTACTGTGCCAGTTTTGGTGCCTTTATCTTTAAAGCTTATGCAGATATAAGCATTTCTTTAAAATCCTGCTCCTGCACCCCAGCAGTGGCTCGGAAGATACGCTCAAAATGTAGGGGCTAAATACGGCAAATCTTTTTGCTTTATTGCACAATTAAGGCAGGCTGCATGGGAGTACTTCACAATCAAAGCAGATTATAAAGTGGGAAACTTCTGAGTCCTTTGCATGCAATTCGTAGTGATTGCACAGTGTAACGCTGGTGTGATAAAGCTCGTATTTTTACCTGATGTGTTGGACTAGAACTCGCATAATCCCTAGTCAGCATGTAAGGAAGAAGTACGGCCATGCTGACTGGGAATCATGGGAGTTCTAGTCCAAAACATCTGGAGGGCACCAGGATGGAGGATGCTTTTATGTACCCCCACCCCGAATCTAGTGCTCATTGATTTCATTGGGTGGCCTTGAGTACTAGTATCATGAGAGAGGGAGAAAAACTGGGGCACTGAGAAGGAGGAAGTGCACGTCATTACGTTGAACTGCCCTTGGATTTCCAAACTTTGGACTTTACCTCCCCTCCTCTTCCTGTTTATTTAGTGGCCTTTCCTGGAGCATACAGCCATCCAATGGAAGAGAAAGAAACTGTTTATCCTCTTTTACTTTGTTCTACTGATGTGGGAGATAACAAGGTAACGTGGTTGGGGTTCTAGTGCTAATTTGTGTTTCCTTGATGGCAAGCTGCCATGGCAGACCAAAGGCGGTTAAATGCAGGTACTGCCAGTGTAGGGTGACCCTATGAAAAGGAGCACAGGGCTCATGTATCTTTAACAGTTGCATAGACAAGCGAGTTTCAGCAGGTATTTGTATATATGGAAAACCTGGTGAAATTTCCTCTTCATCACAACCATTAAAGCTGCAGGTGCCCTGCCCTCTTTTAAATCTGGTCACAGTATAGCTGCAGTATAGCTCCTGCAGCTTTAACTGTTGTGATGAAGTGGAAATTTCACTAGTGCAGAATCTACACTACTGCTTTAAAACGATTTATAACAGTAGTGACAACTGTTGAGGCCCAGGACACACTCCCTAGACAGTCTTCAAAACGTTTTCAAAGTGTTATATCCTGCTAAGTGTAGATCTGGCCCTGTGCTGCATGCATACAAATGACACCTGCTGAAATTCCCTTTTCTATGCAACTGTTAAAGATACAGGAGCCCTGCCTTCCTTTTCATATGGCCACCCTACCTCTATAGCAATAGTTGTTCTAGTCTGGATGGATTTGCCCCATCCAAGAAGGAACTTCGTAACGCTTACAATCAAAGTGGCAATTTTGAGACGAACAAACGTGGGGGGATGCAGGAAATTAAACTAGACTCTTTCACTACTTCTCTTTGTTCTTCCTCTTCAGCTCTGCAGTCTACAACTACATTTGTAGACCACAGACACTGACAAAGAAACGGCAAATACGTTACGAACCTCTAACTTTCCTGCGTGGTGACAGAGCGCAGCAACTTAATTTTTCTGTAAACCAAAGCGAAGGAGAACACAAGTGAAACAGAGCGGAAGAAGCCGAAAGCACTACAGGCATTGTGAGTTTTGTGTACCTGGCGTTGCCACATGAAAAGCTAACAGAATATTTGACACCCAAGGTTACGTCGCTGCTCAGGATAAGCCATCATATTTGCCTGCAGATTTGCAAGGTATTAAACCACATCCGTGGTTGAGAGGCAGAAACCCCTCATCACTCCATGATATCTTATAGCTCACGTACATTCAGTGAAGGATGTGCCAATAAAAATTGCCAACACTGGCGGACCTTTGTCATCTTTTTATCCTATGAACTTTTACACATTCTCCTCTACTAGATGTGCCTTGTGTCATCTGTGGGCATGCATATCTACGCTACAGACGTGGTTGTTCCTTCAATATCCCTTTTCTGACCCAACCTTTTTTTTAACATTAAATATGATTATTACCGTATTCTCTAAAATTGGAAAGCTGAGCTCCCGAAAGAATTCTGATACGTTACTATTTTGCAATATATCACGGTAAACGTCCTCTTCTCTTTTTCTTTTTTTGGTTATGGGAAGCTGCCCTTTTCATTGCTTTTTGTTTAGCTACTAAGTAAATATGCGTCTACGCTGTTGACTCAAAGATGTTGGCATCAATGTATTTGTTAATTTATTAATTTATTGTAATTTTAATCTGGCTTTTCAGACAATTATTTTCTCCCAAAGTGGTTCAGAGCGATGATGATGATGATGATAATAATAATAATAATAGACAGATGGGTCTTGCCATCAGGCGTACAAACTTAAAAAGACAAGAGATACACAAGGGAAGGGCAGTGGAGGGAAAAGGACAAGAAGGGAGAGTAGTTTTTCAAGGCAAGAAGCAAGGCGGTGAGATGTAAAGAGGCATTTAAATGCACCTTGAGCCAGGCTGATCTTCCCTTGCTGGTGTTCTTGCTTGAATAGCAATTGGCGACTCTTGTTCCTGTGGCTGAAGGTTGGGGCTAGAGAGTCCTTCCTTCTGCAGTCCCAGGACAACCGTAATGTGGAGCTGGGTGTTCTTCCTAGTAGGGAGGGGGAAACAAAGTCCCTGCTGCTGTTACTGCTTCTTCTCCATCCAATAGATTTGCCAGGTTGGTCTCCCCCTTGGCTTGATGTTATTCTTGGATGGCTTTTGATGGCTGTTAGCTACTAGCTATTAAACACACCCCACTTCCATGGGTGGAAGCTGCAGAGAAACAGTTATGAAGCTGGGCTGTAGCCAGTGAAGGGAGTGCAAAATCTGCTTGATGAAAAGGAAACTGGGAGGAACCAATACTCCGTTATAGGCTACCAAATGGGTAGGCAACCTTTTGAGCCAGTGGACCCATTTGGAAATTTGAGAAACAGTCCTGAGCACAACCATGAAATGGCTGCCATGGGTGGGCACAGCCCGTCACAAAGGACGTGAACTGCCCAGAGGCAGTCATGGGAAATTAAGGTGGCAGAGGCCAAAGGTTTCAAATTTGCAATTGGAAAACTGAAAAATACTTTGTAAATAAAAATGGTGGAGAGTGGCGTGTCTTGGACACTGAAGAAGGTATCCTCTCACACGGAAACTGGCAGCATGTAACACAGATTTTCTACCACTTGTAGAAGTGGGGAGAGCAAAACACTATTAAGTTCCTACAGTGAGAAATAAGACCCCCACCCCTGGTTAAGTGCCCAGGTTAAGTTGGGCTCACCTGCGTTTCACTCAAGCGCTACTTGAAGCAGCTTGACTCAAGAGAGGATTTTCAGCGTGCTACATTGTGAGTGCTGAAACCTTCCCATCATACTTCATACATGGTAAATGCACAGTCACTGCAATTCATATACATTTAACGTACAGGAAAGTGAACAAATTAAACAACAACATGCCCACCTTTTTCTTCATATACCCTCGAGTGTGTATTTTAAAAATCATAAAAGACATTACAATACCCCCTACATTACAAAAAACTCTTTTCAGGATTTTGACTTAGATACACTCTTCTTCTTTTTTTTTTTTTTTTGGAGGCAAAGAACCCGCCTAAGGCAGGACGATGACTAACAAATCTAGCATTGAGCGCAGGTTGCAAAATGCAGCTGACTCTGACTATACAGACATCATGATGATCATAACTTAAGAACCAAGTCAGATTTCCCCCTCCTTTGCCTCTCCCCCTGCCAACCTGCTTTTTGTAATGCCTTACCTGATGAAATGATCTGGAGATCTCAAAAGCTTGCACATTTGTTGCAGCCTTTGAGTTAACCTCCAAAAGTTATTGCACTGTTACACATTTTGGCATTTTTCTCATGGCCACATTTGCTTTTCGTATTCTGCAAGTCACCTTCCTCCCCATGTCCCTGTTGGGGAAAATGCTGTCCGCCTTCCTTGTCCATTGCGACATCCACAGGTTTGCACCTGTGATCTCATCAGGGAGAGGCTACTGCCTGTCAAGTGCTTCAAAAAGGCTGAAGTCACACTGCATAGAAAATTGCCAGGTTCTCAAAATGGCCGTCTCTACACAGTCCCCCTTACTGAGTCATCATACAGGCGCTCACTCAAAGCCCCTTCCTGTAGACTGATTTGTAGCGTAGGTACTCTTCCAAACATTGTATGGCATTCTCATCGACTCTGGGATCAAACTTGTTGGCGAACAGGTGGTGCTGGCTGATCAGCCAGGGGAGGTCACCTATTCCATAGATACACACCGCCCGCTGGTAGACACCTGAACAAGGGGGGTAAGAAGCCCCTTTCCTGACCTCTCCAGCATTGTAGGACCACTTCACTGCTCTCGCAATGGCGTTCATATCTGTAAGATCGAATTTGCCATCAAAAGGGACTGAGCCCGGCACTCCTGGCATCCGGTGCAAAGTGGCCCAAAGATGCTCATCTGGACTGTAAGTGTCTTTGGACCACTCCAGTAACTGTTTTGCAGTCGGATCTTCGAAGAGGTGTTGGACAAACTCGCGGGTGACCACGACATATGCATTACCTGTGAACATTGGGGTACTTTGAGGAGGGGGGCTCTTCTCTATGTTGGTTCGGACCACGGAATTCGTCACGTTATGGCGATATTTCCAACGGCCCTTTTTAGCCCCAGAGGGTTTCTCTGACTCCATGTTGTTTTTCCCATTCAAAAGTTTTAGGGCTTGGATGATCTCCACGTTGGTCTTGATAGGGAAGTCGGTTCCACAGGTGTTCAGGAGATAATTCCAACTCACCTTGCTCTGCAGTAGTTCTTCCATGCAGTTCAAATCAGCTTGAACCCTGGACCAAGAGGCATACACCACACTCTCCTGCTTCGATGCCAGAAAGACATTCTCAAAGCAGGAGACGATTGCCCGGACTGCCGCTTGGAAAGGTTCAGGGGCTTTCCTGTCGACATGGACACAGTACACATTCTGGGGGGTGTAGATGGACCTTAATAGCCTTTCAAACATCTCAATCTTCTCATGGACCACCATGGAATAAGCAATGGGGAAGCCTTCCTCTTCTTTGCTCAGTGGGAACTCGATAAATTTCCTGCTTCCTTTGAAGAACCCACAGTCCTTGGTCATGTTCAAGTATTCCTTCTCCTCCAAGGGGGCCCTCTTGTTCCCACGCTGCAACCTGTACATCAGAGCCTCCTCAATGGCTGTTATGTCCCCTCTGCTGATCCGAGAGCAATTGATGTTGCCCGTGGAAGAGAGTCTCACGGCTTGGTAGAGCCTAGCTTTGCAGGATTGGCTCTTGGGGTCCATGGCGTCTTCGCCCAGGTGGGTGAAGTCACACTCCCAAGTGGTGTATTTCAGCACCACTGTGGCAAAGAGCATCAGGATCCCCACTACCAGCAGACGCAAAAACTGGCCGACGGGTCTCCTTTCCCAAAAAGGCATTTTGGGAGGCTGCACAAAAGAAATCTTGCCACGTCTTCTTAGTGCTGGATGCAGTCCCAAGTTCTGCTTCCAAGCGGGGAAACTCTGTGCAGATTCAAAGGTACTTTGTTAGAGTAGCATCACCTTGGTAGCAGCAGGTGCTCTAGCGGTGCTCAGTCCTTCCTTCCAGATACCTTTACTGCATGCAAATGTAACCGGAGAGTTCTGATGAATCGTCAGGTACAATCCAGGCAGGGAGGGGCTGAAAGAGGCTTAGCTGGCAGCAGGACCTCTTCACCCCAGACGTGTTGCAATCCACAGCAAAGTCATGGGGAGCTCAGAAGAGGAAGTAGCTTGCCATTCAATGACCTTTTAGAGGTAACTTGAATTTCTGGTAGATTCAGGAGGCTGAATGATTGCCTGTACTGAGATGAATAAGATGTAAGTGGTGATTCCCATGTAATCAGCATGCCGTGATCAGGGCTGTGGGTGTAGCAGTAAAGGCTGGTGGCTTTGATATCAGGGGGGGCTGTGAATCTGCTCTGGTTTCAGTCCGAACGAGTCCAAACTCTAAAGGAGCTATTCAGGGTGCAAAGCCGCTCCAGTAACATCAGCCTCCACTGATGTGTGGTGTGTGTGTTTCTAGATATTGTGGCTGCTGTGATCAAGAGGTATGTCTGCACTCCCACCCTGAGGTGATAGGACAGGCTGCCATCAGAGGTAGTCCTGCGTCTTTTTAATAGCCCTTAGCCACCCCACAGAAGAAAACAGTCTTATGGCTTTTATAGATGGAGAAGGATTGGCTCCTTTTTCAGAGCTCCCTTTAAACTCCTTGACAGGGATCTACACTACTGCTTTTAAAGTGCTTTAAAGCACTTTGAAAACGTTTTGAAAACTGTATATGCAGTGTGTCCTGGGCCCCAACAGTTGTCAAAACTGTTATAAAGCGCTTTAAAGCAGTAGTGTAGATCCCACCCCCCCTGGTTAGGGTATTTGCCAAGAAGTCCAGTTCATGGATGGGACACTATGGAAGTTAAGCACAAGGAGACAGTGTGTTTGTTGAAGAACCAAGCAGAGAAAAACTGTGAAATAGCCTGCTGCTTTTGAAAGATGAAATGAAACCTCAAACTAGCTCAACTCAAACTTTATTGATCAAGATCCTAAGAGTAACTCACCAAAGCAGATTACAGGGTGGGTGGTTGCCTGGGTTTCCAGAACACGGAAGAATTTTACCTTGACTCTTTGCCCGACAGCAAAAAGACAAGGGAAATCTCAAAGGGCTCTGGTATTTCTATGGGGCTAGCGAGGAGGGTGCTCCCGAGTGACTAAATCCATGGGCTGGGAGTGCCGAGTCCTGCATCCTCCAGGTGATTTATACCCAATTCCTTTTACATAAGCTGAGCAATGAGGAAAGGAGAAAGGAAAACCGGAGAGTCAGCCTGGAATGTATAGAGATGTAAAATGTGTTGCAATCTTGCCAGGCCTGACCTGTTCTTTGTTCAAGAATCTTTCCAGGAACAGAGGGGAGAAAGTTTGGTGTGTCACAGATGCTAAGATAGGCTTAGCAGTGTGTGGCTCACGCCTGCTGAAATGTTTGATTATTCCCATATTGATTGATTGGACACCTGCCAAGAACCCACACCCCAGCTGGGACCCACTCACAAGAGCCCCCTAGAGTCCCTCCCCCCCACACCTCCGTTCACCATTGCAGCCTGCTTGTCCACCTGCCTCCTGCTCTGGCCTGGACAACGGGGCTGGGGAGAAGATGGAGCAGGAGAAGCCACAACCAACTTGCTCACTGGCTCTCTGCCCATCAAGCAAGCAAGCACTAGCAATTATGAGAAAGCAGCAGAAGAGCAAAAGCATCTAGTGACAATGGTGGTTGGGAATTATTATTATTATTATTATTATTATTATTATTATTATTATTATTATTATTATTATTTCTTACCCACCTCTCCACTTTGATCAAGGCGGGGAACAACAATAAGCGATAAAATACATAAAACTGAATTAAAACATAATATACATTGTTAAAAACATCCTAAAAACATTCTAAAAGCATCTTAAAATTCCACTGGATAGGACTGCCGGAAGAGATCAGTCTTGATAGCTTTCTTGAATGCTAGTAGACTGTTAAGTAGACGAATCTCCTCCGGCAGGCCCTTCCACAGTCTGGGAGCAGCAGAAGAGAAGGCCCTCTGGGTAGCAGTTGTTAATCTAGTTTTTGCTAGCTGAAGTAGATTCTTCCCAAAGGACCTGAGGGTGCGGGGCAGATTGTATGGGAGAAGGCGATGAAACGTTGTTTTCACAGGCTTTGAACGTTTTATTTATGACCGATTTAAAACGTAGCTGGTTTTAAAACATTTACTTGCGTTTTCTGCATGTTTGTGTGTGTGTGTGTGTGAGAGAGAGAGAGAGAGAGAGAGAGAGAGAACGCTAGTGAGTGAGGGAGAGCGAGAACGAGAGAGAGCGTGGGGAAGGCTGGTGCTGCTTTCGCCGTTCTCATTCTCTCCCCATTTACGAGTCAGTGTCTGTGGTGCGCTGCCGGGAGTTGCTCGCTTAGCCGCTTCTCCTCTCTCCCTACCTCTCCTCCCCACCACCTCTCTCTCCTCCTTCCTTCCCTCCCTCCATCCCGAGAGCGGGATGGAAGGAGGAGAGCGAGGTGGTGGGGAGGAGAGGTAGTGCAGCTACGTTTTAAATCGGTCATAAATAAAACGCCTGTGAAAACAACGTTTCATATACTAGTGTAGATTCCCTACCAAACCATGTAGGGCTTTAAAGGTGATAACCAACACTTTATAGTTTGCTCGGAATCATTGAGGGTGTCTTGCCCAAGGGGCCTCCAAAACCCAAAGCTGCCACTACATGGCTAGTGAGCTTTGTGGAGGAATCTTAGGAGACCCAAAGCTGGACTAGATGGACTTTTCGTCTGACCCAGCAAGGGCTCCTCTTATGTCTACAACAGGATGAGATGACTGAGTGGAGTTGCCTCTAGTGGAACTTACTTACCTCTGAGTGACCATAAGACCATCAGAAGAGCCCTGCTGGGTCAGACCAAGGCTCCATCTAGTCCAGCACTCCATTCACACAGTGGCGAACCAGCTGTACATGGGGAGGACATGAGTGCAACAACACCCTCCCACCCATGTTGCCCAGCAACTGGTGTACACAGGCTTCCTACCCTTACTGGAGGTAGCACACAGCCATCCGGACTTGTAGCCATTGATCACCTGCTCCTCCAGGAACATACATACAGTTGCATGGTAAATCTGTCCAGTCTTTTTTGGGCTTCAGTCCATAGCACAAAGGACAGCACTTGGTTTAGCGCTGTGTTTTTTTGTATAAATAGGAAGTGACAAGGGAGAGATGACTGATTAACTAGACATTCTTAATTGTTTGACAAGCCCTATGCTCCACTGATCATCCCCTGCTCTGAGCCATTCAGTTCTTTCTGGTTTTGTATTTTCTTTTCCTTGTATATTTTTCTTCCTCTCTGTTCCCTAGTTTAATTCATAGGATAGTAAATCCTCTTGATTAAACATTGCTGACACAGTCAGTGGCCGGCAACCATAAGAAATGGATTCTTACCCAAAGTATACATTAGAGGAAAATATAAATACTATTTTTGGATCAAGGGCCAGACAGGAACAGCTGGAATACATTTGCACATTCATCTAAGCAGAATCTGATCCTACCGTCCCTTGAGTGCACGATTTTTCATTGGAGCTTTCCACACATGCAAATTGAAGGCACAAGGCCCAGATCCAGGCCTGCTGCAATGGGGCATAAAGGATTAAAACTCTTTCATCCCCATGCCAGATTCCTGATCTGGATCAAGCCCCCACCTCACCCCATGGTAGCTATTGCTAAAAGATAAATCATGCACTCAAGGGAAAGCCACGTGAGTGACTCCAAATGTGGTTCAGGGCAGAAGCAATGCCAATTTCCTTCCTCCACGAGCCTCCTTTAAGGTGGCTCTTGCCAGCTGCAGTTTTTATAGGCACTTTAATGAAAAATTAAAGTGAAATTAAAATTGTGAACCGCCCAGAGAGCTTCGGCTATTGGGCGGTATAAAAATGTAATAAATAAATAAATAAATAAAATTATATACGTATATAAAATCTGCTACCCATTCATTGGGAGTACATTTTTAATTGATTAAAAGCTTTTAATCAATTAATGTAACGGATTACTCAGTAAAATGTTTCAGCCTTACTAAATATCAGTCTAACTTCTCTTCTCTGACCCAGCATTGATGGTAATTTGCTGCAGCCGTTCCAGTCACCTTGGGCCAACAGCCAAGTTGCATGTAAAACTGTGCTCAGCTGAATATGAGTGGCCCAGTTTAATCAGGTGACTTGATTTTTCTATTAATGAATTACCAAAGATGTATATCTGATTAAAATCAGAATTACCAAAGATGTAAGTACATTATTTATTTTGCAATATTCTGCTCCAGCAGTGCAAAATTTCGCCTTTAAACATCCAGTATTTACTAACGGCTGAAAATGTTGCTTTTGGGAGTGGATTCATAAAAAACCTTCTTGGACAACCAAACAATAACCACATACAATTAAGTTAATAATAACCCATGACCAGTGGCAATAAAGTAGTATGTGACCCCCCCCCCCCTCACTCTGGCCCCTCACATAACAAGGAACCAGGCTTAATGAACTTCAAAGATGTTCTCCATCTTTTATCCCATTGGGGCCGAAAGACACGCGACGTTAAATGTGTCACTTGCAGCAAAGTCAGGTTGTTGGGTTTTTAAATGAAATTAAGGGCATGTCTACACCAGCCATTTATCCCGGGATCATCCCTGTGCAAATGACACACAGGAGATCCCAGGAGCAGGCAGGGATGATCCCTCGATTTTCCTGGGATAACTCTTAGGTGTAGAAAGGGCCTAAATGTAGGGGGCCCTGATCCAGTTCAGGATCACAGCTCATGAGGAGGGGAGATTGAAGCCCTGGCCTTCCCTGCTGTGATGCTTAAAAAATTACACAGCTCTGCTCCAAATTGTGATAGGAAAAAAGAGAAGACTCTTCCTGTTGGAGTTTTATGCTATTTGTTTTAGAATGTACCCCTCTACGGGAGTGCCTTCCTGAATAACAGCTTGTGAACTCACTGAATAAATAAAATCGTTTTACAATATCGCCCCATTGCCCACCATCAATTGAATGAGTGACATTATGTTTTAATGAGTGACATAGATGTTTTAAAAATATTTATTATTTTCATTATTTTATGAATATTGTTACTATTATTTTGTGGCTGAATACACAGGAATTCAAACTCAAGTCTTTCAAGAGCTAAGCACAGGTAGGTGAATCTGCCCTTTTTACATTCTCCCACATTCAATTTTTTAAAATCTCAACTTCTTTTCCTACCGAATGTGAGGTAATGTGTGAATTTTGGTGAATTCTTCTTTTTTAAAAAAATAAAATAAAAATCCAACTGATACTAAATTTTCAGTTGTCCCCTAGGACAGCTAGGGTGGATTCCTGCATTGAGCTGGGGGTTGGACTCGATGGCCTTATAGGCCCCTTCCAATTCTACTATTCTATGAGTGTTTTTTTTAATCATTAAATTGTATTTAATTTCAAAATAAAGCTAACAAACTCTAGGCAGCAAAAAGAAGAACGTACATAATAATAAACCAAGATCACTAAAGAAACAAAGGGATTTAGGAATTCTTAGACTGTTATCAGCCCATTTTAAAAGGCCCTGGTGTAGATTTAGCCCTGCTGCTTTTCCCAAGCAACTTCTGTTCAGTCAGCACATCTGAAAGTAGAGGATTCAGTTCTATACTTAATCTAGCCACCCACTCCCATCTTTAGTCCACCACCATCCTGCCACCATAATGGGGTTCGTAATACTGACCAGTTTTAAGAATTGCTGAGGTACTCATATGAATTGCTTTGAGTACTCCAAATAGCACTTATACACATGGGGAGTGTTCAACTAATGTTAGTTTAGGGTGTGCTGGTACTCAAGGTTCTGGGAGGCCTTTCACCTCATTATCATGGCAGGTTTTCCTTTAATGTTTGCAGATGTGTTAGACCTCTGCATGAGGTGTTCAGGTTTTGGAAGGGAAACCTGAACACTTTCGACATATGTGATATTTGCAATGGAATTCAGGTGTACAAATCTGTTGCTAGCGCAATAAAAGCAATGAATGAGTCACTCGTTATTGGCACACTGGGTGGGAAGTTGCATGTTTCTTCGTTTACTGGACTCATTATGTACCTTATCTGAAGGAGTACATTGCTATCCAATCTGATAAGCATGGCAGTAAACGTCTTACAACCAGCGTCTTGAGTTTCCTGCCTGTTCTTGTTTTAGAAATGAGTATTTCTACTAAGCAAATGCAAACACACAAGATTCAACAGTAATGATCCTGTGGAAATATTGACACTTCTAGGATTCAGAATTATTTACCGCTTCTTTTGTTCATCTGTAGAACAATTCATTAAAGTGGCCCATTAATATCTCCACTTTGTAAATTGCTCTCCAGCTTCAGAGTCAAACTACGTAGAATGCGTAGTCTGCAGCTGATCCTAAGGGTTTTTTAAAACTTTGGTGTAAGGGGAAGGGCACCCAGATTGGGACCACTGCACATGGGTAGGGCAGCATTTGATCTTCCCACTAGGCTGTTTCCCCCACTAGCGCCAGTGCCGGGATTTAGTGGGGTCATGGCTGGGTGGGAAGGTTTAGTGGCCCCTTCTAGCACAGAGTTGTCTATCTCTGGATCAGGGCCCTACCCGCTTACATTAAAGTAAAAGAAAAAAGATAGGACCAGCTGTACATTTAACATAGCATTTTGACCATTTAACTCAGGATGTATTATACTCCGCTTTCTTCTTGGAAGGTATGCCCCATCAAGGGCTATCAGTCAAGATGGCGATATGAAACTTCCATGTTAGAGGCAGCATGTTGCTAAATAACAAAGGTGACCTGGGCCAGATCTACACGTCGTTGCGAAGGCGCCTTTTTTAAAGACGTACCTAAAAGAAGCGCCTCTTTCTGTACTGTGTGTACTGTGAGCTAGGCAGCGCCGCCTGTGGAAGAATCTCTACCCCATTCAAAGACGCTGCTCTGCTCTGGCCGCTTCCCCCTCGCGTGTTCTTCCATCCGAATAATCCCCCCTCCCACTCAACGGCTCTTCTGGCACGTCCTGGCGGCTCCTCCTGCAAAACACTTTTCTCCCTCGGTGTGTTTGTATTTGCGTGTGCATGTGCAAGCACACACTGAAGAGCGTCCCGGGGAGATGACACCGCGGGGGAGAGCGAGAGGCAGGAGCTGAACTCGTCCGCCGCGCGCATGCAAACGCAAATACAAACACACCGAGGGAGAAAAGTGTTTTGCAGGAGGAGCCGCCGCCGGGACGCACCAGAAGAGCCGCCAGGTGGGAGGGGGGATTATTCGAATGGAAGAACACGCGAGGGGGAAGCAGCCAGAGCAGAGCAGCGTCTTTGAATGGGGTAGAGAGTCTTCCGCAGGCGGCGCTGCCTAGCTCACAGTACACACAGTAAAGAAAGAGGTGCTTCTTTTAGGTACGTCTTTTTAAAAGGTGCACGGAAGCGCCTTCGCAACGGCGTGTATCATAGAATCATAGAATAGCAGAGTTGGAAGGGGCCTACAAGGCCATCGAGTCCAACCCCCTGCTCAATGCAGGAATCCACCCTAAAGCATCCCTGACAGATGGTTGTCCAGCTGCCTCTTGAAGGCCTCTAGTGTGGGAGAGCCCACAACCTCCCTAGGTAGCTGATTCTATTGTCGCACTGCTCTAACAGTCAGGAAGTTTTTCCTGATGTCCAGCCGGAATCTGGCTTCCTTTAACTTGAGCCCGTTATTCCGTGTCCTGTACTCTGGGAGGATCAAGAAGAGATCCTGGCCCTCCTCTGTGTGACAACCTTTTAAGTATTTGAAGAGTGCTATCATGTCTCCCCTCAATCTTCTCTTCTCCAGGCTAAACATGCCCAGTTCTTTCAGTCTCTCTTCATAGGGCTTTGTTTCTAGACCTCTGATCATCCTGGTTGCCCTCTTCTGAACACGCTCCAGCTTGTCTGCATCCTTCTTGAATTGTGGAGCCCAGAACTGGACACAATACTCTAGATGAGGCCTAACCAGGGCCGAATAGAGAGGAACCAGTACCTCACGTGATTTGGAAGCTATACTTCTATTAATGCAGCCCAAAATAGCATTGGCCTTTCTTGCAGCCATATCGCACTGTTGGCTCATATTCAGCTTGTGATCTACAACAATTTCAAGATCTTTCTCGTTTGTAGTATTGCTGAGCCAAGTGTCCCCCATCTTGTAACTGTGCATTTGGTTTCTATTCCCTAAATGTAGAACTTGGCATTTATCCCTATTAAATTTCATTCTGTTGTTTTCAGCCCAGCACTCCAGCCTATCAAGATCACTTTGAAGTTTGTTTCTGTCTTCCAGGGTATTAGCTATCCCACCCAATTTTGTGTCATCTGCAAATTTGATCAGCGTTCCCTGCACCTCCTCGTCCAAATCATTAATAAAAATGTTGAAGAGCACTGGGCCCAGGACTGAGCCCTGCGGCACCCCACTCGTTGCCTCTCCCCAGTTTGAGAAGGTTCCATTGATAAGTACTCTTTGAGTCCGATTCTGTAGCCAACTGTGGATCCACCTAATAGGATCCTTCCATCTAGCCCACTTTTACCTAGTTTGTTAATCAGAATGTCATGTGGTACTTTGTCAAAAGCTTTGCTGAAGTCAAGATATATGACGTCCACAGCATTCCCACAGTCCACAAGGGAGGTTATCCTATCAAAAAATGAGATCAAATTAGTCTGACAGGATTTGTTCCTGACAAATCCATGTTGGCTTCTAGTAATCACTGCATTGGTTTCAAGGTGTTTACAGATTGACTTCTTTATAATCTGCTCCAGAATTTTCCCAGGGATGGATGTCAGACTGACTGGTCTGTAGTTCCCAGGTTCCTCCTTTTTGCCCTTTTTGAAGATAGGGACAACGTTAGCCCTCCTCCAGTCATCCGGCACCTCACCCGTCTTCCATGATTTTGCAAAGATAATAGACAAAGGTTCTGAGAGTTCTTCCGCTAGCTCCTTCATTATTCTAGGATGCAGTTCATCGGGCCCTGGAGATTTAAACTCATTCAAGGAAATTAGGTGTTCTTTGACCATTTGTTTATCAATCTCAAACTGCAATCCTGCCCCCTCAACTTCTGCTTCACTTTTTCCAGGGGGGTCACAGACCCGCTTTTGGGAGAAGACTGAGGCAAAGTAGGAATTGAGCACTTCAGCCTTTTCTTTGTCATCTGTTATCAATTTGCCATCCTCATTAAGCAGCTGAACCACCATTTCTTTCCTCTGTCTTTTACTACTCACGTATCTGAAGAAAGCCTTTTTATTGCTTTTAGCATCCCTCGCTAATCTCAGCTCATTCACAGCTTTAGCCTTCCTGACGCCATTTCGGCACTTCTGCGCCACTTGTCTGTACTCTTCTTTTGTAGCCTGGCCTTCCTTCCACTTCCTATATGTATCCCTTTTTGTTTTCAGTTCATCAATAAGCTTTTTGTGGAGCCACATTGGTTTCCTCTGTTGTCTTCTATCTTTTCTCCTTGTTGGAATTGTTTGTAACTGTGCCTTTAAAATTTCATTTTTTAGATACTCCCACCCATCCTGCACTCCTTTTCTCTTTAGGCTCCCTTGCCACGGGACCTTACTTATAGTTCTGAGTTTATTAAAATCAGCTTTCCTAAAATCCAGAGTACGTGTATGGCTACGCTCGACTTTTGTCTCCTTCATAATCAAGAATTCAAGCATGACGTGGTCACTTTCCCCCAGAGTTCCCGTAACTGCCACTTTATCCACTAAGTCATCCCTATTGGTCAATAACAAGTCAAGGATTGCCGATCCTCTAGTTCCTTCCACCACTTTCTGTAGGAGAAAGTTATCACCCATACATGTCAGGAATTTCTTGGAAGGGCCGCTTTTGGCAGTAATGGTCTCCCAACAGATATCAGGGTAATTGAAGTCCCCCATCACTACTACATCACACTTCCTTGAAACACTGGTAATTTGTTTCTCAAAAGTTTCATCCTCGTCTTCTCCTTGATTGGGTGGTCGGTAGTAGACTCCGATTATCATATTCTTTTTATTCCTAGCCCCATTTATTTTAATCCAGACGCTCTCGACGGGGCTCCCAATCTCATCCGCCTGTATTTCTGTGCAGGGATAGGTATTTTTAACATATAGTGCAACTCCACCTCCCTTTCTATTTCTTCTGTTCTTTTTGAACAAGTTATATTCTTCAATTGCTATATTCCAGTCATGGGAGTCATCCCACCAAGTTTCAGTTATACCTATCAAGTCGTATTTGCCTTCATGTAATAAGAGTTCAAGTTCATTCTGTTTGTTTCCCATGCTCTGGGCATTAGTATAGAGACATCGAAGACCATGTGTTTTATAGTCTGGCTTTGTTCCTACCTTGTTGCAGACACTATTTTGGGACACTGTTGGAGCTGTTCTCTGTACTGTGGTGCATTGGCCTTCATCCATTGTTGCCTCAAAATTTACGTCTCCCACCCCTGTAAGATTCAGTTTAAAGCCCTCCTGATGAAGTTCTTCATGCTGTGGCCGAACTCATTCTTTCCAGCCCTTGTGAGGTGCAACCCATCCCTTGCCAGCAGTCCATGTTCCAAGTAGCGTAGCCCGTGGTCCCAGAATCCAAAGCTCTCACGACGGCACCACCTTCGAAGCCAGTCATTCATCCGGAGTATTTTTCTTTCCCTTTCTAATCCTCTTCCAAGAACCGGGAGGATGGATGAAAAAACTACCTGGGCCCCAAAGTTCTTCAGTTTCCTTCCCAGAACTTCAAAGTCTGAAGTGATTTCTTCATAGCTCTGCTTGGCGACATCATTTGTTCCCACATGGATGAGAAGAAAGGGGTATGTGTCCGTTGTCTTTATGAGCTTCGGTAACCTTTCAGTCACATCTCTAATCTGTGCTCCAGGGAGACAGCACACCTGGCGAGTCCATGGGTCTTCACGACATACTTGGGTTTCAATCCCACGCAGCAGGGAGTCTCCCACAACGACTACTCTTCTCTTCTTCTTGGTTGACCTACCTTCTGTCCCTTGGTCACTGTTGCATGGTGTCTCCTGTACTTCCTCCTCTGCAAACTGTCCTTCAGTCTCATTCTCCAGAAGCTGAAAGTGGTTGCTTAACTCCAATGGCCCCACCGGTGCAGAACGCCCTCTAATTCCTCCTCTCCTAACTGTCACTCTTTTCCAAGGAGTTTCCTCTTCATTGGCTTTCCTCCCCTCAGCATACTCCACTTCTGCTTCAGCTGGCTGTTGTTCTTCAATCTCATGTGCTTCTTGTTGCTGTTGCAGTTCCACCGTTCGGTCTAAGAACTCCTCGACTTCTCTTATTCCTTGGAGGGTGGACACTCGCTGCTCAAGTCCCCTCACTTTTTCTTCCAAAAGTGCCACCAGCTTGCACTTGTTGCAGGTATACGCCATGTTGAGCTCAGGCAGAAACACGAACATTGCACACCCTTTGCAGGTCACCACCTCTAGGGACTCCTTTCCATCCATATTGTCGATTTCTGCTTTGGTTTTTTTTCCTTTTTGATTATAGTAGAATTGCCTTTGCTTTGTTGTGTCCTCTCTGAAGGTACACAACTATATGAGGATGTCTTAAGGGAAAGTAATCTTTTGGGATTTTTTTGCTTTTGTTTGGTGGTGGTTTTGTGGGGGTTTTTTTCTCTTTATGTTTTTCTTTTTTTTTTTCCCCCCACCTCTTTTTTATTTTTATTTTTTTTATTTTTTTTTATTTTATTTATTTTTTTAAGAGGCCTCCCCCTTGACCTCCCCTGCCGAACTCCCCCTGTGTAGATCTGGCCCAAGTTGGAATACCTGTGCTCAGGGCTGGCGTCAAAGGTAGGCATGGCCGGGCACTTGCCAAGGGCCACATCCCAGCAAGGGCCCACTGAGAGGCGCCCCCTGGACTTGTGCCTCCTCTTCATCGCTGCAACTGTTTGTTCACCTGCCTCTCTGGCATCTGGCCCAGACAACAGTGGTGGCGGCGGCAGCGGTAAGAAGGAGCAGGGAACACCACGGCCTACCTGCTCACTGGCTCTCTACCTATCAAGCAAGCAAAAGATAGCAATGATGAGAAAGAAGGTGAGGCGCATGGGCGGCTGGTGACAACAGCAATGAGAAGGTTGACCTGCTGAGGGAGCAGGGCCATTGAGGGGGGTCTTGCCCAAGGGGGCTCCAAAACCTGGAGCCAGCATTGCCTATCTTCCCTGCTCTGAATTCTGCTATGGCTGCCTATATCTCCTACTGTGCCTTGAAAAGGCAGGAGTGAATAGGGTGCCATGAGGTCACAGAAAAGCATCCCAAGGTTGAGGGGCAGGGGTGGTACGTTGCTTTCATTAACAAGTTAGTCTTTCTCACCCATGCCAACCCGTAGCACCATCAGCCACACCACGTCTCTTGCTCCCTGGTGCATGTGGGTGGCTTTCCAATCACGTTTTGCCATTGTTCATTGTCATGTTTCTAAAAGGGAAATGCTCCCATTAATCCTGGCTGTGTCTTAAAAGGCACAGTGGAAAGGTGTGCCTGCTTCCAAGAGAGATCCGTGTCTGCAAAGCAGTTCCTGGATTCTCAGCTTGGACAGGTTCCCCCTCTCCCCCCCCCCCCACCTTAGAAGCAGGCACCGGTTGGAAATGATTTGCATTGTAACAAGGATGGCATAACTAAGAAGGTGGCCTGCATGGTTTGGCGGACCTAAGGGCGGAGGCACTCTCTGCCAGGGCTTGGATGCCAATGTCCCCTCTTCTGAATAGAGAGACTCATTCCAGCGCCAGTCCTGGACAGAAGTATTAAGGGAAAACACAGAAGCTGTGGTGGTGACATTTTTGAAACTTGCATGTAGTTAAACAACAACACAGAAGGGGAGTCTGCTCTGCACACATATATAATGTGTATAAGGGTGTATACTTAAGATCAAATGACACATCTCTCCTCCATCATATCCAACGACGGCAGACAGGTGGCCATGTCTTGCCTTATATCCTTCGTATTGAGGGATGAAAGAATCTGGCCATTCCGTTCTCATTTTTGCAAACCTAAGTTCAGTCCTTCTTGACGCTTTCTCCAGCTTTAAAGTTGGCATTAAAATTCATTTCCATTTTTGTAAACATTTCTCCCCATACCTGCATTTTTTTAAAAGCACCTGTGCCTCATCCACATTTTTGCAAGCCGATTTCTTAATATAATGCAACATGCTCGTTTTTGTAGACATTTTTGATTGGAGAACTCCATGGCAGAATTCAGAGAAGTGCATATTCTGAAGGGATTAGTGAGTTTTGCTTCATATTGTGGTTCAAAAGTGTGCAACGAGGTAAGTTCCTGGGGTTAATCTTTTTTATTGTTTCCAACCACCAATTGTTTCCAAACACCCTACAGCACGAAATATAATACATATAAGCACACACACACAAAAATCAAACAAAGCAAAAACAAATAAACAAAAATAAAAATAAAATGTTCTTCCAATATTCCCCCCAGCAAAAGTATGTTGTTATATTTTTTAAAGTATGTTGTTATATGTTGTTATATTTATAAAAGTATGTTGTTATATATATGACAATGTTGTTGTTATATTTTCTTACTCTATCACTGTCAAATCCAAATCTCTAATTTCTCTCTTAACATTTTCTACATTATTGGTTGAATCCACAGATGTACAAGTCACTTTTTTCTCATCCCTTCATAAAGTTTACAAAAGGTTCCCATTCAGTTATAAATCTTAAAGTCGATTTTTCTCTCATTATTGCCATGAGTTTCACCATCTCCGCTAGCTCAAACATCTTCAGTAGCCATTCCTCTGTTGTGGGCACTATTTTGCTCTTCCATCTTTGGGCATATAGTAATCTTGCTGCTGTCATCATATATAAAAATATAGTCCCATGGTTCTTTTTCATCTGCTCATCCATAAATCCCAAAAGGCAGTATTCTGGTTTCAGTTGGATATTTTTTTTTTTTTGGATTTTTTTTTTTTTTGGATTACAGAATGAATTTGTATGCAGAAAGTTTTTGCTTTTTAGTGCATGCATGGTAGAATGTTCCTTCCTGCTCTTCACATTTCCAGCACAATCCTGATGCCCCTTTATACATTTTAGCCAATTTCGCTGGTGGCATATGCCACCTACACATCATTTTATTAAAAAATTCTTTAAGGTTAGTACTTAATGTAAACTTGTCCACATCTATTCCCATTGTGTCATTGGTATATTATGTCCCATATTCTTGGCCCCATTTTATCATCAACGAGGTAAGTTCCCATAAAAGTGTGAATGGAACAAATTTCTCCTCCACACCTATTTGCACCTCTGTGTAAAAGATCTTTTGTGTAACGGCACCATCTGCTGGCGGTAGAAACATCTTAAAATTGCTGTCAAAGATCCAAAGACAGGTAAGCTGATATAGTGTAAGGTGCCAATTTTTCTTGGTGTAGGTAGCAAAATTATTCTTTTTTAATGGTTTGGAAAGGGGGTAAGTTTCTAGTGCACACCGTATGGAAAGTATTTAAAGATTATGCATACAATATATACAAAAGCAAACAATGTTGCATGGATTTCTTTGCATCATTCTAGAGAATCGTGAATGCAAGTTAAAGATTTCATCACAGTAAGGATCTGACTCAGTAAAAGGCAACTGAAAATGTTCAAGGCTTTATTGAGAAGAGCAACATGTCAGGGGAGGTGAAATCCAAGCAGAGTTACCTGCTTTTGTGTACAGTTATCCGATTATCTGTGTTCCTTTTAACTTAAGATGCTAACCAGACGCTCCAGCACTGAGGTACAGCTTCTCCCCTTAATGCTTTTACATTTATCCCAGTATAAATGTAATACATGGAATTTCCACTATGGGATTCAATATGATACCAGGCAGTCTCCTATCATGGCATTGAGCAGTCGCAAACCTCCTGAGCTTTAGCAAATCTGCTGCATTACGTGGTCTCAGACCAGACCATGTTCTTTAAAAGGCTGCTTGGTCCAGTCTGAACTAACAGCAGTTTCTAAAAACTTTTCAAAGGCTGCTCAATACAGAGCACTTTAACAGGGCAGTTGACACATAGGCAAGGCCCAAAATCGTCCAGGAGAGGGTGCAGTTTACACATCATGAGCAACTGGGGAAAGATACACTTTGCCAGGGTGTCCATCTGCCTTTAAAAGCACAGGTACCATTTTGAGGAGATGATGACATGTAGGGAAGGGAGATTTGTCACTTTGAGAAGAAGATGGTGAAGAATATTGTCACGTTCCGGTGGCAAAAATATAAATATCGGACCCTTTGCGTTATCTCCAGATCTTCCTGGCAAACAGCACAGATGGACTCTCCTTTGACCTGGAAAGAAATCAGTTTCCAAAGAGCAACTGAATAGCTTCCTTGAGGGTTTAAATGGAGGGTATTAACCTATTCCCCCTTCTCTCTCTCTCATTTGTTTGTTTGTTTGTTTGTTAAGGGGCCACAAGACTTAGTTTGACATAATACCAAATGAGACCATTTTGCTTCCAGGAAAATAGATAATCTGTATCAATGCTATTTTGGCAATAATCCTTGTTCATTACAGCACTTGGTGAATTGCTTCCATTCTTGTATATTGTGTCCCCCCCCCCCCCCGCCCCTGCCGTGGATTTACTCCTGGCTTTTCTCCTGTGTAAACCAAATTAGCCATTTGAAGTAAACAACTGACCTTTTATCCAGGCTTTTGTTAGGTAATAGCTTCCCCAATTGGCGTTGGTGGTATTGTGATGACTGGTGGCTACTAACTACCTGGTTGGGTGCCCTGCTTCCCAGCTCTAAAGAAACAGATTGGCACTTGGACCAGAACCTGTGAAGGAGGAAAAAGTCTTGAGTAGTTGTTGCAAACTGGCAACAAGGAACTGAACTGTGTATCCAAAGGCTGTTTTCTTCTGGAAAGATTGATGCCACTTTACAGGCAAATCTTGTCTTTCTGAGCGCCTCTCTGCTTCTCAATGTGTACATTTCCAGATGCTACAAAAACATTGTATATTTTCATCTGTGAAATGCTGAAGGTATGCACTGGCAATGGACCATGGGTTCTCTCAGGTAGAGCAACTAGAGCCCAAGATGGGAAGCAAGGCCCACTCCATCACTCAGCTGAGAGACTGTTGCATAAATTATGCTAATCCGAGTGCATCAAAGTCCAATATTGAAACACTCACGAAAGATCACAGGCAAGGCGTTGGGCTCCAAACGTTTATTCTCGAGAATAAGGTGACCTCCTGGCACTCACACTGCTATATCAAAGTCACATGGCAGTGAGGCAAGACAATAGCCTATATACTTCCATGCAGTGGTCAGAAAGAGAATTGCAGCTAAGATTACTCAGCCACCATTATCATGTGCTTTACTTCCTTATTCCCAGGTGTGCTTTGCACCTGTAGCCCCTCCCCTATTGGTGATGTGGCTAGGGGGCAGTCCTAAGGACTTGGCTGAGTTTAACTGGTCAGTGTCATTTGAAACTGATCTATGGTGTTAAAGTGCACCTAAGCGATGTTTATTTATTTATTACATTTTTATACCGCCCAATAGCCAAAGCTCTCTGGGAGGTTCACAAAAATTAAAACCATCATAAAACAACCAACAGGTTAAAAGCACAAATACAAAATACAGTATAAAAAGCACAACCAGGATAAAACCACGCAGCAAAATTGATATAAGATTAACATACAGAGTTAAAACAGTAAAATTTAAATTTAAGTTAAAATTAAGTGTTAAAATACTGAGAAAATAAAAAGGTCTTCAGCTGGCGACGAAAGCAGTACAGTGTAGGCGCCAGGCGGACCTCTCTGGGGAGCTCATTCCACAACCGGGGTGCCACAGCGGAGAAAGCCCTCCTCCTAGTAGCCACCTGCCTCACTTCCTTTGGCAGGGGCTCACGGAGAAGGGCCCCTGTAGATTATCTTAAGGTCCGGGCAGGTACATATGGGAGGAAGCGTTCCTTCAAATAACCTGGCCCCAAACCGTTTAGGGCTTTAAATGTCAATACCAGCACTTTGAATCAGGCCCGAACCTGGACTGGCAGCCAATGAAGTTGTAAAAGGACTGGCGTAATGTGATCTCGCCGGCCAGTCCCTGTTAGTAAACGGGCTTCCCTGTTTTGTACCAGCTGAAGCTTCCGGACAGTTTTCAAAGGCAGCCCCACGTATAATGCATTGCAGTAATCCAAACGAGAGGTTATCAGAGCATGGATAACTGTAGCTAGGCTGTCTCTGTCCAGATAAGGGCGTAGTTGGTATATCAACCTAAGCTGATAAAAGGTGCTCTTTGCCACTGAGTTCACCTGTGCCTCAAGCGACAGTTCTGGATCGAAGAGCACCCCCAAACTACGGACCCGATCCTTTAGGGAGAGTGCAACCCCGTTGAGGACAGGGCAAACATCACCTCGCCGGACAAATGAACCACCCGCTAACAGTACCTCCGTCTTGTCTGGATTGAGTCTCAGTTTGTTAGCCCTCATCCAGTCCATTACCGTGCCCAGGCACTGGTTCAGAAGAGTCACTGCCTCACCTGGGTTTGATGAAAAGGAAAGGTAGAGCTGGGTATCATCCGCATATTGATGACACCTCAGTCCACATCTCCGGATAACCTCCCCCAGCGGCTTCATGTAAATGTTAAACAGCATAGGGGATAAGATAGAGCCCTGCGGCACCCCATGGCTTAGGAGCCACGGCACAGAGCAATAATCCCCCAGCACCACCTTCTGGAATCGGCCATCCAAGTAGGAGCGGAACCACTGCAATGCAGTACCTCCAACTCCCAGCTCAGACAACCTATCCAGAAGGATACCATGGTCGATGGTATCGAAGGCCGCTGAGAGGTCTAGGAGAACCAACAGGGTCGCACTCCCCCTGTCTCTCTCCCGACAGAGGTCATCCCACAGGGCGACCAAGGCAGTTTCCGTTCCAAAACCAGGCTTGAAACCCGATTGAAATGGATCTAGATAATCCGTTTCATTCAAGAGTGCCTGGAGTTGTCCTGCAACCACCCGCTCAAGCACCTTGCCCAGGAAAGGGATATTAGCCACCGGCCTGTAGTTGTTAACATCTTCCGGGTCCAGATTAGGCTTCTTCGGGAGTGGTCTAATTGCCGCCTCTTTTAAAGAGGCCGGCACCACTCCCTCTCTCAAGGAGGCATTTACAACCTCCTGGACCCAGCCGGCGATCCCCTCCTTATTTGATGTAATGAGCCACGAGGGGCAAGGGTCAAGCACACAGGTGGTCGACCGGACTTGGCCAAGCACCTTGTCCACATCCTCGGGCCTCAATAACTGAAACTCATCCAATAAAACTGAGCCGGATGGCGCTCTGAATGCCTCTACTAGTGGTGCTGCATTAAGTGTGGTGTCCAATTCATGACGAATCTGAGCGACTTTATCTTCAAAGTGCCGTGCAAACTCGTCACAGCGTGCTACCGAGGGTTCTACCATCTCTCGCCCTGGCCCAGAGTTTAACAGGCCACGAACCACCCGGAAAAGCTCCGCTGGACGACACTGAGAAGATGCAATGCTGGTGGAAAAGAACTGTCTCTTTGCCACCCTCACCGCCACAGAGTAGGCTCGATAGTGAGCTCTAGCCCGTGTTCGATCAGACCCAGCACGAGTTTTCCTCCACCTGCGTTCTAGCCGTCTCCCCTCTTGCTTCATTGCCCTCAGCTCAGGTGTATACCAAGGAGCTGACCGGGCTCTGCTCAGAGGGAGAGGGCGCTTGGGCGTGATCGTGTCAACCGCTTGAGTCATCTCTGCATTCCACAGAGCGACCTGGGCTTCGACAGGAGCACCGGCCATATCAGCAGGAAAATCCCCCAGAGCCCTCTGGAATCCATCGGAGTCCATTAGCCTCTGGGGGCGGACCATTTTAATAGGCCCCCCACCCTTGCAGAGGGGAAAGGCCGCCGAGAGTTTAAACCTCAGTAGGAAGTGATCTGACCATGACAAGGAGGTAGATGTTAGTTCCCCCACTTCCAGATCACCATCCTCCTGCCCAGTCGAGAAAACCAGATCAAGCGTGTGTCCCTTTGCGTGTGTTGGGCCGATGACATGTTGAGACAGCCCCATGGTTGTCATGGCAGCCATGAAGTCCTGAGCCGCTCCGGATACAGCAGCCTCGGCATGGAAGTTGAGATCCCCCAGAACCACCATCCTGGGGGTTCTCAACACCAGGTCCGAGACAACCTCCGTCAGCTCAGGCAGGGAGACTGTGGGGCAGCGGGGTGGACGGTACACCAGCAGAATCCCTAATCTGTCTCGAGTACCCAACACACAGTACAGACACTCAAGATCAGCACTCGACTGAACAGGAAGCCTAGAGAGGGAGATTGTATTCCTATAGACCACGGCAACCCCCCCTCCCCGGCCCTCGAGTCTGTGCTGGTGCTGCACCGAGTACCCAGGAGGGCAGAGCTGGGTGAGAGCAACACCCCCCCCATTTCACCCACCCAGGTCTCAGTGATGCATACCAGGTCAGCCCCCTCATCCACAATCAGATCATGGATGAGGGAGATTTTATTTTGGACTGACCTGGCATTCAGCAGCAGCACCACCAGACCCGGGAGCAAGCTGATAAGGCCACCAGGAACAATCCGGTTGGGGTAGGAACCAGAAGAGGGAATAGCTGTAAGGAATCTGTCCCCTCTTCTCCTCATCTGGCCTGTTCCTCCCCCAGCACCATACCTCCCCCTACCCGTGACCACAGTTATGTGGGCATCCCCATATCCCCCAGAGCTCCCCAGAGCTCCCCAGGCACATATTAAAAAGTAGGGGTGTGCACGGACCCCCCGCTCCACCCCGCGGGCCGATCTGAAAATTTCGGATCAGCCCGCTCCGCCCATACTCCGCTTCTCTTCGCTGCGGAGCTCCAGCTCCAAATCGGAGCTCCGCAGTGGAGGGGAGTGGTGCCAGGTAAGGCCGGGAGAGGAGGGCAGGGGGGGTTACCGGGCCCTGCCGCCGTCGCCGCCCATGCGGCGACGGCAGCGGCAGAGCCCGGTAAGGGACCAAGGGGGAGGCGGGCTTACCTGCCTCTGTCCGCGGTCCGTCGGCTTCTTCAATTGAGCCCGCGGTTCAGCCAGGAAGTCTGGGCCGCAAGTGCGGCCTAGAATTCCTGGTTGAACCGCAGGCTCAATTGAAGAAGCTGAGGGACCGCAGACGGAGGCAGGTAAGGGAGAGGAGGGGGGGTTTACCGGGCCCTGCCGCTGTCACCGCATGGGCGACAGCGGCAGGGCCCGGTAAACCCCACTTACCTTTCCGGCGGAGCTCCGGATCGAGGAGAAGGATCCGCCTTCACCTCGATCCTCTTCGCCACGCTCCGCTGGCCCCCCAATCCTCTTCGCCTCCGCCTTAAGGGGAGGTGAAGCACCCCGCTCCGCTTCTAATTCACTGGTCCGATTAGAAGCGGAGCACATCCCTATTAAAAAGTAGTTAAATGTTTTTTGCAAATTGCTGCTGGTTGGCTGGTTGGAGACCTTCAGCAGGTACACAGCAGTACAGCAGCTCCTCTATGCGACGCAAAGTGCGGCGCCAAGTGCCAAGGCGCTGCCTCTGGCAGGCTGCAGATGTACCTGTAGGGAGAGGCGGAGCACCTGGTTATTATTATTATTATTATTTATTTATATAGCACCATCAATGTACATGGTGCTGTACAGAGTAAAACAGTAAATAGCAAGACTCTGCCGCATAGGCTTACAATCTAATAAAATCATAGTAAAACAATAAGGAGGGGAAGAGAATGCAAACAGACACAGGGTAGGGTAAGCAGGCACAGGGTAGGGTAAAACTAACAGTATAGAGTCTGCACAACATCAAGTTTTAAAAGCTTTAGGAAAGAGAAAAGTTTTTAGTTGAGCTTTAAAAGCTGCGATTGAAGTTGTAGTTCTCAAATGTTCTGGAAGAGCGTTCCAGGCGTAAGGGGCAGCAGAAGAAAATGGACGGAGCCGAGCAAGGGAAGTAGAGGCCCTTGGGCAGGCGAGAAACATGGCATCAGAGGAGCGAAGAGCACGAGCGGGGCAATAGTGTGAGATGAGAGAGGAGAGATAGGAAGGAGCTAGACCGTGAAAAGCTTTGAAGGTTAACAGGAGAAGTTTATAGTGGATTCTGAAGTGAATTGGAAGCCAATGAAGAGATTTCAGAAGCGGAGTAACATGGTCAGAGCGGCGAGCCAAGAAGATGATCTTTGCGGCAGAGTGGTGAACAGAAACCAACGGACTGATGTGAGAAGAAGGAAGGCCAGAGAGAAGAAGGTTGCAGTAGTCCAACCGTGAAATAACCAGTGCATGAACAAGCGTCTTGGCGGAAGAGACAGACAAAAATGATCGAATCCTGGCAATATTATACAGGAAAAATCGACAAGATTTAGCTACTGCCTCAATATGAGGAATAAAGGAGAGTGAGGAGTCAAATATAAAGCCAAGGCTACGAGCTTCCTTGACCGGAGTAAGCGTAACATCATTGACAGTAAGAGAGAATGAGAGATGAGGAGAAGGTTTAGGAGGAAAAACTAGCAATTCAGTCTTTGCCATATTGAGTTTCAAACGACGATGAAGCAGCCAAGCTGAGATATCTGAAAGACATGCCGAGATACGATCGTGAACATCAGGAGGAAGTTCCGGAGATGACAGATATAGTTGTGTATCATCGGCGTACAGATGATATTGGAGGCCATGAGATTGAATAAGCTTGCCCAAGGGCAACATGTATAAGGAAAACAACAACGGGCCAAGCACCGAGCCTTGCGGAACCCCTACTGAAAGGGGAAAGGAGGAAGACGAGCTGCCATTAGCCAACACACTGAAAGAGCGACCCGCTAGATAGGAGGCAAACCAGTTATAGACAGAGCCACAAAATCCAAGGTCATGAAGGGAATCTAAGAGAAGATCATGATCAACCGTGTCAAAGGCTGCAGTTAGATCAAGGAGAATAAGAACGGAATAATGGCCTTTAGACTTGGCAGTAAGGAGATCATTGGTGATCTTAGTAAGGGGTGTTTCGGTGGAATGCAGAGGACGGAATCCAGATTGAAGTGGATCCAAAGCAGAGTTTCTAGAAAGAAAGTCAAGACAGCGAGAGTAGACCGCACGCTCCAGGATCTTTGAAACAAACGGCAACAAAGAGACAGGTCGGTAGTTAGACAGAGATAGCCTATCAAGAGTAGGTTTCTTGAGAGTGGGAGAGACTGTAGCATGTTTAAAAGCAGAAGGAAATGAACCAGAGGACAGAGAAAGATTAATAATATGAAGCAAGGAAGGGAGGATAGCAGGAATAAGATTAATAAAGACACGAGAAGGAATCGGATCACGAGAACAAGTGGAGGGCTTCGAAGAGCGCAGTATTGTAGACAGTTCATCCGCTGAGACCGAAGGAAACGCAGAGAAATTTGCAGGAGGAACCGACATATGAGGAACAGGAACTGAAAGAGGAGCAGAGCTGGCCAGATCAGAGCGGATAGTTTGGATTTTAGCATTGAAAAAAGAGGCAAAGTTATTAGCAGACAGAGAGGCGGGGAGAGATGGCGGATTAGGCTTCAGAAGAGAATTGAAGGACGCAAAGAGCCGCTGAGGATGCCTAGCATTTGACTGGATCAGCGTTGAGTAGTACTGCTGTTTGGCCAATGAAATGGCAGAAGAGAAAGAGGAGAGTACAAATTTGTAATGGACAAAGTCCGCCCTGTCCCTGGTCTTACGCCAAAGGCGTACAGCTGCCCGAGAACAAGAGCGAAGGTAGCGGAGGAAAGAGGTGAGCCACGGTTGGGGTTGAGAAGGGCGAACTATCCGAGTTGTAGATGGAGCAAGATTATCAAGAGTTGAAGATAAGGAGGAGTTAAAGGAGGAGACAGCTGAGTCCAAGGAGACAGCCGAAAAGACAGAAGGAAGGGAGGAGGCTAGAGACTGGGAGAAAGCCTCATAATTGATAGATTGCAAGTTGCGACAAGAGCGAGAAGCGGGACGTGAAGGAGGAGGATTATGAGTAATATTGAAAGAAACTAGGTGATGATCTGACAACGGAAAGTGAGCAGTAGAAAAGTCCAACACAGAGCAATTCCGAGTGAGAACAAGATCCAGACAGTGTCCAAGGGAATGTGTGGGTGCATCACCTGGTCAGCTGACGTTCCACAGGTGAGGGGAGAGACTGCAGAGGCAAGCCCCTGCAGTCTCCGTTCTTCTTTCCCCCCCACCAGCCAAACACCCCCACCTTCCCTGCCTCTGGCAGGCTGCAGATGTACCTGTAGGGAGAGGCGGAGCACCTGGTCAGCTGACGTTCCACAGGTGAGGGGAGAGACTGCAGAGGCAAGCCCCTGCAGTCCCCGTTCTTCTTTCCCCCTCACCAGCCAACTTTACTTGAAGTTAGGTGGCCCTGGAGCTGTGGGAGGGAAAACAGAGTGCGGAGTGGGCGGGGGAGGAAATGGACAGCCCAGTTGAATTTACCCAACAAGACCAGCAAATGTGTTGTTCACTCCCTGTACTGTTTCCATCCTGACTGGTCAGTATAAGGACTCTTATGGAACTTATACTGAATCTGCTTGTTTTTCTCTTCCCTCCTCTTCCTGTTTTTCCTTTTGTGCCATATCTTTCAGATTGTGAGCTGCTAGTGGGAGCCTTTGAATCAGTTGCCATGATACTCCTTCTTCCCAACATCCCATTTCCCTGGCCACTGTTAGAAGTTGGCCCTTATTTATCCTCTGCCACACTCCCATCTACCATTTTGGGCCATGTTTCCTGTCTCCGGCCCTTTGGACCTAGGATTGCTGCCTTTGACTGACCCATAGCTGCCCTGAACCCCACCGAGAGAGAGAGCAGCAGCTTGTGAACCACCACAAAAGAGGAAAAGAGGATAAAAGAGGGGAGTAATTTGCATACATTTTGAATACGTTAATTTATATGTATAAATGCAAAGTCAGAAATAATAATTACAATTTAAATTGAAATATAGTTTGCCTTGCCATAATAGGGAAGACAGTGGCCAGGTGACCTGAGGGCCTGCTGTCCAAACCCTATGGCTAGGCACGTTCAGGGCCCAGTGCTTCCTACTGATGGTCATCTTTCAACCAGACATGGACCTTCAAACAGAGGTCGGTCATCTGGAAACCCATCAAACAGAGGCCTGTCCTCTGTAAAAGAGGGCACATGGCCACCATAGCCACATTGCCCTTCCTGTCTTGGGCCATGTTTCCGGGCTCTGGCTCTTCAAACCCAGGCTTGCTTCTTTTGGTGGACCAGTAGTCGGGCTCTGACAGATGGATGTCTGTGGTTGCTCCGTGACTCCGTAGTTGCTGGCTTTGAGCTGAGTGGAGGCAGAGCGTTTGCTCTCATGCCAGCTTTCCCATGTGTCCCTGCTCCTGGCTCCTCCCCCTGACCCTGACACACCCCAGGTAAAAATAAAAAACTGACAACCCTAGTTTCAGCATGAATGGAACAGAGAACCAGAGCCAGATTTCCTGGACTAATAGGCCTCTGACACTAGCTTAAAACACAACTGCTCAAGGTAGGGTGACCCTATGTAAAGGAGGACCGGGCTCCTGTATCTGCATAGGAAAGAGGGTTTCAGCAGGTGTCATTTGTATATAGGGAGAACCTGGTGAAATCCCCTCTTCATCACCACAGTTAAAGTGCAGGAGCTATACTAGAGTGACCAGATTTAGATCAGTCTTTTAGAATTTAAAAAAGCAATAAAGACTGATCTGTTCCGGAAGGTACAAATAGGACAACAGGGTTGGGAGGGAATATGGAAACAAAGAGCGTTGAGAAATATGTCAGTAAGGATAAAAGAGAATTATTATAAAATTGTATGGAGGTGGTACCTAACTCTGGTTAGATTGAATAAGATAAATAATCAGCAATCAGAAAATTGTTGGAGAGGTTGTGGGGTTAAAGGAACGTATTTGCATATGTGGTGGGAATGTAACTATGTTCAGAAATTCTGGAAGATGGTGTTTTTGGAGATTGAAGAAATTGTGGAAATGAAGATAAGAAGAACACCAAAAGTTGCATTGCTATCACTATTTGAAGAAGATTTTAAATGTAAAAAGGAAATTAAGGAACTGATAACGAACCTGTTGATTGCAGCAAGATTAATGGTAGCTAGGAACTGGAAGATTCAAGGGGAATATTCTATTGAAGAATGGTATAAAGAAGTATGGGATATAGCTATTAATGATAAATTAACAAGTAATATTAAATGGAGAAGAGGTATAGCTAAATTAAATGATTTTGAAGGAATTTGGAAACAGTTCCTAATATTTGTGTTTTCTAAAGGAAGTGGGAAACCACCAGCAGAAGAAAGTATGAGATTCTGGAATCAGGAATGAGATCCCGAGGTGGGGGGTGCACTTGTAGGTTATTTTGATTATGTTATTAAGATAAGATATTTTGTATTCAAATTGAATATTATGTAGTATGTTGTTGTTGTTGTTGTTTTTATGTGGATGTAATGTGTATGTTTAAGTATTGTAGAAAATAAAAAAATTATTAAAAAAAAAAAAAAAAAGACTGATCTATTCCGGCAGGCCTATCCAGTGAAATTTTAGAATGTTTTCAGGATGTTTTAATCATGTATGGTATGTTTTAATTCGTTTTAATGTGTATTTTATATCATGTTTTTATGCTGTTTGTTTTACACTTTGAATTGTTTTACTTTTTGTGAACTGCCCAGGGAGCTTCAGCTATTGGGCAGTATAAAAATGCAAATAATAATAATAATAATAATAATAATAATAATAATAATAAAGAGGGCAGGGCACCTGCAGCTTTAACTGTTGTGATGAAGAGGAAACTTCACCAGGCTCTCCCTATATACAAATGACAGCTGCTGAGATTCCCTTTTCAATACAACTGTTAAAGATACCGGAGCCCTGTCCTCCTTTTCATATGGTCACCCTAACCCAAGGGGATGTGCTGGCACCCTCATGGAAGGGACGTTTCCCCCTTCTAGTATCTTAATTTGCAGTCATCTGCTAATGCAAATACATTCTCTTTGGCAGTCATCCAGGGTATCTTATCCGTGCACTTCCCAAGATCTGCTCTGATATGCCTAAGGTTTGCCTGGTCATTAGTCCATCATTAAAGCACAATGAGACCTCGCTAATGGGTTTCCACTGTTCGAGCACAGTGTCAAGAGCTTCTTGCCAGGTTTTGCTTTTTCCGATGCGGCAACGTGAGAGGTTGCAAGGCTCTAATTTGTAGCAGGCCGTGTTCAAAGGGAGCCGGAGTCTTTCTTCTGAGCTCTTTCCCATGCAATAATCATCACAGCTTTCCCCCGAGCTAGCAAAGCACAGGATTATATGAGCGCTTTCCTTTACCATTGGCAAAATGATGTTTTAAGCTTTTTGCTGACTCCCTGGTGTCCTATTGGCAAGATGGTGGTAAATCTTTAGAATCCTTGTGACCCTGTTTAGCTCTAGGCCAAAGACTGTTGCGACTGACATAGATGGGGAACTACATTCCCTGCTCGGTGGATGAAAAGTGCCAATTTGTGGGCAGAGGTAGCTCTCCCATGATGTTGGCAGGTAAATGTTGTGGTCCAGTCTCAAGCTGAAAAAGCAGCAGCTGTTAACCTGAAGGGCCAGAGGGAGGCAATGTTATAGAAGATAGGGCAGCAGCCTTGTGGGCATGTAGGGATTGGAATCCATATCTCCACCATCCTAGTCCAACACCCTAGCCTTCTCTACCCAGCTGGCTGGGAGTGATAGGGGTTGCAATCCAACATATCTGGAGACCACGCTAGGATGATCACAATGGCCGTTGACAGACCTCTCATTTGCAATGGACTTATCTTTTTACAGTTCTCTGAGTTGGTGGCTGTCCCCACATCCTCATTCCAGGCAACAAGGATGATCAGGGATCTGGAAACAAAGCCCTATGAGGAGAGACTGAAAGAACTGGGCATGTTTAGCCAGGAGAAGAGAAGATTGAGAGGAGACATGATAGCACTCTTCAAAGACTTGAAAGGTTGTCACACAGAGGAGGGCCAGGATCTCTTCTTGATCATCCCAGAGTGCAGGACATGGAATAATGGGCTGAAGTGACAGGAAGCCAGATTTCGGCTGGACATCAGGAAAAACTTCCTGGCTGTTAGAGGAGTATGACAATGGAACCAATGATCTAGGGAGGTGGTGGGTTCTCCCACACTTAGAGGTATTCAAGTGTGGGCAGCCACCTGTCAGGGATGCTTTAAGATTCCTGCATTAAGCAGGGGGTTGGACTCGATGGCCTTATAGGCCCCTTCCAACACTACTATTCTAAGATTGTATGATCCTGGAGCAGGAAGTTCCATATATTACGTGCTGCATGAAGCTATTTCTTCTGTCTGTCTAGAATCTGCTGCCAGTTAATTGCACCTGAGGATGCAAAGTAAGTACTCCCTTTATATTCAACTATATAAATACATGGCTGCCATTTGTGAGGCTTTCCCCAGGAAATCTCTCTCTCTCTCTCTCAATCAAACACACACACACACACTTTCAATCTCATTTTCAGAGAGAAAAACTTGCACTTCAGCTTCTATTGGTGGTGAGGATCCCATGGCAACATCATTCCCCTCCCCCTCCCCCCGGATATTTTCCTTTAAGCAGAACATGTTGGTTTAAATATAGCTTGATAGTCACCTGACATTTTATGTTCTTAAGGTTTTCATTGCTGCTGCTGCTGCTGCTGCTGCTGTGTGTGTAGGCACAGAGTGTGGAATACATTTGACCGGTCTGCTTTGCTGATGCTTTTGTCACTGATTATCTTCTACGCGAGAAAGGACTTGACTTCTCATTCTTGATTTCATGGCAACTCAAGGACTGCAGTAAATACCAGGTACCTCTTGCTCCCAGCTGGGATTATTCCCACTTTTCCATGTGTCAAAAAGGTCTGACGCTAAGTGGGTGAGATGATTGCATTCCTGGAGACAAATGTCTGTTGGTTAAAATTAACTGCAGAGCTTCTGTGTTTCAGAGCAATTTTTATCATTCCAAAGGGTGAAAGTGGAAAGCAGAAAGAGGCGCTGGGGCGAAAGGGGGGCAGAGGGCTTGGTCCAACTCCTGAGAGGCTTCCCATCTGTTCCTCTGCATCGTGCCAGATCCTGAGGTTTTCCTTCCTCTTATTAGGAATGGGGCTTACGCTGCAAGGTTGTAACATTTCCCCAGCATCCAAACAACAGCGGGTTCTGGTCCTTCCAATCAGCTAGTACACCTCCAGGCCCATTTCCTGGTGGCAGGAACACTTGAGAGCACAGGGGGAAAGAGAGTAGCACTCCGGTCTCTCCAGTGCTCTACCCACCTTGGGCAACATGCTGGCTGTACGACATGTGCCCAGAAACCAAATGATGTCAGGGGGCATGGCCACACCCTCAATGTCATTTGGCCCATTTGACCCCAAGTTAGTTGCCCACTCCTGCGATGTGCCGTGGTGTAGCTTGTTGAAATCTGGCCAGTTCTTGCATCCAAAGCCAACCCCAGAAACAAACTATGGTTAAACCAGCAACAAACCACAGTTTATTGTAGACTTATTAAGTCAGGCTTGTTTAAACCATTGACTTATCATGGCTCATCCCTGGCTTGTTTGTGCTGCTGAAAACAAAGGGTCCTAGCAAGACCAGTCTGAAAACAAAGGTTCTCTGAAGGTCAGGAGAGAAAGAATCCTGACATAGGGGAAACAAGCCATGGTTTGTTTTCTCACCTGCAAGACAATTCACAGCTCAAGCCCAAACAAACACACAGTTAATATATAACATGGCTTGGTGTTATGTGCAAATGCAGCCAATGCCTGAGCGGTAAGAAAATAAAAAGACCTAGAGCTGTCAGTGACAGGCAAACTCCGGAAAAAGAGAACTTCACATCATCAAAGTCTTTATTGTCCTTTGTGGAGAGCAGAGCTTGATTGTAGCTGGGAGTGAGGTTTATATCCCCCCCTTCTTAATCTCCAGAGAAACTCTGAAATGCTAAAGCCTGTGATCATTGGTGGAACTCCATGTGGAGCTCTCCCTGTTTGGTCCTGGCTGTCTAAGAAAGAGAAATGAAAGGAACTCTTGCTGAAGTAATGACAAAACTTCAGGTCCTCAGCTCCAAGAAAAAGGGATTACAATGAAGTAAAAAAGAGAGGTGAGTCATCAGTGTGGCACAAAGCACTGTGGGATTTAACAGTCAGCCTCAGCGCTGGTTTTGGTAGGAAAAGAGGTCTTATTTTTAGCAATCACTGTTGGGGATGTCAGAAAAGTTGGCTGGTGGAAGATAGATGAAAAGGATAATTTTTCCCCCATACAAAAGATTCACACCTACTTCGCAATTCACTGATGTCAGCTTTTATATTCATTCATTTCCATAACACCAGTCAAACTTACTCCTGGCTCTGCCATTTGATATTTGAAAGCTGGAAGTAAGTTTCTAACAAGTTAACTATCCAGCCTTGGCATATGGGCAGTTCTCTGAAAATATTAACTGTTTAGATTTACCATTGCCCCTGCAAAAAAAAGTGGGGAAATTAATAAAAATATTTCTAGGCCGTCTTTCTGGGCAGGAGTTCTTTCAAGGTGGCTTTCAACACTAAAATAATCCAATAAACAGACACAGACATGCATAATCAGGGGGAGGCCTGAGGAAAACACGTAGGTTTTCAGAGCCTTCCTAAAAGCCTACAATGTTGAGGCCTGGAGGACACTGGATGGCAACCCTTCCAGAGGTGTGGGGCCACTGCAGAAAAGTCCCTCTCTTGTGTACTTGTCCACCTAACTGCCCTCAAAAGTGGGCAAGTAAGAAGGAGCCCATTGCTGATCTTAAAGTGTAGGCAGGGTGATATGAGCGAAGGCAGCCCTTCAATAAATTTGGTTCCAAACTGAATTACTCTTTCAATTTTTTTGTTTGTTTTAAATTTCAGATAGCTAATTTTTTTATGCTGTATTTTTAATGGTTTATTTTATTGTCTTATAAACTGTTGTAAACTGCCCAGAGATCTTCAGCTATTGGGTAGTTTAGAAATGAAATAAATAAATAAACAATGCACTGTTTTTATCTCTGTTTTATGGTGTATTTTAATTGTTGTGTTCTATGTTGCATTATATATTAACCTGGAATCAATGTTTTTAAAACATTAATATTTTGAATAAATAAAACTCAGATTAGCAAAAGAAAATTCCCATTGAAATAAATGGCTTTGACTATTCTGCAAAAAGCAGTCAACAATGAAGATAGTTAGATCTCTTCTGGGAAGGTAAGAACATCAGAAGTGCCCTGATGCTGGACCAGACCAAGGGTCCATCCAGTCCAGCACTCTGTTCACACAGTGGCCAACCAGCCATCGGCCAGGGATGGACAAGCAGGACATGGTGCAACAGCACCCTCCCACCCAAGTTCCTCAGCAACTGGTGCACACAGGCTTATTGCCTCGAATATTGGAGATAGCATGCAGCTATCAGGGCTAGTAGCCATTGATAGCCTTCATATCCAGAAATGTATCCAACCCCCTTTTAAAGCCACCCAAATTGGTGGCCATCACTACATCTTGTGGTAGTGAGTTCCATAATACAACTATGTGCTGTGTGAAGAGGTACTTCCTTTTATTTGTCCTGAATCTCCCACCAATCAGCTTCATGGGATGACCCCATTGGGTTCTAGTATTTTCAGAGAGGGAGAAAAATGTCTCCCTATCCACATTGTAATCTGGATGCCATAAAGCAAAAATACATCCAGCCAGTTCTAGAGGGCTTAAGTAAACCCCATGATGACAATGGGGGTGTGAATCCGGAAAAGTGCCAATGTAGGGCCATGTGAATGTAAGTTGGCCTGCATGCACGGGTCTCTCTTGCTCCATCAAGGGTAATGATTTTTAGAGGCTATTGCTTCTGAGAGAGATACGGGCGCAAGATTTTTAAAAGGGCTTGGATGTGAAAGTTGCCTTGTTTCATTGTACAACGAAACGTAGCATGATAAAAGTCACAGCAAGGTTCCAGTGGTACAAAATTAGCATCAAGCCCATTAAATAAATTGATTACAATACTTTATTTTAGGTAAGTGGGGCTTAAAATGCACAGAATCTCCACTCTGTGCAAGTTGTTAGAAAGCCAAACATTTTGGTAATTAAATATTGTGTTGAAGTAACTGATTTTATAACTGTACCGTGTAAGATAAATTTGGAAACATAGTTTCTAATTTCAGTCACATGAGATGTAGGAGTACATTTATGGTTACACATTTTGTTTTTCAGGTTTAAATTGATCAGTAAGGTTTCCATGTTGAAGCTTTCCCGCCCCACCTACAAGCTGCCAAATTAAATAGAGACATTACGAACTCTGTCGCTTCTAAGGGATAAGCAAAAAATCTTTGTGTGAAAGGAACCTTTTGGTACTTTTGATCTTTCTATCTCTCCATAGTTAATGGAAATTGTGCTTTCAAATCATGGATGGAATATAACAAAAGGGAAGTTTCAAAAGGCACAATCCACTCTCAAAAATTAGGGAGTGAGGCATTCTGACTTCATAGAGAAGCCATTCTTTGACAATTAATCACTTTCTCATGCCTGGCTCTCCTCCTCCTCTTCCTCCTCCACCTCCAATGATTAGAATGTCAACCTCAAGACCAGCATGGTCAGATGTAACAGAGGACAGGGTTCTTGCACTTTTGATAATCGAGTAGAAGAGGACATTTTAGCAGGGGTTACTTGCATGGCAAATGAGATTAGGCAAGTGCACTAAAGGCAGGGGGCCTTTTCACTGGTGGTGTTTTAGTTGTAAAATAACTTTCCTGAGAGATGCCTTTGCTTTTTATTCTCCCAGGCTTCTTAGCCCTTCGGTTTTTAAAAATGTCTTGTCCTTTTTTCCCCTCTTTTTTTTTAAGTCTTAACACTGCTCTTGGTTTTACCTTGGTTTTATTCTGCACCTTTTTTAATTTTTAGTTTAGGGTTTTATGTTTTGATATTTTATGGGTTTAGCTCTATTTTGCTAAGTGCCCAGAGAGCTTCAGCTATTGGGTGCTATAGAAATGTAATGAATGAACAAAATTATTGTTGTATTTTATTGCAGGAACACATAGAACATAGAGTGGGATGTACTGGTAGGTCTCTGAATAATCTGAAGCAGACAAACACATGTTTCTGGCTCCCAGTATTGGCTATCTGTCTATTGTTCAACAGTAGGTAGGAATAACAAAAAGTCTCTCTCTCTCTCTCTCTCTCTCTCTCTCTCTCTCTCTCTCTCTCTCTCTCTCTCTTTCTCTCTCTCTGACTCTAAAAGAAACTGAGGGGGTGTGGGGGGACATGAAGCCAGGAGTTGGCTTGTGAGTTCTATTCTGGCACTAAAAACAAATTCCTGGGCTGAGTATGTGCTCAGAGGGACACCGTTCCTTCATTTTCAGCATATGTCTGTCCCCCTGAGCCGCCATTTTGCACCTGCCTCCAGTAGGTAGACCTTCGGCTGTAACATTTCTGTATTCGGCCACTGTTCTTGGGTCAGCAGCAGAGCCAGTGGAAGAAAGGTGGGAAGTCTGAAAGTGAGCATTGATTAACTGAGAGCTTTATCACACCAGGGTTATACTGTGCAATCACTGTGAATTGCGTGCAAAGGACTCCAAAGTTTTCCATCTTATAATCTGCTTTTAATGTGAAGTACTCCGAAGTTTTCCAGTTTATAATCTGCTTTGACTGTGAAGTACTCCCGTGCATCCTGCTTTAATTGCGCAAAGGCAAAAGCCCCGACCTATTTTGGTACTCCTTTTGGAGCGAATCATTTGTTGTTTTCCGAGCGGCCACTGGGGGCGCAGGAGCAGGATTTGATAGATTTAAAGAAAAATGAAACAAATGCTTACATCTGCATAAGTTTTAAAGATAAAGACATCAAAATTGGCACAGTAATAGATATTAAGGAGAGCTTTAAGCATACCAAATTTGAATCGGATTGGGTCATCCGTTGATTTTTTATGATTTTTTTACATTTCCCCCCTTAAACCCATTTCCTGGTATGCAAAGGATCTTAGGAGCACTGCCACCCCGGGGTGTGATTTAGCTAGCAACAATAATGACAGCTAAACGCTGTAGGGGATAATTCAAGGGAAATGGGTACGTGGGATGAAGCTATGAGACCGATTCCTCTGACTCCCCAACAGCCTCCCCCTAAAACCAGCGAGAAGAAACGTAGAGGTTTGGTCCATCGATGTAGAGCGAGAACCAACTCTTCCGCCAACCATTCTGTGCGTCAAAGCAAGCACCACTGTGACTTGCACGGCTCTTGCAGGTGCCCCCGGTCCCTGAATGCTAACAGTGCTTCAGGGAGCAATTAAAGCCGGCGACGAGTGCTCTCGAGGTGCAAGCCCTCTGTACACGACAGACGTTTTCATTGCTTTTACATCACAGGCCTGACAGGAAGTTTCACAATCGCTGCATGGAGCTGCCTGCATTTCGGAAATGGAACTCCTACAGAAAGGGAAATAAAAAATGAGGCGAGTCTATTGAATGGGAGCAGTTTTCATGAACAGACGTTTCAGCTGCAGTCTGTCAAATGGTGAAAGCCGGGTCAGTTTTTATTAATGTGGCAGCCACTGGGTTTGAATGAAATGTTCTCCAAACCTTTATCCCTTTGGGTTTCAATTAGCCTTCCCCCCTTTTCTTTTTAGGGGGCACAGCGCTCAACAGGCACAGGTCTCTACATCCCCTGTCATTGGGAGAGCCTGTACCCAATGACTTAATTCAGGCTAAATTTCAATGCCACCATTCTGCTGTCTGTCTCTTGCGGCAGCCAGTGTGTGACAGCCGTCAGCTGGAGCTGTAGATGGGGAGGCAGCAATGGATTAAGGGAGGGGGGGTTCAGTTGTCACCCAGTATCCTCCAGCACCTTGGGGTGATTAAGGAGGAAGGGCTGCAGCTGCCCCTTTTTGCAGGACTGTCTTTTCTGGGCTGGCATGCAACAAACCTAGGTTAATCAGAATACAGAGTGCAATTTTAAATTTTAAAATTCGTTAGTTGAGCATTCCCAGAATTTTTATTGCCTTCTCCGCCCCCCTTTGGACTGTCCACCAGCATCACTATTCCCAAATCTCTGATATTTTAATGGTAGAGCCCCTGTTTTGCAAACAGAAGATCCAAGGTTCAGCCCCTGGCATCAACAAGTAGGGCTCGAAAAACTCCCACTTGAAATCCTGGAGGGCCATTGCTGCCAGTCAGTGCCAACAATACTAGGCTAGATGGACTTAGTGTAAGGCAGCTTCCTAAGTTCCCATTCTAGCTAATAACTAGAAGTGCAAAATCTTGCTTCCTTCCCCCACTCAGGACTACAGAGGGGCAGAGTTTGTGTGGCATTGCATGTCTGTGTCATACCCCACGTAAAATTAAGATGAGGGCCACAGTTTCCCTCCTCTGGCTTTAAGGGCTACCTTTTACTCCAAGATCTCCAGCTGCCTATCTCTGGTTTTACATACATTTTAAGCATTAAGTTTATTTTTTATGGGCACATCTGCTTTTAAAACGTTGTAACTAGTACTGAGGTTCCAGGGGGAAAGGGGGGAAAAATCTGCTATTCAGATATGCACTTAGCTTTGAGCATCAGCTCGAGTAATCATGAACAATAACCACCGGCAGACATCTGCAGAAGCCCCCTGCCTCCCTTTATTGTTATCTCTATGAAGATAAAACTATAAGAGCGATGGAACTGGTAACAAGCCACTCTCGAGAACTAGTAAGCATGTTGGCAACACTACTTTTACATAATGTAGCCAATGCAAATTGATTTGTATGCATTCTATCTCTTTACTTAAAATGTGTGGGAGCATCCTGCTTTGCAGTGTGTGCGTGTGTGTGTGCGTGCGCGCTTAGGGAAGGGGGGTTCACAGGAGATGCAAAACCTGGCATTTGATTAATTCATTTTTATTATTATTTTTTGTAGAGTCCTGAAGCTTCTGGGTTGGATGAAAGATGTTACAGTATGAAGGGATTAGTTCAGCCTTCATCTCTACAAGGTATGAATTCTAAAATATTGAGGATTTAAAAAACAAAACAAAAAACCCCTCCCCCTCTGCATAGTCAAGTTCTGCCACTTTTAATGCTGGGAAAAAGTTATCATGGTATTTTGTGCCTGTATATAATATATATAGACTAGTGTAGACCCCCATATTGCCATGTAGTGTGAGAAAACGAAATAAAAATTAGCTTAATCGGTCTGATACCCAAAACCAGCATTGAGTCCAGTTTTTCAAAGGTGAAACCAAAATAAAATTGAGCAAAATCTGTCTGCTACACAAATCAGTTAAGGTGTGAGAGAAAAAAGATGTTCTGTTTTAAAAGATCATTTAGCATTTCTTTATGTTTCAGGTTGAAAGCACGTGATGTCAGATAAGGCGCTGTTTGGTGTGGAGAAAATAAACTGGCACTCAACCATGTGACCATGGTTATTGACCATGTCAATAAGAGCAAGTAAATATACTATTTTGCTATTAAAGCTTGAGCTTTGAAGCTTTTCGAAGTTTCAGAATTTTCTGCATGCCTACACTGCTCAAGTTTCAGTTTAAAAGAAATGAGAAAAATCAGTCTGATAGATCTCTAACATATTCTTATATAGATAGTTCCAATACAATGGCAGATTAATGGAGTTTGTATTCATTCACTACCTTCCCCACTCTGTGCACTCCAATATGCTCTGTTAAACAGCTGTGGTACTGCTTTGGTCTCCTCATCTAACGAGAGTTATCAGACAGAGAAAAGGGCCTTCTTGGTTATGGCACCGACTTTCCAAAATACCCTCCTGACCAGCGCTTAGAGTGCAGCTAGTAGGAAGCCATTTTCTGGCCAGTCCAGAGGACTCATAATGACTGCAGATCACAGGGTCTTATGCCCTAGATTGTCCCTGGAAGAGAGCTTTTGGCCTTTGTACCCACAATTCTGAGCTGCATACTAGGCTACTAGCTTAGAACGGAACATGTTCCTGGCTCAAGCTTTGATTCCTTCTGCCCCCGTAACATGCGATATGACAATACACCCATGTCACAACTCCCAAGGAACATGGTGTATTATCTAAATTAATTATGGAGTCGATAGGTACGTTTAAGGCCACATAAAGGATTGAGAGAACTGAATATAACTTGTATTGTTCTGTAGAATCTACAAGGTACGTCATGCAATCTGAGACCAATTTTGGCTCTGAAGGCATATAAATCCATGAATGCCTATTCACATGAACGCTTTCAGCAGCAGCAGCAACTTTCAAACCCATAAGCATTTTTAAAAAATCACTTTCCTCAGTCTGTTCCAAATAGCAAAAGAAGATGTAATTTTCCAGGTCCTATTTTTATATGTACCAGTACATAAACAATAACTTGCTTTGGGACTTACGGGTTTAGGAATATTGCCCAGTTCCACTCTCCTGTTGAAATGTGGTGTAGGAGAGGCATAAAAGAGCTTAAAAGATTTGTTTTGGACAACTGCTAGTTCCTGCACTTGCCCACAAACCCACAGTTTTGCACAGTACAACACATTGGCTTAAGCTTTATACTGGAATAACTAGCTTTCCCCCTTGAGATCTAATTAATTGCAGAATTGCCTGCATAGCTAGCAATGTCCATAATTTAGTAGAGTGCTGATGATAGTTCCATCTGGCATTTGCTTTTTTTTTTTTTAAAAAAAAAAAAACTATTACAAATAGTGAATGGTCATAATTGTTCTAAATGGTGGACATTTGCTAACAATGTAAAAGGGGTCAATCTGGAAGTATTTAAATTTTGAACTTTGGGAAATGGATAATCAGGTAGAATACACACTGAAGTGATTTGACAAATAAGTCAAGCCAATCCTGTTTAGAAGTAAAAGATCCACATCATCCATATACAGCTAGGAGGAGGAGATATGGAAATTCAAGTTTTTAGGGGAAAGAATTCTGTACATGCCTCTGTACACCAGTTGTTGGGGAACATGGGTGGGAGGATGCTGTTGCATTTATGTCCTGTTTGTTGATTTCCCACAAGCATATGGTTGACTACTGTGTGACCAGAATGCTGGACTAGATGGCTGCTCTTACGTTCTTATATTTACTTAGAATTAAGTCCCTGAAGCTTACTCCGAGATACATCAGCAGGTTCCCCACCTAAGGGCCTCCTCGTTTGTGCCATTCTGTCTTAGGAATTTGCTCCCAGGGAGGCTCACTTGGCATCAATTCTGATATATTTCTGGTGCTAGAAATATAAGCGCTTTTTTTAATCTGTCCAGGTTTTTTACATTCTCTTTTTTAACGTTATCATTTTATCTGATTTTTCCAGCTGTGACTGTTTTATGCTATTTCTATATGAATCAATTATTATATTTTATTGATTTATTTTTAAATGTTGTGTTTGATGCTCTGGGAAGTAGCCACCCAAGAAAGGATATAAATCCCCTAAATAAATTATTTCAGCTTTAGCCCACCCTATTCCCAACTTTTGGAAACATAATGAGAAAGCTTAATTTCAAAGGCGTTTGTGCAAAAGAATGTCCTGGTGGACTGTAGCTCTGTGAGTGTTGCCCTAATGATGAAATTGGAAAATTAAGACCCCTCTCCTTTTTTTTTTTTTCTTTTTAAAGGGAAAGATTAGCTACCCTACTGAGAGGATGCATAGTTCACTTTATGGAACTAGATTCTTTCGGGTTTTTTCATCCTTATCTTATCTCTTCAGAACAGCGTGGAGAATCCTTACTCTACCTGCCCTCTTTGCACCAGAAGGCATACTGAATTTCTTTTACACAACTACTTATTTTTTCTCTCCCCCTCTACATCAAAGCCTCTGGGATGACAGAGCTTGATTTGCTATGCAAGTGTGTATTCATCAGCTGTACAGCTATTTCCTTGGGGCCCATTTGAAGATCCTTTCCATTATCTTTCGTGGGCACCCATCCCTGCTGCTTACCTCATGGAATGAATATTAATCTCAAAATGCTGCCCCTGGGCTTGAATCTGTGCTCACTTGGGATCAGAGTAAAATAAAAATTAATGGGAGCACTATTCTTTCTGTGGCTTTTGATCAATTCATTTGTATCTCTCTCAGAGGAGTGGAAATTTGACAACTGTGTAGGTAAGGAGGTTTTTTTCTTTCTTGTTCTTCTTCCATCTCTGTCAGGGGATTAAGTGAAGGGGGTGGTTAGTTGTCTAACAGCAACTGTATCACATGTGCCTTTATATTTAACATGGCATATTTGTTACATTGCATTCAATAAAATCCCATACATTCTATGTGGTGTCTCTATGATTCTGAGTAAAAAGATAAACATCCAGTGACTTCGGAACAGAACTCAACTGTTATTCATTGTCCGGCACCATTGAGTTCAGGACCTTGGTCTGCAGGCAATATCTCTGTTCATTGCATTTGTGTGTGGCAACCCACAACAAACCAATGAAAATCCCCCTGAAGTTATAACTGCACACCCTCATTCTAGCTTCACTACCACTTTAAAGATCTGCTGAGTTGTGGTCAGGTGATCCACAGCCAACTATTGATCGGTCCCTTACCCTCATAAAACTGCAGTTCCTGCCACACCTCCTTAGTCTAGGCAACAATCTCCAAGTCTGGTTGCTGTCTGAACTCTGCACCAGGATGTAACTACACTTCCACAGACCTGCTACCCACAATGATGATTCCCGTCCCCCATTGTTTGATACCTCATAAGTTTGCTCACAAAAGACCTGCCTCATGAAGCCTCCTCCTCCCTCAACTGTTACCTTAAGCAGCCATTCCAGCAGGCTGTACTGAGAAAGATGAAAAGAAGAAAAAGGCCATTTCACCAGCCTTGCTGAAAAAGACGTTTCCCCCTCTTCCCTCCCCATTCCTTTTTCCTTGTGTGTCATGTCTTTTTAGATGGCAAGCTTTCAGGCAGGGACAGCTTTGTTTAACTGATTATATATAAGCCATTTGGGGGGGGGGATTTTTGGCGTACAAACACTTCAAATATATACAGAACCTAACAACTTGTAGGTCAGCCTTCTCCAATGTGGTTTCCCTCCAGATGTTTTCGACTACAAGTTCCATCAGTCCCTGCTGGCATGGCCAACAGCCAGAAATTGGGAGGAGTTGACATCTGGCAGGCATCAGGTTGGGGAAAGCTGCCTAGGTCCTTCTGCAGATGAACCTAGGTCCTGCTGCACATTCCTTAGGAAAGAGCTTCCCAGACTGCAATGATCTCTTGGAGACTCGATAATGATAGGGAGCTGTTCATGGTGCTGGAACTAGAGACATTCTGCTTCCAGCTTTTCATAGCCAACACATTTGAGGTTTGGCATGAAAAAGAAGTGTCTACCGTGCTCTTTGATGCTATGGTTTCTTTTCTTTGCCCACCTCTTGATTTTGTTCTCTCACTCCTTACTCTAGCGTAGAACTTTCCTGGACTTGCTGACATTCCTTCCTTGCTGTTTTATGGCTGTTAGATTTATGGCTATGAACCTAGTTCCCAATCTATGTCATTCTACTGGTAGGTAAATATATACCCAGCCTTAACCACATCCTGCCCCTTCAACAATTGCACACTTAGCCATCAAGAATGGGCCTGTCATTGGTGAGTTGGTCATCTGATCTGATTATGGGGACCGAAGACTTGTTCAGTATTTTTGTGTCTCATAAGATCCAAAGTAGGCCAGGGTGCTCAGCTATGACCTCGCACAAGAAAAAGCAGGCTACAGCTTTCTTCAGACTTATTTAAATAGTGAAGATAATACTGAAAACAACCTGACCTCACTGTGAAATTTGCCCTGAAATACAATGTGAATAGTTTAACACAGTTGTAGGCAAAAACCATTAGCTTTCGTGATCTTAGGACACAACACCACTACAGATTTATCCATTGTCAAATGGATTTAATTCTCATGATTTTCACCAAAAACTTGTGAAAATGAGCTTTCAGGGCTGCCATTTCAGGTTTCAGTAATCTAGAGAGAGCCTTTTTTGGCTGAATGGCGGCATAAAAAAAATACTTAAATATAAATAATAGTGCAGGGAAAAGATTAACTGAGGTCTGTTCTGGTATACATACTCAAGATTAAATTGCAACAAACACACAGAGATAAGCTGTATAGTCTAAGAACATTTGCTGTGTTTACATTTTAATACTTCATAATATATGTAACACATGGCAGCTCCCCCTCCCACTGTTTTTTTTTAAATAAAATAAAAGGATTTATGCCTTCAGCATGCATAGCTAGCGCACAAGCTCATTTAATGTTTATAACTGTCAGTGAATATGATATAAATTCTCCTGAGGAAGTATCACAGCTGGTCTAAAACATCTGGGGAGTTCCCCCCTTCCCTATATCACTCCCATAGTCTGTTCTTCTCTTTTGCACATATGCAGATTTACTTATTCACACAGCCACATTTAGGGCTTCACACAGACGATGAAGACTCCCTCCTCCGCCCCATACCAACAGGAATTGAAGGGTGCTGGTAGCCACCCTGTGTGCTAGATTGGTGGCTCCACCCTGAACAATTTTTACCATGGCACAGCAAAGTGTCAGCGCCGGTTTTCGGGCAGCATGAAAAACATCAGTGTAACTCAGATTTTATTGTACTGGACAAGCTGAAGCATATGACAAAAGGTGTATCACATCAAAATATACAAATAACTGGGAATAAAACAAAAATTGAAAAAGAGAAATCTATATAAAATACAGTGAGGACCCTAGTCCTCAAGTTCCTCCAACATATCAATAAAGTTTGCTCTGATTATCATGGCTGATAATGCAAACATTGATACTTGCATTCTGTTTGCATTCTCTTCCCCTCCTTATCGCTCTACTATGATTTTAATAGAATGTAAGCCTATGCGGCAGGGTCTTGCTATTTACTGTTTTACGCTGTACAGCACCATGTACATAGATGGTGCTATATAATAATAATAATAATAATAATAATAATAATAATACTTCATAAGTAGTTGCCACATCCAGGTTGGACAGCAAATAACAGATGGTTTTCTACATAGAATAGAGTTGGAAGGGGCCTCTAAGGCCATTGAGTCCAACCCCCTGCTCAATGCAGGAATCCACTCTAAAGCATACCTGACAGGTGGTTGTCCAGCTGCCTCTTAAATACCTCTAATGTGGGAAGCAAACTCATGACTAGGACACCAGCCATAAATGTCACTGAACAATGGACATTGCAAGAGGTAATGTACCAAATCCTCAATCTGATGTGGGCATTTTGGATGCACCCACCTCTGTGTAGCTGCCCAGCACATAAACCCCAGAGGCAAGCCTACTATTAGGTGAATTTTGGGCACCTTTGATGGAGGCCAAGTTGGAGACTTGTGGGACAGAGTCCATTGGAATGTTTTCCTGTCTAACCATCATGGAAGACTTTCACAAAAGCACTGCAAAAAAGCAGAGGCTCAGACTGGCCCTGCACCCTAAAATTTGTCTCTCTATCCTGTGTGTTCACATTCCTTGTTTTTATCTTCAACATAAACCAATCAATAAATAAAGTAAGCATGAGTTCAATGGGTCTTGTTCAGGCTGCACCGTTACTAGGGAGCCATGTGAGCTCAATGAGATTTACTCCTTCCTAAGTGCACAGCCTGGGTGGCCTTAGGCTAGGCCCAGCATACCTCACAGGGTGGCTGTGAGGATTTTATTATTATTATTTTGGTATTCACACAGCACATAGTTAAATTATGGAACTCACTACCACAGGATGTGGTGATGGCCACCAATTTGGAGGGCTTTAAAAGGGGGTTGGATAAATTCCTGGAGGCGAAGGCTATCAACGGCTATTAGCCCTGATGGTTGTGTGCTACCTCCAGTATCCGAGGCAGTAAGCCTGTGTGCACCAGTTGCTGGGGAACATGGGTGGGAGGGTGCTGTTGTGCCATGTCCTGCCTTGTTGGTCCCTGGCCGATGGCTGGTTGGCCACTGTGTGAACAGAGTGCTGGACAAGATGGACCCTTGGTCTGATCCAGCATCAGGGCTCTTCCGATGTTCTTATGTGTGTGTTTTGTAGGAGAACCATGCCTTTTCTGACAGAAAGATTAATCGTCGTCGTCTTCATCGCCATCCCACATTACGCCTTCCCTGGCTTGTCATTATCATGATGCTGTTGACTTTGTTTTCTACTGCCGTTTTTCACTGTTTATTGTTTCTCTTCCTCTTTGTTTGTTGTGGCTGTGCTGGTTTAGTAACTGGTGTTCAACCGTGCTGCCTTACTTGGCCTACTTGAGGCGTGTATTGAAAACGTCTCCATTTCCTTTGGCTTTCCTCTCAGCCACGAACGCTCTTTCCACCCACCTCATGACACTGCCGTACCGGAGCGCAACCACCCTTCTTGTTTTTAATTCTTTTGTAAACCGCTTCGTCCTAATAAGAAGCGGTATATAAATAAGGCTAATCTGTAAGAAATAAAATGAGAAACTTGAATATTTTCATAGTGATTTGTTGTTGTTTTTTAAAAAATACTTCAGCACGTAAAGCGTTTTTAGAGATTTTTTTTTTTTTTTGGTTACAGCAAACGTTATACAAGTATTAATTTTTATATATATATATATATAAATATTGTCCACAGGGGTGGCCTTCCCCCCTTCAAGCGCGCCCCTCCCCCAACACAAAGGCCCCCACTTTCGCCGCCCCTCCCTGAGGTAAAAAGTGAGGCGCGTTCGGCCAGGCCGCCTGGCCTTTTTCCCGCCTAAACGCCCCCGACCGTCCTCGCTCCCTCCCTGCCTCCCTGGCCGCCTCGTCCGTCCTTGTACCTTCGCTGCTGGAGGCGGCACGTCCTCCAGCGTGCGAGGAGGAGGAGGAGGAGGAGGAGCCCGGCTGGAGAGCGGGCCGGCAGGCAGGCAGGCAGGCAGGCCGGCTCTGGCTTGGCGTGGCCGCCGCCGCCGCCGCCGCCGCCGCCACCACCTTCACCTCAGCGGGGCGCCGTCGTCGTGGGCGTGAGGCGAGTGGGCCGGTCCTCCTTTCGCCGCTGCGGTGACTTCATGGGGACGGCGACGCCGAGAGGAGGACGGAGGCGAAGGTGGCGGCCGCCGCCGCCGCTGCAGCAGCAGCAGCAGCAGCAGCAGCAACGAGAGGTGAGGCGCTTTCTCTCTCCCCTCTCCATGACGAGGCGCGGCGGCGGCAGCGGCGCCCCGCACCTGCCCTCCTCCTGCGCGGAGGCAGGTGACTGGGCGGCGGCAGCAACAACAGCAGCGCGGGTCCGAGCCCTCCCTCGCCACACCCGCTCTGCCCTTCCCCGACGAGCCCAGCAAGAGGCAGCTGCAGCCGCCCTCCGGTGCTCGGATTACGGGGTGCGAAGGCGGCAGGGACCCCTACAAGGGCCCCTTGTAGAAGGAGGGCGGGGGGGGATGCTGAGGGGAAGCATGGCCTGGCTACAATGGGGAGGGGGTTCAGCGGGTGGGGGGTTTCATTGAGCCCCCCCAGCCTTTCCCCTCACAATTCGAGCATTGTTTCCCCCCCTCTCTCCCCCCCCCCGTCTCTCTGTTTTTTTTTATTATTTATTTAAAGAGAGGCAGACAAGACAGAGCGAGCCTGGCTGGCTTGTGAAGGGAAGAGTCTGCATTGCAGAATCTCTCTCTCTCTCTCTCTCTCTCTCTCTCTCTTCCCCCCCACCTTCCTTCTCTCCCCCCCCCACTTCCCCCCCCCCAATTGCTGCTCCGAAATTCCTTCCTGAACCGGGATGGTGGAGGCTTCCTTTGCTGGGAGCAGGTAAGGAAAAGGATCCAGAGTCTGCTAGACCTTGGTTGGCTTTTAAAGGAAGGTCAGCATAGATGTCTGTATGTAAGAGAGAGAGAGAGAGAGATTTTGGATATATCTGGTGTGCTGGATTGATGGGCTAATGGCTCTCGGGCACTGGAAAGAAGGGCGAAATGCAAAAAATGCAAAAAAGAAGACCTTGCCAAAAAAGGGGGGGGGGAGGATGCTTGGCCATCCTCTTGATAGTTGCATGCACATCTGTCGTGCATGTACATGCACACATGTGTGCTTATGGATACATGCATACATGTGCATCGATGCATAGGTTAATACAAAAGTAAAATAAATAGTGCTCTCCTCACTTTTTCCTCCTCCTCCTCCTCCCTTCCTCCAACAAAAAGCCTATGAGCAATGATGTGAGTGAATGAGCATCCTTAGGAGTTTGAGCTGGAAGCATAGTGCAAAAGAGCATATAAAACATGATGCAGCAGCAGCAGGAGAAGCCGTCTTTGTTTTGTGTGTGTGTTTTTGGGGTGGGTGGGGAGCATGATATTAATTTCTCTGAAAGCGTGACTTGATAACTGCAGGATTGTGACCGCTAATAATGTTTCTGAGGGCTGGGATGGTGGGCCAGTCCTGTAGCATCCCACCACATCCTGAAGTGAGACAAGAAAAGTGGGTGGGTGGGGGGCTTGCTAGAAAAGAAATGTGGTCCTGGTTGCTAGAGAAGAGGAACTGCACACTTTGACCGGCACTGGCAATGAGGCAACAGAGGTGGGGAAACGGGGTGTCACTTGAGTGACCCTTCAGGTTTGGCTAGTTCCAATGATGTCATAGCGTAACAAACTCTTGCGCCTTCATTAGCTTCTCCCCTGTCTCTCCCTCCTCCTGACCCAGAGCAGTGCAGTAATTTACAAGGAATAACCCATGGCAAGCAGTTAGATACAAATCTAGTGAACCTGGACAAAATTAATATGTGTATTAGAATTTTAAAAAGGATTCTATCTTAAATTATAGAGTGGATATTTGATGTGGTCAGGGTGGTTGATTTGAGTGAAGCAACTGAAGAAATGATTGATTTTAACAATAACAATGCCAGCATCAACGTTCAGCCATCATTTTGGGGCTATGAAAAGACTAGGCCCATGACAATGTGTCTGCTATTGTATCTTGAAAGGTTTGATAAATTTCAAATCATTTGCTGTTTTAATTTTTGTGGTTTTTAAAATACTCGATCTAGAATCAACCATGTAGTATAAGTATAATATTTGTTAAATGGTATGCATGAAGTCCCTATCAAGAACCCAAATGTGAAGAGTCCCAGCTGGTAACCTGTTTTAAAATAGACGTTTGTGCAATGTAAAAGGATTTTTTTAAAAAAGAAACAAACCTCTGTGAGATTACTTTAAATGACAGCTGTTGTGGGCCACTGGATAGAGTTATTTGGCTTAGTTCTGGAAGATGTGGGTCAGATCTTGCCTCAGTCATGAGCTCACTGGGTGTCAGGGCGTCTCTCAGCTTCATTTCCCAGTCTGTAAAATTTGTGTATTATGAAGATGTGTAAGATAAAGACAGATAAATCATATTATTTTGAGCATAAAAATATAGCAGCCTTTAGGTAGGGTGAAAGCTTGCTTGCTGTTATATGCCATTTATTGTTTTAAGAGCAAATTGATCAGATTGTTCCTTTATTTTTATTTTTACTAATGAAAACAACATTTGTCCACCAGATGTATGTGTAATGGAAATATGTACATCCCTGAGTGTAATATATGTATTGAAGAGAATTTAATTAATTTCTCTGTTTTCTTGTGCTTTATTATAGTACAGGCTACTTGTATCACACACAGTAAGTCTGCCATCCTACACTCACATAGGCGTAAGCCTCATGGAATTCAGTGGCATTTACTTCTAAGTAGACATGAATGGGATTACAGTGTAATTCACCTTAATTCAGACCAACATAAATGTCCTGTAACTAGGACATTTGGAGAAAGACACTGAGTAACAATGGCACCATTAAATCCAGTCTGTTAGAAGGCTTTTTTCAAATGTTTAAAGAGCAACCTAAGATAACAAATATTTAATCATTTGAAAAATTCAGACTAAGAAGCTGAGATGAGGAGACACCTGGAACATATGATTTCTATTCAGCTTCATACTCTGGTTAGGCCTGATTCTCACTAGTGCATCTGATGTAAGATGAAGGAACTTGTATCTTCATGTTTCAACCTGATGGTACAAAATAAACTTTTAAACTATGGTGAACATGTTCTTGGGGGGCGGGGAGGTACCTTTTGCAATTCAATTTCCCCCTACCTCCTCCCCTCTCCAAGCATGTGTATATAAATCTGCCTACTTGAGGTTATCACTTCATGCATCTGATTAAGTGGACAGTGTCCATGACAGCTTTTGCCATAATAAATTCATTAGTCTTTGAAACTAACACATGTTGTTGTTTTTCTGAAACAGACTAACATGGCTATCCCTCTGAAAATTTTCTTAGATGTTACATGTTGATATGTTTTCTTTACTTTTTTGTGGGGTGGGGGCATAATATCAGATTTGATATGGTTTGGCTTATGTCTACAATAATGATTGTTAAGAGCTCTCTCCAGGAGTAAGTACAACAGTGTCCACTAGAATGATGACTGTATTTTATAGGCATGAGCTGTGGTTGTGTGATACTGCTTCAGCTCTCTATCTGATGCTGATCTGGTACTTGGGGTATTGTTCTGGGAAGTGGAATAAAAAAACAGGCTAATGTGTATTTCTCTCTTACTCACACACCACATTTGTGTGCAGATACACACGTACACACACACACATTTTCTGGTCTTTTTAAAATTTGCAGATGCAAGCGCTGTCTTAGTCACATGCACAGTTCCTATTTCACTATCCAAAGTTTAGCTATTGCTTTACTTTAAAAATATATATAAAACATGAAAGATATAATGATTTTTGAGATTTTTAAAGATCGTTTTAGTCATTCATTTCTCTACACCAACTCCAAGATCAAGTTGGATCTTGAGTACAACAATAAGATATTGAGTCAGTGTATCCTGTGCACAGTTACGTTCTGTATCAGATATAATATATACAGTAGGATGTGTAACAAAATGTTGCTGTGTGACTTGCTCCTGTTTATGATTCCATTCCGTCAGTCATGCCTCTTCCACATTACTCCACTCTAGCCCTCCCACCAGCACACAGTACTCTATGGCTACTAAGCATGCTTGATCCTCATTAGGCAGGTTTTTGAGGTCCCCCCTTAAATAGATTTTGTACTTATACAAACCTTGGGGTTCCCCAAACTTGCTTATGACCTTGTTCAGTTCACACACTAAACCACGGTGGTTATTTCCATTTGTTGCAAAAGGGTTAGCAGCCTAACCATGGCTTGACATGTTAGCTGAACAGGCCCTATAACTTCCTTTACATAAGTAATGGCACTTGCAGCCTGACTGAATGCTGGAAATAGAGAGAATTATTATTTCTAGAAGAAATTCAATGTATATTGTGCTAGAATTATAAACTATCCCATTACAGAAAGAAACGAATGTACATTGTTCAACTAATGCTACCATGAAACTTTTATTGGGCCAACTCTTCTCTGTGCTCCATTATCCATGAACCACTGTCACTGCACTACTATATAATTCCGTCATAGATGAATTTCAGATTTTCCAAGAGGTTTAGATGTCCCAGAGCCATATTAAGTAATTAACAATGCAATCCGTGCATGCTTATGTGGAAGTATGTACCATCAAGTCCAACAAGGCTTACTCTGAAGTAAGTGGACATTGAATTGCAGCCTATATTGGACTATTATTTACCCAGAGTTTTTTGCTAGGTAAATTCTACCAGGAATGGATTGCCAAACATGAAACTAGAGAGAGGAGAATTGGTGGATTTGAACTTTCTGATTGACATGAAAATTGCTAATCGGATGCCTAACAGCGCAAACCTATGAATGTCTATTCAGAAGTAATCTTAAGGAGTTCAGTGGGCTTACTCCCAGATAGCTGGATGTAGGATTGTAGCCTAAATCACTTGTTTAATAGGAAATCTTTAGGCTGCAATCCTACACCCATTTACCTGGGAATAAGCCCCACTGAACTCGGCAAAACTTACTTCTGATCTGATACACACATGATTGTGCTGTTGAGAGTGTTTGGCATTAGGTGGATTGTGCTCTACGCTTGTAATATTTATATTTGTGTTATTTACATAAGGCCCATCAATTCACACAACTATAGTTTCATGTATTTATTTCAGTACAGGTTGACTTTTCCAGGGGATTTACATATACTAAACTGCTTTTGTGAGTAGCTGATAATATATGCAGATTGTGTTCCTTGAATTTTCTTTAATTATTATATGAAGTGTCACAAGGAAGCCAAATGTTCCATTCTTTTGTTGAAGGAATGGTAACTTTTTAATGCTTGGATTTTTCAGGATAGTTATCTAATGATATTATTTGTACAACCCCCTTTTAATATCTCACCTTCTACCCTTACGCATCTATTTTACATCTGCAAACAAGAGAGCAAAGTTTTTCTTGATGGTGATTATATTGTTGTTCTTATTGTTGAAATTATTTGGTGATGAAATAACTATAATGGTAACACTAATTTTCTCCCGCCACCCGTAGCTGCACAAAATGCTGACAAAAAGCATGCAATGAGAAATGGTTATGTATACTTTCTCTGTATTCTTAATACAGTTTTCCAATCATTTCCCCAGTTTTAACATCTTTTCATTTTCCCCTGGCTTGTATCCTTTTCTGCTGAACAAGTACTGCAGTCTGATCTCTTTCAATTTATTTCAGAACACTCATGTAATTTAGAACAGTGTTCTGACGTTCAATTCTTCTGATACCAACAGCTCTTTAGAACAGCAAGGATGAAAATAAATAATAACTAAACGTCCAGTTATACCAAATTGCATTTGTATCAGAGCAATAGGAACTACAGAGTAAGAATTAAAACTCAACAGATTTTAGGGAGGCTCTACAGGAAATGCTTTCCTTCAGATAGGTGTTTTTATCATGTAGCAATGCAGATATTCTCCCAATACCACCACCACCACCAGTTCCACTTGAATGGTTAAACTATAGCATAAGAAACCTGGGTTCTACTCTGTCATGAACAAAATTGAGTACCACGTGGCAAGAAAAGATTTTCAAGCCTCAGTACTGGCTGGACTGTAAAATGGGAACAATAATAAACCATCCTAAAGGATTATTCTGTGGATGAATGTCATAAAGGCTGTAAAGCAAATCCTGTTGGGAGATGATATATTAATGGCTATGGCAGCACATCATGACATATGACATGCTGAAGTTGTAGATGGCTAAGCCAGTGCAAATGTTTGGTGCTTGGGTCACAAAGTGCAGTATATGTGTTCTAAAATACTTTGAATCAAGGCTGTCTTCATCTGAATGATGCCTAATGCATGAATTGTTTAAATTTTCATCTTACTCAAAGCTCCATTTTAATAAGCACGTTGTTCTACAGTTTTGCCTTAAGCAAAACGAATTAATGCTTTAAAATGGAAAATGGGGAGTTTTAAAATCCATTCTCCAGAACAGCTGGCAGAATAGACTACATGTTTTTTTCTCCTTTTTAAGGGATAATTGTCTGTCTTTGGTTTTTCCTTTGCACAGTGTGATATTCAAGCAGCAAAAGTGGTACAGCCTGGATAGTTCCTGTATATTTTCCCAAGGATGATGATTGGAGTTTTGTCAGTGAATTTTTCAGAAGTGAGAGGGAGGCTGGATTTTCCCTTCTTAGAGAGAGAGAAAAAGTCATTTGGATACAATCTTAAAACAGATTTCATACATTGAGGCTTCATGCCTTTTAAAACTTTGAGGCAGCATTGTTCTGTATTTGTGCTACAGAAAATCCAGGTGCATTATGCTGTCCCAGCACTACTATAAAAATCTGATGAAGAAAGCTGAGTTCTTTTTCCTACATCACAATTTGTGTTGATGGATCAAGCACAGGTATGCTGAGCAGTTAGTTCATGGTTTCTGAACATTATTTTGAGAGAGGTTTCCAGTTATAAAAATTGTGACATGGGGAAGTTTTAGAAGGGGATATTGCAGAGGAGCTAACCAAATTCTTTTGACTTTCGGCTTGCGGAAGAGGATAAGAAACAGATGTACTTGAAATGTTCTCTTCAGGTGCCCCTTCTGTAAGGTCCAGTTTACAAAATGATTGTAGTTGTGTCATACACCTTCTGGACTGTATGAATACTTCCCTTACAGAAAGTAACCACTTTCCCAGAATCCAATATACAGCATTTGCTGCAACATTTGCTATTTCGGCAAGGAACTAACATGGAGAGAAAAGTCAGAAGACAGCTTGTGAGTAGTAGGGCATGCCATGGCTGCCATGAGAGAACATATGCCAAGTACCTCTAGCATAACTGTCAGACATTTTTGTTGTGAAGTCTTCAGTTAATAATGCTGTAATCTTGGGCTTTGCATGTAATTCTTAGGGAAGTATCTCTCACAGAAAATCTTTTCCCTTGAAGTCTCTGAGAATAATGTAGGACATGTCTATAATAAACTGTATTATACATTTCTCACTTTCTGATTAGGACACCAGACTGGAAGGATGGATTTTTGATCTTTCTCCTTGTGGGTTGTAGTTAATATTCGAAGTTGTTTGTTTCTTAGAAAAATATGCTCTGCTTGGATCCTTGGCTGCAATCTTTTACACATTTACTCCATTCTTATCTTAGCTAGTAATAAATGGCATACCCACAAACTTTCATTGTCAAAGAGTGACTGTGGAAAATCTGAAAAATCACCAGGTTTTTATGTTTCAAAGTATATAAAATGTATAAATAAGAGAAGGTAGAAAATAGTATATTGAAAAACAAGAACCTTGGATGTTTTGATTTCATTGTGGAAAGTTACAACTTGGATATAAATATTTTTCTATTTAACTGTCAAAGGTCTATATTTCGTATGTAGTTAAAACTATTTTAAAGCAAAAAAAAAAAAAGCTCTTCCCTATTTATGCTTTTATGATCCATTGACATAAGTAGCACTAGCTGTTGAATTTGTGTGTAAGGGCATGGACCAAGACTATTTTTGAAGACCAAACTAGGTATAACCCTCATTGCCGCTTATGTTTAAGGTACAATACATATGTTGCAGCAGAGGTGTTATACAGCTTGTAAGGAGACTAATGAAAGACTCTGTGGCACTGTAGTGTTGCAGGTGCATGGCATTGGGAATGATTACTATTACTACAGCTTCAGACAGACATTGGATTTTATGCTTGAATCACACAGATGTATGAATTTATTTGTGAGAACTGCAACTATCACTTGAGAGCTTGTTTGAGACGTTTTCAGTTTTCATAAACAGACCCTCAATAGAAACTTCTTGGTAATAGTCACTTCAACTGATTATGTGTATTGGTGGTACGTAGTGGCATCCATTTGAGGCCAGGGCAGGTATAAACTTTGTGTGTGTGTGTGTGTGTGTGTGTGTGTGAGAGAGAGAGAGAGAGAGAGAGCGAGAGAGAGAGAGAGAGAGAGAGATTCAACAAGAAGGATAAGGGGAAGACCCAACACCATGACAGTTGTTCACTAAATCAGGTGTATTAAACTTGCCTTTTTAAAGTTAATATTTAACTCTTCTAAACTCAGTTGTTTACTACTGTGTAAGCCTTAATATAATTAGATAGCCTGTAGTATTTTTAAATCTTTATATCAGACTTCCCCAACTTGATATCATCCAAACCATCTGAAGAGCAATTCCCATCAGCTCTGACATTGCCCATGCTGGCTGGGTCTGATGGGAGTTGAAAGCCAAAACATCTGGAAGGCACCAGGCTAGGGAAGGCTGCTGTACATGTTTCCATATCATGTTGAAGTTGCACATTGAAAATTTTCTGTAAACACAGATGTTAGAAAACCACTCCCTTCTGGGTGGATCTACTACACCTGAAAATACATTTGAAATGCTTTTATCATTAATAAATGTATTGTCCTTAATATCTATACATAGTAGGTTTTGTTTGCTTTTGTTCTTGAAGCTTGAAATTCTTAAGATTCATGTTTTTAAATTGTTCATCATAATTTTGGATTTTTGAGTGTCTGTTGATAAGATAAAACAGTGGCTTCTTTCTGTTTGGTGCTGTGAAGTACAGAGGCAGTGGTATTGTGCATCTGGATTTAACAGCTTTTCTTTCCTCCCTCAGTCTTTGCTTAGCTAAATTAGGTCACTGAATATATTACATTTAAATGAAAATAGAAGCTTTATGGTTGGGCAGAAGAAGCAGTGGTCCCTCAAATGTAGTTACAGATACTGTAACTACATTACAGTTTGATCCATCATTCTCCCCCACCACCTTCCCCTAATCCACATGTGGGTAACCTGTAGATTGTGTGTAGCCACTGGAGTCATTCAATGCATTTGCACTGGGTGCCAAAGCCCCCCCTGCAGATTCTATATTCCCCATGGTGAATTTTACTGTCTCCCTATCACTTTTCCTTCCCTGCTAGGTTGGGAGAAAGAGAAGCTGTTTCTTCTACACTCAAAATGGAAGGAAAGCTGGCTACTAGTCCTGATGTATGCTACCTCCTGTATGTGAGGCAATAAGACTATATACACCAGGTGCTGAGGAACATGGGTGGTAGGGTGCTGTTGTATCTGTGTCCTGCTTGTGGTCAACAGCTGGCCACTGTGTGAGTAGAGTGCTGGACTAGATGGACCCTTGGTCTGATCCAGCATGGCTCTTATATTCTTAATGGAAGATATCTGTGTGAATTGAGGGATGTGGATGGAAGTAAAGTTTGGGAGTGGGGTGGATAGATATGTGTGAATGTATGTGTGCTTAGATATGTCACATATGCTTTAGTTACATCCCATTTGTACTATTATAGTGTGCACTGTACGGCTGCTTTTGAAAAGTGCTTGGAAACTTCTGCTGGTGCAGAGTGTTGTGGCCAGACTGTAGACCAGGAGAGGAGGTGTATATGGGTGTGCAACTCTATCTCACACAAGTTTATAGTGTTTGGATGTGTATTTGTGTTTTCTAAACATTTCTCACAGCGATGAGTAGCTGGTTCACATAATTATTTTATACACGTGAAGAAGGAAAGGAACCTCTCGTGCAAAGCACTTGAGTCATTACTGACTCCTAGAGGGACGCCTGCTTTCGCTGACATTTTCTTGGCAGACTTTGTAGCGGGGTGGTTTGCCATTGCCTTCCCCATCTATACACGTGAACAATGCCAATTATTCTTAGGCATGCCCATTACATGTATGGAAAATGTATTTTGTGAATTGATGCAATAGCTTTTGGATGTTAAAAGGCAGTGAGGGAGTAGAAGCCCTAGCATACCTCTAGATGAGGTTTGATTAACCAATGACTAATTTCAACCTCTTCATAGCATTATAGGATGAAATACTTATTTTTGACAAGTGATGGGTGCAAAGAGCTCCTTAATGCTAAAAAGGCATTTTAATGTAGGGTGCGCTGTGTGTGTGTGGCAGGGGGGAGTGAATGCCAGCTAATTCCTATTCTTATTCAGTCTCATACAGGTCAATAGTGTGGTGAAATTGACTAGCCTAGATAGTAACCAGTTTCTATTCTAATCTCTGTCACTTCTATGGGAAGCATTAAAAAGAAAAAGTGTTCTAAAAACAAAAGTTATTTAAAAACAGCTTGCCTGATACATAAGATACTCTGAACTTATGAATATAAAAAGAGACCTGTAATGCCTATCCAGTACAGCATCCTGTTTCCACAGTGGCCAGCCAACTGTTCTGCATCAACAGTGCAAGATATCCTTCCACCTGAGGTTATTTAAAATTGCCATAATAGAAATGCAAATTAAAATTGTAGTACAGATTATTTATTTAATTATTTATTTATTACATTTTTATACCTCCCAATAGCCGAAGTTCTCTGGGCGGTTCACAAAAATTAAAACCATAATAAAACAACCAACAGGTTAAAAACACAAATACAAAATACAGTATAAAAAGCACAACCAGGATAAAACCACACAGCAAAATTGATATAAGATTAAAATACAGAGTTAGAACAGTAAAATTTAAATATAAGTTAAAATTAAGTGTTAAAATACTGAGAGAATGAAAAGGTCTTCAGCTGGCGACAAAAGGAGTACAGTGTAGGCGCCAGGTGGACCTCTCTGGGAAGCTCATTCCACAGCTGGGGTGCCACAGCGGAGAAAGCCCTCCTCCTAGTAGCCACCTGCCTCACTTCCTTTGGCAGGGGCTCATGGAGAAGGACCCCTGTAGATGATCTTACGGTTAGATTAGATTAGAAAAGGTATGAACAATCCACAAGGATGCTGCTGTGGTTAGCTTGTTTAGAAAGCCTGGAAATTGTAAAAGGCAAGAAGGCATCTTTTAAAAAATGGAAACTCTTGCCTAAATGCCCAAAATACAAAAGAACGCAAATTCTGGTGAAAGAAATAAAAGTTGACAATAAGGCTTGTTGTTGTTGTTGTTGTTGTTGTTGTTAAAGGGTTTTAGGAACATATTGCTAGAAGCATTAAAGAAACAATAAAAATGGAGGGGATTTAGGTTTGGAGACTGGAACAATATTTTTCCTTTTGTGATTGCATTATCCTTTCAAAGCTTTTTGCAACGCTTCTCTCCCCCGCCCCGCCCCCCCCCCCCCAGCCCAAACCAGCCCCACCACCACTTCCCGACAAAACTTTTGGGGGCAAGCTTGTTGCTTTTGCTCATATTAATGGGGTTGGGAACAAATAAAAACCTCTTGCTATTAGATCTTCAGATAAGATCTTCCTTTTCGTGCCTGTGTTTTCATATGTTTGACTGATGAACATTTGGTCTAGGAACTTTTCTGTGATTGGCCCCCTATTATTTAGATCTCCCTACCTAGGGAATCCCACGTTGTGAGTTCATTCTTGATTTTAGAAGAGTGCCAATCACCTTGCTTAAGAAGAGGGCTTTGGGGTTGCTGTGGGGAGAGTGCAACAATTTTATACATTTCTGCTGCTTGCTTTATGTTAATATTGTGGTTTTATTGTACTATATTTTATTGTACTGTATGTTTGCTGGAAAGATAAAATACACATTTCAGAAATAAATACTTTAATGGAGCCTTAGGAGGGGTTCTATTTTATAATAATAGAAAAATTAAATTTAAAATCATTAGAACAGTTTTCTCTTAAAGAAATACAAATGGTAGAAAGAATGTGGCAATATGGAGTTCAGCTCAGTATCTAATCCAAACATTGGACCAAATAACAAGGTTATTAGGATTAGCTCTTATTTATTTATTTATCTATCATATTTTTACCCCGCTCCTCAGCCAAAAAAAAAAGGGGGGGTCTCGAAGTGGCTTACAATCAAATTAGCAAAGAAGACAGTCCCTGCCCTCAGCCTTACAATCTAAAAAAGACATGACACACAAGGAAAAGGAATTGGGGAGGGAAGAGAGGGGGGCGAAGAGAGAGAAATTAAGTAGACAGGCAACAGGTCTGATGGGATTATTCTGCTCCTGAATTAGGGGAGTCCAACTGGAGCAGGCCCTGATGTTTCCTCTGCCTGCTCCTGTCCCCCTTGCTCTTCTTCCCCACAGGGTCAAGAAGTCAGTTAGCCTTGGGGGCAAATAAATAAATGCTGTATTTTATACCAACAACAGAAGCAAGTACCCATTCACAGCTCAGAAAGGATATCTCCCCCTGCCCCCAAGTATCTTGGTCCAAAAGCAGAAGTCCATGAACACTAGTTAGAAATAGAAGCTAAGTTTTTGTGAACCGCCCAGAGACCTTCGGCTATTGGGCGGTATAAAAATGTAATAAATAAATAAATAAAGTTTTGTCTTTGATTCCCCCTCCCAATACTGATGAGTCCCTTTTACACTTATAATTGTTGGGAAAATGGAACGCAGTAGTATTGTAAACTTTTGTGGACTTTTTTCTTGTCTGAAGACATTTCTATATCTTGTAATTAGGTTTGATGTACTCTATGGAGTTTAGATTACAGTTTTCCTGTCCCTTGGTTAAGGCAGAGATTTCAAGTCTACTTGGCACCAGGCAGAATGGACAAAAATCAGTTGAAGCAAGTCTCTGTTTACTGCCTGAACTCTAGAATTGGACTATAGCTAGATTTTGGAAGTGGTGACTTAGGAGGAATCTACTACATCTCCCCTGGCAGCTATTCTGGCCTCCTTAAAGAGACCCTCCTCTCACTATAAAAGAGTAGTCTTAGGGCCCAGGATAGAGAAATGGGGGACTAAAATCCAAGAGATGCTTGATTCAGTATTTGTACCAGATGTTCTCTGGCTTGAAGCTATGATCTTCTTTTGAGAAGCAGTATATAATGAAACCAGGATGAATTGTGTTGTTTTGCACTCCCTTGTGCTCTGTTGGGTTCTTGTGAATTGTAGACTCCTCAGTGAACTTGAAAATGTGGCAATTTAGAAGATGGTATTTCATTGATATTTCTCTCCCCCCCTCCCCACCTTGTGTCTGTATTGAACTCCCGGAATTTACACTGTGCAGTTGAACACCATAATTATCCAGTGCAGGACAGATTCTAGAGAATGGCTCCTAAATGTTCCTTTGTATACATTGATTTTCTTTTGACTAAGCGCTTGGTGTTCACGTCTCATAGTTTTTTTCTTATTCCTGTAAGTATGTGCTTTCTGATTGATCGTCTAAGGCTCCTTTTTTTCCCCATGTACTAAAGCAAATTACTATTGATGAAGTATTCCAGAAACTGCTGTGCTGCAGGAGAGAAAGTAATTGTACAAATGGCTCCATAGTTTGTTTTTAGGGTTCAGTTTGCTCTGGGAGTGTTTTATTTTATTTTCAAAATTTAGATGCAGCTTTCTGTTCCGACATCTGACTGTACCTGCAATTTCAATCCTTTCTCTATACTGTAAAATGCATAGCTCATTGTTTGAGGACATACTTTACATGCAGAAAGTCCCAGGTTCAATCCCCAGCATCTCCAGTTGGGTTGGGAACAACCTGTGTCTGAAACCATGGAGAGCCTCTGCCAGTCAAAGCAGACTATAATGAGGTAGATAGACCCAATAGTCTCATTCAGTATAAGGCAGTTTCCTCTGTTCTTATGTTCCTTCCTACTTCTATTGTAAATGAAAAATACACATGGCGTAGGACAGAGAGGCTGAATACAAGAGACAATAAAGGATGAAATATGAAAGGAAATATGGTTCTAAAGAAAGATAAACCTCCTCTTTCTTTGATCTCACAGGGTTTGTTGATAAAATAATGAGATTGGTAGGTATGGCTATTTTCGTTGGACCAGTTGTTTCCTACAGGGAGCTGTCCAGTTATGGGGTGTTGCTGAATCATTTGTGGGGCTTGGAAATGGTATTTCCAGGATCATTATATAGCCATACAATCTACAGCTAGAACCATTTAAACTAGTTTAGGCCAGAGCATATGTGACTAAACTTGAAATCTATAGCACGCTATGTATATATTATTGGATTGCTTGCATGTTGATGCTTAAACTTCTGTGGAGGCAGAATGTGAGAAACAGTGCAGCCATGACAGGTAATGCCAACAGAATACTTCGCCAGTGTAGCTGTTCTGCTGACGAAGATACACTAAAACATGGCAAAGTCACAGGCAGCACAGGGGAGGAGAACATGCTGTAGCCTATATTCCTCCAGACCTCAGCCACATCCCTGTTGATGGTGCATCTTTACACCAGCCACAGGCTTGTCTTAAGAAATTTCCTTTCCATTGACTTCAGTGGCAGTGTTTTTTTAAGCAACCCCCATATTAACAACTACCCTCTCCACATCTCCACAGCAGAGCATAGGGTATGGTGTAACTCAACACCAAATAACTGTACACCACCACTAGTACAGTGCTTGTGAGAAGCATAAGGGGATTTGAACCCTTGCCTTTAGGGATGCCTGGGGAGTGTTAGTAGTAGAGGAGTTGTTGCTGACTAAGCCACTGGGGCTGATGGATTGATGCTGTGGCGCAATTTTGCATGACATACTATTGGAGTGTGAGCTGGCAGCGTGTCGTCAATGGCGCCCTCTGTATATGAGTGCTGTTGCTGGCACCAGAAAGGTGGGATGTCAAGATGTTTCCAAGGATGCTGGGGGCATGTCTGCTATTTTTATGCCATTTTGGGTTTTTCTGTGTGCTGTGTTCCCCCCTTTTCCCCGGTTGACTGGATATAAAATATGATGGCCATTATGCCAGTGTAGCAGCAACATTTATTTATTTATTGCATGTACAGTATATACCACCTTTTTTCGTCCAAGGAACCCAAAATGGCATACATAATCGTCCTCCTCTCCATTCTATCCTCATAGCAACAACCCTGTGAGGTAGGTTGGGCTTAGAGTCTGTAACTGGCCCAAAGTCTCCCAGTGAGCTTCCATGGCCGAGTGGGAACTAGAACCCGGATCTCCTGACTCCCAGTCCTGCACTCTAGCCACTACATAACTCTGTTCCCAGCATAATTGGTGTATAGGACAGCTATGCCTGCACAAGAGGTTCATCTATATACACAGCACTTAGCTGGATTTTCTCTATTGATAGTGCAACACACTGACCTATTAAGTGTGTTTAAGATTTTAGTTAAGTGTTCTATGCTTTGGGGTGATTAGGAGGACTGATGTAATAGTAGGGAATCCATAAGTCCTGTTTCTTAAATGAAAGAAATGTCCCTTATAAGTGAAATTGACTTTTTCCAGTCTTCACTGGACTGAAGTGTCAAAATAATTCCATGGAGAATTATCAATGATTATCTGAAGATTTTTCTTTGCTTTTTATAAAGCAGAAATAGTTATTTTTCTGTTTTTTAAAGTCCTGGGAGTGGTTAAACTTTTACAGGTAAGCAGATATCTTGACAGTAGGCTATCAGTTAAAAGAATGAATATATCTGTTTTCATAAATACATGGACATTTTGCATATGCAGGTCACATAGACAGCTCCTGCCCCCAGACTATTTGTCTCTGAAGCCGCCACCACTTTCATTCCCTCATAATTGAGAATTGTAACATATAAAAACTACTGGCTTCATAGGAAAGGAAAGGAACCTCTCGTGCAAGCACTGAGTCATTACTGACTCTTGGAGGGACGCCAGCTTTCGCTGATGTTTTCTTGGCAGACCTTATAGCGGGGTGGTTTGCCATTGCCTTCCCCGGCCATTATTACCTTTCCCCCAGCTAACTGGGTACTCATATTACTGACCTCGGGAGGATGGAAGGCTGAGTCGACCCGAGCCGGCTGCCTGAAACCTGCTTCCGCTGGGATCGAACTCAGGCCGTGGGGAGAGTTTCAGCTGCAGAAACTGTCAGTCAGTATTAAAAGTTTTTGTCCCATTGATATAAGGAAGCCACAAATTTTGTTTACTATGATTACTGCTAGTATAGTTGTTTAGTGCACATAGACTGCTAGTTATGTTTCTGTGTACAGAAATGTTAAGGTCCCCCCACCTTGAAGAGATGACCTTTCTTATTGAATGGATCAGATAGCTCAAAACAGTCAATGGTTGATAGTGAGTAGTGGCATATTGTAAGGAGATCAGATGGTTGTTGAGGAGACCAGATGGTAGTTCAGGAGCAGGTCAGAGAGGTGATCACTTATCATGTTTTAGGAAACAGGTCACTGGCAAAACAGAAAATAAATCAGTGAATGCTGTGTATCCTTTCTCTCTTTTTGGGGGAGATGATTTGTCTTGTTTCATTTAACTGAGTGCAGTAACTAATTGTGTTGGAAAACAAGTGGTGCTTTTTTTAAAAAAAGAAGCTCATGTTTTCCCAAGGTTTCTAAAGAGATCTCATGTGAAATGAAGTATTGAACAAAAAGTCACTGTGAAGTAAGTTATGTGGTGATATTTTTCCAACTGTGGTTTCACTGTCTCTTCTGCATCCTTGCAGCATTGTGGAAATTTTCAGGTGGGTTTTTAAAGCAATAAACACTTCAGATAGTAGCAGTAACTTTGCTCTGGATCAAAACTAATGCCTGCAAGCCATACCTTGTCTCTGAAGTGCTTTAAAATTCTGTCTTAAGAGTAATCTTCTTTTTGTATCTCCAGCCATATGTCCTCTGACTGTGACATCTTGCATTTCACTTGTTTATTGGAAATAAGATTGAGCTGCATTGCTCTAGGAATGGTACCTTTCCATTGTGAAAGGAATTGGTACAGGATGTTCAAACACTTTTTTTTATTAAGTACCTTTATTATGTATTTCTTATGCATTATTGTTGAAACTTCTATTGCCTCTTATCCTCATCTCAGAGCAGTTTCAATTATTTTACTTGACTATATGTGCCAGAAACAAAAATGATAGTTTAAGATAGATATAGATATAGATATTCTGTGGCATATGCAGCTGAATAAAATAGTATGCTGTTATTTTTATAAAGTCCTGCTGTGGGTCAAAATGTCTTTACGGTTTTCACAAGAAGCTCATGTTCCTAGTTTACAGGTGGAGAACTGAAGCGGCTTCGTCATAGTCTATTGCTCCATGTGCAATGTGCCCCTGTAAAAGCCACAAGGATCATCTCCATAGGCTTGTTATGATACTACAGCATCATGTTTAGATGTCATTACAAAATGTAGTTAATAGTTTATTTCTCCTCATTTCTACAGATTTTGAATAATCATGTTTTAAAAACCTGGAAAAAAATAACACTAGATTATGGTATAATTCAAAAGGTTCCAAACCTTTGGCAAACTGTGCAGCCAAGAAGGCCTTCCAACCTTTTCTGCAGGAAATGGTGAGGTGGGCATGCAGGCTTTGGCTGCTCCATGTCTGTTTTGCCTGCTCCATTGCCCCAGCATTTCTCTTAATCTTGCGTTGGAGTAGGGTTGGGATTGTTCTGCTGCCACTAGGACAATTTTGTCAGGTTCAGCCTGGAACTTGAATCTGGGTTCTCATCCGAGTAGTCAGAGCTGGACCCCTCAGCACTGCCAGTGACCCTGAGGAATCCATCAATCCTCCAGAGGTTTCCAATCCTGACATTCCAGCTGCAGGATTGGAGATCTCCACACGAGGTGCCTGGCTTCTTGACCAGATTGTGGACCTTCCCCCAGACTGCAGGAGCAGTGGAAACGGTGAGCTAGGCAGGAGCTTCAGGGCTATCCGGGCTATCCTTCATGGGATACTACTTAGAAGGAAGGGGAAGGCCAGATAGGTGTCTGCCTGGATTGTGGTCTGGTTGAGAACTAGGAAGGGATGGAGGACCTCTGGCCCATATACATATAGCTCCTTTGGGCTCTCTGATAAGCTCCAAGGTCCTGTTCATGGCCAATTACCTGTCATGGTCATGCAAATCTTTCTGGAATTGCAGAAATGGACAGATTCCCACTCAGAAATGTAGCAAGCGAAAGTATGGAAGCCTGAGAATAAAACTGTTAAACTGAAGAAGTAACTTTTATCCTGGTTCAGGAAATAACCTAAAGATTTGCTCTTCTTTGATTCTTGTGTGTGTATTACCATGCAAAAAGTGTATGGCAGGTAACATTCCACATATATAAGCTGTTGCCGCCTCTTCATGGTATTAAGAGTGATTACATATTTTGGTCATTCTATAAACAGACAAAAAAGGAATAGATGGAATCCTTTCTATGCCCCATGTCGCTTATGAATAGTTACATCATATACCTGTTTTTGTTACCTTGGTTAGCTCAGTGAACTATTATATAAGCTGTCTCCTTTCATATTTTATGTATTTAAAAGGGCGCATTTTTACAAAATAAATTCTAAAATGCAGTCCATATTTTCCATTCCCATTACATTTTAATTTGCTTCCATGGCTAGGCACTATTTTGTAGTGACAGGAAGCTGTGGTGTTGGGTCGTTAAATCTTACGTGTTGGTTGTGAAAAGGAGCAAATGCAGCATTGCATAGGGAGATATTGCAAGGGTATGCATAATGTCAAGTATTGCTATAAATTTTCCTTTGAGTTCCTCCTGCTTAATTAATTCCTTGTGAAATCTCAGAAGGCAATGGGGTTGATGAATTAGATTTACAGTGGTCAGGGTGAGATAGCAGTAGCACATTCTAACCCAACCTGGTGCCCTTTTGATATTTTATACTCCCATCTCCCCTTAGCACCAGCCAGGATGGCCAGTTTTGGGGATTATGGGAGAAGTCCAAAACATATGGATGGCACCAAGCTGTAAAAGGCTGTAGGGAGGAGCAAGTTTCCTAGTTGAGGAGGCCAAACAATTATTCTGTTTTGCTAATGAATGAATAGATGGTTCAGTCCTAAGAATACCTCCCACAAATTGGGTAGAGTCTATGTACAATGTGGGTGTGGGATCATGCCTACCTGCCTGCTTTGCTTCCATGTGTGGTACATAACTTTGGAACAGGATCTGCACTCATAAGGCCCATACAAATGTAATGTTCCTGCATCAATAAATCTGTTGGACCTGCATGCTCACCCTTTCCCCTTTCACTTTGATCCTAGTCTCTTTAAACCTCAGTTTCCCTTTACTTTTTTTCTATTTTTGCAAAATAGGGTTTCAGACCTTGGCTGGTAAACTGAACTTTAACCAACAGTTTCCTTTTGTTTGGATATGCCAAAGCCATCAGGTGGATGCTTTTTCCAAAGTATCCCACAGGGTAACATTGACAGGTTAATTTGAACCCACAAGATTGGAGGTAAAATTGTATAGATCTGACCAAAATAGACACTTCCTATCAGAAAGCTCGATTCCTTTCCTAATGTTCCTCAACATGGATTTTGCCTTTTTTGCGCACACTGGGTGGACGTTTACAGTAAGCTTCTTCATGCAGTGCATGTGTAAAACTATAGAATTCACTACTCAAAGATGTAGTGATGGCTGCTTATTTGGTTGGCTTTAAAAGAGGGTTACACAAATTCCTGGAGGTTAAGGCTATCAATGGCTACTAGTCCTGATCACTATATAATATCTCCAATATCAGAGGTAGTATGCTGGAGGAACTTGAGCAAGTGGGTGCTGTTGCTCTGCTAGTGGACTCTCCATAGGCATCTAGTTGGTTGTGGTGGAATAAAATGCTGGACTAGATAGACCTTTGTCTGACCCAACAGGACTCATTACTGCTAGGAATTGCTCCATTTCCCACTTAAGTGTTTATAAAATAAGTTGTTTTGCTGTGTATCCTGGTATCTTCACAGATACAGAAATCACACAAACAAGGCTATGGTTATCTCTGAGAAACTGAGCAAACCCTAGTAGATATGTCAGAAAACATTGCACTTGAGGCAAAGAAGCAAATCTAAGTACATTATTGATTCAATACTTCTGTTGTTGTTTCTATATATATGGGAGGATTAAAATTTAAATATTTGACTGAAGAGGTAGAATCAAACACTTTTGTTATCCCCCTTCTTTGGTAACAAGAGCATGGAGCATAATCTTCTCTAAACCTAGTTTTGTAATAAGTGGAATTAAACTGAATATAACGGTACCAAGATGAACTGTTTAAAATAATGCAAGATGATGCTGTCAAGGTGATGCATGCTATATGCCAGCAAATTTGGAAAACACAAGAATGGCCATCAGACTGGAAAAAATCAACTTATATCCCCATACCAAAAAAGGGAAACACTAAAGAATGTTCCAACTATCGTACAGTGGCACTTATTTCACATGGCAGCAAGGTAATGCTCAAGATCCTACAAGGTAGACTCCAGCAATTCATGGAGCGAGAATTGCCAGATGTACAAGCTGGGTTTAGAAAAGGCAGAGGAACTAGAGACCAAATTGCCAATATCCGCTGGATAATGGAGAAAGCCAGGGAGTTCCAGAAAAACATCTATTTCTGTTTTATTGACTATTCTAAAGCCTTTGACTGTATGGATCATAACAAACTGTGGCAAGTTCTTGGTGGTATGGGGATACCAAGTCATCTTGTCTGCCTCCTAAGGAATCTGTATAACGAAGAAGTAGCAACGGTGAGAACAGACCATGGAACAACGGATTGGTTTAAGATTGGGAAAGGAGTACGGCAGGGTTGTATACTCTCACCTTACCTATTCAACTTGTATGCAGAACACATCATGCGACGTGCTGGGCTTGACGAATCCAAGGCTGGAGTTAAAATTGCAGGAAGAAATATTAACAATCTCAGATATGCAGATGACACCACTTTGATGGCTGAAAGCGAGGAGGAGCTGAGGAGCCTTATGACAAAGGTGAAAGAAGAAAGTGCAAAAGCTGGGTTGCAGTTAAACCTCAAAAAAAACCAAGATTATGGCAACCAGCTTGATTGATAACTGGCAAATAGAGGGAGGCAGTGACAAACTTTGTATTTCTGGGCGCAAAGATTACTGCAGACGCTGACTGCAGCCAGGAAATCAGAAGACGTTTACTTCTTGGGAGGAGAGCAATGACAAATCTTGATAAAATAGTTAAGAGCAGAGACACCACACTGGCAACAAAGGTCCGCATAGTTAAAGCAATGGTATTCCCCGTAGTAACCTATGGCTGCGAGAGCTGGACCATAAGGAAAGCTGAGCGAAGGAAGATAGATGCTTTTGAACTGTGGTGTTGGAGGAAAATTCTGAGAGTGCCTTGGACTGCAAGAAGATCAAACCAGTCCATACTCCAGGAAATAAAGCCAGACTGCTCACTTGAGGGAATGGTATTAAAGGCAAAACTGAAGTACTTTGGCCACATAATGAGAAGACGGGATACCCTGGAGAAGAGGCTGATGCTAGGGAAAGTGGAAGGCAAAAGGAAGAGGGGCCAACCAAGGGCAAGATGGATGGATGATATTCTGGAGGTGACAGACTTGACCTTGGGGGAGCTGGGGGTGGCGACAGCCGACAGAAAGCTCTGGCGTGGGCTGGTCCATGAAGTCACGAAGAGTCGGAAGCGACTGAATGAATAAACAACAAACATAACGTTTTAACATATGCCACATGAAGCATAGCACCTTTTGGACCCTAAGTCCAGCTGATGGATCAAGACCCACAGCTGCATCACACCCTAACCTCATGTGGGTTGCACCAGTGGCACAATCATAATTTTCTTTGTATCGCCTTTAGAGGCTTTTAAAAGAAGGAGAAAAAAATAAGCCTTGGCAGAAAGCAACAGCCAAATTACCAGCATAGTCATGATGGCTATATAGAACCTGTGTTCAGACACAGTATAACACTGAATACCAGTGGCTGGGGAGGCATCTGGGTGGCCGCTGTGGGAAACAGGATGCTGTTTTAGATTATTATCTGATCTTACTGAGGAAGAAAAATGGGAAAAGAGAAGGGTGAAAATAGGTCGTATGTTGCCTGGTGGAGTGAAAATTGGCTCCTAGATTTGAAAAAGTTGAAGACTCCTGCTCTAGACAACGGAGATGATTGCTTCTAAGGAAGGGTGAATAGTCACCACTAAAGCAAGCTCTCTAACCCACTTTTTATTTTTTGCTACTTAGGAGGCTTCTTCTTGATAGTACACTTTGCAGCTGCATCCTTTCTTTTGTCAGTGTATATAATGCCACTTTTCTTCGTTTTCTTGGCATATCAGCTGGGAATTTTTTCTCATTCACTAATGAAGCCACATCTGAGGCTATCCATTACTTTCCAACTTTGGTCTTATGCTTAAATCCCATGGCTGTATGCTTGCTTAATTGCACAAGGTTTTAAGTCTGGAAAAATATCTCTAATTACTGGACACCAACATCATATTGTAGAAACCAGCAACACATTTTAAATATGCATAGGCCTGAAAACTTAACCCAATTCCTGTGCAATAGCTGGGTATTTGGCTGATTAGGTGTCTTTTTTTATCCCTAACTTGGAAAAAAAACCTTTTTTTATTAACAGATAATATATATTTTTGCTTTTAACATGAATTTTTTTTAACACACAGCTTCCATAGGTCTGTGTCCCAATGAGCATCTGATTTTTCTAAAGTGATTTCTTCATTGTATTCTAGCTTCCTTAAAGTATAACTACCATTTTTGTGGCTTTATCTTTAATCTTTCCTGAGTTGTTGTACTGAATCTACAACAATGATTTCTCCAAGTTATTTTCATGCACACTCTTTGAAGCATCACTAAAGCTTGTTTGGATTGTTTCCTTTATTGTTTCCTTGAAGGGGAGTTGTCTCTCAGGGGAGCTGCCACATGACATACAAATCTTTGCAGTGTGATTGTAGAAAACGTCATCTGGACATCTGCAACTTTGTGCTGTCATTTAATGTGTTCCTGAAAATTTTAAGGTTGATGTAAATCTATTTCAGTTAAAGTTTTTTTGTCTTCTCCTTTCCAGTGAGATTTTTAAAACACAAAACAAAACATAGTATTGGACCTAAATTGAACTATGACACTGATATATAATAAATTACTTTCCTTAGGAAAAGATTTCATGACTTCAGCAGAGCTCAGTGAGGTGATTTTAAGTAACAACATCAGTACTGATGAAATAGCGGGTCTGTTCAGACAACACACTAAGCCATGGTTAGGCTGCTAATCCTTTTGCAGCAAATGGTTAGTGAGCATGTTTAAACTGTTGTTATGTAGCCACCATGGTTAGGAAGGCTAAGCCATAATGTTTAGCTCAAAATGCGTAACCACCATGGCTTAGCGTGTCGACTGAACAGGGTCAGTACTTCTTCTGGAATAGTGCCAGGAAGTGACCTAGAAATAACAGCTCAAATGGCAGAGAACAAATGAACTAAGAATGTAAGGTTGTAGTTAGAGTGCCACATTGGTGACAGCTAAACGTATATTTTTTTCAGTTAAGTGCTCTCCACAATCCATTTTCCCTGGCTCCCAGCATTGGAGAGATTCAAAACCATGAGCAGTTTCAATTCTGAACTTGATATCCTCTTTTTTATGTGTGTCCAGATAAATATAAGTAACTACATTAGGAAATAGAAAGGTTGACCTTATGCATATTAGTAACTGCAGCATTCCCTTCCCCTATACCATACTGAAGCAGGTGTTTCCTCCATCCCTCACTGAACAATCACAAGCACGATACTCTTGCACAGAGAAAATGATTGCAATTTATTTTTCAGTTGGAAATCAAGTGTACCAAACCAGCAAAGCCAGCTAAAATCATTACCAAGATGATGAAAGATCCATTGCCCATGGCAACATAAAGCTTATGAATGATGAAGCAATACTTGTCAAATGAATCATTATTTAGTGTTTCTTGAATTCTGGGTGCTTAATAAGTTCAGCCATCTCCATATCACTGCTTAATTTAATTGCTGCAATAGTTCTGGTGCTGGGCTGCAGTCTCTCTTAGGCCATAGCTAGACCTAAGGTTTATCACTGGATTGTCCAGGGGTCAAACCTGTTCATCTAGGTGACACACAGGGGATCCAGTGCTCAGGCAGGGGTGAACCCTGGATGATCCCGGGATAAACTTTAGGTCTAGCTGTGGCCTTAGTCTCAACCTTGTCACTTCCATAACCTTTCACCATTGCACTTTCTGATAGCTAACTAGGCACTGTAATGGATGTTCTCTGTAGAAGCCAGGAGTTGAATACTGCATTTTTCTAATTATGTTAGCATCTACCTGCTGGCAATAAGTTAGCCATTGAGTCTTCCTCAGACACATCTAGAAAGTAATAATCTGCATGTCCCCCACCCCTGCTCTCCTTTCCCTCTTGCACATTTCCTTTCCTCTAGGACAGGGTCCACAGCATTTTGGGGGCTGTGGACATGTTTTGAATTTTGAAAAAGTGTAGTAGACACCTTCATAAAATGGCTGCCATGGGGTTTAACCAAACAGAAATTTTTGAGCTGTAACAGACCACCATTTTCATAAGCAAACTGGTGAGGCTAAAAGACAATTAACTTGATCAGGCATTTGAATATAAAGCCAGAGGTATTGGCCTGAGTCCCCAAAAGCAAACCCAGAAATTTCTGATCCAGCAGACCACCCAAATCAAAGGATAATCACACCAAATCTTTGTCTCTCATTTAAAATCATTCACTCTGTCAGAAATTGTCTGCATGGGATCCAGTCCAGTCCAGGATTGTAGGTGGGCTGTAACCATTATTCGTTCACCCCTGTGCTCTTGATCTGGGCCATGTGTGTGCATGCCTGCATTTTGCACTGCAAAAAGAGGTCCCATTTCAATCAATCAATGTACCTTTATTGGCATAAAACAACCACAACCATACAAAAACATCTTGACATCCTCCAGACAAACTAGTACTCTTACATTGTGCAGTTCAGCCTGCTAGTATAGTAGACAGTACTAATCTCCCTGCTGACTATTCCACCATGCCTCTGGGTGTAGCTCCCAGTCTTTGATAGGTCATTACATAATGGGCAAATAATGCAACATTTTCAAGCATTCCCCCCCCCCCCCGCAGATAATAGGGTCCGTAGAGTGTCAGACCCCACGGATCCTTGACAATTTAATAGGATCTTTCCCAGATATCTCTTCCGTTGGGATACGTGGAGAGGGCAGTGTAAAAATATATGTTCATGGGTCTCAATACAACCCCCACTACATAAACATAACCTGGCTGAATATGGTATACCTCTGAACCGCCCCATTAGTTTTATTTATTTATTTATTTTATTTTTCAACAACAACAAAAAAGAACATAATACATAAACATAAAATTGCCTTAATATCATATATTCAAACTTAAGCTATTAAACATATTCATACTCAACATAAACAGTGCTCCCCCCACCTCGGGATCTCATTCCTGTTTCCAAATGAACCACCCCGTTAGTAATGCAGAGGGAAGGGCATTGCACCTAGCTAACATAAACTCTCTTCTCAACTGCGGATTGTACAGCAGCTGTAAGTAAGGTGCCATTTTACCAGGCTTAACAGGCAGATGGAAATGTAGTGGGGAGCATGAGGTATTTGCTACACTGTTGAGTTCCTGATACTCAACATCTAAAGTTCTTTCTCTAATGACCCTTGGGGCTGGATCTGTATTAGGACTAAGGCAGTCCAGGACCAGAATTAGTGGGAGGTGATCACTTCCAGTGTTGTCCCCAACACAGAATTCTGATACATATGGTTTCAGTTTGTTAGAGAGCAACATATAATCAACAACACTCGCACCTTGGCCAGAAACATACGTAAACTCTCCTGAATTTGGAAAATCTTCTAGGCCGTTTAACCAAAGCTTATTGAGGGCAACACTAAATTTAGCCAAACTAATTCCAGCCCCATTAAGTACAGGGTCTTTAGATCGTCTTTTGAACCAACAAATCGGGGGAAGAAGCTCCTCGTCTTCGACCTCCAGTGCTTTTAAGAAAACCTGCCCAGAGTGCCCCGTCCTAGCATTCATATCCCCCATAATAATCAATTCTGCTACCGGGTATTTACTTTCTAGATCCTCAATACAAACCAGAAGATCTTCCCAATATTGGAATCGCTGGTTAGTGTTAAGGGGTGATGGGACATGCACATTTACACAGATTAGTTGAACATCCAGCAAAGCTATAGATGTAGCCTGAACTTTACAGGAGCCCGAGATTATCTCCATCTGTCTCGATTTAAGATGTTTAGAAACACACGTAGCCAAGCCCACTGATGGACGCCCCTTAGAACTAGATCTTGATGCTTGGCTAGAATATACATTGTATCCTGCAATACATATCTGTTCCTGGGCCCACGTCTCTTGCAATACCATTATGTCAAAGGTCCTAATATATTCCAAAAATTCCTGTAACCATTATTCGTTCACCCCTGTGCTCTTGATCTGGGCCATGTGTGTGCACGCCTGCATTTTGCACTGCAAAAAGAGGTCCCATTTCAATGGGACCTCTTTTTGCAATACAAACAGCCAGTGCAGGGGGCCTGATCCAGATTGGGACCCTAGTTTGGGGGATAGTGGGGCTTAACTGTTTGCCCCTAACGTAGTCCTGATCTGGATTAGGATACTGCACATGCATTTTGCATTACAAAAATAGGCCCCGTTCATTTCAGTGGGACCTCTTCTAATGCAAATTGCTATCACAGGGTCCTTGATCCAGATTGGGACTGCAGCAAGGGGCAAATGGTTAAAGTCTCCCTACCCTCACACTAGGATCCCAGTCCAGGCCCTCCTGCTGGCAATTTATTTATGTATTTCTTTGCTAACAATATTTATGTACTGCTTCTCATTTGAAACAAATCCCAAAGCTATTTACAAAAGAATAAAAACACATTAAAACAAAACAAACAAAAGCGTGAGTATATACACACACACAAGTATCATGAGTCTTGTACAAAGATAGCTTACAGCTGCGGGAAAGCCAAAAAGCAAACATATGTTTTCAGTTAAAGCCCCCTCTTCACACACACACACACACACTCATTTCTTGCCTCTTCCTATTTACACCTTCCTTCCTTCCTTCCTTGCTTCCTTCCTTCTTTCTTTTCTTTTCTTTTTTCTGTTCAACTGGGCATACTTCAAAGTGAAGCAACAACTTGCAGCTGCTCTCCATTTTTTATTTTCTAAGAATTATTTGGCCCATATGGGGCCTAGAGGCATTCTGGGAAAAGAAAACTCATGTTAGAGGCAGGCACTTAAAATTGCAGCAGACCTGGCCTCTAATTGTTTTTTTTTTTAAATACATTTTATTTATTTGTTTATTTTAATGGGAAGGGCAGGAGGCCTTGGCAACTGCCAAGTAGAGCAGGGCTCTGGGCATTCTTGTGCTCATGGGGGCTCATTGGAAACCCCAGTGCTAGGATTATAATCTCTAGAGGTTAAACTCTTTCTTATGATAAAATCTTAAAGTATTTAGGGTTTCAGGTTTCTAATGGACTTCATGATTACACTAATAAGGATTTTAAAAAATAGTGAGATGGTCTGGAGCCACACCTCTAGAATGCCATGTCTTTGCGTGCTGAACCTCCTAGGTTTTTTGCAGTCTGTTCTGCTTTTGTTTCCTTAAAAATGTTGTGAGGGTTTGGTTTGCAAGCACTTTAAAAATGGGTAAAAAATTAAGTTACCAGTTAAATTAAAAACTTTTTTTCAGGGGGGGGGATTAAAAGAGATCTGAAAGTGCAAAGGTTGTCTTGCCCCAATTTCTATTTAAAACTGATACTGCAATCAACTCACTTGCTTATGAATAACTCATTTATCTCTGGGGAATTATTCTTAAGTGTGTAGTGCAATGCAGATTTTAACTTCGTGCCTTTTTTTAGGTGTGTGCTGATTAAAAAACAAACACACACAAAAATGGTTCCTTCAGGTGAAAGAATTCAGAGCGGGTGGTAATGGGGAGAAGTTTTGTATGTATTTAGTTTCCAACTTTGTTAATTATTTTTTGTTTTAAAGTAATATGAAAAGGGCAGTATTTTGACTTTTCCATTCACATCCAAGTATGTCTAAGGACAAACTTACACATTACTGACCCTTACTGAGTTTCCACCCCTTCCATAATGTGTAGTACAACATAAAGTAATGCTGAGACATCAAAACGGTGTGTTTCTTGCCTCAAATCATTGATGAGCTTTGGAAACTCTCTGTAAAATGATATCAGGGGCATGGGGTACATCAGTCTTACAAAAAAGCCCACAAAAGCCGATACCCTCCACAAAAAAGTAGCCAGCTTTTAGCTCCTTTTCTGCAGTGGTAGGCTTAGGGGACACATAAAAGCACCATCCTCAAAGCAGACAGCCTGTTAGAAAAACAGCCTTAATGTGTTTAATATCCACAGTGCCCTACATTATTATTATTATTTATTTATTTATATAGCTCGGTGTTTGGCCTAGAATATATCCCAGCATCCCCTACAGTTTGTATGACTTGTTCAGTCAAGATGAAAAGGATTCCCAGAGGATGAAAAGCTTCTGTTCAAAGTATTTTGCAGCATCCTGTTCTCATTGTTTCATCATCTCCTCAACAAAGTGTAGATGACGTGTATTTTATACAGATCAGGCATTTTGGGCTCGGAGATGGCAACCCGTCCAGTTGGAACTATGCCTGATCAGAGATTTAAATTCAAGTTGCCCTGTTTCAAAAGTTTCCAGCCATTTGATATGAAAATATCTTGCCTGCTGATTCGCTGTAGCATTGAGAAATATGCAGTGTTGACTTTTATATTGCGTTGTTAATGTTACTACCAGATTGCGGAAAGAATAGTTCTTGAAATTAATCCTTTTCCATGTAGACTGAAAAATACCTATCACTCCTCAAAGGTATTGAATGTAAGCAAAAGGATATTAAGTTACTTTCTACTGATTTCCTCTCTTTTGGACTCGGTTAAGAGTCTAACATTTTTATCACCCTGGGAATATAAAAGAAATCTAAAATGTATTTGGAGTTACTGGATTTAGCTTGCTCTTCACCCCCCTTCATGGATTTTATCATGAAGTGACCACATAATAGTACTAGTCCAGTTAATCCATATCTAGTAGTGTTAAAATTTTATTCGTGTGTTTTGAAGATCTAGAAAGAGCAGAATATATTTGTACTTATTTGTAATATTAATACTTTATTTCTTTTAAAATCAAGTCATAAGTCTTTTTTGGCTTATGTGAATGAGTATTCTCATAAGAGTACCTTTCCTGACCATTTTACCAAGGTTTTTACAGTAGAAAACACAGCAATCTAAGATAATTATCTATCCAAATATCACATTGAAATTGCAAAATGGACATGCTTCTGGGTTCTAAATACTTTAACCATTTTTAAATTCACATTGCAAAAGCTGTTGTCCATAAGTTTGCACTTAGACTAATGCATTAGCTTCTTCTTTGTTTTCGCAAATCTAATTTTGCCTTACTTAGGTCCATTACAAATGCAGCTCATATGGTCAGTTTCCTTTTTTCCTCTCCCCATCTCTCTCAATTTTGTTTTGTTTTTACACTTCTCCCGTTGGATCCTCCCTATAGCCTTTGTGTGAATTGGGTTTGTAACACTAAATAAAATCTGTATTGGCAAGAATTCTCACTCATGTTATAAATGCCTCCATGTGTAATTTATTATTGATAGCATTTATACCCCACTCCTTAGCCAAAAAGGTTCCCAGAGCAGCTTACAGAGATAAGAAGCCATTGCATGACAGTCTCTGCCTTCAGGTTTACAATTTCATAATCAGACAATCACGTAAACTGCATGAGAAATGGTCAATGACAATTTAAACCTCCTCTGAAATTACTCTTTTGAGTCTTTGTGCCTAATTGCCAGTTAACATTGTTTCATGGCAGCTTGGAAGTAAACCCACATCTTAGTTCTGCAGGTAGCTTCTGCTTTGGTTAGTCATCAAGTCAAATTAAAGAGCAGTATCTTTTTTCCCAGTATGGAAAAGAATGTACATAAACAGTGGTTCTCAAATGACTCTTCCATTGTGGTTGCAAGTGTGGCCACAGAACATCCATGAATGCCTCAAGCATAACTCTGTTAGCAATTTTTATAACTTTCCCCCTTTTCTATATGTCTGCAGCCACACCCTATTTTCCCTACTTCTTTGGACACAGAAAATTAAACAGCACCTGTAAATCTTCTGAATTAACGATACAGACCAAAGGCATGTTTCTTGGAGCCTATGCATATTAACCAGACAATGTACAAAATATAGTTGAAATGTGCATGTTCCCCAAGGCCTATGGGAGAGCATGTATACTGACCAGGGCATGTGCACAATTCCCTCTTCACAGGGAGATTATATACATATTCACTTTGAGGCATGGAGAATGCACATAATGGTCAGTTTGTATGAATGTTAGCCATTCAACTCACATTCATCCCTAACGTGTATATGGTGGCAAACTAGGTTTGTCTCTGCATAATGTGTGAAATAGTGTCATGATGTCTGATGTTGTCATAACCAGAAATTCTTCAAAAAGTTATTGGAGATTTGCTATCCCTAAAAATGACCAATGTGGTGATCTTTTTCTTCCAGAGTACCTTGCTGCTGGTTTTATTGCATAGTATAGCAGGGAATACAGAGAAAACAAATTGTCTCTTAACAATTTCATTTGGTAATGAAATGGTAAATGTCAGCTCTCTAGTGCCTGTTCTTTTAGCTCATTATAATCCTGCAATTGCAGTAGTGTTGCTTTCACAGGAGTCTTTGAAGAAATTCTGTTTATTAGCATTTAATAAACATGAGCTTAAGCATACATAACATTGATTACAACAATTGTGGCTATTACTGCAATCTGACAGAACTAATGAAAATAGTTGCTTTCATTAAAATTTCTATAGTACTTTCAGTATATAAATTACCTTATGATTCTTCTGTCATTTTATTCTTAGAACAATCCCAATGCCCTACAAAGCAGCATTTTGCCAAAAGCCACCAGTAAGCTTGATGGAAGAATGGGGTTAAAAGTGAAGCTACGTTGTTGTTTGTGCATGCATGTTCGTATGTACAGAAAAAGAGACACAGGTGTATTAAGGAGAACTGCCACCATGAAAAGCACCCAATGCACACATTTTTGTATGCATTTCTCCTGACACATGCATTTTTGTGTGGAATTTTCCTCAGTGCGTGCAGTTTTAATTGGAAAAAATGCATACATCTGGGGAAGTGTGAAAACTGAAGGAGGCAGGATATAAATGTAATTATAAATAAAATGTTCCTTGAGAGGAAATGTAATCTTTCTGTTCTCAAACCCATCTATTAGAAAGACAGATAGGGGAGGAGTTGCAGCTGGAAAGTAAGGGGGATTAGGGGAAGTGTTCAGCACACACACTCTCCTGCCCATGTCTTCTCTACTTGAAATTGCTCCCCACCTCTTTATGTTTCACTTACATACAGTGATTGCCAGCATAATGTATCCTTCGATCTCCTAGTGGCTAAGAGGATTCATTAGGTGGCCTTGGGCAAAGCCACTCTCTCTCAGCTTCTACCCCATGATACCAGGATAATAATGCCTTACCCGATTTTTCAACAAATGACTGAGATAATATATGTAAAGTGCTTGAACAACATTATTATTAATTTAATCCCCCCTGCCCCAGCTCTAGCCTGGTCTGTTCTTACAAATAAATGAAGAGTAATAAGAATTCCTGCTTCTGATATTTTCCTCCTCCTGGTTTGTGTGAAAAAGGTTTAAATATATACCTATGCATTGTCCCTTCGGAATTCTGAGATGTATGTTCCCTTTGTACTTCAGAATTCCATTGTTCCCATTCCAGTTCAATAGGTCCCCTCTCCCCTGCCCCACAACAGCATATGAAACAACCCGTAATGTGGAGATGTTCAACTCTGAATGTTCCTTTTGTTTTTGTTATACTTTACTGATAAACAATAAAATCACTAATATGTAATTGCTATTACATTTTTTCTTTTGCCAAAGCTGTCCTCTAGGGATTGACAGATGTGCACATATGTTCTCTCCCCCCCCCCAAGCTTATTTTCAATCAATAGCTATTTCATTCTATTTTTGGCTAGCAGACATTCCCATTTTACAGCACTATTTTAAGTACTATCCACTGGTCAGCTTCTTTAGTAATGAAAGAACAAATTAGGACATGGAATGGAAGCCATCTCATCAGAGTGTGGAATGGGGCTAAAAAAGAGCAGCTAGTGTATTTCCTTGCTGCAATGCCTTTCCTTTATCAGTCCATCCAGTTTATCTCTGTGTCACAAGTAGTTTATTTTGATTCTCAAATATCCTTATCTTGTCCGTCTTCACAAAGTGCCAGTGGTAGGTCACTGTTTTCTCCCCATTTTACAGATGGGGAAGTGAGGATGGGCCATGCATGAATCCATGATTGAACTGGAATTTTAAACCAAATTTCCCCCTAACCTACTGGACCATACCAGCATTGGTTGTAGCAGCATGAGATTACAGATCAGCTCTAAAGCTGTCAGAAAGAGTTCATTTTACGTGTGCAAGAAAGTCCGTTTGGGCAAGAGGAACTTCTAAATGTTAAACTTATTGTGTAAAATTGTTTTTTTATGAATTACTATTATACAAGCTTCCTTCCAGTCAGCCCTTACTTTTTCCGTTGTGATAGCAGTCTGCTTACGATAAAGTAAATGTTCTAAGTATTAGGGGTGTGCACGGACCCCCCGCTCCGCTTCACTTGCAGATCCGCCATTTTTTTGGATCGGGCCGCTCCGCCCCCCCGCTCCGCCCACTTCCGTTCCGCTCCGCTCGGAGCTCCGGATCCGGATCGGAGCTCCGGATCCGGATCAGAGCTCCGTTTTCCCCCCCATAGGCTTGCATTGAAAGCTAAAAAATTATACAACTTTTTTTCTGTTCAAATTAAAAACCTCATGTTTGGCACCATGACACCTCATGGGGGTATACACACGCACGCCAAGTTTCAAAGCAATCCCATCATCCCCTGATTTTTGGGGAATTTTTGAAAATCGGGCACCCCATTCACACCCCTTTCCATAGCTCCGTCAATTTGCACGTTAGAAACCTCAAACACGCCACCATGAAAGCTTATCCAGGGATACATACGCACGACGAGACTCAAGGCAGTCCCATCATCCCCTGATTTTGGGGGAATTTATGAAAATCCAACACCCCTTTCCATAGCTCCGTCAATTTTGCACGTTAAAAAAAACCCTCAAACTCACCACCATGACAGCTTATCCAGGGATACATACGCCACACGCCAAGACTCAAGGCAGTCCCATCATCCCCTGTTTTTTGGCGGGGCTTAAACCTGCAAAATTTGGAACTTCCAAAACTCCAAGTGAGCGCAGGAAGGACTTCTCCCCTGAGTCAAAGCCACACACACACAACATCCCTGCGAGGTGGGCAGGGGAGGAGGGAGGGAAGGCAGGCAGCTGGCATTTCTGGGGGCATAAGGAAGTGAGCCAAGGATAAGCCAGTAATGCATATAAAATGGAATAAATAAATAAATAAACAAAGGAGGGGTGGAATTAAAAGCAGCAGTGTTGCTCAATAAACAGCAAGAAGATTTTTTTTAAAAAAGGCTATATCTGTCTTTTACCAGCAATAGGGGGACGTGCCCAGGGGAGGGGGAAGTAGCTGCCAGTTCAACTCAAGACAGCCATTGCTTCACCAACAGCTCTGAGCTTGAGAAGTAAACACTCACTTCAACTCATAACAGGCATCGCTCCACCACTAAGAAGTAAACGCTCACTTCGACTCATGATAGGCATTGCTCCACCGTTTTACTCTCTTTGGAAGGCTCTAATGGCCTTCCAGTGCAGGAGAGAGTGGGGGCACGTCCACGATGAGATGCCCTAGGAGAGCTCATCCCCTTGCACCACATCTTTTCAGTTGTTCCCCAAAGTTAGGGTGGGTAGCAGTGCTGTGTTTCTATCTCTTATTCTTGGCTTAGTATATGATTTCAGGTTGTGTTTGTGCATTTGGTGGGGCTACTGTGTTAAAAAACACTGGGAAAAGACCGTTCAGATGAAGAAAGAGAAGTTTCCCAGAGTCCCAAGTTACCCGTTTTGCCTATGCCCTCCTCTAACTTTGGGATCATGTGATCATGACCGGGAGCTGACTCTGCCCCTCAGCCCTTTGAAAAAGGTATTTTTCCCGCCGATTTTTTAAAAAATTCTAGCGCGCGATCCGCACCACGCAGAGAGGTGAGAGTAGTCTCAAAATGACCCCCATCCACGACTCTCTGTGCACAAGAATTTTCAGAAGGATAGCTTAAAAACCAACCCAGTTATGCCCGAGTCTTTCCCGCAATGCAATCCTATGGGCGAAAAGCCGAAAACGCCGTTTGAGCCGCGCGGTTGACCCGATTTTCAAAAAAATATAGCACGCGACCCACTCGACGCAGAGAGGTGAGAGTAGTCTCAAAATGACCCCCATCCACGACTCTCTGTGCACAAGAATTTTCAGAACGATAGCTTCAAAAAGAACGTAGTTATCCGCGATTATTTGCCGCAATGCAATCCTATGGCGAAATGTTTTCAAGATGGCGATCGGAGCGCTCCGCAGAAAGAGAAGCGCTCCGAAAATGGCCGCTTCTCTTCGCCTTGCTTCTAGGGGTCCGCGGTCCGCTCCTACTCCGCCTCTGGGTAAGGCGGAGCAGGCCAATCCGCTACTGCTTCTACGCTCCTAATCGGAGCGGATCACACCCCTACTAAGTATGAATTCTTCAGTTTTAAATTTTTTCTTGGTAACTTTTTAAAAGGATTTCCCCCCCCAATCTCCTCCAGCCTCCTCACAAATTACATATGCCATTATTGCAAAATTTGAGGAATTTAGTGAAGGCAAACTTATTTCTCTTGTTAAAAAAACAAAAGTTTTTTATCGCATTGCTTTTCACTGCATATTACATTCCCTTTTAAATGATAATAAATAATAGTTCTTTTTCGTGGTCTCTGTGCATTACACTATGGGCTCTGCGCTGGCGCTGAGCTTTGCCTCGGAAATACTTCTTTTAGCTGAGAAACGTTAATTTTGGCGGGAACCCTCCCCCACCATCCACTGCGCATGACTGCGCGTGTTCCCGCCTTCCCCTCAGGTCCTTTGCGACCGCCTTAGCTGCTGCCTCGCAGGAATGCTTCTCCTCCTCATATTTAGAATTGAGTAGCTGAGTTACCTTATAATATTCATCTTCCTTTCCTCTTCGTTCTTTTTTTTTCTTTCTTCTTCTTCTCCTTCCATATATATATATATATAAGTTTACTGTTAAAAACTCTTACTCTCGCTTACTATTTTTGCATGGCCCTTAAGGCACCCTTTCGAAAGTGCATCCGCTGTGGTAATAAACTCCCTGCAGCGGACGGAAACTCCCTCTGCCTACTGTGTCTTGGAGAATCTCACGTTGTTGAAACGTGCCACCACTGCCAGGCTTTCTCTAAACAAACGAGAAGGCACAGGGCAGATAGGCTTAAAGCCGAACTTTGGAAGCAAACTCTGCAAAAAGTCGACAAACCAAGAACTATGGCTACGTCGACCACACCTTTACAAGCTTCGATATCGACGGATCCTTCGACATTGACAACACACACCAAACCTTCGACATCGAAGCGCTCTCTCACTGTGTCACCGGCAAAAAAGCTAACTAAAAAGGCTAAAAACTCCAAGTCTCCTCCTATTTCACAGGACAAATCAAAGAAAAAGCGACATAAGACTGCGAAATCTGGCTTGCCTCCGTCACGCCCAGCGGTCACAACAGACAGTTCCAACCGGCAGAATTCCCGGCTGTTGAACTGCTCTCTACCATCTCGGAAGGTGAAATTCGAGAACCTCCGACACCAACGCAGTTATCGACACTGCCTCTGACTCAAAGAGACCCACCTAGCACCGGCAACACAGATCTATGTCGACCTACCTCTCAACCTCGAACCATATCTAGAGCAAGGTTGAGGGAACATAGCGTACCTCACTCCCGAACCAACAGGGACACATACTATTCTCGATCACGATCCCGACATCGATCACCGTCAGTATATAGCGATCACTACGCCACTAGACATCGATGTTATTATCGCAGTAGATCAAGATCCCCATACCACGATCACGACAGACACTACGAATATTCTTATCATCCAAGACATCATGAATATTACTACGACAGGAGACTAGTTTACCGTGACGATCATCATACACACCGTCCTCCACAATCCCAAAAACAGAATCCTACAACTTCGTCTAATTCAGACACAAGACTAATACTGGCTCAAACAACCCGCGACGAACCGCGTACAACCCCCCCAGGGTCTCCCATCCCTGTCGAAGGCTACGAGTCTGACTCCTCAGTGACATCAGCTGAACAACCCTCTTTACCTTCCCCCAACGATAACATTGGTCCCAAGGAAAGAGGATCACCCTCCGAAGAGATGGGCTCCTTCGCAGAGCAGATACTCCGCATGGCTCATGCCCTCGGCATCGATGCCCAACAGCAACAAGAACAAATTACAGACCTCATCTTCGAACCAATATTTACCGAAGCCTCGGCTCCAGTAGAAATACCATTTGCACCGACTCTACTCCAAGCCGTTAAACAAACATGGACTTCTCCCTCCATAATGACACCTACATCCCGTCGCTTACAATCTATGTACAGAGTACAGAAAAAAGATGTAGAATTCTTGTTCACTCTCCCACGTCCGAATTCGATAATAGTCAAATCGTCCCACTCGCGATCTCAAAAGCATCACTCTTCCCCTGTGGACAAAGAAGGTCGAAGATTGGACTTCCTCGGCAGAAGATCATACTCTGCATCAGCCCTAGGTCTACGAGTCACAAACTACCAAGCACTGATGTCCCGATATCAGTTGTTCCTTTGGGACAAAGTTGGCTCGTTATGCGACTACTTACCCGAAGACCAGAGAGAACTAGCCCGAGTGTTTCAATCCGAAGCCTCACTCCTAGCAAAACTCCAAATTAACACTACTCGGCACCAAACAGACTGTTACGCCAAATTAATGATGGATTCTGTAGCCCTTAGACGCCACGCCTGGCTCAGATCAGTGGGAATGGCACCAGAAGCCCGTTCAAGGATAGAAGAACTCCCTTTCGATGGTGACGGACTCTTTAACGCCTCCACAGACGAGAAAATGGACACGGTCCAAAAAGCCAGAAACAATGCCAAGAAAATGGGACTTGGCCAACAAAATCAACAACTCCAACCTCAAAGAGGACGTAAATGGTTCCGCCAGTACCAACCATACCCCCAGAAATCAACCGACAAGACAAGATTCCAACCTACACAAGCCTTCCAAAGAAAGCCCTACACCCAGGCCAATCGCTTTCATCCACAGTCGAAACCGGATAACTCCAACAAACGCCGTCTTTGACTTGAACTACCAACACAACCAATACCTTGCATTCAGCGATCGTCTATCCAAATTCTACCATGCCTGGGAAACCATCACCACAGATTCCTGGGTCCTCCAAATCATCCTCCAAGGATACAAAATCGAATTCGAGACCCTCCCTCCTCTCGGTACCGTGAAGACCACAACACCCTCCATCACACTCACTCAAGAAACCACCCTCTTGCTCTCAAAAGGGGCTATAGAACGCGTTCCACCAGAATCCAGCCACACAGGGTTTTTCTCCAGGTACTTCACTGTACCGAAAAAAGATGGAGGCCTCCGTCCGATTTTAGACCTCAGGGATCTCAATTACTTTATTCGACCCAAGAAATTCAAAATGACGACGCTGCACAATATCCTACAGCTGCTGAGAAAGAATGCATAGTTTGCGGTTGTAGACCTAAAAGACGCTTATTTTCATATTTCCATTGCCGAGACGCATCGACACTACCTCCGATTCGCTATCGGGGAAGAAACCTACCAGTTCTGCGTTCTCCCGTTCGGACTCAGCACAGCCCCCCGAGTATTCACCAAATGCATGGCTGTAGTCTGTGCCCATCTCCGTCTATCCAACGTCGAGGTATATCCATACCTCGACGATTGGCTACTGACATTGGACTTGAAAGAAACTCTAAACAACAACATCTCTTTAACGCTCCATACCTTGGACACTCTCGGACTCTATATAAACCATGAGAAATCAATCCTACAACCCACTCAGTCAGTAAAATTCATAGGAGCAAGAATAGAGTCCACCATCGGAAGAGCATACTTACCTCGAGACCGAGCATACCACCTCATCCAAAAAGCTCAAACCCTCATTGCCAGACCTCACACGACGGCACACAAGATACAACGTCTACTGGGCTATATAGCATCGACCACCACAGTTGTACAGTGGGCCAGATTCCACATGCGCCCCCTACAACTTTGGTTCCTCCAACACTACGACAAAGATCGCAACCCGAAAAACCACTTCCTCAACATCCCACCCACCGTAATCGACAACCTCCGATGGTGGACAAAGCCACATCAACTCTTAGGAGGGGTTCCCTTCCAACAACCAGCCCCATCCAGAATACTTACCACCGACGCATCGACAACCGGATAGGGAGCCCATTGCGGAACACTACGAATCCAAGGCCGATGGATAAACAACGAGTCCAACAACCACATCAATTTCTTAGAACTAGAGGCAGACAGAAAAGCCCTCAAAGCATTCGAGCCTCACCTCAGAAATCACCACGTGCAGATACTTACCAACAACACCACGGTACTATGGCACATCAACAAGCAAGGAGGCACAAGGTCCCCGAAACTAGTCGAACTCACACTTCGAATTCTCAAGTGGTCTATCCCCAAAAGGATATATTTATCGGCTCTCCACATAGCTGGAAACGACAACACCCTTGCAGACTCTTTGAGCCGCACGTTCACTCTCCACCACGAATGGCAACTTTCAGACACCATACTCCATCAAATCTTCCAAATCTGGGGCCAACCAACAATAGACCTATTCGCCACACCACAAAACACGATATGCCAAACATTCTGCTCCAGGGGAGGAATAGGACACGGATCCATGGGAGACGCATTCACACTCAAGTGGACGAACGCCCTTTTTTACATATTCCCACCTCTTCCACTACTGAACAAAGTAATCATGAAAATCATGCAAGACAAAACAAACTGCATCCTAATCGCTCCCTGGTGGCCCAGACAAACGTGGTTCTCACCACTGGCACGACTCACCAAAGGACGCACCTACCGACTCCCCCTGACATCGTCCCTCCTGTCATGCAACAATGGACAGATCCTCCATCCAGATCTTCACAGATTGAAACTAACGGCATGGAGAATCGACCACGTTCATGCCTAGACAATGACACACACCTACCACCAGAAGTACAACATGTTCTAAAAGCATGCATAAAACGATCCACTAGGACATCTTATGCCAATAAATGGACACGCTTCTGCATCTTCGCAACTGCAAACTCCTTTCAACCTAATCACTGCTCCATCTCCAATGTGCTAACCTTTCTACACCACCTATATGAAAAAAGACTAAAGTATTCCTCCATCTGCGTCTATCTAGCCGCTATTTCAGCACACCGTGGAGAAATTCAGCACAGACCCATTTTCTCCACACCAATTATAAAGAAGTTTTTACGAGGCCTCAAAAACTTAATACCTCCAGTAAAACCCATTCCTCCCAATTGGAGCCTTTCAGTGATTTTAAATGCACTAACAACAAAACCATTTGAACCTCTTGCTACCACCCCCATACACCTCTTGTCATGGAAGGTAGCATTTTTAGTAGCAATAACATCGGGGAGAAGAGCAAGCGAACTATCAGCACTCCGTATCGACCCCCCGTTCACTATCTTTCACAAAGATGAGGTTGTCATGAGACCAGACATTGCCTTCTTACCTAAGATAGTGTCAGACTTCCACATCAACCAGCATATCGTTCTCCCAACGTTCTTCCCATCTCCTTCCACAGACCTAGAAAAAACATTACATTGTCTGGATGTTAGGAGAGCCTTAGCATTCTATAAGGACAGAACAAAAGCATTTCGCAAATCCCAGAACCTCTTTATTTGCTATATGGAGGCAAACAAAAAGGACTTACATTCTCTTCCCAAAGACTTGCCCAATGGATAGTACACACTATCAAGCTAGCCTACCGTCTAGCCAAATTACCTCTCCCGCAAAGGATAAGGGCGCACGCCACCAGAAGCTTAGCGACTTCCACAGCTTTCACAAAAGGAGTTTCCCTAGAGGACATATGCAAAGCTGCGATATGGTCACGTCCTCTAACTTTTGTCAAGCACTACAGCATCGACACCCGCTCCAGGAAAGACTCCTCCTTCGGTAGAGCAGTGTTATCAGTTGTACTCCAGTGACACCGACCCGCCACCGGTGAGTGTTAGCTTGGTAATCGCCCATAGTGTGATGCACAGAGACCACGAAAAAGAAATGCAGGTTGCTTACCTGTAACTGTAGTTCTTTGAGTGGTCATCTGTGCAGTCACACAACCCTCCCACCATCCCCACTTCGGTGTCATACACTGAAGGATTATCCTCTCTGTACCAAGATCACTAGTCAGTCTCAAAGGAACTGAGGGGAAGGCGGGAACACGCGCAGTCATGTGCAGTGGATGGTGGGGGAGGGTTCCCGCCAAAATTAACGTTTCTCAGCTAAGAGAAGTATTTCCGAGGCAAAGCTCAGCGCCAGCGCAGAGCCCATAGTGTGACTGCACAGATGACCACTCAAAGAACTACAGTTACAGGTAAGCAACCTGCATTTCCCAGTTTTGGTTATTTCTAGCAATGGAAGCTATTTACAGTATTGGAAATTTTGCAGTAAATTGAACTGAGAGCTGAATGAAGAAATCAAAAACGGAACATAGGAAGCTGCCTTATACTGGTCCATCTTGCCCAGTATTGTCAACACTAACTGGCAGCACCTCTCCAGAATTTCAGGCAGGACTTTTTTCAGCCTTACCTGGAGATGCTGGGGTTTGAACCTGGGATGTTCTGCATTCAAAGCTGAGTCTCTACCTCTGAGCTATGGTCCGTCCCTCCCTCCACCTACAAGCCTATCAGTCCCCACAATCATCAGCATATTAGTAGAAGCTGATGTCTGTAGGGAATCTCGGGGTATATGCAATATACATGTTTCTCAAGCATCCTCATTTCATGCAGCTTAAACACAGCATGCCATACTGTACCAGTTCATAGCCTCCCTGCACATGCCATGTGGACAATTGGGATATTAGAGGAGTTATGGCGCAGTGTTGGTTCAAGAGAACCTATGCCTTTTTGCACAGTCCTTTTCCTTGGACTGATTATTGTATTCCATAGTTTAACTATGTTCTGTGTGAAGAGGTTTTCCTTTTATCTGTCCTGAATCTTCCACCAATCAGCTTCATGGAATGACCCCTTTAGGTTCTAGTATTATGAGAGAGGGAGAAAAATGTCTCCCTATCCACATTCTCCACGCCATGCATAATTTTGTATACCTCTGTCATGTCTCCTCTCACCCTCCTTTTTTCCCAAGCTAAACACAGCTGTTGTAGCCTTCCCTCATAGGGGAGAAGATCAAGCCCCTTGAACATTTTAGTTGCCCTTTTCTGCACTTTCTCCAGCTCTACAATATCTTTTTTAGGTGTAGTGACCGGAACTATACATGCAGTTTGGGGTCACACCATAGATTTATATAAAAGCAGTATGATATCAGCAGTTTTAATCTCCATTTCTTTTCTTATTATGCCTAACATGGAGTTTGCCTTTCACTGGGTCAACATTTTCGTCGAGTTGTCCACCACAACTCCAAAATCTTTTTCTTGGTCACTACTAGCTCAAACACCATCAGGTTATACTGGAAGTTGGGATTTTTTGCCGTAATGTGCACCAGTTTACATTTGCTTACATTAAACAGCATTTGCCATATGGATGCCCATTCTAACTGTTTGGAGATATCCTTTTGAAGCGCCACAGTCCCTTTTTGTTTTAACCACCCTAAATAATTTAATGTCACCAGCAAACTTGGCCACTTCACTGCTCACTCCTGTTTCATTTCTATACCGCTCAATTGCCACAAGGTACTGCATAAAATATAAAATACAGAAGCTTAAAATCACTATATAAAAGTACAGCCAGAATAAAACCTAGCAGCAATGCAGAGATTCATTGGCTTCTATTTAATTGATGGGTTGTGTAGGTTAAGGCTATCAAATATCCTAAATAAGAAAGAAGGCACAAGAGTGGTGATGAGGATGCATTTTTGTGAACAAAAATATGAACCAAGAACTTCCTAACTTGTTTTAGCCACTATCCTACTTCAGCTCTAATAGATTAATCATTGGATTAGTCAATGCAATTAATCAAATTTTAGTCTCAGATTAAAATTTGCCGTGAGTCTGATAATAAGAATTCCTCTGGAATCCTTTGTCACCACCTTCTCAGTTGTATTCATACTTGCTTGAAAAAGCACTTTGAAAAGAGCTGTTTGTGACAGCTCTTTTCCAGAACTTATTTGTAATACCAGAACAGTGTCTGGAATATGGAAAGTGCCTCTGAGCAGGATAACTCTTTTCCCTTACCACCACAGCCTGTCCTTGCCCACTTAGGAATGTGCGTCTGACATTTGTGGGACGGACGCAAGAAATAAAGAGACGACACAAGTATTGGAATTAAACTGGGCCACTTTTATTCAAGATCTGCAAAGGGGGGTTCAACAGGGCATCCAGCCAGGCCTGCGTCAGGCCTTACTAAGCGAAGGGGGCGAGCTTTCCTGGTCCAGCGGGTGGCGATCTGTCTCGCCGCCCTGCTGTCCCTCCCCAATGTGGGGTAGGGAGACCTTCCCCTGTCACCCCCAACCCATGCCGAAGGCTCAAGGTGGGTGAGAGAGGTTGGCCTCAAAGGTGGTCCTTATCCCCCAGCCTGGCCACAAGGCTCAACACTGGGAGCCCTCGGGAGTCACCCATCACTGTAACAGTGCCTTGGAAGCTCACCATTATATTCCCTCTGGATGCCCTTCCCTACCTGCCACAGGGGGCGGCAAGCCACTTGCTTAGTCGCTCCCCCCCCCATCTCTCTAGAACACCTTGGAGACCCCTTTGCAGATCATGTAGAAATAGGTCGTTTCCGATATCGGACAGGTGTACACCGTCCTGACGATATAGCTCCCTCCGGGTGAGTGTGATCGCGGGGTGCATGATGCTGACATCCCCGTGTTTACAGAGCTCACGGAATATTTCGCTATTAACCCGCCGCCGAGCCCTCTCCATCGGCTTGATAGCTCCGGAACGCCATTCGAACCTGGGAAGTATACAAGACCAAATTATAACTACTCCCGGCCAACGCCGCCGAATGGTGTTAAAATCCGCATTCGCTTGCAGTATTAGCGCCTTGCCCTTAAGCAGCCCCAGGTCATTTCCTCCGAGATGAATCATGAGGACGTGGGGTGGCGCGGCCGCAGGCGTGTCCTGAAATAGAGTGGGGAGTAAGCGTTCCCACCGCATTCCACGTCTCCCCAGCCAGTGAATGTTGGCGAACCGGCTGCAGCCCAGCTGGGTACCGAATGAAGACGTAGCCGCTCTTTTGCCAGCCCAGAAGACCATGCTGTGGCCACAAATGACGACGCGAACAGTCGCCCGTCTTCTCGCATGATCTAAAATAGACAGGGCTGTTAGCAATTGGAATATAGATCGCATTATGGTAATTGTCGAATATAGGATCGGTACGCTACCGACTTCCATCGACCAATGCTTTGAATTGCTTGCTGCGGTAGCTGTAAACTAGCCGCCGTGGATGCTGCCCCTATTCTGAATGAATGTGTGCCGTAGGCTGCCACCTGCAGGCCTAACGCCTGCAGTACTGCTTTGGTAACAGTCCAGAATTGGAATTTCGTTAATGGTGTTGAATCGATATGACAGAAAAGGTAACCCTCCCGTTCACCCCGGACGTTAATATAATTTTGTAAAGCCATTACAGGGCAGATGTCGTCTACTGGGGCGCGGTTCAGCACTATTTCTACACCCCTTCCGGTCTGGTCCGTCTTGGACCTCCTCAACCGTATATTGACTCCGCGTTTGAATGATAGATCACTAAATAACAGAGCAGTATGCGTGATGTCCTTTTTTGAACACGCTAGAACCTCGGAGATCCGAAAGGCCCCGAAAAATGCTGTTACTGCCACTGCGTGAAATAGCAAAGCTTCATAAGGTGACTGGCACAAGGTAAGCCATTGTAATTTAAGGCGTGCCAATACCTCTGGAGTGATCGGGAGGCGGTTATCTTTCGGCGGAGGCGAGGTCTTAGACCAACCTTTTAATGCCTGCCTAATACGGAAATCGGATGTGTTGTCAATCACACCCCGCATCTTTGATAAGAATGCAAGAGCCGCTAATTTACCGGATATGGTCCTTGCCGCAAGGCCTTTCCTATGAGCCAAAACACAAAATTCTAAGATATGATCAACGGGGATGGGCCACACTGGGGCGAGGTGTTTGGATACTCTAAAAGCTTGAAACTCCTTACCTGCACGCTGGTATGAAGCTCTAGTGACTGCCACACAGCGTGCTCAACTTCATGCTGCCAATGTCCCATAGGGCTGGGGGCATAGGCTCTGGTTGCTGACACGCCCATGGTGCCAATTCCCTGAAGCGAAGCACCTGCTGGCGCGACAAAGCGTCAGCTATGGAGTTGTCAAGGCCTGGAATATGCCGGGCGCGGAATAAGATATTATATCGTAGGCAATGTAGCGTGAATGCACGGACCAGGTTCATAACTCGAGGGTTGCGGGAGGTAAGCGTGTTGAGAACGTGTACTGTTGCTTGGTTATCACACCAGAAATGGACGACGGAATTAGCCAGCTCCTTCAGCCAAATGTGCGCCGCTACGTAAATTGGGAAAAACTCCAAAAATGTCAAATCGGATGAAATGTTTGAGCGCTGCCATTCCGTTGGCCATTTCTCCGCACACCATCTGTCACCCCAGATTACGCCGAAGCCTAACGTGCCTGACGCATCGGAGTGGATCTGCATCTCTGCTTCTAAAAGCAAGTCTTGTCTCCAAAACGAGACTCCATTGAACCCGGTCAAAAAGTTTTGCCAAATATATAAATCCTGCCTCATTGCCTCTGTGACTCTGACCCTATGGTAGGGGCGTTTTAGGCCTGACATAGCATCGCATAGTCTATGTATGAATGCTCTGCCGGGGGCTACAACTCTACATGCAAAGTTAAGATGACCTACCACTTCTTGTAACTGATGTAAAGTCACCTTTCTTGCTTGTGTAATTTGGTTTAGAAGTTGACGAAGTGTATGCAGCTTATCCGTAGGTAATCTGCAACATTGCATAATGGAGTCTAATTCAATTCCCAGGAAAGTTATGATCGTGGTAGGGCCCTCAGTTTTATCCTCGGCTAGGGGCACGCCCAAATATTCGGATAGGATGCGGAATTCATTCATAGTGTTGAGACAAAGGTCTGTACCAGCTGGACTGACGAACAGAAAATCGTCAAGATAATGTATAGAATTCGCAAATCCCATTCTGGTCTGTAGCGCCCACTCCAGAAAAGAGCTGAATTTCTCGAATAATGTGCACGAGACCGAGCATCCCATTGGCAGGTTTTTATCTACATAAAAACGCCCTTGAAAGTGAAATCCTAATAAATTGAAGTCGTCCGGATGAATTGGAAGGATGCGGAAGGCCGACTTAATGTCGCACTTTCCCATCAGTGCGCCTTGACCGTTCGAGCCCACCAACTTAATAGCGGAATCGAAGGATGCGTAACGCACTGAACATAATTGATCAGGGATGTAATCATTTACGGATTCTCCCTTGGGAAAGGAGAGGTTATGAATTAATCTATATTCGCCAGGGTGTTTTTTAGGTACGATACCTAATGGGGACACTCTTAAGTTAGGCAAAGGCGGAACCAGATAAGGGCCAGCAACCCGGCCTGCGGCTAGCTCTTTCTGAATCTTATCCTTGACTATATCCTCCATACTATTCACCGAATTATGGTTGTTAGCAAATGATGCATTCCTGGTACCGACAAAGGGGATACGAAAACCATTGGTGAAACCGGCTAACAACAATTCAGCATCGTGTCTGTGGGGATAACTGCGAAGCAGGGTCGAAAGGGGGCCCAACTTAACTGGGCTGGGACCCTTTAGGAGGAGGCTGCGACTGTTGGCCACCTTGACGACATCCTCCCTGACCCTCTTTAAAGGAATTCCTGCCCGATCGCGCTTTGTGGCAGTTGGATGAAGGGTGTGCACCCCCACAAGCGATGCAGTCGTGTCTATATTTACAGGGGGAGCGTAAGCACAATCCCTTGGAATTGTACTCCCAGCAAGGCGGGCGTGATTGAACCCCCCGCCCCGCACTCCCCTTGAAGGTGGCGGGTTGCTTCTTTTCAAGAACATGGCCGCTATCGGCCCTATCGCCGGAAACTGGTCTGGCCGGGGTCATGAACTGCAGCCACAAGTCATGATCCCTTATGTCCCAATGTAGCGTATGATCAAAGGCCACCTTCTTACGAAAGGCTTCGTCGTACGCCAACCAAGCACCGCCCTCGTACTCGACATAAGCTCTGTAAATCATGTCGAGGTACTTAGTCAAGACGAACGCTTTTGTAGGGAAGCGCTGCTGCAAGACCCCCATGTAAATTAAGAACCCAGGCAGCCAATTGGCCCAAGTCCGGGCCGCTTTGCGCCTCCTTAACTGCTCTAACTCTTTTGCAGACAGCTTCTCTTTTTCAGCGCTTTCTAACTCTCTGAAGAGCAGAGAGAAAATGTCAACGTACTCTCCCTTCACTATCTTTTCCCTGGTGGAAGGAAGCAGGTGATATCCAAGAGGTGTGGAGGCACAGCCTTGTGGTAACGCATTGCACTCGGCCCCCGAAAATGGGTCAGAGTCATTGTTGTTTCCGCTATCAGTATGTACACCACCACCCACCGGGCCTTGCCAAACAGATGCACAAGCGGCAGTAGTTGAGGATGGGCCAGCTTCGTGTGTCTCCGAACCTAAGGGTTGCGTGTTGGCGTCACATGTGTTGGAAGGCGGCGGTTGTGTGACATTAATCCCAGCGCCCCCGCTGATGGGGACGGGCCAGGCAGTGGCAGAAATCCCAGGTATATTACCCCCAGGCGTGTCTTGGGCAGCAGGTGTGAGTGGTTGTGACATATGTGGCCAATGCATGGCGGTCATCCACGGGAACCAACCCCATGGGTTTATGTGAGGCAATGGCATTGGGTGTTGCGTACCTGAACTAGGCAAAGCTGGAGCAGCAGCGATCGGATGCATTGCGTCCGTGGGTGCTTGTGACTGCAGCGGCCCACGTTCGCGTTGGGCGTTGTCGTCCTCGATAACCACTGCCGGCGTCTGGCTCTGTTCCATAGTTATGGCGGGTGTAGGGTCGATGGCTTCGATCCTGGCCGCTAGTGAATGAAGCAGATCCGTTTGAGTTTGGTTACGCGTCCTGCGGGGCCTTCCACTTGCTGGCTGAGGAGCCGCCGAGGCCGAGGCGTCCATGCCCTGGCTCCTTTCTAGAGCTTGCACTTTTGCCAGCAAGGCGGCTACCTGCGGAGCCAATTCCTCGTCAGAGGAATCATCCTGATGCCTTACTCTTTTAGACTGAGTGCGAGGGGCTTTCCCTAAACCTTTTTTGGGGGGCATCGTGGTTCGAGTAGCAGGTTATAATCAAAACTCAATGTAAGGCAAAGGCAAATGCCGGAGCGTGGAGCGAGCCTGTGCTCACGCACGCACACACGCCGCGAACCAGGGACGAACGAGTGGCGCCGGCCGAGGAAGCACACGGCCTGCGAGCCGAACGTGAGCTCTTCCTGGACACAGCACCAACCGCTCCCCGCGACCAAAGTGAGAGCTGGTCTCGAATGCCGCTAGACCACGAGTAATCCAGCGACAGACGATCCCACGTGGAGGGCTGCAGGCCTCCGCGGCACGAGTGGCTAGCTATGAGGCTGCCTCTCAGAGCACACGGCCCCCACAGCTCCCACACGCCGCTACAACACCTGCTCGCGGGAAGGGTCCTGTCCCGAGGCACGGGCGATGTCCGCAACAGAGCAAGTCCGCCCCCACAGCCCCAACAGTTCCACCAATGCCGTAAACTGAGCGGCTTATCAAAGCTGTTTCTAAAGACTGTGAATATATAAGCGGGCGAAGGGGGCGTTAGCTAATCCTAGCTATTAAGGCCGCCACCTCGTGGCAACAACGACACACACAATCAGACACTTCAATAATATATTAAAACAAAAACAAAAAAAAACCGAAACCAAAAACTTAGGGTCAGCTAGCGAGCAGCAGGCTGCGGATCGGCCAGGCAAAAGAACAGCGAGGGCTGGCTGTGCGAAGGAGGTGAACCGCAGGTAGGCCCAGGCGCGGCTCTAATCCACGTGGGAGCGGGGCGCGACGCGGGCAGAAGCGGTTTGGGTGCGGCGGAGGAACGGGGGAACGACGAGGGCAAGGGCGAGCCGCGGGTAGTGAGGCTGGGGCTATGCCCGGTGCGGAGAGATGAGCCGCAGTTGAGGAAGAGGGGCCGAGAGGCCCAGGCGCGACCGTTAAAGGCGCGCCGGGAGAGGAGCTGCTAGGCCAGGGCGAGTCCCGGCTAGGCCATGTGGCCGAGCAGGGAGCAGCTACAGGAGGCAGGAGAGGCCGGCAGCGCGGCGGTGAGGCCGGGATGAGTGGGAAGCCAGGGAGGCTGAGCCGCGGTGGAACCGGGGCTCCGGCGCAGTCAGGAGAGAAGAGGGAGGTGAACCGGTGAGGTCGGGTCGTGGTGAGCCGGGGCCGAGGCGCAGCGAGGGGCGGGGGTGCGCCGATGTTGACTGGGGACCAGGCGCAGTGGAGGCGGCCGGTAGGCCTGGGCACGGCGTCGCGCTGCGCCGCTCTGGCCCGAGCCGGGCAAAGGCGGGGAACGGCGGAGGGTAAGGGGGGCAACGGAGACAAGGAGGAAACGAAGCGTGGCGAGGAATTGTCCCGGTAAGTCTGCGTTTAAAGCGTATTAAATTAACGAAGCACGTGGGGGAAACCGAAAGTGAAAATAATGCGCGGCAATGCCACCCCCCTTCACCAAACCTGTGGGCCAAGGCCCTAGAAGACTATGTGGAAAGGCGCGGGGCTCCTCATAGAAGGGGAAGCTGGAGTCGTGGAGCCGGATACTTGGTCGCAAGCTTGTCCTTGGATCAGCTTGTCCTTGGAAGAGCAGCGGAAGCAAGAGGGCTTGGGAGGGGTATGACACGTCCTTATATTGGACTAAACCCCTCCCATTCCTGGTGACACAAGCATGTGTCAGCGAGGGTGGCCCCGTCTCTTTACATGCTCCGCCCACAAATCCCTCCCCATGCCCAGGCTTCGCCGGGCATGGCAGAATGGGCCTTGTACTGATTCATTCATCTCTCTCTCTCTCTCTCTCTCTCTCTCTCTCTCACACACACACACACACACACACACACTACTGTAAATGTGGTATAAAAGTGAAGGTCTAATCCTATCAATCTTTTTAATTACCTTTGCAAAGTAAACACATAATCAAATCAGCATTGGTTCCCAGAGAAAGCTGTCATGTGGGAGCAATGCAAGTAAAGGATTTTCAGTCATTATTTTGATGTACGTGTTACTGCGCAAACTCTGTTTTGCAGTACTTCATAGGCAATGAAAGCTTTAAGTTATTTAGCTATTGTGTGCAGTCATCTGCAGTGGATGAGTAGGGCTGAATGCACAGAGCATTTAAAGCTCTCCACCTTTCTTCCCCATACTTTATCTAATCATATCTTTTAACTCTTGTCTTCCTGTCACACCAATATAAGCTTATGTGCACTCTTAGCTCCCTTGTCTTGATACAAAGAGATCCTATTTTCCACTTGCTCCCATTGGCTTTAGAGCCAGTCTGCATATCCATATTGGAGGCTGCTCCCTTATGGTGACTCATCCGGCTCAGCTGAAACCTCAAGTCTGGCTTGCCAAGCAGATCTATCTGATCATATGGAGAGTTTCCACTGCTGTTCTGGATGCTGCCAGGAATATTCAGTACTAACATGGAAACTCTGCACATGATCAGAAAATCATGTTGCACTAAATTATAGCTAAGCATGGAAAATCAGTATGAGGAAATTATATTCCATGTAGGCATGTTAAAAGCAGATGAGCCTTCCCACTGGCAACAATGGGGAAGATGGTGTAGCACAGAGGGGATTGTGTGTAGCACCATCTCCACTCATGACATGGATGGTGGTGATGATAATGCAGAGTTTTTGGTAGTTCAGAGTTCATCCAGACATCATACTAATCCATTCTGAACAGGCTTCCCCTGAGCCTGATCAAGGTGAGAAGGGAGTTCAGGTACACATCCTAAGAGGTAGCCAGCTAGACTACACCTTGAGCTAGAAAAGCTGGAACAAATAGTACCTGCCTCCACCATCTGTTTCCCTAAGCATTCCTCTCCAGGCAAACACCACTCTAATGAATACAATCTAAGTACCCTGTCATAAGCCTGAAAGGTCTCATGGCTAGAATGTGGGTCTTTAGCATTTTTCCTTCTTGTGCTTCCTTTTCTGTATAGTTGCTTTCCTGGACTATTGTCTTACTCAGTTGTTTGTGTACTACATGCAGAGCATTAGTTTCTGCTAGCAAGAGAAGCACAGGAAAATGAAAATAATGGTTGTTTATGTGCAGATGTATCCCAGATAATACTTGTAGGTAAAACATTACTCCCACTAAATGCAAGGTGGGCTGGATATGGTGATAGTTCAAACATGTGAAGAATTTCATTCTAACAGACGTTCTGTTTCCTTACAGATTTCTCAAGGGATACAACTTATTCACATGCTCTATCATGATGAAAATGAACTGTCATCTTCACTGAAAACTAGCAGCATAAGGTCTATCTGATACATGCTATGCAGAACTGTTACTTAAAGTCTACTAAAAGTAAGTCAAATGAACCACTTCAAGATCGCCTTAATTGTTTCTCTAGCTATTTTTGGCTGAAGAGCAGACAGCCTTAACAAGTGCATTAATTTTAGTACGTTAAGACAGCTGTTGTTTGTTCTTAAATGAAAATCTTGAAGAAATAAATAATAGAATGGGAGATGCATATGTGGTCCTTGTTACAATCATGGACATGAACCAGGTCTTCTCTCTATGGGTCACATTGGAAATTTACAGGAATAATACTGAGCAAGTCAGTAATATTGTGCTGGGGGTTAACTTTTTTAATTTTACCCTTTGTCTTTTCTACTGTTTCTCTGGGACTCCATTATGGTCAGTTTATTGGATTATTATTTTTTATTTATTTCAGGTTTGTTTTTACTACCCCAGTTCTCCAAGGGGTCAGCACAGATTACAAGACTTTTGAAAATCAAAAGCTTAAAAAATAAAATAACCCTCACCCCTAAATAAAAAATACAATTCATAAAGACATAAAAAATTATCTCCCGAAGTGGTTTATGTTTCACACTTAAGGAAAACACACACATAACATGCATGTGCACACTAGTGACAAATTGAAAACTGGCTCAAAGAAAAATACTGCCATGGTATCTCACAGAGAAATAAAGTCCATGTAGCAAAGAAAAAGAGTCTCATAAGGAATGCTTCTTTGATGAGGAAGTACAGGTATCAAACTTTCTTAGATGTAGATTGAATGTTCATTAACATCCAATCCATATTGCATCTTTTCCAGGCACCAGGTGTCGCCTGTGAGTAGAAATAAGATGTATGAATGATTTATACATTCAGTTTGCTCCCAAGTAGGAACCATGACTTGATCACTCTAGAATCAGGCAGTGGATCACAGGAATGATGGAGTTCTAATTGCATATATGAGCTATCCACACGATGTCTTTCTATGGAAATTGGACTGTCTTTGTGGGGAAAGTGAGACCCACATTATATTTTAATGAGGGTGTTCATGAAAAGCTAACTATAGCTAGAAGGTAGGGGAAAGAGCTGCTACTCCTCCCTCAACTGTCATCACCACCAGCCATTCCAACAGATTGTGCTGAGGGAGCACAGGGGAAGGAAGAGAGGAAAAATAATTCTTCTAGCTTTGGCCCTGCTAGAAGAATTATTTCCCTCCTCTTCCCTCCCCGTTTCTTTTTCTTGTTTGTTATGCCTTCTTAGATTGTAAGCCTGCGGGCAGGAACTATCTTGTTTAATTGATCATATGTATGTCGCTCAGGGAGACTTTTTGGCTAACGATCAGCATAAAAATACTTTAAATAAATAAATGTAATAGTTCTTCAAAGTGGATCAAGAAGATGTAACTCTTTGGGTTCATAGCATCACCAAACTGACCACCAACCATCCAATAGTTATTTGCATTCATATCTACTGGTTGTGCCTTAAGAAGCTTCTTATACATTTAGATCTTTGGATGAAGTTCATCACTTGGAGTAATAGGGCAAGTATTAATACTCAGAATTATTACTAATAACAAAGTGGTGAAGTCATTTTATAGTGTAGGAGGTGCTTTGATCATCCAGTTGGAACAAACAGTCTGAATGCAAGGTTTCTAATTTCATAGTGACTCATAGCTCCCTTTCCAGATTTTCTTTCTCTGCTTAAATTCTTCCTTTACCACTTGTAAATTGACATTGCCTGCTTTCATACTCCCTCAGTGTGCTGCCGCAACATATCACGTTAGTGAAATAGTCCCTCTTCTAAACTTCCTTTTTATGTTCAGTGCCTCCCTCATCCACATTTCTGCATAGGATCCTAGAAATACCATTGGGAGTACCTTCCCAGCTCCACTACACACACGTAGGGCATGTCTAGATGGGGTGATATCCCGGGGATCGTCCCAGGATCATCCCTGTGCATCCACATAACGCACAGGGGATCCTGGGGGCAGGGAGGGATGATCCCTCCCTTTCCCAGGGATAGCTGGGACGGCTTTAATCCTGACTTTTCCTGCGGTCTCAGGATCGTCCCTAGACCGCGGGATGTCTGGGCAGCCATCCCAGTTTCTTCCCAGCTCCTCACAAGTAAATGCAAGGAGCCGGGCATGAGGGTGGGAAGGGGTCTTTTTTTAAAACAACAACAACAACAACCTACCTTTAGCAATTGAGTGCTGGTGCGCTCATTTTTGATAAAACAAACAAAATGGCCGGCGCAATGTCCTCTTCCTCCTGGGATGTCTCAAGCCGCATGTAGACTGAGGGGGAGGATCTCGCGATCACCATATCATGAGATCCTCCCCCTCCAATCCCTAGGTCTAGACATGCCCCTAGTGTCACTCCATTAGTTTGTTCCTACAGCCCCCCTCCTCTACTAAATATGTGCTCCTCAGTCCTTACACCTTAGATACTTCATCGCTAGCCTGAGGCAACTGGACCTGCACTAGCCATGGATGTTGTTGTTGTTGTTATTGTTATTTATTCCATTTCTATACTGTCCCATAGCTGAAGCTCTCTGGGCGGTTTGCAAAAATTTAATAGTGATCATTGCCCTCATCGGTGCACATCTGAACAACGTTTCCAGTTTATTCTGAAAACTGACAAGATGATTTCACAATTTCCCTTGACTAAGCTATATGTTCCTTATCATCAGTTCCATTTAGAAACAGAGCAGAAAACAACATGTATTTAATAGTCCATATCCTAATTTGTGCATGTGTGTTTGTACAGATCTGTGGTGGGAAAATACAGCTAGCTTATATCTTACAGCCCATGTAAAATATATTCCATTATCTTCATGGAAACAAGATTGTATTTGCATTTTCTCAGCTATGACTCTTGCTTGGTTCTATTAGCTACTTACAAACTAGCCCCTATGTCAATGAGTCAGTGTCACATACTAGTGTGATTTTGCTTTTCTCAGCAACTGGATGGTAAAGACAGCTGGCAGTAAGTTGCTGAACCTACATTGCATCACTTAAGCTGTGAACAACCAGATCATTGTGCACAGGAAACAGGATTTCCTACCTCTTCAGAAAGAACTCTGTGCACAGAATGTATTATGTGATTAATTGGATATATTAAATACTGTAGTGTGCCTGCTCTAGGCTCTTATAAGATGTTCAATGCATTTTAGGTAAATATAGGGGGTTTTATGTTTGGTTAAGGTTTGCTGTACTGTTGTGATTCGGCTAACTGTAAAATTATACATATGGGCTTTTTGGAGGAATCTGGTTGGCCAATGTGGTAAACAGGATGTTGAAGGAGATGGCCCGTTGTCCTAATCAAGTAGGCTCTTCTTGTTTTCTAATTATTTGCTGTTTGGGAAAATTGCTGTGACATTTCTTTTTGCACAAAGTGATAACATTAGAAATCTATCTTTTCAAAGATATGTTTTATTTTCTTTAACTTGAGACTGTATGCTGTGTGTGAGAGAAAGAGAGAGAGAGAGTATTACTGTGATTATTAGTCTTGGTTATGTTTTATTATATGTATTTTCTATATCACTTCTAATATAGTGTGGAAATAGTGGTTTCCCTTAGTTGTTGTGAGTAAATATATATATATATATATATATATATATATATATATATATATTATAAAATATAAAAAGGGCATAATCAAAATATTAACAGTATGGTGGCAAGAGAATGCATTCCCATGGGGAAGCCACCTGAAACTACTTCTCTATGGCAAATGGGCAGGCTAGCATATGTCCCAAGCCATTAAGAGCTTCTAAGGTCAAAACCAACACCTTGTATTGGGCCCAGAAGCAAATAGGCAACCACTGCAACTCTCTCAGAACTGGTGTAATGTGATCCCATCTGGCCACAACATTAACAATCTGACAGCTATATTCTGCAATAATTGAAGCTTCTGGGTTGTCTTCAAGGGCAGTCCTATATACAAAGCACTGCAGTAATCCAATTGGGAATTTCCTGGCACATGAACTATCCTGGCCAGACACTCCAAATCTAGGAATAGTTTTAACTGGCAAACCAGCCAAAGCTGATAAGAGGCAATCCAAGCCACTAAGGACATGTGAATTTCAAGTGACAAAGGTGGATGAAGGTGTACTCTCAAATTACACATGTGGTCTCTCAAGGGGGATGCAACCCTGTCTAGAATGGGGATGGGGAGGTAGATAATATTAATCAGACTGCTCAATTCATCAGTAAGGAGGTGTGCGATGCTTGCTTTCTGTTTTAAAAGGGAGAGGGGCTTTCCCCTTAAATTCTAATTCAAATGTCATGAGAATATGTCTTTCAAGCAAATCCTATTCTTATGACATTTGAACTACGAACTATTTATCTTGAAAGAATGTTGGTTTTACTCTTGCTGTTAGCATTGGGAAGTTAAACCACTCCTTGGTAGAGAAACAAAAGTTTGTGTCTGTCTTTGCTGACATGACATGTCATGTTGCTCCTGAGTTTGATTGTGATGCGTCAATGTGACAAGGAATGCTACAATGAGATAATAGCATTGTATCCAGTGTTTGGCTCTCAAGACTGTAATCCCAAATAGGAAGGAGTCCGTGTGAACAGTCAGCACACAATTTTAATATGAGAAGCAGCAGTCTGGGGATTGCATTGGGAGCAGTATTCATCATTCTCCTTATAATAACAGTCGTTGTTATACACAGAAGAGAATCTCTAACACAGCTCTATAGAAGTCTGGTGAATCTGCCCTCTCTGACAAAACAGACATCACCAGTTGCTTCTGAGGAAGGCTGTAGCGAGACGGAGAGGCCCTGTGACAAAAGTAGTCATAGTTCTACTTTGAAGGAAAAAAATGATCATCACATTTCAGAGGAGGTGGAAGAAAATGTGGAATCCAATGAAAGTAGAACATCCAGGCATGGATGAACCAGTTAAAATAATAATAAGATTGTAAGCCTGAGGTCAGGGCCAGTTTTAATTTTTGCTCAGCCCCTAGCAATTCTGAGGTGCTTTATAAATAACAACTACTACTGCTGCAACTATTAATAAGTCCTATGTGTTCGTTGAGTGTGCTTCATATATATTATCTCAGTAAATCCTTACAACAACCCTCAAAGGTTGCATTATTACCCCACAATTGCATGGGCCTGAGGTTGAGAGAGAGCACAGTTTTCTTAAGGCTGCGTAGTGGGTTTATGACTGAGGTGACATCTAAGCTCATAGTCTGTGATACTTCATAAGTAATTGTACAAATTTTATATTGTTAGTATTTTACAAATCTAAATTTAACGCGCGCGCGCACACACACACACACACACACCACTTTTTATAATGTAAGAATCGTAAAAGCAGAAGACACAGTATGGTAAGAAAGCCAGGTCATAAACTGTGTGTGTTCTACATAATTGTTTATGGAGAGGACATGTTGGTTGTGCTGCAACCCGTAGATTGTCATCTTGCGGCAATGTAGAAAGTCTTTCTCCTAACTTTTGGAATGCTCATCTCCCTGTTGAATGGGGGGGGGGGGGGTGTCAGAGGAAGCGCTATTAAAAGCACATATTTTTTTCTCAGGGATTTGCCAGGGCACACTAAATGCTGGATGTTACTCGATTTTAAGAATTGTTGATGTTTAATTTCTATTTATTGTTATATTTGCTTGTAAACCACTGTGAGATCTTGGATAGTAAATAGTCTATAAATATTTTGAAGAAGAATAGTGACAGAACTGCTGTTTAACTATGGAATCATGTACCTGGCAGGATTTTGGCAGCTTGATATTACCAGTCTTCATTTTATTGACTTTTAAGCAAATCTCTGGGCCTTGTGGCTATAGAAAAGTTTGGAAACCCTTGAGGAAAGGTGACTGATGATGCCTCAAAAACCATGGATGGGGCAAGGAGGACAAGCATTAATCCTTGTCTCATAGTCACTATTTTTTGTTTGTTTGTTTGTTTTTGGAAAAACCAGTGTCTTAGAAAGAAAACAATAATATGGGTGTGGAATATGCACATTTGTATACTGTTACTTACTACATGTATTTTCAGAAGTTGGCTTTCCATGGCACAGAGCTCTGAATAGAGGACTGATTGTGGCTTTTGTTTGCTTTTATCCATTATGTTCTTCGTGTGAACTGCAAGGCCTTTGAACTGTCTGGTTTAAACCACATATACATACTTACTAATTATGGGAATTTATTTTTTCAGTTTATTTTTCATGAAAGCATTATATAAAAATAATGAATATGTAGTAGATTAGAAGAAATAGAATGTGTGCATGGTGCAGGTTGGCCAGGGTGACCATATGAAAAGGAGAACAGAGCTCCTGAATCTTGAACAGTTGCATAGAAAAGGGAATTTCAGCAGGTGTCATTTGTACGCATGCAGCACCTGGTGAAATTCCCTCTTCATCACAACAGTTAAAGCTGCAGGAGCCTTGCCCTCTTGACCAGATACAAAAGAGGGCAGGGCTCCTGCAGATTTAACTGTTGTGATGATGAGGGAATTTTACCAGGTTCTTCATATATACAAATGACACCTGCTGAAATTCCCTTTTCTGTGCAACTGTTCAAGATATAGGAACCCTGTCCACCTTTCCATGTGGTCACCTTAAGGTTGGCTAAAATATATATCAATTGCTGGGGGACATGGGTGGGACTGTCCTGTTGTGCAATGTTCTGCTTGTGAGTCTCTGATTGACGGCTGGTTGGCCACTGTGTGAACAGCGTGCTGGACTAGATGGACCCTTGGTCTGATCCAGCATCAGGGCTCGTCTGATGTTCTTATGTTCTTAATAAATTTCTCTCACTTAAAAAATGACATAGTTACAATTAAACCTCATCATAAACATGCTAAATCTACAGTAAGAGTCTCAGTAAGTTACTTTCTATTTAAGTATGGGCATTGATTTCAGTTTTTCTTCTCATGAAAATGGTTTTGTCCAGGCTAAGTACTAGCTCTTGCCTTTTAAAAGTGCTGGGCTTTCAGTCACATGTGCAAAGACACAGGCTAGATAGATAGGATTGTTGTTTTGTGCTTATGTGATGGTGGAGTTCAGCTACGTACTCTTGGGCTAATTAAGTTAATTAAGATAGAAATACAATATAGCAGGATGATTTTTTTAATGGATTTTTCAAGATTTAAATTGGATTTTCCCCCCTCAGTAATGATCAGTCTTTGCTTTGAGCTATCAGTTATAGTTGCTGTTGTTGCTGCTGCTGCTGCCGCCGCCAGTGTTGCTGTTGTTTGCTATTTTGTTTATTGTGAGGGCAAGGCTGGGCCAAGACAGAGTGTAGCAGAAAGTAGGGGTGTGCACGGACCCCCCGCTCTGCGGGCCGATCCGAAAATTTCAGATTGGCCCACTCCGCGCCGCTCCGCCCATACTCTGCTCCTCTTTGCCGCGGAGCTCCAGCTCCGAATCGGAGCTCCGCAGTGGAGGGGAGTGGTGCCAGGTAAGGCTGGGAGAGGAGGGCGGGGGGGGTTACTGGGCCCTGCCGCCGTCGCCGCCCATGCAGCGACAGAGCCTGGTAAGGGACCAAGGGGGAGGGGGGTGCAGCCCAGACTTTCTGGTTGAACTGCAGGCTCAGTTGAAGAAGCCGACGGACCGCGGACGGAGGCAGGTAAAGGAGAGGAGGGCAGGGGGGGGGTTACCGGGCCCTGCCGCCGTCGCCACCCGGTAAGGGAACAAGGGCGAGAGGGGGCCTTACCTGCCTCCGTCCGCGGCCTAGACTTCCTGGTTGAACCGCGGGCTCAATTGAAGAATCCGAGGGACTGCAGACGGAGGCAGGTAAGGGAAAGGAGGGGTTTTTTACCGGGCCCTGCCGCTGTCGCTGCATGGGCGACAGCGGCAAGGCCCAGTAAACCCCACTTACCTTTCCGGTGGAGCTCCGGATCGAGGCGAAGGATCCGTCTTCACCTCGATCCTCTTCGCCACGCTCCGCCGGCCCCCCAATCCTCTTCGCCTCCACCTTAAGGGGAAGCGAAGCCGGTCCGATTAGAAGCGGAGCACATCCCTAGCAGAAAGGAGCAACACTGGAAAGAAAAAGAGGAGACAAAATTATCCTGTATGCACCTTCCTCTATGGCCATACCAAGGCCATACCATTCCATGCCCACTTACCTAGGAGTAAGCACAATTAAACTCAGTGGAACTTATTTCTGAAGGGCCATGGATCGGGGTGTGCTGTTAACCTCACACTGTCATGAGTGCTGGTCATAAGAAAGACTGTGTGGAAACATTTTAACAACATTCCCTGTAGGAAAGCATGCAAAACATGTACAATGAGATGAAGAGATGCAAGGCCTGCTTGTAAGAATGAAACAGTGAAAATACTATGTTTAGTTGGAAATTAACATGGCTTAGTGGTCAGCTTTGCACCATTGTTCAGGAAATATCTGAAAAAGTTTCAGTGGGAAATTTGATTTAAATCAATGGTTTAAACTGACCTTTTTATTATTTGCTGATTTAAAATCACTTTAAATACCCTTGATTTAAATCAGTCCGTCCTGGCATGATGGGTTTGGTTTTGACAAAATTGGCTCTCTATTGACTAGCAAACATAATAAACTGTGCAACTAGAGTTTTCAAACATGTATAATAATAACCTTCCAATTTTATTTTTAAATAATTCAAGTTTATAAACTTGTCTTTTAGCATTTTTTGTTAGCTTTTATCTATAGGATTACTTTATTTGTCTCTCTTCATAGATGGATGTCTTGTAGCCTGCTGCCAAATCCTGCCACTGCTGCACATCTCGCAGCACCTCTACATCATCACATGACTCTTGATATGGACGCTGTCCTGTCAGACTTTGTTCGGTCCACGGGGGCAGAACCAGGTCTGGCAAGAGACTTGCTAGAAGGTAAGCCCAGGCTTCATAGATCTCTTAAAATGTTTTTTCTCTCCTTATCCATCCTCTGTGAAAGTATTCTCCTTTATACTCTTGATCTTCACCCATATAAGTCTGCCCGGGCTTTAGGATCAGCCACTGAGATCCGGCTTTCTAGCCAAAAGAGAATAGGGCCGTAGCTAGACCTAAGATCTATCCCAGGATCATCCCGGGTTCATCCCTGCCTGAGCGCTTGATGCCCTGTGTGGCACTTAGATGAACAGGTTTGACCCCAGGACAATCCTGGGATAAACCTTAGGTCTAGCTATGGCCTAGGTTGACTTGTCGTTTTGGAAGTGATCCCAAATTTATGGGACCTCCCCCCTGGAAATTCAAGTGCCCCAAATTTAGGAGACTTTTAAGAAACAACTGTAAAACATTTTTATTTCAGTCTGCTTTTTATGCATTGCTGATGTTTTATTAATTGCAGTTGTTGTTTTAACTGCTTCTGCTTAATTTTAAGTGGTTGTAATGTAGTTTTAATTATATGATTGTTTTATTATGTTTTATGAGTGTATTTTAAGAAACCTTGTACACCACCTTGAAGGGACAATTGTGCCCTAAGAGGCAGTATATAAATAAGGAAATAAATAAATAAATGCCCATGTTACAGAATTTCTTTTATGGAATCATCATGAGAGTTGGACAGTTATAAAGAATAGGTTTTACTTTAAATTCTGAGATGTGACCCATCAGGAAGGATATTGGCTCCCCCGCTCTTAATTTGAGGACAATGTGGGAATGGGATGTTGCATAGTGTGGATATGTTTGCTGATAAAAGGTTTTTAGAAGAATTGGCTGATAGGTTTTGTTTGTCTGCTGTGTCTGACTGGTCTCTTCCATCCATTGCAGTGGGACTTGCACAGGAAAATGCATTCTGGGTTGTACCCCTTGTTAATTAGGGGGAAGTGATGATACTATCTGCGTTTTTCAACAGGCACTAAAATCTCTTATGCTGGCCCCGTGTTCACAGTTGTATGCTCTGTCATTACTGCAACAACTATCAGGTTTTGTGAAAAATGGTTGCAACATTCCGAAACTATCTTCTAAAATAAACTGCTGAGAAAAATTTGGTAGCTAAAAATATTTGCTAAATCAAAACAAGTATTGAAGGAATTATACCCATATGGTTATTGTGTTTATAAGATAAGATATTGTGTTTATAATATTGTATTTTTTAAGATAGTTATTTAACTTGGGTACAGTAAACTTTGGATGAAAATGATACATAGAATTCTGTTCACCCTAGCATAGGCCAAATGATTTAGCAAAAATATCTGTTGTGGATCCATTTAAATAAATTCTGTTTCAGTTTATAATAACAATAAAAGTGGGAACAGGAAAGTGCCAGAAAGCAATTAATATCCTCCAATAACCTGAAACTGAGAGGGCCAATGTGATGGCAGATTAGTGCCACAGATCTGAGTATGGCCAAGTGGATTCAGGATTGGTTGGGGAAAAAACAGATGGCTGCGCTGTTGTAACAAAGAGACAATTATGCTCTATACAAGATATTCCCATTTTTATAGGAAAATGTGTTTACCTCTTTACAAAACATTAACACAGAAAAATCCATTACAACGTAATTTACAAAAGATGTAGCAGTCTCTGTTCCTTCATCCTCCCATGTAGGAGGTGTACAATCTAAGGCCCAGGATGCCTCACGGAACATCTTTCCCATTATTAGCCCCAACTCCCTGGGAGTATTTAGTTCAGTTTTTGAGTCCCTGTCCTGACAGTCATGACCTTCTGAAACTAGTCTAACCACTATGAGCAGCAGGGCATTCTTGGTGGTGGTGGTGGTGGTGGTGCTGCCCCTTGGACAGCTAAAGCTTTTTAGGCCTATTCATTGAACGAAGTCTGGTAAAGTCTTCTATATTTCAAAAGGCCTTTGGTTTTATTGCTGCTGGTTTGCTGATCTTGTTGCTGACTTTTCTATTTTTTTTTGGAGGGGATGTAATCAGTTGTATCAGATTGTTTTCAATTCTTGAAATGTATTAATCACATTATAATGTCAGTTTTATTATATGGGTTGTCTTGTGGGCCTGCTACAGGCTCAAACGTGAGATAGAAATAAATTCAATAATAATAAGTAAGGAACTTTGCTGTAGTTGGTGCTTGAGTGCCAGTGTATGGTTTCATTTCTTAGTTAAATGGTCCAGCACAATTCTTTGGGACGGGATGGAATTTGAATTGAGGCTGGTTTTCCCCCTCTAGTCCACTGTAATAGACTCCTTCCACATCCCATCCACCTCTAGAGAAAGCTTAGCATGGTCAGGTTGGATAGAAGTTATGCAGTCCATCTTATTGCTCCTGGCCTTGTGTTGAACCATTAGTAATAATATGGTTCAGTGTTTACTCAGTCTTAATAAAATCTGGAATAACTCAGAGCTATTGGTGAATACATAGATGAGAGCATTTTTTTCAGTAGAGTTTTTGTGTTATATTGGCTTCATTTCTTTGGTTTTGTGAGGAAAACTGCCTTCTAACAAACAAATTGCAGCAGTTTTTTAAAAATCAAACAATATTTTTAAATGGCAAAAAGAACACATTTGTCAAAACCAATGAATGATACACTTGTTCTTTTTTTGTGCTAAGCCATCTGTATCAGAACTATACCGCCACCTGCTACATGGCATAATTATCACCCACCTCCAGCTTGATATATTGCTTATTTGAGGTAGGTACAATTTGCCACTCACTCGTATAAAGCACAAGGGAGCCAAAATGAGTGCAGTCAGGTGCACTGACTCAGCATTAGTTAAACCTAAGTAATCCATCCTTGCATTCTCTCCAATGAGCACAGGTTTAATAGGTTCCATCCCTATATTCCAACCAATTTAACCACTGGCTCTTTTGATGGTATAACACGCTTATTTTTTTTTGAGAAATGGGTTTTAAAATGTGGCTATTTGATGCTGCATTTTGAATACATGAATATTTTTGCCTGACAAACAGTCACTCTGCATATTGTTTTGGGATCCTGTCATTGCATTTTAAGCTGGCAGACGAGTAACCATTTGCTGTTCTGGGCTTCTCGGTGTGGCACTCTTCTTTCTCCAGATCTCTGTTTCCATTCCTATCTTTACAAACCCACCTGAATTCTTATAATTTAAAAACTCCATTTTTGTTGCCTTTTAGATCTCTGTTTCTTTCTTCCCTCATTTAAAAATACCCAAAAAGCAGTTTTAAAGCTTTTTATTACATTTTATAGGTACCGCTCCATTTGAACTTCATGTAAAATGTATTTTGGGGGTTTGTAAAGAAATTCATATTTCCATGTTCATATGTCAATGTTTCTCTGCCCTGGGATGCCCCAGGGTCTACAGAACTGTTCCATGCATTTGGCTTACTCACAACCATACTATAGGAAACACACAGTTATTTACAAACGATCAGCTAATGTCTGTCATCCTATTTCACAAACAAGATATCCACTTGCTTTCTGCAGATTTGGTAAAGTTCAGCCTTCCCCAACTTGGTGCCCTCCATATATTTTGGACTACAACTTCCATCATCACTGACCATTAGCCATTCTAGCTTAGGCTGGTGAGCATTGTGGTTCAAAATATCTGTTGCGCACCAGGTTGGGAAGGCTGGATATGACAGTAACCAAGCATTCTTTCAGGTATGAATTCTGTCACATTTCCTGAAGAATATAATTTTTCTTCATCTTGTTTTTGTCAAATACAAAATAAGATTCAAACCCCCAAGTGATTTTCACAGCCTGCCAGTTAATTTGGGGATATAATTTTCATGGTTTTGTCTAAATTGGGTATTTAAACAATCCAACATATACAAAATATTCCTTGTTTTTTTCACCTTGCATTTACAGATGGAAACATTCATTTATAGATCCCAGAGCTCTAACCATCTACAGCATATTTATTTATACATTATTTATTTATTTATTTATTTAGCACCATCAGTGTACGTGGTGCTGTACAGAGTAAAACAATAAAATAGCAAAACCCTGCGCATAGGCTTACATTCTAATAAAATCATGATAAAACAATAAGAAGGGGAAGAGAATGCACCAAACAGGCACAGGGTAGAGTAAAACTAACAGTATAAAAGTCAGAACAAAATCAAGTTTTAAAAGCTTTAGAAAAAAGAAAAGTTTTTAGCTGAGCTTTAAAAGCTGCGATTGAACTTGTAGTTCTCAAATGTTCTGGAAGAGCGTTCCAGGCGTAAGGGGCAGCAGAAGAAAATGGACGAAGCCGAGCAAGGGAAGTAGAGACCCTTGGGCAGGTGAGAAACATGGCATTAGAGGAGCGAAGAGCACGAGCGGGGCAATAGAGTGAGATAAGAGAGGAAAGATAGGAAGGAGCTAGACAGTGAAAAGCTTTGTAGGTCAACAGGAGAAGTTTATATTGGATTCTGGAGTGAATTGGAAGCCAATGAAGAGTAAATGGGGAAACATAAACAGTTTCCCCATTTACTTTGACATGAAATAATACTGTGCAATCACCCATATCTCTATTGAGTTAGGAAGGTGGGAAGGAGCATTACACTCCCCATCTCTGTACTTCTTAATAAAGCAGTAATTCTTAATAAAGCAGTAATTATCCATCTATGAGCAATAATTTATGTGAGGTTAGAAATTGTATGTTCACTCCATTTTAACATGATATAGTGGCTACATAGAAAATAGCACATGTAACTGCCATATCAGATTAATGTTAAATTTAAATTCTAACCAAAGAGGGCTTGTTGGAAACATGAAAAGAAAGGTGACTGTCTATGCATTATATGACCAAAAGACATAATATCTGCATAACACTCATGTCATGATGCACTCTCTCAGCTGACTTCTCTTGTCTGTGCCAAGTAGGGTGGCATGCAATTAGCATTGTAACCATTTCCAAAGGGGGGGGGGTAGCCATGTGTTTCACTGTGGATTTGGGGGTGGGGAGATGGAGTGGGTGGTGATATCCAAGGTTAAGATGGTTCCCAGTCCAAATTAAAGTAACATTTAAATAATGGTAGCTCGAAAAAGCAACTTAATTGCTTGACGTCAGCCAGCTTTTTAGAGAGTGCCATTTAAAGAAATGTCAGCATCTAAGCAGGTCTTGTGGATTGCTTCATTGTCTGCTTGTTTGTGAAGATGGCAGTCTCAAGAGCATGTGTTGAGAGAATCTGGCAATTTCTGACTGTCCTTTGAAAGATTGTTAAGTGCTTTCATCCTTCTGGTGTAAATGCTGCCCTGGTTCAATAGAAGAAAATTAGAGGCATTCTGCTTTGATGAAAACTAATAATCGTCATCTGGTTTGAGAGCCAAGAATTACTCATATGTCATTTCTCTGAATGCTTTTTTCTAGCAAAGGTAGCTTTATGCCATGCATGTCCTTGTTCCACTGTTCCACCAAATAACAATACTACCAGATTTCCTTTTTTAGGAATAATACAGATTTGCTGTGATTAAAACCAAGCTTTAGTATTGTTATTATTAATAATATTATTTCATGCATTTAAGCAAAAATAACAACAACAACAAAACCCTGGGATAAAAGTTATAAATCTCCTTTTCTGAAAATTGACTCTGAAGGTAGCTGATGATTTAGATTCCACACTATTTTTAAACACTTCTATCACTTCTTAAGCAATTTCATACACATATTTAAGGAAATTAATTTTAAAATAACCTTTTAAAATGGCAAACATTTTTGTTCTTTTGTAGCTTCAGGCCCTAGCAATATAATTTCACCAAAATTAAAATTCCAGAATACTCTGCTCAAATTTAAACTTTCTTTATTATTTTATTTATTTATTTTAAACATTTGTATCCCGCCCTTTATCACTAGGATCTCAGGGCAGCATACAGATAAAATTATACAAAATAAAACAATAAATATACACAGCTAAAAACAAATTAAACCATTAATCAAGTTAAAACTAGTACAGTATATAATTTAAAAGCTGTAAAAACAATTAAAAGAATGTGTAAGTTTGGTGAATTTAACCATTAAAGGCTTTGTTAAAAAGCCATGTTTTTACTTGGCGCTGGAATAAAGTCAGTGTTGATGCCAGTTGGGCCTCCAAGGGGAGGGCATTCCACAGTCAGGGTGCCACAACAGAGAAAGCCCTCTCCTATGTTCCACCTTAGCGTATGTGTTGCGTTGGTGGGATGCGGAGGAGGGCTCCTCTAACAGATCTCAAGTCTCGGGCAGGCATATATAAGGAGGCATATATTAGGATGCTATCAGCTAAACCGTGAAGGGACACCCAAGACGGGAAGGTCATGGTAGAGAGGTCAGACTAAATACGATCCCTGGGGAAGGTAATGGCAACCCACCCCAGTATTCTTGCCATGAAAACTAAATGGATCAGTACAACCAGAGATATGTCGGTATACCATCGGAAGACGGTCAAAATGCTACTGGGGAGGAACAGAGGATAAGTTCAACTAGCCCCAGATGTGATGACGCAGCTAGCTCAAAGCCGAAAGGACAGCTAGCGGCCGACAGTGCTGGTGGTGAACGACGAATCCGATGTTCTAAAGATCAACACACCATAGGAACCTGGAATGTAAGATCTATGAGCCAGGGCAAATTGGATGTGGTTATTGGTGAGATGTCAAGATTAAATATAGATATATTGGGTGTCAGTGAACTGAAATGGACTGGAATGGGCCACTTCACATCAGATCACCACCAGATCTACTACTGTGGACAAGAGGATCACAGAAGAAATGGAGAAGCCTTTATAATTAATAATAAAGTGGCTAAAGCAGTGCTTGGATACAATCCAAAAAATGATAGAATGATCTCAATTTGAATTCAGGGTAAGCCATTTAACATCACAGTGATCCAAATATATGCCCCAACCACAGTTGCTGAAGAAGCAGAAGTAGATCAGTTCTATGAAGATCTGCAGCACCTACTGGATAATACACCAAAAAGAGATGTTATTTTCGTTACAGGAGACTGGAACGCTAAGGTGGGCAGTCAAATGACATCTGGAATTACAGGTAAGCATGGTCTAGGAGAACAAAATGAAGTGGGGCATAGGCTGATAGAATTCTGCCAGGACAACTCACTGTGCATAACAAACACTCTCTTCCAACAACAGAAAAGACGACTTTATACATGGACTTCACCAGATGGCTGACACCGAAATCAGATTGACTACATCCTTTGCAGCCAAAGGTGGCGGACATCTATACAGACAGTAAAAACAAGACCTGGAGCTGACTGTAGTTCAGATCACGAACTTCTAAAGAGAATAGGGAAGACCCACAGATCAGTTAGATATGAGCTCACTAATATTCCTAATGAATATGCAGTGGAAGTGAAGAATAGATTTAAGGGACTAGATTTAGTAGATAGGGTCCCGGAAGAACTATGGACAGAAGTTCGCAACATTGTCCAAGAGGTGGCAACAAAAAACGTCCCAAAGAAAAAGAAAACCAAGAAGGCAAGATGGCTGTCTGCTGAGACACTGGAAGTAGCCCAAGAAAGAAGGAAAGCAAAAGGCAACAGTGATAGGGGGAGATATGCCCAATTAAATGCAAAATTCCAGAGGTTAGCCAGAAGAGATAAGGAATTATTTTTAAACAAGCAATGTGCGGAAGTGGAAGAAGACAATAGAATAGGAAGGACAAGAGATCTTTTCCAGAAAATTAGAAACATCGGAGGTAAATTCCAGGCAAAAATGGGTATGATCAAAACAAAGATGGCAAGGACCTAACAGAAACAGAAGAGATCAAGAAAAGGTGGCAAGAATATACAGAAGATCTGTATAGGAAGGATAATAATATCGGGGATAGCTCAGATGGTGTGGTCAGTGAGTTAGAGCCAGACATCCTGAAGAGTGAGGTTGAATGGGCCTTAAGAAGCATTGCTAATAACAAGGCAGCAGGAGACGACGGTATCCCAGCTGAACTGTTTAAAATATTGCAAGGTGATGCATGCCATATGCCAGCAAATTTGGAAAACACAAGAATGGCCATCAGACTGGAAAAAATCAACTTATATCCCCATACCAAAAAAGGGAAACACTAAAGAATGTTCCAACTATCGTACAGTGGCACTTATTTCACATGCCAGCAAGGTAATGCTCAAGATCCTGCAAGGTAGACTCCAGCAATTCATGGAGCGAGAATTGCCAGATGTACAAGCTGGGTTTAGAAAAGGCAGAGGAACTAGAGACCAAATTGCCAATATCCGCTGGATAATGGAGAAGCCAGGGAGTTCCAGAAAAACATCTATTTCTGTTTTATTGACTATTCTAAAGCCTTTGACTGTGTGGATCATAACAAACTGTGGCAAGTTCTTGGTGGTATGGGGATACCAAGTCATCTTGTCTGCCTCCTAAGGAATCTGTATAACGAACAAGTAGCAACGGTAAGAACAGACCACGGAACAACGGACTGGTTTAAGATTGGGAAAGGAGTACGGCAGGGTTGTATACTCTCACCTTACCTATTCAACTTGTATGCAGAACACATCATGCGACGTGCTGGGCTTGATGAATCCAAGGCTGGAGTTAAAATCGCAGGAAGAAACATTAACAATCTCAGATATGCAGATGACACCACTCTGATGGCTGAAAGCGAGGAGGAGCTGAGGAGCCTTATGACAAAGGTGAAAGAAGAAAGTGCAAAAGCTGGGTTGCAGTTAAACCTCAAAAAAACCAAGATTATGGCAACCAGCTTGATTGATAACTGGCAAATAGAGGGAGAAAACGTGGAGGCAGTGACAGACTTTGTATTTCTGGGTGCAAAGATTACTGCAGACGCTGACTGCAGCCAGGAAATCAGAAGACGTTTACTTCTTGGGAGGAGAGCAATGACAAATCTTGATAAAATAGTTAAGCGCAGAGACACCACACTGACAACAAAGGTCCGCATAGTTAAAGCAATGGTATTCCCCGTAGTAACCTATGGCTGCGAGAGCTGGACCATAAGGAAAGCTGAGAGAAAGAAGATAGATGCTTTTGAACTGTGGTGTTGGAGGAAAATTCTGAGAGTGCCTTGGACTGCAAGAAGATCAAACCAGTCCATACTCCAGGAAATAAAGTCAGGCTACTCACTTGAGGGAATGGTATTAAAGGCAAAACTGAAGTACTTTGGCCACATAATGAGAAGACAGGATACCCTGGAGAAGAGGCTGATGCTAGGGAAAGTGGAAGGCAAAAGGAAGAGGGGCCAACCAAGGGCAAGATGGATGGATGATATTCTGGAGGTGACAGACTTGACCTTGGGGGAGCTAGGGGTGGCAACGGCCGACAGAAAGCTCTGGCGTGGGCTGGTCCATGAAGTCACGAAGAGTCGGAAACAACTGAACGAATAAACAACAAACAACAGTGAAGATACTCCCTGCATTTCCCATGTGTAGCTTCTAATCTCTGTGTTATTGCTAACTCTGATAGCAGAAACAATGCTTAAAAATTTCAACAGGAAATGTGGTAGGAAGTGAATTAATTCACTGGTAGTTGCACAACAAATGAGAGAGCACTTTTGTTTCCATCTGTCATGTGTTTTCTCTCACCCCCTCTCAATGATCACAGAATCATAAAGAGAAGAATGAGCAAGTCCATAAACCCCTGGACCATTAGGAGAAATAATGGGGTGCTAACTTTTACTGAGCATTGTTGTTGTTTTGTTTTGCTTCTATGCTGTCATGTAGATGAAGAGGGTTTCCTCCACTACTACCCTCAGAGAAAAATAATGTGCTTCAGGGAATTTGTACCTTTGGCTGCTTCACTTGTTTTCAGCTGCATCACAGTAATCCAAAAGTAGATTATTGTGCAACACAGAGAACATGTATGTGTCAGGCATTAATGATTACAGCTCATCAGTGACTGCCACAATGCTCACCATATAATTTGTCATGGAGGGCTTAAGTTAACAAGCCTATTGTTCAAAATACATGTATGGAATATATATCCAGTAGATTGTCTCTAGTGCAAGTCCTGTTAAATTGAAGCAGACTTGTGCAAAAGTTCCTATATCAGATGAGTCTAATAAGAATGACTGAGACCGGCACAACCTTTGCCAAATAGCAAACTCCACTTTAATTAAAGCAGAATCATGTTATGTGCTCGAAGCTATGTGCAGTGCCTTCCATTGAATGTTCTTCCTTCAGAAAACCTCTTTCACGGTTTTCTGAAAACAGAACATTTAAAAACAATGGGTGTATGAGATAACCAGGGCACTTTGCTCTCTGAGCCCATATTAATAGGAACATGATTTTCAAGACTACAGAAATAATCAGGATTGGAAAATTTCTGACAATCTGAACATCTGATGCTAAGTGATGTGCAAAACCCGTTCATCACAATTCAGAATGGGCTGAGTCTTTCAAAGAATCTTTGGAGAATTCTCAGATACGCTCAAATTTTCCCAAGAGCTTGGAACAAAATAACAATTTCATAATTAACTGTGAAGAATGTCCCAGAGATAGGAAATTATCAAGAGTGGAGATTATATACTAGGTCGAGAGCCAAATTCTGTGGTGGTACCTAGTGGTCAGATAGTTGATATGTCTTCTTGGAATAAAATCCCAACTTTCAAAGTTGTGAAAGGTTTGATGCTATTTCTATCTGGCTTTGCTCCTCCTCCTCCTCCTCCTAATCAAGCTTCTAGTGTTTAAAATTTGCCCACTTGTCTTAGAAATACTATTTATTTGAATTAGAAAATAAAAACCTTTGGATTGATTTGGCTTGCTTGTTGTGTGCCTTGTGGAAACAACTGCTTTTAATTCCCTCAGCCTCTTCTTATTTTTAATCACTTGATAACAGACATTTAGCTGCAGCAGTTTTAACATTTGCTAATTAAAGTGCAGAGAGCCTTGTAGTTGTTGTAGTCTGCCATCACAATAGAATGTTGGTTGTGTATGTTCAAAATAAATTTGGGCAAAATATTTTGAAGAACAGAAGTCTGATTTACATGTGAACAATTAGGAGATAATAATGCTATAATTAATACTTTACTGTTGTCCTTTTATTATCGGTACATCAAAGGCCTGATGTGACTGCATATGTAAAGTGTAATTTGAGCATATGAATTAATCTATTTCCACATTAGAATAAACAGTTTGAAGGCAATGCATTAGCAAAACAGTTATAATTGAGGGCAAGATATTTAAGTTGATAAATGAAATTCAAGTTAAATATATAGCATTCCAAATTATGTCAGGCCCTATTTGTTTTATTTCACATCCTTTGGAAGGCATTCTGCTTGGGCATATGTATGTAATAAAAATATGTCTTCCTTAAATTCAGCTTACGTAGTTACAGTTAGAACGCTGATCATGAGATCTATCTGTTGACAAAGTTGACAATGTACTATTGTTTGATCATGTTCAAATATTTTATGAATCCATGAGCTGCTGTGTACTTCCCTTGTGTAGGTAGCAGGCTATGTATTGGAGTGCCATTGTTGTTTTTAAATGAATGATAAAGAGGTGCTATCTGATAGTAGGTAGAACTGACTACTTGACAAAATGTGATGAAAATTTGACCTGTCTATCAACAAAGTACTTTTTTTAGTAGTCAAATATCCGACTTTACTGTAATTAGTAAAAGCTGTCTGCGTTCATGGTCTCACTGACAGAGCAATCCTATGGTTCCTGGAAGAGTGCTCCAGGGCTGGAAGAGGAGAGGCAAGGATCCTCAGGATCCTCGCCACCACCTGTCCACACACACTGAGGCTAAGGTAACTAAATAGGCTCAGAGGCCTGTCTAGCTGAATGTTTTGTTTTTGAGGAGGATTGGGAGGTGAAATTGCCTCCATCATTCTTCCTGCCCTCCCAGCAACCGCCCAGCAGGGAATATGATTTTTGGAAGCCTCCAAGCTCAGAAGGTTCTTCATCGTGGTCTCTATGCATCACACATATGGGCTCTGCGCCTGCGCTGAGACCTAGATCGGAACCTCCAATAGCTAAGCGACACGCTTTTGGGCGGGAACCCCTCCCCCACGCCACTGCGCATGTACAGTGGGTTCCCGCCCTTACCTCAGTTTTTTTCCGTCCGCCATCGTGCTAGACGCTAGTTTCTAACCTCCAGAAAAGAACTATTTCAATCTCTTCGTAAAAATTTATATACTTACCTTTTCTTCTCTTCCAACTATTCTCTTTTTCTCCTATAAATATATATATATATATATATATATATATATATATATATTAGTAGATATAGTACAAATTTTTCTAACGCTTCAGCTGAGGCGAATGGCAGTGAAGGACCCATTTCGTAAATGCGTGTCCTGTGGGGCTAAACTCCCGCCGACGGACGGGCATTCTTTGTGTGTACTCTGCTTAGGAGAAAGCCACAAAGTTCAATCGTGTCACCACTGTATGGCGTTCACAAAGCAGACGCACAAAAATAGAGCAGACAGACTTCGCTCTATTTTGTGGGAGAAGGCGCTTCGAGCTACCGAGCCAAAGAAGGCCAAAATGGACAAACCAGCTACAAAAACCTCCGATACTGAACTTGAAATATCCTCGTTCGTAGTGGGAGATGAGACCGTGGCGCACTATAGGGCTGAGATACCCCTCACGCCAGGACGGTCACTAGCGAGCTCCGCGGCTAAAAAACTTTCAATAAAAGCCCGGACTCCTAGATCCTCCGAAATGGAGAAGAAGAAGAAAAAGAAGAAAAGGCTGGAAAAGTCCTCACCGAGGCATTCTGGAAAATCAAAATCCAGCGGTACCGTGCCGACCTCGCTACCGACAGCGGCGGCAACTTCTTCGGTACCGAACCAGCCATCGATACCGTCTATGGTATCGACACCCACTAGGCGAAGACAACATGAGCCCCCGAGCCTCTCAGAGGGGGAAATCAGAGATTCGGCCTCAGCGGCCTCAACACGAGACCCGGCACGCCTCACAACAACAGATGAGGCGGCCGAAGTGCCTAGACCTGGAACCCCTAGACCTGCTCCAATTGAAGTGCAGCAGTCTCCTAGGCCGGATTGGGATCGATCTTCCCAGGTTGCTTACTATAGACCTGAAAATAGGTACTATGACTGGGAAGGCTATCGGCCACACGACTACCTTCCCGAGGGAAGGAGGCTACAATACCCTCCGGAAGCATATTTTGCTTATCCGCCGCCTCCGACAAGGGTCTGTCGAATGCCGGTGGCTCCTCCATTGTCTCACCATTCATCGCCAGCATCAACCCTTCGACATCGAGTCGACGCGTCTCCGCGTCGACCGGCACCACATCAAGAACAAGCACTGCAGCCTATTCAACAGCAAATTGAGGCGCCCTCTTCACCAGACAATGACTATCCTTCGGATTCGGAATCTGCACTCTCTATCGCTCCATCAATCCCATCACCAGAAGACGCGGTCTACTCAACTGACCCAGCTTCGCCGTCGGATGACTCTGGGAGATTTGCTGAACACGTTCTAAGAATGGCTCAATCCCTAGGTTTAGATATTCAAAAACCAGAAGACCAGGTGCAAGACAAGATCTATGATGTCTTCCATACCGAAGATAATGCACCGGTAGCCATCCCATTGCCTCAAACGTTAATACAAACTGCCCAGCTAGCATGGAAGACTCCTACATCCAATCAGCCTAATTCTAGGAAATTAGAGTCTATGTACAGGATTCAAGACAAGGACGCGGGTTTTCTATTGCAACACCCAAAACCCAACTCCATAGTTGTGGAATCGGCACAAGGCCGATCACAAAGATGCCACTCGGCACCTACCGACAAAGAGGGCAGGAAGCTCGATGTAACTGGGAGGAAAATCTACTCTTCCTCATCACTTGGCATCAGGGCAGCCACTTATGAAGCAACAATGGCCCGGTACCAACTATTTCTTTGGCAGAAGATAGGGTCACTGTGTGATCACCTTCCAGAAGATAAGAGGGAATTAGCCAGGGTATTTCAATCTGAAGCTACTGCCATAGCCAGGCAGCAACTGTCCACAGCGAGACACCAGACGGATTGCCATTCCAAGGCTATGATGGGCGCCGTAGCCCTAAGAAGGCACGCTTGGCTCAGGTCTGCTAATTTAACAACTGAGACCAAAGCCAGGATTGAAAGCTTACCCTTTGACGGGGAAGGACTTTTCAACTCCAAGACGGACGAGGCACTAGATACCATCTATAAGGCCCGTACAACAGCTAGAAGGATGGGTTTCAATGCACCATCCCAACAATACAAACCGCGTCGTTGGACAAAAAAACCTGCCCAACAATATCAAAACAGGCCATATTATCAACCCCATCCTAGGCAACAACAACAGCAGTTGCAGAAGAAGAGACCCTTCCAGAGTCGATTCCAGGGGGATAAAAGTCAACCTGACTTTAGCAAAAAACAGCGGGTTTGACTCCCGTGCCCCAAATCTACCACCATTTTTGAACCGCCTAGCACCCCATTTCCATCAATGGGAGTTAATAACAACCGACTCCTGGGTGCTCACTATCATCAAGCAGGGCTACGCCATCGAATTCGATGTCCTTCCTCCTCCTTCGGGACCGAAAGTAACAGCACCGTCCGCACCTCTTCTCCTCGAAGTCCAGACCCTCCTATCGAAAGGAGCTATCTCTCCAGTGCCACCACATCAAATCAACCAGGGATTCTTCTCCCGCTACTTCACGGTCCCGAAGAAGGATGGCGGTCTTCGACCTATCATGGACCTAAGAAATCTAAACAACTATATCAGCCCCAAGAAATTCCGTATGACAACGGTTTCTTCGGTACTCCAACTCCTTCACGCAGGCCTTTGGTTCGCGGTGGTAGATTTGAGGGATGCTTATTTCCATATAGCGATCAGGGAGTCACATCAACCTTACCTGCGATTCGCCATTGGAACTCAACAATTCCAATTCTCCGTTCTCCCTTTCGGACTCTCGACGGCGCCCAGGGTCTTCACGAAGACGATGGCAGTCGTCTGCGCCCATCTAAGACAGAAACAAATTTTCATCTATCCATACCTGGACGACTGGCTGCTGGTAGCGGAGAACAAATCCACGCTACGAGACAATATATCTACGACCCTCAACTTATTGAACTCGTTAGGCCTCTGGGTCAACGAAGAGAAGTCCATTCTAACTCCTCAAAGGAAGATAGACTTTATAGGGGTGACTTTATCATCCCTGGATGGCAAAGCTTTCCTTCCTCTGGCCAGAGCAAAGACGCTTCACGACTCCATCGTCGATATCGAGAAGCGAACAAGACACTCAGCCTGGACAATTCAAAGGCTACTTGGCTTGATGGCAGCCACTACGGCCGTCATCACGTTTGCGAGGCTTCGCATGAGAGTTTTACAAGGATGGTTCCTGAGAACGTTCGACCTTCGCCTCAACGCTCACAGAACCTTTCTCTCCATCCCGAAACAAGTACGGGCATCGCTGAAATGGTGGCGCTCGATGGGGAATTTGTTGGAAGGCGTCCCGTTTCAACGACCATCGCCTTCGGTAACGATCGCTACCGATGCCTCCATGGAAGGCTGGGGAGCCCATTGCAACAACCTTACTGCACAAGGGCGATGGCCCCCCTTCTTGAAGGAAGAGCATATCAACCACCTAGAACTCTTGGCAGTGGAGTATGCGATAAAGACTTTTGCCCAGATCATCGAGGGCAGAAATGTCCTGATAGCCACAGACAACACCACGGTAGTCTGTTATATCAACAGACAGGGTGGAACCAGGTCGTACCCGTTGACTCGATCTGCAACCAGAATATGGAATTGGTGTATAAAGAGGGATACTTACCTTGTGGCGGTTCATGTTGCAGGGAAGGACAATGTCATCGCAGACTCACTCAGCAGGTCCTTCCACACCGACCACGAGTGGGAGCTCGACGTCGATACCAGGGAACACCTCTTTCGATGCTGGGGGTATCCAGCCGTCGACGTCTTCGCCACCGAGGGAAACGCAGCCTGCTCCAGGTTCTGCAGCAGAGCTGGAAAAGGAGAAAATTCACTAGGAGACGCATTCACAAGAACGTGGAAAGGAAATCTCCTATACATCTTCCCTCCGTTCCCTCTCCTAACAAGGGTCCTAGCGAAGATCAGGATGGACAATTCGGACTGCATCCTAGTAACACCGTGGTGGCCAAGACAGGCCTGGTTTCCGCATGCTCTTCGTCTATCGAGACAAATTTACATCAGGCTCCCGTCGATACCGAACCTCTTGTCTCGACACCGGGGCAAGGTTCGGCATCCAGATTTATCCACACTGAAGATGACGGCGTGGAGGATAATCCCAACGCCTCTCTCGGTACCGTAAACTTAACAGTTGATCAAATACTGATGGCATCGAGGAAACCGTCGACGAGGAAATCTTACGCCAAGAAGTGGCAAAGATTCCTAATTTTTGCTTCAAAGAGCAATCAGCCAGCAATCTCATGTCCTATTTCTACAATACTAGAATATTTGCTGTCGCTTTACCGACAAGGTCTAAGACTGTCCTCGATCAGGGTTCACCTAGCTTCGATAGCAGCGTTCCATGACGGTGTCGAAGGGTATTCGCCCTTCTCACACCCCCTCTCGAAAACATTCTTGAAGGGGTTAAAGAATACGATACCGACCATCAAGAACGTCGTACCTTCATGGAGCTTATCTGTGGTCTTACAGTCACTGACTGCTAAACCCTTCGAGCCTATGGCTACAGCCGACCTTAGACTTTTATCATTTAAGACAGTTTTCCTGATAGCCATCACCTCTGCGAGACGTGCAAGCGAGCTTAGAGCTCTCAGAATTGACCCACCTTTTACAGTGTTCCATAGGGACAAGGTCGTTTTACGCACTGACCCTTCATTTCTACCTAAGGTGGTGTCGAACTTTCATGCCTCCCAGGACATTATTCTCCCAGCGTTCTTCCCGAGCCCGACGACGGCAATCGAGACTTCTCTCCATACGCTCGATGTAAGGAGAGCCCTAGCCTTCTACAAAGCTAGGACTGAAAGTTTTAGAAAAACTAAACAGTTATTTGTTTGTTATGGAGAGCCATCTAAGGGCTTGGCCGTCTCGTGTCAGAGACTATCAAGGTGGATTGTAGAGACAATTAATCTTGCCTACTCTCTATCAAAATTGGAACTGCAACAGTCAGTTAAGGCTCATTCCACTAGAGCTGTAGCAACATCTGTTGCATTCAGCAGGGGAGTCTCCCTGACAGATGTCTGCAAGGCTGCAACGTGGTCTACTCCATCCACGTTTGTCAGGCACTACAACGTGGACACTCGAGCCCGTCAGGACTGCACCTTCGGGAGAGCTGTGCTCTCGGAAGTCCTGAGATGACAGCTAACCTAAAGAGCTCTGAGGCTGGGACATGATGCACCAACCCACCTCCAAAGGTATGTCAGCTTGCTACTCGCCCATATGTGTGATGCATAGAGACCACGATGAAGAAATGCAGGTTGCTTACCTGTAACTGTAGTTCTTCGAGTGGTCATCTATGCATTCACACAACCCACCCACCAACCCCACTTGGTGGCATATGTTATTCTTTATTAGAGCACTGTATACATGTGTTATGATACATCTGAAACTGATTAATTATATTCATGTTTATGGGAGCACGATGTCAGACTCCTATGAACTGAGGTAAGGGCGGGAACCCACTGTACATGCGCAGTGGCGTGGGGGAGGGGTTCCCGCCCAAAAGCGTGTCGCTTAGCTATTGGAGGTTCCGATCTAGGTCTCAGCGCAGGCGCAGAGCCCATATGTGTGAATGCATAGATGACCACTCGAAGAACTACAGTTACAGGTAAGCAACCTGCATTTCCATCTGATGGGCAGCAATCCCACAGGACTGCACCCTAAATTAAGATATTCTGCAGTTGACATCTGTACAGGCAGGGGGTCCATATTTGTGTGGTTTTCCCAAAGTAGCAGTTTAGAATAAGTGTTCTTATACTTTGCAACGAGCCTCCATAATATTCAAATATTGGCTGAACCTCTATAAGTAGGTACTATTTTTGGTGTGTAGACCCAACATGACACATTTTATTCTAGATTAGTTAATCCAGAACAATTGTCATCCATTGCATCATACTCATAAACACCAATCACCTCTATATCCAGAACCATGTATGTGAACGTTGTTAATACTACTCTTCTTTGGTCTGATTTTAGGCAAAAACTGGGATTTGGCTGCTGCCCTGAGTGACTATGAGCAGCTTAGACAGGTTCATACAGCCAATCTGCCCCAAGTGTTCAATGAAGGGAAATACCCCAAGCAGCAGCAGGAAAGAGAACCTTCCCAACAGGTGAACAAGAGTGAGCGGTCTTCTCTTCAGAGGCAGGATGACATTGCTCAAGGTAAAGTGTTCTGAGCTCTGATATTGAGTTATAGACAGTTTTGTGGTCAGCAGAAAGTAGAGCAGAAACTCTAAGATGTGGACCATGTATGTTGCCATTTCCTAGCATGTACCTCAGCTTATTTGTAGAGCCATTCTGTAGGTACAATGGTACAGTACATCATATTGGTTCCCGCTCCCTGCTTGTGGCATACTGTAATCTGAATTCTGTGGGTTACCTATTTTTGGGGGGATGAGTGGGTATGTTGATGTTTGGTCTGGATAAGGGGCTGGAGCTGATTACTTTCTGATGTTCCCTTACAGCGACTGTATTTGAAGGTCCAGTATTAGAAATAGGCAGATTTGGCAAAAGTATGAATGATTGATTTGTGAATTGCTGGATACCTGTTGTAACACTGGACTCTCCTTACTCCCAATTACCAAACAGTTTCAGACATCTACAAAGCAAGTTTGGCCACAGAAACTCAAGCAGTTGTTGTTGTTGTTGTTGTTGTTGTTATTATTATTATTATTATTATTATTATTATTATTATTATCATCCTACCTTTTGCCCAATGCTGGGCCTCAAGGCGGCCTTACAAAGTTTAAAATATACAGGGGGGGGAAGGGAAACAAAACCATAAACAATTAAAAATACACAACAAAATTATAAGACATTAACATAGATGGAGGGCTGGATTATTCTCCAAAGGCCTGCTTGAACAAAAAAGTTTTAGCCTGCTTCCGAAAGCCCATCAAGGAGGGAACCACCCTAGCTTCCCCGGGAAGAGAGTTCCAGAGCACCGGAGCAGCCACCGAGAACACCTTCTTTTCCCACCAAGCGTGCCTGTGAAGAAGGTGGGACTGAAAGAAGAGCTTCTCCAGAAGATCTCAAAGCACGGGCAGGCTCATAAGGGAGAATACGTTCTTTCAAATAACCTGGACCCAAACCATATAGAGCTTTATAGGTCATAACCAGCACTTTGAATTGTGCCCGGAAACAGACTGGAAGCCAGTGGAGCTGTTTTAACAGGGGAGTTGTGTGCTCCCTGTAACCAGCCCCGGTCAACAATCTGGCTGCAGCTCTTTGAACCAGCTGGAGTTTCCGAACACTCTTCAAAGGCAGCCCCACGTAGCGCGTGTTACAGTAATCCAATCGGGATGTAACTAAGGCATGTGTCACCGTGGCCAGGTCCGACATCTCTAGGAACGGGCGCAGCTGGCGCACTAGCTTTAACTGTGCAAATGAACTCCTGGCCACCGCCGAAACCTGGGCATCCAGGCTCAGGGCTGAATCCAGAAGTACACCCAAGCTGCGGACCTGCGTCTTCAGGGGGAGTGTAACCCCATCCAACACAAGCTGAATCCCTATTCCCTGATCTGCCTTTCAACTGACCAGGAGCACCTCTGTCTTATCTGGATTAAGCTTCAATTTGTTCGCCCTCATCCAATCCATTACTGCCAACAAACACCGGATTAGTACAGAAACCGCTTCCTTGGAATTGGGTGGAAAGGAGTAGTAGAGTTGGATGTCATCAGCGTACTGGTGGAACTGCACCCCACAACTCCGGATAACCTCTCCCAATGGTTTCATGTATATGTTAAATAGCATGGGGGACAAAACAGAGCCCTGAGGGACTCCACAGGCCAATGGCCAAGAAATTGAACAGGAATTCCCCAGTACCACTTTTGGGGTCCATCCATCCAGGAAGTAATGGAGCCACTGTAAAACAGTGCCTCCGAGACCCATCCTGGCAAGGCGGTCCAGAAGGATACCATGGTCGATGGTATTGAATGCCGCTGAGAGGTCCAGCAGAACCAGCAGGGACACACTCCCCCTGTCCAGTTCCCGGCGAAGATCATCCACCAAGGTGACCAAAGCTGTTTCTGTCCCATAACCAGGCCTGAAGCCAGATTGAAATGGATCTAGATAATCCGTCTCATCCAGGAATCCCTGGAGTTGGGAGGCCACCACACGCTCCAATACTTTGCCCAAAAATGGGATGTTGGAGACTGGCTGGTAGTTATCCAATACAGTGGGGGCCAAGGAGGGCTTTTTCAGTGTGGGTCTGAAAGATCAATGATTACATAATGCCTTTACAAGCTTCTAAAACAATTTACCTCAGTATTAATTGTACCCTTAGACCACTTTTTGCAAAATATCATCAAACTCAAGTGTGGTGACAATTGTAAAATACACCAAAATGCTTTAAAACTGTTTTAAGAAGTTTTAAAAAATGAAAATGAGGAAACAAAGTGAAGAGAGATGTAAGAGGCACCTTGTGGAGAGAAGTTTTAGCTTTATTTATTTATTTCCCCTCATTCGGATGACATTTACCAGGTTAGAGAGAGTTTAAGTAATCTGCCCTCTGATTTTCAACCAAACTAGGCATTTATCTCACTTCTTTGTAAGATATAGTAGAACGTACTCATATTATCATGAGATTCTGCATTTTCTCCTACCCTCTTTCTGCTAGCCTTGATAGGGTAGGAAGTAGGAGAAAGCTGTATGCACAGTTTCCTTGCAGTGGCTGCTGTATCTTTATTGTTGAGAGGAATATTGGGGTAATCTGGATCCCCAAGTCATTCAGCATCTTATTTGCTCTTTTTATGTTGTTAGTGCAATAGTTTATAAGTATGTGTTCTGGTTTCCTAGTGTTATATATTCCTGACTAGAGTTGTGGAATATGTAGTATACATTTATTAAACACAGAGAGACTGAAAATCCAGCATAAACTCATAATCAAAGGGCAGAGGTTTCAATTCCTCTTGTATTGGGTGAAAAAATGTAGAACAGATGGGAGAAAAGATAATTGTCTCCACTAATGTAAAATATACCCTAAAACTGCAATCCTAAACATACTTAGTAGGGATTAAGCTTCATTGAGCCCTGTGGGATTTAAGTCTGTGTAAACATGTTTAGGATTGCATAGTTAGTCTAATTTTGCTCATCTTTTCTTTTTTTCCTGCACAGAAAAGAGACTCTCTAGAGGAATTTCCCATGCCAGCTCAGCGATAGTCTCACTTGCTCGATCCCATGTGGCCAATGAATGCAACAATGAACATTTCCCTCTGGAGATGCCCATCTATACATTCCAGCTCCCTGATCTTAGTGTTTACAGTGAAGACTTTAGGAGCTTCATAGAGCGAGACTTGATTGAGCAGGCGACCATGATTGCTCTGGAACAAGCTGGTGAGTAAATACTTAAAACGTGTGTCCTGGCTGGTTTGACTGTCTCATGCAGCATTCTTTTAAACCAAAGTTCTTCTTCGTGGTCTCTGTGCATCACACAAAATGGGCTCTGCGCCTGCGCGGAGTCTCGATCGGGAAAAATTTCTATAGCTGAGGCGTTTTTGGCGGGAACCCCTCCCCCATGTGCCGAGTGCGCATGCGCAAGCCGAGGGGTTCCCACCCTTTAGCTCAGTTCTCTTTCGACTGCCATTGTGGTGACCTCGTTGGGAAATTCTCTGTAGAAAATAAAATTGTAAGAGGCGTTTTATTCTTCTTCTCTTCTTTCTATCCTTCTCGTATTTCTACTTTATTCTTATTCTTATTATTTTACAATTTTTCTTTTCCTATTTTTCACGATAAGCGAAAACGCCCGAAGGGGCACAAGGCCCCGTTCAGGAAGTGTACGAAGTGTGGAAGTAAACTTCCCCCCTCAGACGGACACTCCTTGTGCCTTTTGTGCTTGGGTGAAGCTCACATCGTCGAGACCTGTCGTTTTTGCCAAGCTTTTTCCAGGCAAACACGACGACACAGGTCAGATAGGCTAAAAGCGTTGCTTTGGAGTAAAGCCTTACAATCAGTCGAAAAACCCTCGATGTCGACGTCCAGCACTATGGAGCCTGTCGAAGCTTCCCCAAAATCTCCTTTATTGGCACAACAACAGCCGGAGATACTTGTGACGCCTGGGAGAAGTGTTACGCTTTCCATTGCCAAACGATTAGCAAAGAAAGCAAAAAAGGCAAAGCATACTGCCTCAAATCCGGAGGAGCGTAGAAAAAAGAGAAATAAAAAATCTCTTAGAAAGAGTGTGCCGAACCGTACTCGGCCGTCTTCTCCTCCTCCAATGACTAATATACCGATGTCGACGGTCGATACCATACAGTCTCCATCGGCATCGAGAAATAATCCTTTGCCGCAAACTTCGGCGGCCAAAACTTCGGCTTCGATGCCGATACCGGCACAACCTCCACCGCCGCCACCGCTACTATTGTCGCCTATACCGACACTAAGACCACAGTCGGCACACGGTCCAAGGTTGACATCAATATCTGAAGGGGAAATAAGAGATTTATCCCCAACCCCCATACCGCCTGGACAGGCGCAACCTGAGGACAGACGTTATAGACACGGCTCCCCAGATTCCATGTTTTCGGGTCACTCAGGGAGAGGTTATTACTGTTATGATAGACCACCACCATCGAGAGACAGATCCCGTTCACCACACCGTGAGAGATGGGAACGGAATCCTTACAGAGACCAATACTTTGGTCGGGACATGTATTATCAAAGACCTTATGAAGGACAATGGGGATATTCTCCCCAAGCATATCACGCCCGAGTACCATATTACGGGGGACATCCACAGGCCAAACCCGTAGTTAGACCTTCAGCTACAATGCCTAACCCTCAATCTAGCCTGATCGATGCCAGTACACAGCCAATGCAACCGCCCACAACTCTACCTCTCAATACACAGGCGTCGCAACAACAACAACCAGAGCCACTCATTCAAATGCCGGTTGCTAGAGCGAATTCTCCATCGTCACCCCATGACGATTATGAGTCCGACTCTTCGTCCTCGTCATCGGCACAACCATCTATTGCATCCCCAGATATAGAGGTCGCTCCACAGGGGGGCATCTCTCCACCAGAGGATTTGGGTCATTTTTCTGACCAAATTATTAGAATGGCTCAGGCGTTAGGTCTACAGGTCGAACAATCCACATCCACCATACAGGATCCAGTCTTTGACTCCATCTCTTCCGATACATCTAAACCAGTGGCCATCCCAATGTTACCGGCCTTATTGGAAACTATTAAACAATCTTGGAAGTCACCTTCGACAGCCCCACCAACGTCTAAAAGATTGGAAGGGATGTACAAGGTCCAGAACGCAGATGTCCAGTTCCTTTTCGAGCATCCGCCTCCGAACTCCATCGTTGTCGAGGCAGCTCAGGGCAAAAGCAGACATCAGCATTCCTCACCTGTGGATAAAGAGGGACGTCGTTTAGACCTCCTTGCTCGTAGGTTATATACCTCTTCATCTTTAGGGCTAAAAATCACAAATTACCAAGCAGCAATGTCGGGCTACCAGTTGCTACTCTGGGACAAGATGGGGAAATTGATGGAACACTTACCTGAAGATAAGAAGCAATTGGCTAGACTCTTCCACTCCGAAGCATCGCAGCTGTCTCGTCAGCAGATACATACCTCTAAACACCAGGTCGACTGTATAGCAAAGACCCTGACAGGAACCATAGCACTCCGCCGACATGCTTGGCTCCGCTCGGCGGGCCTTTCTCAAGAGGCACGCTCTAGAATAGAGGACTTACCGTTCGACGGCATCGGGCTCTTCAATGCCGACACCGACAACTCGCCCGATACCGTACAAAAAGCGAGAACAACAGCTCGCCGTATGGGGTTCGGTCAACCTCAGCAACAATTTCAATGACGTTGGGTCCGCCCACGTTCCTCATATTATGCTAATAGACAACAATACCAACAAGTTCAACCTCGCCAGCAACCACAGTAGCAACAACAAGCCTTCCAGCCACGTAAGCAATTTCCAAGTTACAGAGGCAGAACCACCTCTCGTAGGAACGACGCAGGTTTTAAACGGCGTCTTTGATTTTTCACCTACACCTGTAAATAATCCTTCCATTTTCTTCGATAATAGACTCTCCCACTATTACCATCAATGGGAGTCTATTACTACGGACACATGGGTCCTCTCTATAATACAAAGAGGATACCGTATAGAGTTCAAAACTCTCCCTCTTCTCGGTAATGTAAAGATTACACCACCTACAATACCCTTACTCCAGGAAGTCGGCATGCTCCTTAGTAAGGGCGCCATTGAATCTGTTCCTTGGAGTCAACTTCAAAAGGGCTTCTACTCTAGGTACTTTACCGTACCGAAAGGAGACGGAGGACTCTGCCCTATTTTAGATTTACGTTTACTAAATTTACATATTATAACCAAAAAAATTAGAATGGTCTCTTTGGCTTCTATTACCCCACTTTTATTTAAAGGACAATGGTTTGCATCCATTGATCTTCGCGATGCATACTTTCACATCGCGATGGAGGGCACATACCGCAGATACCTACGTTTTATAATTGGTCATAACATCTACCAGTATAGAACTCTTCCATTTGGCCTATCCACGGCCCCGAGGGTTTTTTCAAAATGTATGTCTACGGTCTGTGCCCACCTTCGTCTTAAAGGAGTGGAGGTTTACCCCTATCTTGATGATTGGCTTATCGTAGCACCAACAAAACAGCAACTACAAAATTCGATACAAATTACTTGCAGTTTATTATGTAAATTAGGCCTCTCTATCAACTATGAAAAATCCCAATTAAACCCCTCACAGGTCATCCAGTTCATTGGGGGAATCCTCGACTCCATATCGGCTCGAGCCTTCTTACCACCCACTCGATGCGCATACATCTCGCTCAGAGTTTTCGGCACTGATCCCACATATCAACGTTCAAGGTGCAACAACTATTAGGCCTTATGGCTTCCACCACTGCAGTGGTTCAATATGCTCGCCTGAAGATGCGATCTCTACAATCCTGGTTTCTCAAACACTTCAACCCTCAAAAAGACTCAAAAAATCTCATACTGTACCCACCGGCAAGAGTAAAAGACTCTCTTATATGGTGGACGATAATCGACCATCTAACACAGGGAATCCCGTTCAATCAAGAACAACCAACAAGGATTCTGACCACAGATGCTTCGATGAAGGGTTGGGGCGCACATTTAAGCTCCCTAACTGTCCAGGGCTTATGGTCCAAGAAAGAAGCCAGACAACATATAAATCTTCTCGAACTGCGAGCAGTTCAATGGGCTCTCGTGGCTTTCGAATCCCAGATCTCAGGACGTTTCACACAAATAACCACAGACAACACCACGGTGGTGTTGTATCTAAACAAGGAGGGTGGCACCAAATCGGAACGCCTCCTAAGACTGACAATCAAAATCTTCGATTGGTGCATCCCAAGGCACATTACTTTCACCGCCATCCATATTGCCGGCACGGAGAACACACTAGCCGATTTCTTAAGTCAATCCCATCATCTTGCACACGAGTGGCAGCTCAACAAGACTGTGGCCAAATCAATATTCCAAACATGGAATATGCCGGACATCGATCTATTCGCCACGGAGACAAACAAAATCGTTTACAAATTCTGCAGCCGAGCAGGTCTAGGCAGAAACTCCCTGGGCGACGCTTTCACGTTACAATGGACAAACGCCTTTTTCTACGTGTTTCCTCTTTTTCCCATCATACCCAGAGTAATTGCCAAGATAATTGCCAACAAGACCAATTGCATCCTGATCACTCCCTGGTGGCTGAGGCAAACGTGGTTTGCCGCACTCCTACGAGTGTCGAACAGCCGATACCGACAGCTCCCACTGTTGCCAACATTGCTAACACAACAACAGAGCAAAATCAGACACCCCAATCTACAAACCCTGAGGTTAACAGCATGGAACATCCAATTCTCAGATCTAATGTAACCTCCACTCGATTGCAAGACATCATAGAAGCTGCTAGGAAACCATCCACTCGAAAATCTTATACTCAAAAGTGGACTGCCTTCGAGAAATTTGCTAAGGACAATAATTTTAATCCCTTCTCTTCCACCATAGACCAAATTCTCATGTTCCTGTTATCCCTCTCGGAGAGGGGCTTATCCACATCCTCCATATGCGTATATCTCTCAGCAATATCATCAATCCAGCCTAATATAGGAAACTCAACTGTGTTTTCACATCATCTATCAAAACGTTTTTTGAAGGGACTTAATAATTTAATACCACCAATCCGTACACGTATACCATCCTGGAGCATTTCACTAGTACTAAAATCATTAACTTCAAAACCATTCGAACCACTGGCCACAATGGACCTCCGTTTACTCTCTTTTAAAACAGCCTTTCTAATAGCCATTACTACAGCTCGGAGATCCAGTGAGCTTGCAGCTCTCCGCATAGACTCCCCTTGTCTAACATTCCATAGGGACAAGGCAATACTAAGGCCTGACGTGACTTTTCTACCCAAGGTAGTTTCAGAATTCCATTTGAATCAGGATATTATTCTTCCTGCATTTTTTCCTTCTCCATCGTCAAAGATGGAAATCACTCTTCATACACTGGACGTACGAAGAGCCTTAGCTTTTTATAAGCAGCGTACAGAACCTTTTAGCAAGTCACCCCGTTTATTTATCTCCTACTCTGGTCAACATAAGGGCATGCCTATTTCATCGCAACGACTTGCACGATGGATCGTTGAGACTATCAAGCTGGCATACCAACTTGCCAAACTCCCTCTGGACTCAAATGTCCGAGCTCATTCTACAAGGGCAATGGCCACTTCGACAGCCTTCAGCAAGGGCATTTCCATCCCTGAACTTTGCCGCGCTGCGACTTGGTCAAAACCATCGACTTTCGTGAAGCACTATCGCTTGGACACGAGAGCGAGAGCCGACTGCTCTTTTGGGAGATCGGTTCTTTCATCGATACTGACATAAGGACACCGACCCACCTCCGGTAAGTCAGCTCGCTAATCTCCCATTTTGTGTGATGCACAGAGACCACAAAGAAGAAATGCAGGTTGCTTACCTGTAACCGTAGTTCTTTGAGTGGTCATCTGTGCAGTCACACAACCCACCCTACCATCCCCACTTCGGTGTTATGCATGTAGTAATTTATTCCTTTGTCAATGACAACCTTTCATAGATGTGTTTGCTATTTGTACTAGAATAGTACCCGTTTATTTGAACCATTATCTCGGTGTCGATGTCCCCATCGACACCGATACGTAGTACAACTGTAATGAAACTTTGTCTCGGTGTCAATGTCCACATCGATACCGAAAGTTTTTACTTTCTCTCGGTTTCGAGGCCACAATGTCGGTCTCCAGGAACTGAGCTAAAGGGCGGGAACCCCTCGGCTTGCGCATGCACACTCGGCGCATGGGGGAGGGGTTCCTGCCAAAAACGCCTCAGCTATAGAAATTTTTCCCGATCGAGACTCCGCGCAGGCGCAGAGCCCATTTTGTGTGACTGCACAGATGACCACTCGAAGAACTACGGTTACAGGTAAGCAACCTGCATTTATTGCTGGAAATGGTTTACATCAAAATCAAATATAGGAGTTTTGAATTTTGTGTACAGATATTGTCTCATCTCTATCAGATTATAGAAGATCTGGAAAAGGTACCCAAAAGAGCAAGTAAAATGAGCTAGAAAAAATGAACCAGGAAAAAAATCCAAAAAAGCGTTAGTAAAATGATCATGGGGTAGAGAACCTTCACTATAAGTAAATGCTAAAGAAGCTGAAGTGTTTTAGTTTACCAGGAAGTGGGCAATGCAGGGGAGGAATGTGCTAAAGGTTTACAAAATTATGAATGTCTGAAAAGACATTTCATATAACATTCTCTCATAATACCAGATCTTAATGAATTTGATTGACAGTAGGGTGTGAAAAACATGAAGAATTATTGGTAATCACAGTGTTAACATTCTATGGACGGGCAGAAATGGATCATCAAGTGTTGCTTGCATTTTGCCCTTCCTCTTAAAATATTGAAATATCACTCTGTGTGGTGCATTTAGCGTGGCATGGCTTCATGGGAACTTTTTGTAAACTGCCTTGGGCTCTTTATGGTAGAGAGGATGCATACAGATGATATTAATAACAGTAAGCCTCCCTGAGTGCCATCAATGTTGTTTGAGCCACCAGCTTAAATAGATTTTAAAAAATGAGAACAGGATTTCTGATGTAATGACTACAACAGCAGGCAGGCTGGCTGGCTAGTTTAGCCAGAGCCCATCACATCTTCCCCGAATTCAGATAAACTAGTGATAGATCTATTATTTGTCATGATAGCAGAATAGAACTGTCATGGTCAGTGGCAGCACCTCATAATTCCATATGCTGGGAGTGGGAGTTATTAGTGGATATCCATAAATCGTTTGTGAGCTTTAGAGACACCTTGTTGGCCATTACTAGAAATCAAATTCTGAACTAAATGGACCTTGGTCTTTTCAGCAAGAAAATTCTTATGCTACTGCAGTTTGTTTAAACTTCACAATGGAAAAATATCTAAATACCTAAATAATTTAGTTAAGCAGAATTAGAGATTAAAAAGCTTTTTATATAATGTTCTAATGTAGAAGCTTTCAGATATGCTTATGTTCTGCTTCTTTAGCAAAATCTCAACATGCTACAGCTTCAGGCATGACTAGCAACACCGCTGCACTTTCCATTTCTACCAGCTATAGGAATAGTTCTTGAATGCAGTAGGGACATTTTATTCTAAATCCAGCCTAGGAAAGCTTTCAACAATGAAGATATTGGGAACAGGTTAGATCCTTGTATACATGATGATTTCATCAATTCCTATTGTTATCTGTGAGTGTTCAAGTGAACTTTGGACAAGGTCAGCAATATAGTTTTGGCCTTTCTTTAGAAGATGTCTTGAAATTGTGAATTCGCTCTCATAATTTGAGCTGTTTACGTGCAATGCTAACTTAATGATGATCCATTTCTGGCAGTCCATAGAATTGCTTGCACTTTGCTCCGCATACTGACAAAATTATCTGTTTATGAATATGTAATACTGTTTATGAATATGTAATACTGATCTGTTTATGAATATGTAATACTGATGATTTCCCAGTCCAAGAGGCCTTAAAGGTGTACTAACTTAGAAATAGTCAGTAAGTTTAGTTTAAACTAACACTCAACAGTTCGTATTCATAGAAGTTCATAGCCTCAGCCTTTTGAAACATTTATTTATTTATTTATTTTATTTCATTTGATGTTACCCTACCTATCTAACAAAATGACACTCAAGGCAGCTATTGATTATGCACACAACTTTTGGAGTGCATAATTCCTAATGTAATTTACTTCTCACTTCAATAACTAATGGCCCATTAAAGTTAGTCATAAAGTCCTATTGAAACCAGTGGAAAAAGTTGCAACTAACTTAATTTTGATTGTTTTCAATGGACACTAGTCATTTTGAACTTTAGCTCAATCTGGATCAATGTTTGTATACAGCTATTTGATAAAAGCAAAGAGGAGTATATTCATCCTTCTCTTCTAAGTTAACAGTTTTAAGAGCAGTAGAGAATTATGTATAATATCAGTCCAAACATAAAAGGAAGTATTAGCATTGAATTACTTGAGATGTATCTTAAGAAATACTATTTTAACCCTATCACTTTCTTCACATGAACAAATAGTAATAATAATATTGGAATTTTAGATTTTTGAGAATAGCTAATAATGTTAAGTCTATATATTTTGACTTTTATAGAATCCATTTGATGACAGTTCATATGCTTGGAAAGAACTTGTGCTAAATGGCAGCTAAAAGCTTGTAATGAATAATTAACTAAGATATAGATCTGTATAATTCTACTTTAGAATTGTTCTTTCTAGGTTTAGCAACCACTACCACTTTAGCCTCATTTCATTTTACTGGTGAATGTGTAGGGGACTGACATTTTATTACATTTTGATAGCATCTGTAACTTATTAATATTTAATGGCATCAACAGAGTCCTTTATAGAGCATTTCCAACTTTGAAAAAAAAATAATAGCTTCTATTGACTATCAGAGATATTGTTTTGGATCCAAACTGTAAGGCTGGATTTAAAGAACCATGAACAGAAGGAAAATAGCCGCTAGCTCTGTTTTGTAAATGCTTAAGAGTTTACATATTGCTAGAATAGGCTAGATTCTATTGCAGCTATCCAGGCTTCAGTTTGTGCAAGAAACTGCACAAGCTGAGGCACTAACACAGGAGTATTCCAAAAAGGAGAACTGTGTTTGACTTAGAAGAGTAGAACAAACAATATAAGGAAGGGCTTAGTCTGGTAGATCATGGAAATGCAGTGGTCATAATCCATGTTTATTTGACAAAGCATTTGAAAATGTCTCCCAAGATACCCTTGTTGACAAGATGGTAAAATGTGAACTGGGCGATACTGTTGTTAGGTGGGTCCACATGCCAGAGATCGGTCATCAATGACTCTGCATCACCCTGGTCAGAGGAGTGCCCTATGGGTCTGCCCTAGGGTCTTTACTGTTCAGTATTTTTTTTAAATGACCTGGCCAAATAGTAGAGTGGATTCTTATCAAATTTGCTGATGACAAAAAGCTGGGAGGGGTAGCTATCGCTGTAGAAAACAGGATTAAGATTCAAAACATGGAGACATGGGTTTTACACTAATTTAAGCATAAGCTGAATAATCACCTGTCATGGAGGCTTTAGTTTCACCCTGCATTGCAAAGGGTTGAACTCAATGATTTGCAAGGGCCCTTCCAATTCTATAGATCTATTCAAATGTTTCTCACACAGCGATCAATTGTAAAGCACCCCTTCTGTTTAATATTCCTGTACATAAATGGAATGGAAAAATTTGGTTCACTCTCTGTCAAATGCTATTTGAATTAGGCATGTGCTTCCCTCCGATTAGGAGCGGAGAAGCAGTAGCGAATTGGCCTGCTCCGCCTTACCCAGAGGCAGAGTAGAAGCGGACCGCGGACCCCTAGAAGCAAGGCGAAGAGAAGCGACCATTTTTTGGAGCTCCTATTTCAGGCAGACCGCTCCGATCGCCATCTTGAAAGCATTTCGCCCATAGGATTGCATTGCGGGAAATAATCGCGGATAACTGGGTTGTTTTTGAAGCTATCGTTCTGAAAATTCTTGTGCTCAGAGAGTCGTGGATGGGGGTCATTTTGAGACTACTCTCACCTCTCTGCATCGTGCGAGTCGCGTGCTAGAATTTTTTAAAAATCGGGTAAACAAACGGACAGCGCGGGTCAAACGGCGGTTTTCGCCCATAGGATTGCATTGAGGAAAACAATTGGGGATAACTGGGTTGATTTTTAAGCTATCGTTCTGAAAATTCTTGTGCACAGAGAGTCGTGGATGGGGGTCATTTTGAGACTACTCTCACCTCTCTGCGTGGTGCGGGTCGTGCACTAGAATTTTTTTAAAAATCGGCGGGGAAAATACCTTTTTCAAAGGGCTGAGGGGCAGAGTCAGCTCCCGGTCATGATCACATGATCCCAAAGTTAGAGGAGGGCATAGGCAAAATGGGTAACTTGGGATTCTGGGAAACTTCTCTTTCTTAATCTGAACGGACTTTTCCCAGTGTTTTTTAACACAGTAGCCCCACCAAATGCACAAACACAACCTGAAATCATATACTAAGCCAAGAATAAGAGATAGAAACACAGCACTGCTACCCACCCTAACTTTGGGGAACAACTGAAAAGATGTGGTGCAAGGGGATGAGCTCCCCTAGGGCATCTCATTGTGGACGTGCCCCCACTCTCTCCTGTACTTGGAAGGCCATCAGAGCCTTCCAAAGAGAGTAAAACGGTGGAGCAATGCCTATCATGAGTCGAAGTGAGCGTTTACTTCTTAGTGGTGGAGCGATGCCTATTATGAGTTGAAGTGAGCGTTTACTTCTCAGAGCTGTTGGTGAAGCAATGGCTTTCTTGAGCTGAACTGGCAGCTGCTTCCCTCTCCCCCGGGCATGTCCCCCTATTGCTGGTAAAAGACAGATATAGCTTTTTTTTAAAAGTTCTTCTTGTTGTTTATTCAGCAACACTGCTGCTTTTAATTCCACCCCTCCTTTGTTTATTTATTTATTTATTCCATTTTATATGCATTACTGGCTTATCCTTGGCTCACTTCCTTATGCCCCCAGAAATGCCAGCTGCATGCCTGCCTGCCTTCCCTCCCTCCTCCCCTGCCCACCTCGCAGGGATGTTGTGTGTGTGTGGCTTTGACTCAGGGGAGAAGTCCTTCCTGCGCTCACTTGGAGTTTTGGAAGTTCCAAATTTTGCAGGTTTAAGCCCCGCCAAAAAACAGGGGATGATGGGACTGCCTTGAGTCTCGGCGTGCGTATGTATCCCTGGATAAGCTTTCATGGTGGTGAGTTTGAGGGGTTTTTTTAACGTGCAAAATTGACGGAGCTATGGAAAGGGGTGTTGGATTTTCATAAATTCCCCAAAATCAGGGGATGATGGGACTGCCTTGAGTCTCGGCGTGCGTATGTATCCCTGGATAAGGTTTCATGGTGGCGAGTTTGAGGTTTCTAACGTGCAAATTGATGGAGCTATGGAAAGGGGTGTGAATGGGGTGCCCGATTTTCAAAAATTCCCCAAAAATCAGGGGATGATGGGATTGCCTTGAAACTTGGCGTCCATGTGGACATGTGGATAAGCTATCATGGTGCCGAGTTTGAGGTTTCTAATGTGCAAATTGACGTAGTTGTAGAATGGGATAATTTGGGGTGAGTTAAGCCGCGCCAAAAATCAGGGGATGATGGGATTGCCTTGAGTCTGGGCGTCCATGTGGACACATGGATAAGCTGTCATGGTGGCGAGTTTGAGGTTTCTAATGTGCAAATTGACAGAGCTATCCCAAGGGGTCTGAATGGGGTGCCCGATTTTCATAAATTCCCCAAAAATCAGGGGATGATGGGATTGCCTTGAAACTTGGCGTGCATGTGTATACCCCAATGTGGTGTCATGGTGCCAAACGTGAGGTTTCTAACTTGAACAGAAAAAAAGTTGTATAATTTTTTAGCTTTCAATGCAACCCTATGGGGGGGGAAAACGGAGCTCTGATCCGGATCCGGAGCTCCGAGTGGAGCGGAGCGGAAGTGGGCGGAGCGGGGGCGGGGCGAAGCAGCCCGTTCCGAAAATCGCGGATCTGCAAGTGAAGCTGAGCGGGGGGTCCGTGCACACCCCTAATTTGAATCCTTACTTAAGAGAAAAGTATTTGCTGGTCATTTATTTGATATTACCTGAGCTAAAGATCATCCAGTTTATTTGGAATGAATTTGAGTCAATGCTGCTTTATGGCCTTTCCCCCACAAGACTATTTATTACTACTTGACTATATCTACTTTATATTTTATTTCTGTGTACATTGTAAGTTATCCTATTTAAAGATTCTCTCTTTTTAATATGTCTGATCTTCCTTTTTCCTCATATTTTGATACTGATGAAAGGGTTACAAGCTGTATTTTGAAAGTATCCCTAAATGACTATATAGTCAAGCACTGGAACAATATTTTTTTCCTTCGAGGAAATAACTAATCTTTTGATGAATTTTTTAACAACCACATTGTTTTTAAAATGGGGTTTACTTAATCTCCAATTAGCTCTTTTGACATGCAGCCTATTAATTTCCAACTGAAATAAATTGAAACACATCCTGTGTATATCAAAAGGCCAATCTTTGTATTGTGAGAACCAACTAGATGTCATTTTAAACAAAGAAGTAGTTGGCCCGTAGAAGAGCAGTTGAGGCTTCCAAAATAAAGAGTGTAATCCTTACAGTTCAGATTTAAATACCTCCATAAATCTGTCAGGATACTGGCTTCAAGCCATTGTTCTAAAAAATTGGTAGTACTGGTTATATTTTATTCTGAGCAGATCTATCTAGAATATGATGAATTATGGCGTTAAAATTACCTACTCTGATTTTTCTTCTGATGAAGCAGCTCATATTAAGTATTTAAATTAACAAAGCTAGGATAGTGAACTTATCATCACGTTAATCTTGTAGATCTAGATCTAGATAGTGATACACTATATATTTTTATTTTTGCACAGGCTAAACCAGGAGTGAGGAACCCTTTTCTATTGAAGACCACATCACTTTGGAGATAATCTTTCAGGGGCCATGTGTGGGTGGTGGGGTGGGGTTGAAGCCATTGGTGGGCAGGGCCAGAGCCAAAAATAAGCAGGACTACTGCTTCTCCCTTTCTTTCTCTTTTTCTGACACCAAAGGTACAAACTGTCACTTGCAGAGGACTTTTGAAAATAGGCTGAGTGCTGAAGGTTTGCTACCCTGTCCTTAAACAGTGGCTTTAAAAAGGTGTAATGCTTTTCTGTAACATCAGCTTGATTGAAAATGTTAATTTGCATTTTCCTTTTGAAAGGCCCTTTTCAAATAATCTTTTCATTGTTCAAGCTCATGGCGTTACATGATGAAATTCATGTCTCTTCACTGTACAACTTGGATCTGAATTCTTAGACCTCTATTTTGGGTCATCCTTAATACACCTACCACAAGGCCTGTCTAAAGCCCATTCCCATCGTCACCAGTTGTCCCACCTCAATCAGCACATAGAACTACTTTAACTAGCTGTGTCCAAGCCCATGATCTTTTGACTATCTCTATCTCAGCTATCTATAGTAGCTTCTTGATCTATAGTTCTGGACCCCATCTTTTCTTATGGTTCTGCTCATTCAGGGGTGTTGACTGCCCCTGCCCGTAGCAGATGCACAAGAAGGAAAACGTCAGGGATCAACTGGCCCAACCTACAATTTGAGTAACAAGCTGTTTGCCCTATTGAGCTATAAAGCCACGGATTTTGTCTCTTAACTATTTTATTGTCATACTATTTATTGTTTTAAATTATCATTGTTGGTTTTAATGCCTAGTTGTGACCATATTTAGCCAAAACATTAAGGTAAAAATCATAAAAACAAACCTGTGCTTTATCCTTTAATTCTACATGAGATGTTGTGCTAACATAACTGGCCAGTGTGCATGTTAGGAATTTTAATATGGCTGGGCACACAGGGCTCTAGGAATGTACAGAAATGGGAGGCAATTGCCCCTACTAATCAAAACTGTGATTGCAGAGTAGTTGCTGCTACAGCTGCCTCAAGTGTGCTTGGCCTTGGCCTTGTCTTTAATTCTTATCCAACTTCTTCTCCTACCATGTCTCCCTAGACTGTAACCTCTGCTTATTTACCTGGTTCACTGAAAGTGTTTGACCCGTAAAACGGACAGTAGAAGGACAGCCAAGGTGTCTGTCCTGGCTATCTAGCTATGTGTGGCTGAATCCCTGCCCAAATTCCACTTGCTTAAAGCAAGCAAATGCTCCTGCAGCTTAAGGGAAGGGGCTGAAAAAAAGATACTTTATTATCAAAATTTTGAAAATATGGAATTCCACTAGCATCTGTGCTGAATATCTTCTGTCATATTCATGCTTTTTCAAATGAGGGAGATTGGCAACAACAAAAGCATCACAGTTTACTATTCTGAAAACATTTTTGCTCAGTCATTGATATAACCTCTCTGAAAAACAATTCAGACAAATGCCCTTAATATATATTCTGAAATGTAACAGGCACCACATCTTAGGGGTTTTTTTTTACTTAGCTATTACCTTCTCCACTATACAACTCTTCTCATAGAATCATAGAATAGCAGAGTTGGAAGGGGCCTACAAGGCCATCGAGTCCACCCCCCTGCTCAATGCAGGAATCCACCCTAAAGCATCCCTGACAGATGGTTATCCAGCTGCCTCTTGAAGGCCTCTAGTGTGGGAGAGCCCACAACCTCCCTAGGTAACTGATTCCACGGTCGCACTGCTCTAACAGTCAGGAAGTTTTTCCTGATGTCCAGCCGGAATCTGGCTTCCTTTAACTTGAGCCCGTTATTCCGTGTCCTGCACTCTGGGAGGATCGAGAAGAGATCCTGGCCCTCCTCTGTGTGACAACCTTTTAAGTATTTGAAGAGTGCTGTCATGTCTCCCCTCAATCTTCTCTTCTCCAGGCTAAACATGCCCAGTTCTTTCAGTCTCTCTTCATAGGGCTTTGTTTCTAGACCCCTGATCATCCTGGTTGCCCTCTTCTGAACACACTCTAGCTCGTCTGCATCCTTCTTGAATTGTGGAGCCCAGAACTGGACACAATACTCTAGATGAGGCCTAACCAGGGCCAAAATAGAGGTCTCAAGAATTGTATAGTTATTGTATGGATTTTATGAGTCTTCTTTAAGTAGCACTCTTGATTTGTCATCACCTGCATTATTACCAAAATATTCTGCATGGAGCTGGTGATAGGCTGTTATTTCTCAGAATCCACGAGAAAGGAATTGCTAAAAATGAGAACATGTTATTTCCAATTTTATCTCTCCCAGAGGCAGTCCAACACACTTTAAATTACGCTTCCCAAGTGCACTCCTAATTTAGATTTAATAAGACTGGTTAGGAATATGAAGTGCGTACCAGCTGCTGCTTATTGAATTCATGTGGCGATTACCAAGTGTTTTAATAAAGCAAACTATTACAATTGATAAACTTTTCTCGGTCTATTTTTGTTGGAATCCTTTGTATGTTACTGAACTCCTTAATGAAGCTAATCCTGAATTAAAACCATAAAATTGTAAGTTAGTTTAGAATCAAACAATTAATTCATTAGCAACCTCAAATTTTGGTCAGAAGTCTCTGTAAGGAGTGTTTTCAGAATGGGGTGATTGAGTACTGAGGAGCAAATCCAACATGCAGGAGTTAATCTGAAGGAACAGTTGATGGCAAATTGTGATAGAAGTGAAGAGGACTAGGAAATAGCAGATCTAGTGCTGCACTGACAATGGTAGGATAATAAATCAGGATTAGTCAGAGTGGTACTTAAAACACAGAAGATTGATTGATTAAAAGACTGGGAGAGAGGAAAGAGATGCAGCGAGCTCCAGAGCCAGAACCTGGTTGCAAGGATAAAGCTGAGATTCAGATTGAAAGGGAGAGAAGGGAGTTAGTGTAGAAGGAGCAGTAAGCAAGCTGCATTGGCAGCAAAAGTTACTAGCACTGCTATTTAAAACCAAGCAGAGATGTCACACAGTCCTTGCCCAGAGGGTTTGTAGTCTTAGGACCAAGCCACACTTCGTAACAAGAGTGTTTGCCATGTACCACTATTGCAGTCATAAATGTCAGATGTGAAGAAATAATATGCAGCAAGCACTTTTGCCACTTTAAGTGTGAATTATACTTTAGTTAGATGGACAAAAGTTGGTTAGAAGATAGGGCTTAATAAAATGAAGTGAGGCAGAGGTCAGCTCGTAGCAAAATTATATCAAGGCTTTGCTTTGTGGGTAGAGAGATGCCCATGCTGTGCAAATGAAGTGATTTTTTATGTATTTTATACTTATCGTTGTTCCTGCCTCAATCGGGATGGAGAGGCGGGTAAAAAATAAATTTATTATTATTATTATTTATTTGTTTCTGGGATGGGTGGGGCCTACCTTTAAAGGCAAGCCCCGCCCACGTCTCAACTTGGGAAGATGCATAGCAGATGGGTTGTCCTTCCCCTCCTTCCCTCCCACAAAAGCCTGCTCCTGCCCAAGCCGTGCTGCCACGGCAGGAAAGGGACTTCTGCCCCATCTAAGTTTCACATCTATTCAGTTGTAAGTCTGTTCCATCCAATTTCTGCATCCGTCTGCAATTTTTTAAAAATGCATAAAAATCTGCATTTATTTTCATGTGCAAATTCCCCTAATATGCAGCTTTGTATGCAGCTTTCCCTAACATACACATTTTTGCATACAGTGTTTGAGCTGAGAAATGCATTAAAATATTTAGAGAATTTGCAGTCTGAAGGATAACTGTGTTCAAATCAACATATTAATCTGGGAAGTGCAAATTAGGTCAGTTAGTTTAAAAATGTGGATGAAAAAACAATCTCCCCCAACCTATTTGTTATTCAGTTAGGGAATTACTAGAGACTACACTGCTCTTATACTAAAAAGTACAGGTTACTACACAATATTCAATTTGTGTCTTGGGGAAAGAAGTCAAAGTCAATAGGACTTCAAGGTAGTGAACGTTGGCTGGATCGTGTTCTTTATTTTGAAATGATGCTTCATTTTTCAGGTCGTCTTAACTGGTGGTCCACAGTGTGTACAAGTTGTAAACGGCTTCTTCCATTGGCAACAACTGGTGATGGAAACTGCCTGTTACATGCTGCTTCTCTGGGTAGGTCTTGTCTTCTGATAATATCAACCCATTCTGAAATACTAGTATAGCTGTCTGTTTTGTTTTTAATGTTTATATCCCACCTTTTTAGAAATGATGAAAACTCACAAGATACAGAAGTGAAAAGACTGAATGTGGTATAAATAAACTATTAAGAAAATTAATCTTATCCATGATGGCTAACTATGCTAAAGTAGGGCATAAGCAGCATGTTGGACTGAGATATCTGGGTACAATTCTCTGGACATCTGTAGATTTGCCAGATAACTTTAAGGAACTCATAGTCTCTTGGCTTCAGTTCTCTGCCTCACATAGTTGTTGTAAGCTTCAGTGAGATAAGGAAATATTACCTTTTTTTAGATGTCAAGATAGTACAGAGGCTGAATTGAAATAAAATGCTGTTCAATTTTCTCTCCTTCAGTTATATTGGATATGTCACTGGTCAGTACAGTTTGATGGATGACAGAAGGAAGGGAAAGGAACCTCTCATGCAAGCACTGAGTTATTACTGACTCTTGGAGGGACGCCAGCTTTTGCTGACGTTTTCTTGGCAGGCCTTATAGCGGGGTGGTTTGCCGTTGCCTTCCCTGGCCATTATTACCTTTCCCCCAGCTAACTGGGTACTCATTTTACCGACCTCGGGAGGATGGAAGGCTGAGTTGACCCGAGCTGGCTGCCTGAAACCAGCTTCCACTGGGATCGAACTGAGGCCATGGGGAGAGTTTCAGCTGCAGAAACTGCTGCTTTACCGTTCTGTGCCACACGAGTGCAGAAGCTTCACCAATTTAATGGCTAAGATGAAGATGCAACAACAGATTAAACTTTCAACCTGTTTGTGCCAGCATATGATAAGCATAAAATGTTTAGCCTGATACAGGCAAAGATTCCATTTTAATAGGATTATATCTACAACAGATGTGTAGGCTCAGGTCTGAGTCTTCAAGGACATTTATAGTTCATCTTATATTTATGTCCATCTTTGGGTTTCATGTACCCATTGCACTGCTTTATTTACTATTAGTATAAAAGGTTGTATCCTTGTTATCTTTAATTAGAAACAGGGAAGGATGAAAGTACCAATATGAGACACATGTAGTTTGTTGGACCCAATCCATTTTGGTTGATGCTGGTGAGGAGCTGAGAGAGAAGAGTGAATGAGAGAGAAGAGCAAATAGGTGTCACCTGGCTGCTCAGCCAGTTCTCATGCCTTAGCTTTCCCCCTCTGTGGGGGAGAGGAAAATGCAGTGACTGTGAGAATACTTCCTCCTTCCCATTGGAGTTGCAAAAATACGACGTGTGCAGTAGCTGTTCGTTCTACTTCATGCACCTGGTCCTGTAGGGCAGAGGTGTTGAACCGCAGGGCAGTGGCCCAAATGCAACCTTCTGGGATTCCCTAGATGGCCCCTTTCTCCCCGCCCAAGTCCCTTCCCCCTAACCACTAATCGTTTTGTGGTTTCCCAGCTTTTGTGGTGGGTTTCCCCATTCTGAAAGGTTGAAATGCAAGGTTGAAATGCCTCCCCTAAGGCTTAGCTACTGGGAGTAAGGGTTCTCAGTAGAGAAGTGTTTGCAATTTGTTCAAATTGCCATATATCTTCTTAAGTCATGCTGTTTGCATGCAAAGTGGACTTTCCCTATAGTTTCCCATCACCAGGTTTTCTTCTTGTGAGCTCTCAGTGTATGTGGCATGAGGCCAGCTGTGCCCTTACATTTGGATTATGGACTTTCTGTGTGAAATTTATATACTGGTTGTGACTTGGAGCTTAATTACATCTATGTCCTGTGCTCTATTGTAGTAACATAGGCATGGTAATTGTCAACACATGGGCAACTATTTTTGAGCCTCCCCCCATTTTTCCATTGCAGTCAAAGGGAAGGAAATTTCCTTTGCCAGGTCTGGGTTGGTGTAAAGTTGCACCATCAACAGAGGCATGGATTGAAAGGGGATAGGATAAGTGTGTCACCCCATTTCAACCTTTCTACTGGCATATCTATACTGGTGTTTTCCTCTGAAATATCTGAGGTATTCCACTGGCATATTTGGCATTTTGCTAGTGATTCTGCTGGGGCTCACCACGTCTTCCCAGGCACCCATGGTACTGAGATCATCCCAGCCAGGATGGGCATAATATGATAAACCAGACTGGTCTATTCTGACTGCCTTGATGACTTACAGCTTGGAGTGAGTGGAAATGGCTAGGAGTGTCAAGCAGATGCTGAAGACAAAGATAAAGGCCAAAGAGACATGGGTGGGGATGGCATTGAAAGAAGGAGGTGAGAAAGAGCGCTTTATGGAGAAACAGGAAAAGACAGGCACATAAGAATTGAAGAAGCTGGAAGAGGCATTGGCCTGGTTCACACAATCACAGAGGGGAAATAAGTCATCATGGCTTTTTCTCCCACCCCTCAGAACCACCACACCAACCCTGCATGTGTGTGCCAGTTGCATGCCAGAGGGATTTGCTGGGCTGTTGTAGTGTTCTGTTGCCGTGGGTAACAAGCTATTCAAGCCGCACTACTGATGATAAGTATGCAAATACCTCCAGCCTATGCAGAGTATAGGTAGAAACCACTGTGATTTATTTCCTCAACTGTGATCATGCGAACACAGTCACTTGTGGCTTGTTAAGCCCAGCCACGTGACAGTCGTGTGTCAGGTGGATTTCCCATGTCATCTGAACCCAGGCAGCATGGCTTATTTGAGGAGGTAGCAACCATCAAATAATCCATGGGCTGTTGTTGGCTTATTTCTACCATGGTTTATTTTCTTCGCTGGGATCATGTGCACTGGCCCAGTGAAGAAGAAAGGAGCCAAGTAGGGTAGATGTAGTACGAAGAGAAGCAAAGAACCGCCTCTTCGTACTACATCTACCCTACTTGGTGAACCGCCCAGAGAGCTTCGGCTATTGGGCGGTATAGAAATGTAATAAATAAATAAATAAATAAATAAATAAATAAAGAAGAAAGGAGGAGGAAAGAAATACGTGCTCTTACTTGTAACCCTTAGCAGTACAGGGGAAAGGGAAGTTAGAGCTTTGTGGGGCCTAGTCTGGATGATCAACCTCCCTTGCTGGAGGAACAAGTAACCCAAGCAGAAAGATGGATCTGCAGGGAAAGCCCCTAAGCCCCCAAGGGAGGAGTTGATGGACAGTGGAAAGAGACATCCTGCTAGAGAAAAAACACCAAGTCAAGTTCTAAGAGAAGGAATCAATTGCTTATAGTTCGAGTCAAGGAGATTAACCTTAAGGGAACAGCCCTTTAGGCACAGAATCTGAAGAGGATCTATTCCCTGATCATTGTTAAGTGTTTATGAAAAGGCAAGAAAAATAGACTTTGAGCTTATTGAAGGGATTTGAAGCCAGTGCTGTAACAAGACTGAATCTTAAGTTTAAAAAATCCATTTAAATGCACCTTGAGCTCTGTGGCTTTTATGGAGCCTGTGAACCAAGGAGGGTTTGATGTGCTCCTTCCATGTAAATGTTTCATTTATATGGTTCCTTTTCTTTATTGTCTTTTTTCACCTTCACAGCATCCCTGTAATTTAGGTCATGATTGTTCTTAGTTTTTAAGATTGAAATTTAGGCTGAAGGCTTCACAATAAATCCATGAGAGGGGCAAGACTTCAAGTATATATGTTTAGGATTGCAGCCTTAGAACACCGGTGTTTTTCTTTAATTGTATTAAGTTTATTTTCTTGCTTATGTTAAAGCTTGAAAGCATGTGGCTGGTTGTATTTTTAGGATTCAAATATTCTGAATTTTGTTTCTTTTATGAAGGTTTGTATTCCAGAAGATGTTAAACCGTCTCTTGTGGAAACAGCAAGCCCTGTAGCTCTTTGCATCATTACTCCTAAAAAAACCCTCTGAAGAGCCCTTAGTGATCATTAGAAGCTCAAGGCCTGTTCCCAAATTTCTAAGGCTAAAATCAAGAGCATTTGGTCCTTCTAGCAAAGTCGAGCCAAAACACTGTGTGCAAGATAACTCAATACTTCAAGGCCTCTTAAACTGAATTCCATATTGCTCTTCAGTAACCTATTTAATGTTTTCAGCTTTTATTTGAAAAGCTTAAAAACAGTGAAAGGGAATTAAACTCCTATTAGGAGAGCAATGGAAATTATTTATAGCATGCTAAGCTTTAGTTATTCTTCATGAGTTTTTTTGTGCTGTTTCTGTTTTGATACTTTATCTGTAACACTCACTCTATGTTTTCTGCATTTAGGAATGTGGGGATTTCACGACAGGGACCTTGTATTACGGAAAGCACTCTACACAATGATGAGAAGTGGTGCTGAAAGGGAAGCCCTGAAAAGAAGGTGGAGGTGGCAGCAGACACAGCAGAATAAGGAGGTTTGTATGGTATGAAGAGACAAGAACTTGCCCAGGGTTTGTTTTTTAATTTCTTTACAAGTTTTCTATGGAGTCCGTTATTAGTGCCAGTGCTTACGCTTGGTGCACATGAAAGAATTATGATGAAAAATGTGTCTGAGTCTGTGCAGTGTGCTTTCCCTGTGACACTGGATATCTTCAGTCATCCCCTACAAGTCTGGGAGACAAAATGTCATTTGCGGACCAGCCCAAGTTCTGGTATATCACTTAATACTGAAGCACTAAACTTGTATCACCCAGTTTTTGGTATCAGAAATTTCCGTTTTTCTTCTCCTCTCCATTATTCTTTATGATCCCATTTTGCTGGTTGAAACAAACATTTTGAAGAGAACTTTAACCTGAACATCTGTTTCTCCAGCCTGAGAGAGCTTGAAAGCACTATAGAAGAATGTGAAGACTTACTATTTATTTATTTATTTATTTCATTTTTATACCTCCCAATAGCCAAAGCTTCTCCCCCCTGATTTTGACTGTTCCTAGGCTTGCCTTCCAGAAAAAGATGCATAAGAGAAACCCAAGAAGATGTAGTGATTATAGTTTTGGAGTGGGAGTTGTGAGATCCAGGTTCTAGGTCTTACTCGGCCATGGAAGCTCACTGGGTGACTTTGGGCCAGTCACAGACTCTCACTTCAATCTATGGAGAGGAGGAGGATTGTGTACACCACCTTGAGTTCAACACAGGATGTAAATGTAATAAATAAACAAACATTTAATTTAAAGCAGGATATTGTACTTTATTCAAGGCTATCAATTAGTTTATATTTGAAAAAGGGACATTATAAATGAGTCCAGACAACTGCATACTAAGGTTCCAGAGAACAATTTCTGCAAACATGTGTCCAAAGATGTGAAGATGCCAATCAAAGTGTACCTCCATTCTGTTGTATGAGTTATACTTGTCTCCTCGTTTCTTAAAATGCAGTTTCTTCTTTCCCCTAGTCGGGGTTAGTTTATACTGAAGAAGAATGGGAGCGGGAATGGAATGAACTGTTAAAGCTGGCTTCAAGTGAACCACGCACTCACTTCAGCAAAAATGGAGGCACTGGTGGTGGGTAAGTGTGGATTGCTATGTCCCATTTTTGCTTTAGGGGCCTACCAGTGATAAATTATGTAAGACAATAGGAAAAGGATAAATTATATTAATTCATATCCTGCATACAGAAATGTGTCTGGAGTAATAGGGTGCATCCCTGTTGGTGGAAACGATGTTATAGTTTATGATAAGCCTTGTCTGGTAAACCCAAGAAGTCCCAAATGCTACGTATCCTTTTCTTGTAAGAGTTAGATCATGAGCTAAAGCAGGGGTTCCCAACCATTTTGGGTCAGTAGGCACATGTAGAATTTTGTGTAAGTGATATGATAGTGAAAAGGAAATGGCTCATAAAATGGCTGTCATCGGCACTTGCCTAATCACAAAATGGCTGCCATGGTACAAAATACCCATTTCCCAGAAAGCAAGCTGATGAGACTAAAACAAAAGTAACTTGACCGTGAGCATAAGTACAAGTCAGACGTTGGGTCTGAACTCCAAAACACAAGCCAGTCTTTCAAACCCCCTGTTTTCTGCTTCAACATGCATTTCACAGAAAGCAAACTGATGAGTCCCAAGGATACAAGGCAGATGTGGGGTCTGAGCCCCAAATGCCAAATCTCAAGCCAGCACTTTGGTTTGCAACATGCCACTTTCCCAGCTAAAATGATTAAAAATAATTAAAGAATAATAATCTATAAAATAAAAACCAGGTAAGGTGGGGAGCTTCCCAACTCCTGTCGGCTTTCCCCCAGGTTTCAGTTTAAAAGCTGCTCTGCCATCTTTTAATGTTTAGTGCCAGCATTGTGGTTCAAGGGGAGCCTGTCCCTCTTGTACAGGCCTGGCTTGTCCCAAAACATTCCCCAGTGCCTAACAAATCTGAACCCTTCCCTCCTACACCACCATCTTATCCACACATTGAGTTGAGTGGGTGGCTTAATCCATGCTGCTTTTGTATTCAGGTCCTTATCAGCAGTTTTCTCAACCTCATTCTGTCCTTTCAAGACTGTTCATGCCTCATGTTTTTGTACAGACCGATGTATTCCAATTAGAGAAGTGCTGAGATGTATTTGCCAAAAGAACTCAGTCTTAAAGAAGTCACTTCTGACGGCTTTGCTTCTCCAAAAATCAGAACTAACACACACACACCATACAGCGCTAATAAATAATTTTAATATGTAGCACCACAGTTCTCAAAGTGTGAATCAATAATCCTTAAGAGGGAGTTGCCAGTCACCAGGGGAAAGTGCAGCCTTCTTCCTGCCCTCCACTTTTCCAGATCTTTCTATATCAGTTAAAGATATAATCTATGGGAAGCATCTCCTAGACAATTGTGTAAGGATGCTGAAGAGTTGCAAAATGGTAGAAACAAGCAACTAAAACAATCTAGTAGCTAGAGCAACTCTCTCAGGAGGAAAGGTATGTCTGGGACTGTTTAGTTTAGAAAAAGGGGTAAGTAAGTGGAGAGATGATAGAGGAGTACAAAATTATGCATGGAGTGGACAAAGTGGCTGGGAAAACATTCCCCCCCCCCCACCCATCATAGTACTAGAACCCGGGGTCATCCCATGAAGTACTTCTACAGCAACACACTCTTTGCTTTTAGTAAATGTTGAATAATATTAGTAACATAGTTTAATAAATGCTTGAACACAATGTTCTGTAAGGGAGATAACATGTTACATTATTCATATGATAAGCATTGTTAATATTGGATGGCTATATATTATTGTCATTTTTCGTAGCAGAGGTGGGAAAGAATAATAATAATAATAATAATAATAATAATAATAATAATAATAATAATAATATCATTTCTATAACACCCCATAGCTAAAGCTCTCAGGGCAGTTTACAACAATTCATAAAAAAAAATACAGTATAATAAAAATAGTCTAGAACTTTTAACATAGAAAAATTAAAACAAGGTAAACTGCTAAAAATAATTTAAATAACAATGTTTGCCTTTATGTCTTCATTGGGGGCATCTCGTTGACCACTGTAGGAAACAGAACTCTAAGCGAGATGTACATTTGGTCTGATCTAGCAAGGCTGCTAGATCATATAACTGCCCAACAGTGGAAACCAAACCAGTCAGTGATAAGTGTAATCTCTTGGTTGGACCTATCTATTTGTTTTTTGATTTTTTTATGTTGAATATATGAAGGTATACTAAGGCTGGATTCAGACAACACGATAACCCACTCTCAAGGGTTGAGTGTGGGTTCAGTGTTGGCTGTAGTTGAACTCCGGGTTGTTGTTGAAATGTGGTTTATCATGTTGTTTGAACCCAGCCATGCTAACAAATCATGGTTTGTTAACTGTGAACAATCCATGAAGAGAATCCCTAGTTTGTTGTTGGGTTGTGAACTATAGGTTGTTTGTGGTTAGCAAACCATGATTTGCTAGTGTGGCCAGGTTCAGAAAACACAATAACCCACATTTCAACAACAACCCACACTCATCCCATACTCAACTCTTCAGTGTGGGTTATCATGTTGTCTGAACTCAGTCCAAGGCTGTGCATATGTGTGAAAAACACATATGCACTTTTTTTGTATGAAAAAGTGATTTGTGGAATTACATTCGAGCCTGCAGTCTCTTCCTGGGATCCAGGGTGAAAATCTGAGGCATAAAGATAAATATGAGAACCTGCAGCCCAGATTCCTTTTGGGGTGGAGAACATTCCAAGAGTACTTCTGTGCACTGACCACTCCCAGTTGTTTCACTGTACAGTTGCTGAAGAAAATTTGCATAGTAGCCTTTGAATTATAGATGAGCCAGTTTTCTTTGGTGCCACAACAAGCCTGATGCCTCCAAAGTTGCATCAGCTTCAAAGCAAACTCTGTTTTTTAAAAGAGAAAATAATAGATTCTAAACTAGACTAGATTGCCAGTTGTGTGAGGATTTTCATTTTCATGTTTTTAATGAGTAAACATATTATTTTTAAAAAAGTACAAATGTTGTCAACTTCCAGAGTTCTGAAGAATTTGAGAACTCTTTTATGTCAAGTTGCCAATTCTGGTCTTATGGGTAGCTTCTGTGATTAACGGTTCATATAAATGCACATGCTCACAAATAGGTGTGCATACTTTATTCCTAGATTCTGGACAGAGACAAATATGTCTCTATTGGTCTTCAGTTTTGTCTCACCGTTTCTGTGTTTTTAATTTTCACATGACGTCTGGAAATTCACAGTATAAAATTGCCAGCAAACATGTTTAGAAGGATGTTACCATAGTCTCACTAGCAAGATTTATTACCAACTAACAAAAGGACATATATTCCTTCCCCTTCACTTCTGGTCAGCAAGATCTAGGTCATGCTGGTGATGATTATTACCTGCTGTTCCCCCAAAGTCTGAAAGTTGGTTTGTCTATGTTCGCTTGTTGAATGCTGTATCAAGTAGTGACGCGCAAGTCTAAATGAGCCTTCACAGATCAAACACTACAGCTAGAATTCTCACATCACCTCAAATACAATTCTTTTCAGTGGAGTCAGTTCACACATTCAGCTCCTGTCATGTGCTGAATCAGCAAGCGTCTGCTATAAAAGCATGTGTGACCACCCTGCCTCTTAGCTTTTCCTAGCTTTTATAGCAGATAGGCACTATCAACAGTACATATATACTAAGCTCATACTAAGAAACACGTAAGTTGAAATTCGTAAGATGCCAGTTTTGCATTGGTTCAAATGAAAACTTGACCTCAAAATGATTTTTTTTAAACTTTGAGTGTGGGGAGTTGCAGAAAGGAAGACTGATGCAAAATGGCAACCACATAACCAATACATATTATGGATTTGGCATGGAGAATCCTCCACATGGAAGTGTTTGGCAGCAGGCATGCCACAATCATAACATCTGAATCCACCCTGAGAGCAGCTTTTCAGGCTGGGTTATTTATATGGATATAGATACTAGAGTACAATATGCAGACAGGGCATCTGTTAAGAATGGTTAATGCAAACAAATTTGTTATTGTTATTAATTATATTTATACTCACTTTTCAGCTAAACTCATCTGCTCAAGTAGCTTACAATTAAAATCCACACAACAATACAATGGGTTGAATCCAGCCTAATTTAGCTGAACTTAGTTCCCATTGAGATCAATGACTAACTCTTTCCATTGATTTCAGTGGGATTTAAGTCCAACTGACTTAGTTAGGATTCAACCCAATATACTTAGTGATATGCTGGTATATGTGGGGCAGTCTCTTCTAATTCCCAGCCAGGTTATTACTTCCAGATGATCATTATATTTCTCTTGAAAATACACATAATTGGAGGCTTAATCCTTTCCTAGTAACTCCTGCTGTTTAAAGGAAGAAATCCCTGTTTTGCATATTTACGCCTCCATGAACTGATGCACTATGTGTGCATTTTGTTCTCTGATATATATCCAAGTTCAACATTTAACTATCCCGTGTTTTGTATTCTGGAAACTATTTATTTCAAATATTTTCTGGAAACTATTTCAACAGAATTTGCTGTTCTAGATCAATGTGGTTTTATTTCCATCTTGTGTTTTAAATTATTTGAGTTGAGTTGTAAAGCTGTGATGTGCTTCATGGTTAGTAACTGTAAGGACAGGATGAAAAGCTCTCCAATTCTGAATTATATGCCATTATGCTTGGTTTTCTAGAGTTGACAATTCTGAAGATCCAGTCTATGAGAGCCTAGAGGAGTTCCATGTTTTTGTCCTAGCGCATATATTAAGGCGACCGATTGTTGTTGTTGCAGATACAATGTTACGAGATTCAGGAGGAGAAGGTTAGTTTTTTTATTGACAGCTTGCACCTGTTATTAACTATATCATCTTATTCCAATGGGAACTTTGTTTAACTGGTACCTAATGGGTGTAGTATCTAATGTTTGAGAAGTTAAATATTTGGCCAGAACAGCAAAACCGGTGATCAGACAACGTAAATAAAAACTCAACAGCTTTGTAGGTAACCTTGCCTGGCCCCTGGTTGACCAGTGTACATGACCTATGGGTTGCATTTGATTTGGTAGCTTACAAATTCTGCATGCTTGGGTTAGGGGATTTCTGATACTAAGGTATTTTGGATTTTTGTTCTGCCGTGCTGATTATCATCTCTGAATGGCCTCTATCACTGATAAGAAATGTAATACATCAATATTAAAAGTCATCTTCTCTTAGTTTTACACATTATTTCTACAGTCTTGGTTTCTCTTCACAGCATTTGCACCAATTCCATTTGGTGGAATTTACTTGCCTTTGGAAGTTATGCCTAACCGATGTCATTGCTCGCCCCTAGTCCTTGCCTATGATCAAGCACATTTCTCTGCTCTTGTGTCTATGGAACAGAAAGATCAACAGAGGGAACAAGGTATGTTGAGTAGGAAAATAAATGTCTTTGTAATCAAGAAGAATGCAGAGATGCTGTCTATGAGGTGGCCTGCTATATGCACTTATTTAATCCAGTGTTGAGTTGGAACCGACATCAGCTGGTACCTGACCTGTTGTTTTTGTATGGGAACACCTGTTCATTGGAATCTCTGAGAGCTGTACCTGTATGTTTCACACTGCAGTATTTTGGAGCATTAACAGTATAACTTGTGGATTTGGTAATTCCAAGTTAACTGCGCTTACCCTTCCTTTGTAGTATGTGACCAGATATGGATTCTGACTTTCTGACCTTCATTGTCTTTCCCTCTGGTGCCTTCATGAATTCTGCCTTACACAAAAGGTAGAAGTATACTCTGCGTGCCCATTATCACTTTGCTTTATTGTGATTTGTTTACTCATGAACTTGTGTGTTCTTGTACTCAGTTCTCAAACAGGGCTTTTTGAAAAAGAAATGTAAAAATAGAAGAACTCTGAAGTTTGTAGGCATGGAAAACTCTATTTTTTATTACAGATAAACAGTAACACAGCCAGGAATAGGGTGGAAGAAAACAATGCTAACGACACTTGGGCAGAGTTTGTTTATTTACTTATTTGCAATATTTTTATACTGCTTCTCATTTGAAACAAACCCTTTACCATAGAAGTGTGCACTGCTATGAAAATAGAGAGTTTGTTTTTAATTAAACACCAGTTGGAAGGATAGAAGGACCAGTGAAACGAACACAATGCAAGCTAGCATGGCAGTAGTCTGCAATGTAGACTAACCCTTCACCTGCTCAGAAAGGACACAATATTATTTTAATTGTTGCACTTTTGAGAAACTAATCTAAGAGGCTGAGCACAAAAATGGAAAAAGCCATTACTTCCTCTAATAGCAAACTTAGTGGTTGAGTACCGACAAGATTGTAGCCAAAACAGGACCACTAAGAAAGTAGAGGGAGGTATCACCATGCTTGAAGAAACACCAAGGTGAATAAAAATATAGAAATCTTTGGGGTGGGTGGGGAACTCTTAGCTGCCCAGTCAAAAGAAAACAGCATTTCAGAGACAAATAGCAGCTAAGAAAAGAGAGAACTTTCAGTAAAAAAACGATGCAGGGCCCTGATCTGGACTGGTCGCATGGTGCCAGATTTGGGTCTTACATACCTGACTTTAAAACATAAACACATGACAATAAACTTTGTTAGTTTAAGCCAGAAAGCAGATGCTTTGCAGCTTCATCAAAGGTGAAGACGATATTTGGGAGTGTGTGAGCCCAAAGCCCACCTAGGGCTCATCTACACCAAGCAGGATACAACACTATGAAAGTGGTATGAATGTGGTCTATGGTATGTGTCATGGGCCCCAACTGTTGTCAGTGCACTTCAATACCACTATAAAGCAGTAGTGTGGTTCCTGCTTTTTATATGCTGCTTTCATAGTGGAATATCCTGCTTGGTGTAGATGAGGCCCTAGTCTCATTCCCCACAGTTAAACTATGGTTTAATGTTATGCCCATAATATAAACCTAGGTCTGTTTATAAGTTATAAACACTTCTGATCGAAGTACAGTACTGAAAGCAGAGATGTGTTTGTATAAACTCATTGCCACTTTCCCAGTTTGTTGGAATGCATAAGCTATGGTTGCCAGTTTCAGAACACACTTGGATCATAAGCCAACTTTAAAACATGGTTTAAAATTATCACTTCTTCCAATGCTTTTAACCATAGTTTCTTGGTTTGGACAAAAGAAGAAGCTATAGTTAATTAAATGCATCCAGGTTTAGTCATGGCTTGCCACAAAGGATTGTGTGTGCAGGCAAAATGCTTGTGCTTATCTCAGCTTAATCTGAGTATTGTCTGAATGCAGCCACTATGTGGCAGGGCCTTGCTATTTACTGTTTTACTCTGTACAGCACCATGTACATTGATGGTGCTATATAAATAAATAATAATAAGGTTTTCCTCACAACTATGACAGTTAGAAGAATTGCTTTTGTCTTTGTTCAATGAATGTTTAAATTGTAATGAACCCAGCTCTCATGCTATTTATTTATTTATTTATTTTACCATATTTATATACTGCTCAATTATCTAATGCAGATTCCAGAGTGGTGAACATAGGTATAAACAGGAAAAGGAAGAAGATTTAAAAAGGAAATTAAAATTGTTCAATTTAAAAACAAAGGAACCAGTGGCTAGTCAGTGGAGGAAGGCTTCTCGAAACAGTTCATAGCATTGGATATACAGCACTTCCATTTTGCTATGGTTAGGAAAGATTAGCTTCAGTTATGAAGCTTGATCTTAAGATGCTCATTCTGGCATAGTCTGAGAGCCTCTGGACTATATTGAAGACAATGTTGCCAATTTCATTTACATTGAGAATGTGTGTGTTTTTCCTTAGTGCTTTGATGTTCAGTAATACTGTGCTCACATTTGCAATCACAGACAGTTTGTCTTTCTAATAAAAGCCACACACCATGTAAAAGAATAGTTACAGAGAATATAAAAAAATTAAACTGACATTTTTAATTGGATTAATTTCAGTTGGTATAGGAAGAAAAGTGCCTCCTTGCTTTTATTTTTTATATAAAATGTCTATATTGCTTTTTATACTGCAATAAGAATATAAAAAATAGGTTAAAAACACACCAGTACAACCTCACCATAGGTTTTAAAGAATAAAAATAATACACCCCTCAGCAGAAGTCTTGCTACAAATTAGCCAAAACATGGATCTTGCCAGGGATGTAACAAAATTAACCTCTCCCTCCTGCAGTGCTGCGGCCCAGATCTGAACTGTTATTGCCACCCTTGTGGCTGCTATTTTAATATTTTTAAAACACTCACAAGATCCAGATCTCCTCTATCAGATCTAGTTTGACCTTCATTCTTTCATCTCGCAGCTTTGCTGCAGATGATGGGGCAAGCTAGCCCAGACAGTGAGACTTTAGATAAATGCTTTCCTGTGCTGTCATAAAGGGGTATGTAGCAGGAGGTTCCCCAGGATTCTCAGTGGAGTTTCATCTACAGCAAGAGATTCTCTGAAAGAGCAGAGATTCACCTCTTCACCCATGGCTTGACCTGTTGAAAATCTTCCCTATGGCTTAGGGAATGCAGCAATATGGTGGCACATGGGGATCTCACAAAGTAATGTCCCATCTGAAACAATTAGTTCTTCTCCGTGGTCTCTGTGCATCACACATATGGGCTCTGCGCCTGCGCAGGGCCAGCTTCGGAAACTTCTCTAGCTGAAAGTCTTTTAGGCGGGAACCCTCCCTCACCGTCCACTGAGCATGCTCTGGGGTTCCCGCCTAATCCCCTCAGTTCTCTTCAACTGCCTGTAGGGTCAACAGCTTGTGGAGACTTCTCGTGTGTGGTATACTTTACCTCAGCTGAAAATATTCTATTTTCCTTCTTGTCTTTTCTCTCCAGTTTTCTAATCTTTTCTATTTAGTTATTATATATATATATATATTTTAAAAAAGAATTTGTTTGTTGTTAGCCTTGTGGCTTATGGCACATCAAGGCCTCTTCAAGAAGTGCCCCGTTTGCGGGCTGAAGATCACGCTAACCAACGGACATTCCCTTTGTTTGCTTTGCTTGGGGGACACACATTGTGGAATCTTGTGTGTTTTGTCTAAAATTCTCGAGGCAAGCGAGAAAAAACCTATCAGACCGCCTTCGGGCGTTGTTCTGAAAAAAGGCGTTGGAGGCAGTGGAAGTACCGAGAGGATCTCAACGCTCCAAATCTCCTATTATAATGGAGTCTATACCCCAACCTCCTCCCGCGCGGAGTGAAGCCTTATCGGTTCCCCCTTCCTCCTCTCAGTCCGCATCAACAAAGGTGGCAAAGAAGATTTCTAAGAGAGTGAGAAAGCATTCTGGGGCTGACAACCCCAGAAAGAAAAGAGCAAACTTAAGACGAAAAATGGGAAGAAGGAGCCCGGTACCAAGCACTTCGGTACCGAAGCATCCGACAGGGCACAGGAGCCCGATGTCGAGCCTTTCATTGCAAAGGTCTCCTCCGGAACCGATAAGCCCGATACCGAGGCTATCGCTACCGAGATGGGCGACACCATCCGCACCACCAGTATCGAATTCTCCGCCCCAGGCAGGGCACGGTATCGGCTCACCGATACTTTCTCCGCTGCAGATCATCACGGTACCGACAGATGATCCCAGCATAAGAGCATCAATTTCGGAAGGCGAAATTAGAGGTTCCTCCCTGGATAATACCATACCTGATCGGGGTCCCAGTTCCTCTCGGTACCGAGAGGAACCACAGCCCATCGATATCGACGGACGTCGGTACCGACAAGTGCCCCAGCAAACGCCGGTCGATACCGAAGGCTATCGATACTGACATACGCCTCCTTACAGGTACGACCGGGGTCGTTCACCAGCTTTAGCTCATTCAGGTCCTCAATATATGACCTATGACGAGTGACATCTGTCCCCTCCAAGAATGTGGGACTATTACGCCGATTGGCAACCTCCCTAGTATCCTCCGTATTATTGCGAGGATTGGAGACACAGAAGGCACCAAGATTACTATTATCAATATCCGTAGGAACGGCAACACGAGCCGTACCCGCGTTTCCGCCAACCACCCTCCAAAGCAATCTTCCCTCCATCCCTCCCAGAGGATGTCTTGGCCATGCCACCGCCGCCTCTACCATCGGTACCGAGGCATGCTCTGCAACCAACACAAACCGCAGTACCAACCGCTTCGGTACCATCGGAAGCATTGCAAACGTTGCCTACATCAGACATGGGACTGGATGTTCCATCGGAGGAGGATTACCAATCGGACTCCTCACAAGATACATCACCACCAGATGACCTCGTGGTCACTGCAGACGTGGTGTCCCCTTCAGAGGACTTAGCACACTTTACTGATAAAGTACAAAGAATGGCAAGGTCCCTAGGTGCTCAAATATCCCAACCTATAGAGAAATTTAATGACCCAGTTTACGATGATGTATACTGTGGGTCATCAACCCCAGTGGCTATTCCATATTTGCCTGTGCTGCTGCGCACAGCACAACAATCATGGAAGCTGCCCTCCTCTATGCCACAACGTCGAGGAGGCTAGACAACATATATTTATAAGATGCAGGACTAAATTGTCCCGTTCCTATTTACATACAAATAATGCACCAGTGGACAAAGAAGGCCGTAGGTTGCACGGCCTGGGGAGAAGAGTATACTCTTCTACAGCTTTATCCCTTCGTGTGCATAATTACCAAGCCGCAATGGCAAAACGTAAGCTCTTCTTATGGGGGAATATTACATCTCTCTCCGGATTCTTGCCAGATGACCAAAGGGAACTGGCAGATGTTTTTGTATTGAGGCTATGAGACTTTCTCGACAATAGCTTAATACGCTACGGACTGCGCCTCAAAGCCATGGTAGTTTCCATTGCGCTACCAAGGCATGCGTAGCTGAGGTCCACAGGGCTGTCCCAGCAGGCACGCACCCGCATAGAGGATCTGTCGTTCGATGGAAGCCAGATCTAACAACTACTGTTAGAGTCCCCATGGCTGGCCTCCTCGGTAGCAATAATAACTAGGTTCTTCAGTACACTGAAGCCTCTCGATACCGAGACTTGCAACAATATAACTAGCTTCTTCAGTGCCTAGCCTGTGACCTCTCGGTACCTAGATTGAAGCCTCTCGGTACCGTGACTTGCAACAATATAACTAGCTTCTTCAGTGCCTAGCCTGTGACCTCTCGGTACCTAGACTGCTCTCAATACCGAGAAACAATATAACTAGCTTCTTCAGTGCGGAGCCTGAAGCCTCTCAGTACCGAGTCTGGCAACAATATAACTAGTTTCTTCAGTACCGAGAATGAATTCCTCAATGCTGAGACTGGCAACAATGTAGCTTCTTCGGTACAGACTGGAGCCCTCGATACCAACAGTGGCAATTACATAACTAGCATCTACAATGCAGACGCTGGAGTTCTCTATGCTGACACTGGCAATGAACATTATTATTATTATTTATTTATTTATTTATTTATTTATTTATTTATATAGCACCATCAATGTACATGGTGCTGTACAGAGTAAAACAGTAAAAAGCAAGACCCTGCCGCATAGGCTTACAGTCTAATAAAATCATAATAAAACAATAAGGAGGGGAAGAGAATGCAAACAGGCACAGGGTAGGGTAATAACTGACTTTTTTGGTACCAAGGTTGAAATTTTTAGTACTGAAAATGACAATAACATAACTGGTTTCTTCGGTACCAAGGCTGGAACCCTTGATACCGAGATTGGCAATAACGTTAATAGCTCTTTGGTACAAACGCTGAGACTCTTGATACCAAGAGGGCATCTCGCATGCAGCTTCAATGTCAGAGGGTGAGATGTAATATCTCTCCCCTCCAAAGCCAATGGACATCTGTCCACCACATCAGGCAGTGTATACCTTGCAAGCTAACCACCTATTTCAAGGTCCCCATTCCAGAGTCTCTACGCTCTGAGTGCTTTGCTTTCAATGGAGAGCGTTTTATTACCATGATGTCTGATGTCATCATTCTTGGGGCTCCCCCCCCCTTGGAAGAGGAGGGCATACAATGTTAAATGGGCCACGTCTCCTGAGAATACCATACAAGCATGGATACTGGCTTTAGTACCGTGATGGGGATACGTACAACCGTGATCACTGTCATTGCGACCGATACGCAGGGCTCAGTTGTTACAGCCACAATGCGTCAGCACAATTACTTAGCTCTTCCCCATTCCACCCCCATTACATGGGACATTAGGAGATCAACTTGGGGAAGATGAGTTAGAGCATAAGAATAGACCTGATTCCCTTCAATCCTTTGAGGACTATCAGTCGGTCTCAACATTGCTCTCTTCTGCATCACCTACACAGGGCAGAACCTCCTTTGGAGGACTTATACCACTTCCCGGTCATTGAGGATGACCAGGCTTGGTATTGAGACACATAACTAGGAAAATAAAGTGCAGGATTTTGTATCTCATGCTGTATGCACTGGAGAAGCCAACTCCAGTGTCGATATTTTTCCTCCCAGCACTGCTTCTGACAGTTAAAAATTCCTGGAAGGGCCCTTCTTTGATGGCTCTGACATTGGAAAGTGCAGAATCTTTAAAGTGCAGTAATGGACATGGGGCTTTTTCTTTATGCACCCGTGTCCAATTCTATATTAGTTCAGTTAGCCCCAAGGGGAGTTTTCAGAACATATTCATCTGCTTTGGGCCCCAGAGTCATACACTATCTAGTTATGATGTCCAGATGCAACTTTTCCTCTTGTCATCAACTTTACATGACCCGTCACTTCACTGTGAGTTGAGAGCGATGGTGCACGCTCTGGCGCTTTGCATGCACACCTATGATTAGCAGGTCTCACTCTGTGAACTAGATTGAGGACCTACCATCCGATGGTGAAGGATTGTTCAATCGCATTGCTTATCTTGTTTCCTGCATCGGAACCAGCAAATTACAGATGACACACTGTCTTTCTTAATGCTGTTCCTCAAGAAGGGAGTAGGTTTTGCCCCATACACATAAGTATGCATACTTCCATATAGCCATTCAGAACACTCGCCAGAGGTACCTTGGGTTTATCATAGGTAAACCTGTCCCAGTTTGGGTGCGTCTATGGACCTAAGCACAGCCCACCGAATGTTTGCAAAATATATGGCAGTTCATTGCCTACACAGGGTGAAAGTCTACCTATATTTAGACAACTGGCTTCTAGTGGCATCTTAGAAGAGGATGCTATCGAAGGCAGTGGGAGTAATCCTCAATTTATTGAGCTCTCTGGACCTCATAGTAGAAACCACAACGTTAGACTGTCAATCTTTACCCCCTGATATATGGGACATAATTCTAGCAGCTAAGAAACAAGCGACTAGAAAGTCATATGCTACCAAATGGGAAGCTCACTCCTCCTTTGCACTAAGCAGGAATGAGAAACCCCTTTCAGAGCCTATTTCCACCATCCTCACTTTCCCTTTTTCCTTGTTAAAAGAGGCCTTAAGTTTCCTCACTTAGAGTTTATCTGGCAGCGATTCTGCCTCACATTTATGGATTTAGGGCTGTTCGGTCTTCACTCATCCACTGGTTAAGCGCTTTATGAAAGGGATGAAAAATACAGTTCCACCCCTTCGTTCCTTTGTTCCGCAATGGAGCCTTTCCGTGGTGCTCAAAGCACTGTCTGCCAAGCCTTTCGAACCATTGGCAAAGACAGATTTGCGTTTACCGACTTTTAAGGTGGTATTCCTTGTTGCCATAACGTCTGCTAGACGTGCATCAGAGTTAGCAGCACTCCGTATGGACTCACCTTATACGGGTTTTCATGCCGACAAAGTGGTCCTTAGACCAGACCCAGCTTTTTTCCAAAAGTTGTTACTCCTTTCACCTTGGGCAGGATTTTACTCTGCCAAGCTTTTTCCTTGCGCCGACAACTCTTCTTGAGTCAACACTACATACGCTGGACAGAACAGTGACTCTCTGGAGATCCCTAAGATTTTTTGTTTGTTATGGGTCAAACAAAAGGGACTCCAAGCATCTCCGCAGAGAATATCTGCTTGGGTTTTTTCAGACTATTAAATTAGCCTATGAACTTGCTGGCCCCCCGCTGAAGGGGAAAGTGCGCTCTCACTCCACCAGAGGAGGGGCCACTGCTACAGCTTTTGAAAGAGGTATTGCCATACCGGACCTCTGCAAAGCGGATATCTGGTCGACACCTCTGACTTTTGCCAGTCACTACCGTCTGGACATCAGAGCCTTTGGGCGTGCCGTCTTATCGGCAATCCGTTGAATTTTCATCCATCACCTGACACCACCCACCTCCGGGTAGTCAGCTTGTTATTCGCCCATATGTGTGATGCACAGAGACCACGAAGAAGAAAGACAGGTTGCTTACCTGTAACTGTAGTTCTTCGAGTGGTCATCTGTGCAGTCACACAACCCTCCCACTGTCCCCACTATGGTGTCATTTTTTGATTACCTGGTGGTTCTCCTCAGTGAGACTGTTTAGGCGGTTTCAGGAACTGAGGGGATTAGGCGGGAACCCCTGAGCATGCTTAGTGGACGGTGGGGGAGGGTTCCCGCCTAAAAGACTTTCAGCTAGAGAAGTTTCCGAAGCTGGCCCTGCCCAGGCGCTGAGCCCATATGTGTGACTGCACAGATGACCACTCGAAGAACTACAGTTACAGGTAAGCAACCTGTCTTTGCTGTGTATATTCCCTACTGGTGCTTTTATATGAAGGTGGTGAATACCCACATTGAGGTGCTTTATACCTTCTATCTTCTTTGAAGATTCTTTTCCTGTGCAAAGCAGAAGTAGGTTCCTTGATTTCTGGACCTTGCTGTATAAAGTAAGCAACTGCAATGCTGAAATTCTTTTAATCATGGGTTTTTAGCTGATTTATTCCTAGAAGCCTTTATTCATGAATTTGTCAGTTCAAAGGCACAAGTAACTCTTTCTGTCAAAAGACTCGTTTCCCATAAATGGATAAGTGTAATGGCTCTACTCCCAGTGTTGCTCAAAGCGTCCTTTGATTTCAACAGTACAAGGAGATACTATGAACGGAAGAGATGCTGTGATTGTGGGTTGCCTACTCAGTAGACATTTCCAAATCCATTTAGAAAGATTATTTTATATTTCCTGGCAGGTTGCTGGAATTTCAAAGAAAAAACAAAGGGGATAAATTCATTGTACTTTTCAATTGATTTGCCACTATTTGTAACCCACTTTCCATATAGGTGTGTGGTCTATGTCTTTGTAAGAGCCCACCAGTGATTGTAGATGTTTGTCTCTCATTGGTAAAAGAGTTATCAGACCTCTCCATGTCCAAATGCAGCTCTCAAGTATAAATTCCAAGCTATAATCTTCCTTCAAATGCTATAGATTAAGCTGTCAAATTTTTGTTGCTGCTTTGCTAGAAGATGTGTAGTATTTCTAAAATTTATCTTCTACCTAATATAATTTAGTTCTGCAGCATTGATCTGTAAGGCTTTGAAGCTGCTTTGACTTTTGGCTAATTCTCAAAGATGAGAACTCCCCTAGCCAGCTGCATCTCACTGATTAGTGTAATTACCTCTGCAAAGACTCCACTGAATATGTATAAGATAAAATGGAGGTTTCCATTGAGTTTCCACTGCTTCTTGGTTCTTGCTAACTTTCAGGCACACATATGTACAGTATGTAAGGTTGCCTGCTGCACCAATCCCAATACAGATCTTAGGGGACCCTACTTCTCTACATTCTTACATCATGAGAACTATCTCCATTTATTCCTACTCCCTGTTTCCTGCTGTTTCTGAATCACATTCATAATTAATGTTATTAATGTTATTTAAAAAAACATAGTAAAGACATAAAGCCATGCCTTGGCACATATCATCACTAAGAATCATTACACTAAGAATCATTACATGCCATCAAGTTGGAGTTGTAAGCTAATAAAGCCAATTATATATGAGAGAGGTACATCCACAGCAAGAATGCTAGACATATAAGTAATTATCAACCTAACAAATACCTTTGGGATATTTCTAGTGTGGTTTTGAAAACATGTAATGTGTTCTCCGGGCAAAATGATTAGTCAAAAGCTACTGGAAGGCTTTTGTTTTTTTTAAATTAGGCTTGCCTTAAAGCCAGAAAATCTGGGCTACTTAACCTACTAAAATCAAAAGAAGGAAGAAGTGAGTTGCAATCTGTATCTGTCATTAATGCAGAAATGCATTAACAGCTTATTATTTTAACCACAATATTTGTTAGAACATTGAAAATGAGAACTTTCATGAAATATATATATACTGCTGTTATTTATTGTTAAAAGTTGGAATAGTAATTATCAAGATAATGTACATTGCTTCTTTTTATACTTTATCCTTCAGAGGTTTTTTGGTTTTTTTAACATGTTATTTTATAAAATCCGGGGAGTAAAATCATAAAGATTTTCTTATCTCTTTGTTTTTGGTAAGAATCATGTAGTATTGTGTGTACTTAATATAATTTTTTCTTGTTGTTTAAATAAATAATTTGGTGGTAAAATAATGTTAAAAAACTGGTTTAAAAGAGGGCCAAACTATTTCTTTACCCCAAAGTTTTGGATTTTCTGGTTTTTTACATTAAAACAACAGACTTGAAAGATGCAGTTAGGAGTGGAAAAGCAGCAGTACATTTCTCGAAGAAAACATAGTCTTTATCCTACTTCTGAGACAATTATTGTTTCCCAAAGCAAATCCCACTGAAAAAGATAGGCCCTGTCACCAGGCTTATAGACCGAAAAATCAAGACACATAAGGGAAGGTTAGGAAAAAGGATGAGGAGGGAGAGTATTTTTTTCAAGAGCAGAACAAGGTGCTGAGCACCTCAGGCCAACCTCATGTAACCTTGCTGATGTTCTTGCTTGAATAGCAATTGGTGACTATTGTTCCTGTGGCCGAAGGATGGGGCTAGAGAGTCCTTCCTTCTGCAGTCCCAGGGCAACTGTGAGGTGCAGCTCGGTGTTCTTTCTAGTAGGGAGGGGGAAGCAAAGTCCCTGCTGCTACTACTGCTTCATCTCCATCCAATAGATGGGCCAGGTTCGCTTAATGTTATTCCAGGGGAAGCAGATGCCACAGGCTCCCAATGGTCCTACGTCTACTGGTTGATGGCAGAAGCCAGAGTGTGCTTCCCTTCAGTCCTCTAGTCCCAGAGTGTGCTTCCTTTCAGTTATTTAGTCCCAGGATCCTTTGCAATGTAACATAAGAAGCTGAGTATGTGCAGCTTTTAGATTGCATGTTGCTCTCCTGGGACCTGTTTTTTAAAAAAGAAAATTACATCCCATGCAACAGCTTTGGGTTGCTTTTGTACATTGGGCTGGTCCTGAATCCAGATAATCAATATTGCTGTAAAGGATCCATGCTACTTGCTTTCTAAACTAGAGTGTGTTGGTAAACTATGCACTCTGTTTCCATCTAGTGAAACATTGTTCATATTACAAGCTGTTACATCTTTTGCTAATAACTGTGAGTTGTGTTAACTGATCCTGCAAAATACTTTCTGTGTTTGTGTATGGATACTATTTCCTGTTTTTCACTGTATGTGAAACAATTTGAACTTTTGAAACCGCTATACAAATGTTCTTGTTCTTGTTCCCTTACTTTGACGTGTTCTCTCATGATATCTGGCAGATAAATAGGGTATGTGGCTGGACAACCCGAGGTCCCTAACCTAAGCACTAGATGGAAGAATGTTCCTCTACCCAGCACCTTGGTTAGGGCCCAATATCACTGTTTATAGGCTTTTAGAGAAATTAGCCCATGGAGCAGAAGTTCTCCATCCCTGGCCAAAGTTTGTCATCAGTAGTATGTTTTGATTTTGTTTTGTTTTGTTTATTTTTGCAATACAGCTTTGACCTGAGACATATGTGGCTCAGCGAATGCAAGGATTCTTGGAAATTACATAGCCATATATGTGGCAGGTTTTGCTAAATGCCTAGATATCGTTGAAAGCCTTTCCCAATAATCTGTACATGTTAGTTTGCATCCTGTCTCAGTATGTAACAAAATGAGTTAGGGAGAAAAATCCCAAGTTCTTGAAACAGACTGTGTGATCAGTATCAAGAATTTAAACTTGATAATTTTTATGCAATTTCTGCAGTTAGCATTTGCATCACTTTTTCACTGTGAGGCAAAATACTAGAGGGCATATGTTTATTCCTCAATACACAAGGCCAAAGGAGCGGTGATATTTCTAGTCACAGAATGTTAGTTTTCATTGAGTGATTATTAGTGCAAGTAAGGATACATTTCACTGCTTCACTGTTCATTGACAAATTGTTGTTATAATTAATAAGTGTTTCCTGATATCCAGACAAAAATGAAATCTGCTTTTCTGCAGTAATGTTTTGTTAATTATTCTCTTTTGCCAGTAGGTGGTGGTGCCAGTACAGAGTTTTATTATTATATTTTTCTTTCCTCATCTCTCAGTGCTTGTGTAGGAAGGGAAAGTAGTAACAAAGTGAGGAAAGTCAGCTTCCATGTGATTTTGGTTAAAAGGTCAAATTATAATCCTTTACAAATCTAGTCAGTGATGAGGAACCATTTGGAATGTTCTCAGACAGAAGTAACTAACAGTGTACTAGCAACCTGAAAGATAGGAATTGGAGATTTGTTGTCCTTGACACCACTACTGTGGGGTGAACAAGGGACAAAGGTGAGCTAAGTTGTCTGGATCTGACCACACTCCTTCCTAGCCAAGCAGTGGTGTTTGCATGGGTGATGTAAAAAGATGTATTGTTTGCCTTCAGTCCTCCAACCAGAATATGGCCAATTAGGACCTTGGTGTTCGGAGACTGGGAGTAGAGGTCAGAAAATAGGATAAGTGTAGGCATCAGGAACAAGCAGATCAGAGTCTCCCCCACCCCCAATAGGCTTTCGAGTTGCTAACCTAACTATTTTGGGCTATAACCCACTTTATCCTTGAGGCTATGGGTGGGTGACATGTTACTAAAGATAACAAAATTAGTAATTTTAATGCTCAGATAATTTCTTTTAACACCATCCATTGAAATGGCTTCCCCAAGGATAAGGCTTCACTGCCTCTGTAATATCTTTAGGCTAGAGATGTGGTGAGCCTGAGGCTGAGCTAAAACTAAGGAAAACAAAAAGAGAGATAATTTTTTTTGAGATAGAATGGTCAGTTAAAATACCAACCATTTTAAAATAAATGAATTGCCATCTTGGTGTCTGATATTACTCTGCTTCATTTTTTTTATTGTGAATATTAACAAAATAGAACAGAAAATACATTGTGAAAACAGAAAAAAACTTACATTACAAATATAGAATTATCATCGATTTCCATCATGTGTACTGTTAATTAAAAAACTTCATGATAAACATGTACCAAATATGAAAGTCATTTCCATTTCCAAAAGGAGACATTTCTTCCAAGATATCTGGCTAAGGAGAGAGAAGGACTGCATTAAATGCAGCCTTTTGAACATGTGCCTCTAAAATGCTCTTCTCTTTTCTTTTCTTTTCTTTTCTTTTCTTTTCTTTTCTTTTCTTTTCTTCAGACAATTCTTATTTCTCATCCTTTTTCAACCAAACTAATTTCTTTACTTCTGCTCTTCTCTTCTTTCTTCAGCGGTGATCCCTCTGACTGATTCTGAACACAAGTTACTGCCTTTGCATTTTGCTGTTGATCCAGGGAAAGACTGGGAGTGGGGGAAGGATGACAATGATAACTCCAAGCTGGCCAAGTAAGACCTCTTTTTACCAACTAAGATTTCAGCACCAACTTGCCTTGAGAACATCTGTGTCTCTGAGATGCTTGGTAGCCTTTGCTTAGTCCATGCTCTTTGTAGCAATCCTAGAACAAATAGCTCCATAGAATGTTTGAGCCACATACAGCTCTTGCATAGCTCACTGGTTAGTTGTGAAATTTCGCAACCTGTGAAATGCTGGTAGGTTGCTTCAGTATGAGCCGAAGTTGCCTTGACTGACAAGATAAGCACAGGCTGTGCTTTGCACATAGCTGGCTTCCCATAGTAAGTACAGAAGGAGTACAACTTCGTTTTATATATTTATTACATTTCTACATTTCTACATTATTACAATAGTTGAAGCTCCTTTTTACTGGTATATTTCCTTCGGAGTGCGTGCATCACTGGTACCTGTATCTGAAAGTGTGCTGGATAAAATAATTACTTTCTGTTCCACTTGATTAAGTGTGAATGATCTATGACTGTACCTCTTTAGTAACCATATGGTGTGGTCTTTCCTTTCTTTTTTCCTTTCTCAGTTTGATTCTGTCATTGGAGGCAAAGCTTAATCTTCTGCACAGTTACATGAATGTAACCTGGATACGCATGCCATCGGAAACACGGGTAACCCCTTTACTCTGTATAAGCAGCTTGTGCTCACAGAGGAGCTCATGAAAGCAGCTGACCCAGTGCTGGCCTCTCAGCATCAGTATACGGGAATGCATTGCCTCCTTGCTCTCTTGCTCTTGTGCTATAGCACTTCAGGAAATCTCCTGGGAAGCACAACAAGGGACTTTTTGGAGACAGAGAAGAGGTACAAGGAGAGCCAAAGCATCCAACTATGGACTTGAACTGCTGCCACTAAAGTAGCAGAGCAGGATTAGTTGTATATCAAATAATACATGCGAACACTGGCAAGGAGAAACAGATATAAAATTAATGCTCCTAATTTATCACTATGAAATGTGAGAACTCCAGTTACCTCCCACTCTATTTTTCCTATTCATTTTGTCCCATATGCAAATATGAACGGCTCCTTTACCCAACCTTTCTGCACCCTCACTTGCAAAACATCTCTTTCAGTGGCTGAACAAAGTGAATTCCCAACTCATTGCTTATTAGATCAAAACAAACTATGAGTTGATACCGCTTTATATTGGTTTTGTTAAGATGTAGCTTACCAAGTGCAAACTTCTGTTCAGCTGTCCTTTCCCATCGATAGGGATGGTAATTTGAAAGAAATTGAAAAAAACAAAACCACACATTAATGATTCTCTTGCAGAATATCAACAAATTATATTGCCTCCCAATGAATGGGTGAGCAGAATTATTTGAAGAAAAACGAACAGTTCCATCTGGAAGGGTATCTTAACATTGTATTTAGGAATCTTTGAGATGAATTTTATAAAACATACTTTTATATTTTTATTTATATTTTTTACATATATATCTCACCTTTTCCCTTCCATAATCCTCTCCCTCTCCAGTTAATCTTCACAACAACAACCCTTTGGGGTAGGTTGGGCTGAAAGTCTGTGATGGGTCCAAAGTCACCCAGAGAGCTTCCATGGCTGAATGGGGACCAGAACCGAGATTCCCAGCTCCCAGTCCAACACTCTAACTGTTACAACCACACTGGCTAATTTCTAGCACCACATTGCAATGATTTTATCGTAGGCAGTTTTTTATGAGAATGAGCTGAATTATTGTAACGTTATTAATTTTTACTCTTAAATTCATTCTTGCAGTTCTAATCCCTCCCTCCTCCCCCCAAAACTGGCATTGTCTTAAGGTGCTTGCCATATCTTGGAGTAAAAAGAAAAGCCAAAGGTAAAGGTAGAACCAGGCAATCTTCAAAACGGAATATTTACAAAAGTTTATTTACAGTGCCAAGGTACCGCCTACGCGTTTCGAACGCAACTGCGTTCTTCCTATAACGCAACTGTTATAGAGTTCGTTAAGTTGTCAGCGAACTCTATAATAGCCCTGAGGAAGAGCGCAGTTGCGTTCGAAACACGTAGGCGGTACCTTGGCACTGTAAATAAACTTTTGTAAATATTCAGTTTTGAAGATTGCCTAGTTCTACCTTTGCCTTTGCCTTTTCTTTTTACTCCCCCACGGGGTTTTCCTTGCTTTTGCACTTGCCATATCTTGCCAGATACTCAGAGTATGGCATCTGGAGTCCTACTATCTTTCTTGTACATTTCTGATGGCAATTCCTTCTTAAATCCATCAATCAAATCTCAGAAAGTATAATGAGGAATGTATCACCTCCATCTAACATCATATTACAATGGTTCCCATGGCTTCAGATGTGAAAGCATATGCAAAATAGCTGTGCTACTTTCTGATTTGGGTCATCAGCACCTTGGATATGCTCTGGCAATCACAGAGCATTTCCCCAAATATCAGTTAAAGAAATGTCTTATAAAGATCAGATCACCTTTTAATATAGCTCTCTCATCTTTGGACCATCTTCATATTAACATGTGCAGAGCCATACTTTTAAAGTAGGGGTGTGCACGGACCCCCCGCTCCGCATCTCTTCCAGATCCGCGATTTACGGATCAGGCCGCTTCGCTCCACCCCCGCTCCGCCTATGTCTGCTCCGCTCCGCTGCGGAGCTCCGGATCCGGATCGGACCTCCGTTTCCCCCCCCCCATAGGCTTGCATTAAGCTAAAAAAAGTATACAACTTTTTTTCTGTTATAGAAACCTCAAGTTTGGCACCATGACACCTCATGGAGGTATACACATGCACGCCAAGACTCAAGGCAATCCCATCATCCCCTGATTTTTGGGGAATTTATGAAAATCGGGCACCCCATTCACACCCCTTTCGATAGCTCCGTCAATTTGCACGTTAGAAACCTCAAACTCGCCACCATGACAGCTTATCCAGGGATACACATGCATGCCAAGACTCAAGGCAGTCCCATCATCCCCTGATTTTTGGCAGGGCTTAAACCTGCAGACAGCTCAAAGGGGCCATTTCAAAGGAAATCCCAACATGCCATGAATTGGGGAGTAGAGATAAACCTATGAATCTTCTTCCACACTTGAAAAATGGATTTGGAACTTCCAAAAGTCTAATTGAGCGCAGGAAGGACTTCTCCCCTGAGTCAAAGCCAGACACACACAACATCCCTGCGAGGCAGGCAGGGGAGGAGGGAGGGCAGGCAGCAGACATTTCTGGGGGCATAAGGAAGTGAGCCAAGGATAAGCCAGTAATGCATATAAAATGGAATAAATAAATAAATAAACAAAGGAGGGGTGGAATTAAAAGCAGCAGTGTTGCTGAATAAATAACAAGAAGAACTTTTTTAAAAGGCTATATCTGTCTTTTACCAGTAATAGGGGGACATGCCCAGGGGAGGGGGAAGCAGCTGCCAATTTGACTGGTCCTAGTGACCAGTCTTTTAAGAAGCAACGCTGTCAGTTCAGCTCATGAAAGCCATTGCTCCACCACGAGAGCTCTACTAAGAAGTAAAGCTCTCACTTCAACTCATGATAGGCATTGCTTTACTCTCTTTGGAGGGCTCTGATAGCCCTCCAAGTACAGGAGAGAGTGGGGGCACGTCCACATGGCATGCCCTAGGGGAGCTCATCCCCTTGCACCAAATCTTTTTAGTTGTTCCCCAAAGTTAGGGTGGGTAGCAGTGCTCTCTTATTATTGGCTTAGTATATGATTTCAGGTTGTGTTTGTGCATTTGGTGGGGCTACTGTTTTAAAAAACACTGGGAAAAGTCCATTCAGACTAAGAAAGAGAAGTTCCCAGAATCCCAAGTTACCCGTTTTGCCTATCCCCTCCTCCAACTTTGGGATCATGTGATCATGACTGGGAGTTGACTCTGCCCCTCAGCAATCGAAACAGGTAACCTTTTTCCCGCCTTTACCCTACTTTTTTAAAAATTCTAGCACGCGAACCGCACCACGCAGAGAGCTGAGAGTAGGCTCAAAATGACCCCCATCCATGACTCTCTAAGCACAAGAATTTTCAGAAAGATAGCTTCAAAAACAATACAGTTATCCCCCTTTCTTTTCCGCAATGCAATCCTATGGGTGAAATGTTTCAAGATGGCGATCGGACCGGACCGCGGAAAGAGGAGCGCTCCGAAAATGGGCGCTTCTCTTCGCCTTGCTTCTAGGGGTCCGCGGTCCGCTTCTACTCCGCCTCTGGGCAAGGCGGAGCAGGCCAATTCGCTCCTGCTTCTACGCTGCTAATTGGAGCGGAGCACATGCCTATTTTAAAGACTATTTCATTTTTCAAATGCTAAACATCCTGAAAAATACACATACAAATATAGGGGTTTCGTATTGAGGCAAATCATTGTGTAAGAATGCTCAATATTTCTAATTGTTAACTTGCTTCTCCTAATAGGCTCCTCTGGCTCAGCCAGAATCGCCTACTGCGTCAGCAGGAGAGGATGTTCAGTCTCTAGCTGATTCCATGGACTCCGATCGAGATTCCATCTGTAGTAATTCTAACGGCAGTAATGGCAAAAATGGGAAAGAGAAAGAAAAACAAAGGAAGGATAAAGAAAAAAACCGGGCTGATTCAGTTGCTAACAAACTTGGGAGTCTCAGTAAAACTCTAGGCATCAAGCTAAAGAAGAATATGGGTGGGCTTGGCGGACTAGTGCACGGCAAAATGAGCAGAGCAAATTCAGGAAATGGTAAAAATGGGGAGATAATTGAGAAAGTTAAAGAGAAAAAGTCCAAGTCGCGTAAAGGAAGCAAAGAGGAATCTGGCCAGTCTGCAAGCACTTCTCCTTCTGAAAAGACGACCCCCTCCCCCACTGAGAAGGCAAGTATCTCACCTGTTGAAAAAATGAATTCAAAATCCCCTTCAGATAAGCAGTCAGACCCATGGAAGTACAGTACTGACGTGAAGCTGAGCCTCAATATTTTGAGAGCTGCCATGCAAGGGGAACGCAAGTTCATTTTTGCTGGCCTCCTATTGACCAGCCATAGACATCAGTTTCACGAGGAGATGATTGGTTATTATTTGACCAGTGCCCAGGAACGCTTCAGTGCTGAACAGGAACAGAAAAGGAAAGAGGCAGAGAAGAAGGCTACTCTCAATGGGTCGTCCTGCAGGAAACTGGAGCAAGAAGCGTACTCAAAAGAGAAGCTGGAATCATCTCCTCAGGGAAGGGCATCACCAGTCTTGCCTCAAAGCCATACTACTCAACTGGTTTTAAAGTTCAAAGATCGCACTAGTCCCATACCAGGGTCATTTTCTTCACCTAGCAATGGTGCCAAGAGAAGTGGACCCATTCCAGTATCTGCCCACTATAGCCATACACCCCCTGTTCAAAGGCAGAGTGTCATCCACTTGCACGATGTCAACTCCAAGCCATCGAGCTTCCAAGATGATACTTACAAGCCAATGGTTGGCACCTTAAAAACATGTGCCACGTATCCCCAACAGAACCGCTCGTTGTCTTCACAGAGTTATAGTCCAGCCCGAATAGCAGGCATCCGTACTGTCAACACAGTGGAGTCATTGACCTATGCCATGCCTACGGACCACAAGTCGCAAACGTATACCAATGGGTTTAATACCAGTGACATTAGAGACTGTTTAGAATATGCTGATGAGGAAGCACCTCAGACCTGGTTGAACAATGATAAAAATCGAGGCAGGAATACAGTTTGCCCGATATATTCTATCCAGCAGAACCGCTGCAAGAAAGAGAACTGCTCCTTTTATGGTCGCCCTGAGACTGAAAACTATTGCTCCTACTGCTATAAGGAAGAGCTAAAACGCAGGGAGCGAGAAAGTAAGGGCCACCGACATTGAAGATGGTGGAGCTCTTCCCATGAATATTTATTTCCTCCCATTTTCTTACTTAGGAAGTATGTGGCAATGGATTATAGGGAGATGGAAAAACAACTCCTATGGGGGATTTATGAGGAAAAAGGTCTAGCTTATTTTTTTTCTGGGTCGATAAAAAAACAAGGATTAATTTATCATAAAGAGTTTATTATTTTCCATTTTGTCAGTGTCTTTTTTACATACACTGGTAAGCTGAAAGGTTGTTTACTCCTTTGTCAGTGCTATGTATATGTGTGGTCAAAATTTTACTAATGGTGCCTGAATTTACACTGACATCACTCAGGTAGTAGAAAGATAGGGAAAAAGTCATAATAACTGGAGATGTGGTATTGTAATAAGATTGTGTCTGCCTCATTCTATAGAGCCATCTCAGTTAAAGAAATTTAACTTTTCATAGCTTGTTCTCCCCTCCCTTTTTTTTAAAGGGGGGAGGAATAGTAATTTTGCATACAGTGCATACTAACATGCTAATACCTTGTTATAAACATTTCTATTATTTTAGTATTACTGTTTCTCCACAGATACACAAATCAAGGTCTGGATTCATGAGCACAGCTTTTCTTATGAAACACAAATCCTTGGATATATTGATTTAAGCAAACACTAGTTTTGTACTCCACAGAACCAAGAATGAAAGGCCCATGCATGAAGTGGCATGCTTTTGGTAAAAGGGTACGGATATTTATTTTTAAAACAGGGCTCTAGCCCTCATGGTTGAAAATAAGCACTTTACAGGTGGGAAGTCCTTAGGTCGTGCAACAACTCTACCATAGCTTTGGGGTCCTGCCCAACTCCATTCAGTGCAAACTGCACAACCGGGTATCCTGTATCTCATTGACTATATCCTTGCCTTGGTAGTTTTGGCCACTTTAGCAATAGTGTTTATTCAAGTAACATTATTTAGCTATTAATTTCTAGGAGATTCTGGAATATTGACATATGCAAGAGTTCATATTTTTATTATTCATATGGCCCAATGCAGAGTTGTTGCCTCTCTGCAGGAAAGGAAAAATATATACTGTTCATTTGCACATGTGTTAAAATATTTACATACTTTAAAAAAAACTGCCCGAAGGTTTGCATATATATATATATATATATATATATATATATATATATATATTACTTTAAAATGTCTGATCATAAATTTGCCTGTCCTGGAACAAACGTTAAAAAAATACAAAGGTTGAAAACTGAGTTCCACACATTCAGTCCCATTTCTGCATCAATTTGCAGATGTGTTTCATTACGTCTTCACAGTAATTCATGTGCAGTTTTCTACACAGTTTTCCTTAACACACATTTTTTTACAAGAACTTTCCCCTAATGTATGCATTTTTGTAGACATATTTGATCAGAGGACTGCCCTGAAAAACTCAGAGAAGTGCTCTACTTCTTTAATTCCTGAGTTTCTAATTGGGTCCTGGTTCACATATTTGTTCAGTAATTAGGTTGGTTGGTACTAAAATGCAGACCAAATAAATTCTGCCCCCATCCCCACTAGTCACTGCTGCCAACTGTGCTTCCACAGATAGCATGCTAAGTCCAGAAAGACCCCAAGATGCAAACACGGTCATTCAGAGGTTGTACCACTCCACCCAGAACTGGTGGAGCTTCTCTATCTGGAACAAATGGCCCTCCCACCTACTAACATCTTGCACAGTAACTCCATTGAGCTATGAAGCTTCTATCTCCATTAAATTAAGTTGTATCCATAAGAAGGCCTTTGTTGGCATCAATAGAAACCTATTTTGCATCCTTCTTCTCCCTAGCAAACCACGTACTGCCAGGATAGATGCCAAATGACATGATCCATAATTTTTGAAATATCTGATGGAAAGAGTCCCCCTCTGTGCCTTCCTTGTGTGCATTCTACCTGGATGTCTAGTAATACAGCCAGTTCCAAGAGCACACCAAATCTATTAGAGGGCAGTGTGGTCCCACGAAGAACTGAAGCTGAATCATACTGAACAATTCCCTGTATCAACTGGCTCTCCCCCATTTGGGATCTTTGTCTTCTGATGACACAAGTCCAAGCCCACAAAGTGATGCTCCCTTTTAATAGGAAAGCACATCACTAGGGGTGGCCCCTATTTTGGATTCTGCTTTTTAATTCCTGTATTTATAGGCAACTTTTTAAAAAGGTTCACTCATGGCCACTCCTGTCTTTACATTTTGTACTTGGTTCTGCACCCCTGAGTTCAAAATAATTGTGGCTCTTGTCAGTTGAGCATTTGCTCACAAATTTAAATTGCCTCACGTTGAAGTATTTTGTTGTGGCAGCCACTCGTGGATCTGTGCTTGAGTACAAAATGAAGTGAGAGGTGCTCCTCAGAATCTCTTTAAAAAGATTTTTTTGAGCTGGGGGAAGCCACACAAATATTACTTGAGTATAGCTCTTCATGAATCCAGGCTTGAGGTTTTTTGCATCTTTCGGAGGTTTACAGAATGTGTGGTGTTTCTGAATTATTATCAATGTTTTCCTCCAGATGAAGCTGTGTTACCACACCTAAGGGTACACTCACACCATCAGATTTGATTAGGGTGTGCACAGAGGGGTTGGTCTGTTAAGCGAAGCCCATGAAAAACAGAAGATGAACTGCTTTACCACCAGTAGCTAGCTTTGCAGTCTTCTTGATCAGCTTTATTTCGAAGGAGCAGACAGGGCAGGGGGTACCGTCCTCAATTCCTGAGGGACTCTTCCCTTGCCATTTCTGGGCTTCCACTTTAGAATCAAGGCACAAAACGGTTGTGGTGGGCAGCTGCTATGTGGATTAGAACCTTTGTAACCTTCGGTGTGGTTCCCTCATTGAACTATACTGCAGTGTCTTGATGTTTTTGGTGAGTTGTGGTAATTGATCATATATTTCTTTGGCCAAAGACATCTGTGGTACCAGATGAAATTATCTGTGATTGTATTTGTTAGAGAGAGAGAGAAATTGGCATGATTTTATAAAAGAGTTTAAGAAAGCAAATTTCAATACTAATGAATTACTATAGGAATAATCTTTGATATTCCTATGAATGCTTCTCTAGGTGCCATTAATAATTTCTGCTTTCCCCCTTTGATTCAAGTATGTTATATCTAGATGAAAAGCTTTTTGTAAAATGGTCTTCGCAAGGTAGTGTGCTATTTTTAAATAATAATAATAATAATATTAATAATGCAGTCTTTATCAGAAGAGTAAATGTTAGCAGTCTTCTGCTATATCATTTTAAAATAATATACAGAACTGGGTGAAAATATCAAGTGCTCTGATTAGCTTCTCATATCAGTACCACATTTGTGCTACCCAATAGCTATTTCCTAGCATCCATGCTCTGATCTGATCCTTGTTTGAACCCCTAATCATCAAAATATTTCAATGAGCATTGTCTGGTAGCTCTGTGCAAACAAAGGGTGTATTCAGACAACATGCTAAACCATGATGGCTAAGTGTTTTAAGCTAACCATGGTGGCTTAGCATGGTGTTTGTAGGGCATTTTCCCTAACCATGGTAGCTAATTACAGTTTTAACACCCTCACTAACCACATGCTGCAAATGGGATAGCAGCCCCAATCATAGCTTAGCATGTCGTCTATCAGGCCCCCATGGTTAACCCCTTGGTTAACCAAATGCTGGGATAGAGCTGCCATTAGAGGCATGACTAATCTGTTGTGATTATTCAGCCACCATTTCCGTAAAAGACCTTTTACGCAGAATAGCGCATTTTTGCCCATAATGGCGGCTTGCTAAGGGGACACATGGCTGTGAGATGCTCCTGGGCGCCCATTGAGCTGCCTAGTGGCAAGCAGCAGTGGCAAGGATTCACAGACCCCAGTCTGGCAAGCCAAGCAGGAGCACCCGTGAAATCCTGAACAGGGGACAAAGATGTTTTCGATCCCATGCTGCTGTTATCAGCACAGTGACCTTAAGCACTCCACGCTCCCAGGCACAAACACGGGCTGCCATTGCATAAAGTGAAAACATTCCTGCTCGCCCAGCTGATGGCCAAGAGGCACAGAAACCTCTTCTCATAGTTCTCCAAGCAGTTACAGAAGAGCAGCTACTCAAGCACGCTGCAGCAGTTCAAAGAGAAGCTCCATATGTTCAGGAAGGGTTGTTAGGGTGGAGGATGGTTAGGCAGGGTGTACTTGTGGTGAGAGTATTCGGCATGGTTAGTGCTAACCACCATGCCCTGTGGTTAGCCTAACCAACCTTACCAAAGTTAGGTCTGAACAGGGCCAGTGAACATTTAGGCATGGGTAAGTAAGGAAGAACCCATTGTGAACTGCCCAGAGAGCTCCGGCTATTGGGTGGTATAGAAATGTAATAAATAAATAAATAGACTGCAGAAATTCTCAGAGAATCATAGCTTTGACTGCCTCTCTCCATTCCCATAACTATGTTCCTTCACCTACAATTAGGAGTGAGATCAGGGGCAAATCCAGACATGGAGTGAGTGGTCCCTCCTTCAGGGTACTAGACATCAGCTGCTTAAATTAAGAACTGGGGGGGGGGGGCTCTAGTTGAAGGCTGGGGTCAAAGTGAGGAATCAGAAGATAACTGGTTTTTTGACCGGGAACAAGCAAATCAGGCTTATAGAATGTATACCAAGGTTAGCCAATCAAGAAGATTCATGCTGCCAGACTGTCATGAGGCCAGTGCTGCATACCCCTCTTCCTTTTTGTGCCTGAATAGAGCTTTCAGTACTTCAGTAGGCTAGATTCCAGACTCATATTGTTTGGTTCTTTGCCAAGTCTCTTGGGTCCCTGACAACAGATGCAACTGAGGGTGAGTTCGTATATTGATTGTCAACTGACCATGCAAACAAGGTTATGAGTGATCTCACCATCAGTGTCCTGTTCCTTTCTGTCTTTTCTGAAAGATAGATAGTTGCTTAGGGATTGAATGAAACATCAGTAAAGAACAAACAAAAAAATCCCTACTTCCTTCTCACCGGAAATTAAGTGTCTACGGAATTTAATGTTCAAAAGCTAAAACATGATTTGCTTGTATTCATTCTCTCTCTCTCTCTCTCTTTGTGTGTGTGTGTGTGTGTGTGTGTGTGCATGTGCACGCATGCATCTGCGTCTGTGTGCATACACACATAGACGTATACTGCTGTCTCATTCAGCTCAGCATTTTTCTTGTTTGTGCCAGTGAATTGTGGGTTGGTCACTTGGTGGGCGACAAGTGGATATTGTAGACAATTCAGTATAAAGGGCTAAAGGGTTTGTGGGAGATTAATTCCAAGTTAGGAAGGCAGGGCTGTGCAGAGGCAAAATTCCATTGTAGATACAGGAATTTGGGTGTTGCATCAAAGCTTGTTTTACAAAATATAGGCACAGTTCACTGAGGTGTTCTTCGCAAGACCTGTTGAAACAAATAGGAGCTACAAGAGAGCATCAGTGCACTTGCACAACTCAGTTTTATTTCAATGGGACTTCTGCAAGAGGACTTCCGATGGATTGTGCCTGTAGTTTGGTGCATCAGAAGTATTGAACATGGAACAGTGGTTGAATGTAATAAGTATTGCTAACTGTTCTGGGGTAAAGTGATGTTTTTACAAATGAAAAATGCTTTATTGTTAAAAGAAATTATACATATACACTGCTATTATACACTGCTAATATACATCGGGAATGGGGAGTGTATTGGGGTTGTTTGCTTAAATTGTTTAAGCCACTAATCCCAAATTTGTTAAAAACAAGAAAATATGCAAAATGTTTGATCTGTGGAACAAAGATTCTAAGCTAAGGATTATTAAGAAAATGGTATATAGCATTTCTCACACTTTGTAATAATACATTTAAAAGGAGTATAAAAAGGGCTAATGAATGAATAAAACATGATACACTCGTGTTTACAGATAAGTTGTGTTGTGCGCTGTAGGTGGTTTTCAGTAGGTCTGCAGAAACTTGTGCAAGTGTCAGTAAGTCACTGCAAGCAAATGTTTGGACTTGGTAGACGGGACTCTCTCTGCTATTGCATTGCCTCAAGTCTAATCAATTACTCATAGCTGTTCCTTTAAAGCAAGGCCAAGTATGTTCTCACTTTTCTGAAATCCAAAGATCATGCAAACTCCATACTCTTATTCAGCATGCATTAAGATCAGCAGTAAAGCACCATTCTCTGGTTAAAACAAGTCCCCAGGGAAGGACTGTCATAATGTGGTATGGATCATTTGTGTCTTATTCCCTGTAAATCTCCACTTTTCGTTTCTGGACTCTTGCTCTGTACTCATCTTTCCTTGAAAATAGAGGCATGTTAGCCATCCTTCATGGCAAGATATCTCCATAAAAGTTGGATGTAGAAAAAATGATAAGTTGTGTGGGGAAAATTGTGTCCAATCACTACCTGTCCTACATCTGTGTTCAACTTTTTGTGCACAACACTTTACAATACATCAATCTCTTCTGCTGAAAAACAGATATTAAATATTAATAGACATTTAATCACCAAGAGGGTAAAGGGCTTCACAATGTGCTTTGAAGAGGCACAGTCCTTTGCCAGAGAGCTTACTGCCAAGTCTCTCTCTCTCTCTGTGTGCATGCATGCTGCAATTTTGTGGAAGTGCAGAAAAAGTGTATTGGGCACAGAGTTCAACTTCATGAGAATCTCAGCTTTCTTTTTTCTAGCCCTTATGGCTGTAAAGATATACTTGAAAGTGTGTCAGCAGCGCCTGCTGAAATCTCAGAAGTCAGAAAGGCAGCTGTATAGCTCTATGGCCCTCACTGTGACTGGAAAACCAGAATTATTTATGCAAAACATTTTTAAATCGCAGAATAAATTATGCAAATTAAGAGAACTTGTGCAACTCTGTTTAATTTGCGTAATTTATACAAATAGAATTCATCTTTTCTGGATGCAAAATCTGGGTGTTGAATTACAATCCTTCTATCACTCCTCTTTAGAGTCCAATAGTAAGCAGAACAATGTATTTAAGTACATTGTCGCTGTTGTCATGGCATTGCTCCAATACACTGACCACTGGATTGGAATAATGACAAGCTTGGGCACATTTAGTAAAGGAGGAAGAACGTTTATTTGGAACAGAAGGCCTTATAAATGGTACAATTTGCCCTATGGACAAAGTCTTATTCATAGGAGCTCTCATTTAAGATAGATGGAAGTCTTGCCTTTTCTTAATAGTTTTGGTTTGATGCTCCCCAATCCCTGCCAAAAAACCTAATACCTTTCTATTTCCAAAAATCTAGTCTGTGCTTTAAAGTGCGTACTTTTGGTTGGATGCAGACATAATCATACTTTGAGTAGATCCATTTAAAAGAGTGGGACTTAAAGTTAGTTAAGACTAACTAAGTTCCATTGATTTCAGTGGGTCTATTCTAAAAAGACTAACTCTGCATTCAACCAGGTATATTATGATTATAATTAATTACAATGGGGAGTGAGGAATACATTTCTGCGCTTCTAAGGAAATGCACATGTTCTTGTGAGGACAGAAACAGAGTGGAAAAATAATAGCTGACCTTGATTGTAAGTGGCTTTTCAGCTCAGACCACCTTTAAATCTTTTGCAATGTACAACTGTGCTCTCTTTATTTGAAGGTATGGCAAACTTTGTAGAATTATCGCCAAATAGAACATGGTATAGAATTTAAATGACTTCAGTAACTTGTTTGCACATTTGCTTTTCTGTGTACATGATTGTTTTTTAAAAAACAAAAAGCAAAGAAAAGAATAGTATACTGTTGTTGTTTTTCTAAAAAAAAAAAAACCTAAAGAAAGGCGTTTGTAAGCGTGTTCTGTTTGTAGACATAAACAGCTGTATTGTGTTGGAATTTTCCAAGCCAAGTTTAAATTATAATATAGAAATTATTTTTATATTATTTTCAAAATATGCTACAAAGCAATATTTTGCGCCTTTATTATAGAGTTGTTGTCATTTTAGTAGGTTGACGTAGGAAATGTGGTAGTACTAACTTTGTGAAGAAAGCTTTGTAAATGTTATGATACATTCTGAATGCTCCTTGTCTATGTATGCCAATGTCTATTGAAAGTTGGAATACAGAATGATTTTTATTGAAAAGCTTTATATGGTGGTTTATATATTTTGGTAAAAATACACTTTGTCCCCTCTTTATTTCTGTATGGAATCCTCTTTTATAAGAACTTTGTGTTAAAAAATGAAAATGATCTTTGGATCAACCCAAAGTCTATCATATCACTTTGAAATCTAATGTTATCTCCAATGTTAGCAGAAACCACAAGTTTGCTTTATCTACAACAGACGTACAATACAGCTCCGGATGAAAAATCGTCTCTTGAATGGCTCTCACATGTATTACTCCAAAAACATTAAGGAATCATAAAGATACAGTTATGCACGCAGATCTCACCACAAGATGGATGCCAAAAAAAACCAAAAAACAAATCCCACAATAGCTGGGAGAAAAGCATCCATCTTCTCTTTTAACAGAGAGATAAGCAATTTAGAACTATATATTCATGGCATATGAAAAGTAATCAGTTAATAACATGAAGTACAACTGATGCATTATCTTGTGCAGAAATCCAGATGGTGCCATTAAAATCTTAAGGAATAACGCATATACTAATTTCATTCAGAACATTTTTTTAAAAAATGTCATGAGTATGAATGCTGAAATTTCAGTCAAGTAAGTTTAGAAACCACAGACTAGGAAAGAACAAAAAGTCTGTAATTGATATCACAGGATTCCATAAGACAGCAGAAATTTGGAGTGTGATTTTAGTTTTCCAAATATGAATGTAGTGATTCAATTTCATTTTGGCTCTTCATGGTACTGCTAGGATTCCATGGATTATTCTGTCCCCCCCTTTTCCTTTATAAATGCCTAATTATAAATGGCAACACTGGTATTTGGTTGAGCTTGGATATATAATGTTCTTGATGTATTATTTTTCAGAGCCTATAACCTGATAAGATGGAGCAGGTGAACTCCAAATGGCTGGTGTGCATTTACTTTTGAAACAGCTCTCTTGGGTTTATAGCAACGTGTTCCCATTCACATTAAAACTGTCCTTGGGGACTGTGTTGCTTTCCTGTAAAGTTCTGTATTCTGCTCATAGTCTGGTTAATTATATATGGCTGTTCAGTTCCCCTAATTGTGTGTTGTTTAAAGAGAATTTGTTTTGCAATCTACAGATCTTTGATGGTTGCCAGAGTGGCTGGAACCCTCAATGAAAGGGAAGGAGAATGGAAGGGACTCATGATAATTAGATAGATAATTTAGCATCTATGGCAACAAGAAGTTTTAGTGAAGGCAGATATCAAAGGCCAGCCTCTCCCCAGGCAAGATGCTCTCTAGACCAAACTCACAACATATCATTTTAGCTATTCCTCTTTTTAGTTGTTGAGATCTCTTACTACATACATCATGAGGGCTTCTCTTACAATGTGTGTGAGGAAGGATTCTGTAGTTTTATTATTATATATTGAGCAAAGTAAACTTGGCTTCATGTGGAGTATTGTCTGACAAGAGCAACATACAATAAAAAAGTCAAGAACAGCCCATTAGTTCCTTCTTAGTTTTTTCATTGGGCAGTATTCAATGGTGTTATTCTGCAAACTCAAACAGCATTAGTGAAGCACCACTGAATTTTTCAGTTGCGCAGGTGTTTTCACATTGCGATAGCAGAGCACATTTAACTTTAGGTAGATTTCCCCCTTGTTCAGAACCTAGTTTCTGCTAGCACAACATCATTTGTGTTACCAGAACGACACTGTTGGATACTTCCAAGTGCCATCCAAAGCAGCTTAGGAAGGTAGCCTGATTTCTGAGTACTGTTCATGTTATTTATGTGGTTCTCTGGATGTTATTGAGGGAAGACTATAGGAGACTGTAATTGATTGCCATAAACATGTGATGAGTGAGATGATGCAGCAATTTAACATAAGCTGATTGTGGACCGTGGTATTCAAATTCTTAGATTTCTAAGATTTTAGTTGGGTGCTTGGCACTGGACTGGCAAGCCCCTCTCTGACATCACAGCAACTAAACCAAAGGCATCCAGAGGTATGATACCCTCTTAAATACAAGTTCATTGTGATGTTAGATCCATTGGTTGAAGTTAGAAAGAACCAGTGAAATCCCGCCTGATATAAGGTTTGAAACGTGTGGTGGAGGAATTTTGGGGGACACCAGAGGAGGTTTTGTTTACATTTTTAAAGACTAGTAGCAACGTTTATAAGGAGTGTTTTGTAAAGCAGTAATAAAACGTGACAGAAAAACAGAAATCCAAAGGAGATTGGAAGAGAGGAAAAAAGGGGGGGGGGAAGTACTATGATCCAAAATGCAGGCACATAGAATCTATGGAGGCACATTACTGTCAGTGAACATGTGGGACAGTATAACAAGGTTTCACTCAAGATGGGGCAGTGCTGTCATGGGAGAATGCACTTGCATTCAAAATTCCATGTCTAAATGGTCATTTATGTGCATATATTAGTAGGCGAGCAGACATATGACCTCCAGTGCTTCTTGCCATGCCTCCCACAACACAAATAATGTGCATTGTTGCTCACTCTTCATATTTGTGCAGCTCTTTAAATACAGATGTAAGTTGGAAGAGACCATCTCTGACTTTCAAAGGAAGTGTGAAAAATGCTTCTATGGGAGTTTCACTTCCAGATCTTGAGTAGAAACAGAAGAGTAATCCCCAATTAAGAGTGAACACATCATTCTGTTGAAAGAGGGAGATTCCCCACCCCTGGACATGTCCACATAGAAAGAATGGTCAGATTCAGTGTCTCAAACTCCTGAAAAATGCATGTTACCCAGACTTCTGTTGATTCTGTGATTATCTGCAAGGTGGGACAGGCCAAAGGAAGAACATTATCCATGTTTGTACTGGAATCCATAGAGGATAAGGCACACATTCTTCTTCAGTACAATTCCCCTTTTTAGGTGCATATCTGGAAGAGCCATGGGCTGCTGGAAGAGGGATAAAGCACCCCGTCCCTCCGCTGGGAGGCCGCTTAGCAGATAGAAGGGGCCATCCTCTACTCCCCACTTTGCATAGAAATGCAGCGGATTGCTGGAGGAAGAGCTGAGCACTATCTGCCCCTTCCTTGACAGCCCACTTGATTTCTATGTTAGGCTGAAGGAGGCAAAGTGACTTCCTCCAGTCCCAGCATAGAAATGCTCCTGGGGACTGGAGGAGAGATTCTTGCAGTCCATTCACTTGGCTGGGGTAAATTCTTAGTTGCCTGTAGTGACCAGGAGAGTGCTTAGAAATGAAGAGGACTTAGTTGAACTTGTTTTCTCAAATTCTTCTTGTATCTTTTCCCCACAGTGAGTCTTTATTGCAAATTCCCAGTAATGTCAGTCTGGACGTCTGCATTCAGTTCGTGCCAAAGCTGATTCGTTTGTTTTTAAGTAGATAAGAGGAGAAGTAATATTCACGCTAATGAGCTCAGGGTGTAATCAAAATAAAACAAAAACTTGCATTGGTAATGGATTTAAGTACGGAAGAGACACTAGCTGCAAATGCATAATCTGAACTTGATGTTCATTATGCTTCTTCTAGGAGAAGATTTGACCATATTTACAAAAGTTTATCTTAGCTGATAATTTTACCTTTTTGTAAAGTTTCACACTTTCAGCAGGGGATTGTATTACAGCAAGATAGATAAAATGGGTAGAAAAATAACCTGTGCCTCAGGTTCTCTGCACTTCGTTATATCCAGCAGGATGTTATACCATGATCTCTGATCCTAAATATTGATGCCAGCATCGCTGCCGGTGTCTGTACCAGCAATGCTGTAGGTGGGACTTTTTAATTTTCTGTTGCAGCAGGTCCTAGGATTAGATGCATTAGATGATTGGTTGCCTTTCATCTTTGTAGCAAAGGCTGGGATCCAAAGAGCTTTTTTTAAGCATGCCTACGGACTTGGACATGACCAGTGGAATTGTTTTACTTCCTTCCATTGAAAGGCAGGGCCTTCTATGCCATATAACACACTGCTTTTGAAACCCTCTTCTGTTTCCAAGGAGGTCTGTCATGCAGCATGAGGAGCTGATATTTGAGAAACACAAGTCCAAGCTTTCCTTGGTCGTGGGGAGCTGCTCTTGTACCGTTCTTTGGATCCAAGCCAAAGTCTTTTAAGCTACTACTCATATCATATTTAAATTAATTGTTACAAGAAGCAGGAATAATAAATAATATGAACAGGTAAAGAATGTTTCTCTTCTTTTGGGATACGTGTGCCCTTCAATTTTATTTCTACGTGCAATCTTCCGTTCAATTAAAATTAGATGTTATTTTTATATCCTCCATTTTTGACCAAGAAGATGTGTAAGAGCTGTTTTTAGCAGTTGGATTGCTATTTTGTAAAGTATGGAAGCACTAACCCATTTTTTTCCAATAGTTATTATTAAAATCTGGCTTTTGTTTCAGAAAACTTCTAGTTATGACTGTCACTCTTTTTATAGAACTGTAATTAATTTCTTTCTTTTAGGAAAGAATGCTACAAGTTACTGATAGCTCTGTAATCTGTGTGATTGGCTTCTCTGTTGTTTGAAACAGAGGGAAGCTCTGATAGCTATTCAATAAAATTAACTTATTTGTAAAATACCCACTTGTCTGAATTCTTGCGCAATTCTTCTTTTTCTGTGCAGGATAATCCATGCATCTATAAATAGTTGCAATCCCATTTTCCCTACCCCACCACCTCCCAGGCGGTCAAATGATTTTTTAAAATTATATTTGAATAAACAGTGGGGGGGGGGCATAGGGTTGTCTATATTCCTGGATTCGAGGTCAGAGACAGTGCTCGGACCCAGGAGTCCAAGCTCCCCATCCCCTCAGAGCTGGCGTGGACAGAACTGTGCCAGTTGCCTCTCCGAGCTTGCAAAAGTGACCTCAGTGGGGGCAGAAACAGGGTATTTTGTTTATTTATTTATTTATTTATTGCATTTCTATACAGCCCAATAGCCAAAGATCTCTGGGTGGTTCACAAAAGGGTAGTTCCTTGGACAGGGAGGGGAGGGGACTGGGGAAATGGGGATACAAGCTACCCCCAGCCTCCTTCCTTCCTCCTCCAAAGAGCCCTAGCTAGGGTTACTCTGCAGTAATGAAAAGGATAAGTAAGGAAAAGGGCAGTAATGAAAATGCAGGAATGAAAAGGGCAGGGCAAGAGAGCTGAAAGGCTTCAGGCAGCTTGGGACTAAAAATCAGCACTTGTAAACAGCAGAATTATCAGGACTTTGAGGTAGCGAGATCTGGCACAGAGCAGACCCTTGAAATTCATAAGACTATTTCTGTTCACTTGCAATGATTAAAAAAAACAAACAGCTGTAAGTAACTGTTGAAGGAAATCTTTGTTTGGGTGGTGTTTCCACCAGAGAAGGAAGGGAAAATGCTTCTGGGTCTTGGTTAACAGTCTCTTTGTGAACTTAGGGAATCTGGACTTTCTGTGCAAAAACCATTTCTGCTTTTGCTGCCTCACAAACTAGATGTGGCTTTGAGCTAAAAACAAATCTTCAAAAATCTAAACTTTAATGAATAGCTGCAAATTGTTTGATTTTTTCTAGGTTGCTTCTCTGTCTAGTATATTTTCTGTGGGATTTCTATATCTGCCCAAGAAACAGAACTCAAGGCTGGGCTACAGGTAGGTAGGAATGGCTCAGTTCTCAGTGGTTCCCATTATGTTGCATGGAACACACTAAGTGTGGACTGAAGGTATACACCCACAGTGTCCAGAATAGTCTCCATTAGTTTCTCCCTTCCATGTGAACAGCAATTATTCCCCTCTATGGGGCAAAAGTAGAGCACTACAAATAGCAGTGTTGTGGAGCCAGAAAAGTCTCCTTTCAACACTGAGTGGCCCTGTCTTAAACTGAATGTGGATCCTGGTGGTGATGATGGGCGAGGTTGTAATGTGCTCCATAAATCTATTGAGCTCATCTCTGTAACCCTGGAACTGTCTTTAGGAAAAAGTCTAGAGTTGGCACTAGTATTTGTGACACTCCTCACAACAGTTTGAATTGACAGTGAACTTTTCTACACAATCTACTGTATCTGCTTTCTGCTTTGTCGCAGAATTGGAATCAGAACACTACATGAAGGATGTTTCCTTTCCTGCTTTTCTGCTCATAACCTCTAAGTTCCACTGTGGTATATCACAGTGGTTCCCAATTAGCTAAGTACTGCGGACCCCTTGTTTTTCAAATGCCAAGCCATGGACCCCCTACTTTTGAAAAAATGTTATCTCTATGGTAGTTACCTGTGCGAAGCAATTTTTTGGAGAAAATAACGGGTAGCCCCTAATAAACAAAGGATTTTAGGTATACTAAAAAAAACAGACAATAAAATTTGTGATATTTGTGATATTACCATGCAAAAATGACAATGATTTAGTTAGGAATATAAAGATGAATTTAATTTTACTAACGTCTAGTTTACAATTGAACAAATTAATACTTGTCTAGCAGCTACTAAACCTAAATGTGATAGGAGAAATCATGCCTCTTTTTGTCCCGAACAATCCCTTCCACATCCAGTTCAATATTTCCTACTTTTAATCTCAAATCTGGATCAACATCGTGCCGATTTCTATGCTTGTTCTTCATATAACAAAATGTCGAAAATGTTTGTTCACAAAGATATGTGGAACAAAAGGGAACTAGATATTTCAAAGCTTTTTCACCTAACTTCTTAAAATCAGGAAAAACCTTCACCCAGAATTGGTCCAGTCTATATTCTTTGGAAAATGATTTCAATGAACCCTCACAAGTCACGTCAACAAGTGCATCTTGCTCTTCTGCAGATAGAGTTGTTAGTTGTACATCACCACATTCAAAAGGATTCCTTCTCCATGAGTTTTCAGGATTAGGTGCAGAGAAGTAATCTCTGAAGCTAGTCGCTAAATCACACAGGTGCTCAGTGATGTTATATTTTACTTCTGGTAGGAATTCGTTGTCAGTGGACTCCAGAAATGAATGGTGAATATGTGAATGGTGCCACAGACCCCCTGGGGTCCACGGACCACCAATTGGGAACCCCTGTTATATCAGAATAGCGCAATTACACAAGTGAAAAAAGTGTTTTTGTTCACCTTCACAATTAAATGTTTCATTTAAGAAAACTTGTGCAGTACTATTTAAAAATAGAAGCGAAGCTGGCGGGTCATGAAATAATGCCTCGTGTAGAAAAGCTCAGTGTCCCTTCTTGCCACATGGTGGTAAGCAAGTTGAAGTTGGATCTAGATGAAGCAGTTGAAAATATTGAAGTCTAATACTATGGAAACAATAAGCTCTATTTGAACAGCTTTCTAATTTCAAAACTGACTCTGCTAACCCCTTAAAAATGATTAGTGAGGGACCGTAGCTCAGTGATAGAATCCATGTTTTGCATGTGCAAAGTCCCAGGCTCAATAATTAACATCTCCAGCTCAAATAGGATCTCAAAATCATGAGGGCTCGAAAAGACCTCTCTCTGCCTGAGAATATTGAGACACTTCCTGTTGGATAATATTGAGCTAGATGGACCAGTGCTCTGACTCTGCATAAGACAGCTTCCTGAAGGTGTCTTACTGAAGCCAGTTCCTGAATTCCGGTGGGCAAAGCATCAGAAGCACATCAGTCCCCTTCACAAAGAGGGCCTTGAACTTCAAAAGGGAAACAATTCACCTTTGGTGTATTGCCTTCTCTACTACCATAGTATTCTACCTCTTTGACCCCTCAGAGCAGAAAACAATGCTTTTAGAGGTTATGTCTGGTATTTCCTGATAGTTGTGCCCACTGCTCAAAAAATAAATAGTGAACTCACTTCCATATGAAAACTTGCTTCAGTCTTGTGAAACCCCCAAGGGGTTCCTGCTACAGCTGGTTCACCTTTGCTAATTATGTTGTTCACCCCCCTGAGATTGTTTATGACGAGGGATGGTATTAGAGTATGTGTGTGTGTGACCCCTAACTGTTGAGAAAGGCTCTACTGAAAAGCAGTGGTTCAGTTAGGGAATTTTAGATCATAGGTTTAACAGCCTTATCTCCTATTACTTCATTCACTTTGAAATGTATTAAGTGACTGCTCTGGAATCTATAGATGTGGAGGCGTATATAAATGTAAGCCCTGCTGCGTCTGGGAGACCTCCTGCTCACTCTGCTGAGTGGGGCCATGAACTCCTGCTTTTGAAGTCTTACCCCGGTGGCACCACTCTCTCATGGCCACAGTGGAGATCAGTGTCCAACCTACAGCTTGTCCAGCCCCCTCTCCAACCCTGAGCATTTCAGGTAGGAAGAAATGCATTTCACAATAAACAGAAGAGAGGTGAATGCCTACTTGAAAGGGTAGAAGGAGTACTCACTTGAATGAGCTAACTGGTTGTAAAGTTTTACTGGGAGGTTTCCGTTTGTTGCGTGGAATATTTCCTTGAGGTCTTCTGTGCTAGGCTGTTATTAAAGTGGTGCCAGAAGACTTTCTAATTCACTGTAGATAAAGGCACCAGGAATTAGCATCAAGCCTATGATCAGATGACCCGCTCAGATTGCTGACTGCAAGGAAAACCTCCCTTTCTCCATAAAGAGCTCCCTTGTTTGGGGGTGGTTTTTTCTTCTTAATTTAAAGATTATATATTTGTAGGCTGAAATCAGAGTAGAGGTGAGGCGAATATTTCTTTTGAACTGTTCTGGGCTTGTCTGAAGTGGAATAGGCAAATGCTAAGCTGAGTTTTTTCAGGTGATAAAAACTGGTGACAGTTCAAATTTGTGGGGCCGTGTAGAGGGTGAAACTAACATTTTTAACTGGAAAGATTTACTGAGAACTCAATGGAAGATGAAAGCATATGCTGAAGGTGGCAAAGAACAGTGTGCAACATGGAATATATTCCATGCTGCACACTGCTTTTACAAACATAGCATTTGCAAGCTCATCTACCTCATGCTTGCAATCCCATGCGTCTTAAATGTCCCTTTTTAGGTTGGCTAATAGCTCAGGCGGAGAGGAATTGGATAAGGGCTGGGGGTGGGCGCACTGCCCTGTGGTCCTGATTCAAAGGTGCACACACACACTGAACTGCTTTTTTTCAAAGAAAATAACATTGATTCAGGAATTACAAATCTTCTTTGTAACATGTAGTTAAACCCTAAGGAATAGCACATAGGATAGCAGTATTTTTTCTTTTCCTCTGGTGGTTACTTGTTCTTGGTAAGTAGATTCTCTGGCTGAGTCACCAAGTCAAAATTACACCTGCCACCACAAGCTGTCTGAACGTGCATTCAGAGATGACATATAAACATTTCTGCTTCAGTTGAGCAGATTATCTGACTCATTTGCCATATGCAGGCAGCTGTAACAGGAACAACATCAACACAGGTGCTGCAAACAGGAGCCTTCTTTACAGTGGCCCCCCAGAGCTGTCAACACCTGCCAACCCTGATGGCTTCAGCATGGTTAAGCCTTTTTCCATTTAAGCACTTTATATTGTATATATTACATATGTAATCAAAGCCAGGAATCCACATTGATACCAGGAGTCCAAAATGCAGCAGAATGAGATAAGAGTGACGTCTCCCACCTGCAGTCTGAAGTGATACAATCCATTCTTCCAAGCCATTGTGCATGTGTAAGCCAGACTTTAGGCTGCAGCAAATGCCCATGTGCCATGGCATTGTTCTAGTCTTTACATGTCTCTGTACAGGGGATCCCTCCAGCCGAATATGTGCAGGAGAGCTCATTTCACTACCGTCTAATTAACATTCCCCAGCTCTTCTATAGCCATATTTGATTTATTACTGTGGTGTGTTGAACTAATAAATGAGGAGGGATGTATGTTTTCTGCCCTGTGTGTTTAAATTCCATGAGTTAACCTTGTTTACAACACAGCAAGTAGGTGTTTTCCATTTGTCTCAAAGTACACAGATGACTCAGTAAAGCTTGCTGAGCTTCCTGTGGAATTGGGAAACTTCCCTCAGACAGCAGTTTCCTTGACTCATCATCAAGAACTTGTGTTAAAACCCAGCTTTTCATAAAGCTGTGAGAAAGAAAAAAGAAACTTCACAGTTTGGAAATGCAAAACATGGAACTCGTGCACTAATCCATAGGGAGGGGGTTGTTTACACCTTTGTGGAAAGACTGTAGCTCTGTGGTAGAGCACACCAATGGGATCTGCAACAAAACATTGCAGTCTATCGTCACCCCCTAATAAGAGTGGTCCTATTCAGGGCTGAAGATAACCATGTCCTCCTCCTGGGTACGATGGGCTGTGAAGGCCTGAAACAGGGCATGCAAACACCCTGCCCCTTTTTCTGCTCTTTTTTCCAATTGACAGCATCTCGTAGCTTCTAAGCATGCTCAGTCCTCATAGAACCTGTGGGTGTGCCCTCTAGTGTTTTGTACTGTGGATTTCTAAGCTTGCTGATACCTGCTCTTGTTTTGCCTCCATATCAGCTGGCACTCACCACCGGAGTTCCCTTTTGGAGTGATGCCTTGCATGGGAAAATGGCCCAGGTCCAACCCCTGGCATTTCTAGTTAAAATGATCAGGTTGCAACTGGCAAGGAAGACCGAGTTGAAACCCTGGAGAGCTTCTGTCAATCAGGGTAGACAATAGCAGCTAGGTGCTCAAATAGTCTGATCTGGTGCAAGGCAGTTTATCCATATTCCAGTTATCTAGGGCAAACAACCCCTGACCCTCCCTTCCACTTCTGATTTATTGACACAATCAGTGGCTGAATCAGAGACTGAACTGAGCTGAAAGATAGACAATGGATTCCAGAAAGATCAGAGGCTCTTGCCTTTCTTCACTCTAGTAGAAATAGTGTTGTGAATGTGCAGTGAAAGTGGAAAAGGTGGGTTCCCCCCCCCCTCCTCTCTTAGTGTCTGGTTCTTGTTCTCCGGAGAGCTGCATTTTGCGTCTTTCCTTTAGGAACTTCTATGATGTCCTTGTTTTCTGACTTTAAAGAAGGGCCTTTTGTGCCTAAAGGAAATGATGGGTTATCCTTACTTGAGCCACCTGAAGAATGAGGGTGCCTGTTATGCTGTTAAGCATCAGCCATCGCTCTCTGCACAGGCCGCTATTTACACACACAACTGCTGACAAAACTCAACAACAACAAAAATGCTTATAAAGTGTAACTCATTTGATCCAAGTTTGTTTGTTTTGTCATTTCAAACCCCATACATGAGCCCCACTTGTGTTTTTCAGCTTTGGGCACTTCTCCTTGGCAAGGCAGGCCAGCTGGTTGCCGGAATGGTTGCATGGAACCTTCTAATTTGAAGTATTTCCCCCAGTCTGGGAGACTAGCAGTGATCTGGGACAATCAGTCACCCCTGCCACCAGCTGTGCATCCCAAACGTTTGAATCTGATTGTCCCAGACTGAGAGAAAAAGCTTCCAATTAAAATGATGCATGGCTGCAGCGTTTACCCAGCCATGTTTTGCAGTGGATCTTCCTGGTGTTGATTGGGGCCCTTCAGACTGTGGGGGCCCTGGACATTTGTCCTGTGGTCTGCTAGTAATGATGCCACTGGTTGTAGAAAAAGAGCTGTCCCTCTTCTCTGCTAACAGAGTGCGAAATAGCAATCCTCTCACAAATGCTAGATGCCTTGATCTATCCCAGAGTCTGCATGAAAGAACAGAATGTGCAGTCTTTAAAAAAAAAATAGAAATGCATAGGCCTGTCTTTATAGATGTCATGCAAACCAAATGGCATTATATATATTCATTTGTTTTAAGTAATTTATTATATTTCTGATTAGTCATGAGAAAGGACAAGGAGAGATGCAGGACCCCAAAATCCTGTCTTCTAATGACTGGACATCCTAATAATGCCTAATACCATTTTTAGAATGATTTGCATGCTGTGGTTGTAGATAGGGCTGACCTGAAACGGCCTGGAACACACACACATTTCTCCACTTCTGGGGTAGCAAAAGGGGTTATTTCAGCCAGTGGCAATCAGATCACACTGATCCCCTCTTCTGAATCTCCCTCAAGAGGATTCTTCATGATGATATAGTGTTCTTCCAAAGGACCTTATGAGGAGCAATAGTGGCTGTCTGGTTCAGTGTGGTTGCTGCAAATTGGGCAGTGAAAGATAAAAGGGGTGGTGTAAAAGGTATGTGAACCACTTAGGGTTTTTATTATATTTAGCGGTCTATAAATATTACAAGTGAGTGAGTAAATGATAGGCCAGACTTGCCCTATTTTTTGCTCCCCAAACCCTGGCAAAATTCAGCCATAGGTTCTCCTTGGAGAACATTCAGTTCAGCTTAATGTAGAGTATGCACAATCCTTCCCATGATTACTTTCTAGCCATTGTGATGTGAGAAATAGCTTAGAAGGTATTGTAAGGTATACCTAGTCAACAGTTTTCATGGATCCTATTCTAGCTCTGCAAGGCCCGGTCAGGGAGCACAACGACGTTTTGGCCGGAAAAGCTTAATGAACACCCATTAAAACCATGACCACCGATGGTTTTTACTGGTATTCTGTTTTTAAAAAAACAAAAAAGATTAATGGGGTGTTTTATTCTTTTTATCTTTAATTGTTCACTGCTCCGGAATTGGTTTAGATGAGGAGGGGTAGATAAATATTATAAATAAAATAAATAAGTAAATAAAGACTTCCGCAGCAAAGCACTTTGATATTTTCTTTATGTAATATTTTTGCCCATTCCCCATCCAAACTAGATTGCTTTCTTGCTGCTATGCCTTTTTTTAAAAAAATTGTGAAACACCATTAACGGGGCACTCTAAAAATCAACTTAAGCAAGGAAAATACAAGTCTTGCCCCAAGGAGGTCGCAATCTAAATTTCAAGGGTGAGTAACAAGGGATGAAGGTGAGCAAACGGAGGGAGGTCACACCCTTAACCTTCAAGAGACCACCAAGAGACTCCTCATTTGAGGCCACCAGGTGGCAATGCCGGCCTCAGTACATAAACCTACAGTGTTCACTTTTGGCAGCTGTCCTGTTCCTGTGCTGTTTACCATTATGCTTCTTTTTACATTTTCTGACAAGAAATAACCTTGTGTAACTTCCCCGGCTAATTAGGGCTCTTATTACTCAATCTTTCATTGCAGAGTTACTTTCTCTAAATGTGAAAACCGCTTAATCATGGATCTGGGTGGATTCTGTGTAACAGGATTCAATTTCCGTCATGGTAGTATAGTCTCTATCTACTTTCCTGCTTAATGTGTATACTTCTTTTATAGTACTTTACCACCCTTCCAGAACAGTCTCAGTATAATCCCAAAAAAGATTGTCTTTTCTAATCAGTCCCACTGTTAGTTGCTGCTGATTACATGTTTGTTTAAAATATTATTTCATGATATTTATATCCTATTTTTTACTCAAGTGAGTCCAGAAAGTGGGTTTCCACAAATATAAACATGACAGTAGCATCAGCAAATAACTACTCCATCAGTTAAAAATGATGGGTTGGCTCCTGTCTTCCACAGGATAAAGAGATCTTCCATCTGATTTATGGAGATTACCCCTCCCTCTACACTGCATTCAGCAGAGGCATTTTCAGGTTGCTGGAGTACCTGCCATGGGAAAGAAGGGGTCTAGCACAAATCTGGATTCAATCCAATATTTTATGGGGCTATATACTTGGGGAAGCTGAATATTTAGGGCAAGGCAGCAACCTGGATCATTTGGACCTGGACTGCAGTCAGGTTTTTTTTCCTTGTGTAAATCAAATCAGAGAACTGTTTTATTCTTTACATGACAATTTTTTTTTTAGTAAATGTATACAAAATATTTTACAATTAATAAATACAGCTCCATAACACAGCAAACATGATCATGAAACAGTAGACAATTAAAACCACAGAATAAAACCAGACTCTGGGCTCATCTACACCAAGCAGATATTCCACTATGAAAGTGGCATGAAAGCAGTATATAAAAGGCAGGAGCCGCACTACTGCTTTATAGCGTTATTGAAGTGCACTGACAACTGTTGGGGCCCATTGACACAGACCATAGACCACTTTCATACCACTTTCATAGTGTTGTATCCTGCTTGGTGTAGAGGTGTCATGGGCCCCAACAGTTGTCAGTGCACTTCATTACCACTATAAAGCAGTAGTGTAGAACCTGCAGTGCACTTCAATATCACAGTAAAGCAGTCGTGTGGCTCCTGCCTTTTATATACCGCTTTCATACCGCTTTCATAGTGGAATATCCTGCTTGGTGTAGATAAGCCCACAGTTGTCATTTTAAACAGAAGTATCCACCTAGCTCCAAAAAGTCACGAGTAGGTGCCAGGCAAGCCTTACTGAGGAACGCATACCAGAGAAGGGTGTTACTATTGAGAAGGCCATCTCTCTGGCTGCACCTACCTAACTTCAGAGGGGTGTGTCTAGAGAATTTCGTGCCCAGGCAGATGAACGTAAGTGATAGTGGCCCTCCAAGAATCCAGATCCCAAGCTACATAGTAAACGTGTCATAAATATTGCTTTGCCTATGCTGGTATTAAAATCAGTGTTTCCTGAGGAAAACACATAATATCTAAAGGGGGGACAGGCAGGCAGAAATAGAGCAGTTTCTTCTGTGTTAACAACAATAAGTTGTTTTAAATCATATTGCTGTTTCTATGTTTTTAAAATCTTGTATATATTTTTTTAATGTTCACTGTTTTTAACTTTTGTAAACCGCCCAGAGAGCTTCGGCTCAGTATATAAATGTAATAAATAAATAATTAAATTGTGGAACGCCTGCCTTTTAGAGGTATATCTAGCACCAGGAAAAAAGGAAAGGAAAAGAACCTCTCGTGCAAGCACTTGAGTCATTACTGACTCCTAGAGGGACGCCTGCTTTCGCTGACGTTTTCTTGGCAGATTTTGTAGCGGGGTGGTTTGCCATTGCCTTCCCCAGTCGCAGTTACCTTTCCCCCAGCTAGCTGGGTACTTATTTTACTGACCTCGGAAGGATGGAAGGCTGAGTCGACCTGAGCCGGCTGCCTGAGAACCAGCTTCCGCTGGGATTGAACTCAGGCCATGGGGAGAGTTTTGGCTGCAGTAACTGCCGCTTACCACTCTGCGCCACACGAGGCTAGCACCAAAATCTCAATAATTCCAGGCTACTTCCAAATTAAAGCTGTTTGGGTTTCACAGGCATTTTACATTGGATTGTTTGTCTTACTATATTGGCTGCCTCTTAATGGCTTTGGTGATTATATTTTGTATTTATATGAGTATTTATAGTCATACTTATTGTATACCGCTGTGGCCTCTGTAAGGATGAAGGGAAGTTTATACATTCTTTTTCATATGCCATGGAGGTGCAGCCATTTGTGGCTCCCCAGCATGAGTCCATCACATGTTCTCAAGTGTTTGGGCGCACCAATTTCTCTTTCACACACTCCTTTCTCACTTTATCTTTCCTTGAGAGAAGGGTCTGGATTCCATGCAACAATCGAGTAACAGTTCCATGTTGATCATGGAACGACAAGAAAATATTGCCTGGAAGGAAGGGTCTGTTGTAGCAAGGGGAGAAGAGGGAGTGACAGAACCTCAGAGTTCTGCCTCCTTTTAGAATAATTCATTCATATAATTGAGGAAGAAGAATGTTCTGTTTTCCAAAAGGAACATTTTACATCCTTTTCAAAATCACTATGATTGCTGGGCCGAAAAGGGAAAGTTGTGTTTGAAAAGTTTATAAATAACATGACAAATCACTGTGAAAAAAGCCATGTAATGATGTGTTTTCTGGACGAGGGAAGGAAAATTCCATAGCTTACCAACTTCACTGTGATTAAACTTAGAATGGCCGTGTTTCATTTAAAACAAACGCAGATCGAGTTTTTCCTCTAACAGGAGTCTGGCTAAATAAAAAGACCCAGACAGTTGTGCCAAGCAGAGGATTCCTCCTCCAGACCAGCCAGCTTCCTTTTTGTATTTTCCACATTATGCAAGGAGAGAGAGAGAGAAAAAGAAAGCCAGCACTTAACCCCTTCAAAGAGCAAACAATGAGAATGGTATCCACTTTGGGTGTGCTAGGTCAGACTCAGTAGAACAAGAGATGTCAGCCCTGAGCCAAACCTGGAACATGGGACCTATGTTTAATGTTGTGGTCTGTCTCTCTGTCTGACTGTCTCTCCCTCCTTTCAGTCTCTTGTCTGGCCTTCACCGAAACAAGCAAAAAGAAATGGTGGTGGTTGCATAGACTGTTGAACCTTGGCTGTTGGAGTCAGGCTTCACAGAAGTGTTGGTGAAGTGATGCCAAATTCACCAGTGATGAAGTGATGTTGGTGAAGTATTAAACAGGGTTCTGTGCAGTTCTCTGGCAGGCCTCTCAACACAGGCTTGCAGCAGGGTTTCTCCAAGGCCAAGGGAAGAGAATGAAGAGGGATGCTGGGCTGGGCTTAAAGAGACAGTGCACAATTAATTCACTTGGCTTGAATACATCACTGGAGCGCTGCAGTGAATTACTTTCTCTTAGGGTTTGAGCCACTCTTGGATCTCAACATTTCACTTGAAGGTCAATGCTATACAGTGTGGAGCAAGAAGCTTCTGAGACAAGCATCTTACATTAGGAAAGAAGATATGTGCACACACGGAAAGTCAACTCAAACCCAGGACCTCTACCCAGTTTGATTTAGGGAGGCTGTAGGGGAATTACTTCCTGTTCTAAACATGGTGATTTGTCTGAGGCCTTAGCTAGACCAGCAGGCTGATACCCAGGACTGCCTCTGTGCATCCAGATGATGCACAGGGGATCCCAGGATCAGGGAGGGATCATCCCTCCTTGGCCCCGGGATAAAGCCCTACGCTTTGGGCCCGGTTTTTCCCAATGTCTCGGGCTGAGCCTGAAACCGCGAGCATGTGGCCCGTTTCCGCGGCTTTTCCCAGCTCCGTGCAATTACTCGTGCGGAGCCGGGAGCTGCGCCCATCGGGGCTAGGGTGGGGGGAGCGTGGAAATCAATTTTTTTAAAAACAAACAAACAAACAAACCCTACCTTTAGTTCCTCGAGCGCTTGTGTGCAACTGGCCCTTTAAAAAAAATTTAAATGGCGGGCGCGACGCCTCCCTTCTTGAGGCCGTTGCGCCTTACGTGTAAACGAGGGCGAGATCTCACATTATTCACAACGCGAGGTCTCCCCTCCTCTCCCACGGATTTTCAGTTAGGTCTAGCAAAGGCCTGAGTATATGAGCAAAACCCAGCCTGCAATCCGGTACCCACTTATCCTGTCCTATACCCCTACGATCCTATCCCTACTCATAGGCAGCACTCCTATACCCACTGAACTCAATGAGAAGACATACACTGCTCAAGAGAAAATTGTATGTACATTTGCATGGCCCAAATCTATTCTACCCAAAGACAAAGTTAAGTGACATAAGTCCCATTTCGTTATATGAACTCTAGCCTCCCTCATTCAACCCTGCCTGCCCTGAATGGATATGTGCTTTCACTTGTTCAGTGCTCCCCACTGAATCCTGTGTGTGCACACCCAAACTTGGATATCAAGCCCCAAACAACTTGAACACACTTCTGAAAATTCTACATAATTTTCAGCACAGTATTGGAGATTTTTTGATGCAAAATTTCCCCGTTTTGGTGCAAATAAATACATTTCTTTCTTGATTTTTTTGGTTCAAAATCTAACTGAACTCTGCCTCCTACTGTGCCTCCATGTTCTACGATCTGAGAGAAAGACTGAGGAGCTCCAGCCTCACTTTAGATAGTTGGTAGTAATCTGTAGCTAAAAGCCTAGCTTTTGAAAAGAAATGGAAAACCATGTGGGAAACCGGTATAAAGATAGTACAGACTGATCTTGTTTGTCCTTGTTTGTCCCTTGGGTGGTTGCCCAGCCTTGGGGAAAGTTGAATAAATAGAATGAGAAAAATGTAAGTCAAGTAGCTCTTGTCTATTAGTTTCTTGTTTCTGTTCCACTCGGACTCTCTCGGTATGTAAAAAGCATTTATGTAAAATGCGTATGTAGCAAGGAGAGGGGGGTGTATCAGGGGAAGGGAAGAAGGGGAGGAGTTTCTGGGCTCCGGTTGCTATTGTTCTGTTCTGTTTGGTGTCCATGCAATTTCGTCTCCAGGATCTCACAATAATGACTCATTTGGTGAGCTACCCACAACACCAAAGCCTGGGAAAGCTCATTCATTTGCTTCTTAAAGGCACATGCACACATTTATCAAGAAACAGTGGGACTGGATAGTCTAAGGGGTATATAGCAACTTTCTGACAGAGCCTAACATCACCCAGCTTCTGATACTAGATTCCCTTTCCACCACTAGGGCAAGCAATGAGATTTGGCTTCTAGGGGCACAATCCGGGTCTGTTTGTCCCTTGCACATCTAAACTTGCAACTGCGGCATCTCTGGACTTTTAGCAATACTGGCAAGTTGGGAGCAGGGGCAGTGGTGTATTCAGGTTATGTGCAGATGCATCTCAAGAGTGGTCATAATGCACTTCCCAGGCAGTACGGTATTGAGGTTACTATTACCTTGCTGCCATTTCTGTCAAAAGTAGGTTTTAGTGATAGTGTCGGCTTTGGACAGAATCAATTACCAAACGCTAAAAATATGTGCCTAGATGGGCTGTGATAGGAGGCTGTTCCAGGCGACATCTTGGATGCTGGCTGGTGAGATGTTGGAACTGTTGTTTGAAGAACAGAAGATGTCCTGTTCTTGTCCTGTTGTGGGCAGAGAACAGAAGGTTGTACCTTTAAGGGGGGCAGAACTTAGTGGCAGAACAGTTGTCTTTCATGTAGGAGGTCTCTTCAATCTCCAGTTAAAATGATTTAGCAGCATGTGAAGAGAAGACCTCTTTCCACCTGAGACTTAGAGAGCTACTGCCAGGCAGAATAGAAATTGCTGGGGTGATGGATTCGGACAACTCCATATGTTCTACAATAATAGGAATGGCTGAACTCTTCTGACTTTATGAAACTACAGTATTGTACTGAAGTCTAAGCCAGTGTGGCGTAGTGGCTAGAGTGTTGGACTGGGAGTCGGAAGATCCTGGTTCTAGTCCCCACTTGTCATGAAGCTCACTGGATGACTTTAGGCCAGTCACAAAACAAATATTGTTTTGATAACCCTTATGGAATTTATCAGGGGGGCAATATCCCTAGAATTGTCACCAGGTTTCTTCTGGAGAAAAATGTAAGGAGAATTTGGAGGTTTTTCCTCAGATGAAATGAGAAGTCTCAAGGAAAGCCAGAGGAATTTCAGCTCAGTGGAATTACTTGGAGGGGATTTAGGTTGTCACTAGATTTTGCTTAGAGTGAATTCAGACTCAATCTGGAGCTTCCTCCTCGGGCTAAACATCTGAGGAATAAGAGAAGACAACAGTGTTGATAGTTCAATACTGCAAGCAAAATTTCGGTAGGAGGGGTTCACGCATCCTGACAATGAACAATGAATGCATACTCCAAGGGATAGTAATATAAGTGCACTGGGGGAGAATAGGCTGCATTGGATTGGGCTGGAGATGTGTATGTTTTTGTTGTTGGGATATTCCCAGCACCCATCCTCTCTATGGGTGCTGGGAGGGCAACCAGGATGATCAGGGGTCTGGAAACAAAGCCCTATGAAGAGAAGGAAACAACTGGGCATGTTTAGCCTGGAGAAGAGATGATTGAGGGGAGACATGATAGCACTCTTCAAATACTTGAAAGGTTGTCACACAGAGGAGGGCCAGGATCTCTTCTCAATCCTCCCAGAGTGCAGGACACGGAAAGACGGGCTCAAGTTAAAGGAAGCCAGATTCCAGCTGGACATCAGGAAAAACTTCCTGACTGTTAGAGCAGTACGACAATGGAACCAGTGACCTAGGGAGGTGGTGGGCTCTCCCACCCTAGAGGCCTTCAAGAGGCAGCTGGACAACCCTCTGTCAGGGATGCTTTAGGGTGGATTCCTGCATTGAGCAGGGGTTTTTATTTATTTAATTTATTTATTTATTTATTTATTTATTTATTTATTTATTACATTTTTATACCGCCCAATAGCCGAAGCTCTCTGGGAGGTTCACAAAAATTAAAACCACAGTAAAACACCCAACAGGTTAAAACACAATTACGAAATACAGTATAAAAAGCGCAACCAGGATAAAACCACGCAGCAAAGTTGATATAAGATTAAAATACAGAGTTAAAACAGTAAAATTTAAATTTAAGTTAAAATTAAGTGTTAAAATACGGAGTGAATAAAAAGGTCTTCAGCTGGCGACGAAAGCAGTACAGTGTAGGCGCCAGGCGGACCTCTCTGGGGAGCTCGTTCCACAACCGGGAGTGCCACAGCGGAGAAAGCCCTCCTCCTAGTAGCCACCTGCCTCACTTCCTTTGGCAGGGGCTCACGGAGAAGGGCCCCTGTAGATGATCTTAAGGTCCGGGTAGGTACATATGGGAGGAGGCGTTCCTTCAGATAACCTGGCCCCAAACCGTTTAGGGCTTTAAATGTCAATACCAGCACTTTGAATTGGGCCCGGACCTGGACTGGCAGCCAATGAAGCTGGAAAAGGACTGGCGTGATGTGGTCTCGTCGGCCAGTCCCTGTTAATAACCTTGCTGCCCTGTTTTGCACCAGTTGAAGCTTCCGGACCGTTTTCAAAGGCAGCCCCACGTATAACACATTGCAGTAATCCAAACGAGAGGTTATCAGAGCATGGATAACTGTAGCTAGGCTATCTCTGTCCAGATAAGGGCGTAGTTGGTATATCAACCTAAGCTGATAAAAGGTGCTCTTTGCCACTGAGTTCACCTGTGCCTCAAGTGACAGTTCTGGATCCAAGAGCACCCCCAAACTATGGACCCGATCCTTTAGGGAGAGTGCAACCCCGTCCAGGACAGGGCAAACATCACCTCACCGGACAGATGAACCACCCGCTAACAGTACCTCCATCTTGTCTGGATTGAGTCTCAGTTTGTTAGCCCTCATCCAGTCCATTACCGTGCCCAGGCACTGGTTCAGAAGAGTCACTGCCTCACCTGGGTTTGATGAAAAGGAAAGGTAGAGCTGGGTATCATCCGCATATTGATGACACCTCAGTCCACATCTCCGGATAACCTCCCCCAGCGGCTTCATGTAAATGTTAAACAGCATAGGGGATAAGATAGAGGCCTGCGGCACCCCATGGCTTAGGAGCCACGGCACAGAGCAATAATCCCCCAGCACCACCTTCTGGAATCGGCCATCCAAGTAGGAGCGGAACCACTGCAATGCAGTACCTCCAACTCCCAGCTCAGACAACCTATCCAGAAGGATACCATGGTCGATGGTATCGAAGGCCGCTGAGAGGTCTAGGAGAACCAACAGGGTCGCACTCCCCCTGTCTCTCTCCCGACAGAGGTCATCCCACAGGGCGACCAAGGCAGTTTCCGTTCCAAAACCAGGCTTGAAACCCGATTGAAATGGATCTAGATAATCCGTTTCATTCAAGAGTGCCTGGAGTTGTCCTGCAACCACCCGCTCAAGCACCTTGCCCAGGAAAGAGATATTAGCCACCGGCCTGTAGTTGTTAACATCTTCCGGGTCCAGATTAGGCTTCTTCAGGAGTGATCTAATTGCCGCCTCTTTTAAAGAGGCCGGCACCACTCCCTCTCTCAAGGAGGCATTTACAACCTCCTGGACCCAGCCGGCGATCCCCTCCTTATTTGATGTAATGAGCCACGAGGGGCAAGGGTCAAGCACACAGGTGGTCGACCGGACTTGGCCAAGCACCTTGTCCACATCCTCGGGCCTCAATAACTGAAACTCATCCAATAAAACTGAGCTGGACGGTGCTCTGAACGCCTCTACTAGTGGAGCTGCATTAAGTGTGGTGTCCAATTCATGACGAATCTGAGCGACTTTATCTTCAAAGTGCCGTGCAAACTCGTCACAGCGTGCTACCGAGGGTTCCACCATCTCTCGCCCTGGCCCAGAGTGCAACAGGCCACGAACCACCCGGAAAAGCTCCGCCGGACGACACTGAGAAGACGCAATGCTGGTGGAAAAGAACTGCCTCTTTGCCACCCTCACCGCCACAGAGTAGGCTCGATAGTGAGCTCTAACCCGTGTTCGATCAGACCCAGCACGAGTTTTCCTCCACCTGCGTTCTAGCCGTCTCCCCTCTTGCTTCATTGCCCTCAGCTCAGGTGTATACCAAGGAGCTGACCGGGCTCTGCTCAGAGGGAGAGGGCGCTTGGGCGTGATCGTGTCAACCGCTTGAGTCATCTCTGCATTCCACAGAGCGACCTGGGCTTCGACAGGAGCACCGGCCATATCAGCAGGAAAATCCCCCAGAGCCCTCTGGAATCCATCGGAGTCCATTGGACTCGATGGCCTTATAGGCCCCTTCCAGCTCTACTGTTCTATGATTCTATCACTCCCTCTCTCTCCCTTGCTGCCTAAGGAATATTTGCTTCTGCCAAGTCAGAGCAGAAAAGAAAGAAAAATGCTCATTCAAAGCTCTCCTCCCCTAATCAGGTTGAGTAGGTTAATATTTTATTTCGCATTCTGATGAGGCAGCTATTATGCTTTATAGATGTTTTCACTACAGTTATGTAAAGTAGTTAAGTTCTTATTGATTATTATGTAGTCACCTTTAATGGTGTTGCGTTTCTAGGCCTTCAGGCCCTTTTTATTTACACAAAGGCATCTCTGTGTGTGGGCAGGTGTGCACGCATGTGCACATGCACGCTTAGCTGATTAGCTTTAGATTGGTTCCACTCAAGCTCCTGACAAGAGCCTGTTTTTCCTCCCCTCCCGCAGAACAACTGCACCAACATTCAGACCCCTCTCCCATAATAACATAAGAACATCAGAAGAGCCCTTCTGGATCAGACCAAGGGTCGATCTAGTCCAGCACTCTGTTGACGCAGTGGCCAAACATCTGCTTGTGGGAAACCCACAAGCAGGACCGGCGCGCCGGAGCACCCTCCCCTCATGCTCCCAAGCCACTGCTGAGACCTTCAGCTGTTGGGAGGTATTGAAATATAATGAAGAAGTAAATAAGCACGCTGCATCAACTGGAGGTTGCATATAGCCATCAGGATTAATAGCCATTGATAGGGCATTCCTCCATGAATTTGTCTAACCCCCTTTTAAAGTCACCCACCTAAATTGATGTTTTTTACTGTAGCAAATCCCCAGATTATGTAACCTTTCCTCATAAGGGAGTTGCTCCTGCGACTTGATCATTTTTGTTGCCTGTTTCTGCACTTTTCCTAATATACCTTTTAGGTACAGTGAACAGAACACAGTATTCCAAGTGTAGCTGCAGTAAAGGTTAAGGAGTAAGATTAAGGAACTTGTAAATAAGTCCCTAATGTCATTGGAAATTGCAAGGAGAATACAGAAAGTCACAGTACTCAGCAGAATTAGGTGCACGGGTATTCTCCCCTACCCCAAACATCCCCTGTCATTGTTCTTTAATTCTTCATTAATCCATTACTCCCATTCCTTATATGCATGATGTGCATGTAGCCACTTGATAATCTCGTCTTGGCCAACGCAACTGACTGTTTTGATAGGCATTCTACCAAACACCTGCACCAGTTCTCCTGACCACTGGATAGGATGCTACAGAAAGTTTCCTGTGGGCATCTGTGCCATCTTAGAATATCACCTTGCCAATTGATAAGGAGAATTTTTACCACACAAGTGTGGTCATGTGGTAAAATAGTCATCTATATCCAACTTCTATAAAAACAGAGTGGAAGCATTAAACATATAAAGTGTATTTTTAAACCTGTATAATTATGTTGAAAGCATAGCCTTAAAAGGTTAACTGGCTTAAATGGAAACCACCTTCAATGGAATTTGCTCTCCATTGAGTACAGAACCAGAAATCATGGGCTTTTACTGGGAAAGTAAAATTAAGAAAGACATCTTATTGTAGGAAAGAGTGCTCCGGGGAGCTTGAGGATTTTTTAAGGGAAAAAATGGTCCAAGGATTTTTATGTAATTGCTGTCTAGGGGGAAAGAGTGTTTGACTCACGAAATCCAGTGGACCTCTTTCTATTCTATGGCTACTTCATTTCCCAGTACTGAGTGTAATCTCCATGCTGTGGAAAGTGTGTACCCCATAATAGGTGAAGGATTGTGCAAGTTTGTTTTGGGTTTTACTTGCATCAATTGCGTGCTTTGGGAAGAAAATTTGCACAAGTCCCTTTACACATTATGGTGTATTACTCTTCTCAATGGCCTATTTTGGTAGATTGCATTGCCTCAGGCCACTCTAAATGGGACCTGTCAGACTGAGTTTCTGGGATACTGGTAACTGATGACATGGGGATAAGATTGATTTTATGGGGTCTCTTCTACAATCATTGGCGCTCTCCAGGAAATTTTGGGGAACTGTAGTTCTGTGAGGAGGGAGGTATAATAATGTATAACAAATAATTCTCAATATCCCCACCAAACTGCAATTCCTGGAATTTTTCAAAGGAAACCAGGTTGTTTAACCTGGTATAAAGCTGATATAATTTTATAGTGTAGATTAGATGACAGGTGGTGTTCAGTATAGTTAAGTGTTCATCAAAGTCAAAATTCACTGGATGGATTCTTTTTATGGTAAGTTGGGGAGCAAAGCCAATATTGTCACATAGAGTGTAGTGATTTTTTTCTCCATTGTGTTTCAGTCTCTGTTCTTCTATGCCATCACTCTTTCCTGTGCTGTTGTGTTGTTGTAGCTTTAATTAGTCTCCAGTGAACAGTAGGTGGACACGCTCTGGGGTTGTTTCCTTGAAAACCAGAGGTTAAGCAACGGCTCAGTTGTCAGTCGCACATTCATTATCTTCAGCATAGATGGATGCAGGCCAAGTCCCTACAGAGTTAATGATAACGTGTTGAGTCAAGGGCAAGGCAGGAACTACCTGCCAACAGTATATGCATTCAAATGTGTGGGCGTTTGGGTGTGGAAGCTGCTAACATTATTGTATCTGGGCAGTGACAGTTGCCCAGATACATTTCTCAGGAATTGAAGTTCTAGAAGTGTGGTTTTGTGTTTCTTTCATTGTAACTAATAACATGACCCTAAGCATGTTGACCCTGAGATAGGTCCCACTGAGTTCTAGAGGTTTAGTTTCTAGTAGGTATGCTTAGGATTGCAGCCTACATGTTCAAATATTGTAAATAAGTTAAATATGTCACATTCTGTGGCTTTGAGAGCAATCCACCTGGAAATTATCTTGTACAAGTCACACTGAAATGAATAATAATAGTAGTAATAATAATAATAATTTTATTTATTTCTTACCCGCCTCTCCCTCTAGATCGAGGCAGGGAACAACATCAAATACAAAAATACTATGAAATACATAAAAGTGATTAAAAACATATAAAACTAATACATTATTAAAATAACAGCCAGACATCTTAAAATTCGACTGGGTCAGCCTGCCGGGAGCGATCAGTCTTTATAGCTTTTTTAAAATTTAGAAAGACTGTCAAGGCCCAGCCATGCTCTTGTGCAGCCACCATTGCTTTCAATAGAGCTTGTGCAGGAGAAATTCCAGGTGGATTGTGAAGAGGGAATGACTATTAAACCAGGTCTGTGATACAGATATACTCTGAATGCTATGTAGGAGCAAATTGATAAATGTCTCTTAATCATCAACTTTATTTAGAAATGCAAACATCACTAATCATGCATACAAGTTGACATTTGACATTTGTTAGTTGTCTTCTTTTCTGTTTGTTGCGTAGGAAACTTGTCACAATATATAAATCTATGCAGTACAAAAACATTTTTTAAAAAACAACACCACCAAAAGATTACAGCAGAGCAAGTAGAGATCGACACATGGCTGTACAACTGCAATACTTCATTGTAGTGATTCATTAAAAAAAAATCCCAAAAAGTGACCCATGAAAGCATTGAGGTGCTGCTGAGAAGGGGGGAAATGATGACGAGTTCTCATCTTTCATCCCAAAGTGAAGATATGTATGTAAACATGTAAAATATCCACATACTTCCATTCATGTACTTACACACAGAGAATATATATCTATATCACTCTATATATTTCTGCACAAGTAACTATACACAGTATACCAGTTATAGCTTCAACCGAGATGTGACTTCAAATTTTTTACAAGTTGCATTTGCCTTGCAGAAACACCTCTCTGTGCCCTGTTGCCTCCATAACATTGCTGCCAACCTTCAACCTGAGATGTTTAGCTTTCTCTAGAGAAGGTTTCTGGAGGAGGAAGAAAAAGAAAAAGGTGTTCTCTGCCCCCGCCCCCCAAACACCACGTGGGTCTCTTGTTCCAGGCTGGAGGCGGGGGAGTCCTGAATAGAAACACTTCTAGGAGGAGCTGTTGATACTGCAACATTTTGCGGGCCCCCACTTAAAATCTAAATGTTGTCAGTGATGACTGGCTGTAGGAATGGGTGAATCTGTCAAACTTGACTTGCTCAGATTCTCATTCTTCCAATGCTAAATGTGATCCATCCTGACTTCCATTCTGCATTGGACTGCAATTTTATTTTAGTCTGCATAAAAAAGTATGTATTTTTATTTGAATTTATTTAAATATACACTCTTTGTATGCATCCCCCCCAAAAAAATGTATGCATTTTTGGGTGCACATTTTCAACCATACACATATTTCATATTTTTCATTGAATATAGCATTTTTGTCTACATAGTTTCAAATATAATTTTTTGTGCCCATATTTTTAAATGTATGCAATTTTTTTAGACTTTTTTTTTAAAAAAATTGCAGACTGTATTACCAACTTCGGAAATGTATGGATTTTGACAGTAAACTGCATTCTGGTTCATATTTAGGTTTGCGACGTGCAAATTTGTTAAGTTCGCATTGAAATACAAACCACACAAATTTCTCACCCATCCATACCAGAGGGTGGGGTGGAAAAGGGTAACAAATACTGAGAAGGCAATTTGAAAGACAAGCCTATTAAGGGAATGAGAGCAAAATGTTTATCCCTAGATGAATAACTTGTCAGACCAATAACCACGTCCTACTTCCTCATCGCATGGACATATCTATGCTAGTGCCACACATTCCTGGGGGTGCTGGTGCTGATGTGTTTTCACCCTGTGTGCTGGTGTGTGTGTGGTGCTGATGGTGATATACCCCTTGTAATGTGGAAGTAGAGTGTGTTTATTGATTGTTCTACATATGATGATGATGATGATGATGATGATGATGATGATGATGATAAGGAGGAAGAGGGGGAGGGTGACAGGTTATTATGAGTTGGCATTTCCTTTTGTTGAGTGAAATATATAGACCAGCCCTAAGTAACAGAGGATTGTTTCAAATCCTTTACTTCACCAAGGTTAAATGGGCTCATCACTAGTTGAATACCCAGAAATGAATACCCAGACTTGTTCTGAAGTTCCCAACCCACCCATTCTCTCAAGTGAGGGAGAAATAAGGATATGTTTCCATATATATTGGACTTGGATACAATGGGGGACAAATAAACACGGCTTATTCCTTTTCCTCCACCCTGCCTGGACTATATTACCATCCCTAATGTGCAGGAGGCTATTATACTGTACTCTGGCGGGCATCCTGGTGCATTCAACCGGCACAGGACACCAAGAGCTCATCTGCACAACCCGTTAAAGTAGAGAGCCATGCACGAGAGGACAATTTTTTGTTTCATTCAATTCAAAAGGGGCTGTTGATACCATCAGCCAGATCAAGTGGTAACTCTTTTTCCTGACAGTACCGCTTGTGCAGTGGTTGCAAATTTTTAATGCTCTCCCATTAAAAATAAACCACAGCCCAGCACATAAAAAAGTAAAATTTCTGAGAAGGCTAAGCTGAACATTCCTGCTTGACATGTCAGTAACATTCAAACAGGAAAACTACCTTCACACACACCCTATTTGCACCCCAAAGTGGTACAGTCCAGGAAGAACTTTATTACCTGGTTCTGCTAATAGTACATACTGGCCTTCAGTGGTAACCTGCATAAAAATCCCAGTAGATCGCTTCCATTTTTAAAATTTTCATTTCAAGTTCTACATGGGAGTAAGGCAATCAGTGTGCAGGTGTTGCCTGTTCAAACTAGCAAAATAAATGATTGCAAGAAGGCAAGCTTCATAGTTATATACAGAATTTGTTTTCCTTACACTTCAATACATAAAGCTTGTTTCCAGAAGAATGCATAACTCACATGGATTTAACTTCTAGAACTCTTACCACTGTTGCTTGGATGAAGCTAAGGGGTGAGCTAGAATTGCCTAAGTGGATGAGGGCCTCATGTGCCCATGCCCTGCAACCTAATTCTACACTTGAGACTTAGGTTATATTTACAAAGAATTCAAATTGTTAAGAGAGTTTAAAGTCCCCAGTGGAAGGCTGCAGGGCTGGAACTTACTGTGAGATTTATGCCGTAAAGGAGGCCATCTATTACAGTAAATGAGTGTAAAATGCAGAGATCCTGTTGAACATCTATAAGTGTTCAGTTATCAGTATATATTTTGCCACACATCAATCCCAGGATATAATTGTAAACAACTATCGATTAAGAATGGCAAGGGAAGAAGCAAGGAAAAACTAGATGGGAAAAGTGGGGCCATCCATTAGCCAGAGCCCTCCTGTCTAGAATTTCTCTAGTTAGACTGTCAAGAGCCCAGGTATTTAGTTAAACTGGGATACAAACCAACACATTAAACAATAAAGTTTCGACAGAGTTGTCTGATGGTAGGGTCAGACAAATAAGACCTGAGGGAGAAGAGTTTGGCATTGTGAGGAGTGGGGGATGAATTAAGTTGTTTTTATGAGAGGAAAGGTTTTAGAATAGCAATAATTCATCTGAATGCTCCAGAATATTTTTGATGCACATGTAGATCATGGCCCATCACATCCTTCCTCAAGCCACATTTCATGTGTGTTCCAGGATCTAATGACCCAGGAACTCATTATGCATCATAGATCTATCACAGCATTCAAACAAATGGTCATGATGTCCCAATAATCTCCCCATGAATATGTCAACACAACGTCAAGTAGACATCAGAATACCATGCTCAGTATGTTTTTGTTGTATTCTTGATGGCACAACCAATAACTGGCCTACACAGTCATGCAGGTGGCAAAACTGTTTTCAGCCAGTACCACTTCAGACTGCAGGTGCTTGGCTGTCTGAGTGCTCCCCCATGGAGAAACTACTCTTCCCAGCTCATCGAAAGCTAGGCCAGGCTTTCTCCCTGCCATCTGGTATTCTATATCCCAGGGATGTATTTTTGGAGAGCATTCAGTCATGCAAGTTTTGACCTGCAGCCAAAAGTTGCTCAGTGCAAGAACCATTTTACTCCCTGTTATGTAGGTACTGTGGCGTCAGGACCTGGCAACGTTGTGCAGCCGACAGGGCTCCAGAATCTAGGCAAAGCCCAGACCCAATGTGTGCCATGGAGCCCCCTCAGTTTTTTCTTTCTTTTTTTCTTTTTGGCCTGGTACTCCAAGCAACATAATGTAGCTCTGGGCATGCAGGAAATTTTAAGGGGGCTCAAACTTAGCATCTCAGCATACAAGTAAGACCACCAGAGCTCACTGACAGAGGAGGGGCTTTATCAGAGGACTTTGCCCAGGGACCCCTCAAACCCAGGGCTGGCTTTGACTGTCTCTGCCATTTGTGGAGACTGCCTCTAATACGGGTCGTCTTTGGATCACTGGTGCAGGATAGCAGCTCGGCCAGATTACTGTTCCTACGACACAGCATAGGCAGTAATGAAGCTCAGCTATTTTAGACCCTGGATTTAATGGTCTTATGGGGCAGGGTCTTTAGATGGCCATCTTTATTACTTCCATTGTGAAGCACACGACTAACATTTCTCTTCTCTCCCCACCCCACCAAGTGCTTTTACATTCCTGATCTGCTCAAGAGGAGAACCAGTTTGCCAAACCCCATAAAAAGAAACACTCTATGAATGTGTAGTGTCACATTTTAAACTTGTTTAAATCATGGTACTATCATGACTACAGAAATAAAAAGGATTTTGCTTCTGCTGCCCTGATGCGAAACACATTAATGTGGGAATCAGCAGTATTTCCACATAAGGATAATATATATATTTTAAAGTAAAGGATAATAAAAATGAACATCCGTACATGTTATGTACATGCCTGGTTGGCTGCCCCTGACTATAAAATGTCCTTTAAAAATAAGAAGAAAGGATACTGCATCAAGCAGCATCAGCTCTGGTGGACCCCGGCATGTCCACGCTGGACCAGATGCTGATGCCAGCCTGGTTTGCTGTGACCTCCATCACCTGTTGCTCTCTGGATATTGATTGAGGGGAACTGGGCTGCAGTGTCCTGGACTTTGGCCTCAGGGTCCAGCCCCAACTGCACCACTGAGCAGAGGTGATCCTCAATAACTACCATTACTTGGATTCAAATGAATACTGTGGTGGTTAACCCACCAGGGAATTGGGATGTAGTGATTATTCTTGGAACTGTTCTGAGCATCGCCTTGTGTTTTTAAAGCCGTCCATGGTGGGTCCACTACCTTCTAATTTTTGACTGAATCTTTCTGTTCCAAGCACATGCATGCCTGGAACCATTGCAAAATTTCTGTGGAGAAGTCTCCACGTTGTTTATTGGGCTGGATTGCAACACTGCAGAACACCTTAAAGCTGTGTCTGTACCTGCTGCTGTAAGGGTGGCATTGTAAAATGAAAGAATATACATGTTTAAGGGGGGAGGACCATGAAGGATGGAACAACCTGACAATGACACTCTCCTGATTGAATGCAGTAATGGACTCATCCCACAGGTCGACAGCTCATCTGCACATACCACCCACAGTGTGGGGCAGAACAAGCGGTTATGTCCACTGGCCATGTGCTCACTTCACAACAGAGTTTGCAGATGTGCTCAAGAACAGACATAGCCAAAGAAGCATGAAGCTGAAAACCCCTGGAGATTAATGCTTTATAATTTTTTGCACAGGAGGTCTTGACAACTTTTCAGATAACTGCTACATAGAATCAAATAGTTTAAGATAAAAAAGAAGAAAAAACACAAGAGGAAAATGCATCTGCTCATAACTTGCTCCATTTAAAAAACTAAAACAGAATTTGTGTCAAATTGGGTGCAGTTTACCATAATAAAGAGTTCCCAGAAAGGCTAAAATGAGGTTTTTGTGTCCTCTCTGTCATTAGACAGGAGTCTGTTATTAGCAAACCCTGAGTGTTTTGATTACGTTTACTATGATATATGAAGTTGCAAAGAACGGAAATTGGTTGGTTGGTTGGTTGGTTGGTTGGTTTAAAATCCTAGAGGCACATCAGAAGCATTGTTCATGCTTCCTCCAAATCCTAAATTAGCAATATCCCAAATAAATAAATATATACTGCTTTCCCTTTTGTTTTATATCTAGGGCCACAATCCTGACATATATGTACTTTTATGTTACATTGAGATTAATGAGACCATAAGCAGGTTTATGGGAGTGGCAGTGAGACAGGATCCAACGGTAGAGCACATGCTTTGCATGCACAAGGGTGCCAGATTCAATCCCTGGCCTCTCAGGAAGTGAGGGTGGAAAGGAACTTGGAGAGCCATGGCCTGTCAGAATAGACAGTATTGGGCTAGAGGGACCCACGGGGTCTCCCAGTATAAGGCAACATCATTTAAGTGATCCAACAGGGTTGGGATACCCCATGGGCAATTATTTTGAACTTGCACCATCATTAACTCTTTGGCATCACTCTTGGATCACGCATGGCGTCTCTCTTGAACCAAATACAGCTTCATTATGCACCCCTAAAATATAACTGTGGTTGCTTGTGCACTTGGGCTAGCCCTTGTTTGGAGAGAAGCTTCTAAGCATAGTACCATTCATTATTGCAATTTCAAACTGCGCAGGTAAGGGAAGAGAAATATGGTTCCCTTGGAAATATAATAATGTCCTCTTCAGTAACTTCATAACAGAAGGTAATGTGGCTAGATTAGATTTTACTGCCCTTTTATATCCCACTTATTATGTAAATACCAGTTCTTATCTAATTGATCCCCAATGTTACCTGTGTTCCGAGCAAGAATTTATTGTAATGGGCAATTAATATTCCTTTTTAGTTTTTCTGGATTCTTCTCAATACTACAACTGATTCCTACTTCCATCCTTACCTACCAGAATGATTTGGAACCTGAATTTCTATTATCTGAGTTGCCTCACATGGCCAATCTCATTGAATGCTGTCTGGGATATGATTGCCTTACCTCTAGAAACAAAATGCAGTGCTTTCCCCAACCCTCTCAAGGTGTAGAAAATGAACGAGATGTTGCCCACCCATAATGGTAGCCAAATTGGTGTGTTGTCCCTGCATATGGTTATGAATCCACACCGAGAAGCTTTGCCTAGCCCAAAGGTGAGCTTTGAAACCAATGCCCATGAAATACTGGAATATCTAGAGTTTGACCTGTGTTTGTATAATAGGTGGCAGCACAGTGGGAAGTGTGCCTGATACACAGAGCAATCTTTGCATGTACCTAGAAACTACTTTTTAAATTGATAACATATTATTTTCCTCTGACAATTAATATACAGTACATTTTTGTTTTGTTTTTAAACAATCTGGCAAAACGGAATTATTGCAAAGCAGGAAGATCTTGGTTAAGACACTTTTGGAATGTAGAGAGGATTACACCTATTGTAAACAGCAGTTTGGGTTTTGGAGTTTGTTTTACTATGCTACAGTCGACTGCATTTATATTTACAGTATTGTAAAAAAAAAGAAAAGAAAGAAAGGGAACATGATCACAGAAAAAAGCACCTGAATGTTGAATATACAGCATCGGAACCTGCCAAGCCAACAATAAGGTCTTTTTAAAAAGTTCCCAACATTCTTGTTGGCTTTTTTTTCCAATTTGGAAAGCATAGACCAAATTCTGGTTAAAGCACCTCTGTATTTATTGGGCCTGATCCAGCTGTAAGTGCATAACAACTGTGGCCCTGGATGTAGATGCACATCAAAAGATGCTTTCAGCCAGTTAAGTGAAGCCAAAGTTTCATCAAAATGCACCTCTACACCAGTAATGCACATGGAAGTCTACTTATGCACACAGATCTCTCTTGCTGAGTTGAGTAGTTTGTTTTTGAAATGGTCAGAAATCCTTTTTTTTTTTAAGGTAGCCACTATAGGATGTGACCAGAGTGGCCAGTCACACTGTGGATGAAGACGATCCTCTTGTGGATCAAAACCTAGAGATGTGAGGTGAGATCTGTAGGAGGATGAGCATTGTGGTAGTCAAGAAAATGGGAAGCGTGTCTGAGGAACCCTTGACTCGCTGATTGTGGAGGAGGATCTATATCTATCTATATCTATCTATGTGTGTGTGTTCAGTCAGACTGTACACAATGCTAGGGCTATAGGAGAAATCGGAAGTAATGTTGAGCTAAAACACCATGTTTGTAACACTTTCTAGATGCAAGTTTTGTTTTGTTTTGTTTTCCAAGTAAGAGAGCTTGTTTCTACCTCTTGGTTTCATCTTATTACTTACTGACCATAGAGCTACAATGCAGGACTGTTTGGAAGAGTTCTGGGACCTGGATTCTTTATAGCAACAACAAGTACCTTGATAAAGTTTTGATGAATTTAGATACACAGTTTCCCCAGGTGTAGGAAAAGAAATGTTCAAGTTGATACAGACTGCGTGCCTATTTTTGTTAGTCATGTAATAGACGACTAACAGTGCAGAGGCTCAGGGACATGGGGGCGTGAAACTCCAGGAGGTTCTCCTAGGCACACTTCATTGATTTCCATGAGTCTTCCACAGGAAACCTCCCTGCAGGACTCCAAGTTGTAATGCCTCAAAAGCAGGATTTGTATTTAAATAAATTGTTTCCCAGTGTAAATACATTTACCTATATTTAGAAAATGTGATTAAGGCATCTAGTTCATTGTTGTTACTTTTTGAAAACAATCAAAAACAAATCCCGCCATACCCCAAAAACGAATTTTTAAAAAGTATTGAACTTCATAGACAAACTTTTTGCAACAGGAAGCTGGTGGTGATACAATCATCTCAGTGTGAAGCGACATGAAGAATGAGGAGAAAAATAAGAGCAACTGAACGAAACAGTAGAGGGGCATGCCATATGCGGTCCTGTTTCCCCAAGTGTATTTATACCAGCTGTGAAACCAAACCATTGGAGCACAAAATCCAGCACTGGTTTCCTCCTCAGTGTGTGAAAGAACTCAACGCCGCTGTTTTGAGTGCAAATGTGTTTTCCAAGCGAGGCTGCAGGCGGGTGTGTCTTCCTTGTACTTACTGTGTTACATAAATATATATCCCTGAGAAAGATGGGAGGAGGCGGTGGTGGGGAAATCAACCCGGTTGAATTAGCTGTAGAGGCATTCCTGGTTTGCAATCTCTTTCTACAAAATTCGCTTTGTCACCTGAGCAAATGTCTTTTTAAGTGTGTGTGTGTGTGTGTGTGTTTGCGTGTTTAAAAACTACTAACAGGAGCATCTTCTTAAGGCTTCGAAGAAAAAAACAACAGAAACTCCTGACCAGGAATCATTTGCTGGCAAGGACACAGACGGGAGGCCCTTCGGTGTAGGAGATTAGTTCTGCTGTGCCAAATATTTTCTGCCCTGGGGTTGCAGTGAGAGAAGACGACATATTTTGTTTTTGTTGGTTTAAAACAAAAGGAAGCAAAAGTATCTGTTTAAAAACACTAAGCAAAGTGTGCAATGCAAATAAAACTCCAAAGAGAGAGAGAGAGAGAGAGAGAGAGAGAGAGAGAGAGAGATAAAAACTGCAAGAGCAAAGTGCTGGCATCCAGTGCAGGCAGGTCTAAGGGGAGCTTGCGGGACTGATGGTTGGGCTGGAAGCATCTGAACGGCTGTAGTCACTCACGGATCCTGTCCGGGAGCTGCTCCCGCTCCTCCTCTTGAGCATACTTGGGTGGAAGTTGGCGTGCCGGCGGGCGTGCTTCGTCAGGTGGTCGCTGCGCATGAAGCGCTTCTCACAGAGAGGACAGCCAAACTTTTTCTCCCCAGTATGAGTGCGGAAATGCCGGGCCAACTCGTCAGAACGGGCAAACTTCTTGTTGCATTCTTCCCAACGGCATTCAAAAGGCCTCTCACCTGTGTTGAGAGAGAGAGAGAATGACGTTTGTTCTGTTATTTTTCATTAAAGTGTTTTTATCCTGCCTCTCAAGTCAAAGATGCGACGTGAATATACCCGGTCACTACGTTCAACATCTAAGGTCCTCCTCCGGGTGCCTACGCCAAGAGAGGCTTGGAGTGTGGCAATGAGGGACAGGCCCTTTTTGGTGGTGGCCCCCAGACTGTGGAATGATCTCCCTGACGAGGCTCACCTGGCGCCATCGCTACTATCTTTCCGGCGCCAGGTTAAGACTTTCCTCTTTGCCCAGGCATATGGCAGCACATCTTAATCACCCACATGTTTAGTTTTTTTAATGCTTTATGTGTGTATGTTCTGTGTTTTAAAATTTAAAATTTTGTATACTTGTTTTTATCTCAATTTTAGAATTTCTGTAAACCGCCCAGAGAGCTCTGGCTATGGGGGCGGTATATAAGTGTAATAAATAATAAATAGGGGCAACTCACAATTTTTAAAAAACAATAAACATTTTATAAAAAAATTAAATTAAAAACATCTTCTAACTATAACAAATGAAGATACGTATCTGTCTGTGTGTCCTAGTAACATAGCACCAAGACCATGAAATCTAAACACATGAAACTTGCCATACATACTAAGGGTACCCAAGGGGTGTGAACTTCAGGGCTAATTTGTTGATCAAAGGCATTAATTTTAATTAATTTTAATGTGCCTATGTGGTTGAAGCCTGCAATAACATCATCAGTCACTGAGAGCAGACTTCTCTAACCAGCGCATAGCTCTGCAGTCATCATTTTCTGAAGGGAAAAAAATGGGGGTGAGGATGTTGATAGAACTATGTCAGGTCCTAAAAAAGAAAATTTGGGAGCCAGAGTAGTCCACCCCACCCACCCTGTTTAGTCTGGACTGTTGTTGCTGGAAACAACAATACCTCCAATAGAGGTGAGTTCCACAGGTGAATAAGGTGTTGATTTTTAAAATACAAACATAATTTGCATGAAAACCACAAACCTGTTTTGTGTTACTTTGCCCAGATGATATTTAGATCATATATTATCTGATGGGTCATAAAACGACTCCTCCTCCGCTGCCAAGCCATTCATCCCTTCATTGCTTTCCCTCACCTTCCATTGTTAACCAAATTGCCTGTTTCTGTAGAGCTTCTCATTGCATAGGAGAAGAAATAATAAATGCAATGCATGCATTGGATTTGTGACTAGTTCCATGGGTTTTGACAGGGAGATGAATGAGGAGGCGTGATGAAATTGTCAGCCCCTTTTGCCTCTTATCAAGCTCCTCTTAATATAACAAGCACTCTACACTTTTAATCAAATCAAACCACAGAACCTGGAGGTACAGTGCCAAGCCTTAATAATACTTAATGTATGAGGGAAGAACATTGGTCAAGTTGCTAGTGATTTCTCCTACTGGTAAAAGGAATAGATAAATAGCCAGTCTATTAATGAGACCAGTTTGGCTACTCCTATGTAGCCAGTCAGCTCCCACTTCCTCCTCCCATCCATCAAGGAAATGTGAAATGTTGCATTCCGTAAGGAAGGATGCTAGAATTGACTATTTCTTCCAAGGTGGCAAAAGCTCTTACCACAACTCCTAGAACCAAGTACCCCCACACACAACTTCCCCCTGTGGGTTAAGAGCTATTGCTAGAACTTCCTGCAATATCATAATCAGTTCCAACGTGTGACCCTCTCTAGGCATGTTGTTAGAGCATTTTCAGGGTTAGTTTTGGCACTGGCCCATCAGTAGAGTAAATCAAAGAGCTGCAGCCAGGCTTTTGGATTTTGTTGATCTTATTTTATTTATTTATTTAAGGATTTTTATGTCACCATTCAGCCAAAAAAGGCTCTCATGGCGGCTTACAAAAGTATTTCTTGACAGTCCCTGCCCACAGGCTTACAATCTAAAAGACATGACACAAAAGGAAAGGGGATTGGGAGGGAGGAGGAGGAGGAGGGAAAGGAAAGCAAATTCAGGCACTACAATCTTAGTTGGAAAGTTCAGCAGTTACAGGTGACAGCAGGAGGGAGGGGGCTCTCAGCTGGAGCTGGACCCAGGCACGGTGGAGAGGTGCCTGGCTGCTGCTTCCTCCCTCACTGGTGGCCTCTCCAGAGACAGTTGGTAGCAGGAGGGAGGGGGCTCTCAGTTGGAGCTGGACCCAGGCATGGTGGAGAGGGGCCTGGCTGCTGCTTCCTCCCTCACTGGTGGCCTCTGCAGTTCATCGAGATCAACTAAAATGTTGCAGAGTGGTGAGCAAACCTTTTGAGTTACCCCAGAATTCTTATTCAGGCTGGACATTAAGCAAAACAATAGGGAGATTGGCGAGAAAAACCTAGGCATGACGAAAGATCCTAAACCTTTATAGGTATTTGATAATAAAGGTATGACTGTAATTTTGGGTTTCCTAATAGACCAACGTGGCTACCTATGATTTCCATTTGTAGAATGCAAGTGTAAAACGCATCCTCTTTTCCCCTTCATGTGAAAGAGCCTTTATTAAAGGACGGTCAAAACCTTTCAAAGTTTATTTCAGGTGGTTACTTGATCCTTCCATCAAATCACTGCTCTTTCAGATGCTTACCTTCTGCCGAGGAGGGGGTGTTAGTGACACTGATTTACATTCTCTTGTGACTCTGTGCAGAATGCAAAATGTCCTTCGTTTTGCTTTTCCCCTGTGTGCAATGTGCATGTGATATGGTGATGGATATACTTGAACTTTTCCATTAGTTCAAGCTACCAAGTGCAACAGAGAGTGTTAAGGGAGTTCTGGGTTTTCTCTCTCAGCTGGACCACAGGCTCATGGGAGCTTCTGATCATGTTATCAACAGTGCTGAGTATCAGGTTAGAATGTGTTTTCATAGCAACCGTGATAACTTAATGGTGTTATCAAGGCAGATATGATTTCTAATACCGGGGGTGGAGTAAAATGCTAACTTTTGCTTTTCGCTGGGGGGAAAAAAAATTACGTTAATGTTATTTTTATTTATTTACAGCATTTTCAGTGATGGATACTCCTGAATACAGAGTGGGGAGTGGGGAGCTTTGGAGAACATACGTAACATTAAAATGGGCTTAAGATTCATCAATAAGACTTAAAGGTTAATTTAAAAAGGAATAGAAATTGGGTTCTTCAAAATATATATTTCTAATGTCAAATGTTTAAGCTTTTTGAAATTTATGATAATAAATAAATAATCAAATTCTGAATGTCCCGACATTTTTGTGCAATCTTTTTTGGTTCTTATTTAATTCAGTGGCTATAGCTAAACATCAAACGTTTATGTGAACAGGTCTACATGTTGGCACGGTGCATCACCCTCCACTGGCTGTAGAGAAGTGACAAGGACCTGGAGCAGAAGGGGAAAGTGCCGGCCTGGCTCAGTTAAGTCAACCTAGTGGCTTCCCTGAGCGACAAGCTGCCTCGGAAAAGGCGTCTGCCTCAACAGCACACCTTGCAGATATATATCAAGCAGCCACATGGGATTGTTCTAATTTTCTTCTGTCAAGAATTGCTCTGCAGCTTTCACATGAAGGGGAAAAGAGGATGCATCTTACACTTGCATTCTACAAAAGGAAATCATAGGTAGCCACGTTGGTCTATTAGGAGATCACGTCTTGCTTTCCTCCCCTTTTGGGGATCTCCTACCAGGCACCCCTTGTCAAAGGAAGCAGGGAGGAACGGCTACCATTTGGGGCTCTTGACAATGCTTCCAGCCTGCTTGCTCATTGTCTTGTCCGTGCTCTGACTTCTCCCCAAATAAGTCTTGGCCAGTTTGCCCATTTCAAGCCTATTTGCGTCTAGTTGTCCCCCAATCCAGTTCATGTCCAGGGGCCCAATCCAGGGGGTTGGACTCGATGGCCTTGTAGGCCCCTTCCAACTCTGCTATTCTATGATTCTATGATCTATGTCACTCGCATCTCGGTGTCCCCACACCCAGACAAAAGCCTCAAGCAACATGGCTGCTGCCTGTCTCCTTCGTCAGCTGCTCGTTCCTACCAGTGCATTTAACTTTTGACATGAATTTCAATGCGTCACCTCCTGCTACTAACACCTCCCCCACAGTAGTGTTCTGACATGTTGTGTAAAAACCCAATTTAACTAGTGGTGCAATAGCACTTTGAAGCTAAGGCTGCCATTTTTTTCTCTTACCTTTTAAAAACAACAATTGTGGATGTGATTAATATGCCATGTCTAGAGTATACAGGGCAGACATTTATTTAATTTGAATACTAGCCACTAAAAATATGGCTTGGTAATTTGAAATGGGATCTAACTCCACAGACCAGAATGCTCTTGGTCCTGGGAATCAGGTGAGCTCAAAGTGCCAATCCCATATGGCTGCTTGATATATATCTGCAAGGTGTGCTGTTGAGGCAGACGCCTTTTCCGAGGCAGCTTGTCGCTCAGGGAAGCCACTAGGTTGACTTAACTGAGCCAGGCTGGCACTTTCCCCTTCTGCTCCAGGTCCTTGTCACTTCTCTACAGCCAGTGGAGGGTGATGCACCTTGCCAACGTGTAGACCTGTCAAGCACAGAATCCCCTGTGCTAGAAAATTGTAGGCATAGCATTTCCAGACACCTGGAAGGATGAACAATTGAACATGTACGATGTATGTCGGTGTGATATTATCATGCACTTGTGGGTAACGCAACAATATTTTTAGGTGTCTCTTGGAAAACAGCCTATAAAGTTAGCAGCTTGAAGCTTTGCATAAACTCCACAGGAACAAACCTGCCTGAGGGTATTAGTTAAGATGAGGCTTAGCTCTGCTGCACAGCACCAACACCCTATATGGAAACTCTCGAGCTGTTACGTCATCCCTTGTCTCTCAAACCGGGGTTGAGGGGTGGGGATGTGGTTTTTTTCTGCAGGTGAGATTATATAAAGTGCCTTATTACTGGCAGGAAAGAGAGCAATCAAGAGAAACACAGATTATCAGAAGTCATTGCCTCATATTTATTGAGGAACTAGCAATGTGGAAAAGTTTTCTTGCATCAGCCTGAACTCTGCAGAACTTTTCTGCGGCAAAATAGCTGCTTGCGCCCACCACAAAGCAACGTTTGCCATCTAGGACTTGGGGAGGGGGAAGTAAAAAATTGCCCCCCCCCCGTATTTTGTTGGCAACTGAAGGAAGGAACAGCTGGCCTAGAAACCATTCGTGCCCTGCCCAAGTCATCGCTGCCCCTTTTTGTGTCCAGCTTCTCATTTTAGGAAGGTTTGGATTATGGCAGAGATGATAATAATAATAATAATAATAATAATAATAATAATAATAATAATAATAATAATGGTGGCCTTTTGCCAAAGCAGTGCAGTGAAAATGTAGCCTAGCTGTGGGTCGTGCTCCTTTGCCAACACGAATTTGGAAAAGTCTGAGAATGTGGTTGAAGACCTAGTGGATCCGAAGAGAATTTACTCCCTAAAAACATTCACACGTTCCCCAAATGGAATTGGAGGGGATTAGGGTTGGCCCAAACACACACACACACACATACACACCAGAAATGGAAAGCTCATAGCTCAGCCCTGGGAATGGGAGGAAGGAGACTCAGACCAGACAATGCAAATCTTGCTCTTGTGATCTCCTACCAAAGGAGTTAGCATTTGCATAAAAGGCTGGGTGATCCCAGGGGCTATGGAGCAGGAGAGAGCTGTAGTCAATGAGATTGAACTTCAGTGTGACAGCCTATTTTAGATTTCTATCATTTTGTAAAGTAAATTACACGCATGCACATCGTTTAGACACAGGTAAAATCCTAAACAAGAAAAAAAAATTAAAATTCTTTAAAAACAAAATATTGTACACATCTATGTAGCAGCTCCATTTCTGTCCAGGAACATGCAGAACAGGAAGAACAAACCCTAACAACACGTTCTATTTATGTTGGATCCCTGAGGGCATTGAAAAGCTGGGGCATCACCTCAGAGGCAAAAGGAGTTTGTTCCAAAGGAAATGGCATGTTGTTGAAGTAGCAAGCATTATGTGTTCTCAGAAGGAAGGAAGGAAGGGGAGAGGGAGAGAGAGAGAGAGAGAGAGAGATTATTTGCAGCTGGAACAGGAGCCATAGCATAGCTCCTGAAGTTGGCCAGGCACCATACAATAGCACTGTATATTGATTCCTAGGGCGTTGCTAGACCTACCGGGTGTTCCGTCGTTGAGGAGCGGTGAAAGCGGCTTTTCCCGTTCAGCCGTGACGCCTCATGCTCCACACCTGCCTTCGATTTGTGGCGGAAGTTTGCGCCGGTTGTGCTGCTGCCGCCGCGAGAACGGTTGCGCAGCCACACCGGCCTGATTGCCGCGGCTTTTTTTTCCGCTCGCTGCACGGTTTGCGCACGTCCGAAAGACCGCAAACTTGCGCAGCCGTCAGCGATGCCGCCGCCGGCCCTGGCGGCGGCAGCGGCGGCAGTGCCAGTGCCAGCTGAAGTGCTGCTGGTGCTGTTGAGGGTCAACATTGATGCGCTCACTTCCTGATGGGGGTCGTGGCGGGTGTCATATGACCCGAGGTCAATCGTCTGCATGGCCACTCTGTGCCTACATCTCCCATCATGCCTCTGAGGTGTCGGCAGCGATGATCGCCTCTGTGCCCTGTGCCCCATCCCAAGGAGCCAACCCACATCTGGCCGTAGCCATGGCAGCAGCCCACAAACAGCTCTGCCCTCTGCCAGCCTGGTACCCACACTAACAGGCAGCGTACAGCACCGCCATTATGCGGCCACGGTAGCTGCCCACCGCAAGGAGTCACCAGCCACTTTTCCGGTCCTCCGGTCCTGCGCAAACTGTCACTGGGGAAATAAAAAAAAAAAGCCGCTCCGCCGCGCTGCCCCAGCTGGCGGACTGCGCGCAAATGGCGGAGGCGGCTTGACCGAAGCCGCTGACCACTCCCCCTTAGCACGCCTTTTCCTGACCAGTGCCGACCGCAGTGACCTCACATCCTCCCACACGTACTCCGAATTACCGCGGGACAGCAGGAAAAGGCACCCTAAAACTCACTTTTTTAAAGTCGGGAGAAAGAGGCTTCACCGCGGGATAACGGCGGATCCTCGTGAACGTCATCTGGAAGCCTCGACGTGACTGCGGAAGGTAACGCGCGCTAGAGCCTCGTCTAGTAACGCCCTTAGTCACTGTAAATGTTTCGTTAATACTCAGTCCTCCCTAAACCCTTTGCCAGTGAGACTCCACCAGCACAAGGGAGAGACTGGGCAGAGTTGAGAAAGAGATATGAGAGAAGCAGGCCTCAGTTGGAATTCTAGGCTTCCCCCACCAACAACATCATGTTAGGTCTGTAAGTTAAAACACTTTCACTGGAGTCAAAGGAAAGACGAGTAACTAGCCCTGTCTCCCATCTTTAGATATCCATTACATAATGGAGGCTGGAATTCTGACTAACTTCTGAGCCAATCACAGCACAATAGGAAAACTCAGGTCTATGATATCAAGACAGATAGCCTCATAAACTATCTCCCACTCCTTCCCCCACGATATAGGGAAATCATAGAATCATAGAATCATAGAATAGCAGAGTTGGAAATGGCCTATAAAGCCATCGAGTCCAACCCCCTGCTCAATGCAGGAATCCACGCTAAAGCATCCCTGACAGATGCTTGTCCAGCTGCCTCTTGAAGGCCTCTAGTGTGGGAGAGCCCACAACCTCCCTAGGTAACTGATTCCATTGTCGCACTGCTCTAACAGTCAGGACGTTTTTCCTGATGTCCAGCTGGAATCTGGCTTCCTTTAACTTGAGTCCATTATTCCGTGTCCTGCACTCTGGGAGGATTGAGAAGAGATCCTGGCCCTCCTGAATTTAAAAATCATCATTATTATATTTAGGGTGACCATATGAAAAGGAGGACAGGGCTCCTGTATCTTTAACAGTTGTATTGAAAAGGGAATTTCAACAGGTGTCATTTGTATATATGGGGAACCTGGTGAAATTTCCTCTTCATCACAACAGTTAAAGCTGCAGGAGCCCTGCCCTCTTTTAAATCTGGTCACTCTAGTATAGCTCCTGCACCTTTAACTGTGGTGATGAAGAGGGAATTTCACCAGGTTCTCCATATATACAAATGACACCTGCTGAAATTCCCTTTTCAATACAACTGTTAAAGATACAGGAGCCCGGTCCTCCTTTTCATATGGTCACCCTAATTATATCCTACTTCTACCTAGGGCCTCCAGTAGTTTCCCATCCAGCTTTCTGCTCAAGGCTGCACTTGCTTTAGCCTCAAACGTGCTGCAGCAAAGATTCTGGCCACACAATCCAATGGGTCCCCCTGACTGATTACTGACTTCAGAGCCGTCCATTTTCATAGCTGTCCATAGTTCCCACAAAGGACTATGGGCCCCGGTGTTCTCCTTGCTGTGCCCCCATCCCCTTATTCATGGCAGCTTGTCAAGGTGGACGCACCGGGATCTTCTTCTGGTGCTCTGATGGTGTGCTCTTTGTTGAGAGCCTATGTGTACTGGGTATGCTAGGATCACGGAGTCTTTCAACTATCACTATGTGTTGATTATCATCATAAACGAAAATATTATTTATATGCCGCTTTCCCATATTACGCTCAAAGTGGCTTCCAAGAATAGTAAACAATTTGTCAATATTGTATGCCCAATAAAAACATAGTCATAGATATATCAAAACATTTTTCACTATATATTGCAAACGTAAATATGGTTGGTGCCTTCCATACATGGATAATGTAGGGGCATTATTAGTATACAGAGTTGGGATTGCTGTGAAATGGCAGATTTGCCAGGGACTCCATGGGCATTGCAATGTTAGCTTTTGTTTTTACAGCTCTTAGGCCGTTGACTACTGCTGGTTGAGCAAGGGATTGCAATAGAGTTGTGCTGGAGTTAGTCCTGGTGTAGTCTCCACCCAGTGTACCAGAGCCATGGCATTGTTTTGCCACCTCAGGCAGCAGATGCTGAGAGGCAGCAGCAAGATGTTGAAGGACAGAGTTAGTACTTGCACCCCCTGAGTCTGCCGCATTCAGATGTGGAGAGAATGCTGTCCCATCACCACTATTGAAGGAAGGTCAGTCTAGTCAGCTTTTGTACATAGGTTTGGAGGTTGCTCCAGCTTGTTCTTCTCAGGCAGCAAGATATCTTGGGCTGGCCTTGATTGGAACATCTGTAAACCCCTTTCAAATCAGATGTTCCTTGTATAGACCTATAGCTTGTATGCTAGAGTCTCTTCTTTTTTGAGGAGGACAGATTTATCAAATGAAACCATTGTACGTACCCGCTTTTGTATGAAGCACCCGAATCATAAATGGGGTTATGTGCGTGGGCAAGGCAGAGGTACTACCCTTCCACCATGTGAATTAGAGGGCCAGCCCAGTGTGCAAACCAGGACCAGTTTATTCTGAAGACCACATAAAAGACCAGCTGGAATATTCTTCCTCCAGAAGGAAGGAGTAGTTGGAATCTTTCCAAAGAGAGGACCATCATACATGATTTCTTGGGGCGGAACTGTGGTTTTCGTCTGACTGAGCCAACCAATGAGTATTTTTAAACAAAGCATCCTGAAATAGCGCTTGGTGTGGTTTGGGAAGTTATTTCCGCTTCCACTGTTTTTATACGGGTGCTTCAAACTGACCAACAAGCCAAACCTCGAACCGTCCTCAAGGCGGTTGAGGCATGAAAGCTGTTGCTTTGATTGCATGAAAGGTGCTTTCTTTACAGCATGCATAAAAGAAATAAAACCAGATCTCAGTGCCCCCTCTATTTCTAAGCTGAAAGCAGGGCTATTTTAAGCACTGCAATTTATTCTTTCCCTTTAAACTTTTCATTTATCTTTGGGTTTTCCCTCCTCTGTACAGTTGTAAAAGCTCAAAGAGTCTCCAACACATACAAGCACCAACCTATGTGTCATCCTGGCCTGATCTCAGTTTTAACTTTGGGATTGGTGTTGCTATTTTTTACTCCAAGATCTGTGCCACCCTGGAGCTGGAAAGATGGCTTGGAATAGCTCTTCTCCTTTTTCCATGAAAAAAATATGAAAATGAAACTTCACCCATGCACCACCCCACCCTAAATTACTCATTTTCCCTATTCATTCTCTCTTCTTCTTTCTCTACTCTGTGCAAATATTAATGAAGTAAAGTCATCTTGACATCAGTGTTCTTGTTGAATATTGGATAGTTCCATATAGGGTGACTTCTAAGTTTACTTTTCCTGAGCCAGATAAATGATCTCAACTTGTTTGACCTGGGTTAACCAGGGGAGTTTGCTCTCCTGGAAATTCTAGGCCATAGCAAAGGGGATGCCTACCCCCTCTTTCCGAAGCCCATTGCTGACAGGGCAATAGCAATTTCCAAGCTGGTTCTTTTTTTAGTATTTAGTATTTTAGTATTTCTTCTGGCTACAATTGCCATGCATATATGCCCAGAGCAAGCCTCTGAATAGAGCAGTATTAGGTGCTGAGAAAGAAAGATGGTAGTCTTTTCAAGGAAAATTAAGATTTACAAATATTTCAATATCTTAGCAACAGAATTTCTAGTCCTCATAAAAAAATAATCAGTGTCTCTCTACTTTAAGGAATAGAGTGTTGTTGTTGTTTGTGGGTATTAGTTCTAAAGACTCATGGACTTGTGAGTAATTCAGGCACACTTGACTTGAGGAAAATGTTTGTTCTCCTTACATTCATTTGTACCCCACCCCCAGTTCACCCTAAATCTCCTCACACTCCCAACACCACCCCTCCACCTCTTACTCCTCCAAAGCATAACAGATCTATAAATGCTGCATTTGCCCTGTGCATGTAAAAATGGAGGCAGCATTTCAGTTAGGATGCAAATCAGGACACTTCTAAATCCTGCCTCAGAGTTGGAGAAAGATAGGCTGTTTCTTACCACCTCTCTTTTCTCCTCACATTGCTAGGAAAGCTCATGCCGCCTAGATGTTCCTTTCCTGCCTTAAAAGTTGAGGTATGTCAAGATGCACTTTGCGTAATACTGGATATACATTGAAACTGGACACCACCATGGACAGAACTTGACAGACTGGGTTGTCCAGTGTGAAAGAGGACACCTGTCCACCCTAAGCAGGACCATAAATCATAAATCTTGTAGATTCTATATATGCTGTTTTCACTCGCAGTGAATTAACTGTGCATTGTCCCCTGAGGCACAACCCAGCGTCCAACTTCTCGGTTCCCTTTGCCTAGGAAAAACCCTGCTGCAGGGTTGTATCAAGAGCTCTGCCTGGGTGATGTATAAAGCCCTGCTAATTAGATCAATTAAGGTACCAATGTAGGTGGAGCCTGAATTCCAGAATCAAATTCCAACAGACAACACAGCCCACAAGCCCACCTCCCCTCTGTAGAGGCAATGCTGGTGCTGCTCACAATGTTTGGATGTGTAACCAGTAGTAGGGGTGTGCACAGACCCCCTGCTCCGCCCCGTGGGCTGATCCAAAAATTTTGGATCGGCCCGCTCCGCGCCGCTCCGCCCATACTCCGCTCCTCTTCGCCGCGGAGCTCCGGCTCCGAATCGGAGCTCCGCAGTGGAGGGGAGTGGCGCCAGGTAAGGCCGGGAGAGGAGGGCGGGGGGGGTTACCGGGCCCTGCTGCTGTAGCCGCCCGTGCGTCGACGGCGGCAGAGCTCGATAAGGGACCAAGGGGGAGGGGGGCCTTACCTGCCTCCGTCCGCGGTCCGTCGGCTTCTTCAATTGAGCCCGCGGTTCAACCAGGAAGTCTGGGTCGTGCGACCCAGACTTCCTGGTTGAACCGCGGGCTCAATTGAAGAAGCCGATGGACCGCGGACGGAGGCAGGTAAGGGAGAGGAGGGGGGTTTACCGGGCCCTGCCGCTGTCACCGCATGGGCACCCCACTTAACTTTCCAGCGGAGCTCCAGATCGAGGCGAAGGATCTGCCTTCACCTCGATCCTCTTCGCCACACTCCGCCGGCCCCCCAATCCTCTTCGCCTCCGCCTTAAGGGGAAGCGAAGCCCCCCGCTCCGCTTCTAATTCGCCAGTCCGATTAGAAGCGGAGCACATCCCTAACCAGTAGCTCTGCATGGCTGTTAACTAGAGGAAGCAACGGTGTCTCTGGCATCTTGGAATGATCTAGCCAACTTGCCTTAAGCATAAATAAGATGGTTAATGGAAACATTATGTAGACTGATAAATAAGACCAAGAAAGTCTTCCCATTCCCCTTTTTATATTTCTTTCCCTGGGGAGAACCTGCAAGACACTCTAGGGCAGCAGCATTCACAATGCTAAGTAGAGTTTATAAGCTGTGTCTGATTGCAGATTGCTGAGTTACAACAAACCATTTCTGAATTCAGAGCACACCTCTGTCTAACTCATCATGAATCCACAGAAATCCTTCTCACAAGGACAGTTGTCATTATGGGGTGTCATTTGCCAAAGAGATGTTGCATATGGACAAAATAAGCAAAGCAAACAACCTTCTGAGACCAAGGGCCCAATCACCAAGGTTGTGCGTGGACTCTGCATTTCTGCATCAAGAAAATCTGAATTCTTCAGCCAGTATAAATTATGATAATTTGCATGTATGAGCTTTTCTTATTTTTATTCCTTATTTTTATTTTTTCTGCTCAATGTGGAGAGGGACAAAGATATATAGGACATTGAAGTCCTGTGCACAGACAGCAATAATCTCACCAGGATTGCCTATACAGGAACTAGAAAGTTGCCCTTTTCATTTCTCTATTTTCTGAAGGAAAGATCTGATTCTTTAGATGCCAACATCTGTTTCCCCCCTGTATTTTCATAGAACTGCAGAAAACAAACACACACACGCACATGCACACCTTTCTGTCACTACCTTTCTTCTAACTCCAAAAACAGTTTGTCGGGTTCCAACTTGGACACCAGAAAAGATTAAGGCTATTTCACCTTCACCTTCCTTCTACAAAAATCAGAATTGCCAACATCACATCTACCTATTTCTTACTCTGCACTTCCAAAACCTGCTGCACTGCTCTGTTCTTCCCTTAGGCACAACTTAAAGAAAATACACTTAGAAATACATATTTAAATACATATTTAAATGTGAATTTTTGTGCAGATTAAATAACAACAACAACAATAACAACAGATTAATGCAGAAATGGGATGGAATGGAGTTATGGATAAACACCAGCAAAAAACGTCATGGACCGGAAACAGGACTGGTTTGAACTTCTCAGGTAACACACAGGAGCCCGTGTGACTCTATCTGACCTTCTGAGGCCTCAGACTTTGGCCTGGCTCCACATTCTGAACAACTTGTTAACTAGTGAAGACCTGAACATGGCTTTCTGACTGCCCAGATCTGCTTATTGCTTGCCTTATCTCCAGATCATCGGCGCTGAAAGTACCAAAAAGCAGAGCAGGGGTGAACAGGGTACACCAAGCCAGAAATACCTACAGGCTACACATTGTTTAGTAAAACAATCCAGATGACTCAGAGCCAACCTGAACACTACAGGCAAAGACAAACACATGCCAGAGCTACTACACAACTGGGTACTGGACGGCATTCCTTCTGGAGTCACTGCTATTCTCACAAACTGCAGAGAAATTGGCAAATCTATTTCTGGACTGAACCACTGCATAGAATCATAGAATCATAGAATAGCAGAGTTGGAAGGGGCCTACAAGGCCATCGAGTCCAACCCCCTGCTCAATGCAGGAATCCACCCTAAAGCATCCCTGACAGATGGTTGTCCAGCTGCCTCTTGAAGGCCTCTAGTGTGGGAGAGCCCACAACCTCACCAGGCAACTGATTCCATTGTCGTACTGCTCTAACAGTCAGGAAGTTTTTCCTAATGTCCAGCTGGATACTTCATTCTGGATACTTCATTCTTCATTCATACTTCATTCAGTTGGGGCCATCATGATTGAATTCTCTTATTCTAAAAAAAACACGCTTGCATATAGAAAACCTCAGCAAAACATCTAGGTTAGACCCCCCCCCTTCCTGATATACAGGACGGGACATGCAGGATTTTTTATTATTATGTATTTGTTGTAGGGAGGAGCATTCAGTTGTGAACTTCCACTTGCAGTCTGAAGTGATCCAGACCAGACACAGCATAGCTGTTCTTTGTGAGAACCAGACCATGGAACCTGAGTATATTGAGAAACATGAAAGCCCTTCACGATAAATGTTTCTTGGCCCTCCAACAGAATTCCATTTCTCCAGGCGTTCCAAGCCATTACCTCCCAGTGGGTTTCAAATCCAAAGTCAAAGTGCTGGTTTTAATAACTAAAGTCATAAATGGTTGGGGAACTGGATATATCAGAGACTGCCTTCTCCTGTATGAATCTGCTCGAACACTCCCATCATCTAAGGAGGCCTCAATTTTCATGTCTCCTCGGTCAGAGGATAGCAGTGAGGAATAGGAACCCCAAGGTACTGAAATGTACTCTGTATGGAGGCTTATCTTTCTCTATCTTTACTAGTTTTCAGACACCAAGTAAAAACAGTTTTATTTCTGAAGGCGTGGTCTCATTGGTCTCATTGGTTGTATTTTACTCCCGGGGTGGGGGTGGTGTTGGCATTTTCTGTTGTTGTTTTTAATGGTTTGATTGTCTTTGTCACTGTTCTGCTTTTTAAGCTGCTTCACGGGGGTCAAAAAAGCATGGACAAACATTTCTCAAATAAATAAATAGTCACCACCCAATTTTGCCTAAAGCGAAAGTTCAAGGCAAATTAATAAGTTCTTGCTTAGGTGAAAAAGACAACGAAAACCAAAGCAGCAACAACAGGACTAGTGAAATCCCTCAATAGGATCCCGAACTTCCTTTCATTAGCTATGGAATGAATGCCAAGCTATTCTGACCAAAGAAGGCATCAAGATGGTTGCTTAGTAAATGGCTGCTTGATGTCCATCCGTTCAAAGTCTTCGCCAGCGCCTTGCCTGTTGAAGGTTGTGGCTTTTGTTATGAATGGATCCCATAGTTCCATTGCAGGATGTCATTTGTACCTTGCAGGATGTCAGTTTTGAATAGAGTAGAAAATGGCATAACAGAGACATTCCTCGTATTTGTTTGTTTTTTGAAGCCTTCAAAAAATGTTGATCACAAGCCCTCTTCTCAGCTAAAATGAGCATACCTGGGGTGGGGAACAGTATTGTACTCATTGTCCTTGCTTCTACCCCCCCCCCCCATTGCTCATTGTGCTCATTGTAACTTGCGAAAGAGCCAACATTCATTATAGTGGTCCTATTCAGACAACATGCTAAGTGATGGTGGTTAAGCGTTTGAGCTAACCATGATGACTTAATGTGTCGTGTGAACAGCGTTTTTCTTCATCATGGTGGCTACATAACCACGATGCTCACTAACCACTTGCTGCAAAAGAGTCAGCAGTCTAACCATGGCTTAGCATGTTGTCTGAACAGGCCCAATGTGTGATGAGGCTAAATGGCTACAGTGGGGTAAGCAGGCATGCCATGGGCAACAAAGCTTCTTTCATTCCACCTTTGGTGTTGCAAATGCACATGCCTTTCAGACTGTTTTGCTAATGAAACAGATTGAGTCTCCAATGTTCTTCTCTGTGGACTTCAGCATTGCTTCAGCAGCAACTGTACAGCAACTTTAGTGCCCAGAATAACAGAAGGTGCTTTAAAACAGAGGCATGGTCTAATATCATGAGCTCATGACTATTACCCAGGGGGAGGGGGAGGGGGAAGGCAGCATTTCCTTTATTTTCTACTGATTATAGAAACACAAAGAAGTGGGGGTGGAAACCCTTAAGCAGTTTACAGCAGCTCCAGCCAATTGAAGCAAAGCATAAAGCTACTGTAAGTGGGGTGGTCTGAGAAGTCATTTCATTGGCTGATAGCTCAACACTGGGACTGTGTTCTGAAGGCCTGACAAAGTGCAGTAGCTGTTTGCTGTGCATATAAACCCATCACATTCACTTTATAAAAGCTTCTTCCTGAAATCAAAAGCTGCACTTGTCATTATAAGCTTTGGACACATGTGCATTTACAAGCATCTGTGTGGCTAAAGAATTAGAGCTGCATTCCACAAAGCAATGGTAGGGCTCCCTCTTGATTCAAGAATAGTTTGTTGATTGATCACATGTCTTTTCACTGATTAATCAAAATAAGTGTCAAGTTTATTTTAAACTTCCCCTAAACTTCAGCATAGGCGCCTTTTTGTGATGGTGATGCTGAAGAAAACGAGAGGTAACATAATCCAATAAGCAAAAGCTACGCTTAAGTGTTGGGGGTGGGTGGGTGGAAAAGCCATCCTTAACCATTTGTTTTCATTTCCCTAAAAGGACAGTAAGAAACCTGGAGCAAAATAGATTGGAAGAAAAAAATCAAGTTGATTAATCGTACCAATTAAAGATTGCAGACCCTTTAAAAACAGCAACTACCTAATACAAGGATGAGCAACTTGCATTCCTCCAGCTGTTGTTGGTTGGCAACTCCCATCATCCCTCAAAATTGGCTATGCTGGTTAGGGCTGATGGGAATTGCAGTCCAGCTACATCTGGATGGCCACAGATTGCCCACTAAGATGCCACCCTTAACCGTCACGGGAGAGTTGGTTATCCTGTCATTCACAGGACATCAAATTGCCTTTTCCCTTTATTCAGTCCTGCCTCTCAATTCAATTCCAAATGCACAGAGCAGAGTATCAGGACAGGGTGAGCTTTTACAACTTGCATTGAATTTGTATAATTCCTTTCCTCTCACACTTCTCCAAATTCCTACCTTACCTACTCTGGCCTCAAACCCAGGAGCCTTGCTGAGTTCTCATGAGAGTAGATGAAACAAGTTGCAGTGGCTTTCACAAGGAGGTGCCTCTCTGGTTTGTCCCAGCTGTTCAAAGAACTCTGTTTAAAGATGGCCCCAGTTTGAACACCCACCTGAACGCCTAGCTTGAGTGGTCGAAAATCTGCAATAGATTTTGATTCTCTCTACAGTACAGGACATGGAAAATAGCTTCCTTAGCAACACTTCCAGTTGGTGCTTCTCTTTGAACACTTTATTACTCCTTGCAACATTGCTTTGTAACTTGGAAAATGGCCAGAAATGTGGAGAGAGAGAGAGAGAGAGAGAGAGAGAGAGAGAGAGAGAGAGAGCATGGCCCCAGCATATCATTAGGACTTAAATAAATAAAGGAATGAGTGGGAAATCAAATGTAAATGCTGCAGGAAGACTTTGTTTTCTGTAAAAGCACTGCAAAACCTCTTGGCGTTTTGATATATGCCATGAAACATAGCATATTTCTGAACAGAGCCTCTGTATTCCAGAAGCCACCTATATGGTTATATGGTGTTATGGTTGCCATGATGAGCAGGGCATTACTAAATACATAAGCAGCAGGAAGGAGATCGTTAATGGCCAAAGCATAAATTAAGAGTGCCCAGGGCTCATTTACTTTATCGCTGTTATAATCCCGTGATTTATAACAGTAGCCAATAGCCTGAGCCATCTAAACATGCTGCTTTATTTCATGTTCTTATTGGAGAGAAGATAGTTGTGATCCCTTCAGCTAAAATATATTCTGGTTGACTGAGTATGCTGGGGCCACATCAGTTTTTCCCCAAATGAGCTGGCATTTCTGACATTACCAGAGTTGCAGGAAAGGAGCCTCATGCTGCTCAGTAAACATGAGAAGGGCCCCGAAGTATTTTTAAGAGCCAGGCTCTGAATTTTACATGTACACAGTTTGTATTTGGTATTCAGTTAACTGTACTCAAGCAGAAAATGCAACCCAAGAATTATCCCTAGGGAACTGCTCTTGGGTGATAGTAAAAGACACAACAGAGTGTGCCTAGCAGAACATGCTTTGTACGAGGTGGAAGGGTCCGTTACACAAAGCATTGTGAGGCTGCAAGATAATCTAGTCTGGTGATTTGAAAAATACGTTCTGAGTAGCCCTGCAGGTCCTTGGAACCTTATCAGGAAGAGGATCGCTAGCAGAGAACACTATGGTAGCAAAGTGGCAGCAACCCAGATGCTCTCCAGGGCCACCTCACCCGCAATGCATTCTTCTGTGATAGCTAGCTTGGATCTGGTGCTTGACTCCGGCCTGGCTTTGACTATCCATTTGATTTTGGCTGGCTCCCCTGATCCTTGTTTGCAGTGTAGCAACATGCTCCTCTCTCGTGTTGGATCACCTGCACACCTGGCCCCCTTGGATGGACAGCCATCCCCCTCCTAGTCCCAGAACCCTACTGCTTGGAGCATAACCTCGCTGTCGCCTGATAAATGTGCAGGGATTCTGTGGCAGTCACAGAGATGCCGAAAGGGTTCTCTGAGATAGAAAGTGTGAAAAGCACTGTTCTATGCCAATTATAAACTGTGAGGGGTTTTTTAAAAAAATTGCTAGACCTAACAGAGTCCACAATAGCGAGCTCCAACAAGAAATTATGGCCTGGTTCAGACAATACACTAAACCATGCTGCTAAGCAGCATGGTTTAGTGTGTTGTCTGAACCAGGCCTATGTATTAAACAGGAATAGAAATGCATTGAAATTTAAAAATAAACACATTGTTGGAACAAGGTTTTTTTTTTTTTACCTCTCATAAGATGAGGTGTGGTGTTTTAACTTTGAGATCATGCAGTGCCTCCTGAAATGTCACAGACACAGGAGACGAAGCAGGGATGGCGGTCTGACATGTGAAGTGTCCTGCCGTTCCCTGTCTAAGGGCTCATCTACACCAAGCAGGATATTACACTATGAAAGCAGTATATAAAAAGCAGAAGCCACACCAAGTAGGATATAGAGGTATGAGAGCAGTATATGGTCTGTGTCAATGGGCCCCAACAGTTGTCAGTGCACTTCAGAACTGCTATAAAGCGGTAGTGTGGCTCCTGCCTTTTATATACCACTTTCATAGTGGAATATCCTGCTTGGTGTAGATGAGCCCTAAGACTCTGTGGCATGAAACCTCTTGAGGGGCGGCTTATACAATCAACAGAATCAAGTGAGCAAAGCTGTTCTTGTTCTGCAACTTTTCTGGCTGAAGAAAGAGCGGTTTGCATGACCCAAGTACTCCTCAGTACCACAAATCTCTGTGTTGTTGTAAAGCTAACACATCAGGGAGAAGGGTCTAGGCTGGCTATATCTCCACCACACTTATTTTGAATGTGCAGGGTTGAGGGGTTATGAGGGAGCATAGGAAAGGGTCTGCTTATTTTATAAGGAAACAATTTTCCCATTAAAAACAACTGCAGCAGCAGAAACAACAACAGCAACAAGAAGAATGAATGTTGATTTCTCATTCTTCTCAGTCTCAAGGGTTTGTTTAAGGCTCAGAATCAGCTGCTGGGTTAAAAAAAACACTATCACTTCAGGGATGGCACCAGTACATCCCCTCTGTTCACAGTCCTACATAGGTGACTGTACTTCTTCCCCCGGTAGTCCAGATAGAGCACATCAAATGCCTAACACTCCTGTCTGTAAAGTGCATGGGCTCTTGCACACTACCATTCATTTTGCCCCAAAATAATTAGTGAGGGTCCATTTGGAATTTTTGGTCTCCAGCACCAAAATGTCTTGAGAACACTGCTCCAGACATCGGTACACTGAATTGCACTGTTAATGTTGCCAGTTTTTCTTTTCAAGCCAAGTGGACATAAACTGCTGAAATGGCAAGCTTTGCAAAACACAGGATACATTTGTCTGGCCTCTGAGCCTGCACTTAAATAACCTTCATTGTCTGACTGTTGTCTCACCAAAATACAGTAAGATAATGATCTCACCGACCACGTGAGATTCAACTCTGGCAGCCAAGTGGGTGACCAGTAAACAACAAAAATAGAAATGTACACAGAGGAGAGATCTTTCAAGAAGCACTTCTTAAATGGTTGCCCTTAATTTGGGTTGTGGTTTCCCTCGTCTTTTTGGCTCTGTCAGCAGTATCTCTCATCCAGACAGCTGATCCAGGATTATATGGAATGAAGAGGGTGGGGGAACTTTGAGGCCCAATTGAAGTTATAAAACAGAACTAGGAACCACGTGGCCAACACACAGCCTCATTCCAGGTTTCCAGGTTTGGACATGCCTGAAACATGCAGAGCCAGACAAGAAACGAATACAAAATCTGCACTTTGAAAAGTTAACACGATGCTTTCTCTTCAGATGGATTCTGAATCGTTTTGTACTCATGTTTTGATGGCTGAGTTAAGGACCATTTTGTTCCCATCCCTCCCAGTGAGCACGCACACGCACACACATCTTTTTCTTCTGTGCGGTAGAGAGATGTAGGAAGTATTATTAAGTATTATCAATGGAAGCCCTCTTGTGTATCCCAAAGTCTCTGCAGACTGAGACAAGCTGCTTTTAAACAAAATTGTAACATGGGTGCCTGCCCGCAAACAACCAGGTGCTCAACCATGCCTACTCTTGGTTTAATGAGAAGAATTTTATCCTAGGGCTTTGCTAGACCAGGGGTTAGCCTGGGCTGATACCCGGGCTCACCCCTGTGCATCCAGATGATGCACAGGGGATCCCGGACTCAGCCAGGGATCAACCCTCCCTTGCCTCGGGATAATGGGCTCCAGTTGTAGCCCAGTATTTCCCATGGTCTCGGACCGCAAGTGTATAGCCCGTTCCTCAGCTTCTCCCGGCTTCGGGCGATTACTCACAAGGTGCCGGGAGAAGCCGCGCACGAGGTACAGTGCTCTGCAGGAGCGCTGGGCCCATCAAGGCAGGGGGAGAGATCGAGGCCAGGGTGGGGAGATCGGGGGGACAGAGATTGGGGCCAGGGTGGGGAGATCAGGTGGGGGGAGATCGGGGCAGGGTGGGAAGATCGGGGGAGATCGGGGCTGGGGGGGAGATCAGGGCAGGGTGGGGAGAGTAGTGACATTTTTTTAAAAAAAAATGGCTTACCGTTGGCGCGTGAGCGTTCCTGCGCAGCGGCCCCTTTAAACACCAAAAAAATGGCAGACGCAACAGGGCTTTCCTTTAGCCCGTCACGTCTGACATCTGGATTAGAGCAACAGCCTGCGGTAGCTGCACCGTGGGCTTGTCCCTCCTCCTGCACGGATTAAGAAGTAGGTCTAGCAAAGCCCCTCGTCTCCTCCCTAACAGGGTGGAGCATTTCACCATGATATTCCCTCCCCCGCCTACATTTTGGTACAGGTCAGAAACAATTTAGCCATGTGATCTGTGTTTTGTATCGACGGGCCACCCACACCCGCAAACATTAAGAATAATTTCCGTTGCACGTTCAAAAAATCCAGCCTACAAAATACAGTTCCAAATGAATTGCCCTTCGCTTTGGACAGACCCACTCAGAATATATTTTGGTCATTTCCATTCAGCTTTATGTCACCCTGCTTTTCGTGACTGCTGTGCCCAAGTGTTTGGAAAGAGATTTCTAAGCTCCACAACTGCCATTTCCCTCAGCCTATCCAGAACAGATGGCATGGGCCTTTATCCCAGAAGGTTAGGCTAAACTCGTTAAACCAGAATTTATATTGCGTTAAAAAAAAATCGAGGGAATTATTGTCATATAATGAAAGATAAAATAAAAAATTTTCAGGAATTTTATCAGGAACTATATAAGGGTAAAGAAACTCAACAAGAAAAGGTGGAGGAGTATATTGGAAGGTTTATAAAGAACGGAATAAAACCAGAATATAAAGAGTTAATGGAGAAGGTAATAACTCAAAGAGAAGTTGAAGATGTCATTGATAATTTAAAAGTTGGTAAATCACCGGGAGCAGATGGTTTAGGACCAGAATATTATAAGGTCTTCAAAGAATTTTTAGTTCCAAAGTTACTGGAACTTTATAATAGGATATTATTAGGAGAGAAGATACCTGAATCATGGGAACACTCATTGATAATTCTGATCCCAAAACCAGATAAAGACCTGACTAGTCCTGATTCTTATACACCTATCTCGTTAATAAATCAGGATGCCAAAATTTTCTCATCTATTATGGCTAAACGGTTAAATAAATTTATATCAGAATATATAGGAGAAGATCAATGTGGGTTTGTGGCAGGAAGGCAGATGCATAATCTAGTGGGAAGAGTTTTAAATGCAATAAATGTAATAAAAAAATCAAATATCAAGGCAGGAATTATGGCATTGGATATTTTTAAGGCTTTTGATTGTGTGAGCTGGCAGGCATTAAAGATCATTGTAGATAAATTGGGATTTGGAAATAAATTTAAAAACATAATAGAACAGTTATATTCCCAAAATACAGCTGTAGTGGTGGTAAATGATGGACTCACTGAAAAGATACGACTAGCCAGAGGAACAAGACAAGGATGTCCGCTCTCGCCGGTCCTGTTTGTAATGGTTATGGAAGTATTGGCGAAGGCACTAAGGGAGGATGAAGAGTTAGAAGGAATTGGAGAGGTAAGGGAAATAAAGTTAAACATGTTTGCAGATGATACTTTATTGACCATTAAGAACCCAATAAGAAAATTAGAAAGAATTAAATATCAGTTGAGGGAATTTGAAGAAATTACAGGGTTAAGAATAAATTGGTCTAAATCAGAGATGATGTTGTTTAATTATACTAAGAAGGAAGAAAAGGATTGGGAACATAAGGGAATAGAAATGAAAGTTAAGGAGGAGATTAAATATTTGGGAATTAAAATTACAAAAAATTTAGAGAATCTTGAAAAGGAAAATTTAACGAGGTTAAAGAAAGAGGTATTAGAGAAATTGGAGAAATATAAAAGATTAAATTTATCTTGGTTTGGAAGAATAGCTTTAATAAAAATGAAGATATTAGCTAAAATTAATTTTGTGTTTAGGATGTTACCAATAAAAATATCAGAAACTGAGATAAAAAGTTGGCAAAATATTATTAATAAATATTGTAATGGAGAAAAGAGAGCAAGAGTGAATAAAAATAATTGGTATCTAAGCCAAAAAAAGGGTGGATTGGGTCTCCCAAATATAAAATTATACTACGTAGCAAATAGATTAAGACATATTGTAGAAGCAATTATAGGAGTAGGAGATTTATATTGGATGGAAGAAAAAATTATAAGTAACGTAGAGATGAGCTTGGACAATGTCTTTTTTAAAGATGGAGGGAGAAAGTGGGTTGGAAGTATAGATAATCCACTCCTGAGGACTCTATGGGAAATTTGGAGTAAATTTAAAGGGAAGTTGCTTCCGAGCAACTCTCCCTTAGCACCGATAATAATGTTAAAGAATTTCCCAGAGGATCTGAAGGGTAGATTATGTAAAATATTAAAAGAGAAAAGCAAAATGAAACTAAAGGATTGGTTAAGAGATATAAAAACAAGAGAGGATATGGAAAAATTGTTAAAGGAGAAAAAATTATCTTGGTTAGAATATGGGCAATTAGAACAATGGAATAAAAAGTGGATTAAAGATAATAGAGTTTGTAGAAAGATGACGAAGTTTGAAGAGTTAATAGTAAATAAGGAAAAAGGAAAAGGAGGTAGTATAGTTTTAAAAGGGTTAATGAGTGAAATATATAAAATATTGTTAGAAAAGGAGTTTAGAGAGAACTCAGAGAAAATGGTAAGGGAGTCAGATTTGAAGGTACAAATAGGGCGACAGAGCTGGGAGGGACTATGGAAACAAAGAGTGTTGAGAAGTTTATCAGTGAGAATAAAGGAGAACTATTTTAAAATTTTATGGAGGTGGTACCTAACCCTGATTAGATTGAATAAGATAAATGATCAGCATTCAGCAAATTGTTGGAGAGGTTGTGGGGAAAAAGGAACGTATTTACATATGTGGTGGCAATGCAAATATGTACAAAGATTATGGAAGATGGTGTTTTCAGAAATTAAAGAAATAGTGGGAATGAAAATAGAACAAACACCAAAAATAGCATTGCTGTCACTATTTGAAGATATAAAGTGTGGAAAAGAAACTATAGAGCTGATATCGAGTTTGCTGGTTGCAGCACGATTGATGGTAGCTAGGAACTGGAAGATTCAAGGGGAATATTCTATTGAAGAATGGTACAAAGAAGTATGGGATATAGCCATTAATGATAAACTGACATGTAATATTAAGTGGAGAAAAGGCGTAACTAAAATAAATGAGTTTGAAGGAATCTGGAAACAGTTCCTAATATTTGTGTTTACTAAGGGAAGTGGGAAACTGCCAGCAGAAGAAACGATCAGATTTTGGACTCAGGAATAGATCCCGAGGTGGGGGGTGCACGTTTATGTTAAGAATGATGATGTTGTAGTAGGATAATGTATAGGTAATACTTATTCAACATATATGTACTCAACATTTATTCAATATGTATGTAGCAGTTGTTTGATGTTTCTTTTTATTATTATTATTATTGTAATGTTGTATGTTTATATAGTGTAGAAAACAAATTAAAAAAAATTTTTTTTAAAAATACAACCCACTAAATATTGGAATATGGTTTACCTTCCTTAATTTTCTGTTAGAAAGTGGAGAACAAAGCCTATTGTCTCAATCGTGAGGTTGATATATGTTAACAGGGTTAATTAGTCACTTGGCACTCCCTTGTCATTATCGTTTGCTAATGTTGCCAAGGAACTGATACGAAGCAATTTGGCTTGTTCTTGAAAAGAGATTGGAAGAGGGAATTGTGGGTGTGGATAAATAGAGACCCAGAGACAGAAAAACCTCCGTCACGTATTCTTTTGTCCAAAGGCCAATATATTAAAATGAGAAGTAGCATTTGGTGCAACAAAAACAAGAGAGCACGCTGGACCTTCCGAAGTGGACACTTTAAAAAAAAAAAAAAGCAAAGTGCAAATGTGACAAACAGGTTTTGAAAACACACGTATTGTACAGATGCAGTTGGACTGGTGGTTGGTGTACACTCTTGGCAGCAACACCCAGGTTTGTTGCTGTGTAATGCGTGAGAGGGCCCCTCCACCTGTTTTGGACTTCAACTCCCATCAGCCCAGTCAGCATGGTCAATGGTCAGGAATTCTGGGAGTTGTAGTCCAAAACATCTGGAGGGCACTGGGTTGGTGCTGGCCCGTTTAGGGAATCTGCTGTAGACCTGTCAAATTGGCCGCTTGGTATACACTTGAGATATTTTAAGTATACATCTGAAATGGAAGCTGTAGCTGAGGGAAATACTGTTCTGAGATGTGTATGGGCTGCAGCTCCCTATCAAGAAGTGGCAAACCTCCGAGGTACATCTGAGTTTGCTGTTGAAAGATATTGTGTATAGTGGTTCTATCATTATCAAGCGTAGTTCCTTTCCCAGTAATCTCTGCAATTATATAATCTATCGCTGCCTTTGCTTGATTCACATATTTTACACTGCATCCTTGTTTCTTGAAATTGCCCCAGTGTTGAATGCATGTTTGCAAACACACAACAGACACACATTTGGGAGAAGGAATAACCGCTTTCTATGAATGTAAGCCTCTGCGGCAGGGTCTTGCTATTTACTGTTTTACTCTGTACAGCACCATGTACACTGATGGCGCTATATAAATAAATACATACATAATAATAATAAATGCACCAAAGCACTCACGCTTTCCTGCAAAGAAGCATTTATCACAGCCAGTATTAATGAACCCAAAGCACTGGCTCATTCCACCACCACCCCAATTTGAAAGTAATGAAGGCCAGAGGATGTGGGAGTGTGCGGAGGCAAGTTGAAGAAGAAAATGAAAGCCATCAACAGTGAAGATCTCTTCTCCCTGTTACGCTGAAAAAGATAAGAGGGTCGGACTAATACACTGCGATTCTTGGAGTGGAAAACCCAAAGGAACCCATACTCACAGACTAATAAACACGGCAGACAGTTCATTGCAAATTGTTCTAACGCCAGCCTCATTGACATGAATGGAAAGTGCACCTCGTGCTCTTGCCCAGGTCCTATTTGTTTTAGGGATGCTCGGATTGGCAGACCTCTTAGTGGATTGTATCCCATGGACTTGAGTTTTCTGTTTCCTGCTTGATGTCCCCAAAGGCCTCCCCAGGTATGAAAGCAGGGCTCTCCAATAGCCACCAGCAGAAATAAGTGGAGGAGCAAGCAGACCTAGTTGTCTACAGATACACTGAAAGCAAATCTCCTGTTAATGATACAATGGCCTTGATTCCAGATTTCTCTGGTGCCTTCCTATAGCGTATTTTTTTCTGACTGGAATTAAATTCCATCCTTTTGCATTTCAGAATATACTCCTTCACTTGACCTGCAGAAATTATTGGGATTTTTGTCAACATCTCCAGAATCATAGGCTACTGAAAGAACTGGGCAGGTTTAGCCTGGAGAAGAGAAGATTGAGGGGAGACATGAGAGCACTCATCAAATACTTAAAAGGTTGTCACACAGAGGAGGGCCAGGATCTCTTCTCGATCCTCCCAGAGTGCAGGACACAGAATAACGGGCTCAAGTTAAAGGAAGCCAGATTCCAGCTGGACATCAGGAAAAACTTCCTGTTAGAACAGTACGACAATGGAATCAGTTACCTAGGGAGGTTGTGGGCTCTCCCACAGTAGAGGCCTTCAAGAGGCAGCTGGACAACCATCTGTCAGAGATGCTTTAGGGTGGATTCCTGCATTGAGCAGGGGGTTGGACTCGATGGCCTTATAAGCCCCTTCCAACTCTGCTATTCTATGATTCTATGATTCTAATCAAACTGAAGAGGAAAAGAAGAACAACTCTGGCCAGGTAGGAGAGTGGCTCTTCCAGTCAAGCGTTATTATTTATTTTTAAGACTGCTTCAAGCATTTTGGGACATTTTCTGTGGAAACATCTCTGTAAATATAAATATTAACCCTATACAACTATATGACATCTATTTTGGTTTCGATCAGCACATAATTTGCAAAAAGAGAGAAAATGGTGGCGGGCTCAGACATATATCCCTTCCTGAGCAGAAAGCCCTAATTCTACATTGGCATTCAACACATGCTTAGAGGCAAACTGTCCCAACAGAGTGAGCTAATGTTTTGAATATGACCTTTAGGTCTTCGAAAAGCAAAAAGGAAAAGCAACTTATCAGGATTGTTAACAATGTCTAGTCATGGTTTATTGTCTTCCTGTGCTGCCAGTATATCTCTGCCATTTTGCTTTACTTCCACAAATGGCTCTGCATTGCAGGGACAATAACAAAATATCATATGCAATAGGTGGGGAAGAGAGCCATGTTGATATTCAACTCTTCTGTTTTCTTTCAAAATCAGGCTACGTGTGCACCCATGCGCGGGAATCTTATGGCAGTAAATGCTACGGGGTGGCTGGCAACTGCCTATTGGATCGAGAGACAGATTAACCTCTTCCAGATCTGAGAGGCTAAGACCATGGTTGGTTGAGCCATCTCTTGACCTGTTCGTTAGGAGTGGGTGTTCAGTGTTGACATTTGAGCACTAAATTCACCATTCAATTTGGGATCGAAATCAGATATCAATATTTGAATTCTGACTGGTTTGGATCCCCCTTCCCCGTCGAATGGGATATTTCCAGATTTATTAGTTAAAGTAATGGATAAAATTGGGAGAACGTTTATGAAATGCTCTTGCAGTCCCCAGCTATCAGACTCCATCAAGCGTGAACTGCTGCCACAGGTCAGATGCTGCTGCTGCATCTACAACCTAGATAATCGACAGCTACTAAAATATCACCCCCAAAGTATTTTAGATGGCACAGAAAGTTAGGCCCCATCTCTAGGTGCCCCTATCACAACTTCTAATTGTCTGTAACCCAGAATGGGGCTAGAGCTTACCTTGGCCCAAAAATGAAGTAACGTGCTACTTCTAGAGTTTCCGCAGGATTAAAAGCATGCAGTATTTCAAGGCTATAATTTGTTTCTATATTTAAAAGCACCACCAGACTATGCTCTCGCTACACCGTCCTTCTGCTTCCAGTGGTTCCTACAGTCAGAATCTGATGGGAGCTGAAGCCAACCCACGAGCCACCTATTTCTTTATTATATTTCTGTCCTGCCCTTCCTCCAGGAGCTCAGGGCCCATGCACAGGATTGGGCTTCCCTCTGCTTTATTCTCACAACAACCTGTGAGGTAGGTTAGGCTGAGTGTTGATGATTGGGAAGAAGTCAGCCAGTGACCTTCATGGCTGAGCAGGGATTTGAACCCGGACCTCCCCTTATCTAAGGCCTCAGCTAGACCTACCTAGTCTAGTGCAACGGAAGGATGAAGGTCTCATGATATTTTTATTATGATATCTCCCCCTCTGTTTACACGTGGTGCATGATGACCTAGGAGGGAGAGGACATCGTGCCCGCCATTTTGTGTTTTTATTTCTTAAAGGAGAGGAGTGCACGAGCACTCGTGCACAAAAGGTAAGATTTTTTTTCCAATTTTTCCTGCTCACCCCACCCCCATCCCCAACGGGCACAGAGCTCCTGAGGAGCTCTGCACCCCGTGTGCAGGTCCCGGCTCCTTGCAAGTAACCGCGAGGAGCTGGGACAAACCACAACGCTCGCCCACACGTTCCGCGGTCTTGGGATCAGCCCCAAGACTGCGGAAAAAGCGGGCTCAAAGGGTAGGGTGAGATCTTGGGGAAAGGGAGGAATCATCCCTCCCTGCTCCCGGGATCCCCTGTGCGTCATGTGGATGCACAGGGACGATCCCGGGGATCACCCCGGGATTTCACCCCATCTAGCTATGGCCTAAGTCTAGCATTCTAACCACTACTCCAAACTGGCTCTCCGATGGAGTCTTTGACACCTATTTCTGGAGATCATCTTGTGGTGGAAGGACTGTACTGTGCCAATACCCTCTTGTGAAATGAAAGTGAAGATGCACACCCCAATACAGAGTCTCACAAGCAGCAACTAAGGGGCACCTGAATCTGTTCATGTTGAGGGCTGTATGTATTCCATAAAAACTGCATCCAATCAGTCCAAATGCTGTGCCAGGAAATGCTTTATCCTATAGCTTGCATACATTATCCAAATAAAGCAGATATGGATGATCCCTTTTATTTTTGTATAATTTATTGTGGGTTTCCTAGTCAGGGAGAGGGTCCAAAGAGCAATACAGGCATGGAAACCCTAAACCTCTTGTCATCTGACATTTTAGGAGATATTCCAGATATACTTTTATGCTTCTCTTCATATCTATAAGGACTAGAAATCTGGTCCTTGTTTTTTTGTTTTAAATGAAAGCTGAAATTCTCATAAGCAGAGTTGGCTGCCATGCTCTATGCCTTTCCTGTGCTCCCAAATATTTACAGCACACACCCAGCCCTGTTCCTTTTCCAGTATTCCATTAATCCCAACTCTGTGTAGCTTCTTCCTTCTCCTTCTGGCAAGTAGGTTTAGGTCCCTTTGATCATCTTGCAATAGGAGAAGTTCTGTTTATGAGCACAGCAGCAAGGAAAGAAAAGAAAAGACACGCACGCATCCCTAACAAGTACAAGGTGTCCCAAACGTCTGTGTCTCGCTATAATCAATCATTACGTGATAGTTTGTTTCTAGCCTGAAGGGCTGCTCTTAACTTTCAACTGGCATATAAAACCTTGTTCAAGCTATTCCGGTCTTGCAAAGCATGCGAGCGACCCTGTTCCATCACAGCTTTGTTCATGCAGGAATTGAGACACGCCGGGGGATATTTTTCAGACAGAAGCTTGTAGCACCTTGCAGCCGAGGTTCTCAGAGCAAACTTACAGATGCTGAATCCAACAAGGTTAAAAGAGTTGATGTTTTGTGTTCTTAATCTGTGTTTGTTGACCTGACATATTATAGCTAGGCAAATTATGGCAAACATGCAGTGTGTGGCCCTACTTAACTGCAAGTCAGGGCTAATTCCAAAATGAACCATCAACAGTACGAGGTCCTCTTCTGCTCCTTTGAAGCACAAGTAGAAAACAACCCCCACCTCACCAACCCTAATGGGAACAGCTGTGAACAATTTCCCATCTGGGTGTCTTCCTAAGTTCAAGTTCACTTCTCCCAGTAAGCATGTTCCCCTTTGTCTACTTGAGCTCCTTGTTTCCATCGACCCTGAAATCCAAATGTTTCATATTTGAGCAAGATTTAGAAGTGTTACCAAAAAGTAGCATTTCCAAAGTAGAATTTCAGCAAGAGTCTAGCTGGTCCTACTCATGCTGTCATTTCTTCCGTTCTTAACAGACAACTTCTGGATCTTTTTGTTTACAATTAGTTTACACTTTTACTATCTCATTCATTCATTGGATTTTTAGTCCATACTTACTACATGCACAGTTGGTATACAACAGATATAGACTTCAAATGACATGGCGCAATGCAGCTGTGAACAAACTGAGAATGTGTCTATTGGAATGGCAATGGCAGAAGATCACACCCCCACAAATGGGTGCAAGCTAATTTGTTTTGGGTTGGATTTTTTTTTAAAGCAGTTAGTAAGTGCAGAGCTCTGGGTGCATCAGAAAGTTTGGGTTTCTTGTATATAAAAGGACTAGCATGTTGGGTATGTACTGTAGTAGTAGTGGTTTCATTCTGTTAGAAACCTGGCCTGAATTGCTTTGCTGTGTCTTATGCATCTGGCTTCTTATGCATCTATCTGTTTATGACTCAGTAAAGTTTTCCAAACCCTTCACTTACTGGATTCCATCTGCTTTATTCAGCCACTCTGCTAACATTGGCAACATCTGGGCCTGCCTAATTTTAAAGAAAGAAATATTGGCAGCCTGAATACAACCAGGCATAATCCTTTGGGCTCCATCACATTTTTCTTCTTCTGGATCGGGCTAGGAGGAATGCTTGGGAAATTCCTCCAGGGAAGGGTATTGCCAGCTTACATGTTTAATCCACCAATATAAAGACATCTTTAGACTAGCACGTGGCACCTGTTACTTCATTTTCTGTAAATTGCTATGCATTTTGAGCGCTGCAATATCTTTGCATGACTGTAAAGTGTGGAACAATTTAATCCTTGAGACAGCTATAATGTGTAAAATAGGGCTGAGAGGAAAGGGGGGATAATTTTCACAAACACCTTTGTCACTTTGGTGACTTTTTGGAAATCACTATAAAAGGGCATGGGATTTTTTCACTTATTTAAGAAGCACTCTGAAGGCAAAGAAAATGCTAGCCAACAGAAAAACAATAGTGCCAGAGTAGCAACATATAGGGGAAGCAATGGCAGACAACAGGCTTTTTAAAAAATAAAGTATAATATTCTCAGTAATTAAAGAGTTTGGGGGGGAATATTCCATCCTCTTCTCAAAAGTTCTGTTTTTGCCAACAGTATAGCAATGGGTCCAATGCAGCCCTCGTGTAAACACTTTCAGTATGATCCACAATTCAAAGACTTCTTCTCAGTGAACTCCGCCAAACCTTAGCACCTGAAGTGGAGTAGGATTTCCCTGCTTGGACTGACCTTTTGGTCTTGAGGATAACTCAGCCAAGGAAATGGAAAAATCTCAGTGAGGTTTTAATTCAATAAAATTGTAGATGGTTGTGCAAGAAGCATCAGTGGCTTCATTTACCATCCCAAACCTTTGGGATGAAACAGGCTATGAATGAATGAATAAAATCATCATTGGAAAAACTTCAGATTTTGCCCCACATGTGCTTTTCTATTCATCAGGTTCTATTCATCTAGTCAATAACGTTAGACTAGACAAATCTCTCCCCATACAAAAAGCCCAGAAGAGAACGTGACCTGTCACCAATTATGAAGCTGCTAAACACACTCCTCGTTATTACAGAGGAGTGTTTTCCTTCCTTCCTTTCCCTTGTCAAGGTTAGTTTCGAGCTGATTTTCTGGCCCACCAAGAAGGATTCCTACATGTGGTACACACCCACTGAAATAAGTCAGGAAGAAGGAATGTGAACATTCCATTTGAGCTTCACGGCAAAGTATTTTTTTGTCATTTGGGAGGCATTTTCGCCTGTCTAAAACTGTATTCAAAGTGGACTCCTCCTGAAGAATCTTAGAAGGTCTATTTTCTTCTCCTCTTTAGAGCCTTGCCTGGATGGGAAAGTGTTAAACAAAGGAGCTGGGAAGCCTTTGGGAATTGGCCACTCCTACAGCTGAGTCCTGCTGCTGCCACCTCTTTTTCCACCTAGCCAGCTATACTAACAGCACAACTAAAGCCCGTAGTCTGGGAGCAAAGTAGAAGGTTAGCATTTTTAAAAAAACACACACACACACATTAATAACAAAGAGAGCGTGGCTGAACGCCAGTGTCCCCATTTGACTCCTGCTTCCTCAGCCCGCTCTTGAATGACGTTTACGGGCTCGTTCTTCCCCTCCCTCTCCCCAGAGGCATGAGCTGCCAAACCCTCCTTCTCAGTATCAAAGAGAGGAGTTTTCCCCAGCAGCCTCCTCCGCTTAAGTTTCCAGTTGGTTTTATGAGCTTAAAATCCTTTTGTCTCCATGTTTAAAAGGAAAGAAAGGAGAAGTTTGGGCAAGAGCAGAGTGGGGCGTGATTCGTGAGCAATTTGCCAAGTTCGAGTGGCAAGGCAGAGGATAAATACTCTCCATTAGACATGAAAGCTACAGCAAGGGAGGGTGGCGAGAGCCGCAATTCAAAGAATCCTTACTTGGAAGTGACGCCCTTTCAAACCAGAGGGACGTAATTCTAAAGAAAGCATGTAGGATCAAGATGTCGTGTTTTGGGGGACACTATAACTTGGAAATAGACACGCCCTTTCAGCAGCATGTCTTTTATACTACTGAATTTTCTCGGCTTGCCTATACCAAGCAAAGTTTACCAAGCAACACCTTGATGCATTCGACATACTAGAAGACGATACAAAATGGGAGGAAGGGTGGATCAGAGATGGCCGTTCTGGGTAGTAGCAATCTCACCTTGCCTCAAGCAGTAAAAATCTTGGGAGCAGTTAAATGTGGCAGAACAGGAGACGACAGACAATTCCAACCCACGGTACATAATCCATCAGGAAGTTCTCCTGGCTTAAATGTAAGAGAACAATGTGAAAGCTTTAGCGTGCTTATGAAGCTTCTGATCGGTTGAGTGCATGGGAGAACTTCCTCGTGGATTGTGACCCATGTCAGTTAGTTGGGGGGAGGGTTTCCGTTTACATTTTCCATCTCAGGCACCAAACAGCTTTGTGCCGTCCCTGCATCATGCAAAATTATTACACAGAAGAAGCCACATGAACAAATCTAGCCAGCAGCCACCGGCTGTATGAACCGAAAAACAACACGAAGTATTAAAAGGGAAAAGAAGTGGGCGGGGAACCCAACTGGCCCTCTGAACCTACAGTTCCCTAGATAAGAGCAAAAGTTGAAATGATAATGCCACAGTCCTGGTTGGCATTGGAAGGGGACCACACAATTAATACTTTCTAACATTAATATTTACTAAGTGTGTTTAACATATTTCCAGGAGGGAATTTTTCCTCCCTGTGAAAATTTGTAGGAGAAAAGAAGTTAGAGAATCTTGAAAATATATCAGCAATGTGTGTTCTGGGGATTGTGATGGTATACTTTGCTTTAAGCGATATTTCCTCACTTCTTGGTGTAGATCAGTGGTTCCTAAAGTGGGCAGTACTGCCCCCTTGGGGGCGGTGAGATTGCATAGGGGGGTGTTAAGAGGCAAGGGGGTGGCAGGGGGGTGCTCGAGGTGGTCTTTTCCGAGAAGCGCCTCTCCAGAAGGTCTTAAAGCCCAGGGACATTTTTATGGGAGAAGGTAGTTTGGTTCCAAGCCATATAGGGGAAGAATCCACACATGTATTAATACCGTTTAAGAAGAGTCCTTTTAACGGTGAATTGAAATGTTTCAAAAGCACCAAAATGCGAATGAAGAGACATACCCTGCTTGGTGTGCCCCACCACGCTGGCTGCAAAACAGAGGCGTTTGCTCTCTTTTCCCTTCCTCCTTCGGCAAGCCTGTGGCGAGTGCTTTGGATTTTGAATAAATATTCAATTAATTGTTACTGTTTTGAATTTTATTGTTATTATCTTCCTTAGTGGGTCGTTGAAAACCGCTATTCCGAATAATGATTTTTATAGGGTAGGGTAGGGGGCACTGGGCATGAGTTTGTGGAACCAAGGGGGCGATTACGTGAAAAAGTTTGGGAATCACTAGTGTAGGTTGTTCTTTTGCTGCCCCTTTCGGTGTATGAATTCTGCTTCATGCATCCTTCTCCTTTTCATTTATTTAATTTCTATGCCATCTTTACAGTCAGTTTACAGTGCAGTTTACAGTAAGTTCTACTCTGAGGTTTGCTGCAGAGACACCATACAAACGTAGACGGTACTGGAAGACTCAAAATGTAGACGGCACCAAAATATGCCGCCTACATTGTAATTATGAACAGACACCAACAGCGCTGGTTTGCTTAAAAGGGGGCTGCGCTGGTGATTTCAAGGAAACGTCAGAAGCAGAGAAGTTGAAACAGTCTCTGGAAATAGGGCAGCAGGTTAGAAGAGGGCAAGAGAAAACAGAGAGAGGGAGGGAAAATGTGCAGCAGGTAACAATTACAGTTCAGTGTTCATTAAGTACGTGCTTGGCTAAACTACCTGTTATGGCGGCCACAGCAGTTAACGATGTAAGCTTTCAGATTCTCATTAACCTGTCCTGGACTTCAACTCTGGAAGCACGAAATCCGAATGTCAGCTAATTCCACCACCACTGTCACCACCACCACCACCAAGCTGTTAAAAACAAGCCCTCGGACCAGCCAAGAACTAACCTGTATGGGTCCTCAGGTGAGCTTTCAGATGGGAAGACTTGCCATAAACCTTTTCACACCCCACATAGTGGCATTTATGCTTTTTCTGAGGTAATTCGGGGTCAAGCCGGCATTTCCCTCTCCTGCTTCTTTGTCTGGGGCTTGGCTCACTCCTTGCCACCAGGCTGGTAGGTGGGGCCGCTTTCGCTCCTCCACGTTTGCCGGCCGGCAACATACTTTCTTGCTCAGGCTCTTCAGAAGACAGAGAAGGATTTTGTTCCTCCCTTGTGTTGATGACCTCCAGTTTCTCCACCTGAAGAGAAGAAGGGTTTAGAACATGCTGGTTCAAGTCGGCTAAAATGCTGGCGACGGCATAGACAGAGGATCCCCCTCCATTGTCTCTCCCGAGGTCTTTTGCTTCACGTTTCTCCTCTCGGTTTGAGGCAGAGAGAGGCGATGCCATCCCAACAGGTTGAGGGGCTGGTTCTCCTGCAGGGCTGTGTATAATAGCACGACTGGACATCGAGACAAGGCACTCGGCAGCAAAGTAGGCAGCTGTTGCCATTTTTCGCACCTCAGGTGTATAAATCAACAGCGGTCTCTCCTTTGGTGTTGACTTAAGCGCAACTATACCTGACGACTTCCCCACACGTGCACCTTTGAATAGGAATGAGGATAGCCGGATTCAGAACTCCCAGGAAAGTACTGTGTTTGTAAGGGTCACACCCAGTTCCTCTCTTTTTCAAGGAGAAAGTCATCCACTGAAAATGTAAAGCAAAACACCCTGTCCGGAACAGCTTGTTGCTGGAAACGGAATTAACGGCGGCTGTCCACAATAACAAGCTTGCAATTCCTCCAGCCTTTCCATTGCATGCTGACGGCAGAACTGAGCTGGCCCGTTATTGCTCCGTGGATTGCTTCAGACCCCCGTGGGGGTGGGGCTTTGCCAAACATCTGGCCGTGATGTCACAGAGAAGTTGCATCCTGGGCTGATCAGGTTAGCAGCAAACGAAGACTTCAGCTGCCTGCTAAAGCAGCTTCTGCCTCTGCTGCAGCCACCGGAGAGAGCCAGTGAGAAGAGCAGCAGCAGCAGCAAGGCACAGAGAACTGTGGCTGTGAGCTTGAGCTTGGCAGGAGCGTAAGAGCAAGTCAAATGAAAGGAAGGAACTGATTGGCTTGGGGCAGGCCAATCAAAACAAAAAGATCCACATTGGCACATTTCTAAGGGCTAATGAATTTCTCTTTCCTGTATGACCCAAGCGAAGGCAAGACATGTCTTCGGCTCCTGTTATGCAAGACAAAATTGATTCTTACACAAAGAGGCTGGCAATGACGGTTCTTCCTCCAGCAGCGACAATGAAAAACAAAACAGCGGATCAAGCCCAACATGACCTATGATCTACTGTACAATGCGGTCGTTAGCCTCATTTGTTTTCAGATACATTCCTTCGGCAGCGCCTTCGGCAGCTCCGGGTCACAGTACAGTACACCGTTGATTAGGAAAGGGCAATTTAACAGGTCAGGAATTCTCCGGGGCAAATCGTACGCGAGATTTGAAATGCAAAGGTGACACTAGTAACACCAGCCCAGGAATGTTTCACAGAGCTGTGGAAAGCAAACGAACCCACTGAAAAACTGGTGAAGCAGAAAGGCACAGAAGGCCTTGTTTAAGTTAATGGCAGTACTACATAAAAGCAAATCCTTCCAAATCTGGCACACACAAAAATTGTAGTCTTCTGGTGACTTCAATCATCAGCAGTAAAGTGTCATTCAATCCATCACCATCGGCATCCCTCAAGTGGCATGTTGGGTTGCTGTGTACTCTTTTGACCAATGCACCCGACTTTGATAGAAAACCCCACCTAGATGCAAACGTCTTAAAAGAATAGATGCATAAATGCCCTTGAGAAATTCTGCTAAGCTTACTGAAATGCCTTTCAGTTCTTCTGAAATTCCTATAGATATTTTGCTCTCCAAAGTTAACTTTAGGTGAAATTTGGTCACAACTCTAAAAAAATAAGTAGGGTGTTAAACAGAGCACACGGTTCCTCCAGTGTTAATCGATGAAAGGTGTACACAGACCTTGTAATTTGAAACCCCACTGCAATTTATAAAGCGGTTCAAGCCACTTGATACATGCACCTGGACTTGTTCAAAATACAGGTAAGGACGGTTTCAATACAGTGTCTATTCTGGTGAGGCCTGTTTTTCTTATAGCACTTGAATGACCCATGAGCACATGTTGAGGTAGCGATGCAAAGATAGAGCACATTAAGACTGATGTTGTCTATGGGATTCAGAGAGGCTTGAAGCACAGCAATAGCGAAAAATAGTGTTTGATTTATTTTTTATTACATTTCTATGTTGCCCTTCTTCCAAGGTGCTCTGGGCAGTATACATGGTTCTTACACACACACACACACACACACTTTATCTTCACAGTAACAGTGTTAAGCTGAGAGATGGTAACTAAGCCAAGCTCAGAGTGAGCTTCATGGCGTTTGAATCTGGGTCACATGAATATTTGTATTTATTGGCCTATTAGGACCCCTGTCCTAGGGAATTCTGTAATCCACCCATCTCTTGTACATAAGTAGGGATCAGTGAGAATTTAGTTTCAGTTTGGTTTTGATAAGTATTTACCAAAATTTGCAAAGTCTTGAATTTGGCTGGAACAGATAGGTGAGGATTTCGTTTCAATGCATTTTGTTCAAAATTTACCAAACTTTGCAAAGTTCTGCATATTTGGGAGAGGGAGAACTTGTGATTTTTAAAATAATCTTCATGTAGGACAAAGAAAAACAAATTCAACCATCCCTATACAGAAGGTATAACAAGCCTCTTGTCATTTTTCTTCTTTCTTTATTTTCTTGTATTTAAGAATGTATATGCTGCCTTTCAAAACAATCATTTCCCCAAGGTGACTTACAATCATAAAAACAAAACAAAAATGCAACAGTAATATGTTAGAAATTATTTAGGCTAAAACCAGCAACATAAGCTGAACACTACCTCACTCACCTCTTGAAAACATGTAAACCTGTGATTTCCTTCCACCCCCTCCAGACCCAGAACCTATTTTGAACACTAAACTTCAACATAGACCCTCCTTTAATTTTTGCCATGTATGTCATAAGAACATAAAAAGATCCATGCTAGATCCATTCATGGGTCCATCTCATCAGCATTCTGTCCCCACAGTGGCCAACATGCTGCCTGTGGGAAACCCATCAGCAGGACAGGAGTGCCACAGCACCTTCCCACTCGTGTTCCTCCGCAACTGGCATACACAGGCATACTGCCTGTGAGTCTGGAGACAGCATACAGCCATCAGGACTAGTAGCCATTGATGAATTTGCCCGATAAAGCCCTTGGTGCCAATCTACCTCTTGAGAGAGTCTTCCAGGTAACATTGACTCCATCTTCAAACTACTCTATCTATCAATCACTTGCACCGTCTGAGCACATGATGCACTCTATGGGCTCATCTACACCAAGCTGGATATTCCACTATGAAAGCAGTATATAAAAGGCAGGAGCCACACCAAGCCGGATATAGCGGTATGAAAGCGGTATATGGCATGTGTCAAAGGGCCCCAACAGTGGTCAGTGCACTTCAATACCGCTATAAAGCAGTAGTGTGGCTCCTGCCTTTTGTATACCACTTCCATAGTGGAATATCCTGCTTGGTGTAGATGAGCCCTATATCTTTTAAACCTTTACTACTATGTGGTGTCAATTTTATTGTAGCGCCTGAGTATATATGGGTGCAGGGAGAGCAGATGGTATGGACACAACATATAGCAGAAAACATAGTGACACTCAAAAATAAAGAGTTTGAGCACCGTAGGTCAAAATAATTCAGAAACTAAAGTGAGTTTGGTAATGGGATTGCGTGTTCCGCATTCGATCTGGATAGACCTGTCTCAAGAGACAGTTGCATGTTAAGCATACATCTGAAAGCAACTGACATTTAGAAACTGTGCATTAAGAATATCCACATTTACTGAATTTGAGCTCTGAAAATATCCTTTGGTGCTCTGTTAAACTCATTTTAATGTTGTTAGTATTGGCCTTTGGTTAGCCTCCCACCCATAATCCTGTTCTCTTGTTTTATTTTAATATTTCCCCCCTTTGCACTGGACAAACATTATATATGCCACCAACCTTGCATGAGTGTATTTCATTTGAAACCCCAAGAAAGGATAAAAGAGCCAGGTCTGAGACAAGCACATTGGTCCAACAGCTTTATATATATTCAGTTATTGGATCAGACTTTTATCCATCTTGGACTGAGATTTGTCAATCATGCTTTTACCACCTGGCGTGTACAGGAAATTCCATGTCTGTACACAACGGCTGCATTACTACTTTGTGATGTTTGGTGTTTTAGGTCATTGGGGCTGTTTTTATGTCTTACTACTTAACCTGCCCCCAAAAACCCTCCAGAGCGGAGAGGATACGAGATCAATGCAAACTGTGTATTTATTTCAATTTAAATGTGAAGGTTCTTGCCAAATCGAACCTACCCCCACTTCCCTCCATGGCTATCCCCTTCCACTCCTTCTCAGAGAAGGAGAAGAAGTCATTTTTCTTTGGCCCTTGAAATTGAATGTGTTGCCCACTTCATTAAGGCGAAGTCTGGAGGAAGGCCCAAGAATACGTTGTGTTTAATGTTCGGGTTGAGCTTGAAGTATAGGCTAATATACAATGGCGGATAGAACCAGTGCTCCCCGGAACAGCACGTAATGCCTTTGTCTGTGCTCCTGCTGGCATCAGTGACTATTGCAATGATCTCCCAGTTTTGGAAGGCCATGTGGCAGTCACTTTAAATACATTTACTATAGTTAAGGTGAAAGATAGCAAATTCCATTTGACTGCTTTAGTGGAGTCTCCAAAAGACCACTGGATTTTGGTGCAAGGACTTCCTTGTAAATGTTCACACTCCACCTGCTTTTCAAGGAATGCTTGACTTACTGTGGTGCATAAAGTGCTCAAGAGAGAGAGAGAGCTATTATGATATCAGCATTAATCTCCACACCTAACAAATTTTACGCAGCTTTCTCAGAAACAATGGAATACATGAAATGAGTTGGAGAAGCTGCTTTAGGGGTCACCCTTTGCCCTGTTGGAACAGACCAAAAGTCAATCTAGTCATGCTTGTGGTTTCCAACAGTAGTCAACCAGATATTTGTGGCACGCCTGTAAGCAGGCCCTGATGGCAACACCCACCTTCCGTTGTTGCTCCTCAGCCAGTCGTCATCAGAGGTGTCCTTCCTCTGAATATGGAGGCACCATATAGCCATCATAGCTAATAGTCATCAGTTAACCTCACTTCCATAAATACATCTACTCCCCTTTTTAAAACCATCTAATCCGGTAGCCATTGTCACATCTTCTGGCAGTAAATTCCATAAGGGGACAATGTGTTATGTGAAGAAAGACATCCTTTTGCATGGCCTGAATCTACTGTCCATCCATTTAATTGGGCCACCTCAATTTCTTATGGAAGAAAAGCGTCTCTATCCACTTCCTTCACTCCATCCATATGAAAGGCAAAGATCTGTGGGCACATGGCATTCTATGGCCAACATTTTTAGACTGTTCACTCCTCGGGACAGGGATCTGTCTTTTCCTCATATTACTCTTGACAAGCACTGTGCATACTGACAGAGCTTCCCGTCAAGGGGAAGATCCCCAGTCATAGGGCACAACTTAGCATGCCCACGGTCCCAGATTTAATTTTTGGCATCTCCAGGTAGCATGGAAAGTCTCTGGCTGTGACAATGGACTGGATGAGGGCTAATAAACTGAAACTCAATCCAGACAAGACTGAGATGCTGCTGGTGGGTGGCTCTTCTGACCAGATTGGGGGTGGGGGTGGCTTTCAACCAGTTCTGGATGGGGTTGCACTCCCCCTGAAGGAGCAAGTTCGTAGCTTGGGGGTTCTCCTAGAACCATCTCTGTCACTTGAGGCTCAGGTGGCCTCGGTGGCATGGAGTGCTTTCTACCAACTCCAGTTGGTGACCCAGCTACACCCCTATCTGGACAGGGATAACCTAGCTTCAGTTGTCCATACTCTGGTAACTTCCAAATTAGATTACTGCAGTGTCCTCTACATGGGGCAGCCTTTGAAGACTGTTCGGAAGCTGCAGCTTGTGCAAAGTGCAGCGGCCAGATTGATAACTGGAACAAGGAGGTTCGAACATATAACACCAATTCTGGCCCGCTTGCATTGGCTGCCTATACGTTTCCAAGCCCAATTCAAGGTGCTGGTTTTAACCGATAAAGCTCTACATGGCTTGGGACCACAATACCTGACGGTACGCCTCTCCCGACATGAACTTCCCTGTACACTGCGCTCAACATCTAAGGTCCTCCTCCAAGTGCCTACTCCAAAGGAAGCTCGGAGGGTGGCAACAAGAGAGAGGGCCTTTTCATGGTGCCCCACCCCAATTATGGAATGATCTCCCTGATGAGGTTCGCCTGGCGCCAACACTGTTATCTTTTCGGCGCCAGGTCAAGACTTTTCTCTTCTCCCAGGTCATTAACAGCATTTAACAATGCTAAGTTTGTTTTTTAACGGACCCACAGAACTGTTGTTTTTAAATGGATACTGTTGTTTTATACTGTTGCTTTTATGTTTTTAAATTTTGTATACTTTTAATGTTTACTGTTTTTAACTTTTGTGAACCGCCCAGAGAGCTTCGGCTATGGGGCAGTATATAAATGTAACAAACAAATAAATAAATAAATTTACATTGCTGCCAGGCAAGAGTAGACAGTATTGAGTTAAGATGGGCCAATACTAGGCAAAAATAATAAAATCATGCCTGTAGGGAGATTCTGGGCATATCTCCATTCAGCACCTGGGTTCTGGGAGTTGAATTTGACTTTTCATTGAAGGAACTCGCATTCCTGTATTTATCTCTCAGGTTTTTAAAAGACGGTGTCACGCTCTGGCTGCTCTGGAGAGTGCACCTGACCCTTTGCCCTCTCTTCTGCAAGCTGCACTTCTATGGTAAATAATCATTGACTAGAAATGAATGTGGTTGGTGGCACTTGGTCCAGCAGGTGCCGGCTAATTGCATGGGTTCATTTCGCAGCTGCCATGTGGCCCAAGTGGCCAGTTGAGGCAGACCCTGAAAGTTCATCTGATACCGGGCATTGGCCAACAGCCTTCAGAAACAATGGGCACAATTGTTCTTTAACAGGGACGGTAAACACCCAGAGGCAATGCTCCGAGATTAACAGTTTTAAATGGCCTGGTGCTGTACAAATGCCAAACAAAGCTCCTTAAATGAGTCGTAACATAATGTCATGGATGTGCTGGCTCCCCCCCCCCCCCCGCCCCCTTTAAAGTTAGAAAGTTGTTTATATCTTTTCAGGAAAATAGATGGACTGGGAGAACAAATGGGATTTCGTTCCTCATTGCAACAGAAGTGCCCAATCTCATGATTTCATTACTGTTACATGAAGACAGAGAATTAAATTGCAGCTGCAATGAAATACCAGATGTACGCTATGCTCATTAATGTGAGTTTTCCTCCTCATTTTCCTCCGTGCTAAGCTTGTTTTGCTTTATGTTCTAGCCTGATCAGGCATGAGAGCTTGAGTTATAATAAGGATATTGTCCAGAGATGGATGTTTTAATCATTTGTTGTGGGTCTTGTTAGGCCGCCCCTCTCTCAGCAGGGTTCCATCAGTCCAGACTTCATAAGCAAACATTTTATAATTTCACTGAATGTTGATAGATTAAAAACTTGCAGCCCAGACTTTTCAGGACTGTAGATAGTGTGTGCATTTCTACTTGCGGTCGCTCTCTGAGGTCAATCTAAACAGGCAGCTCAGATTAGAACCCCATAATATTTAATGCTGAATGGAAACGTTTTATTGATGACATGGGGGAGGAGAATAATAGAGGAAGTGTTACATACAGCAGGTGTGGCCGCAGTTTATAATGCTCCAGCTGATGTGGACTGGCAATCTCTTTTATGCAGCCCTCATGGTATGCCGGCCTCGCATAGGGCCCTCCCTTGGTGGCCGACATGAATCACAAATTATGCTCAGGAATGGAAGCCCCTGACCCCATCATAGAATCATAGAATCATAGAATAGCAGAGTTGGAAGGGGCCATCAAGTCCAACCCCCTGCTCAATGCAGGAATCCACCCTAAAGCATCCCCGACAGATGCTTGTCCAGCTGCCTCTTGAAGGCGTCTAGTGTGGGACAGCCCACAACCTCCCTAGGTAACTGATTCTATTGTCGCACTGCTCTAACAGTCAGGAAGTTTTTCCTGATGTCCAGCCGGAATCTGGCTTCCTTTAACTTGAGCCCGTTATTCCGTGTTCTGCACTCTGGGAGGATCGAGAAGAGATCCTGGCCCTCCTCTGTGTGACAACCTTTTAAGTATTTGAAGAGTGCTATCATGTCTCCCCTCAATCTTCTCTTCTCCAGGCTAAACATGATGGGTAGACAAAATGTGCTTCCTTTGACATGTTTGACAGGAGCGTGCTGTGTTTGTCACTGTTTCTAGGCTATTCCACTTGTCTCTTCTCCTTCTCAGAAGTCCCAAAGAGCCCTGCCAAGCTGGGGGGTGGGAGAGAACGTTGCCTTCATCCTCGTAGTCATGGCCAGCTTGGGGGATTGGGGGTAAATCCAGGTTTGTAACAGAAGGCTTGGCCCCTCCCTTGTCTCTTCCCATGAGAATGGCCAGGGGGTGGGGTTGACAGAACAGCTTTATGCCGCATGCATCCTTGCCATTCCCATTCATCCCTGAGGCAACTGCCAGAGAAAGGAGCATCTGTAGGCCAGCCTCTCTGCTCAGGCGATGGGTATGTGAGGATGGGACTGAGTCTCCATCTCTCCTCCTTCTCCGACCTCTGATTTGACTGGCCATTTGTAATGAATAAAGAAAAGGTACCAACATCCCTGCTGTTCAGAAGCAGCTCCATCATCAAATAAGTGTGTGAATATACTATCCCAGTGTTATTGGAGCAGCAAGCTCAGGGTATTAGATATTTGCAAATAAATACCCAGATTCAGGAATAACCAGCAGGGAGAACCACGGCGTCAGCAAACCATAGCATTGCAACTGGCTCCGATTCTTCCGATTTCCTGACACGGTTGGAATGCCAGTGGAGAGCTCCTAAGCCAGTAAATGGTTACAGAACTCCTGAACGGCTACTGGGAGTTGGGACACAAAGAAGACCCAAGCCGCTCATTGCTTCCTCCGCCTCCCCGCATCCCGGCCAAACACCCCCACAACCATCTGCATAGCTCTGATGTACAAAGTCTCCATTGTATTCCACATGCAAGTAATACCTATGTATATTTCAACAGACGTAATGTACTGTGGTAAGTCAATGGGGCAATTACAGGCAATGTGCACAGAGCACATCAAAGGGGATGATTGGGTTTCTTTCCCCGTGTCTGAAAACTGGATTTTGCCTATTTAAAATATTTTAGAACACTGCAAAGTTTCACTGTTCATTAGTGTTTTCCATGCCGCATCTGACAAGGTTTCAAGTGTTCGCTTTATTTTTTCAGTTGCCTTACGATGGGACAGAAACCAGCCTTCTGAATCCACCATCATGTTTCACTTCGATAGGACTTAATTTCATTTTATTTATTTACTTAGATGATGGACCCACCCCATTCCTAGGCCTGAGGGCAATATAAAAACATTCACATCAAATACTATCCAAAGAAAATCAGACAAAGTGAAATGTAAAATGTAAGCTAGTTAAAAACTTAACTCCAGCCATGAAAAGAAAGTCCCACTAAAGGATGGGGTGGGTGGGTGGTGTTGGCTGCTCTCCAAGGAGGAGAACTGAGTTCCATAGTCACCAAGAACATCAAAGCACCCTGATTGTCCATACTTTGAGCGTTGGGGAGCTGGAAAAATCAACCACATCTTTTGCCAAGTCTAAGAAATCACTATGTGATAGGGATATTTCAGGGCCTAGTGAGGGTATCATTTCAGGGTCCACAGGTGGTACTGGGCATCAATTTGAAGAATCAAAGCAAGTAGCACAGTCCATGGTAAGCACAGCTCATGTTCCAGAGGTAGTAGTCTGTGGAGCCAGAGGCAGGTACAGCTGAAGCATCCATTAACCAAGTCTACAGTCTAAGCAGGCTTTCGTTAAAGCGCTACATACAAAGAACAGTGCATAGGTTCTTTGCATGTGCTGCTCTACTGAAAGCCTGCTTAGACTGAAGACTTGGTTTATGGGTGCTTCAGCTGTACTTTAGCAAAAACAAGATAGGAGGGAACACAGAGTAAAGGACGCTTTGAGAGCAGAACTCAGTGGCTGCAGCTGGATCTGGGGGGAGACCAGACTATAAAACAGCCTTCCTCAACCTGGGGCGCTCCAGATGTGTTGGACTACAACTCCCAGAAGCAGAGCTGGCTGGGGCTTTCTGGGAGATGCAGTCCAACACATCTGGAGCACCCCAGGTTGAGGAAGGCTGCTATAAAAGCTTGGGGTCTCCAACATAGTGTTCGTAGTGGCCACCAGGCTCCCTGCCCCTTCCTGATTTTATTTCATTTCTTAATACATTTTTAATGAAAACATTTCCCCCCCCCCGAAAAAAACCCCTTCTCCAAAAAACCTGTGAAGCTGGTTTGCTGCAAAGTGAACTGCTGCCATGCAGCAGCATCTTTCCTTGGGTTCAAGAGCATGGTTTTGTGTTTTGGCACTGAGACCCCACCTCTGCCTTGTATTTAAATTCTTGAGCAAATTACGTTTCTTTTAGTCTCACCAATTTGCTGTCTGGGAAATGAGTCTTTTGTGATCAGCCAGGCCCATCACGGCAGCCATTTTGTGAAATGGCAATGCCATGACAGGCCGTTTATGCAAGGGCGGGGCTTCAGAACATTCCTGTAGACCTGCAAAGAAGGGACCTGATGAACCCGTGATGGAAGATGATTCCAGACCACAACTACCAATGTTTGGGTTTGCCTCCAAAGATGAAGATAATGAATATTCAGTGTAGCCCTATTATGGGGACATCAGGGAGAAGGTGGTCTCTAAGGTCTAAATGCCCTAAGCTGTTTTTGGCTTTATAGGTTTAGACCAGTGGCATGGGTTCAAGGCCGGCTCAGGCTCACAAGTCATAACTGACATGCCTTCATCAGGGTTCTCAGGACATAGTTTATGCTTACACACAAGACTCGGCCACCAGATTTCACTGGAGCACAACTTGGGTAGCTGCACCAGAAACAGTGCTTTCACTTCATTCTGTTGGGTGGGGTGGTCTTCATGCAAATGGATGAGCTTCTGTTTGAGCAGGAGACAGAAATACAAAATGCCAGTGCTCGCAATTGCATAATTAGGCGACACATCTCTACCATTTATGACTCAGTGGCAATAGCTTAGTACACCACGGCCATTGTCTAAGTCCTGCCCTTCCTTCTTTCTTAAGGAGAAAGAGACAGTGAATGGAGGCAATTATTTTAGGTTCTGGCTTTATTCCACCCAGTTAGCAATTCATAAGTCTTTGCTTTCACTCTGAAACTTACTCTTGGCTGAAATGCAAATGTACAGTACAAGTTATGCTTTCTCGTGCACTGTACTTTTTTCCATGCACTGGTCATATAACACAGGCTCATATTTGCTCTTCTGGACTAACATCAATGCATTCTTTGGCAAACAAGATTTCATAGGCATGTTTGCCAGAGAGACACCAGCACACACATACACACACGTATGATGCATGCTTCTCCGAAGTACGTGAGAGCTGTGTCCTGCACTGCCGGAAACAGCTTTCTGCAAACGCACAAGCTAACGGCAGTCTGAAGCAATGTCTATAACACCTGTCCATAAGTCCCTGTAGAATATTGCAAGACAGATAATTCAAAATACAAAGTATTTGTTAATCACTTTCAAGGCTATTCTAAACTCTACAAGTTAGCAAGAACCAGACTTGAGAGAGCTTTTCTAAAGGTTGAGCCCAAGTCAAGGTCTATGTAGACTCGGTTCAGGCAACTAACCCACAATTTGTTATCCATAAGTTGTTTGTGAATGGTTGAGATTGGGGGAGTGGGTTGGCTTTGTTAAACAACCCAGGAGTGCCCTGTTCCTGGGTTGTTCACTGTGATATCCGAACCTGGGACTCTGGGTTATTGACAGAGAAACAACCCAGAATTTTAACCCAACAACAGTGGGTTCTAGGGTTTTTGAGTGAAATGGGTGGCAATCAGCCCACTAACATGCTCCCGCATGCCTCCAATCTGTGGTTTGTTAACCATGGGTTCTTTGATTGTGCAAACCAGATCATACCCTAGTGTTTTGCTTCCCGTGGTGGCCAACCAAATGCAGAGCATTAAGGCAATAGGCCAACCCTGGATTGGCTCCACAGCAAACAGTATCAGGAGATACGATGCCCCTAAAGCTGAAGCCATTGTCACCCAATATTTGAGCCAACAAGCACTCCCTTCTCGGCTTCAAAGACAGGCTTCTTAAAGTAAATTAAAGTAGATTCCACGAAAGTTTACTGCTGGGTGGTGGTGGCAGCAAGGAATAGAGGAAATCATTTTGCAGTTGTGACTGTGAAAGTGTGAGGGCAACTTTGCATTTACTTTTAACTGTGCAAGATGCTCCTTACCACATAAAGAGGCACATGCGTGAAGCAAGATAGCCTAAGATGACGTATCTGTTCCTACTAACCTACTTTCAAGTGGCAGGCTGACTTCCATGGGTATATTATAGACTTTATTTACTTACTGATAGGATTTATATACTACTTTACATCCAAGAAGATTCCATAGTGATGAACAATAAAAAAGAAGAAAAGAATCAATATACAGAATTAAAATCTTTAAAGTCATTTTAGACCCATAAAACCATGGCTGGTCAGTCAAGGACCTCTGCAGGCAGAATCCTACTTTCACCAAGCGAATGCAAAGGGATTGCATTAGCTTGGTGAACTTCTTAAAAAAAATATTCCAAACTCCTCAGCCATATCACAGACTCTTTCTGAAATTCAAGAGAAGTTTGTCAGGACTTGTTTGCTGCAAGCTGGAAGCCAATAGAGATTGGCTGCCATGAGCTCATATGAGTAAGTCTGTAGCCCTGGTCAGCAGCTAACAGGTCAAATTTTGAATGGAAAAGGGATTGTAAGGGAAGCGGATGGGCCTCACGCACAGGCACAAGCCCATGTGAACAGGGACACAAGCAAAGAACTGTTTAACCCAGGCCATAGCTAGACCTAAGGTTTATCCCTGGATCGTCCAGGGGTCAGACCTGTTCATCTAGGTGACACACAGGGGATCCACTGCTCAGGCAGGAGCGAACACTGGATGATCCCACGATAAACCTTAGGTCTAGCTGTGGCCCCAGTGGTTCCCAAACCTATTCAGGTAACTGCCCCCTTGGTTCCACAAACTCATGCCCAGCACCCCCTACCCTACCCTATAAAAATCATTATTCAGAATAGCGGTTTTCAACGACCCACTAAGGAAGATAATAACAATAAAATTCAAAACAGTAACAATTAATTGAATACTTTATTCAAAATCTGGAGCACCCGCCGCAGGCTTGCTGAGGGAGGGAAGGAAAAGAGAGTGAATGCCTTTGTTTTGCAGCCAGCGTGGCAGGGCACACCAAGCAGGGTATGTCTCTTCATTCACATTTTGGTGTTTTTGAAACATTTCAGTTCACCGTTAAAAGGACTCTTCTGAAATGGTATTAATACATGTGTGAATTCTTCCCTTATATGGCTTGGGACCAAACTACCTTCTCCCATAAAAATGTCCCTGGGCTTTAAGAACTTCTGGAGAGGCGCTTCTTGGAAAAGACCACCTTGAGTGCCCTCCTGCCTCTTAATTGCCCCCCCTATGCAATCCCACCGCCCACTTTGGGAACCACTGGTTTAACCTATTCTTCCCCAGTGTGAGCAGCAATACACACACTTTCAGAGCTCTTCCTTCCTTGGGGAGGAGCCATCAGTCAGCAACAGAGAACCTCCCTTGCAAGCAGAAGGTCTCAGGTTCAGTCTCTGCCATCAAAGGGATCAGATATCAGCTGATGGGAGAGTCCTCTCTGTACCTGAGACCCTGAGGAGCTGCTGCCAGAAAGAGTAGACAATGCTGGGTAAGATGGCGTCTTTTTAAGGCAGCTTCCAAAGTTCTTATGAGCCTCGACTGCTCATTCCATTTGCCTATGGCTTCTAGGCGTGCAGCTAAGGTGTGCCTGTCCCTGCCATGGCAGGTGCTATTAAAAGGTTCTCAGAGATTAGAATGCCTTGCACAGGATTCTGGCTCGATTCATCAGGTGGCTTTAAGTTTCTCCCTTTCATTTTTATATAATCTTTAAACCTTTAATTGTTGCAATAGAGAGAGGCCAGAGGTATGGGGGAAAGACACCAGCTGCAAAAAAAGAAAGAAAGAAAAAAACATGTTTTTCTGTTCTTGTGGTTACAGTACAGAGTTAGGCAATATTTTATTTCCCAGCATAAGTACTCAACATTTCTTCTTTCTAATAAGTGCCAACACCGCAAGAGGAGAGGGGTCCATCAGGAACCTTTCTGCAAAACCCAAGCAGATGCCCTCCCCCTCCTGTTGCTCTTCAAGTCGGTTGGTTTTAGACTTTCACGTGGGTGGGGAGTGGAGGAGTTACACGAGGTGGAAAGCCAATGGCTGTGGCAGGCAGCTCCTCAGCTCCGAAGGACTCTACTCTTGGATCTTGTAAAGACTAAAAAATATGCAAAATAATAGCAGGGGGTGATTTAAATCTTAGTTAATACAAGTTCTCCTACAGCAGCTGTGTTGAAATGAAAGGGAGCTGTGCAACAACATGGTAGAGCTTTGCTACTGGAGACGATGCTTCTGGAGAACTTGCCCAGGAAGCTTGTGGTCGGAACTGGAGGGTTTCTTTCCCCCAGAAGCAAGTCTGATGTGGCCATCATGAATATAGGCTCACTGACAGAGAAAGACACATACAGACATTCTGATCTTCTTCTGGAACAGCCAGGAAGATGCACCTTGGCACAGGAATAGTTTGTTTTGCAGATTTTAAAAGAAGACATAACGTCCCTCTAGAGAAACAAACTTTAAAAGCCGAGACGGCGTTTTGTTCTTCAGGCTAGAGATATGCTAGGGAAACAATTGTTTGACAATCTGTTATTAGCAGTTTGAAATGAGCCAATCGAGCATGTGAAATGGGAGCTGCTGTGGTACACGGCATCTTAATGTGTGCGTGTCGCCTTTACATGTATGCTCATTGGGGTCAAGATTCATCCATCCCCCAAACTCAAGAGTTTTAGCTTCCATAGGCTTGTGATAAGGGCTGAACCCTGAAGAATAAGCATTTGGCAAAAGGCAAAGCTAAGAACAAACGGACAATAGTGTAGCAGGGATAAAGGTCAAAGAATAGGAATATAGAGGGATAAATATAGGGAACCCGGTCACTATGTTCAACATCTAAGGTCCTCCTCCAGGTGCCTACTCTGAGAGAGGCTTGGAGTGTGGCAACGAGGGGCAGGGCCTTTTTGGTGGTGGCCCCCAGACTGTGGAACGATCTCCCTGACGAGGCTCGCCTGGCACCAACACTGCTATCTTTCCGGCGCCAGGTTAAGACTTTCCTCTTTGCCCAGACATATGGCGCCATATCTTAATCACCCACATGTTTAGTTTTTTAATGGTTTTTAATGCTTTATGTGTGTATGTTCTGTGTTTTAGAATTTTAAATTTTGTATACTTGTTTTTATCTCAATTTTAGAATTTCTGTAAACCGCCCAGAGAGCCCTGGCTATGGGAGCGGTATATAAGTGAAATAAATAAATAAATAAATAAATAAATAAATAAATATAGGGAACATGAGTGTGAATGCCATTTTGCAGTAACTTTATAGCTGCTGCTCCCGAAAAAGCCTTCCCGTGTCTCAGAGTTCACCATGGCCTGAGGAAGCATCCTCTAAGTCTGCACAGTAGGGCTACCTCTAGACAACTTAAGACTGCAGCATGGAGGAGGGGACGGGCAGAGTACTGCTCTCTTCAGGCTCCAGAGTGGCTCTACCACCGTCCTGGCAGCTCAATGGAAAGCCCTGACCTAACTCCAAATGCTTCCAGGGAAGTTGGACATCCAGTTTAGGCCTTACCACCTCTGAGTCCGCCTGATCGCTTGGCACGGAGGCTTTGCTCTCAGCCCAGCAAACGACTTCGGCTTTGGCAGCTCCGTTCTACGTGATGTCTTGGGCTCAGTGACTCCTGGAGCTCCCTAGCCGTGCTGGCCTCCCAACTCTGCAGGTACGCAAGTTTGACTCCGCCTCGTTTGTTCAGCAGAGTGCTGACACCCGGTTCATAAAGTAGCCCTGCTGCATGTGCCTGTCTGCCTATTTCTTCTGACCTGCAGGACTTTCTTTCTCTCTCTAAAACTGCACAAGATTGCGCTCTTCGATAAGGTTCTTTGGCCCTTTCTCCACCATACTGGTGTAGAGGGAGGGAGGGGAGAGGATCTCTTGATATTCTGATTGCAACATCCTCCCCTTAGTCCACGTGCGGGTGCGACGTCCCAGGAGGAAGGAGGGTGTCGCGCCCATCATTTATTTATTTTTATTAAATTTTTATTTTCTACAATACTTAAACATACACCATTACAATTAAAGAAAGCAACATACTACATAAATGTTGATTAACATTAATATTGTATCTATATAACATCATCAAACTTAACATATAAGTGCACCCCTCACCTCGGGATCTCATTCCTGATTCCAAAATCTCATACTTTCTTCTGCTGGTGGTTTCCCACTTCCCTTAGAAAACATGAATATTAGGAACTGTTTCCAGATTTCTTCAAAATCATTTATTTTAGCTATACCTCTTCTCAATTTAATATTACAAGTCAATTTATCATTAATAGCTATATCCCATACTTCTTTGTACCATTCTTCAATACAATAATCTCCTTGAATCTTCCAGTTCCTAGCTACAATCAATCTTGCTGCAGTCAGCAAATTCGTTATCAATTCCTTAATTTCTTTTTTACATTTTAAATCTTCAAACTGTACGTTACAGCTTTTTTCAAAGACCTCCTGACGTTTCTCCAGTAAATTTACTCCTGCTTCTAGTGTCTTTATGCTCTTGTCATTCTGAGCAATCTTGCCAGCTAACACATCCATTCTTTTCTCTGCCTTTTCCGCATATTCATCCATTTTTTTTAAAGAGAGTGGCGTTGTTTGCTAATATGAAGCTCCTAATTTCATCCATAGTAGCTGGCTCCTTGCCAGCTTTTGTCGCCATCTTGTCTCTGCTCTCACTATCTGCATCTTCTTCCCATCATTTTTTAAAATATATATATATATATATATATATATATATATATATATAGGAGATGAGCGCACATGCGCTCCAACTAAACTGTAAGGTGTTTTTTAAAAGAAAAAGAAAAGAAAGCCCTGACCCCACTCCCCACCCCACCCCTGATTCCTTCCGGCCCATTTCCTTCCTTCTACTGATCCCCGCTACTCACAGGGAGGTGGAAAGAAGCCGGGATGGGCGGCCACACATCCCGCAGTCTCAGGATGATCCCGAGACCACGGGAAGAATCGGGTTTTCTCAGAGATTATTTATCCCTGGGAAAACACGTTCTCATTCCTCCTTCCTCCCAGGAGTCCCTGTGCATCTTTTGGATGCACAGGGACTCGGCCGTAACCAGCCCAGATTTTCGGGCTGGTGTAGAAATGGCCTTTGTCAGTTATTCACAATTTGTTTGGGCTTATATTCTTTGGAGATCATTGCCCATGCTCTCCTGACATTGCTTCTCTCCCACATGCCCCTTTGACTAAACAATGAATTTACAGGCTAAAGTGCACATGCCCCAGCTCTAGTCGTAGGTGAACTGTGAAATTCCTCTGCATTCTCTCATTACGCAAGTCAATTATTCCTACCTTTTCTCCCCGTTTAACCACTTGCTCATCCATGAAAGCCACCACCACCCCGCTCCACTTATTGGCTTTGCTTTCCAAACAGGGATGAATTGGTCAAAGCATGTTCTAGCATAATGAGCCATCCTTGTCCTCAAGGAGTTTTCAGCGGCTGGGATCAGTGCAGCTCCTGCAGGCCAGAAGTCCTACAGCATATGTGCAAGGGACTGAGAAAGAGCAAAACACCCTCCTCATCCCATCCCCCAATGATTGCTCATTGGGCAACCAGACAATTGGCTCTTACATATAGCTGGAACTCCCTGAATAGCAGCTGGGGCTGATGGGAACTGAAGTCCAAAAGATCTAGAGGACACCAGGTTAGAGAAGGATGCTGTAGGGAAATGTCTCCAACACCACTGCCAAGCAAGCATCGTTGAGGCCCGACTTGATGAAATTGCTGTTCTGTGTCATTTAACTGGCTACGGTGGAAGAAGGCAATGAAGAGGCTTAATAGCGGGTGAGCAGGATCCATGCATTCCATCTGCCCTTGTTACCCAACCCAGAATTTATGATCTCTGGAAATTTGCCCCTCTTTCCCCTGATCTTGAGCTGCACTTCTGGAAGGCGGAGGTTGCAGGCCATCTTCTGCTGCTGCGGCACCTCCTAAGTGCAGCCGAAGATAAACCCCCAATCTCACAATTGCATTCAGCTTTTGTGATACTTAGATTCAGGGCTGGCCCAAGACATTTTGTTGGCTGAGGCGAATGACAAGATAGTGTCCCCACCATCACCACCACACATACACACCATCATTCTGCATACAGAAGCCAACAAGAGTTGTTGTTGAATCTTACTTGAACTCTGGCGATAGGACAAAGTCCTCCACCATGCCTAAGGACAGCAGGACAGCTTAGGAGGTACAGGATGGGGCCCCTCTGGCCTCCCCTTCTCCATCACCAGAATGCATTCCTTAAGGCAGCTGCCTCACTCTACCTAATGGTAGGGCTGGCCCTCCCTTCAAAGTACAATCCAGTGGGGGATCATCACACCTGCCAGAGGGCAGTGGAACAGTTGCCATGGTGAGTGGAATTATGAGTCCTTGAAGATGAGCTAGCAGGAGCCCAAGACAAGATAATCAAGACGTAGAGCCTCAAGTGTAAAGATTCAGAGCATTCCTGCACAAGATCTCCAACTTCTGTGTAAATCTCCACCCTGTGCCCTGTCCACCCACACAGCAGATGCATGGCATGCAAGGCAACGGGTTGGTGTCATGGTCTCTGAACAGGAGGGTGCCGTACTAGTGCTGAAAAAACATTGAGCCAGATGCCACCTCTTCCCTGGCAATGCTTCCTGCCACTCCTGTGGTTGTGCCCTAAAGCATGAACTGGCAGCATGGGAAACATCCTGTGCAGATAGAGAGCTCGGAGCTGGTTCAAAAATGAGCAGAAATCATTCATCACGCCAGGAGCATTCCTCTTCAGGTTCCGAGGTGGAATGATGCACGGCCTTTTGAAACCCTGTGCAGCTCTTCCCCCCACCCCTTTGCTTTGCATAGCAGAGGGCATTTGGGCAGGTGCAGCTTGTCTCATCACAGTGTGGCTAGGGTGAGAAAAGTGCCCACAATTCCCTCTGCTGTGCAAGAGGAAGAGGCCTATTTTCTATTGCATCAAGTTAGCCTCTGTTGCATGGAGTAAAACGTGATGACAGAACCAGCCCTTCAAGTGAAAGTTGGGAGCAGCCTGTTTACTAGTAGTAGTAGTAGGGGCAAAGCTGAATTTAGCAGAACCTTTCAAAGGAGGCTCCAGCTCACCTCCTTCAGGGAGCTGTAGTAGTGGGCCCCACAAAAAGGCTCCGAAAGCTCAGAGGCTGTTAAAGTCTCTGAGTTGGCAAAGCAGAACAGCTGCATTTTTTATCCTGTTTGCCTGGGAAATGAGCCTGGAGTGGCTGGCGAGACCCTAGCCCTTTTAAGTGCAGAGCTGTTTGCTGCTGCTCAGCTGTCCTCAGGCGACCCTGCTGCTCAGCCGCTCCTCCAGACTCCATGGAGCTATTAATACAAAAGGGGGAGGGTTTTGCTCACTGCTTAGCACGCGATGGGCACTCCCCTTCCAGCTCAGCGACACAGAGAGCGATCGCTTGCCGGAAACCTCCAAGTTTATCAGCCCATTCTGGGCCAGACTTTAGCTGCACGAAACCCTACTTTAAAAACCGGGCTTGAGAACTCCTGAAGAAATAAATACTCCCATGTTCTTTTTTGCCCACCTGCCTCTTTTTGTCTTACTAATTGTCCTAATTTGTAAGCATAGGCGTGCGCAGCACATTTCATTAGGGGGTTCAGCCAGGGGTTGTTTTTTTTAAGGTAAACATTGATTAAATATATAGTAATAAAGGACTTTTTTCCATTCATCAAACAAACAAAATAAACGAAAACTGAAGTAAACTGTATTTTTTTTAATTAACAAGTAATCTGTACTTTAAAAATACACATTTTAAAATGGAGACTCTGAATACTATTTTTTTAAATTTAATCAGATAATGACCTAATCCAAACTTACTAAAACAGATTCACATTTAAAACAGATTCTATCACATTAACAACAATGAGTGTCATCTTAAGTTCCTGCACCATACAGAGAATACACCATACATAAAATGCCCTAATAATGATTTTAAAAGATTGCCCTGTGTGCTGCTGAGCAAAGAATTTGGAATGAGGTCCAGGAGAGAGACTTCTGGGTGAATATAGTGAGGACGAGGGGTGGCTGCGAGCCTAGCATAAGAGAGGGCTGGCTGGCAAGATTCGGAGAACTTGGGGGAGTGTAGGAGATCTGGAAGTAGGGACATCTCTGGAAGGCCGCAAAGGGGCTATTGGCAGAAGACAGGAGATGAAGGAGAAAAGAGAGGATGGGAAACCGTCACAAGGGCACATCAGTCTTCTTTACTGATCAATTGTAAGCCGCTCCGGGAGACTTTTAGGCTGAGGTGCGGGATAAAAATACTCTAAATAAAATAAGGGCAAAAGAAGAGGATTGGCGTAGGGGGAGCCCTGGGGAAAGAAGAGAGAGAAATGCCCCTATGTGTGGGGTAGAAGAGGGAGAGAGGGTGCAGACAGGAGAGGTATGAGTGTCCCGGAGGGGAAAGGAAACAGAGGTAATGTTTAGCCTTGAGGAGAAGCCTGAGGGGAGACATGATAGCACTCTTCAAATACTTGAAAGATTGACACACACAGGAGGGCCAGGATCTCTTCTCGATCATCCCAGAGTGCAGGACACAGAATAATGGGCTCAAGTTACAGGAAGTCAGATTCCAGCTGGACATCAGGAAAAACCTCCTGACTGTTAGAGCAGTATGACAGTAGAACCAGTTACCTAGGAAGGTTGTGGGCTCTCCCACACTAGAGGCATTGAAGAAGCAGCTGGACAACCACCTGTCAGAGATGCTTTAAGGTGGATTCCTGCATTGAGCAGGACTTGATGGCCTTATAGACCTCTTCCAACTCTATGATTCTATGATTCTATGAAAACAGTAGTGTAGATCCTGCCTGAGACACCTGGGCCCTGTACACCTAGGAAACCCAATGCATGTTGTTCAGTATCTAAATTATAGCCAGCTCTTGCCAGGGCTGGCCCAAGACATTTTGCTGCCCAAAGCAGAATAGCAAATGACATGACCCCCCACCCCACCCCCAAACTCACAGTGCCAAGCCAGTAAAGTCATTTTGGCACTTGAGGCCAGTGGACAACAGCTTATTATGCCATAATAAAGTTGTGAGTCTTCCAGATCTCACAGGATACTTTACAGCTTTTAAACACAAAAGAAGAAGAGGACTATACCACAACCTGGCCTTGTGGGTCATGTAACCAGCAAGTCCAGTCCAGAAAGGAAATCCAGACACAAGCAATTCAAGCCAAACCACACCACATACCCACATACTGTATAAGAACTCCTACAATTCTCAGCATACCCCAGCCAGCCATGCTGGCTAGGGGATTCTAGGAGTTGAAGGACTTTTTTCTGTCTAAACATGCATAAAATTGTGCCTTTAACTTATCATGTCACACTAACAGGAATACAGGAATCAAATAGGATTTCCTTCTTCAGTGGGACACACTTACTTAGGAGTAAGTACCATTTTGTTATAGGAAAGGATAATATATTTTTAATTAAAATTTAAAAATAACTATCACCTGGTACAGAGTTTTCCTATGGAAGACCTGGCTGGTTCACTGTTGTAATTATTTGATTGGGACTGAAGTAGAAGGGCACTAATTTTGCTGTACTTATTGTCTTTATATATGGTTAAATATCCCAGTGTGGGATGTACTTATTGTCTTTAAATATGGTTAAATATCCCACAGTTACCTTGCTATTCTATTTCTACAATTCTTTTTCTCCTGTCCTTTCTTCATCCTCTCTTCATTTTCAGGCTGCATCCGGTGCACATTTACCTCAGAGTAAGTTTGATTGATCTCAGTGGGGCTTACTTCTGAGTAGACATACATAGGATTGTGCTGCAGCTCTGTTTTAAAGTGACACAAGAGACACACATACCATATTTACCAAAAGAATGGCTTGAAAAATAAATATTGTAGAGCTAGGAACAGTGTAGGCCCCTGACTGTAAGCCCCACCGCTGGCCGGCCTTCTCCCCCTCACCTCCTTCGCACGTGGTGCTCTTCTCTTCCTCCTCGTTGCTGCTGCCAGCTCTCCTCTGTGAGGAGAGCTGGCAGCAGGTCTCTTCCAGTGGTCTCTGTGAATTGGAAATGGGAGAGCAGCCCTTCTCCCCGAACATCTGTCTTTGCCCCTGAAGGAACGCGCCTGACGAGTAAATTGCGGGAAGCGCGGCAGCCCCTCGCCCGCCCGCCGGCCACTCTCCCTGCTCTGGCCCTTCGCGGGGAAAGAGAAAGGCGGAAGGAGGTAACTGGGGAAAGCAGCGGAGAAACGCACCCACAAAGGTCTCCGCTCCGCAGGGAAGCCCAAACGGCACTTACTGGCCCCGCCATACACCTAGCCAGGCCCCGCCCCCGCCAGGCCCAGCAGCAGGAACCGCAGCTGCGGCCACAACGAGGTGCGGAGCCGGAGGAGGAGCAGGAACTAGAGTGGGGCGGGCGCAGCCGCTGGAGCGGCTTTTGACGGGCGGCGCTGCACATTTCCCTCTGACCCGTCTCTGGAGTGACGGCGCCTGGCTCGGCCCGCAGCGGCCTCAGAGGGGGTTCAGCAAGGACGGGGCAAACATGGCGGCGGCGGCGGCACATTAGGGGGTTCAATGGAACCCTCTGCACCCCCTGTGCGCACGCCAATGTTTGTAAGCAGAGCTTAGAAATCCCGAGAGACAGAAAGGGGTGTGTGTAATTATTGTAGGAGAAGGGGGAGAAGCTTTTGTTATTTGAGTTCCTGACACACACAAGTGGAAGCCATTGTAATATTGCACATTAATATATTTATTTATTATTTTATTTATTTATTTATTGCATTTCTATACCGCCCAATAGCCGAAGCTCTCTGGGCGGTTTGCAAATTAAGACAATTCAAAACAAAACAACAGTATAAAACCATAATATAAAATACAATATAAAAGCACAACCAAGTTAGACCTTGAGAGTGTTCAAAATGGAAGAGGCCATAGGCAAGGTTGTGCGAATCCACAAAATGTGAGCTTCCTGAAGTTCTCCAAATTCCATCTCAAAGCCCATTTCAATTCACATCTGTATCAGGTCTCCAGCTTTGTTTTATTATTTTTGTGTGAATACCTGTGCGCATTTTTCTTGGTCTTTTTCCAGATGTATGCATCAATTGTGCCTGTCTTTGAAATGTACACGTTATTCTCCCATTGATTGAAATGTGTTTGTGCATATTTTTCAAAAGTACGCATTTTTTTTATGCGCATTTGTCAAAGGTACACATGCTGTCAAACACATTTTTTGGGTCCGTGAATCACACTGCCCGCTCGGAAATGTATGGACTTTGCCCGCAGATTGCATCTGAGTCTGTGTTCAATCAGGAAAATGCGAACTGAGTGAATACTGATCAAAACCGAACTGAAACTTTTCATATATCCCTGGGCATAGATCAGTGGAAGAGCAAATGCTTTGTCTGCCGACGTTCCAGTTTCAATCCCCATTATCTCCAGATAAAAAAGGATGAGGCACCCGGTGATGGGAAAGCTGCTGCCAGTCAGAGTAGTCCAGTCTTCCATCAATCTGCCATCCTTAAGATGCGTTGGACTACAACTGAGTGGGGCTGATAGAAGTTGTACTCTACTCCAACTAATTTAGATCTATAGCTTTCCCCATCCTAAAGGCTCAGTGTGTTGAGGTACTGACTAACTCAGATCCTGGAGAAATGTCTTTGGAGGATTCTGATGTTCCTAAAGGGGAGAAACCTCTTCTCAGGGGATGCAGGCCTTTTGTAAACGTTTTTGAAAGTCAAATGGGCAGTGATCAAGTGATGCCCATGCAGGGAAGGACGATAGCTCAGTGTAGATCAGGTAGGATATGCTTTGCGTGCAGAAGATCCCAAGCACAGATCAGGTAGCAGCTGATGGGAAAAGCAGCTTCCTATGTTCCTACATTAATTTAGTTTACTTCCAAGATTTTGTATTACGCAGCTTGGAAACTATTACATTTGGATTTCTAAGACAGCTGCTCCAAAAGCCAATGTTGGCCAGACTATTGCTTAGAAGAGCCAGAGAGCAGCACTGTGTCATGAGGTCAGGATGAGGCTGCTCGGACTATAAGACTTGGAGTGTGTGAGAATAGGAGCACTGTAAGTGCACACGTGTCCCTGTTCTCACCTATAACGAGCAGGAAGGCATGGGGCAGATGTTTGAGCACCCGTGTGATGTTCTTCTAGCGGCCCGGCATGGCCCTCTTAGGAGGCAGGTGGCCACGTTCTGCCTTCCCCGATCATTGCATACATCTAACTGGATTTCTTGCAGGTGTGAAACTGCTATCATGGATCATCTATTGTGGCTCATGCCTCCTCTCATTACCTTAGCCAATTATCTGTCTGTGGGAGGCAAGCTAGAAGGTGATATAAGCCTATCATGTGCTTCCCATTACTTAAGCTGATTGGGTGAATTCACCTGCAGGCAGCTCAGCCTTGACTTTACTGGGCCACAAAGCTGGGTTCCGGGTCGTATTATGGAGAGTCTTAGCCTAAACGCAAGCAAGTCCGTTTCGCCCTTTGCTCTGTTGAGTTGTAAGAAAGCGAAAGGAGAAATCAACATGGCCCTGCCCAGAGCCCTACAGGTGTTTTGAACTATAACTCCCATAATCCTTGGCCATTAGCCATGCTGCCTGGGACTGAGGGGAGCTGTAGTCCAAAACATCTGGAGGGCACCGGGTTGCCTATCCCTGCCTAGAACAAACCCCACTGAAGCATGAATATATATATATGAAACTTCATACATGTTCAGATCTTCACTTGATGCCCTTCTTTCATGTGTGTTGCAACCAGGAAAAGGGCCTTTTCAGTGGTGGCATCCCAGTTGTAAAATGCTCACCCAGGGCTGCTTGTATGGCACCAAGAAGAGAGCAATACTAAAACCCCTTCTACATGTGAGGCAGAGCTGTGGCAGTATTTCTTCCAAGGGCAATGGTTTCCTTTGAGGCACACACGAATGAATACGACGAAATATCCGCTGTATTTCTAACGCAGTCGAGTGCCAGACAAAATGGCATAGTGTTCTGTTTGTGGGAGAAGGAGGAGGAGATTGAAAGGTCACGTGAGCAGGGTGGGGAAAGTTGAAATCCACCCCTACTGGTTCGGGTTTTAATGCCGCTCGGCTTGGAGCACACACATCTTTGTAACGCATGGAAGCTGCAAGCAGCAGAAAAACCTTTGTAAAGGACGTGTGGAAAACAACAGACTATTGAGGGAGAATAGTGTGAGGAGGGCAGTTTGGAGCGTGCGTCGTGTGCCGCACCAGTCGTTACAGGGCCTGATCAGCCCCTGGGCAAAGAGTTCTAGCTGCCGGGCTGAGGCTTCGTATATTTCCCACACCTTCACTTGATCTGTGAGCTGTTTGTTTTGTTTTGCTTTGTTTGCTTTCTTAACGGTTTGCCGCTTGCTTTGCTGATTCTGCTTATATTTGTCAATGCTTTTATGGGCAGGGTGCTTGTGAGTTTATTTCGTTTCTAAGCCACTTCAGTGTTTTGTCTTTTCATACTTAAAAGCAGGACAGAAAACGTAAAAAAAACCAAACTCAATTATACACACAGTGAGCCTGGAGGATTCCCTCAGCGCAGGAGCCAAGGTGGAGAGGGATTCCCTGACCGCGTTCAAGATGGCAAGTGAGCCAGGGCTGCGCCTCTGGGACCATGTGATGCCTTCTCTTGGGCAGCGAATATTTTGGTCCGGCTCTCTTAGCAGTGTCCTTTACATGTCCTTCTTTTCAAGGTGCTGATCCCCCATCTGCTTTCCCCACCTCTCTCTGTGCTTCCTCAGGAGTAGGCTGGCCACTGCTCTCTCGGAAGCCGCTTGCCACCCTTCCCCTGCTCCCCAACAGGGCAAGCCAGGCAGATGCTTGGCACCAGTGGTATCTCAGATCAGCCACTGCCAGAGCGTGTGTGACGTACATTTCAAATAATAACAGCCGCTCCTTCCTTGCCTAGGCTGGCAGAGTTGTGTTGCAAAAGGCACATGAGTCACAGAGGCTCAGAGCGAGCTGGGTGTATCTTTTTGTTGCATTTGCCTCTCCTGGTTTGGCTTGGCTTTAAAAATACATAAACAACAAAAATAGGTTTTTATCTGGGATGACTTCGAGCAGACCCTGCTTTCCAGAAAGGCTTTTATCCACATCCACGCACCTTCCCTCCTGCCTCCCAACATCCCTGGTATACAGCAAATCATTAGTATGTGGCAGCAACAGTTTATGTTAATAGGGCAGAAGTAATCTGCTAAGTGCAGCGACACCCTTGGCCTGCTGAACTCCCCGCGTTAAAGCAGGAACCTCAAGTGTGCATTTGTAATGTGCTGCCCTTTGCTCCTGGCAGACGCGATTCAGCCTGCAGATGCTTTATGAACCTCTTGAGACCTGAGTGCCATGCTATTCTTCCAAAGTGTCCACCAGCAAATGGTTGTTGTGCATCATCAACAAGAGCTTTCTGTCCGGACCTGTCAAAGGATCATGCAAACAAGAGCCCCACAGTCTTCTAAACAAAGGTTTATCAGCCCCGGGGCAAAAAGGCAGCAGCAGGAACTACAGAGCTGCAAACTAAACCAGGAGAGGATCAAGGGTTGCAGCTGAGGAGTGAGAAGGATCGATGTAATCCATCGTTTAGAGAAGAAATGTGCAATGTCTTTAAATGTACCACGGCAACATGGAGGCGAATCAGGAAGTTATTAAGGGAGGGGGGCTGTGGTCTATGTGGGCGTCCAGAGGATGCAGGGGAGATTATTTTTAGTACAATAGACGGATCGTGTTTAGACAATCCAGTGCCAGGTCTTCAAGGGTCCTTAGGCAAGACACCCTCAATAGGCCTCCTTCCTCACTGAAACTATCTTCTTGCCACCATTGTTACCAGCTGCTATTGTCCCTCCTCTTTCTCAGAATGACTACCAGTTGCTTGCTTGACAGGCAGAGAGCCCGAGGGGGGGGGAAGTGGGCGGTGGCAAAGGAAGGAGCAAAGGGGCTCCGTGAGTAAGCAGAAGGCTCCTGCATCAAGCCAAGATAGGGTTGTCCAAATTCCCCCGTTGTCTTTGAGAAGACCTTTCAGACTTCTGAGGAATACGCCAACAATACTCGCATGCAAAGTATTTTACATACGTTGTGTTAATAATCCTTACAGCAAGCGAAACAAAGGTTCATTATTACAAATACGTTGCCCATGAAGGGGAGGCAGGAAGATATTCAATGGGTCCATTTAAAGGATTTGGTGTTGATCTTAAAGCACTTCAATTCCAGCGACCTGCATCTCTTGGGGGATGCCTCTCCTAGCCTCTTGAGATCTTCCAGGTGGACCACACTAAGAGTCCCCAGAGTGCCAAATCTCCAGCAGGCCCTCCTCCTTTCCCCTTAGTGCCAGTCGTTCGACAGTGTTCCAGCTTTCGTGCAATTTATTCCCAGTTCCGAAAAGTCGAGATTCTTCTCCTAAGGCTTAGTTACCGGCAGCACCAACTTTAAGCTAAAACATGCTGTTATTATTTGTTTGGGCCTGTCCCCTTTGGCCCCTCCCACCCCTGGGAATGGGACCCCTGAGTCCATCTCCAAAACTGAATTTGACCCTCTGGCTGAGGACAGGTAGGGTAGTTCTGGGTGGCTCCTCCAGGGATCCAGAATGGTTTACCAGAGGACATCCATTTGTTGCCCTTCTCTCTCGGCTTTCAAGAAAGAATTGTAAAGTGCCTATTCAGACAAATTCAGTTTGTCACACAGAGGAGGGCCAGGATCTCTTCTCGAACCTCCCAGAGTGCAGGACACGGAATAACGGGCTCAAGTTACAGGAAGCCAGATTCCAGCTGGACATCAGGAAAAACTTCCCAACTGTTAGAGCAGTACGACAATGGAACCAATTGCCAAGGGAGGTTGTGGGCTCTCCCACACTGGAGGCCTTCAAGAGGCAGCTGGACAACCAGCTGTCAGGGATGCTTTAGGGTGGATTCCTGCATTGAGTGGGGGGTTGGACTCAATGGCCTTATAGGCCCCTTCCAACTCTGCTATTCCATGATTCTATTTCTAAGTTGGCCTGTGGAAACGAATCTTCTTGCCATTTGTTCATTTAGGAGGATATGTGTCTTATTTTCTTATTCTTATTTTTGGGGAAACATTTGATGAGATGTTTCTTACGATGGTTGTTAGCTGCGTCGAACACTTGGAGAAGCAGTATACACATTTGAATGGGCCCACCCAAACTCTTTGGTCAACATTGGAGCCCTGCTCTGTCCAGTCCAGTCCCCTTTCCACTGCCCTGTTCTGTCCCCACACAGAGACAGGGCCTTTTCAGTCATGATGGTAATGTGCCCTCCCAAGGGATGCCCACCTGGCTCCATCACTGCTCTCTTCCAGCTCATTATTAATAGGAACATCGGAAGCCAGGTCAGTCTAGTTGTCCGTCTTGCCTGGACTGGTGGCTTTCCAAGATCCTAAGCTGTGTTTCCTACCTAATTGGAAGCACCAGGGATTGAAACTTGGACTTTCTGCATGCAAAGTAGGTGCTCTACTATTGAGCCACAGTTCCTCCCTAAAAGTTCTCAAGGTCTTTGGGGGTAAATGCAGGCTGATTGTGGAATCGTCCCTTGTGTCGATCCCTTTGCTATCTGTCAATATGGCCTTTGATAGTTTGTTTGATCTTACGTAATAAATTGTTCAGGATTTCCACCACTGCATAATTTTGTTCTTGTAAGCTGCTTTGAGAATCTTTTCGATGGACAGGCAGAGCATGCATGTTCCGAATTAATGAATAAAGGGGGTAACAATGAAACCATTGCCTTGAAGGAAGGGAACTGTCCTGGCGAAAGATGCGAAGACTTGTTCAGATGCCTATTAAAATTCAAACATGACAGCAAGGGAAAAATAATGGATGCCCTTCTGAAATTCCACCCGTGAGCTTTGTAAACTCTGGACTTCTTCTTCCAATGGGACAACGTTCCGCAAAGACATGGCTGTTTTCTTTTTCCAGCTTTTTTTTTCTCCTTCCAGCGAGTTCTGGCTTATTAGATATTCTTCCTTGGCAAGCGGAGGGCTCTTGGGCTGCCAATGGCCCAGTAAAATCTGGGCTCAGACCTTTCCTTGTGTATTCAAGAATTCATTCTCTCTCTGGAATTCGTTACCTGTGTTTACTCAGACTAATACTGATGGTTCTGATTCCTTAAATACGGTCTCTCTAAATTCAGACGTGGAAGAGAAACCACCTGTACTGACGTTACCTTTTCGAGAGGGTGGGTGGGTGCTTTCTTGCCTGCTGCAAGCTGCTTGCCAGCATTTCCTCACAGTCCTCCGCACCCTGTTTGCCACACGCCTCTCTACAGAGAAGAGGAGAAGTTATGAGTCATGTGTGCGCCACGGCAGCCCAGCTTAGCAAAACAAAGCCCCACCCACCCCAGTAAGAACAAAGATTTCGATCTGCACAGCACCTGCTGTACAGTAGGGGTGTGTTTATTCTAGGGTTCCAGCTTTGAATACAAATAGGAAAACTAGGTCAGTGCTCAGGATTTGAATGGAAGAAATGTTGTTTTTGGTGCCGGGCCTGGATTCCAGAGAAGCAGATTTTGCATGCAGGCGTCCGCTTCTTTCAGCATTACAAGCCAAAAGGCAGAGAGGTGGAGAAAGCAGTTTAGCCCTTTGTGGCATTAGCTTTGACAGTTGTGTTTGTTGTTTAAATGGGGAGCAGGGAACCAAGTATTCAAGTGTGTAAACCCAACAGAATATGGATATATTTAAGGAGAGGTACCACTGGATTTTTCCTGATATAAAGTTCAAAGCATGCCTGGAGCATAATTTTGAAAGGGGGTGGGGTGGGGACGCACTTAACTAAAATAAACAACAATCTTTGGAATTTCAGCCTTCCAAGGTCCACGTGATGGATCTGTTGCTGGACCATACCATTTCAGAACAAATGTACAAAGAAGAAGCCAGCCATGCAGCCACACCGTAGATTTGTATAAGGGCAGTATGATAGTGGCAGTTTTATTGTCCTGTGTGTGTGTGTCTTTTAATACTTTTATTATTTTCTACAAAAGCAAAACACATAAGGGAGGGGGAAACAATACAGATTACACAATTTCACACCTATCACATCCAATAAAAAACACCTATATGTAAGGCTATACACCATTTGAAGCAGACTTCGCGTCAGACAATGACTGTCAATTATTACTATTTAGCCAGCTCAGAATTACATAAACATAAAGAAAAAGAAAACTGCAGATAAACACCAATTATATAGAGAGCCCGTCTACACTTGTCTAGATGAAACGTAACAAGTTGGCAGAGATGACGTCAGCAGTCACGTGATGCTGTTGTTGTTACGTTTCTTCTGACTTTTAAAACCGTTCCACTTTCTGTTAAAATCGTTTTAAAACTAACAATGTGCCCCAACCTTTCGTTGTATTCAATGCCGTCTTTCAAAGTCATGTCTCGTGACCATGGTCTTTGCTTCCTGATTAGGACAAGTGAGGGCTTTTCTAGGGGAGGGGAGGGAGAGCTGGCACAACGCGACAAGGGGGAGGGGGAGAGGGAGGGAGGGCGGTGAAAGAGGGGACAGAGGCTTAATTTTTTTAAAAAACTGCTTATCTTTTGGGGCGCACGTGGCCCCTTTAAGACGCTGCAGGGCTTCCCTCGTCCCTACGCGTCGCCCCGCCTCCCTGCCGGCTTATCCCAGCAGGTCTAGCTCAGAGTCACCGGAAGAAGGAGGTTTACTTCAGAGCTAATGAAGAACGTTCTAAAGAAGAGTGTGCCCGGGTAAAACGATAGAAGAAAAGGTATTTCGATTGACTGGGCTCAAGTTGCATTTTGTAACGTAGCAAGGGAGGACGCAACAATGCACTTAAACAACGGTGTAATGAATAGTGTAGATCCTGCCATAGAATCCACTTACAAACAAATCAGTTTTATTCTCAATTCCTTTTCTAATTATGCCTAACATGAAGTTTGCCCCCACATCTTCTTCTTCTTTTTTTAACAGCTGCTGCCCACTGGGTTGACATTTTCATCACCACAACCCCAAGATCTTTTTCTTGGCTGGTTACCCCCAGCTCAGATCCCATCATATTCTACTTGAAGTTGGGATTTTTCACCCAACTCTGAACTTCTCTTTCAGCTCCAAAAAGTGCTCTGAACCGCATCCTTTTAAGCTGCCCTAGATCGGGTCTAGATGTCATCTTTGCAGGAGCATCGCCTTCCTGATGAGGCATCTCCTACCTCAGTTCTACCGTTTTGGTGTAGTGGTTGGAGGGTTGGCCTAGGACTGGGGAGACCCAGGTTCAAATCCCTACTCAGCCATGAAGTTCACCAGGGGACTTTATCCCAGTCACTCACTCTCAGCCTTTCCTACTTCACAGGTCCAGATCCTGCTTCTCAGAGATGCCTGTCACTGACTTCTTGCCCCAGTAAGGCAAGAGGGTCACCAAATATCCACTCTATTCTGTGCTGTAGTGATCTGAAATGTGGAGAATTCCATGAAGAACCAAGGCCATTTCTAAGCTTGCAAAACGTTTGGAAACATGTGCTGTGGCAGCCTGCGGTTTGTGAGCCCCATCAGCTGGTGAAAAAAAGGCATGGCGGGTAGAGGCATAATTGGATTTCCTGGAATACCTGGCAGGCATAGATACGGGGCTTAGAGTTTCTCCAGCACTTTTGCCTACAGCGAAATTTCAAGGCAAATTTCTGGAGGTTCCAGCTCTGGAGAAACATCTGAGGAATTTTAACAGCAACAAAAGGACTGTCAAGTAGACTTGCAAAACTGCTTTGCAGGTTTGTACAAAATAGGACAAATGGTACAAAATGCGTACAAAATGTCCTACTTTGTAAAGAGCTTCCAAGAATTTTTGCAACTCTTTACACAAACAACGCCTCAGAAACCGTCTTTGCTTCTTTGTAAAAGGCAAACTATTTATGCTCTGTCTCCCCCTCATGCCATTTGTGCATGTGTATGACTCCAATCAGGGTAAAGAGAGCCATTTCCCCATGAAATATGAACTAACTAATGTGGGTATTACATTCTAATTACATATTTGGGAAATGCAAAAAGTGCTTCTGCACCACAGTCCTTTGAATGTTTACTCAAAACATGTCTGGAGCACAATTTTAACTATATTCTTCAGGACTTACTTCCAGGAAAGTGCACTTCAGATTGCAGCCTCAGTTTTTTGTGTGAAAATGCCCACAGAAACTGGACTGAATTTGTGCCAGAGCCCAGGCAGGTGCGAGCCAACACTGGTTGACATGACTGAGCTCAGTCCAGGAAATGTGAATGAATTTGTATTGGTTTTATTTATTTTTAAGTTTGTTTATATCTTGTCTTTCTATCTAACAGTCAAAGCTGTGAATGTCATTGCAAATCAGACATAACATCCTTAAAAATCATAACAAAAAACACATAGCCAGTATCAAGAGAACATAAGTGGCTGAAAATGCAACATCCACTCAGAGGTCAAAAGCCTGGCTGAAATGTTGTTCTTTAACTGGCCGTTGGGAAGCAAGCCTGGTGGAACACTTCATGGAGCCACCACAGAAAAGGCCCTGCTCCTCATGCTCGCTCACTGTACCTCTTTGCAATAGAGCAGAGACTCTGCAGTTAATCATAGGGCTCAAGCAGCAGGTCCAGATGGGAGAAGACAGTTCTGGTGGTTTCCTGATCCTAGGCCGTTATGGGCTTTAAAAGTCAACAGTGTGACTTCAAACTGAACTTGGAAACAAACCGGTTGCCAGTGGGGGTTATATTGTCAAGTCTGAGTTAATAATCAATTTGGAAGTGTTCTTTGGCGTGCATGAACTTTCTATGTCTTAAAACCCTCTGTATGGTTCAGAAGCTTGCTTTCAATGTTTTAAACATGTTTAGTTGATCCAATATATGGCCACATGCAACTGCCTGCATCCTGCAATGGAGCTGCCCCCCTCCTGAGAGCTAAGAAGCTGGGTGAAGGGCGATATATGCAATTGGCAAGATGGAAAGCCAAGGGTCTTGATTCTCCCTGGTTAAGCTGCTTTGGGGCTGAATCCCCCCCCCACTTTGCCATGATGAGCAGGGAAAGTTCTGTACTCCCCCCAGGCTGAAGGTGTCCCTCCTAGTCCAGGTGTCCCTCCCAGTGCAACAGAAGATCACCAGGAAAATGGCCTGTTCGTTTGTTTCCAACTTAAGAGCATGAGGACAGAATAACTTGATCTTTTTAACTGAAGTGAGTCCTTATTGACCCTGCACTGCCATTACTTTCCTGATCACCTCTGCTGTACGCTGTCATTTTGGAGACTGAGCAAGTCTCTTTGCTCCTATTAAAAATCTAGAGTGGTCTTCAGCAGCAGGAAGGCTTAATCAAGGGAATTAGGAATTAGCATTAGCCTAATACCCCACGTGGAAAGTTACGTCTCCTCCCCTGCCTCTCAGCCCAGCAAGCTCTAAGAAGCATCAGGAGTAATGAGCCATGGGGGCCATTGGGTGTTTACGCTTGGGATATATGTAAGGCTCACGCATTCCAGGGAAATGTTGCTGTCCTTATGTCTGATAAGGTAAGGTGTCTTCTTTTCTCTCTCTGAATTTGAACCAGGTGTAATGAAACCATGTAGAGGCTATCAGGATGGGACAATGTAGTGCTGTCTTGGAAGATATCTACTGGATGCCCCTGGCAAAAGAGCAGGAGAGGCTAAGGGCATTTTTAGAAATGTCCCCAAGTGCTGTAAGAGGCACGACAAAAGTCAAACATAAAACGTTATTTTGCATGGGGAATCGGCATGGGCCCTGTGGATGTCTTTTGCCAGCTGCAGTGGTTTAGCTGCATGCCCGTTTAGCATGCGGCGTGCATGAAGCTATTACATGTTACAAGTCTGCACGCATGCATTATTTTCTACGCCGAATTAGTTTCCATGGAGGAATTGCCAGCATGATTCTGCTGTGCCTCCCCACATTCACTTTACATACGGACCCAAATATTGGAAGAGCCTGAGCCCCACTTTGGGAGTGACTTGGGCTTGTAAAAAAGAAACGCACCCATGTAGGATTACCATGTGGCCACATTTGGCTTGGTAGCACACTGGGGATTCCTAGCCTGGGTGAATGCTCAGTGACCTGCTTTAAACATGACACCAGCTACACGTTACCCCCACATGGAGACGTTTCATTTATGTGCCCAGCAGTGACGTGTCTAAGCCAGGCCTGAAACTTGGAAGGGGTGTAGAATCTGGAGAGAATGAGGATTAGTCGTAATTGTTGTAAACCACCCAGAGAGATCCGTCTATGGGGCAGTACAGAAATGAAATGAATTGAAATAAATAAAAGTCCAGTTCTTAAACAACTATGGCCTTATAGGTTTTTAATTTTTGTGAACCGCCCAGAGAGCTTCGGCTATTGGGCAGTATAAAAATGTAATAAATAAATAAAATAAACAAATAAAATTATTGTAGAAAGAGTCGATAGCAAAGGCTCACTATCTATTTGCAAGTTTTTATTATATATTTTATGCATGCCATTTTAATGAATGTGGAAATGAGGGGCGAAAGCCAATGTAAATGTTACACTTATCCTGGGATCGTTTCAGTGAAGGGGAGATTCCGATTCTCGGTGTCTTTTAAATATTACAATTATGCTAGAAAAAAATAAGCCTGAAAAACAAATAGCTTTAAATTTCTTTCTACATCGGGATGTGAATTTAGAACATATTGAGCAGAATCCAGCCATGGGACATTATCCTGCTCATGCTCCATGGAACTGAATGGAGCTTCAGTACCTTCTCCCTAGATTCTGCCCACCCGTTAGCAGAACTTCAGCCTCATTGCTCCAACAGTTCATTTCTCAAATTGGTTTAAAAAAAAAAAAAACCTGAGCTAGTGAGCTGGAAATGTCTAAGTAATGTAATGTTATCTGTGGTTTGCGGTCAATGCCAACACTGATTTGATGTCAAAAGATTCACCAGATCTCCCCCCCCCAAAAAAAAAATCTGTGAATGTGCTTACATTCTATTTTAGCAACTAATTTCAAAGTGTAGCTTATGAACCATAAAGTCTTACAATGGCAAGGACTCCACATACCTATGAGAGAACCTCCCCACGGCTCTGTGGCCCACTGTGGCCACTACGATCGCCCAACTCTTAAGTTGGGGCAGCAAGGGAGCATAGTGAGAGGCTCCCCTTGAGAGTGTAATATCACTTATTATTTTATTTTATTTTATTTTATTTATTACATTTTTATACCGCCCAATAGCCGAAGCTTTCTGGGCGGTTCACAAAAATTAAAATCATAACAAAACAACCAACAGGTTAAAAACACAAATACAAAATACAGTATAAAAAGCACAACCAGGATAAAAACCATGCAGCAAAATTGATATAAGATTAAAATACAGAGTTAGAACACTAAAATTTAAATTTAAGTTAAAATTAAGTGTCAAAATACTGAGAGAATAAAAAGGTCTTCAGCTGGCATTTGTCCTGCTTGTAATTACTTTCCTGCAGTTATGCATGTGGCTTGGCCAATTTATTTTAAATCCTAGAATTTCTGTTTAAGACCATTGTTGGTCTAGCACCTTAGGTGATGCATTTTCGTAGTGTGGGTAACATGACGTTGTCTTCCACCCAATACAGGTTCATGGGGCCATTGTTCAACTGCAGGGCCAGCCACACCATTAGGTAGAGTGAAGTTGCCATCTTAGGTAGCAGGTGCCCGGGAGTGGAGAGCAGTGGCACAGTGTCAGAGGACAGAGCTGCACATGCCACATGGCCTGCACTGTGACACCTGTATAGCCTGCACTTCACTCAAGTGTGTTGGAAGGTGCTGTCCCATTGCCAGTGTCCATCCAGTCAGTTTCTGCTCATGGAATGATATGTGTGCGTGTCACAATATTGTCTTTTGCCTCAGGCAGCAAAATGTCTTGGGGGACGGCCTTGCGCACATTCATTGAATCTCTGAGAAAATGTGCATTTATTTAGCACTCTTAACTCACTTCTCCTCTGAAGTTTATTATTTTTATTTATTTATTTTATTTATTACATTTTTATACCGCCCAATAGCTGAAGTTCTCTGGGCAGTTCACAAAAATTAAAACCATAATGAAACAACCAATGGTCTAAAAACACAAATACAAAATACAATATCAAAAGTACAACCAGGATAAAACCACGCAGCAGAAATTGATATAAGTTTAAAATACAGAATTAGAACAGTAAAAATTAAATTTAAGTTAAAATTAAGTGTTTAAATACTGAGAGAATAAAAAGGTCTTCAGCTGGTGACGAAAGGAGTACAGTGTAGGCGCCAGGCAGACCTCTCTGGGGAGCTCTCTGGGAGCTCCACAGCCGGGGTGCCACAGCAGAGAAACCCCTCCTCTTAGTAGCCACCTGCCTCACTTCCTTTGGCAGGGGCTCACGGAGAAGGGCCCCTGTAGATGATCTTAAGGTCCGGGCAGGTACATATGGGAGGAGGCGTTCTTTCAGATAGCCTGGCCCCAAACCATTTAGGGCTTTAAATGTTAGTACCAGCACTTTGAATCAGACCCAGACCTGGACTGGCAGCCAATGAAGTTGTAAAAGGACTGGCGTGATGTGGTCTCGCCGGCCAGTCCCTGTTAGTAAATGGGCTGCCCTGTTTTGTACCAGCTGAAGTTTCCGGACCGTTTTCAAAGGCAGCCCCACGTATAACACATTGGAGTAAGTTCCTAATCAATTTCCCACCCAGGCAGCTTATAGATTCAGACCTGCTGAGCTTCATGTGCTGTCAGACTGCAGTGTAGTGGCTAAGAGGGAACACTTGGGCGTCTCCAGCTCAAGTCCTATATCAGCCATAACTTCTCAGCTAGGCCACAGGCAAGCTCCCCCCTCCCCCATCTCAGCCCCACATTTGCATTATGGTGATTTAAAAACTGCCCTATCTTATAGGACTGTTATAATGATTACATGAGTCTTCATTGTACTATATACATGGTGCTGATGATATTTTAAAGGGATATAAAGACATCTTCTTGGAAGATTTTCTGCCTGCCTGTCTTTCTAGAAAAACAGGTGTCTAAGTAAACCCCTTAGAGGTAGAATTTTATCTTAGCAAATTCCTGCTCTCTCTTGCAGCCCACCAAAGTCGAGTCTTTTTTAAATGGCCAAGGTCAAGTCAGATCTCCGGTCAGAGAGCAGAAAGAAGTTATGCCAGGCGAAAGCCAGGCTTGTGGTCAGGCTCACAATCCAGTAGAGTGGTCGGAAGGAAGGGCCCGTGAGGTCCCAAACTCACCCGAGAGCCTGGTGAAGCGAAAAAGAGATGAGCGCCATCAGGGCAGAGGCCAAGAGACAGGTAAGCTGGGGCAGAAGGCATGCCGTTCTGGTGAGGACACAAAGATGCCCATGGCAGTGGTGTTTTCAGAGGAGCAGGAAGAAACTGGCATTGTCGTCCATCTCATTTTTATGAGCCTGAGCTTTGGGGATATGCCCATTGACCCAACCACAGGCCTTTTGTGTGAAATACTGAAATTCCTTCCCGATTTCCCTGCGTTTTGTTGGGCTTCTTTCACACCCGACCACTTCTATATAATTTCTCTGCCGTCTCCTTGCTGAGGTCCTTCATTTCCCCCTCACATCCTACTCATTGTCCCAACTGCTATCAGATCTTGGTAAATCCTTGATTACTGGCATTCTATAGCAGACTTTGGCCTTTGCTAGACCAGGGGTTAGCCCGGTGCGAGTCCAGATGACACACAGGGGCTCCCAGGCCCAGGCAGGGGTCAACCCTGCTTGGCCCCAGGGTATCTAGCTACAGTTGTAGCCCGGTACAATTTGGGCTGAGCCCAAGACCACGGACGTATAAACCGGTCCTCCGCTTTTCCCGGCTACTGCAATTACTCCTGACTAGCCGGTAAAAGCGGTGGACAGGGTGCAGCGCTCCGCAGGAGTGCTGGGCTCATCGGGGCAAGGTGGGGAGATGGAGGGGGGAGATTGCAGCCAGGGTGGAGAAATTGGGGGCAGGGTGGGGGGAATCGGCAATCGTGGGGGGGGGGGAGATCGGCGCTGAGGGGGGATGGAAAACGGAGCCGGGGGAGGAATCGGAGTGGGGGGGAATCGGAGCTGGGGGGGAATCGGAGCCTGGGGGGAGCGGGGAACCCTTTTATTAAAAAACAACAACACGTTACCTGACTCGGTGGTGCGCTCCTGCACATCCGGCTCCTTTAAACCTAAAAGAAAATGGCGGATGCGACGGGGCTTCCGTGCAGCCCATCACGTCTGATGTGTGGAAAGGAGTGACAGCCCGCGCTACTTCTAGCACCGGCTGGCCTCTCCTCCCACAGGGATTCTCAGGTAGGTCTAGCAAGGCCCTTTGTTTCCCCCCTCCAGCCCCCTTCACTGCAATTAGGAATCTTACCTGGCTAAACTTACATTGGTTTGTATACCATTGCAATTGTCACTGGCTGTCCCTCAAAGCACCCTGGGAAATGGAGTTATTATTATTATTATTATTATTATTATTATTATTATTATTATTATTTATTTATTTATTTATATAGCACCATCAATGTACATGGTGCTGTACAGAGTAAAACAGTATATAGCGAGACCCTGCCGCATAGGCTTACAGTCTAATAAAATCATAGTAAAACAATAAGGAGGGGAAGAGAATGCCAACAGGCACAGGGTAGGGAAAAACTAACAGTAGAAAGTAACAGTAGAAGTCTGCACAACATCAAGTTTTAAAAGCTTTAGGAAAAAGAAAAGTTTTTAGTTGAGCTTTAAAAGCTGCGGTTGAACTTGTAGTTCTCAAATGTTCTGGAAGAGCGTTCCAGGCGTAAGGGGCAGAGTTGGGTGAGGGTGCATTAGATGCTTTGTTAGCGACCGCTCTGGCTCTACAACTCCCCCCAGAGATAGAGTGCCTGTTACACCCATTTAAGTCCATGGCGTAGATACGCCTTTTATCTCCATCTTTGCTTCCCCAAAACATCACACCTCCACCCTTCCTTTACCGGCAGCTGTTCTTTGCGCTAAGGTGGGGTGTGGAAAATAAAGGGAAAAGTAAGTGAGTGAGTGTCTGGGGGAAAGATTAGTTTGCTAGGACGAGCTCGCAATGAAGCCGGGTCCAATCTATGTCACCGGCTAATCCTGGCGTGATCCAATTACAGCAAGGTCAGGTGGGGTTTGGATCACTTTTTAAAAATTTGATTTCCCCCCACCCCCATTCCAATTAGTGAGTGTATATTTGAAGCATGTCTGCTTCTATTGGCAATCCCCAGGGGATTTCTCTAAATCCAAGGCTTAATGGGAAGGTTTCTTCCTCGCCAAGCAAATGCCAGAAAGTGCCCTGGTGTTAACCACATCGTCATCCACAAGAGGCAAGTGAGAATGTTTGGTATCAGTTTGGGAGGTTTGGGATTTGGCAGAGGTTGGGGCTGTAATAAAATGAAATATTAGGTGGTTTTAGAACACATGTTTCCAACGGTTTGGTTCTAAGCAAGTGAAAAGAGCAGGCCAGATATTGGTCCAGCGGCTAATGGACTGCTGCCGGTGTAGTAAAAATAGCCATGGTGGTGAGTGGTAATTGCACTCTCATTGGAAGCATCACTAGAAAGGTGTTGGATTAAAGGGAGCCAGGGAACAGATTGAGGCGCAAGGTCAGGGCGTCATTGGACATGATGCTTTGGTGGCCCAGGTCGCCTTTGGTCAGCAAAGGAGGTGAGAATTCATTCCGTGCATCACACAGTGGCGAAGGACACGATAGATAGCACTTTGCTGGTGGAGCAATAACAAGGGAGCTGAGCATTGTGCATGACATAAAATCTGAAATCCTGCTGCTGGAATCAACTCTGCAAATGAAGTACATCTGCTTCTGTGTTACGGGGTGACTGTTGAATTGCACATGACATTTGTGGTGGATTTTGCAGGTCTAGGAATAACGTATGTCGGTCTGCTTGCCCGGAAAATAGTAACATGCAAACCACCAATGCCCAGGTCTCATCTGTGGTCAAAACACCACAATTCAAAATTAATTTCATTACCCAGATCTGGCAGAAGAGGAAAGTCATCTGTGCTCAGTACACCACTCTTTAAAAGGCTCCCGGATTCTTTTTGACACTGCTCCTGGGTTCTCCATTTGGTGGGAAGACGGTGTGTGCCCCCAGGTTCAATCCTCGGCATCTGTAAAAGGATCTCTTCTGGGAAATCTGGGGGGAATGCCTGCTTGAGACCTTGGAGAGCCACTGCACTGGGCTAGGGGATGCAAGACTTGGCTCAGAATAAGGCTGCTTCATGCATTATTAAGTATGCGAGGTACTGGTTCCTCTCTATTTGGCCCTGGTTAGGCCTCATCTAGAGTATTGCGTCCAGTTCTGGGCTCCGCAATTCAAGAAGGATGCAGACAAGCTGGAGCGTGTTCAGAGGAGGGCAACCAGGATGATCAGGGGTCTGGAAACAAAGCCCTATGAAGAGAGACTGAAAGAACTGGGCATATTTAGCCTTGAGAAGAGGAGATTGAGGGGAGACATGATAGCACTCTTCAAATACTTAAAAGGTTGTCACACAGAGGAGGGCCAGGATCTCTTCTCAATCCTCCCAGAGAGCAGGACACGGAATAACGGGCTCAAGTTACAGGAATCCAGATTCTGTGTGGACATCAGGAAAAACTTCCTGACTGTTAGAGCAGTACGACAATGGAACCAATTCCCTAGGGAGGTTGTGGGCTCTCCCACACCAGAGGCCTTCAAGAGGCAGCTGGACAACCCTCTGTCAGGGATGCTTTAGGGTGGATTCCTGCATTGAGCAGGGGGTTGGACTCGATGGCCTTGTAGGCCCCTTCCAACTCTACTGTTCTATGATTCTAAGTACCAATTGTGGACCATTTCATTTCAGGGAGATTTGAAACCAATAGCGGTTTTGCTATCAGGGCAAATAGCTTCTGTGGGGTGGAGGGAGCAGTGTCAGAACCACGGCATGGGTGAAAATGTTAAACCTGATTTTGTGGTGGGAGGGCGCTTTGCAGCTGCTATGGAAATAAATTGAAAAATAGATAAAACGAGGCCATGCATTTCACACATCATCTAGTTTGGAGGCAAAATTTGCAAATACAATACATGGATGTGTTGTTGTTTCTCCTGAGTCCTCTTCATGTAGGGGCTTAGAATCTAACTTAATGAACTCATACAGTGAAATGTTATCCAAGAAGAGGGATACATTTTCAAAATATCCTGCAGATGGCACTGAAGGTATTGGAAATGTCCGCTAAAGAAACAGCAGCACCAAAACAAAAGAGCGGAAGAAAGGCAATTTCCCTTCTTAAAAGGCAGAACACAGCTGTGAACTGAAATGCTGATTTCACCTTCCCAACCTAAGATTTACTTCTTAGTGAGTGAATTATTATTTTACTAGTGAGGGGAAGAATTGAAAGAGGGCTACACCTTTCCACATCTGCAATGAAATCGACCCTGGTTTGGTTTAATTTGGAGATATTCTGGTGATATTGCTTATTATGTTCTTTGTGGACCTTCAGGAAGGCGGGTAAAAATAAAGTCTGGTTTGTTCTGACAGAGAATTCAGCAAATGCTGCAATGTACAGATCAATTCAAGTCTAACAAGCAAACTTCATTCAATGCAAAGTTCGTTCCTTATCAGGGATCTGCTTGAAGCCTTCAATTTCTTCTTTCCTCAGCTGGCATTTAGCTACTGCGTGAAAAGAAGGGAGAAACAAATTCTCAGGATGCTGAACTTTTTACTGTAGGTTGTAAAGCCCGACGCGTTTCGGCCTGTACCTTTTCAAGGCCTTCTTCGCAGGGTTCTAGGAAGATGTCTGCAAAGATCTTCTTATCAACAGAATGTCTTTCTCTGATTGTTAACAGCAATTCACTTGAGCCGTCAGGATCTGTATGGAGCCTTCAATTTCTCCTTTCCTTGGCTGGCATTTAGCTACTGCCACCCACCAGCTGTCAGATTTTCTGTGAACACTTCATTCTTTTAAAGGCATTAACTAAATAATTTTCCCCACTACACAATCTAGAAAGCTCACCTGGCCCCAACTTCATCATCCCTTAGACACCAGGAAAAAGTAGATGTCTCTTTTCTTTAATTCCCTGGTTTTGCTGGTGGCGGTGTTTTTGCTGTTGTTTGCTCCTGTACCGAAAGGAAGGGTGGGGTTTTTTTGGGGAAGGGATTGGTTTTTTTGTTTTCGCACCCCACACCCCATCGTACCTGGACGCAGGGCACCATCTCGCCTGCCCAGCCAAAGCGAGGCCAGGATGCTGGGGTGGGGGTGGGCGTCTTCGGAATGGCGCACCCGGCCAGTAGCCGCTCTGGGAGAGTGACTTCTGGGCGCACCGTTCCGAAGCCGCCCACCCATCCCAGCGTCATGGCTTCGCTTCGGCTGGGCACCCACCCAGCCGAAACGAAGCCAGGGCACTGGAGTGGGGGGGGGGGCTTCCCAAAACCATCCCCTCAAACACCCCCCCCCCGGTCCGTGGGAAATTTGGACTAGACCCTGGTGCCAAAATGGTTGGGGACCGCTGCTTTACGTAATGTTTTAGATGGGTACTTTTGTAAATTTGTATGATTTTAATGAATACGTTATTTTATATTGTATTTAGGGTTGTTTTGCTTTTATCATTTCTTTGTAAATTGTTTTGGGATTCATTTTGGTTGCGTGGATTACATAATTACATAAATTTAACTTACTAACTGGAAACCTATCAGCACCCCTGAAGAATCCCCAAATGGGAGTAGAGGAAGCTGCATTATACAAGGTCAGACTCTTGGTTCAACTAGCCCAGAACAGCTGCTCTGACTGACTGGCACCAGAGAGTCAAGCAGATGTCTTTTCCCAGTGATTTTAACTGGCCATACTGGGGATCGGAACTCAGACCTTCTGTATACGAGCATGCACTTGACCACTCAGCTAGGGGCCCTTCCTAAATTCCCTGCAGGGCGAAAGGAATCTTCATTGCCCTTCTAAAAACCTGAAATTTGCACACCCAGCAAGTCTCCTTAGGAAGCAGTTCACGGAATGGGCACCACAACAGGAAATAAACCCGCTCCTTCACAAACCACCAACCTGACCCAGACTAAAAAGACGCTAGTGCAGCTATTCTGCCTTTCCCTCCTCCGCAGATTTCGTCTGGTAAGAAAAAAGATGGAAGAAGCAGTGGGGAAACATGGGAGGGCCGCATATGGAAGAAAGTGTCACCTGGAATCCCCGTAAATTCCACGAATGAGGCAGGGCGATTGCTCGGTGCAAACCCCATCTGGAAGTATCGCATAAAGTTTTAAAAAAGCATCGGAACAAAGCCCAGATCCTAAATGGAAGCCAGCGATGCTGTCCAAATGCTAGAATGATATGTCCCCTGTTGTCGTCCCAGCCAGCAGCTGGGCTTTGGTAGTCCATGCCTTCCCCTCCCCACAGAGGCCTGAGGCTTGTCAGTCAGAGCTGGAACCCAAGGGGAAATCCTCTCCCCAGTCATTTTTATTTCCTACTGGGAGTTTGCTCCTGCTGGCAGAAGGCAGAAGGTAGATGATAATCAGGATGGGCAGCGGGCCTGGTGGGCCCCAAGAGAGGTCTCCACGGGCATGTTGGTACCTATGGGCACCACGGGGGGGGGGGGGGAGAGAGATCTATACATTGAAAAAACATGTGATTTAGGCCTTAGCTAGACTGGGCTTTATCACAGGGTGAACCCCGGGATTGTCCCTGTGCGTCCACATGATGCACAGGGGATCCCGGGATCAGGGAGGGATGATCCCTCCCTTGCCCCAGGATAGAGCCCTCCCCTTTGGGCCCACTTTTTCGGCGGTCCCGGGCTGATCCTGAGACCCCGGAACGTGTAGCCCGTTGCCACGGTTTCTCCATGCGATTACTCACGCAGAGCCGGGAGCCGCGCACGGGGTGCAGTGCTCCTCAGGAGCGCTGCACCCATCGGGGTTAGGGTGTGAGGAGCGAGGAAAGTACTTATTTTTTTAAAAAAAACACCTTACCTTCAGCGCACGAGCGTGCGTGTGCTCTGTCCTTTTTAAAGATAAAAAATGGCGGGCACAACACCTCTCTTCCTAAGGTCGTCGCACCTCACATGTAAACGGAGGAGGGATCTCGCATTAAACACAGTGCAAGATCTTCCCTCCTCCGCCCTGGATTAAACGGTAGGCCTAGCTAAGGCCTTGGCCCTCTTGGGAGTATAGCACTTCAGAATAGTGTCTGATTGCATGATTTAATGGGCCACCCTTGCTCTGCATATAGAAAACAAGTGCATCAGGGAAACAGCTCCGCTTGAACCTCACTCCTCTGACGTGCTGGCTTCTGTATCTGGGTGTTGTTGTGTTTTTAATGTGGGCATCATCCAGTCATATGATTCCTGCCTTTGGCCACGTCACTGTGAGTTATTGTGGCAGTGCTGTATCAAGACGACAGATTCGTAGCACGCCTGTAGAGATGCAGGGGCCGCTTGTGCTGAATCATCCAGCTCTCAGGAGCTGATCACTTATCTGCTTGAACGTGCGAAGTCATTAGGAGAGCAGACCAGGCGTGTCCAATTAGCATCTGGCCAGTGAAAAGAGGGACTTGCAGTGGTCTCTGAGGCAATTAAAAACCGTGAGTAAAAGATAAGAGTCGTCTGAGAAACAGTCAAGCAGATGATGGAAGGTTTGTGTTTTCCCAGTTTTAGCTTTACCCCTGCTGGATGGAAACCCAAAAAGAAGTAATAATGAACTATGATATATCACCAAGATAGTTCATATTAATTAGCGCCGTGCTAACTTTCTGTGTAAAAAAACAAAAGCAAAAAAACCCATTCTTTGGGGGGGGGGCTAGAAAATGTTCTTTCACGAGGTGTCCCCTAAACCTAAACCTCTCCTTTTCCATCTTCTTTTGGCTTCTGTTTGCAGCCTGGTCTGCTGCTGCCTTGGCTCACGCAGACACACACACACACCCTCACACACCACAACCTCCCCAGAGTTTGTTAGGCCTTCTTTATTATGTGATCCTAGCCAATCAGGGATCACGCACTGGATATAATGCTGCTGCAGTGACACCCAGGGAGTACTGCACTGGGGAGTGGGGGATTTAACTCTTTTTGCCCAAGTTGTTTTTCCAATTTAAATTCCCTACCCCACCCCAGAAAACATGTTGATTGTTTTTATCTTGTTTAACTGTTTTTACTTTGTATGCCAACTAGGGTATTCTATATATAGGTGGGCTATAATTTTTAATAATAATAATAATAATAATAATAATCCGTTAGTCACATGGCATCACATCAAAAAAACTATATAGAAAACCTTTAGATACTGGGCCTACCAAAATATATCCCCACCAGAAAGCAGTCATAATTAAAACATGCTAAATTGTCAGGAAATTCCTGAATCTGTAAAAGACATCATAATAATAATAATAATAATAATAATAATAATAATAATAATAATAATAATAATTCTTACCTGCCTCTCCATTTTGATCGAGGCGGGGAACAACGATAAGCGATAAAATACATAAAACTGAATTAAAACATACCCTATTTCTTCGATTCTAAGACGCACTTTTTCCCCCATATAAATATCTCTAAAAATTGGGTGTGTCTTAGAATCGCGGGTGTGTCTTAGGGGTTTTTTTTCCTGTTGGTGGCACTGAAATTAGTGTGCGTCTTACAATCGATGGTGTCTTACAATCAAAGAAATACAGTAATATACATGGTTAAAAGCATCCTAAAAAACATCCTAAAACATTCTAAAAACATGATGGGCTTTGCCCATCATGTTTCTAGAATGTTTTAGGATGTTTTTCGTCTAGAAAAACCACCATGAGCAAGAAATATAATAATAATAATAATAATAATAATAATAATAATAATAATAATAATAATAGAAGATATCCATATAATAGCTGTACGTTTTCCATCAGGGGGCAAAGGGCCCCATTTTAGATCTCATCATGTCCAGTTTCTGTAGAGCACCAACTCACTGCACCTGACTTGCGAATACAAGCCTTCCTCTTGTTCCCATTGTACTTTGCTCTGGGTTCTTTGGTAGAAGAACAATAACCCTTAGACTGGGAAAGACCCAGGTTCAAATCCCCATTCTGCTGCGTAGCTCATTGGGCGACCTTGGGTAACGGGCATGTCACTTTTGCTCTGCCTCACGTACCTCATGGGGTTGTTGTGACGATAAAATGGGCAGAGGGTCCCTGTGTGCTGCCCTTCACCCCTGGGAGAAGGGATGGCAGAAAACCACAATAAATTCAAAATTATATGGGGTTAGCTTCCTTGTGAGCAAAGAGTGCTGGAATCTTCTGGTGAAGCAAATTGTGTGCATATCCAGGCATAGATATGAACTGCAGGTCTGTTTCCTGCAGCCCCAATCCCAGCCAGGGCAGTAGATACACTCCCAGACAGGTAATGTCAGCCTTTAAGCAGCATCAATCACCCCAAGCATCAGAAGTTTCCCAACGCAAGTCTGCTTCTTGCCAGCCAGCTGTGAAACCCCAGCTTGCTGTTGCTTGACTAAATGTTTGTTTGTTTCTCCTGCCGCCCACATGCAGAGGCAGACCTCAGTATCCCACCCCAGCTGCAGTGGTCTGCATTCCTAACTCCACTCTAGGAATACCAGCCAGGCCCATGAAGGAAGCGCCGTCCACTACAGGACTATATAAAAACCTAGCAAGGTGGCCACCGCCTCTTTTTGCCCCATCGTGACCCTGTTTTAGTGAGCCCAGAGGATCAAGATCAGCGGTGAAATATTTACAAACACAATGGAGCCTTCATTCAATGGGAAGCAACTCCCAGGGGGATAAAAGGGTTTATTGGAGGGGAGGGGAGGGGAGGGGGCGATAAATGCTCTCTTTGAATAACAGCTAAAGTTGAATTTTTAAAAAGCATTTTTTCCCGCTAGGAGAAAATGTAGCCTAACAATTCTCTGCAACTTTTTGTGCACAATTCCTGCGTAATTGAGTACTTGTGTGCTGTTTGAATATTTCCCCATCTGCTGGGACTTTTGACTTTTGACTGCATTTGAAAATCAAAATCTACCAGATAGTGCCAAAAAATACTTTTCCTTATCAGAATTCAAGCCTATAGATTGCAGTTTAGGTTATAGTTGATCAATATTTGAACTTGTCATTCAATGTTTAGCAAGTATGTAGAGAGAAGGCGATTGATTGATTGATTGATTGATTGATGCATAGAAACATATATAACTGGATGGCAAGAGTCCAGAGTCTACAACTTCCAGAAATAATAAGCTACAACTCAGGAGAAAAAGATTACTGGAGGCTTGTGAAAATAACAGCAGAATGATAGGAGGTGGACAAATGAAAATAGAATAGATTACAAGAATTAATCCACATTTTTCTCCACCACTACTTTTTGTTGTGCTTTATTTTGCCCATATGTTGTAGCTAGACTTATCTCATTCGTCGAAGCTAGCTGCATTGCTTTTGTCTCCAGGGGTTCTGCTCAGGGGCCCCAATCCCTGCGAGGTTCCACCAGTTTAAGCCCTGTTGAAATTAAAAGGTGATGCCTGGATGCAAACACACGTTCAGTTCAAAACTTCTCTCTGTTTGGTTTGTCCGCATCACACACCGTTTTATAAACCTCTGTCGTGCAAAAGAGGAGAGGATTCTTATCCGGTTAACCAATCTGAAGAAGAGAGGATTTGGGCTGTGTATCTTGTCACTCTGGGGTAAGAAAATGCCCACCTCCTAAGATTCCCTTCATGGGGACCGTGGGGAAAGAGACACGAAGAAATAGGAGAGGGTAGAAAGACGTGATAGGTGGGAAAGAGTAACCTCACGGGAGATTGTAGGGTAGTGGGGAGGTTGAGGCTGAGGATTAGAGTTGTGCAGGAGAGAGAGAGAGAGAGAGAGAGAGAGAGAGAGAGAGAGAGAGAGAGAGAGAGAGAGGGAAGAATGAGCCACAGAGGCAGCCTGAGGGTGGGAGGAGATTTTCCCACGGTCCATGAGCATAAAATGTTATCTGTAGCTCTCCAGTCATTTGACTGTGCAGCTTCAGTCAAAATCCAGTTACCCACCCTGAGCTCATGAGATAGGTCGACATCTAAATAGATTGATCTGTTGTACTTCTTTTTTTATTCCAGCCATATACTAAAACTGTTGTTTTCAAATGTGGGGGGAAAAAATGTTGATCAGAACTACAGAAATCTCAAAATCTGGGTTTAGAAGAACACTCTTCATTTGCTACCTAGGTTTATAGCACCTTTAACGTGTTTGCCATCAGGTTTTCCAAGCCCATTTCTGGTTTGTTTTGCAAGCCATTACTCCCCACCCCTTAAACATTGGCTCAGAGGGCACGTTGCTGCCCACCCGTGCTCTTGGCTATGTCCAATTCCCTTTCTTGGATCCTTTCCCCGTCACCTCTGGCTAGCATCCCGCCAAGCTTCTAGTCCTCTGCGGGCCATCTGCTCTTTTCCCGTGCCTTTCTACTTGGCAGGCCAGAACGATTTCCATCTGACCACTCCATGCTTTATGTGAATAAAAACCTTTTGGGTCTGCTGCTTTCTAAAGTAGATTTACCTTCAATCACCATTTATTAAATCTCCATCCATTAGAAACCATCGCTTGCAGAAGCTGCGTGCATTAAGCCTGATTATAGAGAGGAGAGTGAGGCCAGGGCGGGGGGATAGCTGCTTGTGCCAGTCCGTTTGCTCGTGGCTTTCCCTACTCGCCTAGCCTGGCTCACTCTGCTTTCTAACAAAGGAGCCCTTTGGAGCAAGACAGGCATGTCCCGGGACTCCGGCTCTGCCAGTCCACCTTTTCATATTCCCTCTAGTGGTCATTCGTCAGTCCTTGGCTCCAGTAGGCCGTAGCTCGGAATAGGCACAAGCGAAGCCCGGCCTTGCTGGCTAGGGGCTAGGTGGCAACATGGAGGGCAAGGGGCAGGGGGCGAAAAAGGGGCGAGGAGGGAAGTTCACCGGCTCCCTCCGGAGGATGAGCGGCTCCTTCAAACGCACTTCCCTGAAGGGCTCAGCGTCTGGATCGCAGAAGGTAAGCCGGCAGCTTTGCAGATTGATCCCACAGGGCAAGGGATCAAGGGGTGGCCAAACGAGGAACTGGGTCAAGCAGGTGGATGGACTCCACAGCAGGCACCTGAGACAGACAACGCAAGATGATCACTTGATGGTGGCCGCGGTGATGATGGTGTTTTCGTCATAGTCAGGTTCAAAATTGGGCCTGTCAGGTGGGTTTTGAAGAAAGAGGTGATGCCTCCTCCTTGGGTGAGGGCTCTCCCTTGGGGGGCACATCCGTGTGTCAGGAGTCTGGGGGATGCTGAGCACCCAGAGCTCCATGGGTTCTTCATCAGGTATGCCAAGTAGGAACCTTCAAAGTCCTTTCAGTGGGGGGACGGTGCGGTCCTTTAAAGCCCGAAACAGCTTCGGACCATCGGCTCTCATATGAGCCTGGCTGAAATTTCAGATCGACTTTGGAGGTTCTTCTCTAGGTGCCTCCACCTTTGGAGTTAGCGGGGGCTGGCAGCCAGGGCGAGGGCCTCTTCAGTGGCTATGGAACGCCCTCCTTTCTCGTTGAGGCGGCAGGTGAAGGCCTCCTTCTTCTCCAAGGCTTTTTATGAGTGATTGGTGGCTGTGGTGTTTGTTGCCTTCGCTCGGTTTCTACGTTATTTCAGGCTGTGTTTTTCCACGGCTCGTTGTGTTGTTGTTAGTTGTTTTATTCTTGTTTTATGTTGAAGCAGCTTTGGAGTCATTTTAATAGAAAAGGGGTGGGGGTGTGTGTGTGTGTGAGAGAGAGAGAGAGAGAGAGAGAGAGAGCGTGAGCTTGAGCACAGATAGACAGTTGATAGATAGTTGTAAAATACGAGTCATGCATTTCACTGGGCCTATAGAACAATTTGTAGTTTGTATTACATTTATATCCCATCTTTTTCTCCAAAGAGCCCAAGGCCGTGTACAGGATCCTCCGCCTCTCCATTTTTCTTCACAACAACCCGGGGTGGTAGGTTAGGGCCCCGTGAGCTTCCATGGCCAAGAGCGAACTAAAACCCGGATCTCCTGAATCCCAGTCCTGCGCTCTAACCACTGCACCACCCTGCCTCTCCAGCTATTTGTTTCACGGAAGCAAATGCCGGCATTTATATAGCTGCATCCATCTCCCATTCCTTTCTGCAGAAAAGTTCATGGCTAGTTCTGTCCGTGGTCAGTAGGGTTTCTTTTCTTGAAACAAGAACCTTGCTTAAAGCAATGAAACAGGAATTCTACTTCCATGTTAAAACTTCCATGTTCTTGAGGCAAACACTAATGTGTGAGATTCCAGGCAATCTATGAGGCTGCCTTATTCTCGGTAAAACTGCTGCTCCGTCAAGCCTAATGCCATTTACTCTGACTGCCCGGGGCTCTCCAGGTTCTCAGTCTGATGTCTGTTAGCTTGCTAGTTGATTCCTTAAACTGGGGCCGCCGGAACTGAAACTCGGACCCTCGGCATGCAAAGGCAGTGCCTGACTGTTGAGCTATGGGCTGCCCTTTCACTACACCCATGAAAGCCTTGCAATGTGCCAGGGTTTCCATCACCTTCCGTCAAAAGAACGAAGGACCTTAAAAATCTGCTTTCCGTGTTCACTTGGAAACAGCACAAAAAGGTGGACTTTCTGTACAAAAGATTAATCTCTGATAATACCACAGTAAAAGATGTAACAGCTGGTCTGGATTAATATTCTGAAATATCTGCTTTCATGTGATTAATAGCGGTATGGATAAAACAAAAAAACCTCTGTTATCAGAAGCAAGCAGAGATCCCTAAGCTCTGATCAATTTGCTGGTTGCCATGTTTTCGTCCCTCTGTCTTGCCAGGTCCCCCCAATTATAAGCATCGAAATGCTAAATTGACATCTTAGTTCTTTGTTGTTAGATTGCCAAGTGTTAAAAACAACAACTCTGAAGCCAATTCAATCCTCAAAGAATGGTTTTTTCGTGTTTCTTTGGCAGTTTGATCCTATGGATCAACTTAGGGCCAAAATTAGATGTGGCCCACAATCACATAAAACAGGAGTGGGGAACGTGGTACTCTCTAGATGTTGTTGGACTGCAATTCCCACCAACCCCATCCAGTTTAGCCAACTACCTCTGGACGGTCTGTAAAACAGGGGGCCCTACCCCTGTTTTACAGAACGGCAAGGAAAAGTGCTGAGAACAACTGGCATAAATCATGATCTCCACCTTGGAGGAAGAGCACAAGAAAGTTGTTCCTTGTGGTAACATTACAGTTGAGGAAGAGTAACGTTTAGAATGGGAGGGCTAACTTCGGTACTCTTGGGGTGCCACTCTGGTTGGCATAGTTTTGTGGTATGAGCAAGTTTTTACTTCACTTCTACAACCTCTTGGCCTTTGTCTTCTTTAAAAAGGAGTCTGTATCTGCACGCTGTTTCCTCGGAATCTTATAGGTGTGAGCAGAACCACATTTCCTTTCCCGAAATACCCCTGTCCATTACAGATGGGCCGTAGCTTAGCAGCAGAACGCCTGTTTTGCACAGATAAGGTCATAGGTTTGATCCATGGCATCTCCAGGTACAGCTGAGAAAAAACCCTGTCTGAAATCCTGGCGAGCCCCTGCCAGTGTGAATAGAGAATACTGGGATAAGATGACTCAGAATAAGGACCTCTGCTTCCTGTCTTCCTATAACGAGGGCCTCTAGTACTATAGAAAACAACATCAAGAAGGATTCTGGGATATCAACGTGATGCCTCTAAATGTCAGCCTTCTGGAGGGAATCACCACCAAAGTCATCGACTCCTTTTCTTAAAATGTGTCAACAGTATCAAACATTGCCAGCTTTTAAAACGGATTTAAGAATGTGAAAGCGAGGAATTTATCTCAGTTTGAGTTTAGGTGAAGTTTTATTTGTGGGCAATTCAGTTAATGAGAATGTTAAGACTTAGAGAACAACTGAATGCCAGTGATTTTATCCGCCTCTTCAGCCCTGCAGAGGAAACAGGAAAGCAGGAACCCCCGCCGTGCCTGGACCAGCAGGCTGTGAAGAAACAGATGCAGCTTAATGAAAGAAGCTGTTGAGGGCTGCCTCTTTCCCAGAGCAGAGCAGAGCAAACCAATCCCGATGCCAAGGATATTAATGGCATTAAAGGGGACGCAGCCAGGGCAGGAGTTATATGCACCATTGCAGGCGGTTCTGTGAAGCCATTTGGTGAGTTCAACCAATGAATAATTTTAAAACATCCCAAAGTCCATAAAAGAGACCAAGTCAGCCCTAGGAGTCCTGCTTCAAAAGCAAGGTTTGCTGTTTGGCGGTGCCCAGGGTGGCCGAGTGGCCACTATTTGAAGGTGTCCTCTCTTTGAAAGGCTGTCCAAATCCAGTTTAAAGATAATGAACCAATAGAACTATTGGCTATCAGCACTTCGCACCTGAACAGGTAAGGCACACAGGTCGCCTGGACACCGCCTTCCACACTATGGTGAGATGTACTGTAGTTCTATTTAAATCATAATAATTATTTCTAAAGTTGCATCTAAACATACGAAGTAGCACTTGCAACTTTTATGCAAAACCCTGCCCTCTTTTGTTCTCTTTTGGGGGATGCATTTCTTCTTTCGTTTTGGCCATTCGTAAGCGCCCATCCCAGTGATGCCTCCCTTATGGACTTCCTTCCACAGATTAAACCCCCCCTGCTCAAGCCTGTACAACCCTGCAGAATTTGCAACCCGCCATCCACATGGGGGGAAGGGGCACCGGGGGGGTGACAACGCTCCCTTCCCCCATTTTGGAGTTCCACGCAATAGAAACAGGAGACTTACCGTGGCCCTCATGGGCTTGCATTTGGCTTGTTGGGTCATCATAAGCTGTTCAGGCCTGCAACCAGACACTTCTGTAGAGTTTGCCTGTTCCGTTTAGACAGACGGTAAAGCCCTTTCTCTTTCAGGTAGTTTTTGGACTGGCGAGGAATGTTAGCGTTTGGAAACATGTCAGTTTGCAATTTCTGTGTGTTGTTGCAGGTGATATTATTTTTGTGCGTTATTGTTTTGGGGTCTTACTGCTGTCTTGTAAGCCTCCTTAGGGGATCTCAAGGATCATGCAGCAGGGTAAAAATATGGATGCTAATAACCAGTCACTGGAATGCCTCCCCCCAAGTCCCAGGTAATTAGACTGTAGCTGTGATGTCTCAGTGGAGAAAGGGGAACGTCTCCCCCATGTGCTCAGCTGCACACCTTCAATATCAAGTAAACCTTTAATCTTGTAAAACTAACCTTTTGCAACAGATTCTTCTGTTTTAAGAAAGCAAATTACTTAAGAGGAGTAATTGAATCAGAATTCATTATAGATCAGGCATATCATTCAGTTCCAGTTACATACATCTGAATTACACATATCCGACTGATAACATGGAGGCAGCCAGATGAAACCAAATGTACATCCTCTTCTGTTGTACATCAACATTCATATTGTGGCTGCTTCTGTGATTTCCAGTTGTTTTTCCCAAACCCAAAGTCGCCATTGTTGTTCAACCACTACATGGCAACATGCTGATTAGATGAATCGTAGTCACTGAACTCACAACACTGATGTAAACTTCTCCATGGATCTGATCTCTGTTAATTGTGCTATTATACCACCAGCTGTGCATAATGACAAAACTGAAAAATCTGTGAGGGACGTGGAGGAAGTCTCCTCTTTTATACCTACTGCACAAGCTTGAAATCTGGGGGGGGGTGTTACAGCTTTATTGCTGAGCATTACAGAATCTAAACTAGGGTGAGCAGAAGATAGTTCTCCAGATGTTTTGGACTTCAAATCCCAGACGCCATTGCCAGCATGACCAATGGTGAGGAATGCTGGGAGTTGAAGTTCAGAAATATCTGGAACTCTATTTTCTGCCTACTCCGGATCTAAACATTTAAATTACAATAGTAATGATTCTGTTATTACATTTCTATGTGGCCTCTCCTCCATAGAGCTGAAGGCAGCATCCGTGATCCCTTCCACCTCATTTTTTATCCTTACAACAAGCCTGTGAGGTAGGCTATGCTCAGGGATGGGAACTGGCCCAAGGTCACCCGGTGAGCTTCATGGCTCAGCAGTGCTGTGGACCAGAATCGCCACAGCACTCTTCACAGCTGCACCACACTGATTCACACTATCCTTCCCAGGGCTTTGACTCTTGGGGGTCGGTGGGTGGGTAGATAGTAAATGTTAGGGTGACCATATGAAAAGGAGGACAGGGCTCCAGTATCTTTAACAGTTGTATTGAAAAGGGAATTTCAGCAGGTGTCATTTGTATATATGGAGAACCTGGTAAAAATTTCCTCTTCATCACAACAGTTAAAGCTGCAGGAGCCATGCCCTCTTTTAAATCTGGTCACTCTAGTATAGCTCCTGCAGCTTTAACTGTGGTGATGAAGAGGAAATTTCACCAGGTTCTCCATATATACAAATGACACCTGCTGACATTCCTTTTTCAATACAACTATTAAAAATACAGAGCCCTGTCCTCCTTTTCGAATGGTCACCCCAGTAAATGTGGCTAGTACTGTGATTTCAGCTTAATTCATATTTCACTTAATTTCTAAATGGAAATGTGCTAATACCGAACTCTTCCCCAAAGTACCATACTCTGACTTAATAGGCCTCCCCCTTAATAGCAGATGTGACTGGGGGAAAGCTGAATACCATTATTATGTGATATGAATTTGTTTTGTCTTGAATATTTTATCCTCCCCTTTTTCTATTGGTAATAAACTGTCTTGCAAATTGCCATAAAAAACACCATCAAACACTACAACTAGACAGCCAAATAAAAGAACAGCGCATAAAACATAAAAGTGCTCTGCACATGCCCAAAGGGCCCATCTTGTTTCCCCAGTATTACTTTGCAGGTTCCAGTGCTGCCACTTAAAATGATATTTGGGGTTTTGTATAAGCAGGTGGCCATAACCTAGCAGTGGGCAGATGCAGAGCAGATGAGTTTACGCAGGAGCTGCCACCTCATCTGAACTGGCCCTGTGCTTCTCCTGCTGGTCCCAGGATCATCCAGGACTGCAATATACACAGGGAACAACCATGGGTTGCACACTGGGTGCCGTGTCCCCTTGCCTGATCCTGACCTGTGCATATGTGCCAAGTACATGTGAAGGGATAATTTACCAACCATGGCTCTTTTGCAGCCTTCGTGCTTTTCCAATGAAGCACGGCTGAAATGATCTGACAACTGATATGTATGGAGCTGTGTGACAACTTCCAGTTATGCAGGAAAAGGTCCCAGGGGTTTGGGCACTCGGTGTGTCTTCCGCTTTTGGTGCTGAGCCATGCATGTGTCCCCCAGTTTTTTGCCAATATTGTGGCCCCCAGCCTGCTGGCTGAGTCGCTCTGTAATTCTCTCCAAAGATCAGCCAGAGATTAGCGTGGGGCAGCTGGTATGTTCTACAAGCCAGGAGGGGTTTTGGCACATTTTCATTCAGTTTTAATGCCCTTCTCTGAATAAATCCACCCACCTGCTCCCTCCCACCCACCCCATGAAGTTGTTGTCTGACAAATTTATTAAATAACACAGAAACATAAGCAAATATTTAATCTCCACAGATAAATAGTTACGTAGTCAATATGAATGCAATGCGTAGCTTTTTTAAAGTCTTCAGCGGACACAGGAACATTCAAAATCACCAAACTCTTTGGTTTAAACCATGGGGAAACCTTCTGCATTTATCTATATGTAAATTTCATAGTTTCATGAAAGCAATAAAAGAGGACCGAGATTCTCTAAATGTCACTCGTCAAGCATTTGTGGGTGTCTGTTCCAAGGCTGCATTCATCTTGGTCCAGAGCTGAGATGGGCAACCGTCCACTGCAGGCAGATTTCACCGGCTGAAACACTGGCAGTGGGCCATGGCTACCGTGTCCACTGTCTCCCTGCCATCTCTGCACTCACCTGCTTTTTCTCCCTCCTCAAATTTCCACCCCTGCTGCCACCATATTCGCCTCCCCACCCAACCTGCTGCACTGGAGTTCAGGTGGGAGGAGGCGGGGAGAGGAGGAACAGGAAATCCCAAGGGGTTCCTGATGGGCGCCATGTTAGCAACCCTTGATCTAGAGGCCTTTTCGGACATTCTTCACGTATTCGGTGATTGGATGTGTATGTGGGTCAGTATCACAGTGGCAGCTCTACCCAACCTCTACTTGTCCTTGTAAGCTTGGCAGGTGGAAGGGGAGGAGCATTGGGAGCTGGGAGAGGGAGGGAGGGAGGAATAGTATCTTTCCTGAGTTTTCGCTAAGATCAGCCAGTGTGGTGTAGTGGCTAAGGTGTCGGACTGGGAGTCGGAAATCCGGGTTCTAGTCCCCATTCGGCCATGGAAACCCCCTGGGTGACTTTGGGCAAGCCACAGACTCTCCACCCAGCCTACCTCACAGGGTTGTTGTTGTGAGGATAAAATGGAGAGGAGGAGGATTATGTACGCCGCCTTGGGTTCCTTGGAGGAAAAAAGGTGGGATATAAATGTAATAAATAATAATAAATAGATCTGGGAAACAGAGTAAAACTATCCCACCCAAATCAAGTTAACGGCAGTAATGGAGCGGGACCTCATGTTTAATATATGTTTAACTCTAATATGTTTGATTATATCAAATGAGGCATTGCATTCATGGATAACCAAATTAACCCTTAGCAAACCGCCACCATTTTACCACCTAATTCCGTGGTGCCAGTTGAGCATTGCCATGTGCAAGTGCATCTGCAGCGCACGTGGATCTTCCTCGCTGGATTGGGGCACAGGATGCTCCAGGATTCTCTCCTCACAAGGAAACCAGCTCTCCCAAAGTTTGTCCCTGGAACTTCTTGCTGTTGTGGGGGAAGTAGGGAAAGTCTGACGGTACCGGCTGAGGAACGCAGAGGAATCTGGGGTTGGCCCATTTGAAAGGACACCGCAAAGAAGGCAAATCTGAAAGCTCTGCTGAAAGCGGCTGAAAGCTCTGCTTTCCCTCATCAGGATAAACAAGAGAGGCACGGCCTGTGTGTAATTTAGTGGCGCAGCGAAGCATGTGGAATTACAGCTCCCTTTAAGCTGCCCCCTTTAGCCACCCCACATTCCGCAACTGTTGTCTCAGCCCCACATTCCAGCTCTCTGAAGGCTTTGATCGCCTTCCCTTTTGAAGGGGCTGCAGCCTGTGACACAGGCGGGCAGACGGGCCGCATCGCCAGCTCCCACTCCTCCAAAATGTTTGCACCGCAGTGGACACTTTTTCTTCTTGGTTAAAAATAAAAATAAATGGGGTGGGTGGGTTGTGTCCAACTTTGTGCATAGGTCGAGAGATAGAAGATCACTTATATTTCATTCAAACCAAACGGTACCAGTAATCAGGTGGGGCTTTGAAGCACAGAGCTACATCCCCCTCTTCCCTCATTGCCTGTGTGTTTAAGGTACGCCAGTTTCCCGCGGCCGACTGCCAGAAATCCCTCATTAGTACTCCCTGCCAATAATACCGTAAGTAATAGGGGGGCTCACAGCACAGTCAAACATAGCTGAGAATATCCAGTGTAGCCAGTGTTTCCCACCTCAAAGGCAAACCAACCTCAGTCTGGCTTCTGTGGGAAATTCTGCCCCCATGGTCAGGTTGCCAACTGCCCAGAAAAATAGCCTGCCATCTGCTCCTGTATCCTTAACAGCTGTTTGATCTGCAGAAATCAGCAGAGAAGCTTTAAGTATGGAGATATTTTTTAAAAAAAATAATAATCACTTGCTACTGCTTGCAATTCAAGCTTCTGTTAGAGGCACAAAAGCAGGAGCTGGTTGAAAAAGTTGGCAACTTGAACGCAAAGCCGCACAAGCGATTGTGTTTTAGCCCATTGGCTTCAACTCTTCCCTGCTTGCATTTCATACAAGCTTTTTTCCCCATATTTTACCCTCTTGATTACCCCAAAGCAGAGACAGGTTTGAACAGCAGGTTTGAGAGTATTTTCTGCCGCTTTCCTTAGTCCTATAAAAATGGAGTTATGAGCAAAGCTGCCCTTAAAGTGCCTCCAAAATTTATGTTCTTAGCTTGGCTGCTGAGTAGGATATTATCATTAGCTTGTGTTTTCATTCTAGCTGTATCAACTTTGCTATTAAAAGATCATCCATGACTACCACAAAGGATGCTTTTACAATGCTTTTTCTCTCTCTCCCCCCAGGCAGAAAAGCTAGCTCAGAAACGTAGCTTGCTATTATTCCCAGGAATAGTTCTTTCAGTTCCAATTTTCAGATTTGAGGGAAATGACGGTAAAAGCCAGGGCCTGTATAAGCTGCAAGTATAATTCAGGGCGCTTTCCTTGTGTCAGGCAGTGTGAAAGCAATCTAACGTGCCTAGCCTAGCAAAACTGGAGGAAGCCTCTTCACTTAAGCCTTTGGGATAGCAAGTCAAAAGGCTGTTGTTGTAGAACTGTAATGAAGGTAGAGAATTGGACTCCCGTCCGTCAAGTTTAACACAGGTTGCAGAAGGGACTTTGCTGTTTCTCTCAAGTACATGTGTGTGTGTGGGGATGTATGCATTTGTTTTGTGTCCCCTCCCCTGGTGTAATTGTTGACAAAAAGCAATGTTGCAAGTTCATGAATCAAGATGTTGCAGTGAGAGTTGTCTCTCTGTCGAGCTTACATAAATGATGGGACAGCTTGAGCTAAACAACTCTCTTAACTTACATCGTTTTAAACTTCTTTTTTTGCAGCTTGTACCAATTCTGTATAATTTATTTTAGTTTTGCTAGTTGAGAAGAGGAATAAAAAGCATACATAGCACAAGTGAGAAACTGCCCCCCACCCCCGGCCAAATGACTGGCAATGTTTTCCCCTCTGACTCCTGAGACATCCATAGGCATGGTCACACATGTTCAAGTATATCTTCTCATCAATTCGGGCTAGAAACCCAGGGTTTTTAATAGAAAGAAAAAGAAAACTGAGGTGGTCCAGGAAACGGCATTTTATGCTCAGAATCACACCCACAGAACCAGCTGTGTACAAGAATGGGCGGCATAGTCCCTACTCCAATCTAAAAAGACACACAAAGGAGACGACAGAGGAAGGAGAGAGAATTGGAGGCTGCAGTTAGGGAGTGTTTTATTTCAGTTACACATGACATAGAACTGAAACATGGCTGCACAATTCAGCCTACATAAGTAAACAGAATGGTGACTAAAGTAGTGTGAAACCAGGTTTGTTAGTGAGAACAAATAGTTAATTTGACTGAAATTTGAAGAGCGTGGGCAAATTTATTGGTATAATAGGTTTGGGTTGTTTGTTATTCCAAGTGGGCTGTTTCTGTTGTGGCTGAAATATTCACAATCTTATGCTTGTTTACTCAGAAGTAAATCCCACTGGAAATGAGATTTCCTCCTTCGCTGATGCACATAAGACTGCAGCCTCTGTCCACTGATTAGCTAGATTAACCGATGAAAAACGTTTTGATCAGATACAAAACGTGACTCCAGTTAGTCAGGCAGCAGAGCTGTTGTTTAAATTGAAATTATTTTTAATACAAGTATTTTAAAAAACTGCAGGTGGCAAATGCGATTTAGAGGAGACTTCCCCTCTTGTGGGAAAGAGGGAGGGTTACCACTTCGAAGATACTGGTGTGTGAGTGTGTGTTTGTTTAATCCACATATGCAGTTTTGCATGATTCGTTTTGAGCAAATGTTTTTAACCTCTATCAAGAATTTGAGGTGATGGAGTGGGAGAAGAGAGAAAAAGCATGCATAATTTTTATGTGACACATAATCACTATAGCTGTGAGATTTATATAGTATCCCACCACACACACACGTACACAAACACACACACACACACACACACACACACACACACACACACACACACAATATTCCCAGGGGAGGAACAGTAGCTCTTTTCAGGCTGCTGACTGAATTGCAAACTCATCTCCTGCTGAAGTCTTGCCAAGATTAAGCTGTTTTCGTTGCTCATGCAATTTTCGCTGGAGAAGCGCCAAGACGGGTACAAGAACGAAGAGTCGTCCTCATCTTTTGGTTCTGCACTGCAATGCGGGGGGGGGGGGGAACCACCCTGAACAAACAGAATCATTTTGCATATGTTGATTAAAAATCGTTATTCAAAAGTGTTCAGTTGTGCATGATAAAAATGCTGCAATTACTGCCATTTTACAAAATGGTAAACAGCATGTCGATTATGAGTACCTGTCAACTAGCCAATTTCTGGTAGGCCGTTTATTTTTAAAACTCTTGTCCCGCCTTTTTCTGCCCCCCCAAAAAAAAGAGATAGAGAGAAACTCAAAAACGAAACACTAAAATATACATAAAATAAACTAAATCCACAAAATGCATTAAACAACCATCAGAAAATACCAACATAAAATCGAAACATCCCGAAGTTGACAAACACAGTGACTTATTGCTGATCCTCATGGATTACCATTTAAGACCCTTACCTAAAGAAAGGGATTCCCACTACTTATGCTAACACCTCACAGATTTCATAGGATTGTAGAATTGGAGGGCTCCTTGAAAGCGATCTAGTCCCCTGCTTGATCCAGGAAACCCAAAACTAGAGCATTCCCAACAGATCAACCAATTTGTTTACATCTTTCTTGAAGTACGGTGCCCAGAACTGGACAAAGTCCTCAAAATGAGGCCTGATGGATCACTCCATTCCCATGTCACTCCATGGATCACTCCATTCCCATGTCACTCCATGGATCACTCCATTCCCATGTCACCCCATTCCCATGTCACCCCATTCCCATGTCACTCCATTCCCATGTCACTCCATGGATCACTCCATTCCCATGTCACTCCATTCCCATGTCACTCCATGGATCACTCCATTCCCATATCACTCCATTCCCATGTCACTCCATTCCCATGTCACTCCATGGATCACTCCATTCCCATGTCACTCCATTCCCATGTCACTCCATGGATCACTCCATTCCCATGTCACTCCATGGATCACTCCATTCCCATGTCACCCCATTCCCATGTCACCCCATTCCCATGTCACTCCATTCCCATGTCACTCCATGGATCACTCCATTCCCATGTCACTCCATTCCCATGCCACTCCATGGATCACTCCATTCCCATATCACTCCATTCCCATGTCACTCCATGGATCACTCCATTCCCATGTCACTCCATTCCCATGTTACTCCATGGATCACTCCATTCCCATGTCACTCCATTCCCATGTCACTCCATGGATCACTCCATTCCCATGTCACACCATTCCCATATCACTCCATTCCCATGTCACTCCATGGATCACTCCATTCCCATGTCACTCCATTCCCATGTCACTCCATGGATCACTCCATTCCCATGTCACTCCATTCCCATGTCACTCCATGGATCACTCCATTCCCATGTCACTCCATGGATCACTCCATTCCCATGTCACTCCATGGATCACTCCATTCCCATGTCACACCATTCCCATATCACTCCATTCCCATGTCACTCCATTCCCATGTCACTCCATGGATCACTCCATTCCCATGTCACTCCATTCCCATGTCACTCCATGGATCACTCCATTCCCATGTCACTCCATTCCCATGCCACTCCATGGATCACTCCATTCCCATATCACTCCATTCCCATGTCACTCCATGGATCACTCCATTCCCATGTCACTCCATTCCCATGTTACTCCATGGATCACTCCATTCCCATGTCACTCCATTCCCATGTCACTCCATGGATCACTCCATTCCCATGTCACTCCATGGATCACTCCATTCCCATATCACTCCATTCCCATGTCACTTCATTCCCATGTCACTCCATGGATCACTCCATTCCCATGTCAGTTTCACATGTGTTGCTTCTGTTACGCCCCATTTCTGCATCAATCTGCATTTATATTTTACCCCCAAATATGCATTCTTGGAACCATTTTATCCTAAAATATGCATTTTCTATGGTTTTAATCTAAAATATGCATTGTCGTATGTTATGAATTGAGAACTGTATCACCATTTGTCAGGTCCCACAGTGTTTAGAAATGCATATTTTGAGATAAATACATGTATAAATAACATATATAAATCAACTTTTAAATATGAATTTTCATGCAGTGTTTTTTGTTTTAAAAAATCATGGATGAATGTGGAAATGGGCCAGAGTAAACTTCTGGGTTTACACATGTGAAAGTTTTTTTAAAAATTGTATGTAATTAGCATGAGATGTCTATGTCTATGTACACTTTGCACATAGGGGAAAAACATACTCTAATAATACTGCTTACATTCTGCAAGTAGAGATCCATTCCTGCCTGTCACTGGGACTCTTCTCTCCCTGAATATGGCGATTGTCAAAGCAGCTGAAAACATTGCTCCATTTTATCGCAAGCATGGCTTGTCATGTCTCCCATCTGCCACTGCGAGGAACAAAACATAACATGTAATGCACATACACTGGTTCATTCAGTCATTCTGGACCCTTTTTGGGGAGGATAAGTCGCAGGGGCTGGACATATGCGCATCCACTCCCATTTCCTTTGTCCCATCATATGCACACTGTTGTCAGTTTCCCAATTGTGTAAGTGAGCCCTTGGTCATTGCTGTTCGTTCTAAATGCATTCCATGCTCACACTCAAACTCTCCTTGCAGGCTAGGGAAAGAGTGCTTCCGCATCCCTCTGTGGTTGCTGAGCCATGCTTAGCTCCACCTTCTTAGTCCATAGCACATTTGTGTCATGCGACCCCTTAAACAAACTCCATGTCCCAGGAGCCCTTCCCACAGTGGGAGCGCATGCATCCATGAATGCTGTTTTTCATATCGCTGCAGTTTCCCTGGGAGGCTGGCGTTTCCTCCACCATCAGCATTCCTTTGAACTATTCAGTGCTGATGTCCTTTGCCCTGACGCTGCATACATTGCTTGTAAGCTCGAGGTTGGGAGGTAAAGTTGTACAGAGCCCTGGAACATCTCCTGCACAGACCCCACTGAAGAGAATGGGAGCTGTGCAAGAGCATGGATCAACATGGGCAGCTGCTTTATACAGCATCAAACCATTGGTCCATCAGCTCCACAGCCTTCTAATCAGGCTGGCAGTTTCACAAGGTTCACTGCAGAAGTCACAGCCAACCTGAGATTCTTTTCACTGGAGGTGCCGGGCTTTGAACCTGAGAGCATCTGCTTTTCAAACGTATGTTCTACCAAGGCGCTCTCTGAGCTCTCCCCAGCATGATATTCTACCACCATCCAAAGCTGCCTTACCCTGAGTCAGACCATAGGTCCATCTAGCCCATTACTGGCAGTATCTCTCCAGTTTTCTCAAGCAGGTCCCCCTTTTCACTCTGTCTGCCCTTGCTACTGGAGATCCTTCCAAATGGTGGTGCCAAAGAAGGAAGGATCCACAGCTCAGTGGTGGAGAATGTAGATTGCTTACAAACGAGCCCCAGAGTTTGATCCCTGCATCTCCCAATAGGACAGGGAGAGACCGATGCTCCTGGAGAGTCAGAGAAGATTGCACTGACTTAGGTGGACCAAGGGAGAGGCAGGTGACAAAATTATTATTGTTGTTGTTGTTGTTGTTGTTGTTGTGAGTCCACAGAAGGCAGTTTCCTCTGAGCACAAAACCCATTCCACCTCTCCCCAGGTGGAAGTTATATTTGGAAGTGAAATACCATTTGCTACTTCGAGTCTAGATTGCTGCTGTTGTGGCATTGAGTGGGTGGGATCAGGGTATAAAAGAGAAGCATCGCGCAAGGTTAGAACTGTGTTAAGTAGGGAGGCTGTACTCCTACCGGCCTTACTCTAACCCTCCAACCTCTCTGCTGTCTGTGCACCTGTGCCAAACAATGGCTGCTGATCTCCAAGTCTGGGACATATCCTGGCACAGCCACTTGAAAGAGGATGCCAGGTAGAACAGCAAGAAACAGCTGCTGTCAGCCAGAGCAGGCCATATAGAGCGGACAAGACAATGATGGCCTGACTCTGTATACGGCCACCTGGAATAGTTCATCACTCAAGCCTGTATTGCCAATCCCTGTATTTGGAGCTTTTTGGAGTAACAGTGGCAAATGCTATTCACAAATTATGCCGTTTGCTGTTAATGGCTCAAAGGTAAGAAAACACACAGCATCTGAATTCATAAGGTGACCAGTGCACCTGAACAGCAGTGATGATGCTGTACATGGGGAGAAAAATACATATGTGTAATCTTTCCCAAATACATCTCCTATTGAGTACTTTTAACATAGACGTCCAGCCTAAGTTCAATTTACTCTAAAAAGGATTAGTTATAATTAATGCTGTATGACCTGCTTTTCCCCTTTCCCCAAAGAATGTTGAGCTGTACGTCTAATGAGGACCCTGAAAGGCCTATTATGTCCAATTGTCTCAATTATGCAAATAGCACTGAAATTTCAGCAGAAAAGAGAGGGTGTGCTTCAGATTAGAAGTTGTGAGCATCCAATCCAACCGGCCTTTTCTGTTGAGCCGGCATTCTTACGCGTTGCTCTAAGCCACTTGTTTGGAGAGAGGAAAGGAGGTTTAACAAATTGGAGATTTGGGCACTATCAAAGTCGATGTGTTGAGCCTTGTTCCACCATGGGATGGAAATTCCCTCCGGGCAGGGAGATGATGGGTCATGGGACTTCTAAAGGATTACCTTCAAAGGGAGTCATGGGATTGGTTTGAACAAAGAAGCAACTCACATGCTTATCATATGAGATTCTCTTCTTAAAGTGGTGGAACTCCCAACTTTCATGGGGATTCTCGTGGGCTTCAGAGAGGCTGGGAATCCGAGCCTGAAGAGGAGATTAAAAAACAAACAACCCTTAGCAATAAAAAGGATGGTGGGATGAAAGACCCAAGTTGAATTCCGATTATACCTGTTAGGTGCCTGCCACCTTTCCATGCTTTGCAATAAGGTTTTCCAGAGAATAACAGGTAGGAGTGTTGACTCATTTCAAATCTCCATGTTATTTTGTGATTGCCATTAAAGATGGTTTATTTGCATTTATTGAGATGATTTTTAAAAGCATAATATGTGAGGTGCAAGAATAAGGTACGGTGACTTGCCTTTGGGTTTGTTGGCGTCGGCTGAATCTGTGGCAGCATTTGTTCTGCAGTGGAGGATGCCTTGGAGCATCGGTGAAGCCTGGAGGCAGGCAGGCTTCATATGGTTTCATTGACATATGTGAGAGAATGCTGGAATGGGATTCGGTTTTGCACCATCGCCTAATGGCTATTAATCAGTTCTGAAGCCCTTTCTACAGGGCGGGATTTTTATAACTCTTAACTTCATTGAAGTTGACTGGGAATGTGCAGAACTCCCAAAGAAATGCCAACAGTTTTCCTATTTGAATTGATTTTTATTTGAAATTCTTTAGACATTTTTCCTAAACAGGAACCTCCAAATTCATCTGAGTTTTGAATTTGGCGAACGTTCATCACTCAGAGGCTCCGGTTTCAGATGTTCTCAGTTTTGCCGACAGAACGAAGAATGTCTTCATCACCCCCAAATTTCTAATAGGACAATCAGGGTGGATGAGAGGCAGGCAACGTCCACTGGATATATCTTGACTAACCAATTGCATGCATGTTTTCTGTGAGCCACAGAGATATGCGGGCGCACACATAAGACATTTCAGAAGAGTTATCAACATTCTGCGTGCTTCCTTTGGAATTCTTCTGAAGTTTCTCCTGACAGGAAATCTTCAAATTTGCCTTGAGATTTCACTTTAGATAGCAACTAAAAATGAGCAAACATGGGCTTAAAAATAAATAAATCAGAGCATTACATAACATTTTGTTTGCAAAGTGGTTCATTGGTTGGAACATGTTTCCTCCAGAATCAGCCATGCCTGCCATTTAAGGTCAGGGGGAAAAGCAATCATTGCTACCCTCATGTTTCAAGTTCTGTGTGATTATCCTTCAGGAACATCTATGTCTCCATTTATTTTATTTTATTTATTAAAACATTTCTACCCTGCCGTTCAGGGTAGAATAGGGCTCCAAGGTGGATCACAATGAGGCATAAAAAAGAACCTGTAACCAATAGCAGCCATGGGATACTTCAATAGATAGGAAAGGATGTCACCACTGTGTATCAACCATAGGACGGAACGCTCACATCCTTCCCGGCAGGAGACGTTTAGCGGTGATGGACATGGTAGGAAGGTCCTTGGCTGCTGACTTGCTAGGACAGCGTTGCCACCAGCTGCTCCCTGCACCCACCACTTTACATCTTCCACCAATATAGCCATGGGAGCACCCCTTCCCCTCAGTTCTTGCTCAGCGGTGTGGGGTCCTCTTCCTATCTGTTGCATCATCTCACGGGTTGCCACTGAACACAGCAACTACTCTTGGAAACCCACTGATTTCTTGCAATGTCCTCAGAAACACAATTCTCCAAGCTTTTAACTGCAACATGCACAAGCCTTAAAAATAGTCTAGACTCTGATTAGTAAAAGATATTTATTTCTCTGTTTGTTTGTTTGTTTTTATTTATTTATTGCATTTCATTTATTTATTTATTTATTACATTTTTATACCGCCCAATAGCCGAAGCTCTCTGGGCGGTTCATAAAAATCTATATACTGCCCAACTGGCAAATGTTCTTGGGGCCGCTTACAATATTTCAGTTGCAAGTGAACATTTCAGTTGCAAGATATACATTTCCATGTACCTTCTTCAATGAGCTCCGGTTAACTCACCATGCAGTATTCTTAGAACTCCAGCGGAGTCGTGGAGGGCCTTCAGCATATTCCTCGCATTCAGAGGTGCACTTGCAGGGCCTTTTCAGTATTGGCAACATGTCCTTGGGATACCCTCTAAAGAAAACTGCTTGTGTTCATCTCTCCGTAGTTTAGGAGTTAAGTTAAAATGTTCTCGCTTTACATGCAGATATTTCCTTTTAATTCTGGAAGGATGGGGTGATCTCACATGAGTTTGCTCTCCTGGCATTAAATCACTTATGCAAGAAGTTATTTTATTTATTTAATCTCGAATTCATTCCCTTTTTTTTAATGGTACCTCAAAGGCATTCTCTTGGTAATGGCATAACAATAACAATGCCAACATGAGAAGACAGGCCATTGTTATGCACTGACCCAGGATGCACTTTTTAAGTGGCTTAAAGTTTGGCGGAAAATGAAGAGTTGTGCTTGATAGTGACCTTGCTGGCTTGCTATCTCGTTCCCTCTCCTGTTGAGCAGCATAAGATCCTTCCTGGCTCTGGGCCTGAATGCTGCCATTAATCTGTCATAATCCCTTTAGAATTCTTTCATGCAAAGGCTCCTGCGGGAGGCATATCTTGTTTTCCCAAACAGCCTGGGAACTGTGGTGAGCGTTCTTCCTTGAAAGTCCAAGGAGCCATCTTCTTGTAGAACGTCCCATCAGTGCTCCACAACCAGGTAGAGTTTGAACCAACCAAACAGAGAGGATTCCACTATAGATGTTAGACAGTATTTTCTGTGGATTATAATCAAGCTTTCGGTAAGAAGATTAAACATACAAGGGCAGTGAAACTTTAAAGGCCAACCGTACATGCCTTTGTGAGGTTTTTATTCCAGCAATTTATTGTGTTTTTGTCTCTTTCTCATTAACATGAGGACTATATTAGTAGCACAGGGGAACCTCCTGGTCCCTGTTCTCCTGGTCCTCGTTCTGACTAATCTGTTGCCGTTTTGACCCTATTTTGCCTTTCACGGAGGCCTTGTTGCATTTTTAGTGTGAGTTGCTAGAGTTGTCATTCTTCAGCTTCCTCTGAAGAATGGCGCACAAATGCCATGCAGAATCATGTCGATGAAAGCGCATGGGCGTGCAAATGCCATGCAGTGCCTTTGCAGCCTGTTGCTGTTTCACCTGCCGCTAAGTCTCATTTTGAACTTCTGATCATAGATGGTAGGACAATTATGCTTTTCTAGCATATCTTTATCTAAAATAACACATACAACTGGCTTTCATAATACTGAAAGATTATCTAATGAAGAGCAAATCAATACAGCATCCTGCAGACAGCAGTGAGCATTGACAATGTGTAATAGGGGGCCTGAAGCAGCAGTGCTTGGTATGAGAAAAGGGGCGTAACGAATAAAACAGTTAGCAGGCAGCAGCAAGCCTAGAATGGCACAGTGACCGGTTTGAATTCCTAGATCATCTGTGATGTCGTTCCAGCTCCCAAGTTCTGTGATCTTTCAGCTAGCAGAGTTTCAGATACTAAGAACCATCTTACACGGAGCGTGTCCCTTGTCTCAGTCATTGCTCTCCAGGGACAGGCCCTGTTTCCTGGTACTGATCCTGGTCAATCACTGTCTCGGTCTTCATAGAATCATAGAATAGCAGAGTTGGAAGGGGCCTACAAGGCCATCGAGTCCAACTCCCTGCTCAATGCAGGAATCCACCCGAAAGCATCTTGTCCCCATTCTTGCCTCTTCAGGAGATTTTGGAAGTGCCATTTTGAGAATGTCCTTTGTGTGTGCGTGCAGATGCACACATGGACAAAAAGATGATCAGTGGCTCCTAGTCAGGATGGCTGTGTGCTACCTCTAGGGTAGGTCAGTCTATGGTTTTCTTTCCATTCCAGCTCTAGAGAGCTTCGGCTATGGGGCGGTATATAAATGTAATAAATAAATAAATAGATCTAGTGATGGGGAGGGACTGTAGTTTAGAGCCTTGGCTTTGCAGGCAGGAAATCCCGGCTTCTTCATTCACCGGCATCTCCAGTTTAAGAGGACGCAGGTCATGGGAACGAGCCATCTCTGCCCAAGATCCTGGAGAATTGCTGCCCATCAAAGTAAAAACGGTACTGGGCTTAGTAGACAAAGAAATAATCAGACCCAGACTAGAGTAGTATCATGTGTTCCTAACTGCCCGTGCCTTTATGTCAAGAGCACTGGGGAAGAGGTGAATCACATCACGTTTGATCTTAGAAGCCCCCCATCTCTGGTTAATATGAGGTACGGAAAAGCCCCTGCAGCAGGGACTTTTTAAAATAGGCCGCCTCGTTGCAATGCAAAGATATCCAGGCTTTCTTTCAGGTAAACTTCTCAACTTGCCATTTGTCCGACGATGAATTGCTTCTCTTTTTGTTCCTTTAGGGTCAAAAAGCTTGGATAGAGAAAACCTTTTCCAAGAGAGAGTGCATCTGCCTAATTGCCAACAGCAAAGATGCTACCAGGTGACCTTTCATCAGCTTTTGTACTTTCCCCCCCCACACCGAACGAGGAGCAATTTGGGGTTGGTAGCAGCCCCCACAAGCTGCACCTTTGCTGCAGCGGCCACCAGAAAGGGGGCTTTCCCTGATTTTTTTTTTTTAAAGATTAACTGAGCAGCTACCCTGATTAATTTTTGTAAATTAAAAGAACAGTTTTGTTTTGGTTTTGCATCAGCTTGTTGGGCACAGGCTGATGGTTGCTGTTCTGGCTTTCACCCCCAGGTGCTGCTGTGGCCAAGTTCTTATTCAACACATCCCAATTCCTCCGAGTATAACTGCAAACAAGAACGGAGAAGCAGCAGCAAAGCAGGTGGACACCCAGCCTGAGAAATGGTCCGTCACTAAACACACCCAAGCATCCCCGACTGATGCCTATGGAAATCTTGAGTTCCAAGGTGGAGGGCATACTAATAAGTCCATGGTAAGTGACAGCGTTCCTTCATTGGTAGAGGCAGTGCAGCCTAGTGAAGAGAGCTGATGGGCTTCCAAGACCATCACAAAATTCTTCTAGGACGGGTGGATCCGCCTCCCCCTCAGCTATGCTCACATTCCAGCTCAAGACAAAACAGAAGTACATTTGGAGAAGTGGTTTTCTTCTTAAAGATAACAGCTGAGCAATTTTGATGGCAGCCTGGTTCTGACTAGTGAAAATTCTCAAGTGTGCCTCTGTGTGTGTGTCTATGTGTGTTATCTGTGTGCCATTTCTGTTTGACGATGGGAATGGACCCCAGTAGCGAACAAAATCCCTACTTATACAAAATTATAACTCAGGGCTAGGCTAGGCCATCCCATGAAATTAATTGGGAGTAGATTTAACAAACAACCCAAAGTATTTCTTCACCCTCTGCATAATTTCTTCACCAGAAGATGGTGGTCAGGAGTTTAGATGGGTTTAAAAGGGAATTAGACAAATTAATAGAAGAGGATGAGGTTATCAATGGATATAAGGATGGGCAAAGCTGTTTTGCTTTGTCCTACATTCAGATTTTTCAAATTCTCAAGTTCTTTCTCTCCCAAATATGTAGAACTCTGTGAATTTTGGTAAAATCTAATCAAAACCAAACTGAAACGAAATCCTCACCCAACTGTACCAGCCAAACTCAATAGGTACAGGTATTCACAGCAAGGAGAGGACCACGTTATATCTGCCTGCCATGCAGCTGTTAAAGATAAAGAGCATGTCAGAAAAAAGAGATGGCAACCCAAACTCAGCACCAGCAACTCGGTTTAATACACAGGAATTCAAGCCCAGGGTTTTAAGAGCCAACTACTCCAAGCTGTGGACCAGGATGGATAAATCTGTCAGTTTCGGTTTCTCTCATATTTGATTTTTAAAAACCTTAAGTTATTTTTGTCCCCAAAATGGAGAACATAGTGAATTTTGAAAAACTCTTATCAAAACCAAACTGAATGAAATTCTCACCCTAAGGGTATATCAAACTTTTAGACTCAAGAAATAGTAGTACTAGTTGCTAGAGGACAGTTATAGCCTTGAAGTCCTCTTTGTAGACTTCCCAGTGTCATCTGATCTACCAAGGTGGGAAGGTGGGCTTTTGGTCTTCTCTGGATGGACTCTTCTTAAGATTGTGATGTCCATGTTATCTTTCAGTACATCCGAGTGTCATATGACACAAAGCCGGACGCACTGCTCCACCTCATGGTGAAAGACTGGCAGCTGGAACTCCCCAAACTCTTAATATCCGTCCACGGAGGGCTGCAGAACTTTGAGTTGCAACCCAAACTGAAGCAAGTGTTTGGCAAAGGCCTCATCAAGGCTGCCATGACAACTGGTGCTTGGATCTTCACTGGAGGAGTCAGTACAGGTAAGAAATGGACCCCCCTCCATAGCCCGGGATGTTCATGTGCTGATCTCTTTCTATCAACCTCTTCCAACATATATATTTTTCTTAAACGTAAGAGCCTGAGGGGTGAACTCCAATCTGGGTACAGTTTTGGGAGCCAAAGGCAAAGTGGGCGTGGCCAAAAGAAGTGTGGGCAGACCCAAAATGTGATTATTACCAATTTTAAGCCCACTCAGAAGCAAGCCGGACAAGGCCACCTTGGATTATTTAATACATGGGAATGGGAGGGTGTTATTCCTGGAGAAGCCTTTCTCTAAGGGGCATGCGGGTGCCCTAGGGAAGACTCTAATGGACTCGATCCCTTCTCCTGCAGGTGTCATTCGCCATGTAGGAGATGCCTTGAAAGATCATTCTTCCAAGTCCAGAGGACGTATCTGTGCCATAGGAATTGCCCCGTGGGGCATTGTGGAAAACAAGGAAGATCTGATCGGGAGAGATGTAAGTTCCTACACTCCCTGTTGATTTTTGCCGGGTTCTTCTTTGCTCATCGCCCTTTGAGGAAAGTATCCCTTGATTTTATCAGCAAATCAGACAGTGCAGCGCATGAATGTGGTGTGTGGGTCCTGAACCTATCATCCTGTTGTAAGAACAGGACTTTTGGGGGAACCCAAAAAGTGAGAGGATTATGGTTGCCACTGTTTGTGTGTCTGCCCAGAGACAGGAGCCGAGTGTTTTTATCAGCCCCGTAACAGCCTGAAATCAACAGCCAAAGCTTTCCCCAGCAATGAGATGAAATGTGTCACCATGTTAAGATCTACCGGTTGAGCTGTTATAGGCACGGAGACTTTCCATCCATGTAAAGTGCTCTATAAATGCTAAACAAAATAGGGCCGGTGTAGTGCAGCAGTTAGTATGCTGGTTCTAGATTGAGGAGATCCTCGGTCAAATCCCCCATCCACCGCAAAGCTCTATGGGGCCTCGGGCCAACTAGAATTTCACAGCCTAGTCTACTTCACAGGGGTGTCATGAAAATAATAGAAGAGCGGGGAAACTATGGATGCTGCCCTGAACATGCTAGAGGAAGGGCAGGATAAAAACCATGTAAATAGGTAACTGACATTTCGTCCCCGAAATTGAGAATTGTGGCTTGGTGAGGGTACTGAGACGTTCCAGCCCCCTCCTGACAAAATAAGAGTTCCCAAGGCGGAGACGGAGGGACTGTTAAAATCAATTGAAGTCTGAAACGGCCAGCGTCCAGAGTCAGCCATAAGTTTGAAACATTTCGGTCTCTTTGCATTTAAAAAAATACAATAAAATCACACTTTTCTTTTTGACAGGTGACAAGAGTTTATCAAACCATGTCAAACCCACTAAGCAAACTCTGTGTGCTCAACAGTTCCCATACGCACTTTATCCTTGCCGACAACGGCACCCTCGGCAAATACGGGGCAGAAGTGAAACTGAGGCGCCAGCTGGAGAAGCACATCTCACTCCAGAAAATCAACACACGTGAGTGACAGGTTTGGTACAACCTGCATCATGAGGGGCCTCTTTTATAGTTCAATTAGTGCGAAGTACTTTCCTGTCACTGACGACGGCTGTGAAAGTCTACTGATCCAATCAGACCAGGGTGACTGATGTCAAAACCACAGGTTGCTCAGTTGCTCACACGATGGGTTTGAATTTCTTTATTTGCTCTGATAAGAGCAGTGAACATAAAGTTTCCCTCTGCAAGCACACATACCCACTATTTCGTTTTTGCAACGGCTCTATCAGATGGGTTCACTATGATTTAATGATTCCAGAGAACATTGTAGTTGAGTGGGGATTTGAACTCTGAACTCTCCAGTCCAAGTCTAACCATGACATCCTGCTGGAAGAAAGATCTGAATCATTTAGTGCTTAACCAGGTCAGTTGAGGGTAGGGGGACACAGATGTGTATCCTGCGCATATGTACGCACACCTCTTCTCCTGAAGTCTGAGGCAGCTTACAGAAATAAAGCAAGACAGTTAAAATAAATCTTAAAAACAGACTACGGCTATCGCTAGACCTAGCAGTCTAGCACGACAGAGGGGAAGGATCTCGCGATTTTATGATCACGAGATCTCCCTCTCTGTCTACAAAGGGCACGTGACGTCCTGGGAGGAGGAGGAGGAGGACGTCGTGGCCGCCATTTTGGTTTTTTTATTAAAGGGGAAGGAGCACTCGAGCACAAAAGGTAAGTGGTGGGGTTTTTTTTACAAAAAAAACCCTCCTGCTCCCTCCACCCCACCCCCAATCGGCACAGAGCTCCTGAGGAGCTCTGTGTCCTGTGCGCAGTTACTCGTGAGGAGCCGGGACAAAACCGCGACACCCAGTCACATGTCCCGAGACCACGGGAAAAAGCGGGATTAAAGGCTATGCTGATATCCCGGGGCAAGGGAAGGAGCATTCCTGCCTGCTCCTGGGATCCCCTGTGTATCATGTGGACGCCCAGGGACGATCCCGGGGCGATCCCTGGGATATCGGCAGGTCTAGCCATGACCTACATGTCTGTCTTTCTTTTTAAGAGCAAGTGGTGAATCAACCAAATAAATTACCAAATATATTAACCAACTAAATTATCAGCGGAATAGCCCCGTGGTTATAACGCTCCAGTTCAGCTACCAAAAGTCTGTGAAAATAAATAGCCCTCATTCCAAACGGTTCCAGAAGAAGGGCATTGCCACATTTACTCTAGGAGGTCTCAGGACCACCACTGGAAAGACCCTGTTCCGTTCCAAGCAGTATGTAGCTATTGGTGACTCCACTTGGTATTTCTCTGCACGCACACTTATTGCTACCAGCAATGAATGCAGACCCGTCATGGGCTCTTCCATGGCTGCAAAAACCATGTACAATTGTATCTGTGAATCATGACCAGTGACAGTTCCCTAGAGCGTGTGTCTGTATAACATGTATGGTTGCTAAACACACATTTGTTGTCTGCACGTGTTATATTGGCTTGTACGTGCACCTTTTTGTACATGTTCCAAATATCATTTGTGAAACAAGTCTCAAGTACATAGATCCTGAGAATTACAAGCCTGTTTTTTTATAAAGCAGCAATTAACAGGAGAATCTCTTTCTCTCTCTCCACTCGTACGGAAAATGGCCTAACCTGCTTGCACTTTCCATCTGTCTTCTGTAGACGTGCTGAGAGGCACACATTACTTGTCAAACAAGCACACTGGCCTGAGAGATAAGACAATTAAGTCCTGAGAGGCAAGATATGCTGTATAAATAATTGAATGTGTCGTGTGTGTTTTTATGGTTGGGTTTGCTTTGTTCCTTGTATGCTGAATTATTCCGCCCTCTGTGAAACCAGTGCCATGAATCAGGAAATGTACCAAAGCTAACAGGCCTTTAACTGCCAGCCCTACATGGCAAACACATGTGGACATTAATTGATGCCCTCATTGAGCATCCTGGCAGAGAGGCAGAAGGATCTTGTGGGCAGAAAGGCTGACCGGTTGCCAAGGCTCAGGCTCCGAACCAGCTCCAAATCCCAGGGCTCAGTCGTAAAATAGGGATAGAGGGACATATTTCTCCCTCTCCCATAATGCTAGAACTCTCACTCGCCCTGTGTGAACGATCTGCAGTAGATTCAAGACAGAGAAACAAAAAGGTGGTTCTTCACACGCAGCGTCATTATGGGATTAGCTGCCATGGGGTACAGTCACTGGTTCAGGTCCCTTTAGAAGGGGATTAGAGAAATCCACGGAAGAGGATAGGGTCTGTCATTGGCTCTTTGGACCCCCACGCCAGTTATACAACGCAGCAGTGACCTCACAGCCATCGTGGGGCTTTCCTGCAAAGCGCAAATTTAAAAAGTCAGGGACTTACCCTGACTTTTTTGCTGGAGCGAGGCAAGTACTTTTGTTAGAGCCTGTGTATGGTTGCTAGAAAGTTGTACACATGTCATATATATCCATGCATGAATATTTTAAAAAATGGGGAGGGGGGATTATTGGTGCCTGTGGGCCCCACATTGGGGGGCCCAGTCTAGAATGCTTTTCAAGGACTAAATAAGCACAGTTCTCCTTCACAGATCTGAACCAGCATATCTGGGTTACATCCAGTTGGACAATCTAGGTTACATCCAGTTGGACAAGTCTCCAAATACACATAATACTGAGTGTCGTATACAAAGTTTGGGGATAATTCCCCCCCTTTTTTTTAGTCCTGCAGCTTCCTGACAGGTGACCAAGTCTGCATGGATCACGTGACCTGTGGGCTTCCCTTTGTCATCCTATGCCTGGAGATCACCGTGAGGCAGGGACAGCAAAAGGGTGCTCAGCTGTCATCCCTCACGTCGACCAGCCTGCGATGGGCCTTGGCAGGGGCGGATGTCATTTTGCAACGGGCGCATCAGTACGACAAGAACGTCTGTTTTATGCTGCTTCAGCTGTCTTGAAATTAAGAGCAGAGTTGTTTCCCTCGTGTTCTTTTAGATTTCTTGGATTATTCAGAGCCTTCCTTTCTCTCATTCCCTGATAACATCCTGGCTAATGGAGACGCCAAAGTTTTCACTCTTTTGAGACGTTTCACTGGCCAATTAGTGACCTTCCTGCTTTGTTCTACAGGACTGGGGCAGGGCATCCCTGTGGTCGGACTGATAGTCGAAGGGGGTCCCAACGTGATCTCCATTGTCTTGGAATGCCTGCGGGAAGAGCCACCAATTCCCGTGGTGATCTGTGATGGCAGCGGACGAGCCTCCGACATTTTATCATTTGCTCACAAGTACTCTGAAGAAGGAGGGTAAGAATAAGGGACATGGTACACCAGCCTTCCCAACCTGGCACTCTCCAGATGTGCTGGGACTCCAGTTCCCCTGATTCCCAGTTCAGCATGGCCAATGGCTGGGCATTATGGGAGTTGCAGTCCCAACACCTCTGGGGAGTGCCAGTTTCGGGAAGGCTGCGTTAGACCATGTGCCATGGCACTACACGGGCAAGTCTGGTGGCTGAGCTCTCCCTCCTCCCCTTGCTATCTGGAGTCGACAAGACGCCTCAACGGGCCCTGGGTTGTCATGCAGGGAGGCTCCCGCCAAATCTTGCCTCCTTCATGGCCTCGCTGGATGACTTCGGACATTGCTCCATCTCAGCCCCTCCTCTGCAGCGTAGGAATAATCATCATTGCAGCCTTACTTTGCAGGGTTGTTGTAAAGATGACCAAGCTAATGTATATGTTGAGCTTTGAATGCTGAAGTATTGTATGAATGCCAGGTAGTATTTTTTATATTTTAAAGGTGAATTAGTAAAATGGGGGCGCCATTCATGTGCAATCCTCTGCTCACAAGCAGCCAGTCCCATTTATTAAAATACATTCTTCACCAACGGAATTCCCGCAATTCCACCCTCACCTCTCTGCGATTCCTCTGTGCTGGGTGCCTGCCTCTCTCAGGCTCTGTTAGGCAAAGCCCACCGGTCAAGGTTCTCTGGCTGAGCAGCTTCCTTGATAACAGGAAGCCCCTGGAAGCGCTCCCGTGACGTTCTGATTAAAAAGTGTCATTTTCTGATGAACTCGGAACTATTTTTGTCTGTTTCGTCTCTATTGCCTTTAGCATCATCAGCGAGTCTCTGAGGGACCAGCTCCTCGTTACCATTCAGAAAACTTTTAGCTACAGCCGGAATCAAGCTCATCAGCTCTTTGTGATTCTCATGGAATGCATGAAGAAAAAAGAACTTGTAAGAACCTTAACGCTTCCTTCACAAAAACAGCCAAGGGTCCGGCCCGACTACACATTATATTAAGCACAGGCTGTTTCTTTTCTCCAGGGAAAAGTATATGGTGTAGTGGCTAAAGTGTTGTGTGGTGTAGTGGCAAAAGGGAGTCAGGAGATCCTAGTCCCCACTCGGCCATAGAAACCCACTGGGTGACTCTGGGCCAGTCACAGACTCTCAGCCCAACCTACCTCACAGGCTTGTTGTTGTGAGGATAAAATAGAGAGGAGGAGGATTATGTGCACCACCTTGGGTTCCTTGGAGGAAAAAAGGCAGGATATAAATGCAATAATAAATAAATAAATTTATAGTATTTTCATATTACCTTTTCCATAAAAACTACCACGATGGTGGTGTACAACAAATAAAAAACAATAAAACCAACATCATTAAAACATTAAAACTCACAATAAAACGTTACTCTAAACATTAAAAACTGCTAAAATCCAGATGCAAGTCTGGATTGGGTCCAAAGTGTGTTTAACCCTTTCCTTTCTACATGAGTTCATGGAGTTTTCCCTCCAACTGCTGTTTGCTGGCAAAGGTGCTGTTGTTTGCAGTAAACAGCACCTTCAGAACTAAATAGTCAGTCGGGGGGTGATTTTTCAGCAGGAAACCCATGTGATGAGTAAAGGGTTAAATTTCTGCCCCCGTGAGTCTTAGCTGCAGTCCAGATCCAGGCCCTGCACAGATGCTTTTTTTAAAAAAAGAACGTGTCCGTTAGGGTGACCATATGAAAAGGAGGACAGGGCTCCTGTATCTTTAACAGTTGCATAGAAAAGGGAATTTCAGTAGGTGTCATTTATATATATGGGGAACCTGGAGGAATTCCCTCTTCATCACAACAGTTAAAGGTGTAGGAGCTATACTAGAGTGGCCAGATTCAAAAGAGGGCAGGGCACCTGCAGCTTTAGCTGTTGTGATGAATAGGAAATTTCACCTGGTTCTCCATATATACAAATGACACCTGCTGAAATTCCCCTTTCAATACAACTGTTAAAGATACAGGAGCCCTGTCCTCCTTTTCATATGGTCACCCTGTCCGTCATTTTTAAAAGTATGTTGCTGCTGCTGATTTTACTCTTAGAGGTGGCCTAAAAATAATGCTACATAAATAAAATAATAATACTAACAACAACAACAATTTATATACTAGTTACCATATCAAAACATATATCTACGCAGTTTATTGAAACAGAGGTTCAGACACATCATAATAAATACCCCAAACTCATCAGTTACAGCGTTTAAAACAATTAAAACCAAAGCTAGAAATAGAATAATTAATAAAGAAGACTAACTAGGCAAGGCAATCATTCAGGGAAAGCTTGGGTGAAGAGATGGGTCTTTCACAGGCAGCTAAAGCTTTCCACAGTTGGCACCTCCTGAGTCGGGGTAGGGGGTGGTCATTCTATAAGTGGAGGGCGTTCCAGAAGGTGGGTGCCACCACAGAGAAGGCCCGCTTGTGGATTGCCACCAGACAGCAATCGGTCAGTTGAGGTACCACCGGCAAGGTCTCCTCCGACGATCTTAGCCATCGAACAGGTGTATTTCAGGGAATATAACATGCAGTTTGGCCCTCATTTGCATCAGTACCATTAGTGATTCACAAGGACAGCTCATGTCTACACCACAAATTGATTTGCAGCATTTCTCCCTCCTTGCTCTTTAGCCAAAATAATAACAACAAAGGGTTTCCAGAACAATTTACATAACATCTTTTCTTCCTTTCCCCCGCTATAAGCAGCAGTTCGATTGTTTTCACAAAACAATGGACGCCACATTCAGTAATTCGCAACCTACAAAAACTATTACCAAAATTCTCCCCACATTCTGTCTTCCCATGGATCCACTATCAATCTCTGTAAGCAAACTTGTACCCACATTCGTCCCTGACTCCCATCCTTCCTCAAAAAAGAAGAATGAGGAAGGAAGGAAGGAAGGAAGGAAGGAAGGAAGGAAGGAAGGAAGGAAGGAAGGAGCAAGCTGCCTGCCTGCCAATGCATGTGTGCCCCTGTGTTTTTGTGCCTGTACACTGTTTGTGTGAATGCACACTCATGTATGAATGCCCAGCCCCACATTTGCCTCCAGCCCTACCCATCTTGGCCTTCTGCTTCCCACACCACTGGAATACAGCCCTCGAGAGCTGACCCTTGGGTGAATGCAGCCCTCGGGCTCAAAAATTGCCCTCCGCCTGCCCCATTCTCTGTGCTGAAGAGAGTTCTGGGCTCATCCCATTGTGTATTGATAATGGCCTGCTATGAGCCATCTCCTCTGCCACTTTAACGGAATTCAGTTTGCCCTGTGGTTGATCGGCCCCTGAGGACTTTGTCCTGAAGCATGAATGGGGGAACCACAACCTTAGATATTTAACCAGTCACGTGGCCATGACCATCTGGTCTTGCAGGGAATCCCTTCTGATTATATAATCCGTCCGTCCTTCTTAAAAGCTTCCCTCCATGAAGACACTTCCTTTTTTTTGTATCCGCTTCATTGCAAAGGAAATAAACTAAGCAAATTATGGAATGTGCATTTTGCAGCAATTGCAATTAGAGGGGGCTTTCCTCCCTCGCTTTTTAAAAAGAGGAGTTAGGAGACCAATTTGATCAGATTAAGCATTAATCCCAGTGTTCCAGTTTGGAGATAAATGGTCGCAGACGGAACATCCAGGCATCCCGTACATTCTCCCTTCCCTGCCAAATCCAACCAGACTCATGATGTCTGTGGACTACGGGGACATATTCTGTCCTTTTAAAAAAAAAAAGCAAACAGCTAACGGTCTGACATAGAACCCAATAGAATCAGGGCGTAAAATCTCAGTGCAGACACGACAGGAAGTTCCTCCCCCTTGTGCCCTTGTTGCTGATACCCAACTTCACCCACTCCAGTGCTTCCGCCATGCCTTCGAGCTGTGTTGCGTAAGAGGTTTACTCACCGTCAGAGGACCTGATCCGTGCCCAACCACTGTCTGAGGCTCAATGGATGGGCACACAGAGCAAGGCCTTCTCAGTTGCCGCACCTCAGATGGGGAACACCCTCTTCGGGAAAGACTGCCTAGCGCCCTCTTTGCCTGACTTCCTGCATAGGACCAAAACTTTTTAGGATGGTTTTGGGGGACGTTGTGCTCTGATGGCTGGAGGGGAAATGGAGCAATTCCTTGTGCCTTTTCACCCTTCTTGGTTTGCTTATATTTAGATCACTGTGTTCCGCATGGGATCAGAGGGGCAGCAAGATATTGAGATGTCTATCTTAACAGCTCTTCTTAAAGGTGAGTTATCCACGCAAGGACGTTGGAACTGGGAAAATATCTCACTCTCCATTTGCATATCAGGCTATCAACCTAATGGGCCGATGATTCTGTTGTCATATCTCATTCCTACGTCCAGTTGCAACCTGCTCTCCAGTGTAACTTTGGCAACCAACCATTTGCCATTACTGCTTTCATTAGCAGGAGGAGAACCATCTGTTTTTGTTTGTCCGTTTGTTTATTCCAGTCTGTGTTTGTTTGTTTATTTAATTGGTACAGAACTGAAATTGCCTGCACTCCGGATGAAGTAGCAAATGCTTGTTTGTTTCCTTAGGGACGAATGCCTCTGCACCAGATCAGCTGAGCTTAGCGTTGGCCTGGAACCGTGTGGATATTGCGCGTAGCCAGATCTTTGTCTTTGGACATCACTGGCCGGTAAGAGCTTCTTAAGAGCAATTATTTGGTCGTTGTTGTTTTTAAATGGGCTCAGTTACCCCCAGTTTTCATGGAAGCATCTAGCCATCTTTGGACATTCCTAAACTATAATGACCTGGCCAGGGGCCAGCATCAAGGGTAGGCGTGATTGGGCACCTGCCAAGAACTCCCACCCCAGCAGGGGCCCGATGACAGTTGCCCCTGGAGATACTCCTCCTCTTCCCCATTTCAACCTGCTTGTCCGCCTGCCTCTTGGTCTGGCCCAAACAATGGTGGTGGTGAGAAGAAACCACAACCGATGACTTGGCCTCTTTGCTCAGTGGTTCTCTGCTTGTCAAGCAAGCAAGTGGTGGTAGCTATTAGGGGTGTGCACGGACCCTGCGGGCCGATCCAAAAATTTCGGATCTGCCCGCTCCGCGCCGCTCCGCCCATACTCCACTCCTGTTCGCCGCAGAGCTCCGGCGCCGAATCGGAGCTCCGCAGTGGAGGGGAGTGGTGCCAGGTAAGGCCAGGAGAGGAGAGCGGGGGGGGTTACCGGGCCCTGCCGCCGTCGCCACCCGTGCGGTGATGGCGGCAGAGCCCGGTAAGGGACCAAGGGGTAGGGGCCCTTACCTGCCTCCGTCCGCGGTCCGTTGGCTTCTTCAATTGAGCCCGCGGTTCAGCCAGGAAGACTTCCTGGTTGAACTGCGGGCTCAATTGAAGAAGCCAACGGACCGCGGACGGAGGCAGGTAAGGGAGAGGAGGGGGGGTTTACCGGGCCCTGCTGCTGTTGCCACATGGGCGACAGCAACAGCGGCAGGGCCCGGTAAACCCCACTTACCTTTCCGGCGGAGCTCCGGATCGAGGCGAAGGATCCGCCTTCACCTCGATCCTCTTCGCCACGCTCCACCGGCCCCCCAATCCTCTTCGCCTCCGCCTTAAGGGGAGGCGAAGCACCCCGCTCCGCTTCTAATTCACAGGTCCGATTAGAAGCGGAGCACATCCCTAGTAGCTATGATGGGAAAGAGGAGGAGGAGGAGCAATAGCAGCTGGTGGTGATGATGAAACGGCAGACTCACCAAGGGAGCGGGCCTAGTGAGGATCTCTTGCTCGAAGGCCCCAAAAACCTGGAGCTGGCACTGGATACAAGCTTCCTATAACATGCAGGCTAGATTGGGATCTACTGGTACTAGATCACTGGGTGTTTAGTCTGGAGAAGAGAAGATTGAGGGGAGACATGATAGCACGCTTCAAAGACTTAAAAGGTTGTCACACAGAGGAGGGCCAGGATCTCTTCTCGATCCTCCCAGAGTGCAGGACACGGAATAATAGGCTCAAGTTACAGGAAACCAGATTCCAGCTGGACATCAGGAAAAACTTCCTGACTGTTAGAGCAGTACGACAATGGAACCAGTGACCTAGGGAGGTTGTGGGCTCTCCCACACTAGAGGCAGCTGGACAACCCTCTGTCAGGGATGCTTTAGGGTGGATTCCTGCTTTGAGCAGGGGGTTGGACTCGATGGCCTTGTAGGTCCTTCCAACTCTGCTATTCTATGATTCTATGGTCAGCAAGGGTCCCTTACTCCCAATCGTTTAACAATAGCAAGTAAGAACATGTTGGACCAGACCCAATGCCAGGATGCTGTTCCCTGGGACATGAGTACATTAGCATCCATGGTAATGTTAGTAAAGTTGCAAGTTTACAAACATATCTTAGCCATAGTCTGCCACGTGCGCTAATCGCTTTTTTCTCAGCTGCAGTGTTCCTCAGCTGTAAAATAGGAGTGTTACTTGACCAGCCTTTGTGTAGCTCTGCTGGCCAGTTTTGTGTTGCGTCCTAACTCAGACGTAGATTTGTAGTTGTGTATGCAGCTTGTCCCAGTGACATCGTGGGATGCAGCCAGTACTTAGATCTGCCCTCCTGAGCTGCCATTTTGTTTCCTCTTCCCTGCAGCCATTGGGAAGCCTTGCAGCGACGGATGGGTCAGCCCCGGAAAAGGAGAAGAAATCTCCGGCGCCTCAAACCAAAGGAGCGAGAGGCAAAGGCAAAGGCAAAAAGAAAGGGGGGAAACAGAAGGAAGAACCAGAAGAAGAAACTGATCCACGGAAAATTGAGCTACTAAACTGGGTGAGATGTGAAACGGTGTTGCCCTTCTGACACTTCCAGTGCTGATTGCTTTCACGGGCGCCTTTGCTCCTTTCTGCTTTTCCAGCTTCAGATATAGCTCTTGGTTGATCGGAGTCTGCGTGGCCCTCTGGGGGTCTTGGGCCTATTTGAAAGCTTTCCCTCCTACATTTGGCATCCAAAATCCCCTGCAGGCTCAAATGCACGCTGGCATTGACTGCTCTTTCTCTGTGCACCTCGACGTGGCCATCGTGGCCTTGGGCGTTGGTGGTTTCACCCTCCCTTGAGGCTTCCAATCACGTGTAAATGGTGGCTTTTGCCCACAAGATGCCCCCAAGTGGAGATGGTCTTTTCTGGGCTACCGCTTCTGTACATCTTGTGGGCAGAGCCACGCAGGCGCACCCTGCATAAATGACACATTGAACATGCATGTGTACCTGGGATTGGTCTCCAACATGCTATAGGACGGGTTTATTGCACGGTTGATGTTTAAACCCCAAAGGGTGGCATGTTGAGGTTATACAATACCTGAAACCATGTATCCGCAGCTGTAAAAAGTTCCGCACTTCATACATTATGGCAGAGATGTTGCATCTCAGGCCAAATCTGTCCCTCCAAGGTTCCCAGAGGGCTGCCCTGGTGCCACCCCCCTTCCCCCATCCCCTGATCTGAATGGTGGCTTTTTCACATCCCCCCCCCGCATTCTAAAAGTTTGAATTGCCTCTCTGAATGCTTAGTTACTAAGAGCTTTAACCTAAAATACATTGGTATTTTTGGCACTTTGGCTCCACCCCTTTTGCCTTTGGCCCCGCCCATTTGTGGAACGTTGCCTCTGAGAGAGCCTCTGAAATCACATTTAGCCCTCAAGCTGAAAGAGGTCCAACACCCACCCACTCACCCACGATATGGTACGCCTGCGTTTCCATACCGCAATGCATATGCAGATTATGGAGCATGTCTGAGGGCTGGCTCACACTTGGGGGAGCCCCTGTGCACGTCAAGAGCATATGGAGACCATCCCTCATGAGACGCACCACCTTGATGTGGGGACTGCTATTGATCTGCCATGATTGCACTAACCCCCACATGCTCCCACGGCCCTCCCACGGGATGGGGGGCACCCCATGACAGTCAGCCCTTGATGTGGAAGAAATGTAATGTATCGTGAAGTGGACCACAGCCGACAGAGAAACCCCGCCACTTCAGAGCAGGGCTTCCAAGACGGCATCTTGGCAGGCTCTGTATTTATTTGGCATTTTACGTCCTCCGCCTATTTGTAGGTCAATTCCCTGGAACAAGCCATGCTGGATGCTCTGGTACTGGACAGGGTGGACTTCGTCAAGCTCCTGATCGAAAACGGCGTCAGCATGCAGCGCTTCCTCACCATCCCGCGACTGGAAGAGCTTTACAACACGGTGAGTGATATTCATCAGAGCACCTCCCGGAACAGGCAGGTTCTTCGTTCAAATTTAGGTTGTAACACTCTAAGGGATTTCGATGACGCTTCGGGCAAATATTTGATCAAAGTGTGCGATGGTCACAGAGGAGCTGAGCTTTCCGAAGGGCTGCTGCTGATTGTTAGCTCAGCTTCTCTGATCCTGAGACTTCTCCACATGTAGGAAAAATCCCGCAGTCTTACCGGGGCTTTGACTTCCGGAGTCTTCGCGGGCTTAATCATTGGCACAACACACATGCTCCCCCTCCCCCCTGTTTTTGCTGGTTCCTTCCCATTTGTTTCAGTCTTACTGCCAGCAGATGGTGCTACTTTATAGCATGTTTTCCATTTATTACTGCATTTTGAAGGGTTTATAAAATGGCAAATTCCTCTTGAAAACAGAGGATGTGGAAAAGGACCCACAAACTTCCGTAAGTGACCAATTATGATCGTGCAATAAACTGCTTGTGTGGAGAAGCTCTCTGTGAGCAGATCTGCACCAAGCAGGTATTGCACTCTGAAAGTGGTATGAAAGCAGTATATAAGAGTCAGGCACCATACTACTGCTTTATAGTGGTATTGAAGTGCACTGACAACTGTTGGGGCCCATTGACACAGACCATAGACCGCTTCCATACTGCTTTTATAGTGCTACATCCTGCTTGGTCTAGATCTTGCTAGTCTCACTAGTCGCCATTGGCAGAGCAGTATTGATCCTGTGAGTCTCTGGCTGATCCAGCCTGAACCGTTTTGATCCTACAAAGGGGCCAGTGCGGCAGGACATCCCAGGAAGGGAGGCATAAAGGAGCAGGGGGGTGAGGAAAGGAAGACATGCTTTGGAGGGAAGAGGCAAACATCAGAAGGAGACGGCTGAGACAGGAAAACTGGAAAAGGGAACCAGCCTAGATGGGAAGTGGGCAATGGCTAGTTGCTGCTACGGTTCATCTCCTGGTGTAAATAATGCTTTCAATAAACCATTCCCATATTACATCTCCTGATGTTGTGGCTGGATGTTGTGTTTTCCAGAGATTGGGTCCACCAAATACCTTACATGTGATCGTCAGAGATGTAAAAAAGGTAAGGTAAAAAATATTCAGGAGGCAGGCAGTAAGCAAAGTGCTGTTCATGTTTTCCTTGATTACGCAAGTCAGCAGGAAGAATCATAGAATAGCAGAGTTGGAAGGGGCGTCCAAGGCCATCGAGTCCAACCCCCTGCTCAATGCAGGAATCTACCTTAAAGCATCCTTGACAGATGGCTGTCCAGCTGCCTCTTGAATGTCTCTAATGTGGGAGAGCCCACAACCTCCCTAGGTCACTGGTTCCATTGTCGTACTGCTCTAACAGTCAGGAAGTTTTTCCTGATGTCCAGCCGGAATCTGGCTTCCTGTCACTTGAGCCCTTTATTCCGTGTCCTGCACTCTGGGAGGATCGAGAAGAGATCCTGGCCCTCCTCTTTGTGACAACCTTTCAAGTCTTTGAAGAGTGCTATCATGTCTCCCCTCAATCTTTTCTTCTCCAGGCTAAACATGCCCAGTTCTTTCAGTCTCTCTTCACAGGGCTTTGTTTCCAGACCCCTGATCATCCTGGTTGCCCTCCTCTGAACACGCTCCGGCTTGTCTGCGTCATTCTGGAATTGTGAAGCCCAGAACTGGATGCAATACTCTAGATGAGGCCTAACCAGGGCCGAATAGAGAGGAACCAGAACCTCACACGATTTGGAAGCTATACTTCTATTAACGCAGCCCAAAATAGCATTTGCCTTTCTTGCAGCCCTATCGCACTGTTGGCTCATATTCAGCTAAGAGTGGGAAGAATGGCAGGATGGAAGGTGGTTTGGGGTTGCTGTCCTCTCCAAAACATTTCTTGAAGAATCCCAGCTTTTTATTTTTGATGAGGGTCCGCTTTAAGGCAGCCCTTCCCCAACCCAGTGTCACCTGGCTCTGCATGTGTTAAGACTCCAGTTCCAATGAGCCACATGGCCAAAGGAGCCAGTTATTACCTAACAAGTGCAGTTGTAATTCCTTATGGGGATTTTTAAAAATTGAACAAAATAGCTGCCCGGAGAGCCTCAGCTAAGGGGCAGTATAGAAATGTAAGAAATGAAATGAAATGAAATAATATCTTATTTTATTTATTTATTTATTTATTGCATTTCTATACCGCCCAATAGCCAGAGCTCTCTGGGCGGTTCACAAAAATTAAAAACATTCAGTGTATAAAACAACAGTATAAAAGCATAATATAAAATTCAATATAAAAGCTCAACCAGATAAAAACAGCATCTTATCGTCGAGCGACATCATGTCAGTTGTTCTGGGAGAAGGCTTTAGAGCAGCGGTCCCCAACCTTTTGGGCACCAGGGACCAGTTTCGTGGAAGACAATTTTTCCACGGACTGGGGAGGGTGTTGAGGGGATGGTTTTGGGAAGCCATGCTCGCCCCCGCCCCACTCCAGCGTCCTGGCTTTGCTTCAGCTGGATGGGCGCCCAGCCGAAGCGAAGCCAGGATGATGGGGCGGGCAGGCAGGCAGCTTCGGAACAGTGTGCCTGGAAGTCGCTCTTCCAGAGCGGCTTCCGGCCGGGTATGCCATTCCGAAGCCCCCCACCCCACCCCAGCATCCTGGCTTCACTTCAGCTGGGCAGGCGAGATTGCGCCCCACGCCTAGGTATGCTGGGCTGGGTGGGTGGGTGAAAGCAACTCACCTGCGCTACCGGTCCCTGGCCTGGGGGTTGGGGACCCCTGCTTTAGAGACTTTGGACTCTCCTGCCTCTTCGACTGAGTAGCTTGCAGACCGGCCTCTGGTGTTTTTGCATCCCTTTTGTAATGGGCAGTGCTGCCTTCAATACAGTGGGAATGGCGCCATCTTGGGAGAGGGCCGAAATCCTCCTCTCTACAGGAAGGGTGTATGGCTCTTGACTCCACTTGCTTAATTGCAATGTTAGCCCCTTCCATCATTACGTTTCCAGAATTGGATAGGAAGTAATACTTTTTGATTGAAAATCTAGTCATACCACAAAATATCCTGATCCCCCACACATATGTTCTTGCATGGAAAAGAAAACATGTTGTGAGCTCATATGTCCTGTTTCACTCCAAGCATTTTTTAATGTCATTAACGTATCGTTGTCTGTCTCTCCACTTCTCCCTCTCTCTCTTTCTTTCCATCGCATTCCCATGGCTCATTCTCATTCAGCGACTATCTGGGGGATTTGGAGCGGTATATAAATATTCTAAATAAATAATAAATAAATAATATGGAGGTGAACGGCTTTGTTTAGAATGTCACATTTCCATCTTAGTTAGTTCTTGTCCCATGTCTTTGTAGACTAGACTCCATTGCTCTCTTTTGCACGTAAAAGGCACCCAGATTCAACTGTGTTCAGATCAAAGCTCAAGGCCGTGTGCCAAATTTTAATACAACTGTCAAATCTCAGCATATGACAGTAGAAGTTATACAACCTAATTGTTTACCGAATCTGGGCTGCGGATTAATGACAAGTTTGTTTAGCATTGAAATACTGTGCCTTGTAGCCTTGATCGCTAATAAATCTATGCTGGATCACAGTTTAAATAAATGTTACCCCTTGTTTTCACTTTTCTTTAAAACAATGATTTTGTGGGGGCGGGGTTTCCAGGGCAATCTGCCACCGGATTACCACATCAGTCTCATCGACATTGGCTTGGTGCTAGAATACCTCATGGGAGGGGCGTATCGCTGCAACTATACGCGGAAAAGCTTCCGAACCCTGTACAACAATTTGTTTGGACCAAAGAGGGTAAGAATTGATTGAACCTATCCGTTGTCATAGGCTCCTTCACGTAGCCCAACCCCATTTATGGGATCCCGCCATACACAAGTAATGTTTTGAACCTGGCCTGATCCCAGACATCACGACAAGCCACGGTTTAAACAAGCAAGACTTCGTAAGCCAACAACAAACCATGGCTTCTGTTTGTGGCTTGTAGGTGGTTAATAAACAATGGTATGTTTGTGGGAATGGGTTCAGAAGACACAATGACCAGCCATATTTCAACAAACCACACCATGGTTTTGCATTATGTGCAAACCAGGCCGAAGTGTGTGACTGAAATATTTCAGGGAGAAGGGGGAGGCTACCATAGTACTGGGTGGAACCAGACTCAGTCATTCTTAGAGCAGACCCATTAAAATCAATGGGACTTCAGTTCGTCATGAGTAATTGAAATCCCAGTGATTTCAGTGGGTCTAATCTAAACGTGATGAAGTTAGGATCTAGCCCTTCGTATCTAGTAGACATTAATATGAAGAGTTTATGTCAATGTATGTCAGTTAATTAAGACTGACAAATGTATGTTATTTCGTCACAAACTAAATTTTCCTTCCTTTTTCAAAACATGCAGCCTAAAGCTCTTAAGCTTCTAGGGATGGAGGTAAGTTGGCTTTTTATTTATTTATTTATTTATTTATTGGTCAAATAAGAAGCAATCCCTCCCTCCCCACACACACACACGCCCACCCACCACCCAACCTGATCACATGGTGTTAGCTTCCTTAAAAGTAATGGAAGGAGACCAGTTTAAGGGGGCACTGAAATATTCCCTGAGGTTGGTATAAATTTGGTCTGGCTTTTCTTCATTGGATGTTTAGGCCATCCCCAAATTCTCCTCTTGAAATCTAAAAGTGCCATATCTGTGTTAGCATCTCCCCAGGTAGGGCACATTCATAAAATGAAGTAACTACAGAAGAATTATAGGCATTGCTCACTTTGAGGTGAGATTGTCCTGTAAAACACTTTGATGGTCTAGCATCAATCCTGATAGCAGAAATATCACAACACATATTTATTAGATCCTGAATGCATAAAACCTAAAGTGTTGGAGAAACTGTGCATAGTGGAACATGTTTTATTTATTCGAAGTATTTTTATGCCGTTCCTCAGCCAAGGAGGCTCCTGGAGCAGCATACAATCTGTGCCTGCAGGCTTACAGTCTAAAAAGTCATGACACATAAGGAAAAAGAGATGGGGAGGGAAGAGGAAAATTCCGAATCACCTTTCAGCAGTTCCCCCTCTCATCTCCCAACATTATAGCCTGCTGGAATAGCTGGTGGTGGTGACACTTAAGGGAGAAGGAGCCGTCACAGAGGGTGATCTTTCCACAGAGCTGATGGAATGGCCCTGCTTCCTCTCTCATCTCATTATTTGAAAATCTCAGCTATGCAGTATGGTTTTGTCAAGCCTGATCCAGAGGTGGTCACATTCCAAGCGAGGCTGTTCCTACCCAAAGCATTTTGACACGTCCAGTAACCAGCCCAGTCACACACATGTAACAGGGTGGAACAACCTACCAGGAAGTTTGCCTCTGCAAACCCATTAAATTTATTTATTTCAATGCATTTGTTTTATTTACCTTATTTTACAGTCTTTATAGGCCATGTTTCAATATCAATTTACCAGGTGGTTTAATGACAGCTGTGCGAGAGGATTGCTCCTTTTGATTCCAATGAGGCTTGAGCAGGAGAATTTCCCTGTGTCTTGGGTCAGAATTCCCCATCTGCTTCTCTTAATAACACCCAGCATTTATTTATTTATTTATTTATTACATTTCTATACCACCCAATAGCCGGAGCTCTCTGGGCGGTTCACAAAAATTAAAAACATTCAAAGTATAAAACAACAGTATAAAACCATAATATAAAATACAATATAAAAGCTCAACCAGATAAAGACAGCAGCAATGCAAAATTACAAATTTAAAACACCAAGTTAAAATTTATTTATAGACTATTAAAATGCTGAGAGAATAAAAAGGTCTTCACCTGGCATCTAAAAGCATATAATGTGCCAAGCGAACCTCCTTAGGGAGCTCATTCCACAGCCGGGGTGCCACAGCAGAGAAGGCCCTCCTCCTAGTAGCCACCTGCCTCACTTCCTTTGGCAGGGGCTCATGGAAAAGGGCCCCTGTAGATGATCTTAAGGTCCAGGCAGGTACATATGGGAGGAGGCGTTGCTTCAGATAGCCTGGCCCCAAGCCGTTTAGGGCTTTAAATGTTAATACCAGCACTTTGAATCAGGCCCGGACCTGGACTGGCAGCCAATGAAGCTGGAAAAGGACTGGCGTAATGTGGTCTCATTGGCCAGTCCCTGTTAGTAAGCGTGCTGCCCTGTTTTGTTCCAGTTGAAGTTTCCGGACCGTTTTCAAAGGCAGCCCCACGTATAACGCATTGCAGTAATCCAAACGAGAGGATGCTCTCCTTGAGATGGGGTTTTTGGTAAGGTTGTCTGCGCATCCTGCGAGGAAACTGCAGAAAGCAGGAATGTGTAAAAAAGGGACCGGGCAGCCATGAGTACGTGTGTTCAATAGTAGCTGGCAACAAGTGGAGGCCACAACAAAATGTTCCAGTATGTTCCAGTGGCGTAGTGGAGCCAGGGCCCGGAGGAATGCTGCCCTGGCACTTTATGAGCACTGATGCTGACATCATCCGCCCACCCACCCCACCACAGAATCCCCTGTTCCCCCTGAGCTTAGCTGCAATCCTCACAATAGCTGGGGAAAATATTTTTTCCCAGCATCAATATATTGTTCTCTGCTGTAATGCCAAGTATTTTGGGGTGGTCCTGAACGGGCAACGAAGACCCATTCGCTTGTTGATATCCATCAACACAGCTACCTTAGATGTCGGACTCTCCCTGGGGATGTGTCTATGGGGACTCATGACGAGTGCCTGCACTTCACAATCTACCCCTACACCACTGATCCCACTGTCCCAAAGAGGGCCATCCTCTGCAGGATTCCAGCCAACCTGAAACGAGCCTTGTGCTCCTGTTCAGGCCTGGCAGAGTGGTTCAGGAGGGGAGAAAGAGGGAGAGAAACGTCTGAGAGAGAGAAGTCATTTCTTCCACTTCCCCATCCCCGAGGTCATCCACTGCTGTGCTACATAGCACTGGAAGGTTCATTTCCAGGGCTGCCTGCCAGCCCCAAATCTGAACCTGTTAACACTATAATTGGGGATTCTGCAGAGTGGAAAGGGAAAAAATGGCCTATCTTCCCTTTCTCCTGACAAATCCCTGTATAGTGCAGGAAGGACATTATTTTACACACACACACACACACACACACACACACACACACACACACTTACTTTAAATTGCTGGGTAATTTCTTGGAATGTCCAACTATTCCCAGTTTGGTAGGTTGCTGTGCAGGAAATATATTAGCCATCATCCTAAGTGGGCACAAGCGCATATGGTTATATCACTGTTAAAATCACTTATAAAATATATAAATACAAAGCAAAGCTTGTTGCTCTGAAAGCTGGTAAGCAGCTTTGCACTGTAAAAAGGAAGCATCAACAATGCATAATCTTCTTTGAACCCTCTTTGTCTTTTCTGATGAGTGTAGAGCGATTGTTCGGCTTGACCAAGGTGGCTGGTGGCTGGGTTGAAAGAACCATGGCTCAAATCCAGAGATGTGCTACAGGCAGCAGGCTGTGCACTGACCAGTGCCATTTCCAGGCTTTGAATAGCCCTTCAGCCAGGCGCCCTCTGCCCCCTATCCGCCACCCTCAGTGAGTCTCCCCAGCTGCTCTTGATCCTCCTCCTCCTTCTCAACATGGCTGCCACTTCCTTGCCAATGAGCAAGGAGGCAGGGGCATCTACTCCACTGTTGTCTGAGCCAGAGAAGGAGGCAGATGAACAAGAAGGTTGCAGTGGTGAAGAGGCAGAGCAGCAAGGCCAGGGGGCTTTTGTCAGCGGGCCCCTGCTGGCTGGGGGCTCTCAGTAGGTGCCCAACCAGGCCTACCCTTGGCGACGGCCCTGGGACAATCAGTTTCAGCTTAATAAGCCAAGATATGAATGAGCTGTTTGGCCGCCCCTTTGCTTCTCCCTTCAAGTGAGCAGTTCCACCAAGAAGGGCCCTCAGGAGGTGCCTGACCACACCTACCCCTTGAAGCTGTCCTTGCACATTTCTGACAGCTAGTGCTTCTCCTCCCATGAGATGGTTGGTGCGGCCAGCTTTGAGGATGCCTGCCGCCGGTTCCGAGAGGGACAGGGAACAGAATCCAAGCTCCGCCCTCCCAACACAGGAGGATGAGGAGAGAATGGATTCTGGGACTTCTTGCTGTCCTCATCATAACCTCCTAAAGAATGATAAATATGGAAAGCCTAGGCCGTCAGAAAACTAGTTTGACATTGCTCTTCTTAATTAGGATTTGTCATAGCGGTCCTTATCCTTTGGGACTCCTACTCCACTCTCTGTAGCCCCTTGAGTGACTTACGTCCATGTTGGTTCCTGCAGTAATGATCAACCGTCCTTCTCCTTGTCCCTGTAGGAAATGGGATAGGAATCCCTTCCGGTGTGTTCCGCATAAGAAAGAGGAGAGATTGTGTTCCAAGGTGACCCTGCCCTTTAGCCTTCTCACTCTCTCTCTGTCGTCTTCTCCTTTCGCATGCAAATCGGCTCAATCTCTGCATGGCATTCCAACAAATTAATTTTGGTGCGCATGTTTCTAGCTGCTTTAAAGGATTTGATCCACGTTTTCCAAACTTCTGATTGCTGAGACACACTTTTGTTCTGAATTAAAATGGGAGGCACATTTCATTTTTACACCAGAAACAGTTCAATTCTTAAGTGTGTAACCACCACCACCCCCCTACCACCCATAGAGGATTCCACCACACACACCACGTTTCTGCCTAAGACACTTTTCTAAAGGTTCTTTCTCTGTGGGTAAGCAATTCCTCTGTGCCTCTGAAACAGGAGTGCTTGATCATGGCAAGTACTACATGCATATTAACTCACCGCATACCAAGAATTACTTGCCCCTAGTAGAGGCTGGATGGAAAGAGGCCACACTGGATCCCAGATTCATCCGGACACACAGCAGGCAGCCCTCAATAAAGGCAAGTCATTGTGCTGCATCTCTCTGCACTAAGTGGGCCTGCAGGACCCAACCACACGCTTACCAGAGGCTGCTTGGAGGGACACTAAGGCCATATCACTGATTCATCCAGGGGCACAATGGGCAGCTCCCTTTGAAGGCAAACAATTGTGTTGCATCTCTGCACTGTGAATGCTTGAATGAACCCGTTTCGCTTGGTGCAGAGGCGCAGCGGGATTAGCCACGGCCAGCAGAGGCAGGCCGGGTGGAGGTAAAGACAGGCCACTGAATCACACAGAGGGGCACTTTGGGCTCCTAGGTGCAGGGAGAGATTGAATCCGTTCAGTTCTCAGGGCCCTCTTGCAGTTGTTTCATGGCGCAGCAACGGATCCCAGCCACCGTTTGGGAATTACTGGGTTATTTTGATAACTGATGTTTAGAGGCCTTAACATTTCAAACCGGAGATCACATGGGGGTCCTTCTTGCAGAGATTTCAGCAGTACCCCAATGCAAGGTCACATTATCTGAATTTAGGCGGACTGACACACCCCTCTCAAGTCGCCATGTTGGCGTAGCTTCCATTTACACAGTTGCAACCCTACGCTGTAATGCTCACATAAGAGGCATAGGATTTGTGTTGTGGATTTGTAGTGAAGCTTTGCATGGAATTACTGTAATCGCTATAAGAAGGCTCCCTTGTATTACTAATTAACACGCATACTAATTTTGCATGCTTCTATTTCCTCGCTCACTCTGGGGCTCTACGACTAAACAACCGCACGCAGCCTTTTCCTTACGGGTTTCCCCGCAGCTCGCTCATCACTGACCTACTTTGCTGTTAACTGTGGAATTCACGGTGTGAGCAAACGTAGCCTCCACGTGACATTAACTCAATTTTTCTCCTCCCTAGGATGATGAACCTCCGAGCAAAGGGGGGAAGAAGAAGAAGAAGAAAAAGGAGGAGGAGATCGACATTGACGTGGACGATCCCGAGGTCAGCCGGTTCCAGTTCCCCTTCCACGAGCTCATGGTGTGGGCAGTGCTGATGAAGCGGCAAAAGATGGCCCTCTTCCTTTGGCAGCGTGGAGAGGAAACCATGGCCAAGGCTCTGGTGGCCTGCAAACTCTACAAAGCCATGGCCCACGAGTCTTCGGAGAGCGAGCTGGTGGATGACATCTCTCAAGACCTGGACAACAACTCCAAGTGAGTCAACTGGAGCGCATGACGGGTTGGTGTGAAACGTGCATCCCGTCATCTGAGGGAGCTATGTGGCCAAACTGTCTCTGGGCGCCTCTTCTGGAAAACCATAAGAATGGCTTCATTTTTCTTGGCTGTGTTATGTGAGGTTGACAAAGCAAAAGTTTGTAGTCATGTGGTCCAAAAAAAGAGGGGTTGATCAAGGTAGCAGGAAACCAGGGAGCACAACAGGATGCACCTCACCAAAGAGGCATTTGCCACTGCAAGGCTTTGAAGCTACTATTGTGCTATCAGCATTTGGATAACTCTGCCTCTTGTGCCAATTGATATTTTATTTATCTATTGCACTTACATCCCACCTTTCTTTTCTCCAAGGACCCCAAGGCAGCGTACATAATCATCCTCCTCCACTCCATTTTATCCTCACAACAACAACCCTGTGAGGTAGGTTGGGCTGAGAGTCTGTGACTGGCCCAAAGTCACCCAGTGAGCTTCCATGGCTGAGTGGGGACTCGAACCTGGATCTCCTGACTCTCAGTCCAACACTTTAGCCACTACACTACACTGGCCCTCTTACGTGAAGTTAGCCATGCCATCTCTAAAGCCCTAAATGGTTTGGGTCCACGTTACCTGCGGGATCGCCTTCTCCCATATAGTCCGCCCCGCACACTCAGGTCCTCTGGGGTGAACTTACTTCAGTCAGCTGAAACTAGGCTGACATCAGTTTCCCAGAGGACCTTTTCTTCTGTCACTCCCAGATTGTGGAATGGCCTGCCGGAGGAGATTCGTAAAATTAACTCTCTGTGTGATTTTAAGGCAGCCTTAAAGACTAGCCTTTTCCGGCAGGCCTATCCAGATCAATGTAAAATCATGAATTTTTAAGATGTATTGATTCCTGTTCTAATGTTGTTCTCCGCCTCGATCCAAAGGGAGAGGTGGGTAAGAAATAAAATTATTATTATTATTATTATTATTATTATTATTATTATTATTATTATTATCATATCTCACAGGAACTTTAGAAGTGAGAACATCCCTGTAGAAAATGGATGAGATCTGAACTATGGGTCCTGATATTCCAGATTTAGATGCACACAGTACTGGTCCCGATGCAACTAGCTGGAAGCATGTGTTACTGTTTTTGTAATTTAATTGTTTAAGGCTCTTATATGTATCTTCCTAGCTTTAAACAAAACCTGCCCAAACGTTACGATCATCTGTAGAGGCCCTTCTTTGATTCCCTCGACTATCTGAAGTGGTGATCAGACAGAGGGCCTTCTTAGCTATGGCACCCAGGCTCTGGAATGTCTCCCCAAGCAGTCTCAGCAGGCACCGAGCCTGATGGTTTTCCAGTACCCAGTGAAAACTTTTTGTATATGCTCTGGTCGTTCCACATGTCACGTTTATGGATTTTACTGGTTTGACTCCTTTGATCTATTTTTTTGTTTGTTTGTTCTGTTCTTGTGATGTTGTTTTTATATACTTGTTCCTTTTATTTATTTTTTTATTTGTTAATCATTAGCCATCAGGGAGGTTTGCAAACTCAAGAGTGGTATATAATATAAATATTTACTGTATTTAGCTTTTTATAATTTGTCTTTCTGATGCCTACATACTATTCAGGGCACCAACAGCAATTAAAACCAACCATGAAATACAAGAAAATCGTTTACACACACACACAATGCCCCCAAACCACAATATAGTAATATCAGAGACAAATGCAGTGGATAAAAATGTATCCAGTTTTAATTTAAATAAACAAATAAATATTTCTATTATACATAAATCACCTTGTGAACACCTGGCAGTCCAGCAGGGACACAAATAAATAAACAAGCCACCTTGAGTGGAAGCGAATCATACATCGATCCTGCTTTCCTACAAAGGAAACCAAAGTGCTGTATAAATACTGCTTGTAGTTTGATTTGATTTATTGATTGATTACATTTATATACCGCCCCATAGCTGAAGCTCTCTGGGTGGTTTACAAAAGTTAAAAACAGTGAACATTAAAAAGTATACAAAATTTAAAACCATCAAAAACATAAACAGTATAAAAACAATGGTATCCATTGAAAACAACAGTTCTGGGGTCCGTTAAAAAACAAACAAACTTAGCGTTGTTAAATTTTGTTAAATGCCTGGGAGAAGAGAAAAGTCTTGACCTGGCACTGAAAAGATAACAATGTTCGTGCCAGGTGAGCCTTGTCGGGGAGATCATTCCATAATTGGGGGGCCACCACTGAAAAGGCCCTCTCCCTTGTTGCCATACTCCAAGCTCCCCTCAGAGTAGACACTCGGTAGAATCATAGAATAGCAGAGTTGGAAGGGGCCTACAAGGCCATCGAGTCCAGCCCCCTGCTCAATGCAGGAATCCACCCTAAAGCATCCCTGACAGATGGTTGTCTAGCTGCCTCTTGAAGGCCTCTAGTGTGGGAGAGCCCATGACCTCCCTAGGTAACTGGTTCCATTGTCATACTGCTCTAGCAGTCAGGAAGTTTTTCCTGATGTCCAGCTGGAATCTGGCTTCCTTTAACTTGAGCCCGTTATTCCGTGGTTAAGGTTGGGGTTAGGATTAGGGTTAGAGTTCTAAGAAGACCTTAGGTGTTTTATACCGCAGTGTACGGGTAGGTTCACGTCAGGAGAGGCGTTCCGTCAGGTACTGTGGTCCCAAGTTTAAGTTATTCAGTACATACGTTGGGTTTTGTCTTTCCCAAACTAGCCAGCTTTTAACTCTTATTTGTCATATAGCTGATTCTTATCCAGGATTCTTTCCTGCATCTTTATTTTTCCAGGGATTTTGGCCAGCTGGCCTTGGAGCTTCTGGATCAGTCCTATAAGCATGATGAACAAGTGGCCATGAAGCTCTTGACTTACGAGCTGAAAAATTGGAGCAACTCCACCTGTCTGAAACTTGCAGTGGCAGCAAAACACAGGGACTTCATTGCACACACCTGCAGCCAGATGTTATTGACCGACATGTGGATGGGAAGGCTACGCATGCGCAAGAACCCCGGCCTTAAGGTAGGCACAGGCTGCTGTTGCCTGCAGAGTCACCTGTTTACTACTGGACTGAATTTATTGATTTATTTATTACATTTTCATACCGCCCAATACCGAAAGCTCCCTCTCTGAACAATCCCAAATCACTGTTCCACTTTTGTCCTCAATCTTAAGTGCTGTCCAGGCAAAACATGGCACGTCTCTCCTGACAAAACGCCACCATTTTATCTTGTTCGGCCCCCGAGTTCCCATTCTGTGGATTCGGTGTTTGTAAAACTTAAAGTTGGTTTTTCGGTGCATTGAGCCACTAACCTCTTCTTGCACAGGTCATCATGGGGATCCTTTTACCGCCCACCATCCTGTTCCTGGAGTTTCGCACCCAAGATGACTATTCCTACCAAACGTCGAAGGAAAATGAAGTTGGCAAAGAAAAAGAGGAGGAAAACGTGGTCAGTATCTCCTCTTCCCATGACTGCCTTTATGGGCCTCTCTGCACAACAAACCCAACCAGTGTAATGGTCATAGAATCATAGAATCATAGAATAGCAGAGTTGGAAGGGGCCTACAAGGCCATCGAGTCCAACCCCCTGCTCAATGCAGGAATCCACTCTAAAGCATCCTTGACAGATGGTTATCCAGCTGCCTCTTGAAGGCCTCTAATGTGAGAGAGCCCACAACCTCCCTAGGTCATGGGTTCCCTTGTCATACTGCTCTAATCATCAGGAAGTTTTTCCTGATGTCCAGCCGGAATCTGGCTTCCTTTAACTTGAGACCGTTATTCCGTGTCCTGCACTCTGGGAGGATCGAGAAGAGATCCTGGTCCTCCTCTGTGTGACAACCTTTCAAGTATTTGAAGAGTGCTATCATGTCTCCCCTCAATCTCCTCTTCTCCAGGCTAAACATGCCCAGTTCTTTCAGTCTCTCCTCATAGGGCTTTGTTTCCAGACCCCTGATCATCCTGGTTGCCCTCCTCTGAACATGCTCCGGCTTGTCTGCGTCCTGGCCTCCCTCTTCCCAAAGAACCCCAGTGAACCCAGATGAGGCTGCTGAGAATTTTCAGTTTGAGGTTCCTACTCCCCCAAGCCCCTTCCCCTGCTCCACCCCATCACCACTATCACCCTACCACAGCTGTCCCACAAACGTTCATGCCCAGGGATTGCCAGGTAGACATTAGCTTTCCTGAGGCTATGCTCCCCGCTGAGCTCCCTATATAAGACCCCTCTCTACCGACCTGCCCATGGTGTACAGAATCACTTCTTTTGGCCACTGTTATCTCTGGTTAAACAGATTTTTCTGGGTTTTGAAGCACTGTAAAAACCTACACAACATGTATGACTGGAGATAATAAAAGGAAAAACAAAATAATTTTACATACCATACGCAGTGGGAGTTCTAGTATGCCTCTTGTACCTGACAAATGTATGTCTGAAGAAATGAAAAACAACAACAAGCAGAACACTTGTCAATATTCAGCCATTCACCCTACCACCACCACCACCACTGAACTTGGAATGGATGGAAGCCCTCCAGAGGTAACGATCTGTAATAACAATTTGTAATACAGCACTGTGTACATTGATGGTGCTATATAAATAATAATAATAATGATGATGATGATGATGATGATGATGATGATGATGATGATGATGATGATGAGCTGCCTGGTTGCTTATGTGCCTTTCAGGATGCGAATGCTGATACTGGTTCCCGAAAGGGAGATGAAGAGGATGGAAACAAAAAACAAAGGAGTCTTCCCATTGGAACAAAGATCTATGAATTCTATAATGCGCCAATCGTGAAGTTCTGGTTTTACACAGTAAGCGGAAAGGTTATATCCATTCTTTCATGGAAACTACACTTTCATATCTCCCTTTACCAGTGCAACATGTGTTGTTGTTGTTGTTGTTGTTGTAACAGATAGGAGGATCAGAGGCGCACTTCAAAAGTCTCACCTGGTCATTCAGCAAGCCAGCTTTGGAGGGATGTGGGGATGACCTCTCAAAGAGAGAGGTGGGACAGTGGCATGTGAAAGGGAAAATCCATTACAAAATTACTGTGAAAATGTGGCTTTTGTGGCAGGAAACCGCGTGGTTGCTGCAGAGTGGGGGTAACGTCGTGTGTCCTGCCGATGTGTGAGATACAGTAGCACTGCAATAAATTCCCCATGTAGGCTGTCTAGAAACATCTCAGAGGGCCATTATGCAGAAGATGGGGCAATGGAATCAATGGATGGAAATGGCAGGGAAGCAGATTTCGGCTAAGCATTGGGAGGAACTTCCTAATGGTAAAAGCTATTTGGCGGTGGAACAGGCTGCCTGGAGAGCTGGAAGGTTCTCCTTCTCTGGAGGTATTTAAAGCTGGGATTCCATAGTTGCAAAATTCCTGAACTGACCAAGGGATTGAACTCGATGACTTCTCAGGTTCCATCCAACTCTTATGATTCCGGGAGGAAGTGTCCTCAATGTCATTATCCAATGTATCTGCAAATGAGTGAGTTGCACAAACACCAAAACGTTGTGCAAGATCTCTTCTGTCTGTTCCCAGATCTCCTACCTGGGCTACTTAATGTTGTTCAACTACATCATCTTGGTACGGATGGATCGTTGGCCCTCGCTCCAGGAATGGATTGTCATCTCATACATTGTGACTCTGGCTTTAGAGAAAGTAAGAGAGGTAAGTAACAGCCACAGCAGTGGCTGTTCTTTGGAAATGCCCAACCTGTACTGATGCCAGGAGAAGGGAGGAAAGCACTGAGTAATACAAAAGTGTCCATCTCCTACACATTCCCACCATCCGTTTCTTCACTGGGATATTGGACTGGCAGCAACGTGAAGTTGGAGACAAGCATTGGGTCAAGAGGAGGAGAAGGAGGGAGAAGGAATGCCAGGTTTCTCGCTAATCCCACTGGCATGCAGGGCCATCTTATGCCTGCATATTCAGAAGTAAGCCCACCTTCATCCACGGGGGCTTACTCCCAGGGATGCCTTGTTTGGTCCTGTAAGGAAAACAGAAAATACTGGTGCAGAATATAAGGAAGTGGAGCCAAGGGTGTGATGTTGTAGGCATCCAGGTGGGCAAAGAGTTGTTCTAAAATGGTAGCCAAAGCAGCAGAGCCGGGCTGGGGGCAGGAGTGGGAAAGCCTTTCCCACTTGAGTAGGTTACAGGTGCTTGAGTTTACTCAGGTGGACACAGGTTAGCTCAGAAGGGAGCTAAAATTGACTCTAGTAAGGTGGGTGCAAACTCTGTTCAATATGGGGGTGCAATGCATCTCAGTCCCTCCCCCGTCCCCCACCCCACCCCACCCATCTCTGGTGGTTTGTCTCATACTGAACTAGTCCCCTGGCAATAGGTCCAGTTTGGGTCCAGGTTCTCCCAAGGATCCCAGCTCAAAACCAGCGCTGTGTTGTGTATTTCATGACAGTCATCTATGACCCAAAGTTTCCATTGTAGAGCCATTAAGTCTCTTACTTTTGGACTGTACTACGCTGAACTGCTCTCTCGCTCTCTCCTCTTCTCTTCTCTTCTCTTCTCCTCCACTCCACCCACCCCATTGCTTTGTTTTCAGATTTTGATGTCAGAGCCGGGAAAACTAAGTCAGAAAATAAAAGTGTGGCTCCAAGAATATTGGAACATCACCGATTTGGTTGCCATTTCTGTGTTCATCATTGGGGCCATTCTCCGTTTGCAAAACCAGCCTTACATGGGTTATGGGAGAGTGATCTACTGTGTGGATATCATTTTCTGGTACATCCGAGTACTGGACATCTTTGGTGTGAATAAATACCTGGGACCGTACGTCATGATGATTGGGAAGATGGTAGGTATATGTTGAAAACGTATGAGAAGGCAGCTGTTATGGCAGTTATGAAAGAGGTCTAGAGTGGAAGTATAGCACAGAGCTGCAGGTTGTCCTAAGAAGAAGTTCTGAGAAACTGGCTGAAGAATCTTGCGAGGGGACCTGGGTTTTGGAGTGACTTGTTCCCATCATACCTACATGTCCCCAAGTTAATTAGAGCGCTTGTATGGGCAGTGTTTTACCTTGGCTACTCAAGTGGCTCCAAGCACACCTGGCTCTGTCTTTCATCACAAACAGATTGGGTTAAATATTGGGGCAAACGTTTGCTGATGTAAACCTTGAGGTAGCTGAAATGTTAAAGTCACCTTCCAGCCAAAGATATGCCCTTTCAAGATCCATTTAAATCATTGGGGATGTAAATTATCGTTAAGAACATTTATATCCCTCCAGTTGGTTAAAAATAACCCAGGAAATGAAATTAAATAGATAAATAAATATAATAGAAACATAATATAATGCATTAGCAAATTAGGAAAACAGCGGGTCCATAATATCAGCTGAAAATCTTAACATTGTTATTAAAACCATGTAACAGTAAAAGTTAGTAGCAACATCTATCATTGAAAGTAACAGGCAAAATCATTGAGGCTGGCACCTTAAGCTCACCAAGGTTGGTGCCAGGTAAATGTCCCTGGGGAGAGTGTTCCATAATTGGGATGCCACCACAAGGAAGGCCCTTTCGCTGAATCCAGGGTCACCTGAGAGATTTTACCCTCTGATGTGCAAAACATGTGAAGAACCTGCTGTCGCTTTGAGGAGAGGGGGAATTACTTGTCTTACAGCACTGATACCTTGGTGGAGGTGCCTGGTGATCTCCCCTCCAGGCACCCATCAAGTCCACTTCTGCCTAGGTTGCTCCCGGGGGCTTCCAGCTCAAGAGCACCATTTTGAGTTTCTTCTTCAACTGGGATGATGTCTATCAATACTTTTTCAGCTCCCTCACACTGACACATTCGTGATATTGATGCAAGCGTTGCTCTGGGCTCTTTCCCTGTGCAGATGATTGATATGCTGTACTTCGTGGTGATCATGCTGGTGGTACTGATGAGTTTCGGAGTCGCCCGCCAAGCCATCCTGCATCCCGACGAGGAGCCAACTTGGCGGCTGGCCCGTAACATCTTCTACATGCCCTACTGGATGATCTATGGAGAGGTGTTTGCAGACCAGATAGACCGTAAGAGCAGAGTTCATAGTAAGATTCTGTTTCCTGTTTCTAAGGCAGATGATCAGATCCAAATTAATCAACATTCCTATTTTAATTTGGAATCGGCTTTACTCTTTCTACTCGAACCTCGCCTTCATTGTTGTGGCAGACACAATCGCCTTGCTCAAATGCAACCTCCTCTTGCAGTGGTTTCCTTCGTTTGCAAGTAAAAAGGAAAACGAAATCTTCTTTTTAGAAGTCAGAAACCATCTCTTTCCTCCGCTTCACACAGAAAAGCTTTTTAAAGTATTTTAAATATTGACACATTCCCCCCCCAAACATGGCTTTACCTAGTCAAGATTGCCTGTGTTGCTTCTATGCATTTCAGTAGAACTTCACAAGACAGCTTCCCAGGGGATTGTGGATTTGCACGATCATGCAGAGAACGATTTGCACCATGGCTTTTCCACATCCAACTGGAGCCAGGTTTGGGGGGCGGGGAGTCGACTGCAGTGAACATACACTTTTTCAGCAACTGAAGCCCTGTCTTCAGGGGGAAAACATTTGGCAGTCCTACAACTAAGTAACAACTGCACATTTTTCCACTATAAAATGATTGCTAGGAAAGGCAGTAAAGTGTTTTCTGTTTCTTTCTTGGACTTGTAAGTGACCTCTGCTTGTATTTCTAGTAGGGTTGTTCCAAAATCTCTCATCTTATACTTGGAAAAAAATTATGGCAGGACTGAAAGTGTTGGTCTTCTGCTCAGTATTTTTTTTTTATTAAAAAAAAATCAGTATCATGTAGATGTGATAAAACATTCCCATTTTGCATGGGATGCATCATTCAACTTTCCGATAATTTCATTTTAAAATAATAATAATAATAATCAAGTTTCTAGCCCTTATGGCTTTACAGTGTGTGGACAGTTCCTGCTGAACTCTTTTACTGACGGCCAGCTCTCTGGACCAGAACTGTATGGAGCCTGGTCCTGGCTGAGATCTGAGATTCATATCCATGAGGCCTTGGTCTGCAGGGACACGCCCGGAACTGCACTCTCCAAACAGCAACGCTCGTTCCCCAAAGTTTGTCCATCTTGTGTGATTTCTTTGTGGTGTTTTGTGCATGTGGTGTTTTGTGCTTGGGGTGATACCTGCGTCATACTTACATAATTGAAATAGCTTGAATATTTACATGATCATCTGCCAGCTGCCTTTGTAATTCTCTTTTGATGGCCACAAATGTGCTGCTGTACATAATGGTTTGAGAAAGACAACGAGAAAAGGAAATTGCAGGGTATTCTGGAGCCCTGACAGAGCCATTGTTTCGGAGCATGTATCTTGCCTGATAGAATATTTGAGGGTCTTATCTTTCTCTGGCAGCCAAGGAACTACGAGATTGTCAGTCATGCGCTTTCCTTTCCTGTTATTCTTTTGTTCTTTTTATCCCTGCCTCTTTTTAATGGTTTTCTTTTTATTATTATTATTCTGTGCTTTCGGAACGCTGTGTAGTCTATGCCATGGAAATTAATCGTAAGTCTTTGTGGGGAACTGATGAATTAATTACATGTTTTTTGTGGGTGGTTTCTTCCCTGCGCCCTACACTGAATAGCAACCCTTCAGTCGGGGTTTATCTCTGCTGTAAAACACAGCATCTGCCAAAAGCCACACACATTGTGCACCCGCCCCCCACTGCCAAAACCACTTGGCAGGCAGACTGAATGGTAGACGGTAAGCGGGGGGGGGGGGGTTGTGTCCAGTCTATATGAACAGCAGATCAGAGGGCGATCCTGTTATTTATTTATTTATTTATTTATTACATTTATATACCGCCCCATCGCCAAAGCTCTCTGGGCGGTTTACAAAAGTTAAAAACAGTGAACATTAAAAAGTATCCAAAATTTAAAACCATCAAAAATATAAAAACAACAGTATCCTTTTAACAATAACTGTTCTGGGGTCCATTAAAAAACAACAAAAAGCTTTAGCATATGTTGTTAAATGCTGTTAAATGCCTGGGAGAAGAGAAAAGTCTTGGCCTGGCGCCGAAAAGATAACAATGTTGGCACCAGGTGAGCTTCATCGGGGAGATCATTCCATAACTGGGAGGCCACCACAGAAAAGGCCCTCTCCCTTGGACTGCAGGTCAGACTACAGCCCAGAGATGGAATGTGCTCCTCCACTTGCAGCTCCTTCTTTCTGCCCTCTCCCTCTGAAGGGAAGAAAGTCTTGAATGAGGACTGTATCCCCAAGGACCAAAATACCCTGCAGATGATCCAAGGAGCTGCTTCTGTGGATTGGTGACTTGCCCATTTGCAAGCCTGCTGAGTCCCTTCTGCTCCCTCCCTCTGGAAGGAAGAGCCTTCAGCCTCGACTGTGACATCCACCCCCAGGGAGCAGAAGAGACCTGCCAAAAAGCACCTCCACATATCCCTAATTATATTGCACCCTTTTCCTGGATTTTAATTATAAGCAACCTGGAGCCAACCTTGGCTGAAAAGCAGAGCTAGACATATAAAAACAAAGGTCTGCCTGCATGTAGAAAAGTAGGTGTCAGGACAAAGGCTTCTAACTTAGCCTTCGCAATGAGATGCTAGTTTTCTCTGTGTAGGGCTATGGAGGGGTTTTTTGTGTGTGTGTTTTGGTGGGGAAACATTCAGACATCCACTCTCCCCCCACCCCTCCCCACAGCCTGAAGTGATACAGACAAGAAACAGTTTTATCTCATGATCAGGTGTTTGTTTAACCATTCTGCAATCCGGAGGTCTGGACTAGTACATGTAAAGTGAGAACTCCTGCTAACTCTTAGAGTAGCCTTCCCCAAGCTGGTATCCTGTAGATGTGTTGCACTACAACTTCCTCATATTGAGGCAGTAGCTAAATCCTGTCATTTTTTCCTGTATAATATTGCCAGGATTCGATCATTTTTGTCTGTCTCTTCTGCCAAGACTCTTGTTCATGCATTGGTTATTTCTCGGTTGGACTACTGCAACCTTCTTCTCACTGGCCTTCCTTCTTCTCACATCAGTCCGTTGGTTTCTGTTCACCACTCTGCTGCTAAGATCATCTTCTTGGCTCACCGCTCTGACCATGTTACTCCACTTCTGAAATCTCTTCATTGGCTTCCAATTCACTTCAGAATCCAATATAAACTTCTCCTGTTGACCTACAAAGCTTTTCACTGTCTAGCTCCTTCCTCTCTCTCCTCTCTCATCTCACACTATTGCCCCGCTCGTGCTCTTCGCTCCTCTGATGCCATGTTTCTCACCTGCCCAAGGGTCTCTACTTCCCTTGCTCGGCTTCGTCCATTTTCTTCAGCTGCCCCTTACGCCTGGAACGCTCTTCCAGAGCATTTGAGAACTACAAGTTCAATCGCAGCTTTTAAAGCTCAGCTAAAAACTTTTATTTTTCCTAAAGCTTTTAAAACTTGATTTTGTTCTGACTTTTATACTGCCTGTTTGGTGCATTCTCTTCCCCTCCTTATTGCTTTATTATGATTTTTTTAGAATGTAAGCCTATGTGGCAGGGTCTTGCTATTTATTGTTTTACTCTGTACAGCACCATGTACATTAATGGTGCTATATAAATAAATAAATTAATTAATAATAATAATAATAATAACTCCCATCATGCTCAGCCAGCATGGCCATTGAGCTAACAGAAACCCACATTTTACAACAGATGTCTGCAGTATCCTAAACCCCCCATACCCAGGGCATGTTTTAGACCTATGTTTTTTCCTATTGCAACGGTCGAAACATTCCTGCCTTTGAAATGTAGCCAGCTGGCTGCCCTCTGACTCTTCCTGTGGTCACTTCAAAAAAACTATGTTCTAATATCTATAACAAAGGAAACGAGTCTTGGTTATTTGATGATCAGCTGGAAACCCAGCATACCCTAGATTATGCAACCCTCTACCTACATGCTACCAAAGTACATCTTGACCTCACCCATTCCCAGAATGCTCCACCCCTCACCTACCCACCCCAATCTGCACTGAGTTACCATATTCCTCCAGGCTCTGCCATGGTCCAGATGTTGCCCAGGCAGAGGTTGAGAGCTGCTGTTCTGGAAATGAGAAGTGCACATGGGACGAAGGGGTCATTGTTTGTCTAAATCCACCTGGGAGTGTGTTCTGGTGCCAAACTGCCCAGCATAAGAGGAGGGTGAAGTCAACATTTCTCTTGGGTCCACAGTAACCTGGTGCCACGTCTGCGGCTAACTTCCCCAATTGTGTAGAGCGCCGTATCTGCTGCAGGTTGTAAAAATTCAATCCCATTTCATCCTCAGCTCCTTGTGGGGATAACCTTTATGATGAGGATGGCAAACGGCTCCCTCCGTGTATCCCTGGTGCCTGGTTGACTCCTGCCATCATGGCTTGCTACCTCTTGGTAGCGAACATTCTCCTGGTCAACTTGCTGATCGCCGTCTTCAAGTGAGTGTTTTTCTTGCCCTGGGGGCTTCTCCCTCTCATTTGATTCCTATCAAAAAGAAATCAGGTGCAAAGGTGGGCAGAATTCAGGCCTGTAGGATCTAATTTGTGTTCTACCACAATCCTCAGAGCAAAGGTACAAAATAGCGGCTCAGATAGGTGCACATATGCTAAGAATTAAGGAACGGGGTGCGTAGGCCAGGATTTGTGACGAGTACCAGAACCAAGCTCACAAGTCCTTTCACACAAAAATCCACTCCAGATTTTCCTCCAAACACTCTTTTCCAGCAAATGTAATTGGGTGGGGGTGTTGTGATTGTTAAAGAGTTGGGAGTCAGAAGCCCTGGCCAGCTATTATGATCCCCCAGAGATCTCCCACTTGTGCTCACCAGCGATCTAGTGTAATGTATTTGGGGGGCCTTGAGAAAGGCAAGCAAACGGTTAACCGTTGTTGGAGTTACTAAATTTTGTCCCTGCTAATAAATTCACCGAGTGTGGAGGTGGCGGTAGTGCTCCATCTGCTTAGATTGCCTCCTACGAACATTGTGTCTCAACTGCCTGTTCGCTTTCACACACACACACACAAAGGGGAGGAGAGGGTGGGGAGAGGCAGGGATACTAAGATTTGCTGCTCAATCATACCTTTATCTTTTGCTGCCTGTGTTCAGAACTGGAGAGCCGGTGGGTGGACATACATTACATTGTCCCAGGCGCTGTTCCCAGCTTGGGTGCCGTGCTTTGACTTTAGCTTCGCTCACAAACCATCCTTTATTTTTGCAGTCTGCGGCAGAAGGTTCAATAGCTGAAAAGGCCATGCATTTTAAAAGGAGGCATGTGCCAGACACAGAGCTAAATTTTGGAGGAGGAGGAGGAAAGTGCTTCTTTTGCACGCGCAATGGTGTGCAATCTGGAGGGACTGAAAATAAAATCAGCATTGTTGAAAATAAGTCATGCTGTTAACTCGTCCATGCTTGATAGGAGGCTGGAGAGGTTCATTGTGCTAAGTACTACTGTTTGGTACTCGGAGTACAATCCATCTCATGTAAACTCATCCCTGAAAAGGTGGTATTGCTAAGGGGTTCCTGTCAGCTTTGTGTGAGTCGGGCTAACTGTGCAGCCTTGTCCTGAAGCAACACCTGGTTGGAGTCCTGGACTTAACAAAGGAGTGTTGATAGTTCTGGTGATGTATCTCTGTGGGATATACATCACGCACACGGACTCAGCATCTAGAACTCACAGAGTACACAGCATCCACACAAAGTCCACACAGATCCTCCAGTAATCTATACATGAAACTGCAGGAACTGTGAAATTGGCAGACCACAGTGGGGAAGGCCTACTGTGCCCTACATGCAAATTGTGGGTAGTCGTTGCTCTGCCTGCTTAGCTTCAACAGTAAGACTTCTTGGGGGCTCACGTATTATACGGCTGCTCCCTGTGGGGTAGGTGAGGCTGATAGCCAGTGGTTCGCCCAAAGCCACTCAGTGATCTTCATGGCCAAGTGGGGACTTGAACCTGGATCTCCCAAGTCCCAGTCCAGCACTCTAACCACTATGCTACACTGGCCCTTCCAACTCTAGCATTCTGTTACTGTTTTGTATATTTTACACTTCACCCTCCAGCTAAGTTTTGCTTCCCAAGCAGCCTACAATTAAAATGTGTTCAGAGGTACAATGATAATATGGATGGCAGAATCTCCTTGCCCTTGGCAGCTGATGTCATAGTCCAGAGGTAGGGGAACTGGTCTGATTGCTGTCTGTCCTGCACTTCACATATCTAATTGGATGTGGCCATCTGGATGGGGACCATTCCCAGGCAAACAGGTCTGGCCCCAGACGGCAACTTCCCCAATCAATACCATGGTCCTGCCACCTACACGGCCGTTTCCAACTAGCAACCTTGGAACAGAGGAATGGCAAGGCAGATCTGCACCGAAACGGCTTAACAACCGTGATGCGTCTCTTGCAGCAACACCTTCTTTGAAGTGAAGTCCATCTCCAACCAAGTCTGGAAGTTCCAGCGGTATCAGCTGATCATGACCTTCCATGACAGGCCGGTGCTTCCCCCGCCCATGATCATCTTCAGTCACCTTTACATTATCATCGTCCGCCTCTGCTGCCGCTGCAAGAAGCGGAAAGAAGGGGATCAAGATGAACGCGACCGAGGGCTGAGTATGAGAAGGGTTCTCTGGGCTATGACCATGGCCAGGCTGAGTTCCATCCTTGGGGACAGGATGGGATTTGAAGGGCCCGTTCATAGGCCTGGCAGACAGCTCCCTGAAAGTAGAAAATCAGCAGAGCAGAGAGCAGGCTGGGCTAGAACCTCTCTCCCTGACATGCTAGTTTTTACTTGCAGGAATGTTTTCTATCTATCTATCGTTTTGTTTACCAATACACTCATTCAAGACAGTTACAAAACTTCGTCTTAACACATATAGTATATCTATAGCTGCTAAATCATCTGGCCTGAACCTATTCCAATAACTGATAAATGGTATCCAACTTTCGGGGAAAGTCTGGATGGAGTTTATTCTTCCCTCTCATAACAACTTATAACTTGTTATTTTAAAATGATCCGGTTCCCTGGTCAGGTGAACTGACCCAAAGGCCACAGTTCTGTCCACACTTTCCTAGGTGTGCGCACTTACCCACTGAACATAGAAGGACTTACTTTTCAATGAACATACGTAGGATAGGGCTGCGTGTCTCAGTGAATTTGATGGGATTGTTTCTGAGTAAATATGATCAGGATTGGGCTGTGGATTAATGGATTCACCCTACTTGAGCTTGAGTTGTTCTGATACAGGGCTCGTTTGACCATGGTGGCACAGGCATTGGTAACCTCAAGATTGGATTACTGCAACACGCTCAATGTGGGGCTGCCCTTGAAGCTGCTCCGGAAGCTGGAGCTAGTGCAGAACGCTGCAGCTCGGCTGTTGTCTGGAGCTGCCCCTTTCCAGCATGGAACTCCTCTGCTGAGGGAACTGCACTGGCTGCCTATTCGCTACCGGGCCAGGTTTAAGGTTCTTGTACTTGTGCACAAAGCCCTAAACAACTTGGGACCAGGATACCTGAGAGAGCGCCTTCTCCCTTACCAACCTGCCCAGTCACTGAGGTCATCCGAGGGCCTGCTCCTGGTGGTTCCACATAGATCCATCCTCCGATTGGAATCCACCAGGGGAAGAGCCTTCAGCGTGGTGGCCCCCCTCCTGTGGAATTCCCTGCCTCTGGAGGTCAGGCAGGCGCCAACCTTGTACTCCTTTCGGCGCCTCCTGAAAACATCTTTATTCCAAGAAGCCTTTCCTTAATATGCAGCCTTGAATCTGTTTTTTTGCTTCTTTTACATTTTGTTTTAGCTGTTTTATTCTGGGTTTTCCCCCTTCATTTTATCTTGTACACTGCTCCGAAATTTTTTAGTGGGGAGCGGTATATAAATATTCTAAATAAATAAATAAATAAATAAGGAAGCTTTAAATGGTGATGTATACAACAGTTTAGCCGCTACCTACTTGTCATGTGTTGGCCTTATGGTAATAGGTTAAAGAAGGCACAAAATAGTAGTTTAAAAGTCTAGTGCTTGTTTCAAATGACATGGAAATGCACGTTGAGATAGTAAGAAAACACACACGTAAATATATACCTACCCCATTTGTTACAGAGCTGTTTCTAAATGATGAGGAGTTGAAAAAACTGTATGAATTTGAGGAACAATGTGTTGAAGAATATTTCCGGGAAAAAGAAGATGAAGAACAATCATCAAACGATGAACGTATCAGAGTTACTTCTGAAAGGTACACGTTTCAATAATTTCTTTTTCTCGTAGTAGTGGGCAAAGAGGAAGCACTGACTTTGACCCAACTGGCTTTCTGACACATTGCTGAAGCATAAGCTAACTTACTATTTAAAAAACAAAAGCTACCGCTTGTGGTTAAAATGAAAAGCTATTTTATAATAGTTTCTTCTTTACAGTAATCACACTGGAATCAAGATAGCCTTCTGACAGTAAACCAGGCCAGCCCTGTTGATTAAATTTCTCAAATTAAAATCATTTTTTACAGATTAGCCAAATAAAATTAGATTATTTAAATATTCCAGATTTTAATTTGATCCTGGTTTCTTTTCATGTGCAACGATTTCCAGAAATGGTAGCCTTTGGACATTCCAACATATTTTCATTTTGAGATAAGAAATGTAATGCAGCATTGACTAGTTACAGCTGCTCATAGTTCCAGAACCAGTTCCGTAATGCCCACTCAGCCTTGGAATATGAGCTGGTTGGTTCTCTCAAAGTATGAGTGACTTTTGTATATATTCTTTTCTCAAGACTTTCAGTATGAAGCACTCACAAGAAAGCTGAGATGGTCTTTATTATTGAGTTATACAGTATGACTCACTTCAGCTGTTAAGACAGTGAATAAAGACAGAACTGACAACTCCAGGATTTTTTAATGCTACACTCTTAGAAAAAGGAGAAGTTGGGGAGAAGAGGCTGAATTTGCTCAATAATGAGTGAAGTTAACTTTTAGATGGCCCTCTCCCAGGTAGAAATTAGCCTGCAACTCTTGGAGTTCCTCTTGTTCTGCAGTTAAGGTGGTTTGAGATACAGTGGCAAATGTAAGTCGGGTGTTATCGGCTGGCTGTGATACCATGGCAGCTGAGCAATCTCCACACATATTATCTAAAAATTTACATATAAGGAGAACTGGCTAATAAAGGAAAAAGTAACAGAAAATTGAGTTACCTGGCCCAGACGTTATTATAATCCTTCTAGGTTATTTTTAGTCTCACTGGTGGATTTTTTTTTTTTTTTTTTTGGTCTTCTCTTGTTTTTATTATAGTTTTCTTGTTTTAACCTACCGATTAAACTGTTTAAAGCTGTAAACCCTGATAATTAATTAAACAACAAATTGTCCTTCCTCTATTGTTGTTCCAGGCTGATAATTACGGTGTACAAGAGGCCAAGCAGGCTTGAATCTATGTTGCTTAACTAATCTTTTTGCCCCCCCCCTTCGAATTCTATAGAGTTGAAAATATGGCTATGAGATTAGAAGAGGTGAATGAAAGAGAACATTTCATGAAAGCTTCTCTTCAAACAGTTGACCTTCGACTTTCACAGCTGGAAGAGCTCTCCGGCCGAATGGTGGATGCACTGGAAAAATTGGCGGGTATTGACAAAGCAGAGCTGACTCACACGCGCTCCCGGGCATCCTCTGAATGTGATGCTGCCTACCTTCTAAGGCAAAGCAGCGTGAACAGTTCTGACGGCTACAGCATGTACAGGTACCCTGGCGATGAGCTTGCCTACGATGAGGTGCCCACCCCAATGTCCCCAGCCTTGGCGTTGCGTAAAGCGGATTCAAAGATGCAGTTGTCTCCAGAACGCCAAGGAAGCCTCCACTCTGCCTCCAGTGCAAATGCAGTGGCCTCTACCGATCACAATAAAAATACCTTAGATGTTGTGCCAGCTGTCTCTAGGCCTCGCTCTGGCTCAGGAGACAGGCAGGAGCGCTGCAAGAGCGAAGAGACAATACCCCAGACCCTCAATCCAACAGATAATGTTGTGAACGGACAGTCTGGAACCAGACCAGATCTTCAAGGTGCTCATTTAACCCTAGAAAGGACCAAATTAGAGGCCACCATCTCCTATCCCCTGGACAAACCTAGAGCGATGAAGTACTACCCTTCTGAAACGTTCAGTGCTTGTCAAGCAACCATGATGAAGTCAAGGAGCTATATATTGGCACAAGGTGGAAAGATGGCCGGGGGTGTTAACAACTGGACCGGCATGGACCAAGGATACAAGAGCATCATGGACCAAGTGTGCCCTTCTACCATTGAGCAATGGACTGCCGAGTGGAAGTACGAGGTTCAGCAGAAGCTGGCTAACGAGCCCCCTCCTGAATATCCTGGCATCGTGTCCGAGGCGGAGATGCAAGCCGAGCGGAAACAGCTGCTGACCGACACTGAGGATGACAGCGATGTTGGCGATGTAACAGGACTCAGTGCCTCCCACCCTTCTTCACCTGTCACTCAAAGGATGGACACAGACAACCAGCTGTTGGGGACGTCCGACAGGACTTGTGGGTTTCCATCAGTACGGTCAAAAAGTTTACACAGCCATTCTCGAAAAGCCAAGTCCACGAAGGACAAGCTCAGCAGACCGGGACATGCCAGCAGCGTTAGCTGCCTAGCGGTGGCCTACGGAACTGTGATGGAAGCACAGAAAACCCATGCAGAAAACGCCTCCACGGAAACAGAATGCTAACATCGCCTTTTCTCACCAGACAGCAGCGGGAGAGAAGCACCTGGCGTGCTTGGCTAGGCCAGGACAGCGCGGAAAGGGATGCACACTGACGTGGGAGCTTGTGCATTTTGTTTTGCAGGGGTATTCGTGCTGAACCTTCTTCAAAGCAATTCCCGCTTCAGGTGAAAGGAAGGCGTCCTCCCTAAAAGTGGATGCAACAGAAGGGCCTGAAAATGTCTCATGGATTCTTTGAATCACCAGGGCACCAATTTTTTTATTTCAACAGGATTTATAGTTTAATCCCTATCATTGATATGGTTGTGGTGATTGTGGTGGAGGGGGGGGGGGGTTAGTCCAAAACAAAAACTTGAACCACATGTCATGACAATTTATTTTCCCCTTGATTCCTTAGAGGGGACTAACTTTGAATGAAATGTCATTCAATGGGCTGGAAGTTGGATCCTCCTGACCCCAAAGAGCTCCACTTCCTAAAATGGAGGGCTTCACTTCTTGGTTAACAGGGGACAACACACTTCACAGAGTGCAGGTTAACGCTGCAGAATGGTGTCATTCAGAGGCCGCTTTGGAAGACACGTAGAAAGTGTCGTTATCAACTGCTCTTCCTCCTGCAATATCTATTGCATTTGTGGCAACTGTGGATCTCCCAGGACCTGGGAGAGGCATTCAGTGAGCCATATCCCCACCTCTAATACTACAGATGAAGAATTCCATGTGCACCCCTACTCTAAGGGTAGTTTGAGGGAGCTGCTTCCTCTAGTGATGATGACACCAAAGTTGTGGGGAGGAGCAAGACGTACCCTGTAGAAGAGGTACCAGCTCATCTGCTAGATAAGTCCCATTCTTGCACTATCGTTTCTAATCTTGCCTGCTAGTTTTGAACTAGTGGCGATCAGTACAGGGATGTGGAACGTGGGTATCAGCCATACATTAAGTGTGTCTGATGCTCACAAAAGCCTCCATCTTGAAAGTAACCCATTCCACCCCACCCCCTGCCATAGTTGCTGATTCACACAGCCAATTTTGACGTGGAAATGTTACCACAAGGAAGTACAGCCATACAATTGGACAAAATGCTTGACCAACAGAACAAAAACCCTAGAACTCGAAAGTTTGCCCAAAACTTTGTGACATTTTGGTTGGTTCTAATAAAGGTATTACCCTAGTGTGGCTTTGGAATGGTTTGTTTCTAATGGACCAATGCAGCCTATGGTTTTTGTGTGCTTGGTAGCATGTATATTTCAAGATTGGTTAAACTTTTTTCAATTCTTACCCTTGGAGATGCTTCCCCTTGTGGTGACTTGCCCACCTCAAATATTACAATGTGTATCAGTGCTTAATGCCCTCAGCTCAAGGCAGTGGTGTTTTTAAGTGAAGCCCAAGCAGAAGGTGAACAAGAATGGGAAACGTTTGTTAAGTCTTAGACACACCCAGATATGTTCAACATTATCCGGATTTCTGGAGGGGCGATCAAGGTTGGAGAAGTGGCAGTGGGGAGGGGGCGCATAACCCTTATCCCATCCGCCACCCCCCTGCTGGAAATTGCACCCTGCTCAACAACTTTTCCAAATGTTTTCCCCTTGCAAATGGGCATCAGGAACTCTGGGAGGGGAAAAGCCATAGGGGGTGGAATGTCAGGTGGGGAAAGGGTTAAGAGCCCCCCATATCTGCCTCTTTTGTGATCCCAGTTGCCCTTCTAAAAGACAGTGTGACGTTACATGCATCTCCATATGGCCTCCACAGTCTTGCATTGTCTGTTTGTCATAGTGTCTTTCTAAAACAAGTTATACTTTGTTCACGTACCTGGCAGGCCTCCAGAGTTCCTGATCAAATCATGTCAAACGCCTTAAACTTCTGGCATCACTTGGGCGGTGCTGGTGCTGCCTTGTGAAAGAACTGCAGGTGGAAATTATAGTTTTGCGAGAGGATTCCTCTTTTAGGGTGCTCTAAAGGTGGTGATGTGGTATTTTGGGGCTACTGTGAGCCCAGAGTGCAAACCTGGACGGGTGATACCTTTAAGGGGGGAAATTTAATCTAAGAATTGCTTCAGGGAGGATCGCACACAGTGGTTAGGGAAGAGGGCAAGGAGGAAGTGAAACTTGTCCTAATGAACTGAAACTGGAGTAGGTTATAAGTCCTGCTGGGGGGAGGGGAAGCAGGGATGGGGTGAGGGAGGAGACGGCTGCTCCTGATCAGAATCTGATCCTCAAGCCAAATGCTAGAATTTCCTATGGAAATGCTGGAGCCAACATGTTGTTTCTCTCACCTGCATCTTGCTCACATTACCGCTGGCTTGTTCACACAACTGACAGCGTGGCCAAAGTCGACGTGCACCGTATTACATGATGGAGCACCCAGATTGCCCCATAGACCTGCGTTTGCAAGCATTGATTTCTGGGTTTCATACACTGAAAAGGCACAATCCTGGTTTTTACAAATGTGGGATTCATTGACACAACTCCTGCCTGTCACCACTCACCACACCAGCTTGTCTCCTCATTATTACCTCTGTGCAAAGCTGCGTCCATGTCCGTGCTATTTCAAGCTACTCTAAGAACATCAGAAGCGCCCTGATGCTGGATCAGACCAAGGGTCCATCTAGTCCAGCACTCTGTTCACACAGTGGCCAACCAGCCATCGGCCAGGGACCAACAAGGCAGGACATGGTGCAACAGCACCCTTTTATCCATGTTCCCCAGCAACTGGTGCACACAGGCTTATTGCCTCAAATACTGGAGATAGCACACAACCATCAGGGCTAGTAGCCATTGATAGCCTTTGCCACCAGGAACTTCTCCAACCCCCTTTTAAAGCCATCCAGATTGGTGGCCATCCTGTGGTAGTGAGTTCCATCACTTAACTATGTGCTGTGTGAAGAAGTCCTTCCTTTTATTTGTCCTGGATCTCCCACCAATCAGTTTCATGGGATGACCCCGGGTTCTAGCATTTTGAGAGAGGGAGAAAAATGTCTCCCTATCCACATTCTTCATACCATGCATAATTTTGTACTCTATCCTGTCTCCCCTTAGCCTCCTTTTTTCCAAGCTAAACAATCCTAGTTGATGTCACCTTCCCTCCTAGGGGAGATGCTCCAGTCCCTTCATCATTTTGGTTGCCCTTTTCTGCACTTTTCCCAGCTCTGTAATATCCTTATGTTCTTTCCAGTGTTGCTCCTTTCTCCTTCACTCTGCCTTGGCCAACCCCACCCTCAGAAAAACCAAGGAGCAAACAAAAATCAAATCCCCCTGACTGACAGGTCAAGGATAATCGTAATGCTTAACAAAAAAAATCTTTAATTTTGTGAATAGCATTCTATTCTGAGTTAATTATTTTCTTCTTGTCATTTCTGCAACTGGTGCTTTCCCTCCCTCCTGCAAAGGTGTTTTTTTTAAAAAAACAACAACAACCAAGCACGTATATTACTTTAGTAAGAAAGGATTTAAGTCAACTCGAATGAAAAAGTTAATTTTTCACAGAGTGCTGGTCAAAGGTTTACGCCTAACTCCTGGGATTAATGGAGAATAGTTTGCGAAGAGAATGCCATTCCGGTTTTCATTACAGGTTCAGATACAATACAGAAGCGGTAGGACAAAATGACACATTTTCTTTCCAACGTCATCATTCTGTTTGAATTTTTTAAAGGGGTAAAAAACGCTCAAACCTGGCAACCTTGCAACCTAAATTTTACATTGGAAATGTGTCCTTATTAATATAATGAATAATTATAATTAAACGTCTAACAGCTGGATCCCAAGAGGTAGCCAATGAGAAACCTACACTTTCTGTAGACTGGAATCATGGCTCCCTACCCCTAACACCCCCCCCACCGCATGTCCTGCTTTGGTCCTGCAGAAAAAGCAAACAGACAAAAAGGGGTGAAAGGCAGATCGTGGCATTTCTTGGTCGCATGAGAATGTGACCAAGATGGAACCCAGCAACTGGCCTTTATGTATATACATACGTGCCCCCACAGGGCTGTCAATGATATTTTGAAGAAAGGGCTTTTTGAGACTTCTTGACTTTAGTCAAGATTTGACTAAAACAACTAGGAATGCAATTTGGTAGCATTGCCTTTCCAAGTTTACTTCTATTCAACAATTTTATGCAGTTACACAGCCATTTGGTTTTGTATGTCTAGGTATACTTGTTTTAATATGCAGATGTCCTGCACTGTTTGCCTACACCCCATCAGCAAAAAAACACAACCCACGTTCCTCAGCAAACCTGAGTGATACAATCCTACCCAAAGGACAAGCGGTCTGCACTGCAGTGCATCCACTACAGTATAATTACTGCATGCTGCTTGTGACATCATTATGGTGTATTAATTCAGCCTTCGTTTTCAACCTTTTCTTCCTAGAATTTCAGTGATTACATTTCAACACGAGTTAATCCATGAGTAACGTGGAACTCTCTTAAAGGATACCATTTCTTATCTTTGTTCTGCTTGACTTTTGTGTGGAAATTTAAAAAAGATATATTAATGAAGGTTTGTACCTAAAAATGGCACGGCACACTAATAAATTCACTATTTATTTTTTAAAATCTGTGATGAAAAGCTGTGGATTGGTTTCTTTTAACTAGTTGTAGAATGAGAGTAGAAGAATTGACAAGCTGGTTAATAAGTGGAGGAACCATGATTTAAGATGGTTGGGTTCAAAGTGTTTCAGAGTACTGGATTGTGGAAAGTAAGCTTCTCAAGGTCTAGCATTACCCACAAATATGTCAGAAAAGCTGCTTCTGTAGGGGTGGGGTGGGGTGGGGTGGGGTGGGGTGAGGTCCCATGTGTGCAGCCTCTCTCCTAAAATCAGCTAAACAAAGAAGAGGCAAGAAAATGTTAATTCCATTCCCCGCAACTCCCAGCTTTCTACATACTTGCCCCTCAGGTGTTCTCTGCTCCCCGCAATGTGGCCATGCTCACTTCTCCACTTTGCTGTAAAACAAATGTGATTCTTTCTCCCTTGCACATTCAGAAGGGCCCTTGATTGTGGAATGAATGTCAGTCTCTCTCCCCCCGCCACCCAAATTTTCTCCCCTAAAATATAAAGGAAGATTGAAAGGGAGGAGCGTAGAAATACTGGGAAAGAGATCATTATTTATTGCTGTGTCTTTAAAACTGTCAAACAAACGCTCTCATGAGAAAACACAGGATGAAACTGAACTATGGGTCTGGTGAGGTGGGTGGGAGGTCTACATACCAAGGTTTACTCCAATGAGAACTTTTTACATGCCATTCCAGCTGACTGTTAACATAGTGGGGTGTTTTGTTGCTGTTAAAGCAGGCAGGAGTTACAACCTTGGATTCTAATGGGATATGTTGCTTGTGCTGATTGACAAGAAATTGCACCAACCCACACACTATATTGAAGGTCTGAGACTCATTGCTATCTGTGAGGTCTGACAAAGGGAAACTAGACCGTCTTCCAGATGCAATACTAAATCTTTTAAATTGAAGCAGCTCTGACTTGTTGATTTATTTATTTATCTTAAATATTGATATCCCACTTCATAGCTCTCCAAAGGCTTTCAAAGTGGTTTACAAGATATTCTTAAATTAAAACTACACTAAAATTTAGTAGAGCAATTTAAACTACATGATATCCATATGGAAGCAAGATTATTTAGGTAGCATTTCCTGTCCCTGTTGCTATTGGAGCAGCCTCCACCAAAATCCTCTGATGCACTGGTATGGATCTGAGCAGCTGGGATGATTCACTCAGCCCCTGACAGAAACTGCTTTTCCTTATTGAGTGCCATAGTATTGTTTTATTTTATTTTTAAATCCTCTTTGCTTGGAGAGTTGCAGCACCTACCAATACTGGTAGGACCTCTCTCTCTCTCTCTCTCTTTTAGGAACATAGGAAGATGCCTTATACTGAGTCAGACCCCTGGTCTATTGAGCCCAGTATTGTCGACACTGACTGGCAGCAGCTCTTAAGGGTTTCAGGCAGGATTCTTTCCTTGTCCTATCTAGAGAAGCTGGAGGTCAAATCTGGGAATTGCTGCCTGCGATGCATGTACTCTGTCACACTGATCTATTGTCCCTCCCCAATTGGTGTGAACCATTTTAGGAGACCTTGTTTGTCTGAAAAGCAGGATAAAAATATAATTAAATAAATAATATTATTATTACAATAAAAATGAAAATCGAGGAAACATGAGATATGATAACAAAGACAAAAGAGAGTGCTCTACATCACAAATCAAGTTATATTTATAGTATTTACAATAAACATGGTAAAAGACAAAGGAATATACACAAAGAATATTCTAGGAAGAGATTTGTTTGACTTGCATCCTTAACATTTGATGCTTATCTGTAGGGTGACCATATGAAAAGGAGGACAGCGCTCCTGTATCTTTAAAGTTGTATAGAAAAGGGAATTTCAGCAAGTGTCATTTGAATGCTTGTAGCGCCTGGAGAAATTTTGCCTTCGTCATAACAGTTAAAGCTGCAGGAGCCCTGCCCTCTTGACCAGATACAAATGTGGTCAATGAAGAGGGAATTTCATCATGTGGTGATGAAGAGGGAATTTCACCAGGTGCTGCATGCATATAAATGACACCTGCTGAAATTCCCTTTTCTCTACAACTTTTAAAGACACAGGAGCCCAGTCCTCCTTTTCCTATGGTCACCCTGTTATTTGTGGCTTGCTAACATCGGTGTCCTGATTTAAGACAGCTCTTACAATGCTTGCTTGCCTCCAGGTTCCCCCCGCCTACAATTCCCATCAGCCCTAGCCAGCACAATCAATGGTGAGGGATGCTGGGAGTTGTAGGCCACAACATCCGGAGGGCCACAAGCTGTCCACACCCCTGGCATGTGGCCTCCCTTGTCGTCCACAATTCTCCACCGGCCCCTTGAACACATGCTCGGAAAGTGACCACCAGTCCGCCCCTTCCCAGAACCCTTTGCGGTTCCTCTTGACAAGACTCGAGAGGGCCTGAGGCCTCGCACAGATTAGAAGGCGGCGGCGGCGGCGGGGAGAGAGGAAATCCCTCCGTTCACACTTTTGTCCCCTTCGCTCTGCCGTACAAGGCCGCCTCTTTCCTGCTCCTCCAACAAAGCAGGCCGCGCAGACCTTAGCCGTGGTTGCTAGGATACAAGCGGCGGCGGCCCCCGCATCCTCTTCCCCCTCCCTCAAGCTGGTGACGCAAGCGAGGAGCTGGCGGCCGCCCTCCTCACGTGCCCCATCCCTCCCACCTCGAGGGGCGGGGCTTGGGCCGCCTGAGGCGCTTCCAGTCAGGGCCTCAGAGCCGCGGCGGAGCCCGGAGGGGGCGGGGCGAAGTCAGGGTGGGGGGCGCGCGTGCGCGTGACGGCGGGGGCGGAGCCAGGCCCACCCCGGCGCCCTCCTCTCTCCCCCCCCGCCCGTGAGGTGGGGCCACAATCCCGGGCCGCAGCTGCGAGAGGGAGGCCGGGGGAGCAGCAGCAGCGGCGGCGGCGGCGGCGGCGGCGGCGGCGTCATGTTTTCCCTCAAGCCCCCCAAGGCCACCTTCAAGTCCTACCTTTTGCCTCAGGTAAAGGGAGAGAGGGGCGAGGGGAGGGGCAAAGGAGGGAGCGCGTGACTTCGGGCTTACTCGCGAGGAAACCCCCTCTGGAGCGCGGGCGGGTGAGGCGGGTGAGGCGGCGCAGGGAGATGGGTGCGAGGCGGGCGGGCGGGCGGGCTGCCGTCCTCGGGCACGCAGGGCTTACTCACGAGTAAGCCCCCGCCTGACTCGCACGGGGCCGGCTCCTGAGGAAACGCGGCGGTGCTTACTTTCGGAGCCAGCCTCCCCCCGCATCCCTTCCACGCGCATCCCGTTGTGCCGACGCCTGAGTTAGCCGCCTCCGTGCAAAGGACGGCAGCTCGACCCTGCTCCCCTTGCCAGGAGAAGCGCCCAGGGCCCCGAGCCTGCGCCTCCTCCTGTGCAGGACTGTGAAGGCCCCCCTGGAAGCTCACCTCCGCCTGAAGCCAGCACCGCACTGAGCTGCCCATGCAGGGAATTGCAGCTCCGCAGCTCACGCCTGACTCGGGTTGCGGCTTATTCCTTCTATTTCTATACTGTCCCATAGCCAAAGCTTTTTGGGCGGATCACAACCATTCACAAAATCACATACACAAGTCGCTCACACCCAAGTCAGTAGAGGCTGCTGTCCTGTATATCTGTCTTCCCTAACTTAACGCAGTCCTTTTACAACTTCATTGGCTGCCAGCCCAGGTCCAGGCCCAGGCCCAATATTCAAAGCCCTAAACGATTTGGGGCCAGGTTATTTGAAGGAACGCCTCCTCTCATATGTGCCTGCCCGGACCTTCGGATCATCCACAGGGGCCCTTCTCCGTGAGCCCCTGCCAAAGGAAGTGAGGCAGGTGGCTACTAGGAGGAGGGCCTTCTCTGCTGTGGCACCCCGGCTGTGGAATGAGCTCCCCAGAGAGGTCCGCCTGGCGCCTTCACTGTACTCCTTTCGTCGCCAGCTGAAGACCTTTTTATTCACTCAGTATTTTAACACTTAATTTTAACTTAAATTTAAATTTTAACTTAAAGTTTAATTTTAACTTAAACTTAAATTTAAATGTTCTAACTCTGTATTTTACTCTTATATCAATTTTGCTGCGTAGTTTTAGCCTGGTTGTGCTTTTGATACTGTATTTTGCATTTGTGTTTTTAACCTGTTGGTTGTTTTATTATGGTTTTAATTTTTGTGAACCGCTGAGAGAGCTTCGGCTATTGGGCAGTATAAAAATGTAATAAATAAATAAAATAAACTTGGTAGGTACATAAGAAGAACCCTGATGCTGGATCAGACCATGTCCAGCACTCTGTTCACACAATGGCCAACCAGCCATCAACCAGGGACCCACAAGCAGGACATGGTGCAACACAGCACCCTCCCACCCATGTTCCCCAGCAACTGGTGCACAAGGCTTACTGTCTCTAATACTGGAGATAGCCCACAACCATCAGGGCTAGTAGCTATTGATAGCCTTCCCCTCCAGGAGTTGATCCAACCTCCTTTTAAAGCCATCCAAATGGGTGGGCATCACTACATCTTGTGGTAGTGAGTTCCATAATTTAACTATGTGCTGTGTGAAGAAGTACTTTTTATTTGTCCTGAATCTCCCACCAATCAGCTTCATGGGATGACCCCGTTGGGTTCTAGTAGTTTGAGAGTGGAAGAGGGTACCTTCTAGATGTGTTGGAATGCAACTCCCATCATTCCTAGCCAGCATGGGAATGATGGGCATTGCATTCCAAGGCATCTGGAGGACACCAGGTTGGGGGGAAGCTGCTACACATTCTTAACTGGGAGTAAACCCTGTGCTTGCTTATGCATAGATGCATTTCTTGTGCTTGTTAGAATTGCAGATTGATTCCCCGTGCAAGTTTCCTCAGAAGCAAATCCTATGGAGTTGGGTGTGGGTCCGTTTGTGCACACGGGGAAGACCTATTTATTTATTTATTACATTTCTATGCCACCCAATAGTCGAAGCTGTCTGGGCAGTTCACAAACATTCACCAATTTGCTCACTTAATAAAGAGGCAGGGTGTATGCTTGCAGAGTGGAACGCTCTGTTGTTCCCAAAAGAGGGATGTGGGGATCCCAAGAATCATCGTGCTTAGCTGTATCTGAAATGTGTATCAAATGTGATGGATGACCCTTAGTTTAAACACTACAGTGCCAAAAACATTTCTAATTCAAAAGAGGGGGGAAATGATTTGTCAGCTCTAGGATATCCTCTTGAAAGTGGCACATTTTTTGAAACTCCCTTATGACATGCTTTCTTTTTTTAAAGCTCCAACTTTGTCTTGCAGTTAGTGAAATGGGGTGGGGACACTCTTGGGCTGCTAGTCTAGCTACTGTCACAGCTGGCAAAAAAAAGTTAAATAGCTTCTTTTTGCCTTTTATGAGGATGCATTTCTTGTCTGGAATTGACTGAAATGCGGTGGATCTCCCCCTCTTAGTTGCTGACCCAGTTACAACTTTGGGATCCTGGGATGTGAAGGACCCAGCCCCCAACCATGTGAGCAGGCCACCTCTTGTGTACAGTGCAACTTCACTTACATCCCCCACCCATTCTTTGGCAGCTGATTTAAAGACGTGGTCTTCTCATATACTTGCCAACACTTAAACTTCATTGTTATGACAAGTTCTATCTCTGGCTGGCTCCCCCCCACGACAACTACATTCCTAGGTTTTATAAATATCTAGTTAATAATTTGAAGAAATGGTTAATGTGTGTTTAGGTGTTAGTTAAGAGTTACTATGTTTTCCTGATAATTGTTAAAAGCACAGAAAGTGTGACCAGTAGCAATTCAACAGGTGCACTGCATTCCAGCATTAAGAAGCTAGAGAAAAACTGCACAATTGGAGCTGATCGATACAGTCTTACAAGTTCTGAAGAAATAACAACCTTGAAGCTAACTAATTTATTTTAAGTTATTTTGAGACATATTAACAGGTTCAAATATTTCAATATTGCTTGTTTGTGTCCCTTGGATTTCTGATTTCTTTTTCAATATCCGAGGTCTGTTGGAATAAAGTAATAAAAGCTTCAATCCAAACAAATAATGAGTCAGCCAAAGTTTAAAAAACAACAGTACCTATTTGAAAGATTAAAATGCTATAATTGGGGTTTTATATAGAGTGTATATAAATCAGATGTCTTGGGCTATTTTTGGTACAATTGATTGTGATATAACCAATGTTCAAGCACAGGATCATTTTAACCAAAATAAATGCCCTGCTTTCACAACTGTCTTGTCATTAAATTTAAATTGGTCTTCTTAAAGCAAACAAAAAGGTATTTGTTATTAAAATTAAAGGGATGGCAGAATTTTTTTCTGCACAGTGATAAAAGATAAATTGGTGAGCTTTACTGTGTGAGTAATTTAAGTCTAAAAATTTGGGGTGGGGACAGCTAAATTTAAAAAGGGTGAATACCGTTTCATGCTAACATGCATGGGCACAACCAGAAAATGAACGAAAAAGGAAAAGCTGACACATATTCCTGTCATAACTTGTTTGCTTTTTTTGTTTGTTTGTTTAAAGTTGTGGTTCCCACCCTTTAGACTAAATGATGAATGAACAAAGTCTTCAGCTGGGAGGGAATGTCACTTATCTTATTCGTACCAAATAGGCTGGGTTCACACAACACGCTAATCCACCATGGGTTATCATATTGTCTGAACACTACACATTTTCTGCAGGGTGGATTATTGTATTATCTGAGCACAGCATTTTTCTGCATGTTTACTCATGCAGTGTGGTTTATTTTTCTTGAACAAGCCACCCTGAGAACCCATGGCTTGTTGTTGGGTTGTTCAGGGTGGTTAAGTAGCCACAATGTATGGCTAACGAGCAACCCTGCAAAAAATAGTATGATAACCCACCCTGCAGAAAATGTGCTTCGTTCAGGTGACACGACAACCCATGGTGGGTTGCTGTGTTGTGGGAACCCAGCCATAGTAAGGGACTTGGCATGGAGTCCCACTTGGCTGCATCATCTAAGAAGATCCCTGCTTGATCAAGCTTTATCTAGTCCAGCATCCTCTTTCCCACAGTGGTCAATCAGATGCCTCTGGGAAGCCCACAAATGGCACATGGACCGTAGCCCCTCTTGCTGTTCTTCCTCAAGAACTGACATTTAGTGGCACGCTGCCTCTGAATGTGAAGCTTCCATATCAGCAGCTCTTGGGGAGGTGACAAGTCTTGTGAGAATTTGCACCTCATATGATGACACAATGTTGTTGTGGCAAAGCCTTTGGTAGAAGTTCTGCAGACTGTAGGCCATTAAAGGAGCTATGGGATCTTCCCAAGAGGCCAGAAGAAAGAATTGGGGGCATCTTGACAATTGCCCATCCCTGACCAAGGATAATCATTATTATTATTTTGCCTTTGTTCTGTGCCTTGCTTCCTGATGTAGAAGAACACTTCTGCAGCCTCTTCTCTTTCTCTCTAATAAAACAGCAGTTAATTTTATTATTTCTGGTCATGCAATGTTTAAGTGGTATTGACAGATTTGTAATCAGTTACTGATGTTGACTGCTGCAAAGAGAGTTTACTTATTTTAACATATCAATCACCTCTGTAAACAATAGACAAGGCCACGTGCATGGATCGTAAAAGATACCCTAAAGACAGTGACCTAGTTCACATGTAACAACCAGCCATAGATTAATTAATCTATGGTATTATTAGTTGTATTGTACAGTAGGTTGTATTGTATAGTAGTGGTTGTATTGGCCATGAGTGAGAACACTGCCTCCTGCCTGCTTCCACTTTGCATCTGGTTTAGCAAACAGCCCAGGGCTGGGCTGGGCTGAGGTGTTCCTTTTGCGTTTGATAAAGTGGGTGCAGTCTGGAAGTGGCAAGCAGGCAGGAGACCCCACAACAATCCATGGGTTGTTGTTGTGTGTGAACTGGGTTATAGTTAGAACATTAGACTAAAGGTATTTACCAGTGAAATGTGTGAGGGTAAGTTGAGGGGGAAATTACTACACAACTCATTGGAAGATGAGAGTTCTATAATCATGAATTGTGGGTAAGCACTGTTAGTTTTAAAAAATATAAAATTTAGACTGTGACTCTACAAAAGTGATGCAGATTATTTTAAGGTTTACTATTGTTAATGTGTTTCAGAGTGAAGAAAAGATTACACCAGAGCCCAGGCTTAAGAAATTGGAGCCAGTTCTTTTGCCAGGTAAAAATTCCATGCATTTGTCAATTTATTTATTTATTTATTTATTACATTTTTATACCGCCCAATAGCTGAAGCTCTCTGGGCGGTTCACAAAAATTAAAACCATAATAAAACAACCAACAGGTCAAAGTGGGCTTTGGCCCAGATAGGTTTCTGCTAACAAATTTGGTAGTCTGTAAGATGTTGCATGATCCTTGTTATTGTTTCTTAAGTGTTTAATGTTTGTTTAGACATCTGCACCTCTTCTTTAAAATCGAAGTCTTCTGTTTTAACTTTAATTGGTAGCTTGAGTTTGCACTACGTTCTGTAAATATTCACACATTCTGTGTAAATGCTTGGGATTCCCCCACCCCTCCTTGGGAGGTTCTCTAACTTTCTCTAGCTGTCCACTCTTTATTGAAGAAGCCTATATTCAGGATTTGATCAGTTCACTCATCTTCTTGCCATAGGGGTGTGCTCTCTCATCTGGTAAGCACCATGCTTCCAACAAAAGCCTTGCTTGTGGGGAAACTGATCCTACTTTCCTCCCTGGTTCTCTGGGGAGCAAAGGAGAGATGTATTTCCTGCAAGATACGGTGTTTTTTTTTAAAGTACCGGCAGCACCTTCCTACTGATTTCTACCAGCACCTAATGGGTATGGAAGGATACTGTGTCCCCTTGCTACTCTGTGGAGGAAACAAGGGGCAGTCCCTTTCGTTTATGGTTCAGTGTGTGCAGGAGGCAGCAGGGAGATTGCTTTCTAGAAAAGCCCAACGTGCAGGGTGAAAAGCCACCTCTCTTCTTCTCCAAGAATGAGGAGCAAAGGAAAGATGGTTTTGCTCTGAATTGGGGGTTGTGAAAAAGCGCCATCCTCACTGCTCCATCTTGCAAAAATAAATGGGAAGAGAAAAGCCACCCGGCCTTAATAATAATAATGATAATAATAATAATATATTTATTTGTTACCCGCCTCTCCCTCTGGACCGAGGCGGGGTACAACACAAATGCAAATTCCCTGTCCTCCATGGTAATTTCTTTCCATTAGTTTTTTTTCTTTTCTTGCAGGAGATAGCAGAAAAGCATGGCTGGCGTATTTTTGTGTGCATGCAAAAACTCTTGGTAAAACAATCTCTTCTATCCTGCATGGAGAATGGGGAAGAAAGGAGAGGTGGTTTCCATCCTGCAAACTGTACTTTTACAGAAAGCGGCAGTGCCTGGCTGCTTCTACCTCTTGCAACATCCCAATGGGAGGGGAAAATAACCCATTCTTTTCTTCAGGGAAGCCTGGGAGTTGGGGAGAGAGGGAAACATGGTTTCTTCTGCCTTTCGATTGGGCTTTTGGAAGAGGCAGCAGTTGCAAAATACTGCTTAAATTTCTGCAAAAGCACAGTTTGTAGGATAGAAGCCACCTCTTCCCCTGCCTTCAGTGTAGAGGAAGGGAATGTTAGATTCCCTTGAGGTTTCACAAAAGGCAGCAACAGCAAGGCGCAGCTTGCTCTTTATGGAAAAGACCAGCTCAATGGCAAACACCTTCCCTTCTCTGAATTCTCTGCACATCATCATCATCATTATTATTATTATTATTATTCATATTTATATCCCACTCCTCAGCCAAAAAAGGCTCTCGGAGCGGCTTACAATCAGTTAGCAAAAAAGACAGTCCCTGCCCTCAGGCTTATAGTCTAATAAAGACATAACACACAAGGAAAAGGAGTTCAGGAGGGAAGAGAGAAAAGAGAGAGAGGGAGAGAAATTAAGTAGACCAGCAACAGGGCTGATGGGATTGCCCTGCTCCGGAAGGAGGGGAGTCCAACTGGAGCAGACCCTAATGTTTCCTCCGCCTGCTCCTGTCCCCTTGCTCTTTTTTCTTCCCCACAGGGCTAAGATGACAATTTGCCTTGTGGGGGCGGGGGGTGGGGGGTGGGGAGTCCAACTGGAGCATGCCATGGGAGTTGAAGAACGTAGGGGGTCACTGGCAACAGAAGTAGTGGCTTTGGCTAGTAAATGAAGCCAAACTTTGTTGACCTCTCTATTGTTTTTTAAATACCTGAGGCACTAGTATTTTGTGTCTGCAACAAGTAAGGGTAATGAGAGTTCAGTGTCACAGATACTTATCTGACAGCTTTCTCTCCTTAGGTTACTAGATTTCTCTTGCAACAAGAGCTCTACAGGCTAAGCTTCACAGTTGTGCAAAGCAACACTTGCACATTTTTTGAATTTCAGAAATGTGGGCTTTTACGACTACTGCAGAATCTGTTGGTTCACATCTTCTATCCTTAACAGATGTCTATTATAGATCTGCCCCCATACACCTAGTAAATCTATTGTGTGGTGTACACGAGTGTTTATTTCACAGTATGCTTACTGTAAAAGTCATTTGAGGGACCCACACTTCAGCTTTTCTCCATTCATATAGCTTGAGAGTTTAAGTGACAAGTGACTTCAGCTTCTGTACTGATCCAGCAAGTGCTGAAATTGGCTTCCAAGGATTGCAGGAGTGACCTTCTAACTTGGGTTTGCATGTGTGAAACGATATGATGAGGTGAACATTGCATCTAGCACATAAAATGGTCTGTATTTCGTGCTTCTTGTAGATGTGTGCAGTGATACCTTCAGCAGTCAAGTGCTGAGGGCAAGATTGCCAAGGAATTGTCTAAAATGTGACGTAACATGTCAGAGATAACTGGCAATGCAAGTACGCTAATAAGTAACCATGATGTTTTAATTTGGCTGTTTCTATGCTGAATTTTGCCGCACAATGCTACCAGTCTCAACTTTGTCATAACTGATGTGGTTACAAGCACAGAGAGATGCTGACGACTTACCCTGCTCATGCCTCTGCTACATTCCCCCACAGTGTACATTCCACCACAGTGTACACAGTCTAGTTTTTCATGCTTTGTGATTTATTGGTATTTGAGATTTCTTCACACTTGGCAACATAGACTCAGCTTCTAGGCCATGTGAGGGCTGGGAGCAGCAGCTGGATTGTGAATTGCTGAGATGTTAAAAGAATCCCATACAGGAGGAGGAATACTGTCCTGCAGGGAATAGCTCCCACATAATTTCAGCAGGACACTCCGTAAAAGTGCATCGCAAAGAGATAAGGCAATCCTGCCTGTAAGTTAAAATCTGTCTCAGATTTTAAATGAGCAGAATTCAGTTTTCTTTGTTGAAGGAATGGTGAAACTTTCTGAATGCATTATTGCTCAAACTTTGACCTGTGGTATGTGTTTGTGCAGCCTTCTAAAGCAGCAGGCGACAGTGTGGGAGATGGTTGTTGTAGGGACTGGAGAACAGATCACATTTAAGGCTTGCTGATCCTACAAAGTATAGTCTGCCTAAAGGCAGATTAGTATGTCTTGACACATGGGAAGATATAAAATCTAAGGGAGGAAAAGGGGTGCAATTCTGATTGGTACCCTGTTAGGGCACATAGTGAAGGTGATTTAATGTATATTGGCTAATCCTCCTATCCTCAACCCGTCGCATTCTGCACTTGGGGTGTTTGTGGCAAAAGTGTCCGTTTGTATCCCCCCCACTCAATCTCTCTTACAATTAATGTGGTGATTCTAACCCAGGCTGCCTTCATAATAGCATCTAATGCACTACTTAACTGTAGTATTTACTGTGCAACATATGCCTATTTTGGGTTTCATTTGCATATGCCACGCAGTAAATTGCTCTCTAGAGCCTTTTAAACTAAATTTCAATACTGGCTTAAAACGTTTTGCATTCAGCGTCTAATGTGAATGCATCCAAATACAGCAAAATCTCTCTGCCAGAGGAGGAAAAAGAGAGCTGGAACGTCCTCTTCTGCTCTGCACTTCGCCTCCTCTGCCTGCCTCTCCTCTGTTCAATAAGATGCTGCTACAAGTTTCATTTGTTTGTTTTCCCCAGAAATACCATCTTAGCTTCAGGTTTATGTGAAGAAGGTTTTTAATTCTTAAACCCAATATGCCCCTACCCTTTCCTGGCAGAAACTAAAATGGCATGATCAGCAGGAGCTTACTGTCCTCTGAGTTGGAATTACTGTCCTCATTATGTGGAATATTTGAAAGAAATAGATATTGTTAACTTGAAGCTCAGAGGCAGAACTCCTGCTCTGCATACAGATTCAATCCCTAACATCTCCAGGATGGGCAGGGAAAACTGCTGCCTGAAAACTTGGACTGTCACTGCCAGCCAGTGTCGACAGTATTGGGCTAGATCAACCAATGGTCTGACTAGGTATAAGGTTACGTGTGAACCAAGCCAATTTTTTAAATTTACTTATTTATTATTTATTTATTTATTACATTTTTATACCGCCCAATAGCCAAAGCTCTCTGGGTGGTTCACAAAAATTAAAACCATCATAAAACAACCAACAGTCTAAAAACACAAATACAAAATACAGTATAAAAAGCACAACCAGGATAAAACCACGCAGCAGAAATTGATATAAGATTAAAATACAGAGTTAAAACAGTAAGATTTAAATTTAAGTTAAAATTAAGTGTTAAAATACTGAGTGAACAAAAAGGTCTTCAGCTGGCGACGAAAGGAGTACTATGTAGGTGCCAGGCGGACCTCTCTGGGGAGCTCGTTCCACAACCGGGGAGAAAGCCCTCCTCCTAGTACCTCCTGCCTCACTTCCTTTGGCAGGGGCTCACGGAGAAGGACCCCTGTGGGTGATCTCAAGGTCCGGGCAGGTACATATGGAAGGAGGCGGTCCTTCAAATAACTTGGCCCCAAACCGTTTAGGGCTTTGAATGTTAGTACCAGCACTTTGAATCGGGCTGGACCTGGACTGGCAGCCAGTGAAGTTGTAAAAGGACTGGCAGTATGTCAGTGTTGCTACTTAACAATGCTCTGTACTCCCATAGAGTTGAATAAGATGGGCTGAAGCATTTGGTCTATATAGTTTAGAAAATTGGCTTAAGGTGCTTTGATATGAAGCATTGTGTAAATTAAAGTCATTATTTCTCATCTTTTGTTAGCTTTGCCTCTTCCATTCCTCTTCCTCCTTTTTGTGCTTGGGTTTGTTTACTGCTCCTTTGTCTTCTTACACTGTCAAAATCTCAATGGTAGTACTAAATAATGGAAGAGTAAATTCCTGTGCCTTCAGCTTTGAACTCAAATACTGAGATTTGAAGTTGGGCTGATGTAATCCTGCAACTTTTTTGTTGTTGTATTGCTTAGAATTTAAGCCTTGCATGGATTTTATATTTTTAAAAAGTTGGGGCAGTGAATGAATGTCAAATTTAGAATGCTTATCTCCCCCTCTTCCTCTCTAATAATATTGGAATATTGCGTATACAATTTATATTATGAGACCATTTCTTAATAAAGACATTATAATACTTGACAATTATATAAGAATCTTGAGGTGCCCAAAGCACACATTGACCTGGCTTGGATGACTGCAGGGCTGAAAGAACCCATTGTGGGTTCTTTCACCACCCCTGCTCATACTTGGTTGTGCAACGGTGATATACATAATTACTCTGCGATGCAGTGCACAGAGGAGATGGCTTATAACCCACCTACAATCCATAATGTGCAATAGAGGTTGTGGGATGGGTGAGAAGCTAACTCCACCACACTGCGCACAGCATTCTTAAGTCATGGCAACCCATGTTCAATCGTGGGAAATTATGCAGATCATGGTTGCACCACTGTCACGCACGGGAGTGTGGAAAGAACCCACGCTGGGTTCTTTTGCCGCCTCCCAGTTGTCTGAACGTGGCCATCTTTGTGTGGTCCAGTTAGAGATTGCAGAATTTTTGAAATGTATTCAGGTCCTGTAACCTCATCATAAAGATCTGAGCATTGGAGAACCAGTATCAACAGCTCAGTTCCCTTCCTTCCTTTTTCTAAAAAGTAAGGATCCATCTTGAATGAGCTAAAATGTGTTTTTGATATGCAAATGAGATCCACAACAGGTGGTCTGGCAGAAGACAAAGCAAAGCCTCTTACGTCTGCTTAAGAGGAAATTAGTTCATTTGCTTTATCTGGGTTGGGATTGTAGTAGTGGTTATTGACTGATTGGCGTAGTAGCAGTAGTAAAATGTTGTTCGTTACAATCGCTATGGCTGACTTTCAGATTGCACACATGGAACTTCAGATGTATAAAGCCTTCTTGCCTCATGGACAAGCATTCAGCATACAAGAGACTTGGCAAAAATAACAGTAAATTGTAGTAACATTCTTTCCCTTGCTAAGGGCATGATGGAAACTTCCTCACATTTGTAACATTCTACCCTTTACATACTTGTAACTTTCTAACAGAACCTGCATACAACTTTTTTGAAGATAGGTAAAACTAGAGCAGATTAAATTAAGCTTTGGAATGGTACAAATCACTGAATTATCTGAGAATGCCCGTGCTTACATGCTGGATGTTATATTCCTCTTCCTGCATTGTCCAATAATTTGATCACTACACTTCATTATAAAAGTGTCTCATACTGAGCATTTCCCAGTGTCATTAGCCATCAGTTCCTGCTTCTTAAGTATTAATTCACAGGGAAGAATATTGAATAAAATCTGAACAGGTGGCAACAGTTAACAAAGCAGCATGCAATTACTTCTAGATCGCTTGTGGGGCCACTAACACATTGTCAGAGCTCATGAAAATTCCCTAAAAGGATTTGCAGAAAGCACTTCATGAGCTTACAAGTAGAATCTTCTCCAAATGGTGTTTTTCCCTTTTGAACTTCAAAATAGCTACTGAAGATGCAGAACAGAAGACTCATTTAGAAGTGGATTAGAGGAAATTTACATTTAAATGCTCAGTGCATGCTAATAAACCCATTCTGTTTTAATATTCAGCTCTTGGTGAGGACTTGTTTAACTAAATATGTTAGGGGACATAATCTGGTTTGATGAATTCAATTCATTTTCCATTTAATAATTTGGTTTCTTAGTGTTGGCAGATATGTGTGAATTACCAAGATCTGCATCCACCAAACTGTACTATAAATTGCTGCTACTGCTATATAAATGTGGTAGGTGCTGGTGGATTTTGAGGATTTCACCCAGAGAGAGGTGTTGTATAGTGCAGGGGATAAGGTCATGAGCCTGTGCTGGAAGTTTCTTCTTAAATCTGTCCACTCTCTAGGTGGACTTAGCAAATTGGTATTTCTAAGTCTCTTCCTCCACCACCAAGTCTGTATTGTGGAGATAATAGTATGGGCCTACTATACAGGGCGATTGTTTCCGATTGCTGAATAATGTCTTGAAGCACCCTTGTGAAAAACACTATATAAATGTGAAGGGAACAGTCCTAAAGCCTTGACTGTAGCTGGAGAGATTTAAGAACATGTGTACCGCTTCCAATAAAAAGGACGAAACTTAAAGGTGTTATTTTGGCTGGGATGTGTCCATATTAATTTTAATCAAATGATTCATTGTAGAGGAAGCATGGCTTTATCTTTCATTATAGAACTGTTTTGAAATTTCTTGTGCTGGAGAAGGCATGGTTCAGCATTCCCCAACCTGCTGCCATCCAGGTATTTGGACTACAATGCCCATAATTCCTGACCATTGGCTAGGATGACTGTGGCTGATGAGAGTTGTAGCCCAAAATATCTGGAGGGCGTCAGGGAAGGCTGGAGTGGATTATAGTATGGGGCAGTGGGGACGTATGTAGCAGTTTGCTTTGGGCTTTCAATGCATGAAGATCGTCCAGGTTGGGAAATGCAGAGCAGCTTTTCTTAGTCAAAGATTATGATGTTTTACAGTAAATGTAAGCACATGTTTAGAAGCACAGATATTATCAATATGAAAGATGAGTCAGTATGAGCAAGATAGGCCTAAAACTCACAACAAAGAAGAACATCATGATGATGATGATGATGATGATGATGATATATTTATTTATTTCTTACCCCCCTCTCCCTTTGGATCGAGGTGAGGAACAACATTAGAACAGGAATCAATGCATCTTAAAAATTCTTGATCTAACATTGATCTGGTTAGGCCTGCCGGAAAAGGCTAGTCTTTAAAGCTGCCATAAAATCACACAGAGAGTTAATTTTACGAATCTCCTCTGGCAGGCCATTCCACAATTTGGGGGTGACAGAAGAAAAGGTCCTCTGGGAAACTGATGTCAGCCTGATGTTAGTTGACTGAAGTAAGTTCACCCCAGAGGACCTGAGTGTGTGGGGCGGACTGTATGGGAGAAGGTGATCCCGCAGGTAGCCTGGACCCAAACCATTTAGGGCTTTAAAGGTAATGACCAACACTTTGTACTTTGCCCGGAAACTAATTGGCAGCCAGTGGAGTGATTTTAATGTTGGGGTAATATGCTAACCCCTAGATAAGGTTTCGAGAAGGTGTTTCAAATTCAAACCATGTTGGAAGCATCTATGAAACTGTGTTTCACTTTTCTTGTTGCATTGCTCTCTGGTGTTAGTGCGGTTGCCCCTTTTGGTCGCATATTAAGTAGACAAATTCCACTGCAGTGATTTAGGTAGACGTTAATTTTGTTGGCAACTTACTCCACAAAACGTTAAATATAGAACCCTAAAACATGAGGCCAAAATGCAACATGGCAAAAGGAATCTTCAGCCAGCCGAGGCTTGTTATTGCTCACATTCATCTGCACTGCCCACTGCAAAACGGATGAATTAAGTTTGAAAAGGTGCCTTGTTCTGTTGGTATAAATAAATAGTACAGTATTTAAGTAGTTTCAGTGCTCGATACGTGAAGTAACTTTCAATGTTATGCCTTCACTCTTGAGTAAATGGAGAGCTTTGTCCCACTATTTCTGGTGACTGTCAGAGTGTTAAGAAAGCATAGGATTTATATATCTGCAGTTTGCTCTTTGATTTCAACCCCAGGAGCGCATGACAAATGCCAGGCTCTTTCGCTGGCATTGTCATTTTTACAGCCATCTGGAGACCTGGTTCAGCACATTCCTCCCATCTGTACTAGTTGCTTTTTTTTTATTCAACAGGTGTTTAAATTCAGCCTCAAATCTGAGAGAGAAACAGAGAAAAGATCTAGTACATATTGAAAATATTATTTTTTAAAAAACACACACACACAGCAACTTTAAACAGCAGACATAAATCTTGACTTGGGTGAAAACCCAGGTGATAGGGCAGATTGTCTGGTTTATAAGTGATCTTGGAAGAGAATTCATGAGAAATATATTTGGAGTAATGGCGAAAGTGTCATGAGTTGAGACCACCACTGTGTTACGAGGTGTCAGCTAGCCAAGTTTTCTCGAGCACCTTTTAAGCAGCTCCCTTCAAAACCCCTGCCTCTTGCATGTGCTTTTGTAATAACAGCATCTGAATTGTAACTCGAATTTGAGAGCGTATTTGTGACAGTGATATTAGTTCTTCAGATTCTAAATTGGATATAATCTTCCGGTTGGAATAGTATGTATGCATATACGTGTCTTCGTAATAATGCTGTGGGTTGTTTTCTAGCTCTTGGCAGCCTCCGTTCAATCTACTTTCTTGCCTCTTGCATCTGCCCTTCGCCTGTTCTAGTCACACTCAAGTGACTACCGTTCTGCGCTTGGAACAGCTTGTCCCTGCAGAACGGAAAGAGAAGGGAACAACACCGTGGCTAAATTTAGAATAAACGTTATAGTGTGCAAATACCTGTAAATAGCTTTGCTGCTGCTTACCTTTTTCCTATTGGAGTGAGGCTCCTAAATTGTGTATTTGACCAATATTAAGCAAGGTTGTGGTTTTGTTTGGGTGGTTCTTGCAAGTCAAGTTCTCACTTGCAGGATTGGACTGGGGGGCGGAGGAGGAGGAGGAGGAGGAGGAGAGGTGGCCTGTATTCACCTCGCTTTACGTTTCACGCATAGAATCATAGAATCATAGAATAGCAGAGTTGGAAGGGGTCTACAAGTACATCAAGTCCAACCCCCTGCTCAATGCAGGAATCCACCCTAAAGTGGATTCCTAACATGAGTCGAAGGATTCCTAACATGAGTCGAAGGCTATCTTAAACCAAGCTTAGAAATGAGGGGGTGATGGTCATCCTCCCCACTGGCCAGTTTTCTACTGCTCTGCAGAATAATGAATCCAGACACCCTCACTTGTTCCTCCCACTTTCTCATGGGGTGGGTGTGGGTGGAGAGGGAGAGCAGGCCTAGCAGCCATTATTCATTAGCCTAGCAGGAACCACTACTGTTCCATCTGCATCCTCTGTTGTGGTGCATTGTTAAAAAATGATTCTACCTTTGCATTTCTAAACAAATCTGATCATGTGCTCTTTGAAATTGCCACCTGCTAAATGTTTAAGGTTCACACTTCTTCACTTAAAAGTTTTTAGAAACTTCCTGTGCTCGAAAATGTGCCTGCAAGTAATGCATCTGGCCATTGACAAGGAGTTGAAAGGCTGGATGGGGTGAATGAAAGAGCAAATGTTTGGGATAAGAAACTCTCTTTAGGGTGTGGGTGTTAGTAATTGTAACCCATCCTGGAAACTTTGAATTGAAAGGTGGTGTGGAAATGTTTTAAATAAACAAACTCTGCTGCATGAGAAGGACACAGTCTAAAATATTTGGAGGGCACTTAGCATAGAGAAGAAAGGAATTGTTTGTTGCAACTGAAGATATATCACTTGAAATTCAGATTTTTAGATGTCAGATCTGAATAAATATTTCAGATCTCTAGACATGTTTTTGCGTTAGATACTTAGCTTCCATATAGCTTTGCATCCTTCCAGATGGGAACTCCCTGGTGAATAGATTCTGTTTAGTACTTGCTTTTCTCACTTCTCCACACCCACCCCATGACACGAGCAATAAATTCACTAAAACATGGCCTCCTCAAGAAGTGTCTTCTGTTGCCCAATGCATGTTTTGTTTTGTTTTTTTGTTTTGCAAATAAAGTTTCTAAAATCACAGGTTTATGGATGAATATTTTCTCTCTTGGCGGGCAGCTGAAATTAAAGGAGCACACATTCATTGACCTAAACAACTTTCCCCCTTTTTAAGGTGAAATTGTTGTGAATGAAGTGAACTTTGTGAGGAAATGCATTGCAACAGATACAAGCCAGTATGATCTGTGGGGCAAGCTGGTTTGCAGCAACTTCAAGATATCCTTCATTACGGATGATCCCATGCCACTTCAGGTCAGTTGGTGTCTATTCCTACGGAGTGCCACGACGGGGATAGAATTCTCTTTAGCAGTACTGATTCCTACGCAGGACTATATATCTATTGTGGAGATCCATGTACTCATGACTCACAGGCCGTGTTTTTAGAGTTGTTGTTGTTTTCCTTCTACTATGACATCCCTCTCCTGTAGCCAGGACGCTAGAAATTCTAGGACCATCTGCATGTAACAGGGTGAGATCTTTTATTTTCCTGACCCACTCCACTGTCCGTATCTTGAACCATAATGCCTTGGCTGAAGGTTACTTGATTTTTATGTGTGTGGGATAACTACACAAGAGTCAGTGCACTCCAGATTCAACCCTTTAACACAGTTCCATCAGACCAACCGGATGTAATCAGCTGTCATGTGCTTTACTGGGTTTCTCAGGCTGCTGCATTCACAGCTGTTCATTTGCAACTTTTCTGAAGCCCTGTTGTGCTAAATTGTGGATGGGTATAATTGCTAGGGCCTGTCCCCATTGTAGTGGATAGAGTGTCAGATTTCCAGGCAGATCCAGGTTCATATGCCTATCTAATAATGAAGCTTACACGGTGATCTTGAGCGAGTTGTAATTTAATCTTTTGTGTTAATATACATTTTAGGGTTGTTGTGATAAAACAAAATAGCCCCATGTATGTCAACTTGAGGAAGAATGGCATAAAAATGTGATGAATGAACTCCAGGAGAACCCTGATTCCTATCAGGGGGTCCGAACCACAAGTGTGGAAGTGGGACACCTCTCTGAATCACGTTGGATGGTGTTCTTATAGCCTGGGCTAGCAGGTGCCATGTAATAGTTTGCTTTCCAACACTAGGGGAATAACACATTGACACAGAAAGCAGAACCAGGTTCGAAGTTCCTAAATAGATAAGTATAAACAATTTTTTTTGTCAGGGTCTCATTAGAAAAGGATATCCCGTTTCGTTGAACTTCATCAGATGCTGCCATGGAATGACAAAGTTCTTCCTTCATATACTGCAAAAATCTTAAAACGTATCCCCATATAAGGGTTCATGCAACCAAACACATTAATACATGAACAATGAAGAAAACATAAACATGCTGGATTAAAAACAACAACCAGCAACAATTTCAAAAACTAAAATAATGTGCCTTTAAAATATTTCTTAAAAACAGAAACTATATTCAACAGTTTTATTATAAGGCAGCAACCAAAAGAACTATCAGCTGTCTGAAAGCTATGGTCATCTTAAGCGCCTTCTCAGATGTTTCTTAGTTCACTCCAGTAATGATCACTCTAAAAGCCAGACATAAGGCAATAGTCCAAGAACCCTTTAAGCTCATTTGAAACAGATAGTCTCACCTTAAAGCTTGTAGATAATCCTGTCTGCTGGCTTCTATTCAACCTTGGTGGGTGAGTTTCTCTACTACAAATGAGTGCCCTTAAAAACCGTCCCCTTAAAGCAGGAGTAGGTCACTTGTGGCCATCCAGATGTTTTGCCCTACAATTCCCATCATTACTTAGCCTTAAAAAAACCACTAGTCTCGTAGAGCAGCCTTCCCCAACCTGTTGCCCTGCAGATGTTTTGGACTACAACTCCCAGCAATCCTCCATGCTGGCTGAGGCTGATGGGAGTTGCAATCTGGAGGGCAGGACATCTGGAGGGCACCAGGCTGGAGAGGCTGCTGGAGAGGTACTGTCAGTGATGCCCTTGCAAAACATTAGATGGAATATAAAGAATTAAATGTAAACAATGCTTTATAAAAACAGCCAAACACTGATTCTATAAATTAGATTTAATAATCAAAACTGTAAATCTTAAAGTTTGATTCCAACTCCCATCAGCCTCAGCCAGCATGATGGCCCACAGGTTCCCCACCCCTGCTTTACTAATTGTTTAGCTACATATTATACAGAGTGGTGATAATAACTTCTTTAATCCTTAGCCTTCAAGATAATTATATCTGACTATGCAAAGCATAGCTCAGACTTCAGCTACAAAATTATTAGGCTAAAATAAAGCATGAGTCATAGGATCTAACATGAGCTTTATCTCCTGTGTTTCAGAAGTTCCAATACAGAAACCTTCTCTTGGGAGAACATGATGTTGCACTAACATGCATTGAACAGATAGTCACAGGTACGTATCAAGCACTTGGGTGTGGTAGGTAACATGTTTGTGGTTTTGGTGCATTTATCTTTAGTAGATGAAAACAGAAGAGTCAGGATTGTCTTTGGGAATCTGTCTTGTGCCTGTGAAAATATGTCTGCTGGTTCAAAAGGTCTGCAGTCTGGTCAGGTGCATTCAGTAGGATTTACTCCCATGTAAACTGGGAACAGGATTGCATTATAAGGCTACAGTTGTGTGCCCTCTTACCTGACCCTGAGCACTATTCAGTTCACTGGGACTGTCTTCTGAGGAAGCATCCCTAGAATCAACATGTAAGTATGCTGTTAATGCAAACCCTTAAGAGATTTGCAAAAGCCACTTCTATGCCCCAGGCTGGAAATGCCGCTAGCTCCTGCCAATGGACTAGCAGTAGTGAGATTTTGGTTAAATGAATCTGAAATAGGAAGCATTTGTAGCCCTGGACGACAAGAACACATAGCAAGGGGTGTGTCTTCAGGTATGCATAGTCAACTCTTGGGCTGGTAGACCCAAATTATGGCTCTCCACCAGTAGCTCTGAATCATTTCAGGTAGAATTATAGAGCTAGAGAATTGTCCTAATCCAAACCTTGCCTGAAGGCAAGGTTATCCAAAGTGCACCTCTCCAAATGCACCTTTATAATCCTGGTTCCAATGGGACACAGGCAGATTGAGGTGCACTAGCCGGAGAGATGGATTAGTGAGAGCCAGTGCATTCAGCGGTAGGAAACCCAGATCCCTGCTCAGCTGTGAAGCTCTCTGGATCCATCTCCAGCAGAACAAATAAGAATTTCTCAGCCTAATCTACATCCCAGGCCTGTCATGAAGCTAAATGCAGCTCTGAACCCCTGGTAGGAAGAAGTGGGTACAGCTCAGTAATATAGTAAAGGTGTTAATGAACTCGTCATATAACTGCTTCGTTGTTCAGTAAATGTTACTAGGATTGTCTTCAGCCTTCATAACCTGATGGTGTTTTGCATGCTGTGTTCTTTTTAAAAATGTACAAGTTTATCTCCATTTTTTCCTTATCTCTTTCCTGCAGTAAATGACACAAAGAGGAAACAGAAAGTTCTGGGCCCTAACCAAAAACTCAAATTTAATCCAACGGAATTAATCATTTACTGCAAAGACTTTCGTATTGTCCGATTTCGTTTTGATGAAGCAGGACCAGAAAGTGCAAAAAAGGTATTCCAGCAGGTCTAGTTTTTGTCTTGAATGCGTACAGTTTCAGGACTTCACTAGTTGGGGAAAGTTCATACTTAGGAAATTGATTTTGCTATCTTTAGAATAAAAAGCTAATAATTAAATAGCATTTCATTATATCTTAGAACTTAGACCGGTTGCTTTCATTGTTGTTTCACCTATGGGTCAGCTGTTTAATTTACCACCATAAATATTGGTACTGTGGTGGGGCCTCAACATTTGAATTTCAGAACTGAGGTGACAGACAGTGCTAAAATCTGGAGAGATACTTGAAAGGAGAATGAGAACATAATGTATTGTACCTAGGCCTAGTTCTCATTGTGATGGTAAACTTGTGCTTGGGCTTTATCACTTGTTCCTGGCAGGTGTCCCTCCACGTGCAATTTTGGGGAGAAGCTAAGCTAGACGCCTTCTCCCTTGTGCCAGTTTTATGTGGAGGGAATTTTAAAGGGGACCATCATCCCATCCTCCAGCTTATTTATTTATTTATTAAATTTATATACTGCCCCATAGCCAAAGCTCTCTGGGCGGTTTACAAAAGTTAAAAACAGTGAACATCAAAAAGTATACAAAATTTAAAACCATCAAGAATATAAAAACAACAGTATCCATTTAAAAACAACAGTTTTGGGGTCCATTAAAGAACAAACAAACTTAGCATATGTTGTTAAATGCTGTTAAATGCCTGGGAGAAGAGAAACGTCTCGACCTGGCGCCAAAAAGATAACAATGTTGGCGCCAGGTGAGCCTCATCAGGGAGATTTATTTATTACATTTATATACCGCCTCCATAGCTAGAGCTCTCTGGGCGGTTTACAGAGCTCTCTGGGCGGATCATTCCATAATTGGGGGCCACCACAGAAAAGGCCCTCTCCCTTGTTGCCATCCTCCCAGCTTTCCTCGGAGTAGGCACACATAGGAGGACCTTAGATGTTGAGAGCAGTGTATGGGTAGGTTCATGTCAGGAGAGGTGTTCCGTCAGTTCCTTGCCTGCACAATCCATACACAGGGTTTTCGCCTTGGTGAGAACTGGGCCATAATCTCCCAATCCCCCTTCCCCTTTATACAAGTGGCTTGTAAAATGGAAATTGTAACTTTTAGTACAAGGTAATACTGAGGATGATTAAGGGCTCAGTTGTTTTAACCATATATGAACCAAATTGTACCAGATGCATACCAAATGTACATGGAGCATCTAATTAAGTGGCGGCCATCTTGCTTAGCGCTTTTTTAAAAAATGTAGGAAAATCTAAACATGGATTTCCCACAACTAGTTTGACCCTAAGGGGCAATCTCAGAGCGTTGACTGCAGTTAGGGACTCACAGTTTCTGAACCTAGGCATAAATACATCAGAAACTCTTAATGGTTTATTTTAAATCCCACAAGACAGGAATCAAATTGTGTATTAAAATAAGACAGTAGAGATTCCGTTGATGCTGGAATTGGAAATGGTTAGTCCCAGTGGTACTCAAAGGTTAGGACGTGAAAATTCACACGTCGCTCCTGGAAACTTGGAGTCAAGAGTTTTCTCTGGCAGATGCTTCGCATTCTGCACTTGTTTAAAAAACTGCCGGATGAATGTTCGGGGTTGGTTAAAGAGAGAACAAGAAGGCCATTCAGTGTGGCATAGACCAATATATTTGCCATCTTGGTTTTAAATTTGTCATGTAGCCGTAGGTTGAAGCGAAAGCTTTTTTTTATAATTATCTTCAGGTGGAAACTGTAAATAACATCCTGAAACTGAGACAGCAGCTGAGGCAATCTTCTCTTGGATGTGCTTTCTTGGAACTAGAATAAGTGGTTTTTAAAAATGAAATGCTTAACGTATTGGAGATGGTCTCTGTGTGCAAGAACAAAGAGACGTTTGAGTGTTTTCTTCGCATTAATGGAATCGACTGCTTGCATTGCTTTATTGCTTTATCATTTCTTGCTAACAGGTGTGTGTGTGTGTGTGTGTGTGTGTGTGTGTTGAGGATTAGAGACCACAGATGTGGCGACTAGTTCTTTTATTACCGTTCTTGGTTGAATTGGATCACGTTGTGTGTGTTTTTTACACTTACTACTGACTTTGCTGCAATCTCTGCCCTGCTGCTTTCAGTGTGGTATTTCCCTCCAAGCATTTTCTGCCTTGAGAAGTAAAATCCTTCCCTCATTTCCTCCTAGAAGGGGAAGAAGCCCCTTGGCACTTCTCTTTTGCAAAAGAACTCTTCACAGGGTTTTGGAGCTATTTACTACTGTGCTCTTCTGAATTCTCGCAGTTATTGTCAATCTTCCTTAAGCCTTTTCCCCCTTCTGCTGGTGTGGCAAAAGATTCATGCCACAGTCCTTGTGGGGGACGTAAGAGACAAGCGAATAGAGCAGCCATTGCATTCTTCCTACATCTTTCCCTGTGCCACAGGGAAGAATCCCCAGCAGTTGTTGCCAAGGCAGAGTTCCTGTTCCTCTGTTAATACACAAAGGCGTTCTGTGTAGCAGAGCTGACAGCGGCCTCCTAGTCTGGTGCCCTTAATGTCGAAGCTGGTGCATCTAGTAGTATATTCTCAGAACAACAGACTATGCAGCAGCGGGGTTTTTGCAGTCTTCCCCAACTCCCTTTCTGCATCCCTTTTACTCAACTGTAAGTTAGAACATGTGGATGTTAAGGCCGGTTTATGTATTTGGTAGTGAATTATGTATTTTTGCTTTTTAAAGGAATCTCTTGTCATACTTAACATAACAGGAAACATGAGTCCACAACATAATGAATGGAAAAACTTGCAATTCCAGTGGATGAGTCCCACTTCTAACTTTACCTGACTGATCTGAGCGCAGGCATATCCTAGGCGTTGACTTGGCTTGATAAGGAGCTGGTGACTAAATAGGGGAACTCTATTTTGTTGCCTTGTTGCTTTGAGTTTGTTAGCCATCTGTTTTTGCTGTCAAACCCAATCTGAAAAGTCTCCAAAGGAGGAAGAGTCAGGTGGGTGTGAGAGGAAGTGGCAGGAGGGGAAGCTGAGTGTAAGTGGAGGCCATGGAAGAACTTAAGTCAGCAGCCTTGAAGTAAACGAAGTATTTTTAAAGTAGAAACTGGGGAAGTTATTCTCTCAGCCTGATGGTGCAAGTGAAATGCTTGAACTTTAGCAAAGGAGTAAGAGTTAATGTAATATAAGACGGGTATGTAAAATGGATCAGTACTAGTTTTAAGCTGTTGTTTATCCTCTGCAGTTTTAATTTCCCTCTGTGTGTGTATGCCAGGATTTCTGTTTTTAAGAGCGAGGTTATTTAGTAGCTCAGTGCAAATGTTATGCATACTCTCCGGAAGCTGCGATGGTCTTGGCAGCAGCCATTTCTTCAGCAGCTACGCTTTGTCTGAAAAACTGTGCCAATCCCAGTTGGGGTGCTCTTTAAATAAATAGGGTTTCATACATAGGGTACTCTTGATCTCCTTCCATCCGCAGATGCAAGCACAGCTGGGGCACAGGTCCATCCCTCCTCCCTCACTTTGTCTCAGAGAAGGAGAAACAGGAATAAGCTTCGCATCCCAGCATCTGTGCTTAGAAGAAAAGCTGGGTAGGAGGGCAGTTAGTGGCAGTTTGATTTGGTCAAATCATGTCTTCACTTTTTTGTGGAGGGGCATAGAGGGTGGCCCCTTTAAAAAAACAAACAAACAGAACCCTGATTGTCAATATAATGCATTAAGGAGCATTACTGGGGAGAGTTATGACTTACATTTTTTTGGTTTTGGATCCAAAGTGCCCTGTGTGGGGGCAGAAGCCACTTCGGTCCATGCACGGAGCGTGTGTGTGTGTGTGTGTGTGTGTGTGTGTGTGTGTGTACACCCATCCATCCATTGCATCACCTGTGCTGCTTTGCACACCATTCCAAAGGGTCCCCCAATCCCCAGGAGTGGCTTTTCCGTGGGGGGGTGGGGGTGGAGGCTGCCAGGCTCTAGAGGCAGAGGTTGGAGGTTCTTTCTTTCTTTCTTTCTTTCTTTCTTTCTTTCTTTCTTTTTTTAAGCATTTTTATTCCGCCCTTCAGCCAAAAAGGCTCTCAAGGCGACATTTCTTGACAGTCCCTGCCCACGGGCTTAAAATCTAAAAAAACATGACACAAAAGGAAAGGGGATTGAGAGGGGGGAGGAGGAGGAGGGGGGAAAGCAAAGCAAATTCAGACACTACATTCTTAGTTGCAAAAGTTCAGCAGTGACAGTTGGTAGCAGGAGGGAGGGGGCTCTCAGCTGGAGCTGGACCCAGGCACGATGGAGAGGTGCCTGGCTGCTGCTTCCTCCCCCACTGATGGCCTCTGCAGAGACAGTTACGTTCTTTGGATCTAAGACATACTTACTCATTGTATCTACGAAAAAGGCTGCCTGCAAAAGGATGGCAGGTACTATGGCACATAACTTCCTACTGCCTAGCACAGTCTTCCCTGTCCTGGTGTTGTCCTGGGAGTTGTGGTCAACACATCTGCAGATCACCAGGTTGGAGAAGTCTGGCTTAGCAGCACCATAAAACGACGTGGTGTGGAGAACTGAAACATCGCTTTGATGGTCAATACAACAAGGAAATGGCACCTGCTTTTAGGGGGAAGGGGGCTTTTTGTCTGTGTGAAAACAAACCCCAGTTCTGCACTTAAGAACATAAGTGCCATGCTGGATCAGACCACGGGTCCATCTAGTCCAGCACTCTGTTCATACAGTGGCCAACCAGCCGTCAGCCAGGGACCAACAAGCAGGACATCTGTCAGGGATGCTTTAGAGTGGATTCCTGCATTGAGCAGGGAGTTGGACTCGATGGTCTTGTAGCCCCCTTCCAACTCTGCTATTCTATGATATGGTGCAACAGCACTGTCCCACCCATGTTCCCCAGCAACTGGTGCACACAGGCTTACTGCCTTGGATACCGGAAGTAGCAGACAACCATCAAGGCTAGTAGCCATTGATAGCCTTTGCTTCCTTGTTCCATCCTGACCCAGTTTCAAGAGAGCAAGAATAGAAAGCCAAGGGGTGTGTGGCTTGACTCAAGCATCTTAACAGTTTTCCTCATTACGCTATAAGCATGATTGAGGGGAGGAAAATGCTTAATTAGAGAAATGTTTTCTCATGGTGGACAGAAAAATGTTGACCTTTATCCTTTTCCATGGCATTCCACGTAGTTCAAGGCATTTGCAATCTGGCATTAAGAAACGGCTTCATTAAAAATCCTTGACAATGGAACTACTATGTGGAGTTGCTTTTTTAGGCGTAAATAAGCAAATAAATCGGGCTTTAAAAGTGAAGTACATCAGACTTTCCAGGTCCACATTAAACAAAAAGCAAAGTAGCCTTGTTGCCCAAAAGAGAAATTACAAAATCCGCATGAGGTTAATACTGGTTTCTTTTGTCACAAATTCCACATGGCCATTGTTTTCAACAGAATGTTGATTTCTGAGGGTTGTTTCTCAGCCAATGCGCACAGAACATGCACCACATTTAGGATTTGATGTTGCCAAGATGCTTTGAAATGCTGCAGAATAAAAGTGTGCCTTTGGGGTATTTAGTCCAGGATGCAATTTGGGTATCTTCCAAGAATTCTGCCCTACAGACTAGTGGCAAGGCCTTTGTAAAACACAGCCTCAGCTGCTTGCTTCTCTCATGCCTCATGGAATCATAGAATAGCAGAGTTGGAAGGGGCCTACAAGGCCATCGAGTCCAACCCCCTGCTCAATGCAAAGTCTCACCTCTTTTGCATAGGCCTCCAGTTTAGTGAAGTTGGAGATCTGACTTGAGAAACTCTCTTGGCTAAAACCCACGGAATCCAAATAACCACGCAAGTAGTTCTCCGCACCCAAGGTGGGTTTGGGCTTGTGCTTTCTCAGACAGCCCCTCCCTTCTGCTTCATGGCAGGCCGCTTTTGGTAAAGGACGGAGTGTCAAAAGGAGTACAGCTTATGGCACGTGTGTGTGCTGTTCATTGGACACGCCAGAGCTCTTTGGATCCTGGTCATTATCAAAAGAACATGAGAAAAAGAGGCTACTAGCTCTGGTGCTAAGAAATGTCAACAGAAATTTCTTTATTTTGATCTGAAATACAATTTTTTAAAAATGTTCAAAACAACTTTCAACCAAACTTGTACAACGCTCAACGTTTTGGATCTGGAGATCCTTCGTCAGGAGCTGTACAACTAAATAAATTACTTTTCAAAGTAATTATAAATTTAAAACCTTCTAGATATTTTTCACAAAACCACAGTGGTGTTCATTCTGCCTCCATCAGCAGTCAAACTGTTCTTTCAGATGGAGACAGAATGAACACCACTGTGGGTTTGTAAAAAATATCTAGAATATTTTTAATTTATAATTACTTCAAAAAGTAATTTATTTCGTTGTTCAGCTCCTGATGAAGTATCTCCATATCCAAAACGTTGAGCATTGTACAAGTTTGATTGAAAGTTGTTTTGAACATTTTTAAATTTTTATATTTCGGATCAAAATAAAGAAATTTCTTTTAACCTTTCTTAGCACTAGAGCTAGTAGCCTCTTTTTCTCATAGTCTTTTTGTGGTGCTTTTTCCCTCTTTTTCCTCAAACGTTATCAATAGAAGCCCAAATGGGGTGGTGATACTTAGCGCTCAAGCTGTTACATCTCATACCCTATTATTGGACAGAGACTCATGGAACCAGTGTGGTGTAGTGGCTAAGGTGTTGGACCGAGAATCAGGAGATCCGGGTTCTAGTCCCCACTCGGCCGTGGAAACCCACTGGGTGACTTTGGGCCAGCCACAGACTCTCAGCCCAACCCACCTCACAGGGTGGTTGTTGTGAGGATAAAATGGAGAGGAGGCTTATGTACGTCGCCTTGGGGTTCCTTGGAAGAAAAAGGGCAGGATATAAATGTAATAAATAAATAATAAATAAATGCAGCGTGGTAATTTCTTCTGAATGGTGATGGGAGAGATCCATTTTACAGATCCCTTATTTTTCCTTCCCCCCCCCCATTCAGGTGTGCCTTGCAATAGCACATTACTCCCAGCCAGCAGATCTACAGCTCCTCTTTGCATTTGAATATGTGGGCAAGAAATACCATAATCCAGGTAACTGAGATAACTCACATTTTCACATGAAGAGGCATTTTAAGTTAGAGCAGGGGTTGCCAGCTTCTGTGAGTGCTCTTTTTGATGACGACGAGAAGTTTGCTTTGGACGGTGCCAGAATGATTTGCACTGCATTCATGGGCCTCTACTTAATTATTATAAGTACATTTTAAAAGTTCTTCATATACTCCTCAGATTGGTAAAACCTGATTCAGAAAGCGTTTGAGGCCCATGAGGCCCGCCTTGGTCCCATAAATTCCCTCTATGTCTCAATTCAGTGGCTACCTGGCCATGCCCCTTCACCTGCCCTTCTCTTGGCAGTCAGTTTCTCTTCTGGTGGCATTGCAGGAGGGTTTGTGCCACTGGGGACACACCACGCCTCCTTTTCCTAGAGGCTTGCTAGGCAGTCCAAGGCTTTCGCCACGCAGGCCCTTGGCTGTCCCTGCTGAGTTGGAGCACACCCTCTCTGCTCAAGGTCAGTCTCCCACTGAACCTTGTCAGTTAGGTAAGCTTGCAAAAGATGCCTTCTGGACCCGGTTTTTCTAGTGTGATGTTAGAAAGCCATTGGGTGTGGGAATCGCCTCACTCCAACCATTCCCAACTTCGGGCCTTCAGTTTTACTGTTGGTCTCTACAAGTGAAGCCACCTGAAGATCAGACAGTTATTCTTACTCTTTGCATCAGAAACGGATACTGTAGAACAGGGGAGAACATTCCTGTCCCGTCTCCTGCTGCCATTCGCAAATGATTTACATGAACCTGGGCTTTTATTCCTATATTAATTTGGCATTTTATAAGCTGAGGCTTCAATGCCGCCATGTGTCTATCATGAGGCAAGGTGAGGTGGCTGATCTCAGACAGTCTGGGTGCTGTTAAGGCAGCACAGAGGGTGATGGGCAGATCTGACTTTGGGGACACAACCCACTGGGAAGTCCTCCTGTGCAAGCCCTATTGAAATGAATAGGACCTGCGCAAGAGCCTTTCATTTCAGTGGGGCTTTTGCAGGACAACTTCCTATTGCATTTTGCGACACGTTAGTCAGTGTGTGCTAGGTGCCGCCCGGCTCCTCCTCCTCAGGCACCAAATGTCTTCTGTAGGCTCTGTTCTTACGAGTGCAGATTGGAGGTGTCATGGGCTTGTGGGTCCCAGAGCTAGGGCTTGAAGGCAAATGCCTCAGCAAAGCTGCTGAAGCTAAGCTGGTCTGGTTCCCATCAGTGATTGGATGGGGCACAATTTGGGGACCTTGCATATCCTGCCTTGCGTTCCACAGAAGGAAGGTGGAATATAAATGCAATAAACCAATTCAGCGTGCAAAGACTTATTAGTATGTAGAAGCTTCTCATTGCTGGTGTCTAATCATATGCAAGCTTACAAAGATGCTGCTGAAATAATAATAACAACAACATTCATTTCAGTGCTATACTGTCCAATAGCCTACATTCTCTGGATGGTTCACACAAGCTATACAACACTGTAACAAAACATAGTCTAATTGTTGAGCATACAAAATTTAAAATAATTTAAATAGCTAAAAACAAATTGTAGCTAGCTTGGTATCTCCATGGACCATTTTCTGAGCTCCTCTGCTTACGTATTAAAATGCTTAGGAAGCGGAGAGGAAATATAACTAAATTATTTTGAATCTCATTTTAATTTCATCTGGGAAATATTTAATTTATTTATTTATTTATTTATTTATTACATTTTTATACCGCCCAATAGCCGAAGCTCTCTGGGCGGTTCACAAAAATTAAAATCATCATAAAACAACCAACAAGTTAAAAATACAAATACAAAATACAATATAAAAAGCACAACCAGGATAAAACCACGCAGCAAAATTGATATAAGGTTAAAATACAGAGTTAAAACAGTATAATTTAAATTTAAGTTAAAATTAAGTGTTAAAATACTGAGTGAATAAAAAGGTCTTCAGCTGGCGACGAAAGGAGTACAGTGTAGGCGCCAGGCGGACCTCTCTGGGGAGCTCATTCCACAACCGGGGTGCCACAGCGGAGAAAGCCCTCCTCCTAGTAGCCACCTGCCTCACTTCCTTTGGCAGGGGCTCACGGAGAAGGGCCCCTGTAGATGATCTTAAGGTCCGGGTAGGTACATATGGGAGGAGGCGTTCCTTCAAATAACCTGGCCCCAAACCGTTTAGGGCTTTAAATGTCAATACCAGCACTTTGAATCGGGCCCGGACCTGGACTGGCAGCCAATGAAGTTGTAAAAGGACTGGCGTAATGTGATCTCGCCGGCCAGTCCCTGTTAGTAAACGGGCTGCCCTGTTTTGTACCAGCTGAAGCTTCCGGACCGTTTTCAAAGGCAGCCCCACGTATAACGCATTGCAGTAATCCAAACGAGAGGTTATCAGAGCTATTAAGTGTATTTCCTATTGAATTCTGCCTTTCCCTGTCAGGTTTACAAATAAGCCATCTGCATGAATGGCTGGCGTCAATTGACGGTTTACGTCTACATGCATGAAGAAGCCTCGCTAGAAATGCAACGGTTCCCTTCTCATTGGTGTTTGCCATTCTGAGAGCCTCGTGATTGCAGTCTCCGCGCCATGCGGGCTGAGCCCTGGGTGGATTTCCCCCTTCCCTTGCGTTAACACAGGCATTCTTAAACATTGTGTAGTGTATCGTAGTAGCAGATACATATGACAATTAAATTGGTGTATGGTAGTGTCAAAGCAGCACTTACAGCTCATTCTACCATCCTGTGCAAGTTCATGTTAGTTAAAACGAGGCTGGATACAAAACGGAAAATAACTCACTTGCCTTGCATTTACACTTTCGGAGACGTTTCAGCCCCCACTAAATTGCATTTGAAAGATTACTGAGCAGTTTATGTGAAGCAGCGTTAAAGATTGATAGTTCTCCATGCTTCTTGTAAAATACTGTTCTTCTGTGTATTTGCAAGATACGACTGGGATTGTCTGTATTCGCTTCCTTTTAGCAAAACAAGTGAACGGAATAGACCCTGGAGGAGGTGGCGGAGGGAGTGGCCAGCAGACCCCCCTGTTTGAAACATATTCAGACTGGGATAGAGAGATCAAGAGAACAGGGGCATCAGAATGGCGCGTGTGTTCAGTCAATGAAGGCTACATGATCTCTACCTGGTAAGCTTGCTCTTTTAACCAAGAAACCACCTGGGGGGCGGGAAACAGAGTTGGAACTTGAAATGTACAGAGATATCCGATTTCTCTGAGCCACTCACTTCAAAGAGGTTGGCTGGCAAAACTTTGATGCTTTTATGAGAAGAAAGCTGATTCAGATGGCAGCTGACACCTCTTAAAAGTTCTATTAAACAAAAAAGAATGTTAGCGCTGCACTTTATATCTCTAAAAGAAAAGTTCAGGGTAATTTGTGTTTAAATATTTCTGCATTTGATCTTTCAACCTAGAAGGAAGGAAAACGCTGAAGCTTTGATTCATGTATTTGACTTGAAATGCTTTATTTGACTTCAGAAATGCAAAGACAGTATTTTAAAAAAAGACACTTGAGAGGCAGTGTGGTGTAATGGATAGAGTGTTGGACTCTGTGCTCTAGATCAAAGTTCTAGTCCCCACTTGGCCGGTTGCTGATTAACGTACCTCACAGTGTGGTTGTGAGAATAACATAGGAAGGGGAAGACCGTGTAAACTGCCTTGGGTTCCTTGTATTTATTTATTACATTTTTATACAACCCAACAGCCAAAGCTCTCTGGGCAGTTCATAAAAACCAAAACCACAATAAAACTACCAACAGGTTAAAAACACAAATACAAAATACAGTATCAAAAGCACAACCAGGATAAAACCACGCAGCAAAATTGTTATAAGATTAAAATACAGAGTTAGAACAGTAAAATTTAAATTTAAGTTAAAATTAAGTGTTAAAATACTGAGAGAATAAAAAGGTCTTCAGCTGGCGACGAAAAGACTACAGTGTAGGCGCCAGGCGGACCTCTCTGGGGAGCTCATTCCACAGCTGGGGTGCCACAGCGGAGAAGGCCCTCCTCCTAGTAGCCACCTGCCTCACTTCCTTTGGCAGGGGCTCACGGAGAAGGGCCCCTGTGGATGATCTTACGGTCCGGGCAGGTACATATGGGAGGAGGAAAAGGGGGGTATAAATGTAGCAGTACACTTCATCTCACACGGAGCTGTCACGTATGTGTTCTGTCTTGTCCCCAAGTCTTCCAGAATACTTCGTAGTGCCATCATCCTTGGCAGATCAAGATCTAAAGCACTACTCCTACTTCTTCACTGGGAGACGAATGCCAGTAAGTGTGAATCTGATGTGGTCGCTTATTGCTCTTATTTATTTATTTATTATTATTATTATTATTATTATTATTATTATTTATTTATTTATTTATTTATTTATATAGCACCATCAATGTACATGGTGCTGTACAGATTACACAGTAAATAGCAAGACCCTGCCGCATAGGCTTACAATCTAATAAATACAAATATTTATTTGTAACATTTATATACTGCTGAATATAATAGAATCTCTCAGCCATTCACAACATTGAAATGCAATATTAAAAAACAGCATTAAAACACTTCAACCACAGGAAAAGAGCAGTAAAATGAAGTGGCGTAGATGATTTATTTAAGGCCCTGGGAAGGCCCAGGTGAACAAGTGTAACTTCAGGAGGCGTTTGAATGATACCACATTTTCTGCCTCCCGAACTACATGAAGGAGGGTTTTTCCAAATGGTGGGTGCTGCTACAGAGAAGGCCCTGCCATCTTCTCTTGTATCGCTACTGGAATGCACTGTCTCCTATAAGAGGGCAAGTCTGTAGCTTGCACCAACACTTCTCACCCAAGCCACTGACATACAGTTTAGCAGGCTATTTGTTTATACTCAGTCATACAACAGTGCAAGGGGACTGCTTGTTTCTGTGCTGCAAGTTGGTCCCAACCCTTCCTTTAGGATATAACAGGGAGGAAGGTATAAGAAAAGCCCTGCTGGATAAAGCCAAGGGCCCAGTCTCCTGTTCCCATCAGTGCCCATGAGGGCATGAAGGCAGCAGCCTTTTCCTGCTTATGCTTTCTATCAACTCATTCAAAGTACACTGCAGCTGAACATGGGGTTTTCATTTAGCCATCATGGCTGGCCGATTTCAGTGGATTCCTCCCCCTTTAACCTCATCTAAAGCTTGTGGGATTCTCATGGCACTGAATTCCACAGTTTAATGATGCATTGTGTGAAGTGTTTCATTTTTTGTCTGTACCGAACCTCCTTCCCAGCAGTTTCATTGGGCAACTCTGATAGTTAGTGCTAGGCTAACTAACCCCCTACATCCACAAACTTTTGTGGGTCTATTCATCCCCCATGTGGTTAGAGGGGGATGTTTAGCTGATTCCAAGGCAAGCAGGCAGATTTTTTAGAAATTGAGGGTGGAGGCTGCGGCGGCTTACTTTAGTCTGGAAAAAGTGGCCAGGTTTCTTCCTCTTAAAAAAATAAAACCAGTGACGAGGCTTGCTGCAGCCTCCCTGCCATGTTTCCTGGATCAAAACGCTTGTGGGAAGGAACCTCATTCTCATGGGCATCATGATCCAGGAAATGCAGCCAGGAGGCTTGCCACTGCTTTGTTAAAAAAAAGAAAAAGGAAAAAGAGGTGGAAGAGTGGTAGCAAAAGAGGTAGAGGCCATTTCAAAGACTGAAAGAGTAGAGTCGTGGGGGCAGGAGGGACACACAGCAAACGGTTCTAGGATACGTGAGCCCCTGTGAAGGCCATGCTGAAAGCTGAGTTTGCTTTTTGGAGCATCCACATCTACAGCCAACAGCCTATGAACCTATTCTCCGTAGCCATAAAAATAACCAACTTGTTATATTCAAGACGTCTCTGGTTCCCAGGACGCTACTTGCTTTTTGAATGCACCCAGCCCTTTATGTAACTTGTATCTTGCCTGTTAAAATGTGCCTTGCGTTCCTCATACCAAGGATTCTCCCTCTCTCCTAGATGTGGTGTTGGAATCATTCCAACGGAAGTGCTCTTGTGAGGGTGGCCAACGTCAAGGATCCACTGCAGCAGCGCAAAATAGACCAACGGTAAAGACTGTAGTGTTCTCATGGGCGGTCGGCGGTCCTGTATAGGATACATCTCATATTTAAACTGTCCTTCGATGTTGTGTCCTGTTTTACTTCAAGCAGAGGACAAATATGAAGACTAAGAATGGTGCAATTCAGCCTTGCCCAACCTGCTGCCCCCTCCAGATGTGTTGGACATCAGTGTCCATCATCCACAGCGAGAAGGCACCAGGTTGGGGAATGCTGGTGTGATTTATTTATTTATTTATTTATTAGACTTATATACCGCCCCATAGCCGAAGCTCTCTGGGCGGATTACAAAAGTTAAAAACAGTGAACATTAAAAAGTATACAAAATTTTAATTCATCAAAAACATAAAAACAACTTATAAAAACAACGGTATCCATTTAAAAACAACAGTTCTGGGGTCCATTGTTAAATGTTGTTAAATGCCTGGGAGAAGGGAAAAGTCTTGACCTGGCGCCGAAAAGATAACAACGTTGGTGCCAGGCGAGCCTCATCGGGGATTATTACATTTCATGTATACATTAACTTAGACTGTTTTGCATCATCCGGTCTTAATAGAGATGCCAGCAAAAGCTTTAGCAGGCTTCACTTATTAGCAGCTGTTTGTAGTCTTTTCACAGAATCCGAATTCAGCACCCAAGAAGCTCAGTATTAAGTTCTGCTAAATGGTTTTCCATAAAGATGCTCAATTTGCATGATTCAATTTGATCCTGACTTTAGAGATTTTGCAAAATATGGGATGTCTTGGTGGGAAAGAGTTGTAGGAACAGCTAGGAAACATGTGAAGGAGAACGTGAGAGCCAGTGTGGTGTAGTGGCTAGAGTGTCGGACTGGGAGTCGGGAGATCCGGGTTCTAGTCCCCACTCGGCCATGGAAACCCACTGGGTGACTTTGGGCCAGTCATAGACTCTCAGCCCAACCCATCTCACAGGGTTGTTGTTGTGAGGATAAAGTGGAGAGGAGGAAGATTATATATGCCGCCTTGGGTTCCTTGCAGGAAAAAAGGCGGGATATAAATGCAATAATAAATAAATAAATAAATAAATAAATAAATAAACGTGACTGGTGACGTTTAGGTAAATGCTCAGGGGGAGGCACAGAAGCCCTTTCACCAAATGCTGGGACCTTTGGCAAATGTTTTGTGTAGCTTTTACAACCCCCCTTTCTGAGAACTAGTACCGCTTTCAGGTGGTGGTTGTTTAAAAATCCTGTGAACTTCAGGATTCTTCATTAGGGTTCAGGTTCAGATTTTCCATGTGAAATTCAGTTGACGCATTAGGTGAATATGAGTTAGTTGAGCTAGGCGACTCAAAATAGTGATAACTTCAGAGGCCAGTTGAGGGATGTGATCTGTCATTCTGTCTTTGTTTTGTTTTTTAAAGGCACGTGCCCCTAAATGCATTATACGACACTGCTTTGCCCCAGGAATTGTGCAGAGCAGCAGTTTCTGTTTCGACGCCCAACCCAGCCCAGAGGCTCTCTGCGCCCAGGCACAATGTTGTGCAGGGCATGCTTGCTACTGTGTCTGGCCTGACAAGGATCTGCTGTGCCTCTTCCCTTCCACTCCCTCCCGCAGCATTTAGCCATCTGCTCCTTCATAGCAGAGCGTGTTCTTGCTTGAATAAGGCTCTGGCAGAGTGTGGGGCTGATACGAAAGTATGTCTCTGTGCTTCAGGCTGACCGGTGAAAGTGGGCCTTAGGGCAGGCATGTTTGCTGCTCATAATGTTTTAGGCCATGGGGGCAAAGTACTCCTGAGACATTCCCACGAACATTCCCTTCAGTATGACATCTCTTTTTAAAAAATTCCAGGATTTGCAATGCAATCACTAGAAGTCATCCGCAGAGAAGCGACATCTACAAATCTGACTTGGACAAAAGTCTGCCAAATATCCAAGAAATCCAGACTGCCTTCCTCAGACTCAAGCAATTATGCGTGAATGGTATGTCCTCCAGACGTATCTGTGAAAGGGTGTGGAATGAGATGCTCTAAGAGGGTCATGAAACAGAGATGTTGTTTAAGAGTTCATGATAAGTTAGTGGCAGGACACCGTAGCATTAGTTGTCTGATGGAGGGAGAGAGACATGCAGAGAAGTTATGCCAGCAGCAGTCCCGAAAGATTGTTTCAATTGCATTGTATCTCGCAACCTTTGTGTTAGTAAGTACTCAGGGTTTGTTTTTTTAATGCCTGCCTTATAAAATAGCTTTAGGTAGGAGCAGTGGATAGGAGGGAGCAAGATGGGTGGGAGAGAAGCTGTCTATGTTTCTAAATATATGCAGATGTTGAGCACCCAGCTAAATCTGGATCAACCCAGTAATAAATATCACCCCATAGTCCTTAAGAATTGAGAGTACTGATTTTGTAACTCTATGGACATGGTTATTTAGTTCTGTTCCTGAAATAATTCTGTTCCTCTTACCACAGAACCTTTTGAAGAAACGGAGGAAAAATGGTTGTCCTTGTTGGATAATTCACGTTGGCTAGAATACGTGAGGTATGTTCTGAAGTGGTAATCAAAAGTATCCAAGAGGGTTAGCATATTGTTTTGCACCAAAGATGTACCATAAACAAAATACAGATTAGGGTTGTGCAACATGAAGGTGAGGTACTCAAAGATTCTGGTCACATGCCCCATTCCTGAATTGTTTGGTTAAAACACTGGGCTGTTTCTCCCTAAACACCCCAGAGTTCCACCTTTGCACATCACGTCGAACAGCCCATGAATGTTCTTGGGTCGTTTTCTAAACTGGATGCAGAAGTGGTAAGCAGGCAGGAGGCCCTGACCAACCATGAGTTAGTTAACCGTGGTTGGTGGTTACACGCGAACCGAATCAAAACATTTCATAGAAAACCTATGTCTTGAATGCATGAAATCAGATTCAGGAGAACTGCATTTCACTGGATATTAAAGCTAATTTCCTTCCCCAAATGCCAGCCAATGTGACAACTTATCCCAGGTACTGACAGACAAAATGAAGATTAAATAGTTTTTAATATGTTTAAGTTAATGTAGGGTGGTTGATGTTTTTATTGTCTCTTTGCTCTAGAGTCTTTCTGAAGCATTCTGCAGAACTCATATATATGCTGGACAATAAGCATGTTTCAATAGTTTTACAAGGTAAGTGAATTGGGTTTGGGTTTTTTTAAAAAAGCATGCTGAAGCTGCTGCAAACGTTATGCTAGTGTGATTAGGCATTTATAGCCATTATAATCCCTTAATGTGAAATGCTGACACCCTGATTAAACTTATTCATCCAATTCTTTCCTATATATTTATCCCTGAACTATGGCATGAACAGAACTCTCTTCTCCCACCCTGTTTCTCCCCAAAGCTTTTCTGATGTAGACCTAGGCATTGTGCCAGATTGATTGCTGGATAAATGATCCTTTGGTTCGCTGTTGTAGCTTTTTAAAACAGACCTCTATAGGCACTAGCCAATGGCTTATGTAAAACACAGGGCCTCAGTGTTTCACAGTAGCCCCCTCTTAGCCATTGCCTAGCTTCTCTGCCTTTTTATGGGTGAGAGAAGCAAACAGGTATTTCTTTTGCTGATACAGCTGGGTAAAAATTGTGACCCCTTGTCTCTCTGCTTCTCAAATCTTAACGCATCAGTGCACGCACACATACCCCTAAGATCCCCAAAGCATTCAAACCAACCGCTTACTGCTCGTAGTGTGCAGTTTCTCTCACTCACCAGGAATGGAATTATTGGGTTTTGCTGTCCATTCCTATCTCCCCATTGGCAAGGCTGGACTGTTGTTTATCAGGAGTTGGTGGGCAGCCAGTCAATATTTCTACACCTCTGGCAAGCTTTGTTTCAGGCACCTGAGATGATGCTACACTCCCGAGGGAAACAGCTAGCAGCTATCTTGTTCTACCAAATAGGCAACCTGAGCTCTTTGAAAAACACCCTGGACCACATACTTCTAAACATCCCAATTTTTCTGTGTTCATTTCAAGTTTACATCTTCCTTGTTGTGTCCTGTGTTTCTAGCTATTTTGTCTCTAATTGACCCTGTTTAAGATCATTTCTGTTTTATTATCCAGGGGTTGAGCCTTGGGTCTTCCTTCCAAATTGTCCCAAAAGACTATTAAAAGCTTCCAGATCTCAGTAGCAGGGCCTTCATTTGCACAAATGGGGAATCAGAGGTTTGATCTATATTATTTTGGCAACTGTACTGTGCAGAGAAGGCATAAACATGATGGCCTCTGCTGATTTGAATTAGCAACAACATAGGAGACCAAAACATGTCTGATCTCTCTGTGTGTCCCTTTGTGTATTTTAACAACCAGCTGGTTTTAGATTGCACAAAGTCCTTTGGGTCAAATGTAGGACATATGAAGCTATGAAACCTAATATTGCTTAGGTGGTGTATTAATTAACAGTTGCCACTTTTCTGTACCTTTTAACCACAGTGAAACAGTACCACCACCCGTTCATGCTGAATAGTGTCAAATGTGTTGGTTGGGGTTACACTCCCCCTGAAGACACAGGTCCGCAGCTTGGGTGTACTTCTGGATTCAGCCCTGAGCGATGGCCAGGAGTGCATTTGCACAGTTAAAGCTAGTGCACCAGCTGCGCCCGTTCCTAGAGATGTCGGACCTGGCCACGGTGACACATGCCTTAGTTACATCCCGATTGGATTACTGTAACACGCTCTACGTGGGGCTGCCTTTGAAGAGTGTTCGGAAATTCCAGCTGGTTCAAAGAGCTGCAGCCAGATTGTTGACCGGGGCTGGTTTCAGGCACAATTCAAAGTGCCGGTTATGACCTATAAAGCCCTATATGGCTTGGGTCCAGGTTATTTGAAAGAACGTATTCTCCCTTATGAGCCTGCCCATGCTTTGAGATCTTCTGGAGAAACCCTTCTTTCAGTCCCGCCATCTTCACAGGCGCACATGGTGGAAACATGGGAGAGGGCCTTCTTGGTGGCTGCTCCAGTGCTTTGGAACTCTCTTCCCGGGGAAGCTAGACTGGCTCCCTCCTTGAGGGACTTTCGGAAGCAGGCTAAAACTTGTTTGTTTCAGCAGGCCTTTGGGGAGTAATCCGGCCCTCCATCTATGTTAATGTCTTAAAATTTTGTTATGTATTTTAAACGTTTATGTCTCCGTCCCCCCGCAAATGTATGTTTTAAACTTTGTAAGGCCGCCTTGAGGCTCAACAAATAAATATAATAATCATAATATAATAAATGTAGTTTGACATTATTTAGTATGTGTAAAAATTCCCTACCTTCAGTGGTTAATCTCCCCATTTTCCTTACTTCTTTTGGGTTATCACTTTCAACGGCAACCTTAGAGGAAGAAGGGCGTGACCTGAGCTGCTGTGTGGCTTCCCTCGTCCAACTGATGGCAGATCCCTATTTTCGGACCATTGCGGGATTCCAGAGCCTGATCCAGAAGGAGTGGGTCATGGCAGGCTACCCGTTTCTAGATAGGTGTAATCACCTGAAGAAATCCGACAAAGAGGTAATTGAGAACTAAGAATATGACTCAATATGCAGAGAAGGCAGTTTGCATTGAAAAAAAATCTTGCTGTGGCTTTCACCAAGAAAGTCATTAATATAGCTGTTGATGTCATGGTAGTGGGTCAGAGGACAGAAGGCGGGAGAGCCATTTATTGGGGAATGTGCTGAGACGTGGCCACTTTCCTTTTGAGCTACAGTCCAGCAAGACATGAAATGCTGTCACCATCCTTGCATGACTTGTTGAGGGACAAAGAGTGGGCTGTGAGGTGGGGGGAAACTGGTCACCTTTGGGGATGCACCACATGACATCACGTGCTTGTGTGGTGTTGCTCAATAACCAGCATTGTTTACCAGCCTTCCTCAACCTGGGGCACTCCAGATGTGTTGGACTGCATCTCCCAGAATGCCCCAGCCAGCTGGGGCATTCTGGGAGTTGTAGTCCAACACATCTGGAGCGCCCCAGGTTGAGGAAGGCTGGTTTAGACAAATGTTCTAAGGTTTTTCATGCATATTCAGTAGTATAGAAGAGCCTTCCCCAAACTGCTGCCTTCCAGATGTGTCGGATTACAATTCCCTAATTCACAGCTAGCATGGGATTATTATACATACACATACAGACCAGTTTCCCAATTCCCGGGTATTTTATATGAATGTCATGTTGGTGGCTGCAGTAAACTTAGAGATTTGAACAAATGTGCATAGTAACTTGGATCCTTCACTTTCCCTCCTTCAGTCTCCCTTGTTTTTGATGTTCCTGGACTGTGTCTGGCAACTGCTAGAGCAATACCCACCCGCCTTTGAGTTTTCTGAAGCCTACTTGACAATATTGTACGACAGTACGCGGATCTCACTGTTTGGCACTTTCCTCTTCAACTCACCACATCAGAGAGTAAAGCAAAGCACGGTGAGCACAAAACATCATCCTGTCTCAAATCCCAGCGATGCGAAAGCTGGGAAAGTGGCAAAACCACCTGCTATGATAAAGTAGGTAGCATCGAATTGCTGTGCAAAGAGATATATTTCTGCGGCTTCTGAAGTCTTGATTACTCGACCGTAAAAGGGAGCAGTGTGTGCAGCATCAAAAGCTGGCCTCCCTTGATTTCTAACTTGCATAATTATTTCTCGGTAACAACCGCAGTGTTATCAGTATGGTTGATGCTCCCTATGAAGGACATGTTGCATTTGAGTCGCATATGCTCTGCTGCCCCTGGATTTTTAACCTTGAACTTCATGGAAACTTTAGCTAAATAATATGGGGAGGAAATAGTTCCTTAGTGAGGGGGTTGATGCTGCCGGTTTTCTACTGGAGAATCTTGCGGATTTGTCATAACGGACTCCTTTGCAGCTTGCTGGCAGCATAGCTATAATCAGATTTGTTCAGAACAGAGAAGAAAGCAAAGGCTGTCTTCTGCTTCGATCAAACATGTGGGTGTGCCACTAAGCATAATGGATGTGAACAAGCCTAGATATAGATAGATATCTAAGACATATGTAATGAAAGGTGGTTAAACTGCTTTACTATACTTCTCTTTTAAACCAGAATAAAATATTTGGCCTGGGATAATAACATAAATCGGAATTAACAGAGATTTTTTAAAATGTGTGTGTCAAGCAATTGAAAACCTTAGAAATTGGGCTGGTGTGCTGCAGTTTAATGCCAGTTGCTGGTTCAAAAATTAGGCTTGTTTCAGTTCTGGTAGAGTGTCAAGGGGCAGAGAGGGCACAGCAGAGACGCCAGTTGGAAAAAAGACATTGTCCAGTACTACATGGGGCCTTTTGATATATCCTCATGCCGTGCCAGAGTTTGGCTTCAACTCCTCCGAGCCCCACCACCATAGTGAGACCTTTTTTTGGGGGGGGGGTCCCCATTTTGTTTTTAAAAATAGGGCTCCTGTTCTTTTCATTCCTGAGCATAATTTGAACTTTTTCTCCCCAGGAATTTGCCATAAGTAAAAACATCCAGCTGGGTGATGAGAAGGGCTTGAAATTTCCTCCTGTTTGGGATTGGTCCCTACAGCACACGGCAAGGGATCGCATGCTCTTTCACAACCCTTTGTATATTGGGAAGAGCGCACCCTGCGTACACAACGGGGCCGTGAAATCTTTTAAACGAACAAAGGTAAGAAGAGCAGCGGAGGGCTGCAGCCCGGCTGTGTCCACAGGGGTACAGTTTAGCTATAAGCAGGGCAGCTCCTTGCCCTGAGAATGGAACCCTGTTGCAGCGCTTGGATCGGTGTAGGATTGGCTGTTTATGGGTTGGTTCCTGTTGCTTCAGCAGCAGCAGAATGCAATCGAAGGCACATTCAGGTTTGATCCTGGTTTCAACGTTTTTGTCTTTTTAAGTTTAAAATTTTCCTGTACTCCACCCAGAGAACTCATTATTAGGCTCTGAAAATGTAAGAAACAAACAGAAAAATAACATCTTCAAATACGCAAGCAGTGCTAGCATGTGAACTCTACTTCAGCTCTCCAAGCACGGGGGTTTCTAGTGTGTAATCTCTCGCACGCACAGTTTTCTATTTTTAAATAATGTTTTTATTATTGTGTGATACTGGTTACAAGGGTCAACTAATGTGTCGCAAATGTACATTTGGAGTCAATACAGATATAAATATATATACTTAATTACTTAATTATACAAGCCTGGGTGTAAAATATTTAACATTGATTAGTTAATTTAATTTCATTTAAATTCCATTCAATACAATCCAACTTAGGGCATCCTGGGACTAACTCTCTTTACCCTTCCACCTACGTTTCCCATATTTCTAAGTATGCCGGTGGGGGTGTTCTCCCACCTTCTTCTTTATTCACATAATTAATAAATTCCCACCATACCCCCTCAAATTTATCTTCACTTTGTTGTCCTCTTGCTTTTCTAAGAGGGCAATCTGCCAAACCCTTTGAAACCAGTTTTCAATCGTTAAGCCCTTTGCCATCCTTCCAGTGTTTAGCTATCAACCATCTAGCCGCCAGTAATAAGTGGTTTAGTCATTCCTTATTTAAGAGCTTAATCTCTGGTCCCCTGTATAAATTTAACAGCGCTAAATGAGGAGATGGGTGGACCCATTGTCCAGTTATCGAACTGATCTCCTGGAACACTTTTTTCCCAATAAACACTCGCCTTAGGGCAGGACCACCACATGTGTATGTACGCCCCTTCTCTGCAGCATCCCCTCCAACACACACAGTTTTCCAAACTCTTTTAGTAGTTTCGAACTCGCTACCAAGGGAAAAGATGCTTGCTGTGTTAATTCCAATCCACTCGTAGCAGTTTATTCATAAATAGTGAACGAGGCAACCTGTCGGTGGGCTGCTAGCCTGCTGGGCGATAAGCCAGGTAGGATCCAGAGAACTGCATTGGGAAATGGGACTGACAGGTGGCTCCTGAAATCAGATTGTCCCATTGTTGGGCTGCCTGAATGCGTCCAGGACCCTCTGAGCTGAACTGATGCATGCTTTGCCACAGTGTTTCCTGCAGGTTTGTTTTAGCGAGCTGTTAGATTTTTTCCTGAGCGAATGCTTCCCCATTTGTTGTCTAGCTATTTCTCAGAACCAGTTCCCAAGTCATTGGGGGACTACAATATAAGGGAGATAACTACATTGGAACAATTGCTGTTTCAAGTCAACACAAGTCGTCTGCGGGCAGAATAGAAAGGTAGTTAATTTTTAGCTACGTAGAGAAGGTTCTTTTTGTATAATGGAGCAAATTTTTAACAAGTGGCTAATCGCAGTCAGCCCTCCAAATGTTGACCTTCAAGGGGTTACATATTTAGATAGGACGCTCTTCTGGAACACCCTGCTAGTCAAGGTAAGCTCTCTTCTGACCTTCCCCATCAACACAGCTTGGAGGCCGGGCTTGTGTGTGTGCGCCTGTGTGTCGTCCCCCCTTGCGAGAGCAGGCACAACGCCTGCATAGGGCTTGCGTAGGCATTTAGTCCATCAAACTGGAAGTAACTAGAATTCTTGCATGAGTAATCAGTCTTCTCCATATAGCCAGGAATGATCCGCTCTTTCATCCTGCCCAATGACGCGCTTACTGTAGGTGAAGGCTTGTCTCTGCTGACACAACATTGTTGCTTTGTCTCTTTGTTCCCATATCGGCCCCAGAGATACAAATGCTCCCATGGCGTGGAACTCAGTCCCAGCAGAGGCTAGGTTCACTGTCTTTCTCCCGGCAGGCAAAGACCTCTTTATTCAAGCAGGCCTTTTGCATGTGAGCGGGTCCGTTGGGTTTGATGCGGGTTTTATTCTGTTATTGCTGTGTTTTACTTCCTTGACTGCTGTTTTTCTTGGTAGAAAGGCAGGATACAAATCAAATAAATGTCCATACAAGATTGGAAAACAGCTCCATTCCTGTGGTTACTCTTTGTAGATTGACATCAGACAAAGAGAGTACCACTTCATACCACAGATGATTTATATATGGATTTCATTGCCAAAAGATGTGCTGGCAAATTCACGGAGAGGGAGAAATCTTTCAGTGGTGAATAAGCCTTATGGTACCTCCATGTTTGGAGGGTGTACTGTCTCTGAGGACCAGAACCTCTTGACTGTAAGACTGGAATAGGTAACTATTTGTCTGATCCAGCCAGGCTTTTGGTGTGGCTACATTAATAGTACCTGATTGCTTCCTTCCTGGGAGTCCAGGGAGGTAGAAATTGAATGTAACTGAAGCTCTGTACTGACCAAGTTGAAACTGATGGAAAACTGAACATATTTTATAATCTTTGCCTCCCAGAAGAACTACAGTTCAACACTCAGAGGCCTGCCGCCATCCCTAAGGAATGGAATAATCAGCGAGCAAGACTTTCTTCCGAGAAGAAATTCACTAATACTAAAACTGAAACCCGACTTCTTTCATCACACGGACAGCAACCCCAGTGGCCTGGAGCAATATTTCAGAGAGTGGTTTTCTAAGCCGGTTGACCTGCATGGTGTAATCCTACCCCGTCTCTCTGGAACGCAAATCAAACTCTGGAAACTCTGCTACTTCCGCTGGGTGCCTGAGGCACAGATCAACAGCGGAGGGTTCATTACCGCTTTCCATAAGATTTCTTTGTTGGCGGATGAAGTCGATGCACTGAACCGGAATCTGCGGCAACACATCAGCAGCCCGCCTTTGCTAGCCCACACTTCCGAACTGGAGCAAAGCCGGATGTACTTTAGAGCAAACGGGCTCCATGATGTTTCTGCCACGCCAGAGTTCCTCTCTTCTTCTTTCCCATTTTCACCTGTAGGGAATCTTTGCCGACGGAGCATTCTGGGGACACCGCTGAGCAAATTCTTAAGTGGTGCCAAAATCTGGTTGTCCACAGAGACGCTCGCCAACGAAGACTGACAGCGTTTAGACCGATAAGGGAGTGAAGGAGAAGAGACTGACGCGTCATCTTTACGCAACACTGCTAACCGCAGCCCGGAAGCTGTAATAACTTGATATACAAAGGCTACCAATTTTTTTGCACAAAGTATTTAAAAGCAAAAGCACGTCATGCTTTGAAATCGCACAACTTTTTTTTATTGTTTTCTGCAAAGGTCTAGTTGACCATCTTGTCTTGCTTTCAGTCGTTCCTGCTGCTTTCTGAATCAGGCTTGTTACATAAGGGGAACACGTTGTTTGAGGTTGGTTTCTTCCCCCTTCACCAACAAAGGTTTGGTGACTAATTATGTTTCGTGTTGCTACGCTGTTGCTGACTGAAGCAAATTTCTTGTCAGCTTGGCTTGATAGATAAATGAAGGCAGACATCAAAGGGGGGGGAATAGATTTGCAGGGTCAGAATTGATTGCTATTACTGGTGTAAATACAAGAGCGCTGTTTTTTGTCAAGTTACAAATTTTACAGCATGATCCAGCTAGGGTTAGGCAGTTTAAACTCCTGTTGGTTTTAATGGTACTTTTAAAGTATCCTGTTGAAACAAATTAGATGGTTTAGCTTGATCTGCCTAGTTTATGAACACTGTGGGCATGATCTGAGTTTAGCCTGTGAGTCTATTTTCCCTCGTCACTCTTTATCCAGCATCTGAGGCTGCTTTTTTAGTTTACAAATCTACCTACAGAGCTCTGCCTACAGGACAGCGTGCGCAGTCAGAGGGTCCAGCGCTGGTGTAACTGCTGCCAGCCTCTTAACTGGGGTTAAGATTGAGAGTGAGCTGCGGAAACACGCAACTCTCTTCTTTTCTCCTCTCGTGTGTAAATCCCCCCTCTTGCTCTAACCATGGTTAAGGCATACCTTGGCACCAGTGTTTACTGTGTCAGGGCTCCCTGGGATTCCCCTTAACCCATGATCAGAAACCATAGTTTCACAACCTAGGTTAAAAGGCAGTCCTGGGTTAGGTTTAACTGAGGGAATTTGCTGCCATGATTGGCTCTAGATCGCTTCACTGCAGATTGGGGCCGTTACTTCTCCACAATCCCCAAACAACTTTTGTTGATGATAGCCTTAAAAGTGCCTTTTCTTGCATTGAAGTAAGATTTTTATCTCTTCATCATGGAATTCAATTACTCTCATGTGGTAAGCTACTCATTAGTATAACCCATTTTTGGAGTTTCATTCATATAGTGATTTCTGGAAGCTACCAAAAGCCATTTTCCTCTGAGCAGGCAAAGAAACTTTAATGATACAATATGCTATGTATAAATTAAAACTGTGAACAGGCACTGAATATTAGGAGGAAGATCGCTTTTAATAAGCCAAAATCAAGATTGCTCTAGGACCTCTCACAAAGAAAATGTTCTTACACATATTTTATGTTTCTGGAGTAAGCATTTGGTGTTCCTGGGATGTTTGCCAATTCTTCCGTGGCCAAAACAGCATGCTCTCTGACTCCCAGATCCTTGAGATAATGGTGCAGGGAATCTGATACTACATTGGTACTGGGGCTGTATTCCCAAGGCCATGGTAGACTGGGTTACTTAATGTTGCATGTCACACACGTGGCCAGAGCACTTGTATGAAAATCTTTAAAAGGTGGGTGAAGATTCTACAGTGGGTAGAGCTCGCTGATGTGTTTAGCATAAGATAGCAATCTGTAGCCAGCTCCTCCAGTAGCAGATGACTCCCTCATCATTATCTTTTAGCTGCTTCCCATTCTGCCCTACAATTCTGCTAATCAGCTGTTTGGATGAGGTTAAATCCAGACTGATTTCACCCCCTTGCTAATCAGAATGCTCCCATTTTTATCTGTGTGTGCGTGTAATGCCCAAGAGCTTTGTTCATTGGGCAGGATAGAAATGCAACAAGTACATAAATTTGGATTAGGCTGGAGAGATGTGCACACACTCTGTGCCATTTGCAGTATTGTCTCAATCCTCATTCAGCACCCGTTGACCCGCAGCTGGTTTGGCCATCAGTGCGAAGTACCACGTGAAAACTCTTTGCTCCCCCCATTTCCACAGGGAGCCCCCAGCCCACAAAATGGAAACCCCCAAGGGCTGGTGGTGATGTTGGTGTGGTCAGCCATGGGTGTTAACCACCATGTCCAAGGCATTTCTCTCGCCAAGATTATTGTCCTTGTTGGAGCGAACAAAGTTTCGTTCCTTCGTGTTAAATCTCAAGATGTTTTCTGTCTTTCCTTTTAACCAGGTCATAGATTTTACCGAGGTGACTTTTTTAATTGACTCTCTACTTATGCCTAATAGTCTTAACTACATTTCAGGTGTACCAAATTTTGCTAATTAACTGAAAATTGAACGAATATATATTTTGCAAGGATTACTAGGTAAGATGTTTTAACTTTTTTGAGACTTGTCTTGTATTATATGCCTGTACGAAGGGCCTTTCCTTACAGGAGTCTTTTTTAATTAATTGTGCATTTTTGTAGTTTGTGACCCTTTTTTTATCCTTTTGTTGTTACAGAACCCTGCCTTGAAAGAATAGCTGCGTCTAAACTGACCTTACCAAATAGAGCTAAACGGTTAAGCCAAGATACCTGATTAACTCCAGGCGAACAGAGCCTGTGACTGCCCATGTTAGGATTATAAGAGAAACAGAAGCCTCATTAATTTATTGTTAAACATGCTAAGCAGGAGAGCCTGAAATTTGGGGGTGTGGGCATGTGATCTTTGTTGGGAGATTCTGTAATGATCCAGACATGGACAGCTTGTGACCCTTCCTGATGTTTTGGCACTCCACTGCTGAGGAATTATGGGAGTTAGGCTAAAACATCTGGAGGGCCACAAATCCCCCCCCCCAGTTGTAATACAATCCTTGATGAAATGTGTGTGGGCAGGAGGGTGTGTGTGTGTGTTGAACATCCCTATACCACAGGTGAGCCTTGTCGGTGCAGGGTTTTTTGTTTGGTTTTTTACAGTGCCCTCCAATCACAGTTATGGCAGAGTTGTAGCCCCACCCGCTCCTCTCCGTCTTGTGTATCATTTTACTGAAGCAGGTTGGTGGTGCCGGAGGCTACCTATGTTTCTCAAGGCCGTGGGGGGCATAGGCAGCCGCTAACATGGCCTGGTCCAGCATTGCCAGACAGGCCCTTCTAAGCCCTTTGAGTAGGGGACGCACATTAAACCTTTACAAAACTCGCATGAGGTCAAAAGCAGCTTCTCACCTCGAGTGTCCCGAGGCAGCGTCCCTGAGTCAGGGAATTGGGGCGAAGCTGCTTAAAGCAGGCTATGAACCCCCTTGCTGTCAAGACTGCCAGAGGCCTGAATGGGCCCGCCCTCCTCCCCCATCCTCCCTTCTCCAGCCCCTGCTGCTATATGCAACTTGTTCACTTAACTCAAGAGGGGGCTTGCAGGAGCCTGGGAACAATCTACTCCTTTAAAACCAGGTACTTTTTACCTTTTGAGTTTTTTGTAAGTGTAGAAAACGATAGATGCTTATTTTTGTACCTTTTCTCCTTCCTAGCAACAGGCGCTGCTTGGGTTGCTTAAGAGGGCTGCAGTTATTAAATTACCCTTTTTTTAAAAAAAAAAACACCATTTCATATATGGCAGCTTTCCCCAACTCGGTGCCTACCAGGTGCATCAGCACTGAAATTCCCAGCATCTGACTGGAGCATGCTGGGAGTTGCAGTCCGACACATCTGAAGGACACCAGGTTGAGGAAGGCTAGCAGGTGTGGTCAAAGTAGAGATTAATGCCATTTAGCTACTGCAGAGTGGATGTTTGACTGTTACGTAATTTATCATGGAAGTGCAATTATATTTAACCCCTTGTGCAGGCCATGAACCAAAGAGACGCCACTCCAAAGTGTGTGTTTCGCAAAGGCAGAAGGTACCCCCCGTTTCAATACTGCTTGCTTTCTTTGGGGGGGATGTTCCCCCCTTAATTCCTGGCAGTTAAATCTCCAAAGAAAAGGTGTACATTGAAAGCCAAACAGGTCTAGCCTTATTTAAGGAAAAGGTGAAGCTGTCAGTCAGGAAAGCGGCCTTCTCCACGGCTGCATCGGGTGGGACTCCTATGGAATTGGGAGCCCTTTTCTTTTGCAATGGAATCTAAATAAGCCTTGATACCTACCAATGCCTTACTTGAGCAAAGTAGAGCTGGCAGGGCCGCGTACAACCCCTGCCACTGTTGTGAATGTGAAGTAAAATCAGGCGTAATAAAAACAAACCTTTCCACTTCCTCTTCTGCGTGGAACTTTTTCTTTCACATTCTGACTGGGTGTGGTGGGCGCGCTTAGTGTGGAAGAGCGCTCTCGCCCTGCGCCTGGACCGCGTAGCCACAAGCAAATGGAAAGATTGCAATCTCTGCACCGCCGTGCATACAGGTCGATATGCACATTGCTGCTTCTGAGATGAAAGGGGGGGCGGGGGGGGAGGCAAACCTGTTTCGTTCCTTCCGCTGGAGGGAGAGCAGCAGCTCCTGCTGGGCCGTGAGGGAAGAGCCTTCGTTTCACTCTATGCCACTTGTCTGCCTGTCTGTGATAGAAGACGACGAAAGCAGCAGCCCTCGAAGGGAAGATGACTCCCTTGCACAATTTTAAAGGGGAAACATCAGGCCTATTGCTGCATTGCCTTAATCCAGAATAGCATTCAAAGGTGACTACACACACAAAGTGGCACCACTGACAGCCCCTGCCGTTGCAGGAAAGAGAGTTTTCAAAACAAAAGGGGAAAACACCATGTGGAACTAGCTTGGCTTATTTTAAAGCTAAATTGTCAAATATTGCTTTGCTGTGGGGTTCTTCTTTTGAAGAGTAGTATAAAAGCTAAATCCAATAAAATTCATCTGTACAAAAACAAGATTAGCGGCTCTCAAAGCCACCCTTGGAAGAGAGGTTTTGACCTATATTTGAGAAGAGAACATTGGGGGTGGAGGACATTCTCCAACTTCTCGGCAGAGGACATTCCAATTCACTGGGGGCCACAACCATGAAGGCCATTCTGCAGGGAAGGTGATGCCTACGAAGAGGAGACTAACAGGATCCAAGATGGGTTGGAGATGCAAGGTGATAACCAGCATTTGGAATTGCGTGCAGAAGTTGCCAAGGCGAGGTTATCAATAGTCAAGCAGCTACATATTGCACTAGGTAGAGTTTATGCGCTGCGTTCAAAGGCAACCCTCCCTCAACTGCATTGCAGTAATCCAACCTGCAAGTCGCTATAGCGTGGAACAGTGGCCAGTTGACATGGTTTAGCTAGGCCCAGCTACGGGCCTGCTTTTTATGGGACTGCTAAAGGTGAGAATCCCATCAGTATTGCCACAACTTCCATGTAACAAAAGACTAGGGCGTTTTAAACTACCCTACCCAAGTTCACCTGAAGTCACATAAATACAGGTTAACTCTGGTGGGGTAGCTTCCATGCCCTATATATAGCCAAGCATAGAAAGCTGCTCTGTCCACAAGATTTCTACATCTTAAAAAGTTACCAAAAGCTGCCATAAACCTTTAATCAACCCAATGTGGAAGCTTCCCATTCCAATGAAAATTTAACCACATACTTTCTCTAAACACCATCTGAGAATGTTTCTTTTTAGCAGGTGCATGCATGAAAAAGACTGGGGTGGTATTAAGTTTTGCAAACATTCCTCTTGAGGACAACAAAACAAAAAAGACAGCCCAGAGAAACGTCAACAATTCGTGGAGTTCTCCTGGACGTGAGGCCGGCCGGCCACCACCACCACCACCGATCCACTCAGCTCAGGCGTTTGCTTTTAGATCCGATTGCCACCACGTGACAGACTTCAACCGCTGCGCCCAATTTCTGCAACTCAGCCAGCCATATCATCTGCTTGTGAGAGAGGCGATCGTTGGGGCCTTTGACTTCCACAAGCTGAAAAGTTGATTTAGCAGACGGAGAGTGAATGTTTCATTCAAGTTTCTAACAGGTTGCAAAAGTCTTTCAAAAAAAGGACTGCAAGCAAAGCTGGGCTTTAGGAAAACCTGCACCAGAATCATGAATTCTGCAGTTCATGTGCGAACCAGGTCATTCTCTATTTTGCTACAGTTCTGCAGGGAACTAATACAGAGCCATGAGCACACACCCCCACCTCCACCCTCTGCTAGAGACCGTTAACTCCTAGGCCCCATGGTCAAGCGAGTGTCAAATCACAAATAGAGCCGGGCTGGGAATCTTGTAGGGCAGACTGACGGCTATCTGGCTTACAGAGGAGTCTGTGCCACTAGATCAGCGAAAGCCGTGCTTCCCCACCCACCCCCACTTGGTCAGGCTCTGGCAGGAGCTCGCTCGTGACAAGTTGCTGGCTCCCGTCCCGGTTCCCAACCCATAAATTGTGTTAGAAGTGAAACCATTGCAGCAGAACAATGCAAGCAGGGTGGTCTGTAGGTTCCAACCAGAGGAAAACAGGCAGAGCGCCTCCTACAAAAGCTTTTTAATGGAAAGCTTCCCGTTAGAACAGCGGTTCTCAACCTGTGGGTCGGGACCCCTTTGGGGGTCGAATGACCCTTTCACAGGGGTCGCCTAAGACCATCGGAAAACACATATTTCCGATGGTCTTAGGAAACTGTATTGACTGAACTATGTCATGTATCATCTTTTGTATTATTAAAGCCATTGTTATGTATTATTTTCATTAGCAAACCATCCCATGAGATCGTGTAGAGAAGAACGAAAATAATTTTATGTTTGGGGGTTACCACAACATGAGGAACTGTATTAAAGGGTTAATACTGCATTAGGAAGGTTGAGAACCACTGCGTTAGAAGAAGGCTTGTTTTGGTGAAATCTTTTGTGGGCATCACTCTTAGGAAAACATGATAGCATGAACAGACCCGGTTTATGGCATAACTCTATCGCAATGCAGAGAAAAAAGTACAAAAGGTGGGGCCGGATGCAGAATTCAGCTACATCACTCTTTTCTTTGGGAAGAGAAATCTGCTAGTCCTTATGAAGAGAGATCAAATTCTCGTGCTGTCGCTGCACCACCTCCAAATGAAAAAGTTCCCCAGTGTTAAATTCTACTTGGAAATAACCTACGAATACAGCTGCAGGTCAGGGACATTTTGTCCAGCCGTGACTTTCTGGGCCCTTGCCAAGAGAAGAACGGAATCGTCCCCCATTTCACCTGTCTCATCACCAAGCTATGCAGTCTGCACCATCCACAACGCAGCCGGAAATGTACCTTACACTGCCGGTCTTCGGTTCTCCACACGACCAGATCGGGGAGGCCGCCCCTGCAATGGCGCAGATCTTCGGACAGCCGCCGACAAACGCCACTCAGAAAAGGGCCTCCGAAGGAAGACGCCAGGCTCTGCGGAAACCAAGGCCCATTTCTCTTTCTCCCAAATAGCACTTCCAGGCATATAGTTAAAGTCAGATTTATGGCTTCTGTCCCTCCCTGTTGCTCCTCTGCCAAGTGTGCCTGCGAGGTCCTTTGCAAAATCACGATTATGGTCTGGGGGTTTGCCAGGCATATTCTCCCATTTTCTCCCCATGTTGAAGGCAGCCTGAGGAACTTCCCTGAGTATTGCTCACGTTACTATATGTGTCTGCAGTGCAAGAAAGAGTAGTGGGCAAGGAGTAGCCAAAATCCCGTTTGTGCTTTGCTGAAATTTTGGAGGACAGATAACTTAGATAACTGATATACCAACTGTGCCCTTAACTGGACAGAGATAGCCTAGCTGCAGTTATCCATGCTCTGATCGTCTCTCGTCTGGATTACTGCAATGTGCTATCAGTGGAGCTGCCTTTGAAAACAGACCGGAAACTTCAGCTGGTACAAAACAGAGCGGCAAGATTGTTAATGGGGACTGGCCAACGAGAGCACATTATGCCTGTCCTTTTCTGTCATTACTGGCTGCCAGTCCAGGTCCGGGCCCGATTCAAAGTGCTAGTATTAACATTCAAAGCCCTATACAGCTTTGGCCCAGGTTATCTGAAGGATCGCCTCCTCCCACATGTACCTGCCCAGACCCTAAGGTCATCCTCAGGGGTCCTTTCCTGCGAGCCCCTGCCAAAGGAAGTGAGTCAGGTGGCTCCCAGGAGGAGGGCCTTCTCTGCTGTGGCACCCTGGCTGTGGAATGAGTTCCCTGGAGAGGTTCGCCTGGCACCTATGTTGTGAACCACCCAGAGAGCTCCGGCTATTGGGCGGTATAGAAATGTAATTAATAAACAAATAAATAAATACTCCTTTCGGCACCATTGTAAAGATCTTATTTTCCCAGTATTTTAACATTTTATCATCTTAGTCTTTTAAAATTCCTGTTTTTAAATCTTTGTATTGCTGCTCAGTTTTATTCTGGTTGTACTTTTATATTGTGTTTTTACATTATGTTTTTTTAAGTTTTATGTTTTAAATTGTACTTTTGGTATTGGTTTTTGTGAACCGGCCAGAGAGCTTTGGCTATTGGGCGGTATAGAAATGCAATAAAGAAATAAAGAAATGGTTCCCCGTCCCCTAAAGAAGCAAATTAATTAATCTACATGTATGTTTTTCAATGTTTACCTTGCCTGCTTCTCAGGGCATAGAAGTCAGTAAACAAGGTTTACATTAAGGGTGCAAATGGATTTTAAAACTTGTAACATTTAATCATGCAAGTGTCAACTAGAGCTGCAACCTTTAATAAATTAATTTAGGTTTAATTCACTAAGAATGCACTCGAGGAGTCAGGTAACACATCTTTAAAATACAGGTTTTGTAACTGTAAGTACTCATAAAGGCTGCAGAGGGCAGCGCTGCTTTGGGAGAGCCAGCCGCGTCCCCTTCGCTCTCAGGGAGAAGAAAATGCCTCTTCTAAGAGGGCGACCACTGTGGCAAAGACTATGCCATGCACGCACCATCTAAAAATAGCCTCCTGTTTTAGTCCTGTGCAAATGCCTGGAGATTCAATCAAATGGGATTTCATTGACTGGTAATTCTTGAATCATGCAACAGCCATAATCGTAAGAAATTCATCAAATGATTCCATAAATGTACACATTGATAAACCTTCTCTTCACCCATGATGTCACATTGTGTTTTTACTGAAATACGCTGGCACAAACTCTAACGCAGCACTGTGGGACTTCTGCCCTTCCAGATGATGTTGGACTACAACACCCAGCATCCCTGGCTACTGGCCCTCCTGGAGAGGGCTGCTAGGAACTGGAACACTTGTTCTAACAATAGGCAGTGGTTTATACCAACCCTTTCCGTGACATAAGGATTGACTTTAGTTTGCTGGATTTCCGCCCTCCTCAGCCTGAGGCTCTATCCGATAAGAGCAGCTCAGATAAGCTTTTTTCTTTCTTATTCGTATGGCTTCGGTACCAAAGAAGAGGCATTAAGCATTAAGTTAAAAACACACACCAAAATAATGATGCAAGAGACCCGTCTCTACCACAACCGCCTCCCCTTCACCAACCTATTGGGCAACGTCTACATAAGAAGAACCCACCCGCCCCACAGTTCACAGGGCTTTGGCGCTTACCTGCGCCTGCTGGAGGGAAGAGAACCGGTCCCAGCTGACTAGCGCAGCCGCTTTGCCCTGCTGGGCTGTCCACACCTCACCGATCCGTTTCTGCAGGGTCTCGGGTGAAGCCTCGTGCAACCACTGCAGCCTGGACTCTAGAGCCTCCCGCCGGTTTTCGTAAAAGCTGTCTGTGTACAAGTCCAAGGGAGAAGTCTGCCAGGGGTTGAGAGGCGAAAGAGATCAGTACAGTAGCCCTCCCGCTGGCATTCTGTTGCTCTACGTGAACCGCCCAGAGCGCTCCGGCTATTGGGCGGTATAGAAATGTAATAAATAAAGCTAGAGCTTGGCCAGAGGGTGCACTTTCCATTAAAAGGTGGGTCCTCATCAACTGACATCTTCCCCTGTTGGCTAGAAGCCAGCTGATGGAGGGCATGCCAAGCCTTCAGCTCTGTGACTCCCTTCCCCAGCTGTGGCCATGCAGCTGTGCTGCCTGAAACCAGGCCAATCTGGATTTTTTCTCTCTGCGGACACACAGAAGCACTTGCTCCTGGAACGGGATTGGGAACAGCGTCAATTGTGATGATAAGAGTGTTGGACATGTACTCAAGGAAGCCAAGTCCAACTTTCTGACTTGGCCATGAAACACACAGGGTGGCCTTAAAAATACAGGAACATGCCTTATACTGAGTCAGATCGTCTAGGCCAGTATTGTCAACACTGACTGGCAGCCATGGCTCTTCAGGGCTTCAGGCCGGATTCCTTCCTACCCTATCTGGACATGCCAGGGATTGAACCTGGGAGCTTGTGCATGCAAAGCAGGTGTTCTTACCACTGAGCTCCAGTCCTCTCTCCTTATACCAGCCTTCCTCAACCTGGGGCGCTCCAGATGTGTTGGACTACAACTCCCAGAATGCCCCAGCCCTGGCTGGGGCATTCTGGGAGATGCAGTCCAATACATCTGGAGTGCCCCAGGTTGAGGAAGGCTGCCCTATACGAACATAGGAAGCATACCTGGTAAGGATTCCTGAAGACGTCAGGGACACCATCCATGAAAAGGATATCCCACATCAGGAGGCCGTAGAGCGTGCCGAACGTAGATCCTTCGCCATGGATCCCTGAGGAACATTAGTTACAAGCAAGGGAACAACGTCAGAGTTTTCAAAATTCCGACAAGGAATTGCAATCTCTTCTGCCCACTGATCGTGGACACTGAACTGTTTGAAAATTGGTATGAATCTGCAGTCTTCTTAGCGATCAGATTTTAAAGCAAAACACCTTTATTGCCTTCTAACAGGCAAATCTAGTAAATATTTGCAGCCCTGAACTGTCTTTAAAAACACCATCTCGTTTTCTGATTTTTGGGGATTTTTGTATTCATCCCCTTGCAGAAGTAATGCAATTGACCAACAGTGGATACAAGAGGGTAAAAGAAGAAATCACTTGTGGTTTATGCAATGCATACATTTGCAGAATTTGCTGCCACTGAATGTGGTGATAGCTACGGGTTCAGGTGAGGAGCGGCCAAATGCACAGATGAGAGAGGTCTATCCATGCTTCTTAGCTGAGATCGGTGCATTAACCTCCTCATTCAGAGGCAGTGTACCTCCGAGTACCAGAAGCCAAGGCGAAACAAAGGCAGGGCTCTTTGCCTCCACGTCCTGCTTCCTGGAGACATGTGGTTGGCCAGTCTGGGAAGCAACAGGCAGCACTCGGTGGACCTTTGGTCTGATCCCGTCAGGGTCTTCTTACGCACTTTCCTCTGGCAGTCAGGATTGGGCCAGCCAGTGTCAAGGACGGAGGGCACATCACAACAAGAGTGTCCCCAACTGATGAGCTTTACTTTTCACCATCGGGCTGAGTCAGAGACCCTCCCTTTTAAGGGAGGAAATAAAAAGGACGCACTTGGTGTCACAAGCTTGGCAAATCTTGCTGTCTCCAGAGCCTCCTTCTGCCCCTGCCATTAAGTATCCATATAGCTCCAGTGCCTTCGTCTGCACAACTTTAAACAAAAGAGCCCTGCTGGATCATAGAATAGTAGAGTTGGAAGGGGCCTATAAGGCCATCAAGTCCAACCCCGAAGGTCCATCTAGTCCAGCACTCTGTTCTCTGTTCACCAGGGAACCCACAAGCAGGACAGGAGTGAAACAACACCCTCCCTCCCATGTTCCCCAGCAATTGTTTACATAGGCTTACTGCCTCTGATACTAGAGGTAGTCATCAGGACTAGTAGCCTTCTCCTCCATGAATTTGTTCCTTTTAAAGCCATCCAAATTGGTGGTCATCACTACATCTTGTGGTAGCGAACATCTGTGGGTTCTTTCTTGGTCAAACCAGTGTGCTGGAGGGGTGTGTGGCAGAGTGCCAATTGCCGGCTGTCAACTGAAGCCCGGACTGAACGTTACCTTGATCAAAGCCCTCCCGCTTGTAGTGGGCCAAAGCCAACTCCTCCACCGAGCACACGACTGTCGAGAGCTCAAGGTCTTCTCCTTTGTCTTCCACGCAGACGTCTTCCATGATGAACACGGACTTCCCCATCCCGGTCTGTGGGCACAGCTTTCCTTTGATGGTCACCTGAGCAAATCGAAATATCTGGCTGACCCCTAAGGAAGGGAAGCAGCCGTGGCTCTGACATGCATCTGTTTTCTTAGGTCAGGGCAGTAGAACTGTCACTTGAGGCACAGGTGAACTCAGTGGCAAAGAGCACCTTTTATCAGCTTAGGCTGATATAACAACTGCGCCCTTATCTGGACAGAGATAGCCTAGCTACAGTTATCCATGCTCTGATAACCTCTCGTTTGGATTACTGCAATGCATTATACGTGGGTTTGCCTTTGAAAACGGTCCGGAAACTTCAACTGGTACAAAACAGGGCAGCACGGTTACTAACAGGGACTGGCCAACGAGACCACATCACACCAGTCCTTTCCCAGCTTCATTGGCTGCCAGTCCAGGTCCGGGCCCGATTCAAAGTGCTGGTATTAACATTTAAAGCCCTAAACGGCTTGGGGCCAGGCTATCTGAAGGAACGCCTTCTCCCATATGTCCCTGCCCGGACCTTAAGATCATCCATAGGGGTCCTTCTCCGCGAGCCCCTGCCAAAGGAAGTGAGGCAGTTGGCTACTAGGAGGAGGGCCTTATCTGCTGTGGCACCCCAGCTGTGGAATGAGCTCCCTAAGGAGGTTTGCTTGGCACCTACATTATATGCTTTTAGACACCAGGTGAAGACCTTTTATTCTCCCAGCATTTTAACAGTCTATAAATAAATTTTAATTTGGTGTTTTAAATTTGTAATTTTGCATTGCTGCTGTTTTTATCTGGTTGAGCTTTTATATTGTATTTTATAGTATGGTTTTATACTGTTGTTTTATACTTTGAATGTTTTTAATTTTTGTGAACCGCCCAGAGAGCTCCGGCTATTGGGTGGTATAGAAATGTAATAAATAAATAAATAGAAAGCATACTAGGGCCTGCGGGCAAATCTCTGGGCAGTTTGCAGTCGACTGGCAACAGTTTCTGACCCCCAGGAAGGACAAAAACAATTCTACCCCTTGCCAAAATGAAGCATGTCTGGTGGTGAAACCAGGAGGATCATAGAATCATAGAATAATAGAGTTGGAAGGGGCCTACAAGGCCATTGAGTCCAACCCCCTGCTCAATGCAGGAATCCACCCTAAAGCATCCCTGACAAATGGTTGTCCGTACCTGAAAATATTCTGATCTCTGTTCTCGTACTGAAAAGAAATTGCAGGGCTGAACTTGTGCCTTAACTGCTTACAACTGCCCCTCTGAGCCGCTATTTTGCAGCTGGAACCCTGAACGGGAACACGACATGCCGCAACAATTCGTTGCAGGTCCTGCTTGTGGAACACTAAATTGTAATGCAACTTAGTATTCAGAAGAAGGCAGGGTGACTTGAACTTGGTTCGCACCAGTTAAGTGGAAAGCTAAAAATAAAACATCTAGCATTTAAAGTGCCATCTCCTTGTCAGCAATTTGACTCAATTTGGGGACTGACGAACCGGCGGGGGGTGGGGGCTGCTCTCTGGGTGGGAAATTTGTTCTCGCGCTGCGCATCTCAAACGTGGAGAAAGGAGGCTCTCTGCCTCTTCAACATCTCTGGGATGGGAGGCGGAGGAGCAGAACAGCACAGACGGGGAAGACACACACACACACCCGCAGCATCAGAAACAAGACCTGGCAAAATTAAAATAGCGATGCAAGTACCTTTCTGCAAAGTCCTAGGGCTGAACTGGACAATACTGTACGTACACAAATCCTTCCTTTGGTTACTTCTTTGTCACTGAACCTCTACTCATTTGGTCATATATGCTCAAGAACAAGAAGGTCTTTTATTTTGCTCTACGATGGAGTTCCCTTTTTTCTCTCGTCTAGATGGTTCATCAGGTCTGACCCTGCTTAACTCCAACAACTCAGCAATACCAGGTTCCCCCAGTTCAAACCATGATTTTTAGATCCTGGTTTAGGGCAAACTCCGGTTAGCTTTGACTAGTGGTGACATTGTTGCTGAGGAAGGGACCGTAGGTTGTGGTAGAGCCCCTGCTGGGCCCACAGAAGGTCCCGGGTTCAATCGCAGGCTACTCCAACAGCTACTCACATGAGCGACGTCTTCTACAGCAAGAAGAGGCAGGTCTTGAAGGACAGACCTTAACTTCTTACATACTGGGGAATCTCTCATTCTCTGGACTCGCTGGGAGAGGGAGAGACGGTGGCCCGTGCGAACGGACGGATCTAGGAGTCCTTTCCGGATGCACCCAAAGGCCTAGCAAGCAAGAAGCCATAGCAGAGAGAAGATCAACGCAGCTCTCACAAAGCCAAGGGGGGACCGAAGGCTACGGCCGTTTCCTCAACCGCATGGCAAACTTTCAGGGCCCCCACCCAGGGTGGAAGTCGAGAGGAACAGTATTAATGTGCGGAGCGCCTAGAGAAGATGCAGCCCTCCCGAGCAGCGCTTGACCCTGGAGCAGTGACAGATGGCAACGTTACCTTCTCCGCGTCTTTCAAGTGCTGGTGCAAGTTAAGAGCCAGGCGATCCCACCACCTTCCGCGGCTGTCGCTACAATAAACCTCCTGAGACAGAAGGTCTTGTAGCTGCTCCACTGCCTCCTAGAAGTGACACAAAGATACCCGCTAGAACAGGGGTGTGAAACACCAGGCCGGGGGCAAATCTGAAGATTTCCAGAAGCCCCACCCCTTTCCGCTGGTACTGCCCCTTTTTCCTTTCCACCAATCATTGGGTAATTTCCCGACTTTTGCGCCTTCCTCCCCACCATTCTAGACTGTTGAAGTATCTCTGCCAAGGCTTAGTTGCTGGCAGAAACAGCTTTAAGCTAAAACAGCCCGGTACTTTTTCTAATTTGGGCCTTTCCCCTTTGGCCCTGGGGAAAGGTCCACGACTGGGATGCAGCCCCCCAAGGGCTTCTGTGGAACGGAATTCGGGCCCTCAGACCAAAAGCCGTTCGACACCCTTAGAGCAGGCTTCGTGACAGAAGTACCTACTCGTTTCCCCGCCTTGTTACCTCGTACATGTGCAGGCGCTGCAAGACCTCAACGCCCCGCGAGAGGATCCGTGTATACACCCACCCCACTGTGAAGCGCCTCAGGTATTCTGGGAGGGCAGCGTGAGGCCTGCAGAGTTAAGCACACAAAACACGCAAGTCGTTGCCAAAGAACTATCCGCTTCACCGAAGCAGAAGGTTAAAACAAAGCCAACGACCTCTAAAAGAATAAAAAAAAAACCTCTTCCAATTTCCCCTCTGCAGTGCTTTAAAAAGCAACAACAACACCCCACCCCTAACAAATAAACCTTGAAGCTCAAAAAGTTTCCAAGAACGCAGAAGCTGTGAAACATCACAGGCTGAGTGTTTATTTACAGCAGAGCGCGTGAGCCGCACGGCAGAAATGAGATCACACACGCTGTAGTCTAGCTTTCCACAAGCTGGGGACCTTCAGCTGCATTCAGTGGCAAATTCCATCATCCCCAGCCAGTATTTCCCCACCCCAAAGTTAATACCTCAGAGAAGGGTGGCATTTCAACTCCTTCCAGGTCTCTTTTGCTGCCCCATAGAGTCTGTGCGCCTCTTTCCAGTTCCCGTTGGATGCAGCTACAGAGACATCGTTCGACATGTGCAGGGCAGCGGCATACCTAATGGGGAATTTCAAAAACAGTAGTAATAATGTAAGAATTATTGTTATTATTATTTATATTTCTATACCGCCCACGGCCAAAGCTCTCTGGACGGTTTACAAAAGGTTAAAACATTAAAAATGATACACAGAAATTAAAACCATGAAAACTTACAACAGTCAATCATCACAAAGACAACATACATCTAAAAACGCCTTTGAGCAATCAGCCAAACCTAAAAAACAGATCCGGGATCGATTAAAATCTCATCACATGGTGCTAAATGCCTGGGAAATGAGAAAAGTCGTGACCCTGGTGCCGAAAAGATAGCAAAGTTGGCGCCAGGTGGGCCTTGTCAGGGAGCTCATGCCATAATTGGGGCAGAGGGGGGGCACCACTGAGAAGGCCCTCTCTCCCTTATTGCCGTCTTCCAAACCTCCCTGGGAGTAGGCACCCAGAGAATAACGATGGTAAGATTCAGATCACATTATCTCAGATCAGGCAATGGTACAATATGAAGTCAAGAAAGTTTTCTTCCTGGAGGTTCACAATCCAGGGTTTATTTGCAAAACTAGGGAGACCCAGGATCTCTTCTTGATCCTCCCAGAGTGCAGGACACGGAACAATGGGCTCAAGTTACAGGAAGCCAGATTCTGGCTGGACATCAGAAAAAACTTCCTGATGGTTAGAGCAGTGCAACAATGGAACTAATTACCTAGGGAGGTCATGGGCTCTCCCACACTGGAGGCCTTCAAGAGGCAGCTGGACAATAATCTGTCAGGGATGCTTTAGGGTGGATTCCTGCATTGAGCAGGGGGTTGGACTTGATGGCCTTATAGGCCCCTTCCAACTCTATGATTCTATCCATTCCCCAGTCAGTCCCTCTCTCTCTTTCTCAGCCTAACCTACCTCACAGGGTTCTTCTAAGGATAAAAGGAGGAAGGAAAACCTGGTACATGGCTTGGAAACCACTTAGCAGAAAGGTAGGATATGGATGTAATCAAAAAGAATAAGAAAAATTAGGGTGAATGCAAAACAAGCTCCACATTCCTTCCTACCTAAGGAAATCATCCCGGTCCTGAAATATTGGACTTTTCCTGTTGACGGTGTAAGTGGGGAAGAGCGTCCGGCCCATGTTGACCATGAGCACTGTGGAGAGTTGACTTTGGCCACCGCTTCCGGCTTCTTCATCCTCCACTGGGTCAGTCAGGGAAAAGAGGAGCAGCAGGCGAGAGAAGACCGCCCGGGGACCTTTACAAATCCTGACGGACTTCCCCGCCAGATCTTTAGCCCTGGGGCCGTGCAAAAGAACAGCAAAATCGACATGAAGTTAACGCTACCAACCCTTCTGCACAGCTGCAGATCCGTTGGCCACACAACGATTGTCTTCGCGTCTGCTTGGAATTAAACCTGACCATCTCCAGTGGCATTTACTCCCTAGCAAGCGCGTGTAGGATTCCAGCCTAAAAATCACATTTTCTAGCATATTTGTTAGGTTGCAGCTGTTTGTCAGGTGGACTACCAGGTTGCTGGTGAGGATCACAGCTGAGCCGGCCCTTCACTCCAGGATAGCAGTAACTGTCCACTCCAATGGAAGCTGCATTGCTCCATGTTGGAATTAGGTATCCAACATGCTTCCATGGCTACAGGAGACTCTGTTTCCCACCTGTGTGGAGATGGATGCAAGAGAAGGTTCCTAGACGAACCCCTCACCTTGGAAGCTCTCCAAAGAGTCGCCACAGCCTTACTTTCTGCTATTGCCACTAAGTATTTCATGGGAACATTGGAAACACCAAATCAAACTATAACCCCATCTAGCCCATCATGGGCAACGATGGGAGGTCCAGAAGCCATTTTCACCATCCCGGACATGGACACACACCCTGCCACAGGCCACACCCCCTATGGACACCAGATTATTATTTTTAAATTAAAATGGTGCCCATAAGTGCTGAGGAGCACCCAAAGGGTCAGAATTAGCATTTTTGCAAGCTAGAATTTATGGGATAAGAGGAGCAGCTCTGCATGCTTCCGGACACTAGGGGGCGATACAGAACATGTTGCATTAACAGCCGCTTGTCTCGCTCATCCCCCTTGTTGTCCTGTAACTTCCAGTTCCTTTTTCCTGTTCTGTCCTCTTCCTTCTCCTCCTCTTGCCTCTACAACAAGCAACCTCTCTAGGAAGGAAGCATGTAACCATATTTCTGTAGCAGCCACAGACCGGCAAAAGGAGCCAATTTAGCTTGCAATTGAACCAATTTTGGCCCATTCTGTGCTTTGTCCCTCTAAAAATACCCACACCCACACCCCAAATTCTGGGAGCAGTGACAGGCACCGGAGACCTCATGAGACTTGTGGGCTGCCCACCCATGATGTGTCCTTGTACCTGCTCCTCTGACAGGCCACAGCTTTCCAGGATCTCATAAAGGGCATCTTTCCAGTTCCCTCCTACAAGATCTTTTTAACCAGAGGTGCCAGAGGCTGAAACTAACCTTCGGTATGTCAGAGATAGGGCCCCCAATCCATAAACCCAACCGTAACTGTAAACTGTTCCTCCAACTTCCCTGAGTTCTCCTGCCCTTTCTCTGTTGCGTCCCTTAAGACTGGGGCTTTTTCCAAGAGTATTTACATGGTACCATCTTCTCTCTCTCTCTCTCTCTCTCTCTCTCTCTCTCTCTTTCCTCCTTAAAACATTTTTTTCCGTCTCTTCAGATTTCTTGCTCTCTCTTTCCAGAGACATCAAGGTAAGATGAAGTGCTGAGCTACGCCTCCAAAATTATGCACACATCAACCAAGATAAGCCCTCTGCTTAAATTTAGCATGTAGTTCAAGTGCAAATTATAAAAGAAGTAGAACTACAGTCTCCCCGGAGGAGTCTGCTGTGCTATGGCAGCTTTCAAAAATTGGGTTAGACCGGGGGGGGGGGGGCGCACAGCAGAAGAAAGGCTGTAATCCAAATGAGCCTGACAGTTTGAACCTCTGTAAAAACCATGTATGTCCTTTGGTCCTTCTACTACCCTGCCCTTCTGCCGGCTTTTAAAGTTGTGGGAACACAGCCCATAGCAGCTGCATATTCCGATGCCTCCACTAGGTACAGAATTCCATTTCCCAAGAAGCTGAACTCTCATTTCTTTTCTGTTTTTTAAAAAAACAAGTTCTCAGCGTCCACAGTAGCACAGATACATATGCTACTAGAAGTCATTGCATTTGAATAAAGATTTCTGCTTCAACACCCTGTGGCAGGGAGCAGAGTCTATGATACCTTGACTCGTTAACTCGCTGTGTGGTTTTGTGCAAACCACCATTTCCCTGACAAAACAGAAAAATGTGTTTTAGAACAAATTCGCTCTCCTCTCGTAGTGTGCAAAGGGAAGAGAGAAGTCCGTGAGCCCAGGAGTTATGCTCGTTACATCTGAACCAGACCTACGACGAGAAGAATAACTGAGAACATAGCAAATGCTTGCAGAATCAATTACGGAAAAGCAAAGCTACAATGCAAATGTAGTTAACGTGAGTAATTTATTCAGGTTGCAGAATCTAGTTTTACTTGTTGCAGAATCTGTGTGATCTCAGTGCAGAATTCTGACATTTGTTGTTGTTGTTTACTTTAGCGGAGGATGACACTAAATGTATGTTACCTTTTTAGAATCGCACCTCCAACGCCAGCCTGGTTCCTACTGAAGATGGAGGGCTGCTTTGCTAGTTTCAGGAAGCCTTCGAGGAGCTGCTGTTTCTGAGCATGTGGGTTTGCCAGGTGGAACGCTTTGGCCAACGTTTTCAGCTCAGGTGCAGCGAGCAAGTCAAGGACCTCACTCAGATCTTGTAATTCTGCCTCTGCAGATGCAATGAAAAAGTAATAATACATTAAAATCAAAGCAAGAAACTTACATTTATTTATTTGCGGCACACATAATCCTCCTCCTCTCCATGTTATCCTCACAACAACAACCCTGTGAGTAGGTTGGGCTGAGAGTCTGTGACTGGCCCAAAGTCACCCAGTGGGTTTCCGTGGCCAAGTGGGGACTAGAACCCGGATCTCCCGACTCCCAGTCCGACACTTTAGCCACTACACCACCCTGGCTCTCAGGTCTTTTTCTACATAAGGTAACTGTGGCGTTACACCCCACAAGTCAATTCCAAATGTATGTCTGCAGTTTGTAAGTCTGTGGTTTGTAGAATGTTGGCCTGAGTGGGCGGAGTTAGAATGCCTTGGGAGGGGGGAGGAGGGATATATAAGGGAAGGACGGAGGGGATGGAGAGTTCTTGTTCTTGTCCTTTTCAGGAAAGCTTTTCAGGGAGACTTGTTAGGGACTCTTAGAGTCTGTAGTGCTCTCTGTATTTATGGTACTTAAGTTCTGGGAAATTTGAGAGTCAGTGTAGAGAGTGGTGTCTTTAGAGTGTGGTGTGCACGTAGTGGAAGTATATTAATCAATACTGAGAATAAAGAAAATTCAGGAGTGATTGTGTGAGAGAAAGGAAAGCGCGAATGTGAGAGTGACCGGATTGTATGGAAGGTTTCAAAAAGGTTTTTAAATGTTGTTATTTGAAACAAAGCTTATGAACTTTTAAAAATAAATTTTGATTGTTTGTTTTAAAACTACCACAAAAATCCCACGTGTCTGTTTGGCGTTTATCATCTTAAGTTTACACATTCAGCACCCACTCTGACCATCATTCACCTAAGCAGATATAACTCACAGCGCATTATTATATATATTAAAATCCATTCTCCATTTTAAACCCCTTTCTCCACATAGTTTGGAGGAAGGTGGGCTTTATCCCTTGCCTCAGGCGTATCAAGCGGTGGTGCTTGGCTTGAGCAGGGAGTAGCCTCGGCCGGGTCTGGTGTTCAGAGCCTGTATCACCCCATAAGAAGTGGTGGCAGACGTGAGGTCTGGTGTTCAGAGCCTGTGTCGTGGCAGTAACCAAGAACGTCATAAAGTTATTCTGTAAACTAAATTTATTTATTTGAAGTATTTTTTTACTCTGTTCCTCAGCTGAAAAAGCTCCTCAGTCAGCTTACATATAACCAATCAAAAATGTCTCTGCCCGCAGGTTCATAATCTAAAATCATCATCAGGGTTATTTTGAATGAGGCAGCACGCTCATGCACAGTTGGTTCTTGGTTTGTTTCTCTGGCTTGTCAGGGCAGAGCCAAGCCAGAGTTCTCAGTCTGAACATCACAATAAAGCTCAGACAGTGGTCCGTGGGTTGTTTAGCCACTCTTGCTTACAACTGCCTGACTTACAATAATCCCCCCTTTTTTTAATAATCCAGGTTATTGTGACCTGCGAAATGCCCTCTTTCTACCATCCCTTCTGGGCTGCTGGGGGTGGGGGAGGAGGGGCAGATGGCTTTTGCCAAAAGTTTCAATGGATCCCTTGTGGAGGGCTCATGAAATTAGGCTGAGGGAACACAGGGTGCCCATCCCTGAATTAAAGGTTGCAGGGCATTATTGTGATGTTTGAACAGGGTTACAGAAAGAGAAGGGGGTGGCAGAGAGAGAGAGAAGGGGTAGCACAGAGAGAGAGAGAGAGAAGGGGCACAGAGAGAGAAGGGGGCACAGAGAGAGAAAGAGAGAGAAGGGGTGGCACAGAGAGAGAGAAAGAGAGAGAAGGGGTGGCACAGACAGAGAGAGAAAGAGAGAGAGAGAGAAGGGGGCACAGAGAGAGAAAGAGAGAGAAGGGGTGGCAGAAAGAAAGAAGGTGGCACACAGAGAGAGAAGGGGTGGCACAGAAATAGAAGGGGTGGCACAGAGAGAGAAAGAGAAAGAGAGACAAGGGGTGGCAGAAAGAAAGAAGGTGGCACAGAGAGAGAGAGAAGGGGTGGCACAGAAATAGAAGGGGTGGCACAGAGAGAGAGAGAGAGGGAGAGAGAGAGAGAAAGAGAGAGAAGGGGTGGCACACAGAGAGAGAGAGAGAGAAGGGGGCACAGAGAGAGAGAGAAAGAAAGAAGGGGTGGCAGAAAGAAAGAAGGGGTGGCACAGAGAGAGAAAGGGTGGCAGAGAGATGTGGCAAGAGGGCTGAGAAGGGGTGGCAGAGAGAGAGAGAGAGAGAAAAAGAGAACGAAAAGGGGATAACCAACCGCTTTACCCTATGACACCCAACCACTACTGGTTTCTTTTTGTTGAGGGGTACATTCCTACCCCTGGGAATGTACCCCTCAACAAAAAACAGTTCCCCACTTCTTCTTTAGAGGACTTACCTGACTGCAAGAATCCCCCTCCAACAAGCTCTTCGATGACTGGCGAAAGATCATGGCTGATCTCTGCGTATTCTATTTTATTTGCTTTTATCCAGCTCAGCTTGCGTTGAAAGAGCCTGACGTACAACTTCTGTCCTCCAGCTGCAGTTGAATTGTAAATCGGGGGGTGAGTAGAAATGATTCTTAAACAGAGTTGGGTGCACACAGCTGCATCCTGATCAGCAAGGATAGTACAAACTCTGCTTTAACAGCTACTGTGCGTTATCAAACTTTGTTAGTGGCAAAAAACACTGGCGTTCACTGTTTAGCTATGAAAACCAATTCGAACTGCCTAACAGTTGCTTTACCAAATAAGTGTACATAAGCTACTAAACACTGCCTCTGACTTTGTGTAAGTTCACACCTGATCCCTCGCCGTTCTTCTGAAACCAAATCCAAAACAGCATTTGAAGGGTACCAAACTCCTACAAAAACCTGCACCAGGGAGAAGTATGTTTGACTATTCCACGTCTTTACGTATGGTGCCATGTTAATACGCCTTTATTTTAATGAACAGTGATATTGCTTTTGAGTTATTTCTATCAAGAAGTTATATTTAGGTTGTTTTATCTGCTGCTCTCTGGGGTTCTATTAAAATTCTCTCTTATTTGTCTGCTCCTGCTGCTATTTGGTTTTACATCCAACTGCATATTTTAAAACTGTGGTTGCTTTAAAAAAAAACACTTTCTATTGAAATCTGCTTCGAACATTATTTCAAAACTGAGACACAGAATACATGTCTTTGAAATCAATTGTATTATATATTACTAAACTGTTTGCACTGTTGGGTATTTGCATTTTTTTCTAGGTCGTAGAACAACCACTGATGTGTTTTCCTGTTGGATCTAAAAGTTCCTTCTCTCCTCAATCCCCCCTCCCTCCACAGGTGTGGCGTTAAAGAGAATTTCAAGAATCCTACTACAGGGAAAATTGATACTTGAAAAGCCCAGGTTGTCACTTCCCCAGTGGGGCTGCAGCTCCTTTGAAGTTCTTCCTCTGATGCTTCCCAAGTAAAAAAGCCAGAAATCACGCTGATCTTGCAGAACAACAAAACTTCTCTCTCACTCTTCCCTTCAGGGAAAAATACCCTAAGGCTTGAAATCTTGTTATGTCCAGATACATTAAAAACACAAACACACACTCAATGCTAACACTACAGTTCCTCTTTAACCATTATGTTTGCCTGTAAATTTGCCTCTTATTATTCCTCTCGCTGCTTTTGATGCAAACCTGCAGGTCAAGACAGAAATATCACCACCACCTCAACTTTTAATAGCCAACATGACTGCCTGTAGGCATCAATTAAAAACCCGAACCAATCCTTTTCTAATTAATGAAAGCATGTGGCTACAAATTCTACTCAGCACAGGAAACCAAGTGACTAAGCCACGAATCAAGACATCTCCAGTTCGTAAGAGCTAGTCCAGCATCCTTCCTGTTAGAAGGACTTAGAGCAGAGTTGCCTTATATAGAGAAAGCGTGGCAAAACAACGTTTAGTATAAGAGGCAATAAACACGGACTAGAGCCAGTTTAGAAGAAATTCAAATCAACTTACTTCATTGGTGCTTTTATACACATTGTCAGAAAAGGATATCTAACACTGGTAAACTACAAGCACCCCTAAAGTTGAATGCATGAGTGCAAGTAAGTAAAAGGTTATGGTTACTTCAGGGAGAGACCACATGTTGCTTGTTGCAGAGACAAGGAGGCAGGAGGAGGAAAAAAGAAATGAAAGTTACAGGACAAGGGGGATGATGCAACACGTCCTCTACTGCCCTCTAGTGTCTGGAAGCATGCGGAGTTGTTCCTGTTATCAAACAACAACCACAGTGGCCAACCCTATGCCTCTGGGAAGCCAAATGGCTTAAGGCAACTTATAAAAGATAAGAGCACATTAAGACACTGAAGCCAAAACGTAATCAGCACTTTGAAGCAGCAGCCCAGTCAGTGGCTCAAGAGGTGCAATCTAAGCAGGAAGAGAAATGGAAGACGCCAGTTGGAACAAAGTTTGCAACTGCATTTTGAAACACATTCCCTAAAGAGCAGGCTTGTAAATAGCCATTTGCCTAATCACCTAGGCCGAGTAAGGATCACCTCCAGGTGACCAGGCACACAATCGTTAACGGTTATATTTTCAGGCTACATTTAAAACAATGCTGTGGACAAGCAGCTTTCATGAATTGGCAAGGCTAGCAGAGAACCTTTCAGTAAAGTTCTAGGGTTAAAGATGAGCTAAAAGCGCCTTGGGGGGAAAAAAAAGAAAAGAACGGGAGGCCTATTTAGCCAGAATCAACTCCACACTCTTACAGCAAAAAGAGATCCCTATGGATCGTGCAGAAGCCAGGCTTCCCGGCAGACTCGAGACTCGTAAAATGGAAATTATTGCTCAAGTGGAGCGATAACGGCCCAGCACAGCTTCTTCGCCGGGAGTTAATCAACAGCCCAACATCAAAGGCTCATAGCTGCGGAAATCATGTCTGCCTCTTAGCAGAAGCCAACCAATTAGGGAGCCTGCAAATTATGCTAACAGCATTACACATCTGCTCAGAGCAGCCTTCTGCAGCATAAATTCCTACGAAAGCATCAAGGGGACATTCTGCTTACCAGCTAGATCAAAAGCTCACTCGGTCTTTGTGCACAAAACCATTCTTTCCCCTACAAATGCTCAGCGCCAGGTAGTGTTTACCTGTTCCCATGTTACGCCTGAGTCCAGTTGCTCTAACCCCCAATTACCCGGAGACGGAACGAAGGAAGCCGCCTGATACCAGATGAGATCATCTGATGATCTACTTTGACTGGCAGTAGATCTCCAGGGTCTCTCGTCGGTCTCCCCCATCACCTGCTGTCTAATCTTTTAAGCTAGAAACGCCCTATGCTCGAACCTGGGACCTCCCTGCATGTGCTTCCACACTGAATGATGCTCCCCCACTAAACTATGCAGGCTGTAACATATTGCAGAACCAATTCTTTAACAGCAACATGCTTGATTCCCCTTTCCTCATTTTTTTTGAGTGGGGATGGTCAACACCGAGGCCTTCCAGTATCCTGGCCTACAAGTGTGCAAAGGTGCTGGGATGCTTCTGGGTGCAACTCAACTCCACATCTACTCAATAGTCTGACTTGTGGGTCAGCCCCAGGAAAACGGGTTGCGGGGAAAAACTAAGATGTTAACAGTGGGACGGGGGGAAGAGATTACAGAGGTGTTCCACATAGTGGAATTTCCATATAGAGGAGGGCTGTAACTTGATGGTGAAAGGTCCCAGTTTCAATTCCTGGTAGCTCCAGATAGGGTTGAAAAATCTACCTGAAACCCTGGCAGCCAGTCAGTGCCGGCAACTCAGGGCTTGATGGACTAAGGCTTTGATTCAGTACAAGGCAACTTACCATGTTCCCAACTTGAGGCCTCTCATACAAATATTAAAAAACAGACAGCTGCAGCCGCTAAGATCCTTTTGGTGCTGGTGTTTTGAAATTTGCAGGTTGCTGTTTTGAAGTTAGACTTGCCTAATGTCAGAGACGGCTGAGGTTCCATTAGGGAAACATATTCCCTGTCTGAATTATTACGCAGCATTCAGTTTAGTAATTCTAGCTGTATTAGTAAGTTAATTACTGCACGCAATACAATGGCACCATCAAGGTCATCTTGCAGCAGTCTGTTTATTGAAATAACTTGTTAGTTTAGACGAAGGGTGTAAATAGTCACTGGTCTGTTATAACTGGTGGCAAATTTGACTTGTCTCCAGCTGATTCATGTGAGCCCATGTAAGCTTGATTTCTATAGTAAGCTCTTTGCAGGCAGGGATCTATTTTTGCCTTAGTATGTGTAAGGTGGCAGGTGATAGGGTATGGTATAAAATAGCAACAATAAATAATAACAATAGAAAACAAGCTACCTGACAGCTGGTAGAATTTAGCAATGGCACTCAAATCTTCCTCATTGAATAGCCTCCGGTCATCTTCATTCTCCATGACGGTTTGCAGGACCATCAGAAAATTCCGGAGGTAATATGGTTGCCCTCCGGTGTCTGACACAGGGTCAGGGCCGTTGAGGACGGATTCTAAAATGCTGCCACTTGGATTCTGAAAACTCGCTTCTTCTGAAGGTCCCAGATATGCCTCATTCATCACTGTATTTCTTAAATCCCTATGCTCTTCCATAGGAAGTACTTGCATGTCATTTCCCAGAGCAGAGAAATCTGACATTTGATTATGGTACGTCTCATTTGCACCGGGCAACGGATCCTGTTCACCAGAGGAGAGGTCTCTGCTTTCCAAATTAGACAGCCCTTCTTTACTAGAAGCTGTTGAACATACTTCAGGTTTGCAGAGATTTGAAACGGAGTCAGGTGTATTTTGCTGCGCGCTGCTCCCTGTTAGCAGCCCAAGATCTGTGCAAGGAAGACCACCCAATGGAAATGAAACTGGAGTAGAATTGTCAAAATTGCCACTAAGAGTTCCTGTGGTACTTTCTTGCAATGTGCCCAGGGTTGGACTATGTTGTCCCTGAAAACAGGAAAAAGGCAACTGGTTCTCTTTCTGAGAGCCATCCACCGATGCATCAAGCCCTGGGTTGTGCTCTATGGTGTTGTCATGCACACCTTGAACTGGACAAACCTCACCCTCCTCAGCTAACACATCGCGGACCTGGACACGGCGCCTCCTGGACAATTTGGTGGACAATCTTCCCAGGGAGATGGCTTTAACCACATGAACTCCAGGCTCACCATCACTCAACCCTAGACCGTTGCCTTTCTTGAAATACGGGCTCGCCTGTCCTCCTACACTTAGGGTTGTTTCAGAGTCACCACCTACTGGGTAGCTTGGGTTCTTCTCTGGAGTCAAGGCAGTCTTGGGAAAGTATGGACTAGAACGACCAAACCCATTTTCGGCTGAAGGACCTGCGGCCACATCGGATGCTGGATCAACCAGAATCACATCATCTCGGTTCTGACACACTTCATCAATATGCTGGTTGATTCCATATCTTGGTACCATCTGACTGCACAAAGGGCAGGCAATTTTGGCAGGGGGGGCATTATTAAAAAACGAAATGATAGAAGAAGGGGCGAGAGCGAAAGGCATCGGCCCTTTAACGTCCATCGCATGCTTCCTACTTGGAGTTTTTATCTTGTTCTTGCCGAGGGAGGCGCTTCTCCGGGGCCTTTTATTTTCTGGGGATCCATTTTCTGCCATTGCAACAACCTAAAACACGGTGAGTAGAAGAGTTACTCATTTACACAACACTGTCTTATGCAGACAGAAATTATTTTTTAGATGAAGTGGTCTTTGTTTGCTAGAGTGCTAAAACAGATATTTTATTTATTTATTTTGTCTTTTGGCTCATACAGACACAAGATAAAGGTTTTTGTAATACCCCAACAATCCTAATATAACCAGATGACAATGCAAGATGGTTAGTTTTTACTGAAGCTGCATTTAAAAAGCAAATATTAAAAAAATATGAATTAATGCCCCAAATCTCACCAATATGCATAATTACATGAGAAAAAAATGAGCAAAAGTTTAATGGGAGCATTTGTTCACAGCAGACTCACATGAGGCTTCCCCCCCTTTTTTTAACCCTGACATCTTGTTGGAGTCCTGCAATGCGAAGATGCAAAGGGCGAATTGAGAATTGTCACTTCAAGTGTCATTTGCCTACAAGTGCACTCAAACTCTGAAGATTTTTTTCATTCTGTATAATGATATAAATGATTTTTTTATTCTGGGTTCATGCTGCTGCTTCATCAAGTTCACACTTAATGCCAGCAAGTGGGGGGGGGCATTAACCGAAACAGATTTTTAGTTTTAAAAATGACCTTCTGTTATAACAAAGACACAGGTGAGGCAACCCTGCGCTCTGGCTAGCCTGTGAAGAGGCAGAGTTCAAATTCTGTCTTAACCATAATGAAGCTCACTGGGAGCTATTTGGTCAATAACGGCCGGGGAAGGCAATGGCAAACCACCCCGCTATAAGGCCTGCCAAGAAAACGTCAGTGAAAGCTGGCGTCCCTCCAAGAGTCAGCAATGACTCAGTGCTTGCAGGAGAGGTTCCTTTCCTTTTAACCTACCTCAAAGGGTTCTTGTGAAGATAAACCAAGACGAGGCTCTATTATAAAGACATGCCCCAGATACCTGGAATAATAATAATAATTATTATTAATAATAATAATAATAAATCCAGTTCACACAGGAAAGAGATGCTAAGCTGAGCTGGCGGAAGCCCTCAACTCAATAATAGGATGGGAGGCTGAACCTTATAATACCAACCTTTTGCTTTCCTCTGCCCCTAGCAGGCAGGAAGTTTTCAACTCTATAAACGCACTTTTTAAAAAATAGCAAGCGCTGGAAAAGACTGCTCCACAGCCCCGGGTCTCCAGGTGGATTATAAAGCATTAACAAAGATGAATAAAGGAGCGAATAAATATAATAAATAGCAAGCATAGGAATGGCTACTTGGAATTAATCCGCATGGTTAATAAAAAATGGGCCAAACAGCAAGGACGGAACCATTCCACTTCTGTCATTCCCACTCCCTTAAAAAGAAAAAAGAAAAGAGCATCAGTGTCCCATAACCGTCCCATGCTAGAACCCCTGTTGCATTTTGCAAAAATAAAAGAGGGGGGGGAAATGTAGTGGCAGAAATGCAATGCAATAAAATGTAATGCTGTGCAATGCAAGAAAAAGTAATTCAGTGCATTGCAATATTGCAAAATAAAGTAAACCCCACCCCAGGCTCAAAGGCAGCTTGGACCCCTTCTGCGCCCACTACTAAAATGCCATTCAAAAACCGTCTGAGCAGGGCGCGCGCAGGCGCAGAATCCCGGGCAGCGCGAGCCCGCCCAGCAGCACAAGCGCGCGCAGCTCTCTCTCGCTCTCGCTCTCTCTCTCCATTCCACAGCCAGGCAGTTGCAATCTATCCCCGACTCAGGCACGTCCGCTCGATGCCAGAGCGATCGAGCCCTCCAGTATGCCTGGCTAGGGAATGCTGGGAGTTGTAGGACGTTTGCCTGTCTAAACATGCGCAGGATTGCTGCAGCCTAAATTCATCCATCTCCCAGTCAGCATAAAATCGTTACATGTTGTGAAATTAACTGATTATTGGACACAATCGAGCCAGCTTTACGCAGTTCATAGGTTAGGTCAGAAACTGCATGATATTGTATCAATTTTGTTAAAGCTAACATTTAAATGTATTATATTTTATTTAGAGTTGTTCCCTGCCTTGATCCAGAGAGAAAGGCGGGTAATAAATAAGTACAGCATCATCATCATCATCAATCATCATCATCATCATTATTCGCCCAGGGGTCAGATTGGGTGGGATAGCTAATACCCTGGGAGACAGAAATAAACTTCAAAGTGATCTTGATAGGCTGCAATGCTGGGCTGAAAACAACAGAATTAAATTTAATAGGGATAAATGCCAAGTTCTACATCTAGGAAATAGAAACCAAATGCACAGTTACAAGATGTCTTTTAGATTGTAAGCCTGTGGGCAGGGACTGTCAAGGAATACTTTTGTAAGCCGCCGTGAGAGCCTTTTTTGGCTGAATGGCGGCATAAAAATGCTTAAATATATAAATAAATAAATCAGATGGGGGGATACTTGGCAAGTACTACAAACGAGAAAGAACTTGGAATTGTTGCAGATCACAAGCTGAATATGAGCCAACAGTGCGATAGGGCTGCAAGAAAGGCAAATGTTATTTTGGGCTGCATTAATAGAAGTATAGCTTCCAAATCATGAGAGGTTCTGGTTCCTCTCTATTTGGCCCTGGTTAGGCCTCATCTAGAGTATTGCATCCAGTTCTGGGCTCCACAATTCAAGAAGGACACAGACAAGCTGGAGCGTGTTCAGAGGAGGGCAACCAGGATGATCAGGGGTCTGGAAACAAAGCCCTATGAAGAGAGACTGAAAGAACTGGGCATATTTAGCCTTGAGAAGAGGAGATTGAGGGGAGACATGATAGCACTCTTCAAATACTTAAAAGGTTGTCACACAGAGGAGGGCCAGGATCTCTTCTCGATCCTCCCAGAGTGCAGGACACCGAATAACGGGCTCAAGTTACACGAAGTCAGATTCTGGCTGGACATCAGGAAAAGCTTCCTGACTGTTAGAGCAGTATGTCAATGGAACCCATGACTAGGTATGTGGTGGGCTCTCCCACACTAGAGGCATTCAAGAGGCAGCTGGACAACCATCTGTCATGTATGCTGTAGGGTGGATTCCTGCACTGAGCAGGGGGTTGGACTTGATGGCCTTGTAGGCCCCTTCCAACTCTACTATTCTATGATTCTATGTTTGGGGCTATAGCTCCCGTGGCAGTTGGCCATGGGAGTTGTAGTTCAGGCTAGCATCCAGGGTAGGTGTAGTCGGGGACTTGCTGAGGGCCCACACCCAAGCAGCACCCAGTGGCAAGTGCTCTGTGGAGTTGCTCTCCCTCTTTACCATTTGCACCTGCTTGTTTGCCTGCCTCTTGCTCTGGCCCAGACAATAGGAGTGATGAGAAGGAAGAGTAAATGCCACTGTCTACTGGCTCTCTGCCTGTCAAGCAAGCAAGTGGGAGCAGTGATGAGAAAGAGGAGGAGCAGCTGGTGATCATGGTGGTGAGAAGGCAGATTCACTGAGGGAGGGGAGTCATACCCAAAGGTCTTCCAAAACAGGGAAACAGCACAGGTTGTAGTCCCAACACACCTGGAGGGCACTGGGTTGCCTCCCACTGCTATACACACTTACCTGGAAATTCCCTTGAACTCAATGAGGCTTACTTCTCAGTAGGCATTCATAGTATTCTGCTGTTAATCTCAGATGGCGACTGGTTGTACTTCGTGGAATACTCCATATTTGTGGAATTCCATCCCTACTGCAGTATTTATGGCCTCTATTTTACATGGATATTGGAGGGCTTCTCCCACCCCCCTTAGATAGGTCTATGGGCCATGAAGTTCAGAAGCAATCTCTCTCTCAATGGCAGCATGGTGTGAAGAGGGTTGTTTGTTATTGCATTTATATGCTGCCTTTTATTCTTAGAAGCCCATGTTCCTCCTCCTCCTCCTCTCCCTTTTATCCTCGCAACAATCCTGTAAGGTGAAGACCGAGAGCCGGTGACTGGCCCAAAGGCACCCAGTGAGGTTCACGGCTGAGTGGGGACTTGAACCCGGGTCTCCCAAATCCAACACATTAACAACTACACCCCACTGGCTCTCCCAGTGCTGCTTTCGTGTTCTGCCTGCATCTAGGCCAGACGTGTCAAATCTGTTTCCATTTCATCTTTTTAGAAAGGGGGGGGGGGGGAATCAGGATGCTGAACTCAACAGACCTTTGGTCTGAGCCACAAAGCCTGTCTGATGTTTCTTGCTTTGTTCTCCTATTATTCATACGTGGCGCCTTACAGCATTCCACAGGCACATAGAATCAATTGAATTTACCTGCTACTTCCATTAGCTGGCGTGACCGTGGCCTCGATCACTCTCTATTATGTTGAGAGTCTTTTCATTTATTTATTTTTTCAGATGGTGGCCTTAAGGCCTCTCCTATTAGCTGTAATTGTGGTCTCTTGCTTTCGCCTGATTTTTTTTTTAATGCAATTTTAGCCTCTGTGTGACTTTAATTAACTGTGACAAATTTCCCCAAAAGCACATTTGCAAATAACACATAATTTATGAGGTCAGAGAAGCGTTTTCTTTAGTGCCCTATTAAATCAACTGATAGGCGTTTGTTTCAGGTACTTAACGGCCTCGTTTGAGGGGCAACGCGCGCGCACACACACACACACACACACACACCCCTTTCCCAACAGCCGGTGCTGTAATCCATTTAGGGTACAGCTCTTCCTTGGGCACTTTAAAAAGGAGGTAATTATTGCAAACTATAGATCAGAAAGGCAATTTTGCAGAAAGAATAAGCACCATGAATAGCAAGCTTTGCTTGCCTTCACCTTTGGCCCCTTGTTAAGCTAGGAAAATTGTACTAGTTTTAACTGCGCATTTTAGAAGTGTCCACAGTAAAGGTCAATCAAACCGCTATGGCAGCCTCTTTATATTTTGCAACAAAAAGTGAGAGCCAGTGTGGCGTAGTGGCTAGAGTGTTGGACTGGAAGTCGGGAGAGCCGGGTTCTAGACCCCATTCAGCCATGGAAGCTCACTGGGGGACCTTGGGCCAGTCACAGACTCTCAGCCCATCCTACCTCGCAGCATTGTTGTTTTGAGGATAAAAATGGAGGGGAGGGTTATGTACACCGCCTTGGGTTCCTTGGAGGAAAAACGGCGGGATATAAAAGCAATAAATAAATAAAATCTCCCCTCCTGAAATTTAAGCACAAGAAGCCATTGCCACCTTCTATGCGATGTCCCTTCAGGGATCTCCTGCCCTCTTTTCTATCTTCCCTGCTCCAAGTTAAACATTCCCAGTTCCTTCAACCTTTCCTCAGAGGACTGGTTTTCCTAACTGTCCTTGTTGCCTTCTTCTGAAACGTCTCCATGCTTACTGTTAACATGTTGAAAACACATGTGCATGATCCAACTCCTACCACCACGCATGGACTGGAACCTCTAAAAGCAGCACCCAATGAGGCAGGATTCCTGCTAGCATGGAGCACCTATAGCTGCCTGCGTGTGCAGCCCCTCCTTTCAGGCCTTCCTATTTATGCCGAAAAGTTGGTAGTGGGTCCAAAAGGAATACACTGGGTCAGGGTGGAACCAGTGGCCCAGTGTCATTCCCCCCGTTCCTCCATGTGTGAATTGGCTTGCAATCGTGGGTTGAGGGAGAAGCCCCAAACCATTGTTTGCTGGGTCACAGGAGGGTTAGCAGCACACGAACCCAAGGCTTGTGTGAGTAATGCAAAACCATAGTTTGGAGTTAGCTATCAACGAAGCCAGAGCCCACATAAAAATATCTGTTGGGCATTCAAATGCGGATATTAGCAAAAATGTTAAGATTATGATACTTGTGCAGCAATCGAGTCCATCCTTTGATAATTGTCAGTGGCCGGTTCGGACGTCACGATAACCCATGATGGGTTAATTAAGCCACAATGGCTTAATTAACCCATCGTGGGTTATCATGTCGGCTGGTGGGAGTTTTTTCAGTGTCTTTGTGACCTGTGTCCAATCGCCCCTTTTAATGCAGCTTGATTTTGAGTAACATGTAGTAGTACTTTCTAATGCAACTTAGCCGTGCAAAACAAATAAATAAATAAAAATGCAGGCTTAAATTAGGGAAAAAACACATAACCCTTATTTTAATTTATACAAAATAGTGCATGCATAATATATTACAGCTTCAGCTTCTGGGCAGAGAGTTCTCGTTTCTTCGGTTTCTTCTGGCTTTTCTTAGCGTCTTTAATTTGCATTCTCACTTGATCTTGCAACTGAGAAAAGAACGCCCTGGAGGACTTCAAAACCTTGTCTTTGCCATCATCCTGTAAGAGAGCAGCATTTATTTCATAACGAACGGAAACACACACACACACACACACACGTAAAAAGCATACAGTCGTTCCAGCCACTGAATTGTTTCGGCAGAATACACGAAAGACCCCATTTGTATTCCGATTGATAACTAAATGGCAAGCAGCAGCTGTTGTGCTACGCAGGACCATTTTTCCGGCACCACAATGCATCCCAAAAGCTGAAGGGGGATTTGGCGTTATCTACACTCTTATGCTTAACGCATGTTAATGAGAGCGAAGCAGGCACAGCTAGGAGCGTATCCCTTTATAATAGAGCTCTTGGTGGAATCTTTAAAATTCCTCTTTGAAGTTGCTCCTCTATAATCACTCAATCCTTTTTTAAAAAAAGCCTCAGACTTCACCAACAAGGTCTACTAGAAGGCAGGAAACAGCATTATTTTGAACAAATTGTATTTCTGGCTGTTTTCAAACCACTTTGCAGCTCTACAGGGTTGATTACACAGAGAATACTTGGGTATCTTGTCTCAGGATACTGTATTCAGAATATCGAATTGTTTGTTTAACAACAACAAAAAGCAAAACAACAACAACTAGGCATGACATAGTTTAAGGCCCACCTTTTCCTGCCTGTCAAGATCTTCTGGGGAGGCTCTGCTGTGACCTCCCCACAACCTGAGTATTCAGGAGAGGGTCTTAATGGTGGTGACCCCATAACTCTAAAACCGGGTCCCTTAGAAGGCCCAGCTACGCCCCTATCTGGACAGGGATAACCTGGCTTCAGTTGTCCATGCTCTGGTAACCTCCAAGTTAGATTACTGCAATGCACTCTACGTAAGGCTGCCTTTGAAGACGGTTCGGAAGCTGCAGCTTGTGCAAAATGCAGCGGCCAGATTGATTTCAGGAACCAGAAGGTTCGACCATATAACACCTGCTCTGGTCCGCTTGCACTGGCTGCCTGTATGTTTCCGAGCCCAATTCAAGGTGCTGGTTTTGACCTATAAAGCCTTACACGGCTCGGGACCACAATACCTGACGGAACGCCTCTCCTGACGTGAATATACCCGGTCACTACGCTCAACATCTAAGGTCCTCCTCCGGGTGCCTACTCCGAGAGAGGCTCGGAGTGTGGCAATGACGGACAGGGCCTTTACGGTGATGGCCCCCAGACTATGGAATGATCTCCCTGATGAGGCTCGCCTGGCACCAACGCTGCCATCTTTCTGGCACCAGGTTAAGACTTTCCTCTTTGCCCAGGCATATAGCGGCACACCTTAATTACCCACGTTTAGTTTTTTAGCGGTTTTTAATGCTTTATGTGTGTATGTTCTGTGTTTTAGAATTTTAAATTTTGTATACTCGTTTTTATCTTAATTTTAGAATTTCTGTAAACCGCCCAGAGAGCCCTGGCTATGGGGGTGGTATATAAGTGAAATAAATAAATAAATAAATAAGGCTCATTTATTTATTTTTATATTTATATTTTGCTTTGCTTTACCTTAGTACTGTCAGCCACCTTAAAAATCTTAAATGGAAGGAAGGACATAAGTGTTTTTGAGTTAAATAATGAAATGGCACAGGGCTGCCATTTTCAGCGGCAGCTTTGTGTTTCTTGGAAAGCTCAGCTCCAGCCTTCGCTGACCATATAAAACAGATCACACTGTGAAAAGGTGGCGACCCCATGCGTTCCTCTGGGCAACCACCACAAACGCCGTCACAGAAGAGAGTTAAGACCTCACACCGAAGCTTCTCAAAATGTTCGCTATTACTTCAGTGACCTCACCTTGAGTAAAGAGGTTCTCCCCTCCTTCGTGAGCTTTTTGAGTTGCACAGCTGAAGCTTTTTTGCTTAACTTGCTTTGTTCTGAATTTTTCTCCAGCAGTTTTTGCCGTTTCTCCTTTTCCTTCAGCTTCATGCGCTTCACGAGCTTCTTTTTCCTCCTCTCCCTTTTCCTGTCGGTTGGAGTCTTTTCGGCATCCGTTTTCATATCTCCACCTTTGTTCTTCTCCTAAAACCAAGAATGCAGCGACTTTGGGATCCCAAGACAATGCATTCCCTTAAAAAGGTGTGTCCGTCCCAGCCCCAGTATGGAAGTTCCAACTGCCCAGCAGGGGCTGCTGCTGCTGCGTGACAAACTCCACATTCCAAACCAGGAAATGCAGTTTTGGATACTCAACGTAAGCGGAAAAGCAGGACATGAACGCCTAACCATCATCACCACGATTTAATTGAAAGAGGAGGGCAGCAGGGGATTTTGAGGAAGACAGCGAAAACGGCACGAGACAAATCAACCCCGTTTGCTTCCTCTGACTTCACTGACCAGGAATGGGAGGGGTTCCCAAGGATGCTCTCCGTATAGGAAGCGAATAGCCAAGTGAGAAGCAGTTTTCAACAGACACCTTACCTTGACCTCTTCTGGAGCGAGGAGAGCAGCATCACTGACACTCACTGGTGCTACTTCTTCCATGGTTATCGCTGGGAGGTTGGAGACAATTTTAACCTCTGGCACAGGCTACAGGAAGAGAAAAAGACACATTATCCACATTAAACAAACATGCAAGCCTGTGCATATTTACACAGGAGTAAGCTCCACAGAACACGGTAGGACTTCTCTGAGCAAGAGTGGGCTGTGAGGATGCATTCCTACCCACGCTTATTCCTAAGGAAGTCCCATTGAACTCAGCATGGCCTACTTCTGAGCAAGCACACATAAACACACAGATAGTACACTAGAAGGCTGATCACAGTTCAGTTAAGCAGAAGTGACTCAGTCCCCCCGAGGGTAACAGGACTACCAAGGTTGGATAAGGCATTTTGGTCTTTATAGACACCACTAGGTATCCAGAGCATACAGCAAGCACAAATACTCTTGAACCCTTTCGTACTAAAACATTATCTTCTTATGCACAAACATGCCAACGAAGTTGCAACGTTGCAATACTTACTGGCTTGGGTGTGAAGTGGAAATTGGAAAGAGCATCCAGCTTGAGGAAGAGGGCATCCATCGTTTTCTGGATTTCTGTATGTTCAGGTTTTTCTTCCTCTTCAGTTTTTTTCTGAGTTAAGAGCAATGTGGGATTTAGGAAAGCAATTTCCAACGTTTTTGATTCTGGCTGGACATCAGGAAAAACTTCCTGACGGTTAGAGCAGCATGACAATGGAACCCATCCCTAGGGCGGTCGTGGGCTCTCCCACACTAGAGGCCTTCAAGGGGCAGCTGGACAGCCATCTGCCAGGGATGCTTTAAGGTGGATTCCTGCATTGAGCAGGGGGTTGGACTTGATGGCCTTAGAGGCCCCTTCCAACTCTAACATTCTATGAATAAACAGCAAGACACCATATTGTAAAATATTAACAATGCAAGAGAAATCAATACCTCCTGCAGCCTTTTATAGATAGAGGCCAGAAAGGAGTTGGGAGGGGAGAGCTAACAATGTATATTCACCTTCACTCACCCTTGGCAAACCCAGATGTGGTTGAGGTACTTCACAAAAGCACCCCCAACACATCTGGCTTATTTTTTAGAACAAATATGCCAGACTAACATTCAAAAATGTCCGATTGTGAGTTGGTAAGGTTATTATTATTTCAGAAATGCAGAGATTATAGTAACAAACTCTACAATGTAATTTTCAACGCAATTCAACAAAATTATAATTCCTCAACATAATTCAGTAGGAAAAGGAACAAGAACTGTATCACATGTGGTCAGTCCAGCAAGGAAAGGACAAAAGTGTAAACTGTCTGGTGCTTCCTTTTCTCCTCGTTATCCTCATGTCCAAAATGGCACTTGGTCTAAATTATGCAATCCCATAATAAGGAATATTCTATGCAACAGAATATGAATGACAGAAAATGATGCATATTTTTTTTATATATCCTGGCTTGTTTATGCAATTGTTTTAGAAGGGACTGAAAGAATGAAGTTGCAGGTGTGCCTTTTAAAAATGCATCCTAAAGGTTTCTGCTTCTTTCTGAGTTAGAGATATGGAGCTGATGTTTTCGAGTTTCACAAACTGCAAAGGATGTCCAAGCAAGCTCAGCGCTTCTAAATGTGCTCAAAGCCCAGCCAAGCATTTCCATTGACAGAATTCAGCCCTTAAATGCCCTTAAGCTAATCCCTACAAAGATTTAAGGCACAACCTTCAAAACGCACCTGGTTAAGTTTCAAATATTCTTGCTCATAAATTTCAGCAAGACTCTGTTTGCTTTTCTCATGATCCAGAGTCAACCGCTTCTTATATTCATAGGGATCTTCTTTTGGTTTTTCTTTACGGATAACATCATCCCAAGCCTAAAACAAAAGATGTCAGAAAGATACTGCTGCATTAACAAACAAACCAAGGTAAAGAGTTTGCAGCAGGGTAGGAAGGGATGTATTCCTTGGCATATACTTGTTTTCACATTTCTATTTTCTCATTCTTTCTGCAGGAACCCAAGAGGGCTAAGAAAATAATGAAAACCAATTCACAAATCCATACAACTTATAATTAATTGTTGCCTGTTTAAAGAAAAATGTTGACACTGGCAGCATTGGGAAATAGCTGGTCACTCTGGGGAGAATTTTATAAAACTGGAGCTGGAGCAGTCAAGGCTCTGCATTCTTTGAAGCACCAGGTGATCTCTTTAGCAGCAGTTTGCTGTTTGCACATAACGACAACCCATTGGTTTAAATACCGATGGGTTGTCATGCAGGAGCAGGTGGGCTCCCAGCACCCAACACCAAGCAATCCAGATCTGGCATGGGTTCATGAACTATACTTTGTCAGATGGTGACAATTATAGTTTGTCAAAATCATATTTTGGTGTTGCATCTCAACCATTACTTACTCATGACAATTCAAACACCTGACTGCATTTTAAGGGCCTTTCTGAAACCTTCCTACTCCTTCAAGAAACAGAGGATACACGTCAGGGCAGTAAAACAGCACTCTTAAGCTGCATTAAGTGTACTTCTATTCTTTTCCAATCAACACACTGAAAATCCTCCCAGATTTCCTGGCCCATTCTCCCACAAACAGCAGGGAAGACATGAAATCAGTCCTATTAACCTGATCTTTTATCCTTCTCTTGATAATATCTTCAAGCTCAAGAGTTGTTTCTTCTGTGATTACTGGAGCTGAAAATACAACAAACAGAACATTCAGGATATTATTTAAAGAAATGCATTTTTAATTCCTTTATGGGCTGAGGAGGCCCTTTCACTATTGCTGTCTGTCACATGAAAAGACCCACAACGCATAGCAATTCAGCCCAACTGTTTCTAGCCTAATCCCCACCCCACCCCTGCAACCCTATGGCTCAATGACTCGGTGCACATATTTGAGGAGCAGCATAACTAGGGATAAGCATGGCTGCAGATATAGAGGAATCCCTGGGATGGACTAGAATCAATCTCTGGCAATGAAAAAAATAATTAGGAAGCTAAAAGACTCCCCTGCCCCCAGCCTAGGAAGCCTACTTTATACAGAGAACCATATCCTCATATAAGAAGACTGGTTTCATCATTGACAGTTAAATAAGGTACTAATTTATGCTATCCTTATTCAACTGACCCATAAACGTAAGCTGCCTGTTAGCCTAGAGAGATCCAAAGGCTCCAGGAAGACAGATAAAATAAGAACCTGCCATTCCTACCTTTCATATTTATTTATTTATTTAACTTATTTATTACATTTTTATACCGCCCAATAGCCGAAGCTCTCTGGGTGGTTCACAAAAATTAAAACCATAATAAAACAACCAACAGTCTAAAAACACAAATACAAAATACGGTATAAGAAGCACAACCAAGATAAAACCACGCAGCAGAAATTGATATAAGATTAAAATACAGACTTAGAACAGTAAAATGTTGAAGCACTGTGTGTTGGTGAGGCCATAGCTGAGTAGACAGTAGCTTAACACCACTAAGTCCTGGAGGGATCATAGTTCAGGGGTAGAGAACACCTGCTTTGTATGCAGAAGGCCCCAGGTTCAGTCCCTGGCATCTCCTGGGAGGGCTGGAAAAAGTCCTGCCTGAAGCCCAGAGAGCCAGTCAGTGCCGAGAATACTGGGTTAGATGAACCAATGGTCTGACTCGGTATTAGGCAGCTTCCTAGGTTTGAGCTGGAAACACCACAGTGGGGGCATGATCTCAGCAGCAAAAGGTAACGCTTCTAAACAGAGGTGCTTTTATAACCCCACTGCCTCTGCATGAGTACCTTTTCCTGGCCATGGGCTCATCCACACCCACAACACATTCCCCAGGTGCTTGTATAGAAGTCATCTGCTGGTGTGTAAGCTCCACCCTATACGGATTTTTTAAGAGGGACATTCCTAGGTTCAAAATTTACCCATTTTCACGGCATGGTCAAAAAGAAGCATTTCTTCCAAAAGGCTGTTTTCGGGCCGCTTTTGTCCAGTCACTTCACCTTTCAATTGCCAAGGTTTCTCCATCAGCAGCTCCTCTTCCAACGACTTAATTTTTTCACCCATCTGCAAGAGAAAAAAATTCTCTTCAATTAATTCTCAGGACACTGTTTTTGCCCTTACCTTGTTAGTTTCCTTTAAAAAAAAAAAAAAAAACCTTACAATTTTAAAAATTTGCTTTAAAAGGAGTACTTTCAGGTCACAAATGCATTTGGGTGACAAGCTGGCATACAACCGAAAAAAATCACCTTTTCCTGCCTTTTCTCAAAGGACGATTTCATTTGAGGGGAAAGGTTTGTCTTTCCCTGGAATGTGTCCATAACTTCTTCCATGTCACTGTCATCCGGCAAGGTGAATGTCACTCTTTTGGAAGGTTCTTTGTTTTTTCCAGTCTCTGTCTGTCTGATTTCATCCGTTTCCTCAATTCTGTAGTCAAACAACATTACATGTAAAGGGGATGTCAATCTGTTTTATAAAGCACTTCATTAGGCATTTAGTTTATTTATTTTACTACATTTGTATCCCATCTTTTTCCTCCTTAAAGAACCCAAGGCAGAGTACGTAATCCCCCTCTCTATTTTATCCTCACAACAATAACAACAACCCTGTGAGGTAGTTTGGACTGGGAGTCTGTGACTGGCACAATGTCACCCATTGAGCTTCCATAGCCGAGGGAGGGGACTAGAACCCAGATCTCCCTACTCTCAGTCCAACACTCTAACCACTACACCACACTGGCTCTCAGTTCGCACTGAAAGTCACAAAAACAGCCCTGCTTAGACATCAAATAGAATACCCTGGGGGAAACTGTCATCCCACCTATAATATATAATATAATATAGGGAGGTTTGAGCATATAACACCGATTCTGGCCCGCTTGCATTGGCTGCCTATATGTTTCCGAGCCCAATTCAAGGTCCTGATTTTAACCTATAAAGCCCTACACGGCTTGGGACCACAATACCTGATGGAACGCCTCTCCCAACATGAACCTACCCGTACACTGCGCTCAACATCTAAGGTCTTCCTCCGAGTGCCTACTCCGAGGGAAGCTCGGAGGATGGCAACAAGGGAGAGGGCCTTTTCAGTGGTTGCCCCCCGACTGTGGAATGATCTTCCCAATGAGGCTCACCTGGCGCCAACATTTATTATTTATTTATTTATTTATTACATTTTTATACCTCAACATTGTTATCTTTTCGGCCCCAGGTCAAGACTTTTCTCTTCTCCCAGGCATTTTAACAGCATTTAACAACGTTAAGTTTGTTTTTAATGGACCCCAGAATTGTTGTTTTTAAATGGATACTGTTTTTATACTGTTTTTTTATGTTTTTGAAGGTTTTTAAATTTTGTATACTTTTAATGTTTACTATTTTTAATTGTTGTAAACAGCCCAGAGAGCTTTGGCTGTGGGGCGGTATATAAATGTAATAAAATAAATAAATAAATAAATAAATAGCTCTATGGATGGGGAGATGCCATTGTATAATCCATCATAGGTATTTCTCTCTTCACAGAATTACCACCACACCAGGGATGGGGAACATGTGGGCACTCCAGATGTTGTTGGACTGCAACTCTCATCAACCTTGCCAGCATGTTAATATCCACTTTGCATTTCAAAATTAACTATATTAAAATAACACAACCGAACCTCAGCATATCAGCCACTTACTCATTAGCAGTTCCATCGTCATCATCGTCAGTGTCATTTTCTGCTCCTTCACTCTGGCCGTCTTCACTGGACTTGTGTTCACCTGAAAAGCCTTCCGGATCGTCCACAGGATCAAAGTAATCTTGGTATTTAACATCACGAGCACTTTTAATTAGCTGCGGGGGAAAGAAAACAATGAAGAGACACCTGAAGTTTTTAAAATATAACCCTGGAACAAGTATAACGAGTAAAAGAACCGTCTTAAATAAGTATCCTCATAAAACAAACTGAATAATTTAATGAGTTTTCCTGAAGGAGCACAGATCAGAGTTTAAACTATTTCAGTAACAGCCAATTCTGTTTTAAGATATGCAAACACAGATGTGGCCAAATCAGTCTGTTTATTTAAAGCTAACAAAAGCTTTTAGCACGTTCTGCAGTGATGAGATATTCTCATACATCATTTCTTTTTCTTGCTCTACCTCCAAATCCCCCATGGATTACAGCACACCTTCCCAGGGGTGATTCCTGTGATTACAGCAGCTGAAAGAACAGGTTGCCACAGTAAAACGAATCGCTGCCAGATGCATTCATGAAAAGTTGAGCTGGCACACTGCTGTGCTCCATTTAACCCGTTCTCGACAGCAGTCAAGAGAAATTGTGCGATGCCTTCTTTGCAAGGTGTGAACCCGTCCCAAAGAGTTAGTCCAACAGGAACTGCCTTGGGTGATTCGTTTTGAGAAGGAACCAAAGCAAGGCGGAAGAGAAAGACACACTGGCAGAGGCTCACTTGTTTAAATGGTGCCAGTGACAACATTTGGTTATGCTATCAATAATTTATTTCCATCCTCACCTACCAGACACTGTCCTGTTACTGGGCCTCAAGACTCAAGAGTAGGATGATCGGGGCAGCTGTTTTTGGAAAAGCCACTGCATGCAACAGTTGGGAAAGATCAAGTCACTACACTTTACTTATAGGGATGCATGGGACAACCACAGGTACACAGAAATAAATTTACACATAAGTTTACCCGTTTGCACATAAGTTTTCCCCATTTTATTTAAATAAAGGGTCCTATTATAAAGCCACTCATAAACCCTTTGAGAATACATTAAAGTTTTAGCTTATGAAACAAACTATAGCCACATTTCTTGAGACCGTTACCTTCATTTTGGCGTGTCCAAATTCCTCTTCCTCGTCATCCTCCTCCGAAAGAACGTCCTCAAAATAATCTATTCCATCGTCTTCATCTTCATCCTTCTCTCTGTTTTCTTTTTTCTCTGCAGCATCCAAAGCAGCCTCCATCTCAGATAGTTTGAAAAATCTGTCATCCACGATGGATGCCTCTCCTGTTTTTTTTATGATGCTCTTTGACATTCGGGTTTGCTGCTCTAATTTATCAATGTCGAAGTCCATATCGGAATCCTCGTCACTAAATGCATGGCTTTTCACTGTTCCTAGTGGACTTCTCTTTTCTTCAAGCTCGCATTCCTCTTCAAGGTGATCGCTGTTCAGATCTGAGTCTTCTTCCGCCTGGTCCTCACTATCCATCTGCTTCTCACTATCCCCTACAACAGACCCATCCTCCTCTAACTCTGGGAGAAGGCAGAGATCTCCCTCCTCCTCCACGTTTCTAGCAACAGCTCTCTTGAAGTAGCCCAGAGCTGCATTATTCTGGAGTTCTAGCTGTTGCCAGATCTGTTCTTCATCAAAGTTATCTATCACCAGCTCCTTTAAAGGACTTCCAGAAAGAACATCAGTCCCAAGAGCTTTGTGGAAATCATATAATGTTTTTGTTAGCGAGATGAAGTCACTGGCAAGTCCATCCTGAACGCTGCAGTCAAAACAAGTTGTAGAATATTAAATATTTTAAGTTAGTCAAAGCATAGAAGTCATAAAATTTACCTCTATGTAAGACCAATTGCTTTGCAAGAGAGAAATAGCTGAATACACTATTAAATACCTGTGATAGTTCCAAGTAAACATGGATAGAATTACACTAAGCCATGTAGGACTTAGGCTGCAATCCTATGTACCCTTCGAAGCCCCACTGAACATGGTGGGTATTTCAAGTGAACATGCCTAAAATAGTGCTATTAATCCCAAATTAGCCTGCGTGGAGTATAGTGATTTCACAAAATCCAGACATCACTAATAGGATTGCATCCTGAGAGACCTCTAAAAACAGTGATATTGTGGAATTCTCTCCCACAGGGAACATGTTGATTTTAAACAGGGTCTTAAATAAATAACTTTTAAAATTATGACTCTAAAATCACAAATGTAACATAAGATACCCTGAAATCATCAACACAATTAATCAAAAAATCTCACAGAGCATTTGCCTATACTCTGAAGGCCTCCTCAAGTAAACAGGTATAGATATTGAGTATTTATGTGTCATACACACACACACACACACACAGGGATATATCCAGATTTAGACATACAGCAATGATTTCAATGGGTCATAGAATCATAGAATAGCAGAGTTGGAAGGGGCCTACAAGGCCATCGAGTCCAACCCCCTGCTCAATGCAGGAATCCACCCTAAAGCATCCCTGACAGATGGTTGTCCAGCTTCCTCTTGAATGCCTCTAGTGTGGGAGAGCCCACCACCTCCCTAGGTCACTGATTCCATTGTCGTACTGCTCTAACAGTCAGGAAGTTTTTCCTGATGTCCAGCCGGAATCTGGCTTCCTTTAACTTGAGCCTGTTATTCCATGTCCTGCACTCTGGGAGGATTGAGAAGAGATCCTGGCCCTCCTCTGTGTGACAACCTTTTAAGTATTTGAAGAGTGCTCTCATGTCTCCCCTCAATCGTCTCTTCTCCAGGCTCAACATGCCCAGTTCTTTCAGTCTCTCTTCATAGGGCTTTGTTTCCAGACCCCTGATCATCCTGGTTGCCCTCCTCTGAACACGCTCCAGCTTGTCTGCATCCTTCTTGTATTGTGGAGCCCAGAACTGGACGCAATACTCTAGATGAGGCCTAACCAGGGCTGAATAGAGAGGAACCAGAACCTCATACTTAGAGTAGGCATACTACTCTAAGTATGCCTAAATCTGAATACAACGCACATGCACACTCTCACACCTCTCTCTCTCTCTCTCTCTCACACACACACACACTCTTATTGATTTCAATGGGTCTACTTTAAGTATGTCTAAATCTGGATCCAAGCCACTATATACACAATCACATGCACATTCTCACACACTTTTTGATTCCAATGGGTCTTCTCTAAGTATGCCTAAATCTGGATCCAAGCCATTATACACACAAGCACATGCATCCTCTCACACACACTCTTATTGATTTCAATGGATCTACTCTAAGTATGCCTAAATCTGGATCCAAGCCATTATACACACAAGCACATGCACTCTCACACCACACACACTCACATTGATTTCAATGTGTCTACTCTAAGGATGTCTAAATCTGGATCCAACCTACTTTATATACAAGAACATGCACACTCTCACACCACACACACTCACATTGATTTCAATGGGTCTCATCTAAGGATGCCTAAGTCTGGATCCAATCCACTTTATATACATGCACATGCACCCTCTCACACACTCATATTGATTCCAATGGGTCTTCTCTAAGTATGCCTAAGTCTGGATCCAACCCACTTTATATACAAGCACATGCACACTCTCTCACACACACTTTTTGATTCCAATGGGTGTACTCTAAGGATGCCTAAGTCTGGATCCAACCCACCTTATATACAAGCACATGCACCCTCTCACACCACACACACTCACATTGATTCCAATGGGTCTCCTCTAAGGATGCCTAAGCCTGGATCCCGGCCACTATAGATCTGCGAGTCCCACGCCGGAGACTCGCGCGCCCTACCTGAGGAAGCGCTGGGGCTGGGCCGTGGCGGCTGCCAGCACCTCTAAGCACGCGCCCAGCCGCCCTCCCGGAGCCGCCGCGGACCCCGCCATGGCTGCCCCTCCGCTCCGCTCCGCTCCCCGCACGCGCCCGGCCGCGTCCCGCACCCGGCCTGCTCCGGCCGGCAAAATGGCGCCGCGCCGAGAAAGGTTCCGCCTCCAAGGTTCCGGGAGAGAAATGGCTTCGCTCCAGGGCTGGCTGGGAAGAGCAGGAGAGAGGGCGGCCGGGGCGTGTGAATGTGCCACACCCTGCCCTCCCTCAGTCGTGAAGAAGCCACTGGCTGAGTTCCCACGACACGCGAATCAACCGTTGATTCGCGTGTCGTCAGAACTCAGCCCCTCTCTCTATGTGTCACGGGAGTGGTGGCGGGTAGTGGGTGAATGACCTGACATACATTTATTTATTCATTATTGCATTTATACCCCGCCTTTTTTCCATCTTAAGGAACCCAAGGCGGGGTATATAATCCTCATCCTCTCCGTTTTTATCCTCACAACAACAACCCTGTGAGGTAGGATTGGGCTGAGGGTCTGTGACTGGCCCAAAGTCACCCAGAGGGTTTTCATTGGTTGAGTGGGGACTGGAATCCGGCTCTCCCGACTCCCAGTCCAACACTCTTTACCGCTACACCACACTGGCTGTGAAGCTTCTTGAGAAGTGTCCTGGCTACCTTCTTATACCTCCCTTCCTCCAAAGGGACGTAGGGTGGCACGTGTGGACCGTCCCCAGCTCCCCTACTTTATCTTCACAACAGCCCTGTGAGGTAGGTGAGGCCAAGAGAGAGGTAAACTGGTCCACCATGTTGCTGGGCTGGATGTACACCCCTGCTTTTGTAGTGGTATTGGAGTGCAACTGTTCGGGCACATTACACATTCCATGTACCGCTTTCATGGGGTTATTTCCTGCTTTTTATTCCGCATTATCTAGGGTGACCCTATGAAAAGGAGGACAGGGCTCCTGTATCTTTAACAGTTGCATAGAAAAGGGAATTTCAGCAAGTGTACTTTGTATATATGGAGAGCCTGGTGAAATTCCCTCTTCATCACAGCAGTTAAAGCTGCAGGAGCTATACTAGAGTGACCAGATTTAAAAGAGGGCAGGGCTCCTGCAGCTTTAACTGTTGTGATGAAGAGGAAATTTCACCAGGTTCCCCATATATACAAATGACACCTGCTGAAATTTCCTTTTCAATACAACTGTTAAAGATACAGGAGCCCTGTCCTCCTTTTCATAGGGTCACTCCAGCATTATCCAAAATACCCAACAAATGTTACTGTGTGTCCTATGAGGTATAAATGCGCAAGAGGGATATAACGTTACCAGGATGGGATTGTAATGATTTGACACGAGGTGTAGGTCTAGTTCCAGTGAGCTTCATGGGGGCTGGAGGGGGGGGGGAGGAGGATTTAAAGCCGAGTCTCTAAATGAATATGTAGAATCATAGAATAGCAGAGTTGGAAGGGGCCTCCAAGGCCATCGAGTCCAACCCCCTGCTCAATGCAGGAATCCACCCTAAAGCATCCCTAACAGAGGGTTGTCCAGCTGCCTCTTGAAGGCCTCTAGGGTGCGAGGGCCCACAACCTCCCTAGGTAACTGGTTCCGTTGTCGTACTGCTCTAACAGTCAGGAAGTTTTTCCTTAGTATTTGTTCAGCACTTTCCCACTAACCTCAAAAGGCTCCGTGTATAATATCTCGGGTAATTAAGCCAGCATTATTGTCGTCACAGGCCCCATCACTAGGGAAATAAAGAGGAAGCGCCTCTGTTCAGGCTGCTTCAGAGTTAACTATGGCTGCAAAGTTTTACACACTAACAGTGCAAACCCATGTCTACTCAGAAGCACACCCCATTGAATTCAGTGGGACTTAGAATCATAGAATCATAGAATAGCAGAGTTGGAAGGGGCCTACAAGGCCATCGAGTCCAACCCCCTGCTCAATGCAGGAATCCACCCTAAAGCATCCCTGACAGATGGTTGTCCAGCTCCCTGAGGAGTGTCTATAGGATTGCGGCCTTACTTGGCAGCATGACCCGTTGAATGGCTTGAAAAACACATATTGCAGAATTATTGCCTATATCAGCTGTCCCTAGCCTGGTGTCTTCCACATGTGTTAGAGAGTAGAACTCCAAGTACTATGCTGGTTGGGCATGATGAGAGTTGTAGTCCAAAACATCTGGAGGGCACCAGATTGGAGAACGCTGGTTTTTGAATTCCAGCGGTCGGACAATGTGCCTACCATTCAAAAATGGGAAAATAAATGGCACAAATGTGATATGCATGCTGAATTCACAAATGGACAAAGGAACTCCAATATTCTTTTAACTGTTTTTAAGGTTCTTGTTTTTATTGTTCTAAGGCAGTGGTTCTCAACCTTCCTAATGCCGTGACCCTTTAATACAGTTCCTCATGTTGTGGTAACCCCCAACCATAAAATTATTTTCGTTCTTCTCTACACGATTCATTGTCATGGGATGGTTTGCTAATGAAAATAATACATAACAATAGCTTTAATAATACAAAAGATGATACATGACATAGTTCAGTCAATACAGTTTCCTAAGACCATCGGAAATATGTGTTTTCCAATGGTCTTAGGCGACCCGTGTGAAAGGGTCGTTCGACCCCCAAAGGGGTCCCGACCCACAGGTTGAGAACCGCTGTTCTAAGGTTTCATTGTTTTAAATTGCTATACATAGTTTGATGGCTTTTCAGCAGATAAGGCAGTATATAAATGTCAGTAATAAACAAATGAATATTTTATTAAAGAATTGGCAATGTTACATTCAATTATCAGAAGAACAAAACACCTCCATCAGTAAATAACCCTGCATTTGATTTATGATGTGTTTCTATATACTCCCTAGTTTTTCTGAGTGCTTTTCTCATTTCTGGTTATCTCCCCACCTCTTGAGATGCTGGGGGTTGAATTTGGGATCTTTTGCAGGCAACGCATGTGCTCTACCAGTGAGCAATATGGCTCCTTCCCAGGACAGGCCCTCCAAAGGACAGAACGTTATGCTCTTCAAGTGCTCTGAAGAGTACAGACTGTGCATCATTTCAAAGGGTCTGTGGATAACTAATTGTGAGAGTAGTAATGAGCATCAGGACCGTAACACTCCACTGTGTTCCATTACGTGCCGTGGAGTTTGCTTCTTTCCCCTTGGGTTATTCCAGGCCTGATGAAAAGGAAATTAATAATAATAATCTAAAAATAGTAACAGTTCCGTCATCTTACTATGAGCGTCTGTCTTCCTGACCTATATTTTTGGCTTGGCTTGGCCTTAGATTTTACAGCAGCCGCAGAAACAACACAGTGTTTTATCTTCGCTCAGTGAGACACCTGACACATTAACAGTAAGCATCTCTTGGAGCTTATATGCTCTTGTGGACTGGAATCCACTGAAGTAGATGCACAGTACAATTGTGAGTGGTTACTTTGAAGTAAGTCCCACTCTACTCAATAGGGCTTACTCAGAGACTTTGCTGGAGTAGAAAGCAATAGTGGTCATGCATGGTGGGGACACACACACACCCCACACACATTTATGCCAGTCTCCCCACAACCTATTGTAACCCCTGCAGCTCCTAAACAGCTGCTCCTGAAATGGGGGACTTCCAGAACAAAATAGGACATGGTGCAGGCAGCCGCATAGAGGGATTAGCAAACATCTTGGGGCCAGCCATGTCTACAATGAAGTCTTTTTCTCTCAAAGATACAAGCCTTTGTCTCTCTGACTGACTAGGATGGCTAATATTAGGATAGCCTAATATTAAGGCCACAGCTGGCCTTCTTCCCCTGTAATCTAGTCTCCACGTCTAGAGGTACACTGCATCTGTACATGGAGGTTCAATTAAGCCACCATGGCTAGCAGTCATGTGCAGACCCATCCTTCATGAGGGACAGTGTGTGCGCAGTGCCTGGTACTCTCTCAGAAGCCAGAGGGGTCGCTGGGGTTACTTCCGGTGCTCAGGGGGCGCCTACCTTGCAGGCAGGTTTTAGCTGCTGCTGCTTCGTACGGTGCCTTCTCCTTTCGGAGGTTAGCTATTTTTGCTTTAGCACTCGTGTTTTCATAATACCACAAGCTGGGAACCAACCTGAGAGCTTCTCAGAGGGCAAGAAGCTTCCTCCCCCAGCCCACTTTTTAATCAAATGGCATTTGAGGAAGATGGGAAGGAAAAATAGCCTTTTGCAAAAGACGTGATAAAACGGGTGGCTTTAGGACCTTGGGGCGGCGGAACCTTCCAACTGCTTTGCCCAGCGAGGGGGGAGGCTTCTCTCTCTCTCTCTCCTTTCGCAAGCGCCGCTTTGTTCTTTTGAGCCTGCTGAGCCGCCGTTGCCAGCTCTCGTCTTGCCTTTGCTGCTGTTCCACTCTTCGGAGAGTTGCTGGTCCGGAGTTGCCAGGTTTAAAGATGGCGGCCTCCAGGTGGACGCTGGCAGCTGGTATGTCTTCCCAAGATCCAGGGAGGGAGGCGAGCGGTGGCACTGTCAGGATGAGACCCTTTTGAACACCTTGTTGCGGGGCAGGCTGGATTTTGCAGGGACAGAGACTCCTTGCATTGCATACTCTTGAGAACCTAAGTTTTGCCTTCCCCAGTATTCTGTTTCCAATGTAGCTGAGCCAGGTGCGATGCCTGGAGGACAGCTTCCCCCATCCTGGTGCTCTCCAGATGTGTTGGACCACGACACCCATAATCCCCCATCCTGGTGCTCTCCAGATGTGTTGGCCCACAACACCCATAATCCCCCATCCTGGTGCTCTCCAGATGTGTTGGACTATGACACCCATAATCCCCCACCCAATATGGCCAAGGTCTAATTCTTTAAAAACACACAGCTGATATTCAAGTTGCTTTCTTTCTGTATGACTGTTCTATACTTCCCAATAGCCGTGGCACCCACAGCAGTTCACACACACACACACAAAAAAACCTCCTTCTAAAATGGCCATGCTGGATGGGGGATTATGGGAGTTGTAGTCCAACACGTATGGCCGTCGCCACATTGGGAAAGGCTGCTGTAGAAGCTTACAAGCGCGAATGCAGTTAATCCTTTTCATCCTTCAGGGGAAAGTGAATTGTTATAACGCCGCAGAGATTTCACAAAAGCCAGGATTTCGGCGCAAGAGTAATAAATAGAAGCAAAAGAGGATTGTTCAAAGTCTCTGCTTTTGGCAGCCTTCACGCCCGGTATTTGCTCCAATTGAATGTTTGGTGATTAATCATCTGCAGTTATTATCTGCACAGCTGCTGAATTTCTAGAAATGGACCAAAATCACGGTGGAAAAGTAATTTTGGCCACAATAAGTTTTCTAAATCGTCTTTCCCCACCTCATCACCCTGGGTGCACATTTGTGCTGTGTTCTTTGCCATTTTGAACGAAATGCCTGGTGTGTGTCGTTAAGCTGCACTCTCAAAGCTTTGAAAAACATGGTTAGATAGGGACAGAATTATACCAGGCCCAGCAATGGTCACGCACTGATTATGTAAGCCAGGAGCCAATCCAAAGAGCAGCAATGTGTTTATGCAGCAGTACCCACCTATTTTGGTGGGACAGGTGTGTGCCACCTCCCAAGGGGGCATCACATGCCTGCATACTTGAGGCTGAACATGCTTAGTTCATTCAGCCTGCCTTTGTAAGATTTGTCTTCTGCATCCTTTATCTTCTTTGTAAACCTTTACATTCTTTTCAGTCTCTGAAGCTCTTTTCGTGAACCATCGTACATGAAACCCCCCATCTCTGTGAGTTCTGTCTTACTCTAACTTTTTGTTTTGAACCATGGCCGGGCAGGTGCCTCTGACAAGCTCACGACAGTGGTCTGTTTCCCTGTTGTTGGTCCTCAGTATCTGGTTATTGAAAGGCACACTTTCCACCATCATGTCAGCCACAGTATTATTATTTTTTTAATTAAGCCGAGTATGTTATGGTTTCACTCTCTGCTTTGCCACTTGACGGTGTTCTTCTCGGCCTCTTATCAGAGATGTCCTTCTCATCCTTATTCCCATTCGAGGTGTCTCTCCATGCTAGCTGTGATTTTGCTTCAGGCAAAGTTCTAAGAGCTGGGCTTTTCCATTGCTGTCATCCATTTAGTCCAGGGGTGCAGAAATCCAGCCCTCCTGTGGTTCCCTGATGGTTACACCCACTTCCTCCAACCACTGATGGTTCACTAGCTTCCCATCTGTTGTGCAGTGTCCTTCTGTCCCCCCCCCATTCTAAAAGGTTGAAATGGCCTCTCCCAAGGCTTAGTTATGGGCTGAAAAAGCTTTAACTAAAATACCCTGGGATTTCTTGGTATTTTGGCCCTTTCCCTTTGTCCCTGCCCACCACTACAAAGTCTCCCCTAAGAGTTTCTCCATCATGGCTGAAAGAGTTTCAACACCCCTGATTTTGTCCACCATGGCTGCTCTGATGTTTGCAGTATTCAGTGGTTCCTTGTGCCACATGGGTCCAGATGAACAAGAAACAAACCTATGTTATGCCTCTTACTTTTCCTGCTCATGCTGGCTTCTTCCCTTGACGTCTCTTTGTTAATGTTTACACTCTGGTATTCTAAATTGTGTCCCGTATAAAAAGGATCACATTAATTCGTGAAAAATGCAAAGCAAAATGACTAAAATAAAGGATATTTGAAAAACTATCAGCGTTAAAAGAAAAAGAATGATCTGCCAGCACAGAAACAGTAAAATTATAGCACAATGCTATACCTGTCCCTACTCAAAAGTAAATCCGATTGATTTCAGTGGAGCTTACTCTCAGAGAAGTGGATATCGATGACTCTTTTGCTATTTCGGCAAGATCGCTACTTGTGACCTTTGGGAGGGGGCTGTTTCTTCTTTCCCCCACAATCGCACCATCTGTTCCATTGCGCTCATGCACCCCTCTGTGGCCTTCTTTCTGCCAAGTCCCCCAGGCATAAGGAAAGAGATTGTTTCACTTTGGATTTCTAACCACAATGACTGGGGTGGGGCTGGGAGACTAATTGCATGGGGCACCCTTGAGGAAGCTAATGAAGGCTGCATCCAGCAGCATGAACCGAGAAAGCTTTCAGTATGCGTTGAGAGTGGTACGCTGGGGAGTTCACAGGAAGAGCAAGATCCCCCATTTCTTTTAGGCATTGGGCTAAGAACAAAGTACAAACTATAGGCCAAAGCATTTGAGGAAGTGGGGTGCAGTCCTCTTTCTTGTGCTGGTTTAATTCCAAATGGACTCCTTTCAAATAGACTACCCTGTTCTGTGCATTCAGTGCTGTTTGGTATTGATTTTCTACATCCCAATTTACGCTTTTCGTGCATTAAATCTTTTGCTTCTCTTTGACGAGTTTGACGTAGAGTTGGGGCCATATTAACCAGCATACCCAGCGTCTTTAGCACCTGGGACAAGGGTGCTGTGCTGGAAAGGATGGAGCCCTTCTTCCTGACAAAAGTGATTTCTCCCGTTGTGGAGGGTGTGCCCACTCTGATTGTCACATCGAAACAACAAGTTGAGCACAAGGCCTGCCTGGTGCAGAGGCTGGATTTTGAACATCCTAATGAGCCTGTTCAGACGACACGCTAAGCCCGGGTTGGGTAGGGTGACCCTATGAAAAGGAGGACAGGGCTCCTGTATCTTTAACAATTGTATTGAAAAGGGAATTTCAGCAGATTTCATTTGTATATATGGGGAACCTGGTGAAATTCCCTCTTCATCACAACAGTTAAAGCTGCAGGAGCCCTGCCCTCTTTTAAATCTGGCCACTCTAGTATAGCTCCTGCACCTTTAACTGTGGTGATGAAGAGGGGATTTCATCAGGTTCTCCATATATACAAAGTACACTTGCTGAAATCCCCTTTTCTATGCAACTGTTAAAGAGACAGGAGCCCTGTCCTCCTTTTCATAGGGTCACCCTACGATACATGCCATCTTGGTAATTTTGGCTGCCATCTTGTTAGATTTGCTCGGGACTCATGGCAACTTCATATTGATAACTAGTGGTGTCGTTGTGCCAATTCCACTTATTTATTGGTTTATTTATAATACTCATATACCAGTTACTATAAAAAATCTCTTAAGTGGTTTACATGTAACAGCATTAAAAACCCATGTTCAAAACACATTAAAAAAAACCACATTGACAACTATGACAACAATAAAAACAGCAAGGGAAAAAGCCATCATGATTAACGGTGATTAATTACAAGCCATAGAAAATTCCAAGCCTGCATAAACAAGGGGATTCTCAAAAGGTGATTAAAACTCACCCCATTTTCAGTCACCCGAATTGCATGGCTGAGGGTGCTTCAGAAGGTGGGTGCTACTACCAAGAAGGCCCCCTTTTGAGATGTTACTTGATGACAGTGTGTTGGTCAAAGAACACCCAGCAAGGCCCTTCTCTGAAGATTTTAAAGACTGCATGAGTATAGATAGGGGAAGGCGTTCAGCTGGGTATCCTGATCCCGAGTTGTTTAGGGCTTTGTATGTCAACAGCATCACCTTAAACATGGCTCAGTAGCTAATAGTCGGACAGTGGTTTTGGCTTCTTCCTGCATCCTTTCAGGGCCATTTGGATACAGGAAGCATGAGGGCAGCAGCAGTTGCGCCGATCTTTCCCTCCCAGCAAGGAGCAGCGGCTGCATTTCCTGCAATGCAGAAATGCGGAGTGTGGTACCAGAACACTGTTCAATCGGAGAGTGGAAAAACGCAGATGCTTAGACATATTCACATTTTAACACATTAGCAAATGTGAAACATCAGACGTTTTACAGTGTGCTTAACAAGCTGGGAAGATAAACACCAAGAGTTTTCTCCTATAAAGGGTTCAAGGTTGGTGTAGGACATCTGGGAATTTCAATCTTTGATTCAGGGATCAAAAAAACCTACTGGTTTAAGTTAAAGCTATCTCATGTCAGCTCAAGTTCCTAGTTTTTCAGTCCCAAATCCACATGGGGAAGATGGGGGTGTCTGGGACCAGCAAAGATGCTCCACGTTGTCCTGGCAGCTGAGCCTTTACTGATTTGCTAGAGCAATCCTCCCGTGAGTTGGGCTAGGCCATTATGTTGCTTACATCAGTAGTTTGCAGGATGGGTTGAACAGCTGAGAGGGCGCCATCTTCTAACAGTGCATCATAAGGCAATACATGACCAGGGCAATATGGGGCAGTGGTCAGCTAACTGCCAGTGGCGAACCCATAAATAGGACATAGGTGCATCAGCACCTTCCAGAGAAACTGGTATACATAGGCATGATGCATCTGATACCTGAGGTAATATATCATATAGCGTGACCGTATGAAAAGGAGGACGGGGCTTCTGTATCTTTAACAGTTGCATTGAAAAGGGAATTTCAGCAGGTGTCATTTGTATGCCTGCAGCACCTGGTGAAACGCCCTCACAACAGTGAAAGCTGCAGGAGCTGTTAGATAATTGAACAAACTTTGCTTTGTTATCTCAATCCTTGGGTTATTTTTTTGTTTCTCTCCCAATTTGCTTGTTTGCTTCCTGTATCCCAGCCTTCCTCAACCTGGGGCGCTCCAGATGTGTTGGACTGCATCTCCCAGCTGGGGCATTCTGGGAGTTGTAGTCCAACACATCTGGAGCGCCCCAGGTTGAGGAAGGCTGCTGTATCCCAAATGCTTTTTATGGCACTGTAGTACTGCCATGTGTAACACCTGGTGGTGTTTTTTTGTTTGTTTGTTTTTTACCACTCTCACCCAGCCTGGCAAAACAACCCCTGCTATGAACAGCCCACAGTTCTGGGTTCAGACAGAATGACAACCCGTGGTTTAAACAATCCAGAGTTTACAACCCAACAACAAATCATGGGTTCCCTTTCTAGGTTGATCATGGTTAAGAAGCCAGGCTGCATTCACACATCACGACAACCCAGAGTTCAACAAACCATGCCATGTGTTAGTGTTATGTGCGAACCAGGCCAGTATAAAGCAGATTCCTTTAAACTCATAGCAGGGAGACATTTCAGCCTCTGCTGATATTTTATTCCGTGCCTGTGTCTGGGATGCTATTGCAACATAATCCCTTAATGTAATGAGACAGAGGCTGCCATCAAAAGGGAGAAAGATGTGCATTGATTTTGTTGTCGCTTAATGCAAAGGGATTATAAATGGTTTCTGTTCAGTTTCCCCCCCCCCCCCCCAGGACTTCTTACCCGGTTGCAGACAACGGCTCCAGCCAGACAAATGTCTGCTTCTGCCCCCTTGGCCCAGAAAACTCCCCGTTCTTTGTGGAAACTGGGCCGACTCAACCACGTTGCCATCGCAGTCCCCGATTTGAAGAAAGCCACAGCTCTGTACAGGGATGTGTTAGGAGCTCAAGTGAGCAACACGGTTCCCCTTCCTGAACACGGGGTCTACACGGTCTTTGTGGAACTGGGGAACACGAAATTGGAGCTCCTGCACCCACTGGGCGACAAAAGCCCCATTGCCGGCTTTCTACAGAAGAACAGGGCCGGAGGCCTGCACCATATCTGTATCGAGGTATTTTGCACCCTGGCTTCCTTTATTTGAAAGCTTTTAAAAACAAAAACTGACTGAAATGCTGCATGCTGGGGGGTTTTCATGGTAAGGCAACGTTTTTGAAACCCTGAGACTCCCAAGAATTGCATTCCTTTTTCTTAATTTTCTTTTAATTATTATTATTAATAATAATATTTATTTATATAGCGCCATCAATGTTCATGGTGCTGTATAGAACAAAATAAAACAGAATACAAAACTCCCTGCCATATGGCTGACATTCTAAAATCACAGTAACAAACAAACAGGGAGGGGAAAGGCCAACCAGCATGGGGGACAATAAGACCAATAATAAAAACGAGTATCTTCACACTACGGGTTATAAGCTTTCGAGAAAAGAAACGTTCTCAAGTAAGATTCAAAAACTGAGATCGACGTCGCGGTTCGCAGATGCACTGGAAGAGAATTCCAGGCCTAGGGGGCAGCGGGCGAAAATGGGCGAAGACGAGCGAAAGAAGTAGAAACTCTTGGGCGAGTAAGAGATGTGGTGTTATGAGAGTGACGAGTGCAAGCAGGACAGTAAGGTGAAATAAGAGACGAGAGAGAGGGTGGAGCCAGACCGTGACAAGCGTTAAGTCAAAAGGAGAAGCTTGTATTGAATTCTGTAGGAGATAGGGAGCCAGGGAAGGGATTTTAGAAGCGGGGTGACGTGATCAAAATGACGAGTCAGAAAAACAATCTTAGGCGCAGAATGATGAATGGAAGCCAATGGGGAAAGATGAGAAGAAGGAAGACCAGTCAACAGGAGATTACAATAGTCCGAGGGGGAGGGTTTCTAGCCCTCATTAAGGCTATGTTTGGAAAACTCATCACAAAACGATGCTTACGGATCAGAAAGAAAGGGGCAAGGTATACATGTTAAATCACAAACTAGTCCTCAACTTGTAGATCTCGTGTTCTTTGTCTATTGCAGGGGTATTGAACCTCTCACCTGAGAAACATTTTTGGGGGTGCATTCCGTAGAGGGTGGAACCAAAGGCAAAAGGGCTAACGTCAAAAATACCAAAAGTGCCAGTATATTTTAGCTTCAAACTCCGCCTGCCAGTAACTAAGCTTTTCAAAGAGGCATTTCAAACTTTTAGAATGGGAGCAAATTTGTTTCTGCCATATTGTAGAACACAATATGTTAATAATTGAGTGCCGGTGTGGCGTAATGGTTAGAGGGTTGGGCTGGGACTTGGGAGATCCGGGTTCTAGCCCCCACTCGGTCATGAAGCTCACTGGGGCCCTGTTCGGAAGACACCTTAAACCACAGCTTTAACCACAGTGAATAAGGCCTTTTGCCTTAGTCACCATGTTTAAATCCATGGTTTAAGGTGTCTTCTGAACACAGACCAGGTGAATTTGGGCCAGTTACTGGCTCTCAGCTTAACCTACGTCACAGGGTCGTTGTGAGGATAAAATGGCGAGGAGGAGGGCCATGCAAGCCGCCTTGGATTCCTTGCAAGAGGAACAAGTGGGATATAAGTGTAATAAATAAAGAAGTAATCCTGGTCTTAAACACAGTTCCCTCCCCCCTTTTTAAGGTGGACAATATTACAGAAGCCATAGGAGAACTGAAGGAGAAGAAGATTCGTGTACTGAGCGAAGAACCCAAAATCGGTGCCCACGGGAAACCGGTGGTTTTTCTCCATCCTAAAGACTGTGACGGAGTCCTCGTGGAGCTTGAGCAAGTCTAAGCTGTGGATCCTACCTAATTGTGGGAACAAGAAACGGACAGAAATTAACTACGGGGGACGTGGCGCCAATTTTGGGTTGCATATTCTGTGCTTTAAATTATCTGTTTTCCTTGTTAATGAAGTGGTTGGGGCTTCTTTTTTTTTCTTTTTTTGGACTAAAAACATGAATGACAATGTCATTCACCGAAAGAAAGAAAATTTAAAGCTCAAATTCCAATTGTTGTTATTATTTGTCTTCAATTTGGGAAGATGTGGTTTGGTTGCTTGAACCTTCCAAAATCATAATTCTTTGGGGTCTGCCTTTGAATTATTTTGGACTGTACAGTTGCACACCAAGCTTAGTGCATATAGAGGTATATTTCCTGTTTCCTTACAACTCTTGGGCATAATTTTGCATCTGTTTGATGGATTTCTAGGTCATCCTTCATCGTTCTGCTCTACATTTGGGAGTCTGCATTTTTAGCAATCGCTCCAGTATTGCCTTAAGGAAATAGCCAGGAAGGAATCACCTTATTTTCTGTATTCATCATTCTAAAGACTCTTTGAGCATCACATTGATTGGTTCACTCAATAATATGATGCTTGCGTGGTTCTGTGTCTCTCCATGATTGCTAAGCAACTCTTCCTTCCTGTAACAATTGCTGTCGGTAAGCTGCTATTTTGATGCTGTCAAAAATACACATATATGGAAAAAGGGGAATCCGGAGTCTGACCATATGAAAAGGAGGGCAGGGCTTCTGTATCTTTAACAGCTGTACAGAAAAGGGAGCTAATGCACGTGTTGTTTGTATGCATGCAGCCCCTGATGACCCTCTTCATCACAACAGCTAAAGCTGCAGGAGCCCTGCCCTCCTTTGTATCTGGTCACGCTAGGCAGGGCTCCTGCAGCTTTAACTGTACACCGCTCCACATCCGGACAGATTTCAGAACAGTAAACAATACAGATAGGATAAAAGAATTTAAAACCATGTTAAAATAACTACAACTTTTAAAAACAAACAATAGTTCTGCTAAAACTGCAACCAGTCACTCAAGGAAGGCTTTCTGAAATAACAATCAACACTAGGAGTTGAAATCAAAAACATCTGGCAATCTACTTTCTGCCCACCTTGACTGATTGCCAGGTCATTTCTGGATCCAATTCAGAGTGGTGATTCTTCCCTTTAAAGCTCTTAAGTTTTTATGATTTCCACCTGTGTTTTCTCCAACTGTATGAGCTTTCTCAGCACTTTTGATCTTCTGATCAGGCTCTGCTCTGGGTTCCGTCTTACAGAGAGGCTACGTTGACCTCCACCAGACCATGGCCTTCTCTGCTATAGCCCCAATGATATGGAATTCCTGTCCAAGGTAAGTTCATAGTTTGTAGCTCCACCTCCCTAGTGGTTTTCTGCAGACAGCTAAAAATGTACTTACGTCACCTAGTATTTTAAAACTGAAATTGACTGCTGTGTCCCTTGTTTTATGTCTATTTCACAGTGCTGGACATGCCTGCCACTTTCAGGGTGGCTGGTGCGGCATTTGGTTTTAATGATGTTTTTTAAAAAATTATAGTAATGTTAAATAAATGGGTCCAACCAGAGTGAAATTAGCAACCCCCAAATGCCCCCTAGTGGTTGAGTATGGCATCTCCCAGTGTTCAAATAATTTTTTTTCACTCCATTATCTGTATTTTAATAGACTATCAGGTTTATGGTAAAATATTCCAGTTCTTTCTGTGCTTTTATGCTTTTGCTTAAGGGGAGCATAAAACACCTCCTTAATAGCACCCTTAATTAAGAGCACATTAAATTCACACATTTTATATAGCACTTTCCTGAGCGGAGAGGGAGATAAAGTAAACTTTGATTTCTGCTATAAATTTACCTTCAGTCAAAACTGAATAATTTATCGTCCTCCGTGCATAATGTGTACGGAACGTGTAATAACCCCAAGTTGTAAGGGACTTCATTAAGGCCTGATTTTGTAAACGCTTGAGTAGCTGTTCTACTTTCACTAGAGTGCAGGTCTCTGTGCTTCCATTTGTAATGTCCGTTTTGTTTTGTTTAAAAAATATAATTTAGACAGCCTCATAAAGCAGATAAACCACTGGAAAACAAGACTGCGAGAATTAATGAAAGGGCAGATACAAACAAGATTGGAAAATATTCCAACATCATTCTGTCCTGCACTTAGCAGGTGCAAACCAGGATGTGCTTGTAACATAGGAAGCTGCCTGCCTTATACTGAGTCGGGCCACTGGTCTATCTAGCCCAGTATGGTTGACACTGGCTCAGTTCAGACAACACGTTTCTCAACGGTAGTTTTAGAACTCCACGGTGGAGTTTTTGCACCACGGTTGGGAAATGTGTTGTCTGGTGGGAAAACTCCACCCCGCGGTGGAGTTTATTTGGAAAACACTATGCTGAATATCCGTGCTGTACAGGGGAGAGTTCCTGCACAACGGTTGTGTTGCGTGTTCAACGGTTCTGTTGCGTGTTGTGTGGTGGGCTCTGTGGTTTTCTGTTGCATTGCGTTGACTTTTCCACTAGCTACAGAGTTCCCTGGCAAGAGCGGCGAAAGGAGCAGGTGCCGCTCTAGAGCTTCCAGGATTGGGTTTGTTTGTTTTTTGCAGCAATGGCTGATGGGATACCATCGGGAGGACCAGGGGAGGAGAGAGGGTGGAGGAACTGTCAATCAAACGTCACGATGGATTTTACTCAACTCCACGGTAGCCCACAGTCACACAACGGTGGAGTTCGAACATGTTGTGTGGAGGACCATCCTACAAACTCTACTGTTGAGTCAAGTTTTCACGCTGTGTTGACCAACGTGTTGTCTGAACTGAGCCACTGGCTGTCAGAGTTTCAGGCAGGGTTTTTCCAGGAATTGAGCCTGGGACCTTCTGCATGTAAAGCTAGTGCTGTCTACCAATGACCGATGGCTCCTACCTTTCGAGAACAAACTCTCTTCTCAGTCTATGGAGAACAGGGCGGTTTCAGACTCAATTACTTTATCTACCTTCTGCAACGTGAAATAATTTGGTGACAACTCTGGCCGTGTGCCTTCATATAAAAACAGAGAGGGGCCATTTTAAAATTCCTAGCTGGATGGGGACTTTCCTGGGCGAAGGGCTGCTGCAGAAACCACTCTTCAGCTTGAGGCAATAGCTGAGGGTGAATTTTGAAAGAGCCCTTTAAAAGCATAAACTCAACAGCCTGACACTTGATTTGCTGATTTCCATTAAGCAGCTGTGACCAACCTTGCGGCTGTCCAGAAAAAAGTCAGGAGCTCTTTACGGCTTATTTGTGTATTAGAGTCCGTATAAGGAAGAGAAGCAGTTGCAGTTCTGCCGATAGTGTTAAATCTTGTTGTGGGACCACACTGGTAAGGGCAAAGATCCAGACCCAAAACCTTTACACCTGCGGGCAGTCTCAGCACATCTGGAGGGCCTCTACATATCAGTGACCATAAGATGGCCCTCACACACAAGCAACAGCTCACTGTAAGAACTTCCTCGGACAGGAGCAGTCTACCGTGAAGACAATCTGCTAGGGTCCAATTCAGGGAAAGGCAATCCCTCCCTGTGGTCCAGAGAGAGGCAGTGGAGGCTGGTGCCACCAACACCAGTGGGGTGGCGAATTTGCTCCAGGTTTGGGTCCAAACCCATCAGAATGCCAAAGGAGCTGTCCAAGGTGCGAATTAAACAGGCCTGCGTGTTATTTGGCCCTCCGAGTGCAAACGAGTAGGTGGGGAGTGAAGAAGCAATGTGGAATCACCTTGGGCCACTCCTTTGGAGTTCCGGCTGGTTCCGACAGAAACCCGGAACGGCAGGGCTGGATGAAGGCCAGCTGATGCCCTGAGCACAGCCCAATAATGGTGCCCCCTTGGCCCATCCATTGCTTAGCTGGCACTCTAGGTACATGTTGAGACAAAGATGGTCAGAAAGTTATCTCAGACGCCAGAATGACATTGGGGACACATTGAGCCTAAAGCTGGCTGATAGAGTGCAATGAAATAAAGCACAAATAGCAAAACTTTGCCGCTCGGCCCTTTCTCTGAATCTGGAATCCCTTAAAATGAGATGTTTTTTCACGGATCTGTGGATCGCAATAAAGATGTATGGCATGGTAAAATGAGATGGCTACAGCCATGGCACCGTTACCCTGCGGTGCCCCTTTCCTGGGTGCCCGAAGCGCGCGCTCCGGTGAATCCAGGGCTGCGGACGTCGGGCGCCCCCCTGCCTCCCTTGGGGGCTGGCTTTCGCAGGGCCCTTCTTCGTGAAGTCTGGGTCCCGGGAGGCAAATCCACGGAGGAGGCGGCGCCAAGGACCGGCGGGCGGCTGCTGCTGCTGCTGCTGCTGCTGCTGCTGCTCCCCAGCAAGGCGAGCAAGCCAGCCAGCCAAGAGCGAGGCGAGCCGGCGAGGGAGCAGCCCCCGGTGGCTGCGCCATGCAGGTTCCCGGGCGCCCGCCGCTTCCCGCACTCAGCTTCCCGGGTTAATTAGTAGTCTCGGTGTGTGGCTGGGAGCCGCCGGAGCCACACAAAAGAGCGCAGCTGCCGCCGCCGCCGCCTCCAGCAGCAGCAGCAGCAGCAGCAGCGGCTCAGCTCAGCTCAGCCCAGCCCAGCCCAGCCCAGCCCAGCCCGCGCTTTCCATCGCCAGGCCGCCTGCAAGAAGGACAAACCAGCCCCGGCGTTTCCCAGGGTAGGTAAAGGAGGCGGGGGGGGGGGGGAGGTGAGACAAAGCCTGGGGGGGGGGGATGGAGGGATGGCAGGCAGCCAGGGCTCCCAGCCCCCCAAGACCTCCTGGCACGTCTCTGCGTCTCCTCCGAGGGTCTCCTGGGTGGCGCCCCCGCCTCCAAGCCATGCCAGCGAGGTGCAGCGAAAGGCACCTTCGCCTGGCAGGCTGCAGCACCCTGGAGCGTGGTGCTCGCATCCCAGGGGAGGGGAGGGGAGGGGGGCATGCGGGCAGCCGCCCCCTCCTTTTTCTCTCCAGGGGGGTGGGGGGGCGGGATGCTGAGATCCAGGCACTGGGGTGTCTCCCCCACCCACCCCTCCGCTTTGCACCTGGGGCTTGAGGCTGCCACCCGGGCACGGGCTGCGGGGAAGTCCTGCGCCCTCTTTCTCTCCTCCACACTCATCCCCCCCTTCCACTGCCCTGCAAACTTCTGGCAGGGCAGCCCGGGGTGGGCGCTCTCAGCCCAGGGCACCGCATCCAAATTGCCCCCCACCCCCCCTTGCCTCGCTTCTCCCTCTTCTTCCCTCTCCTCCTCCTCCTCCTCCTCCTCACCTCCTCCTGCCACCCCAGTGCCAGAGTCCTGGCATGAAACCGCCAGGTCTAAAATTGGGAAGGAAGCAAGGACAGTGACCAGAGAGATGCAAGTGTGGCACTGTGCAAGGCGGCCTTTCCCCTCCAGATGTCTTGGACTGCAGGTCCCATCGCCCCCAGCCAACAGCTAGGCTGGGTGGAGATAATGGGATACAGGTTGGGCGAAGCTGATGCAAGTGCCTGAATGGGGGGTGCTGGGGAGAAGTGTGGAGGGCATAGCAGTGAGCTCTTTTCCACCACCTGATCTAACACACACACACACACACACACCCAAAGCATACATTCATGGTGTGGGAGAGCAAAACCTAATTCTTAGAAGGAGGCAACCTGGTGGACAGAAGCAGCGTATTGGTGATGCCTTTGGGTACGTGTGTTTTAAAGGTTTTGTGCTTGACGCTGGAGGATGAGAGCAAGGACCTCTCCCCGCTTTATTCCTAGGCCGGTCTGTTGCCATGGCTTGGGGCCAGGAGCCCTGGAGACTTGGGGCATGGGGCGTCGGTGTGGGTCGCCCTGTGTCTGCTTTCCAAGGAGGCAAGGAGACCGATGCCGGGAGATTTCCGCTGCCTGGCACGGGGGGGGGGGCATCTTTATCTTCCCTGCTATTGTGGAAGCTGCAGAGAGAGAGAGAGAGAGAGAGAGACGGATTTGCTAGTCCTGCTGCTCCTGGCTGATCGCCCTTGTATGGAAACCCAAGATGGGGAGGAACGGTCTCTAGCCCAAAAAGAGGTGATAGAAGAACCTTCCTGCAAAACTGCAGTCTCTTTGCTTTGTTCCGGTTCGACCTGTCTTGGCTGTCGTTCCTGCGATGAGCCCTCCATCATAGGTTTTACTGCACTGTGGTGTATTATTATTATTATTGCTATTATTATTATTATTATTATTATTATTATTTTACAGTTTCTGCTCTGTAATTTAATCCATGCGACAGAAGCTCCTTTGGCACCTGACAGACTAGCAGATGGATGGTAGCAGGAGCTCAGCTGCACAGCAGTTTGTCGCTGAACCCGACTAACCTTCTAGGATTTGTGCCTTCAATGCAGTCCTGACATACAGGACCTGCAAGTAAAACATAAGACGGGGCACATGGGATAGAGTACTCCAAATCCTCTTCCAACCAGATCCTGATCTTTGTGTACATAGAGTACATGTGTGTTTTTGACCTTGTGTATCCCTTTTGTGCACATGATGTTGGGGGATTGGGCGTAGATTTGTTTAACTCGAGTTGGAGAGATGATGGAGCTTCTTCATAGAACTTTGGCTATGGGGCGGTATATTAATGCAATAAATAAATAAATAAAACCAGGAAAAATCAGATCCATTATATCTTTCCCTCCCTCCCGCTTCCTCTCTCTGAGTTTTGCATTTCTTCCTAGTCTCTCTCTCTCTCATTCTCTCATCATGCCTCCAGTGTAGCAACTGAATTGAAGCTTTTGATCCAGTGATTTCCTCCCCGCCATAATGAGGTCTGGAGGGAGAAACTACTCAATTAAAAATTCTCTACTTCATTTTTCTTTGGGTAAACGGCGTGACAAATTATAACACGATTTCCTTCTTGCCTCTCCCCACCCTCCTCTCTCTCTGCCTCTCGCTTGCTTTATTCTTACTGTATGATTCTTGCAAACATTGCCACTGAAGAGAGGAAGGTTGGTTTCCCCCAACACTAACACCTCCATCCAGAGCTTAATGCTAAATCGAGAACAGCAGCAGGATCGTTTGAATTGCTGGCAGCCGGTGCTGTGTGTTTATGAATTTATCTTACATGCTGTTCTGCCCTCTTTGGCATTTAGAGCATGGAATATGGGTCTGTTTGTGTTTGTGTATCAAGGGAAGGGTGATGCATTTGCGGCACCATCTGGGTGCCCCCAGTGGGGGGGAAAAGTGTAGGAAAGCGGAATTCTGCAGGCATGTGGTGCCATGGTCAAGTGCGCCAATTCCATATCCTGTGGCTGGCTGACAGCTGTATGGCTAAGTTCAGGACTCCCCTGAGCGCACGGGTCTTGTGGAAGCCTGGATTGTGTGGAACCCTGCAGCATCAGTTTGCAGAAGAACAGGCGCGGAGGTCAGTGGTTCCCATGTGGGGCTACCCTTGGGGAGCATTCAGAATTGGCATCTATTATGGGTCCAGAACACAGCTGTGAGGAGGTCACTTGCAAGCCAGGAGGAATCTCTGAAAACTGTACTAGTTATTTATTTATTACATTTCTATACTGTCCAATAGCCGGAGCTTTCTGGGTGGTTACCAGCACGGCTGGCACTGTGTGTTACTTGTGACAAGCAACACCAGCTAAAATGGCATCTGTAACTCGAGATGTCCCCATTCCACCCACCCACCCCATAATGTGCAGGATTCCTTACCCCGTGTCATGATATTAATGCAATGTGTATTTGTGCCTTCTCTTATGTCATCAGTGGAACTAGACAGTCTTGGGTTCAAATCTGTACTCCTCCATAATGCTCACAGGGTCACCTTGGGCCAGTTGCTATCACTCTGCGCTTACTTGACCTTGCAGGGGTCTTGTGAGGATAAAACTGGGCTTTTTGGAGGAAGGATGGGATCAAAACTCTGCATGGTGTGGAGAATGTGGAGAGGGAGACATTTTTCTCCCTCTCTCAAAATACTAGGACCCAAAGGGGTCATCCCATGAAGCTGATTGGTGGGAGACTCAGGAGAGATACAAGGAAATACCTCTTCGCACAGCGCATAGTTAAACTATGGAATTCGCTACCACAAGATGTAGTGATGGCCACCAGTTTGGATGGCTTTAAAAGGGGGTTGGATGAATTCCTAGAGGAGAAGACTGTTAATGGCTATGAGTCCTGATGGTTATGTGCTACCTCCAGTATCACAGGCAGTATTCCTATGTACATCAGTTGCTGGGGAACATGGGTGGGAAGGTACTGTGGCACCTGCGACCTGCTTGTGGGTCCCTGGTCGAAAGCTGGTTGGCCACTGTGTGACCCGAGGGCTGGGCCAGTCTATACCAAGCAGGATATAACACTATGAAAGCGGCTTGAAAACGGTTTATGGAGTGTGTCATGGGCCCTAACAGTTGTCAATGCATACTTTTATAACACAGTCGTGTAGATCCTGCTCTGCACTTGGTCTGATCCAACATGGCTCTTCTTAGGTTGTTATGTCCTAAGGTACAAGAAGGCAGGCCCTCCTTGTCCTAATAGTGAAAATTGTGACATGGGACGGGGGCAAATTTCTGAAGGGAAGGGAGATAGAGATTTATTCCAGTTACAAATTACTGAGGAGTGGTTATAGTAGGCTATGTAGAGTATGAGGCTGTACCAGTTCCTAAGCAGTTTGGATCCCAATTACTTGAAGGAACATCTCCTGAGTGTTCCCACTTGTGCCTTCGGACCCTTGGGGAAGGCACCAGGTGCCCTCATCACCTGAGACTAAGTGGGCGTCTACTACACCCAGAGCCCTTCAAATGTAGTGGATCTTAATTCTGAATCGGATTGAGCTGTTGGAAAAGTTTAGAACACGGGTGGGGGAACCTCCATCCCAGGGCTCAAATCTGGTCCTCCATGGGCGGGGTGGGGGTGGGGGTGGTTCTCCCAACCACTGTTGTTTTGGTGGTGGTTGTTTTTTTGTTTGCTTTTGTGCAGTTTCCCCCCTTACTATAGCCAATTAGGCAAGTGGCTATTTTCAGGACTGCTGTGGTGGCCAGCTGCTCAGGCACTGAGCTGGTATGCCATCGGCATGAGTGTCAGGGACATTTCATTTGTTTCCGTCTCTAATGTTCACCTGTACTCCAAGGTTTTGTGCAGGATTCTTTCCTAGTTCTACCTGGAGGTGCTGGGGATCAAATGTGGGATCTTCTGCATGTAAAGCAAGGGCTTCACCACTGAGCTGTGGTCCTTCCCAAGTAGCAGGTGATAGGAAAGACCTCTCTCTGCCTGAGAACCTGGGGAGCTACTGCCAGTCAGAACAGACAATACTGGGCTGGGTGGACAAATTGTCTGACCTTCATATAGGTAGGTACAGATTTTTTATTAAATCCAGTCTGTCTGTGTTTTGGAATTGTCGGGTGTCTTTCATCCTGTCGTGCATTCATTGGCGGAATCAGATTTTTTTTTTAGGGATGTTTGAGAATTTCGTTGCACTTGCGTGCAAGTACGAATTCATGCAAGTTCAAATTAGTGCTAATGTTCCTAGGTCTTCTAATACTATTACATGGTTATGATCTGTTTCATAAAAAAAGGAAAATGGTTTTCAAGAGCACCATTATGTTGAAGGACATTCATTCCTCCTAGAGTATTTATGTGTTTCAGTATTTTGTCAGGTGGAGAGCATGCAGTTCATTTTTGAAAAACAAACAAACAACTAGAGCCCATCTTATTGACTGTGCAAAATAATAATATGGAATTACCTGAATTGGGCTTGAATTCCTAGAGTGCATGGTACAATTCACTCTATATCATACAGATTCTTAATGGGAAGTGCGTGTGTGCGTGGTCGCGCGCACCTGAAAGGCTTAATGCAGTTAAGGCACTCTAGCTGACCCATTGATTAATTAGTCCACTTGTTTAGTTCCTTGTTCTTTAAGACTTTTTGTGCTCTCGTAGCTCTGGAGATAAGAATGTGGAAAGTCAGAGCAGTTAGAAAGGTTGCTGGAAATAGCTATTCACAGGAAAAGGTTATACGTACGCATTCTTTTTAGGCACCCATAAAGCCCTTCCCAGGTAGCTGATGAATGGTGATGGCAGAAGCCGTCCTGTGCTTGACAAACCACTAGAGAAACTGAGTCGCCGTTTTGGTTTCCCTTTTCAAAGGTGTCATGAATAGCTGTCCAGAGTCTCAGGCAGAAAAAAATGTTTCCCCCATCACTTGCCACCTGAGCCTTTTAACTACAGTTGCCAAGAATTGAACCTGGGAGGTGTTCTACCACTGAGCTCTGGTGGCTTTGGTCCCTTTATGAACCAGGTTCTTGGCTGAATCCTTGGAGAGACCTTAGCATAGGAGGGGAGCCCTTGCAGAACTAATTAGGGAAGGGGTGTAAAACCTCAGCCCTGGGGTCAAATTTGGCCCGCTTGGGGTCCCAATCTGGCTCTCCAGAGGGCTGTGAATCTCTTCACCTTTTGGGTTTTTTGTGTGTGTACAGTTTTCTCAAAGGTTGAAATGACTCTCCTGATTTATGACTGGTGGTGAGAGCTTTCAGCTTAAATACATTGGTATTTTGGGAATTCTGACCCACTTTGCCCCACCCATCCCTGGGGGGGGGGGAACCTCCTGAGAGCTTCTCCAAAATTGAATGCGGAAATGGAAAGCAGTTCCCCACCCCTGACTTAAGGGACCCCCTTTCCAGCGCAAGGAATGTGAAACATCAGACCCAAATGCCTCTAAGCCACAAAGCAGGGTAAATGTAAAGTTAATGTTAATATGACACGAATAGTAGAGTAGTATTAAAGATGAGCAGAGCAGCATGTTAACAGGGAAGTACTGGGGTGATATTACTGGAGTAATGTTAAAGCGGCATCAGTGCAGGCTGGTGGCTCCAATGTCAGTGGGGCGGTGAATCCACTCTGGGTTTTAGTCAGAATTCAAAACAAGCTATCCAAGGTGCTCAGATAGCTACTTTAACATTCTGACTGGTTCTGGTTGAAAGTGGATTCACTGCCCCGCTGACATGGGAGCCATTGGCCTCCACTGAGCAGCATGACTCAGAACAGGGGATGATGGACGTCCAACAGAGATAGACATAGCATTGCTAACTCCTAATTCTCTGCATGGTACAGCTGACCTGATGCAACCAGTCAACCAAGGGGTCTGGGTCTGGTCTCTACCACAGACGTCTGAATGTAGGGAGAGGTTCAGTTGGCTGAATGCTTCTCCGTACAAAAATAAATACATAAATAAATACACCCAGATAGAAAACTGGTATGTCAGGGGAAAGTGTTCTACCCTAGCCTTCTCACGGACTGTCCAGATTTCTATGTGCAGGGCATTTATTTTAAATTTCTTTATGGAGGGGTGTTCAATCCCCATTGGAACCAGTATAGGTCAGGAACAGGTTTACTGCTTCAGACTGCAGGTAAGGCCTAGTTCCAGATGAAATGGCACTCAGTGACGCTCTTGGTTGAATGTGCGAACTGCCTGTGTTGGACAGGAAAATAGTGCCTGTCTTCATGCATAGAATCATAGAATAATAGAGTTGGAAGGGGCCTATAAGGCCATTGAGTCCAACCCCCTTCTCTATGCAGGAATCCACCCTAAAGCATCACTGACAGATGGTTGTCCAGCTGACCTGTCATTCATGTTTATGTATGTATTACATTTTATGTATTACATTTTTATACCGCCCAATGGCCAAAGCTCTCTGGGCGGTTCACAAAAATTAAAACCACAATAAAACAACCAACAGTCTAAAAAACACAAATAGATTATCTGGGACAGAGCTCTGTGACAGAGCACATGGTTTGCATGCCAAAGGTCCCAGCTTAGATGGTATCTCAAGGCTGGTGAGTTGGTGGAGAAGCCCCTTGCAGTTGCCAGACATGTATATGAGAGCTTACCTCTTGTTTAACTTGAAAGGAAGTGTAGCATTGTGGTGCGTCTGCACCTTTCCTACCAGCCCTCCCTGGCACAACTTGGTAAGAAGAGCATTTTTGATTTCCTGGTGAAATAGGATTCTGTTGTATTTATGGAGTGATAGAAGCACCACCTGGTGGTCGAAATATGTATCCGTCAGTCTGTATTGTATGGCTTCTGGTGGTGAAGCCTTGTGCTGATTGGCTGAACGGGGATGGAATGTTTGTGAATATTCTAACTGCTTGGGAGACAAAAGCTATCAGAATGTTTGCAGTCCATTTTCAGTGAGGGAAAGGAGGCTTGTTGGTTTGGCTGGACCTAGATTGGGGTATATCTTTGCAAAGCAGGTGAAAGTCCCAGCTGAAATGGCTGCTAAGGAGCAGGGAATTCCAGAGGCAAGCCAATAGAAAAGAAGAGTCCAAAATTGAGAGTGGACTGAATATGATGACCTTGAAGCTCAGATAAGTGGAGGCTGAAGGAAAAGGAGACATGGCATTGAAGAAAGGAGGAAATAAATATGGAAGTGATCGACTATGGGACAGTGATTATAGCGTTGGTAGGCAGGGATGTTGGAGAAATCCGCAGCGAACTCAAATGAGTTTGTATTTTTATGAATCCGACCAGTAGATTTGTCAGCGGATTGGTTTTTCCCCCAAGTCATGCAGATTTTGCGGACCGGCAGGCCATTTCCCCACATTTGCGCAAATTCGTTAATGCAGGGAGTGCATTTCTGTAAGTGCACATTAGCGTCATGTACGTTTGCAAATTAACACAAGTCAAACGAAATTCTATACTTGGTGGATCTTTATTTCGTGATCATGGCAAAACCAACCCCTACTGCTGGCACTGGGTGCTTGGTCCTTTCCCGGCAGGGAGAGGGCGCCCCCAAAGAGGAAATGCGTCACCAAAAAATGCATGAAAGATGCATATGGTACTGTGATGCAAATTTTGAAAGTATTAATGGAAATGCAGTACATCTCACCAAAGTTTGTTGACTAGGTGGCATTTGTGTAGTGGTCCGTCTGGGTCCGGGTGCTGTTGATGGACAACTTCAAGGCACTTTAGCTCTTTACCTTTATCCTGGACTTGGATAAGGCCATCTCTTCAAATTGAGGACTCCTTCAAAAATGAAAACAGTCCCTTGGCAACCCTTCAACTAGAGCACTGTCCTCTTTAAAAGAGGCCACCTGGCCACCCTAGGCACAGATCCTGTGTGCACGTGTGTGTTGTGTACATAGAATGCACCGCGATGCTTCATGGACCTTGGTCGTCCTCTCCTTCTTTCCTCATGCTTCCCGTCACAATGACAGACAGTTTGCTAGTTTTTAAATACTGCCTAGTATCTTGTGGCAAACATTTTATTACAGCAGCCTTAAGGTCGGATGCAAAATGTGTGTGGAATTTAACCGCTCCTCTCCAATCGTCTGCATTTATTTCCTGTTTTAATTGTAGGGTTGAGTCCAATCCTTTGTTTTCAGCCAAATGGGATTTTCTGTGCCAATAGCAAAAGGACTGAGGCCAGCTCCAGAGGTATTTTTGGTTTTTGTTTGCCAGCGCAGGCAGGGCGGGACACCTTGACGCTGCACAAGATTCTGGGAGCACGTCCTTCTTTCCTAGGGGGAGCAGCACTTGAACCAAGGCCCCTGCGCTCATTTTAGCATGTCACGGAGGCTTTCAACTCCCCCAAGCTGTTGTGGTCTGAATGTGTGGCTGAGTCAGCCCTAAGAAAGGCTGTAGAAGGAGATGGCGGGCACCTCTGAGACAGCCAGTGTGGTGTAATGGCCATCAGGCTAGAACTGAGGAGACCCGGGTTCAAATCCTCACTAAGCTCATTGGGTGAACTTGACTTGGCTGCTGCCACTTAGCCTTACCTCCCGTGATGTTTCATTGAGAGTATATAATGGGGGTGAGGGGAGAACAATGTCATAAACATGAACCTCCCCGCTCACTGCGCTCAACACCTAAGGTCCTCCTCCGAGTGCCTCCTCCGAGGGAAGCTCAGAGGATGGCAACAAGGGAGAGGGCCTTCTCAGTGGTGGCCCCCCAGTTATGGAATGATCTCCCTGATGAGGCTCGCCTGGCGCCAACAGTGTTTTATTTTCTGCACCAGGTCGAGACTTTTCTCTTCTCCCAGGCATTTAACAGCATTTAACAACATATGCTAAGTTTGTTTGTTTTTTAATGAACCCCAGAACTGTTGTTGTTTAAATGGATACTGTTGTTTTATACTGTTTTTATATTTTTGATGGTTTTAAATTTTGTATACTTTTTAATGTCCACTTTTTTAAACTTTTGTAAACCACCCAGAGAGCTTCGGCTATGGGGCGGTATATAAATGCAAATAAATAAATAAATAAATTGGCCCTGATCCGGAGTGTCTGCAACATCAGTGACATCTTGCACCTGGCAACGGGCAGCTTGTGAATTTGGACATCTCCTTCCGTGCCCAAGAGGGAGACCAAACCTTGACTTATAGTTATATTACACGGGGCCTGGATGCTTGCCACATCACTCACAAGGGCACCGACTGTATGGTGCGCCAGACGCCCCAGCTGCGCAATCTTGAGATGGAGCACTTCCCACATACGTATCATACATGAAATGTTGTCTCCTGACATTATACCCCAAATGGACTGCAATGTCCATTTTGAGATTCTCCCATGATTCTCCTGGGGAACTCATAGTGTCTCTTCCTCATTCTTCTGGATCCCGTCAGGAGGTTTGAAACCCAACTTTGACACCTTGAAGTCTCCTTTTGCTTGTGAGACTGATAGATTTTAAGGTGCCACAAGACTCTTTATTGTGAATCCTGGTGATAAAAGAGAATTTCCCCCTATTCTTTTCATGACCCATTCATAGTAAAGTGGGGGCATTCATGCAAATTCGTGATTGTGAAGTTAGAATTTCACTTCATTTTCATTTCATTTGTTATATTTCTAGATCGCTCAATAGCCAAAGCTCTTTGGGTGGTTTACAAAGAGTAAAAGCCTTAAAAATACAATATTGTGCAGAATATAAAAGCAGTTTAGTTTTCATTTATTTATTTATTTATTTATTTATTTATTACATTTTTATACCGCCCAATAGCCGAAGCTCTCTGGGCGGTTCACAAAAATTAGAACCACAATAAAACAACCAACAGGTTAAAAGCACAGTTGCAAACATATAAACAGAGCATCAGCACACATATCCAAACCATCGGCCATAAGCTAATTAAAATCTTTATCCTATGCTGCCACATGTCTGGAAGTAAAGGAAGGTCTTAACCTGGTACTGAAAAGATAATAAAAAGATAATAATGTTGGTGTCAGGCAGGCCTTGCTGCAGAGTTCATTCCGTAATTGATAATAATAATAACAATAACAATAACAATAATAATAATAATAATAATAATGAAAATAATGAAGAGAGAAATACATGGTAACTTTGTGTGTGTGATGGGTGTCCTAAAGCTTAGAGAGGGAAAACTCTAGCTTCCTAATTGTTTAGTATACAACTCCAAATCCCTGATTGTCTAGCTGCAAATGTTTGGCTGGCAAAGACAATTTGTAGGCTGTTAGCATGTTGTCCAAACCTGGCTTGATCTGGGTTTGCACTTTACCTGGGTTTGCACTTTGACCTAGTTTGCACATAACGACAATCCTCACAACAACCCTGTGAGGTAGGTTAGACGGAGAATCAGTGACTGGCCCAAAGTCTCTCAGTGAGCATTGTTATCTTTTTGGCACCATGTTAAGACTTTTCTCTTCTCCCAGACATTTAACATTTAACATGCTGCGTTTTTTTAACTGACCCCAGAATAGTTGTTTTTAAATGGATATTGTCTGTTTTTGTTTGTATTTTATGCTTTTGATGGTTTTAAATTTTGTATATTTCTTTTTAATGTTCACTGTTTTAAACTTTTGTAAACTGCCCAGAGAGCTTCAGCTATGGGGCAGTATATAAATAATAATAATAATAATAATAATAATAATAATAATAATAATGGCCTAAGTGGGGACTAGAACCCAGATCTCCCAAGTCTCAGGGCCGCATCCTATCCACTACATCATACTGACTCTCTAATGCTGTGGTTCCACGCTTAAAAAAAACTGGGTAAACCAAAGCAAAACTCGCACATCTGCTTGTTGCTAAATACTATTTTAGTAGGAGACCGGTCTTGATTTTATGTGTGTATATAATATATGTGCATGCAATTTATTTTGCCAGTTCATTGTATTCTATTTTACAATAGGCAGAAGAAAAACACAATTTTCTTCCACTGCCCTCAGAATGACAGGTCTTGATTATAGAAGAGGCATACTTTAAAAAGCATGGTAATGCTGGGCTATTCCGTGGCAGCCAAGGTAGGGATCTAGCTTTAATTATGTTCAACAGCTGGATGTATTAGGGCCAGAGAGCAAAGCGGTGATATGTTGGATGGCAAATAGAACGGGAAGGAATTGCATTTATACTGCTGGCTATAAATTCTCCAGTCACAGAAAAGAGATTTATAGAGGGGCCTATAAAGCATAGCTAAATATTATTATGCGTTGGCCCTAAGCATGCGGCGGGTCCATCAGAGGCCTGCTGTGATAAGTTTGCAAGGCACTTCCAAGATAAATCCTCTTGCATCTGCTGGGACTTAGACCAGTGTTACAGCAGGTGAGTCAGGTGAGGTATGCAGAGCATTGTCTTGCCCAGTTTTGGGGTGAGTTTCAGTTGGTGCAGCTCAAGGACATTGACAAGGTGCTTGGACAGGTTTGTGCACACATTGCGGTATTGGATCCGTGTCCCTCTTGGCCGGAAAGGAGCAGCTGGCTATGATCGTCATCTGAGGCCATGCTCAGAGTTCTAGGGAGGCTTGGAAGGTGAAAACAAAGGGAAGGGCCTTTTCGGTGGTAGCCCCCTGTCTCCCACTGACATCTGCCTGGTGCCAACATTGTCATCTTTTTCTGCACCGGGTTAAAACTGCCCTCTATTCCCAGGCATTTGACAACATATGATGGGATTTTAATGACAGTTGTTTTATTTCAACTGTTTTTTTTTTTAAAAAAAACTGTTTTAAATTGTTTTTAAATTTTCTATGTTAAAAGTTTTTATATATGTTTTGTAATTTTTGTGAACCACCCAGAGAGTTCTGGCTGTTGCATGTTATAGAAATAAAATACGAACACTTCATTTTATTTAGATAGATACTTAAAATATTTCAGGTATTTAAATTCTCGACTAATCCTTTCCCAAGGTGTTAGGGTAGCAACATTTAGAACCAAACAAATGCAAAAGAAGGCGACCTCTACCAAAATGCAAAATGTGTATTATGGTTATTATGATAAATTGGATTCTTGTTCACTAAAGTTTATGCAATTATAAATTTGTTAGCCTTTAAGGTGGTACAAGATTCGTGATTGTATTTGTTGAATCAGACTAATATGATTACTCCTCTTGAAGTTTAAATAGATATTCAACAAGACATACAAAGAAATATAATCCATGCATTCACTAACATTGAGTACAAAAGAAATATAGTATTTATTTGCCCTCTTCAGGTGTTTTCAAAGAGCAAAAAATATACATTGTGTGCTATGTTTTATAATGCTTAAATGACATACTTTTGCCACATTTCATATTTTTCCTACACAGAAAAGTAGTGCTTTGATTCTGGATTATGGGGTTTATATTTAAAGTGTAAATGCAGACTCGTTAATAAGATCGTTCTTTAAAACACAGCTTTTACTCAATGTTCCTTTTTAAAAGGAAAAGAAAAGCTTGCTATAGCTGGGAATTAAAACTAACAATGCAATTCTATCCACGTTCCAGCCAAAGCCGGCGAACCTATGCATATTTTCCTGGGAATAAATCTCACTGAACTGTATGGGATTGCCTCCAAGTAGACCTGAATAGAATTGTATTGTAAATCTGCTTTTTAGGGAAAGATGATTTAAATTGAAAAAAACATACTTCCCCCCTGTTATTGTTGTTCAAATCATCATTGGTTCCATTGTACTTCTCCTGTTTCTATGTATTTGCTTGCAAAGAGATATGCTTTAGGGGATGGAGGATATATATTTTTTAGCTCTTTGGGATTGCAGTACATAATTATCTATTAGAACCTTTCTCAATAGCGTGTATTTCAGCCTGTGTTTGTCCCCTGTTCGGTATAACTGGAACCATCCGCTAACAGCTGATCTAATTAGAAATAATGATTTCAACCCAAAAAAGCTATTAAGATGATTTGACTCCTGGGAAGGATAGTCCTGCCTGAACAGCATTTTGGCATTTTGGCATAGCTATGTGCATTTAATTCATGCGAAGGGAGGGAGGTGCCAGAATGAAAAGGGGGGGAAGCATCCCTTTTGCGAAGGGAGGGGATCTTTTCCCTGCCCCTGCTTGAAAGTGTAGGAGGGTAAAATGTCCTGCTGGGTGTGTGTGTGCGCACAAGGAGAGAGCTCCAGGGAATTAGTCAGGGTCAGTAGGTTGTGCAAAGTCTATACTCAGAGCGTTCCAGAGATGAGCAGGTTTATCAGGGAAATACAAGGCAAGAACTGGTACCCAAGACGTTCCAGCATTTTGGGCCTAGAACTGAAGGCTTTTAGCCTGTGCCTTCAGAGCCCCACCCAGAACACAAACACAGGTCATCAGTTGCACCCAAGGACTAGTCTATTCATGAGCAGATCCTGGCTCATGTGTACTATCAATGTACGGATTTTGTGAAATCTGTTCCGTCCAGTGGAGGCCGGGGGCTCCACTTTCCTCAAAATAGGTTCAGCACCTTGGATAGCTCTGTGGCATTGCCCCACAGTTCTGTTCCCTTAGGTATGTCTAGCTTTGTATGTCTAGTGAGTGCAGAATGTTGGACTGAGTGGGTGTGGCTGATGATGCTGTGAAAGGGGGAGGAGTATAAATGGGGGAGTCTAGAGCTTGGGGGTGATTGGTTAGTTGGTTGGGAGTGGGGAGTGTCAGTTAGGACATTCAGTGGTGTGGCGAGTGAAAGGAGATAAGATTTTAAGAGACTTAAGATTACTATTATTATTAAAACTAGTAGATTAAGCAGGTTAACTTGAATTTGAAGTAACTAAGTTCTGTTAAACAAAAATAAACATTTTATTTTGTTTTCTTACCTCAAATCACATGTCTCCGCTTGGCGTTATCACCTACTCTACAGTGACTATCGTAAACCTTATTACATACACAGTAAAACCCTTTTCAGATTCTAGCCTTTACCCTCTCATAGGAGGGAAAGGTTGTGTTTTACCCTACCCTCAGTTGCTTCAAATGGTGGCGCTTGGTTTGAGGAGGGTTTGTATGTGACAAGGCCTGGTGTGAGAGGCCTGTGTCATGACAAGCTCCTTTAGAGTTATGAGTGGAATCCAGAATGGAGTCACAGACCCATCGAAAGTGCCCCCCCATCTCCACCGGTTGCAGCTGCGGATTGTCCGGTGTCTCTTGTACCTCCGTCTGCTTGCTGATGGATTTGATTTTTTTCTTTTTCTTTAGGGATGCATGAGAATTTCATTCCAGTTTGCAGATGAGAATTTATGCCAATGCACACTCGCGCAAATCCTCCCTAAAAGTAAAGAAACAGTCTGCGGAGTCTGTCCAACTTGGGAAAAGCCAGCCTGCTGTGGAATCCACAAGTCGGATTCCGAGAAATCTGAACACATTGAATCCATAGCGGATTGCTCTGATATCCCTAATGAGTATACCTTTACTCACGAGGAGTCCTTATACTTATAAGGGCTCGACTAATGGACTCTTTAGAATTGTGATAAATAAATATTCCTCAGTTGGATACTTCTCCGTAGTGGATGATAAAATGGAGACGAGGAAGACCATGGGTTCCTTGCAAGAGGAAAACAGGCAGGATACAAATGTAAGAATAAAATAAATAATACATCACCTTGGCATTTTACAGTTGCCAGGAAATACTCTACCCGGCAGGTCAAAGAGAGAGGAGATATGAAAGCTTTCAGCCAATGTTAAGCTCCATCTAGACAGGAGTCTTGGGTGCCTTCGCAAGTGCCTGAACGGTTCTGGTTTTGCTGGCATGCTAAAGCCCAATCCCCAAAGCACTACGACGGCAGCCCTCTTGTGGTATGTGGCCAAGCCTGGAACTTGGCATGCGCAGAGGTTTTTCGCCCTAGCAACAGCCGCCTGCTCGGGGTACGTGTGCGTGTGTCATGTGTTTCGTCCCTTCATCAAATTATTCAATATAGAGCATCGGGGATGGATGCATTGTGCCTCCGCTGTTGGATTTCAGAGACTCAGGTTTAGGGAGATTATTTATACAGCGGGATTTAGTATCTGCCAAGGCACTGTTTGCTTGATATCACCAGGGACGAATTCTTCCATAAATCCTCATCCTTTGACGTTAAGCTTTTTTTTTTTTGGCAGAGAGCTGAATAATAATTCTTCCCTCCGAACCACCTGCAGTTAAAGTTCTCAATGTCAGGCTTTTAAAATCTGAAATGGTCCAAGGAAGCAAAAGCCCATATATTATATGCTTCATTGAAATGTAGGATTCACCACCACCCCCGGTCACACCTCTTTTTTCTTTTCTTTTTTAAGTTGCTGAAATGTTGAAAATGGGCCTGGCAGCTTGGCTAGGAGTGATCCTAAGCAATGGCTTCTGCTGACTTCGCTTTAGCTAAGGCAAAGAGGAGAAAAAGGGAGATTATTGCGCTTGTATTTCTCACATCCACATCCCTCTTTACATTTTGGGGGACACAGCAGAGATGCTTGACTGCTTTGACATCTAGAAAAACCAAACACAGCATCCCCACAATACAAACAATGAATCACAGTTGCTTTTTTTGACTCCCACATCTTTCATGCTGTCAGATCTTTATTGGAAGTCCTTCCTGCAGTGATTTTTTTTTGAAAAAAATGGGAGTAATATCTGTGTTGCAAATATGTATAGATTGGAGGTGTCACTTGGGACTCTCTCTTTATTATTAACACTGATATGCTGCCTTATTCGCTACAAAGCCATCGAGGTGGTGCACAGCAATTTAAAACAATAAGAACACCTTGCAAAGGAGAAGGTGTTCCTACATGGGTTTTTTTTTAAAGCAGGAATGTTTGTGTCTGCATTTCAGGTTATCCTCACCTCCCTGATGATTCACTGTGCTTCGTTTACATGCTGAGTGCAAGAGTTTGCTGATACTGAACAGTATTGGAATAATATCCAGGGTGTCTCCATGTCTTTTTGATTTATTCTGGGGAAACTGGCTTGTGCCTTGGATGCACGGAAGACTCGCCACTTTTGATTCTGAGATTGAGACTTCAAGCGGGTGTGAATTTCTCTTGATTGTGCAAATGGGAGCCAATTTAACCCAGCTTCAGTAGTTATCTGCTTTATCCTTTTGCTTCAAGCGTTGTGTGTTCTGTGTTGTTCCTTCCTTCCTTCCTTTAAAAAAAAGAAGAAAACGATGTCTTATATGTGACGTCTGAGACAAGAATAGTTCATGAAACATCTTGTATGACACAGACACACACTTACCCTGAAGGTATTGGGTTAATTAATATTCCACCCAGTGTTGTAGCCACCAAACTCCTTTATCATCTCACCACAGGAACAAGAGGCTGGATTATTGATTTAATTATCATAATGCATAATGGCCTTGCACCGGTAGCAAGCTGATGGGCTTTGCTATAACGCTGGCAACGTTTTGCAGACACAGCAGCAGCGAATCCATTTTGTCTTTCATACAGTGTTAAACTTCCTTGAGTTGGCTTGAAAATGTAGCTCTGCTTAAATCTTAAAAGATGGAGCATCTGTTGCTCATTCGTGATGAGGTTCAGGGCTATTGTCATCAACACTTTCAGAACAGTGTAAAAAGGATGGGGTACAACGTTGTAAAATAACGTTTGACAGGTAGAGATGAATGTGCCTGGGCCACGGATTCTGGTCAGTGTCAGCTTCGGGGGTTTGAGTGCTTGTGGGCAAAGGCCTTCTTGGGGGAGGGGGGCTCCTTCCATGAGTTACCATGGTGACCTGCTGCTGCTGCCGCCCTTCCTCTTGCTCATCCCTGCAGCTACTTGTTTGCTTGCAAGGCAGAGGTATTGGCATCTGCTGCTTCTCCTTCTCACCATCCCGGTTGTCTGGGCCAAAGTGAGAGGCAGGTGAACTAGCAGAGTGAAGAGGTGGAGCAACTCTAGTAGGGAAGAGGAGGAGTGACTGGTCAGTGGGCTCATGCCAGGGTGTGGGCCCTTGGCAGGTGCCCAACCATATGTCAGCTCTGGTAAGAACATCAGAAGTGTCCTGATGCTGGATCAGGCCAAGGGCCCACCTAATCCAGCCCACACCGTGGCCAACCAGCTGTCGACCAGGAACCCACAAGCAGAACATGGTGCAACTGCACCCTCCCACCCATGTTCCCCAGCAACTGATGTACATAGGCTTAGTGCCTCCGAGGTGGCATATCACCATCAGGGCTAGTAGCCATGGATAGCCTTCTCCTTCAGGAATTTATCCAACCCCCTTTTAAAGCCATCCCAATTGGCAAGCAGGTGTTGCTTTCTGCCCCCCTGTTCAGCTCACCTTTTAACACACTCACCCTGCTGGTGGTGAGGAAGTGTTGCAGCTTGTTGGTTTTTAATACTCCCACCCACCTGCATACACAGGTCCCCCCACCCAGCCCGCAGTTTTCCAAGCCATGGGATTGCCACCCGCAGGCCAAGAATTCTATTTTGAGAGCCTCAGAATAGGAAAACGGGTTCAGCTGGGTGCGTGTTACTGGCTCAGATGGGTCAGTCTTCAGAGAGCATGCTACATACATCATGCCCAGTAATCTCAAAGTTCCGTCTTGTTCATCGTGCAATTAAAAAGAGAGAGAGAGAGAGAGAGAGAGAGAGAGAGAGAGCATCTGATGCAGCTTGGTCCCCTGCACAGCTGCGATAAGGCCGCTGAGCGGATTTTGAGAGCCATCCGGGATTTGCAAGGACTCAGAATTGGAATGAGTATGCATGCAATGTGGCACAACTGTTTGGCAAAGGTGGCACCAATGAGATGCGACGGGGTTCATGCAAAGCTCTGATCGCGATGCCCTTTTGTTTTTATTTATATCTCAGGCAAGAGCGCCAGCGTGTTCCTTTTCTTTCGAAAGGGGTTTTGGCGCATCGTGCCTGTCCTCTCTGAGTGCATGAAGCTGCAGTGCGCTCGGTCAGGCCTTTTGTCCAAGGGTCCTCATGGGCCTTCGGTCCTGGTCCTCCTGCCTGAATACCTGGAGATGCCAGTGACTGAAACGGGAGCCTTTCACAGGCAAAGCAGATGCTCTGCTGTTGAGCTGTGGGGGCACCGCCCCTAGAATGTGCCAGGCGCTGTACAGAAGTGAAGTGAGCAGGTCCCTGCTTGCAGGCTCCCAGGTCTAAGAGCATCTGGCAAAAGGGCAGGGGGCTTGGAGGACGGGGGAAGGGGGGAACTAGCTGGCTGAGACCAATGTACAAAATACTTACTCCGTAATTGTATGAATTGCTATAAACTGCCCATAAGAATAATAATAGGAAGCAAGAGAGGGAAAGAATAAAAGAGGAGCTGTCCTGGATCAGACCAAAGGTCCACCTACCACTGAATTATAGCACACTGAGGAGAGTGCTATTTATTTTATTTTTTTATTAACCTGTATATTGATGCATATGTACACACATGCACATGTCCATAGACACACTTATGTGCGTACACAAATGACAGATGTGCATGCAGCCATCAGAGAAGACGGCCAAGCAACACTGGGTGTGTGTGTGTGTTGTTGGAGGGCAAGGTCTTCATTTGCGTTTCCCCTTCCATTGTGATGGGTGTCTCCCAATGCCGGAGAGCCATTAGCCCATCCATCCAGCCCATCCATTATAACTAAAATCTCATTTTCTGTCTGTCTGTCTGTCTGTCTGCCTGCCTGCCTGCCTGCCTGCCTGCCTGCCTGCCTGCCTGCCTGCCTCCCTCCCTCCCTCCCTCCCACACACACACACACACACACACACACACACACACACACACACACACACACGAGGCTATGATGAAGAAAATGAATCGCTTCTTGACACATATGACTGATTTACATGCACTGGGGTAGAGTGGGGTTGTTTTTGATGGCATGACACGTGTGTGTGCACACACGCATGCATGCACCCCCCCCCCCAAAGGATGGAGGAGAATAAATAGCCCTTGTCATTGTGAATCCAAGCAAGTATGTGTGTATATACATATATGAAGGGTTTAAATCTGAAGGGTTTAAATCTGCAGTCGGCAAAGTCATTTGCATGAGAAGCAAATGGGAACATTCCCCCACCCACCCACTCACTCCCCCAAAGGGATTTCAAGGAGCATCTCCTGGTAATCCTAAAGGGCTATAATAATATAACTGATTATTTATTCAGAGCTGCTGAGAATCAGCAGAAGGGAATTCATGTCTATATGCAGGGTTTGGAAGGCGGGAGTCTTTCTTTTTTTTACTGCTGCAATTTTGTTTACGTTTCTCTGAATATTATTCTGAGTTGAGGGTGTGTGGTGTGTGTGTGTGTGTGTGTGAAAGGGCTATATATTGGTGGTAATAAAGCATAATAAAGCATCCCTCCTAGCTTTGCTAGGAGGGATGGAAGAAACAGACGTGAAGACTGAGGGCAGGTCGACAATACAAACCTGTTTTTGTTTTATACCAGTGTCACTATCCCAGCTCCTCCCAGAGACTGCCGGGAGTTTTATTAGAGATCCCTAGCTTCCTTCAGAGAACTACAGGTCCCAGGACTCCCCAGGAAGGAGAGAGAAAGGCACTTAAAATAGTTGGGGCTGGTTCAGATGTCATGGTCAGACCAATCCAGAGAAGCTGAACCTCTTTCACCCCGAGGGCTGCACAGAATTTTCAGGCTTCCTCTCCCTGTACAATCCATCACGCCTGATCTTCCAATCTGGTTTTCTGGGATTCCCCAAACGGATGTGTCCGCTTCCTCCAACCACCAATTTATTGGGTGTTTTCTGGCTTTTGCACAGGTTCCCCCCCCCCATTCTGAAAGGTTGTCCTGCCTCTTCCAAGGCTTAATTTCTGGCAGTAACAGCTTGAAGCTCTGCCTCTTTTGCCTTTGGTTCCGCCCGACACTGGAATGTGCTCCCTGAAACCCTCTCAAAATGGAACTTGGACCACGGGCTGAAGGGGGTTGAATCGCCATGCTTTATGGCTTCTCCTTGACATGATTATTTTCTATTTGTTGCTTGTTCATTTTTGGTACAAAAGCACATTTGGTTGTGTGACACCCCCCCCCCGAATTGCAGTCTTGAGTGGTACAGTCCGGGTGGAGGTTTACATCCATGATGGGAATTGGACCTCTGTTACCAGAGCAACTGTCTGCTTCATTTCACATTACAATGAGCAACTTGTTTGGGAATTTCCAATCAGTATGAAGTTAGTAGCTGGCCATAAAATCATAATTGTGGTTATACATATTACTTTATCAGCATGCAGCTTAAGCACTGGCACATTAAGATGTTTCTAAGGTTCATTACTTTTATTGATTACTATACTGCAAATTAGACTTTCCTCTCTGCTAAGCAGCAGAAATGACTTCCTAGTTCCGCCGCTCCAGGTTCGGCACAATGTTTGTGCCAAAGTGTTGATGGGGAAATGCCTATTTAGTGTTTACATCTGAAAAGTTTCTGTGCTACATTTCCGCCAGTTGTTCGTTAAGGTGACTTGCAGGACTTAAAAACACATGCTAAAGGAAAATCGATACAAACATCAATGAACAGCCCTGTGAAAAGCAAGGACAGAATCTGTCCAGGATGTTACTTCCAGCCTCCAGAGCAGGCATGGCAGCCCCAGGAAGTGGATCAAGAGACCTCGAAAGAGCAGCATTGCCGGGTTATTTCAGTTGGTGATCCCTGTTGCAGCGAAGGCCTAGCATCATTGGACACTATGGATTCTGGGTTACAGGAACTGGCTCACAGTGAAGACTTAGGGCAGCCTTCCCTAACTTGGTGCCCTCCAGATGTTTTGGACCTCAACTTCCAAAAGCCCCATTCAGCATGGCCAATGGTTGAGGAATACTCAAAGTTGTATTTCAAAACTTATGGGGAGCACCAGGTTGCAGAAGGCAGACTTGGGATAGGGCAAGTCAGGTTCAATTGGATTCTGACCAAACAGGACTCAGGTTTCCCAGAGAGTCAGGAATAGGACAGCACCATGGAGAGCTCCAAGTGATGCACAGGCTGGTCAACAGTGCATGTATGTTGCTCCAACAAGCAACAGATTGTGACAGGACCTTAAGTATGGCATTGGTTTCTCTGTCTGTCAAGCACTCAAGTTGTAGCAACGATGAGAAGATAAGGAGCAATAGCTGCTGGTGACAATCATGGTGAGAAGGCAGACACACTGAAGGAGCCCCCCATTAATCCTGTCTTGCCCAAGAGCCCTCAACAGCCTGGTCCCATGGTCCAAACCCATTATCACATTTTTGGATATTGTGGGAATGTTTTCAGGCAAGAGCTATGCATTTTGTTTCTTCTTGGTGCATCTGTCCTAGAACTGGAAGGGAGAGCATGCTGGTGCCCCCTTCCACATCTGCCAGATCTGGAGGAACACAGCCTGTGCATTAGTTCCTACACATTGGATCCTGCCCTTATTGCTTCATGCTTCAAAAGGGAACATAACAGTTTACCTGGATTTGCCTCTGTTTTACAGACTTAAACATAAAATGTAATCTGATAGTTATAATGAAAAGTGTTCATAGCATCTGACAATGAACCTTTCATCTGCGCAGGCATGTATAGGAGTGCGCTGTTCATCTCTTTAGATGATCATGGTCACCCCTATATAATGGGGCATTTTATGGGGGCCATATGCTCCACTGTCATCGAAAATGGCATATAAACCAGGTGCTCAGGTGATAAAGAGGTCCATTAGCAGAGGCTCAGATGCATTTAGACTTTTCCTGGCAGCTGGCTGACATATTTTGCTGGGAGTTATGTCTCTAGGTCAGGGGTGGAGAACCTGTTCAGTGGCAGAAATACATCACGGAATGGAGGACCACGGACAGGACGTTGTGTATCCCATGCTTTAAAAAAGTGTGTCTATTTGTGTGTGTATATATGAAAGGTTGATCGAGTAATTTAAACACATACTTAGTGCTAAACATATATCTATATCTGTCTATCTTTGCCTTGGCAATACAAAACAAAACACAATTTGTTTCAATTTGTTTCAATTGGGATTATGCCAATTGAGCAGTTTTTGCACAATTGGGCTCTCGTTTTGCTAGTTGTGGGAGGGGACAAGGAGCTGAACAGGGCACATCATCATCATCATCATCATTATCATAATTCTTACCTGCCTCTCTGATTGGATCGAGGCGGGGAACAACCCCATGCATAAAATACAGATTAAAAACATAGTATACACTGTTAAAAGCATCCTAAAAGCATACTAAAAGTATCCTAAAATTCTACTGGGTAGGCCTGCCAGAAGAGACCAGTTTTTATAGCTTTCTTAAATGCTAAAAGACTGTCAAGTTGACGAATCTCCTCCGGCAGGCCCTTCCACAGTCTGGGAGCAGCAGAAGAGAAGGTCCTCTGGGTAACAGTTGTCAATCTAGTTTTTGCTGACTGAAGGAGATTCTTCCCAGAGGACCTGAGTGTGTGGGGCGGATTGTATGGGAGAAGGCGATCCCGCAGGTAGCCTGGACCCAAACCATGTAGGGCTTTAAAAGTAATAACCAACACTTTATACTTCGCCTGGAAACTAATTGGCAGCCAGTGAAGAGATTTTAAGACTGGTGTAATGTGGTCACCCCTAGATGTACCAGTGACCAACCTGAAGCCTCCCTCCACTTCTTCACTACTATTCTATGGTTCTATACATAAAGAGATCACAACCAGGAGAAGGCTGTTTGCATTTAAGCTTTGCTTGTGGGTTTCCAGTGGAAATCTGGTTGGCCATGGTGTGAACAGAACGCTGGACTAGATGAACTCTTGGCCTGTTCCAGTGTGGCTCTTCTTATGGGACACTGTTGCCTTTGTATGCAGAAGAAGCCAATATAATACAAAGCAGTTTCTCATTTAGTCTATGCAGATTTTTGCCTCTACTCATTTTCACAATGGCTGGAGAGTCCAAATTGCAGCCACTCTTCAGCCAAAGCTCTTGGAGTGGCTGGTTAAAATAAAAATAAAAAACCCAGGAAAATTGCATTGAAACAAATTAAAACAGGTCACAGCAGGGCAGCGCAAAATGAAATTGCCAGCATAAAACCCACATCTGCAATTAAAATGGCTCACAGGCCTGGGCAAAGCAGATTTTCCCCCTGGTGCTGAAATAAAATGAAGATAGTGCCAGGCAAACTTCAGTGCGTAAGGATTTTCAAGAGGGCAGAACACCATTTAAAAAACAACAACAACTCTTGTCATAGAATCATAGAATAGTAGAGTTGGAAGGGCCCTATAAGGCCATTGAGTCCAACCCCCTGCTCGATGCATACCTGACAGATGGTTGTCCAGCTCCCTAGATAACTGGTTCCATTGTTGTACTGCTCTAACCATTAGGAAGTTTTTCCTGATGTCCAGCCAGAATCTGGCTTCCTGTAACTTGAGCCCATTATTCTGTGTCCTGTACTCTTCATCTTCCTCTTGTTTACGGTGGCTGCTTATGAATCGCCAAAACAGAAGACCAAACATGGTAGTGATTTGCATAAAAGTGGTATGCATAGATGCAGATTCAGAAATAATTTTATAATTTCAATAGAAATGCGGTTCGTCTCCCCATAGTGGAGTAGGCTGTGACCTCTGTGTGTTGTCTCATTCTGCTACCCAGGTGCCAGTACCTGTGGATGGCCCATTTCAAGGCTCTTTAGGTCTCCTTTCTGATAGTCCCATATCTTTAAACTGGAGTTGGACTGGATAGCCCTTCAGATTGAAGGTGTCTTCAAATAGAGGACTGCTCTCTGTAAAAGAGAACACATGTCTTCTTCCAAAGGTGGCAGGAGGATACAGAGCAAGTAGCTGGAAGTTGATCTTTGCCAAGCAGGCTCATGCAAGAACAGGCATTTTAGAATTATTACTCTCTGCAATGAACAATAATTTTGCACTTGCGGGTTTAAGTTTCAAGTATATTTAATGGGAAGAGGACCAGTGGACTTTACGCTGAACGTGTGGATTTGAAGGCATCTTTTGATACAGTGGATAGGGAGCTATTGCTGGAAAAATCCTTTGGATGGTAGGATGCTGATACAGATAGTACATTTATATCCCGCTTGAAGCTAAGAAGGACTCCTGCTAACATACAGCTGTGCTCTGAAGCTGTGGGTATGGTGGTGAAGGAAGGAAGACTAGATCTGGGTTCCTGTTGTTGTGTTGAGTTTTCTTCATTAACATCTTAACCGAACTTGGAAGTGGTAGGTTATATCTACCAGTGGTTGGTGAACAGAAAGTAATTTTGTGCTTGTGACACGGTCTTTACACACACACACACCTTTTTGTTGCTCAAATGGGTCTGCAAAGACAGTCAGTGGCTCCAGGAAATTACTGTAGAAGAGATTCACTGCCTAGAACTTATCATAAGATCAGAGTTGTGGCTTTGAGCCTAAATCTTGCATCGCATATGGTGTATGACTCCTACAAAACTGAGCAAGTTAAATTCTAGTGATACTTGGGGGTGCTTTGCTGTCTAGTTCAGGAAACTGGAAAAAGTAATTTGGATTGCCTTGGCTGAAAATGGAACAGTTGGTTTCTGGTGTACTGAAATTCTGTAGGATTAATTGGGCGGGCGGAGGGGAGGAGCAAGTTATGCCAATTAAAACGGAATCTGAAAATCTACACTGTAGCCTGGTTCAGATGTAATAGGAAAACTTGTTTTCTCATTGCATCTCAGATTTACGTGCCCCACCCTCCTCTTCTTTGGCACAGTGGTGAAGAGGAGATTCTGCTTCCATTTTTAAACTAACCACAGTATCCAGTGATATCTGAACTCAGGGAAACTGGTTTGCTTAAACTCTTGAGATCATGAGATATTTATTGACCAGCTGAGAAGTCACCGAATGGCCTCCAATTTTGCCACTAGTGACTGTAGCAATAAAGGGGGAGGGACACTTTTGCCAGTGGAGGCTAATAGCTCCAATGTCAGTGGAGGGTTCAATCCACTCCGGGTTTTCAGAGAGCCAATCAGACCTCTAAAGGAGCTCTTAGACTTCATAGAATCATAGAATAGCAGAGCCGGAAGGGGCCTACAAGGCCATCGAGTCCAACCCCCTGCTCAATGCAGGAATCCACCCTAAAGCATCCCTGACAGATGGTTGTCCAGCTGCCTCTTGAAGGCCTCTAGTGTGGGAGAGCCCACAACCTCCCTAGGGAACTGCTTCCATTGTTGTACTGCTCTAACCGTGAGGAAGTTTTTCCTGATGTCCAGCTGGAATCTGGCTTCCTTTAACTTGAGCCCGTTATTCCGTGTCCTGCACTCTGGGAGGATCGAGAAGAATTGTTCTAACTGAAACCTGGAGTGGATTCACTGCCTCACTGACATCAGAGCCATCAGCCTCCACTGATTTGGGCAGTTTTAGCAAAAATAAATACATTTTCAGAGCATTGCAAATAGACACTAGCAAGAGAATCAGGAAGGTTATTCAAAAGCCATCATGCTCTGTTCTGTTCTGTTCTCTTAGGGCACCTGGGACCTTGTAGATTAGAATATGAAAAATGAAATCATCATTAGATACATATCAGTTAAGCAAATTTGGCTAAGCAAAAATCCCAGAGTTCTTCAACTATTTATTTTGGGGATGGAATCGAAGGGAGAACTTAGTGATGAATCACTTGCCCGATGCAGGCAGGAAAAAGAAGATTTTAATGTCCTTGTGAGTGATAAAACCAGCGGGTGGGGGGAAGGGAAGGTTGGTTTTGTTGAGATTTTTAATTAAAAACCTGAAATATCCTCTTAAACTATAAATTAGTTTGGTGTTGAGCTGAGAAAATTTCCACCCTTCTACCCTGTCTCTGCTGCTGTTTATGTATGTCTGCACGGTTTACACTAATTAGCATAATCTTTCATAGCTTAGGGACATGAATTTTTTTGCCTGTGAGTACAGTATGTAGATTATGCCCAGGAAAGACTTTAAAAGGAAAGGTGAGCAGACCCTAAATTCCGTCTATCTTGCATAGAAGACCTTGACTGGGAGCTCAGAGTGTACACACACAGAAATTTCCTGCCTCCATTTTGTAATGCTAGCTTGGAATAAAACTTGCCGATGTGCCTTCTTGTGGGTCCCTAACCCACCAGCGCCCCCGCCTGGTGCTTTTTATGGAACTGCCATTTTCATTTCCCACAATGACATCCAGCCACTCTGGGGCATTGTGGGGAATTAAAACGGCGCCCGCCCACTGGGAGCAAAGCCGTGTCGAGATAACGTGAGAAGTTAACATGGCAATTCCCACCACTCCTAAGATTGGTGTGTCGGTTGAAGATGGCCCCAGGACAAGGACCAGCGATGCCCAAGGATGTTGGGTTCTGGTGCTGGCCCTGCTGATGGGTTAGAGGTGAGTAGCAACGTGTTCAGGGCAAGCTCAAGTCATGTCCCAGGTGTGGCAGTTGAAGTTCAGACAGCAGAGAGGCAGATGATGTAGCCAGAGGCAGCTTCAGTTCCAGAAGGCAGCAAGATGTATTGAAGCAGGAGCTGTCCAACACCTGGCGGACCACAATGCGTTGCAAGTGGGGCAGTTTTGGCTGGGCTGATATTTCGTCGGCCTGCCACAGCTTGACAACGCCCTTGCTGGGCGGCATTACTTAAGAGCCCTCATTTCCCCCCGACATTCCCCCCTCCTCCGTGGCAGAAGAAGCACCTTGGGATTTCCAGTCTCTCTTTTTATCCATGACCCCCTCGGGAACTCTTTGCTGGGGTTTGGCTTGCATCTCTTCACTGAGGCTGCTTGACATTGCAGGCTGGCATTTGGGTAAAATCTCGGTCCAGGAGCTGCTTGCTCATTCAGAAAGCGTCTCCGGCTCCCTGAGTTTAGATTCCAGAAAGTGCTGCAGTACGACGAGACAGTACATTGGGCCGCCCGCGTAATTGGCATTTAGCCCTCGGGGTGACTCTCTTCCTCTCTAAGTGGCTTTCTTTCTAGGACTCTTAAATCCCTCCCTAAGAGACCCTCGGCCTGTCATTCAGCCATATCATAGGAGTGGCTCTCGAAGCATGAAGTGGGCCGACGTAGTGAGGTTCTGGCAGCTGCCGAGGGAGGCTTGAACCTGACTCTGTTCCACCAAGTATGCAGGCCGTGGTCCTTCGTCTATTGCCGGGCTTGGAAGCAGTGCAGTCCCTGGTGTGTGGCTGGCACTCTCGTTCTCTCATGGCGCTGCTGGGGCTGCTGTATTTATCGCCCTCAATGAGCGTGGAACTTCACAGAATAAGATAAGGGCAGCGGAAACTGGTCTGGGCCCCAAGGAGCTTCCTATCTAAATGTTCACAGCGGGGAAAATGAGGAAGGGAGAGGCTGGAACTTGCAACACCTGGTGTGTGTAAGCAGATATAGTTTCATAGAATCATAGAATCATAGAATAGCAGAGTTGGAAGGGGCCTACAAGGCCATCGAGTCCAACCCCCTGCTCAATGCAGGAATCCACCCTAAAGCATCCCTGACAGATGGTTGTCCAGCTGCCTCTTGAATGCCTCTAGTGTGGGAGAGCCCACAACCTCCCTAGGTAGCTGATTCCATTGTCGCACTGCTCTAACAGTCAGGAAGTTTTTCCTGATGTCCAGCCGGAATCTGGCTTCCTTTAACTTGAGCCCGTTATTCCGTGTCCTGCACTCTGGGAGGATCGAGAAGAGATCCTGGCCCTCCTCTGTGTGACAACCTTTTAAGTATTTGAAGACTGCTATCATGTCTCCCCTCAATCTTCTCTTCTCCAGGCTAAACATGCCCAGTTCTTTCAGTCTCTCTTCATAGGGCTTTGTTTCTAGACCTCTGATCATCCTGGTTGCCCTCTTCTGAACACGCTCCAGCTTGTCTGCGTCCTTCTTGAATTGTGGAGCCCAGAACTGGACGCAATACTCTAGATGAGGCCTAACCAGGGCCGAATAGAGAGGAACCAGTACCTCACGTAATTTGGAAGCTATACTTCTATTAATGCAGCCCAAAATAGCATTTGCCTTTCTTGCAGCCATATCGCACTGTTGGCTCATATTCAGCTTGTGATCTACAACAATTCCAAGATCCTTCTCGTTTGTAGTATTGCTGAGCCAAGTGTCCCCCATCTTGTAACTGTGCATTTGGTTTCTATTCCCTAAATGTAGAACTTGGCATTTATCCCTATTAAATTTCATCCTGTTGTTTTCAGCCCAGCACTCCAGCCTATCAAGATCACTTTGAAGTTTGTTTCTGTCTTCCAGGGTATTAGCTATCCCACCCAATTTTGTGTCATCTGCAAATTTGATCAGCGTTCCCTGCACCTCCTCGTCCAAATCATTAATAAAAATGTTGAAGAGCACTGGGCCCAGGACTGAGCCCTGCGGCACCCCACTCGTTGCCTCTCCCCAGTTTGAGAAGGTTCCATTGATAAGTACTCTTTGAGTCCGATTCTGTAGCCAACTGTGGATCCACCTAATAGTTGTTCCATCTAGCCCACTTTTAGCTAGTTTGTTAATCAGAATGTCATGTGGTACTTTGTCAAAAGCTTTGCTGAAGTCAAGATATATGACGTCCACAGCATTCCAACAGTCCACAAAGGAGGTTATCCTATCAAAAAATGAGATCAAATTAGTCTGACAGGATTTGTTCCTGACAAATCCATGTTGGCTTCTAGTAATCACTGCATTGATTTCAAGGTGTTTACAGATTGACTTCTTTATAATCTGCTCCAGAATTTTCCCAGGGATGGATGTCAGACTGACTGGTCTGTAGTTCCCAGGTTCCTCCTTTTTGCCCTTTTTGAAGATAGGGACAACGTTAGCCCTCCTCCAGTCGTCCGGCACCTCACCCGTCTTCCATGATTTTGCAAAGATAATAGACAAAGGTTCTGAGAGTTCTTCCGCTAGCTCCTTCATTACTCTTGGATGCAGTTCATCGGGCCCTGGAGATTTGAACTCATTCAAGGAAATTAGGTGTTCTTTGACCATTTGTTTATCAATCTCAAACTGCAATCCTGCCCCCTCAACTTCTGCTTCACTTTTTCCAGGGGGGGTCATAGACCCGCTTTTGGGAGAAGACCGAGGCAAAGTAGGAATTGAGCACTTCAGCCTTTTCTTTGTCATCTGTTATCAATTTGCCATCCTCATTAAGCAGTTGAACCACCATTTCTTTCCTCTGTCTTTTACTACTCACGTATCTGAAGAAAGCCTTTTTATTGCTTTTAGCATCCCTCGCTAATCTCAGCTCATTCACAGCTTTAGCCTTCCTGATGCCATTTCGGCACTTCTGCGCCACTTGTCTGTACTCTTCTTTTGTAGCCTGGCCTTCCTTCCACTTCCTATATGTATCCCTTTTTGTTTTCAGTTCATCAATAAGCTTTTTGTGGAGCCACATTGGTTTCCTCTGTTGTCTTCTATCTTTTCTCCTTGTTGGAATTGTTTGTAACTGTGCCTTTAAAATTTCATTTTTTAGATACTCCCACCCATCCTGCACTCCTTTTCTCTTTAGGCTCCCTTGCCACGGGACCTTACTTATTATAGTTCTGAGTTTATTAAAATCAGCTTTCCTAAAATCCAGAGTACGTGTATGGCTACGCTCGACTTTTGTCTCCTTCATAATCAAGAATTCAAGTATGACGTGGTCACTTTCCCCCAGAGTTCCCGTAACTGCCACTTTATCCACTAAGTCATCCCTATTGGTCAATAACAAGTCAAGGATTGCCGATCCTCTAGTTCCTTCCACCACTTTCTGTAGGAGAAAGTTATCACCCATACATGTCAGGAATTTCTTGGAAGGGCCGCTTTTGGCAGTAATGGTCTCCCAACAGATATCAGGGTAATTGAAGTCCCCCATCACTACTACATCACACTTCCTTGAAACACTGGTAATTTGTTTCTCAAAAGTTTCGTCCTCGTCTTCTCCTTGATTGGGTGGTCGGTAATAGACTCCAATTATCATATTCTTTTTATTCCTAGCCCCTTTTATTTTAATCCAGACGCTCTCGACGGGGCTCCCAATCTCATCCGCCTGTATTTCTGTGCAGGGATAGGTATTTTTAACATATAGTGCAACTCCACCTCCCTTTCTATTTCTTCTGTTCTTTTTGAACAAGTTATATCCTTCAATTGCTATATTCCAGTCATGGGAGTCATCCCACCAAGTTTCAGTTATACCTATCAAGTCGTATTTGCCTTCATGTAATAAGAGTTCAAGTTCATTCTGTTTGTTTCCCATGCTCTGGGCATTAGTATAGAGACATCGAAGACCATGTGTTTTATAGTCTGGCTTTGTTCCTACCTTGTTGCAGACACTATTTTGGGACACTGTTGGAGCTGTTCTCTGTACTGTGGTGCATTGGCCTTCATCCATTGTTGCCTCAAAATTTACGTCTCCCACCCCTGTAAGATTCAGTTTAAAGCCCTCCTGATGAAGTTCTTCATGCTGTGGCCGAACTCATTCTTTCCAGCCCTTGTGAGGTGCAACCCATCTCTTGCCAGCAGTCCATGTTCCAAGTAGCGTAGCCCGTGGTCCCAGAATCCAAAACTCTCACGACGGCACCACCTTCGAAGCCAGTCGTTCATCCGGAGTATTTTTCTTTCCCTTTCTAATCCTCTTCCAAGAACCGGGAGGATGGATGAGAAAACTACCTGGGCCCCAAAGTTCTTCAGTTTCCTTCCCAGAACTTCAAAGTCTGAAATGATTTCTTCATAGCTCTGCTTGGCGACATCATTTGTTCCCACATGGATGAGAAGAAAGGGGTATGTGTCCGTTGTCTTTATGAGCTTCGGTAACCTTTCAGTCACATCTCTAATCTGTGCTCCAGGGAGACAGCACACCTGGCGAGTCCATGGGTCTTCACGACATACTTGGGTTTCAATCCCACGCAGCAGGGAGTCTCCCACAACGACTACTCTTCTCTTCTTCTTGGTTGACCTACCTTCTGTCCCTTGGTCACTGTTGCATGGTGTCTCCTGTACTTCCTCCTCTGCAAACTGTCCTTCAGTCTCATTCTCCAGAAGCTGAAAGCGGTTGCTTAACTCCAATGGCCCCACCGGTGCAGAACGCCCTCTAATTCCTCCTCTCCTAACTGTCACTCTTTTCCAAGGAGTTTCCTCTTCATTGGCTTTCCTCCCCTCAGCATACTCCACTTCGGCTTCAGCTGGCTGTTGTTCTTCAATCTCATGTGCTTCTTGTTGCTGTTGCAGTTCCACCGTTCGGTCTAAGAACTCCTCGACTTCTCTTATTCCTTGGACGGTGGACACTCGCTGCTCAAGTCCCCTCACTTTTTCTTCCAAAAGTGCCACCAGCTTGCACTTGTTGCAGGTATACGCCATGTTGAGCTCAGGCAGAAACACGAACATTGCACACCCTTTGCAGGTCACTACCTCTAGGGACTCCTTTCCATCCATATTGTCGATTTCTGCTTTGGTTTTTTTCCTTTTTTCATTTTCTTATGGTTAGTTTTGCTTAGAGAATGAGACCGTAGGGGTTCATTTAAAACAGATCATCTTGGAGAGTTCCTTTAGAGTTCTGACTGAAACCCAGAGTTAGATTTCATAGAATCACAGAATCATAGAATAGCAGAGTTGGAAGGGGCCTACAAGGCCATCGAGTCCAACCCCTGCTCAATGCAGGAATCCACCCTTAAGCATCCCTGACAGAGGGTTGTCCAGCTGCCTCTTGAAGGCCTCTACTGTGGGAGAGCCCACAACCTCCCTAGGTAACTGATTCCATTGTCGTACTGTTCTAACAGGAAGTTTTTCCTGATGTCCAGCTGGAATCTGGCTTCCTTTAACTTGAGCCCGTTATTCTGTGTCCTGCACTCTGGGAGGATTGAGAAGAGATCCTGGCCCTCCTCTGTGTGACAACCTTTTAAGTATTTGAAGAGTGCTATCATGTCTCCCCTCAATCTTCTCTTCTCCAGGCTAAACATGCCCAGTTCTTTCAGTCTCTCTTCATAGGGCTTTGTCTCCAGACCCCTGATCATCCTGGTTGCCCTCCTCTGAACATGCTCCAGCTTGTCTGCATCCTTCTTGAATTGTGGAGCCCAGAACTGGACGCAGTACTCTAGATGAGGTCTAACCAGGGCCGAATAGAGAGGAACCAGTACCTCACGTGATTTGGAAGCTATACTTCTATTAATGCAGCCCAAAATAGCATTTGCCTTTCTTGCAGCCATATCGCACTGTTGGCTCATATTCAGCTTGCGACCTACAACAATTCCAAGATCCTTCTCGTTTGTAGTATTGCTGAGCCAAGTGTCCCCCATCTTGCAACTGCATTTGGTTTCTATTCCCTAAATGTAGAACTTGGCATTTATCCCTATTAAATTTCATCCTGTTGTTTTCAGCCCAGCACTGCAGCCTATCAAGATCACTTTGAAGTTTGTTTCTGTCTTCTATCGCACCCAATTTTGTGTCATCTGCAAATTTGATCAGCGTTCCCTGCACCTCCTTGTCCAAATCATTAATAAAAATGTTGAAGAGCACTGGGCCCAGGACTGCCCCGCTGGCATCGGAGCCACTAGCCTGCACTGCTAGGATCCCAATCCGCTGCCTTCATCCAGAATGCCTCTCTTAAAGCGGGTTTAAACTGTTAGACATGCATTGAAGTCGTGTCTTTCAGCCCTTTGTTTGTTTGTTTGTTTCTTTCTCAGCTGGCTGCTGTTACAAGACTTGTGTGATTAATGAGGATGGGCAGGTTTGGGCTTTTGAACACTTCCCTTGCTCATTTAAGACTTGGCTGATTGGATTTATTTACTCTGATGGAGAGGTAAAAGGTTGATGGCTCCGGGTGCGGAGTGGGGGCTGTTTCAGATTGGCAGTGGGCTCCGAGGTCTCGAAGCATTGTCCTTAATGTATTGATTGTGCTTTAGAAAAGAAAAAAATAAGAATCCATTTGGGAGTGACGGGAAGAGCAAAAGTGGACTTTTAGAAGCCTGGGAGCAAGAGGCAGGTCTTTTCTGATGGGATTGTTTGGTATTGCTGCCTCCTGCTAAAAAGGCAGTTAGGGGAGAGAGAGAGAGAGAGCGCAAAAGGTAGAAAAGAATGAGTATTTACTAGTCCCATGTGCACACAAGGCTAAGTTTAAAAAGAAAAAAGGAACCACACTCTTCTTTAGGGAAGAAAGAAAACAGTTTTATTTACAAATATTCTTGCATGTAAAATGCAAGTACAGCATAGAGTTTCAAGATCAGTTTGTTCAGTCCATTTTGTGTTCCATTACGCAGGTAGAAGTGTGAGAGAGCAAGCCAGGTGTTCCCACCAATGGAGGAATGCAGAGAGAGAGAGGGGGGGGGGAGCAGGAAGCCACGTTCTAGGCTATCGAGATCCTAAGGCTAGCTACGCCCCAAATTCCCTTGCATTAACTAGCTAATTGCAGCACTGCCGCCTTGCTGTCATTTGCAGACAAGGCTGCAATATTCCCAACATTTTCAGATGTATACTTGCTTATTTATTTATATTCCCCTCCCTTAAGTGTGTATTGATGCAGCAAAGCAAAGAAGTTGAGATCTTCCATAAGGGCAGCAGATCATGAATACTTCCCAGTAGAATGGAAATTTGATTAATAATTTGAGATGGCTTGAAGCCCACCTGCCCTGATCTGGATTGGGTACAGTTCAGACATACTGGACTGTTTACCTGGACATCTGAAGTAAGTCCCGATTGGATGTCTGTAAACAAACAAAGCAACGAGCAAAACCTCCAACCACTGGTAATCAACAGAAACGTCAGTCAATGAATTGGTGGTGGCCAATTTTTAATTTGTGGTACTGCAAGTTTAGGGACAGATCTATTTATTAACTCGGCTGTTTTGGTTTGTGAAGGGAAGAAGGGGGTCACCTTGGTGGCGAGGAGGAGACAAATGTTAGTCGTGTGCTTCACAACTTAAGACATCTCACTGTAGTGAAGTCTGTCTAGGTAACCTGTGTGCTAACTTCTAATGGGTAACTTTGAGGATCCTGCCTTATGGTTCTTTAAACTTTAAACCATGCATGGATTGGACACATCTTCAAATAGAGGACTGCCCTCTGTGAACTAGGACACCTGGTCTTCCTATAAGGAGGAGAACAGGGAGAGAGCAGCAAAGAAAGGCAAAAACAGGGCATGAATGACTATGAGACTTAAAAGTGACCATTCCTGGTCAAGGCCATGGTGTGGCACTTGGTGTCTTCAGGTGACCCAGAAAGATGATTACACTTGGTGAGCAGACCCATCTATTGGCAAACTGGACCATTAAAGTAATGCTCGGGGGAGACTCCATACAGCCTCTGAGTGCTGGTAATTAATTCCTCTTTGAAACCCTGACAGGTGAAAGGTTGGCGAGTGAAGTTGCGTCGTGTCTTTGGCAGACAGATTGAATTATCCGTCACTTTTGCTGCTTGTGACATTTTGTGAGGAAGCAAAGAGCCATTCTCATTTTTCACTAGGCCGAGGAGTCTGGTTTTCTAAATGCAGGTCAGCAGCTTGTGAGAAAGGGCAGCAAGTAATTAAACGTAAGCCTGTCCTGGTTGAGTTTCGGCTGTTGTCAGACTATAAAGTTACTCTGTCTCCGTGTTGATCAGCTGTCAGGCGTGGGCTTTAGGATTCTGTTGGTTTTTTTGGCTTGCAGAGATGATAGAAATTTAGGGGACTAGAGCTGTCTCAATCCCCTTTGCTGCCCTAGACCAGTGGTTCCCAAAGTGGGTGGTACTGCCCCCTTGGGGGCAGTGGGATTGCATAGGGGGCGTTAAGAGGCAATGGGGTGGCAGGGGGGTGCTAAGAGGCAAAGGGGTGGCAGGGGGGCGCTTGAGGTGGTCTTTTCTGGGAAGCGCCTCTCCAGTAGGTCTTAAGACCCAGGGACATTTTTATGGGAGAAGGTAGTTTGGTCCCAAGCCACATAGGGGAAGAATCCACACATGTATTAATACCATTTAAGAAGAGTCCTTTTAACGGTGAATTGAAATGTTTCAAAAGCACCAAAACGCTAATGAAGAGACATACCCTGCTTGGTGTGCCCCGCCATGCCGGCTGCAAAACAGAGGTGTTTGCTCTCTTTTCCCTCCCTCCCTTGGCAAGTCTGCGGTGGGTGCTTCCCATTTAAAGGGGCTGTGCTCAGGGGGCACTGGGCATGAGTTTGTGGAACCAAGGGGGCGGTTACCTGAAAAAGTTTGGGAACCACTGCCCTAGACAAAACTAAATTCCCCTCTCCTGGCCAGATCTTGGAGGCATTTGTGTTTTGGTCATAAGTGTCCTCCCCCTCCTGATATTTGCAATCTCTGTTCCCTACAGGCAGTGGAGGCTGATGGACCTGATCTGGAGCAATGAATCCGCTCTGGGTTTCAGTCAGATCTCTGAAGCAGCTATCAAAGGTGTGGAACTCCTTTAGAGTTCTGACTGGAACCTGGAGTGGATTCTCCTCCCTAGTGGCATTGAAGCTAACAGCCCCCACTGCATACAGGTGAACGGATGAAAGGACAGAGACTGTTGCTCTGTTCAGGTATGTCAGTGTTGGCCTTCCTGTCTGGAGTGAAAGGAAAGAGACTTGCATTGGCCTGAATCCCTTGGGGTTCAGCCACCCTTGCCAGCTGCCTGTATATGCTGAATGGGTTGGCCTGGCCCTGCTAGAGATGGGCTGTGTTGTCTCCAGGGCCGGTGCCAGACTATTTTGTGCCCTAGGCAGGGACTGAACCCGCCCTCCACCCCCTGTGCCCGCTCCTGGCTTGGAAGCCAGGATGCTGGGGTTGGGGGACGGGGCGGAGGCTTTGAAGCGGCGCGCCCAGAAGTGGCTTCCGGGCACACCGTTCTGAAGCTGCTGCCCCGCCCCCCAACCCCAGCGTCCTGGCTTCCAAGCCAGGAGCAGCTTCCGGCCGGGCGCTGGCTTCCAAGCCAGGACGCTGGGGTTGGGTGGTGGCAGCGGCGTTGGAACAGCGTGCCTGGAAGCCGCTCTAGGAGAGCAGCTTCCGGGTGCGCCGTTCGGCGCCCTCCTTTCCTTGGCGCCCTAGGCCGCCGCCTGAGCTGCCTCTATGGCAGCACCGGCCCTGGCTGTCTCCCATTTCTGGCTCAGGATCCAAGTACAAGGCTTGCAGGTTGCAGCCCAACTTTTTGGGAAAATGTGAGGGCATCCATTGCTTGGTTGGTCTCTTTCTCCACCCCACGGCCCAGTTTCACAACAAAGAGCAGCCTTCCCCAACCTGGTGCCCTCCAGATGTGCATGCCCTAGCCAGCATTGGCCATGATGGCTCACTCTGATGGGAGTTTGGAAGGCTGTTAACTCCTAATAGCAAGCTCCATTCTCCAGTGCTGATCCTTACAATAAATAAATAAATAAATAAATAAATAAAATGGCACTACCCTTGGAGGAGAGGAAATCGCAGCAGGCTTGGAGGAACCTAAGGGTTTGCAGAAGTGCCAAAATAAACAAACGAAAAACCTTTAGGAAATAGATGGACCATCTCCCCAATCCCACCACCACCACCATGATGAGGACTGGACGCATGGCTGACTCTTGGCGGCAGGGAGGAAGTAGAAGATCAATTAAAAAAAATTGCAGGTCCAACTTGTAGCTCACACTTTCACTCCTAAATTATGCCAGTCATTTCTTCCACATCTGTCAGTATAGCAGAAAATCCAAAGCTTTGCTGCATTTTGTAAAGACTGCAGGTCCAACATTTCCAAACAGGAACATTTAAACATGGTTTTAGGTGCATTTATGTAAAGAACTGTTTATCCGTAGAAATCGCTTCTGTGAGAATCCGCTGGAGAGAATGCCTCCTCCTCCTCCTCCTCCTTTCCCAGCTTGTGCAGTAGCTGTGAAATTGCATCTTTTTGAAGTTGAGTCATCTTGAGTTCCTTAATGCTCGTCTTTAATACATGGCGCGCATTTAGCGAAGGCTTTGAGGGTTCAATCTTTTGATTCATCGCTCTGATCTGCAAACACTGCTGTAATTGTTCTCATGTTTAAATTAGTTACACACTCAGCCTGCTTTTTGTCTTTTGAGAGTGGCCGGCTTCTGTTTTGAAATATATAAATATTAATATATTTTTGTGATGAGTACTGGATCCGGACAGCACATGGATCCAGTACTCATCACAAAAATATATCAGCGCCATTCTGATTGGGTTATTTGGGCAGATTTTCTGGCCCCAGGAATCGGACCCCTTGGTAGTGTTTACACACCAACGGCCAGGTTCCCATGGAGGTGGTAAACCCGTGTGAGGGCTGTACCACTTCAGACTGCAAGGGGGGAGACTTACGTAACTGAAAGCTCCTCCATACCAAAAACAAAAAAAATCCATGCATATAGAAAGTTAGCAAGTCAGGATGAAGCTTGGCTTACTACTCTTCTCCTTGCCACCTAGTTTTCTATGTACAGAGGTTGTTGTTGTAGTAGTAGTAGTAGTAGTAGTATGAATTGGGTGATGTGAGCCGCTACCTGCAGTCCACACAGGCTAGGCACAGATGTACTATTTTTGGGGAACTAGTTTGATGTTTCCATCTGTCTGCATTCGAGTCCCTATGTTGCTTCTCTGCTTGTCCAGCGAGATGCTCATTGACATGTTGCTTAGTTCAGAAATCTCTTCTTGCAAAGTTCTCTTTCCAAACTGCTTTCCCATACTGGCCCTGCCGTGTTACAAGAAGTGCCCAACATATAATCCCACTAATATGCAAGCCAATTCAAAAAGTGTGACAATGGTCAGTTGATACTTGCCTGGGGCTATAGAAGCAACATTATTAATTAATTAATTTATTTATATAGCACCAACAATGTACTTGGTGCTGTACAGAATATACAAATAAAACAGCGATACCCTGCCTAGAGGCTTACAATCTAAAATCACGTTAAAACATATGAAGGGGGGAAGGGGTTCACAAAACAGAAATAAGAGAATAATCATAGTAATAAGAACAGTAAATCAAGCTAAAATACCAAAAGCTATTGAAAACAAATGAGTTTTCAAACGCGTTTTAAAATCTACAATGGAACTCGTGGTACGTAGTTGCTCTGGTAGAGTATTCCAAGCAAACAGGGCAGCCAGAGAGAACGGGCGAAGCCAGGCAAGAGAGATAGAGACCCTTGGGCGGGAGAAGCAACGTAACATTTGAAGAACGGAGGGTACGAGGGGGATGGTTGAGTGTAATGAGAGAGGAGAGAGAAGAAGGCGCAAGGCCATGGCACGCTTTGAACGCCAGCAAAAGTAGCTTATACTGAATTCTATATGGGATCGGAAGCCAATGAAGAGAGTTCAACAAAGGAGAAACATGGCACCTTCCACACAGTTATGCTTGATGGTCAGGAACTGCTGATTCTAGAACGGGGAAGCTTTTTCGTTCGGGGCCAAAATACCAGCATATTTCAGCTGAAAGCTCTTACTGCTGGTAACTCAGCCTTAGGGGAAGCATTTTAGAATGGGGGGAAAACTCCCTGCACAGAACCCCCCAATCGTAGTGATAAAGGGAAGAGAGGTCCTGAGAGAGGAGAGAGGCAAAAGTGCATCCCTTTACCCGTGTGTGTCCTTTCTCCTTGGAGACTGGCTAATTTCAGGTTGCTCTGTTGGCTTGCTCACCTTAACTTTACATTTCCGACTCACTCCACGCTGCCATAGCCCTGTTCAGACATTACGTTTCTACTTACATGAGTAGAAGATGACTGTTGGCCTGGGCTTCTGGCGGCTTCCCCGTGTTCTAGCACAACCTCTGCAACAGGGAGCTTTTTCTCCCCATGGAGGCTCTCCAGGTGATTAAGAACCCTGATCTTCCACAGCCTCACAGCATAGAATCATAGAATAGCAGAGTTGGAAGGGGCCTCCAAGGCCATCGAGTCCAACCCCCTGCTCAGTGCAGGAATCCACCCTAAAGCATCCCTGACAGAGGGTTGTCCAGCTGCCTCTTGAAGGCCTCTAGGGTGGGAGAGCCCACCACCTCCCTAGGGAACTGGTTCCATTGTCGTACAGTCAGGAAGTTAATGCTCATGTTAATACTCATGTCGCCCCTTCACTGCTGTAAATGTAATGGGACTACGGTCTTTACTATTTCCTTAGTTGGAGGCTGGTCATTCTGATATCAGTGGTGCGGTGAATCCGCTCTGGGTTTCAATCAGAACCGGGATCTATCCAAGGTGCAAAGCAGTTCCGACTGAAATCCAAAGTGGATTCACCACCCCCTGACATCGGTGCCACCTGCCTCCACTGGTAAGAGATAAAAATTCATTGGATAATAGCTCCTCCGCTCTCTGTGCGTCTGTGTGCTTTTTAAAAACTGCCTCTAAAACGGGGAGCTTTCCCTGCTACCTGTCTGAAATTTATTAGGCCTAATCCTTTAACGGGGGAGTGTGATTTCCGAACATTTCCTATCCATTGGAGGGAAAACATAAAAGTTACAGGCAGCAGAAGAGCAGCTGGGTCTTCCATGGAAAGCAACAGGAAATGAAAATGTGATTTCAATGTGTGCGTTAAGAAAGGAGTGAAGTTTGTCATAACAACGATTGCTGAAATAATGATGCCTTACGCCACCGGTGTCCTGCACCTTTTTGTTCACATGCAAACGAATCCTTTGAAAAAGGTGCAAAAGATTCCCTTTGGCAGAGCGATGCCCTCGGGCCTGCAGTGCCAGCGGTTGGCAGAGAAATTTCTGTGATTATTTGGAGGATGTTTTTGCATCGCCTTAACCAAGGAAAGAGCAACTTGCTAACAAGCAAGCTCTTTCCTCTTAAGCTGTGAGACCTGGGTTGTGCCATCTGGAACAACGCTGTGTGAACAGCATTGGAAATGCAAGGGGAGTTTTGCGTTTGTGTGCATTTGTGTGGTGCTTTTGAAATTCTCTCTTTTTTTGGTTTTTATTGTGTGCTCACTGGCAAGACCCCAAAGCTGGTTGGTATTTTGCGCCTGCATTTTCTGCTCACTGTAGCCTAGTTGGCTGGAAGGGGCCCTGGAGGAAGCCCAAAGGCTTTCATGACGTTGGTAAGCTACCGAATGCATCTCGGATTGCCAGAACCAAGTGATTAGAAAACGGAGCTTTTGACGGTGAACAAAGTCGTGAATCATCTGTGCTCCGTGTTGAGAGCTTGAATCCTTGATGGTGTATAGCAACTCTGATTACAGCAGAGACTATTCAAAATCTTGAAGAGCAACACGATTTCCCCCCCCCCATCTTTTTATAACTTGACTTTTCTGTTCAGCATACAAAATTTATTTTATTCATTTCAAGGACCTCACATTCCTCTAAGGAGTTCAGGGTGACGTGCATTGTTTTAGTTTTTTATGTAAAGCATTTATTTGGTGCTCTTCAAGCAAAGCTCTCGGATTGGCTTCAGAGACCTAAGGGCACAGTGCCACAAATGTTTTGAGAGGAAAAGGTCCTACAACTCCCAGCGTTCTCCAGACAGTGTGGTGTAGTGGTTAGAGTATTGGACTGGGAGTCAGATTAAGTGGGTTCTAGTCACCACTCAGCCATGAAAGCCCACTGGGTGACTTTGGGCCAGTCACGGACTCTCAGCCCAACCTACCTCACAGGGTTGTTGTTGTGAGGATAAAATGGAGAGGAGGAGGATTATGTGTGTGGTTCCTTGGAGGAAAAAAGGCAGGATATAAATGTAATAAATAAATAAATACAATTCTGTCTAAACATACATACAATTGTGCCCTTAAACAATAATTTTTCCTAATTGAGATTTAAATTTCCTACAGGAGAGGTATGGATTCGTTCAGCCATATACAAGAACAAATAGATGATATGACAATATAAAAGAGACCTGATTTTTTTTTTTAGAGTACAGAGATATTGGCAAAGTGTTTTTCTTTTTAATGGAGGTTTAACGCTTCCACCATCTGTTCTGCTCATAATTATGAAGTCGAGAAGAACATATTTTACAGCTATATCAGTCCAAATCTGTTTATTGCAATCCATGGCCAGATTGCTGTATCAGTCAGCGCAACGGCCACAGCGATGTGCTTCCATGCTGCATTTGCACGGATGCATCTCCGGTATGTTCGCTCTGCCCACGCACTCCAGCAAGCAGTCAGCTCACGCCGGAAACTGTCTCCACCCCACGCCGGGGGGCATAATTTTAATAGCGAGCAGGACTGCCAATCAGCTGGTTTCATACAGTGTGACCAGTAGATCCAAACACGTTCTGTCAGCCTCCGTATTTCGGTCACCATAGCCAGGGCTCCTACAAGCCCCTACCCAGGGAACATGGGTTCTGCTTTGCCCCATCTCAAAGGCCCCGTTCAGAAGACACCTTAAACCACAGCTTTAACCTTAGTGGTTAAGCCAGAAAGTCGAACCGTGGTTCAGAAGACACCTTAAACCATGGCTTTAACCACAGTGGTTAAGCCAGAAAGTCGAACCGTGGTTCAGAAGACACCTTAAACCATGGCTTTAACCTCAGTGGTTAAGCCAGAAAGTCAGACCGTGTTCAGAAGACACCTTAAACCATGGCTTTAACCACAGTGGTTAAGCCAGAAAGTCGAACCGTGGTTCAGAAGACACCTTAAACCATGGCTTTAACCTCAGTGGTTAAGCCAGAAAGTCAGACCGTGTTCAGAAGACACCTTAAACCATGGCTTTAACCACAGTGATTAAGCCAGAAAGTCGAACCGTGGTTCAGAAGACACCTTAAACCATGGCTTTAACCTCAGTGGTTAAGCCAGAAAGTCAGACCGTGTTCAGAAGACACCTTAAACCATGGCTTTAACCACAGTGGTTAAGCCAGAAAGTCAGACCGTGTTCAGAAGACACCTTAAACCATGGCTTTAACCTCAGTGGTTAAGCCAGAAAGTCGAACCGTGGTTCAGAAGACACCTTAAACCATGGCTTTAACCACAGTGGTTAAGCCAGAAAGTCAGACCGTGTTCAGAAGACACCTTAAACCATGGCTTTAACCTCAGTGGTTAAGCCAGAAAGTCGAACCATGGTTCAGAAGACACCTTAAACCATGGCTTTAACCTCAGTGGTTAAGCCAGAAAGTCAGACCGTGTTCAGAAGACACCTTAAACCATGGCTTTAACCACAGTGGTTAAGCCAGAAAGTCGAACCGTGGTTCAGAAGACACCTTAAACCATGGCTTTAACCACAGTGGTTAAGCCAGAAAGTCGAACCGTGGTTCAGAAGACACCTTAAACCATGGCTTTAACCTCAGTGGTTAAGCCAGAAAGTCAGACCGTGTTCAGAAGACACCTTAAACCATGGCTTTAACCTCAGTGGTTAAGCCAGAAAGTCGAACCGTGGTTCAGAAGACACCTTAAACCATGGCTTTAACCTCAGTGGTTAAGCCAGAAAGTCAGACCGTGTTCAGAAGACACCTTAAACCATGGCTTTAACCACAGTGGTTAAGCCAGAAAGTCAGACCGTGTTCAGAAGACACCTTAAACCATGGCTTTAACCACAGTGAATAAGGCGTTTTGCCTTAGTCACCGTGGCTAAAGCCATGGTTTAAGGTGTCTCCTGAACACAGCCTGGCTTTCTGGCTTAACCAACATGGCTAAAGCCATGGTTTAAGGTGTCTTCTGAACAGGGCTAAGCTGTCTGACACAAGAGAGGGCCTTTCTGTTCTTGCTCCCAGGCTGTGGAATTGCCGCCTCCCTCAGAGGGGAGCTTGGGTTGGCTTTGCTTCTGTTCTCCTTCCAACGGCAGCCAAAGATCCCTTCATTCAAGAAGGCCGTTGGCCTGTAAATGGCTCCGCGGATTGAATGCTGCTGTGATACTGTAATTGTTAGGTTTTTATTGTATTTGAACATGCTTTATCGTTTTAATCTTTTTTCTGTGATTTTTTTTGTTTTGTTTTTTGTAAGCCATCTTGAATTCCATTTTTTGGAAGAAAGATGGAGTATAAATGAATAAATGTTCTAATCTAACCAGGGCTTTGAATTGAGCCCAGAACCCAAATGGAGAGTGTTTATTGTGTATGTGAGGAGGAGAGGTAAAGGATTCCCATCCCTTCGGGATGATGGGAATTGTAGTCCAACACACCTGGCAGGCTCCAGGTAGGGGAAGGCTGCATTACAGTTGTAGTTAACACATCTGGCAGGCATCAGGTTGGGAAAGGCTGCTGTAGTGGATTTGTATATATAAAAATACTTATTTATTTTATTTTATTACTTTTCTATACCCCCGCCACCCAATAGCTAACGTTTTCTCCAGCCAAATGCAAAGCTAAGGGATGATTAAACACAGGCAAAGAAACTTGTTATCTTGTCCCCTTTGTGGCATGCTGATGTATGCTTTACCTGAACGGACATGTGTCACTTCCTGCACCCTGTTGAGTTTCCACATTGTTTCACCGATCCCTTTTTAATTAAGACTGGTTTGTTTCTGTATTTCTTTCAGCCGCCCTCTTGTAACATTTTCCCTGCTGCCTTTCTGTTGATGTTGGGTTTTTTGGTACATTCCCTTCAAACATGACGAATTCTTTCTGTCTCGCTGTGTGATTTAATGTCGGTAGCTGGGAGCGTTCAGTTTGTTAGGAAAAGTTAGAATTAAACGAGCTGTTTGGAAATGGGGGCGGGCGGGCGGAAAGACCTGTTTTATGCCTGATAACGAATAAGTCAACTTCTCCACAGGTGTAACGATGACACTGTTCTCTGGAAATCAAGGGCAGGGTATTGACTGCCAATTGGGGGCTAGAATCCATGTTTAACCAGCGTGAGGCATGAGACCATTGTATTGCAGACATTGTGTGTGTGTGAGAGTGAGTGAGTGAGAGAGAGAGAGACAGAGAGAGAGAGAGAGAGAGAGAGAGAGAGAGAGAATGAGGACCAAAGCGTAGCAGTATGTAATGGTAGCTGCCACCCTTGAGATCATATCCTAATCTCTTTAGTCTGGAGGTGTTGAACCTTAAGCCCGTGGGCCACACCCAGCCCTCAGATGGTCACATCTCCTTCCTTACATCAGCAGGTCATTCTCGCTTCGATCGCTTCCCCTCCTTCTAAAAAGTTGAAATGCCTCTCTGAAGGCTTAGTTACTGGCAGTTAAGAGCTTTAAGCTACAATTTGCTGGTCCCTTTTCCTATGTGTCCCCCCCGCCCCAACCCTTTTTGTCACGGGCTCCCACCCGCTTTGCATTCAGCCCCCACCCATCGCTGGAACGTGTCCACGGAGGACTTCTCCAAAATGGAATTTGGCCCTTGGACTGAAAAAGCTTCTGTGCCCCTGGTCTACAGGCTTGCCCTACGTCCCCCGCCATGTGTGGACAGTGAGGTCGAGCGAGTTGCAATGCTGGCTCAAGCGATTGGCAATCACGCCTCTGAACAGGGCTTCTGATATCCCGACGTCTCAGCCAGGGCCAGCCCTCCTATGAAGGATGGTGAGGCGCCTGTATCAGGCAGCGGAGCGAGAGAAGAAGCGAATTGTGTTGCTCCCCGTACTCCTGTCCGGAAGGCTCATTGCTGCTGTCTGCAGTGGCTGATCTCTAGAGACCCAAGAGCAGTTTTCCTGCTGTGGCATTTGCCAGCTTGGCTCTCTGGAGTGCCCGCCTGCCCCCTCTTTCTCTCACCGCCCCTGCCCCCTTATCTGTGGAGAGCCACATGGCCAGAAGAAGTGGCCATTTCTGGGAAACCCTATTTCTGGGAAACAACAAAAACTGCTCCTTTAAGCCATTGGCTGGATTTTTGTTTGCGGCAGCCAGACTGGTCATTGCTCAATTTTGGAAGGACCTAAAAGGAGTTTCATTGGATGCCTGGTGGACTCGGGTTTGGAAGATGGCCTTATCTGAAAAATTAACAAACAAGTTGCAATTGGCAAAAGGATGTAGGGAACACGATACATTCGCTACGGATTGGTATCAATTTATTATGTATGTTGGTAACACTCAATTTCATAACACTTTACCCTGTAGCATATCAGTCTCTCTGGTTCATGTGAATAATGTATTTTGTATTTTTCTGCCTTAATTTATTATTATAATTACTGAATGCTTGGACTATCACATGTAAGGGGTGGGGGGAGGAAATAGAGTGTTAATTTTCAAAAATTTCAAAATAAAATTTGTATTAAAAAAGAAAAAAAGAAGAAAAATAAAAAAAATAACAAAGTGGCCATTGGGCTTTCATGAAAGTTTGGGCCGGGGCAGATCTCAGCCAGTGAGCAGGAGAATGGCTTATCATATCCCATTTTTAGTTTTAATGTCTTTCTTCTGCTGTGACAGAGATTAAATTGAAGATGCATTTCTCTAGGCACTGTAACAAGAACAATACCCTTGTTGACAAGGAATAGCATGGTGCATGCGCGTGTGTGAGAAGGGGAAGCGTGGGGTGACAGTGGGGTGGCCTGAATGTCTGCTAAAATGATCGACAGGCTATTCTGTCTTCTAACCAGCTCTAATAATTGAAAATGATTCAATTGGTGCATAATATTATGGCTTCTGGAGACACCGTGAAGAATCTTTGAAAGCTTGTTTTCATACGTGGAGATTATGCGCCGAAGAATGGTGCACCTGGAACACAATCAGCTGAAGGCTACAGATATTTATAAAGAACTGGTTTTCTGCAAACAAAACACCACGCTATGGTTTGTTACGTACAACCACCCCCTCCTTATTATCTCAAGACATTTTCCGCTTTGAACAAATCAATATGTTGTGAGATGCATTCATTTAAGTCCTGCCGTGTGTTGTTGGTGATTAGGAAAGGATGGAAGAGGAATTTACGCTCGGAGCCTTGGGAATAATACTATAAGGTGTGTTTTTCCTGTGGTGTATCTTTCATAGGTTTATTTCGGATTTGGTTTGCAGTAAGCTGCCTTAATTTAAAGTCAGTCTCTCTCTAGGTTTCTGGGAACACATGTTTAATAATCCTCTTATGTTAATAGGCTGGACTCTCATGATAGATGTTCATAGATCTGATGGAATTTCAAGGCCTGGGCATCTTCAACCTACCCATCACATTTCAGAAATTTCCATTTTAATTATTCTGGGAAGGCATCAAATATTCAAGCTCTCTTGCACCACACATGGGAACCGCGGAAGCTGCTTTTAGGCCAAGTCAGGCCATTGGTCCATCTTGCTCAGTGTTGTCTATATGGACTGGTTCTCCAAGGTTTCAGGCAGGGTGTCTTGACCAGCCCTACCTGGTCTGGAAGATGCCAGAGATGGAACTTGGGACATTTAGTATTCAAACCAGGTGCTAAGGCTCTTCCTCCCCCAAGCACCCTTTACTGTTTTCCAGCGAGGAAGAGGTGTTACACCATCCCACTGTTTCCTGGGACTAACTCACGCCCTAAATTCCAACTGTCCTGATTTTCTGGTCCCCATTCCTGGTAGGCCCCATTCCTGCCTTTCCGGTAGACCTTCCTAAACATTGCATTAGGGTGAGTTAGCAACTTGCACTCATTGTTTTTGACAAGGGATCTCTCAAAGGCAAAAACAGGGACATTGACTTAGGAAAGATAGCCCACCCCCCATGGGTAACTATGAAAAGTTGGAATATTTGTTGATCAGGGAAACCCACCTCTGTTTGACATCATGGTCTGCATTAACCCACAGGCAGATCTAGCCCATGTCAGCTTTTCATGAATCTGCCAGCTGGCTGGTGGTGACTCTGTTCAGGGCCGGCCCTACCAGTAGGCAGAGTGAGGCAACTCCTCATGTGGCAGATCCGGGGAGATGTCAATGGCAGCAGCCCCCCCCCCAGCATTGTTTCTGAGCCTCTGACAATTCCCCTCTATTGGAGGATAAAGCTGTGAGTGCCACACAGCCTGTCTGGCACCCACTAAACTGGCCTGCTGCCCTCGGGTTTGTTAGAGGACTCTCTGTCACTGAAACTGCCAGTCCGATCAGCTTCCAGTCATGGAATAAAGGGGGTGAGGTGCCATCTTGTTCTTTGCCTCTTGAGGCAATGATACTCTTGGGGGCTAGGTGGTTGCCCACCATCTTCCTCAGAGGTAGAACTCCCCTCCTCTTGTAGAATTGGTCTAATTGTGGGTTCAGCACCTTGGATAGCTCTTTTACCGCTCTGACTGGTTTGACCAAAACTCGGAATGGAATCACAGCCCCACTGAAATCAGAGCCACCCCCCTTCCCTGGTCTCTGGCGAATTTCTGGTGATCCAGGAGGAAACACTGCAGTGGATTTTAATCTAAACCGGAGCCTCGTGGGCCTTTGAAGTTAATATCCGAATCTAACCTCAGTGTGCTTTTATGGCATCTCTGCTGTTTGCAGGCATTCCATTAAAACCAGTATACACTACAAACCTAATTGTTAATGGACCCCCTCCTGCCGGGTTATCTCAAGTGTCTGCAATCTTAGAGAATTTGCTCTACGCAGTACTTTAAGCGCTCAGCAAATACACTAGAACATATGAACATTTTCCAGGTAATAACGACCGCTACTTTTTAAATGGAGCTCCTCTCCGCTCACAAAATAAACAATAATTTAGCAGCATATAATAAGGCAATAATAACCTTTGATGACGATGATGTCTTTGTTTAGAATATATAGCCTAGATAAAACAGCTGCTGTTTTCCATGCAAACCAAGGTGTCGTGTGTAATAAGCTGTGCAAATAATTTTAAAAACAAAAATAAATCTGGTGGCTCCAGAGGTGACAAAACAATTTTCTCTACCAGACATGAATCACTACTGTAGCAGTGATGGATGGGTTGGTCTGCTAATTGGAACCCCACAACTATGAAAACTGCCGTTTGCCTAAGCAGTAAGAAAAAGGAAACTGTAGCTAAATGGAGGGAGATAAGCAGGGAAATGCCTTATTTTATTCACATGCAGGAGCTGCGCCTTCAATGGGCTTAATTCTAGGTAGACATGCATAGGATTGCTAGGTAAGTAATTCAGTCTAAGTAGGCGGAAATACATTAAATTTACATGTAAAAATTAATAAAGCCAGTTTGTTTGCTGAACGAATGGCAAATGTGTCCTAAAACTTTAGACCTCGGGGGTTGCTGGGAGAAGAGAGTCAAGTATCATTACAGTAGGGAGTGACAGCGTCGGTTTTTGCTTGGCTCAGTCTCACTCAAGTAGTAGATCTGGACGGAGATAGACTAGCTACAGTTATCCATGCTCTGATAACCCCTCGTTTGGATTACTGCAATGCGTTATACGTGGGGCTGCCTTTGAAAACCGTCCAGAAACTTCAGCTGGTACAAAACAGGGCAGCCCGTTTACTAACAGGGACTGGCCGGCGAGATCACATTACGCCAGTCCTTTTACAACTTCATTGGCTGCCAGTCCAGGTCCGGGCCCGATTCAAAGTGCTGGTACTGACATTCAAAGCCCTAAATGGCTTGGGGCCAGGTTATTTGAAGGAACGCCTCCTCCCATACATACCTGCCCGGACCTTAACATCATCTATGGGGGCCCTTCTCTGTGAACCCCTGCCAAAGGAAGTAGGCAGGTGGCTACTAGGAGCAGGGCCTTCTCCGCTGTGGCACCCCAGCTGTGGAATGAGCTCCCCAGAGAGGTCCACCTGGCGCCTACACTGTACTCCTTTCATCGCCAGCTGAAGACCTTTTTATTCTCTCAGTATTTTAACACTTAATTTTAACTTAAATTTAAATTTTACTGTTCTAACTCTGTATTTTAATCTTATATCAATTTTTGCTGTGTGGTTTTTATCCTGGTTGTGCTTTTGATACTGTATTTTGTATTTGTGTTTTAGACTGTTGTTTTATTATGGTTTCAATTTTTGTGAACCGCCCAGACAGCTTCAGCTACTGGGCGGTATAAAAATGAAATAAATAAGTTAAATAAATAAATAAATATGAAGCAAACCAAAGATGGGCTATATGTCAAAGAATGGAAGTTTAATAGGAGAAGCATTGCTGGTGAAATAAGAGCTGGCTTCAGTCATTCATGCCCCCAAGTTGGACTGCTGTAATGTTCTATACATGGGGCTACGCTTGAAGACAGTCCAGAAACTTCAGTTGCTCCAGACAGACTCTCTAGAGTTCTGTCTGTGGTTCTGTGCCCCTATACTCTGCTAGAACAACAGTTTTTTTCATGATTGCCACTCCAGAGATCTTGGAGAAAAGCACACTTTGTCTCAACTTCGAACAAAAATGGCAAAAATGGCTTCACAGGTGTGTGTCTGATTTTTTATAATTCAGGAAACTAAAGAAGTGCTTTTGTGTTTCTTTTTGGTTTAAAGCCCATGTAATTGTGCCAATTCGTCATCTTGGCAGGGACACAGATTGTGTTGGCCGAAGACTGCGGTTTGTGAACCTAAAATCTAGGGGTGTGCACGGACCCCCCACTCCGCTTCACTTTCAGATCCGCCATTTTTGGATCGGGCCACTCCACCCCGCCCCCACTCCGCCTGTGCCCACTCCGCTCCGCTCGGAGCTCCAGATCCGGATCGGAGCTCCGTTCCCCCCCCATAGGGGGGGTTACCGGGCCCTGCCACCATCGCCGCCCATGCGGCAACGGCGGCAGAGCCCGGTAAGGGACCAAGGGAGAGGGGGACCTTACCTGCCTCCGTCCGCGGTCCGTCAGCGTCTTCAATTGAGCCCGCGGTTCCAATTGAGCCCACGGTTCCACCAGGAAGTCTGGGCCAAGCGGCCCAGACTTCCTGGTGGAACCGTGGGCTCAATTGAAGACGCTGGCGGACCGCGGACGGAGGCAGGTAAGGGAGAGGAGGGAGGGGAGGGGGGTTACCAGGCCCTACCGCCGTCGCCGCATGGGCGACAGCGGCAGGGCCCGATAAACCCCACTTACCTTTCCGGCGGAGCTCCGGATCGAGGCGAAGGATCCGCCTTCACCTCGATCCTCTCCGCCACGCTCCGCCGGCCCCCCAATCCTCTTCGCCTCCGCCTTAAGGGCAGGCGAAGCCCCCCGCTCCGCTCCTGCTTCTCCGGTCCGATTAGAAGCGGAGCACATCCCTACTAAAAACCTAACAAAAAAGTTGTGTTCTAGCATATGTCACTTCAGGAGTCCACAATTTTTTACCTGGGGTTGGACGCCAGCCACCTTTCCCCCAAAACAGCTGGCTCTAATGTCCAATCCTACCGTGGTATAACAAGGCAGGAAAGGCTGCCAGTCTCTCTTTTGGAAGGCATCACCCTCAATATGTGCTCCCCTCTTCAGCAATCATCGCCTCCACTTTCTTTAAAAGAAACACGTGGCCTCCTTGAGGCCTAGCATTGGGCAAAAGTGGGATACAAATAAATATAATAAATAAATAAATAAATAAATAAAAGCAATGTAGTGTGGATATTTTTCCTTAAGAACTTCCCCCCTCTCCCTGTGCTTTAGAAGTCATTTCTAAGCCTTTGTGCATGACCCGAGTGGATCGCAGAATCCCTTCCGGCTTCTAGCTTGGTTAGAGTTGAGGTGATCTACATTTCAGAGAAGAACCCAAGAGGAAGTGAAGAGTCATATCTGAGTGGTAGAGTACATGAAGGTTCCAAATTCAGTCCAATGGCCTGACTTGGATCTTAGGAAGCTTCCTAGGTCTCCACTCATCCCTAAAGAAACCAACACATGTCAACTTTTCAAAGTCAGTTGGTGGTGCCCTGCCTCCCAAAAGATGGACCACCGGCAGTTTGATTCAAGAGTTGCACCTTCCATTTATTTAATGGATTGATGCCCCCTCCAGAAATTTCCTGACTCCACTGGGCCCCCACAAAGTCAACTAATGTAAATAATATAAGAACCTAAGAAGAGCGCTGCTGGATCATACCAAAGGTCCATCTAGTCCAGCATTCTGTTCATACAGTGGCCAACCATCTGTTGACTGAGAACCCACAAGCAGGCCATAAGTGAAACAGTACCCTCCCGTCCATGTTCCCCAGCAACTGGTGTACATAGGTATCCTGCCTCCAATATTCGAGGTAGCATATAGCCATCAGGGCTAGCAGCCATTGATAGCCTTATGCTTCATGAAATTAAGGGCTTCTCATACAGCCATCAAGGCTAGCAGCCATTGATAGCCTTCTCCTCCATGAATTTGTCTAATCTCCCTTTAAGGCCATCCAAATTGGTGGCCATCACTAACATGATCTCTTCCATTGTACTGCAGCCTCCCCCAACCTGGTGCCCTCCAGATATCTGGGGCTGTAATTCCCAGCATTCCTAGCCAATGGCCATGCTGGCTGGAATGATGGAAGTTGTTGCCCAACACACCTGGAGACCACCAGTGCCTCAGACAAGATGGTTTGACCCTGTCTATCCACAAGTTAATTAAAACACAGGTAATCTGCACTAGAGTCAAGAAAGGATCCCCCCTCCCCCCTTGCCAAAACAAATACCTTTGGATTCACAAAGAAATGAAATGACAACGTAAAAGGGAGCTGATAAATACGCCACTGCCATCTCTGGAGAAAACTACAGCCCTGCTGTAATAGTTTGCGACATCTTACACCATGTTCTCCGGCTGCCTTCAGACTACTTGCACAACAGTGTCAAAAGCTTCAGACGCGAACACCCTCCCTGCAGATTTTGACGATAACACCAAGGAGTCTAGGAATCCATCTACCTCTTACTAATTTGTATGCTTTTCATGTTGATCTGTTCCAATTTCCCCGAGCAATATTTTATCCCGGTAACAAGGTCACCTTCTTCATCGAGTCAGCAAAAAAAAAAAAAACTTAAAAAATATATATCCCGGGGTTTCTTCTGAGATCAAACAAGCGCAAACCACCTCAAAATTAATTTCCTGTTAAGTAGGCCGCAGGGAGCTCTATCTCTTTTTATCATTTTCAGAAGCTTTTATGATGGCAAACGATCTCAAAGCACAGATTGCTCCCCTGCCTGTGAAGGTTCTTGGGTGGGAGCCATTGCCAAGGCTATTGTGTTCCTGAACCATGGGGAATTTGGCACTCCTTAAGCTCATGATTTGGGCTCCAGGGCAAGAGTGGCCAAGGGCACCTTAGCATTTGGCCACGTCAACAGTTTCTCACTTTCGCCATTCAGTTTAGGCTAATAAGGCTAATTATTAGAGGGTTAACTCTGGGGCCTTCTGCATGCAAAGCAGGAGCTGGACCACTGATTTTTAAGTTATTTCTTAAAATGATTCTTGTTTCTTCTTCTTCTTCTTCTTCTTCTTCTTCTTCTTCTTCTTCTTCTTCTTCTTCTTCTTCTTCTTCTTCTCCTCCTCCTCCTTCTCCTCCTCCTCTTCTTCTTCTTCTTCTTCTTCTTCTTCTTCTTCTTCTTCTTCTTCATCATTAACTTGGAGGCTGACTTGTTTCAAAGCATCTCCATCACCATCTTTATTTGGGTTCAAAAAAGTGTACTTAGCTTCCTGGATAAGTTACTTTTCATTTAGCCTCGCCGGTTTGGCTTCTGGGAAATGAGTATTTTGTGGTCAGCTGTAGCCACCATGGCAGCCACTTTTGTGAGAATGCCCCTGACACTGTCTCAAAATTCAAAATATGCCCACTGACCCAAAATGTTTGGTCACCTCTGTCCCAGGGCAATACCCCAGCCATCAAGGAAACAGCAGAATTGGGGGGGGGGCAAAGGCGGGGATCCCTGCTTGTCCACAAGCTGCCATTTTGTGTAAGAATGGCGGCTCAGCTATTTATGCAAATTGCTCTTTGCATAAAATGGCGGCCATAAATAGCCCCATTTACACAAAAATTACAGGCGTAAATAGACTAATTAAACTATTTATGCTTGTAATTTGCATAAACGGGGCTATTTACAGCTGCCATTTTATGCAAAGAGCAATTTACCAAAATTGTGGCTTGTGGGATGGAGCTTGCTGGGTACCTGGACACCATGTTGCAGCTCATACGGTACGTGGATCAGGGTTGGACAGATGGAGGGGTTCCATGAGCTGCACGTGAGGTGGGCTGCCGTGAGTTTGCCCATCCTTACTCTATTTATTTTATTTATTTAAAACATTTGTGTCCTGCCCTATATCATTAAGATCTCAGGGCGACGTACAGATAAAAGCATACAGCATAAAACAATAAATATACACAGCTAAAAACAAATTAAACCACGAACCAAGTTAAAACTAGTATATAATTTAAAAGCAGTAAAAACAGTTAAAACAATGTGCCGTCTTAGTGAATTTAACCATTAAAGGCTTTGTTGAAAAGCCATGTTTTCACTTGGCGCTGGAATAAAATCAGCGGTCATGTCTAACCCTTCTGCCCCTGTTTTGGGAGAAGGTGTTTCAGGTAATCAATCAGAATCAGATTCAGAACTAGACACTAGCTAGCTTGTACCAGTGGGGGAGGAAGCTCTCACGGGCGATTCTCCAGCTGGGAGTCTGCCCTCTCCAGAGCTTATCTCCTCATGGCCAAATCCTACACATTCAGTGGGAAGTGAGCTTTCTTCCAGAGGTGAGAGTCCCGACAAGCTAGCTGATGCTAGGGTCCCCCAGAAGCTCAAACGCATGGGGTGGAAAGAAGGCGAGAGAAATTACACCAGAACCTGCCTCCGCACCAGGCACTCTGAAGTTACGGGTATTTGGGAAGTGGCTTCCTATTCTTCATGAGCGGACAATTGTCTTGCTTAGTTTGCATAGTTTTGCCTAGGGGGACGTTTCCAAGAGGTTAGGCTCTCTTCAGGTAGAAGAGACATTTGTTGCTTAATAAAAGCTTTGTGGATTACTTAGCAAGCCTCATCATTTGCCTCCCATTGAAAGCAGGAGTTTTCTGAGGAACACGACATCAGCGTTGGTGCTGGTCAGGCTTCCAAGGGGAGAGCATTCCACAGTCGGGGTGCCACCACAGAGAAAGCCCTCTCCCTTGTTCCATCACAGCGTACGCGTTGCACTGGTGGGATGCAGAGAAGGGCTCCTCCAACAGAACTCAAGTCTTGGGCAGGCATATGTAAGGCATCTATAGACACCCCCTCCCTCCTAGTCTAGGGATGGATCTACCTTTGCTGGACAGCCCTCTTGCCTGCCCTGTTGCCTTTTCAATACTATGGTGTTCAACTGGTAAAGATCATAGAATCATAGAATAGCAGAGTTGGAAGGGGCCTGCAAGGCCATCAAGTCCAACCCCCTGCTCAATGCAGGAATCCACCCTAAAGCATCCCTGACAGATGGTTGTGCAGCTGCCTCTTGAAGGCCTCTACTGTAGGAGAGGCATTTAAATATCTTCTGTGAGCTCTGTCCGATGACCGTCTCCCAAGTGTTCGAAGCAGAGCCAACGCAAGCATCACAGGTGGCATCGCCACAGAAGAGAGATTACATCCACCAGCTGTGTCCCAGCATGCCTCCTGTTCATGCATGCTTAATGCAAATTGACTTTCCATTCTACATGGTGAAATATGCAAATGAACCTAATAACCAATGAAACTGCTGTGGGTGCCCTTTCGCTGCTTATCTCTAGAGTATTACAGGCATGATGGTTAAAGTGTAACAACTCTTTTTAAAATCTGCAGTTTTAATGTAGCTGTCATTTTGTATGTGGGCGCATGCATGCGCCTCCCTATCTATGCGTTTAGCTGACTGAATCAATTATGTTACATTCAGGGTGTAATTTGAGAAGCGATTGCCTCATTTTAATAACGGCTTACAATGTACAAGCAAGCAAATATGCTAAACATTGTTCAGAAGTTAAAACAAAAAACATGTGTCTTTTACCAAGAGAGGGTCTTTGCAGCTCTGTGTTAGTTTTGACTGCTTTTCTGATGCTGGAAACACTACAATAACCCTCCTTTATAGGGTTTTATTTCATCAGATATAGTTCAATATTAAGTCAGATATGCTTGTCACGGAAGCTTTGGCAATGACAGTTCGGAATATGGATGATAGAATATTGTTGTTGTTAGTTATATTTCTGTACCACTCCATAGCCAAAGCTCTCTGGGTGATTTACAAAGATTAAAACATGAAACATTAAAAATGTTAACTGGGACCGGATATTATGAGCATATTATTCCAGTACTTTTCCAGTTGCGCTGTCCTTTTTTCTGTTTCTGGGCCCAATTCAAAGTGCTACTCTTGATCTATTGAAAAACCCTTTGCTACATCGGTGACGTGGTAAATATGTGCTCCTTGGAGGAAAGGCAGGATATAAATGTAAAAATAAATAAATTCGTTAATTATTGTATGGTGGTTTTCTGTAAACTGCCCTGATCATGTATTTGAAGAGCAGGGTAGGAATCTCATAAGCAGTTAATGGTATGTGCATTTGACTCACTCGCTATGCATACAAAGGAAAAGGTGCAGAAAAGGACAACGAAAAATGAAAAGGGATCTGGGGCAACTCGCTTACAAGTTTAGAATTGTTTGGGTTATTTAGGTGCTAGAGGCTTACAAATCTATACATGGCATGGAAAAATTCGATCTCATATAATACTAGAACTCAGAGTCATTCACTGAAGGTGAATGGTGGTGTAGAGTTCCGGATAGATGAGAGGAAGCATTTCACACAGGCACAGCCTATAGTTAAGCTACGGAATTCACCACCACCAGATGTAGTGATAGCCAACGCAAGTGAGTGCACAAGCGGGCTATTACATTCATGCCCTGTTGTGGGCTTTCTGTAGGCCCCTGACTGGATGTGTCCAGGCCAAACCAGATGTATGGTCACCCAAGGAGCACGGCCGGTGCCAGACTATTTTGCGCCCTAGGCAGTTGAGCTGCTTTCACCCACCCCCACACCAGCGTACCTAGGCACAGGGTGCCATCTTGCCTGCCCAGCCGAAGCAAAGCCAGGACGCTGGGGTGGAGGGGCGGCTTCGGAACAGCGCACCCAGCAGGAAGCCCCTCTGGGAGAGCGACTTCTGGGTACGCAGTTCCAAAGCCGCCCACCCACCCCCCACCCCCCAGCGTTTTGGCTTCACTTCTGCTGGGCGCCCACCCAACCAAAGCGAAGCCAGGACGCTGGAGTGAGGGGGGTGTAGCTTCGCTTCGGCTGGGTGGGCACCCAGCTGAAGCGAAGCCAGGACTCTTGGGCAGGCAGGCAGCTTTGGAACGGCGTGCCCAGAAGCCGCCCTCTCAGAGCCGCTGTGGGAGAGCGGCTTCCGGGTGCGGCGTTCGGTGCCCCCCTTACCTTGGCGCTCTAGGCGGCCGCCTGAGTGGCCTCTATGGTAGCACCAGCCCTGCCAAGGAGTTGTTATAAAAATAGGAATAATACGAACCAATTTGTGATTTAAATCCAATAAAAGCAATCCGGATGCAGAAGATTTGGTTTCAAAGAAAAGGATTTTATTCCAACACTGCAGGTAAAATAGGAAACCTTTGCACAAAGGGTTCTCCCTTCCACACCAAAATGGAGAGAGACCCCGAACGGATGTTAACCTTGAGTTTTATACAGAGGACGAACTTTAAACAATTGTAATTGGCTAGCAGCCCAATTCATCACAGTTGATGTCACTTCCAGAATTCTTGACATGCTCAGATAGGGAGGAAAGGAAATCGGTTAGCTTTGCATATTATCTATTACTGCATGATCCCTCCACTGAAGTCCCCCATTGTCTGGAGAGATTTTCCCGCTCCTGCTTATTTATTTATTTATTTATTTATTACATTTTTATACCGCCCAATAGCCGAAGCCCTCTGGGCGGTTCACAGAAATTAAAACCACAATAAAACAACCAACAGGTTAAAAGCACAAATACAAAATACAGTATAAAAAGCACAACCAGGATAAAACCACGCAGCAAAATTGATATAAGATTAAAATACAGAGTTAGAACAGTAAAATTTAAATTTAAGTTTAAATTAAGTGTTAAAATACTGAGAGAATAAAAAGGTCTTCAGCTGGCGACGAAAGCAGTACAGTGTAGGCGCCAGGCGGACCTCTCTGGGGAGCTCATTCCACAACCAGGGTGCCACAGTGCCCTTAGCCAATCCCAATTCACCATTCCCTCCCCGATTCCCGCAACCGTGGGAAAAGAGAAGAAGGGAGAAGAAGACTCTGAAGATGACATTAATGGCTACCAGAACAAAGCCATCCCCAGGACATGGCGCTAGACCAGGTTTCATTACTACTTCTAAGTGAACCTGCCCTTTACCTCCACATTCCTAATGAGGCCCAGCATTGGGCAAAAGGCAGGATACAAATAATAATAATAATAATAATAATAATAATAACAACAACAACAACAACAACAACAACAACAACAACAATAATAATAATAATAATAATAATGGGTAGACCGGGCCCTTCGTTCCATTCACTTAATGGGCAATCTGGTCTCAATACGAGTTCCCTTAGTTTTCTATGGGTAGACCAAGCCTCTTTAGTGGTTGAGGCTCCCACTTTACATGACAGTAAGCGGACTTACTCTATTAAGTAAATGGGGTTTTCCTCTCTACCTGGGAGTAAAGGGTCTACTCTATCTATCTAAAACCAAAAGATGGTGATTCAAAGTAGGGAAGTGGAGGATCGGAGAAGGAAAAATGGACGAAGGGAATAATAGGAAATCAGCTAAAATTTACATATCAGAGTTACCACACAGAAAACGGTCAGGGGAAAGGGTCCTAGCCTTTTCCTTGCATTCCAGTTTTCCATGTGCACCTATTTGTAATTATACTTGGAAAATATAGCAGACATAAAATTCCCACCCGCGGGCTGAAGTGACACAGTCTTTGAGCATGTTTTCCCCATCTGATGTGTGTGGGGTGTTTTTTAGCCTAGGCCTAAGAACGTCTGCGTGGAGACAACATTTATTCTGAAAGCTTTCTTAGTTCATCACTCTTTAAATGGTGAAGACTTGGGAAGGAAAATCTACAAATCATTTATGAGTTTCTAATGCTAATGATGAGCCCCATTGTGCCGAGCTAATGAAACCTGAGAGAGCTTCTCATTTCTGTATCTTAACTTAGACTGAAAGAAATTGCGCTGCAAATTATGCATTGATTTCCTTTTGTAGTTTGGAAGCCAACTCTAGGTGTTTCAGATCAATATGAGTTGCAATCACTGTTTTTAATTGCTATGTAATCTTTTTTTTTCCAGGCCATGAAATTAACTAGATTTCTCTCTGCTCATTCGTACTTGGTAGCTTTTACATTAGGGTAAATTCTTCCCATGCTTGGGCTGTTGTTCCTAATTTTATAGACCCAGGAAGGTTTTTGCCCCACTTGGCCTGTTCTTCTGGCAAAAAAAAAAAATCCTTTCTGCTCTTATCCAAGGGCCCCCTTCCTGTTTGACATCCTGAGGCAGGGCAGGATTGAACGTCATGCCACGTACCCTCTAGCATAGCTAATGCTTTGCCAAACTCTTCAGGAGTGTGGCAAAAATGCCCCCCTCCAAAGACTTTAGTGATCTTTGAGGGGGGGGCTGACAAAATTTATCTGCCACCTTGCACCTATCAAGGCTTACCTGATAGATGCGAGGCAGCAGAGAGTTCTAGTTTAGTTAAACTTCATATTTATTGTAAAAATAAATAAATGGTGTTACCATTTATTTATTGGGGTGGAGTTGGGGTGGAGCTCCAATAAGAAGCAGCAGCACAGCAGGGTTCTTCCTTGCAAAGAGACCCGTGGGAGTGATGCTCTGTGAAGTTGTAAGTTCTTCCCAGGGGGCAACGAAACAAAAATAATGGCTGACCCCCTTGTCTATGATGCATGCGTACAGCATCTAAAAATCAAGAACATGTGCTTTAGTAGAGAGGCAGGCATTCTGGAGCTTGCCAGGTGTTTGGACTACAACTCCCATTATCCTTAACTATTGCCCATACTTGCAGGACTGATGGGAGTTGTCATACAAAACATCTAGAGGTTGCCAGTTGGCCTATGGTTCTTATCTCTATGTAAACTTAATTGATCAGTCAGCTAAAGATGTCTTTAATTATGTGATCACCTCTTCCAGTTGTTGGAAGTCCTCTTCCAGTTGTTGACTTTAAGCTGCACCCTGTGCTAAACGAAGGAGGAATTAATTTGCAAGCATTGTCAACTTGAAGAAGATGAAAGGGCTCAGTGGAGTTGGATAGCATGTTATCGGTGACAGTAACTAGCAGTCTAATTAGTATTCTGCATTAGGGAGTGTGGCTGATTCTTCCTCTTTAATCACATTTATACTGATAAATCAATATTGCCTTTAATGGCACTTTTAATGTCTTGATTTAATATGAACACTCTGTACCAATCTCATCGTGACTGCAATGATGTTTCCAGAGCAGTGACATTTTGAAACTTCTGTTTAATGTGCTGTTTTTCCCAAGCTTCCAATAATGATTATTCCCTCTGGTCCCAGTTGTCTTGCTGTCTCTTGACTGCCTTCGTTTCTTTCTTTGCAATACACCACCAGGGATTTAGTGGCACCCATGTACACATTTACCTGTGAGCAAGCCCCACTGGACACAACAGGGCTTATTTCGGCGTACACGGCCATTGTGTTGAGCTGCTCATCTCTGCAGAAACGAACATGCAACGTTTCCCCTGCCACGTTCTAAATGACATTGAATTTGACCTTGCTGTTCTGGCCAAAATGAACCACTTTGGATTCTCCAGCGCTTCTCTTTGCTATCTCATTTCCATCCTTGAATTATTCCCCCTCCGACTAGTTTCATCCTGTCCTCATTTCAGGCAGAGAAAAATAGTATTACAGCGACCCCTTTCTCCCTGACAGTCATTTTTCACACTGGCTTGTTCTTCCCCTCCATTTTTCATGGCTGCTGCTGCTGCTGCTGCTGTTGCAGAACCCCTTCCTTTGGGAGCTCAGTCCCATAGCTCCATGGTAGGGCCCCTGCTTTGCATGCAAACGACCCCCAGGCTCAATCTTCAGGCAGAGCAGGGAAATTAGGAAGTGCCCTGAGGCTGGATCAGACCGAGGGTCCATCCAGTCCAGCACTCTGTTCACACAGCAGCCAACCAACTGTCAACCAGCGACCAACAAAGCAGGACATGGTGCAACACACAGCACCCTCCCACCCATGTTCCCCAGCAACTGGTGCACACAGACTTACTGCCTCGGATACTGGAGATGCTTGCATTTCTGGAGTTTTCCCTAACCTCGTGCTCTCTGGATCTTCTGGATTTCAACTCCCATCAGACCTTGCATGCATGGTTAATGGTCTGGAATTCTGGGCGTTGTAGTCCAAATATCTGGAAGGCACCAGGTTGCGAAACGCAGGTGAAGATGATATGTCACTAACAGGGATCAGTGGTCCAGCTCTGTGCAAGGCAACTCCTGTGTCGTCCTCTTTGTCTCATCCTCCCTTTCTGTCCACTTCCTGCCAATCCTTATTCTTTCCCTCTTTTCCATGTAGGATATTCATTTTCCACTAGACTGTTAGCTTGTGATGATAGACTGCATGGCATTAGCTGTGCAAATTATGTATTGTTTCCTATTGTTTGAATAGATTTTATCTGTATGCCGCTCTGAGATCCCTTTGATATAGGGTGGGACACAAATGTTCTAATAAATATATAAAACTGGCAGACAGCAGGGAATGGAACAAAGCCTGCATTTCCCCATTAGTGGCTATCTCAAATTCCTAGGAGCCATTGTCCAGGATTTTGGCAACCAACTTCATGGAAAAAATTTTTTTACAGCCCTTTAAAGTCCTGCAGTAAGGTTACAGAGCAAAGGAACCCGAAACACCAAAAAACAAGTGTGTGCATTGTAGCCCATGTTAGTCCAACTTAGAGTAGACCCATTGAAATACATTTATTTATTTATTTATTTATTTATTACATTTTTATACCGCCCAATAGCCGAAGCTCTCTGGGCGGTTCCCAAAAAGAGACATAAGTTACTTATAACTAACTTAAATTCCATTCATTTCAATGGGTTTATTCTTAGTAGGACTAACACTGATTACAACCCTGTATGTGCATGTGGGGGGCACACTGGAGGTCAAATAAAACCCAGAACGGAGGTACCCACTCTGAACAAAATGAAAAAGAAAATGTATTCTGAAAGATGCCAAAAGGGAAACTTCTGTATTTGAGCCCAACGCTCAGGACTTGATGGGGCTTGAAGGCGCTTAGTTTGTTTTCAGCATTTGCATTTTATAAGATTGCCCCTGACGAAGGAACTGTAGTCTCTGAATCGCCTTGGGCTCAAATAACAGTTACCCTTTGGCAATGGGAGACACTAGAGGTCTGCCAGCACAGCCAATTTAATCCATTATACCGGCATGAAGTAGAGTATCGTTCATAATAAGGGGATGTCAAAAGGTGTAGGCTGGAAAAATAGATTAAATGTGTAAATGGCAGCTGCCTCGAATAGGTTAGGAAGCCGCTCCTGGCCGCAAGCAGTTGATGTATGTCAGAATTAGTGCATGTGCATCTCTTTGGAGCAAGCGGAGTGGATCTAGTTTTATGAAACATAGTGCGTGGTTTCTGCAAGTAAACTCAGCCACATCTGAAGCAACATCTCAGACGCATTTAGGCAGGGGTATTGTGAAATGGGGGCCTGTTCTTTTTGAATCGGGACTGAACTGGCAGAGCACCTTAGAATGTGCCCCAAACACCCTGGCAGCTGTGCATTGTGTTGGACCAAGTGGCTTTCATGGGAGCTTTGTTGCCATGTGATACATTGCTAAGGAATCCACATTCTCCCATATGAAGCTGCCCAGATTTTAAGATCTCCCTTCTCTTTGTCCTACCACTGGCAGAGGCACATATGGCAGGAACACGAGACAGGGCCTTCTTGGTAGCTGCTCCCAGATGCTGGAACTCCCTCCCAAGGGAGGCTGGTTTTGTTCCCTCTCTGCTGTCCTTCTGTCGGCAGGCCAATACATTTTGATCCAAGCAGGCCTTTGGCATGTAAGTTGGTCTGTTGGGTTGGATGGTGTTTTTCATTTCTTTTAAATTGTGTATTTACTGCAGTTGTTTTATGGCTTTTTAACTAAGTTTTTATTTTAATGTTCATTCTTATTATTGTTAGCCACCTTGCACATCTCTATGTCTTTGGTGGGAAAGGCAGGGTATAAATCAAATAAAGAAATAAACCTCCAGAGTCCCCCCCCCCTCTCTCTCTCTCTCTCTGTGTGTGTGTGTGTATATCTATATCTCCCTGGATTAAACCATTTAAAGCATCTTTCCCCCTTTTCTGACAAGTTTGGATTTATCTATTTATTTATTACATTTCTAATCTGCCCAATAACCAGTGTTCTCTTGGTGGAAGATTACAAGCAGTTAAAAGACCAAACTGCCACATAAATGGTTACAAATATAAAACACAATACAAACATTTGAAAGAATACAATACAATACAGAACAACAAAGAGCACAGGAATGGATCGTGAAAGAACCAGCGTTCTTTCATGACCTTTCCACACAACACTGATGTGCCGTCCAGGCAATCTGTTATTCTAGCACGTCTTTTTGATGGGAGGTTTTATGAGGCCTTGCTATGTGTCCCACCAACGCCCAACAAATTTAAAAAATGTCAACTTCTGCGCATCCCATTAGCATGGTTGTTCTTCCTGATGCTGACCTTTTGATAAACGATCCTCTTGATTTCTCTGTTTTGTTTCCGTCTTCCCTGCAGCCATTGCTCAGAAATGATTGTCATATAAGATGTCAGCCATGGCGAACAGGAAATGTCAAAGCACCACGGCCAGCATCCTGGATCACCGGGCAAGGCCTTGTCCTGCTTCCCCTCCTGGCAGGGCAGCTGAAAGCGAGGAAAGCAACTTGCCAATGGAAGACTTCACAGAGAAGGAGGCAGAGGCGATGCCTGTCAGGCAAGGCAGCCCTACCCTGGCGGACCACGAGCGCAACGATAACAGCGGAGATGGAGACTCCAGCTCCGATTATGTCAACAACACTTCCGAAGAGGAAGACTATGATGAAGGCCTGCCGGAGGAAGAGGAAGGGATCACCTACTACATTCGCTACTGCCCAGAGGACGACAGTTACCTGGAAGGGATGGACTGCAATGGGGAAGAGTATGTCCCCCGTGAAGAGCATCCGGTTGAGACGGATGAGTGTCAAGAAGCTGTAGAGGAAGGAGAATGGGCTGAAACGAAGCTGCAGCGCCCAGATGAACATCCGGCTATAGAAGCTGAAGGCTACCATGACAGTTGTGTCCAGATTCTAGAAGGGGAGGTGGCGTGTCTGGAAATATCAGACCAAGAGGAGAACGTCCAGTATTGCCATCAAAGTGAAGAAAGCTACGAAGGCTACTACTCCCCGGAAGCAAATGGGAACTCGCACGGCATGTCTCCTTTCCATTCTGGGAAAGAAGAGGTGGAGTTGGAAGAGCAGGAAGAAGACATTGACCAGATCGTAGCGGAGATTAAAATGAGCATGAGTATGAGCAGCCTCAACAGCGCCTCAGAAATGAGCCCAGAGCATGCTGGGACTGAAAACGTGCCCAATGATTATGTGGAGACTTGTCATACGGGGGACTCGGGCCACGGCACCAGCAGGCACCCTGGGCGGCCAAAGTCGCTGAACATCCCACCTGCGTCAAAGCAAGTTGGGGACGGACCCCGAGGCTTCAAAACCAAATCGAGAACCCCAGAGGAAAGACAGATGTGGCCACAAGAACAGGTAAGCGCTTGGTTCCTCTCCTTTGCTGAGAAGCGCATGAGATCTTACATGAGAATGTCCCGCAACGGTGTGGGACCACCGGTTTCTTGAATTACTTTTCCAGCCCAGGTGGAAGAAGTACTGTTGGAAAGTTGAGAGATAAAGGTAACAGCTAGGGGTGGGGAACCTGCAAATGTTCACTTGGGGGGAAGCCCCTCAAAATGGCCCTTTATCCCCCCTAGAACCATTTAACATTTAAATGACATTTAAAGCGTGCCATGGTCTTGCGCCTTCTTATCTTTCCTCTCTCATTTCACTCAACCACCCCCCTCGTATTCTCCGTTCTTCAAATGTTCCATTGCTCCCCGCCCAAGAGTTTCTATCTCTCTTGTCTGGCTTCGCCCGTTCTCTCTGGCTGCCCCGTTTGCGTGGAATGCTCTCCCAGAGCATCTATGAACGACGAGTTCCATCTTAGATTTTAAAACGCGTTTGAAAACTCATCTGTTTTCCCTAGCTTTTGGTATTTTAGCCTGATTTACTGTTCTCATTGCTATGATTAATCCTTTATTTCTGTTTTGTGTAACCCCTTCCCTCCTTCATATGTTTTAATGTGATTTTAGACTGTAATCCTCTAGGCAGGGTGTTGCTGTTTTATTTGTATATTCTGTACAGCACCAAGTACATTGTTGGTGCTATATAAATAATAATAATAATAATAATAATAATAATAATAATAATAATAATAATAATGGGAGCAATGCTACTTTAGGGGAGCCATTGGTGCCTTGGTGCTATTTGTATCTGTCGCTCCAGTCTCCCCCCTTTTCTCAGCCTTGGATAGGTCCTTTAGAGTTCTGATGGAAACGCATAGCGGATTCACCACCAGCCTCTACTAGGCACAACTATGGGTGCGTGCACATCATACCGCCTGGCTGAAGAAGGGCAGAACATTGAAAATAGCCTGAGTACATGGAAAAGTGTTCAAGAGGCAGCTGGACGACCATCTGTCAGGGATGCTTTAAAGGTGGATTCCTGCATTGAGCAGGGGGTTGGACTCGATGGCCTTGTAGGCCCCTTCCAACTCTGCTATTCTATGATTCTATGATTCTAAGTTTCCCACCTCTGGTTTATGGACTAGGGATGGTTCTTCCACCGCAGCAGAATTAGGTGGTAGAGGGCTCAGATGGTAAAGTGGAAGGTACCCCTTTTAATTGCAACTGGGGGTTGCTATTTTTGAATGCTCCCCCATTCAACAACAACAACAGCCTGTTCCCACAAGCAGAAATCTAGCAAATCAGGGAGAGAGCTTCTACCCTAACCTGCTCCCTGCTACATTCATTTTTATTTTTTATTTAATTTGCAGGGACTTTTCGTTTTGAATGTAGTCGAATATTTTAAAATGTGATGCATATCTATAGTCTCCTGAGGCACACTCAATACTACCACCTTCCTATACTTTATCTGGACGTGTAGAACAGGCCTTGTGGGATGGCAAAGACCTTTCTATGGAGGGCCAGCCCTGCTGTTAGGGGGAGAGAGGTGTCCGCCTCAGGTAGGAGACTTTGGGTGTTGTGAAAGAACAGCAAAAGTTTAGTTACTTAATTTGATATTATTATCTTTGCATTGTCTGGAAGAGGAGAGATGCTTGCAGGATTTCTTTTTGCCTCATGGGCCAAAATCATTTGCCCAGCTTTGGATATGACATCCCTTGACTTGAGGGGTGTTGATGGGGGAGCCATCTCCTGCATTGACTCTGGCAGCAAAACGTCTTGGTCCAACACTTTTTCTATGATCGCTTCTTGAAAATGCCATCCTATGAGAGACAGTGTGGTGCAGTGGTTAGGGTGTTGGACTCGGACTTGAGTGATTCGGGTTTAGATCAATGGGGATGGGGAAAGTGCCGCTACCACCCTATACGGACGGAAGGGCCGTCAGTTTCGTTTCTCTCACATTTGGTTTTTCTTTTTAAGTCTCAAATGCTTTCCATCCTATTTATTCAAGGAATTAGCAAATTTGGGTAAGTTCTGCTACTTAAAAGAATGAACTGAACACAATTCTCACCCACCTGCATTGGCCAAATCCAGTAGGTGCAGCTCCTTCCAGCATGGAGAGGGCCATGTTGTACCTCCCTGACATGCAGCCATTGTCAAAGCCTGGTGTTCCGGTACACCTGTAGCAACCCAACATGGACAAAGATCTCAGTGAAGCTCTTTATTGCAGCAGGTCAGTTACATGAATCAGCACTTTAGAGATCACAGTACTTAGCTTTTACATGTTTATGATTCCACCACAAACCAGGTAGGTTAGGTAAAGCTACCGGCAGAGAGTCTCAAGAGAAGGTGAAGGCTATCAATGGCTACTAGCCCTGATGGCTGTGTGCTATCTCCAGTATTCGAGGCAGTAAGCCTGTGTGCACCAGTTGCTGGGGAACATGGGTGGGAGGGTGCTGTTGCACATGTCCTGCTTGTTCATCCCTGGCCGATGGCTGGTTAGCCACAGTGCGAACAGAGTGCTGGACTAGATGGACCCTGGGTCTGATCCAGCATCAGGGCACTTCTGATGTTCATAAATCAAACATGGGCCATTGTTAGATGCTAAGCTGGAATTTTAACAGTGTAGATTTCAGACAGCCACTAGTCTAAGATTTACAAGCGGTCCAGGCGTGAAAGCATTTTGGGCAATCAAAGATGAACATACATGATTCAAGGCAAACAACAGCACATGATGAGCCCAGGCAGTTTAACGTAAACCAGGATCCAAGATTCATGAGAAGTCCAGGCAAGGAAGTAGTTCAGGCAAAGAAAGACAAGGTTCCCAACCCAGGTTCTCTGGCCCCTGCTCTGACTCATGGTACAAGATCCAAATAGGCAAGAGTCCACAGTTTATTTGTTTATTTGTTATATTTATATCCCACCTTTTCTTCCTCCAAGGAACTCAAGGCTACGAAAAGGGTGAGGGTTAATCCTCAGGGTAGGGTTAGGGTTGAGGAGGCCCGGCTCCCCTGGCAGGAACTGGGGCCGCAGAGGAGCCCAGCAGGGCCAGACAGACTGAATGGGTCACCAGGATGGCTTGTATACTGACTTTTTGTTCTCTCCATTTTATCCTCACAACAACAACCCTGTGAGGTAGGTTGGGCTGAGACGCTTTGACTGGCCCAAAGTCACCCAGCGAGCTTCTATGGCTGAGGGGGGGACTAGAACCTGGATCTCCCAACTCCCAGTCCAACACTTTAACCACTACACCACAGCGGCTGTCAGTTCATGGTAAGAACAGGCAAGGAAGCAGTTTGAGCAAAGACAGATGACGTTCCTAATGCAAGTTTGACCACCTTTGTTCTGCCTTCTGGTCAGGGTTGGTCCTAGACAAGCTGAGCAGCAATGGGCACCCTAGGTGAACCATGCAATTGATACCCAACCCACAAACCCTCATTTCCCATGTAGTGAGGAAGAAATGCCCCTGCATCTTCAGAAGCAGAAATATTATCATTTGTAATAAAAAGTGCCAAGAATGTTTTTCTTTACTAAGCACTGTAGCAGCCCATGGGGTCTGATCAAAACAACGCTCAACAATACTACAAACAAGAAGGATCTTGGAATTGTTGTAGACCACAAGCTGAATATGAGCCAACAGTGCGATATGGCTGCAAGAAAGGCAAATGCTATTTTGGGCTGCATTAATAGAAGAATAGCTTCGAAATCGCGTGAGGTACTGGTTCCTCTCTATTCGGCCCTGGTTAGGCCTCATCTAGAGTACTGCGTCCAGTTCTGGGCACCACACTTCAAGAAGGATGCAGACAAGCTGGAGCATGTTCACCAAACAACCCATGGTTTGACTGAGTGTGAGTGTGTGACGGTCAATGCCTGTCTAGTCTAACATCCTGTTTTCCCCAGTGCACAACTAGATGCTTTGGGAACCGTGCGAACAGGGCGTGAAGAGAAGAGTAATCTTGAACAGTTGCCTGCCAGCACTGGGCCTTCAGTGGCATTCTGCTTATAAAGGTGGAGCCGACATTTTGCCCTCGTGACTAACAGCTGGTGACAAACTCAGGAATGCTAAATTATTAGTATTCCAGGAGACAAACGCATTTGTTGACCATGTCTGAAACGTGCTCATTTGCATCCATCAGGTATTATTCTAACCCACTAGGTGTGTGCACGTTTGGTCTATGGAGGCCTTTCTTGCACCACCAAATGTATTGTAATCTGATCTGACACAGCCTTTAAAGAGCAGAGGAATCTGCAGCGTTGCCGCTCCACATCCCCAGCCCAGTCTCTGCGCTGTCATTCCTCCTTGCAAACCACTTCTTTCCTCCCCTGCAGCCATCCCACGTCTGTGCAGAGCCTTCCCGATTTAATCCTGGTAGTACTTGAAATAATTTGCATGCTGTTTGGCAGCGTTTCAGCCCTCGGCGTATGGGCTGCCTTGGATTCATGTACTAGTGTATTTTTGCCGCACACTGACGCATGTTGCACTTTATGAGTTGAATGGTGCAATGTGCCTGGATTTCTCCCAAATTTAAATGTCATTTATAGGGCTTATTAGAAGGGTGCAGAAAACGAGTTGTTGCTCTCTGGCCATCTGTTGTGGCAGGACGGTATGATCCAACTCTGACATCAGTTTTGAATAGTGCAAATCTTTTAATACCTCGCCTGCAAAAGGCTGAGGCCCCTGGGAAAGAGGTGAGGAGGAGCCATAGCTTAGTGCGCTAGAGGCCCTGCTTTGCATGGAGAAGGTCCCAGGTTCGATTCCTGGCATCTCCAGGAAGGGCAAGGAAAACTCCTATGTGAAACCCTGGAGACCTGTGGCCAGTCAGCGTCAACAATCCTGGGATAGATGGACCAGATGGATAGATGGTTTGCGGTGGACAGCTCGATGCAAATGTCAACCCAGTGTGCTGCTGCTGTGAAAAGGGCAAACGTGATCCTTGGCCTCAGTGAGGGAAGGAATTGAAAATAAAACTAACAAGATCATCTATGGCAAGACCACACTTGGAATACTGGGTGCAGTTCTGGTCACCGCAGCTAAAAATACATATCGTTGAGTTGCAAAAAGTGTGGAACTGAAATGATGAAAGGAGTGGAGCAAGTCCCCTATGATGGAAGGTTACAACATCTGGGATTGTTTAGTTTAGAAAAAGGGCGAGTGAGGGAAGACGTGATGGAAGTGTACAAAATTGTGCATGGTTTGGAGAAAGTTGTCGGGAGATATTTTTCTCCCTCTCTCCTAATGCTAGAACCCAAAGGGCTCATCCCATGAAGCTGATTGTTGGGAGATTCAGGACAAATAAAAAAATATTTTATTTATTTATTTATTACATTTATATACCGCCCCACAGCCGAAGCTCTCTGGGCGGTTTACAACAGTTTAAAATGGTAAACATTAAAAAGTATACAAAATTTAAAAAACCATCAGAAACATGTGCTGTGTGAAGTACTTCTTCACACAGTACATAGTTAAACTATGGAATTCGCTACCACAAGACGTAGTAATGGCCACCAATTTGGATGGTTTTCAAAGGGTGTAGGACAAATTCATGGAGCATGAGGCTACCAATGGTTACTAGTCCTGATAGTTATATGCTGCCTCCAATATCAGAGGCAGTATGTCTATGTACACTAGTAGCTGGGGAACATGGGGGGGAGGGTGCTGTTGCACTCCTGTCCTCTTGTGGATATCCTGTGGGCAACTGGTTGGCCACCAGGTGAACAGAATGCTGGACTAGATGGACCCTTGGTCTGATCCAGCACAGTTCTTCTTATGTTCTCATGACCAAGGGTCTGATTATGTATTCTCCTCAGTTGGTAGATATATGAATTGGTATAGAACAACAATGAATAGTGTAGCCAAAATGGTCATAGAAAAGCAAAAGGTATCATATGTAACAGTGCTATGTAAAAGCTTAAATGTTTGCAAGATAAGTACAGTGACCATTCACATGATGATAATAGAGTCTCCGTAGCTTTTCTATCTTAATTCCAACACCTTTTGTGGGTGACGGAACCATTGTCTCAAGTTGGGCCTGGGCAAATTGAATCAAACTTGTTGATAAATTCTACTGCAGTGTTGTTGTTGTTGAAGAGCAGTGGCTTGGAGTCTAGAGTGGCAAGCAAGATTTCAGGACCACGGACAGCTCATATGGAAGTTGAATTCGAGTCTGGATGGCTTAGAGTAGTAATAGGCAGAAGGTTACTACTTGGGGTCTTCTGGGAGATCCCAGGATCATTTTCAGTGGACCAACAAGGGTTTCTGACTACCTATGGCTTAACAACAGGAACAAAGCTTCCCCTCTCTTAAATTAGGCTGTAGGAATCTTTGATCTGTAACAATTCAGATGTAGATTTGTAGATGTTGGCTAGGGATGATGGGTGTTGTAGGTAATGGGCTTCACCTTCATGAGCTACCATTCTGCATCAGGCTCCATCCTCTTTTGCACTTGGATCCAATGCAAGCAAAAGACCAAAACAGATCCTGCAAACTCATCATCTTTCCACATCTGGCCTAGACTGGTAATCTTCCAACTTTTCAGACCCAGGACCCATCTTCCTTCCCAGCCTGCAACGTTGGACCCAGTTTAAATTACTTTTTTTGTGAGTCCATCTTACGTTCTCTCTTGGATGTCCTGATGTCAGGGATCACTTTCTGGGTTTTCTTTTTCTTTTTAAAGAAAGTTTCACAACAGCAAAAAGAAAAGAGTTCGTGTCTTTAGGTGACCTACATAAGATGAAGTCTAAAAGCCTGCGGTATTGTTCCAGCACTGGTCAGAAGCCCATTGCAAACAGCAATACTGCTCCAAAGATATGTGTATAGAAGAAGAAGGCCCATGGCTCAGGTGTTGAGCAATCCAAAGGGTCCTTCATTGCTCCTGAGGGCAGCAACAGGGCAGGCTGAGTAGCATACACAGATCCCTTCTCCAACACCTCACCTGCCATTCCCCATCCCCATCCCTTAGCCTCTGCTGCCTGAGGCAAGTGCTTCACTCTGCCTGAATCCCCCCCTCACAAGTTACCACGTGAGACAAGTGGTTCTAATGGGGAAGAATTCCAGGGATTGAGGCACTTTCCATGTTGGTGTCTGCATGGGATGCTCTCACTTAGCATCACCTTCGATGCAGGTGCCTGATCTTCCCACATCCAAAGACAATGGTTGGCTGGCTACGCATGTGAAATTGGCCTGGCGTCCACGTTGCGAATCCAGGGACACCTCAGGATTTAAGCTGACCACAAATTGCCAGCCTATACTGGCTCTCAAGAAAGGTTTATATGCTCCTCCTCCTTTTTTCTGGTGCTCACAAACAGTGAGTGGATAAATCAGCTCTTATTTCCACAGGGAGGAGCAATAAAAAATAATGGGTAAGAGGCAGAGATAAATGATGCCAGTATCGACCCCCTTCCTCCAGAGCTATTGATCAGCCCGGCGTCCCTCTCTGCTTCCTTTACAGGTGTGCAATGGCTTAGATCCGCCCCGGAAGCAGCAGCGTTCTGATCTCAATGGGCCAATCGACAACAATAATATGCCAGAGGCAAGTATTGGATCTCTCTGCTTCTTCTGATCCTATCTCCATTTTATATCTCACACCACGGCTCTTTATTCCAAAAGCAGCAAAGCCTTGCATTCAAAGAAAAATGCTCAGGATGTGTGTGTGTGTTTACCATTTGTGTATTTCTCGAGTCTATATTTCTGCCCAATGTAAAATCAAGATGGCTAATAAGGACCTTATTATACCAGGGGTGCAGAACTCCTTTCAGGTTGAGGACTGGGTTCTATTTTGGAATGCTCTTGGGGGCCCACGTTTCAGTGGTGGGCGGGGCTGAAGGCAAAAGGGGTGGAGCCAACAAGCCCTAAAATGCTGGCATGTTTTAGCTTAAAGTTCTGACTGCCAGGACCTAAAGCTTTAAGGGGGGCGTTTTGACCATTTAGAATGGGGGTGGTGAATGCACAAATGCTGGGAAGCCCCCAAATAATCTGTGGTTGGGTGGGGTGGGGTGGGAGTGAAAAGCAGGCCTGACCTGGTATGCTGGCTTTGGCCCCCTGTTCTGAGGTTCTACACTTCTTGCTAATAGAATAAAATCACGAGATTATCTATAAGAACAGCAGTTAAAAGTAAAAAAACACAGCAGGGGACGAATCTAACTTAAAAGCAGTAGTGAGGGAGGAGTTGCAGAAATGCAACAGTTTTTGCCACCTATCAAAAGAAGAGCAGTGATGGGGCTTGGCTGACCTCTCGGAGAAGACTGTTATAATTTATGGGTGCCACCACGGAAAAGGCCCCGTCTCTTGTATGCACTTGCTGTGCATCCAATGATGGAGGAAACTGGAGAAGGGCCTCAGAAGTGAAAAGTAGTGCCTGGGCAGCTTCATCTGGAGGGAAGTGATATTTAACAAGCACAGGTATTAGCGAAAACACAGGGCTGCTGCAGAAAACTGCTGTTCCCCCATGTGAAATCCTCCCTCTGTTCACATATTGCTATTGCTTCCCCCCCCCCCATCATGACAAACGGTACTCTCACCGCACCACCCACTCACTTAGTAGAATGCCTGACACATACACCCATCTCCCCTCCAGCTTTCCAGTGGGCAGATCTGGGTAGACGAATTTAAGTGGTTAGCTTGGCCTTCCCCAACCTGATGCCCTCCAGCTGTATTGGTCTACAACTCCCATAATGCCTGTGGATGATAGAAATTGTAGTCTATCACATCTGGAGGGTCCCAGGTTAAGGTTTAGCTACTGAACAGAAGTAGCAATGGCGGACAGCAGTTGTTTTAATCCTTTCCCTTTGGGCTGGTGTAAAAATAAGCACAAGTCAGAATATGTGAAAGTCAGAATATGTGAAGGTTTTAATTTGGAGAGAGTTGCCTTTTATATCTTCTGGCAAGGTTGTAATCCACAGAGGATTTAATTTCCTAAAGAAGAGAGAACATCTTATATAAATAGTCCTTCTTTGAAATATACTTGGCTGTTTTTGTTTATTGGGATCAGAAGCGGGTTTTGTCCGCAAAAATGGGAAATAGCAACTAGGCTTAAAAAGCAAGGCTTTAGTCAGAGCTGGCGGGAGGGGGTTCCCAGGGCTGAGCAGAGCAAGGCTTTAGTCAGAGCTGGCGGGAGGGGGTTCCCAGGGCTGAGCAGAGCAAGGCTTCAGTCAGAGCTGGCGGGAGGGGGTTCCCAGGGCTGAGCAGAGCAAGGCTTCAGTCAGAGCTGGCGGGAGGGGGTTCCCAGGGCTGAGCAAGGCTTCAGTCAGAGCTGGCGGGAGGGGGTTCCCAGGGCTGAGCAGAGCAAGGCTTCAGTCAGAGCTGGCGGGAGGGGGTTCCCAGGGCTGAGCAGAGCAAGGCTTCAGTCAGAGCTGGCGGGAGGGGGTTCCCAGGGCTGAGCAGAGCAAGGCTTTAGTCAGAGCTGGCGGGAGGGGGTTCCCAGGGCTGAGCAAGGCTTTTGTCAGAGCTGGCGGGAGGGGGTTCCCAGGGCTGAGCAAGGCTTTAGTCAGAGCTGGCGGGAGGGGGTTCCCAGGGCTGAGCAAGGCTTCAGTCAGAGCTGGCGGGAGGGGGTTCCCAGGGCTGAGCAGAGCAAGGCTTCAGTCAGAGCTGGCGGGAGGGGGTTCCCAGGGCTGAGCAGAGCAAGGCTTCAGTCAGAGCTGGCGGGAGGGGGTTCCCAGGGCTGAGCAGAGCAAGGCTTTAGTCAGAGCTGGCGGGAGGGGGTTCCCAGGGCTGAGCAAGGCTTTAGTCAGAGCTGGCGGGAGGGGGTTCCCAGGGCTGAGCAAGGCTTTAGTCAGAGCTGGCGGGAGGGGGTTCCCAGGGCTGAGCAAGGCTTTAGTCAGAGCTGGCGGGAGGGGGTTCCCAGGGCTGAGCAGAGCAAGGCTTTAGTCAGAGCTGGCGGGAGGGGGTTCCCAGGGCTGAGCAAGGCTTTTGTCAGAGCTGGCGGGAGGGGGTTCCCAGGGCTGAGCAAGGCTTTAGTCAGAGCTGGCGGGAGGGGGTTCCCAGGGCTGAGCAAGGCTTCAGTCAGAGCTGGCGGGAGGGGGTTCCCAGGGCTGAGCAAGGCTTTAGTCAGAGCTGGCGGGAGGGGGTTCCCAGGGCTGAGCAGAGCAAGGCTTTAGTCAGAGCTGGCGGGAGGGGGTTCCCAGGGCTGAGCAAGGCTTTTGTCAGAGCTGGCGGGAGGGGGTTCCCAGGGCTGAGCAAGGCTTTAGTCAGAGCTGGCGGGAGGGGGTTCCCAGGGCTGAGCAGAGCAAGGCTTTTGTCAGAGCTGGCGGGAGGGGGTTCCCAGGGCTGAGCAAGGCTTTTGTCAGAGCTGGCGGGAGGGGGTTCCCAGGGCTGAGCAAGGCTTTAGTCAGAGCTGGCGGGAGGGGGTTCCCAGGGCTGAGCAGAGCAAGGCTTTAGTCAGAGCTGGCGGGAGGGGGTTCCCAGGGCTGAGCAAGGCTTTTGTCAGAGCTGGCGGGAGGGGGTTCCCAGGGCTGAGCAAGGCTTTAGTCAGAGCTGGCGGGAGGGGGTTCCCAGGGCTGAGCAGAGCAAGGCTTTAGTCAGAGCTGGCGGGAGGGGGTTCCCAGGGCTGAGCAAGGCTTTAGTCAGAGCTGGCGGGAGGGGGTTCCCAGGGCTGAGCAAGGCTTTAGTCAGAGCTGGCGGGAGGGGGTTCCCAGGGCTGAGCAAGGCTTTTGTCAGAGCTGGCGGGAGGGGGTTCCCAGGGCTGAGCAAGGCTTTAGTCAGAGCTGGCGGGAGGGGGTTCCCAGGGCTGAGCAAGGCTTTAGTCAGAGCTGGCGGGAGGGGGTTCCCAGGGCTGAGCAAGGCTTCAGTCAGAGCTGGCGGGAGGGGGTTCCCAGGGCTGAGCAGAGCAAGGCTTTAGTCAGAGCTGGCGGGAGGGGGTTCCCAGGGCTGAGCAAGGCTTTAGTCAGAGCTGGCGGGAGGGGGTTCCCAGGGCTGAGCAAGGCTTCAGTCAGAGCTGGCGGGAGGGGGTTCCCAGGGCTGAGCAAGGCTTTAGTCAGAGCTGGCGGGAGGGGGTTCCCAGGGCTGAGCAAGGCTTTAGTCAGAGCTGGCGGGAGGGGGTTCCCAGGGCTGAGCAAGGCTTCAGTCAGAGCTGGCGGGAGGGGGTTCCCAGGGCTGAGCAAGGCTTTAGTCAGAGCTGGCGGGAGGGGGTTCCCAGGGCTGAGCAAGGCTTTAGTCAGAGCTGGCGGGAGGGGGTTCCCAGGGCTGAGCAAGGCTTTTGTCAGAGCTGGCGGGAGGGGGTTCCCAGGGCTGAGCAAGGCTTTAGTCAGAGCTGGCGGGAGGGGGTTCCCAGGGCTGAGCAGAGCAAGGCTTTAGTCAGAGCTGGCGGGAGGGGGTTCCCAGGGCTGAGCAAGGCTTTAGTCAGAGCTGGCGGGAGGGGGTTCCCAGGGCTGAGCAAGGCTTCAGTCAGAGCTGGCGGGAGGGGGTTCCCAGGGCTGAGCAAGGCTTTAGTCAGAGCTGGCGGGAGGGGGTTCCCAGGGCTGAGCAGAGCAAGGCTTTAGTCAGAGCTGGCGGGAGGGGGTTCCCAGGGCTGAGCAGAGCAAGGCTTTAGTCAGAGCTGGCGGGAGGGGGTTCCCAGGGCTGAGCAAGGCTTCAGTCAGAGCTGGCGGGAGGGGGTTCCCAGGGCTGAGCAAGGCTTTAGTCAGAGCTGGCGGGAGGGGGTTCCCAGGGCTGAGCAAGGCTTTTGTCAGAGCTGGCGGGAGGGGGTTCCCAGGGCTGAGCAAGGCTTTAGTCAGAGCTGGCGGGAGGGGGTTCCCAGGGCTGAGCAAGGCTTCAGTCAGAGCTGGCGGGAGGGGGTTCCCAGGGCTGAGCAAGGCTTTAGTCAGAGCTGGCGGGAGGGGGTTCCCAGGGCTGAGCAAGGCTTTTGTCAGAGCTGGCGGGAGGGGGTTCCCAGGGCTGAGCAAGGCTTTTGTCAGAGCTGGCGGGAGGGGGTTCCCAGGGCTGAGCAAGGCTTTAGTCAGAGCTGGCGGGAGGGGGTTCCCAGGGCTGAGCAGAGCAAGGCTTTAGTCAGAGCTGGCGGGAGGGGGTTCCCAGGGCTGAGCAAGGCTTTAGTCAGAGCTGGCGGGAGGGGGTTCCCAGGGCTGAGCAGAGCAAGGCTTTAGTCAGAGCTGGCGGGAGGGGGTTCCCAGGGCTGAGCAAGGCTTTAGTCAGAGCTGGCGGGAGGGGGTTCCCAGGGCTGAGCAAGGCTTCAGTCAGAGCTGGCGGGAGGGGGTTCCCAGGGCTGAGCAAGGCTTTAGTCAGAGCTGGCGGGAGGGGGTTCCCAGGGCTGAGCAAGGCTTTTGTCAGAGCTGGCGGGAGGGGGTTCCCAGGGCTGAGCAAGGCTTCAGTCAGAGCTGGCGGGAGGGGGTTCCCAGGGCTGAGCAAGGCTTTAGTCAGAGCTGGCGGGAGGGGGTTCCCAGGGCTGAGCAGAGCAAGGCTTTAGTCAGAGCTGGCGGGAGGGGGTTCCCAGGGCTGAGCAAGGCTTTAGTCAGAGCTGGCGGGAGGGGGTTCCCAGGGCTGAGCAAGGCTTTAGTCAGAGCTGGCGGGAGGGGGTTCCCAGGGCTGAGCAAGGCTTTAGTCAGAGCTGGCGGGAGGGGGTTCCCAGGGCTGAGCAAGGCTTCAGTCAGAGCTGGCGGGAGGGGGTTCCCAGGGCTGAGCAAGGCTTTAGTCAGAGCTGGCGGGAGGGGGTTCCCAGGGCTGAGCAGAGCAAGGCTTTAGTCAGAGCTGGCGGGAGGGGGTTCCCAGGGCTGAGCAGAGCAAGGCTTTAGTCAGAGCTGGCGGGAGGGGGTTCCCAGGGCTGAGCAAGGCTTCAGTCAGAGCTGGCGGGAGGGGGTTCCCAGGGCTGAGCAAGGCTTTAGTCAGAGCTGGCGGGAGGGGGTTCCCAGGGCTGAGCAGAGCAAGGCTTCAGTCAGAGCTGGCGGGAGGGGGTTCCCAGGGCTGAGCAAGGCTTTAGTCAGAGCTGGCGGGAGGGGGTTCCCAGGGCTGAGCAGAGCAAGGCTTTAGTCAGAGCTGGCGGGAGGGGGTTCCCAGGGCTGAGCAGAGCAAGGCTTTAGTCAGAGCTGGCGGGAGGGGGTTCCCAGGGCTGAGCAAGGCTTTAGTCAGAGCTGGCGGGAGGGGGTTCCCAGGGCTGAGCAGAGCAAGGCTTTAGTCAGAGCTGGCGGGAGGGGGTTCCCAGGGCTGAGCAAGGCTTCAGTCAGAGCTGGCGGGAGGGGGTTCCCAGGGCTGAGCAAGGCTTTAGTCAGAGCTGGCGGGAGGGGGTTCCCAGGGCTGAGCAAGGCTTTTGTCAGAGCTGGCGGGAGGGGGTTCCCAGGGCTGAGCAAGGCTTTAGTCAGAGCTGGCGGGAGGGGGTTCCCAGGGCTGAGCAAGGCTTTTGTCAGAGCTGGCGGGAGGGGGTTCCCAGGGCTGAGCAAGGCTTTTGTCAGAGCTGGCGGGAGGGGGTTCCCAGGGCTGAGCAAGGCTTTAGTCAGAGCTGGCGGGAGGGGGTTCCCAGGGCTGAGCAGAGCAAGGCTTTAGTCAGAGCTGGCGGGAGGGGGTTCCCAGGGCTGAGCAGAGCAAGGCTTTAGTCAGAGCTGGCGGGAGGGGGTTCCCAGGGCTGAGCAAGGCTTCAGTCAGAGCTGGCGGGAGGGGGTTCCCAGGGCTGAGCAGAGCAAGGCTTTAGTCAGAGCTGGCGGGAGGGGGTTCCCAGGGCTGAGCAGAGCAAGGCTTTAGTCAGAGCTGGCGGGAGGGGGTTCCCAGGGCTGAGCAAGGCTTCAGTCAGAGCTGGCGGGAGGGGGTTCCCAGGGCTGAGCAAGGCTTTAGTCAGAGCTGGCGGGAGGGGGTTCCCAGGGCTGAGCAGAGCAAGGCTTCAGTCAGAGCTGGCGGGAGGGGGTTCCCAGGGCTGAGCAAGGCTTTAGTCAGAGCTGGCGGGAGGGGGTTCCCAGGGCTGAGCAGAGCAAGGCTTTAGTCAGAGCTGGCGGGAGGGGGTTCCCAGGGCTGAGCAGAGCAAGGCTTTAGTCAGAGCTGGCGGGAGGGGGTTCCCAGGGCTGAGCAGAGCAAGGCTTTAGTCAGAGCTGGCGGGAGGGGGTTCCCAGGGCTGAGCAGAGCAAGGCTTTAGTCAGAGCTGGCGGGAGGGGGTTCCCAGGGCTGAGCAAGGCTTCAGTCAGAGCTGGCGGGAGGGGGTTCCCAGGGCTGAGCAAGGCTTTAGTCAGAGCTGGCGGGAGGGGGTTCCCAGGGCTGAGCAAGGCTTTTGTCAGAGCTGGCGGGAGGGGGTTCCCAGGGCTGAGCAAGGCTTTAGTCAGAGCTGGCGGGAGGGGGTTCCCAGGGCTGAGCAAGGCTTTTGTCAGAGCTGGCGGGAGGGGGTTCCCAGGGCTGAGCAAGGCTTTTGTCAGAGCTGGCGGGAGGGGGTTCCCAGGGCTGAGCAAGGCTTTAGTCAGAGCTGGCGGGAGGGGGTTCCCAGGGCTGAGCAGAGCAAGGCTTTAGTCAGAGCTGGCGGGAGGGGGTTCCCAGGGCTGAGCAGAGCAAGGCTTTAGTCAGAGCTGGCGGGAGGGGGTTCCCAGGGCTGAGCAAGGCTTCAGTCAGAGCTGGCGGGAGGGGGTTCCCAGGGCTGAGCAGAGCAAGGCTTTAGTCAGAGCTGGCGGGAGGGGGTTCCCAGGGCTGAGCAGAGCAAGGCTTTAGTCAGAGCTGGCGGGAGGGGGTTCCCAGGGCTGAGCAAGGCTTCAGTCAGAGCTGGCGGGAGGGGGTTCCCAGGGCTGAGCAAGGCTTTTGTCAGAGCTGGCGGGAGGGGGTTCCCAGGGCTGAGCAAGGCTTTAGTCAGAGCTGGCGGGAGGGGGTTCCCAGGGCTGAGCAGAGCAAGGCTTTAGTCAGAGCTGGCGGGAGGGGGTTCCCAGGGCTGAGCAGAGCAAGGCTTTAGTCAGAGCTGGCGGGAGGGGGTTCCCAGGGCTGAGCAGAGCAAGGCTTTAGTCAGAGCTGGCGGGAGGGGGTTCCCAGGGCTGAGCAAGGCTTCAGTCAGAGCTGGCGGGAGGGGGTTCCCAGGGCTGAGCAAGGCTTTAGTCAGAGCTGGCGGGAGGGGGTTCCCAGGGCTGAGCAAGGCTTTTGTCAGAGCTGGCGGGAGGGGGTTCCCAGGGCTGAGCAAGGCTTTAGTCAGAGCTGGCGGGAGGGGGTTCCCAGGGCTGAGCAAGGCTTTTGTCAGAGCTGGCGGGAGGGGGTTCCCAGGGCTGAGCAAGGCTTTTGTCAGAGCTGGCGGGAGGGGGTTCCCAGGGCTGAGCAAGGCTTTAGTCAGAGCTGGCGGGAGGGGGTTCCCAGGGCTGAGCAGAGCAAGGCTTTAGTCAGAGCTGGCGGGAGGGGGTTCCCAGGGCTGAGCAGAGCAAGGCTTTAGTCAGAGCTGGCGGGAGGGGGTTCCCAGGGCTGAGCAAGGCTTCAGTCAGAGCTGGCGGGAGGGGGTTCCCAGGGCTGAGCAGAGCAAGGCTTTAGTCAGAGCTGGCGGGAGGGGGTTCCCAGGGCTGAGCAGAGCAAGGCTTTAGTCAGAGCTGGCGGGAGGGGGTTCCCAGGGCTGAGCAAGGCTTCAGTCAGAGCTGGCGGGAGGGGGTTCCCAGGGCTGAGCAAGGCTTTAGTCAGAGCTGGCGGGAGGGGGTTCCCAGGGCTGAGCAAGGCTTTTGTCAGAGCTGGCGGGAGGGGGTTCCCAGGGCTGAGCAAGGCTTTAGTCAGAGCTGGCGGGAGGGGGTTCCCAGGGCTGAGCAAGGCTTTTGTCAGAGCTGGCGGGAGGGGGTTCCCAGGGCTGAGCAAGGCTTTAGTCAGAGCTGGCGGGAGGGGGTTCCCAGGGCTGAGCAAGGCTGTGTGAAGTGATAAAAAAGGGCAGTGCCCTCTTTTAAAGTGACAAAAGTGGGGAGGGGTGGATTGTGTGGTATGGCTTGAGTTTTGGGGAGAACAACAATGATTGTTAGACTGGAATGGTATATTGATTTAAGTTTTGCCAGCTGACTTGGATTTCTTTGTGAAAGAAAGGTGGGATTAGTAACTAAGGGTGCAATTCTATGTATGTTTAGACAGAAAAAGGTCCTACAATTCCCGGCATATCCCAGCCAACCGTGCCACTTGTAGGACCTTTTTCTGTCTAAACATACCTGGGTTTGCATTGTAGGAATGTTTCCCAGTTCGGGATGAACGGAAGTCTTTTCATTGTTAGATAAACACAGGTCTCCCCAGGCCAAAGCTATAGACGATGGGTTCTCAACAAGGAGGGAATTCCTCCCATGGGGGGAATTTTAGGGTTCCAGGGGGGGAACTGGGACCACTATTCAGCAAAGTATGATGTCCTGTAGATTATGTCTTCCTACACATGTTATTAGAGCCTCGTGTGGCGCAGAGCAGTAAAGCAGCAGTTTCTGCAGCTGAAACTCTCCCCACAGCCTGAGTTCGATTCCAGCGGAAGCTGGTTTCAGGCAGCCAGCTCAGGTCAACTCAGCCTTCCATCCTCCCAAGGTCGGTAAAATGAGTACCCAGTTAGCTGGGGGAAAGGTAATAACGGCCAGGAAAGGCAACGGCAAACCACCCCGCTATAAGACCTGCCAAGAAAACGTCAGCGAAAGCTGGCGTCCCTCCAAGAGTCAGTAATGACTCAGTGCTTGCACGAGAGGTTCCTTTCCTTTCCTACACGTTATTAAAAACGTCCCAGAAAATGTCCTGTCGTCTGCAAAAGCCAGGCCTTTGCTCTCTTTTCCCTCCCTCCCTTTCAATCCTAGAAGTTTCAAGCTCCCCATTTAAAGGGGCAACGCAAAGCACGGGAGCTGAGAATGTAAAAGGGGCCATGCTTTGTGTTGCCCCTTTAAATGGGACCAATATAGAAAAAATAAAAGGTTTTCAGTATTATATGCATATTATTTGGAATGCACCTTTTGAGTTAGACTATCTTGGGAAGGGGGGGGGAATTATATTCTGAACAATGGTGAAAGGGGGGAATGGAGCAAAAAAGGTTGAGAACCACTGTACTATAGACTGAATCAGCGTCTGCCTGTGCCTTGTGGGGGAGCACAGTTTTCCCCAACCGAAAACAGTAGGACAAGAGGAAATGTGTGTGTCTCTTCCCACACAGATCCTAGATTCTGGCACCTCCCTGCTCCTTTGAGGTCCAGCACCCACATCAAAAATTGTGTCTCTTAACTGTCATCAAACACACACACACACAAACGCCCACCCATCAGTCGGCTTTCCACTTCCATTAAGTGGATTCATATTAATTTTTGATAATATATGAACTACCTGCTCCCTAATGAAATTTCAGATGATGCCAGCGGCTCTAAAAGGACTGTTCCTTTGGATTTCTCACCCAGACAAATCTTTGCAAAAGTGTGCAGTTTTGAGCCAGGTATGTGCGGAGGAAGCAGTAATAGTTTAAAGAAAATCCCCGTAAAAAAATCAGCGCCGACATCAGCAAGTCGTACAAGATTAATTTGACGCTGGACTCAAGCCATGTTCAATATCACAGAGATGACTTTTAAAAAGGGGCTTACTTTGTTTACCTGGAACACAGAATTGATTTACTTCCATAGCATTAAAAATGGTAAAGAACCAGAAGACATTTTTTAAAAAAGTATATATTTCCACTCTGCCCGAAATCAAAATACTTTTCATGCTAAATATTCTTCCCTAGTATGACATTTATTTTAATGTTGCTGTAGAGTTATTTTTGTTGTTTTTGTCTCCACACAGACAAAGAAGGTGTCTTCCTTCCCAAGTTTTGTTGATGGTAAGTATATTTCCATTGGACTCATGTTTATAGTATTAGAACGGCAGTGTGTGTACAGGGGTGGGTGGGAATTCTAACAAACTCAAATATTAAATGAGGGTCAGTTTATTGCATTTCATGAGACTAATGCTACTTAGCAGCAGGTCTGTCGGACAGAGATCCTGAGGAACTGCTACCAGTCAGTGTAAACTCTGACATCCATGTCCCAAGCTCCAAATGCACAGTGTTGCTCCAGAAGGCGGGTTGAAGAATCAGTGGGTAGAAATGGCAGGGAAACAGATTTTGGATCATCATTAGGAGAAACGCTCTCATGGCAGCAGAGGCTGGTGGCTCCGATTTGGGTGGGGCTATGAATCTATTCTGGGTTTCAGTCAGAAGCAGCCAGGACTCTAAAAGAGCTTACCCCCAAAATAAGTTCAGCACCTTGGATAGCTCATTTAAAGTTCTGACAGCAACTCAAAATGGATTAACAGACCCACCAAAATTGGACCCACCTGCCTTCACTGTCTAATGGTAAGAACCAGCATAGATTGCTGCAGGAAGCATTTACATAAAGTAAGTGCATATTAAATCTTGCGTTGGGCAGGTGGCTAGACTAGATGGCCCTTCAAGGTCCCTCCCACTTCTTGGATTCTATAATTCTATATGCTTGACTTTTCCGCTAGGCATCTTCCTATCCTGAGCTAAATTGTTAATGGCTGGTTTCCCTGGGTGATTTAGAACACTGTTCAGAAACAGTGCATATGTAATTGGAAGATGGAGTTTTTTGCTTGCCTGCAGTCATTTCGGAGACTTTACTAGCTGAACAGCAGTCTCTGAATAGAAATCGGTGCGTGATGTAGCTGTAGGCCAAATAAACCGGCTTTCAGAAGTCTCCCACCGCAAAACGTATTACTCAGACCTATTTTCATGGTTACAGCACCCCTCTGACTTTGGGGCTTTTAATTATTACTTTAATAACTGGCGCTGATGACTGGACTAATGAAATTAAATTTATCTCCGTGATTGATCTTCGCTCAGAATTGTGTTGACAGCAGAGGGTGTCGGGTTCACGCTCAGCCGTGTCTCATTTGTCCTTTTCCAAGACTGACGTTACAAATGCTTCTTATCTTTCATTAAATCTGGCTGAGAGAAAATCCAGTCCTTTCTCAAAAGGAGTATGTGCGGAATCGGACAGAGTTGGCAATCGGGGAGCGTGATAATGCGTTGTCCCTTTCTAATGCTGATGCGCAAATACACCCCACTTAATGACTTCTAAAACTACACTAACAGAAACCTTTCCAGATGGGTGACCGCCCAATGGGTTGGAACAACAACTCCCATAATCCCCAGCCAGCACCAGAATGGCTTGCCTACTGACTCTGTGGTTGGAAGGAAGCCTCAGTGCCAGGATTAAGCCTCAGGTTAGGGCTAGGGAGGCAGTGGGGCCTCGGTAGAGCTTAGCCAGACCAGACAGACTGAGTGGGCCCCCAGGACAGCTTTCCTGCTGACTTAAGAGTGGCCCGCGAGGGTTTAGGTTAAGCCTCAAATTAGGGTTGTAGTTCTGGATCAACTCTTTAACTATTTGGCTTTATGCCTGTGTGTGCATGGGGCGAAGCAGGGGGTTGGACTAGATGGCCTTTTAGGACCCTTCCAACTCTACTATTCTCTGATTCTCTGATTCTATATCAGTCATCATCGGCATTCAGAGGAGCCGTCTATAAGTTTGTTTCTTTATTTTGCCACGTATATCTTGACAGGTGATTCCGTCTTTGAGTTTCAGTTTTTTTCTTCCCTCCTCCTAACTGCTCATGGCTCCAGCTGCCGTGCACGTGTTAGGAGCTTCTGTTTCTTTCATTCCATTGCTGCAGGGGGAAATTTCCTTCTGTGACACTGACAAATGGCCACAGTGGGCTGAGATCCGGAGATTGCAAGCAACACGTGCTCCTGTAAATTTTTCAGTGCTTGAGAAGCCTTCCAGTTCTTCCTGCTGCACACCCTCCATATCTCAAGGACGTTTCGTTAATTAACCTGTACAGTCCAAAGCCAGAACCTTATGGCTGTAGCATAACATAATAAATAAAGACAAAAACACCAATAAATACACATTGTCTAATACTTCCAATTTAAATAATGTAGTAATACCAAATTACATTTTAAATCAAACTTTACAAAATAGTTGCAAGGTCTTCCCATTGCCTTTGTAGTTATTGATGAATGGAACAATGGATGATTGGAATGTATTTGCATGGAGTTGAAAAAAGGGCAGAATTGTAGCACCTTTTGCCCCTGAGTGCCGTCTCAGTGGAAAGGGTTAAGGCCTCAGCTAGACCTACCTGGTCTAGCATGATGGAGAGGTGAGGATCTCACGATATTTTTATCGCGAGATCTCCCCCTGTGTTTACACGTGGCACGCGACGACCTCAGAGGGAGAGGACGTCGCAACCGCCATTTTGGTTTTTAAAAAAGAACAGGAGAATAATAAAGTAAAAAAAATCCCTGCTCCCCCCACCCCACCCCCAATGGGTGCAAAGCTCTTGAGGAGCTCTGCGGGCCATGCGCATTTCCTGGCTCCTCGTGCATAACCGCGAGGAGCTGGGACAAACCGCGACACCCGGCCACATGTTCCACAGTCTCGGGATCAGCCCAGGACCGCGGGAAAACCGGGCTGCAAGGATGGGGCAAAATCCCAGGGAAAGGGAGGGGTCACCCCTCCCTGCTCCCGGGATCCCCTGTGCGTCATGTAGACGCACAGGGATGATCCCGGGGCAATCCCCAGAATATGCCCTCGTCTAGCTATGGCCAAAGACTCTACTAGTCGTATTTATTTTATTGCATTTTAAAGTTGTTGTCTTTCAATTCAATTTTATTATACTGTTATGGAAGATCAGCTCCTTGTTAGTCCAATATATCTGGTAAAGCAGGGCATCAATTTTTAAATAAATAAATAAATAAATAAATCTAAGAGCCAGTTTGTACAAGAATTGTATTTGCAACCTTTACCAGCCATTGCAATTGATATATACAAAACACATATGTACAACTATACATATTTACCAAATTAAGACTCAAAGTACCATGGAGGACCCCATCTTAATAGCAGCAACGGAACCGTTTGTAGACTTTGGTGTGGCACCAGATTGCCCTGATTGGAGAAAGAACACACAAAACCCAAGTTACACCCTGGGAAAGATAATACAAGTCAAGTAATTAACTCTTTCTACAGCTCTCCACGAAACAAACGAAGCAGCAGTTCATGAGGCAGTGTTTCAGTTTTGCCCTCTCCGCATGGGCAGGCAAGCTTTTTTGCGATGGGTTCTTTTGAAGCCAATGGCCTACAGTTTCCCGGGAGAAGGCATGCCTGTGAAAACAGTTCAAGCTCTATGCGCTAGGTCTGCCCACGGAGCCCTTCTGCATTCCTTGCGGCATCCTTTTCATTTTAATACTGCATCTTTGCTTCCTGGTTCCCTGACCTGTAATTACACGAACCAAACGCTCTGTTTAAATATTTGCTACGGCGGCCATGGCATCCTCTGTTTAATTAGGCAGGCATGTACAGAGACAGAAAGCATCGTAGGGGAAACCTGTGGCCGTAGGAGAGTTCCTCATTATGATTGTTTGCTGCTCTGTCTCGGAGGGAAATCATTGCTTGCCTTCTGCCTTTAGTTCCTGGACCTTGTGAACCAGAAGACCTCATTGATGGCATCATCTTTGCAGCCAATTACTTAGGCTCCACGCAGTTGCTGTCCGAGCGCAACCCCTCCAAAAACATCCGAATGATGCAAGCCCAGGAGGCGGTGAGCCGTGTCAAGGTAGGACGTGTTCCTGGTTTACCAAAGATAACTGGGGCCCTTGATGATTGAACTCGGAGACATCTGCTCCTCTAAATTGGCAGTGGATTGACCTCACATCACCATTGTGAAAGCCTGTTTCCAAAACTGTTGGTATTGCTTTATTTTGCCACAGTGCTCCTTGCATCCACAGAGGAGCAGACTATCAATCATGTTACAGGTGTTTTCAAGGTGCGATGGTCCAGGTTTGTGATGGGGGAGGATAAGGCATCGACGTCTCCCAAACAACTTTTGTCTTTCTTCCTGCAGTGTGTGACTTTAAACTTTCTTGCCAAAGTTCCATGTATTGGGAAGCCAATGACTCTACTAACCATGTAAACCCATCCTCATATTTATGGAGTATCTGATCTAATAATAATCAGATCAATCTATCCTATTTCTGTGGATGGAACAGCGTTTGAAACTCGCAGCCTACAGTCAACCCTTTTCACATTGATTGATGCAGAAACGCCACGTGACGGTAAACGTTAAGACTACAGGGCCAAATGGCCACCGCTGCGGCTGCTTCCTCTTGCCTGCTCTGCAACGTCTAATGGAGCCTTCCTGGTGTTGTGATGTTGAGACATCCTGAGTTCCCAGCATCACTTGACAAAATTGTTCATAGGTAGTGGAGTTTGGAGAAAATGTGGAGCTCTGTGGCACCAGCCACAAAATCAGTTGTACTAGGTGGTGTTGGCTGGTGGAGCTGGCGGAAATTAAGTGCACGATGGCTGTTTCTGGTGGCAGCTCCAAGATGTTCAGTCCGCCATCTTGTGAACTGCCCAGAGAGCTTCGGCTGTTGGGCAGTGTAGAAATGAAATTAATTAATTAATTTTGATTGCAGGCAAATCTGGGGCATGTTCGCTGACATGCTCTCAGTTCCTTTTGAGCCTCTCTGTTGCCCTTCATGAAACTGGAGCACTCTCTAGAATGTACCCTGCCTTATCCAGCAGCTGTAATCGAAGATCAATAGATGTAGACGTGTCTCATCCCCGGAAAGGTTGCAGGCAACCATATTATGGAGCCTTTTAAGCTATATTTGAGGAGCGAAGATGCAATCGGACTGTCCTCCAAGGGCAATTATTGATTTAAGAGGAGGAATTGTCCATCATTGCCTGGACTATAAGTAGTCTCGTGAAAAGCCGGCAATGGCCCTATGAGTGGTCATTTTAATTCATATTGGGTTATTAATGAATATGCTACGCCCTCCCCCAATTTACACAGACATTATCATGTGGAATATACTTTTGTGGTTGCTGCTCCTGAATCTCTCTGCACAGACCCATGCCACCAAATCTCAAAGTTAAAGGAAAGGTTAAAAATGTCACCACTTACACCCACCGTAACCCGCCTTCACTAACCTGATGCTCTTCAGATATGTTGTACTACAACACCCAGCATCCCCCAGGCCACTATGACTCTTTTTGATGGCTTTGATGGCTGTTGAGCAGAGAAGGCAGTATTAGAAATCTAATTAATGACTTAAATTTGCAGGGCAGCAGGTTGGCCAGGCTGAGTTGAGACAAACAGGTCTTTCAGTGAATTTAGATTTGCAGGGAACTACATTTTAGATGAGCAGACTATCCTGCAAGGCAAAAGTCGTGACCAGTGCTTAGTCCCAGACCACAGAAAGACAATTTCTTTTCTCCCCACCCCTCTGCGATTGCAAACGGTTTGGCAATCGGCTCTTGGCAGATTCCAAGGTATCAAGAGGCAATTGGGGAAACTGGAAGCTGCAAAGCAACACTGATTGTGTTACCCCGAATGGCGGTGTTGTAAATCAGCAGTGTCAGGTGTACTTGGTGGGTGGTCTCTGAAAACAGCTAGCTGTTACAATTTTTAACAGGTGCTTGAAGGTGTACACAACTAGGTATTGGAATGTGTCAGGGGAAGTGGGTGTGTTGTTGTTGTTATTGTTTTTAAAAGTAGAATTAGAATTTCAATCTTAGCCCTTCTGTCTTGTAAGGAGGGTTGTTTTACTGTGTTTACTGTATAATCTTTCTGTATCTGGAGGCCATTTCCCCCCCAAGCATGCACTCTTTGCGGGCTTCCCAGAAGCATCTAGCTGGCCACAGCTGGAAACTGGACAATTGGACTTTTGGCCTGGGCTTCCTATGTTTTGATGTGCAAGAAAATGCTTTAGTGCTTGGCAAAAGTTAAAAAGGTCGCCTGATTCTCTATCTTCCTGTTTGGATGCTGCACACATCAGGAGATACTCACCTGACAGTGCCCCTGATTCTGGAGGTCTGGACCACGATTTGCTACCAGAGCAGTGATGGCCACCAATTTGGAGGGCTTTAAAAGAGGATTGGACAAATTCCTGGAGAAGAAGGCTGTCCAGGGCTATTAGTCCTGAGAGCTGTGTGCTACCTCCCAGCAGGGATCCCAGTGAGTTACTTGCTCCAAGGAAGTCTGAGGCCAAACTGAAGCCTTTTATGCTGTGGTCCCCAACTCCACCCTTTCCCTCAGGCTGGAAGCCTTAAAGAGACAGGCCTCTGGCTTGTAGCCGTCCACTCCTCTGTCTCTCCAAGCGCTCATGCCTGGCCCCTTGTTGGCGCTGGACTACTGGCTCCCTGGAATGTAGGGCTATTGTAGCCGAGGGTGTTGGTCCAGGGCTGGGGCTTGGCTTGGGGGTCTCTGGAGGCTCTGCAGTGGGGCTTGGACCTGGAGTTTCCTCTGTGGGCATCCCTGGATCATTGACATCAGAGTCCATGTCACTCCTGGGTCATGACACACAATGGCGCCTGGGTAGGGTTGTAAATGCATATGCAGAAGGGCGTATAATCTATTGTTAAGCACAACAAAATTATTTGGTATTTTCTCTTATCAATTGGCAATATACACACACACATTAAATCCTATTTATTTATTTATTTATTTATTTATTTTCTTCTCTCTGCAAATGGTAGGTTTGAGAACCCTGGAATCTTTTGTCAAAAGGTTTCCCTGGCTTCACATGATGTCTTTTTCTCTCCTTTTTCTTTTTGTGCATTTGTCTGTTTCTCTTATTTATTTATTTATTTATTTATTTTTTAACGCTTCTCCCCCAGAGGATGCAAAAGGCAGCTAAAATCAAGAAAAAAGCGGTGTGTAGACTGTTTTTCTTGAATGCTAATGTCTGTTTTACGTTGGTTATTATTATTATCGTTGTTATTATTTTTGTTGTCCTTGTGCATCCTGAACTGTTGTGTCTCTCGTTGTGGATCTCCGTAAAACTGCAGTTTTGGGCTTTTCGTTTGTATGTTTTAAAGTCCACGTAGCTGGATGGAGTGAAAGAGATGAGTTGGTTTCCTCAGAGAGCCTCCTATTCCTGGCCAAGTTCTTCCTCTTTCCTCTAAACATTTCATTGTACTGGTGTGATTTTGCTTGTTTGTTTTCTGAGTGGCCGTGTGTGTGTGTGTGTGTGTGTGTGTGTGTGTGCGCTAAACCTGGTTAAACATAATAGTTTTCTCTTGCGAAAGTCTGTGTCCATTTAATGTCCATGATTTCTTTATTAGGAGAAGTGGCAACAACAGATTCTTTGTAGAAATTGACTATTGTGGTTGTCAGTTTTAATTATTCGTTTCCAGGATGGCAGTGGCGATGCATATTCCGTTTTGCATGCAAAAGCTTTATCTTCCTCTGTGTTAAAACAACGCAACGTCCTTGGTGCTACACAAGTTCCGCGATTTCATCAGCCCCGTTCCCAGTGCTGCCGTGCAAATGTCCTCCACAGTAACGTGGATTTGGATGCAGCAGTCAAATAGCTTTCCCTAGCAGCCGCTGAGACCATTTTGCCACCCCAGTTGGATGATACTTTAAACAATATTGCAACAGGGTGGGAGATGGTGGAAGGCAACTCTAAGATCAAAAAACTATTTTTGCAATTGCAATTGCGTTGGTGGGCCCTGAAAATATGCTTCCTTAAGCAACTGAGAGCCAGTGTGGTGTAGTGGCTAAAGTGTCAGACTGGGAGTTGGGAGATCCGGGTTCTAGTCCCCCCCCTCGGCCATGGAAGTTCACTGGGTGACTTTGGGCCAGTCACAGTCTCTCAGCCCAACCCACCTCACAGGGTTGTTGTTGTGTGGATAAAGTGGAGAGGAGGAGGAGGAGGATTATGTACACCGCCTTGGGTTCCTTGGAAGAAAAAAGGCAGGATATAAATGCAGTAATAAATAAATAAAATAAATAAACTGCTTGAGTTGCCTATGCAGTTAGACCAGACCTGATAAAGGTTAAGTCTGGCTTTACCTCCAAAACCAGTTCACAGTGGAGGCCTGCAGTTGATCAGTAGAGGGCATGTTTGCATGTACAAGGAGGCTGGTGGTTGTGATTCTGGTGGGCTGTGAATTCACTGTGAGTCTCAGTCTGAACTAGCCAGAACTCTAAAGGAGCTGCCAAAGGTGCCGAAACCTACCTCCAGACCAGGTTCAGCACCTTGGATAGATCCTTTAGAGCTCAGGCTGGTTCGAACTGAAACCCAACCGAAAACAGAGCCACCAGCTTCCACTGGTCAATCTTCCACAACTCCAATTAAAAGGATTTTGGGTAGCCAGAAAGAATCTTCACCTGAAACCCCAGAGGACCCACTGCTTGTCAAGAGTGGACAATTGTAGGCAATGTAGACAGAGGATGTGACTTGGTGGAAGGCTATTTAAGCCGTAGATGCGCATTGCGTTTGGGGGCATTTTAGCAGCCAACTGCTGGGCTCTCCTGGCCTCACCTTTCTTCATCTCTTTTTCTTGCTGAGAGATGATCTCTTGTTCTCCAGTGTGAGATCTGGGTCTTTGGACTCAACCAGGTTCCTGCATATGCTTACTGTGCCATCAACACACACGTACGCCGACCCACCAGATAATATGCTGCATTAGATGCATAATAAATGTGTTGGTTTTGAAGGTGCCACAAGTCTCTCTGCTGACCCTGGAAAATTGTTCCTAAGGAATGAAATCCAATGTTCAGATTTAGTCAACACCGTTATGAGGACAAACCAAAATGCCACAAAAGAGTGTAACCTCTTGGGGTTCTCCAGAAATCCTGATCAGGCATAATCTTATGAGAAGCAGGGGATGAGAGGGAGAGAAAAATACTATAAAGGTTAGGGGAGGGGCCATAGCTCAGTGTGATAAAGCACATGCTTTGTATGCAAAAGGTCCCAAGTTCAATCCCTGGCTTCTCCAGGTAGGGTGAGGTTGGGAATCCCACCTGAAACCCTGGCGAGCTGTTGCCAGTCAGTGTCGACAATATTGGCCTGGATGGTCCGATAGCCTGACTCAGTATAATGCAGCTTCCTATGTTCCTAGGCTTTTGGTGGCATTTTAGCTGATAAATGGCTTTTGGTGGCATTTTAGCTAATATGCTGCCTGATTCTGGATTTTTTTCTCATGGACCAACGCAGCTATCTTTGTTTTTTTAAGGGATTTGGGGTGGAAACCCTCTTAAAATTAGTTTCTATTGCCAAGACAATTGGCGAACCTTTGCTGGTCCCATCATGGGAGACAAGAAAGCTCGAAGCCCTGACCTTAGGACTCGCCGGGTGATCCAGGCCCAAGGATTGCTCTGCTCTGGGACTCACTTTTTGCATGTATTTTGGAGATGGACCATGCCAAATAGCTGTCCTGTGTCGCAGTCACTTGTGCAGTGTGGCCATTGTACATCCCATCGTGTTTGAGGCGGCTGTTTGAAAGAAGCGGCTGTTTTGAAGCAAAGGCTGGACGTTCCCTCCATGATCTTCCCATTGTCTCTTTCTGTCCTTTCCTTTCCTTTTGTCAGAGCTCCGAGGGAGATTCCCAGGCTTTGACGGAAGTGGATCTGTTCATCTCCACGCAGAGGATTAAAGTTCTGAACGCCGATACGCAGGTAAGCGTACAACACACACACACAATGCTGCAAAATGAGCTTTTGGAGCAGCCCTTGGCCAAAAATGTTGAAGGCCTCTGCAGGCGATCAGTTCATACAGCCGGCAACATCATCTGTGCCTTTCCTGGCAGCCACTGGGTGGGAGGAAGGGGCACCAAAAAGGGGAGAGAGAGAAGAGAAGGGGATGGATTTCACCCTGGGTTGTGCCCCTCGAAGTTTATACCTAAAGGAATGCTGCTCTCAGCAGAAAAGAGGTCCCCCTGCCCTGTTCTAGTGTCCTAGTACTGTCCTAGTGCTGAAGGGCTTAGGAATCCAATTCCAATTGATTTATTATTTGAATTTATAACACACCTCTTTATTTATGTATTTATTTCATTACATTTCTATACCACGTTATTATGATGATGATGATGATGATGATGATGATGATGATGATGATGGATGTAAGTTTATTTATTTATTTATTTAGAGTATTCTTATCCCGCACCTCAGCCAAAAAGGCTCTGGGAGTGGCTTACAATCAAATTAGCAAAGAAGACAGTCCCTGCCCTCAGGCTTACATTCTAAAAAAGACATGACACACAAGGAAAAGGCAATGGGGAGGGAAGAGGAAGAAAATTAAAAAAAAAATTAAGGAGACTGTTCAGGCTGGTGGGAAGGCCCTGCTGCGTCCTCTCATCTCCTAATGGAGGGGCAGACCCACAGCACCTTCTTCTTCCCCACAGGGTGAAGATGACAGTTATCCCTGGGGTGTGTGTGTGTGTCCAACTGAAGCAGACTCCGATGGTCTCTGCCTGAGGGGTGGTGTGTGGATGTGCGTCAATTCCTCCACCGCTAATAGTTATTGGCTCCTTTCACTGTGTTTTGTGTCTCTATTTATGTTGCAAGCCTGCTGGGTGAAGCTGCCTATTAAGAAGTAGTAGTTTGGGTTATGTTTAATGAATTACTCTACTTGTGCAAGTAGCTCTGCCCTAGTCTCTGGCTGTGGAGGTTTCCTGCAAGGCGGCTGCTCAGATGGTTATTAAAAGGCCTGGCCGCTGCTGCCACGCAGCCTCTGGTCCATGCTTAATAACATGACAAATGGTAATTGGATCTGCTCGCTGCTGCAGCAAATGCATTTCGTAGTTGCATTTTGCTGCTTCATGTGGATAATGGGAGTCAGTTTGAGGGGAGGAATGAAGTGGGGGGGCTCCTTTGTGTACGAACAGCAGCTGTAGCCAAAAGCAAGATTGAAGAGGCAAAGATGGCACTAAACAAATTAATTCCCTTCCCATGGTGAAAGTCACAATGGGCCCCAGCGTGGCTCCTTGAGCGCTCGCTTTGAGGCTCACAACACTTTCCAGGCAAGAGTTTAAGAACACCCAAAACTGAGTCTGTGTCCCGCCCTGTCTCTTTCAGCAGCCAAGTCTCACGGAGGCCATGTTGTAGCCGAGGGGTTCAGCCAATCCCTAATGCAGTTTGGTTGGCACATGCTGTATCCGGTTGAATGTGCCCAGTTGGCTTGGCAACCAGTGCCTGGGGGGAAAAAAGGCCTTTTGTGTGTTGGGGGTGGGGCAGAGCAACTCCTCTTCTCTGCATCGTGGTCCTGCCACCACAATGGCGGCTTTCAAATGGAAACAGGAAGTGAGTTGTGAGTCCCATCCATCACCATCGTCCCTTCATTTCTTACATTTCTATACCACACAATAGCCAAAGTGCTCTATAGACACTCCCTTTGAAGTGGCTTTTGTGCCTTTGCTTAGCCTGTGAGGCTTGGTTATGAGAAGGCCATTTTTCCAGCATTGTGGCCCAAGCTCATAGCCATGGAGAGCTCATGGACCATGTTGGAGCAACCCAACAGCCGAGTGGGGCCCAGTAGAAGAACGACTCTGGAATCATGTCCCTGTTCCAGAAGCCACATTGGACCCATCAAGGCAATGTTCAGGTGGGTGGGGAGGGAATAGCGATCCCAGTGTTGGTCTCCCAGGATGCCATCTCATGGAGGTTGAAATGTGGCAGTCTTTCCCACCTGGTGCCCTCCAGATGTTGGCACCAGGTTGGAGAAGGCTGAAATATGGCGCTGAATCCCAAGGTGCCTTTCCGCTCATCGAAGCCCTCTTCCACTCAAAGAGGGGCTGCTTAGACATCTTGCAAAACAGCGTTGTGTAGAAAACATGACAATAAATCCAAAGGCGATGTTCTTGTTTGACCTCTCGCACAACCAGGCGCTTGGAGAACCGCTGTAGATTGAACCGACCTATTATATCTCCGTGTAGATGCTGAAGCAATTGCAGAATAGCTTTAGTGGCTGTTTTCATTCCATTCCAACCTGGGACCTTTTCTTCCGCAGACTGATATTTGCTTGACCAGCCTGGACTGTGAGGAACTGAAAGGGAGACCTTTATGCAAATGGACTTTTTAATTTGCTCTCTACTGAACCCTCATTTCTGTGTGAATTTCGCTGGCTTGTTGTGAATGGTCCGCAGGAGCCATTTTTCCTGTCTTGCCAGAAGAAATATATTACAAAGCCTAACAGACACCACTCTAACATGCTTAGCATTTACCTCACCTGTTTTTTTTTTTACATTTTAACCTCATTAGAACTCCCTATTGTCTCCCTTAATGAAGCTCACAAATGCCTCTTGTTTCTAAGGCTATAGCTAGACGGGGTGTTATCCTGTGCGTTCAAATGATGCACAGGGGATCCTGGGAGCAGGGAGGGATGACCCCTTCCTTTCCCCGGGATATCACCTTACCCTTTCATCCTGCTTTTTCCACGGTCTTTGGAGGATCCCAAGACTGCGCAAAGTGTGGCCCACCTTTGCGGTTTGTCCCGCTGCCTCGTGAGTAACCACGAGGAGCCAGGACCCACACACAGGACACAGAGCTCATCACGAGGTGGGAGTAGGGTTGGGGGAGCAGGGAAAGTAATTTTATTTTTTAAAAACCCCTTACCTTTCAGCGCTCGAAACAAAATGGCGGGCGCGACGTCCTTTTCCTTCCTGGACCTTGCAGGTCACATGTAAACAGAGGGGGACGATCTCACAATCATAACATCGCACGATCCTCATCCCTCCGTCACGCTAGACCCGTAGGTCTAGCTGAGGCCTAAGTCTGCATAAACTTTGGCTTTGGTTTGGGTCCTTTAGCCGATCCATTGGTTTGATTTGTCAAAACCTTCCTGACCCCTGTGATTTTGAAACTTGAAAAAGCCCTTTGCACAATGAAAGACTTTTTGTGGGGAAAAAACACCTTCTGTTCGGGGAAACACCAGAGGCTTTTAAAATTAGAATCCCCAAATAGATGGTATTAAATTGCCTTGCATCTATGATTTCTAAATTTCCCTTTAACTGTGATATCCAGGTGGTTGTTTTTCCCCACCTAAATTTTGGCCTTATATTTCTCATGATGGATGTCCTGTATAGTTCTAGAAATGGTGGTTTCCTCTCTCCTGCACAATTTTCTTGCCTTTTAAGAAGGTTGAAATGCTTAGTGATGGGCAGTCAAGAGCTCTAAGCTACAATATGCAGGTTCAAAAGAATTGACTATTCAATCCATCTCATGACAACGGTTAGTCACCGCTCCTGTGGCTCATACTTTGCATATTTTTTAAAAATAGGCTGGTCACTGGTACACTTAGGGGTGATCACATTACACCAGTTTTAAAATCTCTTCACTGGCTGCCGATTAGTTTCTGGGTGAAGTACAAAGTGTTGGTTATTACTTTTAAAGCCCTACATGGTTTGGGTCCAGGCTACCTGCGGGAACTCCTTCTCCCGTACAATCTGCCCCGCACACTCAGGTCCTCTGGGAAGAATCGACTTCAGCTAGCAAAAACTAGATTAACGACTGTTATCCAGAGGACCTTCTCTTCTGCTGCTCCCAGACTGTGGAATGGCCTGCCAGAGGAGATTCGGCAACTTCACAGTCTTTTAGAATTTAAAAAAGCAATAAAGACTGATCTATTCCGGCAGGCCTATCCAGGGGAATTTTAGAATGTTTTTAGGATGTTTTAAGGATATTTTAAAGATGTGTGGCACAGAGTGGCACAGAGTGGTAAAGCAGCAGTTTCTGCAGCTGAAACTCTCCCCACGGCCTGAGTTCGATTCCAGCGGAAGCTGGTTTCAGGCAGCCGGCTCGGGTCGACTCAGCCTTCCATCCTCCCGAGGTCGGTAAAATGTTACCTGGGGGAAAGGTAATAATGGCCAGGGAAGGCAACAGCAAACCACCCCGCTATAAGGCCTGCCAAGAAAACGCCAACGAAAGCTGGTGTCCCTCCAAGAGTCAGTAATGACTCAGTGCTTGCACGAGAGGTTCCTTTCCTTTCCTAAAGATGTTTTAGTCATGTTTTAAATCAGTTTTTAATGTGTATTTTATATCATGTTTTTATACTGTTTGTTTTATACTTTGAATGGTTTACGTTTTTGTGAACTGCCCAGGGAGCTTGGCTATTGGGTGATATAAAAATGCAATGAATAAATAAATAAATAAATAAATAAATAAATAAATAAATAAATAAAAAGAAATATGCATTGCGGAAGTTAAATGTGCCATTTCTCCAGCAGCAGGGCAGCTGCGCATTGATTGCTTTGGCTTATCAATTGCTCTAGGAAACCATGATGGACCACGCGCTGCGCACCATCTCTTACATCGCCGACATCGGTAATATCGTTGTTTTGATGGCCAGGCGCCGAATGCCCCGTTCGGCGTCCCAGGACTGTATTGAGACAACTCCCGGGGCACAAGAAGGAAAGAAACAGTACAAGATGATCTGCCATGTCTTCGAGTCGGAGGACGTAAGTAAACAGCCTTTGGAGAAATGCATAATTTAGAGACTGAGCATGGCTGAAGCTTTTGCTTGGTTAATCCTTTCAAAGATGTACATGGACGACTCTTCCATTCCCATGAACTTCTCTTCCTGGCTCCACTTTCTCTCTTTCTCTTCCCCCACTGCCTACCCCACAACTCAGATTCATACATTATTACCCTTCTCTTCAAGTGCTTGAACATTTAATAATTTAGTTCGCTCTTTAAAGGTCTTTAAAATCAGTCATGACCTAAAACAACATTTGAATTTCATTTTGTTTATCTATTATTAATAATACTTAGATACTTATATATTAGTAATAGTTATATATGTTAGCAGTGTTCAGGTACATAAAAGGGTGCTACAAGCAAGATGGTCAAGAACTATTTTCCAGGGCCACAGAAATTAGGACCCCCAATGAAGATAAGTTACAGCTACCAAGATTTTGATTAAATATAAGGAAAAACTTCTTGACGGTAAGATCTGTACAACAGTGGAACAGTCTTAAAATCTCTTCACTGGCTGCCGATTAGTTTCCGGGCGAAGTACAAAGTGTTGGTTATCACCTTTAAAGCCCTACATGGTTTGGGTCCAGGCTACCTGCGGGGTCGCCTTCTCCCATACAGTCCGCCCCGCACACTCAGGTCCTCTGGGAAAAATCTCCTTCAGCTAACAAAAACAAGGCTGACATCAGTTTCCCAGAGGACCTTTTCTTCTGCCGCTCCCAGTTTGTGGAATGGCTTGCCGGGAGAGATTCGTCAACTTAACAGTCTTCTGGAATTTAAGAAAGCCATAAAGACTGATCTCTTCCGGCAGGCCTACCCAGCTGAATTTTAAGATGCCTTTTTTAATGGTGTGCTGCTTTTAATGATGCACTGGCTTTAAGCGATTGAATTAGTTGTATGTACTTTATGGTATTTTTAATTGTGTTGTACCCCGCCTCGATCCAGAGGGAGAGGCAAGTAACAAATTATTATTATTATTATTATTATTATTATTATTATTATTATTATTATTACCTACGGAGGTTGTGGGTTCTCCATCTCTGGAGGTTTTTAAGAAGAGGCTGGACAGTTGCCTCTCATGGATGGTTGAATTGGTTTCCCTGCACATTGCCGAGGGTTGGGCTAGATGATCATTGTGGTCCATGATTCTATGATTCAACTGCTTAATATAATAAAAACTCTTAAGTGGTTCATGTATAAATATTAAAAATCACATTTGAATACATGATTGAAAACAGTTTCAACTGCATAACAGTACAAATCACGTTTAATTGCATAGCTGGCTCAGGAATGCTGGGAGTTGTAGGTTTTTTTAGGGTGACCCTATGAAAAGGAGGACAGGGCTCCTGTATGTTTAACAGTTGTATTGAAAAGGGAATTTCTGCAGGTGTCATTTGTATATATGGAGAACCTGGTGAATTTCCCTCTTCATCACAACAGTTAAAGCTGCAGGAGCCCTGCCCTCTTTTAAATCTGGTCACTCTAGTATAGCTCCTGCGCTTTAACTGTTGTGATGAAGAGGGGATTTCACCAGGTTCTCCATATATACAGATAACACCTGCTGAAATTCCCTTTTCATATGGTCACCCTAGTTTTTTTTTTAATGCCAACGCGTGCGTATGGCCGTGCCCTTCAGACTGCCAAGTGGCCCCGAGGGGTGCTCATCTCTTTCCTGCTGCTTCTTCTTCCGCAGGCTCAGCTGATAGCCCAGTCCATCGGCCAAGCCTTCAGCGTAGCCTACCAAGAGTTCCTCCGAGCGAATGGCATCAACCCGGAGGACCTTAGCCAGAAGGAATATAGCGACATCATCAACACCCAGGAAATGTATAACGATGACCTTATCCATTTCTCCAACTCTGAGAATTGCAAAGAGGTGATTCCCCACCCATACCCATTTTGGTTTTAACCCCCCAAATATCTGTATGCTTTGAAGCTCCCTTTTGCCTGTTTATTAACCATGCGCGTCCTGAGAACTCATATGGAGTTTTAAGTGTTTATTTGCAAACATCTTCTTAAGCATGCACAACAGCAGAGTAAAATTAAATTTGCTGAGCTGTTTGGGCAGGGCGTTCTTGTTGTATGCAGTACATTAAGTTTGGCTTTTTCTCAAGCAGCCCTGCATCTCCAGCACTCTCACACCTCTACTTAAACCTTCTGAAGCTTAGTTACTGGCAGTAAGTGTTTTAAGCTAAAATGAGCTGGAGTTTTTGTATGTGTGTATTTTTGGCTCCACCTTTGGCTCCACGCCGTTGGCCACACCCCTTAGTGCAACGCAGCCCCATGGCAGCTTCTCTGCGACAGAATTTCAGCACTTGGGCTGAAAGAGCTTCACTGCCCGGGGGGAAGGGGGCTTTCCCAACCTGCTGCCCTCCAGGTGTGTTGGACTACAACTCCCATGTCTCCCAGCTAGCATCCTGTGCCACTCATGGCTCACCGTATGGGCCAGCTTTCCCACAGACTCACGGGTTCTCAATTCTAGCAGCTCCCAATGGTGTATGATGAAAATCTTTGATGTTTGACGTCACAGCAACCTCTTGGGACTCCTTGGCTTGGTCTTCCATACAGGTAGGAGGTGTTTGTTTTGACACACAAGCCTCCATCCCTCTAGCTCATGATTCTTTTAAATATTAGTAAACTATTGACACCTCTCCCTTCTTCCTCCGCCATTCATCGTCTTCTCTCTGCGCTCAGCACGTCCCTCTCTTCATAGGTTGCAAAGCCGTTTCTGTTTTTATTGGTCTGCTTGCTTCAGGATTTTTCCCATCCCTTCTTCACAAATATGATCAATTTAAAGTGGAGATGGGACTCAAGCTGTGGGCTAATCAGCACTGAACAGACTGGGGCCTCTTGCCTGCTGTGAGTTGCACGGAAGATGCATCTCCCATGCTCCGTCTCTTGCGCTGTTTTACTTAGTGGGCTGACGATGATATGTTCCAAAAGAAAAAGAAAAAAAAGGGAGGGGGAAGCCTGGCCTTGTTGTTTGTAAAGCTGACGCCCAGCTTCGGAGATCCAACTTCTTCCAGGTTTGGGATGTTGTCTTTAACGGGGCCCTTTCTGGCATCCTTCCTATTTCTGCTCTTTCCATGCAGAGGAAAGATTTCCGTAAGGGTATTTATTGCCTTCTCCAGCAAAGGAGATCATTACCTTGGCGTGGAGCTGGAGCTTGAGCACCTCAAGGATGTCATGAGCTAAACCGTGAAGGGACACCCAAGACGGGACGGTCATGGCAGAGAGGCCAGGCTAAATACGATCCCTGGGGAAGGGAATGGCAACCCACCCCAGTACTCTTGCCGTGAAAACTAAATGGATCAGTACAACCAGAGATATGTCGGTATACCATCGGAAGACGGGACCCCCAGGTCGGAAGATGGTCAAAATGCTACTGGGGAGGAACAGAGGATAAGTTCAACTAGCCCCAGATGTGATGACGCAGCTAGCTCAAAGCCGAAAGGAAGGCTAGCGGCTGACGGTGCTGGTGGTGAATGTTCTAAAGATGATTGGGGGAGCTAGGGGTGGCAACGGCTGACAGAAAGCTCTGGCGTGGGCTGGTGCATGAAGTCACGAAGATTCGGAAGCGACTGAATGAATAAACAACAACAAATTTATTGCCTTGTATTATCCTTTTTCTCCCCTGTGGCGCACCCCTCATAATCAGAAAGCAAACCAACAGGGAGTAGATAACCACATGGACCTAGTCCCAAATTATGAATGTCTACTCAATCTTGTAGGGTATGGTTTCTCCCAGCTTTCACTTGCACGTAGGAAATACCCTTGTGAATAAAAATCAAGGGCGTTTCAGATTCCACTTTAAAAACAAAAACAAAATTACAAGGAAAGCTTCTATCCCTCATTGTTGCAAAAGAAAAGAACCCTGTTTGAGAGACAAGACGTACCAACTACTCCTTTGGAAGATTAGGCAGCTGGGAGCCCTTTCTTTGTATCTAGGGCAGAATGCAAGTATTGTGTGTCTGGAGTATCATGTGTCTTGGCCTGGTCGTACCCTTGGGATATTTATTGCCACATGTCCAGCCTGAATAGGGACTCCCATCAAGCTCAGCCAGCATGCCCAATGGTCAGGGATGCCAGACATTTTGTAGTCCTAAACATCTGGATAGCACCAGTTTGGGGGAGGCTGGTCTGTTCTGATTGGCAGTGACCGTCCAGAGTCTCAGGAAGAGAAGGGTGTTTTCCATTCCTGCTGCCTGGCCCTTCTACCTGGAGATGCCAGGAACTGAACTGGGAGCTGGTGCTCTGCTACTGAGCTGTGGCTCTTCTCCCTAAGAACTGATCTGCCCCTCTCCAGAACTTCCAGGCAAGCAGACGGGCATAGCTCAGGACAGCCGTTTGCTCTGAGTAAGAGGATGAAACCATGTTTTTGGTTCTTCTGCACTCAATTTTAGAAATGAGAAGCCCCCGTCTTCTGCAGGAGGCTGTTGGGAGCACTGGGCATTTAATAATTTGGAAAGTCGTCCTGGAGGTGAAAACTCTAATTGAGAAGTAAACGTCATAAACCTAGCCGGGAGACAGTGATTTTATCTGGCCGGCAGTTTGGGCTGAGTATAAAGCGGAGTGTTTAGAGGTGAAAAGCGGCCAAGGTGAATGGAAGGGAAGCTGAAAATCAACAAGCGAAGTGGAAATTGGATTTTAAATCAACACTGGGGAAAGTGTAAATAAATTGTAATCCGCTCAGTATCAGGGACAGGGGAAAACACACCCACCCATCAATGCATTTTCAGACGTTGGGCGACGGTTGTTTTTCTGAGTTGCTGGCGCTATTGGCAAAATTATAAAGACCTACTTTCGAATTGACGTGATGAAAATTGCAAAGCAGGACAAATCGAAGGAGGAAATCTCGGGGTGGTGGGGAGGCGGAAAAGCAAACCCAGGGCCAGCCTTCTCACGAAGCAGGGTGAGGTGCTTGTATCAGGTGGCAGAAAGGGAGGAGGATCGAATTGCTGACATCATGTCAAACATAAGAGGAAGGGGGCAGCATGTCAGGGAGGGGGAACGGGCAGGGGGTGGGGGGACCGATGTGGAGAAGCAAATGAGAGCTTCCTCCAGGGCTGGGCTACCCTTCGTTGGAGCATCTTTTTCTGTGAGAAGGCACCAGTCCCGGTGCAGGCAGAAGCATGGGTGTGCAACAGCATCTCTGAGGAGGCAGAGATCCAGCATGTTCAGCCACGATCCTCCCTCTATGGCATCTGTTTTAGGACAGGAGAGGAAATAGCTTATACCAGTCAGATTGTATGTCCACTGAAACCAGTATTGTCTACCTTGACTGGCAGCAGCTCTTCAGGAGTCTTCCCAGTCACCTGTTACCTGGTCTTTTTGACTGGTATTGACATGGACCAGGTCCTTGAACCCTCATCCTCAGAGTACCCCAACCCCTTGTCCTCAGAAGAAGAAGCCCCAAAGTCAATGGTTTAGGGTGAGGATTCGGTCAAGGAAAAGTGTTCCGAGGCTCCTAACTTCCCCAGGATCTGACTCCCCAGAAATATTCTAGGGGTCTTCTGCAATCCCCATTTGTCTTTTCTTGCAGCTGCAGATCGCCAAGCACAAGGGAGAGATTCTCGGAGTGGTGATTGTGGAGTCTGGCTGGGGGTCCATTTTACCCACGGTGATCCTGGCCAATATGATGAATGGGGGCCCTGCAGCTCGCTCGGGGAAGCTCAGCATCGGGGACCAGATTATGTCCATTAATGGAACCAGTCTGGTTGGCCTTCCTTTGGCAACATGTCAAGGGATCATCAAGGTACCATTCTTGTTCTGTTTGTGTAAGCTTGCCAATTGGGATAGTGTTAGCAGGTTTAAAAGAAAAAAAGACCCTCCCTGCTTAATCTTTCCCTTGGTTTCTGATGTTTAAGCTATGAGTATTGCTGATTATGTAGCCAAAATGGCATCACCCATGCATGAGTAGAGGTATCTGCAGATTTAGGGGCACTCCCAAGGTATGCAGAAGTACATAGAAACTTTGAGGGGGGACCCCTAAGGGGGATGGGAAAAAAACCCAAAACAGCTCAGTGAGGACTGAGTGTGCTTCGTGGCCACAGATTGCTGACTGACTATTGGGGAAAACAGGTGGAAGGGTATGGAATGGAGTGGCTGGAAACTTGAACGTACAGAACTCCGCTCTACAACATTTAGTGGCAGGTTGCATTTGTTCAATTATCCTTTGGATCGTGCTAGAGCTCTGCGTCTTACTGGCAGTGAATAAGAATGATGGAAGGATTAAACGAAGCTTCTTGCAAAGCTCTTCCTTGGGTGGTTGCTGCCATGGCCTTCTTGGGGGGTCTAGTAGAGAGTTGATTTAGGGATGGTTGTAGCTGAATGGCCGTAACATTCAGATTGATACAAGTACACTGTCAGGAGCATTAAGATGCAATGCTTTCCCTAACTGGGTGACCTCTAGTTGAGTTGGACTGCAAGTCCCATAATTCCCAGCCAGCATGGCCAACTGCAGCCCAACCCTTCTGGAGGACGCCATGATGGGGCAAAGTTGCACTAAAGCAAAACCGCCATGGGATAGAACTTAACGGAAGTCCTCGAGGCTGCTTCACGTTTGCCGTAACAAATGTCTGCTTGCAGAGAATGCGCTGCTAACATTGAGGATATTTTGCAGGGTCTTAAGAATCAGACACAAGTGAAGTTGAACATTGTCAGCTGCCCTCCAGTCACCACTGTCCTTATAAAGCGACCTGACTTGAAATACCAGTTGGGGTTCAGCGTGCAGAATGGAATCGTAAGTGCTTTCCTCTCACCCTGTCGATGCATTCCGAAGGGGGCGTGGTGTGTTCTCCTACTGGAGCAGAAACAACATAGGCCATGTTTGCACATAACGAGAAGCCAGAATTTCTGGCTTATCCTGGATTACTGTGAATGAGGAGCATGCTAATGTATGCAGACTGTCCCCTCCTCACTTCACACAATTGTGAAAAGCTAACCAGGAAGGGATAGTTTAGGATCCTGGTTTATTGCTCCCAAACAAGCCAGGATTTGTAAGCCAACATCCTGGCTTATGATTCTGTCTTGCTTGGGAGCAACAAACCAAGATCTTGGATTTGGACATCACCATAAACTATTCCTTCTGAGTTTGTTTGAGCCACTCAAGCGAAGGAGGGAACGGGCCGCGTGCACAAGCTCACTGCTCATTTGTTACTCATTTATAAATAATATAGTTTATATGACAGTATCATTTATAATAGAATGATAATAGAATTTATAAATAATTTGAGTAAGCCAAGATATGACAGCAAAACTGGCTTAGTGTTATATGCAAACACAGCCAATGAGTCTTTGGGCACCTTACAATTTGTCGATGAAGGCACATTCATGTCTTGGCAAATGTCATGTCAAGTGATGATTTGTATGTCTGAATGGACGGGCACAGGTTTAGTACTGGCTACTGGCCATGCTAACTGAGTCAGAGGCAATGTGCCACACAGACTAGTCGCAAAAGCAGGTGAGGGTGATTGCCTGCCTGCCCCGAGTATGGCTTTCTTGGAGGCACTTGGCTGGACACTATGGGATGTTGAATGAGATCAATCCGGTCCAACAGGGCTGCTCTTCTGTTCTTCAGAGGAGCTGTGGTCTCACACAGGCCATTATTTTGGGGAGTTGTCCAGCTGCTGTAACATCTGTGCTAGCTCAGAGAAAGGCCTTGGAACCTCAGAACGTGGGGTGCAGAATCCCCAAATGTTACATCCATTTAAAAACACAACAACAACTTTCCAATCCATATTGTTGTAGAATTATATTAAATAGGCGGCAACTAGAATTTCTCAAGTAGCTTTCCGTGTCCATAATGTTACATCCCCAGATTGCTTCAGAATTTAGTTTCCCAATTAAGCAGGACCAGTTTAGCTGTAGTTTACTACCATCTAGTGGTTACTAGGTATATTCACAACTGGGGAAAAATATCCACGCAGTCTTGTGTGCCTGCTGCAGGAACATCTGCTAAGCGCTATCGATGCCTTATTAAATATCACTAGATCCCCTGCCCTGAGGAACATACAGTCAACATTTTGACAGGGAGCAGAAGGAAAAGGATTACAGAAGGTTGAAGTCTGAAGAGCTAGAACAGCCTTGCCCCACCCTGGTGCCCTCCAGGTGCATTGGACTACAACTCCCATGAACCCCACCAAACATGCTGGTTGGGGTGATGGTAATCCAACATAGTTGCCTTGAGCGCCATCTTCTTGGTAAAACGGTGTGGGTGTGGGTGTGGGTGTGTACAAATCATCATCGTCATCATCATCATCATCTTTGAGTCTATCTATCCATACTCTTTCAGCCAGGACTGAAATCCTTCGCAGATACAAGAACACCCAATGCAACCTGTGTAATTTCCATGTCGACATTTGTGGCATTTCTGCATTTTGTATTGTATTCTCATTCCATACCTCCCATGCTCCAAAAGATTGAGTGAGGGTGAGAAGGCCATGAAGAGATGCGGAGCCAGCAAAGACAGAAGATTAGTCAGAGTAAGAAGTAATTAGGGTTTAATTTATTTTATTACAGGTATCTATACCCTGCCTTTGAGGAGGCAAATCCTTCCAAGGACACACACACACACACACACCTACCTTTTTTCCTTTCTTTCCTTTCCTTTCCCAGTTTTTTTAGTATACGTACATGGATTTGTTTATATCGATAGCAATGAATACATATGAAATGTGTGTGTGTGTGTGTGTGTATATATATATATATATATATATATATATATATATATATGAGAGAAAATACAATTTTCTAGCAAAAACGGGCCAGATATCCAGATAAGTATCCATTTGAAGGTGTCAGGGCATCTATGTGCCACCTGTTCAATATTGTACGGCCTTCAATCCATTGCATTATAGGAAGTGAACGTTTATCCTTCCACTGTTGTAATATTGGTCTTTTAGCTGTCAAAAGGGTGCGGAGAATCCATTGACATTGACGGTTCATTACTTTCCATGAGGCAGGTAGATAATTTTAAAGAACATAATTAAAAAGGGTCTCTGAGTCTGATTCAGAATCCACACCAGGGAGACTAGGCCTCAACCTGACCGGCTAGCTGTATTCGTTGCACTGTCCTTTGGTGCCTGGTCCTTCCTTTCAGGCTCACAGCAATTGGTATCCTTTCCTCTGCACTGTTTGATCCTTGCAGTGATGCTGTCCCCACTTTTATTGATTGCCGTAAGATGTAACTGCCCCCAAAGCAAACAAAAAGGCCCGGGGGTGGATGAGAACAAGACTTGCAGAGGTGTTTATATTTGTGGTGATTAGGAGCGACATGTGCTGAACGATGAGAAGTTGCACCATCAGGGCATTAAGGTTGTCATTCAGCAAGCCGCCTTGGAGGTACCATCGCTCCATAGAAAGGGTACTACAGGGCGATACGCGAGTTGAGGGAGAGCCTTGACATCTCGGTACAGGCCAGGATATTGGATTATGTACAGGCCACGGATGTGATGACAATAGGGATACGCATTCGTTTGTGACAGCGGCTCTCTTTTGAGACAGGCAGCAGGGAAGCTCAAGGAAGAGATTTCAGGTTGCCCACTCCATTGTGTCTTGCGAGGAATGTTTGCTTCTTTGCCATGTCCCCCTCTCTTCCCCCCTGCCACCATTGCAGAAATTTGGGGCAGCTTCTAGAATACACTTCACATCCATGTGGACCACCAGAGTGTCCCAAGAAGCTGCACACCATGCATGAACACAAAGAGAGATAGTTTTAGGATGCTGTACAGGATTCCACTGATGAAAAGTCCAACGCGTTTCGGCCACTTTCTTTATTAGGCCTTCTTCAAAGGGCTGTAACAATTTCTGCAGAGATTTTTTCTTACAGCAGTTTGTCTTGCGCTGTAAACACTGGCGTCTCAAGCACAAGACAATCTCCTCTTAAAATCAGGCCTCTTATCAACTGCATCATGCTGGCCCATTTTGTCATGTGTCTGAAAGAGTTCCGGAACCATGAGGTTGTCCCTATCTTAATTTGCAGAGTGCTGGACCTGATGGATTGCCCAGCCCTGTTAACGTGTGCGTGTCTTACTGTAAACTTTTGACCCAGAAATTGCTAGTCGTTCCTGATCTCCTTGAAGCCTGTGATGAGAATTTTAAACCTACAGCCTGGCAACAGCTGGGACAGGAAGAGAAAAGGTTTGGGGGCATTTCCTGTTAAGACAGCCAGCTGTGCTCGTCTTGCATTTGTGGGCTGCAGTTGGATCCCACTTCCTCGGGCTTGAATTGACGAGTTGGGTCTTGGCGTCTGCAGCTGCTGCTTTTGCGTTGCTGCCTCGAACTGACCTGGAAATAACTCGGGAGTGCTGATGCCCGTTCTACAGAACAAGGGCCTGTGTTGTGCAGACATTTCATGCATGTTCTTCCCACCCGGGACCTGTGTTGTGCAGATGAAAACATGTCTTGCTAAACCTCAAAACCCAGAAGACAGATATAATCTAGACCACCAGACTGCAGGGTTGGAGAGAGGGAGGCTGCATTCAGGCCTGATCCTAAACCATAGCAGCGTAGAGCTTCTACACGAATTCCTGCCCTTCCTCCGTGCAAGAGGGGAGGGAGCTGAGATGCTTCCATTCTTTTGTTGCAGCAGAAACGCAGTTTGCTCTTTCAGCTGAACCTGGCAAACGCTGGTTTGAGCAAACCACAGTTTGCTTGCAAACCTGGATCCCAAAGCATGGCTTTGAGCGATGGTTCACACAAACCATAGTTCACTGGCTTTAGGTTCCCCCCCCCCCCCCGGTGAAAGTCTCCATGTTAACATTGGAGAAAGGCAGCAGTGCCTGGGCATGTATATTAGAAAATGTTGAACACTTTAAACGTGTCACTTAACATGTATCAAGTGCCGGTCATTTGGCATTTCCCCAGTTTCCCATTCCCTTCCCCCTCCCATTGCAATAGGTGGAAATGCCTCTCCTGGCACCAAGAGCTTTAAGGTAAAATTTGCTAGGATTTTAGCCCCGCCTCCTTTGACTTCAGCCCCGCCCACCACTCAAATGCAGCCCCGTAGGGGGTTTCTGAAATGGAACTCAGCCCTTGAGCTAAAAGAGGTTCGACGCCCCCTGAGTTTAGATGGAGAAAGAGTTTGAGCTGGTGCGAGGTGCTTCTTCTCCTCACAGTGGTTTGTCTCTTCTGCTTCCTGTTCTCTTTGGCAACCTGGTGGATGGGCTCCATGTGTGAGGCATTGCCCAGTGGCTCCTTCGCACATTGCGTCGTTGCTATGCCGGCTTGATGAAAGCACACCGCTTGGCAGTGCGCCCATACCGTGGGGTGGAATTAATAGAGCCGGAGTTGAGGGACGCTGAGCTGTATGAGGTGCAGGTTTGCCTGGGGTCATCATTCACAGCAGGGCATCCCGCTTCAAACCCAGTGCTGTATTTGCTGCATTGCCTTGTCCTCCCAGAAGCCACTTTCAGCTCCACAGGTTCTGTGGATCAATTCCAGGGCCGTGGCGTGATAACTTTTGTCCTTCCGCAAAGCTGATGTTCACCTCCTAAAGAACATCTCTTGGCGAAATGGGGGTGGTCTCGTCCGTCACGTACACGTTGTTTTTAAGAATGGACTTGCGAGAGCCAGGAGTACTTTTGCCTTTTTCGTTTTGAAATAGAGAACTGTTAGAACACGTGTGTGTGTGTGTGTGTGTGTGTGTAGGGAGCTATTCCCATAGCAACCATTTCTGTTCTGCTCTACCACTGGTGCTCTGAGGTAGCAAAGTCACACCGTGAATTGTCACTGTTGCATGAAGTCAGGCGCCATATTTTTACAGCCATGGGGGGTTGTTTGGGAGCACACTTGCTACGTGTCGTCCAAACTGGGGATGGACGGTCCAGTCTAATCCCATGTTGATTTTGCATGTATTCTATTAGACGCCTGTTCCATCCAATTTCTATATCTGTCACTGATTTTTCTTTTTTAAGTCCACACAAAAATGTGCATTTTATGCTGTTTTCCTTAACATACACATTTTGTATACAATCTCCCCTAAGATATGCATTTTTGTACGCAGAGTCTCCCGATATACACCGTGAGCCAGCTGTGGTGCGGTGGTTCAGAGTGTCAGACTGGGTCTTGTGAGATCCGGGTTCTAGTCCCCATTCAGCCATGGAGCTGAGCGGGTGACTTAGTCACTGACTCTCAGCCTAACTTACCTCACAGGGCTGTTGTGGGGTCACTGCAAGAGGAAAAATGGTGGCATGTAAATGTAATAAATAAATAAATAAATGTTTGTATGCAGCTTTCCCGATTATGTGCTTTTTTGTACGCACTTTTTGAACTGAGAGCTGCATCCCAAATTCCGGAGAAGTGTGCTGTCCAAAGGAGAGTCTTCCAAATTCGATATTACTGTGGGAAGTACAAATTAGGTTGGTTCACTTTAGAAAGCGGACCAAATGAAATTCGCCCCCCCCATCCATAGGATGCAGGTTACCCCCCCTTTTGTTTTTCTGTCTGGAATAAGCTCTTGAGAAACTCATACGCCTTTTTGGATTAATTTAAATGGGCCAGAGCCACTGATTGGCTAGTGCTCAGGACATCAACAGGACATGCTTCTTCTTGCTTCAGCTGTTGTTGAAGTTGCAAGAACCTAGGGGTTAGGCTATTGTAGTCCTGGGGCCAGCCCAATAAAGAAAAATTGGGGAGTTTTTGGAGATGCTTTAGGTATATTGTAGGGTAGGAATAGCCAGTAGGTCGATTGTGAACTCCCGGCAGATCTCTGGAGGAGTTAGAATAGAGATTTGTGGATCAGCAAACTTGAGATGGTCAAGGTTTATGGAGAGGCCATAGCTCTATGTAAGAGCCCGTCTTTGCAGGCAGAAGGTCCCAGGTTCAATCCCCGGCTTTTCCAGGTAAGGCTAGGAAAAAATCCTGCCAGAAACCCTGGAGAGCTGCTGCCAGTCATTGTCATCAATACTGGGTTAGATGGATTGAGGTATAAAGCACCTTCCCATGTTTCTATGAGGTTCTTCAGTCTTGTTCCGACTTGTGTCGATATTAGATTGTGAGCTTTGTTTTCCTTTTCCTTTTAAACATGAAAATGTGAGCATATTTTCATGTACATTTTCCTAACTATACGGAACAATTGCGCTCATTTTTAAAATGTGCACATTTCCCGATTGATTAAAACATGTTTGCGCACATTTTTCAAATGCTTGCGTTTTTCACGTGCACATTTTCTGAACGTATCTCTGGGGGGTCTGTTCTGTGAACCGCATTGCAAGCTTGGGGCTGTGCAGACTTGGACTGCAGACTACATTCAGGTCTGCTTTTGGTCCTGGGAGGTGTGAACTTGGCAAATTCTGGTCAGAAGCATTTCTCACGCATCCTTAATTTGGAATAGATCCGCAAAAGTTTCAGACTTCCAATTCTCTGACAATACAAACAACCAGAAAGACTTTGTCCCGTTGCTTAAAAATCAGGAATGGTGTGTGTGTGTGTGTGTGTGTGTGTGTGTGTGTGTGTGTGAAAATACTTGTGAGTTGGGTTCTGGTACTGATCACCAATTCCTGGGTGGAGCATATGCTCAGAAGCACTGTTTTCCTTAATTTTTAGTGTATATCTACTCACCTGTGGCACTGTTTTGGCTTTGACCAATGGCTTTCAGGATCCTAATAAACAGCAACATATATCTTTCAAAGCAAAAGTCCACCTTCCCACCCTGAAATATGCTACTTGGAGATAAAGGGTGGAATCTAGCCTTCTATTATCTAAATTAGTGACTGATTTGTTTAGCTTTTTGTATAGTGATATCAAATCATCTCTAGGTAAGCAGACCAAGATTAAAAGCTTGTGACCTTCCTGTTCCTTCTGCACTCAGCAGTCACATAATCTTCTCTCTCTCACCCCCCCCCCATTTAATTGAACATGAATATCTCTTGGCAGATCTGCAGCCTGATGAGAGGTGGGATAGCAGAGAGAGGTGGGGTCCGGGTTGGCCATCGCATAATTGAGATCAATGGTCAAAGTGTCGTCGCCACGGCCCACGAGAAGATCGTACAAGCTTTGTCGAACTCTGTGGGAGAGGTGAGTCTTCCTGAGTGGAATATTTTATCCATTATATAAAGAATCTTTAATAGATTTTAATTACTTTTGTTGGAGGAAGAAAAAAATAATCCATGGCCAGTAGCTAAATCCAAGATGGTGGCCTTGCCTGCATTTTACTTGGAGCTCCTCAAAAACATTGTAAAGTGTTAAAGGAGTAAAATTCATCAAGAACTGGAAATCAGTGGATTCAAACATGAAGCGTCAGCCTATCTTGTTCTCTGTATGTTCTACTGATTTGATAAATTGTCATTCATATAGTTGACTGAGGACAGCAAGCTTGTAAGACAGGTGTGAAACATGTAAAGTCCATATGTCAACACCTAGGCAGCAATAAGTAAATGAGAATCACAAGATAAGAACAGAAGAAGAGTTATTCTGGATCAGACCAAAGGCCTATTTAGTTCAGCATTCTGTTCACACATTGGTTAACCAGATGCCCCAATGAGAAGCCTGCAAGTAGGACATGAGTGCATCAGCACCCTCCCGGTCATGTTCCCAGCAAGTGGCAAACAGAGCCATACTGCCTTCAATCATGGAGGCACTAAATACTCATCATGACTATTATTTATTTATTTATTTATTTAGCACCAACAATGTACTTGGTGCTGTACAAAATATACAAATAATGGATACTCCATGAAAGGTAGAATGCAGGAGATGAGGAATGTATATATTCCTTTTTTAATCTTGGGTCCACCTCCAAATTGATAGTTTGAGAACAGAAACCCCCAAGAGCTTGGATCATAGAAACGTTAGGGCAAGGATGGCCAACTTGTGGTCCTCCAGATGTTTTGGCCTACAGCTCCCATGACCATTCGCCATGCTGGCTAGGGCCCCATAATTTTGGCAGTTGTATTCTGTGCGCCACTTTCAATCTGAATATTGAAGTGACCAACTATTAGTTGGAGTTGCTCTTTTCTGCATTTTAGTTGCAGACGAGGGCAATTAAAATGATCGAGGGGCTGGAGCATCTGCCCTATGAGGGAAGGTTACAACAGCTGGGATTGTTTAGCTTGGAAAAAAGGAGGCTGAGGGGAGACAGGATGGAGGTGGACAAAATTATTCATGGTGTGGAGAGTGTGGATAGGGGGACATTTTTCTCCCCCTCTCGAAATACCTGAACTCGAGTTCATCCCATGAAGCTGATTGGTGGGAGATTCAGGGCAGATAAAAGGAAGGACTTCTTCATACGGTGCAGTGTTAAACTACGGAATTTGCTACCACAAAATGTAGTAATGGCCACCAATTTAGATGGCTTTAAAAGAGGTTTGGATAAATTCTTGGAGAAGAAGGCTATCAAAGGCTATTAGTCCTGATAACAATGTGCTATCTCCAGGAGCAAAGGCAAGAAGCCTATGCTCCACTGTGACACCCCGGCTGTGGAATGAGCTCCCCAGAGAGGTCCGCCTGGCGCCTACACTGTACTCCTTTCGTCACCAGCTGAAGAGCTTTTTATTCTCAGTATTTTAACACTTGATTTTAACTTAAATTTAAATTTTACTGTTCCAACTCTGTATTTTAATCTTATATCCATTTTTGCTGCGTGGTTTTATCCTGGTTGTGCTTTTGATACTGTATTTTGTATTTGTGTTTTTAAACTGTTGGTTGTTTTATTAAGGTTTTAATTTTTGTGAACCACCCAGAGCGCTTCGGCTATTGGGCAGTATAAACATGTAATATAAATAAATAAATAAATAAATAAATAAATAAATGTACGCCAGTTGCTGGGGAACATAGACCGGAGGGTGCTGTTTCACTTGATTCTTGCTTGTGGGTCCCTGGTCGACAGCTGGTGGGCCACTGTGTGAACAGAATGCTGGATTAGATGGACCCTTGGTTTGATCCAGCCTCAGGGCTCCTCTTCTGTTCTTAAGTCCCTGTCTGTGATTTTTCTCCTGCTCTCAATCGTCCTTCATTCTCTTGTAACCCATTTGACAGATCCATATGAAGACCATGCCTGCAGCAATGTTCAGGCTCCTAACCGGACAAGAGACGCCACTGTACATCTAACACGAGGCGGCATCACTCCTCAAAAGGACTGTACGGTCCCAGCCATGTGAGAAACCTTCAAGAGGAATTTTGTATATTGTAGAAAGGGAAAGGGTTTAAACCGAGTCCTGGATATTCCGGAAACTCAACGGATTCAGCTTCTTTGCCTTTTTTTTCTTAGGTTCTCTCTTTTTTAAAGGAATTTGTTGCCAAAAGATGAAGCTGTTACTATGGACAATAACCACTGACACCATCTTTTTAATACATAGAAGTATTTTGCAACGTCATCTCCAAAACCCCTTTTCTCGTGCGGGCTCTACAAGCATAGGGTGCAAATCCACCACTAATGTCCCCTGTGCAAACTCCACTGCCGTGCTGCTCGCGTCCCGTTTGCAGCAGTGGGGGCCCTGCGTAATCTTCATTCCTGGTGGGTCATGCTTGTAATACGTATTTAAACATGATCGTGGCATGTCCATCCCGTGTCTACTACATCTGCCACTCTTAAGCCAGAACGGCAAACGCAAATGTGTGAACGCGTCTGGGGAAACAGGCCCCTTGAAATCACGGATGCCTGAAACCCACACGTTTGATTTGCAAAAATGTAAAAAGTTGAACAAGGGCAGATCATTGAAATGACTAAGAATGTATGCAATTTTAAGATGGGGGAGGAGGATGTTAATCAAAAGATAAACTCCTGTCGTTATTGGTATTATTGACAAGTGTAATTAACGTGAGTTTTGATGAGATGTGACTTATGTGTGAAACAGGAACAAGGGGATTTGATGGGGTGGATCTGATGGGGAGGGGGAGGTGAAAGCTTTTTTTTAAAAAATGCAAAATAAAAGAATTGCCATAACATGGAACACTGAATATTTATTTAGATGAAGTCAGTTGATGTTTTAGAGCTTGGTGGTTTTTAATGACAAAAATGGTTCCTACAGATTTGCACTGGGGAGACCGGCCTCAGTTTTAATATGCCACAACCTTCCATATCACCCTTTGGTTGGACACGAGTTCACTATGGGAAAGCCATGCTTAAATAGTAATTTTTTTATATACAAAATGTTTAATCTTGAGTTTTTGTTTCCCTCCCCCTCCCTCCGTTTTGTTTCTGAGCCAACCTGTGGTCTGAATGTAACCAGTGGCTACGAATGAGAAGCCATTGGCCACCAACAGTATTAGAAATTGTGGAGACGATAAACTAAGTAATGGTAATGTTGTGTTCATTATGAGATAAATGTCAACTGATGTAACCTTTTTGTCTTGATTTCCCCCCCCCTCCTTTCTCTTCCCCCACCTCTTCTACGTTTGGCCAAGGCCTTGAAGAAAAATACACTGTGACTAAAGACGCCTTACCATGCAGTGACAAAAAGCTTTAGGACTACTGTACTTCAAGGAGTAACACCGTAGATCTCTGTTGCATGCAGGTGACCCTAGGAGAGAATTAATCTGGACTCACAAATAAATTTGGAGTAATAAAGCACCGTGACTTCTCTGGTTTGTTCTGCAGACCGCTCAGCAACGGTGGTGGGAACCAGTACCGCCAAGTGCTGCTGCCATTTGCAATGGGAATCTTGTAAGAACCTCTTTGAAACAGAGCCTGTACAGTAGCAGCACTAAGTAGCCTGCAACCGCCCTTGCTTAGTCTCAAAGTGCATTGCGGAGAACTTTACCCCTCGCTTATTTATCCTACCAGCCAGGAATTGATATTGCAGACTTATAAGGAGTGCACATTTTTGTAGTCTAAACTCTTTGGCTTCCACTGGAGGTCACTGTAGCTTCACACTAACAGAGCCGAAACACATTTTGTTCCCAGAAGATGGAAGCCTTTGATGTGTTTCTGAAATGCAGTCCCTTCCTACAAATCCTTGGGCCCGTTGTAGACAAAAGAGCCAAAGAATGAAAGATATCAACTAAGGCGCATCAGCTATTGACTGAGTAAGGCGCTATGTTCTATTATTGCAACACAGCGTATACAAGAATTTGTTATATAGGTCTGGTCCCGTCCCGTCGGCTAGCATGAAAAAGAACCTAAGACCTCACACAAACACATCTCTTTTTTCTGACACATTTCCTCAAGGAAGGGACACATCAAAATGGTGGTGGAAAGAAAATAACTGTAAGTTGTTGCTGCTGTTGTTTCAGGAAGCCACGATCCACTGCAGAGATTGAAGCACACAGAGGCCTCTTGGTTTGAGCATTCTTGATAATTCCCAAACTGGGGGCCATTCACTTTAACCTGCCACAAGAGATGGCTATTTAAAAAGGATCAAAGGACACACCTGGTGGATAAAACTAAGGTGTGTCTGATGAGTCACCATCCTATTCCAACAATTGATAAACAGATGGTTCTAGGAAGTCCACAAGCCCGTGGTTTGCCCCCTCCCTACAAGTGCACACGCAGGGCTGAAGTTAATAGCCCCACCCTGACTAGCAACTGATATTCAGAGGTAAACTGCTCCTGAACACAGAGGTTCTATCTAGCCATTATGGCTCAAAGCCATTGATAAGAGTTCTCCTCCTCCAAGAATTTCTGTAATCCCCCTGTAATGCCATCCCAGCCAGTGGCCATCACATTATCTGGTGGAGCTTGAAGATGGGTAGAGTTGCATGGCCATACAGTTAGCTCAGTGGTGAGCTCAGCACCTGTATGACCGGCAGAAAATCCCAGATGTGGTCCTTGGTATCTTTGGCCAAAATTTATTTATTTATTTATTACATTTCTATATCGCCCAATAGCCAGAGCTCTCTGGGTGGTTCACAAAAGAAGCCAATAGCAGGATGACCAACTGGGAGGAACTTATTTTGGAGCTCCTCCCACAGGCCGATGTCACTCTGCCAGGAACCTGGAACAACGGTGGGCCGGGAAGAGGCACCACTGTGAATTTCTAACCTACCTTTGCATTTGAAAAGCTTCAAGGCAACTTAGAAAAGCAATTGAAATGAAATCATCAAGAATTGGTAGAATTGAACCAACCAAAACAGGAATTAAAGGGTGGGACCCTTACAAAATACAAGACAGATGCAGTTAAGAAAAAGTGGGCATTTAAGGCTCAGAAGCCTTCACTTGGCTTAGGGATTCCACAGTTGGAGGTAGTGGGGACACCACCGAAAGGCCCTGTTTCCAAAGATGGGGGGGGTGGGGGTGGGACACCCAGAGATGAGACTCAGATTATGGTCTTAATGACAAATCTTAACTGGGTTTCCATCCTGGAAACATATCCCACCAAACTGGGCACTGGGCATGAACTTACTCCAGAGGGTTCTAGTAAAAAATAGAGTGTTGAAGGAGGGGCATCAGCAGCTCCTGCACTCGAAAGAGAACACGAGAAAGGGCCCCACAAGAATAGTAGGTTCCTTATTAGGACTTGGAGCGAAAAACAACCACCACCTCCTAGATCCTTTCCTAGAGAGCTCTTTGAAAGGGGAATGCTGGAAAAGCAAACATGGAAACCACACATTTAGCCCCCAAAGATGGGACAGAGTCCATAAACATCCCTCTCTGTCCCTAGAAATCCAACAGAAAGCCCATCTACTGCTTGCACAAAATCATTTCTGGAAGACGCACCATCCAGAAATACTTTTTATTCTTCTCCTTCTTGTTATTATTAAAACACTGTTCAGAATTAGTTAAAACACTTTTGAGGTACAGTGAATAAAATACAACTTCTGCGTTGTATGATTGGTCATTGCAGCTCGGCAACAGAGCGGTTCCTCCCCATCTCTCTGCCCCAAGCAGGGCCGGCAGACCTTTAAAAAAAGAAATTCCTCGGTATGGGGGAAAAGTCTGTGTTACAAGTTTGCTTGTTTGGTCTGGGTTTTTCCCCCTTTGTTTGGTTGGTTTTTAGTAATAAACCCTTTGTTTCTTCCCCGCAAAAAGGTGTCGCTTGAATATGTATTCTTGAAAACCAGGATGTCTAGCCACTGAAAGCAACGATCCAAACCAGGACCTCGAAAGGAAGACTCTTTAGGGGATTTGGTTTGGCCTTCTGAAAGGCCAACATCGCTGGTGAGCCTCCGTGAGTTGCCGGGTTCCTCAAGGTCTCTTTAGTAGGTGGTGAAGTCTTCAGCAGAACGGTGACTCATTGTCAAAGGATTGTCTCTCGGCAGACACCGATGAAACTGTGGGGACGTCCCCTCTCTAAGCTGTGACTGATATGGGTCCTGCGTAGAAAGGCAACGGGAGAACTCAGGGCCCCGCAGCTCTGTAGGTGAAGGTCTTCCTGGAGCCGCTTTCGTGAGGTATCCACATTCTGTTGGGAGCTCATAATCACCTGTTGGGAAAAAGAGGACAGCATGAAGGCGAGCCTCTCCTTTGGATCTCTGTGGCAAGGAGGACAGCTGGCCAGACGGCACTCCAGAGTAGAGGTGGCCAGACACCCAGGTTGCATAGCCCGGCCACTTGCGCACTGCCAAAAAAAGAGGACATCAATTTGCATAACATTTGCATATGCACCCTTATATGTACAGGTGCACATTTAGAAATAGCTACTATAATTTAAATAGAAATAGAAGACATCCCCACCCCACCCCATAATGGGGAAAGCGGACTAGGATCCGGTTCTCACATAATGGGCAACTGTGGGTTAATTAACCCATGAATTGCCGTGCACAAGTGGGAGCAAGTGAGTTTACTGTCCTTGGCGGGCTTGTTGCTTCCGCTTTTGGTTAACAAGTTACAATCGCCCTGTTCGTAGGTTGTTAGTGTGACATCCGAAGCTGGACACCCTGGGCTGTTTTAAGGGTTGAACAAACCAGAGTTAACCCAACCACAAATCCTAGGTGCCTGCTCAGCCTGCTGTCCTGTTATTGCTCTGCCTCGTTGTGGTTCTTTAACTTTAAACCAGACTTGGACTGGGCAACCAGTCAAATAGAGGACACTTTCCAATAGAGCTCTGGTCTCTGCCATCGCTCCAAAATACAGGACTATCTTCTGTAAAGTAGGACCTCTGGCCACCCTAGGCTTGTGTGTTTCATTTATTTTTACAAGACCCCCTCCTCACCCCATTGGTCCTTCACCTCTGCCTCTGGGAAGAGCCAGGAGCTGCAGGCTGTCCAGGTGAGGACATGCTCTGTGCTCTAAGGACCTGGGTTGGGGGGCTGTTCTCCCCTATGCTCACCAAAGATCCTTTGAAGAACAGCAGCTGCGATAGCAGCAGCCGCATCTAAGGCCTGGGGCATGGACATTTCCCATCACTGGGACAGGCTTCATTGGCTCCATCTTTTCCTTTCCTTTTTTCAAAGGAAGAAAATCTGATTGTGTTGATTCCGTGTTAATTTTTGCTCGTTGTCAGCTGCCTTAGAGGCACGTCGTCAGGCAGAACGGATGGCTATAAATATCTTAAATTCTACACACACACACACACACACACACACACGCAGTTAAAAGCATAGAACTTTCCGTTTCAAGTACAAAAACCTCCTGCAATGCAACCCATCCCTTCTGCTTACGTTTACACCTCTGCAGTATGCAATTATTTCAAGGGAACACACACACACACACACACACACAGAGAGAGAGGGAGAGAGAGAGAGAGAGAGAGAGAGAGAGAGAGAGAGAGAGAGAGAGAGAGAGAGAGATGAAGATCATCCCACACTAGAGGCCTTCAAGAGGCAGCTGGACAACCATCTGTCAGGGATGCTTTAGGGTGGATTCCTGCACTGAGCAGGGGGTTGGACTCGATGGCCTTGTAGGCCCCTTCCGACTCTGCTATTCTATGATTCTATGATTCTATGAACCTTTGAACTTTTGTTGGCTATCCAGGCAGACATGACTAAAACAACACCCGCCTTGGAAATTGTTCTCTTGAATCAAGACAGCTACATGACTCCTAGGATCACCGGCGTTTCTGCTTGTTAACCCCTCCCTCTCCTGCCAAAACCACTTTGCAGCAGCATTTCTCATTTGAGCTCTCTACACGGAGGTCTGGAGAATATGGAGGGGCTGCAACTCAGCGGTAAGAGAACCTGATTTGCATGCAGAAGGCCCCAGGTTCGATCCTGATGGCTATGTGCTACCTCCAGCATCAGAAGCAGTAAGCCTACATATACCAGTTGCTGGGGAATATGGGTGAGAGGGTGCTGTGGCACCATGTCCTGCCTTGTTTGGCCCCTGGCCGATGGCTGGTTGGCCACTGCGTGGGCGGAGTGCTGGACTAGATGGACCCTTGGTCTGATCCAGCCTCAGGGCTCTTCCCAGCCTGAAATCCTGGCGGGCCATTGCTGCCCAGTCACACTTGACAATGTAAGGCAAGACTGTCCAAGGGCCTGGTCGGTACAAGGAAGCATGCTCTGTTCCTATGAATGGGTAACGTGTGAGCCTTCGTGAAGAGCGATGGGGACGCTGGGATTTCTAGGTATGGAAATGAAAGAAATAAATAGGGCCCTAGCCGTCTCTCCTGCTGTTGCTCCTCAGTAACTGGCATGCAGTGCGGATCTGCCTCTGAACGTGGAGGTTTCACAGGACTAGGGTGACCATAGGAAAAGGAGGACAGGGCTCCTGTATCTTTAATAGTTGCATAGAAGAGGCAGCCCCTGGGGAAATCCCCTCTTCATCACAACACTTGAAGTTGCAGGAGCCCTGCCCCGGGGCAGGGCTCCTGCAGCTTCAACTGTTGTGATGAAGAGGGGATTTCCCCAGGGGCTGCATGCGTACCAAGGACACCGGCTGAAATTCCCCTTTCTTACTCAACTGTTAAAGATACAGGAGCCCTGTCCTCCTTTCTACAGGGTCACCCTACAGAAGACGTATCATGGCATCTGGCATCAATGCTTCTTCGCAGATCTGGCCCAGTGCTCGCTCCAGATTTTGGAGGGCCTTTGGGCAAGAAACCCTCAATGCCCCCTTCCTCAGGAAGTCTTCTCTTCTCACTACCGTTGTCACCAGCTACCTCTTTCTTAACATCGCTCCCACTTGCTTGCTCGACCAGGGAGCAAGTCAATGTGGCACCTCCTGCTCCCCTTTTTCGCCATGGCGGTTGTCTGGTCCAGAGTGAGAGCCAGGTGAACAAGCAGGTAGCCATGGTGATGAGGAGGCAGGGCCGGCGCTGCCATAGAGACAGCCCAGGCAGTGGCCTAGAGCGCCAGGGTAAGGGGGGTGCCGAACGGCGCACCCGGAAGCCACTCTCCCACAGCAGCTCTGAGAGGGTGGCTTCCGGGTGCGCCGTTCTGAAGCCGCCCGCCTGCCCCCTCAACCACAGTGTCCTGGCGTCGAAGCCAGGAGCGGTTTCTGGCCGGGGGCTGGCTTCAAAGCCAGGACGCTGGTGTGGGTGGGAGAGTGGGCGGGCAGCTTCGGAATGGTGCGCCCAGCCGGAAGCCGCTCTGGGAGAGCGGCTTCCGGGCGCGCCCTTCTGAAGCTGGCCAGCCAGCCACTCCCCCGTGTCCTGGCTTCACTTCGGCTGGGTGGGCGAGATGGCACCCTGTGCCCAGGTACACTGGGGTGGGGGTGGGGATGCTGGGGGTGGGTGGATGAAAGCAGCTCACCTGCCTAGGGCGCAAAAAAGTCTGGCACCGGCCCTGTGAGGAGGAGCCACTCCAAGCCATTGTTGTCAGTGACCCCTGCTGGGATTTGGACCCTTGACGGTTGCCCTACCTTGCCCACCCTTGCTGCTGGTCCTGCTCTGGTCCCCACCCAATGAAGGCTTCCAACCTGCCCACCTGGTCGATGACGTTTGCGCTGAAGATGGCTTCTTCCATGTGCCGTTCGTCAGACTTGATGACCGACCGGATGCTGTTCACCACATGCCGCACCTCCGGGGGAAGGTTACAGTTCGAGTGTTCCAAGAATTTGGCCACCAGGATCTTTGTGTCCTTGTAGGCCTGCAGGTCCACCAAAGAGTGGGGACGCTCTTTGCAGATGGTCTGGAAGGCCTTCGGCTTCCGAGAAAGTTCGGCTTTTGTGGGGTCCCTCGGCTTCCCAGTTGGCGAGAGATGGTTTCCGGAGTCCTGGCAAGCAGAGGCAGCCATATGAGGACCAGAGACAGGAACTAAAAATAAAAGGGAATTGGGGGGGGAGGGAGGGGAAGGCAGAAAGGGAGCTTTAAAAAGTATAGCTAATTTAGATGTAAGCAAATCAAAGGCACATTGCTGCAAAATAGGGTCCTGTTGGTACTGAAAACTGGGTTCAAAAGAGTTGCTTCACACGTTGAGGCTCAGACCCCGCCTCTGCCTTGTACTCCATCTTTTGGGTAAGTTACATGCCCCTTGCCATGCCGCCCATGGCAGCCATTTTGTGGTGGTGCCCAGGACAGTCCCTCAAATTGCCAAACATGCCCACAGCCTAAAAACGGTTGCCAACCTTTAGGTTAAAGTGTCAGACTGCCAGACAATGAAATTGAACTTTATGGAAGGCAGACACAAGCAAATCCCCAGAGATCAGTGCCTACGCATCTGTGGCAGTCAATGGGTACAGGACACCACACACTATATGCTACACTGTAAACTGTATGAAACACCTAGGGAAAAATATTTAAGAGAAGCTCTTAAGGGTGATTCCTATCCTCGGTGATATGGATAAGGTCAAATACTTACCTGTCCAGTACAGACAGTTTTGTAATGTTTAACGCAGCCAAAATTTGCTCTGAAGGCTGCTCAGCTTAGAGAAACTCATGTGACCTGCCTTGAGATGTAAGGTTTTAGTTGTATGTTTCAACATTTTATAATATATTATCTATTCTTTTGTATATGACACACTTTTATACTCTGTGTATAGCTTTTGTGTACGTAATTGGCTAAAACCTGTATTTGGTTGCCTTCAATAAATTGATGATGACTAGGAAGGACCCAGGTTCAAATCCCCACCCAGCCATAGTTGAGCATGGGCCTGGCATTGCATCTCATCCTAACCTACCTCTTAGGGTTGAATGAGGTGGGTGGGAAGGAAACATAGACACTGACCTGAACTCCTTGAAGGAAAGGGAAAATAGCATAGGAAACAAACCAGGAAACAAAAACATTTGAAACAAAATCTGCTCCCAAATCAATGAATGGGCCCTTGGCTTTAAGATTTGCCTCAGAAGCCTGTGCATTCACCATGCGTGAGCACAGGAAGCAGGGCCTTCTCAGTGTTGGCCCCGGGATGCAAATGTAGCAACAACAACAAATAGCTACATCACAGGTTGTAAAGAAGAGTTGACCTGTTTCCCAGTGAAACTGAGAGTCGCACGGCCATCGCTATCTTTCCATAGACCCCCTACCTTCTGCGGTAGACAAGCAGGACAAAGGGTCACTAGTGGATCGGACGATTTTGGAAATCCTTCCTTTCCTTGTGCGCTGTTGGGCCGTCCTCTCAGGGAAGCTGTGGGGCAAAGTGTTTACAGGCACTGAACAGTGGGCGCGGCGAGTCTGGGGCGCGACCGGCTGGCTGAAAACCCCGCAGCACATCTTCCGCGGCTTTGGCGGGGGCGTGGCTTTGCACTCTCGGGCCGAGCCCCGCGAGTCTCTCTCGGAGGGGCCAAAGTTCTCCGAGGAGCAGTCCGACGAGCGGCTGCGGGAGCAGAACCCAAACGCCTGTCCGTGAGGCCCGGCAACGGTGGTTTGGCTGCGGCCACTGGCTTCGTTGTCCGGGGAACACGGGGAACGGGTCCTATGCAACCCACAGCGGATACTGTAGTCCAAGCTGGTGCAACTCCTATTTGGAGCTCCGTTGTGGGGTGTTGTACTGTACAAAGATAAGTCTGCGGAAAAGAGGGACTCCTGGACTTCCAGGGAACGAAGATCCTCTGAGGAGTAGGTGTGATGATCAGGGATATCAGCAGCTTCAGAGGCTGTCTCGGAAGTGCTGTTGACCAAGGCTGGAAAACAGAGGAGAAATGCAAACTGTTGTGAGGGCCAAAATGGGACACAGAGCTATTAGTTTTCATTGTGCTACTCTAAAATGCTAGAGCTCAGTGTAACAAACACTGAGGACTAGTGCCACAATTCATAATTTCTCACGGATCACAAGCAGGGCGTGAAGAAAAGATCCCCTGCCCATGGTCCCCAGCACCAGGTATTCACAGGTTCACTGTCCCAAACATGAAGGCTCCAAGTAGCCACAGAGAGATTTCTACTCTGTGTCTAATCATACTTTAAAGTCGTGTGAGTTCCTGGCCAAGAACACATCTTGTGGCAATAAATGCCATAAATCAGTTCTGGCTTGCAATAAAATAAATAGGTGCTACATATGCTTTTTAAAGTAATGTCTATCTTGGCCCTGAGATGTATACAAGATAAACACATTGACATAAACCACAACAAATAGTCATTGACAATAACAGACTCTTCCTAGCTTTAATATGCTAATTTTACACTTTGAAGTCTGAGAGAAAACCTTAATCCTGATGGAGCCCGATGCAAGTAGAATCAAACTTGCTGATGCGATTCTAGTTCAGCAATTTCAAACTTAAGTTCTTTTGTGGACTCTCAGGCAGCAGCAGCCTATCATGGGGAACTGAAATGTTCTACACTCATGCTGGCTGGGGATAATGGGAGCTGTAGTCCAACACATCTGGAAGGCACCTGGCAGGGGAAGGCTGGTGTAGACCATACTGAGCTAGGCTCAGTATAAGGCAGCTTCCAGCAGAGCAAGCTCTTTGATAGAACATTTCCTCTTGACAGGGGAAAAAGAGGCAACGTTTTAAACAGATGCTTAGGAAGGAAAAGCGCTCATCAAAGTTTTATGCCTGTTAGTACGAGGAAGCTGAGATGGATTCCTACCACCCTTTAACTAGGGGTTTGAAAGATGTACGCAGGGCATCAAGTCACCTTTATCTCTGCCAGACAACTCACAGTGTATATCAGAGAGCCTTTTGTGTGTGAGGCTTTGGCTAAAATAATAGTGAAAAGAAAACACCCAAATCAAAACCCTGGATTGCAAGCTTGTGCATTTCAAGGGATGGTTTTTATCTCTTCCAAAGACATACACATGTTTTGTTATCGGCTTTTTGATGGCTCTATTTTATTTCTGGCCTCTCCTCCAGCTTTCTCCTTCATTGCTGGCAATGGTTTTCAGAGAGAGAGAGAAAGAGAAGAATGTGAATCTCTCTCTCTCTCTTTCTCTCTCTCTCTCACACACACACATGAGAGAGAGAGAGAGAGAGAGAGAGAGAGAGAGAGAGAGAGAGAGAGAGAGAGAGCCTTCCCAATCATCTGATTCTGAATGAGTATCCCATGCTCTCACACCATGTCCTTGTCCCCTCGGAAGATTCAACATAGATCCCTTGCTTTCAGATAAAGAGAAGAGCCATTTTGCTGTGGTTTTCATGAAGCTCACAGGTCCCCTTTCGTTTGTCTGGGGGCCAAGATGAAAGGAGTGATCTTCCTACAAGCAAATCTGTCCCTTTCTAACAGAAAAAGAAGAAGCAGGGGACGGGGACACCCCCCCCCCACACACACACCCCTCCAAGGAAGCTCATACGATTTCCCCCACGCTAAGGGCTGGTTGGCACATGCATGTTCATCCTTTGATGTGTGCAGCAGCAAGCAATGACTCACATCTGTGAATGTCGTGGACAGAAGGCAACAGCTCGGACTTCCTAATTGCCTCTGACACAGTGCTTTCCAAGGCAGTCAGATTGTACTTTTAGCTGGCAGCCATGGAGACTGCTGTAGTCACATGGACATGAAACACTGTGGGAATTCGCTCTAAGCAAATGAATGGGCAATGCTGGAATTACCTTGGTTTCCAAAGCCTGCTGTGGAGTTCCTCTCACTCAGGCTGGGCTCTGCGACTTGCTGGTTCAAAGCAGTGACCTGTAAGCCAATACAAAAATAAAATAAATAAACAATGTGCTAATTCACCGCAGCCCTTTGCCACCGCAAGATGCCACCATTTTCTTCTGCTGCCCCTTATGCCTGGAACGCTCTTCCAGAACATTTGAGAACTACAAGTTCAACTGCAGCTTTTAAAGCTCAGCTAAAAACTTTTCTTTTTCCTAAAGCTTTTAAAACTTGATTTTGTTCTGACTTTATACTATTAGTTTTACCCTACCCTGTGCCTGCTTACCCTACCCTGTGCCTGTTTGCATTCTCTTCCCCTCCTTATTGTTTTATTATGCTTTTATTAGAATGTAAGCCTATGTGGCAGGGTCTTGCTATTTACTGTTTTACTCTGTACAGCACCATGTACATTGATGGTGCTATATAAATAATAATAATAATAATAATAATAATAATAATAATAATGATGATGATGAGCAGGAATGAAAGCAAAATGTAAGTCAGATCTTCTTCCTCCTCCCCCAGCATGCTACAACTAGTAACTTCCAATGGCAGTTCACAGCAAACCATAGTTTACCATTTCATCTGAACAGCCAAACTGTGGTTTGCGCTTAACTGCAAACCACCCCCTAAGAGATGGGAGCAGTGAAAGACGGGCTTCTCCAGGTGACCCCCCCAAATAGCCATACTTATAGGGAGTCCTATTGGTTCTTCTGCATCTGCCCAACCGTTTCAATGAAAATTGCCCATGAGAACATCCCAGTGGATTGTGCTCCAATGGGGGAGCTCTATCTCTCACCCCGCCACCCATAATGGTACCCAGTATGGTTGCCTGACCTGGCCCCATGGATAAGGGCTGCCTCAAGGCTGGGTGAAATTCTGTCCTCTGACATCAAAGAGCAACAGATGGTGCTGGTGCCATTGCAAGAGCAGCATCCAGCTGTTAGAAATAAGCCCTTAAGTTTATGTTTTCCACAACACTTCACAATTATTTACCGTCGGCACCACTGGCCCCGTCTTTCAACACATCTGAAGAGTTTCATGGCCAAGGAAGCAAGCTGTGAAAAGGACCATTACGGAATTCACCACCGGCATGGGCAGCAGTGGGAAATCATACCCAGAGGAAACTTCTGGTGTGAACCCTGGCGCTTCCTGTGCTGGTTAAAGCCACCGCGTTCCTTTGTCAGAAAAGCTTTCAAATGTTAATCGCCGCAAATACAAACGACAGCCCTCGCCAGAAGCATTAACAAGGTGTTGTAAATAGGATAATGGCTCCCAGCAGCTTCATGCAGCCCTGTAATTACCACCCTTGAAAAGTCTAGTTTCGTTTCTTAACAGTTTCTTAACAGCCTTTAGTTTTATTCTGTTTCGGCAACGAGGACAATATCTGGCAGAATACAGGGATGAGAGGCCAAATCACTCTGGTCCACATCCCAATCTTTCATCCTAACTGGGATCCTAAAAAACATTCAAGGACCACTGGCTCTGTTATAAAGCAAAGAGATTTGCCTCAAGCAGCTGATTCTGGGTGCCCTGAAATGGCAACAAATTGTTCCCTAATTTTTAATTATTCCATTAGTACTGCCCCAAGACATTTCTGGTATTTTTTTGCCCCCAGGTGCCAATCCCAAAGATCAGCCTTTGGGATTAGGCACCACGAGAAGGGGGTGGGGAGCACACCATTTCTTGTTCCCCTTCAAGAGCAACATGCATTAAGCCAACCCTGAAAAGCTTTCAAGGTAGCTCAAACGCCAGTAAAAGTTATGTATATGCACATAACGTACATAAACACTAAAAATGCTGATTAAAAATGCAGATATGGAATAATAGCAAAATAACAGGCAAACAGGATGGGATTGGACTGGCACCTGAAAGACAGAAAGAAAGCTACCAGGCAAACATGTCTAGGGAGAGAATTCTACAGTAGGAGAGCCACCACCAAAAAAACACTGAAAAGCACTGGCTGTCTATACGTTCCCGAGCCCAATTCAAGGTGCTGGTTTTAACCTATAAAGCCTTACATGGCTTGGGACCACAATACCTGACGGAACGCCTCTCCCGACGTGAACCTCCCCGTACACTGCGCTCCACATCTAAGGTCCTCCTCTGAGTTTCTACTCCGAGGGAGGCTCGGAGTGTGGCAACAAGGGAGAGGGCCTTTTCGGTGGTGGCCCCCCGACTGTGGAATGATCTCCCCGATGAGGCTCGCCTGGCGCCAACACTGTTATCTTTCAGGCACCAGGTCAAGACTTTTCTCTTCTCCCAGGCATTTAACAACTAATGAGCGTTGTTTTTTTTAACTGACCCCAGAATAGCTGTTTTAAATGGACATTGCTGTTTTTATGCTTTTAAATTTTTGTATATTTGTTTTTAATGTTCATTGTTTTTAACTTTTGTAAACCGCCCAGAGAGCTTTGGTTATGGGGTGGTATATAAATGTAATAAATAAATAAATGAACCCCTAGAACCTTGATCTGAAGCACTGCTGTTAGGAGGTCCAGATTTACACTGCAATATTTTGTTATAGGTCTTATCCTGTTCTAGAATTAAGCTTTGGCATATATTTAAGCCCTGACTTTTGGAATGTTTGTGAATCCTTCAAGAAACAAATATGCACAGTAGGTGGGGAGGCATTATTCTGGAACTGAGAAGCCACTTAGATTCTCCAACAAGGACCCATAAGCTGAAAGTCAGTTTCCTGCTGCCTTTGCATGTGAACTTTTTTGAAAGTTCCATGTGGATTTTTAAATTACGACCTAAGATATACCATGCTTATGTTCCCTGCTGTAGAATTCAATGTTGAGAGATGGTCCAATAATTGGATTATTAATTATTAATTATTATTAATCCACATGGAACTTTTTTGAAAGTTCCATGTGGATTTTTAAATTTCGACCTAAGATATACCATGCTTACGTTCCCTGCTGTAGAATTCAGTGTTGAATTCAGTCTTGCCTTAGGGCAAGATAGCTGAAGGCTCAACTTTCAAGTTCCTTTAGGAAACATCCTCTGGGCTGAACATGTTGCAGATTTTTAATTAAGCAATGTAGTTCTGTGCCTTCTTACAAGGCTTCTCCAGCCGTCCCCTACCTGATGTCCTCCAGTTGTTTTGGACTTCAACTCCCATCAGCCCCAACCAGCATGGCCAATGGGACTTGTGATCCCAAACATCTGGAGAGTGCAAGGTTGTGGAAGTCTGGTTCAGAGGGAACTGGAGCTGATGATCTTCAAAATAATTTCTAATTGAATATTCACCTGCCTTTCAGCTGATTAATATATCAATATAACCTTCAGTCCAACACATATTTACCTAGGAGTAAGTCATAAGAACTTAAAAATAGCTATGCTGGATCAGACAAAGGGTCCTTCTAGTCCAGCAGTCTGTTCACACAGTGGCCAATGAGGAGTTAACTAGGAACCCACAAGCAGAACATTGGAGCAACAGCACCCATCCACCCCCACCCATGTTCCCCAGCAACTGGTGTATATAGACTTACTGCCTCTGATACTGGAGGTAGCACATAGCCATCAGGATTAGTAGCCACTGATAGCCTTCTTCTCCAGGAATTCACCCAACCTCCTTTTAAAGCCATCCAACCTGGTGGCCAACACTACATCTTCTGGTAGCAAATTCCACATTGTGAAGAAGTACTCCCTTTTATCTGTCCTGAATCTCCCACCTACCAGCTTCATAGGATGACCCTGGGTTCTAATATTATCCACATTCTAGTTCTAGTACTATCCACATTCTCCACACCATGCATAATTTTGTACACTTCTATCAGGTCTCCCTTTTGCCTTTTCCCCCAAGCTATTGTAAGCTATTTTTTCCCCAAGCTGTTGTAACCTTCCCTCACAGGAGACATGCGCCAGCCCCTTAGTCATTTTTGTTGTCCTTTTCTGCACTTTTTCCAGCTTTACAATATCTATCTATCTATCTATGGTGACCAGAATTGCACACAGAATTCTAAAGGTGATCGAATGATAGATTTGTATAAAGGCAGTATGATATTGGCAGTTGTATTCTCAATGCCATTTGAATAATCCAACAACAAACCATGGCCTCTCAGAGTGGTTTCTTCATGGAAAAGAACCCATGATGCTCTGGGTTCAGATGTCATGACAAGCTATCCTGAAACAAACTACGGGGACAACCCACTACAGCTTAGCATGTCGTGCAAACAGGTCATGGCCTCTGAACACGGAGGTTCAGAATGATGAGTGAATGAGAAAGACCCATGCAGTTGATTATGCTATTGTGATTCACACATGCTCCCTAGTCTCACAGGAAGCTAGCTTGGTACCCACAAAGCTATTTTTTCAGCCCACAGCTAAAACATTTTTATTCTCCTAGGTTTTAAAATATTTCTGCATTTTTAGTATTTAAGATCTACCATTTTACTCCCTGCATCGTGGCTGGTTTTAGGTTTTGCACTCATGTAATGTTTTGTGCTGCATTAGTGGGTTGGATCCAATTTAATCATACTTAAACTAGACCCATTGAAATCATTGGGACATGTTAGTCATGACTAACATGAGATCAGTGGGTCGGCTCAAAGTATGACTAAATCTGGATCCAAACCAGTATAAGTATTTTTATAGTGATAATGTTGTCTTTTATGATGCTGTTATAAATGAAAACATTTAGAGAAATCTATTTTAGGAGATACTTATAAATGAATGAATGAATAATAGGATTACATCATGGGGAAACAGGAGCTATGAGTAATGTAGCATTCAACAGCTTTTGAGTAATCAAATCTAAAGGTGTAGTAGAAATGTCACTAAGGGTGAGCATCAAATCCATCTCCATTTACAGAAGCAGTCAAGTGCGTAACCAAATACACTTCTGAGGTTCTGTCCACAAGCTTCCTTCAACCACCAGTACTCTCTTACCTGATTGGCTGGAGCTTGTCCAATCACTGCTTCATATGGAGGCGGTAACTCAGCTGGATAGAGCATTCCGGGGCTGTTGATGGCCACCTCGTATAAAGCACTGAAGGGCGAGTGAGGAAAGTCCAAATGGAGCCCTCTGAAAAAAACAATGATGATAATAACAAATAGTTATAGCTGGTTATTAATAACCACAGCTTCAGGGAGGGACCATAGCTCAGTGTGATAGAATCATAGAATCATAGAATAGTAGAGTTGGAAGGGGTCTACAAGGCCATCGCATCCAACCCCCTGCTCAATGCAGGAATCCACCCTAAAGCATCCCTGACAGATGGTTGTCCAGCTGCCTCTTGAAGGCCTCTAGTGTGGGAGAGCCCACAACCTCCCTAGGTCACTGGTTCCATCGTCATACTGCTCTAACAGTCAGGAAGTTTTTCCTGATGTCCAGTCGTAATCTGACTTCCTGTCACTTGAGCCCATGATTCCGTGTCCTGCACTGTGGGGGGATCGAGAAGAGATCCTGGCCCTCTTCTGTGTGAGCTAATGCTTTGCATGCAGAAGGTCCCAGGTTCGACCCCCGGCTTCTCCAGGTAGGCCGAGGAAAGAATCCTGCCTGATACCCTGGGGAACTGCTGCTGCCAGTCAGTGTCATCAGTACTGAGCTAAATGGACTAATGGCCTGACTCATTATAAGACAGCATCCTATGTTCCTAATATTTAATCAGTTCGATCCATTAAAATTGTGCCCTGATTATTTTGGCAGCAGATTGAAATAACACCAGCAACAACAACAACAACAATAAGGCATTATTTTTAAGGCAACTACTTACAGAAGCTGCAAAGAGCTGGCACCATCTTAGAAAAAGCAAAAACAGGAAAGAGCCTGGTGGCAGCTTATAGACTAACAACCCACCAGTGGGTTGTTTAAAAATGTAATAAATAAATAAAAAAAATAGATAAAATAAATAAATAAATTTGATGTCAGTGGGACTGTGAATCGGCTCTGGGTTTCATTCAAAACCAGTCAGAACTCCAAAGGGGCCATCCATGTTGCTGAACCCATATGTATGTCTTCTCAGAAGTAAGTCCAATTGAAGTTAATGAGACTTACTCCCAGGTAACTGTATACTAGGGATGTACGGACTTTGTTCAACCCATTCCATCTGTATTTCGCACATTAATTTTAGGGATGTAAGTGAATTTTGTTTCAGTAGCGCGAGTGTGCACATTAATACAAATGCAAATCTATATGGGATACAGGAATGCAGCCTTAGAAACATGGTAGCTTGTGACTGACTCATCAGAGTATGCCGCTATCTTTTTTTTTTTTTTAAGAAAAAGCAGGACAACCAGCAGCTCTGACGGAGGACCTCTTTGCTACGTGAGGTCTGTTATGAATCAACCGTGTTAGCTCATCTGTGTCTCTTGAGTTAGATGTGATGTACAGGCGAAAGAAATCAATCACCTTTGTGCTTCGATCACAGGAGTGCAGGTGTACTCAGGTGGATAGTAGGGCGGAGGTGGGATTGGTGGAATGAACTCATCAAAATCCAGGGTCTGGTGCAGGATAGTCCCATGGGGCGTCATACAGTCTGGGTTTGCTGAATGAGACCTCTGTGGCAGGAACTGAGGAATATAAACAAAAGAGGGTGAGGATGCATTAGGACCTGTAGCCAGGAGAGTCTAGGACATTTTTCAAGCAGAAGAAGAAAGAGCATCAGCTGGTGGATTGGGCCCAACACGGAAATGGCAGAAATGCAATTTCTTCCATACATGTAAATGTTATCTCTGTGTTGAAGTTCAAGTGAGTTACAGAGAACATCTCTCCTTTCTTCTCAGTAGGTAGTCAGTCTAATTGGCTCTTTTAGAAGAGGATATAACAACAAAGTCTTGGACGCCATTCACAAACGCATACACCAGGGGAATAAAGCCCTTGGTTGACTTCTACACATTGCTTATAATTGCCACCGTGGGATCGTCCAGTGCAAAAAGAAGTCAAGACGCATCTCAAAATGAGACGCATCTCAAAATAGATGGTGTAGAGATGGAAAGTGTGCAGGAAAGGTCTTCCAAAATGGCCACAATGCTGCAGCCACTTCTCTATGAGGAAAGGTTACAACATTTGCTCTCCTAGTTTGGTTCCAAGATCTAGAAACATAAGAACAACTGTCCATCAATATAGTTAGCACACACTTAGAATACTGTGTACAGTTTTGGTCACCACACCTAAAAAAAAAAGGATATTAGAGAACTGGAAAAAGTGCAGAAAAGGGCAACTAGAATGATGAAGGGGCATCTCCTCTACGAGGGAAGGTTACATCAACTGGGATTGTTTAGCTTGGAAAAAAAGGAGACTAAGGGGAAACATGATAGAGGTGTACAAAATGATCCATGGTATGGAGAAAGTGGGGAGGGAGACATTCTTCTCCCTCTCTCAAAATACTAGAACCCAACGGGGTCATCCCATGAAACTGATTGGTGGGAAATCCAGGACAGATAAAAGGAAGGACTTCTTCACACAGCGCATAGTTAAATTATGGAACTCACTACCAAAAGATGTAGTGATGGCCACCAATCTGGATGGCTTCAAAAGGGGGTTGGATAAATTCCTGGAGGCAAAGGCTATCCATGGCTACTAGCCCTGATGGTTGTGTGCTATTGGGCGGTATAAAAATGTAATAAATAAATAAATAAATCTCCAGTATTCGAGGCAATAAGGCTGTGTGCACCAGTAGCTGGAGAACATGGGCGGGAGGGTGCTGTTGCACCATGTCCTGCTTGTTCATCCCTGGCTGATGGCTGGTTGGCCACTGTGTGAACAGAGTGCTGGACTAGATGGACTCTTGGTCTGATCCAGCAGGGCTCTTCTTATGTTCTTATGACAGCAGACTGAACAGGTAGGCACACAGGTCACCTGCTCAGTCTTCCGCACTATGGTGAGATGTACTGCATTTCTATTTAAATTATAATAATTTCTAAATGTATACTTATACATATACATTAGCAGATACAAATTTTATGCAAATTTATGGCCATTTTTGTCCTATTTTGATGATGCATTTCCTCTTTGTGGGCAATTTGTAAGTGGCTGCACAATTCCCCTCGGCTCCTAACGTCCACATCCTGTTCCTTAGGCAGCCTACCCGATTCTTGATCTCTCTACTCTCCTTGCCTCTGGTTTTGCTTCATACGGGTCACGGGCAGAATCTAACACAAGTTCTACTTAGAGTAAGCCCACTGAAATGAATGGGTCATGACAAACTTAAGTTCTATTTATTTCAATAGATCTACTCTAAGTAGGATTTATGTGGGCTCTTGGCCTATGTGTCCAGACAGACCGTTTACCAGGTTGCCATCTCAGCTGCCTCCATCCTCGGCTCTTGTTGTACCTTGTGCCAGCCACCCTGTTTACCTGGTTGCATAGCATGGCTTGCCATACAATTTTGGTCCCCATCTGGCTGGGACTGTCGTGTACTGTAGCTGCTCCAGCTTTCTCTGGGAGACGAATGAGGCAAAGTGCTAGGCAATTTACAAAACTTTGTTGCAAGCAATAAACACTTCTGTAACACAAACTAGGCACCTTCTGTGAAACTCCCCCTTAGGCAAAAACTATGCAAACTAAGCAAGACAATTGTCCGTTCAAAGAAAAGAAAAGGCTTTTCAAATGTCCATAACTTCAAGGTGGTTGATGCGTGGACAATTTCTCATGCAATCTGTCTGACTGTCTCTTTGCCGCTAACCTCGCTGAATATTTTAGTTTCTGGTGATTCCTAGCATTAAGTAAGGTTTCTGAATGCTCACCCCCGGAAGTTGACTCCCTGTCCTCTGAAAGCATAGAATTTGGCCTTGAAGAGATAGACTCTGGAGGGGGCAGATTCTCAGCTGAAGCCTCTCCCATGTGAACCTCCTCCCCCACTGGCTCTACCTGCCTGGTGTCTAGCTCAGCGTCTTCTGAGTCTGAATCTGTTTCTGATTGATTACCTGCATCACCTGCTCCCAATACAGAAGCAGTAAGGCTATACATGACAGGGACTAGCATTTTGATTCCCCGGTCCCCTGCAATGCTGACTCTTGCCCAACACTGCTGATGTCCTTATCTCAATGCTCCACAATGTTAGCACAGTGCTCTTAAATTATCCTAAGGCAAAAGCACTGGATGGTTTTCATTTAAAAAAAAAAAAGGAAGTTCATATGAGGTTACTCTTACCTTCCTTCTGCAAGAAAAAATATGTGTGGCTGTTAAAGAGAAAGTATTACAAAAGATTAAGCAGGGGGAACTTTCATCTTGCACCCTAAGATTGCATTCCTATTTCTAGTGCTGTGAAATTAAATCTCCATCAAAGTATTAGAAGAATTATAAATCTGCCACAGATTTGGTGCACCGCAAATCTCTGGATCCCTGTTAAAATATGTATTCCAAATGTAAACCATCAGTTCTACAAGGGGAGCTGGAAGCTCTGTCTTTATGGGAATTATTAGGCAACGGAACAGTGTTGACTGTTGAACCTTGGCAATTGAATTCTGGTTCACATAGGTGTTGGTAACTCAACCGACTTCTTGACAGTTCCCTGGCAAGGCTCCTAACACTGATGGGTGCTGTAGTGCAGAATATCTGGAGAATACCAGGTTGAGGATGGCTGATATAGGGATTGGTCAAAGGAGGGAAATCCCCCATAACAAACCTGTAAGGACTGAGTGTGGTCAGTGGCCACTGAGTGCTGCCTGGCCCAGAAACAGAAAACTGGGGTGGAGGAAAGGGGAGTGGACTGGAGCAGTAGCTGGAATCGTGACCAGCAGCACTCCATGCTGCAACATTTTGTTGGCGGTCGTGACCTGGAGGGTTCTATTAATGAGCAGTGGTCCTCTCCAGCAGAAGAGCTGGTAATGAAGAGCCAGTGTGCTACTATGTGATAGTGGTTAGAGTGCTGGAGTGGGACTTGGGAGATCTGGGTTCTAGTCCCCACTTGGCCATGGAGCTCACTGGGTGACTAGGAGCCACTCACTGACTCTCAGCCTAAATGGTAAAGAAATAAAGGGTGGTGGTGGTGGTGGAATCATGCATTCAAAGCCAGATAATGGAGAGAGGCAGTTCCAGGAAATATAACCTAACGAGACCCGCAATGAATTATGATTAAGGCTGACAAATTAAATGTTACAGCGTCCGGATGCCATCATTAATGTCTTATGCTTGCTGATGGATACTATTTACGAGGGGCATTATGCCAGACTGCTCGAAGTCAGAGGGAGGTTGAAATGGTCACAGCAGAAAGCTGAGCAGGGCTACGGTCAACTGTAACGGCGTGATCCAGACATCACTACAGGTCAAGTCTCTTTCTGAAGTGGGAGAGAAGGTAGCCGTGGCTCCTACCACTCCTTTGTGATCCTTTCACCACCCCCTCACCTGTTGTGTTGAGGTGGTCTCCGGGGGTCTTGCTGGAGAGCAGAGGCAGGGGAGAATGCCACAAGTCTACGGAGGTCTAGGCACCAGGTGAGGCCATCATCACAACAACCAGGGGGGCACAGAAACGGCCTTCTCTTTAGTAGCCACCTGCCCGATTTTATTTGGCATGGGTATCCAGAGAAGGGCTCTGAAGATTATCTTATGGTCAGGGCAGCTATATAGGGGAGGAAACCAAACTTCAGGTATCCTGGCTTCAAATTGTTGAAGTTAGGGAAGTTAATACCAGCCCTTTGAATTGGGCTTGGAAATGAACTGGAAGCCAGGGCAAATCACAAAGCACTGGTGTAAAATGTTCACACTGAAAACTCCCTATTTTGGACCACCTGACGCTTCTGGACCATTTTCAATGGCAGCTTCATGGATAAAGCATTGCAGCACTCAAAAGAACATCAGAAGAGCCCTGATGCTGGATCAGACCAAGGGTCCATCTAGTTCAGCACTCTGTTCACACAGGGGCCAACCAGCCATCGGCCAGGGATGAACAAGCAGGACATGGTGCAACAGCACCCTCCCGCCCATGTTCCCCAGCAGGGCCTCGCGTAGTACATCACAGGTAACGTATCATGACTAGTAGCCCTTGACAGCCCTATCCTCCATGAATTTAACTAATTTCTTTTTAAAGCCATTCTAATTTGGGGGCTACGATCAGATCTTGTGATAGTGAATTCCTTAATCAGGATCTACACAGCTGCTTTATAACGGTATTGAAGTGCACTGACAACCGTTGGGGCCCATGCCAGATACCATTTTCAAACCACTTTCAAAGGGTTATATCCTGCTTGGTGTAGATCTGGACCTGCTCAAAATATTTCAAAATGATGCAGAAAAGGCAACTGGGGACTCGGGGAGTTGCAGGACACGATAACGATGGATGCTCGAGAGATTTCTTTGATCTGAAAACGGACTGCTCTTAACTGTGGTTAGGTCCATGCTTATGGAAACAAATTGTCTGCTGGCACCTAATTCTAATGATCTGGTTCCACTGAGAGACATCGCTGGGAATATCTCAGGCTATTGGCATTCCTTTCATCCCCATGGATAGTATGGTGGGTGTAGACAGAGAGGGACTTTCCTAAAATACTAGAGCCCCTTCAAGTCATCCAATGAAACTGACCAGTAATAGGAGCAGGACACACGAAAGGAAGCCCTTCTCCATACAACGCACCATTAACCTGTGCGGGTGGGGGAAATGGCGGCTAGCAGCATCAACAACTAAAGGTCACCGCTCTTGTCGTTTCTGCAGGAGGTGGCAAAAAACAACCAGAGCTGACTATAAAGGAAAAAGGGTGAGGGAGAATATGAATGCAAGTTAATGAATCAAATAAAAGTACCACGAACAAGTACAGAAACAAATGTGATTTAAATGAGTGACCAACAAAATGAAAGGAAATGAATGCAGTGTCGAAATGAGGAAAAAGAGAATCACCACACACCGTGACTATAATGTTAAGTTGACCCGAGAAGAAAGAAGCAGGAAAAAGGAGAAACATTTTTTAGGATGTTTCAGAATGTTTTCTGACAGACAGATGTACGTAGAATGAGATAACCAAAATGGTGAGAGGGTAGAGCACACTCTCTATGAAGAAAAGCTGGAGAATTGGGTGCTTTTAAGCTTAGAAAAAAGATAATTAAATGGGAACGCGGGTTTCTAAAATTATGCACGTTGTGGAGAAAGTGGAGAGACAACAGTTTTCTCCCTCTTTAATTTTACTAGATTTTGAGTTCACTCAATGAAATTGATTACCGATAAATTCAGGATGGTGAAAAGGAAGTATTTCTTCACACGGCGCACCATTAACTTCTTGGAAGTCGTCACTGGCTTAGGTGGTGCCATGTGCCAGGTATGCAGACGGCACTAAATATATAAATAAATGAATCGTGTTTACTGAGTGGTTTACAATTATTTTATATTGTGCCTCAACAGGAAGACAGGAGAGCATTTTAAATGGAGTAACTGAAGAAATTCTTTTGATAAAATGCGGATAACACCTCCCACACCACCAGCTTTTGTGCCATTTTATGGAACCAGGATTTGGGGCTGGGGGGCTGGATCTGTGGGGGGGGCGGGGGTGTTTCTTAGCACAACGGACTTAGGTTACTCGTGCTTTGAATGTGCCACTCAGAAAAGAGGAGCAAAAGGATGGAAGAAACATTGACTACACATTCAGTGAAAGGGCAAACTGATTTTCTTTGGGCTCATCTGCGAAAGGACTTTAAAATTCTGGGAAAGACACTGTTGCCTCTCTGTGTGTGTGAGAGAGAGAGATATCCTCCCTCAACCTTGCTTCTCTTATGAAAAATGCTTTTAACTTGCATAAAAAGGACCCTGGTGCTAAATTGCCCTGAATATTCATGGCTGAACACCTTGATGTTTGATGCTATTGTCACACTCAACTAAGCAGACTGGCTCTTATCGCCCATGGGATCAGCGACTCTCCCTTCCATACAGCAAGGTGAAAAAAAATGCCTTTGCAATCAGGACCTTGACTTATAGGGCATCTTGTGTCTCATTGTGAATTTGCAGGAGAAAGAAACGAGCCAACCAAAAGTCCTGTAGAGCTACAATGTTTAGGGCACACCTGGTCATCCCTTAAAGTTCATTCATTTGCTCTTGCACCAAGAAGGTTTGGGGCTGATTTATAGGATCCTTTGAGTGAGATGAGTGATGGGTTGACCCATTGATGGGTCCTGATGGCTATGTGCTACCTTCAGTATCAGAGGCAGTAAGCCTGCATACACCAGTTGCTGGGGAACATGGGTGGGATGATGCTGTTGCACTCAAGTCCTGCTTGTGGGTTCCTGGTTGACCACTGTGTGAACAGAGTGCTGGACTAGATGGACCCTTGGTCTGATCTAGCAGGGCTCTTCTTAGGTTCTTAGGTTCTTAAATGGATGTTACAGTGAAACAGAAGGCAGAGAGGTCATCTAATTGCTTCAATGCAGGCCCTGATCACTGGCAGGGCAACCCATCGCTGTAACATGGACTCCTTTAGAGCAGGGATGGCAACCTATTTTAGCCTGACGGGCGAATTCCATTTCTGAGAAGCTCTGGGTGGCTGCATTCCAGTGGTAGGCAGAGCCAAAGGCAAAGGGGAGGGGCCCAAAATGCAAAAAATCCCAGCCTCTTTTAGCTCAAAGCTTTGCTGCCAGTAACATAGGACAGGCATTTCAGCCTTTCAGAATGGGGGGAAACGCCAGTAAACCATCAACCCATTGGTGTGTGGGGGGAAAGGGGGTGGGCCTGTGGAAGCGGGTGTGGCCATCTGAGAAACCCCAAGTGGGCTGGATTGAGACCCTCCCAGGCCTGAGTTTCGCCACCCCTGTTACATAGGGACATTGGACATCTTCTATTCATGTGGTTCCTTTTAGGGATACCACAAAGAATCAAATGGTTGTTTGATTCCTCGTAAATGGAGTCGGGCAAAGCACGGCCGTGGGTGAGGCCTGGCATGACCAAGCTTTGAGCAAGACTGGTTGGGCCCAACCCTTGAGTGTCTGCAGCAATCTCCGAGAAAGGAAGTGGCAGAGGAGGCGCTCAGAGTGCCCATTCCCCACACATGGAGGGAACGTGGACTCCGTGTTCCAGCATCCACCCATAGAAAATGTCACTATTTGCTAATCCCGTTGGGAGCCCGCAAGCGGTTTGTGCACACTCCCATGGAGCACGTGCGAAGGGTCAAGCTCTACTTGGGGGTATATGGAGTTCTTTTATGCCCACAATTTTTTGGCCAAGAGGGATGCATCTGATGTCTGCTTGGGGCATATATGTGCATGCATGTGCACACATATGCACTTACACACACACATGCTCCTGCACATCACCTCTCCCTGCCTGCTGAGATCTCGGGATTGCTGGGATCCCCTGGGAAATGTGACTGGGGCCCAAGTTGGGGTGTGCACAGGGAGCAGCCGAGGGCCGCGTGTGGTTGTGCTCCTCTGCTTTACAGACATGTTTAGTATATGATACAAAGGATGCAGAGCAAGTCCTCGAAGAAAGAAATACAAATGTAGCAACTGTACTCACTCGGTCGATTTGCTTAAAATTTGTTTGCCCCCCCCCCTACTTTCACCCTCCCTTCAATCATTGAAGTGAACCTCAAAAAAGTGTATTACTAAGAGCAGATGTCCTTGAAATGGGCTGGAAATAAACAAATACCAACAAATAGTTTCCTTCTCTTCCTTCCCTCTTGCGCTGTTGTCGTCTGCCATGCATCTCACAGGCTCTAGGGGCGTGGAGTATTCATTCGCACAGCCCTGGGTCTTTGGAAAAGACAGAGATTGGGTTGCGCCCTGCTGATTTAGGGAGATTTCCATATTAATGGCGGGTGTTAGCACACCATGCTCCCAGCCTGAGGGAAGCAAGCTAATTTTGTTTCAGGATGGGGGTGGAGGTAAGGGAGTAGTAAAGAACGGTTTAAAGTGCAAGGAGCCTGCCTGCGATTTGCCGCTGGGCAGAATTTAGGGAAATCGGGGCCCCAGGGTGCGCTCCATATGGCTTGCCTTTATATTACACCCTTTAGATACATACAAAGGTGATGCGGATTGAGACGTGGTGGGAATGGCAGAATTGGACGCAAGAAGCTAGCTCACGTAGAGCCAAGGCTGTTTTCAAGCCCCTGGAACTAACCCCCTCCCCGCTGCCGGTGGGCTGCGGTTGGTAAAACAATTAATTTAAAATAATTTAAAAATAAATCACCAGCTTGCTGCTGAAAATTTGGTGGCAAACTGCTCCGCAGTGCTAAAAGGGTTCAATTTAGCTGGTTTGCAAGCTCCAGTTGAGCCTTTTAGCGTCCTGCGGCATCTATGGAATGCCAAAATGGACAAACGCCGCCTACAAACAAGCTAAATATGACCCATTGTATTTGTTGTTTTTAAATCTATTTTTTTTTCAGAATAATTTGTAAAAGAAAACAAATTGGGAGCCAGCAGGGGCCCCCAATTGCAGCCTTTGGACGATGCGTGGATGTAGTCCATTACTGCAATCTGACTGGAATGGCTCTCCTGGACTTCAGAGGATCTTTCTCTCCCTCTGTTACCCGGCCCTTTTAATTGGAGCTACTGGAGGCTGAATCTGGGACCTTCTACATGCAGAACAGGGGCTTGGGCTGCTCAGCTTTAACCCTCATAGAATCATAGAATAGCAGAGTTGGAAGGGGCCTACAAGGCCATCGAGTCCAACCCCCTGCTCATTGCAGGAATCTACCTTAAAGCATCCCTGACAGATGGCTGTCCAGCTGCCTTCCCCAACTTGGCAGCAGAGCCCAACCCGCCAATTGGAACCCAGAATTTTGAAACAAGCACATAAAGGAGAAGATGGCAGGAGACCACTGGTCCTTGCATGGGCCCTTCCCAGTATTCTCAGAGTCACTTCCTGACTTCTGTTCTTAGGGGGAGGGCGCATTTCGGGGCAGGGCTTCCCTTCCTGACAAATGGTCTCAGGTTTCCCCAGTGCACCTGCCCTTCACTGTCAGCTTCTTGATGGGCGCACCCTGTGGAGGCTGGTGGCTCCAATGACAGAAGTCTAAAGAAGTCTAAAGGAGCTATTCATGGGGAGGGCCACAGCTCAGGGTGATAGAGCGCGTGCTTTGCATGCAGAAGGTGCCAGGTTTGATCCCCGGCTTCTCCAGGTAGGACGAGGAAAGGAATTCTGCCTGAAACCCTGGAGAGCCATGGCTGCCAGTCAGTGTTGACAATACCAGGCTGGGTGGACCAATGGTCTGACTCAGTATAAAGCAGCTTCCTCTGTTCCTACGGGTGCAACTCTTCTTGCACTGGCAAATGGTTCCTAAGGAGGAGATAGACAGAGACACTCACTCACAGCTAGGGTGGCCACCAATACACCTCCAAAAAAGGAGTACATGCATCGCCCCTAAAGAGGTGAAATATAGGGCACTGATTCACATACAATGTGCATATGCTAATTGGTAGTTACTTATTAAAATATTTCTAGGCCACCTTTCAGGACAGAAGCCCTCCCAAGGAGGTTTACAACATTAACATCCATATAATAAAAAAACCAATACTATAATACGGCAGCAAATATTAATAAAACACCAGCAATAAGATGTTACTAAAAGCCTACAACAGAATTGCCACTACAGAGCAGAACAGTCGAATAAAACATTATCAGGGAAAGGCTGGAGCAGAGAACTAAGTCTTTGTTATTGAAGGTATGCAGTAGATGCAACTTTAGAAAGAATGACTGTAGCTTGAATAGAAATGCAACATAGACTGTGCACAGGTGACCTACAAGCCTGCCAGTCCAATCTCCTGTTCAGGTGCTAACTAATGATGGACAACGTCAAAGCTTCTGGTCTCTTGGATTCTTCTGGTTCTTCTTCATCTTCTAAACCAGACATGGACTGGACAACCTTTCAATTGGAGGACACTTTCCAATAGAGGACTGACCTCTGACAGCCCTAGAAATAGAGGTCTGTCCTCTGTAAAGTAGGATGCATGGGGCAGAATCCAAGGGGGCACTTACACCCCCCAATGATTCTCTTGCACCCAGCTTGTTCAACGTTGATTTTGCACTTCTAAATCTTTGCACTGGTGATTGGTTCCTAAGGAGGTACATAGGCTCACTTAGACCCATCTGAGACATTACTGTAGAGATTATGAGAAGCAGTGTGGTGTAGTGGTTAGAGTGTTGGACTGGGACTATGGAGTTCTGGGTTCTATTCCCCACTTGGTCACAGAGCTCAGTGAGTGAGTGACTTTGGGCCTGCCGTTGACTCTCAACCTCACAGGGTTGTAGTGAGGATGAAAACGAAGAGGAGGAAGACCATATCACACCACTTTGGGTTCCCTGCAAGAGGGAAAAATGGGTGGGATATACATGTAATAATAAATAAAGCCAGAGAAGCCAGATCTGGTCCTTGAAAAGAGAAGCCAGATCTGGTCCTTGAAAAGAGCCCCATCGATATTGCACAGACACAGCGAGGCAAAGGAAGACGCTATGTCATTATGCATTCTCTCATTGGAATTCACTCACCATTTGCAGAACATCAGAGGAGACCATCTGCATGCAGCACATTGCGGTTGCCAGAGCGCAGACAATAGTAGAGATGATATTGAGAGCGCACACACTAAACAACAGGTCCTGCGGAAAAGAGAAAGAGAGAAAGAGAGAGAGAGACGGGCAGAATGTCACTCCTTATCTCAGCAAGACAGACGATGGGCGCTGAAAACATCTTTAGCAGATTGGATAATCAACACTGTCAATGGTTATCAGCTTGACGTGGGTCTTTATTAGGCCTGTCCAATTTAGCCTACGTGTGGGTAACCCTTTCGTGGCTCAGAAACAAATCCAGGGTATGCATGGAAAAGTTAGAAGCATAAAATCCTCTTAAAAGAGAGCTTCGGCTATTGGGCGGTATAGAAATGAAATAAATAGGGGTCAGAACAATTATCCCAGCAAAATCTCAGTTTTCCTCTCTTTTTGGAAATTGGGGCAAGGAGGGGAGGGGTTTTTAGCCTCAGATCTCATCTTTATTCTACTTGTTCCCAAACCTATTTCGGGGCACCTACAAAAGATGTAGCACTTCTCTGTGGTTAACGAATGCTAATATATTTTTGCCTGGGTCTCTTCCAACAGAAGCTGTGAGATAATATCTACGATTAATTGCTCTGGTAATTTATCACATGGTTTACTGGATGTGTGTTGGGTGGGGGGGAGAACCACTCTTTGCGTGTATGTGTGCATTGTATGTGAGTTGTATGTGAATGTACCACCTGCTGTGGCCCTTGAAGCTAAAATGCCTAGAGGTGTACAAAATTATGCATGGTGTGGAGGATGTGGAAAGGGAGACATTTTTCTCCCTCTCTCATAATACTAGAACCCACTGGGGTCATGCCATGAGGCTAGATGGTGGGAGATTCAGGGCAGATAAAAGGAAGGACTTCTTCACACAGCACACAATCAAAGTATGGAATTCACTACCACAAGATGCAGTGATGGCCACTGATTTGGATGGCTTTAAAAGAGGTTGGATCAATTCCTGGAGGAGAAGGCTATCAATGGCTACTAGCCCTGATGGCTACGTGCTGCCTCCAGTATCAGAGGCAATAAGCCTATATACCCCAGTTGCTGGGGAGCATGGGTGGGAGGGTGCTGGGACACCATGCCCTGGTCGACAGCTGTTTGGCCACTGTGTGAACCGAGTGCTGGACTTCCTGAACCCTTGGTTTGATCCAGCAGGGCTTTTCTTATATTCTTATGTGCTTAAAGCAGCCTTCCTCAACCTGGGGCGCTCCAGATGTGTTGGATTACAGAATGCGGCTGGGGCATTCTGGGAGATGCAGTCCAACACATCTGGAGCGCCCCAGGTTGAGGAAGGCTGTGCTAAAGCCTACCGTAGGGCACATTTGAAAAACAGGTCTCACACTTGCTTCACTATCTCAGAAAGGCACCTATGTTAAGCTTTATTTAATTTGCAAATGTATTTAAATTTAATCAATCTAGTAATTGGTTGAACGGCAGTTGATCAGTCAACTAAAAAGCACCTTCCAGTCACCGAACATCCATTTTCCACCCCACCCCCTTCAAGTGTGAGATAAGGTGGATTTTTCTCTTCTTTTTTGAAAAGGTGATTTTACTTTCTTATTCTTCTTAATTTTACAGCTGCTGGTGAATGGATGCATCCTCGGAGAGTCTCCCCTGCCTTAACCTCAGGGAGGCTTGCAAAAGATGAAGCCAAGAAACAAGTGAAGTTCACAGAGAATACATGAAAACAGTCTGTTAACAACGGACAGAATTAACTCTGAGGGGGAAAAGAACTCTCCATAGAATCTGGGCCTTTATCGTAAAGATGGACGAGGCTCCTTCTGTTCCCTCCAACTACTGAAATAGCTTCCACGGTGTGCCAATTGACTCGAAGCAGCCTTGTTGGCATGATGCTGGTGGACATTAGGGGCCATTGAAGAGAAGGGATTTGGCCCCTTTCATCTGAAGGCCGCTGGTATTTGAATATGGGAAGTAGACAACCAATAAGAAGCTCGCTCAGTCCAGAAAACGGGTCGTCGAATCCCAGCCATCGAACAGGAAATGACGAGCCAAAAGAACAATGGAGGGACTTGGGAAATCCACCAAGCCTACAGAACAGGTATCATCAAGAACCAGAGATACGATGGGATGGTTTAAAGGGAGAGCAACAAGCAGACCCTTTGGTCACGTCAAGGTCAATACCAGCCCAGCAGAACGGGTCCAAGAGGGTCGGTGTTAGATCAGCTGACTGCCTTGCTCCCAGCAACATCTTCATGGGCACATTTCTCATCGCCGCCTCACCTGGCACAGGAGAAGTAGGGATGAATGAGAGGGCCGTGGGGTAGGGCAGCGGCCAAGAAGTGTGCCCACAGACAAATCTGAGAACACCTTTGGGTGTGTTGGGCAGATGAATAAAGAGCAGCGAGGAAAAGGGATCTTCAGAAGTATGAGAAACTTTTGGAAGGGGTGGTGTCTGCAGGACCGTTTCTACACTGAAGTCCTCCCAGAGTTCTGGACTTCGCTAGCTTCCTCTTTAATGACTTTCTAGAAGATGGTGGGAAACTGTTCTTGCCCTCAGGGCCAGACTGATTCTTAAGACATCCACAGTGGGCCAGACAGTGGCAGTAGATAGTTTACCTGAAAAACCATCCCCCGACATCATCTGAATCCCTTTATGCTGTCAGCTGACAAGGAAAACTCTGCTCTTATCACCAATCAATTTTTGGAGATAAGAGTGGGCTTTCCCTTGCCAGCGCAAGTGCTAGTCTTCTCTAGTATTGATAAACAAAGAGGGAGCAAAGCACAAGTGGATGTGATGTCAGGAAGGAGTGTGCTTGTCACTCAAAGCTTTGCGGGATGGATTGGGGACCATGTCTTTATTGGGGACCATAAGATTCTAGTCCATATTATTATTTACCTTTAGTTCATATTTTTTCACTGGCTCATCTTCAATGAACTGAAATAAAATGTTCTCATCAAAAACATCGATCTTTTAAAAATACCTCTTGCCTGCAAAGTTGTAGAAAAGTCTATGGGCTTTATGAACCACAGGATAGAAATGTTCAGCCAAACCCCTTATGGCATAAAATCAATTGTAAATTTACTTTGGTTTTAGTCAAGGAAGGTGGGATTTTTGAAATCTTAATGCCTCTTCCTGGCTCCCTTATGTTATCTGAATGTCAAAAACTAATCATGTATTGGGATCCTCTATTTATGAAGGTGACACAGAAAAGAATGGCACCCACAAACTCTCCATGCCATTTGCAAGTGGGGAATTTCAATTATTTTTAAGGGAAGAGGAGAAAGCTTAAGGGTTGGGTGTACTTACCAGTTGGCAACTTTGACCACAGTGCTTGATTATAGAATCACAGAATAGTAGAGTTGGAAGGGGCCTATAAGGCCATCAAGTCCAACCCCATGTTCAATGCAGGAATCTACCTTAAAGCATCCCTGACAGATGGCTGGGTGGCACCAATGGTGGCCACCACCCTCCCTCTTCAAAGACTCCAGGATGATGCCACGAAGAGGCACTGGAGGGGGACAAAAGATGGTTCCCCCCTCATTGGGCTGGTCTTGATTTCCTCCAAAGTATTGGTATCCAAAATAACAGTTGGTTGACCTAGAACATTTTCCCTGTCCACCTTAGCTCTGTCCATGTGGGGTCCACAGTCCAGCAGTGGGCTTGACCCTGTCTACCCACAGTCCAGCAATGGGTGGAGTTACAAATGTGACTAGCCCAAAGTGGGTGGAGTTACACATGTGACTCTTATCCCTTTTCATTATGCAACAACATCTAAAAAAGACATTTCCATCCAGGCATTCTCCACTCCAAACTTGTGCAAGAATCCCTCCACTAGCTTCATATTTCGGGGAAGATGTGCATAAACACCAAGCATGACGGAGTAAATAATATTAATAACCTGGGCTGGGGAAGGGGTGCAGGGTAGCCACTTATGCATCTCCAACGAAAGAGGGTTTCCATTTCCATAACATTTGCAGATGCTAATTGAAAAGTGTAGTTGCAAGCTTAGAAAGAATGACTGTAGCTTAAATAGGAACACAACATATCTCAGCATAGCAGGGAAACTGTGAACAGGTGACCCGTGAGCCTGCCTGTTTGCTGGGATGTTCAGGAACTAACTCTTGATGGGCAACTCCAAGTCCCCTACTCCCCTGGCTTCTCATAGTTCTTCTTTATTTTCTAAACTAGACTTGGATTGGACAGCCCTTTAAATGGAGGATGCTTTCAAACAGAGGACTGATCTCTGACCGCCCTTTCAAATAGAGGACTGATCTCTGACAGTTTACAGAGGGCTGTCCTCCATAAACTAGGACACATGGCCACCCTAAGGGGGCATGGCCTGTAGGAGAGTCCAGAGGTGTGGCGTTACACCCCACAAGTCAGTTCCCAAATGTATGTCTGAAGTTTGTAAGTTTGTGGTTTTTAGAATATTGGCCTGAGTGGGCGGAGTTAGAATGTCTTGGGAGGGGGGAAAAGTGATATATAAGGGAAGGACTGAGGGGATTGAGGGAGACTTTTGGGTACTCTTAGCGCTCTCTGTGTGTTAGCTCTTGGGGTTTAGAGTACTTGGGTCTGGAGAATTTGAGGTTCAGTGTAGAGAGTGGTGTCTTTGGAGTGTGGTGTGCGCATAGTTGATGTATACTTAACAGTACTTATAATAAAGAAAGCTCAAGAGTGAGTGTGGGAGAGAAAGGAAAGCGTGTATGTGAATGGGTGAAAGGATTGGATGAAAGGTTTCAAAAAGGTTTTTAAATGTTTTATTTGAAACAAAGCTTGTGAGAACTTCTAAAAATAAATTTTAATTATTTTGTTTTAACTACCACAAAAATCCCACGTGTCTGTTTGGCATTTATCATCTGAAGTTTACACATTTAGCACCCACTCTGACAATAATTCACCTCAGCACATATAACTCACAGCACATTATTTTATTATTGAAATTCCTCTCCATTTAACCGCTTTCTCCACATAGTTTGGAGGAAGGTGGGTTTTATCCCTCGCCTCAGGCGTATCAAGCGGTGGTGCTTGGCTTGAGCAGGTAGTAGCCACGGCCGGGTCTGTTGTTCAGAGCCTGTGTCGTGGCAAGAGGTCCGGACCGAGAGGCCTGGAGGTCTGCATTTGGCGCACAGATCAGTGGTTCCCCCATTCCTGAATTGGCCAACCTTCCTTTTCCTTATTTTCAATATTACTTTGAGGCTGCATAATGATACAAAGTGCTTTCATCATTATTTCCCAGGACTTCTGGCTTAACATTTGATGCATTACATACCTGGCATGCAAACAGAATTGCCCCCATTATCCATAACAGCCACTGAACCTAATTAAAGAGCACCACTCCTAAAGTTAAGTGGCACAAGACGGGGAAGAGAGACGTCTGGAAAATTAAAGCCATAAATAATGTTTTCTCCTCCTCCTTCCCCTCCTCCAGCCTACGAAGTTTAATTAACATCCATCTATTTCTTCTTCTTCAAGTGATTGGAATAAATACGATGCTCTTGTTTTTCTCAAAGCCTGAGAAACAGAAATTTTGCTTTGTTCCGACAATGCAGCAGCCCACAGTGTTTAAAGAACATCACAAACCGTTGGGACCATATCTCATAAGCACGTGCGCTCTGCACAAAACAAGGCAAATTTCCGTAAGATATAAGATTAGATGAAGTAACAGCAGGCAAAACTAATTAACATTCCCAAATACACAAAGATATTGTCTCTGTTGGGTGCATGGGACAACATTATCTTTCCTGACACACTAGCCCACAATTCAGATCAGTCTGAAGTCAAATCTACAGACTTACGGTACAATTACCTGGGCTAAGGAGGGGCGAGGGTGTGTAAGAATAAATGTAAAAAATGAATCACATTGGTCCTAGAGAGGCAGAATGTGTTTGAACACAGAAGTATCTCCAGAGGCAGCAGTAACAGGACAGCAACCAATGGAGGCCGCCATTTTTTCTTGCAGCTGCCATTTCCCCTCCCACAGTGCCCCAGAACTGTGGGGAAACAGTAAGAGAGGGTCACAGCCTTCATTCCCTGCTTGTGGGCTTTCCCAGTGGTTGGTCACTGTGGGGAATAGAACATTGGACTAGATAGTACTTTGGTCTGATCCAGCAGGACTGTTACAGTGGAAATAAAGTAGGTGTGAGAAACTGGTGGCCCTCCAGATGTTTGGCTTACAACTGCCTTTAGTCCTAGCCAGTACAGCCCATGGTGAGGGATGTTGGGAGATGTAGGTTAAAACATCTGGAGGGCCACCAGTTGCTCCCCCCTGGAGATAAAGTGTCCACAACGGCAGGTCTGGTGCTGAATATAGATTCCATAAGAACCTAAGAAGAACCATGCTCGATTAGACCAAGGGTCCATCTCATCCAGTATTCTCTTCACACAGTGGCCAGCCCACAAATAGAAAGGCCACAATAGCTCCCTCTGGTTCCTCCATCCTCCCAGGAGACATCAAAGCCATTTAATAGTCTGTGGGCACTAACTCCCTGCCTCCAACTGCAGCTCTGAATAGAGTTATATATGCAGAAGATGCAAAACGTTCTTCGTTCTTGTTCCAGCTGTGTCAAACGGTTGGGGGGAATCTTTCAACACATCTGAGCCCTAGCTCACCCGCTTTATGGTTGCTGATTCACCTCAGGCACAGCATGCTCTTCTCTTGCACAAGCCTACGCAGTGAGGGATTGTGCCCTTCGCGCACACAGTTCTTTCGGGCACTGATTTAATGCTCTCACCTATGCGCACCTCATGCGTCATCACCAATGTGACTTGAGAGAGCTCATAAATCAGCGGCAGCTGCTAAAAAGGGGGAAAGCGCTTTCTGCTGACACTTGAAAATGCTCAAGTATGAAAATTAAGCCATCGCTCCATAGTTGGCGGCTACTTGCTCAGCTGGGAGTGCCACATAATGATTTTTAAATGATTCTGCTAAAGTGGAATTAAGTCAATGCATTCAATACATTACTCAAGCAGCGAGCAAAGTTTGAAAACAAAAAGGGGGCACGGTGACGGGGAATTGGGTTCTCCTCCCCTCTCTTCACCCCCATTCAGTAAGGAAGGGAGCACATTCATTGCCTCTTCCAAAAGAGAAAGCAGTCAGTCTGGTAGATCTGCACCCTTAAGGACAGTCTTGGCTGGAGCTATGCCCGAAATCTACGGGGCTTTCGAAGAGCAAAAGAACGAACACAGTTCTTTGGATGAAGAGAAAATCCTGGGGCAAAGACATCAGTAAAGTTACAATTCCTGATAAATCTCCCTTTTAAAAGTAAATCAGGCAGGCCGTATACAAAGAGCTGAACAGGAGAAGGGTTTAGAGCAGCCTTCCAGTGAATGAGAGACAGAAAAATAGTGACAAATGATGGAATTCGTTATGACTTTACCTCTCTTTTAGGTCTATCCTCCAAACTACTCCATGCTCCATTATTTCTTAGTTTCCATTTCCCTAACATACAACTGAGAGTTTAAACGGGCCCATCTGGAAACCTGCAGTTTGTTCTCTTTGGGCACATTTACAGGAGACCCTCTTCCTTCTGGCTGAGACTATTACCAGTGGATTCAGGGTCCCTGAGAACTCCCAGCAAGGTGGCCACATGCACCATCACCAAAAGAGAGGACAAAAGAAGACACCAATCTGCACAGTCCCTGCATAGGCAAATGTGTATCTTTAGGTGCAAATGTAGAAATAATAACTACAATTTTAATAAAAATACAAATATCTCACCACAGTGGAGACTGATGATCAGGGGTCTGGAAACAAAGCCCTATGAGGAGAGACTGGAAGAACTGGGCAAGTTCAGCCTGGAGAAGAGAAGTCTGAGGGGAGACATGAGAGCACTCTTCACGTACTTAAAAGCTTGTCACACAGAGGAGGGCCAGGATCTCTTCTCGAACCTCCCAGAGTGCAGGACACGGCATAAGGGGCTCAAGTTACAGAAGCCAGACATCAGGAAAAACTTCCTGACTGTTAGAGCAGTATGACAATGAAACCAATTACTTAGGGAGGTTGTGGGCCTTCAAGAGAGGCCTTCAAGATGCTGCTGGACAATCATCTGTGAGGGATGCTTTAAGGTGGATTCCTGCATTGAGCAGGGGGTTGGACTCAATGGCCTTATAGGCCCCTTCCAACTCTGCTATTCTATGATTCTATGTTCTTCTTCTTCATCATCATCATCATCATCCATTAGTCACATCAGTCACAGGATCACATCAAAAAACTATGCAGAAAACTTTCAGAAACTGGGCCTACCAAAATACATCCACACCAACATCCAGAAAGCAGACATACTCAAAACGTGTTCAATAGTCAGGAAGTTTCTGAGTCAGTAAAGGACAGCATGACTTGGCAAAGCCTGTCATGTCCATCTAGAAAAAACGCCATGAGTGAGAAAAAGAGACGACGACGACGATGATGATAATAAATGTGCTACTGCATCTGTCATGTTCATTTCCTCAGTCACCCAAACACCCTGGGTGGAAACACAACTGTGCAGATCTCCCAAGCTATTACCATCAACCTCAGCTGAGAGTGATTCCACAAGTCCAGGCCTCCGTGTCGATGGCACAGGAGTGAAATCTTACAAAAAGGAAGCTAAAATTATCTCACAGCTTGGAGGGGTTAGATTCTTTAGATAAGGGCCTTGGCAAGCTATCATTTGGGGGACAAAAATCCCTAAGATGTCTTTTATAGCCCTGGAAATTTAAACAGACAAAAGTCACATTTTTGTTCTTTCTTTGCTTCGCTGGGCTCCGTTGAGTGTTGCCTGCAGTTAATCCAAATCCAATCATACAATAACAACTTCTCCGCTGAAGAATGACAGCTTAATACGGTGAACGCCATTCTTTCGTGGCCCTTAAACCTGGCTCTGTTTAAAACACGCACGTACACACACACAGTGGCAACTTCTTTGGGCTTCTTACATACATCAAAACATGTTTACTTCTCTTCAAAGCAATTGCTTTTAAGTCTTCAATGGATGAACATCCTCTATAATCTTGGAAAATTACAGTGATTTGCAAACTCCCTTATTCTTCTGACAGCGTTTCTCTATCAAGTACTGAAGGGGGAATAAAATACAGATGCTACTTAATAAATATTCAGGAAACACACTTATATATCAAAGGTCAGTCTATGAAACCGCATGTCCTGCTCTGTGAGGGCAAGTGCTCCATGCTTGGAATCTTTGTTCCTAAGTTTATAAATCAAAGTTGTGGTTCAGGTCTGTAGTTTGAGGGTCCACTCCCAAAATGGCAGGCTAGAGCGGGGATTGAATGTAGGGGGCCACCTCAAACTATTTTGCTGCCTGAGCGTTTCAGAATAGGGTTAAGTGCTGCTTCTCGTGATCTGGATACTACGCTTTTGTTTTAGTAGGGGCGGAATAGTAATTTTGTGGCAGAATTGTTGAAAGAATCATAGAATCATAGAATAGCAGAGTTGGAAGGGGCCTACAAGGCCATCGAGTCCAACCTCCTGCTCAATACAGGAATCCACCCTAAAGCATCCCTGACAGATGGTTGTCCAGCTGCCTCTTGAAGGCCTCTAGTGTAGGAGAGCCCACAACCTCCCTAGGGAATTGGTTCCATTGTCGTACTGCTCTAACAGTCAGGAAGTTTTTCCTGATGTCCACACAGAATCTGGCTTCCTGTAACTTGAGCCCATTATTCCGTGTCCTGCACTCTGGGAGGATTGAGAAGAGATCCTGGCCCTCCTCTGTGTGACAACCTTTTAAGTATTTGAAGAGTGCTATCATGTCTCCCCTCAATCTTCCCTTCTCCAGGCTAAACATGCCCAGTTCTTTCAGTCTCTCTTCATAGGGCTTTGTTTCCAGACCCCTGATCATCCTGGTTGTCCTCCTCTGAACAACCACAAATATGTGGTTGGTTTGATTTAATCATAAACTACCTTTCGATACATAATTTCCATGGTGTAACTCTATGGTGTGTGGCGGGTAGCTTTGATGATGTCATCAAAATGGCTACCACCAAAATTAACAAAATCATCAGTTTCTCCATAACTAGAGGACAGGTTTTAATTTGTGAGGTCCCAAAATTTGGTCTTAGGATGGCTTGCATACTGATGTTTAGTGGGTGGAGAGAAGTCTCAGTGATACTTTTGGGTTAGGGTTAAGCCTCAGGTTAGGTTTAAGGTTGGGAAGGCATGGCTACCAGGGCAGGAACTGGGGCCGTGGAACAGCCTAGGAGGGTGAGGCAGACTGAGTGGGCCACAGGACGACATGCACACTGACTTTTAGTTGCTTGAGGGAAATCTCAGTGGTAGGCTGGGGTTAGGGTTAATCCTCAGGTTAGGGTTGAGGCTGAGGAGGCATGTCTCCCTGGGCATATACTGGGGCCACGGAAGAGCCCAGCAGGGCCAGACAGATTGAGTGGGCCAGCAGGATGTCTTGCAGATATGTTGGACTACAACTCCCACAAGAACGTAAGAAGAGCCCTGCTGGATTAGACCAAGGGTGCATCTAGTCTTGAATCTTGTATACACAGTGGCCAACGAGCTGATTATGGGGAACCCACAAACAGGACATGAATGCCACAGCACCCTCCTGTTCATGCCACGCTGGCTGAAAATTATGGAAGGTGTAGTCCTACACGTCTAGAAGACGCCAGGTTTGGGGAAGGCGGATTTAACGGCTGCTACAAATTGTTCTCGGGGAACAATCAACAAATCAAAAAGTGGCCTCGATCAGGTGACCCAGAGAAAATGCTGCTGACACGGCAGGCGACTACCCCACCCAGCTTCCATGCATAACAGATGGATTTCCTATGGAGAACTATGATTTGTAGCTCTTCAACAAGGCTCTTTTAATTCCCCTGAACTTTGGGAGGTTCATTCTACAAACATGGAAAAGGCAGAATTAGTGTGTGAAAGTGTGAAAGGCGTGTAAATCGATAACTTTAAAGGCCATGGCCTAACATCATTACCGACTAGATCTAAAAACAAGCTAGGTTTGGCATTACTGTAAAGACGACTTCCTTTATCCTTGATTGACTTCAATTACAGGGCTTCATTGCTTATATACCCACAATCACCTGAAAAGAGATAATGAGCACTAAAGCTTTTTCACCCATGAAATTGCTCTCCATGTACTCCTTTTACTTGGGAAACTCAAGGACAGACATGTATATATATATATATATATAGAGAGAGAGAGAGAGAGAGAGAGAGAGAGAGAGAGAGAGAGAGAGAAAGAAAGAGAGAGAGAGAGAGAGATTAGAAATGACAGAGGTCTAACTGGCTGTTGCTGAAGAAAGCAGACCTGCTTACTTGTAACTGTTCTCAAGAGTGTGTTCTACACAGTTGCACATCGGAGAGGTAAGCAAACCAGAGAGACCACTTGAAACATCATTAGATGAGGCTAAAGTGGCCGAAAGTGCGAATGACGTTGGTGAGGGAGAAGGGTGACTCCATCACAATCCCGTCCTGGGAAGATTCTAACGCTATCGAGTAGCAATGTAGGAGGAGTTTGTTCCGTCTACATTTTGAAGCAAACCAATCTGATTTACACCTTCTGGCCTAATGCAGACATCAGAAATGCAGTTATCCTTTGGATTTTTCATATCCTTGAGTTTTGGGATTCAGTTCTTGGATCAAACAAAGTAGTAAATGTTTAGAAGTGTGTATTGTGTGAGGAGATATGTTTGGAAATTCCTATTTTAATACAAACGTTTGCCGGCTGAAGACTGTGGGAATCATAGGTGGACTCGCCTGGGGGAGGTTCTGCATGCATTTATGTGGCTCCTCTTTTGATGTCATGCCCAAGGATTTCATGTACTGGGTCTCATCAGATGTTTAAATGTCAAGTCCTCTGAAGACCAATTAATTGCAAGATAAGACACTCTATAAATCAATAAAATAAATACAGAGCTGCCATCAGCAATAGCTTAATGATCCCTCTTACACACTTTTTGGTTGTGGACTTTGCTGTTAGCTTTCATGTAAGATAATCCAGTATTCCCCAACCTCTCTCCCCATCCCTCACCCTGTTTAAGATAAGGGAAGGACAGCTGCTATTTCAGGAGCTGCCCAATCCCCTCTCTCATCCCCCCTAAAAATAATTTTAAATAAATAAACCAGCTAATTATTGTGCATATTTGCTGTTCAGATTTTCTTACTGTCTTGGATTGTTTGTGGTTATTATGGGTAAGCATGAATACTTTCTTGTATGTGTGTGTGTGTGTGTTTGTGTATGGTCAAGGCACCAGGAGGTTCAAACTCTGGTGTACAAGTCACCATTGTTGCTCTCTTTTTTTTGCTCTCTTTTTCACCAAGAAAGTATTGTCACAATGAATACCTTACTCTATAACGTAATGAGCAAAAGAGTCAACGTCTCCTGAAAGCATAGCAAGCAAAAACTGACGCAGTGCCAGAACCTTGTAAAGCTGTGTGTTACCTGGCCGTGACATATTTTAAATACTTCTAAGCACAGTCAGGCAGTTAAAACATTTGCTATTTCCACACTGATCATTCAGTCAAGATGACCAGGTGCAAAGGACAGGTTGGCTGTATTTTCAAGAGTTGTACAGCAAAGTAATCTTTGGGAAATTTACCTATAGATGCACCTGCTGAAATTCCCTCTTCTTGACAAACACGAGGTACAGGATGATCAGGGGTCTGGAAACAAAGCCCTATGAAGAGAGACTGAAAGAACTGGGCATGTTTAGCCTGGAGAAGAGGAGATTGAGGGGAATGATGATAGCACTCTTCAAATACTTGAAAGGTTGTCACACAGAGGAGGGCCATGATCTCTTCTCGATCCTCCCAGAGTGCAGGACACGGAATCATGGGCTCAAGTTACAGGAAGCCAGATTCCGGCTGGACCTCAGGAAAAACTTCCTGACTGTTAGAGCAGTACAACAATGGAACCAGTGACCTAGGGAGGTGGTGGGCTCTCCCACCCTAGAGGATTTCAAGAGGCAGCTGGACATCCATCTGTCAGGGATGCTTTAGGGTGGGTTCCTGCATTGAGCAGGGGGTTGGACTCAATGGCCTTATAAGCCCCTTCCAATTCTACTATTCTATGATTCTATGAGTTCTATGGATGTGATCACCTAAGACTCCTGAACAAATGTAGCTTATGGAATAAGCTCACAGAGGTCCTCTAATGGATCAGTAACTGTTTAAAGAACAGGAAGTGGAGAGTAGAAATACATGGACAGTCCTTGCAATGGAGGGATGCAAAAAGTGGTGTCTGCCAAGGATCTCTATCAGGATCAGTGCTTTTTAACTTGTCCATAAATGATCTGTAGTTAAGAGAGTTGCGCTAATGATACCACTTTGTTTAGGGTGGTTAAAACAAAAAGGTATAGCGAACAGTTAACATGGCACATGAAGTTCACTGATAGGGTCTGAGCTAGATCATGGTGTCATGGTCGATACCCCAACGAAAACTTCAACTGTGGCTGCTATGAAAAGGAAAAATTCCATGATGGATAAAGGAAAGGAATAAAAAATGAAACTGCCAGCATTGCACAGCCTTTACACAAATCTACAGTAATCTTGGAATACCATGTGGAGTTCTGGTCACAGCACTGATGTTGTAGAGCCAGAAAAGGTGGAGGAAAAAGGCATCCAAAGCGAAATGGTATAATCCCTATTTAAAGCCGTCTAAGCTATGGCTGTACACCGTCCATATATATCTGCCGTATTCTTGCTCATCTGTGCCACTTCCTTGTCAAGCAAATGGCCACATCAAACCCAGTGCGCGTAACAGCTGTTTCTGCTCGCAGGAGCCTGTAGCAATTACTAATCATAATTACAGAAGGTGAGTGTTATCGCTGTCAGTGTTTACCTGATTAGCTGTAATTTCTTCACAAGCCTACTAAGATCCTTCGGATAAGGAGAGAGCTGAACAGCCACACCAACACAACCCCTCCCCCTCGCCTCAAAAACATGGCATTCAAATCGAGAGGCGTTTATTTTTAAGGACTAATCCTCTCCTGTCAGAAGGAGCTGGACAAAAAGCTGTGGATTCACACCAGTCCCCTTCAGATGTTTCAGACTACAATTCCATCAGTCCCAGCTGGCACGGCCAATGGTCAGGAATGGTGGGGAATGTAGTCCGGAACACCCGGAAGACACAAGGTTGGGGAAGGGCGATTGACACAGAGCCTTGCTAGACCTACGTGAAAATCGGTGCTTCAGGTGCAGCGAGGCCGTGCTACAATTAGCATGAGCCGTCACGCCTATCTACATGTCAGACGCGACGAAGCCCCGTCGCGTCCGCCATTTTTTTTTGTTAAAGGGGCCGGCGTGCGCAGGAGCGCACCACCGGAAAGGTAAGGTGTTTTTTTAAAGTAGGGTCCCCCCCATCCCCCAATTTCCCCCCCACGACCTCCCCTGGCCTCCAATACCCCCTGTCCCCACCTCCTGTATCCTGCCGCCGCCGCCGCTGTCCCCAGCCACTCTGTCCCGCTGCTGCCACCACTGTCCCCAGCCGGTGTTTCCTGTTGTCGCCATTTCTGGCCTGTGATGCCTGCTGTCACCATGTCCTGCAGGCCGGACATGGTGACAACAGGAAATGCCGGCTGGGGACAGTGGCGGCGGCAGCGGGACAGAGCTCCTGGGGACATCGGTAGCGGCAGCAGGACACAGCAGGTGGGAATGGGGGGTTGGCGAGACATGGACGTGGGGACAGGGGGGGATCAGAGGCCAGGGGAGGTCGTGGGGGGAATCGGGGGAAGGGGGGCGAGAGCGCTGTGGCCCATCCGCTACTTTTCCCGGCTACTCGCGCGTAAGTGTGGTAACTGGGAGAAGCGGTGGAACGGTCCACACGTCTGCAGTCCCGGCCTCAGCCCAACCTGAGGCCGGGACTGCGGGAAAAACCGGGCTAAATGGGGTTTCACTTACCCCGCGCCCAGGGAGGTTTCACCCCTGCCTGACCCCGGGATCCCCTGTGCATCATCTGGATGCACAGGGGCAAGCCTGTGGCGAGCACTGGGCTAAACCTCCATCTAGCAAGGCCCACAGTTTTCAGTTTCACAGAGCATGGAAGCAGCTACTTGCTTGGTAGACCGTCCCTTGGACCATGAGGTTGTGCTAAGGATGGCCACTTGGCACATCAGGAAAGTGCCCCACTGCTGCTATTTCTATCAATAGCAGCTTCCCTCCTGGGGCAAATAGCAGGTTGGGTGGTGGTGGCGGTGGGCTAGGTAGACTTGATGAGGAAGGGGGCGATGGAGGGTTTCTGGCCCTGCACTTCGCAGGAGAAGAGGAGATCCCCTCTTTGAATTTCACCTTTAGGGTCAGCCTGACCACGTTGCACTCCTGCAGCGGGTTCAGTTTCAGCATCTCGCCGAGGCTGCAGCCAGAGGTCTGGTGTTGTAGTTCGCAGCAGACGCAGACGCTGTCGCTGTCGAATTTAATCTGAGAAAGTAAAAAGAGAAAGAGAGAGAGAGAGAGAGAAACGAGATCACATCAGATTTTTCAAACAGGCCAAAGTTGTCATAGTCTTTAGCTAGACCTAAGGATTATCCCAGGCAAATGGAGGGGTCATCCCTGCCTGCTCCCGGGATTCCCTGTGTGTCATCTGGGATAAAGGCCTGGTCTAGCCATGGCCATAGATGTGTTAGGCCCATGGAACAACAAAACAGAGAGCATCCAAGATCATGTTTTTATCTGGCCAGATAATGTCTAAAGTTCTAAAGCGGAGTTTTCAAGGAGTGATGAACAGTAGAAGAGCCCTGCTGGATCAGATGAAACACCTGGCTTTTTAGGGTTGCCACATGTCCTCTTTTATAGTGGACAACCCTTTATTTGAAGGGCTGCCAGAGGATCATCCTCTACTTGAAGGCATCTTCTTTCGGAAGGGCTGCCCTGTTCCAATTCTGGTGTAAAGGCAGAGAACCGGAAGAACTTTTGTCCGTCAAGATTTAGCATCTGGACAGCAGACTGAACACACACACACACACACACACACACACACACACACACACACACACACCCCTACCTCTCTGGTCACAGTCTTTTGCTGTAGCGTATTTCTATTTAAAATGTAATGATTATATCGCTTATATAAATTATCATATGCAAAATTTATGCAATCTGGATGGCTTTAAAAGGGGGTTGGATAAATTCCTGGAGGAGACGGCTATCAATGGCTACTAGTCCTGATGGCTATGTACTGCCTCCAGTATCAGACGCAGTAAGCCAATATGCACCATGTCCTGCTTTGTTGGTCCCTGATTGACAGTTGGTTGGCCACCATGTGAACAGAGTGCTGGACTGGATGGGTCTGATTCAGCAGGGCTCTTCTTATGTTCTTAGGTTATTTTGTCCTCTTTTTTGGTGATGCATTTCCACTTTGAGGGGGCAAGTCCTAAGTGGCCACCCATGGCTTTTCTCTCAGGATCAGAGCTGGAACCAAATATGGGTGGAGCCAGAAACAAAGCAGGTGGAGTTATTTACATAATTCTTTTTTAAAAATGCTGAAAAATTGTGAACTGGCCTGTGCCACGACACAGGCTCTGAACACCAGACCTGGCACAGCTACTCCCTGCTCAAGCCAAGCACCACCGCTTGATACGCCTGAGGCGAGGAATAAAACCCACCTTCCTCCAAACTATGTGGAGAAAGGGGTTTAAATGGAGAAGGATTTTAATATATATATAATAATGCGCTGTGAGTTATATCTGCTTAGGTGAATGATTGTCAGAGTGGGTGTTATATGTGTAAACTTAAGATGATAAATGCCAAACAGACACGTGGGATTTTTGTGGTAGTTTAAAAACAAAACAATCAAAATTTATTTTCAAAAGTTCATAAGCTTTGTTTCAAATAAACCATTTAAAAACCTTTTGAAACCTTTCATACAATCCGGTCACTCATTCACATACACGCTTTCCTTTTTCTCACACAATCACTCTTGAACTTTCTTTATTCTCAGTATTGATTAATATACTTCCACTACATGCACACCACACTCTAAAGACACCACTGTCTACACTGACTCTCAAATTTCCCAGACCTTAAGTACCCTAAACACAGAGAGCACTAGAGACTCTACGAGTACCTAACAAGTCCCCCACAATCCCCTCAGTCCTTCCCTTATATATCACTCCTCCCCCCTCCCAAGACATTCTAACTCCGCCCACTCAGGCCAACATTCTAAAAACCACAGACTTACAAACTGCACATACATTTGGGAACTGACTTGTGGGGTGTAACGCCACAGCCACCCATGTCTTTTCTCTCAGGATCAGAGCTGGAACCAAATATGGGTGGAGCCAGAAACAAAGTAGATGGAGTTATTTTTAAAATGCTGAAAAATTTTGAACTGGCCTGATTCAATGCAGACTGAGTTGGGCTAGTTTGCAGGAAAGCAAGCCAAGGTCCAGGGGGCTGAGCTGATGAAGAAACACTGACTTTCACCCCATCCCCCAGACAGATTTATCCGACATCCCTACCCTAGACTTGGCATGAGGCAGTTTCTAATAACATTGCTGTTCATTTTTTATCCCCTTTTAAAAGCTGCATCTCTGCATGGCTTTAACCCGCCAATGTTCAGGCAACGTTTGCTCTGCAAACTGTAGCATTAACCCTGCAAAGGGTCTTGGCTCCAGAGATGGGACCTTTTCCGCCTGTGATCATGAGCTCAACTGGAAATACCCAGAGAGAGTGCCGGCAAGTCAAATAAAAGGCACAGGATGAATTTGAATGAAATGTGTACTTTGCATTCAGGGCTCTTGTTAAATTTAGTGGTTGCTCAGAAGTCTACCATATGCTCGACACTAGCAGCAGGGCAGAGCTTAAAGTCAATACACCCCTCTGCTAGAGGGGGAGGGGGGAAACCCACCACCCACCAGTTCCTGACAAGGAAAATGCAGTCCACACAAAACTACTGATATCAAAGCTAGTTAGACCGTTCTTCGCCTCAGCTCGGCAAAATCCAGCCACCCAGATGTGACGGTTTGTATTTGACACTCGTAATGTGAAATATAGATCGAAGGTCCACTTTAATCCCACACAAGGCAAAAGGGTCACAGAACTGATAGCTGAAAACACAACAGCATCTAATGAGAGCCCCCTGCCAAGTTCTCTTTCTCTGCCCCAAGACGGGAGTTTTCAAACTGCGGTGTAGGGAAGCCACTTTCCCTGACCTGAAATATGTGTGGCTTGTTATGTCTGGGTCTTAACACCAATGAGGTGTATCTTATTTGCAACAGTACATAAGGCCCTGAAATTCTTAGAAGCTGGATTTGAATATCCACTAAATTAAGACTTATTACATTTTTACATTCCTGTAGTGCCCAGTTGCCAACCTCCCTGGGCGGCTAAAACCCTAGAACTACAACATTAGCCAACATCAGCGTGTTGGCTAATGGCAGCTTGTCTTCTTCTTTTCCCCTTTTTGTAGGGGTTCCGCAAGGCTCGGTGCTTGGTCCGCTGTTGTTTTCTTTATACATGTTGCCCTTGGGTAATCTTATTCAATCTCATGGCCTCCAATATCATCTGTATGCCGATGATACACAATTATATCTTTCTTCTCCGGATCTTTCTCCTGATGTTCACGATCGTATCTCGGCATGTCTCTCAGGTATCTCAGCTTGGTTGCTTCATCGTCGTTTGAAACTTAATATGGCAAAGACTGAATTGCTTGTTTTTCCTCCTAAACCTTCTCCTCATCTCTCATTCTCTCTTACTGTCAATGATGTTACACTTACTCCAGTCAAGGAAGCTCGTAGTCTTGGCTTTATATTTGATTCCTCGCTCTCCTTTATTCCTCATATTGAGGCAGTAGCTAAATCCTGTCGTTTTTTCCTGTATAATATTGCCAGGATTCGATCATTTTTGTCTGTCTCTTCTGCCAAGACTCTTGTTCATGCATTGGTTATTTCTCGGTTGGACTACTGCAACCTCCTTCTCACTGGCCTTCCTTCTTCTCACATCAGTCCGTTGGTTTCTGTTCATCACTCTGCTGCTAAGATCATCTTCTTGGCTCTCCGCTCTGACCATGTCACTCCACTTCTGAAATCTCTTCATTGGCTTCCAATCCACTTCAGAATCCAATATAAACTTCTCCTGTTGACCTACAAAGCTTTTCACTGTCTAGCTCCTTCCTATCTCTCCTCTCTCATCTCACACTATTGCCCCGCTCGTGCTCTTCGCTCCTCTGATGCCATGTTTCTCGCCTGCCCAAGGGTCTCTACTTCCCTTGCTCGGCTTCGTCCATTTTCTTCTGCTGCCCCTTACGCCTGGAACGCTCTTCCAGAACATTTGAGAACTGCAAGTTCAATCGCAGCTTTTAAAGCTCAGCTAAAAACTTTTCTTTTTCCTAAAGCTTTTAAAACTTGATTTTGTTCTGACTTTATACTGTTAGTTTTACCCTACCCTGTGCCTGCTTACCCTACCCAGTGCCTGTTTGCATTCTCTTCCCCTCCTTATTGTTTTATTATGATTTTATTAGAATGTAAGCCTATGCGGCAGGGTCTTGCTATTTACTGTTTTACTCTGTACAGCACCATGTACATTGATGGTGCTATATAAATAAATAATAATAATAATAATGATCAAATATAATATAAAACCTTTAATATACAAAAGTGTAAAACAAAAAACAACACAAAAACAGGACCTGTTAAATGCTGTATCCTATGCTGCCAAATACCTGGGAGTGGAGGAGCACCAGAAAGACGGCAATGTTGGCACCAGGCAGAAAAGTGCTTCACATTAAGAAGTTTCGTTTAATCTCTTTGAGTGTGAATGGAGACAATGGGTTCTTTCCCCCCTACAACTGTTCACTGAGGGCCAAAGCACACACGAATTTAAAGATGTAGCAAACTGCTACATTGGAGGTTTTTGTTTTTCACTCTAGAGTAAATGCAAGGCCCTTAGGAATTGGGATTCCTAGTGGGGGGGGGGTAGAAACACAGACCCATCGCCCCACTTTGCTCCCAATCCAGATTGGATCCCCCCATACTTGAAATTTATATTGCCAAATACTGATTCTTAGCAGGGTGTTGTCCTAGGCTGCTTCCTACAAGGCCACCCAACTGCTGGCCCCCACATTTGGACTTCAGTGGACCAGAAGTTCCAATTCCGGTGCCTTATGGGTAAAAAGCATGCTTCCCACCACAGAAACCATGACAGCTACCATGATATTTGTGGCAGTGGCCATGAGTTGTTTACCCTCAAGGTGCCAGAAGTGGAACTTCGGGCACATTGCATTCCAGTAATATAAAGGTGGTGGCCACAACCATGGCCACTGAGACGACCACAGAGGGAGACCCAAGCAACATCACCAGCATTGTGGTCCCTGGCATTTGGCCAACCATGCCATGAGGGCTCCCTTCCTTTCACATGAGGGACTCAGATATGACGATGTGCAAGATTATTCAAGGCAAAGCTATTTCTTAAAGCACATAAGAACAGCCATGTTGGATCAGACCATGGGTCCATCTAGTTCAGTATTCTGTTCCCACAGTGCTCAACCAGATGCATGTGGGAAACCCACAAGCAGGACATGAGTGCAACAGTACCCTCCCACCCATGTTCCCCAGCAACTCATATTGAGAGACATTCGGCCTCTGATATTGGAGGATTTTAATATACATGGCAGTATCCCATGCTAGTCCTACAAAGAGTAGACCCACGAAATGAATGGGACTGGATTTCAATGGGTCTACTCACGCTTACATTGCATAACTACCCATGGCCATCAGGTAGGGTGACCATATGAAAAGGCGGACAGGGCTCCTGTATCTTTAACAGTTGTATTGAAAAGGGAATTTCAGCAGGTGTCATTTGTATATATGGGGAACCTGGTGAAATTTCCTCTTCATCACAACAGTTGAAGCTGCAGGAGCCCTGCCCTCTTTTAAATCTGGTCACTCTAGTATAGCTCCTGCAGCTTTAACTGTGGTGATGAAGAGGAAATTTCACCAGGCTCTCCATATATACAAATGACACCTGCTGAAATTCCCCTTTCTATGCAACTGTTAAAGATACAGGAGCCCTGTCCTCCTTTTCATATGGTCACCCTACATCAGGACTAGTAGCCCTTGATAGTTTTATCCTCCAGAAACATAGTGGAAAGAAATAGATGCTACAACCTCCATCATGTTTTCACGACTAAAATTAAAACCTTGCAGTAGCCATTCCATAATAGGATGGTGCTGCAACGGCCATTATTCAGGTACAGAACAAGCAATGGAGAAGCAGTACATATATTCAAATTTCTAGCACAAGACAAGAAGCGAGAATTCTCAGGTGCAAGAAATGATGCATTGCTGTAAGCTTCCAGAAAATCTCTAGTTAGCCATATTCCTCAGCTAAAATGAATGTAAAATGGATCTCATTCCTTACAACTCCTTGGTTGTAAAAATGGTCTGCGCATTCTAATTTATCATCACAAAGATTTTCACATATTATTTTAAAACCACCCAATATGTGCTTCAGGGGAGCAACAGCCACGAACCTTTTGGAAATATTTAGCAGATATATGGAAACCCCTTCCCCCTCCCATAAAAATGAATAAACCTGACAGAAATCTGTCAAGTAAAGACGAGCGCTTATTTGATTTGTGTATTGAGACCGCTGCTCTTGCCAGCATTTATGAACAACAAAATGAGATTTGGCTTATTGGCTTGGTTTGTTTTATTTCCATGCTTCTATTTTAAGAAGCCCACAGAAGGGATGAGGCCTAGATGTTTATATCAGATTTTTCGCTTGGCAGTTTTAAAAAGATGTAAACCACATACAAACAGTCCATGGAGGAGTGGTGGTGGCATTTTCACTGCTCAAAAGGTAGGCTCAAGCAGAAGACTAGTTGGTAAGCTGAGACTAAAGCCAAGCTGAAATACTGCCCACCCACCCCACACAATTCCATTGCTTCATTGGCAGTTGGAAAAACTGAGGGGATATTTTGATGATTCTGGATGAAGTATAAAGTGTTGGTTATCACCTTAAAAGCCCTACATGGTTTGGTCCAGGCTACCTGCGGGATCGCCTTCTCCCGTACAATCCGCCCCACACACTCAGGTCCTCTGGGAAGAATCTACTTCAGTCAACCAAAACTAGGCTGACAACTGTTACCCAGAGGACCTTCTCTTCTGCTGCTCCCAGACTGTGGAAGGGCCTGCCGGAGGAGATTCGTCAACTTGACAGTCTTTTAGCATTTAAGAAAGCTATAAAAACTGGTCTCTTCTGGCAGGCCTACCCAGTGGAATTTTAGGGTGCTTTTAGGATGCTTATAGTATGTTTTTAGGAAGTTTTAACAATGTATACTACGTTTTTAATCAATATTTTATGTATTTTATACTTATTGTTGTTTCCCACCTTGATCAGGATGGAGAGGCAGGTAAGAAATATTGTTGTTGTTGTTGTTGTTGTTGTTGTTGTCAGGAGGGAAAAAGAGGCAGTGGGGCTCACCAGTGGCAGCCCTCCTTGAATTAGTAAACAATGAATAACACCCCATTCCTCCATGATAACACAGGGTCATTCTGAAGAGAATGAGTGTGTGTGGGGAGATGAGGAGTAGCCACTGCTGGAAGAAATACGTTGGGACATGGTTCACGCCCTTTTAGGGTGGCCACACATCCTACTTTGCAGAGGACAGTCCTCCATTGGCAGGACCATCTGAGGACAGTCCTCTGTTTGAACACATTCTCCATTTGAAGGGCTGTCCTGTACAAGTCCTGATCAAAGATAAAGAGTGAAGTCTTTGAAGTTGACCCTGGACGAAGCACCTGGTCACAATTTTCTCCATTATTTTAGTGAAATGTATCTTATTTCTGTTTAAATTAAACTATAACAATATTTCTACCTCTGTGCCTACACCTATGAATTGGCACATGCAAATTTTATGCAAATCTGTGTACTCATTTGTCCTCTCTTTTTGGAGATGCATAACTGGTAGCATGTGCAATGATGCTTGGAATTCTGCTCTGTTTAAGCCTGATGGGATTTTGTAGTGTTTCCATTCCAGTAAATGTCAGCGGACTGTAATGGATTCCCACCCCCTGCCAATTCCAGAAATATTTTGAGCATTTTTCCAGGTCACTTGTGTAATTTATTTTTTGCCACTTGTGTATTATTTTTTTTAAAAAAATATATGGGATCTTGAAATTTGTTCAAATGGTGTTGCAATTTTTAAAAAATGTTTTATAATCGGTGATCTTGCACAAGTGCGCATGATCGCAAGTCTGCTGCCCACTATGTCACCTGGCAGAGGCATATTCCACTTTTGTCAAGGTCCTTGTAAGTTTCATCTTCTCCACACACCTCAGCAGAGCCATATTCCAAACTTGTCAAATAACTTGTCAATTTCATCCTCCACTTTGGCATTTCTGAGTGAAGGCAGGAATTAACAAATTCAGCACCAAATGAACCCCAAGCCTGCTTTGATGGAGCTGGTAGAATCTCATCCTCCAATTATGGGGAAAGAGGTAAGGGGAGCCTTCAACACAGCCAGAAACCTGAGCCAAGCCTTCCCTCACCTGATACGCTCCAGATGTGTTGGACTACATCTGGAAGTATTGGAGTTGTATCCAACACATCTGGAAGGCACCACGTTGGAAAAGGCTGCCCGGTCTTCTGACTCTTTCCAACTCACCTTTCCCAAAGGCTTCTGAAAACAATAGCAAAGGAGACTAATTCAAAAGGCGAAAGGACCAGTCTTTTCTGCCTCTGTCATTTAAACACTGCTGGAATTGGAAGACATTGGACAGAATACACAGACAATCCCCTTCTCTCCAACACCCCAACATCCACACCACAATAGGAACCAGATGAAATTTTTGTTCAGGTGCACCTCCTGCTTACAATCCCATCTTTATAATTAGGAAGGACAGGTTGTAGAAGTTTGGAAAAAGCGATGGCATCCCAACTTTCTCCTGACTTCGCTGACAGCTTTCGACAGCAGATGCACAGCGAAGACCAAATAAATAAATAAAATCTCTATAGCTTTTTAAGGCATTCCTTCTACGCTTCCTCTGTTTGCTCACATTGGTTGCCTGGAGCACCCTCCGGGCCCTTTACAGATCTGTTGGTTAAAGGTAGGGAAGTGGATGACAGAATCTCTCAGTTCTATTCTTAGCTCCGGCTCTGACCTACTGTGATACCTGGGCCAGGCGTGACACAGGCCTTCTCACTCCACAAAATAATTCTGTCTCTAAAATAATGCCACCCTCCCATAAAGGGGCAGCATTAGTTTTAATGAACTAGTAGCTGTCAAATATTGAGTGGGGGCAGGGAAGAGAGAAAGAGAAAGAGGGAGACTGTTAAAAATAGCTAGTCCTATTAAATAAGACAGCTCCTTTTATGTTTTGGGGACAGGCAATTGCGTGGAAATAGTTATTTGAGGATTTACACCATAGTGTAGCAAGGTAATTTTACACCCTGGACTTAATGGGGCAGAAGGCTTTAGATAAACCATATTATATTATTTCAGTTGTGAAGCACACCGTGCACTTTTCTCTTCTCTCCCACTCATCCCATGCATTACGCCTGCTTCTACGTTCCTGACACATGTTAGAGCAAAACAAAACAAAACCTGTTTGCCAATCCCAATAAAACAAGAATCCTCTGAGCATATTCAATTTTGCATTTTAGACCCACTTAAATCCTAGCACCATCATGACTACAGGAATAAAATGGAGCTTACTTCTGCCGCCCTGATGCTAAATGGATGTATTTGAGAATACATTTATTATTACCTTTACTACCTTCAGTTAACAAACGTGCTCTCTTCCTTTTAACGTCTCCACCCATTGTTCATTACTACTCCAAAATATTTTTTTATGTATTCATGTAGGCATTCATACCCTGCTTTTCAAAGCAAAAAGCCTTGATGACGTGGCTTACAGGGGCCCAAGCCTATGCAAGTTTAAATAGAAAAAGATCCCACAATTCCCAGAATTCATAGAATCATAGAATAGTAGAGTTGGAAGGGGCCTATAAGGCCATCGAGTCCAACCCCCTGCTTAATGCAGGAATCCACCTCTAAGCATCCCTGACAGATGATTGTCCAGCTGCCTCTTGAAGGCCTCTAGTGTGGGAGAGCCCATGACCTCCCTAGCTCATGGGTTCCATTGTCATACTGCTCTAACAGTCAGGACGTTTTTCCTGTTGTCCAGCTGGAATCTGGCTTCCTGTAACTTGAGCCCGTTATTCCGTGTCCTGCACTCTGGGAGGATCGAGAAGAGATCCTGCCCCTCCTCTGTGTGGCAACCTTTCAAGTATTTGAAGAGCGCTATCATGTCTCCGGACAGCCATGTTGGTTAGAGAACGCTGGGAGTTGTAAGACTTCCCCCCACAATCTAACCATCCCTAGGACTGCATCTTAAATGAGTTTAAAATGATTTAAAAAATTGCAATACAACATATCGTACAATAAAAGAGAACAGTCATTTAAAATTGGAGTCCAACTCAACAAGTTGGTTAAGAGGCCTTGCAGAGCAGGAAAACATTCTGAGCAGTTTGAACCAATTATAGTTGCCGAACTGTCTTTCAAGGCAGCCCCATGAGGAATGTGTTGCAGTAATCTAGTCTGGGTGCAATGAGTACATGGATAATGAGGCCAAAGCAGCTGTCTCCAGATAGGGTCATGGTTGGTGAACCAGCCAAAGCGGGTCAAAGGCAATCCTGGCCAATTTGCTTGACAATTCGGAGACTGAGAGAGGGATGGCAGAGCAGCACTGGGAAGCTGGATTGTCTCTCTTCCATACAAACAACCATTGTACCACATTTCACCTGCCAGGCACCAGGAAGGGCCTCTCAAACATGGACTCCCATTGGGCTCTGGCACATTCCCTCCTGTTCTGCCTGCATGGTTATTTCCACTACTGGCCAGGCTATTCTTCAAGAGCGCCCTCTAGGCTGCAGTCCCAGCCTGCCTGGGCATTCTGTCACCTGACCCCAAGAACCAATCACGGCCCACTAGGCCCTATAAAACCTCAGAGCACCCTTCTCAGCCTGAGCAACTTGATGCTATCAGAGTTCTTGCTCATGGTCTCTAGGTGCCATTGTTGATCTCGGCCTGGTTCTAGCTCCCTTGGGGTGGCAGCTAGCTCCCCCAGGGTCCTGGAACACCAGAAGCACCATTTTCAGTGGAGATGTGGGATATAGATTTAATAAATAAATTCAGCTTCTTGAGACCTGGTCCTTGCTAAGGCGTGACTAGCGAAAGTCCACCATTCTCCATTTGGCAGGATGGTGTTACTATACAGTGTGGTGTAGTGTCTAAAGTGTCGGCCTGGGAGACGGGAGATCCAGGTTCTTGTCCCCACTTGGCCATGCAAACACACTGGGTGACTTTGGGCCAGTCACAGACTCTCAGCCCAACCCACCTCACAGGGTTGTTGTTGTGAGGATAAAATGGAGAGGAGGAGGATTATGTACGCCGCCTTGAGTTCCTTGGAGGAAAAAAGGCAGGATATAAATGCAACAATACATACATACATACATACATACATCTGGTAAAAATATATTTTTAAATTTATTCACTAATTACATTTATATCTTGCCTTTTTTCCTCCTTAAGGAACTCAAGGCAGCACGCATAACCCTCCTCCTGTCCATTTTATCCTCACAACAACAACCCTGTGAGGTAGCTTGGACCGAGAGTCTGTGACTAAACCAAAGTTGCCCAACTTCCATGGCTGAGTGGGGATTAGAACCCAGAGCTCCGACTCCTAGTCCAACACTCTAGCCACTTCACCACACCGTCTCCCAGAAAATGTGTGGTAAAATGGCCACCTAGGTGGCCTCCTTGTAGGCCTGTTTGCACATGCAATTTTGTGTAGTATTGCAGCTGTAAAAATATACCTCGGAGGTATTATGAGAATGACTTGGACAAGGGCGGTGGAGCACTTTATACACCGAGTCCATCTCCACTTAAGAGGTTTCAATTCTTGACATCTCATCATGACTGATTAAATTGATTTTACCACCAAGGCAACAACATCAACAAAAGTAGTCTGAGAAACAGATTTTTAAGAAGTGATCTTCTGATCATTTAAAAGGCATTGCAAACAAAAGAGATGAGGAAGGGAGAGAGAGAGAAAAATCTAACAAAATATTTGGGAAGTTTCTTTCATGTTTCGAATTCTTTGATGACAGCAGGACAGCCAGCTATGCACAAATGGACTTTGTGATAAGTAAAGAACACATCAAAAGCCAAATAAATGTGAGGAAACCACCATAACAGGATTAAATTATTCATATCAAATAACGTATTTTCTGAAATGCCCCCCTCCACAGACACAATACAATAATAAAGGGGGCAAAAATCTATGGCTACAATATAAATGTGTCAAAGAAATGGATATTATTCATTACTATTGCCATGTTATCTTGGAAATTGAAAGGCAATTGCTCCAAGAACGACCTTTAATGTGTCGTATCAAAAGAATAAATAATGCAGACTGTCAAAGGGATATTAATTTGCCTAGAATGTCCATCCTTCACAGAATAAAGGGAAAAACATAATTTGAAGATTAAACTAAGTCATAAAGTAAACTAGAGCTCATTTGCAAATTAATTTGACCATTCTCCCCCCCCCCCCCACACACACACTGACTCCCTCATAAATCAGAGCTGATGGTGGTACACACTGAGGAAGGAGAGGAGAGAGAGGAGGGGGAAAAATAATTTCAGACAAAGAAAACAGCAAACCAGATGAGACTAGAAAATCAAAAAAGGCTCATAAATAATAGTTTTTATTCCCTAAAACACTGATTTTTGCATGCAGATATGAAATGCTTTCAAGTATCAAGGAGGTGAAGTGAAGGGCTTGAGCAGAGAGTGAAAAAGAGTCTGAACGGATCAGAAAAATAGTGTTTGCTTCAACGATCCTCCATTCAATACCTCCTTCGGTTTATAAGTTTATTTATCTCCTGCTTTCCCCCCCTCTTGCAAGGAACGCAGGAGGCTTATATGAGCCTCCTCTTCCTCTCCATTTTATCCTCACAACAACCCTGTGAGGCAATCAGTGGCTAGACCAGTGAGCTTCATGGCTATGTGGGGACTAGAACCCAAATCTCCTGTGTCCCAGTCCCAACACTCTAACCACTATACCAGATTGGTTCTCCAATTTAAACATATATATGAAGTTCTTTCTGCTTTAAATTTATGTATGCTACAGCGTGTATATAGGATGTGCATTTCAGCAAAAAGTTGCCAAATTTCTCCAAAATCCATCTCGAAGCTCGTTTCGTCTTATCAGTTTGTAAGCTTTGCTTTTTGTCCTTTTTGCATAAAAATCCATGACCGCCCAGAGAGCTCCGGCTATTGGGCGATATAGAAATGTAATAAATAAATAAATAAATGCCTATTTCTGTGCGTATTTTCCCAAATGCACCAATTGTACACATCTATGAAATATATGCATTCTTCTCCGATCAATTAAAGTGTATTTGTGAGCATCTTTCAAAGGTACACAATTTTTCTTGCACATTTTTCAAGTGTACGCATGCTGACAAATGCATTTTTTTGATCTAGGAATCATGTTGCACACTTGGAAATGGACAGACTTTGAGTGCAGATTGTATCCAAGTCCGTGTTCTGTATGGATGGTGGGAACTGGATAAATTCTGATCAAAAAATCAAATAAATTCATGACAAAAATTCTTGTGTGTCACGTCTTTTTTTAGAATGTAAGCCTGAGGGTAGGGACTGTCTTCTTTATTGATACATTGTAAGCCGCTCCGAGAGCCTTTTGGCTGAGGTGCGTTATAAAAATACTCTAAATAAATAAATAAAAACAAACTGAAATGAATTTCTCATGCAGCCTAACACACACAAACAGCGATTGAATGGGAGGTTGGCGCAAATCTCTCAAAATTTATGTAAAAGCCACAAAATTTGCACAATTTTTCTAATTTGCACACATTTCCACCATAGGCTAACACAGGCCTGATTCAGTCTACTGAGGGAATTTGCGAGAATTAGAACAAGTTGAACCGGGAATTGGGAACAAGTTGAACATGAGGACGTGTTTGACAATTTGGAAGGTGGACTGCTGGCAAAGGATGGGCTGCATCTCACAAGGGCTGGAAAGAATGTGTTTGGCCACAGCATGAAGAACTTGATCAGGAGGGCTTTAAACTGAATCTTTAAACTGAATCTTTAAACTGAATCTTTATATCAGTTTAAACTGAAACTGACATAAACTTCGAGGCAACAATGGATGAAGGCCTGTGCACCATAACACAGAGAACAGCTCCAATAGTGCCCCAAAGTAGTGTCCACAACAATGTAGGAACAAAGCCAGACTATAAAACACATGGTCTTCGATGTCTATATACTAATGCCCAGAGCATGGGAAACAAACAGAACGAACTTGAACTCTTATTACATGAAGGCAAATACGACTTGATAGGTATAACTGAAACTTGGTGGGATGACTCCCATGACTGGAATATAGCAATTGAAGGATATAACTTGTTCAAAAAGAACAGAAGAAATAGAAAGGGAAGCGGAGTTGCACTATATTTTAAAAATACCTATCCCTGCACAGAAATACAGGTGGTTCAGACTGGGAGCCCCGTCGAGAGCGTCTGGATTAAAATAAATGGGGCAAGGATTAAAAAGAACATGATAATCGAAGTCTACTACCGACCACCCAATCAAGGAGAAGACGAGGACAAAACTTTTGAGAAACAAATTGCCAGTGTTTCAAGGAAGTGTGATGTAGTAGTGATGGGGGACTTCAATTACCCTGATATCTGTTGGGAGACCATTACTGCCAAAAGCGGCCCTTCCAAGAAATTCCTGACATGTATGGGTGATAACTTTCTCCTACAGAAAGTGGTGGAAGGAACTAGAGGATCGGCAATCCTTGACTTGTTATTGACCAATAGGGATGACTTAGTGGATAAAGTGGCAGTTATGGGAACTCTGGGGGAAAGTGACCACGTCATACTTGAATTCTTGATTATGAAGGAGACAAAAGTCGAGCGTAGCCATACACGTACTCTGGATTTTAGGAAAGTTAATTTTATTAAACTCAGAACTATGATAAGTAAGGTCCCGTGGCAAGTGAGCCTAATGAGAAAAGGAGTGCAAGATGAGTGGGAGTATTTTAAAAAATAAATTTTAAAGGCACAGTTACAAACAATTCCAACAAGGAAAAAAGATAGAAGACAACAGAAGAAACCAATGTGGCTCCACAAAAAGCTTAGAGATGACCTGAAAATGAAAAAGAATACATATAGGAAGTGGAAGGAAGGCCAGGCTACAAAAGAAGAGTACAGACAGGTGTCACAGAAGTGCCGAAATGGCGTCAGGAAGGCTAAAGCTGTGAATGAGCTGAGATTAGTGAGGGATGCTAAAAGCAATAAAAAGACCTTCTTCAGATACGTGAGTAGTAAAGACAAGAGGAAAGAAATGGTGGTTTAACTGCTTAATGAGGATGGCAAATTGATAACAGATGACAAAGAAAAGGCTGAAGTGCTCAATTCCTACTTTGCCTCAGTCTTCTCCCAAAAGCGGGTCTATGACCCCCCTGGAAAAAGTGAAGCACAAGTTGAGGGGGCAGGATTGCAGTTTGAGACTGATAAACAAATGGTCAAGGAGGACTCAGAGGACCTTCTCTTTTGCTGCTCCCGGACTGTGGAAGGGCCTGTCGTAGGAGATTCATTAACTTGACAGTCTTTTGGAATTGAAAAAAGCATTAAAGACTGATCTATTCCGGCAGGCCTATCGAGTGGAATTTTAGAATGTTTTACGGATGTTTTAAAGATGTTTTAATCATGAATGGTATGTTTTTAATCAGTTTTTAATGTGTATCATGTTTTTATACTGTTTGTTTTATACTTTGAATGGTTTTAGTTTTTGTGAACCACCCAGGGAGCTTTGGCTATTGGGCGGTATAAAAATGTGGGGGGGGGGGGGGGGAGAAAAAAAGAAAGAAAAAGGAACACCTAATTTCCTTGAATGAGTTCAAATCTCCAGGGCCCAATGAACTGCATCCTAGAGTAATGAAGGAGCTAGCAGAAGAACTCTCAGAACCTTTGTCTATTATCTTTGCAAAATCATGGAAGACGGGTGAGGTGCCGGACGACTGGAGGAGGGCTAACGTTGTCCCTATCTTCAAAAAGGGCAAAAAGGAGGAACCTGGGAACTACAGACCAGTCAGTCTGACATCCATCCCTGGGAAAATTCTGGAGCAGATTATAAAGAAGTCAATCTGTAAACACCTTGAAATCAATGCAGTGATTACTAGAAGCCAACATGGATTTGTCAGGAACAAATCCTGTCAGACTAATTTGATCTCATTTTTTGATCGAGTAACCTCCCTTGTGGGAATGCTGTGGACATCATATATCTTGACTTCAGCAAAGCTTTTGACAAAGTACCCCATGATATTCTGATTAACAAACTAGCTAAAAGTGGGCTAGATGGAACAACTATTAGTTGGATTCACAGTTGGCTACAGAATTGGACTCAGAGTACTTATCAATGGAACCTTCTCAAACTGGGGAGAGGCAACGAGTGGGGTACCGCAGGGCTCAGTCCTGGGCCCAGTGCTCTTCAACATTTTTATTAATGATTTGGACGAGGAAGTGCAGGGAATGCTTTGCAGATGACACAAAATTGGGCGGGATAGCTAATACCCTGGAAGGCAGAAACAAACTTCAAAGTGATCTTGATAGGCTGGAATGCTAGGCTGAAAACAACAGAATGAAATTTAATAGGGATAAATGCCAAGTTCTACATCTAGGAAATAGAAACCAAATGCAGAGTTACATGATGGGGGATACTTGGCTCAGCAATACTACAAACGAGATTGTTGTAGATCACAAGCTGAATATGAGCCAACAGTGCAATATGGCTGCAAGAAAGGCAAATGCTATTTTGGGCTGCATTAATAGAAGTATAGCTTCCAAATCGTGTGAGGTATTGGTTCCTCTCTATTTGGCCCTGGTTAGGCCTCATCTAGAGTATTGCGTCCAGTTGTGGGCTCCACAATTCAAGAAGGACGCAGACCAGCTGGAGCGTGTTCAGAGGAGGGCAACCAGGATGATCAGGGGTCTGGAAACAAAGCCCTATGAGGAGAGACTGAAAGAACTGGGCACGTTTAGCCTGGAGAAGAGAAGATTGAGGGGAGACATGATAGCACTCTTCAAATATTTAAAAGGTTGTCACACAGAGGAGGGCCAGGATCTCTTCTCGATCCTCCCAGAGTGCAGGACATGGAATAACAGGCTCAAGTGACAGGAAGCCAGATTCCAGCTGGACATCAGGAAAAACTTCCTGACTGTTAGAGCAGTATGACAATGGAACCAGTTACCTAGGGAGGTTGTGGGCTCTCCCACACTAGAGACCTTTAAAAGGCAGCTGGACAACCATCTGTCAGGGATGCTTTAGGGTGGATTCCTGCATTGAGTGGGGGGTTGGACTCGATGGCCTTACTATTCTATGATTCTATGAATTTGCAAATATTATCAGCGGATATGGCTCACACTCACATTCAGGGCATGCTCACATCATTTGTGAGCAAAAACATATTTCTCATACATCCCTGTGCATGACACTGCCTGTAGAAAGTAGACCATACTGGACTAGGATAGACCAATGGCGATCCAGCATATGGAATTATGCACAGTCACTTATACTAAGGCAGCTTTATATGTGGCTGCTTCCGATTTCCAAAATCTGCAGATGCACCCTACATAGATGCTGAAGAAAGATATTCATAATACTCCACACACAAGATAAAGACAGCACTGTATGCTTTCCTTCAAAGATCAGCCAAGATTGCCGTCTTTATTGTACCGTTCCTCTTCCAGTCATCCACTCCCCAAATGTTTTAATGAGCTTGTAATTCCGTGACCATTGAGATGTCTTGTGGTGATATAGCTGTTTTATCTCCTAGCACCATATGCATCTCCAAACCCTCTTCCTTTGTTAGACATTTACACTGAGACACCGTACATATAAATACCCAATCCTTATGCCATGGTCTCAATTCCCACCCTACCCATTTTAATGAAAATAACCTTTATCTATGCTAATTCCTTGATTATTATTTTTAATGTGACAAGGACAAGAGGCAGCTGGACAGCCATCTGTCAGGGATGCTTTAAGGTGGATTCCTGCATTGAGCAGGGGGTTGGAGTTGATGGCCTTAAAGGCCCCTTCCAACTCTACTGTTCTATGATTTTATGCTGGAGATACTGGGGGGCACGGGGAGTAATTTCTGCATTTTTCTTTGTTGGGTTACTTCTCAGAAACATCTCTCATTTTCTGTCCTTACTTGATCACTGGGGACTTATAATAAGTGTGGCTGAAAGCTCTCCATGTTGCACCTAATGATAGAAAGGTAATTATTATTCGTTGTTGTTATTACTCTTTATTATTTATATTCAATGAACAAAAAACCTACGGTTTATAAAACAATGTTAAGGCCCTACACTTTTCCACCAAGCACCAAAAAGCGGGGAAATTGGGAGTTAAGGCTCGCCAGCCTTAACGCCACATCCTCCCTAAGGAGGCAGAAAGTACCAGTGAAATTCTCATTCTGCCAAAGCAGATAAACCATGAGGACAGGATGGAGAATAGGATATGCAGAGGTGACTGTGGGGTTGTGGAAAACTGATGACGAACAACTTAGAGCCACCTACTTCTTTTTTTGTTTAGAGCAGCCCTTCCCCAACCTGGTGCCCTCCAAAGGTGTTGGACTGCAACGATTGATCATTGCAAGTCAGTATGTCCCATGGTCAGGAATGCTGGGACAGCAGGATGGGGAACGTAGGGCGGCGCCTCCAGGCAAGCCCCCCCCCCCACCTCACCCTGCTTACCTGCTCTGTCGTCGTTGGGCCCGGCCTTGAACAGAGTGCCCTGGTGCACCCAGAAGCAAGGCCACACTTGCAGCCTTGCTTCTGGGTGGACCCAGGGGCTCAATTCAAGCCTGGGCCAGGTGACGACGGAGCAGGTAAGAACCCCACACACACACCTGGCCCCTTACCTGGACCTGCTGCCACCGCTGCACTAAGTGCAGCAGCTCCAGCCAACCCCCCTTCTGCCTGGCCCCTTACCTGGAGCTGCCACTGCACAAACTGTCTCACCCCACAACTTGCCTTCTCCGTCATGGCCTGACCCATGCTTGAATTGAGCCCCTGAGTCCACCCAGAAGCAAGGCTGCAGGTGCAGACTTGCTTCCGGGTGGACCAGGGCACTCGATTCAAGCCGGCGCCCAGCGACAACGGAGCAGGTAAGTGGGGTGGGCTGGGGTGGGGGCTTGCCTGGAGCCGTTGCTGCAGTTTGCACAGCAGTGGCAGTGGGTCTAGGTAAGGGGCAAGGCAGGAGGGGGTTGCTTACCTGCTCCATCGTCCCCAGGCCCAGGCTTGAATTGAGGTTCTGGATGGACCAGGGTGCTCAGTTCAAGTCCAGGCCCAGTGACGATGGAACACGTAAGTGGGTTGGGGCTTACCTGGCAGCAGAGCCAGGCAGGAGGGGGTGGGGTTTCTTACCTGCTCCGTCGTCGCAGTCCAACATCTTTGGAGGGCACCAGGTTGGGGAAGGGCTGCTCTAAACAAAAAAAGAAGTAGGTGGCTCTAAGTTGTTCGTCATCAGTTTTCCACAACCCCACAGTCACCTCTGCATATCCTATTCTCCATCCTGTCCTCATGGTTTATCTGCTTTGGCAGAATGAGAATTTCACTGGTACTTTCTGCCTCCTTAGGGAGGATGTGGCGTTAAGGCTGGCGAGCCTTAACTCCCAATTTCCCCGCTTTTTGGTGCTTGGTGGAAAAGTGTAGGGCCTTAACATTGTTTTATAAACCGTAGGTTTTTTGTTCATTGAATTTCATGGCTTTTTGTAAAGGATAATGAGCCCTTCCCTCTTTTAAATGCGGTTACTTTAGTATAGCTCCTGCAGCTTTCACTGTTGTGATGAAAAGGAGATTTCACCAGGTTCTCCATATATACAAATGACACCTGGTGAAATTCCCTTTTCATCAGAACAGTGCACGCTGCAAGAGCTATACTAGAGTAATCAGATACAAAAGAGGTCACGGCTTCTGCAGCTTGCACTGTTGTGATGAAGAGGGGATTTCACCAGGTTCTCCATATATACAAATGACAACTGCTGAAATTCTCTTTTCTATGCAACTGTTAAAGATACAGGAGCCCTGTGCTCCTTTTCATATGGTCACGGGCAGGGGGCTGGTGACTCCGATGTCAGTGAATCCATGGGTACATAAATCCTACAATCCTATGCAAGGTTAGACATAAAATCCTACAATTCTATGCATATACCTACGGATTCATAGAGCCACTGACATCGGAGTCACCAGCCCCACCTTGTGACCATATGCAAAGGAGTACAGGGCTCCTGTATCTTTTACAGTTGCATAGAAAAGGGAATTTCAGCAGGTGTCACTTGTATTCATGCAGCACCTGGTGAAATTCCCTCTTCATCACAGCAGTGAAATCTGCAGGAGCTGTACTAGAGTGACTCCATTTAAAAGAGGGCAAGGCTCCTGCAGCTTTCACTGTTGTGATGAAGAGGAAATTTCACCAGGTTCTCCATATATACAAATGATATCTGCTGAAATTTATATTTATAAATATAACTGTAAAAAATTTATATTTTTTACTTAATTAACATTAAAGAATGCACAACCATTGTGCATTCTTTAATGTTAATTAAGTAAAAAATATATTTTTCTCCTGCACCTTTAACTGGTGTGATGAAGAGGGAACTTCACCAGGTTCCCCTCTGCTGAAATTCCCTTTTCTATGCAACTGTTAAAGATACAGGAGCCCTGTGCTCCTTTTCATATGGTCACAGGGGCAGGGGGCTGGTGACTCCAATGTCGGTGGGGCTATGAATCTGTGGGTACATAAATCCTACAATCCTATGCAAGGTTAGACATAAAATCCTACAATCCTATGCATATACCACGGATTCATAGACCCACTGACATCGGAGTCACCAGCCCCACCTTGTGACCATATGCAAAGGAGTACAAGGCTCCTGCCTCTTTTACAGTTGCATAGAAAAGGGAATTTCAGCAGGTGTCATTTGTATGCATGCACCTCCTGGTGAAATTCTCTCTTCATCACAACATTTAAAGCTGCAGGAGCCCTGCCCTCTTGACCAGACACAAAAGAGGCAAGGCTCCTGTGACTTTAAATGTTGTGATGAATCCCAGGTGGATTCCTGCATTAAGAAGTGGGATGGACTAGATGCCCTCATAGGCCCCCTTTTCAACTCTGCTATTCTACGATTCTATGAACATGGGCAGAGTGCATTGCCTGTGGCTGATGTGAGCCAAACATGCAACGATAACTGGAGGGAGGAAGTTCTCCCTAACTGCCAGCTAAATTCCTGCATTAAGAAGGGGGTTGGACTAGATGCCCTCATAGGCCCCCTTTTCAACTCTGCTATTCTACGATTCTATGAACATGAGCAGAGTGCATTGCCTGTTGCTGATGTGAGCCAAACATGCAACGATAACTGGAGGGAGGAAGTTCTCCCTAACTGCCAGCTAAATTCCTGCATTAAGAAGTGGGATGGACTAGATGCCCTCATAGGCCCCCTTTTCAACTCTGCTATTCTACGATTCTATGAACATGGGCAGAGTGCATTGCCTGTGGCTGATGTGAGCCAAACATGCAACGATAACTGGAGGGAGGAAGTTCTCCCTAACTGCCAGCTAAATTCCTGCATTAAGAAGTGGGATGGACTAGATGCCCTCATAGGCCCCCTTTTCAACTCTGCTATTCTACGATTCTATGAACATGGGCAGAGTGCATTGCCTGTGGCTGATGTGAGCCAAACATGCAACGATAACTGGAGGGAGGAAGTTCTCCCTAACTGCCAGCTAAATTCCTGCATTAAGAAGTGGGATGGACTAGATGCCCTCATAGGCCCCCTTTTCAACTCTGCTATTCTACGATTCTATGAACATGGGCAGAGTGCATTGCCTGTGGCTGATGTGAGCCAAACATGCAACGATAACTGGAGGGAGGAAGTTCTCCCTAACTGCCAGCTAAATTCCTGCATTAAGAAGTGGGATGGACTAGATGCCCTCATAGGCCCCCTTTTCAACTCTGCTATTCTACGATTCTATGAACATGGGCAGAGTGCATTGCCTGTGGCTGATGTGAGCCAAACATGCAACGATAACTGGAGGGAGGAAGTTCTCCCTAACTGCCAGCTAAATTCCTGCATTAAGAAGTGGGATGGACTAGATGCCCTCATAGGCCCCCTTTTCAACTCTGCTATTCTACGATTCTATGAACATGGGCAGAGTGCATTGCCTGTGGCTGATGTGAGCCAAACATGCAACGATAACTGGAGGGAGGAAGTTCTCCCTAACTGCCAGCTAAATTCCTGCATTAAGAAGGGGGATGGACTAGATGCCCTCATAGGCCCCCTTTTCAACTCTGCTATTCTACGATTCTATGAACATGGGCAGAGTGCATTGCCTGTGGCTGATATGAGCCAAACATGCAACGATAACTGGAGGGAGGAAGTTCTCCCTAACTGCCAGCTAAATTCCTGCATTAAGAAGTGGGATGGACTAGATGCCCTCATAGGCCCCCTTTTCAACTCTGCTATTCTACGATTCTATGAACATGGGCAGAGTGCATTGCCTGTGGCTGATGTGAGCCAAACATGCAACGATAACTGGAGGGAGGAAGTTCTCCCTAACTGCCAGCTAAATTCCTGCATTAAGAAGGGGGTTGGACTAGATGCCCTCATAGGCCCCCTTTTCAACTCTGCTATTCTACGATTCTATGAACATGGGCAGAGTGCATTGCCTGTGGCTGATGTGAGCCAAACATGCAACGATAACTGGAGGGAGGAAGTTCTCCCTAACTGCCAGCTAAATTCCTGCATTAAGAAGGGGGTTGGACTAGATGCCCTCATAGGCCCCCTTTTCAACTCTGCTATTCTACGATTCTATGAACATGAGCAGAGTGCATTGCCTGTGGCTGATGTGAGCCAAACATGCAACGATAACTGGAGGGAGGAAGTTCTCCCTAACTGCCAGCTAAATTCCTGCATTAAGAAGTGGGATGGACTAGATGCCCTCATAGGCCCCCTTTTCAACTCTGCTATTCTACGATTCTATGAACATGGGCAGAGTGCATTGCCTGTGGCTGATGTGAGCCAAACATGCAACGATAACTGGAGGGAGGAAGTTCTCCCTAACTGCCAGCTAAATTCCTGCATTAAGAAGGGGGTTGGACTAGATGCCCTCATAGGCCCCCTTTTCAACTCTGCTATTCTACGATTCTATGAACATGGGCAGAGTGCATTGCCTGTGGCTGATGTGAGCCAAACATGCCACGATAACTGGAGGGACAAAGTTCTCCCTAACTGCCAGCTAAATTCATGCATTAAGAAGGGGGATGGATTCTTTAATGTTAATAAAGTAATAATTATAAATTTTAGTGTTAGATTCATGAGTGTATTAGTGGTAAGCTAGATAGAATACTAATGTATCAGTTAGTGTAAAAGCTGAGTTTGTTGCCGTTTTTGTCACGGACTTTTGCGTTCGGGTGTACTTACTGTATGCAGAAAGTGATTTTAATAAACAACACCTCCCTCCAAAAAATCTCAACTTGCTTTTTCACAAAACACAGATATGACTTTATATACCCATCTACTTTATGGTCACATGAATTTTATATTTACAGTGGTGTCCTTCAAGGATCTGATCTGCACTTCGTTTAAGTGCATTCTTTAATGTTAATTAAGTAAAAATTATAAAATTTAGTCTTAGATTCATGAGTCTATTAGTGGTAAGTTAGATAGAATACTAATGTATTAGTTAGTGTAGTTAATGTTCGTGTAGTGCCCTGCCCTCTTTTAAATCTGGTCACTCTAGTATAGCTCCTGCAGCTTTAACTGTTGTGACGAAGAGGGAATTTCACCAGGTGCTGCATGCATACAACTGACACTTGCTGAAATTCCCTTTTCTATTCCATTTTTAAAGATACAGGAGCCCTGTGCTCCTTTCCATGTGGCTACGGTGACCCTATGGAAAGGAGGACAAGGCTCCTGTATCTTTAACAGTTGGATAGAAACGGGAATTTGTAAAGGATTTTGGGGTGGCCTGGACAATTAAGGCCCATTCGCTTTCCAAAAAGCCTGCTCTTAGGAGATGGAAACTAGCAGGACTGGTTTGATATGGATCATATGAACATAAGAAGAACCATGCTGGATCAGACCAAGGGTCCATCTAGTCCTGCAATCTGATCACATAGTGGCTAACCAGCTGTTGACCACGGACCCACAAGCAGTACACAGTGCAAATGCAAGCACCCACCCATGTTCCCCAGCAACTGGTGCACACAGGTATACTGCCTCTGATACTGGAGATAGCACACAACCATCAGGGCTAGTAGCCCTTGATAGCCTTTAAATCCCATTGTTAGTAGTCCATGGAAGTGATTGGTAGAGATTCAGACAAAACGTTGTCCTGTGGTGTATCATTATTTCAGGCAGGATATTTTTCAGTGCCTTCTGTTGTCTGCTGCCAATGTATGTACGTTATTTTAGGGCTGGCATAAATTGGATTCCCCCCTCTATTTAGGCTTTCTGATACTTTTTGTATTGCTGCAGGTCCCCAAGCTGCTGATCTATGGAGAAAATTAAAGTTCTCACTCTTCATGGACAATTTGACCTTCTTTTCCCAGAAGTTTTCTTTTTCTTTTTAGTTACTACATAAAATACAGGAAGGGAATTCTGACCTTTCTAATAAATTCCTGATGTTCTTTCTAATCTAGCTCTGAGATAAAATGCAGTAATGAAATAAAATAAATAAAATGCATTTTTAAAAAAAATTAAAAGCTCCACATGGCCATATTAAGGACTCTGGCTTTATTTATTAAAACATTTTTATCCCGCCCTATATCACAAGGATCTCAGGGCGGCGTACAGATAAAAGTATACATATAAAACAGAACAATAAACATACAATTCTAAAACAAATTAAACCATTAATACGTTAAAACCAATATGAAATTTTAAAAGAGTAAAATCCAATTAAAACGAAACAGTGGATTTAGCCATCAAAGGCTTTTTTAAAAAGCCATGCTTAACCTGGCGCCAAAATGAAGCCAGGGCTGGCACCAGTTGGGCCTCCAGGGGGAGGGAATTCCACAGCCGGGGTGCCACAACAGAGAAGGCCCTGTCCCATGTTCCACAATAGCATGTATCTGGTGTTGGTAGGGCACCGAGAAAGGCTCCTCAGACATACCTCGGCAGGCAGATATAGGCTTTAAATCTGAAACACGTAAGTACATAAGAAGAGCCCTGCTGGATCAGACCATGGGTCCATCCTGTCCAAAGTACAGTTCACACAGGGGCCAGCCAGCTGACCATGGAGAAACCACAAGCAAGACATGAATGCAACAGCACTCACAACTTTCACACCTTTGTGAGAGGTGTGTGTAGAGGCTATTGAAGTACTTTCTTCCTTATTCAGTTGCTTACTGTGAAGTCTTAAGTATATAGGAATAAATAAAGGCTCAAACTAGTGTGGCATAGTGGTTAGAGTGTTGGACTGGGAGTTGGGAGATCCTGGGCTCTAGATCCAGGGACCGGGTCGCGCTGGGGGCATCCGCACGGTCACTTACGTTCCTATGATAACCTCCGGGTCCAGGCTTCGAAGCCAGGACAGGGAGTTGGAGCCAGAAGCTTTAAAGCACTGCACCAGGCTTCCTGGTGCAGCCCTTTAAAGTGTCCGCCTCCAAAACCCCGTCCTGGCTTCGAAGCCTGGACCGGGAGGTGATCACAGGAACGTAAGTCACCGCGCGGTTGGGAGTGGGGGGGAGAGGAGGTGCTTACCTGCTTCCTCATCGCAGGCCTGGTGGGAAATGGAGTTCACAGCATTGCGTCACTTCCTCTTATGCTGTGAACTCCATTTCAAAACAGGCCTGCGATGAGGAAGCAGGTAAGCACCTCCTCTCCCCCCCACTCCCCAACATCCCCCTGTTGGGTTCCCGCCTTGAGCATTCATATTTGTTCATTCCTCTCCAGACGGTCCCTACCTGCAGACTTAAAAATCTTAAAAAGACACGACACACAAGGAAGAATGGACGTGGACGGATGAGGAAAATAGCACACGGTCTTTCAGGATGTACACTTTGCTCCCTATGTTGGGTTCTCGCCTTGGGCATTCATATTTGTTCATTCCTCTCCAGACGGTCCCTACCTGCAGGCTTAAAAATCTTAAAAAGACACGACACAAGAGGAAGAATGGACGTGGACGGATGAGGAAAATAGCACACGGTGTTTCAGGATGTACACTTTCCTCCCTATGTTGGGTTCTCGCCTTGAGCATTCACATTTGTTCATTCCTCTCCAGACAGTTCCTACCTGCAGGCTTAAAAATCTTAAAAAGACACAACACAAGAGGAAGAATGGACGTGGACGGATGAGGAAAATAGCACATGGTCTTTCAGGATGTACACTTTGCTCCCTATGTTGGGTTCTTGCCTTGGGCATTCATATTTGTTCATTCCTCTCCAGAAGGTCCCTACCTGCAGGCTTAAAAATCTTAAAAAGACATGACACACAAGGAAGAATGGACGTGGACGGATGAGGAAAATAGCACACGGTCTTTCAGGAAGTACACTTTGTTCCCTATGTTGGGTTCTCGCCTTGAGCATTCATATTTGTTCATTCCTCTCCAGAAGGTCCCTACCTGCAGGCTAAAAAATCTTAAAAAGACATGACACACAAGGAAGAATGGACGTGGACGGATGAGGAAAATAGCACACGGTCTTTCAGGATGTACACTTTCCTCCCTATGTTGGGTTCTCGCCTTGAGCATTCATATTTGTTCATTCCTCTCCAGACGGTCCCTACCTGCAGACTTAAAAATCTTAAAAAGACACGACACACAAGGAAGAATGGACGTGGACGGATGAGGAAAATAGCACACGGTCTTTCAGGATGTACACTTTGCTCCCTATGTTGGGTTCTTGCCTTGGGCATTCATATTTGTTCATTCCTCTCCAGACGGTCCCTACCTGCAGGCTTAAAAATCTTAAAAAGACACGACACAAGAGGAAGAATGGACGTGGACGGATGAGGAAAATAGCACACGGTCTTTCAGGATGTACACTTTCCTCCCTATGTTGGGTTCTCGCCTTGAGCATTCACATTTGTTCATTTCCTCTCCAGACAGTTCCTACCTGCAGGCTTAAAAATCTTAAAAAGACACAACACAAGAGGAAGAATGGACGTGGACGGATGAGGAAAATAGCACACGGTCTTTCAGGATGTACACTTTGCTCCCTATGTTGGGTTCTTGCCTTGGGCATTCATATTTGTTCATTCCTCTCCAGAAGGTCCCTACCTGCAGGCTTAAAAATCTTAAAAAGACACGACACAAGAGGAAGAATGGACGTGGACGGATGAGGAAAATAGCACACGGTCTTTCAGGATGTACACTTTCAGGATGTACACTCCAGACGGTTCCTACCTGCAGGCTTCTTGTTCCCTGTAATGCCAAAGCCCAGAGGCATGATTTGTTGCTCATGAACATTGTAAGCAAACAGACCTTGTTGCACTAAAAAAAAAATCCTACCCACAGATTCATTTTGAAAGTATCAGGTCTAAGCCATAAGCAGCTGTCAGAGGGGAGCCTGGAGGGGACCACCAGGAGCTACAAATTGTACCAGAAGGTCAGAACTGGGGGTGAAGTCAAGATTTGGGGTTGAAGAACACACAGAAACATGGGTTGTCCAGCACCCTGGATCACATGGAGAGCCTCAAAAGAACAGGAACCTCTCTTCTTCAGACCATTGCCCTCCAAGAGCAAACAGTGACAGAAATGTGCAAAGGTGGAAGCAGGGCTAATGTGTTCGCTCTTCCTACATAGATTGAACACCTGAACAAAGCAACAGTAGATCCGAGAAGACTATTGTTGCTCAGGTGAAGTCCCAGCCCAAAGAGGAAGTCTCTTGTAATCCTTCCTGCGTAGGTCTAGAGCAGTCTAGTACGGCCTAATCTACGCCAGGCAGGATATAGCACTATGACAGCAGTATATGGTATGTGTCAAGGGGCCCCAACAGTTGTCAGTGCACTTCAACACCCCTATGAACCACTAGTGTGGCTCCTGCCTCTTATATACTGCTTTCATACCACTTCTATAGTGCAATATCCTGGTTGGTGTAAATTAGGCCTAATTCCAGAGCCCAAGAACACTTCCAGGAAGAGGCTCCAAACTGTAGTTCTCTCAGCACAATACATAGTGCAGCTGTATAAATAGCCCAATATTCCTTGTTATAGCTCTAGATGCTCCTGACAGAAAAATAACCAAAGATTGTGACAGGATCAGATAAATTCCCCAGCTTGCTACATCGTTCTTTGGGTTTTGTATGTAATACATCAGGCCCTGGGTACTTGGAGATTTATTATAGAACCTCACTATTCTGTTCAGCAGCCAGGTTTTGGGACAAAACATATTTACAGTCCCCAGAGCACTGTCCGGAAAACAGAGTTGGCTTCCCCCTATCAGTGTCATGAGAATACTAAGAAAGGTTCATTTCTCATATCACAGTAAAGCATCTGCAGTAGAACCATTTCCCTCTTGTTTTTTGCTTAATCCAACATTATAATTGTAACCCTGCGTTCATGTGTGGCAAACAATGTGGTCTGTAACTCAACCACCACTTTGTAATACATACACAAAGATGAGATACTGCATTTTCTGCTTTTGAGTCCATGCTGGGAAGCCACACCCAGGTGGATAACAGAGCAGCATAATACAAGATGATTATATTAGATATAGGAGACACAAATAAGAGAAGATCACAGCAGAAATAAGCAAGCATATGGACAGGATATGCTAGCGAGGGAGAAATGAAACCAAATTCAATGACCTTTATTTTAATTCTCTTTAGCTCTGTGTCTTATACAGAGCCTGGGAAGTGGAATGCACTAATTTCACCAGCAGCAACAGCAGCAAGGAAGGTATAAAATCTTCCCAAGCTGGAGGAACCGAATATAGCCAGTACTCCATTTAATCTTCCCTCCTGCAACATCCTTACAAATAAAACTCTTAACTCCTCTGATGCTTTGTCAAGGACTAATAAATGAACAAGAGACAAGCAATTCAGAAAGCACTTAAAAATGGGAATATTTCCGGCAGAAAGAGAAGTTTATTTATTATTTATTTATTTATTTAGAATATTTATATACCGCTCCCCATTGAAAAATTTCAGAGCGGTGTACAAGGTAAAATGAAAATAAAAACAGAGTAGAAAAGGGAATTTCAGCAGGTGTCAACCGAAGAGGGTGAAATTCTCCCTTCATCACAACAGCCAAAGCTACACTAGCTATAGTAGAGTGGCCAGATACAAAAGAGGGCAGGGCTTCTGCAGCTTTAACTGACACCCACTGAAATTCCCCTTTCTACATTACTGTTAAAGATACAGGAGCCCTGTCCTCCTTTTCATATGGTTACCCTACTTTAAGGCACAATCCTATGCATGTTTAGACGGGGGGGGGGGGGGTGTTGAAGTCCTACAAGTCCCAGCATGCCCTAGCCAGCCACAATAGCTCTGGCATGCTGGGAGTTGTAGGACTTTCCCATCTAAACATGCCGGAGGGGGGGGGGAGGAGAGGAGGTGCTTACCTGTGACCCCCACCTGCACCAGGGGAATTTGACCCGGAGTGGGAGGGGAAGGAGAGGAGGTTCTTATCTGCTTCTTCCTTGCAGACTTGGTGGGAAATGGCGTCCCATAACAGGAAGTGTCGCAAAGGGCTATTGCGACACTTCCTGTCACGCTGAAAAGTGCATTTCCCACCAACCCTGCGACGAGGAAGAAGGTAAGCACCCCCTCTCCTCTCCTTCCCCCACCTCCGCCCAAGTCAGCTGTGTGTGTGTGTGTGTGTGTGATTCTCTAGCCTCCTGCAGCAGCAGAGACCAGGGAATAACACACACACACACACACCCCAGCGCTTCCCTCGAGGATAGGGAAGCTCCCCGTGCCCCCCCACCCCAGCGACTCGGGCCCCCTCTCCTCTCCTCCCCCCCCCTCTGCCCAAGTCAGCTCTGTGTGTGTGTGTGTGTGTGTGTGTGTGTGTGTGTGTGTGTGTGTGATTGATTCTCTAGCCTCCTGCCGCTGCCGCGGTTGGCAGCAGCGGAGACTAGGGAATAACACACACACACACACACACACACACACACCCCAGCGCTTCCCTGGATAGGGAAGCTCCCCGTGCCCCCCCACCCCAGCGACGCGGGCCCCCTCTCCTCTCACTCCCCCCCTCCGCCAGGGTGGGGTAAGGAGAGGAGAGGAGGTGCTTACCTCCTTCTTCATCCAAGCTTCATGGGAAATGGCGTCCCAACAGGAAGTGTCGCAAAGGGCTATTGCGACACTTCCTATTACTGTAAGGACTCCATTTCCCACCGTGCCTGGAACGAGGAAGAAGGTAAGAACCTCCTCTCTCCCCCACCCCGGCTAGGGCCCCCTCCCCCCCCAGCGCGCCTCGGCCTGGTCCCTGGGCCCCAGCTTGCCATCGTCGTAGTTCCTACGGCACCGGCAGGCCGGGGCCCAGAGATCTCCCCACCCCAGCGCGGCCCTGTGCGTTCCCTGGGCCCCGGCCTGCCGTCGCAGTAGTTGCTGCTGCAGTGGCGGCGGCGAGGCCCTGGGAAATCCCCAACCCCCACGGTCCAGGTCTCCGCTGCTGCTGCGGTAGGCAGCAGCGGAGGCCAGGCAAACTCCCCCCACGGCAGGCCCCGGGTTTCAATTGAGCGCCCGGCTCCATCCGAAGCCGGGGGCTCAATTGAAACCTTCGGAGACAGGCCCAGGTTTCAATCAATTGAGCGCCCGGTTCCACCCGAAAGCAAGGCCGCAATTGCGGCCTTGTTTTCGGGTGGAACCGGGCGCTCAATTGATTGAAACCTGGGCCAGCCGCCGACGGACAAGGTGAAGCCGGGGTGTGGGGGGCGACTTCCCCCCCCCCCCGGCTTCCCCCGCCGCCACGCCTGGTTCCCGAGAAGCCCCCTCACCCCACTTACCTGGCCCGACGGGGATGAGCGCCGGCCGCGCTCTCCCTGCTTCTCCCTCCTCTCTCTGGGGATTCTGAAGCTCACGCGCATGCGTGAGCTTATCAGATTCCCCATTGAGAAACATGGGGATTTTAAAAATTAATTAAAAATTGATGGAACGGTCTTTCGAAAAAAGAAAGGCCATTCCATCAATCGGATAGATAGGGGAATTTAATCCTGTTTATGGATTACGCCGGGAGGCTTCCCCTTTTGCGCTACGAGTGCGCAAAAAAAAAGTCGCCACCCCCCGAGAAAAACAAAGCAGATTGTGACGGACAGACTTTCTCTCCCTTTTTCTGCTTTAAACTCCCACCCAGACCTCAATATTTCAGGAATCTCCCTGAAACGCGCAGGGAATGTAAAGCCAGCATTTCTTTCTGGCAGTACCGCGTTTCAGAAAGATTCCTGAAATATTTTTCATTTTAGGACCCTAAATTCCCCTTCCCCCCCCGCTAATAAATTATAATGGTAGAATGCTCAGATTACTGACGGGCCTTAACATACAGCAGCCACGACTGTGGCTGCTGTAATAGGACCAGCTGTATAAATATAGAGTACAAGAGGACTCTTTCTAGAGTACAAGGGGACAGGCCTCTGCCCCGGTGAGGTTACACTTCAAAATACAACACAGGAAGCTTCAGAGGAAACACAATTGTTTCAGCTACAGGTGCTTAGAAGGGCATGGGAAGTGTGGGACGGGGGTTTGCTTCATAGAAAATGGTTTCAAAGCGGCATTTGAAGGATGCAAGAGAGGTTGTGTCACAGAGGTGTTTGGGGAGGCAGTTCCAAGCATCAGGAGCAGCAAAGGAATATCACGAAAGTCACTGGTGAGGGCTGGAGGCCTCTTCACAATGGAGAGTGGTGAAGCTGGAGAAGCAAAGGTCACTGGTAGGGATGTTTTGGGATATCAGAGAAGAGAAATGGGAGGGGGAAATGCCAAAGAGGGATTTGAAAGTAAGGACAAGAAAATTGCGCTGGATTTATTCTGATCGAAGAATCATAGAATCATAGAATAGCAGAGTTGGAAGGGGCCTACAAGGCCATCGAGTCCAACCCTCTGCTTAATGCAGGAATCTACCCTAAAGCATACCTGACAGATGGTTCTATAGCTGCCTCTTGAATGCCTCTAGTGTGGGAGAGCCCACAACCTCCCTAGGTCACTGCTTCCATTGTCGTACTGTTCTAACAGTCAGGAATTTTTTCCTGATGTCCAGCCAGAATCTGGCTTCCTTTAACTTGAGCCCGTTATTCCGTGTCCTGCACTCTGGGAGGATCGAGAAGAGATCCTGGCCCTCCTCTGTGTGACAACCTTTTAAGTATTTGAAGAGTGCTGTCATGTCTCCCCTCAATCTTCTCTTCTCCAGGCTAAACATGCCCAGTTCTTTCAGTCTCTCTTCATAGGGCTTTGTTTCCAGACCCCAGATCATCCTGGTTGCCCTCCTCTGAACACGCTCCAGTAGAAGAGAAGGTGTTGTAGGCTATTTTTTGAAGAAGAAGAAGAAGAAGAAGAAGAGGAGGAGAAGGAGGAGGAGGAGGAAGGGGGGGGGGTCCTCAACCCAGCAGAGGTGTTGTGCAACCTCAAATTCATTTTGCCAGGGCTTGCACACCAGAAAGATGAGTGCTTATATGTGGCTTGTGATTCAATCCTCATGAAAACAGGGATTAGCAAAATATGGTGCCATTTAAAAAAGGTTTCCCAGTTGTTATGGTTGCAGAAATAACACCTATGAACTGAAAGCTCCAACACTGAGAAAATAATTTTTAACAAGCCGAGCCAAAAGCTGTCTTCCTTGCCATCACACAGCAAAAGCATTAAAAATATATATCATTAGTGGCGCAGAGGATCCTATCCAACTGACAGGCAGGAATAAACCATCACAATTTGTTCCGCAAGGTTGACTGACACAGAATGCGGTGCAGTTTGATCGGCTGCCTGATGTCAAGACGCCCTTCGCCGAAATATGTTCTGCATATGTGGAAAAGGGACATGACAGCGCTTTATGAAATTATGAACGGTGTGGAGTAAGGGGGAGGGGGAGGGGGAGGGGGAGAGAGAGAGGGAGAGGGAGAGGGAGAGGGGGAGGGAGAGAGAGAGAGAGAGAGGGAGGGAGGGAGGGAGTTCCTGCAGAATACTCATTTACCCAATGGTGTAAAGCTGAATGGTATAAAGTTCAGGGGCTGAGTGAAGGAAATACTTCTTCACACCCCATGTATTCATGATGAATCCAATTGAACAGAGGAGAAGGCTCATAGATTGGGCCTCATCTGTGGCAGTGATGCTGTCTAGTGGAGCTTTTCTGGGTGATGATGATGATGATGATGCCTTTCAGCCTTTAAAAGGGTCTCCAAGGTGGTCTACAACCCTGAACATCTATCTTCACACAATAAAAACTTAAAGTACAAATCTTAAAAACTTATATAGGAAGCTGCCTTATACTGAGTCAGACCTTTGGTCCATCTAGCCCCATATTGTCAACACTGGCTGCCAGCAGCTCTCCAGGCCTTCAGCAGTTGCCGAGGGTTGAACCTGGGACCTTCTGCATGCAAACAAGTGATCTACCGCTGGGCCATGGCCTCCCCACCCTTGAATAACAGCATCAAAAGAGGAGGAGGGTTTACATTTCTTTGATGTCAGCTTCCACAGCTTGGGTAGTTCCTTTAGAGTTCTGACTGAAACCCAGAGCACATGCCCCGCCCCACTGACATCGGAGACACCACCCTCCAGTGCTGCATCTTCACATCCTTCTTCTCTGACTGTTGCTTTAGTCCTTGACCCCTGCCTGTTTTGGCCCTACGCATCTGGATAATTTGGGCTGACAGCCAGCTCCCTTCCACTCTAGACCCCGACTCTGGGGAGAGTGACCATTGCTGACATCCAGCTGTGCCTTCCAAACCTCTTTACATTTTGGTCAGTGGGACTCTCTCCTGATTCCTACCACCTTGAAGGAAGTATGCCTCATGGATTTCCAAGTAAGCTTAGAATGGCAACCCGATTCTCACATATCTCTCAAGTAGGCAATTACTTTCCCATCCTCTCAATGGGAGATGGAGACTCAAGGCTACAGTGGAAGCAGGGTAGATGTTGGATTTGAAAATAGGTCCCCACCCTTGCCCATTTGGACAAACTATTTCATTTTGGGAGCCGGGCACCCTGCAGATGTCTTGAACAACAGCTTCCATCATCTGACCATGCCACTGACCATGCTAGCCAGGATTGATGGAAAGTGTAGTCCAACACGTATGGAAGTCCCCAGGTTGGGGAAGGTTGTATTAGGTCAATGTTGCCCAAGAGAGAAGAGGATCTCCGTTGTGCCCTGGCAGAGCCAAATCCGTGACACAGATCCCATGTTCAACCTGGCATCAGCTCTGCATATTTCCTTTCAAATTTGGATCCTTTCACTGCATATTTCAGCAGATCATTTCTTCTGAGCAAAATTCTATTTTGGTGTTAAAGGAGGGAACAAAACGGTTTTGCATTTATAAGCACTGGCCATCTGCCTGGTTAATTAGCAGGGAGGTAGTGATGACAGCAAAGAAGAAAAAGGGAAAATTATACCTGCTTCCAACACCAAACTTCACGGCATATGGGAAGCCCAAATATATCACACCTTGACAGAAGCAGGAATCTGTAAAGTAGCTCAGATGCCATTTTAAGTGTTGACACATAGCTTGGCGGGAGCTGCAGAACTAGCAGGATGTGGAGCCCTCCGAAAAGAGGGGCAATGCAAAATAGTTTGGTCATGGGACAGACAACTGGGAATCATAGAACAGTAGAGCTGGAATGGGCCTATAAGGCCATCGAGTCCAACCCCCTGCTCAATGCAGGAATCCACCCTACAGCATACTTGACAAATGGTTGCCCAGCTGCCTCTTGAATGCCTCTAGTGTGGGAGAGCCCACAACTTCCCTAGGTCATTGGTTCCATTGTCATACTGCTCTAGCAGTCAGGAAGTTTTTCCTGATGTCCAGCCGGAATCTGGCTTCCTGTAACTTGAGCCCATTATTCCGTGTCCTGCACTCCGGGAGGATCGAGAAGAGATCCTGGCCCTCCTCTGTGGGACAACCTTGCAAGTCTTTGAAGAGTGCTATCATGTCTCCCCTCAATCTTCTCTTCTCCAGGCTAAACATGCCCAGTTCTTTCAGTCTCTCTTCATAGGGCTTTGTTCGGTAGTGGATATTTCCGTCATGTCACCCTTGTGAATTTCTCAGGAGGAACCAAGTGCCAAACTCTAAAGGCAGAAACTAACAGGGAGTAGTCCGGGGGGGGGGGGGGGCAGAGTTATACATTTGTCCTCTGCAGTTGATCTATAAGGGTGTACCATTGCATTGGCTATGCCTAGGGATGCCAGCAGCCATGCCTTCATTCAGATAGAGCAGGCACAATGTGTCCAACCCTGGCAGTTGTGAACGCCTGGTTGAACTGCTAGCTGTATCAAACTAAGGGCCATTCCAACTCGTTTGTTTATTTGTTACAGACAACCAAAGCTCTATGGGCAGTTCAAAAACAAAAGTCAAAACAACATAGTAAAAAAAAGGAAAAAAGAGTGTCTCTGTGTTTATATCTCACAGTATAGCTCCTTCTGGACTAAACCGTTTTAGAATTAATACAGAGGGGTGGTATCCTAGCTTGCCATGGGTACAGATTGTCTATTTCAGCCAGGAAACACTCCCTCCTCCCACATACCCACAGTCCAGGATGGTACATTCTAGGAAGAGCTCTGCAACACATTATTTCTGATCATGTCACTCACTCATTAGACTTGCATTTGGGGTGGAGTTTTAGATAATGTGCAACATTTGTCGTATTTCATTGATTTTTAGTGGCTATTTTGAACATGTTTATGCAGTTACCCTTCCCAAGCATTTGGGAACAAGCGAGCTAATGTTGCCGTTGTTGCAAACTCACACACAAGTAACGTCCACGCTAGGCAGAAGGTAACATTTTCCTTTATAGCTTGGATTCATTTCAAGAGGCCGGCATGTAGAAAGTAGCAGACAAAATGGCCTGATTGAAATGCAAAATGTAGGGAGGCATCTGACACTGAGCTTCTGCCTCCTGTTTCAGATTACCAGGACTCTATGAGATGCATTCACACTATTAGGGGGTCTTAATCAGATGCCGGCCTGCTTCCCATGAGTGAACGCCATGCATCTAAAAGAGCCCCATCGACTTCCTTTGTGGGCCAGCTTTAACACTCAAGGAAAACAAATGCATAAGTTGCCATAAAAGGAAAACAGACCAATGGAACAGTGGAAATGCTGTCAGAGAGTCAACTTTTAATTAAAATTATAAATAGAGAAAGATGGAAAAGGTATAACCAGATTTCGTAGCACAAAATGAACTAACGTTTCCTAGAGCTTAATAATCCCAATTTCTCATTTGTGACTATAAGAAGGTATGAATTATATTTAGAGTTGCCATTCTTAAGCCTGAATCAATAAAACTACCTTCCAAAGGTAATTTTTACCACTTTGGGACCAGAAACGAACCCCCTAACACAATCAGTTTGATTTATTCTGCAATTTCCTTGGTGTTTCTTCTCTTCAAATTTCCCCCTGTTGGATTGCATTTCCAACGCCATCATCTTACCAATTTATATATCTCATTAAATTTAAAGACCGAGCAGACCCCTGATTAAACTGTAATCATGTTCGCTACATCTTTTAAAGCTTTTGCATGTTTTCACCCATGACTGAGGGGCTCATTTGTCACCGGAATGATAAACAGGTAGCTTGCTCAGCCTCTCCTTCCCAATTATAAAAGGTTACATTTGAAAGTTGGAAGGTAAAGACATTTGAACTACCCAAAGCCTGCAGGGATAGTATTAGAAGACTAGTTCACATCAATATGTGAAATTTAGCTTGCAACCTAATTTCCTTGTCTTTGCTGCTTAACTAGGGTTATCATCCATCTTTAGAACCCTCTGTAAGTACAAATCTACAAATGAAACCAGAAACATTCTTGTTGGGACTTACGGATGATCAACTTAAAGAAAAAGGAGGAACGTTGTTCCTGTACATGACAACAGCTGCCAGACTGCTCTACACGCAATACTGGAAAAATACACAAGGACCATCAACGGAGGAACGGCTGCTTAAGGTTTTGGAGCTGGTGGAGATGGCCAAGCTTACGGCACTAGTAAGAGAAAAATCAACAACCTCATTCGTATTGGACTGGAAACCTCTGACAGAGTATATACAAGAGTTGCAAAAGAATGATGTATTTGCCTGTGGGTTTTACATATAATCTGTGGTCTCAATACATAACACTGGGCCGGCTAAAGTGAAGTAACTGATAGCCTATATGTCTGACATGACGATTGCCTCAAATGGAGTATGGCCTTAGATGTTTTGCATATTTGTTTTTATTAGATGTATTGTATCGTATTGTTAGTTAAGTGTGTGAAGTTCTGTTCTGTTTTCTTTCTTTGCTTGGCTTTTTTTCTATGCCTTTGTAGAAAACAATAAAATTGTTAATAAAGAGAAAAGAACCCTCTGTAAGCCAAACTTTGCAATTCTGTGGTTCAGAATATGAACGTAGATAGCTCATACTTACTATCTCAGATGCAAGATAAATGTTACTTGACCTTCCCCCAGCAAGTCCTTATTTGGCTCTGATATTTATCGAGTCAGGGAAGAACTCAACCTCTCCCTCCCTCCATTGAAGTCCCTTCTGCCCGCGTTTGCTGCTGCCTGACTAGCAGTAGATGGAAGACCCTCTGCATAGCGCTTTATGCTGCTAAACCACAGGAATAATAATAATAATAATAATGGAATTATATTATAATTAATAACGGAATAAGCAGGACACGGAATAACGGGCTCAAGTTACAGGAAGCCAGATTCCAGCTGGACATCAGGAAAACTTCCTGACTGTTAGAGCAGTATGACAATGGAACCAGTGTCCTAGGGAGGTGGTGGGCTCTCCCACACTAGAAGCATTCAAGAGGCAGCTGGACAACCATCTGTCAGGGATGCTTCAGGGTGGATTCCTGCATTGAGCAGGGGGTTGGACTTGATGGCCTTGTAGGCCCCTTCCAACTCTGCTATTCTATGATTCTATGATAATATATTTCTTACCTGTCTCTCCATTGGATCGAGGCAGGGAACAACAATGTATATAAAACACATTAAAAACTGATTAAAAACATAGCATACATGATTAAAACATCCTTAAAACACTCTAAAATTTCACTGGATAGGCCTGCTTATTGCTTTTTTAAATTCTAAAAGACTGTCAAGAAACAAAGGAAGCGGCCTATACTGAGTCAAATCACTGGTCCATCAAGCCCACTATTGTCAACACTGACTGGCAGCAGCAGCAGCTCTCTGGGGTTTCAGGTGGGTGTTTCTCCTAGCCCCACCTGGAGATGATGAGGATTGAACCTGGGACCTTCTGCATGAAAAGCAGCAGCTCTAACATTGAGCCATGGGCCCTACGTTCTCACGAAGCTGTAGCCCTCATGTGCTGACTCAACGTTGGAAGCTGCCTTAAACGGAGTCAAACCACTGGTCCATCTAGCTCAGTAATGACATGCAGCAGCTCTGTAGTGTTTCAGACAGGAATATTGGATGGGTATTGTATTGGCTAAGAAGAAGCAAGTTTCCCAATCTGGGGGCAGAAATAGTTCATTCTCAGCCAATTTGATGAGTGCTGGGAGATGGATATAGAACATAAGAACATAAGATTCCAGCTGGACATCAGGAAAAGCTTCCAGACTGTTAGAGCAGTACGACAATGGAATCAGTTACCTAGGGAGGTGGTGGGCTCTCCCACACTAGAGGCCTTCAAGAGGCAGCTGGACAACCACCTGTCAGGGATGCTTTAGGGTGGATTCTTGCACTGAGCAGGGGGTTGGACTCGATGGCCTTGTAGGCCCCTTCCGACTCTGCTATTCTATGATTCTAAGAAATGCCATGCTGGATCAGACCAAGGGTCCATCTAGTCCAGCACTCATCAAATACAGCCATCACTAGCCACCGCACAGCACACAGGGTTCCCTAGGAAGTACCCAGAGTAATCACGACCAGTGTTTGATGGCATCACGCTAAACCCTTGAGACGAAAAGAACTCACCCTCGAGTTTCAAAACAGAAATAAAAACAGCCTTTTACTATTTAAAGTAGGAAGATATAAATTGATTCTTGCAATTTCTATTCTCTGTTCCATTTGATTTAAAATTAAATCAATGACTATTTCAGGGGGGAAATATGTGGGTTTCCTTACTCACCAGTTGACACCCTTCCAAGGAGTTTACCAGCTGAGCGTTCTGACAGGAGAGAATGGAACCAGCCAAGTTCAGCATCACGCAGACTGCTGACAACAGCATGAAAAAGGTTATCTGTGGGAAAGAAGGAGAGGGTAGCCTGTTGATCACATGGTGCAAGACATAAGGACACAAGAAGAGCCCTGCTGGGTCAGACCAAGGGTCCATCTCGTCTAGAGTCCTGTTCACACAGCAGCCAAACAGCTATCAACTGCAGGACACGAGTGCATCAGCAACCTCCTGCCCATGTTTTTGTTTTTGTTGTTGTTTACATTTCTATACCGCCCCATAGCTGAAGCCCTCTGGGAGGTTTACATGAGATTAAAACAATTAAAAACAATATAAAACTTTAAAACCACAAAGACATACAACATACATCAAAACATACATCTAAAAACAACTACATATAAGCAACTTTAAGCCATGAACCTAAAAACTGATCCAGGATCGGCGAGGCTCATCACATATTGCTAAATGCCTGGGTGGAGAGAAAAGTCTTGGCCTGGTGCTGAAAAGATAGCAATGCACACTGACTCTGATGCTGAAGGTAGCATAAAGCCATCAGGACTTGTAGCCAATGATAGTCTTCTCCTCCAAGAAATTGTCTAGCCCCCTTTTAAAGCCATCCAAATTGGTGGCCATCACTCTTGCAGTAGCGGATTTCACAGTTTGACCATGCCCTGTGTGAAGAAGTCCTTCCTTTTATCTGTCCTGAATCTCCCACCAATCAACTTCATGGGATGCCTTAGGGCATGTCTAGACCAGGGGAGGGAGAGGGAGGATCTCACAATATTCTGCTCGCAAGATCCTCCCCTTTGGGCAGACGCGCGCAACATCCCAGGAGGAATGAGAGAGATCACATCCGCCGTTATTATTGTTTTTATTGAAGATGAGCGCACATGCGCTTCAATGCAAATGTGTTTTTTTAAAAAAACAAACAAACCACCCAATCCTGCTTTCCCCCACCCCTGATGGGCACGGAGCACCTGAAGAGCTCCGTGCCAGTTCCCGCCTCCTCACATTTACTCGGGAGGAGGCAGGATGAAGCTGGGACAGCTGTCGAGACCACGGGAAAAATCACGGTAAAAGCCACCCCAGTTATCCTGGAGAAATGGAGGTATCATCCCTCCCTGCCCCCGGGATCCGCTGTGTTTCATGTGGATGCTCAGGGATGATCACAGGATGATCCCGAAGATAAGGCATGGTGTAGACACGCCCTTAGTGAAGGGTGAAGATAAGTCTCATTCCCATGACACTATCCTGGTTTTTATTCTCTGTCCGTATCCATGGGAATTTGACTACTTAATGGGTTTTGAAAAAGAGGTCAACACTAAATCATCATGGCCTGCTCAATATAGAGCAGCCTTCCCCAAGTGGAGGCTTTCCACGAAGCCAAATGAGAGAGTTTCCACCAAGAATGAAGCAGCGGTGATCCATTCATAGAATCATAGAATCATAGAATAGCAGAGTTGGAAGGGGCCTTCAAGGCCATCGAGTCCAACCCCCTGCTCAATGCAGGAATCATGGTAGTTCCTGCATTATATGGAATAAACCTTCCAATGGAAGCTTATGTGAACATGTGTATGCCTTGCAGCTTGCTTATGATGCACACTGGCACACTGGTCTCTTGGTGGCAATGGCTAGCTTCCTCCCAATGCAGGTGACAAATGTCAAACACAGTTCTTTGTACTAGGAAAAAAAGGAGGGAGGGGAACAGAAAAGGAAAAAAAAGACGGGGTCCCACAGACTCAGCCCTAAAAGTGTAAAGAAACAAGGATAAAATGGACACCCCAAGGTTCTGAATAGACACCTACCTAATTTTATGTATTTATTTATTGACTTTATGCTGGCAATCTCCCATGTGCCAACTTCCATACTTTCATGGGGGAGAGGGAGAGAGAGGTCTGCCTGTACAACCACAGTTGTTTCCTGCAATGGAATCTCTCCTTCACATTACCCGTGAAAAGATGAAATATGTAATGCCGTTGTCCAAAGCCATTGAACACAGAGCATCGAGCACTCCATCTGTGTAATATTTTTTGCTAACGGAGAAATAAAAAGTCTTTCTAAAACCGGCAGCGTCGTCAAACTACTGCCAATTTGTCTCTGGGAGACAACCAAACAAATGTTACCATTCTAGTGCTGGATCTTATGAAGGCTAGCTTTCCTTAGGGAATAATCTGGTTACACATGGGACACAAATTCTTCACTCATCTACTTTCACAGCTGGCTAATTCCAATCTATACCTCATTCAGGAATCCCTCACTTTGTCTCCAGGTCCTTACTATTTTGCTTGAAAAGAACCAAGAAACCTAATTAAGCATCAACTCCTGCCCCTTATCATAATGTGTTAGCAGAGTGGCTGAATAAACCAGACTGTATCTAGGAATCAAAGAGCTTCGCAAATTTTACTGAGTCATAGACAGGTAGTCTCATGGCTAAGAAGCCAAAAGCTTAAAACAGCAGAGAAAATCAAGCCAGGGTTCTAATGGAATGAAACAACAACTACTACAGAACATACTGAACATAGTAGCCTTTTTATACGCAAGAGACCCAGGCTAACAGGAAACTTAATTGGCCCCATCTAAGCTGCTGGGCAATATTCCCACCTTGTGACCTCTGTTTGCACTGAAGGCTCTCTAATGCATCCAGATGCTTTAGGAAAACAGTAAGCTGCCTTATGTTGAGTCAGACCCTTGGTCTATCTAGCCCAGTTTTGTCAACCCTGGCCCTGCTCTGGAGACACCTTAAACCACAGTGGTTAAGACTTTTTGTTAACAAAAAAAGCCTTAACCATGGTGGTTTAAGGTGTCTTCTGAACAGGGAAAAAAGCCAAGGGCAAGGGATGGAAACAGAGATAGGTCTTAGAAAATATTTATTTGTTATTGCAGACACGTTTTGGACTTATGAGGTCCTTCTTCAGGGCAATTCAAGTAAGAGTATAATTTCAATTTTCTCCAGAGCAAAATGATCTCCCTTTTACTGAGCACTGACGACAATCCAAGCATATCGATCAGATTCAATTTAGCCATAATTGTTCTGCTGGTTACATCCAAATTAAAGGTCTGCACAGAAGGAAAGCCCAGCATGGTCTAACTTTTCAGGAGTGTGAGAAATAGATGGGCACAAGTTCAGGTCGGAAGTGGCATTGCCCCAACGGCTGTCCTACAGACTTACTGTGCGGTGCTGGAAAGGGAGGCAACCCAGGACCATTTTCAAACATGCTCTCCAGCCTGCAAACACAGACACTTAAGAACATCAGAAGAGCCCTGAGGCTCAATCAGACCAAGGGTCCATCTAGTCCTGCACCCTGTTCACACAGTGGCCAACGAGCCATCGACCAGGGACCCAACAAGCAGGACACAGGTGTAACAACACCCTCCCACCCATGTTCCCCAGCAACTGGTGTACACTTACAGCAAGAGAATTCCAAGCAGACTCTCGTGGCATCCACATTGGAATGGCAATGTGAGGAAGGGAAAATGGACCACCAGCAAGAACAAATGCCTTTCTCATTTAGTTTTATCTTACCCTGCTGCAGCCTTCCCCAACCTGGTGCCCTCCAGATGGTTGGACTACAACTCCCAGCATCCCCATCTATTCTCTACTATAACGGCTTGCACTGCAAAGAAGCAGATGTGATTCAGCATCCCAGATGGCAGGTTGTGCTCTGGCAGAAGCCGAATGCACCACTTTCAAATATTTCAACTGCATCAGTAAGGTATCAAAAGCTGCCCAAATGGATATGAAACAAGCTGCAGCGTAGGCTTTTCCCTAACTCCCCCAAGACAGCCTGGTTTAATTTTGAGCATTGCTTCTAATCAGGGAAATGCAATAACAACATTTGCTTAAGTTTCTGGATTGCTAATATAGCATCCTGGGGAATAATCAAGAATGCAAAGAGAACCCTTTCACAGCTTTATTGCTTGTTCCTACTCCATGATCTCTTAATTTAGAAAAGGATGGGGTTCCTGGGCCAAGCCTGCTCCATTGATTTTGTTCCAGGACTGGCTCCTCTATGGGTCACTCCTGCGTCCATCACTCTTTGCTCCACACCAGTCCTTGAATCACTTATATCGGGCTCTTGCCCTCCAGAGCAACATTTGATGAAAAGGAGGCATCTCCCCTAGGTAAGCACTGCATCTTCTAATCATGGCCTCTGTCCAGGGTCAACACCATCGTTGTTCTTGGAGTCCAGGAAGTGATCATGGGGGATCCTGTGCAGCAGGGGAAACCAGGAAGGGGGGGTTATGTCCAAGTGCTTGAATTTGGCAGGGTCCACAGGAAGGATAGATGAAACTGTCTTGTTTTACTTTCCATAACAGCACCACCTTTTAAAGCACAGATCCATTTCATCCTGTTTCCTTATGAGTTTGTGAATTAAAACAAACTCCGCACAAACATTCATGCACGTTCCCATGTGCATTCTCATATGTAGAAAAAACATGTATGCATATATACATTTTTGCATGCCATTTCCCCTAATGTAAGCATTTTTGTCCATATTTTTCCAATGGGGAAAAAAATTCATTTCATATTTTTTGCAGCGCAAAATTCGGAAAGGTGCAGAAACCAAAGGATTGTTGCATTCTGATGTCTGGATTAGGTCAGTTTGTATAAGAACATAAACCAAACTAATTTCTCTCCTGTCCCCAGGTCCAAAGGCAAAGCGTCCTTTAAAGCAGCTGTCTCCTACGGGAGATCACTCCTCCTGTTCCCATCATTTACTTCTGAGTAAGTCCCATCCAATGGGCTCTGAGAGCTGGCAGGTCCCGACAATGATGGCTTGGATTCCAAAATCAGAAGAAAACTTGACTTTTGATAATCATCATCATCATCATCATCATCAAACAAAGCAAGCTGCAAGCAGATGAGTGTGAGGCGAGTGGCAGATGGCCTTGTCATGGAGAAAAGAAGCAAAGCTTTTATCCGTATGTCGGTGGGTTCAAGTCCAGATTCACCAGCCAAGGCCAACTTGAAAGATGGGATCCTGATCAAATGGACCGTCCTGGAACAGAATGAGAATCTCACACTCGTTGCTAACTATCTGGCCCGAGATTCTTTGGCACATTAATTGCAGCTGGGCACCGGTGCTGAAAGTGGGTCGGAGGTTGGCCAGGGAAGAGAATGCGGCATTGCAAGTAGCCAAGGCGATACAGAGAAGGACAGAAGAAGTCCTTCAGCACCATGGAGAGCTCCAAGTCCTTTCAACAAGATGGAAGTCCTTTCAAGAAGAGCCCAGCCAAGGCGTGATATCCTGGGGAGGCCTTGATGTTTGCCTATGCGTCATCCCTAAGTAGAAAAGTTGATTTTAAAACGCAGTGCTTAGCTTCTATGCTTCCTTCTTCTCTGCAAGATCCCTGTTACATTTATATCCTGCCTTTTCCTCCAAGGAGACCAAGGCAGTTTTTCTGAGCCTCCTCCTTCCCATTTTCTCCTCACAACAACCCAATGAGGTAGGTTAGGTTGAGAGTCAGTGACTGGCCCCAAAGTCCCGCAGTGAGCCTCATGGCTGACTGAGAACTTGAACCCATGTCTCAAACTCTCTGGAACGCCTCTCCCGACATGAACCTACCTGTACACTGTGTTCAACATCTAAGGTACTCCTCCGAGTGCCTACTCCGAGGAAAGCTCGGAGGATGGCAACAAGGGAGAGGGCCTTCTCAGTGGTGGCCCCCCAATTATGGAATGGTTCACCGTGATGAGGCTTGCCTGGCGCTAACACTGTTATCTTTCAGGCGCCAGGTCAAGACTTTTCTCTTCTCCCAGGCATTTAACAGCATTTAACAACGCTAAGTTCGTTTCTTTTTAATGGTCCCCAGAACTGTTATTTTTATATTATTTATTTATTTATTTATTTATTTATTTATCACACTTATTTACCGTTCCCATAGCCAGGGCTCTCTGGGCGGTTCACAGAAATTCTAAAATTAAGATAAAAACGAGTATACAAAATTTAAAATTCTAAAACACAGAACATACACACATAAAGCATTAAAAACCATTAAAAAACTAAACATGTGGGTGATTAAGATGTGCCGCCATAAGCCTGGGCAAAGAAGAAAGTCTTAACCTGGCGCCGGAAATGGATACTGTTGTTTTTATGTTTTTGATGGTTTTAAATTTTGTATACTTTAAGTTTTGTAAACCGCTCAGAGAGCTTTGGCTATGGGGCGGTATATAAATGTAATAAATAAACAAACACTCTAACCTCTGCACCACATTGGCTCTCAGACGGATGAATTAGTCTACAAGTTCCATCATCCTCAGCCAGAATGACAATTAGTCCCTCTGGCTGTGGATCGTGAGGATTGTAGTCCGACCCATTTGGAAAGACCCAGGCTAGGGAGGCTACTCTGGGCTCCGAGGGTAGTAGCCTAGCTTAAGTCCCATTCATTTCAATGGAGCTACTCTAAGGAGGACTAACATTGGATGATACCCCATGTGCACAAAGTGGGCTTTGGCTGAATGTTGAGCAGGCAGTACTTCTGTGTTTGCATCAAGAGAGGTCTCTGAATCACTACACGGGGCCAGTGTCAGGACACACTCGAGGTCCATGTACGGAGCCGGATATATATCTGGGGAAAGTTTTACACTGAAAAATAAATTACGCACTTCACGTGCCATTAGAGACAGCCTCTGCCCTGATCATTGCGAAGGCTCTGTCATCTGTGTTTCAATCATTTCTTCTTGAGCAATAAATCAAGGGGAACTAATTTTAGGATGGTTCTCCAGTTATTCACAGAAGTGGCACTACATTACTTGACATTAATACCCAGAATAAATCAGTGTCAAAACAGCTGTCATTAGAATCACATCCCCAAAGAAACAGACCAGTGATTTTGCCATCTGCACCGGGCCTTTAATGTGCTCCTCTCTGTCTTCTTAATTTAAACAGGACAGGTACATACCTTCTACAACTTCCTGAGGTCAAAAGAGTTGTGCTTCCATCCCTACTCATCATAACAGATTTACAAATACATGGACGGATTCACACAAATAGAAACCGAATCCGAGGAGGAACGATTTAAAGAGCTGGATATGTTTAGCTTGAAAAATATCTAACTATTTGTTTTAATGAATCACTTTTTGGCAATACAAATTACAGTTCCATACACACATACCCATACCCATAGGTTAATGGGTATGCACCTCATGCACCATATTGGAGTTCCAAAACAGATTTGGGTCCCTGCATTTACTTTAGGATAATAAATAAATACAAGGAAAAGAAGATGTAGCTTGCTTGATATGTCTTCAAAGTAACTTGTGATTTGGGTCTAATATATACACCAATCCCTCAATTATGATTCAAGTAGCCACTGGTAGCTGGGGTGAAGTATCTAAGCTTCTCTCTAGTAACTTCCTCTGCAGCAAGTCAAGCATGAGAATAATAGGCAAATAGATTAGGGATCCATCACCACTTTCACAAACTCATTGTTTTATTGTGGTCTTCCTCCCAACACTTTGGCTAGTAAATACTAGGGATGGCTACAACATTCTCCTCCACCCAAATCTCTCCCCTGATTTCAGGTTCTAAATGACTTGAGTTTGTTTGCAAAGCAGCACTGATGCATTAGCTATTAGCCGGTTTCCCTTTTTTAAATTTATTCCCAGACTCTGTTGAGACAGGACTACATACACAGTTAATGGTAGTCTTCCCCCCTTGCTAGATGCTAACATTCAGGAGCATGGTTGCACGTTGATCAAAAGGGGGGTTGTGATATAATCACACCAATACTCACACAGAGATTATGTGCGCTGTGATTTAATCATGTGTGCACTGATTATGCAAAGCACGCAACTTGATGCAACGCTGGGTATCAATATTCCCTTTTCATAAGGTTCTGATTAAGACGTTGTTTCTCCTTGCTAATCTGTGAGCTGCTGGAGGGTGGGCTGGCGATACAGAGGAGAAAGTGAATTGAGAACTGCAGTAACCTGCACAGGTACTGTTTCCAAAATGGAAGCTAGAAATTCTAAACCACAAGGCAGGTAGCCTGGAACGTGGCGCAGAGCCAAAATATGGAACAGTACTGAAACGGAACCGGGGAAAGACAAAAAGCTTCTTCCTATTGAATTCCTGCAGCTTCTTTCTCCTTCTAAGTATCTGATCTTTCACTTTCATCGTATGCTTCGCCAGTTGCTAAGTGACCCAGACAACAGCAATGTCAGCCCTGTAACAGCGTAGCATTCCCTCGGCTCACTTTACTCCCCTTATTATTTCTACTGTCGCTTGGGCTTATTATCTGGCCCTGCTCTCCGGATCTGGATGCGAGCTGGAGGGTAATAAAACCCAGCTCTTTGACTGCATCTCCACGTGCAACGAGGCGGCAGCTCCCTCCACACTGCAGTTGGGTGTAATTGGAGTTTTCACCCTATTTGCAGGGGGCGGAGAGGCTTCATTTGCATCCCGAGTAAAATTATTCATATTCTCAACACGACATGAGTTGTTGCGTGTTCCGATTACCAATGAGATTTCCTTCCCATTGTACATTTCATTCTCTAATTGCCGGCGCAACTGAACATCTACCTTCTGATCAACCCAAACAGCCCCCCATTATTTTCATTGATGCAACAAAATGACCAACAGGATTTACAGAACTTGCTGTATCGCTTCCATTTATCTTTGCACCCTGGTTTGCGCGCACACATTCCACCCCCCTCTTCCACACTCTGCCTCTGGCAATTCCTCCTCCTTTGTTTCTGTCATCCTGCTTGGTTTCACTTCTTTCACATCTCCCATAGGCTTACAAGACCTGGAATGACCAAATCTCTCAGAACCGTACCTCTAATATATCTGTTGGAAGAAGCCAGCCCATTGCCTAAATAAAGCCAGAGGCATGGCGGGGGGGGGGGGGGATTCCCCACCCCTTTCCTTGGCCTGCTGAAATATTTGACTTGTTCTCCAAAGGCAAAAAGCTCTGTAATTCCAGATACCTGCATAGATATCTTTCCTTCAAAGGCACAATTGCTTCAAGTTGACTCGTATCCATAGAACAATCTGGGCACGAAAAAGAGACATGCAGAAGCATATAGATAATTGACCTGGAAAAATAGGTTTGCCTTTTGGATGGGCCCGGATGAGGCTGCACGAATAAGGCAGAGTCCGTTGTTTTGGAATTCTGCTTCCAATGCCAGTCTTCCTCAACCTGGTGTGTTGGACTACAGTTCCCATAATCCCTGACTGGCATGGTCCAATCAGCATAGGGAAGGCTAACCTATGTGGACCTAAGAGGTTCATCTTTAGGTGCTATATTTTCAAATTAATCTTAGATACTAGGGGTAGACAAAATCCACCCAGTTTCCACATCAGTCTGCAACAACAGCAACACATGAAAATATGCATTTATTTTTGGACGCAACTTCCCCTAACATTCACGTTTTGTATCCAATGTCCTCCAACATTCTGTGCTCATTAAGCATGCTCAGTTCTTACTGAGCTGCTTCGGTCCTCCACTCCTGAGGTTGTTGTGGGGTTTGTTTGTTTTATTGGCTAAAGATATTTTGTACTTCCGGGGGGGGGGGGGGCATGTGCAACCTTCTCTAGGAAAAGTTGAAGGAACTGGGTATATTCAGCCTGGAGAAGAGATGACAGAGCAGGGGACATGAGAGCCCTTTTCCAAATAGGAAGAGCCCTGATGCTGGATCAGACTAAAGGTCCATCTAGTCCAGCATTCTGTTCACACAGTGGCCCACCAGCAGTCAACCTAAGGACTGCCACGTATAAGAGGGCAAAATTGTTCTCTGCTGCCCCAGAGGGCTAGGAACAGATCGAATGGACTGAAGATCCAGCTGGGGAAATTTCAGTTCAACACTAGGAGAAACGTCTTGACAAGACAAGCAGTTCAACAATGGAGCAGTGGAGGCTGCTGGCCCCCATGTCAGTCGGGTCGTGAATCTTCTCCAGATTTCAGTCAGAACCAGTCAGACTGAAAGAGCTCTCCAAGGTGCTTCTGCTCTAAAGGAACTTTCTAAAGTGACCCATCCTGGAGCATTCTGGGAAAATAAAATGGTTGCTGGAAGCAGCATAGGACTAGGAATGATGTACCACTTCAGACTGTGGGTGAGGGTTCACAGGGCAGAATGCTTTCCCATCCTCTGAGCCTAGAAATCTAGCATGTCGTGGAAATGGGATTCTAGCCTGGCCGAATTTTCAATATGCAGGGATGATTTTTTGAGCACAGGGGAACATTGAATTATGCCAGCCACCCAGCTGTAGTCTGAAGTAGTACAGCCCAGATGAAGAATGGCCACCTTCCTGAACTGTTCATGAGAGGTAGGCTCTAACACATGGGTGGGGTGTCCTACTGGGTCAGGGACTGGTTATTCCCACAGATTCCCCTATGGGCCAGATGATATCAGGAGGGTAGGGGCCAACTGCCTGAGGTCATTGGGTACCTGGATGAAGCTCTAGTAGCAGGCACTTTGGCTGAGGAGCCAGCTTCACTTGTGCAGAGAGGATGAAATATGAGTGAAAGATACCAGCACCTCAACTCTAACACAAATAATGAATCACTGATTAGTAGCCAAAACTGTTGGCCTGCTAGCTTTGTAGAGTCAAACCATTTCCACCAACAGCTGGGATTGTTTAGCTTGGAAAAAAGGAGGTTAAGAGGAGACATGATAGAGGTTTACAAAATTATGCATGGTGTGGAGAATGTGGAGAGGGAGACATTTTTCTCCCCCTCTCGAAATACTAGAACCCAAAGGGGTCATCCCATGAAGCTGATAGGTGGGAGATTCAGTACAAATAAAAGGAAGGGTTTTTTTCCACACAGCGCATAGTTAAATTATGGAACTCACTACCACAAGATGTAGTGATGGCCACCCATTTGGATGGCCTTAAAAGGGGGTTGGATAAATTTCTGGAGAAGAAGGCTATCAGTCGCTTCTAGCCCTGATGTTTATGTGCTACCTCCACTATCTGAGGCAGTAAGCCTGTGTGCACCAGTTGCTGGGGAACATGGGTCGGAGGGTGCTGTTGCACCATGTCCTGCTTTGTTGGTCCCTGGCCAATGGCCACTGTGTGAACAAGAGTGCTGGGCTAGATGATTCAGCCTGGCACTTCGTATGTTCTTATGTTCTTACCTTCTACAACCAGAGAGCATTTTCCTTGTAGTGCCTTATACAAGGGGTATTTCTATACATTACACCTTAGATTGTCTGTTGTATTTAATTTGCATACGTTTCCCCATTTTTGAAGGACTATTTTGTTACACGGACTTATGAGCATAGCCATCTTCATCCTACTGAAAGTGATATTTAACTAGCATCAAAGTGGATTCAACAGCTCTCGCTATACGTATATCCCTCAAGGCTTGATGCTCAGAGCATGTGTACATTACATAAACCAATTTAACTCTCATGGCTTCTCTCTCCTCCCCTGCCAGAACACCCCCACCCCAAACTGAAGCGCTGTAATCCAAAGTATTTTGTGTCAGTCGGTGGGAAGGGAATGATTTCTAGCACATTTCTAGTGTTTTGGGGAAAACCACCACACCTTCTAACAACGAACACAGGTGGTGAATGCAGACAGGACTGAAAACAAAACCTGGACCCAGCACCGATTAAAGTATCTGACCACTAGAACTGATTAGTGAAATGGCCACATCTACACCATCATTGTGACCAATTTTCCAAGCCTGAACAAACAACCCACGCAGGGCATATCCACACTTCAAATAGAGATCAGTTTTATCCATATTAATTGTCATGGCTCCCCTCACCTGCTGAATCCTGGAAGTTGTACCTTGGTGATGGTGCTAATATTTCATGTGAGAGGTCTCTAGGCTGCTCCTTTTTAGAGGGCTCTCTGAGGCGACAGAAAGGCCGTTTAGGGGGAGGGACAAAGGAGAGCGATGGCTGAGGTACAACAGCCCTACTTTCACAGCAACAAAGTTGGCAGAAGGGACTACATCCAACTGATTAATTCTCGGCGCTGCCTTATTTTACGCTGCTGACACCACCTTAGATTAAGATTCATTTGGAGTAATTGATTGGCTCCTTGATAATGTATTAGATCAGTATCGCTTCACAGTTTGTTAACAGGTTGTACAAGAATGTGGAACAGGTGGCCTGATTCAGTAATGAAGACCAGGTGCTCCCAACAGAGCAACATCTAACAAGTAGCCATTTGTCAAAGCCCACCCCCACCCCCACGTCAACGTCTCAATCACTTTCTGCTGTTCCGTTAAACCAGCACCGCGTCGCGTTGACAAAACTCTCAGAATTATGCAAGAAAGCAGGAATACAAGATGAGAGCATTTGCTAGTATATTCCTCACCCACCCACAGACGCACACACACACACACACACACACACTTCTGAAAATAAACAGAATTATACCGCAACAGACCTAAGAGGGGCTGAGAACAACTCTAGCAATTATATGGACATGAAAATTCAACACTCAAGATGGTATTGTTTGATTGCAATAAAGCTTTTGTTTGATTTATTTTAAAATTAAAAAATCCAACAACTTCTATACTTACTTGGAAAGGGATTAATTGTAGATTGATGTTTACACTGGGGGACCCAGCAGCTACTACTGCAGGAGCAATAGGAACATTTCCTGGAAGCCTTCTTGAGCTTTCTACTTTGGGTTGGTATTCAACAGCCGCAATGGCTACGTGTTGCAAACAGCTATGAAAAACATGCTATATGCAAGCATTCAACGATTGTCTGGGACCTTTCATTGCAAACATTTCTTGCCAGTACAGTCCCTATTTGAGCATGATTCAGAGTGCTGGTGCCCACTTCTAAAGTCTTACATGGTTTGGGACTTAGGCCAATGAACAAACACCTACTCCCATATACCTATCTGCCTGGGTAATGAGGTCATCTTTGGACAGAGCCGGCCCTACTATTAGATAGAGTGAAACAGTCATCTCTGGCAGCAGATGCTAGAAGATGGCAGGAGGTGATAAAGGAGAGACGTGTGCACCATGGAGCCTGTTCTGTGCCTCCTAAGGTGAAGGATGTTGTCCCACCATCAGTGCTGAAGAGTGATTAATCTGCTACTCAGGTCAGCTTTTGTTGGTGGAACGAGAGGAGGTGCCATCTTGCTCTTTGACTCAAGCTGCAAAATCTCATAGGTTGGCCCACTCCTTGGAGGCTCTTCTCCAGATGTTACCACCATCTGAGATGAGGATGGTGGCTACCAGAGAATGGGAGGGGGGGCAGACTACTTAAGAGCGGTGCCCTGACTGGAATTCCTGCCTCAGGGAAGTTTGCCTGGCACCATGATGCCCGAAAAAGATATTTTTATTCTCCCTGGCCTTTACAGTTTAAATAGCTTTACCTGCTGCAACTATGTTTTTATTGGGAGGTTTCTGTTCTGTTCATTGAATTTTTACTCTTTCGTTTTCACATAAACCACCCTGGAAGCACGACTGACAAGCAGTATCCAATTTCAAAAAAAATAAACACACCTGGAATACATACGTAGCACCTAAACAGTGCATTGCCATGTAGCCAAAGTTAGTCTTACTTTCTTTTTTGATAAAGAAATAAAGTTATCTGTTTTCCATCCCATTTCCATTCTCGAGAAATGGCACATTTGGGAGAAAGCAGAAACCACAGAGAAAGCAATCAAACCCAATTAAAAGAAACATCTGGATTAATATTTTGGAAATGACTGGATGAATTGCAGGCTGGCTGGGTTTCTGTGACAAAGTTTCTCTCCAAATACTCTGTGTGTGTGTGTGTGTTGTGTGTGTATTCTTTTCTTTTTTCAGGTATCAACACCACCCCGCTGTGAAGGTTTTCCTCAACAGGCCTCAAGATAAGAGCTCTCTGTGTAAATCAGGCTTCTGCAATAGCTGTAGCGAAATACCTTGAGGAAATGGGAAGTGCGTGTTCTTCACACAGTTTCAGCTCACCTCTAATGTAGCGTCTGACAAGGACAGGTACCCAAGGACTGCATAAGTAGACCAGCTTTCCCGGACTCTCCCGAGAGCAGCATAGACAGACAGAGCTGGGCAAAAAAAGGTCAGCGTCGCAGTCAATTTTTTTTGCATCCGCACCTCCCCCAAAATATGATTTCCAATTAATATAGCAACACTAATCTCTTTGCAATCTCCCGGGACAGACGGTCGCTCCGAAATCCTCAAATCTTTGTCACGGAGAGAGGAAAGCTTCTTCCTGGCTAAGTCTGGCATATTTTCTACCGTGATCTTAGTTAGGGGGGTGCCTAGGACACGCGTTTTCACAGCCATCGCACTCACATAAACGCACCTGCTTGCTTGTCTCCCAGCAGGGCCCAAAAGTTCCATTCCCAGGAAATCTAATTAGTTTTAATTGCATACTGTAAGCAGGGAAGCCAAGTCACCTGTCAACAGAATGTTTCAAAACGATACCTTTAATTATACCAGATCTGCTTCTGGAGGTTTTTGTGATGTTGGGTACCAAGACAATAGGGCCTCTCACTTCTTAAAAAATAGATCAACAGGGAGGGAAGAATATAATCAGAAAAAAGTTTCAAAGGGAGGAACTAAAATGCGCATCCCAAAACCGTGCCCACCCACCATCAGTTCTCACCATTTCCACAATCTTTTGCATGACGAAGAAACAGTACAAAGACCAAACATGTCCCTCAGTGCAGACACTGTGCACCGGTGGGGCCCCCGGTGGATGTTATTACTTTCTCTGGTGTAAACTAGGGAAGTGGATCGGTTTGGGATGAAGCCCAACGCCCACAGAATCAGGCCACGTGGGTCCAGTTTTGTGGCCTCCCACTCTAGATGACCACGTGCACTACTTTAGTTGTGAAGCACACAGCTAAGATTTCTCTTCTCCCCTCCGGCTGCCGTTCCACGCTTCTACATTCCTGATACGTTCGGGATAAAAGCACCTATTTGCCAATGCTGACTTTTCTTTTTCTTTTAATGAAACAAACTTTCTGGGCAGAGTTTGCTTTTTCCTCCCTGATGCTGAACACATTCACTTGAAAATGAGCACCATTTTATTGTAGAAAGGGATAAGTAAAAATAATTTAAAAAGTGAACAGCTGTAACCATGTCCATTTGGCTGCCTTGAATGAAGAAGAAGAAGAAGAAGAAGAAGAAGAAGAAGAAGAAGAAGAAGAAGAAGGAGGAGGAGGAGAAGGAGAAGGAGAAGAAGAAAGGATGCTGTGGTGAGAAGCATCAGCTATGGTGGGCTGTATGGGCCCCTGAGTTGCACATACTGGACCAGCCGCTGGGGCAGGACCTGTTTGCCATCACCTGCTATTCTCTGGATGGTCATTTGGGTACTTCCAGGCTAAGGGAGTCGTCCTGGACTTCAGCCCAGGGCACCAGCCCTAAGGATACCACTGTTTGCTACACATGCATTTTAGCAGACTGCTTAAAAAAAAAAATCTAGCAGCCAGAGAATATGAAAATACCCATTAATTTATTAATCGCTTGCCAGGGCTTCTGCAGGCATTAAGTGTTTGTTTCTCAAATGTCAGCAGCAGCTCGATTTAATTACACACTGTCATTCAAGCCATTTTACCACATGTGTTTCTATGGCCTTCTTCTTCCTAGCTCAAATTTGACAGCAAGCAAAGTACCTAGTTCAATACGGCAATTCAGGGGGAAGTTACGTAAGTGTATCAGGAGAACTCTAAACTCTCTTCTTTAATATATCTTCCCCACAGCATTTCAGAACGTTGAGGCAGCGTTTTTTAAGATTGCCCTTTTTCTTGATTTAGGAATACTGGAGATTATAGAGGGGGCAACTCCAAACGGGCTACCATCTCAATCAATTATGAATGAAATTAGTTATAGTAGAAAGCTGAAGAATATGTGTGAATCAGCAAAATCCAAGCTAGCTGAAATTCTCAGAATTGTTCTAACTCGAGTCTGTATCAGATTGTCAGCTTTGTTTTGTTTGTTTTTCCACCTAAAATTCCATACACATTTTTCAAATTCATGCATGCTGCCAAACACAATTTTTGGGACCATGAATCACCTTGCAAACCCAGACCACAGATTGCATTCAAGTCCATGTTCAGTCCAGAAGGTGTGAACCAGGTAAAACCCTAATAAAAAAAAATGACTAAAATGGATTTCCCATAATCCCTATTGGTTTGAAACTAGGAGCCACTTCAATAAGTGTTTCTTACATTTTTATTCTTTCTTTGCCAAGAATGCTATGTAATGTTCTAGCGCAGGTACATAGCTCAGTTGCTATGGCTGAAAGAACTTGGCCTGTTTAGCCTGGAGAAGAGAAGATGGAGGGAGACATGAGAGCACTCTTCAAATACTTAAAAGGTTGTCCCACAGAGGAGGGCCAGGATCTCTTCTCGATCCTCCCAGAGTGCAGGACACGGAATAACAGGCTCAAGTGAAAGGAAGCCAGATTCCTTATAAGCCAACTCTACTATTTCCAACTCTACTATTCTATGATTATATGATCTACCAAATATGCCACTTGAATTGGTGATAAGGTGTTTTTTGATCATTCACTGAAAGAAGGAAGGAAGGAAGGAAGGAAGGAAGGAAGGAAGGAAGGAAAGAAAGAAAGAAAGAAAGAAAGAAAGAAAGAAAGAAAGAAAGAAAGAAAGAGACCCACCTCATATTTAAGGTAGGAACAAAATCCTCATGTAATTCCCTCCCAAATTACAAAATGCATTCATACATGCATTTTTTTTGGGCCCATGAATCACATTGCAAACTCGCAAATCATTAGAAGTTGCCCTGTTTGCAATCCTGTAGACGAATGAATGCAAACAGGAGTACATTTTGGGTGGCAACCGGGGGGGGAGGGGGGGAGGAGAGACTCCCAAACTTGTCATTGCATTTGAAATATATATACATACATATATATATATATATTTCAAAATGAGCACTTTCCCCATTTGAACGAGAGAGAGAGAAAAATGGGTACAAGCGAAAACAGGAGTCAGATGAACTGAACTTCAAAGTGGAGTTCAGAGAACCATCGGTGAGTTTGAGCATCCCTGATTCTCCCATCCTTAGTTGTGCCTTGATTCTGTAAAATATACCAAAAAGTCCTTAAGCACAGACAGCTACAGCAAAAGGGATGTTCTGCTTTTCAACGATCCAGGTAGTTACCAAACCCTGAGCTTCGTCGCAGTCATCATTACCGGGTCGGTGCCCAAGTAATTGCTCTCGAAAGAAGGATGTGGTTCCATATCAAATCAAGAAGTACCGGCGCCCGCTCCGGGAAGCCAGATTTCACCCCATGGCATTGAACATTACAGTAACTACAGATTACCTCTCCAAGGCCGCATGCTGGATAGGAGAGTGGACTGACCTCACAGCTATTCACTTTGCTCTGCAAAACCGTTCTTGCAAATCTGCCGCTGCAGCAAAGTCCTTGGCTTCTTTCTTTCTCCACCCACCGCGTCCCTCCCCCACTCCCATGTGCAAATTGGCCTCTGTTATCTCTCTTCCAATTCTTAAAAGGAGATCCTTTGCACCTTTCTTTGATATAAACAACAACAACAACAACAACAACAACAACAATAATAGCCCTTCAAATATTCTGTAAGGCCATTGGCTGTCATTGTCACTCATGCAGCCATCCTTTTCCTGTGACACTTGCTTTAATTCTCATTCCCAATCTACCGAATATTGTGCTCTGAATGAGTGGGTTTGAGGTAGGGATACTGGGGAAATTCGAGGCAGACTAAAATAAGTCCGGATTTCTCTTTTGTTTCTGTTCCCGTTGCTTTCCCATTTCCATCAATATCTTCAGCCAAGATGCAGGCTTTTCCCAAACAATTTGCATAGATATTCCCCCAACTCTTTGAAAGAGTGAGTACCAAGTGAGCTGCACTATCACGCACATGATTAATTAATCCCCCAAGTGCGCGCACAGCGCCATGTGCCAACGGATGTCTGAAAACATTGGCGTGTAACCACGGACAGCCTTGAGATCATCTTCCAATTCTGCATGTTGTCTCAGAGAGGGAGTCCCCTTGCCAGTGCACAAGCATACAAGCACCCCTCCTCTGAGAATCACTCTCAGGTAACGAGATGTATCACATTTTCCAACACAGGGCTGGTGCAATATTCAGTACCATCCAGAAGAAAACATTCAAGCATTCGTTTTTTTAAAGAAAAATGTACGCTGCCTTTTGGCTGTCCATTAGATTCAAGGCAGCTTAACTGCAATTCATTATAAAAAACAAAATCACAAACAAACCATCATAAAAATCATATAATCAGAAGGGACCTCAAAGGTTATTCAGTCCAACACCCAGCAAATGCAGAAAATCTATGGCTATGGCATCCCTAATAGGTCATAAAACCTCAAACAAAGGAGAGTTGACCACCTTCTGAAGCCATCTGTTCCAGCTTTTCACAGCTTGTACTAAATAGTAGACTGATTTTTAGTCTAAATCACTTTTTCTTGCAATTTGAACCCTTTGATTCAGTTCCTACCTCTGGAGCAAGAGAGACAAAAATGGCTCTGTTATCTGCTAACAGTGCTCAAAATACATCTCAAGACGGCTAATGTATCACCTCTTAATTGTCTCTTCACCGGGCTAAACATGCCAAATTCCTTCAGCCTTCTCTTCTAGGCCTCTCACCATCACTGCAACCCAGTCCCCACCCCGCCACATTTCTCAAGAAGTAGGGATACTTAACACGCAAAGAAAGAAGGATTGCAGCAACATGAGTCTCCTTGAACTCTGCAAGTGGCAGCCAATGAAATGGAAGAGAAGTGGGGGGAATTGCAACATGGTGCCATCAAGCTTTCCCAAGAGGAAAGTGTGGGAGAGAGAAGAGGCGGCAGTGAAAGGGGGCGTGGCTCAATGGGAGAACCCCTGCTTTACATGCAGGAAGTCCCAGGTTTGATCTTCAGCATCTCCTGGTAGAGCAGGACGGCCTCTTTCCTGAAACCCGGGAGAGGCACTGCCGGTCAGTGTCCACAGTACTGGGCTGACTCAATATAAGGGAGCTTCCTCTGTTCCAGAGAGGCTGCTGTTTTCGTTGAGAGCCCCGCATCTATTGTAAGGAGTGGTGTAGTGGAGCCGGGAACTGCAGGAACACAACGCTGGGACTTCTTTCTTAGCAGAGATGCTGACAACATCTCCCACTCCCCTCCGATTCCCCTGTTCCCTCTGAGCTTAGCTGCAAACTTCACAATAACTTGAAGGGGGAGTGAATTTCCCCAGCAATACTATATTGTTCCCTGTTGAAATGCAAGGAATTTGGAGGGGAGGGTTTGGTCTTGAATGAGCAGTTATGAGCCAATAACTTTACATATAACCTGCTCCTGGTGGAGATGAAAACTGCTAGAACTGGTTTGTTGATATAGATCGATGTTGCTGCCTGCATTTTAGGCCTTCTCCTTGGGGTGGGGTGGGGGGCATGGTGCAACTCCCAACTTCTTGCTCCAGTCTCCAACTTGACAGCTCAAGCCGTGACCTCAGTTCAGACATCACATTAAACCATGGCTGGTGCTAGCTAAGTTTAGAACTCACACCATTTGTTGAGCTTCCAAAATGTTCATCTGCTTTTGGTCTCCATCCCCACGGAAGTCAGATTCGTAAGTTCACTCCCATCTCCCTGATACAACAGCCTCTGGAGGTGGAGCAATGGTCACTTCAAGCCATAGTTGACACAAACCATTGTCTGCACAAGCATACGTCAAGCCACATTTTCTGTTTCTGGATTGCAGGATGATTGCCAAGTGTGGACTGTCAGTTCAGACGTTACGTCAAACCACAGTGAAGCTTCTTTAACTGTGATTTGGCCTGATGTCTGCAATGAGCAATCAGATCAGTTTGCAATCATCTACACTTTCTCTCTCTTGGCTTCCTTCTCTGTACTTAAGCAACTGCTTAGCACCACAAAAGCATTTATGATTACTTTGTTAACTTCACATAACTTATTGTCCTTTCAATAAAAATAGAATCGCAACAGAAAAACACATCTGTCTTCCTAATGACTTTGCAAGCGCCTATTTAAATGCAATAATGTTGCTAATAGATGCCATCACTTATTTATTGTCAAGAATCAACGGCAGAAGCCACTTCCATGCACTCAGTTCATTCAAGTGGGAGTAAATCGAAGCTGTCCCTAAAGGCTGCTGCAGCTGTAGCGAAAGGGAGAAGTTGTGGCTAATTGCTTTGCCTTCATCAAAGCCCAGACATATTCCAAGACATGCCTTCATGTCACTGTTGATGAAAAAAGCAATAAGCACAACCCTTCCTGTAATAAACCTGGAACCCCGTTGATCCTGACCCTGAAAATATTTTAAGGCCCAGAAGCATTGCTTGGAGTCATCTGAATTCATTTTCAACACACCGCACCATAAATATTAAACAAACACACTAATTCAATCAAACGTAGAAGGGAGAGAATGTGTGGGTGGTATGAATTATAAAAACCAGCGACGAGGGTTTTTAGAAGGAAAAAAAGTTGTATGGAGGGTGCCCCCCCCCGCTTTGCATTAATTGTTTAAGAACTTTGTCTTTTCCCTCCCTTCCTCCTCCTTGATGTTCAGACAGAAAGAGCTTTTAAATATTGAAAGTGAAGACATTGTAAAATGCCACTAGTTATACCAATGTGAACAAAAAATCCAGACGCAAGCTGGCAAAATATTACACATTTACTCCATGCACGTTTTATGAAAGACAAGGCTGCTTTTAATGGCTGGCTCCTTCTACTTCAAAAGGGGGGTTGTAGCGTGCGCTGGACTTAATGGCCATGATTAGGGAATAGCAAAAGACCAAAACTGGCTCATTTAAAGAACCGTGTTTGCTCCAGCATAAGACACTCCGGTTTTAAATACTTGCTGGGGTGAAGAATATTTTACTATGTCGAACATAAGGCCAACACAGGGGGGAAAATCACCATTATTTCCTCCTTAACTGTGAATTAGAAAGACAAAGAAAGCAGCATGTCTTACATATAAAGGTAGAAGGGAAAAATCAGAAGTCACTAATTGCAGGAAAAAGGGAAAGTGAGAGAGAAAAGGAGATGCACATGAGAAAATGTTATTGAGCCCAATACATTTCAAACAGAGTTATTTCACAGGGACATGCATGAAAACCATCTGTCAGGGATGCTTTAGGGTGGATTCCAGACGAAGTAAAAAGTGTTGGTTATGACCTTTAAAGCCAGGTTAAATGTGGGATCACCTTCCCCTGTACAATCCGCCCCACACACTCAGGTCCTCTGGGAAGGGTTTCCTCCAGTCAGCCACAACTAGGCTGGCAACTGTTACCCAGGGGACCTTCTCTTCTGCCGCCCCCAGACTGTGGAAGGGCCGGCCGGAGGACGGAGGAGATTCGTCAGCTTAATCCTCTCTCTGAGTTTAAGACAGCTGTAAAGACTAGTCTCTTCCGGCAGGCCTGCCCAGATGAATTTCAAACCTAAGCATTTTAAGATGCTGTGATTGTTATTTTAATATTGTATTGGTTTTATATCCTCTTTTAACCAATTTTATGTATTATATTGTATTGGGTGTTGTTCCCCACCTCAATCCAGAGGGAGAGGTGGGTAATAAATATATTATTAATGATCTCTTTCTCGCTCATGGCGGTTTTTCTAGACAGACATGATGGGCATTGCCAAGTCATGCTGTCTTTTACAGATTCAAGAATTTCCTGACAATTGAGCATGTTTTAAGTATGACTGCTTTCTGGATGTTGGTGTGGATGTATTTTGGTAGGCCCAGTTTCTGAAAGGTTTTGGTATAGCTTTTTGATGTGATGCCAGTGGCTGATGTGACTAACGGAATAATTGTGACCTTTTCCTGTTGCCATAGTTCTTTGACTTCCATGGCCAGTGGTGTATATTTCTCTCTTTTCCTCTTCCTTTTCAACAACATTTTTGTCATTCGGTATTGCTATGTCGATGAGGTATGTGTGTTTTTCTTTTTTGTCTATGACCGTTATGTCTGGTCGGTTGCAAGGTATTGTTTTGTCAGTGTGAATTGTTCTGTCCCAGTATATTTTATGATCTGCATTTTCCAAGATTGTTTCAGGTGAGTATGTATAGTATGGTGTAGGTTGTTTGATAAGGTTGAATTTGTTGGCCAGTTGTTGGTGAATTATTTTTGCAGCTGTATTGTGTCTGTCCATATAGTCCATTCCTGCCAGAAATCATCATCATCATCATCATCATCATCATCCCCAAAATAGGTCCAGCACCTTGGATAATGCCTTTAGAATTCTGAATGGTTCTGACTGAAACCCAGGATGGATTCACAGCCCACTGAAATTGGAGCCACCAGCTTCCACAGCTTTAAAGTGAAGTTGCTCCTTGGTACCCATAGGACAGTAAACAGCACCAAATAGCTGCCAGGCATCAGAACCAAGGGCTGGAGGTCAAGGAAGAATGACAATAGAATCAGTTACCTAGGGAGGTTGTGGGCTCTCCCACACTAGAGGCTTTCAAGAGGCAGCTGGACCACCATCTGTCAGGGATGCTTTAGGGTGGATTCCTGCATTGAGCAGGAGGTTGCACTCAATGGCCTTGTAGGCCCCTTCCAACTCTACTATTTTATGATTCTATGATCTCTTCGCGATCCTCCCAGAGTGCAGGACACAGAAAAATGGGCTCCAGTTACAGGAAGCCAGATTCCGGCTGGATATCAGGAAAAACTTCCTGACTGTTAGAGCAGTACAACAATGGAATCAGTTCCCTAGGGAGGTTGTGGGCTCTCCCACCCTAGAGACCTTCAAGAGGCAGCAGGACAACCATCTGTCAGGGATGCTTTAGGGTGGATTCCTGCATTGAGCAGGGGGTTGGACTCGATGGCCTTGTAGGCCCCTTCCAACTCTGCTATTCTATGATTCTATGAAGCTCGAAACAAGAAAGGAAGTTGAGATTGGTAGCCAGCCTACCAGCCATTGCCCAGTATTGTGTAGAGCTGGAAGACTTATTTAATAAAGCCCATTTTCTATCACCATCGAATGAAGGAAAACTGTCAGTAGCAGCAAAATACAGCTACTATTAAAAACTATCAGCTCCCAGGTACGTTCAGCAATAAGGATGTATGATTATTTTTTTTCTTACTTTTTCCACATAGGGGAAGAAATAGAGAAATACAACCCAGAAGACAGCAGGCCTGTTAGAAAAGTGGAGGCTGAATTTATTGCTGCATCCCACTAATAAATATAAACTCTCTCAAATTAAAGTGTCATTTTGAATATTGATTTTTATAGAGAGGAAGCATCTGAGGCTGCAGCAATAGATTTTTAAGAAATGATGAGGCAAAAAAATAATAAAAGTAATAATGAAAAACCCCAAACCCATACAGAACAGCTGGGAAATAATAACTTCTGCCTGCTTCTCTCTAAGTCAGTTCCCAGTTTTGTGCTCCTGTTCTGAGCTACTGACACTCTGGACTCAGGTTATTCTTCCGCTCCCTCGGGACCCTTTTCTGATTCTTACAAACCAGTGTCCATGTAGCAGGCAGAGTTGCCTTAAATGGAGCCAGCCCACTTAGTTCTGTATAGCCTCCTCTGGTAGGGTTGCCATATTCTGAATCCACAAAACCGGGACAATTTTTTGAGTGGGGGAGGGCTAGGATTTTTTTTTTAAAAAAAATGAGCAATATGTAAAGGTCTAGGGAAAGCCCAATTTTTGCAAAGCCCAATTTTTCAATTAAAACATCAACAACTGTAAAACCAGACATCTTAAATTCACTGCCACTTACTTCCAAGTAACAGATTTGAGGCTTGCAACCCAAATCCAAGGAGGAGGATTTTTAAGGGTGATTTTTGGGGGAGTGACTTTCCTTTCCTTTCTCCCCTCTCTCCTTTCCTCTCCTTCACCCCCTCGTCCCCCACTCACTCGCTCCCTCCTGTCCCCTGCAAAACTCTCATCTTCCCCCACAAATAACCCAGCAGCTCCGCCCCGCGCTTACCCTAAAGGTCTCACCACAACCACCCAAGCTCACCAATGGGACTCAGATAGCCTGAGGAGCGCACGTGCGCCTTTCCTTGCTGTTGTTGTTCTTCTACGCATCTGCAGGCGCAATAAGGTGAGTTATGGTGAGTGACTCAGATGAGTCTGTGGAGGAACGGTGGTGCTCTGGAAAAGGCTCCAGATTGATGCATCTTTTTCTCCACAGCTGCCGCTCCACTGAGCAGGCTCAAGGCACCATTTTGGAGGTCAGAATTTCTCCGGCCAGCTGGACCAGGAATCCAGGATTCTTGCCCAGCTAGTCAGGACTGGAAATCTCCTGGAAATTTCTCTCCTGGAAATCGGGACATTCCTGGTTTTCCGGGACGTATGGCAACCCTATCCTCTGGACAGCCATGGTTTTGATAGCACCACATAAACCAGCATTCTCCAACCAGATGTGTTGGACTACAACTCCAACCCATCAGCCAGGCCATTGGCTATGCTGGCGAGGGGTGAAAGGAGCTGTAGTCCGACACACCTGGAGAGCAAATGTTGGGGAAGCCTGGTGGATGTGGTGCTATCAAAACAATATTTATTTATTTAATTTTATTGCATTTCTATACCGCCCAATAGCCAAAGCTCTCTGGGCAGTTCACAAAAATTAAGACCATTCAAAGTATAAAACAACAGTATAAAACCTAATATAAAATACAATATTAAAAGCACAACCAAGATAAAATCAGCAGCAGGGCAGAAATACAAATTTAAAATACAAATTTAAAACAGCAAAGTTAAAATTAATTTATAGACTGTTAAAATACTGGGAGAATAAAAAGGTTTTCACCTGGCGTCTAAAGGCATATAATGTAGGTGCCAAGCGAACCTCCTTAGGGAGCTCATTCCACAGCTGGGGTGCCACAGCAGAGAAGGCCCTCCTCCTGGTAGCCACCCGCCTCACTTCCTTTGGCAGGGGCTCGCGGAGAAGGACCCCTGAGGATGACCTTAGGGTCCAGGTAGGTACATATGGGAGGAGGTGTTCCTTCAGATAGCCTGGCCCCAAGCCGTTTAGGGCTTTAAATGTTAATACCAGCAGTAAAACAGAAGAGGGGAAGAAAAAGAAGATGGTGCAAGAGGCAAAACAGAAATAATACGAAATGTCCCTGGACCAAAGGCTTGGGAGGAAAATGCACACACAACATGAGTGAGAGATGCTGTTAAACAAGATAAATTTATTGGCTGCTGCATTCTCCAGACAGATGCCAGTGAGCAACGTTAATTTCCTAAGGAGGAAGAAAGGATATCGAAGGAAACCTGTTCCACGCCAGGAAAACTGTTTGGGAAATTAGGCTGTGCACGCAAAAGCAGCCAAAACTCAAGCAACAGATGGGGCATACTTGCCATCCCCGGAAACAGGAGCCAACGAAAGGGAAGAACAATTAACAGGTATATTTAGAAGGTGCCGGAGAACAGGGGAATTGTTGACAGACCAGGCAGAGGCAAATGTAACACGCTTAGGTGACCTTTGCAACAGCCCTCGCAAATGGGCCGGGTTGCTTCAGCTTTTGTGGTGCGCTGTGCCACGACTCGGGGTTACCATGGTGACCCGATGCAATGGGAACACAGCAAAGAGCATCGCGGTTGGCTGAAGGGTAATTAAGATGTGCTCGTTCAGAAGGGGCTATTCTCACACCCTAGCAGGCCTCCTCCTCCTCCTCACCCCTGTGTCTCATAAAAAGCTGTCTGGGGCCTTTAGAAAGATCTGCCAACAAGGCTAGCTGATTCGCAGGTGGTCCGAGGAGGGGGTGGAAGGGGAGAAACGGGAGGAAGAAGCAAAGCCGGATAGAGAGCCTGCAGCTTTGGAAGAAATACAGAGTACAATGGGAGGAAATGACCTGTGAACCTGGGGAAGTAGCAGAAATCCAAATACAAACTAAAATGGCTTCCCTTTGTGAAGGAGCATCCATCACGCCACGCCAAGGCACTTGGGGAGAGGACGTGCCTGTGTTTTAAAAGGAATGACAATCACCCATGGCAAAGGGTTCTGCTTTAGAACAACGCTTGGCGTGGTCCAGCCCTGCATGTAGGCCAGCACTCAGGGTTAGGAAGCTGCATTACGCGGCGTCAGACCATTGGTCCGTCTAGTCCGGCAGCAAGGGCTCTCCAAGGTTTCAGACAAGAGTTTGAGATGAGTAGTCAGACAATGCCCAGAGAAGCTTGGAAGGCTTGAACAATACTAATTTGCCCATCCCTGGTTCTGTGAGCAGGTCATCTTCAGCGAATTAGAGTTCCCAGGATGCTTTGAAGTTCCTGATATAAAGCCAGTATAGCTTTGTCGTATGGATATGGCCTTTGAGAGCCACAGCTCCATCCCAGCACCTTCCAGATTTCACTATGCCGTGCAGCTGTGATGGATGATAAAATAAAAACCCCAGAACGAAATTGCATGCCTTCACAGGCTACGGCTTTAATAAAAACACCGAGTGCCGGAGTAATGATCACACCACATAAGCTAGCAGGAGCGATTTCAGTCTCCTGAAATTAACCAGTACATGCCCACATACAGCTCTGGAGAAATACAGATACATTCTATAAGCCTTGTGTGAGTTATGGAAACAACCACCTTGGAAGTTTCCTGACCGTAAGTAATGAGTTCCGGCATCTTGTTCATTCGAAAGTTCAGGATGGTGAGAATTAATGAAAAATTTACAATCCATTCTGCATATTCATTCATTCAGCCATTTCCTAAAAAGAAAGGCTCTACATGTGTTATCTGTCCTTTCCCGTACCTACAGACCTTGTCAATCTGAATTACAAATGCAAAAAAGAAAAACCTGGGCAAATATCATCCCTTCCAGATTTAAACAAACAAACAAATGCCTCCACAGGGCCGTTTTCGTTTTGAGCACTAGCCATCACAAACAATCACGGCAATGCAAAATGAAATGCTTATTAACATCACCGAAACGTGTCAGAACAGCTGAACGTGGCACTAATTCGTTTAGGGGAAAAGTAATTTGCAGGGTGCATTAGGGAAAGGAAATCAGTCTTCCAGGGTAGGTGCATTTCAAGGTGCTGTTATGTCAGATCTGGATTAAAACCAGGCCTGCAGATGATAGAGCAGAGAGAGGAAAGGAGGGAGGTGTGTGGGTTTAGCTGTGAGGCAGAAGGCAGGGAGCGTTGGGGCAGCAGGGAGAGCTACCACAGCGGAGATGTTTTACAGTTGCCATTTATGCCGTGGGAGAAATGACGTCATAGCCAGAGCCTCCGCTGTTGTACACAATGGAGGCTCTGGACAAGGCTGGACTGGCTCGCAGGGCACCGTGAACGGCGGCAGGGCAAGCGTACCATGAATCGGACCCAGGTTGATTTGATTTGATTTGTTACATTTATATACCGCCCCATAGCCGAAGCTCTCTGGGCGGTTTACAAAAGTTAAAAACAGTGAACATTAAAAAGTATACAAAATTTAAAACCATCAAAAACATAAACAGTATAAAAACAACGGTATCCATTAAAAAACAACATGTCTGGGATCCATCAACAAACAAACAAACTTAGTGTTGTTAAATGCTGTTAAATGCCTGGGGAAAGAGAAAAGTCTTGAGCTGGTGCTGAAAAGATAACAATGTTGGCTCCAGGCGAGCCTCGTCGAGGAGATCATTCCATAATTGGGGGGCCATCACTGAAAAGGCCCTCTTCCTCGTTGCCATCCTCCAAGCTTCCCTCGGAGGAGGACCTTAGATGTGGAGCGCAGTGTACGGGGAGGTTCATGTTCAGGTGAGTTCGCCCATCCCTCCAGTTCTGTAGGTGAAGCGGGATTCCCTCCAAAGTGACCAGAACTGAATCTGGACCCAGATGAGGCTTTGTTATTGATTTATGTTTGGAAACACAGAACATGATCTCCTCTCCAAATAGCATCGTTTGGTTTCGTTTTTCCAACGAGCTGATAAATTGGGAGTGGGGCAAAGGAGGGGGGGAGTGCAGCTGAGTGACTGACAGGACCCTTTGCTACCAGGAGCTCCAATTACTGTGCTTTGGGGGAGGGCTTCAGAGATGCAGACAATCTGACTCCTCTCTGAACAGCGTCTTTTGGTTTCATTCCTTCACACGCCGATCCGGAGTGGAGGATTGGTGCACACCTCTAGCGAAAACCATGAGCGCTTCCAGCAATATAGACAGAGGTGACGGAGGCCCTCGTGAAACAAACCTGGGAGACGCTTTTGTGCTTGTTTTTAAAGGTATTGTGTCATTCTAGATCAATCTTGAGATGTCAGCACAATCCCCTTCCCTTCTCTGCTTATGAAATTGCCTTAATTTTGTCCCCTTTTGTTTCTAAACTGGACTCATCAAATACATATTTTTAAGCCCTTGCAGTTATATAGCGTGCCAAATGCTGCAGTTCCCCCCACCCAAATAAAACACCTCTCTTCTCAGTTCCTGAGGGATAGCTGGTTCTTAGCGGTGATTCTTACTAGGTGACAGTTTTTCCACCTTGAAATGGTTTCCTGATGTCCACTTAAGATGCTGGCTTTCTTCTGCCGAGCTACAAATTCCCTGTCTCCTGAAAGTCATCTGCTTCAAACAGAACAAAACAAAAACCCCAACAACTCTACCTGGGAAAGGGGTTGACAGACAAAGTGGCAGAAATTCAACAAGTAGCAAAGGTCACCAAGAAGCACTGCCAATTATTTATTTTTATTTATTAAAATATGTTAGAGGAGCCAGCTTTCTATAAAATGCTGAAGGCACTTATGAGAGCAATTTCAGAGAACAGGGAGAGCGCAGCAGTGTTTTAACGAAGAACAGTCACAGCAGCCTGACAATAAATTACTTAGGCAGCCCCGGCATTTATTGCATTTTCATCCTGCCTTTCCTCCAAGGGACACAGAGCATTGCACATGGTCCCTTCCCTCCCCTCCTCCAATTTAATCCTTACAAGAACATGGTAAAAAATGTCCTGAAAAGCCAGGTTTTGGCTGTACACTGAAAGCCTCCATAACAGCCCCACCCTCAATCAAGGAAACCAACCCTGCTTCGAAGTCTCACAACCGTTTGGGTTCTAAGAAGTGTGTGTGTGTGTGTGTGTGTGTGTGTGTGTGTGTGTGTGAACACTATTCCTTCTTTCTTTCCTCTAGCTTTATGTTTGTAAAGATAATCTTAGAGATGGCAGAATCTCAATTTTGGTTTCTCTCAGTTTCTAATGTTTCCACTCTCACATTGGTTTGTCCCGCAGTTTTGAGAATATTTCCCATCTTTGTGTTCTGTTCATCCCAAACTATGATAACTGTAAAACAAAAAAAGTTCCCTTGAATGCATTTTTGGATGCATTTATCCCAGTCCTAGCATTTTTACTTGCAATTTTGACTCATCTACACATTTTTGCGAGCAATTTTCCTAATACACATTTTTGGACATTACTTTCACTTACACACACATTTTTGTGTGCACTACTCCTTAATATACACATTCTCATCTACATTGTCTGATTGGAAAACTCCATCGCAAAATTCAGAGAAGTGCGAATTTCGAAGGATCACGGAGTTTCGGTCCACCTATTAGTTTGAGTGCAAAATTGGGTGTGTTCCCTTGAAAGCGAACCAAATGAATTTCTCCCTCTTCCTTAGGCCAATATAGGAGTCACTCACGGTGGAGATACTGTGCTGCTGGAATCATAAAGCATGCTGGAAAAGCTGACAGGAAAGAAGACATAAAAGCCAGAGGTTGAGGCTAAAAGCTGAAGTGGGCACAGGCGTTTTAGCGACATTGCTTCGATTTCTATCTTGGCTGTGGCACACTATAGATTCTGACGTTTTCAGTCCAGCTTTACAGTTATTCTCATTGACTTGCACGGCCAGTGCCTCACATCACTTTAGCTTCAGCTGGAGATGCCGACGTTGCCACCCCTTGACATTGGCGAGACAAGTTCAATGAGAGATTACAGAGGCAATGGTTTGGGTGAATCCTTCATGCATGGGCTGGTTCTGCTGTGGAACTCTATCCCCACACATTGCAGAAGTTTCTGGGACATGTTCTTGGGACACAGTCAGTTCACATGGAGCATGAAAGGCTGTGTTTGCGGCTTGGGGGTGCTTCTGGATCCGTCGCTCCAAATGACAGCCCAGATAGATGCGACAGCCAGGAGTGTCTACTATCAGCTTCGGCTGATACGCCAGCTGCGCCCCTTCCTGGAGTCGGAAGACCTGGTGACTTTGCGCTGGTAACTTCAAGGCTCAACTTCTGCAATGCGCTCTACATGGGGCTACCTCTGTGCCTAGTCTGGAAACTTCAACTAGTACAAAATATGGCAGCCAGGCTGGTCACCTGTACACCTAGGGGTGACCACATTACACCAGTTTTAAAATCTCTTCACTGGCTGCCGATTAGTTTCCGGGTGAAGTATAAAGTGCTGGTTATCACCTTAAAAGCCCTACATGGTTTGGGTCCAGGCTACCTACAGGATCGCCTTCTCCCGTACAATCCGCCTTGCACACTCAGGTCCTCTGGGAAGAACTTCCTTCAGCCAGTCAAAACTAGGCTGACAACTGTTACCCAGAGGACCTTCTCTTCTGCTGCTCCCAGACTGTGGAAGGGCCTGCCGGAGGAGATTCGTCAACTTAACAGTCTTTTAGCATTTAAGAAAGCTATAAAGACTGATCTTTTCCGGCAGGGCCTATCCAGTGGAATTTTAGGATGCTTTTAGGATGCTTTTAGAATGTTTTTAGTATGTTTTTAGGAAGTTTTAACAATGTATATTGTGTTTTGATTAATTTTTTATGTATTTTATGTTTGTTGTTGTTTCCCTCCTCGATCAGGATGGAGAGGCGGGTTAGAAATATTATTATTATTATTATTATTATTATTATTATTATTATTATTATTATATCTTAATAGAAATTCTCTCTCTCTCTCTCTCTCTCTCTCTGTCTCACACACACACACATATACACACATATCTAGTTTGAGGAAGAATTCTGTGTACTGCATTGGGTCCTTGTAAAAATGTCTTATTTCATCAACCTGATGGATTTAGTTTGAGTGTGCCAATATGGGTCCCCCAGATCGTAGAATACATGGTGAGGGTGCTTTAGCAATGAAATAAATAAAATAAATAAAAATCTGCAAAAAGTCAAGGGGTGCAAGATGAAATGTTTCTTCCTTGTGGAAGCAGTTTTGTCTGGAACTGAACAAGTGAGTTGACCCAAAAAAGAGTGAAGAACAAAACCAGCACCAAAATGTGGAAGAAACCGCTTGTGCATGAAGTTTTAGGTATGTAAAATAAAAGCTCAAGGCATATAAAAAGATGATTGATAACACATGATAGATTGCAAACAGATCCAATTTGGCAATAAACCCCAAACTGGAGAGGTAATTCTACTTTTTCCCTTTCCTTTCCTTTTATAAAAATGTTCATGCAGTGTCAAAGATATGTTTTTGTTATCTATAATGGTGATGTTTTGTGATGGCTTAAAAACTGTTTGTGGCCAAAAAAAAAAATCCACAAAAAATGTTGCTATATTTAATACTTGGTGATCTACATTTCCTTTCCTATCAACTTGTTTTGACATCAGGGAAAAATAAACACCAGGGTTGAGGAAAAGGTGGACATTAATAGAAGTATAGCTTCCAAATCGCGTGAGGTACTGGTTCCTCTCTATTTGGCCCTGGTTAGGCCTCATCTAGAGTATTGCGTCCAGTTCTGGGCTCCACAATTCAAAAAGGACGCAGACAAGCTGGAGCGTGTTCAGAGGAGGGCAACCAGGATGATCAGGGGTCTGGAAACAAAGCCCTATGAGGAGAGACTGAAAGAACTGGGCATGTTTAGCCTGGAGAAGAGAAGATTGAGGGGAGACATGATAGCACTCTTCAAAGACTTAAAAGGTTGTCACACAGAGGAGGGCCAGGATCTCTTCTCGATCCTCCCAGAGTGCAGGACATGGAATAATGCACTCAAGTTAAAGGAAGCCAGATTCCAGCTGGACATCAGGAAAAACTTCCTGACTGTTAGAGCAGTGCGACAATGGAATCAATTACCTAGGGAGGTTGTGGGCTCTCCCACATTAGAGGCCTTCAAGAGGCAGCTGGACAAGCATCTGTCGGGGATGCTTTAGGGTGGATTCCTGCATTGAGCAGGGGGTTGGACTCGATGGCCTTATAGGCCCCTTCCAACTCTACTATTCTATGATTCTATGATTCTATGAAACAATTAAAGCCTAGTGGAGATGAAATGGATGTGTAGAAGAAGATACACCATTGGGCTGTAATCCTAGACTTTGGTTAGACAATCTCAGCCATGTGACAGAGGCTGCACTAGGCATACCAGTAAATGGCCATGGCAGATGTTAGATCCTCAAAGGGCAGCCCCAAGACCATAGAATCATAGAACAGTAGGGTTGGAGGGGCCTATAAGACCATAGAGTCCAAGCCCCTGCTCAGTGCCGATGAGTACATCAGGTTTTAAATGGCCCTTGGGTGAGATGCTTTCAATGGGCCCCCTCTTCCCTCAGTCAGATTAACTTCCCACCACCATGGTTACCAGCTGCTCTTGCCCCTCCTCTTTCACATCCTTACTACCTCTTCCTTGCTTGACAGGCATCTACTGCTCGAACTTCTCACCACCACCATTGACTGGGTCAGAGCAAGAGGCAGGTGAACACAGAGGTTCCAATGGGGACGTTCAATGAAGTTCACGTTTAAGTTCACACATTATTTATCTATGTACTTTTGGTCCATGAATCACATTCCAAGCTTCGAAATGTGCATACTTTGATGGCAGATTGCATCTGAGTCTGTGCTTGGTCCAGAAGAACACAGGAACATAAGAAGAGCCATGCTGGATCAGATCAGAACTCTGTTCACATAGTGGCCCATCAGCTGTCAATCAGGGCTTCACAAGCAGGACATGGTACAACATCATCCTCCCACCCATGTTCCCCAGCAACAGGTACATAGGCTGACTGCCTCTGATACTGGAGGTTGCACTTAGCCATCAGAACTAGTAGCCTTGATGGCCTTCTCCTCCAGGAATGTATCCAATCCCCTTTGAAGGCCATCCATACTGGTGGCTATCACCACATCTTGTGGTAGTGAATCCCATAGTTTAACTATCTGTTGTGTTAATAAGTTCCTTCCTTTTATCTGTCCTGAATCTCCCACCAATCAGCTTTATGGGATGACCCCATTGGGTTCTAGTATTAGCAAGCTGGGTAAAATTCTGATCAAAAACAAACTCAAACAAATTTTTCATACAACCCTAATGGATACTTAGTTTTTGGTGTTTTTAAGTTGATTGTTGTAATGCAATGATGATGATGATGAGGAGGAGGAGGAGGAGGAGGAGGAGAGAGCTTCGGCTATTGGGCGGTATAGAAATGTAATAAATAAATAAATAAATAAATAAATAATAAGTAGTAGTAGTATTAATTTATTTGTTACCCGCCTCTCCCTCTGGATCGAGGTGGGGTACAACACAATTTAAAACAACATAAAATACATAATACTTGGGGGAGGGGCTGGGGGCTGTAAGCCAAAGTATAAATATCTGTTAAATTAACCTTAAAAGTTTATCTTGCAAAAGCCCAACAAATCAGGACCACAGATTCCCTGTCTGGACGGTACCACTGAGAAAGTGGCAATGAAGAGAGACAACAGGAATATCACTCACATGATTTCATATTTACTGTACAAGCAACTCAGAGGCAACGAAGCACATTAGCAAGCAGGTGGTCCTTTGTGCCAGCAGATTATAGGGTTTGTTGAGCATTAGAGCCAGTTCTGAAAATAATAATCACCAGGCAGACACGCAAGTCCATCAGCAAAGCAATATTTGCAATTCAGCCAGGGGGAAACGAACACACACACTGCTAAAAAGCAATCTACTAGCACTGGTTATTTTGCTGTTTTAATCACTCAAGAGTGGCAACCATTCATTTTATTTATTCATTTGACCAACTGACTGCTGATCACACAGCAAAGAGCTGACACAGAGCAAAGGCAGCAGAAGCGCATCTTACCTGAGCATCAAAGCGCCACCTCACCCGCTGCATGCTTTGGTGTACACCTAAGGCACTCTCTCCTAATTTGTCGCCCTCCAGGTGTGTGGGACCTACTGGCTGGGATGTGTTGGGAGTTGTAGGCCAATACATCTGGAGGACAACCAGTTGGAGAAGGCAGAACTAAGGTCATTTTCTTTAAATCTACACTTTAAAAGAATAACAAAGGAATGAGACAAGCGTGCATTGGGGAAACTGTTAACTTAATTTCGGCTGTAACACGCCTCATAGAGGGCACATTCATTGGCTTCCATGTAACGCCTAGGGCCGGGCAGAGGGGGGTCCATTGGGTCCCGTTGGCATGGGCCTACAATTTTGAGGGGGCCTACTCCGAGTCCCCCTGGTAGAGGCAAAGGGGGACCCTTTAGTAAAGATTTGTTACAAAGTAGCTCAAATATTGAACCTGAGATTGGGCGATATTTCCCCAAACGTCCTCATTGTGTTGCGCATTTTTCTGTCAGTGCCAGCAACAGTGGCCTCTAATGAGAGGAGCATCAGTGTCCTAAAATGAATCAAGTCATACTTTTGGTCCACAGTGGTGCCAGAATGTTTGAATGGATTAGCAGCTTTGAACATTAACATTGACAAGGCGAAGTTGCTTGATTTTTCTGTTGTTGTTGTTGTCACTGCTGCTGCTGCTGATGAATTTGCCCAAAGAAAAGCACGTGAAGCATTTCTGAATGTGAAGAAGTGATGTCTTATATACATCTTGAATAAAAGTGCTTGCCGTTACCTTTCTTCATATATATAAATCATTCTAGTTCATTTGTATTTAGAACTGATTAAAAAATACTTAATGGCAGTTTGAAATGGGGCCTACATTTTCCATCTGGTCTGGGCCTATTACTAGCTTTGCCCAGCCCTGGTAATGCCTCTCCCTCTCTCTCTCTCTCTCTCTCTCTCACACACACTCACTCACACACACACAGAGATATTCAACAGTCAGGCCCAGTTCATAGGGTGCCCAGAACAATTCAGGAGCCATTTCCCACTGGCCACAGAGAGCATCATCTGACATATAGCACCATGTGGAAGGGAGCTTTCAATGGTAGCAGCCTCAATCACACAACCCATCCACCCAAAAAAGGTCCTGAAACATCTCCATGCTACAAGTAGGGTGGCTCCTTACATATCTCCAAAAACGGGACCACTTATCCCCACCCCACCCTGAAAAGGACGCTGATTTGCATACAATTTGCATTGGCTAATTCAGGTGCAAAGATGCCAATTTAGAAATAATTACTATAACAAAGAGACATACAAGATCTGTCTCATCGACGTCTGTGACCAGGAGACCTGCCTGCTCAGTGTACTGTTCAGGGGTTCACAGCTGATGGGGAACTTCTAATGGAACTTCCTTATCTTTAAACCAGGCTTGGAGGAGACAGCCCTTGAAATAGAGGACACTTTCAAATGGAGGACTGTCCTCTGAAAAGGAGGACACATGGGATTTCTTACAGGAAGGAAAACAGTCAAGAGTTGGTGGTAGCCTTCCCATCCTGGCGCACTCGGAACCGGCCCAGTCCACTGCGCCGCCTCATTTTGCCGCTGGGGCAAACCTAACCTGAGATGGTAGAGTCTCTGCTCAAGGACTGAATCACCCCCGGAGCACCCCGAATACAGCTGCTCTTCTGGAATGAGCCAGCGGTCATTCGTCTTTTGCCTCCACTTGCTTTAATCTGACAGCACTGACTGTTTAGCAGTTGTCAGCCCAACGCACATCCAACAGGATTGCTTCCTATTTGCTGGACTGCTCTTTTTCATTTGCCTGCTGAGTCCCCCCTACGGAGCGTTTGCAGGCTGTGCCAATTAGATTCACGTTGACCTCACTTGGACACAATGCTCAGCGCCTTCTCTCTTCTGCTAGTGCCATCCAGCACCATCCAGGTGACAGCACCAACATAAAGGCACATTATCATGATGACTATTAACTCCATTGTCCCTCCCACCCCTTTTAGGACAACTCCTTACAAGGCAGCTTACATCATTCAAAAGCAATAAACACATCACAAAATCAGAAAAGGCAACACAATCACAACAAAGCAAAACAAAAACACCATCACCCTGACCCAGCAATTGTACAATGGCTTCCCCCATTCACTTCAATGGAAGGGGACACTTCTACATTGTCATGTACACACAACACTGGCCCTCAACACTGAAATGAATGGAAATGGCTTGTTCACCGTATAGTAGAGCATAACAGCTTGGAGCCTGGCTATCTGAACGGCTTGGGGCCTGGCTATCTGAAGGAATGCCTCCTCCCATATGTACCTGCCCGGACCCTAAGGTCATCCTCAGGGGTCCTTCTCTGTGAGCCCCTGCCAAAGGAAGTGAGGCAGGTGGCTACCAGGAGGAGGGCCTTCTCTGCTGTGGCACCCCGGCTGCGGAATGAGCTCCCTAAGGAGGTTCACCTGGCACCTACACTGTATTCTTTTAGATGCCAGGTTTATTTAGATACCTTTTTATTCTCCTAGTATTTTAACAGTCTATAAATTAATTTTAACTTTGCTGTTCTAAATTCGTATTTCTGCACTGCTGCTGATTTTATCTTGGTTGTGCTTTTATATTGTATTTTATACTATGGTTTTATACTGCTGTTTTATACTTTGAATGGTCTTAATTTTTGTGAACCGCCCAGAGAGCACCGGCTATTGGGCGGTATAGAAATGCAGTAAATAAATAAATAAATAAAGCAGCTTTCCCCAACCTGGTGCCCTCCAGATGCATTGGACTGCAACTCCCATCATTCACAGTTGCTCACACTGACTAAGAATGATTGGAGTTGAAGTCCGGTACATGTGGGGAACTCCAGGTTGGGGGACAGCAAGAGCAGATAATAATACTGAACTTGTGTTCAGTGCTTTTAAGTGTACAGAGAGCTTTGCTTGCATTATCTAGTTGTGATCCTGACCACAACACTGTATGGTTAAGCAGTATCTTTCCCCCCTCCCCCATATTGTAGGTGGGGAGGGGTGCTGAGGCCGAGAGTGAGTAGCTTGCCTAAGGCCACCTGGGGAGTTTGTGGCAAGGACCGAAAGAGCACATTACAGCACCCAAGGAGCTTTAGACCAGAGCTAAACTTTAGACTGGAGCATAGTGAACTCTTTGGAGACAAGCCAGACTTAACAAAATACTTAACTTTAGGCCAAGCCAGACTGAACAAAAATAACACAACTAGCAATTCCGCCATTACTTAATAAAATAAATAAAAATAAGCAGTTACAAAAGGGATGGTCTGGTTAGATTAGGAGTATGGTAGCAGTGTTGAAGAGTGAATGTAATTGTTTCCCCCTGCTGTGGCCAAAATTTAGACGTTTCTGCCCCACCCTGGCAGCTGCCTTTTGCTTCAGGAAGAAATCTCCCATCGGTGCCAATGAAGGGTTAAATACCACTCACACCTGTGGCTTCCCCCTCTCTTTCTCACACACGGCCATTACACGATTATCACCGCGTCTTGGTTTGGCCCTGAACTGTGCGCTAGATGGCACACAACGACGGAAACGCCAAAACAAAATGAAACTCAATTAAGAACAGTGTTAAGTTATAAAGCAAAGATCACTTCCATGCCAAAAAGAAAGGAAATTAAAAACTGAGATATTCCTGCTCTCAGGAGCCAACATAACAGCGTTCTCCAGAAAAACGGCATTCTCTGTAGCTGGCTCCATAGACCATTCATTAATAGGAAACCACATTTAAATGTTTGCAGGTAATTAAATAAGAGCCTCAAGGAATGCATAGTATTTCTTTTCCATTTTTTCTCCCAGGGGCTCAGTTAAGCTCAGTTTTTAGAGAGTGCGTGTGTGTGTGTGCCCGTGTTTGCAGTCTCCCCAACCTCCTGATAGACCCATGCATGCAACTAGGGATAGTGGGAGCACCCAACTGGGTCCAGGAGTACAACAAACTCCCCTGTGTCCGCACCCCCCCTGACCTGGACAAGCACCAGCAGCACATTTGCATGCCCGCATGGCCTGATGAGCACCCAGCAGCTGTCCGCCCCCGCTCAGAGCCTCCATGGTGCATGACCATGGAGGCACCCGAAATTATGTATTTCCCCCCCATTGCATAAATGGCGGCTATAAAGGCCGCCGTGTGCGCAATAGAGGAAATTTCGTAACATTGTAAGTATTGTAAATAAAGAAAAAAACTGACTTTCTAAATATTTACACCCAGCCTCCATTTGAGAGTCCGTCCAGTTCATGTCGTTTAGAATCATAGAATAGCAGAGTTGGAAGCGGCCTATAAGGCCATCGAGTCCAACCCCCTGCTCAATGCAGGAATCCACCCTAAAGCATCCCTGACAGATGGTTGTCCAGCTGCCGCTTGAAGGCCTCTAGTGTGGGAGAGCTCACCACCTCCTTAGGTAAATGGTTCCATTGTCGTACTGCTCTAACAGGAAGTTTTTCCTGATGTCCAGCCGGAATCTGGCTTCCTGTCACTTGAGCCTGTTATTCCATATCCTGCACTCTGGGAGGATCAAGAAGAGATCCTGGCCCTCCTCTGTGTGACAACCTTTTAAATATTTGAAGAGTGCTAGGTAGCACCCAAAAACCAGACCGAACAGTTAGGCACACAGGTCCCCTGCTCACATTCTTTCCCGCGATGGTGGGATGTGTTGCATTTCTATTTAAGTTATACCCATTATTTCTAAAGTCACTTCTATATGAGACAAGTAACTTCTTCTTACTCTTAAGGAAAGACCCCACTCAGTGATAGATCTAGAGATCTTTACCAAGTACTTTGGGCTTCAAGAATTAATTTATATGGGTTGTGGTCCCTGAAACTCCTCTCAGGCCAAATAACACTAAGTGATACCACAATATATATATATATATCAATCAGTATTAGAAAATACCAAAACTACGCACTGAAAAAACAAGCAAAGCACATTTCTACATACTATGCAATTAGGATGATTAGAAACATAACAGAAATCATGGCTAGCACATTTTTTTTAGCCAAACATAGATTTCTATTGCTCTCAATCAAGAAAGCATCATTAAGTTCTTATAGTTACCTATATGGCAAGCATGGTCTGCAGAGATTCAGTGATCATATTTGTTAGGTTTCTCGTTCTCTCAGGGTCTCTTTGGGCAATCCTATCAAACCTTGCTTTTATAACTCACGTGTGGATGTCCTCATCCTAAATTTTAAACATGGTCCTGCCACTATTCCTGTTTCTCACTGTAGCTAGGTTTGCCACTGACAACAGTAACACCTAGATTTGGGTATCTCTGCTAAGCGAAGCAGCTTTCTGGTTCTGGTATCTAACTAATCCTCTTGTGGCAGGTTTCTTTCATTTCCAAAAATGCATCCCGTTACTCGCAGTTATCTCACAACACACACAGAATTAATCCCAGCACTTAACAGTCAGCATATACAAATAATGAGGAGTAACACTCCTACGGAATACAATACATTCTTATCAACAAGGCACGCACGTTACAATCAGACTGTGTGACATATACATATCAAGTAGCATATGCATTTTTATGCAAATTGATGTCCTCCTTTGTTTGTTTGCTTTGAAGATGTGTAATTGCCTTCCTCTTGACATTTCCATTCAGTTTGGCCTTTCTTGCTCTTGTTCTTCATTGTGACTTGGCTGCCTGACTGCTCTATGTTGTTTTAAAACTCTGTAAATGGTCGCATTTCTACTATTGCACTTATATCGAGATTTTTTTTTCCTTTTGCAAAGAACCCAAGATGGCTTATGTGGTTATCCTCCTCCTCCTCTCTATTTTATCCTCACAACAACAACCCTGTGAGGTGGGCAGGGCTAAGAGTCTGTGACTGGCCCAAAGTCACCCAGTGGGTTTCCATGGCCAAGTGAGGACTGGAACCCGGATCGCCCGGCTCCCAGTCCGACAATCTGTACCACACTTGTATTGTACTTTAGATGTATTGCCAGTGGCTGTATTAGCCCTTGAAAGACGTGTGTGTGTGTGTGGATATACATTTGTTAAATAAATACAGAAGAATAAAACCTTTGGCTCCATTCCTCTGCCTGCCTGCTTGCTTCTACCTCAGCCTCACCAAAATCAGTTAATCTCAAGCATGTAACAACTGAATGGTTTATGGCAATTTTAAGATTTTATGACAATCAGCTAAGACCTGGCAAATATGAAAATGCTGACTGGGCTGATTAAAAAGACCTTGGCATGCTACTTTAATTGCTTGGTGCTCCAAGTATATTGTTCTCTGCCAAAGAACACGGGGAAGGTAATGGCATCGGAGCGCAATTGCTACGGGAAAGAAAACAAGCTGTTTTAACATCACACAAATCATAAAGATGGCTTTCATACTAATAAAACATACCACATGTAGCCTTCACAGTAAAAAGGGAAAGCGGGTTGCTGATATAATTGGCAGAAATCACAAATGCATGGGTGAAAGAAAAATTTAAGACACATTGTAAATTTATGGCTGGTGCAAATCCCAGTGCAAGGTATTAATATAAACAGCCACACACACACACACACACACACACACACAAAACCCAGATGCAGGATATTACATCATTATTCATCACACAGATTATTATTATTATTATTTTAAATAACCCACCTCACTCCTCCTCTACATCTACTGGAGAAAGTAAGTTTAAATGGACCTCACAGCAGGGCATAGACTGGATGGAGTTGGGGAAGTGTTCTGGTGTTCCTGAAGCCCCACCTCTTCCCCTGAAGCCCCGCCCCTAACAACATTGCCCCCCTTTCCAGTGGTGGAGGCGCTCATTATGATCCCAATAGCTCCACCCTCAAGAAGGTGGAGCTAAGCTGAAGCTTAGCTGCTTCTGCTGACTTGGAGCTAAGCAGAAGCAGGGAAGAGCAGCTGGCCCAGCTCAAGGAGGAGCTAGAAAAGTAAGCCAGATTCCCAGGGAGCGAGCGAACAGGGAGCGAGCGAACAGGAAGAGCAAACAGGAGTTTGGCAGGGGGAGTGTAGGGGAAGAGGAGACCAAGGAAAGGGGAACAAGAGAAGCCTCAAGGAAACCCAGGAGGCTGCCAATTCAAAGAGGCCGTGTGCTTGCCATGTGCTCCTGAGTGCTGAGTGAGAGGTTGGTGTTTATAATTGCTGCAGGAGCTGAAGGGGGAGTGGCCTGATTGTCAGTTGGTCTCAGCAATCAGTGCCTAATTGCTGTTGATTGTTGTTGGCCTTTCAGTGACCTCATTCTGGTTGCTGACTTGGAGCTAAGCAGAAGCAGGGAAGAGCAGCTGGCCCAGCTCAAGGAGGAGCTAGAAAAGTAAGCCAGATTCCCAGGGAGCGAGCGAACAGGAAGAGCAAACAGGAGTTTGGCAGGGGGAGTTCGGCAGGGGAGGCCAAGGGGGAGGTCTCTAAAAAATAATAATAATAATAATAAAAATAAATAAATAAAATAAAAATAAAAAAGAGGTGGGGGAAAAAAGAAAAGCATAAAGAGAAAAAAAAAAACCCCACAAAACCACCACCAAACAAAAGCAAAAAAAACCCCAAAAGATTACTTTCCCTTAAGACATCCTCATATAGTTGTGTACCTTCAGAGAGGACACAACAAAGCAAAGGCAATTCTACTATAATCAAAAAGGGGAAAAACAAAAGCAGAAATCGACATTATGGATGGAAAGGAGTCCCTAGAGGTAGTGACCTGCAAAGGGTGTGCAATGTTCGTGTTTCTGCCTGAGCTCAACATGGCGTATACCTGCAACAAGTGCAAGCTGGTGGCACTTTTGGAAGAAAAAGTGAGGGGACTTGAGCAGCGAGTGTCCACCCTCCAAGGAATAAGAGAAGTCGAGGAGTTCTTAGACCGAACGGTGGAACTGCAACAGCAACAAGAAGCACATGAGATTGAAGAACAACAGCCAGCTGAAGCAGAAGTGGAGTATGCTGAGGGGAGGAAAGCCAATGAAGAGGAAACTCCCTGGAAAAGAGTGACAGTTAGGAGAGGAATTAGAGGGCGTTCTGCACCGGTGGAGCCATTGCAGTTAAGCAACCGCTTTCAGCTTCTGGAGAATGAGACTGAAGGACAGTTTGCAGAGGAAGAAGTACAGGAGGCACCATGCAACAGTGACCAAGAGACAGAAGGTAGGTCAACCAAGAAGAAGCGAAGAGTAGTCGTTGTGGGAGACTCCCTGCTGCGTGGGATTGAAACCCAAGTATGTCGTGAAGACCCATGGACTCGCCAGGTGTGCTGTCTCCCTGGAGCACAGATTAGAGATGTGACTGAAGGGTTACCGAAGCTCATAAAGCCCACGGACACATACCCCTTTCTTCTCATCCATGTGGGAACAAATGATGTCGCCAAGCAGAGCTACAAAGAAATCATTTCAGACTTTGAAGTTCTGGGAAGGAAACTGAAGAACTTTGGGGCCCAGGTAGTTTTCTCATCCATCCTCCCGGTTCTTGGAAGAGGATTAGAAAGGGAAAGAAAAATACTCCGGATGAACGACTGGCTTCGAAAGTGGTGCCGTCGTGAGAGTTTTGGATTCTGGGACCACGGGCTACGCTACTTGGAACATGGACTGCTGGCAAGGGATGGGTTGCACCTCACAAGGGCTGGAAAGAATGAGTTTGGCCACAGCATGAAGAACTTCATCAGGAGGGCTTTAAACTGAATCTTGTGGGGGTGGGAGACGTAAATTTTGAGGCAACAATGGATGAAGGCCAATGCACCACAGTACAGAGAACAGCTCCAACAGAGTCCCAAAATAGTGTCTGCAACAAGGTAGGAACAAAGCCAGACTATAAAACACATGGTCTTCGATGTCTATATACTAATGCCCAGAGCATGGGAAACAAACAGAATGAACTTGAACTCTTATTACATGAAGGCAAATACGACTTGATAGGTATAACTGAAACTTGGTGGGATGACTCCCATGACTGGAATATAGCAATTGAAGGATATAACTTGTTCAAAAAGAACAGAAGAAATAGAAAGGGAGGTGGAGTTGCACTATATGTTAAAAATACCTATCCCTGCACAGAAATACAGGCGGATGAGATTGGGAGCCCCGTCGAGAGCATCTGGATTAAAATAAATGGGGCTAGGAATAAAAAGAATATGATAATCGGAGTCTACTACCGACCACCCAATCAAGGAGAAGACGAGGACGAAACTTTTGAGAAACAAATTGCCAGTGTTTCAAGGAAGTGTGATGTAGTAGTGATGGGGGACTTCAATTACCCTGATATCTGTTGGGAGACCATTACTGCCAAAAGCGGCCCTTCCAAGAAATTCCTGACATGTATGGGTGATAACTTTCTCCTACAGAAAGTGGTGGAAGGAACTAGAGGGTCAGCAATCCTTGACTTTGTTATTGACCAATAGGGATGACTTAGTGGATAAAGTGGCAGTTACGGGAACTCTGGGGGAAAGTGACCACGTCATACTTGAATTCTTGATTATGAAGGAGACAAAAGTCGAGCGTAGCCATACACGTACTCTGGATTTTAGGAAAGCTGATTTTAATAAACTCAGAACTATAATAAGTAAGGTCCCGTGGCAAGGGAGCCTAAAAAGAAAAGGAGTGCAGGATGGGTGGGTGTATCTAAAAAATGAAATTTTAAAGGCACAGTTACAAACAATTCCAACAAGGAGAAAAGATAGAAGACAACAGAGGAAACCAATGTGGCTCCACAAAAAGCTTATTGATGAACTGAAAACAAAAAGGGATACATATAGGAAGTGGAAGGAAGGCCAGGCTACAAAAGAAGAGTACAGACAGAAGTGCCGAAATGGCGTCAGGAAGGCTAAAGCTGTGAATGAGCTGAGATTAGCGAGGGATGCTAAAAGCAATAAAAAGGCTTTCTTCAGATACGTGAGTAGTAAAAGACAGAGGAAAGAAATGGTGGTTCAACTGCTTAATGAGGATGGCAAATTGATAACAGACGACAAACAAAAGGCTGAAGTGCTCAATTCCTACTTTGCCTCGGTCTTCTCCCAAAAGCGGGTCTATGACCCCCCTGGAAAAAGTGAAGCAGAAGTTGAGGGGGCAGGATTGCAGTTTGAGATTGATAAACAAATGGTCAAAGAACACCTAATTTCCTTGAATGAGTTCAAATCCCCAGGGCCCGATGAACTGCATCCAAGAGTAATGAAGGAGCTAGCGGAAGAACTCTCAGAACCTTTGTCTATTATCTTTGCAAAATCATGGAAGACGGGTGAGGTGCCGGACGACTGGAGGAGGGCTAACGTTGTCCCTATCTTCAAAAAGGGCAAAAAGGAGGAACCTGGGAACTACAGACCAGTCAGCCTGACATCCATCCCTGGGAAAATTCTGGAGCAGATTATAAAGAAGTCAATCTGTAAACACCTTGAAATCAATGCAGTGATTACTAGAAGCCAACATGGATTTGTCAGGAACAAATCCTGTCAGACTAATTTGATCTCATTTTTTGATAGGATAACCTCCCTTGTGGACTGTGGGAATGCTGTGGACGTCATATATCTTGACTTCAGCAAAGCTTTTGACAAAGTACCACATGACATTCTGATTAACAAACTAGCTAAAAGTGGGCTAGATGGAACAACTATTAGGTGGATCCACAGTTGGCTACAGAATCGGACTCAAAGAGTACTTATCAATGGAACCTTCTCAAACTGGGGAGAGGCAACGAGTGGGGTGCCGCAGGGCTCAGTCCTGGGCCCAGTGCTCTTCAACATTTTTATTAATGATTTGGACGAGGAGGTGCAGGGAACGCTGATCAAATTTGCAGATGACACCAAATTGGGTGGGATAGCTAATACCCTGGAAGACAGAAACAAACTTCAAAGTGATCTTGATAGGCTGGAGTGCTGGGCTGAAAACAACAGAATGAAATTTAATAGGGATAAATGCCAAGTTCTACATTTATGGAATAGAAACCAAATGCACAGTTACAAGATGGGGGACACTTGGCTCAGCAATACTACAAATGAGAAAGATCTTGGAATTGTTGTAGATCACAAGCTGAATATGAGCCAACAGTGCGATATGGCTGCAAGAAAGGCAAATGCTATTTTGGGCTGCATTAATAGAAGTATAGCTTCCAAATCACGTGAGGTACTGGTTCCTCTCTATTCGGCCCTGGTTAGGCCTCATCTAGAGTATTGCGTCCAGTTCTGGGCTCCACAATTCAAGAAGGACGCAGACAAGCTGGAGCGTGTTCAGAAGAGGGCAACGAGGATGATCAGAGGTCTAGAAACAAAGCCCTTTGAAGAGAGACTGAAAGAACTGGGCATGTTTAGCCTGGAGAAGAGAAGATTGAGGGGAGACATGATAGCAGTCTTCAAATACTTAAAAGGTTGTCACACAGAGGAGGGCCAGGATCTCTTCTCGATTCTCCCAGAGTGCAGGACACGGAATAACGGGCTCAAGTTAAAGGAAGCCAGATTCCGGCTGGACATCAGGAAAAACTTCCTGACTGTTAGAGCAGTGCGACAGTGGAATCAGCTACCTAGGGAGGTTGTGGGCTCTCCCACACTAGAGGCATTCAAGAGGCAGCTGGACAACCATCTGTCAGGGATGCTTTAGGGTGGATTCCTGCATTGAGCAGGGGGTTGGACTCGATGGCCTTGTAGGCCCCTTCCAACTCTGCTATTCTATGATTCTATGATTCAATGAAGAGTCCAAAAATAGAGGCAGATGTGTTTAGCCATAGAGAAGGTTTTGGGTAAAGCCAAGGGGTCTGAATCGCCCATTAGAAGATAAGAACATAAAAAGAGCCCTGCTGGATCAGACCAAGGGTCCATCTAGCCCAGCACTCATTAACCAGCTGTTAATGGTAACCCACAAGCCGGACATGAGTGCAACAGCACCCTCCCGTCCATGTTCCCCAGCAACTGGTGTATGTAGGCTTACTGCCTCTGTTATTGGAGGCAGCACATAGCCATCAGGACTAGTAGCCCCTGATAGCCTTCTCCTCCAGGAATTTATCCACCACCACCCCATTTAAAGCCATCCAAATTGGTGGCCATCACTGCACCTTATGGTAGGGAATTCCATAGCTTAACTATGCACTGTCCATTCAAGACCAAGCTACTTCAAAGGACTTTGCATCATAACAGGTGTCATGTCTAACCCTACTGCCCCTGTTTTGGGAGAAGATGTTTCAGATAATCAATCAGAATCAGATTCAGAACTAGACACTAGCTAGCTTGTACCAGTGGGGGAGGAAGCTCTCACGGGCGATTCTCCAGCTGGGAGTCCGCCCTCTCCAGAGCTTATCTCCTCACGGCCAAATCCTACACATTCAGTGGGAAGTGAGCTTTCTTCCGGAGGTGAGCGTCCCGACAAGCTAGCTGATGCTAAGGTCCCCCGGAAGCTCAAACGCACAGGGAGGAAGGAGGGCGTGAGAAAGTCAGTTCGATTACGCCAGAACCTGCCTCCTGTTTGGGAAGTGGCTTCCTATTCTTCTTGAGCAAACAATTGTCTCGCTTAGTTTGCATAGTTTTGCCTAGGTGGACGTTTCCAAGAGGTTAGGCTCTTTTCAGGTAGAAGAGACGTTTATTGCTTAATAAAAGCTTTGTGGATTACTTAGCAAGCTTCGTCATTTGCCTCCCATGGAAAGCAGGAGTGTTCTGAGAAATACGACAACAGAGAACAACATAGTGTTTCGGGGAAAATGCACCCCTCCCCCCCCGCCCCGCTCCTGTGAGGATTGCAGAGGGAACACTCCTCATCAGAGGGAACAGGGACATCTGAGAGGGGTGGCAGATGATAGTGGTGGGCTTTGGAGGTTTCAGAGCTAGAGAAAGGCTGAGCATTTCTAGTGCTGAGCATTGGCAGGACCTGGGAGAGACCAGTGGAGGCTGGTGGCTCCGATGTCAGTGGGGCAGTGAATCCACTCCAGGTTTCAGTTCAGAACCAGTCAGAACCCTAAAGGAGCTCTCCAAGGCTTGAGATAAAGCTGTGCAAAAGCCAGAAAAGTACCAAATCATCAATGCTCAGGGAAAAGGAATCAGGGGCCTGATACAGAGACGGGCAATGGTCAAATTCTTCAAACATCCCTAATCTCAACCCACCGATAACTCAACCCACCCCCATTGATTGTTCCTGGCTTTTAGCTGCTGTCGCATCTTAGCTTTTAATACTGTCTAGGCTGTTTGTTTGCTTTTCTTGCTGGTGTTTATTGATTTTATTTATTGTTTCTGGTTTATTATTGGATGAAATGGCATTATCCAAGCTGCTTTGGGAAGGCGTCTACCCTCCAAAGGTGACCGAGAAATCTTTTAAATAAATAAAAATACAGTAAAACAAAAAAAACCTCCACCTTCTGTTCCTGTTCCCCCTTTCATCATTCCAGTTCTCTGCGTTGCCAATTAATGGACCGGTCCTACCATCTCTCCCTTGAACTGCTTTCCCCATTGAGCAAATATCTACACAGCAGCCAGGGCTTGCTCGACAAGCTGAAACAAGATGAATTATTCAGCAGAGGCTACTGGCTGCTTTGGATTAAGTGAAAACTACTAAATGGTTTTTGAACTCCTCAGCAAACCAGGCTCCAGAGCGAATGTCATTAACAATTGTCTGGATCCATCAATGCTCAAGCCACAGTGCGAAAACTGACACAAAAACGTAGCAGGATGGGGCGGGGGGGGGGCAGACAGAGGGTTTAGGAAGCGCCAACCCACCCACCCCCGGAACGCCTTACAATAGAGCCCTTGGCTTTTTCCTGTTGTCTGAAAATTGGATTTCAAAATATCCTTCTTCCTATTTAGCTGATTAATGAATAGCATCCATTTCAGTTAACATTGCAATCTCTGAACATAAACACCTTGGCGGAGATATTCCTCGTAATACCATTTCATTAACGTCCGTGAATTTATACCAAATTAATTGTGTGAAAGACAAGAATGATTCCCCCCCTCTCGCTTTATCTTTTCATTGGCTGTTTAATGAACATGCTTAATGAGAAGCATTTAGTTCCTAATTGGCATCTTGCATAACAAAGCTGGTGCTAGAAAGATGACAGCAAATTGCTAACAAGACTTCCCCCCCCATCCCAAAATGGGGAAGCTTTCAATGGGTCTTCTCCACCATTTTTTTTTATTTAGAAAGGAAATGTAAAACCCCAGGAGAGGGGAGGAGAGAAGGGAAAGGGTTGGTTCAATTTTTGCAAAACATTCGGATGATGTGATAATTAATTATTTTATACCCCACCTTTCTGCCTCAAAAATGCTGCTCAAGGCTGCTTGCAAGAAAATACAGATTAAAACAAAATCCTGACTAAAACATAACATTAAAAACACAGTTAAAACACAACAATAAAGGAAATAAACAGCACTGACCAATTAAAATACCCTTCAGCAACAGATTAGTTTGAGAGGCAGTGTGTTGTAGTGGTTAGAGAGTTGGGCTGGGAGTCGGAAGATCCTGATTCTAGTCCCCACTTTAGGACAGTCACAGACCCTCCCCCCGACCTACCTCACAGGGTTGTTGTTGGGAGGATAAAATAGAGAGGAAGATTATGGATGCCGCTTTGGGTTCCTTGGAGGAAAAAGGCGGGATAAATAAATAAATAAACAAAGATATATTTGCATGCCAATGCAAGGACAGCCGAGTGGGGCTAACCTAGCCTCCTTTGGCAGGGAGTTCCAAAGTCTGGGAGCAGCCACCAAGAAGGCCCCCTCTCGTGTCCCCATGAAACGTGCCTTTGATGGCAGTGGTACAGAGAGAAGGGTCTCCCTTGAACATTTTAAACCTGGGCAGACTCATATGGGAGAAGGTGAGTCATTCAAGTACCTCGATGCCAAGCCGTATAGGACCATATAGGTCGTAACCAGCACAACGTTGATTCAGAAGGCCATAAGGAGAGTACTTCTGAATCAGACCAAAAGGTCCTTTGAATACAGCATCCCATTTCCCATCATGGCTAACCAGATGCCTCCAGGAAACCCAGAAGCATGACAGAGACAGCCCTCCCTTATTTTTGCTCTTTGACAACTGGACTACAGTGGTATACTACCTTTGAACATGGCGGCTCCATGAAACCATTGTGGTGAAGAGCTGCTGATGGACCAGGTTGAAGCATCTTCCATGAATTTGCCCAATTGTCTTTTAAAATGCCAACACCACTCCATGGCCTAGTGAGAACTCCATAAACTGGTTAGGTGTGAAGATCAAGGTGTCCTGGCTTATGTGTTATTTAATTATTTAATTGATTGATTGATTAATTTCCACCCAATTGCTAACATCCCACGTCCTTGTTTTCATCTGACCTGCATCTGCTGCCCTCAGTTGCCCATTGGCCTCTGAACGATCGTCGCACAAGGTTGCTCTTACTTACCACAAGCGAGAGGGGCCTTTTCCATGACACGACTCCGATCAGTCCTGATAGCAGCACCTGAAACCAAGTCAGAATGGTTAGCAGAAAGGCAGAAGCACCTCGACCGCTCAAAACCAGCAACAAACTTTTGTCCAAACCAGAAGAACGTGCTTCCATGGCGCTTCCACCAATGACCAGCGAGAATGCAATAAGGGCTAGACTGCACCTTATGTCAGCCTTCCCCAACTTGGTGCCCTCCCTATGTCTTGGACTACAATCCCCATCCTCCCTAGGTGGATGGGAATGTTGGGAGTTATAGTCCAACACATCTGGAGGGTGCTGGGTTGAGGAAGGAGGCATTAATGATCACTTTTTGAGAAGCACACTGAAACTTGGTCAAACGATGCTGTTAGCCATGTGACACCTCAGCCATTGTGATCCCATCCCAGGTCCCTGGCAAAACTCCTCACCAGATGGCCACACCAAACTGGTTCTTGGAATAAAGAATGCTGGGAATTGTTCTTAATTTATTATAAATAATAAAGGATAACCAACAGGAAACCAAACACTTGTTTTAGGCATCTCTAACTATTTCGGAGACAAAAGTCCAACCCTCCTGCATAACCAGCCAATGCCCAAAGATCAGCTGACCTCTGGCCTGGCATCCTTACGTCTGTGGCGGTACGGCAAGTGGATCCATGCATCATGGGGGTCTTTTCAACTGCTAAACCCAAGCTTTGCAACACCCTCAGTCCTGGCCTTCTGACACTGTATTAAAGACTCATTCCTAGGCTGGCCAGGTGACCAACTTCCCAGAGGACAGTCCTCTATTTTGGAGAGCTGGTAGAGGACAGTCCTCTGTTTGAAGGGCTTTCCAGATCAAGTCTAGTTTAAAGCCAAAGAACCATCAGGAGGAAGAGCCGGGCAGGGAGCTTGAACTTGCCCATCAACACTGAGCCCCTGGACAGCAGCACAGGTCACCCAATTCTTCTCTCCTATGGTGAGATGTCTTGTATTTCATTATTTTGAAATTTGCACCTACACATCTATATTTACATAAGCAAATGCTATACAAATTGGTGCCCTCTTTTGGTGATGCATTGCCCCTTTTGGGGGGTGGGCAATGTGGATGTAGCCACTCTATTTATTCATTTCAGAGAGCTCCTGGAGTAGAGGTCTTTTTAAATTATTTATTCCTCCTCCTGGGATCTCTTAGTTGTTTGGATAATCTTTGGTTTTTACCAGATTATTTTATCTTTATTTCTGAGATGTTGTGAGCTGCTTTGGATGATTTTTTTTCCTAACTGCAAAGCCAATTTGTAAATGTTTTAAAATTCATAAGACTTTTCCTTTAGGCACCCAGAACTAGTTGTGCACTACATGGGATGCACACCATTTCTCTCTCTCTCTCTCTCTCTCTCTCTCTCTCTCTCTCTCTCTCTCTCTCGTAAAACAATACAAACTACATTGGGAGGAGGAAAACACATTATAGGGCAAAGGTGTTTCAATTCAAAGCCTGCTGGGAGGGAGGACGACAATTTGGGTATGGAGAATGAGCCCTGTTTGAGTTTGTTGCAGTTCTCCGGTTTTCTCAATAGGCATGACCGAACATGAAAAGTGTGCATTTTTGAACACAAAAAAGCACACTTTTCTAAGCATGTGCTAAAGTATGAAAATGCATTTTTGGGGTGTGGGGTAGGATCCATCCTTGGGCACTAAATAGAAACAAACAAACAAAAATTCATCCCTAATGAAAACAGGGCAGGAAAGGCTCACCTAGCCGGCTTCCCCAATGCGCACCCCCCTCTACAGCATCAGAGTGCTACACTGAAGCGGTTCCCCCAAGTAAAAGACCGAAGTCTCATGAGAAATTTGTAGCAAGTGTCTAACTGAAGCAAATTGGAGTAGAAATGACTGCTGGGCCGGCTTATTTTTTATTTATTAATGTTGTCGCCTGTTTAAGCAAATGGGCCAGGTGTTACACATGACATCATGCTAAAAGATGAACGCATGCCGAGGAGCATTTGACATGGAAAAAACAAGCCAAGATTCCAAAAATACAATACATTTCTATCAAAATAAGAACATAAGAACATCAGAAGGGCCGTGATGATGGATCAGACCAAGGGTCCATCTAGTCCAGCATTCTGTTCACACAGTGGCCAACCAGCCATCAGCCAGGGACCAACAAAGCAGGACATGGTGCAACAGCACCCTCCCACCCATGTTCCACAGCAACTGGTGCACACAGGCTTACAAAGCACAGATGAAGAGAGTTTCTGTCCTATTTATTTATTTATTTATTACATTTTTATACCGCCCAATAGCCGAAGCTCTCTACAAAGCATGGGGTTCATGTGTGGGAGAGGAAGCTGTCCCACCATTTTAGCAATAAGCACATTGGAAAATATTTATGGCATTCAGCCAAAGGAATGCATGTTTCAGAAAACTCACACTTCCCTGTTTTTTCAACATTAATACATTTCCAAGAGCTCTCCTAGTTATACACGGAGATGGCACCTAAGCAAAGATTAGAACACAGGGGCAAAGGGTGTAAACACAAAATGCAACGGGTATTAAAATTCACTCACATATGCCACAACTAGATACAATATATATATATATATATATATATATATATATATATATATATATACATACACACACACACACACACACACACACACACACACACCGTATTTCTTCGATTCTAAGACACACTTTCCCCCCCATATAAACATCTCTAAAAACAGGGTGCGTCTTAGAATCGCGGGTGCGTTTATTATTTCTTAGAATCAAAGCTTTTTTTCTGTTGGTGGTACTGAAATTAGTGTGCGTCTTACAATCGATGGCGTCTTACAATCGAAGAAATACGTATATGTATAATTCAGCACATGATTGTCCATTGCTTGCACTCCGCAGTGCCTGCAGCATCTCATGCACTAGCTGTCCTGTGTTACTGAAATGTTACCGCATTAATGCAGATTGCTGGATGACAGCCAAGCCAGAGAAGAGCAGAGAATTTCTCTTTGCAGTTAATTAAATTTGCTCACATAGCCAGGAGAGCCTATTATTACTGTTACGATAACTGTCCCAGGGTTGATAATCCTGTAATGCAGCATTGCTCTCAGGAAGGTGAAATGACAGGGTTAGGAAGTTCAAGAGAAGGCATGGCAGCTACATACTCTCAATTAAATAAGTGCTCTGGCTGGAAGTGTAAGGTCATATTTAAAAAGAAGCCTCAGCAAGATAACAGAGCCTTCGTGTTGCAAATAACAGCGCTGGAGCGCGTGTGTCTCCATCTCAACCCTCTAATTCCCTCACTGGGGAGATGTCAAGCAAATAACTCACTCTTTAACTCCAGGTCCGATACTGACCTACCTTGTAGGGTTGTTGCAAAGGGGTGGGGGGAAGTCCTCTCACTTCCACTGTGATCTTATCTGGTGTTTTAACCACCCTCCCATATATCTAGCGCACTCTGTTATCCTGCTCTGCAGAAGTTGTGGCTCTATGGGACACCTTTGCCTACAGATAGGCCTTATCTAGACCTACCTTATCATCCAGGATGGAGCAGTGAAGATCTCGCGTTGTGTTTAACGTGAGACCCCTCCTCCATTTACCCGTGAGGCGCGACGACCTCAGGAAGAGAGCCGTCGCGCCTGCCATTTTTTATTTTTTAAAGAAGCAGCACACGAACGCTCATGTGCTGAAGGTGTTTATTTAAATTTAATTTAGTTTCCCCGCTCCCCCCCCCCAAATCCTGATGGGCACAGTGCTCCTGAGGAGTGCTGCACCCTGTGCGCAGCTCCCGGCTCCGCATGAGTAAACGTGCAGAGTTGGGTAAAACCGTGGCAACAGGCCATACGTTCCGCGGTCTCGGGCTCAGCCGGGACTACGGAAAAAGCGGGTCCAAAAGAAAGGGCTCTATCCTGGGGCAAGGGAGGGCTCATCCCTCCCTGATCCCAGGATCCCCTGTGCGTCATGTGGATGCACAGGGACGATCCCAGGGTTTGTCCCATGATAAAGCCCGGTCTAGCGAAGGCCAAAGTCTCAGGTTCTACTTCAGGGATAGGCAAAAGCTCTGAAAGGCTATGAGTTGTCCAACCCTGTCCTTGATTGTCATTCTTCACTGGGGTTGGCAGGCTGGTCAATTGCCCAGTTGACTACTGTCTACTGATCACAGTCAAAAACTTTATGAAGCTATGATGTTGCTGATGCGTGAAGAATTGGCCTGCTGATTCCTTAACACAGCCGCTGCCTTAAAAATCTGACTTTAAAAACAAAACAAAAAACCACAACTAGTTCCTATTATTTTACTTAATTATTGTTTCAATTTCTTAATGGTATCCTGGACAGTGGTGTTCCAAGGTAAATGCCAAAGAAAACAAGCAAACTTAGCCTTTTAACGTGCAAAAAAGTTATAATAATTCACACTAGCACACACACACATACACACACACCATATGGCTCTTAGGATAAAATGTATCTGTAATAACAAAGAAAACTTCTCAAGAAGATGTAACGAAGGTGAAGAACATCTCCAGCGATATATCAGGTGCTGGGGAACAACTGACCAGTCAATTGACCAAACCTTCTTTTTCTTTCTTTCTTTTTTTGGGGGGACGGGACTGGTCAAATGCCCAACTCTCTGCTTCACAGATCTTTCCTGGAAAATCAACGTGAACTTTCAAGTGAAATGAAAGATTTCCTACAGAATATTCTTTGGCAGGAAGAGACCACTGCCCACTACAAAAATAACATAGGCATCTTAACCTCTGGAGCATATCCAAGGAGTCAGCAGTTCAAGATGACGGGTGGAATTTGTGAATTAATGGGCTTTAGCATGTCCGCTGACAACAATTATGGCAGAGAAACTGGGGTCTCCGAGGACCAAGGTCCGAGATCCCGTTAGCAGGCTCTCAAACAGCCTCATGGAAAATCAACACTTAAATTCCACTTTCAGTCCCATAACAGGTCCTACTCCTGAGGCCTCTGTTAACCCTGAAGCCATCCATCACTCAGTACATATATTCAGTTTTCCAAGCAGTTTAGAAAAACAAATGCTTCCTGGCTGGAGGCACTGGAGAAGCATTTAGCGGCGGTCTTGAGCGGGCAGATAAGAGCACCTATCCTACGCCTGCTCACTCAGGAGCAAGTAAGACTTAGATATTCTGCACCAAGGGGCTCTCAATTCACTCCTCTGGTAGAAAGTTACATGCTCCACATGGGGATGGAGTTGGGCAGTGCACCCTGATCCTCATAGGAAATTCCAGGAGAAATAAATGCCAACAGCATCATTTCCCCACGGGCAATGCTGGGAAGAGTAGGAGATGAAGGAACCAAAGGTCCACCTCACAGAAGTTGCTCCCCCTTCTCCTAGCTTGGTAAGGTACATAGGCCTTTAGGTGGGCAGCAACAGAGATAAAAAATGACCACCTTTTTCCCCCCTACCAATCCCATAATACTAGAATCTGGGGTCATCCCATAAAGCTGAATGGTGGGAGATTCAGGACAGATCAAAGGAAGGACCTCTTCACGCAGCGCAGAGTTAAGCTATGGCGTCTGCTACCACAAGATCTAGTGATGCCCCCCGACTTGGATGGCTTTCAAAGGGAATGATGGCTTTATGCTACCTCCATATCAGAGGCAGGATGCCTTCTGGGTATCAGTTGCTGGAGAGCATGAGTGTGGAGGGTGCTCTTGCACACTTCTCTTGTTTGTGGGCTTCCCACGGGGTGGGGGGCATTTGGTTGGCCATTGTGGAAACCGAACGTCGGACTAGAGCGGCCTTTGACCTGATCCAGCATGGCTCCTCCTATGTTTTTATGATCACTTTGTGGGCCCACAAGTTTTCTGTGCGTGGTCGCATGTGTGCACCCAAAGAACGAAGACACTTCCAGGGCAACCAGAGGGATGCTTGGGCATCCCTAGGCGGGGGCATCCAGAAAAGGTTCTCTGAACATTATCTCAGTATTTGGAGTTGGTTTGTGCAGACTAAGGGCATGTCTAGACGAGGGGGGTGGAAGGCGACGATCTCGTGATTTCATGATCGCGAGATCGTCACCCTTGACTACACGCGGCATGCGACATTGCAGCCACCATTTTGGAATTATTATTTTTTAAGAAAAAGGAGTACACAAATGCTCAAATGACAGGGAAGTTGTTGGGTTTTTTTTTAAAAAAAAAAAAAACCTCCCCCCACCTCACCCCCAATGGGTACAGAGCTCCTGAGGAGCTCTGTGCCCTATGCCCGGTTCCCGGCTCCTTGCAGTTACTCACGAGGAACCAAGATGAAACAGCGACAGTGGGCCACATGTTCCGTGGTCTAAGGATCATCCCAAGACCGCAGAAAAATCAGAATTGATTGGGAGGGTGATATCCCGGGCTAAGGGAGGGATCATCTGTCCCTGCTCCCAGGATGCACAGTGATGATCTTGGGGTTATCACCGGGATGTTGCCCTGTCTAGCCATGCCCTAAGGGGCCTGTTAGATGCACACTCTTCCTCTTCACATAACCCTCTTGCCATAATGATGGGCATTTGGCTGGCTAGTTTGTAAACCAGTCTACCATGTTCTCCCTAAGAACCTGTTTTCTCAACTATGCGTTAGCAGCTCTCTCTCTCTTTATTCTTTTTTTTAAAAAGGGAAAAACTAATTGGCAATGGCCTTGGAAGACCTGCCACCCTCCACAACTTTTGTGGGCTCATATTTCAAGTGCTGCAAAGATGAAATGGGGGAAGGTGGGGTGACAACACTCTTTTGTCACAATTGAAAACACTCCGCTTCCCTCCCGGTACGCTGCAAAACTAAATCAGTGCTCCTGTCACCTCTTTCCTCGCCCTTTCATGTGTTTTCTATACTAACAACATCCTCCCCCCCACACACAAGTATTTGTTTTTAAAGAACACAAATTCTATTATGCGCACATCAAGTTTAATGAAAACCCTATCAGAGTATAATTATGCAAATTAATTTGCAAAACCGAATGAACTCAAAGCTTCTAGAATTATGATTCAAATTAGCAAAAGGTGTGTGCCATGTCCCGATTCCCACATAGATGACCTAATGGAGTTCAGTGACACACATGATCTGATGGATTTCAATATCTTTGATGCTGCTTTAGCTAATCAAGATATCTGCAATGTGTCACCGCAACATGACAGCAGCCACATGGATTTGTCGGAGAAAGAATTTAAGAGTAATAAATCTAATTAAGCAGACATTCATGACAGGATTTTACTTCCTGTCTGTATCTGAGTTCAGAAAGATATGGTTTTGCTGATGCTGACAAGGAGTGAGTTGTTCACAAACAACTTGGTGACTTTCTGAATAGATGTTCATGGGCTATATTTTAAAACATTTATTAACAACCAGCACACGTATGGAAATTACAGAAAGAAATCGATGTTATGGTATTCACTGACAAAAGTTAAAGCAGGCAAAGAGAAGAGGTATAGTACATACATTACCAACACAGCTTTCTGCTAGCAGGGATTACCCTTTGCATTCCCTTTTATAGTTTTACACTTAAATCTGATGTGTGATACGACAGTCTGATATACTTTTTTAATCCCGCATCTTCGTATTTAATCATACTTGATAATGTTTTGTTTTAACTTCTAAAGTTTTATAGAAATTTCCCAGCTTGTTTTTACTGGTGTGGGGACTGACCCTTATTGCGCGAGAATTTCCTTGTAATGTTCTCTTTTCCACTGATCAAGCTTCCTGCCAGTCATAGGTCAAAGGCAAACCGTGGTTCGCCGAGAAATTTTTATCCAAAGCCAAGGCCAGATCTACACCAAGCAGGAAAACTGCATGTGGAGTGTGTCCTGGGCCCCAACGGTTGTCAATACTGTTATAAACCATTTTAAAGCAGTGGTGTAGATCCTGCCCAAGCCCTAATCTACACCAAGTAGGAGATTGCACTATGAAAACAGTATGAAAGTGGTATATCATAGAATCATAGAATAGCAGAATTGGAAGGGCCCTACAAGGCCATCGAGTCCAACCCCCTGCTCAATGCAGGAATCCACCCTAAAGCACCCCTGATAGATGGTTGTCTAGCTGCCTCTTGAAGGCCTCTAGTGTGGGAGAGCCCACCACCTCCCTAGGTCACTGGTTCCATTGTCGTACTGCTCTAACAGTCAGGAAGTTTTTCCTGATGTCCAGCCGGAATCTGGCTTCCTTTAACTTGAGCCCGTTATTCCGTGTCCTGCACTCTAGGAGGATCGAGAAGAGATCCTGGCCCTCCTCTGTGTGACAACCTTTCAAGTATTTGAAGAGTGCTCTCATGTCTCCCCTCAACTTTCTCTTCTCCAGGCTAAACGTGCCCAGTTCTTTCAGTCTCTCCTCATAGGGCTTTGTTTCCAGACCCCTGATCATCCTGGTTGCCCTCCTCTGAACACGCTCCAGCTTGTCTGCGTCCTTCTTGAATTGTGGAGCCCAGAACTGGACGCAATACTCTAGATGAGGCCTAACCAGGGCCGAATAGGGAGGAACCAGTACCTCATGTGATTTGGAAGCTATACTTCTATTAATGCAGCCCAAAATAGCATTTGCCTTTCTTGCAGCCATATCGCACTGTTGGCTCATATTCAGCTTGCGAAAATGAGCCACTACTGCTTTATAGCGGTATTGAAGTGCACTGACAACTGTTGGGGCCCTTTGACACATACCATATACTGCTTTCATACTGCTATATCCTGCTTGGTGTGGCTCCTGCCTTTTATATACCGCTTTCATAACGCTTTTATAGTGCAATATCCTGCTTGGTGTAGATCCTGCCCAAGTCTGATGTGAATTTGGAGTTTTCGTCTTCACCAAGGGGTGCTTCCAGCTCTATCAATCAAAAGACATGGCACAGCGGTCCCATCTTTTCTTCCTTTTTTGCAGAAAGGAAAAAAAAAAAGACAAGACCAGCAGTGGGAGAACACCCCTGCGAAAGACAACCCACACATTTCTAGTAAATCCGGAAACATGTCTCTGTGAAGTTTCGCAGAGCACCAGATTCAGGCTCACTTCTGATCTTTTACTTCAATGAGAAGATTTGCAACCTGTTTTGAGTTTCACTGCTGCTTTGGTGCCTTTGTTAACAACAGCAAAAGGCAATTACTAGATTGCAAAGAGAGAGAAAGACAGAGAGAGTGATTGATTGATTGTCGCTGTTTCATAAATTATACAAACTAAGGTTTGTTTACTTGCCCACTCTCTGAATATTTGAACTGGGAACATGGTCGGGAAATTTAAATGCAAGTTATTTAAGAGTTTTATAGGTGCAGAGGGTCCACCTTTCATTTATTATTAATGCAAGGCTTGCTCTTTTTCCCCCCTGTGGCTGCAACATGAAATCATGTAGAAATTGGGATTTTTTAATATAGCTTCCCTGCCGCCCCCAAATGACAATCTATTTCCTCTTCTGTGCCATTCGGCAGCATGAAAGATAGCACCTATATTTTATGCCCCAGAACAAATGGCTTCTCTGGATTAGTCAAAGGTCCAGAAAATGGAAGGGTTAACAGCTCAATGGGGGAGCACATTTTCTTGTGTGATAGAAGCCCCAGTTTTAATCCATAGCAGCCCCATTGAAAAGGTTCTTGGATCCAAAACAGACTTATGAAGGAGATTTACAATCAGATTTCCCAGCCCAGGAGAGGAGCCATAGCTCAGTGGAAGAGCATATGTTTTGCACATCAGTAGCCATTGATAGCCTTCTCCGCCATTGTCCAATCCTCTTTTAAAGCCATTGAAAGTGGTGGCCATCACTACGTCTCGTGGAAGTTAATTCCTTTATCTTTAATCATTATCTCCACCCATCCACTCCTCTTTCTCCTTGTCTCTTCCCCCAAAGGATAAATGTAAAAGTACTTGCATGACCCACCTCAGGGATCTTGCAACCCCAATAATCTATCTACAAAACAAATTACCTGCCTACAGCACAATCATCCCCAAAAGAAGCAGGTGCCTTTCTGTCCTTGGGACAGTCCCATGTTCAGAGCAGGACGATAATGGACTATTCTGGCTCAAGTTTGTCATGTGGACTAGCACCCCAAACACTTTTACCCAAGAACTCAACAGGCATGTGTAATCTCAACAAACAAACAAAAAACCACCACCAAAAAACCCCTGAGCCAACCGGATGTGCCCTGAAATAATTAGATGTTCGATTTTGCCTCAACTTTATAAAGAAAAGCCATGTATCAATATTATTCCCATTTTACAGATGGGAAATAGGTAGCTGCCCAAAGCTAGTTATAGCAGAGAATGGGGAAAGAGACTTTTAAGTCACCTCTTCTGTATCGCATTCATTACACTCATAGGTCTCCCATGAGAAGCCTGAGGTCTCAAATTGCAAGTAGGGCTTCTCTGTGTATACTCCAAAAAAGAAACGAAAGAGCAGCCCTTGAAGCTGGGGAGGGGGGAAAACACTCTTCACAATCAGCACTGGAGCCTTCTCCTTGCTGTGATCAGTGGCACGTAATTAGAACTCGTCAGTCTTGCTACACACCCCACATCCCAGTGTGCAGCTGTAACCTTCAGGCACAATGCTTCCTTTTTTAAAACAACAACAATAACAGTTCTTTGGAAAATCTGGAAAAGCAACGTCAACATGCATATTCAAATACAAATTTATTTATTTTTTGGTCAACTTGGAAACTCTGCCACTGTAAGGCTGTTGCAAAGCTCTTCACATTGGGGCTCCTCTGTATGCATGCATGAAAAAGTTATTTATTAAATAAAATCAGTCTACGAACTGCATTTCAGCTCTTCTTTCTAAGCTTTCTTTCCCATTTTTCATCCTTCTTCAGACTCCTCCCTCTGGTGTCATCATCTTCCTTTCATTCCTCTAGATGACGTCATCTTTCAACTTTCCTCCATCTTGGTCTCCTTCCTTCTTAGGACTTGACCCATTCTCATCCCCAGTCTGTGCTTCACCCCTTTCTCTGGACCCTTCTCCCTGACCTGCCTCTCTCTAGGACCAGACTGGCTCAACCAAGGGCAGCCAGAACCTCTTCCGCTTGGCCTTTTGTGACGTCAGAGAAGCTCAGACAATTAGAGGCTTCACTACCAACAAAGCCCCAGTGGATTACCAATATTTGATAGTGTATGCTTACTCTCACGAAGCGCTACAATTTACCTGGGCGTCTCTTGCAAATGGTATTCACTCACCATAAAAAGGAGGCTTTAAAAAAACAAAACAAAAAACCTGCAACCTTTAAAGCTTTTCCAAGAGGCCAACCATGACCCTGAACTCTAAGATAATTCTCTAGTTTGGAAAGGACAAACACATGTTTGTTGAGGTGAAACCTACAGCGGTAACGCATAGTCGCCTTTGAGGATGCCAAATGGCCAAACTTTAACCTAAAAATCTTTGGAGGACAAAAGGCAAATAGCAGGAGCGAACAATCTCTTTGGGTGAGATGGAAACCAGCAGGCACACAATATAAAAAGAAATCAAGAAATGGCAGCTGAAGTTCTCTCGTCCTGGGGTGAATGCTCTTTAAGGAGGCGGAGACCAAATGCTGTTTCAGGATGCAGAAACACCACCGAGCACTTGTAAACGATGAAAGGGAGCCAACCATCTCAGAAGAACTTTGGCCAATTTTAAAGAGCGACAAAGAGAATGTATGTCTGGTTTGGAGCTTGTGAATAGAGTTACCAGCTGGGAAGGAGGGGGGAAAAACCCATCTGCAGAAATTAGTGGATGAAGGTTTTCATGTCATGGAGATAAACGTCAGCCTCGGCTTGTGCCATTCACAGGCAGCTGAGTGTCACAGCAGAGTCTGTTGCTCCTGACATCTTTTTTTCCTTTTTATTTATTCATTTAATTTATTTATTACATTTATAGCCTGCCATTTTTTCTTCCAAGGAACCCAAGGCGGCGTACATAATCCTCCTCCTCTCCATTTTATCCTCACAACAACAACCCTGTGAGGAAGGTTGGGCTGAAAGACTGTGACTGGCCCAAAGTCATCCAGTGGGTTTCCATGGCCGAGCGGGGACTAGAACCCGGATCTCCCGACTCCCAGTCCAACACCTCAGCCACTACACCACACTGGTCATCAATGAGCACCGTGAGAGTGGGCGCCACCATTTAAATTTCCCAAGGTGCCCAGATGTAGCATAGTTCCATTTTTAAAGCTAAACTATGCTAGTGTTTTGGGCCTCACCCCTTTGGGCCCTGACCACCACTGGAATCCTAGTGACAAATCGAGGAGGGGGGAAACAAAATGGCATCCAAATGGGCTAAAGAGTGCCCAAAGGGTCAACAAGTCAATTCTGACTCTCTCGGTGCTCTGTAGCAACCACAGATTCCACACACACACACCCAAATTAAAGTTTTGGGGGGAGTTATCGAATTTCAGAAGCTGATGGGGGCCACAGTGGGGGTCTGTGAGAGCCTCATATTACCCTAACCCCTGCCATAAAGTAATTGTTCATTGTGTGAAGAAGTCCTTTCTTTTGTTCTGAATCTACAGAACAACGAATCAGAAGTCCTGAATCTACAACCCGCCAATTATCAGTGGATGACTCAGAAAGTTCTAGTATTGCAAGAGATCTCTCTATCTATTTTCCCTACACCACAAATTGGTGTCTTGGACAACAAAGGTGATACCATCCACAGAAAGTCATTTTGGGGCTAGGGAGCCAAAACATGAAGAAAGGCAGCAAATAAATGTAAAAATAAATAAGTAAAATAAAATGTATCCAATTACCTCTGCCTAAAATGGTTTCGACACAGGGCACTCCAACCATGTATACAAATAGCTCTTTCACACTTGATGTCCCTGCCAACATAGCTCAGAGCCGATTCATGGTATATGTATTTGACGGTGAGGTGTCAAAGACCAATACAATAAGACTTTTATGGTCCCTATGTAAGAGGAGTACACAGTCAACCACTTTCACATGCGCACTGAATGCGTGAAGCTGGGAAGCGCACCAGCAAGTGACATACTTGCACTCCTGTTGACCAGCTGGGAAGAATTTTACCTGAGTATGACTATGTAAGCCCCCTTCTTCATGCTAACACCAAGCAGGACGGGGGAAGATGTCCTGCACCATATGAGATGCCATCATTTGACAACTCAGGCAAGGAGGTGTGACACAGGAGAGGCAACTGGATCTGGTCCCTTTCAACACCACACCCAGCATCACAGGTATCAGCCCAGGACTTGGGAGTTGATTTCAGGACCATGGACAGCTGGCCACCTGCTAAACTTCGGGTGGCGGGGAGGAATACCCCAGCACTAACTGGGAACTGGCAGGGATTTATAGTCAGGCCAGGAGTATCTTTCTGGAAGCTCCACCCCCTTGAGTATTGTCCCTGGCTGTTAAAGGGCCAGCATCCCTTTTTTTAAATCAGTATTGGCTTCCCTTGAAGAGGGAAGGCGCTGCTCCTCAGGTTTTCCCTGTTCACTAGAAGAGTTTGAAACCCACTCCTCAGGATAAGGGGGCGGTGTCACCACCTGAGGGTCATGGAGATAGGATATGAGATCTGAGGCTGTGGGTCACAGTTCAGACAGACTAGTCCTGGTCTTTCCTCAGAGTCACTGTCACTAGCAGCTTCCGCCTCCAAGGGCTCCTCGTCTGGGCCGTGACAAGATCGTGGGGGCAATTCTCTCCCCATCTGCCCCTGCCCCTTACATTCACTGAACACACGCAGTGGTGTTTTAGCTTGATTTACTGTTCTTATTACTATGATTATTCTCTTATTTCTGTTTTGTGAACCCCTTCCCCCCTTCATATGTTTTAACGTGATTTTAAGTTGTAAGCCTCTAGGCAGGGTATCGCTGTTTTATTTGTATATTTTGTACAGCACCAAGTACATTGTTGGTGCTATATAAGTAAAATAACAACAACAACAACAACAACAACAACAACAACAACGAGCCAATCAGACCGTTTCCGTTCCTTGTCATGTTTGCATGTGTTCAACCAGACTCCCTGTTTTGCCCATATCAAACTAACTGAACAGTTAAGGGCACGATCCCATGAGTGCTTAGGCAGGAAAAAAAGGTTCTACAATTCCCAGCATTGTGGCGCTGTAGTTTTGTTTTGTTTTCTGTCTAAGCATGCACAGGATTGTGCCCTAATTGTGCAGGGGGGAAAAACATTTCACAGGCATTGAAAGAGGTCAGAAGTATTTCTGCCAGATTTCGTTAAAGTAACATTTGTCATGCCATTAAATTAGAAGAGCCAAGAAAGAAGAGAGAGAGAGAGAGAGAGAGAGAGAGAGAGAGAGAGAGAGAGAGAGATGGAGCACATGTCGAGACTCAGCAACAATGCCCTAACAAAACACAGTCTAGGGAAGCGTTTGGCTGTCTGTCATTCTTAATTGTTCTAAAAATATGCCCACAGAATGCAGTTAAGAATAAACCAATCTACTTTCTCAGACAATACTCTTCCTCCCATATGCGCCTTCATGGGAGTTTGGATCTTTGAGAGAAGTCCTAATCTGGGTCCCTTCTTTGCCAGAGGTTGCTTTTTAAATTGTATATCCTGCCTTTTAAGCAGGCAGATTCTCAAGTTGGCTTATAACGATTACTTATAACAATACAGACATCTTTTTTAAAAAAATGAAAAACCATTTCAACGCCGATTAAACCGAAGGTATTCTGAATGGCACTCTTCAAAGCCCTGGAGACCTCGCTCAGCCTGGCCACTGGAGATGAGAGAGGTTGAACTTAGGACCTTGGCAATGCTCAGCCTTCCCCAGCCTCATGCCCACCAGAAGTACTGGACTACTATTCCAGCATTCCTCAGACGGCCATGCTGGGAGCTGTAGTCGAAGATGTCCAGAGGGCTCCAGGTTGGAGAAGGATGATGTAGGATTAGGAAGGATTGGTTCCTCTCTGTTCGGCCCTGGTTAGACCTCATCTAGAGTATTGTGTCCAGTTCTGGGCTCCACAATTCAAGAAGGACGCAGACAAGCTGGAGCGTGTTCAGAGGAGGGCAACCAGGAGGATCAGGGGTCTGGAAACAAAGCCCTATGAGGAGAGACTGAAAGAACTGGGCATGTTTAGCCTGGAGAAGAGAAGATTGAGGGGAGACAGGATAGCACGCTTCAAATACTTTAAAGGTTGTCCCACAGAGGAGGGCCAGGATCTCTTCTCGATCCTCCCAGAGTGCAGGACACGGAATAACGGGCTCAAGTTAAAGGAAGCCAGATTCCAGCTGGACATCAGGAAAAGCTTCCTGACTGTTAGAGCAGTACAACAATGGAATCAGTTGCCTGGTGAAGTTGTGGGCTCTTCCACACAAGAGGCCTTCAAGAGGCAGCTAGACAGCCATCTGTCAGGGATGCTTTAGGGTGGATTTCTGCATTGAGCAGGGGGTTGGACTCGATGGCCTTGTAGGCCCCTTCCAACTCTGCTATTCTATGATTGTATGATTCCTTCCGAACAGTGAGGAAAAAGACAGAAGCATCAGTCAGAAAACATGGGAGGATTTCAGGTTGTTCCCTAGTTCAACATCTTGCTGTTGGCCTATGGAGTTCATGATTTTTTTCCATCTTGTTCTGTGTGCTGTTTAATAGCTACATAAGAAGGCTGGGAGAGCCAGGGCCAGTGCTACCATGAAGCATAGATGCTTTAGGGTGGATTCCTGCATTGAGCAGGGGGTTGGCCTCGATGGCCTTGTAGGCCTCTACCAACTCTCCTATTCTATGATTCTATGATTCTATGAAGGAGCTTGTCTGAATACTTGCAGAGAGACGTCCCATTTCTTCTGCCACCCCATAGCAATGGCTCCATTTTAAATCGCAAAAGAGGTTGTCAAGGGCGCAACAACTTCATCACAAGGTTAAAGGCCTGCTGCTAGATCTTTTCAAGATTAAGCAGGGAAAAAGCCGTGTATTTTAAATGCTTTTGTTGTGGTTATATTATTATACTTCATGTGAGCCATAGCAACATCATCAACACAGTTAAAATGACACAGGGTTTTGTTTTAAAATAAAAGGCCTGTTTCATTGTTCGTAACAATATTCAGTCAGAGCATTGAAAGAATGAGTTGACAAGAGTTGATATAGGTGCTAGCAGGGAATAATTCCAGCTGCTCTGTATGTGTGTGTGTGTGTGTGTGTGTGTGTGTATACGTGTGTGTGCAGAGAATGTCCCCTCCTGCTCTGAATTTCACACCAAATTAAAGCCGGCTTTGGGTTTGGACTCCAAGAGCCAAAGTTTGTTTGTTTTTATTGAGAGCATACTCCATTGCTGAACACATTCTTCATTTTAAAAGTGTTTGGGGGAAACATTCCCCCCAAAAAACTTCAGCCTGCAAAACACAGAATGCAGAGAAAATCCTTCCACGGTTTACAGCTCATAATAAGTCTTTCAGCCAGAGGAAATGCTGAAAAGATAAATGCAATTCAAAAGAATGGAACAGCGGGATGTAACAAGCCAGCAAAAATTTGGGGAGATATATAATATATAGGCATCAAGCTCAATATGTCCCAACCAAACAAACACAGCATAAAGCCAGCTCAGTCTTCTCTCATTTACCTACTGTGGACCTGAAAACTAATCTCATCCTAATTGCCATGGAAACAGATGCATAGACACGAAGTCCCTGGGCGCTCCTCTTGAACAGGACAGTTGAATTACCTGCACATTCGCACAGCTGCCAGGGTTTATTAACAGTCTGCAGTTGGGGATCTCATTTTAGCTCCATCATTACCTTTGCTTTCTCTCCCTCCAAGGCAAGAAGAAGCCACGTGCTTTGAGTCAGGGCTCTGTAGAAGAAGCTTGGCGACGTGAGAGGGCGAAGAAGAAGATAGGAGAGTAAATAACTATGTTGGAAACCAGCCAGGGTGGTTCATTCATCCCACTCTGCACTTGTTCATCCCGAGTTTTTCAAATCCTCTGCTCTTGGAGAACTGAATTTGCAAGCACCTGCTTAAGCCAATGGCTCCAAGGACACCAACCTCACCTCTGCTTCGCCACTGGGATCCATTTAGGATGGTCCCATACGGATCCCCCAAAAGAAGATAAAGAGGACACTGGTTTGCATAAAATTTGCATATGATAAATTTATATGGCGTGGGCCGGTCCACGAAGTCACGAAGAGTTGGAAGCGACTGAACGAATAAACAACAACAAAATATTTAAATTGTATTTGGACTGGGCAGTCCTCCAAACTGAGCACAGTTTCAAAACAGAGGACAATCCTTCGACAGCCCTGCAAATGGCCTTTGTAAACGAGGACACCCAGGTTCTCTCAGCCTTTGCTAAATGTGTCCAGAATATTCATAAGGGATATTATAGATTTAGGGAAGCTACAGCAGATGCAAAAACCAGCAGAAGCGACTTTCTCGGAAGAACTGAGAATACATTCTGACTCCAGGTGAAGAAGCAAAAGGCACCTCCAACAGAGGACTGGTCCAGTCCAAAATTAAGCAATGACCATGGAGAAGAGAAACAGAGAATTGAAAAATGGCTGCCAAAGGAATCCTACAATGCATTGTGGGTGGTGTTGCCAGAACATCCAGCCCAAAAGCTGAAGTGGCAGGAGGCGGCTGAAATGCACGCGCCAACAATGGAAGAAGTCAACAAATGCCTTCCAACCACACAGGCCTCAAACAGGGATCTTGAACTTATGTTACCTTAATGGAAACATGTAAATATTTATTTATATTTATTTATTTATTAATTACACTTATATACCGCCCCACAGCCAAAGATCTCTGGGTGGTTTACATGTTTTTTTTAAAAAACACACACACCAAACAAACCAAGATTATGCTAAAAATTATGCTGCAACCTTAATTCTAATCCGATTTTGATGTGATGTGAATTTGTGTGTGAATTGCTAGCACAGAGCTACAAGCTGAGCAATTCAGAATTCACTAACCTATTCTATACTTTAATTCATCCATTTAAATCATTATTATTATTATTATTATTATTTATTTATATAGCACCATCAATGTACATGGTGCTGTACAGAGTAAAACAGTAAATAGCAAGATCCTGCCGCATAGGCTTACAATCTAATAAAATCATAGTAAAACAATAAGGAGGGGAAGAGAATGCAAACAGGTACAGGGTAGGGTAAGCAGGCACAGGGTAGGGAAAAACTAACAATCATCAACGGTTTCTGTTTTAATTGGCAGCACAACAGGTTGGAGAATAGCAGTCATTTGTTTATGTTAAAACTAGAATTCAGAAGGATAAAGTGTCACCTTCCCTTGCAAAGAACAACAATAATATTCCTAATTAAACCTATTACAATCAAGAAGCCTATTTACAAGTAAATCCTATTTTAGTTCAAAAAGCAAAGTGCGCATCCACTGCTGTCTTTTAATTCCTTAGAAACCAGTTGTGTCTTCTGTCTCTTAATTGTGTGTGCATGTACTCATTTTGGCCAAGCAGCCTTTCCCATCCTGCCCCCCTCCCATCATCCCCTGCCATCATCGGGGAGACTGGGAATTGTAGTACAACACATATAGAGAACTCCAGGTTGGGGAAGGCTAGAATACAGTGAAGAATGGGATGTGGAAATTAAGGTGACATAGGGACCTAGACCCTTGTTCCAACTAGCCTAATAGTGTCGACAGTGACTGGCAGCCATGGCTCTCCAGAGTTTCAGGCAGGATTCCTTCCTAGCCCTACCTGGAGATGTCGGGGATCGAACCTGGGGCCTTCTGCATGCAAAGCAGGTGCTTTATAATGGAACCACAGCCCCTCCCAATTGAGAATTATGCTCTTCCGGTAGAAGACCATAGATCAATGTATAACGCTTGGGGGTAAGGAAAGGCCCTTTACCAGCTGAATGCAATTCAACAATTCCCTCCTCCTCCTCCTCCTCCAACTCCTGCCTGCTCCAACCTGCTTAAGAGGATTGGGAAACCCTGCAAAGAGAGGCCGATGGTAGGATACCTGGCACCTACCAAGTCCTTCACTTTCAGTTTTGCATTTTGCATGGATCACCCGAAATTGTGGCTGGGGAGGGGGAAACCTGGCATGTTGCAGTCACAACAGAAACTTTTATTCAATAGATTTACAGAAGGAAAGAGTTGGAAGGTCAACTAGTCCTTGGAGGTCAACTAGTCTGTCCCCCTGGCTTAACACAAGAATCTTGCAACTACAACATCCCTAACACAATGCCATCCAGGCTCTGATTAAATAACACCAGCCAAGGAGATCTCACCAGCTCTTTCTGCAAGGACGTTTTTCCTAACATCTAGCCCAAAACTGCTTCCTTGCAATTTCCTCCCACTGCTCCTAGTCATGCCTTCTGGAGCAGCAGAAGCCGTTCTGTTGGCCATTCTGTTAATTTCCTTTCACGGCAATCTTGAACCATACCCCAAGGTCCACCATTCATAGCATTAGTTTAGGACCCCTGTCTCCAGGTAGTGACAGGAAGTCCCTAATCAGGGTTTGTGTGTGCTTTGGTGTTTTGCTGCAGGCCCTTTCCCATAATAATAGGAACGAGGACTCAAAACTGCATTAGATAATTGAAGTGGGACAATGGCTCTTTCAATTACTGAAGCATCAATTTCTCAAAGGATGAATTTGGCAGCTCTTAATAAGGACAGAATCTAAGCACAAATCCGCATTGAACACCAACAACACCTGGTGCAAGAGTTGTGCAAAAAGCATGTGGGTTTCATGGCTGGAGATTTTGAATTATGCTCCCAGGCTGGGCAAAAGCTCCATTTAGTGGCAAAGATGTTTGTTATGGCAGCCAGTAGGGCAGAAAATATATTTTAAGATTCCTAGGAGTCATCCTGAAATTATTAGGCTCCGCTCATGCTTGTTCAAGCAAATACATGAATGTGAACATAGGAATCTTTATTCAAATGAACCCATACTCATGGTGATTTGAAAGATTTGAAATCACATTTTACATAAGATAAACACAAGAACTCCAGCCTCATGGTGCGGCTGTTACTTTGACTTGCCGCACGTGGTGACATTGCTGCCTCTGCCTCCCCTTTAAGGAGTTAAAAGCCAATTCGACTCCTCTCAAGCAATTCTATGTAATGGGCGATATAGAAATGCAATAAATAAACAAACAAACAAATAAATAAATGTCCTGCTGCAAAGTTGTTTTATGCAACATCTTCATGCAAAAGGCTTAAAATGTCAACATGCATTTAGAAACCAAAGGCACAACAATTGAAGAGCTGGGTAAAATGGCTGATTTCAAGACTTGCACTGGCTTTGATCTCTTCTGGGCTTGCCCCGGGCAAGTTACACAAACTACCTTTGCTAGAACAAAACATGTGCTGGTCCCAAGGATCCCAGGAACTCGGCCACAGTTGTTCACAGCTACTCAAGAATTCTGCTTTGTACTCCCTGCCCCCTGCCAGATTCTGACAGGTAGACAGCCTCAGACATCCATAATCTAAAAAAGCTATGGTTTGCTCTTAATATAAACAACGTAGGTCAGGAAATATATTTTAGATTGCTAGGAATCATCTTGAAATTATTAGGCTCCACCATCACATATTTAGAGCAATGTTGGCAAACGTCTGTATTCAGCCTGGGGTGGTGGGTGGAGGTTAAACTTTATTCTCTAGGTAGTCATCCAGCATCTACTAGATCAGAACTTTCCAAATTTTTCAAATTGGTGACACACTTTTTAGACATGCATCATTTCGCGACACAGTAATTCAGTTTTACTAGCAAACCGGAGGTTAAACTAACCCCTTATAAGAGATACGGACACGTACATAAATTGTAATAATGAAATGTACGGGGACACAACATATCTCATGAAAAACTTTCATTTATATTTTTAAAAATATATGATTTGCAAGATAATCACAAACATTTCCAAGACTTTTCACATTGAACCAATTTTGTCGAGCTGCCATCGAGCGGTGGTTGAGACGGTGTTATATAAAAAAACTGGACCCATGGAATTTCTTGAATGCGTCACTTCAGGTGCAGCTGTGTCACCAGAAGTGACGCGAATCAGCTGTTTCGACCCGATTATGCATCCTGTGCATGCGCAGTACCTGTATGATCCCTCGACCGTGGTGTGCATACACCGATACGACAGAAGGGGAATATACTAGTGCACCATACTAATCGGCACCTTTGCTGCGTAAAAATGCATGCAAGTTGGTATTGCTTATTTCACATAGACTCAGAGGTTTCTCGTTACGTTCGCGTGACGCACCTACACACTGCAGCTGACACACTAACGTGTCGCGACACACAGTTTGGAAAGCTTTGTACTAGATCATGTCCATGATGCCAACTGATCATGCCAACTGATGCCCATGATGAGTGGCCTCATAAGCAAGTTGGCACATAGCAGTAATTACTTCAAATTTATGGAGTGCACACACTCATGGGCAGCATTATGTACAATTGAAAGGGTCTGCAGCCAAGGTTTGGACTGGTATGCTCCCAAAGCTGCGTGCATGCCTTTTTAAAAGAATCAATGGGCAAAAGGATACACAAATGAGCTCCATTTGTTTTAGTTATAAAAACAAATGGGAATTCAAACAAATGAGTTCCAAATGAAAAATCCATGTTTTTTTCATTCCCTGCTGTTGGGATGAAAAATGAAAATAGTCTGGAGCAGCCTGTACAGGTCACAGGAAGGTCACAGGAAGAGGGGGCAGAGACAGAGAGAAGATAGGAAGTATGTGTGTGCCTTTTTATGTAGCGTATAAAATGGAGAGTCTTTGTCCTACCTGCATGCCTGACTCTTTGGAGGGATACTGGATTTTCAAGAGACGTGGGTGGAACTAGGGATGTAGATGGCTGGGAAATCTAGCTCTGTTTTTGGCTCAGTGGAGTTCTGTGGCATGTACAATTCTTTTGCGTATACGAGCCAAGCTTCAGGCTGTTCTGTGAACTCCAGGGCAGGGGGAGAATTCATATTTGGGGGGATTCATATTTGGGGTGGGGAAGGTTCTACAACTTGATCAAATTTCTGAGCAGTTTACAGAAATGACGGCTGTAATTTTCACAAATGCAACTGTGATGTTTGCATGTTCGGACATAATTTTTGCAAATTGCAGGAACTTTTTTTTAAACTGCAAATTTCTGGAAAATCCATGAACTGGCTGTGGATTGAGTCAGGCACTGCAATGGGAACTGAAATGAAGTCTGGGGGTGTTGAGCCTAGGAAAACGTGTTGGACTCCACCCATCAAACACATTTCTACAACATCTCTAGGTAGAAAACAGATACATTACAAGCAACAGGAGTGAAGTTGGGTCTCCCACTGGAAGAAAAGGGAAGCTTATAGAATGTGTGCCTCTTTCATTGACTCTACATGGGTGCCTTCCCCCACCCCCCAAAAAAAACCTGTTTGAATTTGGAAGATCTGATGCTTTGATGGGATAAGTGGAACTTTTCAGGCCACCTGGAAGGAAAACATGGATATTACAAGCAGCAGAAGTCCTGTTGAAGGCAACGGGAATCTAAAATGAATGCGAATGATGAAAACAAAATGAACGAAATCAGCTATGAAAATGTATTTATTTATTTATTAAACTTATATACCGCTCCCATAGCCAGGGCTCTCTGGGCGGTTTACAGAAATTCTAAAATTGAGGTAAAAACAAGTATACAAAATTTAAAACTCTAAAACACAGAACATACATACATAAAGCATTAAAAACCGATTAAAAACTAAACATGTGGGTAATTAGGATGTGCCGCCATATGCCTGGGCAAAGAGGAAAGATAGCAGCGTTGGCGCCAGGCGAGCCTCATCAGGGAGATCATTCCACAGTCTGGGGGCCACCACCGAAAAGGCCCTGTCCCTTGTTGCCACACTCCGAGCCTCTCTCGGAGTAGGCACCAGGAGGAGGACCTTAGATGTTGAACGTAGTGACCGGGTATATTCACGTCGGGAGAGGCGTTCCGTCAGGTATTGTGGTCCCAAGCCGTGTAAAGCTTTATAGGTCAAAACCAGCACCTTGAATTGGGCTCGGAAACATACAGGCAGCCAGTGCAAGCGGACCAGAGCAGGTGTTATATGGTCGAACCTTCTGGTTCCCGAAATCAATCTGGCCGCTGCATTTTGCACGAGCTGCAGCTTCCGAACCGTCTTCAAAGGCAGCCCTACGTAGAGCGCATTGCAGTAATCTAACTTGGAGGTTACCAGAGCATGGACAACTGAAGCCAGGTTATCCCTGTCTAGATAGGGGCGTAGCTGGGCCACCAACCGGAGTTTGTAGAAGGCACTCCATGCCACTGAGGTCACCTGAGCCTCAAGTGACAATGATGGGTCTAAAACAACCCCCAAGCTACGAACCTGCTCCTTCAGGGTGAGTGCAATCCCATCCAGAACCGGTAGAAGACCCCCCATCCTGTCAGCGGAATCACCTACTAACAGCATCTCAGTCTTGTCTGGATTGAGTCTCAGTTTATTAGCCCTCATCCAGTCCATTGTCGCAGCCAGGCACCGGTTCAACACATCCACAGCCTCTCCTGCTGAAGATGAAAAGGAGAAATAGAGCTGCGTGTCGTCAGCATACTGATGACAGCACACTCCAAGGCTCCGGATGACCGCACCCAGCGGCTTCATGTAAATGTTAAACAACATGGGGGACAAAACCGACCCCTGCGGGACCCCATACTTGAGAGTCCACGGGGCCAAGTAATGTTCCCCAAGCACCACCTTCTGTAACCGACCCGCCAAATAAGAGCGGAACCACTGCAGAGCAGTACCTCCCACTCCCAGGTCAGCGAGTCGTCCCAGAAGGATACCATGGTCAATGGTATCGAAAGCCGCTGAGAGGTCGAGGAGAATCAACAGAGTCACACTCCCTCGCCTGTCTTTCTCCCGACGTAGGTCATCATACAGGGCGACCAAGGATGTTTCCGTGCCAAAACCAGGCCTGAAGCCCGACTGAAATGGATCCAGATAATCAGTCTCATCCAAGAGTGTCTGGAGCTGGCCCGCAACTACCCGCTCAAGGACCTTGCCCAGGAATGGAACATTTGCTACCAGCCTGTAGTTACTAAGATTTTCCGGGTCCAAGGAAGATTTCTTCAGGAGTGGTGTCACTACCGCCTCTTTCAGACGGTCTGGGACCACTCCCTCTCGTAGAGAGGCATTAATCACCTCCTTGGCCCAGCCAGCTGTTCCATCCCTACTAGCTTTTATTAGCCAAGAGGGGCAAGGATCCAGTACAGAGGTGGTCGCGCGGACCTGTCCAAGCACCTTGTCCACATCCTCGAGCTGTACCAACTGAAACTCATCCAAGATAACAGGACAAGCCTGCGCTCTGGACACCTCACTAGATTCAACTGCTATAACACTGGAGTCTAAGACCCGACGGATGTCAGAGATTTTGTCCTGGAAGTGCCTGGCAAATTCATTACAGCGGTCCTCAGAGAGTTCTACAATGTCCTTGGGGCCAGCATCTAATAGCCCCCGAACAACCCTGAAAAGTTCCGCTGGGCGGAAAATGAATGAAATGCAAAGAAAAAGGCAACAAAAGGAATGAAACTTTTCTTAATGGAAATCGAGAGAGTGAACTACAACATGGGGAGATGATTTAACACATCCCTACATTGAATGAGCAACTCATGGCTGGTCACCTGCCGACAGCCCACATCCCAGTAGGACAAGGGTCCCCGGGACTTGCTCCTCTTCTTCACCATTGCAACCTGCTTATTTATCTGGCTCTTGTTCAGGCCCAGACACTGGTGGTGGTGGTGGTGGTGGAGGAGGAGGAGGAGGAGGAGGAGGAGGAAGAGGAGATGCCACAGCCTGCTTGCTTACTGGCTCTCTACCTGTCAAGCGAGCAAGTTGGAGCAATGATGGTAAAGAGGGTTGAGGAACAAGAGCAGCTGGTGACCATGGTGGTGAGAAGGTAGACACACTGGGGGACAGACTGGCAATGGGCATGTTTACCTGGAAAAGGCCCTCCTGAGTCCAGCAGTGCACAAGTTTGCAGTTTTACTGCGTTGCCTTCAGCTTCCGAGGGCTCAGCCTGGAAAGGACAAGACCGAAGCTTCCACTGCGTTCTCTGCCACACCTCCCCCAATCTGGTCTCCCGTCGTTCAGGGCTCTCTTTACAAAGATGCCATTTGCTGTTGCTTGGGCAGCAGCCACCTTGACATCAGCTGTTGTCAGAGCAAAAAAACCAACCGTGTCTTTGCAGCAACAGCAGCAACAGCTGTGGTCCACACAAATTGATTGAGGGGGGCAGTGGGTGGCACAGCAGTAGCGTCTGCCTTTCCTTCACAGTGAGGTGGGTGAAGGTCCCAATCCCATGCAAATGTAAGAGATGCAGTATGATTAAGTCTCACAGAGCACAAGAGGACTTACTTCTGAGCAATTACAGAAGTCTCCATCTCTTGCACGTGGTCGGCTTTGTTAGCTACCTTGAAATCCTTTGGCTTAAAGTCAGTTTGAACCCTACTTATTAAAAAGACTCCTTTTCTTAACATGTATTTTAAAAATGAGGAAAAGGAACTTCCTTGAACAACCTGTGATGTAGTGGAAGCTCACTAGGATGCAACACTGGCACTTTTTGATTAGCATCATAGAATCATAGAATAGTAGAGTTGGAAGGGTCCTCTTAAGGCCATCGAGTCCAACCCCCTGCTCAATGCAGGAATCCACATTCAAAGCATCCCTGACAGATGGCTGTCCAGCTGCCTCTTGAATGCCTCTAGCGTGGGAGAGCCCACAACTTCCCTAGGTCACTGGTTCCATTGTCGTACTGCTCTAACAGTCAGGAAGTTTTTTCTGATGTCCAGTTGGAATCTGGCTTCCTGTGATGCTGACATCATCTGCCACCAACCATAGAATTTCCCATGTTTAGCTGCAATCCTTACAATAGCTGCTGGGGACGGGAATAGATTTCCCCAACAACAATATATTGTTCCCTGCTGTAATGCAAAGTATTTTGGATTGGGGCGGCTTGGTCTTGAATTAGCAATTCAGGTCCATTCGCTTTACCAAAGCCCTGTTCCTGGTGGAGTTGAAAATAGCTGGAATTGGTTTGTTGATATGGGCCAATACACAGTTGCCTGAAATTCTGGATTGTCCTTAGGGATGTAGCTATGGGCATCATTGTGATGAGCTTCCACTCTTCAAATTTTACTGCTCCGCCACTATGAGCAACCCCGACCGAAAATCGCCATTGATCACCATTTCCAACCTACTCTTCCTCCGAGGATCTCCGAACAGCTGACATGTACATGGTCACCAGCTGCCCTTCACCAGCTGGCCTTCCTATCCAGGTGCTGCTCCAGGGTCCAACCCCTGAATCAGAAGTTGGGACTTATCATCGTGTAGCTTTTAGAGCATTCTCTACGTCCATGTTCACATGAACAGAACATTGCCACTCAGTTCTGGTTGAGAAACAGTCGTCCTGATGTCTCTCTGCCAATTTCCTTCTTGCCTCCTCTGCCAGGACAGCTTGCGAGGCACGCCAAGATGGATCAGCGGCATCCCCGGATGCTCCTACAGCAGAGACCCGGGTCCCATTGTAATCAGATCCAGGGTATTAACTTGCTCTATGCAAAAGACTGCAGAGCCTGGGAAGATACCAGTGCCTGGTTAATGCCGACCGCAACCCAAGCAAAGCCAAACACTCTCCCTGTCTCCTTTCCCGTGGGTAAAGCAGTACCACGCATCCAGAGAGGAGAGAGGGAAGAGTTCCCCTTTTGTTTTCTCTCTGCCCACTCCCAATTTAATTGGTTCTGGGTCAAAACTAGGGGTGTGCACGGACCCCCCGCTCCGCTTCTCTTCCAGATCCGCAATTTGCAGATCGGGCCGCTCCGCTCCACCCCCGCTCCGCCTATGTCCGCTTCGCTCCGCTGCGGGGCTCCGGATCCGGATTGGAGCTCCGTTTCCCCCCCCCCATAGGCTTGCATTGAAAGCTAAAAAAGTATACAACTTTTTTTCTGTTAAAGTTAGAAACCTCAAGTTTGGCACCATGACACCTCATGGATGTATACACACGCACGCCAAGTTTCAAGCCAATCCCATCATCCCCTGATTTTTGGGGAATTTTTGAAAACCGGGCACCCCATTCACACCCCTTTCGATAGCTCCGTCAATTTGCACGTTAGAAACCTAAAACTCGGCACCATGATAGCTTATCCAGGGATACACATGCACGCCAAGACTCAAGGCAATCCCATCATCCCCTGATTTTTGGCGGGGCTCTAACCTTTTAACTCACCCCAAATCAAGTCCCATTTTACAACTACGTCAATTTGCATGACAGCTTACCCATGTGTCCACGTGGACGCCAAGTTTCAAGCCAATCCCATCATCCCCGGATTTTTGGGGAATTTATGAAAGTCGGACACCTCAGTATCTGCAGACAGCTCAATGGGCCCATTTCAAAGGAAATCCCAACATGCCATGAATTGGGGAGTAGAGATAAACCTAAATATGAATCTTCTTCCACACTTGAAAAATGTATTTGGAACTTCCAAAAGTCTAAGTGAGCGCAGGAAGGACTTATCCCCTGAGTCAAAGCAAGACACACAAAAACCAAACCATCCCTGCGAGGTGGGCAGGGGAGGAGGGAGGGAAGGCAGGCAGGCAGCAGACATTTCTGGGGGCACAAGGAAGTGAGCCAAGGATAGTTTCAAAGCCAGTAATGCATATAAAATGGAATAAATAAATAAATAAATAAACAAAGGAGGGGTGGAATTAAAAGCAGCAGTGTTGCTGAATAAACAACAAGAAGAATTTTTTTAAAAAGGCTATATCTGTCTTTTACCAGTAAGAGGGGAGTGGACGTGCCCAAGAGGAGGGGGAATCATCTGCCAATTTGATTGGTCCTGTCTAGGTACCAGTCTTTAAGAAGCAAATGATCACTTCAACTCATGATAGGCATTCACTCCAGTGATTTACCTTTGGAGGGCTCTGATGGCCCTCCAAGGACAGGAGAGAGTGGGGGCACGTCCACATGGGATGCCCTAGGGGAGCTCATCCCCTTGCACCACATCTATTCAGTTGTTCCCCAAAGTTAGGGTGGGTAGCAGTGCTGTGTTTCTATCTCTTATTATTGGCTTAGTATATGATTTCATGTTGTGTTTGTGCATTTGGTGGGGCTACTGTTTTAAAAAACACTGGGAAAAGTCCGTTCAGACTAAGAAAAAGAAGTTCCCAGAATCCCAAGTTATCCGTTTTGCCTATCCCCTCCTCCAACTTTGGGATCATGTGATCATGACCGGGAGTTGACTCTGCCCCTCAGTCCTTCGAAAAAGGTATTTTCCCGCTGTTTTACCCGATTTTTCCAAAAATTCTAGCAAGCAAACCACAGCACGCAGAGAGCTGAGAGTAGGCTCAAAATGACCCCCAGCCAAGACTCTCTAAGCACACGAACTTTCAGAAAGATCGCTTTAAAAACAACACAGTTATCCCCTATTCTTTTCCGCAATGCAATCCTATGGGCGAAATTTTTCAAAATGGCGATCGGATCGGTCCACGAAAAAAGAAGCGCTCCGCGTATGGGTGCTTCTCTTCGCCGTTCTTCTACGGGTCCCCGGTCCGCTTCTACTCCGCCTCTGGGCAAGGCAGAGCAGGCCAATTCGCTTCTGATTCTCCACTTCTAATCGGAGCGGAGCACATCCCTAGTCAAAACCCCTCTTGTCTCCTCTGCTGTACTATTGGGTTGTTTGAAAATTGCTGCGTCTCTTGGCTTAGTGTCTTCTTTCATCTTTCTTTCCAAAGTGGGTTTACTGATAATAGATCCCCTTATTTATATTTCAGCTTCTCACAACTTACTGCTAAATATGCAAGTGGGATTTTAAAAACAACGACAACCCATTTCTTACTTTTAAACAGGAAAGGGAGAAGTAGGATCTCCTTCACTTGGTGAAAGCATCTGCTTTATTTATAAAAAGTTGTAGTAAGTAGCTGCTACATGTTAGCACCAAACAACGTGTGAGGGTAGCAGGCCCGTGTCCTTTAGCATGGGTAAGGTCATCCACAGTGGTCCATCTTCGCGAACCCCTGCCAAAAGAAGTGAGGCAGGTGGCTACCAGAAGGAGCAGGGCCTTCTCTGCTGTGGCACCCCAGCTGTGGAATGAGCTCCCTAAGGAGCTTCACTTGGCACCTACATTATATGCCTTTAGACGCCAGGTGAAGACCTTTTTATTCTCCCAACATTTTACCAGTCTATAAATAAATTTTAACACTGTGTTTTAAATTTGTAATTTTGCATTGCTGCTGTTTTTATCTGGTTGAGCTTTTATATTGTATTTTACATTATGGTTTTATACTGTTGTTTTATACTTCGAATGGTTTTAATTTTTGTGAACCGCGCAGAGAGCTCCGGCTATTGGGTGGTATAGAAATGCAATAAATAAATAAATAAATAAATAAATAAATAAATAAGCAAGCACATGTAAAAATCCAAAAGAGGAACACCGGTGGCCAGGGGAAGGCAAATGCTACTCCCAGCCAACATTTTATTCTTATATTCACATTCCTCCCGGATGGGTTTACAACTGGAAAAGCTCCTAGAGTGGGAGTAAGAAGAAGGTAATTCTTGGAAAGACGGGAAGGGGCCATGGCTTAGCGGTAGAGCACGTGCTTTGCATGCAGGAGGTCACAAGTTCAATTACTGGCATCTCCAGGTAGGTCTTGTGGGGGGTGGGGACACCTGAAACCCTCGAGAGCCATGGCTGCCAGTCAGTGTTAAGAATACTAGTCTGACTCAGTAGGAGGCAGCTTCTTATGTTCTTTATTAGGTTATGACATGAAAGGAAAGGGGGATGGAAAGGAAAAGGAGAACAAGAAAACACAGGCCAGTTCTTACCGTTAAACAGTTCTTTTAATGACCAATAGAAAATGCAGTTGTAGTGTCTGAAATGCATCAATTAAAGGAGGAGCCTAAAACGGCTGGTCTCTCAGCAGGGCTGCTCCTGCTCCTATCCACCCCATCCTATTTCTCCCATTGGACCCCCACTAGGATCCGCCATTCTCCTCGGCCTGAAGGGTGTAATATCCGGGGTGGGGGTGGGGAGAAACATAGAATCATAGAATAGTAGAGTTGGAAGGGGCCTAGGAGGCCATCGAGTCCAACCGCCTGCTCATTGCAGGAATCCACCCTACAGCATACATGACAGATGGTTGTCCAGCTGCCTCTTGAAGGCCTCTAGTGTGGGAGAAACAAAATGGTAGCCATGAAGAACAGAGAGAGCTTCTTCTGAGGAGGCCACTAGAAGAGGTAAGTACCCCTTTTCCCAATGAACGTTTGTGCTGCCTGTCTGCATTCATTTTGGGATGAATGGAAACTGAATAGAATGGGCTGTGTTTGGTTCCTCTTTCTCTTTGTCCCAAGGCAAATCTGCAGCCCGGGATTCTGCCGCTGCAGCATGTGCAGCCTGGCGCAAGTTAGCTTCCGCGCTCGGCGGTGGGATTGCATTTCGTCCCTGGAGCGCAGCTGCCTCAAGTCAGAAAGGTTCATTCGTTAAGGTGCAAGAATCAGACTGTGCATCAAATGGTGTTCAGCTCCATGAATGGCAGGTGAGCATCAAAAGGTAATTGGGAATCTAAAACGCTGACTGCTGGAACACGAACCGCGCAAGGGCCCAGCAGGTAGCTGGATTGGCAACAGCTTGACGTGTGTCATCCCTTTCATCTGATTTATGCCAGGGAAGGCTCGTTAGGAGCTATTTTTCATGTTAATCATGTAAAAAACATATTGCTGGCAGGAAGAGGGAGGGAAAGAGAGCAAAGAAACATCCACCCCCTCCCCCACAAAGCACATATACATTTAACAAGGGATGCAGAACGTCTGGTCCGTGGGCCTATCCAGCTCACTGGCATCCTACTCTGGCCCTCTAGGGGTCACACAGAAGGCCACGTCTCTTTTCCCTGGCTCCTCCCTCTTCCCTCCAACAATTGATTGATTGGTGGTTTCCCTGCTTTTGCTGTTCTAAAAGCCTGAAGTGCCTCTGGAAGGCTTAGTTGCTGGCAGTAACAGTGTGAATTCATAGAATCATAGAATAGTAGAGTTGGAAGGGGCCTAGGAGGCCATCGAGTCCAACCCCCTGCTCAGTGCAGTAATCCACCCTAAAGCTTCCCTGACAGATGGTTGTCCAGCTGCCTCTTGAAGGCCTCTAGTGTGGGAGAGCCCACCACCTCCCTAGGTAACTGGTTCCATTGTCGTACTGCTCTAACAGTCAGGAAGTTTTTCCTGATGTCCAACCGGAATCTGGCTTCCTGTCACTTGAGCCCATTATTCTGTGTCCTGCACTCTGGGAGGATCGAGAAGAGATCCTGGCCCTCCTCTGTGTACTTGAAGCTAAAATATGCTGGAATGTGGCTTATGAGAGCTTCTTCATTACTGAATTTGGCCCCCAGGCTGAAAGAGGTTCAAACCCGTGACAGACAGTGAGGGGAATCTACACGTCGTACTGAAGGCGCTTGCGTGCGCCTCCAGTGCGCCGTCAAAACGATGGTGTAGATGGTGAAAGAAGAGATGGAGGAAGAGACAGAGGAGGAGGAGGCTGGGGAACCGGCCGTGTCCTTGCCGCTGCCGCCGCCTCCCCACCGGCCTCCTGCTGCCGGGCTAAGAGCCACCCAGGTCGGAGAGCTTGGCGGAGGCCGAGCTCTCTGACCCGGGTGGCTCTTAACCCGGCAGCAGGAGGCTGCCGCGGCCGCCTCCCCGCCAACTGCCTGCACTCAGGGGGAAGTAGCTGCCCTCTATCTGCTATTGAAATCAGTAGCAGTGCTTAACAGGCGCACGCAGCACAACTTCCGTCCATAGACTAAAGCAGGGTTGACTCAGTCCACTGAGGAAATGACAAAATTACAAAATGTGTGCAGATCGAATTGGGAATGAGAGGAATAGGAGCACGCTCTCAACCAATCTGTTAACATTTTCAACAGACACCTGCTTGCTTCAGAGCTTCAAATGGAGCGTGTGTCATGTTCTGTGAGCAAAACTGAAATTCTCACACATCCCTAGGTGCAGTGTCTGGGGCCTTAGCTAGACCTAAGGTTTATCCCGGGGTCATCCCTGTTCATGTAAATGACACATGGGGATCCCAGGAGCAGGCAGGGACGACCCCGGGATGACCCCGGGATAAACCTTAGGTCTAGCTAAGGCCTAGGTGTCAGCTCTGCACCCACTCTCTGCCTTCATAGAATCATAGAATGGTAGAGCTGGAAGGGGCCTATAAGGCCATCGGGTCCAGCCCCCTGCTCAATGCAGGAATCCACCTTAAAGCATCCCTGACAGATGGCCTCTTAAAGGCCTCTCCGTACTGAGGTTGAGCCCATGAGGACAAAGCCAATCCTCTAGGCAAAATGGCAGCTGGAGCTCTAGCCAGTGCTTCAGCCGGGGACCAGGGGACCACCAGGATGGTGTACCCCGCAATGTTATCTGGCCCATATAGGGCCATGTGCGGAGAGATCATTCACCCCCCACCCCAAAAGTGACACCACCACCCCACTCATTGTTCAGGTAGTCCTTTAGATTTAAGCACTCCCATCCATAGCTTCTCCCCATCAAATTCTCTCCAAACTGTAACATTCCATGGAATTTACAGGACTGGAAAATCCGCTTTTCTAAAATGTGCCTCCTCCCTTAGATGGATGTGGTATCGGGAGGGGGGGATTTGAAACAAAGATTGCAAAGCAGCCGAAAGAGTCCAGATTCTGTTACTATGGACACCAGAAGAAAGGTGAAGTTGGCAGGTTCGAAAGAACCCACGGGCAGATTCCACTGTGCACGTGGTTACGCCTGCTGAAAAATCAATGGCCATCAAGCAGCAGGTTAATGCCTGGCTATTTGAGTTCATCCACCAGCTGTTTTGATAGGAAAAACTCAGGCAGCTTGGAATTGCCAGCTTCTTTTATGACCAGCGAGCAGAACAGAATTCTGTTTTCAAGGCTGGTTTAGGGTTGAGGAGAAGGCTGGCCAAGCTGCCCTCCAGCAGGTCATTCCTCCCACCCCACCCCGGGCCTCTCCACGAGCTTATGGGGCAGCAATGGTGGCCCCAGAAGCAACAGCAGCAAGGACCAGCAGCTGCACTGCTGAGAGGAATGGCAGGTCCTCTCAGCCCTCCCCAGCACGTCGAGATGAGTGGCAGGAACTGGGAGTCAAGTGCCCCAGAACTGATGCCGCAGCCTGAAGATGGTCAGCTGACCTTCCAAACCAATGGACCTGGCTCTATAGAGCCCTTGGTCCAGCAGTCTGAGTGACTCACCCCATCGTTTAAACTATGCCACATCTGGTACCTGACCTCCAACCTGTTTATGGCCACACCTTCTGCCCCTGGCAGCCTGCCACAAGCTAGGCCTCACAGGCTTGTACCCTGGTACAGGGATGCTGAACACAGTGCATGGGTCAGTTAACCCAGAGTTAGTCCAACTCAGAGTTAGTCCACCCATCAAATCCTTTATGAGACCTGTGTATCTCCACCCTGAATAGACTGAAAAGGTACGTGGAAAAATGGCTGCGAATCCAGACTCAGGAACTGAAGACTAACATTCGAGGAATGAAAAGGAAAGAGAGGACCGAGCTGGGAGAGAGTTTGCTTTATTCAAAGGTGGTGTTTAAGCAGCTTTGAAGTGCTGCAGCTTCCTGCCTGCCTTGCCTTAATGGAGTTTAAATGCAGCTCATAATAGTATGCTTTAGATGGGCCTCGGTCTAAACACCCATCCATCTTCGTGAGGAAGGCCCATTGTTACGGGGGGAGCATCGTGGTGCAAAGTTGTCATTTCAGGAATCAAAGAGGTATTTTTAACTCAAGGATGCAGAGGACGATAATCTTCCGAAATGTGAAAGCCCTGAGCTGGGACTAATGGCAATTCTTCTGTGCACCGTTTACGGGAGCTGATCAACAGGATGGCAGCCTTGACGTGTGTTTAGAAGTCCCAGGGCCACCTGGCTCAGAGAAACTGGCATTTCCTAAGAGATTTTGATCGCCACCCAGCTTGCCCAGAGTTTGGGGGCTGAAAGCGTGGCATTGGCTGATCCGGAGCAAACCACTGTACCTGCCAGAAGGGATGAAGGTTAAGTGTTAGGCTGCTGCACAGATGACAAATGGGCCTTCATAGGGCTTGGCTGTTCTTGTGGGTGTTTCTGTGCTTTCATTGATGATTTGTTCAATCTTATATATTGGTTCCTTTTAATTGGATCATACTTTTGTCGATCTCGGCCCTGACTTTGATTGAAGACCCATTACCAAAACTTTTGCATAGCACATGGCTCTGCTTGAAAAACCTACACAATACTATGATCGCGAGCAAGTGTCTGCCGAAAATGTTTGCAAATCGTCGGACATTCAATTTGCTTGAGTTTCCCAGATCGATTTTGCACGAATTTTGTAATTTGCGCAAATTTCCCTTTGGACTGAATCAGCCCTGCTTTAGTCTGTGGAGGAAAGCTTACAGTCAGGCACAAACCAGGCGAAGCAACGCAGCGTTCTCAAGATGCTCACTTCACCACAACAGGCCCAAAGTGCAGCTTCAGTCACTTTCTGGGAGAAGCTTGCAAGAAGGCTGCAGGAGACGACGGAGCCTTCTAGACAACTATCCTCTGGGGAGGGATTTGCAATACACACAGCAGCATAAAATAAACATAATGTGGCAGACTACAAAAGGAAGAGATAGCGGCGACTGTACAACAGATGACAAAGCAGAGGAAGGCATGTGTGCTTTGTTGGGGAGAGAGAGGAGGAAATGAAGAGGAGGAGGAGACATCGAAGAGACAGAGATGCGATACCATGAGCAAATGTGTGTGGTAGACTCCAAGAACTGGCCACAGTACAGATGGCCTTGCCTTCAGTGCATGGCCAGAAGAACACAAGAGAAGAACATCAGACGAGCCCTGAAGCTGGATCAGACCAAGGGTCCATCTAGTCCAGCATTCTGGTCACACAGTCGCCAACTGTCAACAGGAGACCACAAGCAGGACTTGAGTGCAACAGCACCCTCCCACCCATATTCCCCAGCAACTGGTGTACACAGACATACTGCCTCTGATGCTGAAGGTAGCACGTAGCCATCATGACAAACAGCCATGGGTGCCTCCAGGCAAAGCATTCACTGAGCCATCTCCCAGTCTCAAATGTGGAATTTTATGGGGGTCCAGATGACATCATCTTCCATTTGCAACCCTCTTGTATTTCCCCGCCACTTTTTTCTCACCACGCACACACACAAATTCCATTGGGGGGGGAGTCAGCTTGGCTGAACAATGCCTTCTGACCGACAACTCTAGGATCCATTAGTCTGGAAGCAGCCCAGGTGAACAGCACACACCCAGAGGCAGGAACTGCGAGTCAGGCATTCCTTTTTCACATGATTCCACAGGTTCAAGCAAATAGAATTGGCAAAGGAGCCCTGGCTGGCCAGGGCCTTGGAAAGGCAACCCCGGCTTCATTAGTTTTCAATTCACAGGGCCCCACCGGTATGACTAAGTGCCAGTGGATTTGCTTGTTCCATGGGGAAAAGATTACCAGGCAGTGATTCTTTTGCCTGGCCATTTTTCCATGGCAAAATCATTCCTATTATTATGCTTTTCCATGGCAAAAGCATTCCTATTATGCGATTGGTGCGACCATCTAACTAATCATTTTACTGTGGTTTTAATTTTTGTGAACCGCCCAGAGAGCTTCGGCTATTGGGTGGTATAAAAATGTAATCAATCAATCAATCAATCAATCATGGAGGATATAGCCTACAGGCCAGAGGTTCAACAACTCCAGGCTAACAAAAATAGGATCCTCTGTTAGCTGCTCCAAAGAAGTGACCCACAGTGTGACTCAATGGCCACTGCCACCAGCCTGCTCAGTTTGGAGTCATATCTGGAAGTCCAGAGTGAAGTCTGCATCAGCTTTTAGGTTCGCATCACCCTAATTCCAGGAGGAACTGGGTGTCAGAACTTCACTTTGGCTGGAGAAGGAACAGTCAACAGGCCCCCTCCCTCCCTCCCTCCCTCCCTCCTCTCATGTTAGGCCATGATCCTGAACAGATCCTGAAGACATTGTGCAGCCTAGAGAAGTAGGGCTGCCCACCCTAATCCACATGATCACCTTTCTCCCCAGTTCCACCCATTTCTAGCATACACACGATAGCCACGTCCTGGATACTTGAGGTTGGCATACGCAGCATATTGGGGCCAGGTGGAGAATTCAGGGACGGGATTGTTTGTTTCCCATCGGTAGACACCCCAAGGCTAGTATTACTCTACAGTAAATAAATGAATTTCAAGAACCATGATCAATTACACAGCAGAATACATCTGCCTTGGGAAGAAAGACTGAAGCATCTCCCACATATTAATAAAAAGTACCTTGAAACCATTTCCAGATCTTGGCAACTACATGCAGGCCCCTGCCCCTGTTCAAAGATGGCATTTACAGTTTGAAAATGCATTATCAACAGACCGGAGTAACAAGATTTGGATCTCAACTTCCATAAAGCTTAAAGAGAAATCAGGCGTTCGGAGTTTGGACGACCTCCAGGACATGATGCAAAGACAGGCAGACACACACATCTAAAGCTGATGTCCAAAGGCTCTGGTTTTACAACTGAACTCTTGAGTAGTCCCATTGGCCTTTTAAAAACAAGAAGGCGGCTTGCCAAGGTGCTGGCCGTACACAATCCACGGAAGGCTGGTAAAACTTGTGCTTGCGTTTGAAACTACTCCATCCCTTCGCCAGGCAGTTTTGCACGCGAGCCAAGGCTGCCTCCGCTGTTTCCTGATCTCAAAACAAACAAGCAGCCAATGGGACGGCCCTTCTGGAAAATGAAAAGAACTAACCGAAGTGGAACCGGTCCCATTCCAGAAGCAATAATCTTAATAGAGGCGTAAAAGAAAAGCCCTCAATCTTCAAAAGTCAGTTGGGGGAAACGTTTGGCTAAAGGCAGCGAGGTTCCTGAAGGCAGCCTCTCTCGACCTTCCAGATGTGTTGGACTGCCAGGGTGGATTTGATTTCGATTTAATCATGTGACTTCCCCCCCTCCCAAAAAGTGCACTCTATTCATTGAATATTTTGAAACTTAGCACTTCAGAGGTAAGGGGTTGATTCTGTGTACATAGATTTGCAAAGGAGCAATGGGATTGCGATCTCTGCAGACACAAATTCACAGTTTTGAGAACTGTAAAACCAAGCATCTGTGACAATATCTTCTAGATAGAAAAATTGCCCAATAATCTTACAGAAACCTCTGGAAGAGTGTGACATTGTGAATGGATTAATGGAATTCATTTAGCAAAAAATTAAACATTGCATGAATATACAGCCTCATGCTACATAATTAAAAACTAATCCTTATTTCATGATGAATAACCTTTGGACTAAAATGTATCTTAAATAGAAAACTATCTTTAGATAGATTTTTCCCCAAAAAGCATTTTATTAAAAAAAAATCCGATTTAAATCAAAACAATCCGATTTAAATTTTAAAAAATCAATTTTTTAAATTTATTTTTTAAAATCATTGATTTTTATCCACCCTGTGGACTACACTTCCCAGCATTCCCCAATCCCCTGGCTACCCAACGGAGCAAATGTTAGCTATGGTTTGTCATGTGTTCTTGTGCTTCAAGGGCCTTTCGCAGCCGCTGTGTTGGGGACCTGTGAGTTAAGCTATACTCAGTAAAAAGCAAATTTGCAAAACTGTTAGGCTCCATTTCAGCTGTTTAAGAAAGTCTTGCATTACAAGGAGTAGAAATATTTGTTATTCTTTTCACAAGTTATCCATTAAAATACATAACAAATTACATACTTCGATTTCTGAAAAGTTATCTGTTATTTTTTCCAGTACATAAATATTGGAGATATGCCCCACTCTTCAGCAGGTAATATGTATGGGGTGGGGGGAGGCAAACCCCCCAGAGTTGACTACATTTTAATAGAATCATAGATATGGCAGAATCATCTCTTCAGAATCAATTGCAGTCTTTATTTACAAAGTTATGTGCAGGCACATATTTCTATTCTAGTGCGTTAACCAGACGCTTTCCCTCACTTTGAAATGCTGAGTTCGTCTGAACTTTCGTTTTTGAAGAATTCAGGCTGCACACAAGCCCTCAGGAGCCACCAGCACACACAAACAAGACACTCGCTTAAAACTTTCTTTGCACTTGGTATATGAAGTTTCTACAGAGAAGATGCTACAAAGGCCACTTCCAAGCACACGTCCCCAAACTCTTCGGTGCCTGCAGCCATTTCTGTACTGCCTTTCGGTTGAAAAATAAAAGTTGGGGGGAGACTTGAAAAGTCTTCAAACCAGCAGGTAAAGGAGTCTGGAGGGTAACAGCAAACTTTATTGTGGCTCAAGGCAAACGTCCAGAGGTTACCATGAGACATTTCAGACCCTAAAACCAAACCATCATTTGTTACAATATCCAAACTAACATCATCTGGCAAACCTTGGTTTGTGAGTAGCTCTCAGACAAAGACCTGAAACCAGAGCTTGATTTTGGTTTGCAAACCACAGTTTGTTGTTGTATCCAAACCAACCATCATTTGGGATGTTCCTTTGCCCTTTGAGCCTGTTGGAGTTCTCAGGAAAGGCAGGGGGAAAGCAAACCATGAAAACCATAGTTTGCTGTATATCTGGAACACGAACCATGGTTAGAAGTCTAAACCATGGTTAGTGTAAACCATGATTTGCCTTTATACCTGAACCAACTCCAGCCCAGTTCAGCCATAACTGGAAATGGTTTCCTGTGAAACAAATGTGCTGTGTCAAGCCATGGTTTCTTGTGTTCCTTCTCCTCCTCCTTCATCTGCTGGAGAGGGTGTTTAAAGTTTCTGTTGTCATTTGGAACAAAACACTGTTTCCCACTGTGCCCAAATACAAAAACACACAGTTAGAATAAACCAGGACCTAAAACCATGGTTTGATGCATGTGCTCCTTCGAACGTGCAGCAGCATACTTCAAACATTATTTATTCACAGCTTTTTTCTTAAGTTAAAAGTAGATTCAACAAAAACATCGACACACACAAACTAATAGAACAGCCCAAAACACATCAAAAATAGAACTACACCAAGGTAATCATGTTTACTATTTATAATTTTAAAAATAGGATTTTTAGGAATGAACACACACACACACGCATGCATATGCACAAACAGGGACGAAACTATACTGAGCTGTTCTATGCAATATAGAATTTATGATTTCACTAGAGCTTGAGCCAAAAACTGCTGTTTTTCATTAACTTTCCTAACAGAAAAACTCTTGGCAAATTTTCAGCCTTCCTCACAAAATGGGATGCAATCACATTCCCCTCACTGGCCCTCTGTGACACCACCACAGAACCTAATCCGATTGGCTATGAAGCATTGTGACATCATCCCATTCCCGGTGTGTGATACATGAATGAGTGGAATATCCCATGTGACTAATGCCGGAAAGAAGAGCAGCAGCAACAGCCCGGGGAAATGGGAACATTTTGCAAAATCTATGGGCATGTCTAGACGATGGGATATCCCGGGGATTGCCTCGGGATCATCCCTGTGTGTCCACATGATGCACAGGGGATCCCGGGGACAGGGAGGGATGATCCCTCCCTTGCCGCGGGATAACTGGAATGGCTTTAATCCCAGTTTCGTCCCAGCTCCTTGCAAGTAACCGCAAGGAACTGGGAACCGAGCTCCTTAGGAGCTCAGTGCCCATTGGGGGTGGGAGGAACAGGATTTTTTTAAAAAAAACAACAACCCACCTTTTCACAGGAGCACTCATTTTCAAAAGAAAAATGGCGGCCGCAATGTCCTCCCTCCCAGGACGTCACACGCTGTGTGTAGACTGAGGGGGAGGATCTTGCAATCAGCATATCGTTGGACCCTCCCCCACCCCACCCCTGGTCTAGACATGTCCTACGTGTTTTTTCCAGAAAACCTTCTGCCCCATGAAAAAGGCAAATTCTACCCAAAAATCAAAACTTGGGAATATTCAGTGCACCTCTAAATTTAACAGGATGTTTAAAGAATTCAAGAGGCAGCAAACCTGAACATACATTTAAATCAATCTTTCTTTCTCGGCTTCCTATGCTTCACCTCGCTTCTTCAATCTAGCCCCAAACTGAGCCCATGGGATAGGATGAGCTACACATCAACACAACCTCCTTCCTTGTGCAGCCCACAGGCCAAGAGAAGGCAACGGATCCTGTAAGAGATGAGGGCTCTCGAGCCAGACGACGCAACGGTATATTTTGCTCCCTGTCTAGGCTTATTTATATAAACCTTGGGAAAATAATCTTGACACAGACTGGAAGTGACAACTCTCATGCATTCCAACTCACCAGCTTTTATTGTGAGACTCCACTTTGCTTTGCTTTGGCAGTTTGAAGTTTATGGTCCACGGGAAATGCAAAAGATTCCCGTTTAAATCTCCATGATGTACGGCGCAGGGCTAATAAAAACCCATGTCCCAGCCTTTCAACTCTACAGGCATGCCATTTTGTTCAACCGGGGGGGGGGGGGGAGCAAGTAATTTGCCGTGTGACAAATTTACCTCCTCACTAAAACAACAAGAACAAAAAGTTTAATTCACCTAAACTGAATTTCTATTTATATATTTTTTCACTAGCTTGGGATATCACTACTCCAAGCCTGACCCTTTTACTCATCTCCTGCTCCTCTCTACTGTTCTATTCCTGTAAAATTAAGATACTCTGTATCTAAATAGATGTTGTCTGCAGATCACCGACAAGGGTGGGTGGGTGTTACGTGTTGACCTTATGGTTCCCAAAATCATAGAATCATATAGAATAGCAGAGTTGGAAGGGGCCTACAAGGCCATCGAGTCCAACCCCTGCTCAATGCAGGAATCCACCCTAAAGCATCCCTGACAGATGGTTGTCCAGCTGCCTCTTGAAGGCCTCTAGTGTGGGAGAGCCCACCACCTCCCTAGGTCACTGATTCCATTGTCGCACTGCTCCTGATGTCCAGCTGGAATCTGGCTTCCTTTAACTTGAGCCCATTATTCCATGTCCTACACAACTGCTTTAAAACGGTTTATAACGGTATTGACAACTCTTGGGGCCCAGGACGTACTCCATAGACCATTTTCAAACTGTTTTCAAAGTGTTTTATCCTGTTTGGTGTAGATCTGGCCCTGGTCTCAATCTTCTCCACTATGGTGAGATGTACTGGATTTCTATTTATATTATAATAATGACTTCTAAATGTGCATTGATATACGCTTCCGGTTGGAATTCAAGCTGCCCTAAACAGCTTGGGACCTCGATACTTGAGAGAGCGCCTCTCCTTATATATGCCTGCCCGAGACTTCAGATCTGTTGGAGGAGCCCTTCTCTGCATCCCATCAATGCAACATATACATTATGATGGGACAAGGGAGAGGGCTTTCTCTGTTGTGCCCCCCCCCCGGCTGTGGAATGCCCTCCCCTTGGAGGCCCGATTGGCGCCAACATTGACTGCATTTCGACGCCAAGTAAAAACATGGCTTTTTAACAAAGCCTTTGATGGTTAAACTCACTGGCACATGGTTTTAACTGTTTTAACTGCATCTATTGCTTTTAAATTATATTTTGTTTTAACTTGGATCATGGTTTAATTTGTTTTTAACTGTGCATATTTATTGTTTTATACTGTATGTTTAGATTGTAAGCCTATGCGGCAGGGTCTTGCTACTTACTGTTTTACTCTGTACAGCACCGTGTACATTGATGGTGCTATATAAATAAATAAATAAATAAATAATAATAATAATAATAATAATAATAATAATAATCTGTACGCTGCCCTGAGATCTTATTATTATTATTATTATTATTATTATTATTATTATTATTATTTATATAGCACCATCAATGTACATGGTGCTGTACAGCGTAAAACAGTAAATAGCAAGACCCTGCCGCATAGGCTTACATTCTACTAAAATCATAGTAAAGCAATAAGGAGGGGAAGGGAATGCAAATGGGCACTGGGTAGGGTAAACAGGCACAGGGTAGGGTAAAACTAACAGTATAAAGTCCGAGCAACATCAAGTTTTAAAAGCTTTAGGAAAAAGAAAAGTTTTTAGCTTAGTGATCTTAGTGATAAGTTATCTTAGTGATATAGGGCAGGATATAAATGTTTTAAATAAATAAATAAATAAATAAATAAATAAATAAATAAATATAACTCGACATATGAAAATGTGAGCCCCTGCCAAAGGAAGTGAGGCAGGTGGCTACTAGAAGGAGGGCTTTCTCCGCTGTGGCACCCCAGTTATGGAATGAGCTCCCCAGAGAGGTCCGCCTGGCACCTACACTGCACTGCTTTCGTCGCCAGCTGAAGACCTTTGTATTCTCTCAGTATTTTAACACTTAATTTTAACTTAAATTTAAATTTTACTGTTCTAACTCTGTATTTTAATCTTATATCAATTTTGCTGCATGGTTTTTATCCTGGTTGTGCTTTTTATACTGTATTTTGTATTTGTGCTTTTAACCTGTTGGTTGTTTTATTATGGTTTTAATTTTTGTGAACTGCCCAGAGAGCTTCAGCTATTGGGCGGTATAAAAATGTAATAAATAAATAAGTAAATAAATAAAATGTTATGCAAATAAGTGTCCTCTTTTGTCCTTTTTGGGGAGGGGACGTATGTCCTCTTTTTGGGGTCATTCGTGTGCGGCCAACCCTAGTTGATGTGGGAGGAGGTGGCCCTTTGAGTCCTGAATTCATCTGCCAACACTTGCAGATTACGCCTCATTGGCATGCTGAAACGGAGCGCATGAAACGAATGTGCGCAAGGCCCCAAAAAAAACCCTCTGCAGATGCGGGGCTGGTTTTGTTGTGAACAAGCCCCGAGTGCTTAGTAAAAGGCAAGCATGAGGCAAAATCATCCCCAAGGGCAGGAATAAGGCCTTGCCAAGATCAGCCCTCACTTTAGCTTGCAGCCTTTTCCCCCCGCAAATGGGTTTCTAGCACCCTCCAGGCCACAAACGCCCAGCTGAAAAGGCAACGACGGAAAGAGAAAATTGCAACTGGAGAGGAAGTTGCACGCCGGGACCTCGTTTAGAGCTGGACATGGTTTTCATCTCAAGCAAATAGTAACGCCATGATCCAGTGCGCATAGATCTCCCTTAAAAAGCAGGACTCTCAATGCAGCGAGCATCCATCATGAACACCTGTTGCATGCTTTAAGAACATCAGAACATCAGAAGAGCCTTGATGCTGGATCAGACCGAGGGTCCATCTAGTCCAGCACTCTGTTCACACAGCGGTCAACCAGCCATCAGCCAGGGACCAACAAAGCAGGACATGGTGCAACTGCACCCTCCCACCCATGTTCCACAGCACCTGGTGCACACAGGCTTATTGCCTTGAATACTGGAGATAGCACACAACCATCAGGGCTAAAAGCCACTGATAGCCTTCGCCTCCAGGAATTTATCCAACCCCCTTTTAAAGCCCTCCAAATGGGTGGCAATCACTACAACCTGTGGTAATGAGTTCCATAATTTAACTATGTACTGTGTGAAGAAGTCCTTCCCTCTATTTTTTTCAATTGCTTTACTATGTGTGTATATGTGAGGTGGGAGTGGGGGTGTCTGAAGCTCAGAAGAAAAGCATGGTAACGGAACAAGTCAGTGCGACATGAAAGTAAAACATGCATGCACTTGATCTGTGTAACGCTGTCTCATGCCGCAGGATCTAACATTTTATGGCTGCAGACGAGACAACTAAGCCCTATATTCACAAGGCACAAAAAGAGGAGGCCATCAAACAAAGCCGTCAGCATTACTGCAAAAGAAATCACAGCCATCCATTGTTTAACGGGCATTGACAAGACAGCTCAGGCCTGGACACAAAGAGCCCCGCAAACCACTTCCTCCCACTGAAACCATTTGCCTGCCTGCTTGAATACAATGCGATGCAGCTGGTGGGCCTCCCTACCTGGCCTCTGTACAACGCCCACGTTCAGCGAATAAAAATAAAACACTTGCAGGAGTAAAAGGGGGGAAAGGAATACAAAGACCGCAAAAGTTCCATTGGCAAAACAACTTAACCTCTTTCCATGACCGGCAGGATACTACAGAAGACGTTCTGCATGGCATGCATGCTTCGCTTCGTGGAAAAGAGGAAGGAAGGACTTCCTGAGGACTTCTCCCAAATGGAATTCAGCCATCAGGTGGAAAGGCACTCTGGTATAAAGGCACTCACGCTCTACACACTTCTCTCCCCGAACAGGTGTTCAGGTCAACTGAGTGTGTAAACAAGGCCTTCGTTGCACCTGAACTGTTCCCCGAAAGAAGTGTCTCTCTCAACACTTGCAGAAGGCCTCAAATACGCCTCGTAGTGCTCCGAAACATTCCTTTCTTGTCTCTAGCAAGGCATCCTCTGTCTAAAATACCCACATGAACGGCACACAGACATTTCATAGCGATGCTTTCCATCCAGAAGAGCTTCAGCCTTCAGGCTCCTGAGCGTCCCCCTTCCCCCGCCAGATCCGCCCGTCATGGTTGTCACAAATATGCTGCCTTCGCACTTCCACTGTGGAACCCTTCGGGATGCGTTAGTGCAAAGATCCAATCACTCTCGCAAAGCTGCCGGGCCTGACAATGGGCGCTCTGAGGCCAATGAGCTATCGCTTTCTCCAAGATGCCTTTATTACAAGAGAATTCCTCTTTCCCCGCTAGGAACGCTCTGCGCTATGAGCCCTACAATATGATTAAGTAAACACCACTTAATAAAGAAACACCCCAACTCCTTTTTGCTGTAACATAACAAAAACTGCTTTACAAAATCAACGTCATACAGGCATGCTAGTCCCTGGCGGTCGAGGAACGATGGTGGCAGTGCTTTCTGCCACTGCAATAGGCAGGCCCCCATCTGTGGTCTTGCCTTCCCACCCACAGCATCCAGGCCCCCCACCATAGAATCATACAATAGCGGAGTTAGAAGGGGCCTACAAGGCCATCGAGTCCAACCCCCTGCTCAGTGCAGGAATCCACCCTAAAGCATACTTGACAGATGGTTGTCCAGCTGCCTCTTGAAGGCCTCTAGGGTGGGAGAGACCACAACCTCCCTAGGTAACTGATTCCATTGTCATACTGCTCTAACAGTCAGGAAGGTTTTCCTGATGTCCAGCCGGAATCTGGCTTCCTGTAACTTGAGCCCATGATTCCATGTCCTGCACTCTGGGACGATTGAGAAGAGATCCTGGCCCTCCTCTGTGTGACCACCTTTCAAGTATTTGAAGAGTGCTATCATGTCTCCCCTCAATCTTTTCTTCTCCAGGCTAAACATGCCCAGTTGTTTCAGTCTCTCTTCATAGGGCTTTGTTTCCAGACCCCTGATCATCCTGGTTGCCCTCCTCTGAACACCACTGACCTACCAGGTAGCCTAAGATTGTCCCTCAACTCCTAGGCTCACATAAATATAATTAAGACTTCCTTTGAAAGCATCCATTCACACAAAGCATCTATGGTTTAAGGGGAAGAAGATACATTTTGCAAGCCTTCAGCATCTTATAAAAAGTAAATCAATGCAAATATTTGGTGGGGGGGGGAATGTAATTTCCAGAGGAAGTGATTTGCATAGTTTGCAAGTAAACAGAGCCCATGGCATTTTGGAATTCTATTCTTATTTTGCATGAAAATGTTCTTAGACAGTTTAGAATTATTGCAAACCCTAACACATTTGCATCGGATTGAAAAGCCTTCTTCCACTGCCATCTTCCTTGCAAAAGAGGAGGAAGAAAAGTAGTAGAAGAAGTAGAAGAGGAGGAGGAGGAAGAGGAGAAGGACTGCAACAGGAAGCAACAAACACTAAGCAAGACCAGGCAGAACAAAACAATGATGTAGCAGTGACCCCTTGTTCTGCATCTTAGAGCTCCTTCAGAGTTCTGACTGAAGCCCAGAGTGGATTCACTGCCCCACTGACATCAGAGCCACCAGCATACACTGGATAGTTCCCTGAGCATCCCAGATTTCCGCCAAGTCTACCAATATCCAGGAAAAACAAACAGAATGCAGAACATGCAAGTTAAACTAAAAGACTTGGGCCATAGCTAGACCTCAGGTTTATCCCTGAATCGTCCATGGGTCAAACCTGTTCATCTAGGTGACACACAGGGGATCCAGTACTCAGGCAGGGGTGAACCCTGGGTGATCCCAGGATAAACCTTAGGTCTAGCTGTGGCCTTGGTTCCCTAAACCAAGTAGTGTGACTACATTCATTCAAGAGGGGTTGATGACTAATTATAGATCTAGGTATCCGAGGCAGTAAGCCTGTGTGCACCAGTTGCTGGGGAACATGGGTAGGAGGGTGCTGTTCACCATGTCCTGCGTTGTTGGTACCTGGTTGACAGCTGGTTGGCCAGTGTGTGAACAGAGTGCTGGACTAGATGGACCCTTGGTCTGATCCAGCATCAGGGTTCTTTTTATGTTCTTAGGTTCATAGTTGTAAGTATAATGTCACACATTAGCAAACATAACACCGGTCTTAAAGGAACTTAAAGGTGCTGGTAATGACGTTTAAAGCCCTAAACGGCTTGGGACCTCGATACCTGAGACAGCGCCTCTCCTTATATATGCCTACCCGAGACCTCAGATCTGTTAGAGGAGCCCTTCTCCGTATCCCACCAATGCAACATATATGCTGTGATGGGACAAGGGAGAGGGCTTTCTCTGTGGTGGCCGCCCCGACTGTGGAATGCCCTCCCCTTGGAGGCCCGATTGGCGCCAACATTGATTGCTTTTCGACGCCAAGTAAAAACATGGCTTTTTAACAAAGCCTTTGATGGTTAAACTCACTGGCACAAGGTTTTAACTGTTTTAACTGCATCTATTGCTTTTTAAATTATATATCGTTTTAACTTGGATCATGGTTTAATTTGTTTTTAACTGTGTATATTTATTGTTTTATACTGTATGTTTTTATCTGTACGCCGCCCTGAGATCTTAGTGATATAGGGCGGGATATAAATATTTTAAATAAATAAATAAATAAATAAATTTAGCAGATCCAGTTCTAGAATTGTATGGCTGTTTTATCTATACCTGTTCTGTTTATTGTCCTCTCTCCTTGGGAGGTGGAGCAGATTGGATCCAGAGGAACAAGTGAGTGACGTGACCAGCTCTTTCCCAGCTGCTTCCCTTTAGGTGTTTTGGATTACAACTCCCATCAGCCCCAGCTGGGATGATGAGATCTGTAATACAAAACATCCGAAGGGTGCCAGGTTGGGTGGATGGGTGCAAAATAGACATTGACAAAAGTAGTGAGGTGAGCATAGTCAGGGAGGGGCCCCTGAAGGGACCCCCCCCTCAAAAGTCTAGGAACAGCGCCGGTTGCCAGCTGCCTTACAGCAACTGCCTCTCTGCTCTGTGTCTGGTCTGCTTCTATATTTTGGAAATAAAACGAGTCGTACAAAGAACGGATCAAGTCTCCAGCACCTTTGCATCCAATGGAAGCTCACGTTGGTTAGTGATGCCCTGGGACTCCTCCGTGCTCAAACAAAATGGGGCGCGCACCTAGCAGTACGTTTGCAAAGGGTAGCAAGAAGAGGGCACCCCACGGTGAAAAATCTGGTGCGCAGGTGGTCCTTCTGTAAAAGAGCTTGAGATGAATTAATCTCCTTCTCGCGGGGGGGGGGGGAGAGTAAATTGGCTACAGTTATCCATGAAAACTATATATATTTATTATGAGTGAGGGGGAGAGAGATATGCAGAAATCAATAAAAAGCCGGCCTGGGGGTGGGGTGGGGTGAACAGCCAATACTTTCTAGTTCCGAGTATCGTATTTCATAAGTAAGGTAATCTCATCCTTAAGTCTAAGATACAGATGTCATCCCACATTGGACACAATACAGATTTTTATTATCGGACGTTGGGGCTGCATCTAATCTCTCCGGATTGTTTTATTGATCTGAGCACAAGCCCCAGCACAACGTCGGCTCAGCACAGCTGCGGGGCTTCACCAGAAAGTGTCATGGATGGCAACGCACACAGCAGCCCCCCTCTGCTTCCATCCGGCCTGGAAAGGAGACGTGTTTCTACGGTAAAGGGAAGGAATCATGATGTCGCCATGTAAGGCCGACGTGATTTCCTTGTTTTTCCAGCACACTTACTCTTTATAGCAACAGACAAACACTTTTGCCAGCCCGTTACTGAAACCAAACAAAAATACGTGCCTTATTTCATGCAGCCGGTTGTAACAGAGACGTTGCTCCAAACTGTCTACTGCCTTAACTGCAGTCTTCCCCAACCTGGTGACCCTCCCGATATTTTTGGACTACAACACCCATCAGATCCAACAGAATGGTGATGGGACCTGTAATCCAAAAAATATGGATGTCACCAAGGCCACTGTACTGTATTCAGTATTTGCTGTGATGAAAGAATCCCTCTTTCTGCTGACACCATCGATGACTGCTTTCCCCAACCTGGCACCTTCCAAATGTTTTGGACTACAACTCCCATAATCCCTGACCATATGGGTTTGGGCTGATGGGAGTTGTAGTCCCCAACCAAGAGGGCACCATGTGGCGTGGAGGGAAAGGCTGATCCAGCAGAATTCTCAGCACCTCGGCCAAACTAAAATTCCCAGGTTCTTTGGAGCTTAGGTTGGCAACTAGGCACTCTCTAGATGTTTTTGACTGCCTCTCCTATCATCCCTTACCCCTGACCAGCACATGCAGGCTGGAGCTGATGGGAGCTGTAGTCCAAAACATCTGGAAGGTGGAGATTGCCTATCCCTACTTTAGAGGAAGGTATGATTGTTAAAGCGGTAGAAAACCAAAGTTAGGGTTGGACGAATGAGTGAGAGGTAAGATTCTGTGAACATCAACCCTCTGTTTGTCTTGTGAACTGATTTCTGTTTGAGTATCCTAGCTCTGCTTGCTCTGAGCGAACAGGGAAATTGTGCAAACCGAGCAGCATTTGAATGTGAAATGTGTACAAATGACCCCAAATTTGTGCAAATGTACTCCACAGAGCAAAGTGGGGGACTTTCAGTCTGCAATGGGAAATTTGCACAAATTAAGAAATTTGCACAAATCGAATGCAAACACATACACAGAGAGAGAGAGCCAACAATTTGCAAACATTCTTGGCGGACATGCGCTCGTGCTCGTGATTGCATTTGGGGCTTTGAGGAGGGCAAATAAAATTCTCATACATTATAGCAGAGACATGCCCCATAATTGCAGGAACGAAGGCAGAGATGTCCGTCTCTAGCTCAGTCCATCTAGCCACATATTATCTACTTCTGACTGACGTCATCTCCAGCAGGTCTCATGCAGAGACAAGTCTTTTCCTGCTCCTGGATCCTTCTAACCAGAGATGCCAGAAACTGGACATGGGACCTTCTACCTACTCTACCACTGCAGGGAAAGATATTGGATACAGCGCCCAGCTTTTGGTACAGTATCTAGCCCCCTCACCTTTCTCTCTCTTTCTCTCCTTTGCCTCTGACAAACCTCCTATTAATTTCCACAGGGCTTACACCAGAGACATTCTTTGTAAGTTGTTCCCAAGATATGCACGAGTCAGATAATAAACCATTAAACTATTCCCATCATGTACATTGGAGCTGAATACTCAAATAAAAAGCCTTTCTGTTTTCTAAATGCCTTGTCAAAATGTCAAGCTGTTCTAAGTGGTAGGTGAATGCTTGAAAATCTGACAAGAACACTTATTAATCATGATATTCTAAATAGGCCATATTCAAAACAGAGCAAATATTTGCCAAAACACACACACGTTCGCTCAAAAAATAATCAGATTATTACAATATGATCTCAGGTGCTTTTCATTAGGTCGTATTATTTGAGTGTAAATTTAAAGGAAGTCAACTAGGCAAAACACCCCAGTAATTGCATGGATTCATTACTTCCAAGCCTTCTTTAGTTGCCTCTTAGACTTGGGTGGCAGAAGGGTTATTTTCATAACGTGTTTTCATGGGACAGCTATCCCTTAATTCACACTACTGATTTATTCAAAGGATGAGTGAGAGGCTGAAAAGTGTCAACATGCCATGGGGGCCCTAAGACCAAGACCCAACATCACCAAAGCGAAAGGTAACGTGAAACAGATTTTGATAAATGGATCAGGCAAAAAACTGCCATACCCAGTGCAAGCAACTTTTTGGGGCTGTGGACACATCTGGAGATTTGAGAAACTGTCCTGAGCACCACCACATAATGGCTACCATGAGAGGCATGGCAAAGGAAAAAGACAGAGGTGGAAGTCTGAGCCCCAACACACGGCACAATTCCTTTGAACCCACAGCCCACACCGAGAGCCCTATTCACAGAAATCTGATTGGAAACCCATGACAAATGGCCATGCTGGCTGGCAGTGATGAAAGTTGCAGCCTAACATATCTGGAAGGCAACAGGTTGGGGAAGACCACAGGACAGGGCCTTCTCGGTGGCTGCCCCGGGGCTCTGGAACTCTGAACCTCCTGCTGTGTTTCCGGAGGCAGGCTAAAACTTTCTTGTTCTGGCTGGCCTTTGGGGGGTAGTCTGGACCTCTGCTTATGTGTTGTTTACATATTGGAGTTATTATTATTTTAATTACTCATGTTTTAAATGTTTTAATATTGCAGCATGTTTAATTATATTTTTAATGATTGCATATCTCTATTTGTTTTAACTGTACATGTTTTAATTTGTAAAGTTGCCTTGAGTCCCAGTATTGAGAAAAAGGTGGGATATAAATAAATATAAATAACAACAACAACAACAACAACAACTTCATTCGTGCACAGTGAGACTTCTGCAGAAGAACCACATGCTAGAGCGCATCCTTCTTTTCTCTCTTCTTCTTTTTAAAAAGGGATCCACCGTCACCCCCTTCTGCCTTGTTACCAGACTAATGCAAGAGCAGGCAGCAGTAAAACAATCCCCCCCCCCCAAGCAGGGCATGGATAGTTCCATTCTCTCCTAGGCAAAGCATTTAACTTTGAAGCACTGCTAAAGCTGTTTTGAAGCAAGCTCACCAAGAGCATAATGCTCCAGCTCCAGCTGAACCCCTCTTTTCACAAGAGGAGTCCAAGTCCAACCAGGAGAGAGATCACTGCTTGCAAAGAGAGGGAGGGAGAGGGGGAGAGGATGGGGCTGCTGTTATTAGGAACACTTGCACAGCAAAAGAAGGAAATCAAAACGTCTTCCTACGTTTTGAAAGATCTGGCACGCAGGGAAAGGAGAAAACACGCACGCGCACACGCACACGCATGTCCTGGGTTTTTTTTTAATCATGAGTCACTTCAGACAGTTTGAGCGACTGATATTTTTTAAGTGCTTCCTTCCTCTCGACAAAGGAGAAATCATCAAATACGCCTATTAGCCAACATCATGGATCCATCTGCCCTCTTCTCGTCTCATCTCCACGTTTTCCCCAAGAGGCTGCCGTTTCATGCAAAGTACCTTCATCCATCTCTTCGACATTCTAATTAGCACGCTGATTGGGCAATCTGATTGCACGCACGCAAAAAAAGTCTGGGGTAAGAAACATAGGCAAGGCGACCAGCGCTCTTACGGGGAAGGAATTGGGCCCACGTAACTGAACTAGCATTCTTTGCAGATAACGGCACCATCTGAGCATATGGAACTACCTGATACTGACACAGAAAATTGGTGCAACTAGCCAAGTATTTCCTGCTCTGGCTGGTGATGAATTTCTACAGTCTCTGGCACAGAGAGAGAGAGAGAGAGGGAGAGGGAGAGGGAGAGGGAGAGGGCGAGGGAGAGGGAGAGGGAGAGGGAGAGGGAGAGGGAGAGGGAGAGGGAGAGGGCACCTTAACCTGCTGTTTAAGGCTTTTGGTTAAGCAGCAGGGTTTAAGGTGACTTGTGTGATGCGTTTTGCTACACCTTGATCACTCACTAACCACAGTCAGACTGCCTGCAGCAGGGTTAGCGACTCTAACCACAGTCTAAAGTGTTGTGTGTGACAGCATGGCTTGTGGCTAGTCCTAACCCCAGAGAACCAGTTTCACTAACCAGAGACTGAAGTGTCGTCTGAACAGGCTGAAAGAGAAAGAAAGAGAGAGAGAGAGAGAGAGAGAGAGAGAGAGAGAGAGAGAGAGAGATCACCTGCTTTTGGCTGAAAATACCAGGGACTGAACCCAGGACCCTCTGCATGCAAAACAGGTGCTCTACCTCTGCACGCTGCATCTCTGTGTGTCCACCCAGAACGGTGTGTGCAGAGCAAAGGACTTGACACGACTCACGCCAGTGAGCCAAATCACACGCTGAGCTGCTTCAAGAGTAACAGGAGCCCCCCTAAGCTGTATTTAGGCCACCCGCAGGCTGCCTGGACGTGTGCCGTGTGAAACACAAAGCCGCTTGGACAGAGTGAGCTACCCTAAAAGTAAATTGATGTCTGGCATTTCCAGGAGTTGTGCCAGAGAGCGGCTTGAATATTCCTCTGTACCATTTCAATATGTATCTCTCCACAAATTCACATGCAGGGAGATTTTTTTTCTCCCCAGTGAAGCAAAAAGAAAGAAAGAAATGATGGAGAATGTGAGTAATAAGAAGTATTGATTTTCAAAGAGTCCTCCCTGGGGTAAACTGCCCTGTAATGCATTACAGCAGTTACTATTGGGTTGTTTATTTCTTATCACAGATTCGTATCCCTGGAGATCACAATCATTTACTGAAGTAGAGCCCTGGAAATACACAGTTTGTGTTGTCGAAGAATAGCAGCCCAACATCTGGAGAGATTTATACAGCATTCATCACGGTGGCACACGGATCTTCACAGAGATTAGTGAAGTGCTATAGATGTATATTATGGAAGGAGAAAGAGAGTGCGGATATTCTGTAGGTTCTGCAAACATCCTAGCTGCTGCTGAAATCCTCCTCTGTCCGAATCTGAGAACTATGGAAATACTTAGAGGGCTGGGAGTGAAAAATGGCTCCATCCCTTCTTCAGACTTAAGTTCCTTCCTGGCTGCTACTGAAAAATTCATCACAAGCAGGTGCCTGGATTTAGCATTAGGATGAATGAGAAAACAAGAAAAACTTAATACGGTTAAGCCAAAGGTTTTGTAGGTTGGGAAGTTGGCTTCTCCAGGATTGCACTCCCCTTGAAGGATCTCCCAAACTTGCCGCTATCTCGAGAAACAGAGGTCGCCGTGTGGCCAGGAATGTCGTCTACCATTTCAGGCTGGTACACCATCTGGAGGACCTGGACCTGGCCGTGATCAGCCATGCACTAATTGCCTTCCAAACTGGACTACTGTAATGCATTATACGTGGCGCTGCGTTTGGTTGGCCACTGTGTGAACAGAATGCTGGTTGAGATGTAAGACAGTTCGCAAACTTTCACTGGCGCAAGACGTGGCCACCCAGATGGAAATGAGAGCCAGAATCTCTAATAGCATCTTTGAGCCAGCTGCAACGATTACCAGGTCCAATTCAGAGCACTGGTGTTAAACTTTGACGGCCTAAGCAGTTTGAGACTGGGTTACCTTAAGGCCCATCTGGTTTGGTTAGTTAACACAAGAGACATGGCCTTCTTGATGGGGGCCCACAGTTTTTGAACTCCCTTCTGGGAGGTCACGTATTCTTGGCCCCTTCAGATTCATACATCATTCTTTACTGTTGCCTTTCCTTAAGAGTGCAAACCGCTTGAGTTTTCTCACAGTCTCTGTATGCCAACCTGATGAGCCCAATGCATCCTGTGTAATTCTTCTTCAGTATGTACATCACTTTGTGAGCCCTCAAAAGCAGCTAAGAACTGCAATAAATAATAATAAATACATAATAATAATGGCCATGGCAAACGCAAGGCGGCAAAGCTTCAGCTGGGATGTTGAACCTTGAGAAGCCTTTCAGCACGCAGAAACAGCGAGTGAGTGAAAGTGTGTCTCTGAAGTTTCTGAATGGCCACTGATAGATTCAGCCGTCGGCCTGATTGATTGGTTTCTAACTCCCTATTTATTTTATTTATTTATTTTACAAATTGTAATGGATAGCGCATTTCTGTTGATATCTCCAGAACAGTGGAGCTTAGCGGCTCCGAGGCCAGTAATCCACTCCAGGCTTCAGTCAGAACCAGTGAGAAGTCTAAAGGAGCTCTCCAAGGTGCAGATAGCAACTTTGGAGTTCTGACTGAAACCTGGAGCAGATTCACCGCCCCACTGACATCGGAGCCACTAGACTCCATTGCTCCAGAAGCTAAGTACTTTCACCATTAAAAAAAAATTAACAGAAGTCAAATTGGGGAGCTGAGATGCCGTTCCTTTAAGAGAGAGGGATAGGAAATGACTTTTTCAAATTTATTTATTATTTATTTTATTATTACATTTATATCACGCTTTTTTCCCTCCAAGGAACCCAAGGCGGCAGACATAACCCTCCTCCTCTCCATGTTATCCTCACAACAACAACCCTGTGAGGTAGGTTGGGCTGAGAGTCTGTGACTGGCCCTATGTCGTCCAGTGGGTTTCCAATTTAGGGGTGTGCACAGACCCCCCGCTCCGCTTCACTTCCAGATCTGTGATTTGCGGATCGGGCCGCTTCGCTCCACCCCCGTTCCGCCCATGCCCACTCCGCTCCGCTGCGGAGCTCCGGATCCAGATCGGAGCTCCGTTCCCCCCCCCCATAGGCTTGCATTAAGCTAAAAAAGTATACAACTTTTTTTCTGTGAAAGTTAGAAACCTCACGTTTGGCACCATGACACCTCATGGAGGTATACACACGCACGCCAAGACTCAAGGCAATCCCATCATCCCCTGAATTTTGGGGAATTTGTGAAAATCCAACACCCCATTCACACCCCTTTCCATAGCTCCGTCAATTTGCACGTTAAAAACCTCAAACTCGCCACCATGATAGCTTATCCAGGGATACACACGCACGCCCAGACTTAAGGCAGTCCCATCATCCCCTGATTTTTGGGGAATTTATGAAAATCCAACACCCCATTCACACCCCTTTCGATAGCTCCGTCAATTTGCACGTTAAAAACCTCAAACTCGCCCCCATGATAGCTTATCCAGGGACACACACGCACGCCCAGACTCAAGGCAGTCCCATCATCCCCTGATTTTTGGGGAATTTATGAAAATCGGGCACCCCATTCACACCCCTTTCGATAGCTCCGTCAATTTGCACGTGAAAAACCTCAAACTCACCACCATGATAGCTTATCCAGGGATACACATGCACACCCAGACTCAAGGCAGTCCCATCATCCCCTGTTTTTTGGCGGGGCTTAAACCTGCAGACATCTCAATGGGGCCATTTCAAAGGAAATCCCAACATGCCATGAATTGGGGAGTAGAGATAAACCTATATGAATCTTCTTCCACACTTGAAAAATGGATTTGGAACTTCCAAAACTCCAAGTGAGCTCAGGAAGGACTTCTCCCCTGAGTCAAAACCAGACACACACAACATCCCTGTGAGGCGGGCAGGGGAGGAGAGAGGGAAGGCAGGCAGGCAGCAGACATTTCTGGGGGCATAAGGAAGTGAGCCAAGGATAAGCCAGTAATGCATATAAAATGGAATAAATAAATAAATAAACAAAGGAGGGGTGGAATTAAAAGCAGCAGTGTTGCTGAATAAACAACAAGAAGAACTTTTTTAAAAAGGCTATATCTGTCTTTTACCAGCAATAGGGGGACGTGCCCAGGGGAGGGGGAAGCAGCTGCCAGTTCAACTCATGAAAGCCATTGCTTTACCACGAGAGCTGAGGAGTAGAACTCTCACTTCAACTCATGATAGGCATTGCTCCACCGGGTTACTCTCTTTGGAGGGCTCTGATTGCCCTCCAAGTACAGGAGAGAGTGGGGGCACGTCCACATGGGATGCCCTAGGGGAGCTCATCCCCTTGCACCACATCTTTTCAGTTGTTCCCCAAAGTTAGGGTAGATAGCAGTGTTGTGTTTCTATCTCTTATTATTGGCTTAGTATATGATTTCAGGTTGTGTTTGTGCATTTGGTGGGGCTACTGTTTTAAAAAACACTGGGAAAAGTCCGTTCAGACTAAGAAAGAGAAGTTCCCCAGAATCCCAAGTTACCCGTTTTGCCTATCCCCTCCTCCAACTTTGGGATCATGTGATCATGACCGGGAGTTGACTCTGCCCCTCAGCCCTTCGGAAAAGGTATTTTCCCGCCGGTTTTTTAAAAAATTCTAGCACACGAACCGCAGCACACAGAGAGCTGAGAGTAGGCTCAAAATGACCCCCATCCACGACTCTCCAAGCACAAGAATTTTCAGAAAGATAGCTTCAAAAACAACACAGTTATCCCCCTTTCTTTTACGCAATGCAATCCTATGGGCGAAACGTTTCAAGATGGCGATCGGACTGCGGAAACCGGAGCGCTCCGAAAATGGGCGCTTCTCTTCGCCTTGCTTCTAGGGGTCCGCGGTCCGCTTCTACTCCACCTCTGGGCAAGGCGGAGCAGGCCAATTCGCTCCTGCTTCTACGCTTCTAAACGGAGCGGAGTACATGCCTAGTTTCCATGGCCAAGCGGGGACTAGAACCCGGATCTCCTGACTCCCTTTCCAACACCTTAGCCACTATACCACACTGGCTCTCAAATGCTGCTCCATCACAAAAGAACAAATGATTTTGAACTTCCACGTGAAGACAGGGTCTCTCTGCAGGAGCTCTGGCTAGGCGAGATAGCTGTATTTGTTCAAGGAAGTTGTTAGGGTCTTCTCCGAACATGTGTGTGGGTTTGCGTGCTTGCGCATCTGCCTGCGTGTTCAAATCCTCACCCGCACGCATGCACACTTAACTTCTTGAAGGGATAAAACTGACTTTGCTGAAGAGCCAAACCCCAGGGGGCCAAATTGCTCCCGGCTTTCTCTTTTGTTGGCAACACTCGCTACCTAGCACAGCCAGCAAAGCACACGGAGTGCAGGCAATTCAAGCCCCCAGCTAGAAAGTCCATCCAGAACTCATTGGGTATGCTCTCTCTCTCTCTCTTTCTCTCTCTCTCTCTCTCTCACACACACACAACAGGCTCACAAAAAAGGGGGTTCAGAAACACATCCAAATGTCCATTTCCCCTGCACATTTTCCACAACTGAAACAAAAGCTTTGAACAAACCCAAACCCAAACCCAAAGAGACCGCTCTTTCCTCGGCTTGGATGCTCTGCTCATGGGTGCTCAGCTCAGGAAGAGAAGATGTTGAGGCAAACGCCACCACGCCAGGCCGAAACACAGCCAGATCTAAAGCTAGGTCTCCCCAACTCAACTGGCTGGGCCAAAGGGAGAAAACCATCCTTTGGCATTTGGGGAGCCAAAGGAAGGAGGTTCAAATTCAGGTTGGAACAGGAATAAAGTCAGAGCCCTGGCAGATCTACGACAGGGGTGGGCAAGGCCCGGCCCTCCAGGATGGTTTTGGCTTACAAGTCCCATCATTTCTCACCACTGGTTATGCTGGCTAGGGCTGATGGGACTTGTAGTCCAAAATAACTGGAGTGCAACACATGGCACACCCCTAATATAAGCAAAGGTCTAAAGCCATATTTGGATAGCCCAGGTTATGAAGGGAAGCGGAGTGTATAAACGGAGAATTAAGAAATAGAAGAAGGACGCTGCTGGATTAGACCAATGCTCATCTAGTCTAGCCTTCCCCAACCTGCTGCCCCCCCAAATCTGCTGGACTGGCCATGCTGACAGGGAATACTGCAGTCCAACACCCTGGAGGGCACAAGGTTGGGGGAAGTTTACTTATCCCAGCTGAGTCTGGCTGGGTCTGAAAATTTGCTGCCAGGAGTTGATCTGTTCTGATTGGAAGTGGACGGTTTATTTCCCCTCCTGTTTTCCAAATTTAGCATCTTCCCCTCTTTCGCAGCTTTGTTCTCCTGTTCATCCTTGCAATTTCTCCCAGCCCTCCTTAGGGAGGCCCGGCTTCCCATTTACGAGAGAACAATGGTTCTATTTTTGAGCCTGAAGGAGGAACCAGAGGACACCATACTCAACACTCCAAATTATGCCGCCTTCCCTCGTCTCCTCCCTGTTCATTGATTAGCCGAGCATAGCTGGATTATGCCAAAATGCCTTGTCTAATTATAAAACGCTCTCAAAACCCTCTAACAAAAGAAACGGCGCCCTTTTCTTCTCAGAAGCGTTTATTAAAATAACAAAACAAAACAAATGCAAGAAGAATGAAAGAAAGAAATCCACGTGAGCAAGAAAAACGAGGTGCGTTTACAACTAGCTGCTTTGCAAAATGAAACTTGGATCCTGCACAGGTGTAGCGATTCCAGCAGCAGCAGCGATGTCAGAAGTCGGAACATAAAGTTCCGTGAAACACCTGCGTGTGCCTAGAGGGGAAGTGATGGAGTGCAATGAATTTAATTTAGGTCAGGGGTGTCCAACATTTCTCTGCCCGAGGGCTGAACTCCATGTTGAAAAAGCTCTCGGAGTGGGGAGGGGCTCATTCCACTGGTGGGCGGGGCTTAAAGCAAAAGGGGAAAGGTCAATATACAAAAAAAGAAAAGCCCCAGCATATATTGGCTTAAAGCTCTAACTGTCAGCAAGCAAGCTTTAGGGGATGCATTTCAACCTTTGGAACGGGGCGGGGAATTGCACACAGGGCTGAGTTTCTACACCCTTGATTTCAGGGGAGGCATCAAGCCACTAGTTCTCATGAAAGGAACTTAGGAAGCTGTCTTGTACTAGTTTAGAACAGCGGAGGCTGGTGGTTCCTATGTCAGTGAAGTGGTGAATCCTCTCTGGACCAGTCAGGACTCTAAACGAGCTATCTAAAAGAAACTCTAAAGGAGCTTCTCACCTTGGAGAGCTCCTTTAGAATTCTGACTGGTTCTGAATGAAACCCAGAGCAGATTCACAGACCTGCTGCCATCAGAGCACCAGCCTCGACTGGTTCAGGCTATTCTTTTGGGGTCATCTATCCAAATATTGCCCATCCCTGACTGTCAGTGGCTTTCCTGGATCTCAGCCTGATTCCCCTTCCTATCACCTGCCAGCGATTCCTCCTAACCAGCGATGCAAACGACTGAACCGAAGTCTTATCTGCATGCAAAACACACACTGTGCTCCTGAGCGAAGGTCCCTCCTGTGAAAATTCAGAACTATAATCACGCGCCAGAGGTCCACTCATCATAGCTTGGCATCTGCTACTCACACAAAATACTCTGCAAGGATACTGCGCCAGATTCTCCAAGCTGCATGAATTATCCAAACCCCCCAAAATTATGCTGCCAACATCACCTTTTCGAATGATTAATCGTACGGTTTTACTAATTTTTCATTTTTTATTCCGGCATTGCTGACATGAAGAGGAACCACATCAGACTCTGAAGTAAAGGATGAACAAACCTGCCTAGAACGGTTTTGCTCAGCTCCTCCTTTTCTCAAACCTTACATTCATTTCATCCCATTTCCACACCAATTTGCAGCTAAAAAAAAAGTCTACAGAGAATTCAAACTCATTTCTTCTAATATCTGCACTTTATATGCACTTTTCTTTATATACACATTTCATTTTGCAAGCAATTTCCTCTAAGGATGCATTTTTGTACATTATTTTCACTAATATACCTGTTTCTGTGTATACATTACCCTAACATACACATTTCTGACTGGAGAAACTGCCACACAAAATTTGGGAAAGTGCAAATATTGATGTACAAGTGTGTTTCCTGTACTTCAAAACCAACTTTCTGACCACTGGAATTATTCAACCATTCCATTTCTCAGATTTAAGCAGTCATTGCCCACACAGACTGGGTTCACACAACATGCTAATGCACCATGGTCTGTCGTGTTGTCTGAATGCAGCATGTTTTCCACAGGGTAGTTTAATATGATGTCTGGATGCAGGGTGTTTTCTGCAGGGTGGGTTATTGTGCAGACTGAACACAGCACGTTTTGCACAGGGCGGCTCGTAAACCACACCGTGGGTTTTATTTTTCTTGAACAAACCAGCTTGAGAGGCCAGGGCTTGTTGTTGGCTTGTTCCGAGTGGTTAACAAGCCACACTACATAGTTAACAAGCAACCCTGTGAAAAACATGCTGTGTTCAGACTACACGCTAACCCACCCTGCGGAAAAAGGGCTCTGATCGGACAACACAATAACCCACCCTGCAGAAAACATTCTGCATTCAGACAACACGATAACCCACGGTTCAACAACAACCCATACTGGGTGGGCTAGCATGCTGTGTGAACCCAGCCACAGAGAATAGCCAAAGCTCACCAGCGGAGCACATGTGGTGCATCTGTAAGGGCCAGTCCCTGGCATCTACAATAACAAGTCTCAGCTAGCCAGTGATGGGGAAAACCTACTCTGCCTTAAGACGTTCGGAGGGATGCTGCCAGTCAGAGCAGGAAAACTTGGGCAAGATGAACAAATAGTCTGACCTGATCTAAGGTAGCTCCTTATGTCAAGGATATCTTCAAAACCATGAGGGCTAGAAACATTTCTTTTTAAAAAAAAGAAAGTTAAAAAAAAAGAAAGGCCAGATTCTTAGAAAGTGGAGTTCAGGGCCCCAATCCCACATTCTGTGTTTTTTCCTCAAAATCACAGCCTACAGGCAACCCGTTCATTGCACTTTGGCTCACAACTGGAGCGCTGAACAATTTCTTCCCCCATTCTTCTGCTACCTCTACTGTTATGGGCAATTCTGATCAAACACAAAGACTAAAGTTGTGAAAATTGCCAGTGTTATTTCCCAAGTTAAAAATCACAATAATAAACCACTAAAAAACCTCCTTCAAGCCACAATCCCGCCAAGTTCTCGGCATACATACGGAATCTAGACACTGCGTTTTTCTTTATTCCCTGCAAAGAAAGGCTTTGTTGATCACTTTTAAAAAGACAGGCACGTGCAATTTTTCAGCACACTGATTCTAAGCTGCAAAATGGCCACAGACTTTTCTTTTTAAAAAAAATGCTTCAGCAATTCAGACAATTCAATGAGCCCCTGGTGTAGAAGATCTACAACAAGTCTTTATTATTATTATTTTTAAAGTGTATTTATACCACTGAGCGTCTCAAACAATGAAGCGGACAAAACACTTTTGTCAAAGTATTTCTCCGCTCCTGCTATTGTGAAAGAGAATCGACAATGTTACCACTATGTTTACAAAGGTTATAATTGGAGTATGTTATGCAAAGTCTTTTCAACTTTTCCATGCAAAACTTAAGCAACGTTTGCAGATTGATATATCTGAAATTGACTTTAAAACACACATACAACACTCATTCAACAACACATACACCATCCGTGCAAAGAAAGCAAGTTCCAAACTCAGGTTTGGAGTGAGTTGGTTTTTTTATTATTATTATTATTTTGGTTACTGTAAAGCAGGATTATCGAAAAACATCCTGGCAGTTCTCTGTACTCTGTGGTTTCTAAAAAGAGCTAACCTTTTCCCTCCTAATGACAGCTAAATTACACTGGGTACTTTCCATGACTTCAAAACCACCTGTCGCCTGTAATTTTTCATCTTGTTCAGAAATCGGTTCACCAGTGCATGGATGGATAAGGCAGAAGAACAGCGTCAAAGGAGGGAGAAGCACAAGAACTGCTGAAAGAGTCTACAGCACCATAAGAACATAAGAATAGTTATTTACTTATTGCATTTATACCCCGCCTTTTCTCTTCCAAGGAACCCAAGGTGGCGTACATAAAACTCCTCTCCATTTTTATCCTCACAACAACAATCCTGTGAGGTAGGATTGGCCTGAGAGTCTGTGACTGGCCCAAAGTCACCAGGGGAGCTTCCAGGGCCGAGGGGGGACCAGAACCCAGATCTCCCGACTCCCAGTCCAACACTCTAGCCACTACACCACACTGGCTCAAGAACATTAGAAGAGCCCTGCTGCATCACACTGAGGTCCATCTAGTCTAGCACTCTGTTCGCACAGTGGCCAACCAGCTGTCAACAAAGCAGGACGTAGTGCAACAGCACCCTCCCACCCATGCTCCCCAGCAACTGGCACACACAGGCTTACTGACTCAGATTCTGAAGCCTCCAGATTGTGGCTTCATTGTCCATGAGTGTGTGTGTTTTGAAACAATGAAGGCGACTGAACGTAGCACATGCAAAATGTCACCATCGTACCACCTCAGAGGATTCTCACATTCCCTTTTCCTAGGGCTAAACAGGAGGTTTTCAGTGCACCACCTAGAAATGTAAGGTGGGAATGAGACTGTAACACAGCCTCCCCTGGTTTGGTGTCTCCCAAATGTTTTGCACTTTGGCTCCCAACACTCCTGGCCATTGGCCACGTTGGCAGGGAGCTGTTGGGAGTTGAAAGCCAAAACATCTGGAGGACAATCTGGAGCCCTATGAAGAGAGACTGAAAGAACTGGGCATGTTTAGCCTGGAGAAGAGAAGATTGAGGGGAGACGTGATAGCACTCTTCAAATACTTAAAAGGCTGTCACACAGAGGAGGGCCAGGATCTCTTCTCGATCCTCCCAGAGTGCAGGACACGGAATAACGGGCTCAAGTTAAAGGAAGCCAGATTCAGGTTGGACATCAGGAAAAACTTCCTGACTGTTAGAGCAGTACGACAATGGAATCAGTTGCCTGGTGAGGTTGTGGGCTCTCCCACACTAGAGGCCTTCAAGAGGCAGCTGGACAACCATCTGTCAGGGATGCTTTAGGGTGGATTCCTGCATTGAGCAGGGGGTTGGACTCGATGGCCTTGTAGGCCCCTTCCAACTCTGCTATTCTATGATTCTGAGTCTATGACACCAGGTTGGTAAAGGCTGCTGTGGAGGAATGGTTGACTGCAGGAGCCAGAGTGGAGTGAGGAGTGGAATTAGGGTCCGTTGGGAAAGCCACTAATAGTGCCATCCTACACAAGTCTACTCAGAAGTATGGCCCTCTGCACTCAATGGGATTTACTCCCAGGTAAGTTAGTACAGAACTGCAGACTTAGTATGGTTCGGGAGAGTTGGCTGAGTTAGGATGGAAAGAGCAGAATGAGGTTGGTCTAGAAGACATTGGGAGACAGCTGAAGGCTGGCCAGAATTCACCTCATGCGCAGGTGTTGAAGAGAACAGCTAGATAAGGAGAGTCCTGCTGCTCTCTCCATATCGGAGATGCTGGCAGAAAATTAATTTGGGGTGGATCAGACAGAAATTAGCCGGCCTTTCTATACGAACATAGCAGAGGGTCATTTCAGATGCTGTTCTAGGTAATTGAAGCCAACTGAAGCCAATTTGGGTAGCATTTCCTAGAAGGTGTCCATCCTACGGGACATTCAGGGCGCTTGCAGCTCCTGGTCCTAGCTACTCTTGACTGTAAACTGTAAATTCTGTACGCTGAGGTGGCGGTGAGGAGCGGGGGCAGAAGACAAACAAACAAGGATTATCATCTGTCTGCAGACTTGAGTGTTGAATGTTCCTGTTTCCTTTCATTTTGCTTATCAATTACTTTGCCTTTATCTATTCATCCCCTGGGGGAGATGAAGATAAGTGAATGCTTAAAGCGATTCCTAATCTGCTACTGCCAGGTACAATCTCTAGGGAATTTGCTGCCCCATCGCTCTGCCGATAACTGTGCTTCTTCTGTGCTTCTTCCGCCGGGCTTCGTTCACAGCTGAGGTTAAGGGTCAAGAAGAGCGCCTGGTCCTGAACGGACGGATGCTCATCGCCGCTACACTCGCTCCTGGAGCAAGGACCACGGATCGCTCCAGGCGGAAGACTCTTTTTCACCCCAAGGAACTAAAAGGGGAAAAAATAATCATCCTTCAACATTGGAGGATCCTGTGCATTCAAATCCTATGCATTTGCCGCAGCAGGGATTATAAGGCCACAAGAGCCCAGTGATTATTTCGTACAGCTCAGGGAGAGCGAAGGAAGAACTTGCAAAGCAAACCTAGCCAGGAGGAGGAATTCCAGAGGGGCAGCTGTAACGCTGCAGTTCCAGACCATCTCCTATACCTGCAGGCACATCTCCAGCCACAACTGCAGCAGATTGAAGCCGTCTTGGTGTAGATTTTAGTAGCTGATTGGGCACATGTGCTACCAGTGGAGGACATGTGCCCAATGTCAGTGAGGCAGTGAATCCCCTCCGGGTTTCAGTCAGGACTGTAAAGGAGCTCTCCAAGCTGCTTTGCCCAGCTGTGGCTGTGAGCATCTTAAGCTGTTTTATACTGAGTCACTGAGCCATCTAGCCCAGGGATTCAGAACCATTTTGTGATGGGGGGCAGACTGCCCCCAAGTGGGGTGTGGCAAGCTGGACCCACGCCCAGGCCGTTTTAGCCTTTCCCTGTGCCGAAGAGAGGCACAGATGCCATGCCTTTGCCAGCATGGCAAAGGAGAGCCAGTGTGGTGTAGTGGTTAAAATGTTGGACTTGGAGTCGGGAGATCTGGGTTCTAATCCCTTTTTGGCCATGGAAGCTCACTGGGTGACTCTGAGCCAGTCAAAGGCTCTTAGTCCAACCTACCTCACAGGGTGGTTGTTGTAAGTATAAAATGGAGAAGAGGACGGTTACATAAGCCACCTTGGGTTCCTTAAGAAGGAAAAAAAAGTGGGATATAAATGTAATAAATAAATAAATAAACGTGGTCTGGAATTCTCTCCACGGGGAACGCCTCCTGGGAGCAGGACTTGGGAGGCCAAGTCCCACCCCTGGAGGAATGCAAGAGGTTCTGTGGCCCAGATTTGGGAGCCCGGCAGGTCGGAATAGACCCACGGACCAGGGGTTCAGCATCCGTAACCTAGCCCATGACTCCTTACTCTATCAAGCAAAAGCTCTTTGGGATCTTAAGCAGGGGATCTTTTCCATCCCTACCCAGGAGTTATTGGAGATTGAACCCAGGGCCATCTGCAGGCAAAGCATCCGATCAGCCACTGAGCCGTGAGCTCTTCCCACCTTAATTCGTATTGCCTGCCCTTGTGTTTCTCCTCTGGGCTGCCGCATCTACAATAAGCATGAATTCCTACTCCCAGCAACACATAACAACACGGAAGGAAGCACACCGTTTGTCAGGGACGCAACCCTCCCTCGTAATTTTCGCTCCCTCTCCAGAAGTCTCGTTTTCTCCAGGGCGAGTCCTGACCTTTCTCAATAAAAGCGTCAGAGGAGGACATGCAGCAAAAGGGAAGCAGTCGCAAAAAATTGGCACGCAGGTCACATTGCAGATGTTTTGCGAAAGAGACAAACCCTGTGCAGGAAACAGTGGAACATTCTTAATTTTAAAACTGTTTGGGTCACTTGAGAGCAGGACGGAGGGGGCAGGAGCGTTTTTGTGAAAAGGTTCAGCTGTGATAAAAAAAAAAAAAAGAATGTGCCTTTTCAGGGATTTTTCTGGGGTTGCTCTGAAAGGAGGCAAAACTGGCTGCCCATTCCGAGCGAGGGCAACACTGAGCAGAGCCCTCACTCTCAGTAGGCTTAATCTGCCCTCAACGACATGCTCACAGAGCTAAACCCAACTGGCTTCACATCACTGTGATATGAATAACTTTCTGACGTGAGCCTTGATCGTAAGGTCATGGAACAAAGGGCAAACAAGAACGAACAAGCGGGGGGATGGGAAGTGGCACGCTGAAACATATCATAAACGAAGGGTTGGATCCAGTTTTACACTGGATCAACTGAGCTGGTGGAAATGGGCTTCCCCACCCCTTTCCTCCCACAGGAGTCTCTCCAGCCCCCTGAAAACGCTACAGAGAATAGGCAAGTAAGACTCTGCCCTCTGAAAGCTCACTCCTCTCTGCCTGTCAGCTGATCTTAATAAATTTGGAATTGTGCTCTGTAGGGGTGTGGGATGTGGGAGTCTTTGGGGTGTGGGAGTCTATACGTGTGTGCGCGTCTGAATATGTGAAACATACAGAGTTGCCTCATACGGAGTCAGAACATTGGTCCATCTAGCCCAATATTGTCAACACTGACTGGCAGCACCTCTCTGGGATTTCAGGTGGGATCTGATGGGAGCTGAGGGTTGAACCTGGGACCTTCTGCATGTGCTCTGCCACTGAGTTACAGCCCCTCCCAAAACATAGGAACAGAGGAAGCTGCCTTATACTGAATGAGTGAGACCATGGGTCCCTCTAGCCCAGTACTGTCAACACTGGCTGGCAGCGATGGCTCTCCATGATTTCAGGCAAGTGTTTTCCTACTTGAAGGTCCCGGGGATTGAACTTGGGGCCTTCTGCATTCAAAGCAGGTGCTCTGCCCTTGAGCTACGGCCCCTTTCCCTATGGCAAAGACAGACACAGTCACACACGTTGATCGGCGTAGATCAACACAGCTCTCTGCCTTCATGGATGGTCTGCAGGTGTGTGCGCACAGGGGGATTGCCACCGCGACTGCCTGCACTTCAACACTGAGCACTGGGAGGAAGCCGAGGCAGGTACCCAGCCCAGCTCCATTTCCAGAGCAATCTTTCCCGAACACACATGAAGTGCTGCTGCTGTCCTCCGCCTCTTCTCCCTTCTGCTGACGCTCCATCACAGCAGCTGCCTGAAACTGCCATGGCCAAAGTCCTCCATTTAAAAGAATTATACAAAAGGAAGTGAGGCGGCGGGTGGTGGTGGTTAGCAACAGCCCTCTCCTGTTGGGAGGATGAAAATGCATCTCTCCAGCCTCGGGAGATTTGGGCTGCAACCTTCAAACCACTTGCTCCGAGTCGATGTGACTAACCCCGGTGCAAGCGGCTGGTGGGCTGCATGCATTTCATGCATTATTCATCTCCAGTAATGGCTGAACGGATGCCTGCCCATTAGAAGCCTTCTTAATGGAGCAGGGAGGGGAGGGGAGGGGGGGAAAGCCCATTAAGATCAAACTGCCGGGGGACAGACAGGAAGGTGACGTCCCGACACCCCGAGGCTTCTCCTGCACAGCAATTGCAGCGCCGGCTTTGAGGCTGAACACCTTGCAAGGCTGCCGGCTGGCCCGAAACCTCTTCCAGCACAGCGAATCTAACACCACCACGACGTGGTACGGCTATTCCCCTTATGACTAAAGGACATCTCGGACTTGGGGATGGCAGAGACCTGAATTCTGCTCAGCTCAGTGCCTCCCTGCACCGCTGGCTGCCCAAGGAGATGGCCAGAAATCTGCATTTGACAAACCGTGGGGAAGAGCACATGGCTTTGCCGTTTACAGCCACTCAGAAATATATGCCAAATAAAGGGGGTGGGACGGGGTGGGTGGGGGCGGCGAGAGACTGAAATGCTGCAGTGGCAGACACATAAAACTGCTGACACTGCAGCAGCCTGAGGAAGCATAACGATCGCAGCACCCGGCACAGGCTGGCAGATCAGGAGACAAAAGAGAACGCCGAGGTCTACAGTGCGTCACCTGGGCTGACGCGGAACAACCCATCCTACATTCCGGATGCAGGGAGCAGGTAGACACTTCTCAGCTCCGAGGCTTTGCAATATGGATTTGAACACACCACTTCCCATGTTGTTCCTAGGCAGGCCTCACCAAACTAAATAAATAAACACAGACTAGACAGGCACAATGTATGGATTTCCTTATGAACCAGAAAAGTCTCTCTCTCCCTCTCTCTCTCTCTCTCTCTCCTAGACATACTTTTGTATGGCCACACAGCATCCCTGTCTCTCCCTGAGATGTAAAGACGAAGGAGGCAAACTCCGGTACACCTATGGTTTATTTGTTTGTTTTACAGCTCCTGAAGAAGGAGATATTCCCTCTGAGGTGCGTAGAGCTTCATACATTTTCTTTTTGTCCTGAGCACTGGGGTTTGCCTCCTCCTTCGTCTTTGGTTTACAGTGCCTTGCCCTCCCTCCACATTTCTCCCCGAGACGGAACAACTTTGCAAGTGTTGGGTACCCGAAATGCTCTCTCAAGGCAGGGGTGCTATTTACTAGCTGACGGTGCCTTCTGAATGACCTTTATGGCTGGTGGCAACTAGGACCTGCTACGCACACCCACCTTCTTGGGCTGGACTTAAGGAGTAGCAGCCTTATAAAACTGCAAAAATGAAAGGAGCTAGCAAAAATGAAAGGAGAGGTAAGTGCCCAGCGCTCTCTCCTTCAGAAGGACACTGACCCCATTACAGGCGGCCCATTAACTTTCCCGCCAGCCGGGGAAATGGGCAGAACAGACTAATGCTAACGTTTTCAACATTTCAGAATTCAGCACGTGCCAACAAATTTGCAGAATACAGGTCCCAGTTTCGACCAGCAGCCTATCTGGTATGCCGGCCTGGAAGATGCAGCCGCCTCTAATAGCCATCTCCTGTGATGCCCAGGGAGAAAAGAGGCTCAGGCATTGTGAGCTGCATAACCCAGAGAAAGACCAACGTTCCAGGGAGAGGAAACCACCAGGCCATTTTTCAAGAAGGCAGTCTGGGGTGGCCACATGAGGAGTTTGGGGGCTTATTATCAGAGCTGTGTCCACTCCACACAAGCTCAATCAGCCTTGCCCAACCTGCTATCTTCCAGATGTGTTGGACTGCAGCTCTCATGCTAGCTGGGGATGCTAGGGGTTGTAATCCAGCACACCTGGAAGGCACGAGGTTAGAAACAGCTGAACTAGTCCAAAATTCTGAATTCCCCAACCTGTTTACAACATGAAAGTGAACCAAACTTGCACGGCTTCTCTTTCTCTGCATTTGTTTCCAGCATGCGCCATTTATTCTGGTTCTGGCAGAGATGAGGAGGGACAGGGAACCAGACAGGGCTCATGATGCCCATCTGCACCACCCACTGGAATTCCAGCCACTATTGGATCACCCTTTTAAACATATCTCTGCATCTGTGTGGACCAGCAGGCTGCTGTCGTTACGCCGTTGCCTTTAAATGATTCGTCTGCTATTTGTCTCAAAGCACGCAGCTGTTGATAGGTACCATTCCTGCAAGACCCACCTTCACCATGAAATCGAAGAATACCATTCCTCTGTCCCCATATCTCATGTGAGCCACCCAGAGAGCTTCAGCTATTGGGCGGCAAAGAAGTGAAACAATTACATGAGAACGAGAACAAGTAATAGCAGCCGAACCCAAATCAATGGCACAGACGCGATGAGTGCATCATCTTCCCTCGGTGTACCTCCTGCTTCCATTATCACCACCACCACCTTCCTTGTTGTCACTCCAGCGTGGAATTTTTAACTGTAAGCCCCTCGGGGCAGGGACTGATCCCACTACGTAAGAAATAAACAAACAACGACAGGCCAGGCTGAGCAGCTGGCAAACTGAATCCCAAGATGATTCAGCCATTGCAGGGCTACTAAAAGTGTGAGGGGTGTGTGGAGGGGGCAGGAGCTAAATAAAAAAACAACCCATCTGTTTTCACTTTCCATGTCTGCAATGTATACAAGGCAATTAAGTGTGCTCAGAGATGCTGCTGCAGCATAGTAACTGTGAAATGGGTTAATGTTAAGGCATAATGGGAAGCAGAATGAGGAAGAGAAAGTGGGGGGGGGGGGAGAGAAAGAGAGAGAGAACTGCTCAACGGGAAATCCCCAGAGAGGCAACCTTAGGACAGACACCATCCATGAGGGCCCGTCCATGATGGACACCCGGGCAGATTCTTTGCTCTACATGTCTTTTACAGAGGTGCCTGTGAAACTGACACCAGGAGCCCTGTGGGTAAGAATGAAAGAGCAAAATAGGGGGACACGGTGTCAGAGGGAACCCGGTCTGAGAGCTGACTCCTGAACAAATCCCATTATACAGCTGATCCAAATTGGATTCCTGTACTGAGACTCCATGGCCTAAATGGCCCCTTCCAGCCCTTTGGTTCCAGGATTCCACTTGCCTCGTTTTCTTTCTCTTACCTCTTTCTTTTCTTTCTCTCTTTCCCCCTGAATTTCAAAGGGAGCAACAAAGCCCCTCAGCTCCCAACTTCTAAAGTCAAATCCATCTCTAATCTCTTCCAGCAGGCCTGACCCAGATGGATTTTAAGCCTAAGAATTTTAAGATGTTGTGATTGTTATTTTAATATTGTATCGGTATTATATGCTCTTTTATTATTCATTGCATTGCATTTGTATCCCAACTTTTTTCCTCCAAGGAACCCAAAGCGGCGTACATAAACTTCCTCCTATGTATTTTATCCTCACAACAACAACCCTGTGAGGTGGGTTGGGCTGAGAGTCTGTGACTGGCCCAAAGTCACCCAGTGGGTTTCCATGGCCGAGCGGGGACTAGAACCTGGATCTCCCAACTCCCAGTCCAACACTTTAGACACTACACCACACTGGCACTAACCAGTTTTATGTATTGTATTATTGTATTTAATATTGTTCCCCACCTCAATCCAGAGGAAGAGGCATGTAAGAAATAAATAAATTATTGTTGTTGTTGTTGTTATTCAGTGTGAAGCATTGTTTCCAAATTTATTTATTATTTATTTAAAACATTTCTTAGCTGCCTTTCAGGGAAGAAGCCCTCCCAAGGCAGCTTACAACCATACTTAAAACAGTATAAACGTTAAAAGCAATAAAATCACAGACCGTAAAATTAGGGTGACCATATGAAAAGGAGGACAGGGCTCCTGTATCTTTAACAGTTGTATTGAAAAGGAAATTTCAGCAGGTGTCATTTGTATATATGGAGAACCTGGTAAAAGTTTCCTCTTCATCACAACAGTTAAAGCTGCAGGTGCCCTGCCCTCTTTTAAATCTGGTCACTCTAGTATAGCTCCTGCACCTTTAACTGTGGTGATGAAGAGGGGATTTCATCAGGTTCTCCGTATATACAAACGACACCTGCTGAAATTTCCTTTTCTATGCAACTGTTAAAGATACAGGAGCCCTGTCCTCCTTTTCATAGGGTCATCCTAGTAAAATAACAGTTAAAAACAATAAAAGCTAATGGTAAAAACTAACAATAAAAACAAGGGCGGTAGCAGCAAAGCAGTATTCATTTATGAAAAGGCCACAGTAAAATAGAACATTTTTAAGGCCTTCTTAAAAGCCCGTAAGGATAGTGCATGGCAGATCGCCAGTGGGAGCTCGTTCCACAGGTGCGGGGCCACCGCTGAGAAGACCCTCTCCAGTGTGGACACCTACCCAATTCCTCTCACTAGTGGGCTGGAGAGAAGGGCCTCTCTTTCAGATCTTAAAGTGCAGGCAGGCTGATATGGGTGAAGGCGGTCCTTCAAGTAGCTTAGTCCCAAACCATTTAGGGCTTTAAAGGTCAAAACCAGCACTTGTCTTTTTATACCTTTTCCCCCACTACCCTATGGAAATAAACTTAACACCTGCTCAAGGGTTGTGTGTGCTTCCTTCCAAGTAAGCCTTAGTACTAAACCCAGAGCCTGGTTATTGCTACTGTTCAAAGTTTCAGGCTTAGGGCTGCTGGTTTGGGCCCTTATTTCTAAGCCCAGATTCACAAGGACAGATTCATAGGAAAATGACTAATACCAGGTCAGACTATTGGACTGTCTAGCCCAATATTGACAACTCTGACTGGCAACAGCTCCCAAAGGCCTACGGTAGGGAAGAGCCCTTTCCATCACCTGGTACTTGATCCTTTTAACTGGAGCTTCCGGGCACTGAACCTGGGAACATCAATGCACTCAGCCGCTGAGCCACGGCCCTTCCTCCATGGCACAGGATGTTGTACAGCAAGATCAATATTACACGTAAAATGATCACGTCTATCATGTCTGTCACCCCTATGGTCTTATCAACTCATTGGGATCAGTGGGTGCCTCTTGGCTGCACCCACCGCAAACAACGTCTAAACTTGATGCAATGCCAGCCAACACAACTTGGTTAACATTTTAGTGGGAAGAAAGCAAAGGCATAAACATAAGAACCGGGGTTGGGCACCTGTGAACACAAGAACTGCTATGCTGGATCAGACCACAGGTCCATCTAGTCCAGCACTCTGTTCACACAGTGGCCAACCAGCTCTCGACCAGGGACCAACAGAGCAGGACATGGTGCAACAGCACCCTCCCACCCATGTTCCCCAGTAACTAGTGTATAAGGTATATAAAATCCCCTTTCTTCAGCTAGATGATGCACTCATTATACTCTTCTCTATAGCAATCCTGCCAGTTTGATGTATCTATTACTGTTTAGGACACACTTAAAAGCAGACACTCGTGGGATGGTGAACTTAAGGCAGGCCTTCCCCATCCCGGCACCCTCCAGATGTGCTGGACTACAACTCAAAGAATCTCCCAGCCAGCACAGCCAGTGGTCAAAGATGGTGAGTGTTGTAGTGCAAAACATCTGGAGAGCGCCAAGAAGGCACTTTGAAGTGTCCAGAGCACTTTATTATTATTTATTTATTTATTTATTTATTTATATAGCACCATCAATGTACATGGTGCTGTACAGAGTAAAACAGTAAATAGCAAGACCCTGCCGCATAGGCTTCCATTCTAATAAAATCATAATAAAACAATAAGGAGGGGAAGAGAATGCAAACAGGCACAGGGTAGGGTAAACAGGCACTGGGTAGGGTAAAACTAACAGTATAAAGTCAGAACAAAATCAAGTTTTAAAAGCTTTAGGAAAAAGAAAAGTTTTTAGCTGAGCACATGCGTTATCTAGCTGTAAACTTCGCAAGAACCTGTAAGGTTCTTCAGTATCATGAACAAAGTGGAGACTGAGGCTGAGAGAGAGTAGCTTGCCTAAAGCCCATGAGTGAATTCATGGCAGAGCTGAGATTCGAACTGGGATCTGCAACCCAGCCTCATGGCTACGACGCTAAGCTAATCCCTCATGTAAAGACTACCTCCAGAAAATGCTTCTTAAAGTCAAGCTGTCAATCAGTTTTCTACTCCAATATTTCTATTCACATGGGTTACAAGTCAGGCTGCAAGTCAAATTTCTGGACCCTGTTTATGTTTTTCCAGCATCAGAGCCTGAACGTTAGAACATGACATCACTCACACACACACACACACCATCCCCAACCTGTTGCCTTCCAGAGAATGGATCCAGACTGAGTCAAACTTAAAACAGACCCATTGAATTCAATGGGACTTAAGTTAGTCACCATTAAGTCCCATTTATTTCAGTGGTCCTACTCAAGGTTTGACTAAGTCTGGATCCAACCCCAGATATCTTGCACTCTAAGTCCCATCAGCCCCAGCCAGGAACGCTGGGAGTCATAGCCCAAAAGATATGGTTGGCACAAGTTTGGGGAAAACTGGAACATGAGTATTAAGTCTCTTGCCTCCCGATGAATACAGGGGAGGGAAAGAAAAGAAAAAGAAATGGAATTGATAGAGGGAGAATCGGAACAAGTGCAAAACACAATTTGCAAATGAAGTCTGAATTCTATCCACTATTGGCTTCATCCACACATTTGGGTTTGAACTAACAACTTTCTCCTTCCTCTCTAACATCCTCTGGGTTGAAGTTAAATAACGGCTCAGTTCAGACAACATGTTAGTCAATGCAGCGTGAAAACTCCACTAAAAGGTTGAGTTTTTAGGGGGTCCTCCCCACACAACATGTTCTAACTCCACCGTTGTGTGACTGTGGACTACCGTGGAGTTGAGTAAAATCCATCGTGACGTTTGATTGACAGTTCCTCCACCCTCTCTCCTCCCCTGGTCCTCCCGATGGTATCCCATCAGCCATTGCTGCAACAACAACTGTTGTGTCTTAGAGTGGTACTTGCTCCTTTCGCCGCTTTTGCCAGGGAACTCTATAGCCATGGGAAAGGTCGACGCGACGGAAAATTCTGCAGAGCCTGCCACACAACATGCGACACAACAGTTGTGCAGGAACTCTCCTCTGCACAGCATTGATATTCAGCATGGAGTGTTTTCAAAAAAAAAACCTCCACCGTTGCATGGAGTTTTCCCGCCAGACAACACGTTTCTCAACAGTGTTGTAAAAAAACCCCCTCCACTCTGGTCTTCTAAAGCCACCGTTTAGAAACGTGTTGTCTGAACTGAGCCAAAATCTCAAACCAAGACATCTCTAGCACTTGCGATGATTAGATAAAGGAATGACGCACGTTGCACATACAGCAACTGCGAAGCCCTCATCATTACGAAACCTTCTGACAAGCAGACTGAATAAACACCTCGAGAATGACAGAGATATAATTGGTAGCGGCCAGGAGCTGGTCCCTTTGAGGAATGTTCCAAACACTTTCTAACTTCACTTGACTGAGGTTGCCTTCTGTTTGGTGAAGAGAAGAGACCACAAAAGCAAAGCTACAGCAAAAGCCTGCTTCTATTGTTGTGATTCTTCAATGGTCCTTCAGAGCCGAATTTCCAGCTCAAGTTATGCCTGCATCTTAGCAGACAAACAACACCCGGTGAATTTTCGCCTACAAACCTCTTCAAACTAATTAAGTCCATCCACAACGGAACGGAAGCGAGATCTTCCGTTTTTATTCCCCATCAGTTTGACTCATCCAATTGCTTTCAAAGTGGGTGCGTGGGGGTTAAAATTCCTACAGGTTATTTGTCACCAGAAATATTTATTTATTTATTTATTGCATTTTTATACCGCCCAGTAGCCGAAACTCTTGGGCGGTATAAAATCTACACTGCAGACTTCAAAATACAAACTCTCTCCAAGGGGTCTAATGTGAGTGATTTCCAAAAGGGAAGATGGATACCCTCACCATCCTTCTGTTTAGTCTGTTTTGCAGCAAAAACAATGAAGTGCTTTATAAGCACCTTAAAGGCTAATACATGTATATGATGTGATAAGCAGCGGTGTAGGGGGCCCAGGCTCAAAGGGACACAGCGCCAGCACTTTTTTTATCAGCAGATATACTGACATCATCCCCCCCCCCCCACCAATGAATCTCCTGTTCTCTCTGAGCTTAGCTGCAATCCTCAGAGTAGCTGGAAGGAAATTTAATTTTACCAGCAACAATATGTTGTTCCCTTGCAATGGGAAATTAAGCCCCAGTTACTTTACAGGGAAAAAATTTCTCCTGGTGGAGATAAAACTGCTTGAACTGGTTTGTTAATATGAGTTGACAAAGCTTGCCTGCATTTTATTTATTTTTTACTTTCCTTCGGGACGTGGCTGCAGGGACTGTTATGATGAGCCTGCGCTTCCAAACTGACCACCACACTACCAGTCAGAAGTCCATTCAGACAGAAGTGTGGCATGATGTCCTCAGTGGCACGGGGTGTGGGGGGGGAGCTAAATAGCAATGAAATGCAAAAAGGCACACTCTGCAACAATTAGGGCTTACGCATGTTCAAAGTAAGCACCATGACCATTTGCAACAGCAGTACAATAACTGATGACAGTCACCTTAGCACAGGGGTGGAGGCTGTTGGACTCTCAGATGGTATTGGACTGCATTTCCCATCTTAGCCAATGGAAAGGGCTGATGGGAATTGCTGTCCCACAACATCTGGTGAGCCGACCCGGTCTTTGCAGGACTGAATTCCTTGACAGTGGTAGATTTGGGATAATCTCCAGGGCCATCACCAGAGCTGACTTCAGTCCAGGGTATCAACCTTACTGAGTCAAGTTGGAAGAGTTTGCTTTAAAGGCCATCTACTGAGTTGCCTCAAAAGCCAAGTACTTTCAGCTGACCCCAGATGCACAGCTGGCTCTTAAGACCCAGCCATTTTCTCAAGCAGGTGTGGTTAATTGAAGCGACTCATCCTAGGCAGGCTGCAGGCAGGACCCATATTTTGGAGGGCAGAGATATAGAGATCCACAATCCCCATCACCCACTGTATTGAGAGGAATGTGATGCTCCCAGTTTTGTTTTCTGGAGGTAAGCAAGGATTTTTCCTTTGCTAAAGCCTGACCCTCCTGAGCAGTTAAATAAACTGTACTCAAGGTAAGTAGAATCGAACAAAAGAAAAAGCTAACTAGCACTCTGATCCAAGAAAATAGCATACAGGACTAAAACACTCATCGATTTACATCCATATCGTTTTATACCAAGATTGTGTGAACAGAAGGCCTCTAGCAAAATAAATGAAATCGGAAGAGATGTGAGAAATTGCCTCTATCTAATTATCCCTGTGTTCTAGCAACGTGCCTGGGATACAATAACACAGAAAGCAGTGGGGGGGGGGGATACAAGTTAAGAGAGGGTATAAATCAGATTGCTCAGAGGATACCTTTGGTTTGGACCCACCTGTGTTGGCAGGGTGAAGGTTGCAAGCTTTGGAGTTCCCTCAGACCTTTCTTCAGGAGGCAGAAGCCCCGGCGAAACCAAAGCTCCTGCGTCCCAGAAGCAACATGTCGCACAATAACGTCAGAGGGGCTTGCCCACAGAAGCCAACTCGATGCTTCCAGGAAGTTCCGCCCTGGAACACCCGGCATTCCCAGGTATACTGCCCCTGAACAAGAAGCTCCCATCTATCCCAGTCGGCAAAGAGGGATGGGGGCGGAGGGGGAGACCCCACCTAAGGATGCCACCGCCACCTTTCTGGAGCCTGTTTCCGACGGAGACCAGCCAGGTGCAAGTCAGAAACTCGCAAGCGGGGCTGGAGGGGAAGGCTCCTCCCTCCCCCTCAGGCCAAGGCCTTGGGCGCTCCAGAGGTCCACTGCTTCCGTACGCGGAGGTTCTTCCAGACCCGTTGGGACTACAACTCCCATCACCCATGGCCGGGATGGTGGGGGCAGTAGTCGGACGCATCTGGAGAGCAATCCAAGAACGAGCCCTCTAACTCTGCCGTCCGGCGGCCTACCACGCGCCCCCCGCCCCGGGCAAGCCCCCCGCCCCGAGTGGGGCAGTCAACTTTCCGCGGCCGCCGAGCGCGTCCTCGCCCTCCCCCCCCCGCCCCGCCCCGCCGCGCCCCGCGCCGCGCCCTTACCGAGAAGCCGGCCCAGAAGGGGCAGGAGTGGCGCACGCGGGCCGAGGTGGTGAGCGCCAGGGCGGCGAAGCTGACGGCCACGATGAGGCAGCCCAGCACCATCTGCGTGACGCCCAGCGCCAGCAGGAGCCGCGAGCGGGCGCGGAACTCGCGCAGCCGGGACAGGCGCCGCGACAGCGCCGCGGGGCTCAGCGAGCGCGGCGGGGGCGGCCCGGGGCCCGGCATGGTCCGCGGGCGGAGGGGGCGCCGGCCGCGCGGCTCACGCTGCTGCTGCTGCTGCTGCGCCCGGCCAGGCGGGACCCGCCGAGCCGCTCTGCCCACGGCGGCAGCAGCAGCGCCTCAGTCCCGCCCGCGGCGCCCCTGGCGCACAGCCGCCCCGGCCATCGCCGCCGCCGCCGCCGCCGCGCGCCCTGCTGCGCGCAAGACAGCCGGCCGCCGCCGCCGCTCTGGCCGGGCTCAGCCGAGGCTCGTGGCAGCGCGGCTCCCGCTGGCGCCGCCTCCGCCTGGGCCGCCGCAAGCGCCGCCTCCCCGCCCGGCTGCGCTCGGCCCGCGCGGCGGCGGCGGTGCAGGTGCTGCTGCTGCTGCTGCAGGGCGAGGGCGGCGGCTCCGGCTCCCTCTCCCTCTCCTCCTCCTCCTCCGTCCTCGTTTCGCAGCGGCTGCTTTGTCCCGGGCTGCTGCTGCTGCCGCCGGGTGCTGCTGCAGCCCGAGCCGAGAGCTGCAGCCGCGGGGATGGTGGCGCAGCCGCTGCCGAGCGCGCGGGGGGGGGGGGGGGGCGGAAGGGCGCCCCCTGCCCGGCCCGTCTCCCGCGGGGGGTGGGGAGACGCGCTCCCGTGGCTTTCTGCCCTCCTCCTCTACCTTCACCTCCTCCTCCTCGCCTTCACATAGATGCTGAACTTTTTCCGAGGGGCATATTTAGAGCGCCCTGACCCGCGTCCTTACACACACACGTGTCCCGAAGCGCGCTGAAGATATCCCCCCACCCGGTCGAAAAAGTCAGGCAAAACCCTTCTGCGTTGGATGTCAAGAAGGAAAGGTGTATGGGGGGGGGGGGGTTGTAGATCCGGCGCGCGCGCTGCGGAGCCCTGTTGGAGGGCAAGCCAAGGACGCGTGTCAGTCCAACGGCAATCCGCGCCACTCCGGGTCTCGCTCCGAAGGCAGTCCAAATCGTTTGGAGGGCGCCAGGCTGGGGAAGGCGACTGTAGGGGGGGGGGAAGTGGGCTAGATCATGGGTGCAGGGGAGATTAGCTGTGCTTGATCAATGATCAGCTGAGAACGTGTGCAAAAGGCAATCCTGCCTCCCACAGATGGTAGTGAGTTGCATCTTTTCCTTCACTAATTTAAAAATAAGAAGATAGACCTGATTCTGCAGAGTTACTCTTCCATTTTGCGAAGGGTGGGGGGCTTGAGGACTGAACCCTGCAATTCTAATACTCACGGGGGTGGGGGAGCCCCACTTAGCTGCTGTCCTGTGCACCCACCAGGGCCTGCAAGTTCATCACTTTGAACAAAGTGGGTTGTATTCGACAAGCCTGATATGGGTGTTTGCTTGGAAGAAAGCCCTACAGAGTTCAATGGGACTTCTTCCTAGGTAGGAGCATGCATAGAGTTGCAGCCTTAGGAGCTGAACTACATGTTACACGCTACAGCATCTGACATCTTCAACACCAGCTCCAGGTTTGGAGGGGGGCCCTCCCTCGGTGGGACTAACTTGCGACTGCCACTGTCACCACTGCTTCTCCGCCTGCTTGCTTGACAGGCAGGGAGCCAGTAGACACCTGATGCTCCTCCTCCTCCTCACCACCACCACCACCACCAGAGTGGTGGTCGTCAGAGCGAGAGATGGGTGAACAAGCAGGTTGCAAGGGGGAAGAGGATGAGCAACTCCGGGGGGCTCTGGTCAGTGGGGCCCTCAGGGCTAGTGCTACCATAGAGGCCGCTCAAGTGGCCACCTAGAGCACCAAGCTAAGAGGGGTGCCGGCCAGTGCAGCACTCACGCGCTTTGTTGGCTGTGAGCCAGGCTGGGCCAGCCTGAGGATTCAGCTGGGCCTGGGTGGGCAAGATGGTGCCCCACGCCAGCCCAGCCAGACCGAAGCCAGGGACGCTGGGGTGGGGTGGGGTGGACGGCTCCACATTTGGACTTCCGCCCGGAAGCCGCCCTCCCAGAGCCACTCTAGCCACCTGGAAGCTGCCCTCCCAGAGCTGGGAGGCTGCTGCCAGAAGAAGAAAAAGCACGTGGCGAGCTCGATCCTGGCCCAAGCCAGCCTCTGCCTTACTTCTGAGGAAAGGGCACTGAGTTGTCTTGCCTCTCTCCTCAAACAGGCCACAATGTCCAGGCAGGCAGGCAGGCAAGTGGGACTCCCTCTCCCTTCCCCCAGGAAAGCTAGGGACTTGTGGACTCCTCGCAAGGCAAACTCTCCTGCTTCCTGATCCTGTGCACGTGGCTCAACGGGACTTGCATCCTAGAAAGCGTTGCACCGGGAGGCACCAGTACGGCCCGATCTGCCTATGCCTCCTTACTCGGAAGCCTTATTCCCCCGAGTAAACGTGCGGAGGGGATCGGGACACCAGGATGCATAGCGGGTTGCGTTCGCGCGGAAGACGGCTGGGTCCCAAATCGAAGTGAGCCAGTCCCAGCTCTCCACTCGGCGCACACGTTTGGACTTCCTTGCAATTGGGGGGGGGGGTGCAAGTAGCTCGCCTTGCCTAGGGCGCAAAATAGTCTGGGGGCCCCAAGGGCAAGATTTGTTGTTGTTTATTCGTTCAGTCGTTTCCGACTCCGTGACTTCATGGACCAGCCCACACCAGAGCTTTCTGTCGGCTGTCGCCACCCCCAGCTTCCCCAAGGTCAAGTCTGTCACCTCCAGAATATCATCCATCCATCTTGCCCTTGGTCGGCCCCTCTTCCTTTTGCCTTCCACTTTCCCTAGCATCAGCCTCTTCTCCAGGGTATCCTGTCTTCTCATTATGTGGCCAAAGTACTTCAGTTTTGCCTTTAATACCATTCCCTCAAGTGAGCAGTCTGGCTTTATTTCCTGGAGTATGGACTGGTTTGATCTTCTTGCAGTCCACGGCACTCTCAGAATTTTCCTCCAACACCACAGTTCAAAAGCATCTATCTTCCTTCGCTCAGCTTTCCTTATGGTCCAGCTCTCGCAGCCATAGATTACTACGGGGAATACCATTGCTTTAACTATGCGGACCTTTGGTGTCAGTGTGGTGTCTCTGCTCTTAACTATTTTATCAAGATTTGTCATTGCTCTCCTCCCAAGAAGTAAACGTCTTCTGATTTCCTGGCTGCAGTCAGCATCTGCCGTAATCTTTGTGCCCAGAAATACAAAGTCTGTCACTGCCTCCACGTTTTCTCCCTCTATTTGCCAGTTACCAATCAAGCTGGTTGCCATAATCTTGGTTTTTTTGAGGTTTAACTGCAACCCAGCTTTTGCACTTTCTTCTTTCACCTTTGTCATAAGGCTCCTCAGCTCCTCCTCGCTTTCAGCCATCAAAGTGGTGTCGTCTGCATATCTGAGATTGTTAATGTTTCTTCCTGCGATTTTAACTCCAGCCTTGGATTCGTCAAGCCCAGCACGTCGCATGATGTGTTCTGCATACAAGTTGAATAGGTAAGGTGAGAGTATACAGCCCTGCCGTACTCCTTTCCCAATCTTAAACTAGTCCGTTGTTCTGTGGTCTGTTCTTACCGTTGCTACTTGTTCGTTATACAGATTCCTCAGGAGGCAGACAAGATGACTTGGTATCCCCATACCACCAAGAACTTGCCACAGTTTGTTATGATCCACACAGTCAAAGGCTTTAGAATAGTCAATAAAACAGAAATAGATGTTTTTCTGGAACTCCCTGGCTTTCTCCATTATCCAGCGGATACTGGCAATTTGGTCTCTAGTTCCTCTGCCTTTTATAAACCCAGCTTGTACATCTGGCAATTCTCGCTCCATGAATTGCTGGAGTCTACCTTGCAGGATCTTGAGCATTACCTTGCTGCCATGTGAAATAAGTGCCTGTTTCCCTTTTTTGGTATGGGGATATAAGTTGATTTTTCCAGTCTGATGGCCATTCTTGTGTTTTCCAAATTTGCTGGCATATGGCATGCATCACCTTGACAGCATCATCTTGCAATATTTTAAACAGTTCAGCTGGGATACCATCGTCTCCTGCTGCCTTGTTATTATCAATGCTTCTTAAGACCCATTCAACCTCAGTCTTCAGGATGTCTGGCTCTAACTCACTGACCACACCGTCTGAGCTATCCCCGATATTATTATCCTTCCTATACAGATCTTCCGTATATTCTTGACACCTTTTCTTGATCTCTTCTGTTTCTGTTAGGTCCTTGCCATCTTTGTTTTTGATCATACCCATTTTTGCCTGGAATTTACCTCCGATGTTTCTAATTTTCTGGAAGAGGTCTCTTGTCCTTCCTATTCTATTGTCTTCTTCCACTTCCGCACATTGGTTGTTTAAAAATAATTCCTTATCTCTTCTGGCTAACCTCTGGAATTTTGCATTTAATTGGGCATATCTCCCCCTATCACTGTTGCCTTTTGCTTTCCTTCTTTCTTGGGCTACTTCCAGTATCTCAGCAGACAGCCATCTTGCCTTCTTGGTTAACTTCTGTCCATAGTTCTTCCGGGACCCTATCTACTAAATCTAGTCCCTTAAATCTATTCTTCACTTCCACTGCATATTCATTAGGAATATTAGTGAGCTCATATCTAACTGATCTGTGGGTCTTCCCTATTCTCTTTAGTTTGATTCTAAATTGTGCAATAATTTAGAAGATGGATGGATGATATTCTGGAGGTGACAGACTTGACCTTGGGGGAGCTAGGGGTGGCAACGGCCGACAAAGCTCTGGCGTTGGCTGGTCCATGAAGTCATGAAGAGTCGGAAGCGACTGAATGTATAAACAACAAACAATCATTTCCATGCTCTCAGAGGCCCCCTGTGTTTCTTCAAATCGGCTTCTGTTCTAGACAGTCTGTACAGAATGTGCAGTTTGGCCTAACTGGGGTCAGTTTGCCAGTGTCTCAGATCCAGCACTTTTGCGTGTCTGGAAATAAAACCTGGCCAGGAGAATTGGATCTGAATCCTAACTTAACTGTCGCATATCGCTATCGTAATGTGGTCTCACACTCCACGACAAACAACCTCCCATTTCTGGTCTTCCGTGATGCTCAGGTAAACTCTGACAGCGGCACCACAAAATGGCTGCCCGCCTCCAACCTTTCACAGATTAAGTCCTTTGAATCAAGATTGTAGAAGTCACCTTGTCCATGAATAACGTCAGTGGCAGAGTTTATATAATTACTCATAGATCCTCCTTGCCGTAATTACCTTCCAATGTGCTACTTTGGGAAGAGATAAAACTGGGCTTCTACTATCACTTGGAATACTGTCTGTTTTCACAAAGGATTCGTTCTAAGAAAACTTGATTGCATCTGCCTGATTGCCAATTATTGTAATTTTGATATCATGAAGAAAAAGACGAACCAACTCCCTTTGCCCTGTGTATTCTGTAGTTGTAGGATTACTTTATCTAGAGGTGTGGTTTTTTTTTAGTATTATCTTCCTCTGTGCCATCCATTCTGTTATTTTTCAAGGAGAGTGAGATGAGGCAGCTGAACATTCAGAGTAAAAATTAATAGGATCAGTCCGAGATAAGTAATGGTGTAGTATATCAAGATCCCTCCAACAGCAGCATATCTCGTTATAGTGCTCCTTTAATTGGAGACTGCTCTAAGCATTTACCAGAATTCATTGTTGCTTTCTTTTAGTAAAGGTAGACGGATGGTTTTCTTTTAATAGAAAAGAGCAAACCTTATTAATTTTGTTTTGTCTGAGAAAGAAAGCATAATGTGTGTGCGTGTGTGTTTGTGTGTGAAAACCCAGCTCATGCTATCAAACTTCGTAGAATCACCTATATACAAGAAATAGGCATGGCATGATGTGTTAGTCGGGTGATGAGGAACTAACCTTGAATTTTCAGCTTTCCTTTTTAAAAGGTAAATCTCTAGTACTTAGAGAGAGATAAGCAAACATGGGCATATAGGCATCTGACATTTTCAACACGTGGGCATATTCTACCCAGCTATTCTAAAAGAAATAAAGGGATGGTTAAATCCAGGGTGCAACAGGGCTCACTTGTCATTGTGCACTTTCATACCCACAATGCATTTCTCTGGCCTTGCCCAGTGCGCATGTGATGCAAGAATATGTTGAACAACTCTCTTTCTCTTCTGGCGATTAAAGGAGCAATGTCCTCCTTGTTGTTCAGGTTTTGCTAAACAGTTGTGATGTTCCCTTTTTGAAATCCCATTCAAAGCCATTCTATACCTTACGCTGCCGTATAGCTGGCTGTGAGTTGTAGGACTCTTTTCTGTCGGAACTTGTATAGGATTGCGCCCTATGCATGCATTAAATTATTTATTTACTTATTTATTGCATTTCTATACTGCCCAATAGCTGAAGCTCTCTGGGCGGTTTACAAAATTAAGACAATTCAAGTATAAAATAACAGTATAAAACCATAATATAAAATACAATATAAGAGCACAACCAGATAAAAACAGCAGCAATGCAAAATTTCAAATTTAAAACACTGAGTTAAAATTTATAGACTGTTAAAATGCTGGGAGAATAAAAAGGTCTTCACCTGGCGTCTAAAAGCATATAATGTAGGTGCCAAGTGAACCTCCTTAGGGAGCTTATTCCACAGCCAGGGTACCACAGCAGAGAAGGCCCTGCTCCTCCTGGTAGCCACCTGCTTCACATCCTTTGGCAGGGGCTCATGGAGAAGGACCCCTGATGATGACCTTAGGGTCCAGGCAGTACATATGAGAGGAGGCGTTCCTTCAGATAGCCTGGCCCCAAGCCATTTAGGGCTTTAAATGTTAATATCAGCACTTTGAATGTTAATACCAATTAAACTAATCAAGAATCCATAACAGCTGGGACAGGCCAAGGTAGAGCACTGGGTTAAAGCTGTGGGGATAATGAGGCTTGCTATTTATTTATTTATTTATTATTGCATTAGTAATCCGCCCCATAGCTGAAGCTCTCTGGGTGGTTCACATACTTACCTGAAACTCATGAAACTCATTGGGTAGACATGAATAGGGTCACACTGTACCTCTGATCCAAGTGGCAACTGTTGTCAACATGACAATAAAATAATTACAAAACAATTGCAAAAATGCAAAACAGCTTCAAGAATAAAAGAATTTGGGATAAACTCATTCAAGAGGCAGCAGGACAGCACTCTGTCAGGTATGCTTCAGGGTGGATTCCTGCAATGAGCAGGGGGTTGGACTCGATGGCCTTATAGGCCCCTTCCAGCTCTACTATTCTATGAAAATGAAAACCTGGACCAAGAATGGGAATTATGGCTCTTCTTACGTTCTTATAGATAAATTCCTGGAGGAGAAGGCTATCCATGGCTACTAGTCCTGATGGCTACGTGCTACATCCAGTGCAGAGGCAGTAAGCCTATAGACACCAGTTGCTGGGGAACATGGGCGGGAAGGTACTGCTGCACCCATGTCCTGATTGTGGGTTCCCGGTCGATAGCTGGTTGGCCACTACATGAGAGAATGCTGAACTAGATGGACCAGCAGGACTCTTCTTGTGTCCTTAAGTGGAATAAACAAACAAATAAATAAATGTTCTCTTGAACAGAATCGCAGGAACCTCTCCCTTCCTCTTGGAGTCTTTAGCTACCCTATTTAAAAAATAAATTGTGCTCCCTTTACCTTTTAACACATTTTGTTCTCTTTGTGGTAGAGAACTAAGACGACGCAATCACTCCATCGTTTCTCTTATCGGTCATCAGACTTCATTTGAGTGCCGGACGAACAACAGGGCATCTTCTTCAGCTGCTATTGATCCACTTTGCCCCGTATAATTCTATATTGTGTGCTTGGCTGAGTTCTATTCAAAGCTCTGTTCGGTTGACCCTGCCCCAAACCAGACTCTGAATGGGTTGCCGTGAGCTTTTAAAAGAAGGAGGCCGAAGCCCCAGAAACCAATCACGGAATCTGTCTGAACGTTGCCAGTCAAGGACCTCTGACCTCCAAATGTGATCGCAGCATTCTGTGTGCAGCTGCTGGGTGTATCTCCTATGTGGTGCCTGCTTCTCATTGTTAAAGATCAGATAATGCATAAGGTGTAACCGGAAAGGGTTTGCGTAGGAAAGCGAATTGCCGGGCAGGCTGGGGGGATGATAGGAGTTGTAGTTTGACACATCAGAAGAGCACCAGTTTCAGGAAGGGTGCACCAGTCTAAATGCCTTGCTTTGGATCCTCTGGATAGTTTTTTGTTTTTGCAAAAGATTATTAATTCCAAGTTGTACTCTGAAATGTCTGCTGTTTCCCAAAATGTCATAGAGGAAACTGGCAGAAGGGAGAAATAAAAGGAACAGCAACAATCCCAAACTAAGGGAGGTGTAAGAGCCGGGGGAGATTCCTGTGGTGCACATTTCTGCACGCCGATTTCTGCTTTTTCTCTTTCTCTGTATCTGTGGATGCCAGCATGAGTCATTTATCGTGTGATTGTGATTGTTCACTCACAGAAGTTCGTGGGTCCTTTTCACAACATCATCAATCTCTAATGACTCTCCCATCATTTTCAATATAAGCCAACGAAAACGTGGCAAAAAAAAATCTAAATTGCTCAATATAGCAGCGCCACCTGCTGGCAGTATAAATGAAACAAATGGGGGGGGGAATTGGCAAAAATGGGGGAGGGGCATTTATTATGCCAATCGTAAACCTGTGAAGACTCTGGAAGACAAAGCCCCGGTAAGGCTGCACGATCTTGGTTTAATGTAGAGAAGGTGTATCAGTATCATCTGTCTCTTCTCTTCCTCTCTCTCTCTCTCTCCAAATCGCATGAGCAGCATGTCTACTCAGAAGTAAGCAGGGCGAGCTTCAGAAGTAAGGAGGACTGAACTACATGGCAGTTTCTTCCCCAGCCCCGCCCACTGTGGATAGTGGGTAGCTGAAAGGCATTGTTGATACCAATTTGGACAGAGTCAGGGAAGCACCAGAGAGGTAGGGGGGATCCGTGGGAAATTGTCCCTCCACATGGTCCACCACCCCTTCTCTCAATTTGCAGGGACAGAGAAAAAAAGATGAAGTTGCTGTGCATCACTCTCTTTTCAGGACTACTCCAGAAGTGATGGGGAAGTGTCAAGTGTAAAGTGAGTGAAGCCTGGAGTTTTCAAGGGGAGGATAAATTGGGAGCCATCGCCATCATCTTCTCCAAGGCCCCAAATGTTTCTCACAAAGGGATCTGTCCTTCGACCATCACAAAATAGAATTGCAGCTGTCGCATGAGAGGCAATTTCACTTACACGTCCCATTTTCTGTCAGAGGCATTGAACATCATTCTTGTTTGGTAGCAGATGAAAAGCATATCATTCCCCCCCCCAAAAAACAACCGAAGGACTGCGCGTCCGTCTGCTCAACAGCATCTCAGACAGGTTTCCTAAAAATAGAAAAGCCAGTTTGCTGAAACAGGGCGGTATGTAGAATCAAAGGCTGCCGTCCTCTTTCAGCCTGAGCAACGGAGGGAGCACGTCAGTCAGTCTCCCCCACACACAAGCGCCATCGCTCCCTTCACGGAATTGGGGAGGGGAAAGACCCACCATCACCCTGAACCAGCCACAAAAAGTGGCTCTGATGGTTTGGCACAATCACACGGCGATGTTCATCTGGTACTCACTGAGTATAAGAGCTTTATCACACCAGCGTTATACTGTGCAATCACTGTGAATTGCGTGCAAAGGACTCCGAAGTTTTCCAGCTTATAATCTGCTTTTATTGTGAAGTACTCTGAACTTTTCCAGTTTATTATTTATTTATTTATTTATTTATTACATTTCTATACCGCCCAATAGCCGAAGCTCTCTGGGCGGTTCACAAAAATTAAAATCATAGCAAGACAATCAACAGGTTAAAAGCATAAATACACAATACAATATAAAATTCACAGTCATTGCTTTGACTGTGAAGTACTCCCCTGCATCCTGCTTTAATTGTGCTATAAAGGGAAAAGAATCGAGGTATTTTGCTAGTAGTTTTCGAGCGAATCATTTGTTGTTTTCCAAGCAGCCACTGGGGGCGCAGGAGCAGGAGTTGATAATGTTTAAAGAAAATTTAAACAAATGCTTACATCTGCATAAGCTTTAAAGATAAAGACATCAAAATTGGCACAGTAATAGATATTAAGGAGAGCTTTAAGCATACCAAATTTGAATCAGATTGGGTCATCCGTTGATTTTTTAATGATTTTTTTTACATTTCCCCCCTTAAACCTTTTGCAAAGGATCTTAGGAGCGCTGCCGCCCAGGTTGTGATTTAGCAACAGTAACAACAATGCCAGCTTAGCACTGTAGGGGATAATTCGAGGGAAACAGGTACGTGGGATGAAGCTATAACAGAAGCGTTTCACATACTTGACCCTTCGGAATCGCTAGTCACTTGTCAAAAAGTGGGGGCAAGGGGAGCTGAACTGGAGCCATATTTATTTATTTATTTCAGTGGATTTCTATACCACTTTTCATTTTTCAAAAAATCCCCAAGATAAGATAAAATCATGAAAAAAAACCCAAAACAAAACAAATAATTAAAACAGTAATAAAACAATAACATCTCATTAACTAGCCAGGGGAAAGGGTTGCTGACAATGCTAGCAGTCAGGGAATGCCTGAGCAAACAGGTCTTTTAAGTTGTGGGCGAAACATTCCACACTAGGATGCCGCCTGGTTTTAATGGGGAGCTCATTCCACGTGATGGGTGCCACAACTGAGAAGGCTCCGCTCTGCACTATGGCCACATGAACTGCGAAAGGCTGGAGGACGGTAAGCGAGGCCTCCCCAGAGAATGTAGAGACCTATATGGCAGAAGACTTCTCTCTCAGGTAAGTCAACTTACCTAATCGATCAATGCTGTTCAAATCTATCATGTGAGTTTTAACTATGATTTCATTGTGATATTTTTAGGGATGTGTTTTTTAAATCTGTTTTATCACTGGGGGGGAGGTGTAACCTGACTGTTAGCCACTTCGAAAATAAATAATATAAAAGTAAGGTGTAAATATTTCAGGGGTTGGAAATAAAAACAAGCCAATTTCGGTGAGTATGGGAAGACAACGGTACTGCTAGGCTATCTTCTGGCTAAAAAGTGTGAATTTACAATTTGATCCAAATTGTTGGGCTGTCTAACAGATAGGCAGCCTCAGGATTGTCCAGTGGAGGCTGGTGGCTCCAATGTCAGGGGGCAGTGAATCCGCTCCAGGTTTCAGTCGGATCCAGTCAGAACTTTAAAGTAGCTCTCCAAGGTGTGAATAGCTCCTTTAGAGTTCTGACTGAAACCCGGAGCGGATTCACCATCCCATTCACATCGGAGCCACCAGCCTCCACTGGGATTGTGGGAACCTACGGCAGCCAGCAAGCTCTTCCCCTCACAAGTCACACTTTGTGCTGTGGCTCCCATCCTGTTTAAGTCAGGTTCATCTGTGATCCCATAAATCCAGTTGTGTCTTGCAGTTGAATAAACCACAGTCTCTTTGCCAGGACGTTGTTTTTTAACCTCCCACATTTCTTCCAGGGAAGAAGCTGAGAGGATGACTTAGTTTCCTCCCTGGGCGCATAAGTTCTTTACAGCTGGCTTTCCGCAGAAGCGGCGCTCCCTCAACGTTTCTCCTAGTATATCACTTTGGCATCCGGTCTGTTTGTCGCACTTTTCATCCTGAGGATTAACTACAGAGCAGAACTTATTATGTCGCTAGCAAAACGCCGGCCATTGCAACAATGGGTGGAATGCGCTGGAAAGGAAGCCTTAGATATTGCCAAGATCACAGGGAGGCAGGCCGGGGCGTCCCTATGCTCTGCGCAGGCAGGCACATTGCAATCTCCCCTGCAGGATTGAGTGTTGGGAGGCCAAGTATCAGGGTTTGGCGTACATTTTTTCAGTACTTCCAATGAGGTTGGCCAATCTTCTCCTAAGCAGAGCCCGACCATCTCCAAGGTGTTTTCATATCAGGCCTGTGAATTTAAAGTGAGGAGGCAGGGGTGTCTTCAGCAATAGTTATCATGCTGAAACAAAACCAGTCCCTGCCCTTCATTCATTCATTCATTCCGTAACTTAATCAAGGAAGGAGACAGGGAAGGCTTCCGTCAGCTTAAAAACAGGCTGGAATAATTTACAATCCAAAGAGTCGCTGGGTTTTGCCTTTTACATCCCGGGGATAAAAGGGCTCTTTGACTTATTACTATATTGGAATGAGATATTTGGGGGCTATCGCTGCAGCATGAATCCCGGCGGATGCGATTAGCCTGAATCAGCACGGCACTATCTGCTCCTTAACCATAATAGATGAGAAGGAAGCGCCAGTCCCTGGGTACCAAGTGGGTGATAACCGTCCAAGAGCATGTCTATTAATGAGCCAGCCAATCAGGCGTCAGTCAAGAGCATCACTCTGTCGCAGAACGAGGGCTTAAGCAAAGTGTTTGCGAGCCCAGAGGAGAGATGGAGTCCCTGAGAAGAGCAAAGGGGGTCCGATGGCATAAATCAATAGCAAAGGGGGGGCCATTGGCATAAATCTTTTGTTGTTGATGATGCTCCAGACTTTTCAAGAGCTTGGTTCCACCAGATTGCCTTGTCCACAGGCACATTACAGAGCAGCCAGGCAAAATATTAGTTTATTTAGAACGCTTGTTTTGAACCCTGCTTGTTTCACAGAAACGCCAGGCAACTTGAAATAATGCAGCCTAATGCAAATAAGGCATTTGGGGGCATCAGTGGAACGATGGAGCTTCGCCTGGCACTGACGTTGTACTCCTTCTGCATGCAAAACAGGGGCCTGGCCACTGAGCCACAGTTCTTCTGAACCTGGGGAAAAAGCTCAGCTTGAAGAATCTGCCCTCAATTAACTCACACTAATTATTTAAACAAAGCATCCCCAAAAGGCAAGAAATAAGGACAAAATAGGCTCAGGTGATTATAGGTTCTCTCCCTGGTAAATTGGAGTGTATGTAATAATGCCGTTTGCCAGCTTTCCCCAACCTGGTGCCCTCCAAATGTGTTGGAATACAACTCCCATCATGCTGCCTGTGGATGATGGGAGTTGTATTCCAACACAACTGGAGGTCGCCAGGTTGGGAAAGCTTAGCATGTAGCACAGACACAAATTGGATTACACAAATACAGCCATTTGCTAACTTTGGATCTGCTCCAGTAGTAATATATTTCATATTTGCTATTAGATCATACTTGGTCAATATCCCAACATGACTGATTCCTAACGAGGTAAACACCACACAGTTGCATGCAAGATATGATAAAGATGAAGGAAAGACGACTATCTGAAATTCCACGGGTTTTAAGGATGGGAAAGTGGACCGCACTTTTTGGAAAGGCCAATAACAATAATGGTTATTTTGAGACAATGAATTAATTGTTCAAATTTCCCCCATGAAATAATTATTCTAACCCATTTGATGACAAATGTGCATTGTTAACGAGAGGGTCATTAACCTTAATGATGTGTCCAAGCATTCGCTCTTACTAAATTCAGCTGAAATTACTGCTTAAGCTAATGGTCGAGGATGCAGTTCACATAAAGAATATTCCACCATATCATGGCACCCTAACAAATGCAGCAATCCACACATTAATTGCATGCTATTTAGATGGGGAGACAAAAATGATAATTATAGAGGAGAGAAAAATAGAAAAAACAGCGGAAGACGGTCACTTTTTCGTAACAATGTCATGTTCTGTAATTGCGTCTCTTTTTACACAGAATAATGCTGGAAAGGATTCATCCTGCTCATAAATCTGTACTACGCTGAAGATAAAAAATCATCCCACATGGTTTGAAAGGTCTAAATAACTCTTTGGAGCTTCTGCTAGTGAAACGGACATCTCTCGCCATTTCTATAATGGCAGATTCTGTCCCTGAATTTAATGCTGTTTCGGAACTCTTCCAGAGCAAAGCTGTTTGACCACTAATGTCTCTGTCCACCACCCCCAGATGCTGGTGCAGGGGGATATGACAGGGAGGAAACAAGAGGTCAAGACTAGTCCGGGAACATTCCGGCAAGGATCTCGGCAGCAACAGCAGAGTCAGGACATTGGGCCTAGCATGGCTGAACATCAGAGCCTGGGCTGGGCTGCAAGGCTGAGCAAAGGAGCAGTTGCACGAGCAGCCAGTGTTTGACGGCTTTATAGTGGAACTGTACTTAGTGGAGGGGGGTGGCTCCCATGTCAGTGGGGCAATGAATCCACTCTGGTTTTACTCAGAACTCTGGACAGCTCCTTTAAAGTTCTGACTGGTTCTAACTGAAACCGGGAGTGGATTCACTGCCCCACTGACAATGGAGCCACCAGCCTCCACTGGCTCTACCTCTTCCTAGATTGCAGTAGGGCCCTGATCTGGTGCATGCACCAGTTCTTACTTCCTCCTCTTCCTCCCAAGTAGGGATGATAGAAGGGAAGCCTACAGGGGTGGAGGGAAAGTGTCAACGCTTCTGGATTTCATTGGTTCCTTATGGTCTTTCCCTTGGAGCCAAGAGTGAGTCTGTCGCCTCCTCTCTGGAGGAAATCTCACCGGATTTGGGATCTAGAAAGTGGTAGATCCTGACAACTACTACCAGTTTGCACAAATAAGTTGTGCCCGGCCAGCCACATGACCGGATAATTGTTCCATTTTGCAGTCTACCAGAGACTGCAAATGCCAGGTTATGGTGGCCATGTGTCCTCTTTACAGAGGACAGTCCTCTGTTTCAAGGGCAATCAGAGGAGATGCCTCTAAGGTGTCCTCTGTTTGAAGGACTATCTAGTGCAAGTCTGGTTCAAAAGATAAAGCACTACAGCTGCCCTGAGCAGATGGCACGGATGTTTCCCTGCCTTTACAACTCTTCTGGACGGGAGCTCTTGGAGAGAGTAATGCAGCCTTCCCTGACCTGGGAAACTCCAGGTATTTTGGACCACAACTCCCAGGATTCCTGACCATTGGCCATGTTGTCTGGGGCTTCTGGGAACTGTTCTTCAATATCCTTTTCTCCTGTCTACCCGATATTCTTGCTGCTGCTCTAAGCAGATGGTAGCAAGAACACTTGTGTTTCTCATCTGTAGGCTTGTATCCAATGTTAGTCCTACTTGGGAGTAGATCCACTGAAATAAATGAGACTTAAGTTGCAGTAACATTCCTCTGCTACAGGCCAGGTACAGAATTTGCTCCCTACCTTGATTTTGGGTGTCTGCAGCCACAAAGAAATAGGGTGCATCCTCCTGGCCAGGGCTTCAGTCCCCATGTCTCTTGCCAAGCCCTTGGGATGCAGCCAAAATGCTGTTAAAAGCATCCTCTTCTATCTCAAGCCAGGGCATCGCAACATTCCCCGCAGAGAATGGGATCTTTATCTGGCTAAAGCAGAGTGGCTGATCATTTCCCCCATGGCAGGAGCATGAGAGATCAGTGCGCTTCCATGCATCTTCGTGACAGCCAGTGCAGATGCCTTCTGTAGTGCATGCAGTGCCCTTCTCCACTCCTTTCCCCTACAGGATGAGATCTCAATTGCCTTCTGAAGTCTGGCATTAGAGAGACATGTGAGCGCTGTCCTGACGTATCAGGTGAGCAACGGTTTGAAGAAAGAGCAGAAGAGGGAAGGGAAACTAGGCACATGCAAAACTAGGCACATGCAAATGTATTTATCATTTGGAGTATTGAAATTGGACTCAGGGCCTGGAGCCTCTTGGATAAGTTATAGCTTGATCCTTTTTTTGCCCCACGGCCAAATACATACAACCTGTCACCTGATGCAAGACACCTCAGGTTGATTCATTGTATGAGTTTTAAATCAGTGTAACTGATTAACTTCACAACTCTGTGCACATTTATTTGGAGGTGTGATGAGGTTTTCTCCCTGGTAAGGGTGTTTAGGACCAGAGTAAGGTCTTCCTTTCTTTTTAGAAAATACACATATGAATTGCAACTGGCACAATATGAAAAGAGGCATTATCTCCTGTGTGTGATAAGAGAAGGGAGAATGCCTCTTCTCTTTTCTTAGATGAGAATGCCTCTTCTAATACAAGACAAATGGGAATGCCTCTTCTTCAATTGAGGCAAGTGAGAATGCTTATTCTAATGTAAGGCAAGTCTAAATGCCTCTTTGAAGCCGAGAAATCTTAGATTCATCTTCTAAGATAAGAGACGTGGGGATGCCTGTGCAACAGATCACTACCAACATTATTTTGGCTTGCAGTGATATGGGGCTGTTGTGGGGTGACAAGGACTCCCGTTGGGACACGCGAAGAAAATAGATTCTGTTTAATTTAAAGCATTTATACCCCACTCTTCAGCTGGAAAGGTTCCCAGAGAGTCTTACAGATTAATAACAATCAAGAGAGTCCCTCAGGCTTATGATCTAAATAGACATGACAACAGAAAAAGAAAATTAGAATGGGAGAGGAAAATAAGAAAACCCAAGCACTAGTTCTCAATGTTACACAGTTCTTATAATGGCCAACTATAATGGAAACAGTTCAAATAAAATATATATGTGGCAAATCTTTCATAAGAGCAAAAGAAAGGAAAAGAAGAAAAGACAGCTGTATAGTAGATGCAGTTCCCAGGGTATTTTAAGAACTTTTCTTCAAGGGTTAATATTTAAGGCTTTTGGATCCAAACTGCTCAAGTAGACCAGAGATTCCTCCAAGATACATTGGGAACCCAATTTAATTCTGCAGGTGTCTTTTGTTGTTCTTGGATTTGTCCACAGCTGTTATTGATCCTCCCATTCATGTGTCTGCTTAGGTAGCGAGCTGAAATTAAAAGTCATCCTGAGCACTTTTCAATCAAGAAGCAATAGGGCTCCCTTAATAAAACCTTTCCTCACAACCCAAGCACTCTCCAATAAGTTGGCTTCTTACATGGAGGAATACATGAACAGGGTTAAACACATACACAGAGAGAGAGAGAGAGAGAGAGAACAGTAACACTCTGATCGCAACATAGCTTTCCTCCCATCATGCATTGCATTTCCCTCCATGTAGCCCAGCCCCCAAGTTTTCCCACCTGTGATCCACTTTACTGCACCACCTATCATCAGGGATGTTGAACCTCTTTCAACCCCAGGGCCGAAGCTCTTGGGGGCTGCATTCCGGGGTGGGCATGGCAAAAGGGGAGGGGCTACAAGATCAGCCTATTTCTGCTTAAAGCTCTCACTGGCAGTCAGGAAGCCTTAGGAGAGGCATTTCAACCTTTTAGAAGTTGGGGAGGCAGGGTGGGGAGCCCTGCAAAAGCCAGGGAACCACACAACTAGGAAATCGTGTTTTCTTCCACTTCCCTTTTTCCCAGCTCTAACAAAAACCAGGAAAGGTGTTCTTAAAAAAAAACAGAAGCAAAACTGGAAGACCATGAAGAACTGTAAAGAAGTGTGAGTAAAGAATGACGACTGCACAATAAGTGCCAGGTGTAGAAAAGCCCTGTGCCTGGGCAAAGGCCACCTGGTGAGCTCCAGGTTCCGAGTGCGGGTTTTCCCAGTCCAAGGTCAACAATTATCCATTGTACAACTCTGTGTGTGTGTGTGTGTGTGTGCGCGCGCTATTGTTACTTCATTTCCTGCAGGAGGACAAGTATTTTGGGGACACTAATTGTTATGTGTAACCAGTGACATGTAGTTAAAGCTGGATCAGGGCCTGTAATTTACCTGGGTTCCTTATGTAAGAAAGAGGGGCATTAATAACCTCCCTAATATGCTTGTCACAAGGGTCAGCAAGGATGGAACAGCCTCCCTGCCTTGAATGGTGAGGATAGGAGGGTTGGGGCCAATAAATCATAATGAAAATTAATATGCTGGCGCTGAGCTGTACAACATGCTGTAACACACACCCTCGTTTAGGGGTCCTGTCTGCTTGGTTTTAATTAATCAGATTGGGTTTTACCCAATTTAGGCCTCTGGTAATTTGATGGAAAAACTGGGGTCGAGCCAAGGACTTTCTGTCTTCAAGTAGCCGTGTTGCAAAAACACACATCCAGTTAATACCTTGCAAGCAGCTACAATGTTCCTTATGGCCGAAGCAATCTTTGCTTATCTAGATGCAGCATCACCAACCCTACAGAAGTTCCAGGTTAAAAGATACAACAAGCATCATGATGTGAGAGGCATAAAGAAGAGCATCAGATTATGGCAGGCTCCTTCACATGCCCCAGGTGTAATGCACAAAGCCCAACATCAAGAATGACTGCAATCCATTTTTTAAAAAAACAAAAAAACAAAACAGAATTCTGAACACTTCCATTTGGCTTAAATCTCATTAATTTCACTCCACTTTAATTTCCAGATTTGCATGCTTAGGATTTCTACAACTCACATTACTTTCACTTCCATTCACACAATAAGTCAACACAAAGAATGGCAACGTGGATCTTCCTTCCTTTCTCTTTTAAATTTAGCTTGCTTTTCCACCAGGCTGGGCCTTCAAAGTGGCTAACAACTCAGTTTAAAAACTATATGAAATATCAGAATAACGAATCCTATGCCAACACTTTTGCACCATGCCTGTTCTGCAATTCAGCACTTTGCCTTGGCTTCTGAGAAAGTCACCAGCAGCCATTCCAGTAAGGTTGTAGAGAGGGAGATAAGAGGGGCCATTTCACCAGCCCTCCTGAAAGACTATTTCATGTTTTCCCTTTTCCTTCCTCATCTCTTTTCCTGTGTGTAAGACTGCAGGCAGCAGCTGCCTGGTTTTAAAGATTGCGTATAAACTGTTGCAGCAGCCTTTTTGGTTGAGGAACAGCATAAAAATTCACCAAACAAAAAACAAATCAAAAAACAGGGGCATTAAGGGGACTGGATAGCCTTAGGCAGTTGGTGGAATCAGAAGTCAAAGCCCAGAAGATCCATGAATGAGAGAAATTCTAATTAGGATAGTCCGGTACTCATGGTAGCTAAGTAGAACTTCCATGTTCAGGAGCAGTACAGCAGAGGAGGACTAATAGGCTCCAGTTTGACCCTGAAAGAACTGAGAACGCAGCCTAGATCCGGCCAGACAGGCACGCCTCCATGGTTGTGATATGGGAGCTCTAAGCGAGCAACATTTTAGGAATCCGTCTGTCTGCCATTACAGTTCCTCTCCGAAGAATTCCCGAGGAGCTTCTGAGGAACTCCAGCAGCTGAGCCAGGAGCGCAGGCCGCTGCCTCGTTTCAACACGCAGCAGGATGGCAGCGTGTCAAGGCTGCATTTTGCCCATCAGAACATTGGCAACAGAGTCGAAATGCGACAGCAATTTCCACATCAATAATAAAAAAAGGCATTTACAGAGAGTCAACTCCTCTAAAAAGGTGGATTTTAATTAAATCTCTGAATGTCATCAAAGCATCATGAATTCAGTGGGGCGGAGGGGAAGTGAAGCTAAAAATATCCCCCCATTTTTTTTTTTATTAGGTTCTCCTTGAAAGCCTGATGGAAGCCAAGCCGGGATCTATTTTGAGGGCAACGTTAAGGTCTGGCTCACAAATGCAAGTATATATCTTGATGTCTCTAGACAAGACTCAGGTCATGTATTTTTAAAAAATAATATCTGCAACAAAGGAGGGCAACTTGTGACCATCCAGATGTTTTGGACTCCCATCTCCGATGGGGATGATGGGGTTGTAGTAGGCCAAAATATCTGGAAGAACACAAGTTGCCCACCGCAATCTACAAGGAATGCAGTCTGATGCAAATGGTTCTCCTTCCCCCATCTTTACAACAACTGTGTGAAAAAGGCTAGGCAGAGAGGGGGGGTAGGGAGGAGGCTAAGACTTGGGAGATCTGGTCCAAGTCCCCACTTGGCCATAGAAGCTCACTGGGTGACTCTCAGCCTAGCCTAGCTCACAGGGTTGTTGGGAGAGTAATAATTGGGGAGGGGGGGCCATGTAAACTGCCTTGGATTGCTTGCAGGAAGAAAAAACAGGGGGATACAACTCTAATAAATAGATGATAAGAGAAGATGAAGAGTCTTGTGGGCCAAAGTTGCAGGGTGAGAACCAAGTCTGTGGAAAGCGCTGCTTGGCTTCCCTCGCCAGCAGAAGGGGGCATCATGACAGACAACCCCCACCCCTTATGGCAGACCAGGTTGACGCTCTCCTGCAGCGCAGGCTCTTTGGCCCACCTTCAACTGCACCCCCTCCCTCCCTGCGGCATATACTGGAGGTGCGCTCGCCTATTCGTCTTCTATTGCCAGTGTTGGGTTAGTGGTCCAAGTCAGAGTTTCTGGTGCGCGGCCTCAGATGGCACGCATGAGGCGCTCTGTGAGAGCTCATCCATCAAACAGATGAGCGGCAGGGCCGCCTGCATGTGCCCGTGTGTAGGAAGAGAGAGACAGAGACAGGCAGAGAGAGGGAGCTTGCCCGAGTGCCGATGGCTGGAGCCAAAACGCTGCCGTCCCTGCTATGGCTCTTTGGTTGATACTTCTAAGCCCCAACCTTGACCTCCCTTTTGCAAGCAGAAGGCAACTGATCAAAGATAATCCCTGCACATTATTCTCAGGCTTTAGGCAGCACTGCCTGGCCTTTGTACTGCCTGTGTATGCTCAAGGCGCTGGCTGCATCAGCAAACAGATTTAGAAAGAGGTTTCCAAGGCTGCCGGAATTTATTAGCTCCTTCTCCCATTCCCGTCCCCTTGCCTTTTTGTTTTAGTACTATTGGCTACGCTGACCTTGTAAGGGGCGAGGAACCAAACCGGGCCGTTAGTTTCAACTCCATTGCCTTTTGGCCCTTCCACACCCAGGGAAAACACCAGGTGTTGCCAGGATCCAAGCCAAAAGCTCTGAGGATCAGATGTTAGCTGCTGGCGAGAGAAGAAAACGGCAGGGATGTTCAGGCCATGGCCCATAACCCTCCTGGTCTGGGAAGTCACGTGGCTCCTTAGAACCAATAGAGTGACCCTGGCTGATATATTTTAAAACAACAACGAAGCAGAGCAGCGATGTTCTCTCAGTCCAGACAACTTCTTGCAGAGGGAGCCACAAACTCCTTTTCTCCACCGGACCATCTGGTTACTCCAGAATTGCCACTCTTGGTTCACTCCCTTTTTATGGGTTTTCCACATGGTATGGTCTTCAAGTAGCTGTTCTCCTTTGTTTGCCCAGTGCTACTCCGGTTTCTTTTGTGAGCTCACAACATCTGACTTGTGGGGGAGGAACGTCATAGGTCCCCTTAGTGCTACTGTTCCATCTTTTCTTTAGATACATGGTTGGTTGGTTTTTAAGGAGAGTCGCGGCTTTTGGAGCAGTAGAGCGATGGCCACAGCTTTGTTTCAGCCTACCTTCACTATTGCCTTTCCAAACTGCTTTATTTTTATTTATTATATTTTAATCCACCCAAAGAACCAACATTCTCTGGGCAAACCATTTTAGAGAGAGAGAGACCAGGAGTGGGCCAGCCGGCCTTGACCATGGTCCATGTGGGCCAGGACTGATGGGAGTTGTAATACAACATCTGGAGGGCCATGGCTTTCCTCACCCTGGGAGGTAGACACCCTGCCCTGTTCCACTACTCTCAGAGGCACACAGAAATGTTGTGCATGTGTGAACCGATTGTCAGAAGCAACCATCTTTGTTCTGCCATTCAGATATGTGGGAGGAGCCTTCATTATCATGCACACAAACACATGCGGCAACAATCTCATTTATGTGGTGTGAAACATTTCTTCCATCTTGCAATATTTGTGCAAATGTTACCAGGATCGTCTGAGCCATATGGAATAATTAAATGTGAAGCATTAAAACAGAAAATAAAAATGCTTTCCTTACTCATGTGTAAACACTGCTCACCAAATTAAAATAATTGCTTTTTGAGATATATATATACACACACACACACACACACACACACACAGAAAAAGAAAAAGGGGAAATCTAATCGCCATCAGCTTTGGAAGCTGCAAATGTAACGCCCTTTCTCCCTTTTTTAGAAAGACTTTGATCATATTCTTGTTTGTCCTGTTCAGTACACTAAATAATGTATAGCTCTTATAAGCATTGAGATTGTAAAAATGCGGGGTGTGTGTGTGTGGGGAGACAGGAAGCAGGGGGGCAACTTGATGGTGGGATCTCCATTTAGTTACATTATCACATTGCGGCTTTGGAATTTCAAGAGGAAGCTACCGGCAGATTGAACTATTATATGGCATTTCCATAAATCATGGAGCCGTTCGCTTAATTAAGGTCCTTTCTAATGGTGCGGGTGGAGACAGAGTAAATAATGGAATTGCCGATGGAGGACGGACACAGGCAGCCATACCTCCATCCCATCAAATTCGTTCCATTTGAACAAGGCAGATGCTCCCTAATCCATGCTCCCCTTGGATTGCAGCAGGGAGATGCATGCTCATGCCACAGTACAGCCTGCCCCAACATGGAGTCCTCCAGATGTGTTGGACTGCAATTCCCATCACTCTCAGTCTGCACGGCTATTGAGTTGCACTCCAACACACTTTCTGGGCAGATCAAAGGAAGGACTTCTTCACACGGCACATAGTTAAGCAATGGACTTTGCTACCACAAGATATAGCAGTAGCCACCAATTTGGATGGCCTTAAAAGGGGACTGGATGGAAGTAAAGGCTGTCAGTGGCTACTAGTCCTGCTGGCTATATGCTTCAGGATCAGAGGCAGTTTGTCCATGTTCCCCAGTTGCTGGGGAACATGGGCAGGAGGGTGCTGTTGCGTTCATGTCCTCCTTGTGGGCTTCCCATTGGGCATTTAGTTGGCCACTCTGTGAACAGAATGCTGGGCTAGATAGACCTTTGGTCTGATCCAGCATCAGGGCTCTTCTTATGTTCACATTTGGAGGGCACGAAGTTCGGGAAGGGTGCTTTCCAATTAATTTTTTTTTTAAAAAGGGTGGACAATATTTCTCAGACCAAGATTCCCAACGGCAGATAGCAGGGATTATTGTGGCTGAAATCTCTGAACCTTGAAGACCAGATCAAGCGTAAATGGCAATGCCTCTGTCTGCCTTCTGGAGAGAGAGAAAAGACGCCCCGCCCCCGCATCTATATTCCAGCAGAAGGGACGTGTGGGGTGCTAATGCTATTGCTTGAAGGCCCTTCAATTAATATGTTAGCCCTAGTGACGGCTGCCCATGCAACGGGGTGAAAAATACATTAAACCCTGAAGGAAAAAAAGAAGATCATGTATATATTCTATACTTTGGTAGGGATGGAACAAATATCTGTGGCTTTTGATTTCCAGGGAATGATGCACACCGGTGCTAGGATGCAAACCATGTGGGAAATTCTAACCTAGTAGACCAACTTCACATGGCCCGTGCCTCCATGTGCCACTCATGCTTCTCAAAACCTCCACAGACGATGGAGGCTTTTAGAAAGACTTATTGCAGCGTGGGGGTGGGGGTGGGGGATGGGGGAGTGTTCAAGAGACACCGTAGAGGTTCCTTTCTCAGCACCACCAAACCCACCCACCCAATCCTGCATAAGCAACTAGATCAGGGCAATCCATGGGGGACTTGCATTCTACCACACAAATTTCTGCAAGTATTAGACATTTCTATGTCGCCTCTGGTTTTACGCATCCATGTAGATTTAATTGACACCGTTCAGTATCAGGGGCAGAAGAACTTGCCCCAAATGCAGCATCTGTAATGGCAGAGGTCACGGTTAACACAGATGTGTCTCCATCACCACCATATTTTTTTTTTATAAAAAAAAGTCTTGATTTATATCCTGCCCTATCTCATAAATTCTCAATGAATAAGAGCAGCTTTACAAAAACATAGGTTTCTGCTCCCAAAGGACTCACAATCTAGGCAATTCATTTAAGCAATGGGAACGTCCTTGGGAAATAAAAGAAAGCCAATAATAATAATATAATACAAGCGTTTTGTAAAGAAACTGAGTGGAAACAAACACATGCCTCTTTTCATTCATTACCTTTTGGCTAGGATTTTCAATATATTACATACAGACACGTATACATACACAATAGCAATAAAAAGGGAGCACATACATGACAGAGGGGAAGCAAACTCAACATTACAGTCCTTAGGTATAATAGATAAGCTTATGAGACGTACGTATGTTTGTGTGTGTGTTGTGTACATGCATCTCTACCCTATGTGAATTAGGGCTGTGCACCCTTTCCCCAAACTGCTTCGGATTCCAATCCGGACTTCCGGATCAGGCCCAAATCATTTCATTCCAGACCTCCCCCGATCCGCTCCAGAACCAGGCTTTGGAGGTCCGGATTGGCCCGCTCTGCTTCAGATCCGGGGATCCGTAATGGAGCAGAGCACACCCCTAATGTGAATGCAACCAGAAGCACATGAGAAGCCACCTGATACTGAATCAGATCACTGGTTGATTCAGCCCAGTATTGTCAAAACTGACTGGCAGCAACCAGTGGAGGATGGTGGCTCCGATGACATGAGGGGATCAATCTCCTCTGGGTTTCAGTCAGAACTCTAAATGAGCAATCCAAGGTGCTTAACCCTACCCCCACCCCAGATAAGTCCAGCACATTGGATGGGTCCTTCAGAGTTCTCATTGACCAATAGTAAGTGGTCATGGGAGCTGTAGTCCAAGTCATCTAGGTTGCCAATGTCTGCACAATATCAGACATGAGCTGATGACAAAATGTAGAGAAATGGTTCATCCAGAACTGTGAAGAAGCGCTTCTCCTTCCTCCCAAGGCAGCTAACGTCATAATTAAAACAACCCCCGCTTCCTTGCGAGCCATTTCAGAGGAACCGAAGCGAACTGAAACCTTCACAGGGAGAACGTGACAGATGGCAAGATGAACGGGACATTAGTCAGCTCCAAAAAAGAAGAAGAAATCGGAGTGGAGGTGGGGAGTTGATGCTTTCGCCAACTACTAGAACTGCGCCCAGCACTTTCCATATAAAATTAATCACCGATAACGTGTGGCCAGAACTCTTCAGAGAGGGATGGGATTTGGAGCATCTGATTTAGAGTAATAAGCAGTGCGGAGAAGCACATGGCTACACACTGTCCCCTGGTGGATCTCATTGGTCACAGATGCACAGTGCAGTCTGCGCAAAATTCTGGAAGCTCCTGTTTGCTTTGCTGCGCTGCAACAGGCCAGGCTGTCGCTCCAGGGGCTGATGTGGGATGCTTGCCTGCCTGCCTGGCACACATTAACAGCTGCATGACCCATTTTTTTCCCTCAGGCTGATGGGAAATGGAAGAGTGCCGGTTAACGTCATGTTGCTGTTGTAAAGGCCTGTGCAAGAGCCGGTGTATGAGGTGGTGCTGGGGCTGGAGTCTGAGGTGAGCCGGAAACGCTTGGACGAGCAAGGACTCAGGGCCAAAGGGCAACCGAAGGGCACGTGATCGCACCCGAGTTCAAGAAGGCCGAGCAAGGCTTGGGAACAGGGAACCCTCTTTGACTTCCTTTGCGCCCAGGGAACTCCCGTGGTCCCCCTGGATGGCAAGGTGGGCCCTGATGGATCTCCCAAAGGGGACAGGAGAAGATCCCAATTTTCACAAAATGTGCATGTGCTAATTTCTATGTATACACATTTAGAAATAATAATAGTTGAAATAGAAATGCAGTACATTTCAGCTACCTGTGGAAGACGGAAACCCGCTGGCTGCCATGCTCCGTCCGCTGTCCAGGTGCTGTGGATGGCCAACCTCAAAGCCCACGGGGCCAGCTTTATAAATAAGTGGGAGATAATGGCTCCGATGGCAGTGGGGTGGTGAATCCATTCTCGGTTTCAGCCAACACCCTTGGGCAGCCCTCTAAATAAAGACGGTCCTCTTGACACAGGCCCACCCCAACAGCCCTCATAGCTAGTGCAGAATGCAGTGGGTAGGTTACAGACTAGCTTTGGACCAACACTGGCTGCCAGTTTGCTGAGGAAATTTAACTGGGAACCAGGTTACCCCAAGGAACGTCTCCCCTGATACCCACCTCCCAGTACAACGTTCATGGGAGGACCCACAGAGATGGGCCTTCTCTCCACTGGCCTTCGTTGTCGAAATATCCCCCACCCCTGCAGTACACTAGGCCTCAATGCTAGCACATTTGGAGGATTTATTGGAAAATGTATCTTTTTTACTTCCCCTCCCCCTCACTGATAAACTGTCTTCAAATCGGTCTCCGATATGGTACTATTTATTGTACTCTTTTGTAGAGTGCTCTGGGGTGCTTCGTCCACCGGGGTTGGACGAAGACATTTTGCTGCCTGAGGTGGTGGACAAGATGAGTCCTCTCCACGTTCTGTGTACAGACTGGGCGTTAAATTTTACTTCAACACCAGGGCAGCAGACTATCTGAGGGGGCACGCTGCAGGCACACGAGTAGCACACAGCACTCGGTCCTCCAACACCTCGCTGCTGCTGCTGCTCTCAGCTGGCCCCAGCATCTGCTGCCTGAGGCAGCTGTCTCACTCCGCCCAGTGGTAGAGCCAGCCCTCGCTCCGCCCTTCCTTCCATTGTGCATACAGACCTTCTCTTTTAATCTCACAACAACCCTGTGAGGCAGATTAGGCCAAGAGAGCATGTGACTGGCCCAAAGGATTAGCAGGGATTTCTACCCGGCTCTCGCTGTGCGTCCTCCACACTGTCCCCTCAACCACTACAGTGCAGTGGCTTTCACAGTACCAAATGGGACAAGCTTTCCTTGTGGCTACAAGGTGGCCAGAAGTTCTTGCTAACAGCCCTGCAGCAACAACCGCCGCAAAACAAACACACCTCAAGCCGAAACCAATTTTCCACATGCTTGTTTGACTAGATAAATGTTGTTCTGTTGCTCTCTGCAAAACCTGACCGCTTCCGATTTTGTTTCCTATACGTTATGCACTGCTGTAAACATGAATAATGCAACAGTCCATTATTTTAATTCGTGTAGACAAAAAATCTCATGATTCCTTTGGCTTGTTTACTTGCCATACATGCAAAGGCTGGGAATACTGAGCTGGACCTGTCTTTAGAATCATCATAGAATCATAGAATAGCAGAGTTGGAAGGGGCCTACAAGGCCGTCGAGTCCAACCCCCTGCTCAATGCAGGAATCCACCCTAAAGCATCCCTGACAGATGGTCGTACAGCTGCCTGCTGAAGGCCTCTAGTGTGGGAGAGCCCACAACCTCTCTAGGTAACTGATTCCATTGTCGCACTGCTCTAACAGTCAGGAAGTTTTTCCTGATGTCCAGCTGGAATCTGGCTTCCTGTCACTTCAGGCCGTTATTCCGTATCCTGCACTTTGGGAGGATCGAGAAGAGATCCTGGCCCTCCTCTTTGTGACAACCTTTTAAGTCTTTGAAGAGTGCTATCATGTCTCCCCTCAATCTTCTCTTCTCCAGGCTAAACATGCCCAGTTGTTTCAGTTTCTCTTCCTAGGGCTTTGTTTCCAGACCCCTGATCATCCTGGTTGCCCTCCTCTGGACACGCTCCAGCTTGTCTGCGTCCTCCAAGGCTGGGCTTCCTTTGGGTGAGGGAACAGTAATAAGCATAACTGCCCACATCACTTGGCTGCAGTTAGCAAAGGCCAGATGTTGAACAGGTCAGTTTTCCTCAAGTGCCCAGGGGGAGGTCTACCAGCTGCTCAGCTAACAGGGGTGCTAGCAGAGGTGTCTGCAGGGCAAGGGGCAACAAGATTCCAGCGGGGAAAGGAGTGCCCCCCGTAAAGGTTTGTTCCAGGATGTCGGCCAACATGAAGTTGCAAAGACAACCCAACAGTGGGCCCGTTCAGAAGACAATTTAAACCAAGGCTTTAACCATGGTGGTTATGCCAGAAAACCAGGCCGTGTTCAGAAGACATCTTAAACCACGGCTTTAACCATGGTGAATAAGGCCTTTTGCTTTATTCAACATGGTTAAAGCCGTGGTTTAAGGTGTCTTCTGAACACGGCCTGGCTTTCTGGCTTAACCACTGTGGTTAAAGCCATGGTTTAAGGTGTCTTCTGAACACGGCCTGGCTTTCTGGCTTAACCACTGTGGTTAAAGCCATGGTTTAAGGTGTCTTCTGAACACGGCCTGGCTTTCTGGCTTAACCACCATGGTTAAAGCTGTGGTTTAAGGTGTCTTCTGAACATGGCCTGGCTTTCTGGCTTAACCACTGTGGTTAAAGCCATGGTTTAAGGTGTCTTCTGAACAGGGCCAGCATTTTAAGAGTATTCCTTGCAGCTTAAGGACTAGGACTATGATTCTAAGCAGGAATGAACTTCCACAGTGTCAGCACAATCTGTGTCATGGTCCAATCAACAGGACGTCTGATGACAACAGGATGCAGAATAAACTTGAAGGTGAAGGCAAGAGCGGACTGGCAGTCACAGCTGGGAATAGATGGTGCCTCAAACTATTCTGTGAACCTCTTTCAGTGCAAAGGCCATGGATCAATTTGGGTAGGCATGCAATCCCCAAACCTGGCTGGCTTGAAGACCTCTGCGCATGTAGCACAAAAAGCTGAGCAGGGCTTGTCCCTGGAATGCACTTGCAATGCCCTCGTAACTGGGGACTTTGATTAGACATCATTCCTGACTGCAGAAAGGTTTGTAAGTGCGCTCATCCAGGTGCGCTTACAAAGCCTTTAAAAGTCTTCATGCTAAATGTGCATAGATCTAGAAGGCTGTTGGGGACAGCGCTCATGCGCGCACAGCCACGTTCTGTCCCCACTTTAGGTCTACTCATGTCGCAGGCGGAAACCTGCAGAGACCTTGACTTGGGCTTGGAAATGAAGCGGTAGCTGGTGCAAAAGGAACAAATCTGGAGTTAAGGCTCCCCCTCAAAAGTGGGCCCCGTACAACACTGCAGCAGCAGCTGTATTTTGCACTAGCGGCAGCCACACGTCGCAGCAATCTATTCTGGGTGTGAGCAAGGTGCCTGCGACAGTGTCCAGATCTGCTTTTTTCCAGGAAAGTAAACACTGTGCAAAGGCACTTCTGGCCACAGCCACCACCAGACAACCCAGGAGCAAAGACAGGCCCAGAAACATCTCCAAACCGCAGCGCCACCCTGAGCCCCTGCATGCACAGAACAGGCCCAAGGAAGCCAGTGGGGTGCAGTGGTTAAAGCCACGGCCTAGGAATGGCAGCAACCTGCGTTCAAATTCCCCCACAGCTGCAAAACTTTTGGGATGACCATGAGCCAACTGCTCTCTCTCTCTCTTAGCCTAAGCTACCTCACAGGGTCGTTGTGAGGATAAAGGGAGAGAGAGAGAGAGTGAGTGCTGCACCTGACTCCTTAGAGGAAGGGCAGGTTCATTCCCATCTGCTCCCAGGATTATGTTCTTCTGCTCCCAGCCAGAGCACTATGGCCTCCTACTTTCCCAGAAATGCTTGGGGGGGGGAATTTGCTTCGTGGTTGCCTAGAGACTGCAACACTAGATATATCAGAAAAGGTCAGGCACACAGTGTCTTAAAAGAAAACAGGAAAAAAAGCCACACACATACAAAGGGCCGCTACAACCTTTTGACATGACTAAAACACAGAGCAAGGAAAGGCTCGAAGGAGTTTATGCAGCTAGCAACGATGAGAAATACGGAAAGAAAGGGTACAGACATTATGCCAGGTTCCTTAGGCTCCACAGGCTACAAATTCTGACCTTTTGCTAGCGGAGACATATAGAGGGCTGGCTCTGATATAGGGCCAGCCTTTCCCCTAGTGGCTGTGATAAACCACAAAGATCTCTGGAAATGCTCAGCGGCAACCTTTGAGAGGGAGATCAACCAACAGTGTATCGTTTGCCACAAGACAGGAAGCATTCGTGAGTCTCGATGGTTCAGCTTCTCTTTGGAGATCAAAATATTCCTGCTTAAAAGTCCTAGAGGGTCAAGCAAGATTGTGATTGCTCGGAAGAGAAAAGGTGGGATATAAATGAAATAAATAGTAATGAAAGTAAAAGTCAACTCCTCTTTGCCTGGGCAGATATATGCAGCAAGGAGGAAACCCTGATATTGCGAGGCTCCAGTTCTCCATCCGCCCTAGCCAGCCTGGTCAATAGTGAGGAATGATGGGAGCAGTTCACCAACATCTGGAGGACCCTAGGTTCTCCTGCCCCACTGCAGGAGTGGTGTTGATCAAGTTGCAACCTCCCCCAGAGGAACACAGGAGTGCTCCTTCATCCATTTCTGTTGCTAGACTCCCAAGTTGCTTCTGTGGCATTTAGTTCCATTTACCTAGCTGCAATCCTACATGGAGATAGCCTAGCCTCAACAACAGGCGTACGAAAGTCTGCCTGGTGTGGGGAAGTGGATAGGGAACCATTTCTCTCCCTCTCTCAGAATACTAGAATCCCATGAAGCTGGTGGGTGGGAGATTCAGGACAGAAGATTGGTCAACTTCCTGGAAGAGAAGGCGATCAATGGCTACTAGTCCTGATGGCTACGGGCTACCCCCAGGATCAGAATCACTGTGCCTATGTGCACCAGTTGCTAGAGATGACGACTGGGGTGTGTGTGTTGCCCTTGTGCTCAGGTGCTGCTTGTAGGCTTCCCACAGGCAGATGGTTGGCCACTGTGTGAACAGATTACTGGACTAAATGGACCTTTGGTCTGACCCAGCAGGGCTCTTACGTTCTTATTTCACATGCCACAGTCCCAAGACACACCCTGGTGACGCGCATACACAAAATCTCAGATATGTCAAAAGCTCATAACAGAATTTCTGTCCGAATTGATACTGCATTTGTACCTTGGTAAGTCTATTATGAATTATGACGAGGTCATTTCACCCATCACAAATTGTAATATGGGTGGGACTATTTAGAAATGGCAGATACTTCAGAATATGGTAGCGATTCATCAGTTGACTTGGCTCCCCGTCCATGATTTGTGAGCCCAGATCAAGGATCCAGTTTGAACCTTAATGGCTATGGACCAGGAGACTTGAAGGATCATCTGTCTCCATTCGTAACTACCCAGGTGTTGAGATCTTCAACAGGCGATGTTCTGCAGGTATTCTCACCATCTGAAGATCCCTAAAGGGAGGGCCTTCTCAGAGGCGGCATCCCGGTTATGGATGGCCAGTCAGAATGATAACTGTTATTTTTATTAGCTGCTGGGTGGGAATCTTGATAGGTTGGGAAAAACCTTTGCTGTGGACCACAAGTCATCCATTGAAGAATGCAGTATAATTTCCTTAATTAGCTTCCAAGTCCTAAACTATGATGAAATCCAGTTGGTGAGCTGGTTAAAAGTTTAAGACTATTTGTGTTTACATTACTACCTTTCAATTCAACAGGGTAAACTTCCCGTCTCATTGCATTCCCTGTTCAATTTCTCTCAGGGGAGCTGTGAAAAGAAGGAGGCATCTATCGGGAAAACACAAGCAACTGTCCCTTGTTCCACCTGGATGCAGCTCTTAGCAGCAGCACAGATGCTGTGAACTGATTGCCTCATCCTAATTTCAACAGCACTTTTAAAAGCGGCACAGTTTTCCTCATAATGCCTTGAGGCTGTGATCTCTCTCAAAACACTCCCATTTGGAGAGAACTAAGTTAGAGGAAACAGGCACTTTCCCAAGGTCGCATAGTGACAGGTGTCACACACTATTTCAGAGATCCCCAACCTTTGGGGGGTCAGTCCATGGGCACATTTGGAATTTTGAGTGTCATGGGTATTCTCACAAAATGGCGGCCATGGCGGGGGATGTTTGTCGGCCACGGTGGCCATGGCCGAACACAAAACATGTATTTCCAAGTTGGCAAACTGATGAAACTAAAAGAAAAGTAATTTGCCCGAGAACCTAATTAGAAGGCAGAGGTCAGGAGCCTGAGCTCCAAAACACAAAACCAAAATAAAGATGGTACAGGAGAGTAGCCCTTTGCTTTGCCGAAAGACAGCCTCCCAGTGAAATAATACTTTAAACAAAGATATAAAATTAGGAGGGCAAGAGGGTGGTTGCCAAAGAAGGTTTCTTGTTGTCTTTCGAGGGTTGCAGGCATCAATGGGCACCAGGTTCGGACTCATGCATGTCTCTGTAGAGGTGGCGGCCATGGTAGGACTGTGCAATATCATAGCATCTTAAGGACTAAGAGTTATGATGCCACCACCTTTTGTGGTCTAGTTCTTTAAGGCGCTACCAGACCATTTGTTGATTTGACCTATTTTGTTGTAACTTCGAATAGGGATCCACTTGAAAAGGTGCTACTTGTGGTGATGCAAACTTTATTTTTCTCTTCTATATAAAAACAAAAGAGAAAGTTTAACAGGTTTGAGGTGACCACCTGTCATTCTGAGATGATGCCCAGTTGTCGTGTTTTAGAGTACCTGCTAGTGCCCCTCAATGCTAACAATAGTTGTTGCATCCATTGCTTGTTCATGAGTAAGAGTTAACACACTGGTCTAAGAAATGCAGCTTGCATGTGTGAGATTTCCAGTCAATTGTCGAGGCGGGCAGGTCATTTAAAGAAGCAAGATACGCCTGCAATTTGTCAATTAGTGGGTAATGAACATTAAATAACGGAGGTGCAGAAGGACTGAGCAAGAAAGCTCATTGCTACAGGCCCAGTTAGGCCTCCTTAAAACATCATTTGCTCTAGTCCATGAAGTCTTCTCTCATAGCTCATGTGCCATCTGCCAGAGATGCTGTAGTTGCCTCTTTCATTGTAGACCTCTTGCAATAAGCAGGGGGTTGGATTAGATGACGTTCTTGGTTTACAGGTGCTACACAGAGGCTTGAAAAAAGAGTACTTATTGCTAGCAGCTCAGAGAACTGGTGCATTAAGATAGAGAGAAGGGAAACATTTGAACGCCTTTTGCAAAGGCTCCTTTAATTTACCATTTGTGTTTATGTGCTTACGTTGCAAGATGCAGCCAGGGCTTTAAAAACAAGGCTTAGAGAAAGTCATGGGTAACAAGGATGGATTCTATCACTGTCAATCCAGCATGGCCAACAGTCACCAAAATGGTGGTTCAACTGCTTAATGAGGATGGCAAATTGATAACAGATGACAAAGAAAAGGCTGAAGTGCTCAATTCCTACTTTGCCTCGGTCTTCTCCCAAAAGCGGGTCTATGACCCCCCTGGAAAAAGTGAAGCAGAAGTTGAGGGGGCAGGATTGCAGTTTGAGATTGATAAACAAATGGTCAAAGAACACCTAATTTCCTTGAATGAGTTCAAATCTCCAGGGCCCGATGAACTGCATCCAAGAGTAATGAAGGAGCTAGCGGAAGAACTCTCAGAACCTTTGTCTATTATCTTTGCAAAATCATGGAAGACGGGTGAGGTGCCAGATGACTGGAGGAGGGCTAACGTTGTCCCTATCTTCAAAAAGGGCAAAAAGGAGGAACCTGGGAACTACAGACCAGTCAGTCTGACATCCATCCCTGGGGAAATTCTGGAGCAGATTATAAAGAAGTCAATCTGTAAACAACTTGAAATCAATGCAGTGATTACTAGAAGCCAACATGGATTTGTCAGGAACAAATCCTGTCAGACTAATTTGATCTCATTTTTTGATCAGGTAACCTCCCTTGTGGACTGTGGGAATGCTGTGGATGTCATATATCTTGACTTCAGCAAAGCTTTTGACAAAGTACATGACATTCTGATTAACAAACTAGCTAAAAGTGGGCTAGATGGAACAACTATTAGGTGGATCCACAGTTGGCTACAGAATCGGACTCAAAGAGTACTTATCAATGGAACCTTCTCAAACTGGGGAGAGGCAACGAGTGGGGTGCCGCAGGGCTCAGTCCTGGGCCCAGTGCTCTTCAACATTTTTATTAATGATTTGGACGAGGAGGTGCAGGGAACGCTGATCAAATTTGCAGATGACACAAAATTGGGTGGGATAGCTAATACCCTGGAAGACAGAAACAAACTTCAAAGTGATCTTGATAGGCTGAAGTGCTGGGCTCTAAACAACAGAATGAAATTTAATAGGGATAAATGCCAAGTTCTACATTTAGGGAATAGAAACCAAATGCACAGTTACAAGATGGGGGACACTTGGCTCAGCAATACTACAAACGAGAAAGATCTTGGAATTGTTGTAGATCGCAAGCTGAATATGAGCCAACAGTGCAATATGGCTGCAAGAAAGGCAAATGCTATTTTGGGCTGCATTAATAGAAGTATAGCTTCCAAATCACGTGAGGTACTGGTTCCTCTCTATTCGGCCCTGGTTAGGCCTCATCTAGAGTATTGTGTCCAGTTCTGGGCTCCACAATTCAAAAGGATGCAGACAAGCTGGAGCGTGTTCAGAGGAGGGCAACCAGGATGATCAGGGGTCTGGAAACAAAGCCTTATGAAGAGAGGCTGAAACAACTGGGCATGTTTAGCCTGGAGAAGAGAAGATTGAGGGGAGACATGATAGCACTCTTCAAAGACTTAAAAGGTTGTCACACAGAGGAGGGCCAGGATCTCTTCTCGATCCTCCCAGAGTGCAGGACACGGAATAACGGGCTCAAGTTAAAGGAAGCCAGATTCCGGCTGGACTTCAGGAAAAATTTCCTGACTGTTAGAGCAGTGCGATAGTGGAATCAGTTACTTAGGGAGGTTGTGGGCTCTCCCACACTAGAGGCCTTCAAGAGGCAGCTGGACAACCATCTGTCAGGGATGCTTTAGGGTGGATTCCTGCATTGAGCAGGGGGTTGGACTAGATGGCCTTGTAGGACCCTTCCAACTCTGCTATTCTATGATTCTATGATTAAGGGTTGTTCTGGTGGGAGCCATTGATTCCGCATACCCAGAGCACCAGGAACATGTGAGAGTGCTGAAGAGTGGATGGTGAGGAACATCCAAATGCAAATTGCTGACATCAGCCTTCAAGGGATGACTTGGAAATCTGGCCCACTCACCCAACTCCCATATAACGACTTCCACAACAGACCAAATCATTTCCACATGGGACATCTCTTTCAAGCTAGCCGGGTTTTTTTTGGTGCATTTAGGAAATGAAAGAATTGGTTAATTTTAGTCACTTTAATAATCTTTTATGTAAATACACACACACACACACACACACGATGCAAGTGGCTTTAGAGTACTTTGTAGCAGAAAAGAAGGGGATAAAATTAAAAAATGTTGCTGTTTACCTATACTTCCTGCACAGGTAGACTCACCTGTACTTCCTGAAACTACACACCTCTATGTGTACCTGCAGAAAATACTGTAAGTCAAAATCAAAAATCAAATCAAAACCAGATTATCACCGTTTTGACGGCCACTGTTATAATGAAAACGCATTGCCTAGAAAAGACTTTTAGGGCGTTACTAGACGAGGCTGTAGCGCACGTTACCTTTGGCAGTCGCGTCAAGGCTTCCAGATGACGTTCACGACAATCCGTCGTTATCCTGGGGTGAAGCCTCTTTATCCCGACTTTAAAAAAGTGAGTTCAAGTGCGCCTTTTCCTGCTGGCCCGCGCTAATTCGGAGTACGTGTGGGAGGATGTGAGGTCACTGCGGTCCGCACTGGTCAGGAAAAGGCATGCTAAGGGGAGTGGCCAGTGGCTTCGGTCAAGCCGCCTCCGCCATTTGCGCCCAGCCCGCCAGCTGGGGCAGCGCGGCGGAGCGGCTTTTTTTTTTATTTCCACAGTGACAGTTAGCGCAGGACTGGAGGACCGGAAAAGTGGCTGGTGCGCTGCTGGGGCATGTGCGCCTGTTTTTTCTACTGCAACCTCTGCGTGGGTCAGTTTTCTGAAAGCCGGGCATCCCACAGTCCGCCTTCATGGGGAGTTGGTGACTCCTCGCGGTGGGCGTACCAGGCTGGCAGAGGGCAGAGCTGTTTGTGGGCTGCTGCCATGGCTACGGCCAGATGTGGGTTGGCTCCTTGGGATGGGGCAGAGGGCACAGAGGTGGTCATCGGCGGCGACACCTCAGAGGCATGATGGGAGATGTAGGCACAGAGTGCCCATGCAGACGATTGACCTCGGGTCATATTACACCCGCCATGACCCCCATCAGGAAGTGACCGCATCAATGTTGACCCTCAACAGCACCAGCAGCACTTCAGCTGGCACTGCTGCCGCCGGCTCCGCCGGGGCCGGCGGCGGCATCGCTGACGGCTGCGCAAGTTTGCGGTCTTTCGGACTTGCACAAACCGTGCGCCGAGCAAAAAAAAAAAGCCGCGGCTATCAGGCCGGTGTGGCTGCGCAACCGTGCTCACGGTGGCAGCAGCACAACCAGCGCAAACTTCCGCCATAAATCGAAGGCAGGTGTGGATGATGAGGCGTCACGGCTGAACAGGAAAATCCGCTTTCACCGCTCCTCAACGACAGAACACCCGGTAGGTCTAGCAAAGCCCTGAGAAGCAAAGATGTACCATTTCTTTTCTCTGCAGTTCACGTGATGTAGTCAGTCTCGTGAACCAATAAATGGCTGTATTGTTACCTTGGGATATTGTGTCTGCCCCAGAGCTGGTTTCGCCAAGCCTCGGTTTTATAACACACAAGGTTTATTTCCGTACTTCCCAAGCAAGACACATGCTTACCTTGCGATGAGTTTTTTATCATCATCATCATCATCATCATCATCATCTTTATTACGATCCATAGATCCATCAAGGGCAAAACTCAGACATAAAACATAAGACAAATTAAGACTATTATCAGCTTTCATCTAATACACAGAGAGCTCTAATCCTGGCCGCCTCTATAAGAAATTTAGCAACAGCCAAAGTCACTTTTGGGGCCTTGTCTTCCGGCAGGAACTTAGTATAGAATTTATCTGAACTTCTGGGCAGTTTACACAGCAATGGGGTGATTATAGAACAACGAGCCTGATTATAAAAGCTAAAAGACAGAAAAATATGCTCCATCGTCTCCACTTCCATATTCCTGCAGGGGCAGCGTCAGTTGAGTTTTTCCGAGAACCTTTTTCTCTTGGATAAATTTGGAGGTCTGAGATTACATATTTTCATGTCTCCTTCATTCTGCAGTGCAGAGATCAACACTGGCAGTTGTAGAGCTGCATCCTATGTTTCAAAATCCTCTGTTGCTGGTCTATCAGAGCTAACAAATACAATCCTGCTTTCAGTATCTTAACAATCCCTTCTACCCTCAGTAATGCCTACATTTGCAACATCATTCCAATTTTGTAGTTGTTTTTTAAAACTGCCCTGGAGCAACAGAAAAGTGACACCTTAAAACAAGTAGTCAATCAGCAACCATGTATACATACACTCAGTTTCTTTTGGAACAACTTCTCATGGCAATATTGCAGTGGGGACAAATGGTCTGGATTGCAGGAAGGACAGTTGAAAATATTGCTAAACCTGAGACATATTCCACATTATGTGACAAATCAATAGCCTTCATCTTCTGGATGAATTATGTGTCTACAGATAAATCACTGGTGCAAACCAAAGGAGAATGGTATTGTCTGGGCATCATCTGCACCTTTCTATGCTGTGCAGAAGTCTGGATTGGTCCCATTATTACACAGAGGGGTCTATTGCACAAGACAGACCACATTCCTGGCCAAAAAAGCTTAGCTATATCTTTGTGGGCGCATTTTGAATCCATAAACGGAGCAGACATTCTGATAGCCCGACAACACGTATTTACTGATAAGATCCACGAGGATCATGAAGACTGTGATCTTTCAACCCAGCCTCTGGAAGTGAGATCACTTGGTAGGCATACTGACATTTATGGCATAACAGCAGCACACATAACACTCAGTAAGAAAATGAACAATACATTAAGGTGCTTAGAACTTTCTGAAATATCCAAGAACCAGAATACATGATCAGCACAATCAAACTGCATAGCTCTTTCCTGGGTTATATATTAAAGGTTGTGCATTTGAACGTTCAATGTAACACACACAAACTTTCAGATTGCCGACAGAATCACCCGAGGGCAGTCTGAAGAGATGGAGCCCAGCAAGAGCTGCACCACATGATTCTACTGATCATGCAGTTCAGCTTGACCCAGAAAGGGGACAAGGCACCAACCTGTACTGCAACACCGCATTCAAAGGGAAAGGGCATTATATATACACAGCTTGCTGATGCAAAGGACAGTAACGTACAGGCACGCTAAATGGTGCTTAGGACACAGAAGCCTCAATAAACACCCTGAGTAGTAAAGCACAGGAGGATGTGTCTCTTCAAGTCCACCGTCATCCTGTTTCAAAAGTCTGGACTTACTCGGCAACTAGTTAAACAAGAACAAAAAACTCCCCGTCAACGACTCGTTGCAACACTCCCCCTTAAAATCAATGGGTGGGAATCTGGAGAGTAGGGTGGAAGATTGCAGAAGGCCTACCTAAGGGCCAGACCACCTAGGAGTCGTTTTCTGTTACATAGAGAGCATGTTTCACTTACCAAAATGCTTCGGTTTCTCTTCCCTTCTTAATGAACACATTTCAGTTTTTAATCCAATAATAAAATGTGTGAAATTAGACATTGGCATTAGCAAACTTGCTTGGACCAAGGCAATAAAGCAGTTACAAACATCCTTGGACGTAAGTCACACTCTGAAGCATCTCCAACAAGGATTTTAGCACAGAGAGCCTTAACGGGCGGGTCAGTTGCGCCCCAATTCTGAATTACCCTTGGTCTCGAATGTGTTTCAAGGTGAGCTCTGCTCGTCATGTAAGGCAATGAACATCTTTCAGCCCAAGGGATGAATTCCATTTCAGAGAAGGTCTCAGGGGCTGTATTACAGTGGTGGTCGAGGCCAAAGGCAAAATACAAAAAAATACCAGGATATTCTAGTGTAAAGCTCTCACTGCCAGTAACTAAGGCTTAGGAGACACATTTCTGCCTTTCAGAATGGGCGAAATGCTGCACAAAACCAGCTGAACATTCATTGGCTTGGGGGAAAGAGGGGGCGTGGCCATCTGGGGACCTTCTAGGACCCTGGGCCTCAGGTTGTGCATCCCCGACGGAAGGTAAAAAGGTAATGAATTAAGCCCTTGAGATTTTCAACTGTGCACATACATGCATTTCAGACAGAAACAAGGAGATACTGGAAATCTTCTGTTATTTTAAAAACAGTTTTTATTCTGTATATTTAGAAATGTGTATTTTTTAATAACGGCAAAGAAAAAAAATCAGCCACACCTGAATAGCTAAATAACTGATTAACAGAATGCAGTGGTATATTATCTAAACAGATAGTGCTGATGTGCCATAATAAATTGTCTATTAGTAAAAAAATACATTTCAGGGCACATGGTACAGCATCCTTATCACAAAATTACAGTAGGGATACTTTTTTTTTTCAAGAATGTAATCAAACTAGAGAATTCCGAGTTAGTCTTTAAATGCAGCACTTAAAAAGGTAACAACTTTGTGCATTTTCTTTTTTTAAAAAAAGTCCTTGTTTTCATGTACTGTAGAAATGCTGCTTTATTGCTGCAAGATGTCAAAGTTCAAGGCTCAAAAGGTATGAGAATACAAAGATATTAAGAAACTTTTGTTTTGTATTTTTATATATATTTATATATATAAAAAGGTAAAGCTTATAAAAGTTAATTTACAAACCAAGAACAAAAGTGGTATGCACGAGTTATATACAAGCAATCTATAACATCTATAAATTTTCAAAATGCATAGCAGAAAACATACCATCATGTTCTTCAGGTTTCTCCTCTGGTTGATCAGCGCAAAATCAAATGTATATATTTTTTTATCTCTCTTTCTCTCTCTAAACCAACAAGGTCACAAAACGAATGGGCTTTTCAACTTTCTGAGATGTATTTATCTATGTAAGCATAGAAGCCATACAAACTTAGTAGTACAGAGAACTACAATGACAACTAAGACTAGTAAAAACATGAGGGTAAGGCCTCCCTGCTGGTTAATGTGTCTGTCGTAGATGTGGTTAATTTACAGATCCACAGAGGCAAATGAACCATAGTCATATCACATGCGCTTCCTCTCTTTCCCCATGACAAAAGGAAAAAAAAAGTGTGTTTCATGTACAATTAAAGTAGTCGTGCATGTAACTCTCCCTTCTCAGCAAGAGGAAGAACACCTTCTATATTGTGCTAGCAAAAGACGTTATTTCCACTTCGTGGGCAAAATGCATCAAAAGATTGCCAGTTTTTTTAAAAAACAAAAACAAACGAACAGCGACTCCAAGAGTCTTTGCATATTTTAAACACAAAGGCGTTTTGTTTTTGTTTTTTATAAAAAGAAAAAAAACTTTGGTAAGAAAAAGACCTAATTCAGCAGTGAATCGTGAACGAAACGCCAGTTCCTCTGAAAAATAATAATAATAATAATAATAAATTGCATTGCTTCAGTGGTAGTTTAAGAGAGTTTTATGCTAAGATGCATCAGAAGTGTCCAGGTAAGGGAAGCCAGAGGGACGCCCTAAGATCCTTGCCTTGCTCAACGCCCATGTACCCTGACCATGGTTCAAGAACGCACGTGCTGTCTGTTGTTAGTCAAAGCAAAGACTGCTTAATACTAAGAGAACTGTTAATACTTGAAAAGAGTGGTTCAGCTTCTAGGCAAGGTTTGTTTGTTTGTTTTAATCTTGGATTCACACTTAAAGTCAGTCCTGCTAATGTAAAGGGTTAGAAGTGATCTATTAGCACTGACACACAGTTTGCTCCAACAAGATAGTTTGGATCCCCAGGAAGAGACTTGTTCTGCCAGGCTTTGGGGTCACCTGTGGAAGGAAAACAACGTAGTCATTTAGTATCCATCATCAAAAGGTGGAGCATCTTGGATTAACAATACCTCTAAAGTTAACAGGATTGTGTTGTGCTGTTAAAATAAACCAACTGCCTCCTGGTTTACGGAGGAACACACGCTTTTGCTGGGACGGTGTGTTGTTGTTTTTTAATTACTAGTGCTAAACTGATTAAACTTGGGGGAAATCCCAAGGAGTTCTGCCAATGGTAGATAGAAGGGAATGGATGTGCCTGAGCTTTGCTTCAGCCCAACATGGCTCCTGTCATTGAACTCACCCGGCAGAATCAAATATCGTAAATTTCATTTCTGCTGGCCAGAGAGTTATTTTGTTAAGTTATACTAGGCTAAGAAATCCCAGCGCAATCACTGATGGGAAACTTCTTTATGAAACTGGAACACTCAAGAGAGGAGGGGCCATAGCTCAGTGAGACAGAGCGGCTGCTTTGCATGCAGACGGTCCCAGGTTCAACCCCCAGCTTCTCCAGGTAGGGTGAAGAAAGAATCCGGCCTAAAAGCCTGGAGAGCCATGGCTGCCAGTCATTGTCGACAATACTGGGCCAGATGGACAAAGGTTTGTCTGACTCAGCGTAAGGCAGCTTCCTATGTTCCCAAGAAGGGTTTGCGATGGCTGCTGAGCCCTGAAACTCCCAAACGATGAGATTAAAGCAAAAAACTTGCCCCTACATTGGGAAAAATGGACTCCACTGTTCTTCACCAAAGGGAAAAGTCCCCACCTCCCCATGTTTCTCTGGTATTGGCTGCTCTTGCCTGCACTGCAGGCAAAACGAATGCCAGAGAGGACAAGAAAAAGGAAAAACGGGAGAGAATGCAGCCTCTGGGAAGCTTTCCTCCACTTGGCAAGATGAATGGACCAAGAGGGTGAAGCAGTAAAGGGTTAGGCTGGAACAGGCTGCCGGGGTTTGTAAGCACACCTGGCTGACGTTCCTGAGCACTGTCATTGTTACCTGTGCTTGTGCCCTGACCCTTTCATGCACCCCTATTCATCACGAACCTCTTAGCTCAGTCTTTAACACGTGTGCCGCCTGTTTGGTGTTGCAGATACAGCACTAATGTAAAGTGAATATTTTGGAGACTAAGGGCTTATTACAAATCTAAGGCAGGTATTACTGTACATAAGGGGGGTGGTTTTTTTGGTGCAGCAACATCTTCAGCCATGCACCAATAATCTTATGTACACTGAAAGTATGTTACACTGAACAAAGCAGAATTTACTTCTGGAGGAAGATGCACAGGGCTGAGCGACGTGCCAGGCTATCAAATCAGGTACTTCGACTAGGGTCCTAAGGAAATTAATCTGGCTTTGCTCTGCCAGTCCACTTGGAAGAGATGGTGGATTGTCTGTCATTTAATACCATCACAGTGTAAATTCTTGTGGGTGTAGATGCACCACTTCGGGGGGGGGGGGGGGCGTTAGTTTACGCATACATGTACACTGAAGCTCTTGGGAACCCTTCGTTATTAAGCAACATCTTGACCAAGGCTAGATAAAACTGTCTCGTATTAATTCCCCGGATTATGCAGTTCTACGGCAGACAAAATGTTCCACAGTTCTTGTGATAGAAACTCATGGAAACGAACAAGATGTACAAAATGACCAATATGCTGAAGTGATGACAAGACCTGAAGTGGAGACTTGAAAGTATTATGATTGGCTTAGAACTGGTTTGTGTACTTGGTAACTTGTGCTTTGCATTTTAAGCTCTGACAGCCAGCAAAATGCCAGTCACCCAAATGGCATTTCATTTGTAACCCCAAAAACAACGAAAAGGATGTTTTACATATAAATACACTTTAAGACTGAGTGGAATGTATTTTGGGAAAACTGATAGCCGTAGCTAGATTTACAAACTGTTGTCCATAATCAAGAGTTTGTAAGTATATGAAGGTGTCTTCTGATACGTGAGAAACTCAAAGAACACCTCTCAAAGAACACCTCTCTTATGTGCAGTGAAACGGCAGGCTTAAGCAGAAGCTAAAGCTTTCCCTCCACCACCACTTGAGGCTACTATACGGTGACATTACAGTAAGGATCATCCATTACCAAACAACTGAAAGCAACACACTCAGGAGTTAACCAATTGTGCCGTGTAGCCCCACTTAAAGTTGGGAGTTAGATGTCCCCTCTATTCCATGAAATGAGATGAAACAAGGTAATATATATTTTAGGGATAATGTGCCAGTAGATCTCACTTTTTAAAATGTGTTGCAGAAGAGGTTAGTATGTATAACCAAATGTTCATTTCAAAAAGGTCAGGAACATGGAAAACATGTTAGGAAAAGTTCAAGAGAAAGAGAAAGCGAGAAAGAGATCCCATAACCAACTAAAGTTGTTGTGTTGTTTTTTTTAAAAAAAGAGAGAAAACAAGTATTTATTTAAGACACAGTATGGCTTACACATCAGAAGACAGAGTTGGCCAATTGTGAAGTTTGTCTCAAGGAGCAAGATTACTGATATAACACCACATTTAGTTATGTTAGCTGCAAGGGATGTATTGCTCCGACACAGACAGAGAGAAGCAACCCTTAACACACAGGCACACACGCGCCGCAGGAGCAAACACAAAGAGACGCTAGCTTGGAAAAGGAAGAAGAGCTTTCTCAGGTTAGGAGAGATTACTTGGAAGGACCAGCGTAACCTTCTCTCTTTCCGTTCCTTTCAAGTAAATTCATGAACAGGTTCATCAGTTACAAAATAAATGGTTGAAAAGCACACTTTGAAGGAGTTATATGGATTATAAGTGGCAAAACTTTGGATCCTTATTACTTGAAACTGTCCATTTTCTAGCACTTTTCAGTTTTTTGTTTTTTACACACAGTTAGATAGCTGCATGCAACGCATGCATAGAATACCAGTAAAAATCAACCGGCCAAGATTTCTCTAAGTAACTGGACCCCCCATCAGAGAAGAATCTGATGTGCTAATTATTATTATTTTTTTGCGTCGACATAGTGGCATTGAAAAGGATAGATACATCAGTGACAAAGACGAATACATTTTTAAATACTGTACACATAAGTACATTGCTTTTAAATACCATATACAGATATGTATACATTTAAGGGTGTCAAAGACGTTATTCTTAAGTGATTGGAAACACACCCTTAAGACATTTTTGTCCGATATGCAGAAGAGACTCATTTTTCGCTCAAGGCTGTAACTTTGCAGCCACTTCATGAAATTGCTTGAAATTTACCCAAGACAATCCATTTTAGCCAATGGTGCTTCCATTCCTTTAGTTGAGGGGGGGTTGTAGTAACTTTTGGGCAGGAAGAGCACAGGCATACCGATTTGTAGCTAGCTCTCTCAACTACTGGGGGTGGAGGGGGGGATTAAGAAGACGAGGACCGTCACTCAGAATTTAGAAAGAAGCACAAATTTGTGTGGCGAGTCCAAATGTGTCAAAAATGAGTTGCACAGGGTTCTTCTGCAAGAGAGGTTTCCTTTTCTTTGAACGGGCAAATTTATACATAACATCTGTTGCGTTAGAAAGCTTGTCCAAAACATTAGCTCTTGGGCTCAATGTACTGGGGGCTGCTACAGCATTTTACGGTCAATAAAGAAAAGGACTGCGAAATTGGTGATTACAAAACCCAAACAGAATTCCTTAAACACAATTTACCCCAAACAAAAAAGAGTGACTTTCTCATCTTAGAAGTGTTTTGCAGCAGTATTAGTCCTTGAGAGAGAGACAGAGAAAGAGAGAGAAAGGAAGAGAGAGAGAGAGAGAGAGAGAGAGAGAGAGAGAGAGAGAGGAAACAAGGTAGATAATTGTACTACTGAATGGACCAATGACAAAAGTACAGTACTATATTATCTACCTTGCCATTCTGGTTTATCAATCATGATTTTCTGCAATGATTTTGCATCATGAGTAAGTGTGAGAAAGACACTTGTAATGAAAATGAAATGGAGAGCTGACACAAATACAGTGATTTAGTAAGATCTTTATATTACACAGTGTCACCTTCAGTCAGGGGGGGTTTTTAAATTATACGATAGCACCCAAAAGCCCCAAAAGGACAGAGGGAGGACAGCATACCCGACGAGGAGTCGGAGGATTTTAGAGCAAAAGACCAACCATCAGGGGTCATAGACGCACAATGTGGCAAGCGCAGCTCCACTGGCTTCAGGAATTTGAGTCCATGGGGCCCGCACATTACCAAGGGGCTGAGTAGCGTTTCACCTGCGGTAAAGGGACAAAGAAGGACAGGCACTGAGACGCGCGTAACGATGCCCATGCAGCAGCATCACATCCGAGACACACCAAGAGACACCCCCCCACCAAAAAAACCCCTGAGGTCGTGAGACTAAGGAAGGGTGAGAAATTCTTTGCTGAAGTAAATTCAAAAAGGTAATCAGAAAAACTCCAGCCAGCAATGTCCATTTGTTCATTGCGCAGTAATACTGAAGGACCACTAGAGGGCAACCTTCCCACCCCGTATCCCACCGGTATTATAGGCAAAAATGTGAAATGCATACTTAAATCGGTGAAAAACTACTCTGTACAGCTTGTGACAGCCTGGTTATTTTGGAAACCGGCAGTGGGCTGAAGCTACAGAAAAGGGATGGGTGCCTGTAGCCTTCCAGATGTTCTGGCCTACAACTCCCATCAGCCTTAGGCAGCCTAGCCAATGGTGAGGGATGATGGAGGTAAAAAGGCCCAAACATCTGGAATGCTGTAATTGCCTAATCTTGCTCTAAATGATTCAACAGCTGCTTCTGCACAAGTACAGATCCTACAGGTGTGATTGCATAAAGTCCGTAGAGATGGTGACGGAACGACACGACACATTTTCATTCAATGCCTCCAAGTCTCTGTAACGCATGGACTCAGAAAGGTCTCAACAGCACATTAGTTTTTTTAAAAAAGAAATAAACACCCCAATATTTAATTGGATCGGAGAAGACTTCGCTATAAGGTCAAACCCAGAAGCGCTTTGCGGCAGAGGTGACCCGGGGCAGTGCCATCTCTTCACCTTCCTAAGGGCAGCCTTTCGAAGCTCTCCGCGATGGGCCAAGAAGGAGCCCTTTGTTGTTCAGTAAGAACTGACAAGGAGCGGAAGGAGGTGGTGCTCTGCTTTGTGAATAAAGCCAGGCCTTTTCAAGTTCTACTAGCAATAACCAAAAGGAGGCCTGCTTCCACCAGGGCATTGCTGTTTCCTGGTCTGTTGCTACTCTAGTTACCAGAGAACGGGGTCATCCCACGTGGTTTCCTGCCCTGCTCCTGAGAAAGAACTATTTTGTTCAGGTATTGCTTTTAAGATTAAAGTTTTTCCCTCTTTTAAAAGGAGGCAGGAGGAACCGTCTTCTTGCTCAGACATTGCTGAAATGAAAATCACACTGAATGAACCATGAGGCTTCCTAGGGACTCTCTTACCTTTCTCTTTGTCTAAAGGTGGAAGGATACTATTATCTCGGCAGACCTTGAAATAGATCTCTTGTTCTATTCCCTCTGGAATGGCTCCTTGTGGTATAATTATGCTAACTCCGGTCTCTATGGAGCTCAGAACGCCACCGTTGCTGTTAAAGACGCCTCTCGCCGTGGCTACCACCGTGTGTCCGTCTTCTTCGTCGTCATCTTCCAAAGCAGAAGGACTAAATGCAGATACACAGAATTATTTCTGCAATCGTCAAGACAATAAAGTGATTGAAGGTTGCAACAGCAACAGCTGAATTAATTAACTCGGTGTTTCAAGAAACAGGTGTGCTTTTGGGGGAGGGGGGGCAGGCTCTAACAAAATTCTATGTGTATGATCCTTCTGGGTGCACCCAGGAGATGCAAACTAGTTTCACGCACTCCTCCTGCCTTAGCAAAATAACTGTGATGGGCAACTGGTTATAGCAGCAGGAAGCAGAAGCGAGTGGAGTGAAAATCCTTTTTGAAATGTATCATGCAACCTATGTGTGCCACTCTATGAAACTGGCAGGCAAAAGCAAGAGTTCAGACACCAAGTATATACACCTACATGAGCCTTATCACACAAGCAGACCACGAACCAGAGATGTGAGGTGTGTGTGTGTGCATGGCTTGGGTCCAGGCTACCTGCGGGATCGCCTTCTCCCGTACAACCCGCCCCGCACATTCAGGTCCTCTGAGAAGAATCTACTCCAGCCAACTTTTGTAAACCGCCCAGAGAGCTTCAGCTATGGGGCGGTATAGACATGTAATAAATAATTAATAATAATAATAATAAAAATAAGGCTGACAACTATTACCCAGAGGACCTTTCCTTCTGCTGCTCCCAGTTTGTGGAATGGCTTGCCGGGAGAGGTTCGTCAACTTCAGTCTTCCAGAATTTAAGAAAGCCATTAAGACTGATCTCTTCCAGAAGGCCTACCCAGTGGAATTTTAAGATGCCTTCTTAATAATGTGCTGCTTTTAATGATGTATTAGTTTTAAATGTTTTAATTAGTTATATGTATTTTATGGTGTTTGCATTTGTGTTGTACCCCGCCTCGATCCAGAGGGAGAGGAGGTTAACAAATAATTTTTGATGATGATGATGATGGCTGGTGTGGAGATAATTTACAAGCAGCATTAATCACATGTCAATAATTCTCTTTAAAACTCCCTCTGGTGTTCTTGGGTTTTGAAATTCTCTGAAATAAAACACCCTTGAAATTTCTCTGGTCTTTTACTTAAAGTAGCTCCCAACCCTGGCTTCTTTATCTCCTGCTGTGAGGTTTTCTCCTTTCCAGCCAAAAAGAAATCAAGAAAAACCACTGCCCCCTGAGCTTCATATGCTACAACACTAATGGAAGAGAGAGTTTGAAGGCCGTTTCCTGGAGCAGTTTCAAGGGTGTGCGTATATTAATTTTAATAACTCACTTCACAAAAATAAGGGGAAGCAAAGTTGTAGTTTTTTAAAAAAAACACCTGCCCTGTCAGGGAGTTCTGTATCAGTTTTATTTTTCAACACAAACAGAATGAAGTGTCAACATGTTTCTAGTTAAGTACATAACAAGGAAGGCAAGGATGATTTGGAAAGTGCAATGCCCCACAGATGCAATGAGTCAGGAGTGGCCAACTTCAGAGGGAAGGTCTGGGTGGCCATATTCTCCCCCCCCCATGCTGCACACCTACCACCACGCCACCAAATTTGGCATCCAAAGAATCAGCAGCAAACCACTACAGAAGGCTAAAACGGCCAGCTACAAAAGGCCAAAATGGCCGCATTTAGTTTGTTTTGAAAATACTGGGTTTTTTGCTGCCACAGTCACAAATCTGGGCAATGTGGCAGTGAGGGACACAAATAGGCTGCGTGTTGCCCACCGTAAGTCAGGTTTTAGCAGCTGTTGAAATAACTAAAGTGTTCGCACATAACACTAACCCATGGGTTACGTTAACCGTGGCCTGTTGCTTTAGCCATAAATCCTCTTGCAAATGAGCGAACACACTGGGTAACTCTGTTTCAGGGCAGAGAGCAGCACAAGCCATGGTTTAAACAAGCTGGACTTTGTAAGCCAACAACAAACCACATGTTCTATTTGTGGTTTATATCTGGTTAATAAACCATGGTTTGTTTGCAGGGATGGGTTCAGACACAGTCAGATTTCAACTAACAACAGAGTTTAGAATTATGTGCAAATCAGGCCACTGTGAGCTGTGTGAGTGAGAGGTTGTTGAGTGGTGCCATGGCATGCAGAGTTGTCCTCCACACTTTCCACCCTCCTCCAACCCTCCTATACCATAATAAATATAAATCACTGAAGACAAATACCAAAATGTACACCACCTCCTTACACTGAGCATTTGGAAGTTCCTCCAAACTTGCTATCTGCAAAAAGCAAGGTTTATGTAACTGAACTGAGGATCTCCATCAGAGAATCTTGCTGCCGAAAGCGCTTGTTGATTTCAATACTCTTCGGCTAACTGGGATATTGGCAGGAGAGAGATGCATGTAGCAATGGGCCAAACATCAAGTTTCTTAGAACGATGAGAATGCCAGGTAACACAGAATTACTGTGCAATAAACAGAAGTGTGTTTCCTGGCAAGGAACTTAAGCACAAGTTCTTCTCAAGCATCAAACCCCAAAAACATACGACGCGGCCTTTTGCCACCGCTGCTGCACTTACCTGACAGGAATGGCTTTAGGCACAGCACTGATGTTATTCGGTTGGTACTTGAACTTGTCGGCCTGTACAGAGAACGTATCCATCGCGCTGTCAAACTCCGGCAGAGGCTGAGACGAACTGTGTGCTTTTAAAACTGGCTGGGGAGAGTTTTGCGATTTGGATGGCAACTCTGGTTTATGCTGATTCTCATCTGGCAGGAGGTTGTGGTTGAATTTCGGGCTTTCAAACTTGCGTTCAAAGGGCCGGGCAGCACTTGTGTAAGGCTTCGTCGTGAAGCGGTTGTAAGCAGGGGTGGCCGCCTTCGGGATCTGTTCGGTCCCGTTCACCGGCCCTTTGTCAGGGAAACTTTTCTGAGGGTAGTAGGTGGACTGAACGGTGTCTTCTCGACTGGAAGATCGGAAAGCAGCCGGCTTGTTCTGAGGCGGTGGCGGCTCTGGCTTGGATAGGGTGGAATTCTGAAAGTCTGACACAGAGTTGACTGTAACAAAACAGGCAGAAAAGGAAAATAGCATATGAAATATTTTCATAGGCAGAACTGCATGTGGCAACGCTGAACGTGGGGGGGGGAGATACGGGTGGGGGGAAGGGGGCGCGGCCATTTGGGGAACCCTAGGGGGCCAGACTAGGACCTCCGGAGGGCTGGATTTGGCTGCTGGGCCTCCGGAGGTTGCAGAGCTTCCTGGCCCCAAAAGGTGGGATATCAATACTTCCAACAAACCAAACCACATCCAGACTCCTACCTTCGGTAAGCGCAGCCTTGGGCTGAAGAGACACGATAGGGCTGTTGATGGACTGAGGTTGGGTATACTGCACCGGAGGCACCGGGGGAGGGGGAGTCACTTGGGGAACCGGCTCATAGCGCTTTTCGCCAACCGCCCTCTCCAGCGGCTCCACGTCTATCGACTTCCCCCTGATGGGACAAAGGGAAAAGAAAAGGCAGGTCAGCTCCAGAGTCTCCTGCTGCTTCACCTTCCTGCTGTTGCTCCTTTTTGGGGAAATGGCCGTTCTGGACTCATTTCTAGGGGCTGACGCGTGATTCCTGAAAGCAGCCCTAACCAAGCTGATGCCCTGCAGATGTTTTGGACTACAACTGGCAATAGGCCTGGCTGGCATGTTGGCTGGGGCTGATGGCTGCTGGAAGTCCCCAAACACCAGGATAGGGAAGGCTGCCTTAAGACCAAGCTTTCAGTACCCTGTCGTACAGAATTTCATGTCTTCTGCCAAGGCAGGAAGGGCCGGCTCTGCTCTTTCATTTACACTTGTTCACAGAGGGGCCCTTCTGTATGTGTGGGCAAACCCAGGAAAGAGGTTTGGTCCCCTCCTCCAGAAACGACAGACAGTTGCCACGTACATTCATATGAACACCACTCCCCTTTTCTAAAAGCCTGATTTGATTCTATAAATGTTAGCAAAAAACTTCGTAACATCCAGAATAAATACAATAATAAGAAAAGCAAAGGAGAGTCTATGACAACACTGATTTGTTAGAAAGATTAGTAAGACAAACCACAGAGATGGCAAACAAAAGGCAGATGACATTTGGGGTGTATTTTTGTGGGGGTTAGGTAGAACCACCTCTTCATTTTTTCCCCATTTTTCCATTGTCCAATTTCGCACATAACACAGGAAAAAGTAATTTGAATTAAGGGGAATAGGTCCTGAAGAATGAGGGTGAACTGATCTATTTGTCGAAAAAATTAAATGTGCTGCAGTTTAAGAGAACAGTCCTAAATACACCCGACAATTGATATTTACCCTGCCATCTTTTCCAGAAACGCAGTAAGTTTAAGCATCACTAGCTTTATGTGCACAATTTTTAGCTAGTTTAAAGGACAAGCTAGAAGTTGTTCTTAATTCTTTTCTTGGTCATGTTTTCCCCACCAGGAGGTGTTCTTCCATGGAATGGCCAATACCTATCACATTTTGATTCAGGTTAACTCGAAACTGCGTTCAAAACATTTTCTGCACATAACGCCTGTGACAGAACATAACAGGAGAGAGGACACTTTAAGAACATCCTCACATCAACAGCGTTCTTACCACTTGAGGTTCCTTTTCAAGTAGTCATAGCTAGTGTAAGAGCCAAGAAATCTAGGTGATGGCAAAGCAAACGGCAGTAGGGGGGAAAAAGGAAAATGGTCATTCTAGCTTAAGCACATTTCTTCACTTAGTGCAAGTCCTCAAAAAAGAAAAACGGGGGTGGGGGGAGAGTCATGCACACACACAAAACAACTCTTATGACACACTTTATGGACCAGCAAGTCCCAAATCGCTTTCTGGGGCACTCAGGTGATACTGGACATACCTACCACTCTTATTCCCCTTGGAATGAGAGTGGGGTGGGGTTCTGTGCAGCCCTGATCCTCCCCTCTTGGACAACATATGGGCAAATGCATCATTCCAACGCAAGGAGGAAGAAAATGCTGAGATTTAGAATCACAGAATAGTAGAGTTGGAAGGGGCCTCTAAGGCCATCGAGTCCAACCCCCTGCTCAATACAGGAATCCACCTTAAAGCATACTTGATGCATCTCTTACTACAGCAGACAAGTGTGAGGAAATTCCATTGCTCACAGGACCAAGTCTAGCGAAGAAACCTGGGAGGCTATATTAACAATGCCATCCTGCATTCGACAGGAGGAAGCCTGCCCATTCTTCTGGGAGTTGATACAATAAAGGAGAACGCGTGCCTCCAATTTTCTTTTTCTTTAAAAAACAGAAATCTGGTCCCCAGGCACAAGAGGTTTGGGAAACACTGGCAAAGACAGACATGCAACTGATGAAATCGCTCCCTCTTGAAGCCTTCATTCTACAAGGAGGAGATTTTATTATGTGATGAGTTAGAAACATTCCCCCACTGCTTTATTTTAAGTAAGCAATGCCTCTAAATACACGCGTATCTAAAACCATACCCATTTTGGAAGCATCCATCAAGTAGAAAACTAGGCACAGAAACTAACATTCTAACCCAGTTCCTGCCATGTTAACTTTCTACCTGCAACTGAGTTTTACATTCCGCCCCCCCCCTTTAAGAAACAAAAGCATTTCAAAGTGGGTAACCTGCACCTGCATTCTGAAGTGGCTCCATCCGTTCTACCACTGCTGCATACATAACTCTCCTTTCAAGCAAGATGGCAGAAACTGTTCCATGAAGCGGGGAGAGATTTACAACTAGTTGAGGCTAATACGACAGGGACCACTCCTTCCTAGTGACTGGGCTGCTTTTACATGAGCTCAAGACTGCTTGCGGTGCTGGATCAGGTCCAGTAGATGGCACCACGACAAAACAAGCCAAGCAGGCAAAATGAACAAGTCAGCGTACAGCAGAGAGATTTGGAGGTTCAGGCTCAGAGTCACACCTAGCCTGGCTAAATCTTACCATCGTCCCTGACGGGCTAACCCTTTAAAGCAGTCTTCCCCAACCTGGTGCCCTCCAAATGTTTTGGACTAAGGTCTTCGCATTCTTGGCCATTGGCCATCTGGCTGGGGCTGATGGAAGGTGAAGTCTAGAACATCTGGGGAGCACCAGGTTGGGGAAGGCAGCTCTAAAGCATTATATAAAGGCTACGTTGTTTAGATCTCATGTTTAATTGAACATAGCATCACCCCTAATTTTTACTAGTATATATAATGGATCTGGCCTATACCGGACAGGATTGTTCAACGACTTGACTGCTCTGATGTAACTGTCTTCCATTTGAAAGGAGGAGCCACATTTTTAAATTAAAGACAAGGAATCCTGTTTTTCTTTTCTTTTTAATGCCTTGTAATTCTAACCTTTTATTTAGCTCTTTGGTTTACTTTTGATAGTAGTGTTTACCATTTATCAGTGGTCCATTACTGGCTTTTGTTTACACGTATGGCACTGTTTTATAGCCCTTCTCTTGTAGATTTCCATGTCTCATGTTATGTATAGGTTTTCGTTATTTAATCTTTTCCTGTGCTTTTTCTTTGCTTTTCAAGGAGGAAAAGGAATTATGCAATTTTTCAGAAATACTTTGTAAATAAAAAGCTCTTTTTTAAACCGAGAAAACACCCTTAAACACATGGCCCCCGTTACCTCCTACGTATGGAGTAAGAGGTTGGAATGGGAGCCCAAAGGCCATTTCAAACCTCTCTCTGTGTATGATTGGATGTATGTGCCTGTGTTTAGGGAAGCATTTTCAGAGCCCATCCCTCTTCCATTCCCTCGCCCGTCGCGTCTTTTTTAGATTGTCTTATTTTACTGATTGCACGGAAGCCACTCCGGGAGTCTTTCTGGCTGAGGTGTGGGGTAAAAATAGCTCAAATAGATTAATAAAATAGTCTTCACTGTAAGCATCTATATTTATATCCCAAATTCAACTCTTTCACAAGGCAGCTCTTTCCCTCTTTTTCTGGGGCCTTTAGTTATGATGGGGAACAAAGTTATACGTCCACAGGAAACCTTCCGACACAGACGTCAAAAGTTAAAACTGAAGCTTTGCGGAGGCGCAGATAAGGAACGGGAGATGCAAAAAGGAGGGGAGACGTACTTCGAAGCGTAGTTTGTGTAGTTCAGCTGGTTATGGAGGTTATGGATGGGCTTAGCAGGCTCAGCGTGATGGCTGGCGGCGACCTGCGCGGCAGGCTTGTTTTCGTAACTCCGACGGTCGAAATAGGAGAGCTGCTTGCGGTAGTACTCCTCGTCCTCCTCTGGGTCATAGTGGTTTGCCCGGATGATGTCTTCGGGGGGGTTTGCTTGAGGTCTTTGTGGTTCTGGGGCTCTAACGCACACAGAAAAATTCAAAGGAATGTTAATGAACCGTTGTTGCTGATTGAGAAGAAACAACGCTCTAGACCGGGAATGCGGACCCTCTGGCCTGCGGGCCTTAATTCCACACCTGGCCCAGAGAGCCTCCTTGGGTATGTCCAGGGAGTGGGGCTTGGCCTCCGAGCTTGCCCCCCCCCCGCCCCACATAGAGGAATCTGTTATCTCTGATGGTGGATTGGAGATAACAGGGATCTGGGTGGTGGAGGACTCAACTGGGGCTGGGGAAAGTGGCTCTGTATGGTCCACGCCACACGAAGCCAAGGGACTTGGCTGGCACTGGGCTGTGTCCCTTACTCAATGCCTCCCTCCACATAGAGAATGACAAAATGGGTGGGGAGGCGGCCGGGGGGGGGGCAAGGACACTCCATCTGCTCCAACACCCCCACTCCCTCTGACTGGGTTTGTCCACAGTCAATACACTGTGTGTATTAAAATCATATTTCTGCATTTACCTGTAAGCTGGTTTGTCGTGTTCATATTGGTTTTGAGAGACTGGTTTAGGGCCGCTCACTGGGGTGATGTTAGGTTTAGGTGCAAGCTCTGGCGGCTGCTAAAAAGACAGAACACAAACATCCCCACTGAACAGAGAAGATACCATGCCAATGACATTTTGGGTCAAGCAACCCTTTGGGCCACGGGCACATGGAGCAATTTGAGAAACTGGCCTGGGCACCACCACAAAATGGCTGCCACTGGAGGCATGGCAAAGGACAAGTAAGCTGCCCAAAGGATTTGAGGCAGAGGTGGGTGGGGTCTGAGCCCCAACTCAATAAGTAGCTCCTTTGAACCTACATCCATCCGTTTTCTGAAATTCATTCGTTCTGAATTCACATCCCTCTCCTCCTCGCATGTAGACCTGTTAGCTGCATGGACTCACACGCAGCTAACAGGCCCACAACCAAAAGCAGATATGTAGTCCATTAACCCCATAGCATCTTAATTGTGGTCAACCCCTTGGAAGTGTCCTGTCCTGGAAAGAGAGCTAGCATCAGATCCCAAAAGACCCTAAGGGTATGTTACACTTGACTTATGTAACCAGAACTACTAAAAATAAAAAAGAAGAAGACCCTAAGGCCGAAACCCTGCTCAGTTGGGGGAAGCTGCACCTCTCACCTCCCAGCGCCTGCCAACGACCCTTTCCTCAGCCTTGCAGTAGAACCTCAGATAAAAGTGAAGTGACTGAAGACGTTGTGCCAAGCAGTTGCTAAAAACAAGCCCATGGAGTGTTTACCTTGACTACGGGGACCTCATTGGAGTCCTTTATTTTTTCCAACGACGACGACCTTTTGTTTTCAAACATTTTCACCCTGGTTAGCACGGACTGCGGTTTCATGGCTGGGTCGTCCTCCTCCTCGGCTGGTGGTGTAGGCAGTGGTTTACTGTTGGAAGGCAGGACTTCTGGCTTGCTTTGCAGGGGAAGGGGAGGGTGCGTCCCGGCGGTGCCGTGAGGAGGTTCGTACTGGCCTGCTTTAGCCCCAAACCCTGGCGGGGGCGCTTGTTCGTAGCCTCGGGGTTGCGAGTCAAAGTAATGCTTGGGTTCGGGAGATCTGGGCACGGACGAGGGGTAGGCCTGAGCCTCGGTTTTGTATCTCCCGTGGGCTTCGTAGACGGCTGTGGGCTGCTCTTCATACCGCAGCTGCGCGAGGTTGAAGTTCTTCGGCGCCTGCTCGTAGCGAGGCCGGCTGTCGTAAGCCACGGGCGGCGGCGGCGGCTCTTCGAAGCGGGGCTGTGCTGGGAAAAAGCAGCCGCGCTCTGTGCTCTCCTCCGCATTCTGCCGGGGGTCAAAGTCTCGGGGGGGCTGGCTGTCGTAAGGTGGCTGGGGCTGATAGGGCTGCTTTTCGTCGTAATAGGTCCAGTGGTCGTCGTACGGAGGCACCCGCTCCTCGTAGTGCAGGCGAGGGTCGTAGCCACGGGAAAACTGGTCCACGTAGTTGGTGGAATCATACCTATACGCCAAGGGCTCGTAATCTCGATTAGGCTGCTTCTCTGTGTACTGCGCTTGCGGTTCGTAGGTCAGGTTGGCATCCTTCTCCTGCCTCTGCACCGGCTGTTTCAAGACGTAGTTTGGCCGAGGCGCCTCCTCGTTCATGTATGGGTCCTTCCGGTACATCTGTCGAAAGACAGCATCTTGCTTAAGGCACACAAGCAACGGGGAAGGCTGAGAACTAAAACGTTGCCGAATAACCACAAACAGCCCCGCAATGTTTTAACTAGGGCTGTGTACCGATTATAGAAACGTTAGATTACTAAATCGTACGAGTTTTAGTTTAGTTGAATACATCCGCATCAAAAAGCAGTCTGAAAAAAGCAGGCTTTGGGGTGCACTGCTTGCTGCAACAAGCGTCGTCTTAGGAGATGCCTTCTCCCTTCTCTCACACAAGGAAGCGCTTGCCATCCTCTGTTTGTTTCGCAGGCAATCATCTTTAAAAAGAATCCGCTGCCTGATTAATTGAGGGCATCTGCTTATAGTTGATCAGAATGTTTTCAATTGATTGACCTAGCAGATCGATCAACAGCATGTTGCGCTCTTAACTGTGTTAAGGCTGAGCCAATTGTTTTTAACTTGAAAAGTTTAAGTCAAAAATAATTTGAGGATTTGTTGGGGGTTTAAGCATCAAACAAAAATTCTTGAAGACACATCTGTCTGGCACCATGGTTTTTCTACCCTTGGGGTCTCCAACGTGGTACCCACCAATGTGGATGCCTCTCTTAGTACCTGCCAGGCTCCCTGCCCCTGATTTTCATTTGGATTCAAAGAAGTGGTTTTGGACATCAGAGCCCACCTCTGTTCTACTATTTCTATTCTATGACTCACCTTCTTAGTTTTTTGGACAGCTTACTTTACTTTTACAGCCTCATCCATTTGACTTCTAAAAAGAAACTAACAGATGCGGGCAGCCATTTTTTGAATGGGCACTTCCCCCATAGGCAGCCATTTTGTGAGAGCGCCCACAACACTCATAATTCCAAACATGCCCACCAATCCAAAACAGTTGGGGAGCCTTTCTGTCCTACTCTATGACCCTTCTCATCTTGTTTGCAGGTACGGACATCTTGATTGGGTCAGGAGGCCACAAGCTACCCTAGACAGTGGTCCTGACATCCAACTTTTTTGGTTGCCATCCACTGCCCAGTTTTGTTGCGCTCACTGGTGGTACTGGAGCCAATAAAGAGATCCCCAACATTTTGTTTTTATTCCTTGGAATTCCTGCCTTGACTCAATTCCCTGTCCCAGCTCTGGCTGTTACAAATGACTATTCCCATCCCAGGATCATGGGTTAGAAGAACCATGGTGCTTGACTTCTGGTGAGACTTTGTTCCTGAAATAGGAAGGACCATTATGGGAACTCTTTGAGACCCTCTGGCATGGCCTGTTACATTCAACTAATAAAAATGCAAATAAACCAGGAAGCATTTCTATTTAGGATAGTGAGGACATACAGCACAGCACCACAAGTAGATTTAAGTTTAAGCCAGGCACAAAAGAAAAAAAGAAAAAGAAAGAAAGAAAGAAAGAAAGAAAGAAAGAAAGAAAGCTCTGAAATGAAATGAGCCTGCAACATCTTCTAATTTATGCAGTTGCTTTCCGGCAGAAATGAGAAACACAACTTGAGCTCATGCAAACAAAAGAAACCCCTAAAATCAGATGTTTGTAGAAGCGCAGAAGCTCTTTCATAGGCTGCACAGATGCTCAGGAAAAGGCAAATCAAAGGGGAAACCTTTAGTAAGGCGGGGCAAAGCGAGGAGGTTCACGCGAGAGCTTGACGCGAGCGGTCGTTCCGTGCAACGTTACAGCACAGGCAGAGGTACCTTTGCTGGATCTATGTGCGGCGATAAGGATGGCGGCTCTTGGTCTCTGAGCAATAAGTGAGGCGGTGCCTCTGCGCTGGGCGTTCGTAGGGGGCCGGCTTGTGGTTGGTAGGAGTTGTAAGGAGCCATGCCCGGCTCCTCCAGCCTGATACTATTGAGGCTGGCACTGGGGTTAACGGCAGAGGTTGATGAGGCCACAGGGTTTGTTTCTGGCGACGGGGAAAGGTAGGGGGCGGCGGGTGAGGCATCTGCTTTCTGTGAAGGGTTTAAAATATAGGTTGTTTTTCCGGTAAGGTTGAGCACATTTCCGGTCGGTCAGACATACGAGCCACAGCCACCCAGTCTCCACTATTCTGTAGGTGCAGCAGATCGGGTTTGGTGCCAGGACAGGTCTGTTCTTAATACAATCTTCCCCAGCCACGCTGGCTGGGGGATAGTGGGAGCTGTAATCCAATACAACTAGACAGCATCAGGATGGGGAAGGCCAATTGAGCAAAACAGAATCTCCTCTTCAGAATATACAGAAGGTTTCACCAGCCAGGGCTAAGAATGCAGCAGTTGGTAGTGCACCTTATAGTCCTGTCGGGGGGTGGGGTGGGGTGGGGTGGGGGAGAGTGGCATCAGGGTTGGCTCCAACTTTTGGGGGGTCTCTTGAGCAGGATGTTCTCAGTGGCCCCACCTCCTTGCCACTGTCACCACCAGAAGCCTTTCTGCTTCTGCAACACACACACACACACACCCCAGCCACTCTGGGCCCAAACGCACCACTGCCCCAAAGGCGAAAACGTGGCAAAAGATAAGAGTGAGGATCAGTTATTTTGCCTAGACCTGTGTTGATACCTTGCTGAAGTCATGGATGTGAGACGGGGGACCTAGGAAAGGCCAAAATGGCTTATGACATCCAGATGTTTTGGGCTTCAACTCTCATAAACCCCAGGATTCTGGGAGTTGTAGATCCAAACATCGGGAGTGCACCAGATTAAGCCATCGCAGTGGCCTCTAGCTAAGAGATTGCTATTGACTCAGATAGACTGCAGTTACGTGGGAGGCTTTCCATTGCAAGGAGCAGGGCACAGGGTATGAGGAAGACAGGATGGCCTTGAGCTTCCTTTGCCAGCTTGAGGCAAAGCCCATTTGGAAATGACCTTGAGATTCGAAACGGGTTCATTTTCAGATCCTCTGCCAAACATAATCGCAAAGGCCCAACTCTTGAACAGGAACCACTGTTCCTTTCCAAAAGTGGATTCTGATCTTTTTTTGGGGGGAAGGGTTTTATTTCTGATAGGGACAGTAAGGATCTCACATTGCTTTAAAAGTGCCGATAGCTTCAAGGCCACTGAAGAGCGTGTGCCTGTCTTGGCAACACTTGACGACTGTCGAGAACAGCCAGCTCAGTCAATAGAGTGGGAGAATGGTAGAGATAAACCCGCATAACTCCTTATTCTCAAAGCAAACCGAGAGCTATTAAAGGCAACATTTGGATCCCAAGGCCTGGAGGCACTCAGGGCTGTTTGTGCAAAACGCAGGAGTGGAGGCGGAAGGAGGCGTGGCGTGGCGTGGCGTGGAAAAACCAGAAATCCACAAGGACGTTTGAGTTAGGCTAACTAAGACCACATTTTATGCATACCTGGGGGTGGAGAGGTTAGTGAGATGGTGGAACTTTGCAACCTTGGAGTTTCAAACCCGTCCACAAGTATTTCGCCCTTACCGGTTGAGCTGCGTTTGTTTTAAAGCCCGGAGACTCTATCCTGTGATTTGGCTGCGGCTGAGCTTGCGCTGCGTAAGGAGGATATGTTTGATTCTCATGATGCACCCCTGATGAATCCTCTCTTACAGGCTCAGAGGACCGTGTGATGGCCGATTCGGGAGGCGTCCCAACTTCGTCGTTGAGAGTCTCGTCCAGCTCTTGATCCGTGTATGCCCCGCCTTCCGTGTCGGTGTCTTCATAGTCGGAGGTGTGTCTGCTGTCTGTGCTGTACATCGAGTACTCGCTACCCGGAGCTGATAGGTAGGACAGGCGGTCGTCGTGTAGGTCAAGGTCATCGCTCGTAGCACCGTCTGCCTGTGTCAAACACATGAGATTCAGAGGCTTCACTGGGAAAATAACTGCAATACATTCCAAGACGGCGTTTCCCTGTACAGAACTAAGGTTAAACTGCACCTACATAACTAAGGTTAACGTGCACCTACATTTAGAGAAACGGATTTCGTGGTTTACCCATCATCCAGAGGGGATGGAGCTCAGAGGCAGAGCCTCTGCCTTGCAAGCTGAAAGGTCCCAATTTCAGTAACCGGCATCTCCAGGTAGGGCTGAGAAAGATTCCAGTCTGAGACCTTGGAGAGCCGCTGCCAGTCCCTAAAGGCATTGCTGAGCTAGAAGGACGAATGGTCCGACTCTGGATAAGGTAGCTTCCTGTGCCCCTCTCAGTTCTTAGAACCTCTTTCAATGTTCTGAAGTAACAGCGGTCAGATGTCAGGGTCCCACCACGCTGGGGCCACCACCTTTTGGGTCCCAGGGAAAGAGGGAAAGGGGTCAGTGACACCTTAAGCTGCCTCCTCCATCCGAACTCTACCGCTAGTGAAAGCAGAGCCAGGCAGTAAGCCCTATCGCCCATCCTCATAAGGTAAGCTGTTCCCAAGGGGCTCTCAGCTGCCAGTAAGGCATCCAGAGGCTTTAGCAACAGGGTGGCCAGCCAAGCCTACGTGATCCTCTTCTTATCAGACAGCAAGTCTTATCAGAGGAGCAAGTCAGGGCCCACAACTCTCCCAATTGTCCCTCCTGCTCCCTGCTGGCAGGAAGACAGGGGCTGCCTTTTGCTTTATCCCCCACATCCCCGCTCAGGAAGTCATGTTGCAGGGATGAGACCCCAGACAGTAATTAATGAGCCATTGTTCTGGGCATAGCTTAAGCATTTGTAATCTAATTAAAATACATTCTTCTCTATTATTCATCTGCTTTGCTGAGCAGCAGAAGATGCAAGAACCATCCATCACCTCGAGTGTAGCACAAAAATTGGACTTATTTTTTGTTCCAAGTACCTCTACTTGTAAAGCTCACAGTTCAAAAGATGTAGAATGTTAAGAATTACAAGTTGGTCAGGTTTACTTGCTTTGAGTTTCTTATCCCATAGGGTCAACACTGCTTGAACACTCAGCTACTCAGAATCCCAAAGAACTTCTAACACAGGGAAACAGGCAATGAAATTATAAGTAAATATGCACATCGTAATGAATATTGGAATGACAAATCGTCCCAGCTTAACTCGCACCAATTGGATTGCGAATTAGCTATTACTTCTCAAGACAGATCTTCAAATCGCAATGAATTGTTGCCCTGAAAATGTCAGTTCAATATATAACAGCCTCCCCAAAAGAAAAGCAAAAAAGAAAAGAGAGTGAAAACCTTACATAATATGGAGAAGCTAGCGGAATGCCTGTCATTAACGGGCCGTTTGAGGATTTTATGGTGCAGCAGCTGGTAGGCAATGTTGTTCCAAACATTTGGGGGTGAAGAAAGGGCCTCATAGAACAAGGTGCCCTGTGAGGTGCAATGGGTCTCTGCACAAAGGCGTGCTGCTGCACCCTCCCGTCCAAGGGGGACAAAGAGTTTCAGCTTCCAACCCTCTATCATTGCCTTTCTGGGGAGGCACAATCCTATCTGTCCACTTACAGAAGCGGAGTTGCAGGAATCTGCAAGCGTCACATCACTGTTATTCTCACCTCTGTGGGCAATTCAAAAATCGTGTTCACTAGTGTGTTCTAATCATGTCGAAAGATCACATTATCCCTTTTTGAAGAGCGTTGTTGTTATTGTTATTATTATTATTGCCAGGTTACCCAGTTTCAGTCACTGAAGTTGTTCAAAGTTCAGCTCTGCAGTGGCCTAGCTGAATCAGGAAGGGACAGCACTACAGGCCCAGGCCCACCTTTGAAGATATCCTTTGAAAAGTGCTATTCAGTAGATCTATTATTATTATTATTAATAATAATAATAATAATTAATAATTATTAAATTATTATTATTATTCTGCTTTAGGGTGGAATTGAGCAGGGGGTTGGACTCGACGGCCTTATAGGCCCCTTCCAACTCTACTATTCTATGATTCGATGATGATGATGATTGCCAGGTTACCCAGTTTCAGTCACCGAAGTTGATCAAAGTTCAGCTCTGCAGTGGCCTACCTGAATCAGGAAGGGACAGCACTACAGGCCCAGGCCCACCTTTGAAGAAGTCCTTTACAAAGTGCTATTCAGTAGATCCCTGGCAGGTTCAACCCCTGGCGATTCCAGGCAGGGCTAGGAAAGGCTAGGAAATCCTCCAGGCAGGGCTACGTCACACTGCACAACCTACAAAGGACCTGATTGTGGCTTGTGCACGAAATTTATTTATTGCGTTTTTATACCGCCCAATAGCCGAACCTCCCTGGGCGGTTCCCAAAGCAGAAGAGGCGGACAACCCGTCGTTTTTTTAACCTGATGGGTTGTCGTTACGTGCAAACAGCCCCAATATCACAGAACACGGGCGACGTTACTCAAGGACACCAGTATCCAGATCATTCGCAGGATCATTCTCTGTTCTGAAGGCTCAGCAGAGAACGACTGGAGAGATACATGGTTATACATAAAGCAGTCAAGGCTGAGAAGGAAATGAACAACGGGCCTCCTGCCGCTCGTAACTTCTCCCAAGTAATCTGGTGAAAAGGAAGACCTGCTCGCTTAAATGTCACCGCTATATCAGAATACCTGAAGCAACGCCATAAAAACAAATTGAAGAGTCAGATTCCATACCTTTCCTTCCGAAACCCACACTAACTGATTCTGCTGTTGCTGAATCGCTTCCTTAAGTGCGCCATACCAGCCATCGTTCATTGAATTCAAGTTAATAGTAGCTAAAAATAAAAATACGTAGTGTGACAGTGGTTTTGCTGAAATAACGTCAAAGCTGCTGTTGAACATGACAATGCATTGATCGGTTTAGAACATCCACACCGCAGTTTGAAGCTGCTCAGTAACAGCTTTTTAAAAGCCGTACAATAACATAACTTAGGCCTGATAAAGTAGTGATGTAAAACCGGAATCTGATTCCGAAGACCTGCTCCTTGTGCATTCCAAAACAGCTTTTCCTTGTATTTAAGGGAGGGGTCTCTACTTTATCAGCCATGCAGTCTTGCACCGTGTTAGTGGAATTCCATAAAGGTTTCCTTTCATACTTTGCAGAACACCAGCGTAAGACTCATTTAATTGGTCTGTAATATAAGAACCCAACTGGATATTTTAGATCTGCTTGTCAAGCAATTCTTTATACTTTTAGAGAGTTTTTATTTTAGGGACTTACAAATATTTGGGGTTAAAACCATCCTATCTCTTATATAAAAAGTGAAGGTTTACCAAAATGTGGAACATTTCCATCTTGCTCACCCAAGACAAAACAAGTTTAGACTAACATGAAGCAACCTGAATAAATTGCCAGATTCTTTTCCTACTCTGAGCAGCTCTTTGCACACAGAGATGGAAACGGAGAGCACTGCTTTATTAATCTCCTGTGCAACTCTCCAACCCATCCCCAAGAGGTTCATTTTCCCCGTCCTGATGCACTCACCTGTGAAGAGGTGATGATTGTTTTTCCGTAGCTTGTGGGCCCTCTCATACAATTTTCTGGCACTTTTCCGGGATTCTGGACATAGCCTCATCCTCATGGTCTTTACGCCCTGCTTCGAATCAGGGTTCAAGAACACCACAATGGGATACCACTGTGCGTAATTCAGGCGGTCAACTGCATTTGGGGTGACGTCTAACAGTGCGTGTTTGTCCTGAGAAAGAACAAGACGTGGAAATAAATGAACGAAGCATTCAGTCTATTAACTGAAGACAAGGCACCTTGAGCTGCTCTCTACAGACGCCAAGCCTCTTAACCCCTTTCATCATGTATGATTTTAAATTTGCCGCCTTTTAACTAAACTGATCCCTTAACATCTAGTTTTTAAAAACCCATTTCACATCTGCAGCTGTATTCAAGAGGCGAAAACCAGAGGCAGGTAGAAGAGTCAATTACCGGGAAAGGGGGAAGCAGGGGGGACAGTGAGGCTGGATACCTTGAAGATTAATTCTGCAGTCAGAGGATAAAAAGGCAGATATAGGAGTTCTGAAAATGTAGGGATTGTAAAAGAAAAGGTTAAACAACACAAGGAAGGGGGAAAAGTAGAATGATTTTAAGTTGTGCACCCATTATCTCAGGAGTCTCCAACTGCTTTTGGGCCTGTGGGCACATTTGGAATTTTGAAAAAGTGCCCAGAGCACCACCACAAATTGGAAATAGGGGGGTGGAAGGCTCTCTGGCTCCTTCCTTCCTTCCTTGTCTCTCCTTCCTCCCCTCCCTCTGTTTCTTCTCTTTTTATTTCTGGTTCTTCTCTCTCTCTCTCTCTCTGTCACACCATCCCCACGCAAATGAATGGAGCAATCTCTCCATTAATCTGCATAGGGCAAGAAAAAGCTCCCCCCCAATTGTTTGCAGACGGGGGTGAACGTCACCCCCACTGCTGCCTCAAGGGTCCTTGATGCGGGGTGACCTCTGTCCCCCCTCTCCCCGCCCCATTAGCTGTTTCTTGGCAGGGAGGACCTTTTCTGCTCCCTATTTAAGCTAATGCTCAGATAGGTCCATAGGGAAAGGAACACCCCTGCTGTTGAAAAACAGCTGGAGGAGGGATGAAGGTCACCCCAAGGGTCCTTGATGGGGGAGTGGACTTTTTCAGCAGGGAGGATCCCCCCTTCCCCCTACCCTCATACAAGTGAATGAGAAACCAACCCATTCACTTGCGGAGAGGGAAAATAGCTTGGCGGTAGGTAGGCCCCACCTTAGACCTCCTTGCATGATCTTGTCCAACTGCCTATCACCGCCACACCTTTACTGGAAGGCTTCTGAATTTCCAGAGGCAGCACTGACTGCTTAGGTGCAGGTATTTCCCCCCCCCCCCACCAATTGCTGTGTGAAATTCAATTGTATCTGAAGTTTAATTTGCAAAGTGCTCAAAGTTTTTGCTGAGATAGAGGATTTTCAGCTGCAGCTCCTTCAATGCAAAACCACATACTTATTCTGCAGACACATAGCAAGTGGTCAAAATGGGGGGATACAGGGGTTGTTGCTTTTTTTTTAGCAGAAGTGGCAGTTTGGTTTCCTTTCTGGTGTGTAATAAATGCATTGTACTGCAAGATTTACATACGAAACACACATTAGTAAAGAGCACAGTGGAAGAGCCCCTGTTGTTGAATCTGGAACCCTATATGTTGTATCAGGATATTTTGGAAGACCCTACTTTTGAAGCACTCAAGATTAAGTTGTCCTACTACCCAGGTGCCAACAGAGAGAAGAACAAGAGACTTGAAGCACTGTTAAGACCGACAGAATTATTATAGCATATGCTTTCACGGATAGAATCCACTCCATCAGATGCATGAAGTGCTACCCAGAGTTCCAGGCATATATATACAGTATATATACAGTGGTGGTGATGGTAATTGTAAACAGTCAGTACTGACAGTGACAACCATGTTATTAAAGTGGCCATTCACAAAATAGTTGTTGCTGATAACACACCCAACCTAGCACTAGGTAAGCCAATTAACACGTATAGTGTGATAATAAAACTTTCATCCCAATTCAAGCAACAGGAGATAAACTGAATCTTTTGAGAAAGTTTAATCCAGTGTTTCCTCTATTATTGTTGTTGTTATTATTTCTCTGGGCAGTTTTACAAAGGTTATAAACAGTGAACATTAAAAACAAATATACAAAATCTAAAAGCATAAAATACAAACAAAAAACAGACAATATCTATTTAAAACAGCTAGTCTGGGGTCAGTGAAAAAACTCAGCATATGCTGTTAAATGCCTGGGAGAAGAGAAAAGCCTTGACCTGATTTCCAGTTTCCCTTTGAAGTTATTTTGCTCAAAAATAATCAGTAAGGTCAGTTTGTAACACATGAGAAACAGACAACTGGCAACCATTTTGTGAAGGGGCCACTGTTATAGCAACGCAATTGCCACTGCCTGTACTTTCTATACTTTATTTCCCTTCAACCTCATGGTTTACCCCATCCCACCCTAAGCTATGTGTATATAGAGCTGCAGCTCATTTTATGCATCTGATGAAACGGACTCTAGTCCACCAAAGCTCATGTCACAGTAAGTGCCACAATACTTTATTACTTGCTCCAACAGACTAACACAAAATTAAAGAACAGTGCCCTTTAGATGATAATACAGCAACACACTAGGAGCCAAAGGGATGTAGCTCAGGGTCTGAACACACGATGTGCATGCAGAAGGTTGCAGGTTCACTCCCTGGCATTTCTAGTAAGGCAAAAAAAGCCGTCTGGAACCCAGGAGAAGCTTTGCCATTCTGTTAGCGGAAATGACTTCTACTGACATCTACCCATGACCTGATGCAGCATAAAGCAGCTTTCTATCTGGTTGATTACACAACACTGGAAGCAATGTTTAGAGGCTCAGCATCACAGGGGCTGGAACAATTCCACAGGTCCTTACCAGGATCAAGGATGATCCCCACATGGCAAGGATCTGTGCAAATACTGCCACACTGGACGAAACTGTAGAGAAACGGCCCCCACAGCATAACCGCAATGTTGAAAGGTCACCACCACGTCTCACATTTCCTGTGAATTACCATCCTTTGGGCCACTGCGCGCCTTTCCTGCGTTCCTTAGCCTAAAGCACTATCATTCATGCTGACCTGACCGATAAATAAAGAAATAAATGAGCACATATTCACTTACTCTGTCAATTATCTGTTTTATTGTGTGAAGACGGATAATGCCCGAACTACGCTGGTCTGTACCAGCATCTCTGGGTTCACTTTCTGTTAAAGAGAAAGTCATTAAATTATCATCTGTGGGTCAATTACACACACTTTTACCCCTCGTGACAAGGTGACTTTTTTCTTCTTGGAAATAGCCCCTGAGAATGCGAAAGGATTTGAATACCGCTTTCTAAAACCTCTCCGATTTTCATTACCACTTTCCAAACACCGGTGGGGGTTGCCTCTGCATTTGGTAAGCGAACAAATTGTTTGTTAACCTGTCTGCAGGGAGCCCTCCAGCTCCATATTAAAATCACACCCATGGACAGTTCATTTCCCTGCAGACACAGCTTGGGCAGCTCTTCAGTAGTTCAGCGGTAGACCGTCTCGTTTCCAGGCAGAAGGTCCCAGGTTTGATCCACTCAAAAGGATCAAGGTAGGGGGGGGGGGGAGATCTCTGCCTGAGGTCCTGGTGCTGCCGGTCAGAGTATTAGGCAAAACAGACAATGGCCTAACTCTGCATAAGGCAGGATTATATGTTTCTATATTACTGCATTTAGAACATCCAGATTTTTCACAGATATTTCTTTAAAAGTTGCTTTCCCTCCATATGTGAATCATTTACTGTTTACACGGACACCACCATCATCCTTCTCCAATTCCAGTAAATGTTTTAAAACTTTCACCTACACCTGTAAGGGGGAGGGGGGGTTTCCAAATGGCAAACAGAACTGAGAAAGCCAAGAAGACGCTTACTCGCAATCTGATAGATATCTGGTTCTTCCCTTGCCAGCTTCTCCCGGGCAACGTCCGCAATTGGTCCAAATATTGTTACAGGCCTGAGAAATCCAGCTGGAATTACAAGGGACATCAAGGTAACTGATCTTAAAGGTAACTACCAGGTCGTTCCTTCGTGGCTTAGAAGCGGTATTTCAGTCCCACTGTGCTAACAGCACCGGTGTCAATATCAAGTAGGTCTGGATGATCTCTGGCATATCTGGGGTCCCTGTCCAACCCTCTGGAGCACCCATCTGGCCTCACCCCCTTTACCCAAACTGCCGACACTTTGATAGCTTTCCAGATTTTGCACAGTTTCCCCCTGCATTCCAGCAGACTGAAATGCCTCTGGCTCAGGCTTCCCTATTAGCAGTAAGGGCTTGAAGCTAAAATAAGTTGGGATTTTTGTTATTTTGGCCTTTGGCCCCCATCCGCCGTAAGAATGCAGCACCCAAGAGATTCTCCGAATTTGAATTCAGTGCCTGGGATGAAAGAAGTTCGACACCCCCGAGGTAGGTGTCCAAACGCTTTAAGCGTGGGTTTCACTATTACCCAGGGTCAACAACTGAATGTCTGAGGAACAAACATGGGGCAAACTGAAGTCTCAGAGGAACGCGATTAGAGCCAGCCGTCTCCTTCATCCATTCCCGTCCACCCAATCCCTTCTAGCCTCCTTCCCCTCTTTCAAACTATCACATCTCAACTCCCACTTACGCTCACCCTTTCCTTAGCATCCCATGCTCCAAGCGATCCCTCTCCCTGCTCCCCTCCAAATTTATTTATTTAAAACATTCCTTGGCCGCCTTTAGTGCTCACAAGGGGGCTTACAACAATAAAGCACATAAGAACAGTGAAAATATTAATGCAACCCCCTCCCCCAGACACGGTTAATTGCAGTAACATTCCTATTTTCTTTGACCCCGCCGCCCACCTTCTCGAAGGACGACTCTCTCGTACGCAGGAAACTTGGTCTGAACTGGTTGGGCAGAAAGATCCTCTCTACTTTTTCGGAGGTTTCTCTTGGAGCTGCGCAGGCCTCGGAACCTCCAGAAGTCGGCACGGTCCCCGCCTGCCGTCTTTGGGAGTGTGTACTGCACGCTAGCCAATTGTTCAGCTCTGTGTGAAACATACAGTAGAAACGGTCACGGATAGCGGCGCTGGGGGAGACCATAGGCAAGTCCTTCTCCTTCTCCGTATGCCAATTCTCTCCACCCATCCACCCTCTGCTCCCCCAAAAGCAGACGGGTTAACTCTGAAAACCAGTCTGCTATTCACCCTATACGTGCTTTGCTTTCTCCATGAGCCAGTGTGGTGTATTATTATTATTACTATTATTATTATTATTATTATTATTATTATTATTATTATTATTATTATTGGTAAGGCCAATAATAGTAAGGCCACGGGATAGTAAGGCCTCAAGGCTGCCTTACAAAATTTTAAACATATACATTTTAAAGCCTAGGAAAAGAAATGTACAAAAATTAAATTAAATTAAATTATTAAATCATTAAAGGTTTAAAATACATGACAATTTTACAAGTCCTTAACATGGATGGAGGGCCAGATTATTCTCCAAAGGCCTGCCAGAACAAAGAAGTTTTTGCCTGCTTCCAAAAGCATATCAAGGAGGGAGCCAGTCTAGCTTCCCCGGGAAGAGAGTTCCAAAGCACTGGAGCAGCCACCGAGAAGGCCCTCTCCCATGTTCCCACCAAGCGCGCGTGTGAAGATGGTGGAACTGAAAGAAGGGCTTCCCCAGAAGATCTCAAAGCACGGGCAGGCTCATAAGGGAGAAAACGGTCTTTCAGATAACCTGGACCCGAGCCATATAGTGCAGTGGCTAAAGTGTTGGACTGGGAGTCAGGAGATCTGGGTTCTAGTCCCCACTCAGCCATAGAAACCCAATGGGTGACTTTGGGCCAGTCACAGATTCTCATTCCAGCCCACCTCCCAGGGTTGTTGTTGTGAGGATAAAATGGAGAGGAGGAGGATTATGTATGCCACCTTGGGTTCCTTGGAGGGAGAAAGGTGGGATATAAATGCAACAACAAGGAGCTGCATATGTTGCCAGCATTTCCAATGCTACGTTTTCATGCATCCCTGACACAATAGTATTTATTTGTTTACTTATTTATTTATCACATTTTCATTCCACCCAATAGCCAAAGCTCTCTGGGCAGTTTACAAATATTAAAACCATGGAAATCATTTGAACTATAAAACGAATAGTATAAAAGCATAATATAAAATATAATATAAAAACACAACCAGAATAAAATCAAGCAACAATGCAGAATTTAATATAAATTTAAAATACAAATTTTAAACAGCAGAATTAAAATTAATAGACTGTTAAAATGTTGAGAAAATAAAAAGGTCTTCACCTGGCGCCTAAGAGAGTCTAGTGCAGATGCCAGACGAACCTCTTTAGGGAGCAAAGAGTAACTTTACACCTTGCAGGCCTCGGAGTTCAGAGTTTGCAAAGTTGTGCTCTAAAGCAAACTCCTTTATTACAGTTATCTAGGTTTCAGTGATTTCATCCAAGAAGTCAAGCACAATGCAGGTTTATAAAAGTGTAGCAGGTCTAGCCAAAGAAATGCTTCTCAAAGAGTTACTTCCAAAATACCTGTTCTTGTTGGGTATAATGCCTCTTTCCACCTCTTTGTGATTCTTGCCAATCCGAATGGCCAGCCAGGATCCAAGCTTGCCATTGTATAACGTATCCACCACCCGAAACACTTCTCCTTTGTTGAAGCTAAGTCCGTAGGGAGATTCTTTCTCATATTCAAAATGAGTTCTAATGTAGAAAGAGTCTCCTACATCTGACTCAACGATACGCCGGTAAACTGCAGGAATGGAACAGAAAGCAACACTGAAGGCTTCCAGAAATGATTGCGGAAGACTCTGCGAGGCGGCAAGAGCCCACACAGAAGGAGCTGAACGGGTAGATAATTTTAAACCTGGAAATGCCACAAGACAAAATCTGTAGGATGCGTGACAGAACTACTGACAATCTTGTATGATCGTTCCGGCGTATTTGCCTTTACCCCTAAGATTTACATTTGCTTGGAACTCTGAATCGTTTCAGTGCTAAGCACAGTGAATTGGGAGAGCAAAGGAGCTAATTTCTTAAGATGCCCTGTAAGGTGCTACACAAGAGGGAAATGGAGCATGAAATCCATTAAGCTACAGGAAAAAACCAGCAGGTTTTAGGGTTGACCATAAACATGTATCCTTAATCCAATCAATTATTATATAAGCCAGGGATTGTGCAGAAGGTAAACTGCGATCAACTGGCAGAATTGCTGCAAGTTGGCGAGAGCTTCTGACTCCCAATTATTTAACAATGGCCTTAACAACAACAACAAAAGATTCCCCCTCCTAGGGATGGATAAACCTGTCAATTTTGGTTTTTCTCATTTTAATTTTTTCCAATGTTAGCTCTGGTTCCTTTCAAACTTTGAGAACTTCTCTAGTCTTAAATTCTGAACTCTGAGATTATTTTTTAAAGTTTGTATGAAAATTCTCATAATACATGTTTTTTTAATATGCATTTTTGCCTATCATGTGCATTTTTGCAAGCAATGTTCCTAATATAATGCATTTTGGAAAATTATTTTCCCTATGGTATGCATTGTGTGCATGTTTTGATTGGAGAACGCCATTGCAAAATTCGGAGCACTGCAAATTTTGAAGGGTAACTGAGTTTTGGTTTGGGTACTCTTCCGAAAGTACGAAATGAGGTATGTTTGCATTAAAATGTCAAGTTTCCCCCACTCCCATCCCTACCCTCTGCCTGAAACTCTAATGTTAAAATTCCTGATCTGTAGTTGCTCACATGTATATTTATACTTGAATATGCAGGTCATCCCTGTATGTGGCTCATGGAATGCAGTAACATCTGATCCACCCTTTTGAATTTGTCTTTTCTGTCCACCCTATATTTTCCACCTGGATTCACTTGGTGGACTACAATCCCTGGGTTCTACTAAAACAAGCAAAGTGGATCCTGAGGTCTAGCCACATCTGCTGTAGGCCGTGCAAGTCAAGGAATGCTCTCGGCTGGCTCTCTACTGGTGTTGTGAGCTTCCTCTATGGCAGCCTTGCTCAACCTGGGGCGCTCCAGATGTGTTGGACTACAACTCCCAGAATGCCCCAGCCACCTCGGCTGGGGCATTCTGGGAGATGCAGTCCAACACATCTGGAGTGCCCCAGGTTGAGGAAGGCTGCTCTATGGGCATGGGCAAAGACCAACATTGCAGATGGTGTTGCTGTTGCTGTTAGTGGCCTGAATGAGAAAGGCCCCCTGCAGCCAGCCCAAGTATTTAAGGCCAGCTCCCTTGCCCTCTCAAAGTAGTTCCTGTCCTTGCACTTACCATCCTTTTTCTTCTGTGCCAAAATGGTTACCTCTTCCCCTTTAGGGAGGTCAAGTAGAAACAGTACTGCTTCCTCTCTGATGATATTTGTGAAGTCTACATTATTTACCTGGTGCAAAAGAAAAAAAGAAGCTTTACTAGTTGCTATGTGGTTCACAGAATGCATCTACACATGTTTTATGGTTGCACAACTAAGCTTATATTATACAGCACAGGTTGCAGGTGCTTTACGGTCTCTCTGTTCTACGCAAACCTGGTGCGCGTCACTCTTATTCCCATTTTACGGGTAACTGGGCTGCAACCCTAAACACACTTCCAACAGAGTTAGCTTTATGGCACTGCAAGGGGCGTGCACAGGTTCAGGAATGCACTTTCCCTGATGCTGCTATGGAATAGCGGGTGGCACAAGGAGACTTCAGCTTACTTGGGAATTGAAATTACAAGTTCTCACAGGCCCAAAATCTAGACTTCTAACTACTGGACCACACTGGCTCTCTGAAAAGATAGTGGAAATCATAAACGTTAGTTTTTCTTACGAAGCTTTTTATCAGCTCATTCGTGAGACAAAAATGCAGAATGGTATAATGAAAAAACTGCCTTGCTGTTGGGCCTTTGGGGTTGTGTGCAGCCTGCCCCACGTGGTGAGCCACTGAACTGCAACTTGCAATCACAACACACGCAGTTTAGCATCCTCGGGTCCTGGACTGACCCCATTCACCCAGGATGGCTGATGGATTGCCCCTGGACAGGAAGGAATATAGGAAAGCTCTCTCAGTTTCACTTCAGCCTGAAGGTCTTCCTGAGCCCTGTATCTTTTTGTTGCTCTTCAGTCCCGGCTTGGCCTACGGCTCCTGGCTCTCCTCAGACAGCTGCACATGACTTGTCCCTGACAACATCACTTCTAGCACTCCGCTTCCCACAGGGTAACAGTCACGAGCAGGAAGGTGACGGCCTCCCGCTGGAGCTAACACCCGGCACTTGGAGGCACACCACCTCTCACAAATGACTACAGCTCCAGAGCCAATGGTCGGGGATGAAGGGAACTGTAATCCAAAACAACTGGAAGACACCAAGTTGGGGGAAGGCAGAGCTGCCATAATAGCCACCAGTAGGTGACTCCCAAACGCATTTCCCTAATTCTTTAAATACAACCAAGCTGGTGGCCCTAGATAGATCTACACAGCTAACCTCCAAATATCACTGCTGCTACTGCGTTCCCTGTAAATATTCCTTCTTTTCTGGCATGTTTGCAAAGGAAGTGTCAAAGCATGAACCTATTCCTTAAGGTTGCAACCTACCCTGAGAATCTGATCTCCTTCTTCCAAGCCTTCTTTGGCAGCAGGGCTATCCTCGAGGACACCAGCCACAAATATCCCAACATCGTTGCCACCAGCTAGCCGCAAGCCCACGCTGTCCCCTTTCTTGAATTTGACAAGCTTCATGCTTGGCCTGCAAGGATTAGGAAATGAATTACATGCGTGCAAGTCTTGATGAAAGCATCTCGTCACACAGAGGAGGGCCAGGATCTCTTCTCGATCCTCCCAGAGTGCAGGACACGGAATAACAGGCTCAAGTTACAGGAAGCCAGATTCCAGCTGGACATCAGGAAAAACTTCCTGACTGTTAGAGCAGTATGACAATGGAACCAGTTACCTAGGGAGGTGGTGGGCTCTCCCACACTAGAGGCCTTCAAGAGGCAGCTGGACAACCATCTGTCAGGGATGCTTTAGGGTGGATTCCTGCATTGAGCAGGGGGTTGGACTCAATGGCCTTATAGGCCGCTTCCAACTCTACTATTCCATGATCCACACACCCATACCTTTGCAAAGTCCCAGGTTCAATCCCCGGCAGCATCTCCAGGTAGGGCAGGAAAAACTCCTGCCTGGAAACCTGGAGAGCCTTCGCTGCCCATCGGTGTTGACGATACTGGGCCAGCAGTTCTCCAATGTTCCTATCTCCCACCCAATTTGATGACAGCAGCATCCTGGGCCAAGAGTGGGTGCTTGGAAGAAAAGCCATTTCACGTACACTACTCTTCATCCTGTGGCTTATTGCCTGCTTCACTTGCACTTTAGCCTGCCCACTGTGACGTCATCATTTAGTAAGTGGGATTTGTAAGTAACTCTGCTCGTTTTGCAATTGCAATGAGATGATGATGGTGATGATGATAATAATAATAATAATTAGGGGAGACTGTTAAAATAAACAGTATGACAGTAGGGAAGAACAACAAGCACGAGAGCCTCTTGAAGCATTATGTTCTGGACCCTAAAGAGCATAATGTGTGAAGGAGACAGACATGTGCATCGCGCAAGCACAACCAAGAGTGCCAAGATAGGTCACAGCTCCCAAGACTTGCTGGCAGACCTAGGTTTGCTATTATGTAAAAGAGGAACGGCCCTTCAACGAGGCACAAACGTCACGCTCAGATGCTCTACTCAGGCGTTCAAAAAAGGCTTAAAACCAACACATGTGGGGAGGGAGTGCCCCCGCCCCGACCTTCTCCCTTGTTGAGTTGGTTGCCCTCTGCTTGTGGAAGGTAACCATCTGAAGAGGAGAACCTCCTCTCCCCATACAGGCTCGCCACACGATGGAGAATCCTGATTTTCCAGGCCTTTTTCAAATGCCTGAGTAGGGGTCAAGTGACAAGCGTTTTCTAGAAAACATGCATCTCTCTTGGCTGCAGGTAACGTAATTGCGAGGATCCTCCTTGTTGGAGCCCCAAAAGGAGCGGTGAGTGGATCACAGGATTCCCAGGTTGAAGAGTCTGGCTCAGCAGACTAACTAAAGCATTAGCAGATCTGCTAGGTCCGCCTTTCCCAACTTCCTGCCCTCCAGGTGTGTTGGGACTCCCATAATTCCCAGCCAGCAGGGCCAATGGGAGTTGCAGTCCAAGACATCTGGAGGAGGGCTGAAGTAGGTGGACCTCTCAATGGTGGACACACAATTCACGCCATCTATGCTTAACTGGCTATTATTATTATTATTATTATTATTATTATTATTATTTATATAGCGCCATCAGTGTACATGGTGCTAAAGGTACTCGACAGGCATAAGCAAGGGTCCCATTACCGAAGCATTCCGTCTTCGTGGGTTGAGTTTGGTAAAGGGCCATCAGATGGACTAACTGGTAAATCCACATCGGGCTGACCTGCCTGAGCGTAGACTGGCTTTGGTTCTGTTTAGGAGATACAAAAGAAGAACATAAGAAGAAGAACCCTGCTGGATCAGACCAAGGGTCCATCCAGTCCATCACTCTGTTCACACAGTGGCCAACCAGCTGTCGACCAGGGGCCAACAAAGCAGGACATGGTGCAACAGCAGCCTCCAACCCAGGTTCCCCAGCAACTGGTGCACACAGGCTTACTGCCTCGAATACTGTAGCATATATGGTGAAATTGTCAAATATAGTTAACAGTTAAAGAGGATAAGCAGGCTGGGAGAAGGAGGTGTGGCCAATTGGGGAACCCCTGGGAGGATGGATTTGAGGTTCTTCATTCCTGGAATAATTAAGGCCACGATTGTGTGGTGCAAGAAGACCTTAAGGGTTGATGCTAGCAGTGTGTGTGTGTGTGTACGCACAACTGGACTGGAATTCCATACATTTTAAGCAACAGAAATTAACACATCTGAAAAATGTCAGGCACAAGAGCACTTCTGGCTCAGTATCCCTGAACCCAAAAGGGAACATAATCCACTTTCCTTTCCTCGAGGTCACAAACCCCTGTAAGAGCTACAGCTTGATTTGTATCCATACACTGCAGAACTGGGAACTTCTTTCCAAGCTTGTGTTCCCCTCGCTTTGAAAGGTTCCCAACCAAACCATTGGGTTGTGTGTGTTCCTATTCCAAAGTGCAAGCGATCCGCTGGCCTTTCAATGCATCCATATCAAGCACGTATTTGGAAGCATCCCGTTGCTACAGAACACAGGCGACGCATGTATAAACTGCACTTATCAGGGCTGCAACATTTATTCAGCTTGAAGTGACTTCAAGAACTCTTGGCAGACCTAAAACGTCCCCTGATTAATCAAGCAGCATTTTTTTTTAAAAAAAGTATTTTTACACAAATAATTAAAAACTGCGGAGGGCCAGCACGGCCTTGGGAGAAGCATCGCCCCCTTCTCTCACGCAGAGGAAGGCACGTCTCTAAGGCAGGGCTGGAGAATTTGTCGCCCTCCAGAAGTTGTTCAGCTACAACGCTGGTTGGGGCTACTGGGGATTGGAGTCCCAACTACAGTTGGAAGGCTGCAGGGTCCTTGGGCCAAATAAATAAATAAAAGGTATTTTATTTATTTGCTACATTTCTATACTCCCCAACAGCCAAAGCTCTCTGGGCAGTATCCCTGCTATATTGCCCATACACACGTCTAAACACAAAAGGTAGGGAGCTTTATTTATTTATTTACAGTATTTATACACCGCTCCCCATTCAAAATTTTGGAGCGGTGTGCAAGATAAAATAAAACAAAAACAGAATCAAAACACGTAAGTTTTTACCCATATCCAGATTTAATTGACTGATAAGAATTCATGGGTTTAATCAACAAGGATCTCTTTAACCGGATGGGTGTCTGAGTACTTACCTGGAAGGGGTGGAGTCTGCTTATCGTTTCTCTCCGTTACAGATTCTTCCACTGTTTTGGAAAGGGGAGGTTCCTCTGCACTCTTCACAGGGGTAGAGACTGCTCCTGGTTTTGCTATTCTTTCATCATCTCTACTCCGGAGACTAAAGCAAGAAAAACAGAACTTCATTTAAAAGCTGCAACTATGATTTTACCATGGAAGTCTTGTGATTTCAGAATCCCAGTACAAAAATTATGACATTTTTATTTCCTGCAGTTATAAACTGCCTAGTAGCCAAAGTTCTCTGTTTAATGTACAATACATTAAAAGAAAACAACAAGATAAAACCGCAAAGAATAATGCCAAGATAAAACCAGCAATAAAGAATAAAACTATTATAACATCATAATACCAAATTAAAACCAGCAGCAGAATAAAGTACTAAAAGCAGGTTCTTAAAATGCCTGAGAGATTAAAAAAAAAAAAAATCTTCACCTGACACAAGAAAGACCATAATGTATGCATCAGGTGAGCCTCTCTGGGGAAAGCTTTCCACAAATTGGGCGCCACCACTGAAAAGGCCCCTCTCTCTTGTAGCCACCTGCCTCGCCTCAGGAGGGCCTCCGATGAATTTAATATCCAGGTAAGTAAATATAGGAGGAGACATCTGTTCAGGTAAACATGGCTGTACAGGGTTTTTAAAGTTAAAACCAGCACTTTGAATTGGGCCTGGAACTGAATGGAGGCCACTGCAAATGGAGACGTACTGCTATAAAATAATCACACCGGCCAGTCCCAATTAACAGTCTAGCCACCCAATTTTGGTCTAGCCGAAGTCTACGGCCTGTTTTCAAAGGCAGCTCCACATACAATGCACTGCAATAAACCAAAGAGGTGGCTACTAGAACGTGAGCAACCGCTGCAAGACATTCTCCGGGGTTTTCCTGTGAGAGGTTGGGGTGGGATCTCAAGGGCTGATTCTTACAGAGGTGCAGGAAACAACTTCTACAGAGACCATCACTTTTGCTGCAGGGGCTGCAGAACAGAATGTTCATGAAGAACCAGCGTCAAGGGGCTAGAAACTGGTTCTGCAGTGGACATTTATCGCTGTACCTTTAGCCATGCTTCCTCCTACAGGTTAAGGAGTTTCAAAAGCTCGTCCCAACACGTGATAAAAAACAGACCACAAAACCACCAGTATCTTCCCCGCTTCCTCATTATCCACCTGTCCAACTTCGCCCTGTAAAAACTTGCCCAACTGCCGCAAAAACAACACAAATAAATGCCAGGTGCTTTAGGGTCACAACTCTCAAAGAGGGAGTCACAGCAGAAGTCAAAGGCAGCCAATGCCATCTCCCGGAAATCCAGTACTCAATTAGTCTTCCAGATACTTTAAAAGCTCATGTAGTTCAGTGGAGAAGTCATTAAGACAAAAGAAGCCCAGGTTCAAATTCCCAGGCAACCATGAACCTCACGGAGTGACCTCGTAAGCCCTTCCGCTCATTATGGGGTGTGTGGAGAGACCATATATGCAGCTGAGTTCCTCGGGTGATATATAGAAAACATAAAAACAAAAGGTATGCTTATTATGACGCTCCCCATCCTCAGTACAGCAATTATATGTCTTTGGTGTAATAAGCAGCTATATAATTTTTGTGAACCGCCCAGAGAGCTTCGGCTATTGGGCGGTATAAAAATGTAATAAATAAACAAATCTTGTTTTGATTTCCTAATACAGCTGCTTTCCCCCACAAATGACTAACAATTCTGCTTTAAAAAGAAATCAACTTCCTGCAGCTAGATGGCACAATGGCCTCAATATTTGTGAAGCCCTTGTGCATGCACCGGCATTAGGACGTGTCGTTTGCTAAACACAAAAGCTTTAAAAAGTGGAACAGATCGACACGGAAAGCAAGCAAGTTATGAATGGAGGAGACACATTCAGACAGTAAGAACTACTATCATTTTGTCTGGTTTTGTTAAGAGAACACGAAGACTACGCAGCAATGTTATTGATCAGCAAAAAGACTGAGAGGCAACAGACAGCAGGATGGGTGTTTATTTTATTGCAGTGTTTTTAAATAATATATTATTCATACGGCGTACTGCCCATCTCCTGTGATGACGGGCAGTATAAAAATGTTTTAATTAAACAAGTGAATGCATAAATAAATGGTGTCAGCCCACGTTTAAATGCATACTGAAAACGGGAAAGAGAATCCAACACTGGGTCGCGGCTTTCGTGTTTCCTTGTGTTCATCGCTACATGCGCTGCTCTTAAACACTAATTTCTCCAAGAAGCTAAGCACTTGCATTTGTTTTGAAAATCACCAGGTCTTCCAGCGTGAAGTACTTTTCTCCTTTTCACACACACACACACACACACACACACACACACACACACACACACACACACCATGACAACATCACAACAGAAGTAAATTTTGCAACACTGGATTTTGCTATGCTACACAGTTTTGGCAACTTGGTTCCACCGGAGAAACTGACACAAAAGAGCTGGCGTTGCAGCTGAAATCTGAAGAGGCCTGACCTTTGCTGCCTCGAATTCCCTCTGCAAACCAGCCATATAATTATCTGAATTCAGTATACTTCACTCAGACATGCGATGCTGCCTCATACTGAGTCACAGCATTGGTCCACCTAACTCAGTGTTGTCTATTCTGATTGGCCGTGGCTCTTCAAGAGCTAGAGGTCTTTTCATCCCTGCCTCAAGTACCCTCTTGACTTTTGAAGTGGGAAAGTGAGGGATTAAACCCTTGGGCCTTCTACACAAAATGCCGACTGTTTTGATCTAGAACAGCCTTTCCTTTCCCAATGGCCATGCTGGCTGTGAATGATGGGAGTTGTAGTACAACACATCAGGAGAGTGCCAGGTTGAGGAAGGGTGTTCTGCAACACTGGTCCTTGGGAAGGATAGGGGTGCAAGTCTGTACCTTTAAATGCAGGTTGCTTACCTGTAACTGTAGTTCTTCGAGTGGTCATCTATGCATTCACACATATGGGCTCTGTGCCTGCGCTGAGACCAGAACCGGAAACTCTGTACCTTTAACCTGCTGTTGCTATGAGGGCATAGGATCTGCCCCAAGGTAGGATCCATGGTCTAGTGTTCAAAGTGGCTGGGCCAGGCTTTGGTGGCCGCCAGCCACGGCCATTCCTGTCTCGAGCCAGTCCGACTCCCACTGGCACCTGGAGATTATCAGGGCGTTGGACACACTAACAGGATTCAGCCGTGGGTAAAAGAGGTGGCTTGGCCCCTATGGGAGGGGGGTGGGCTATAGCCCAGGAAGGGCACGGGTTGTTTTACTCAGGTCATGGGACCAGGGGTCCCAAAAAGAGTTTAAAAGCTCTATGACGAAGCTCCTCCATCTTCCTTGGTGGTGCGTGTGTATGTTAAGTGGGAAGATCAGGTCTATGGCAACTATGCAAGTTGCCCGGAGTTAGAAAGGTTTTTTTATGTTTTAATGTGTGTGGGTATTCTGGAGAAGGCCAGCCGGACATTGGCTGGGTGTGGGGTCGTATGAATGCTTCTTGGGGTAATGGCTAAGTATTGGAGCTTTTCCTCACCTTCTCTCCTCACTCTTCCTCGTCCACATCCCCTTCCCCTCCCCCTTCCCTCATTCTTCCCCTTCCTATTCTTTCAAGGGGCTGTTTTACAACCAAGGCCTTATGTGTTAGTTTTAGTGGTTGCAATAAAGTTGCTTCGGTCCCTAAATGTGTGTCTGTGGTTTATTCCCGTGAACATCTGGCTCGTCCCGGTTGTGGACAGGGCAGGGAGGTGGGCAACTTGGGAGTTCAGGATGTTTGGTCCAGGAGCCTACCCTACAGGGTTGTCAGGTGGGCCCTGACTTCCTTTACAGTCCTCACCAGGTGAGGATGGAACCCGTAAGTGGGGTCCATGCAAAGCTAAGAAGGGTTGCGAAAACGGCTTTGCTGCATCTGTTTGCTTGTTTAAAGAGGAGAACAAGAGTGAAAGAAAAGGGAGGAAGATGAAATGGAGGACTGGGCTTCTCTACCGTGAGTGGTGGTGCAGGAGAAGAAGTTTTGGTAAATGCAGCTTCTCTTTGCTAAGCTGCACCTGCCAAAATCCTCTCTTTTATACAGCTAATGAAGCACAGGAGTCCAAGGCATCCTTTTCATGTGGTCACCACTAAGGGGAGAAAGATGAACATACATAGGAAAACAGGAGGAAGAGGAGGAGGAGCCCTTCATCTGAAACGGATGAAGTCTGCTAACCTAGAAGGCGAGAGAGCATGGCTGAGCTTGCCCTGCTCGGACTGTAAGCTGCCAATTGCTACTTTACGCGGATGGGTCCTTTTGTGCTTGACTGGGATGCTTGCATCTCAAGCACAAGTGCACTAGCTGTTGTCCTTAAGTTATTCGACTTTTAAGTGATTTCTTAAAATATTGAAGCACAAAGTACTGCTCTCCGAAATGGTACTTTATCGTCCCCTAGGCCTCTTCTGCTTCCCCATCCACCCACAGCCTTATCATTATTTGATGTTATTTATGCGGAGAGGATGACATTTGGAAGTTCTGACTTCACAGCCCACTTGCTGCTACAGCTCCCATCTATCAATATCACAGAAGCCACTCGGACTGCAGGCGCATCCCTGGACCACAATCAAGGCGACACCTGGGCAGGGGCAGTAACAGCACCCCACCACAGAACAAAACGGGAAGAAGTCAACCAGTGATGCAGATCAGCTGCACCTTGGTAAGATATAGGAATGAGGATAAGGAAGTGACCTTTGCCAGGCCCATCTAGCTCAATGTGGCTCTCCCTAACTGGGGTGGGGTGGGGGCTCTCCAGGTTCTCAGGGCTTCTCTCCCACCCACCCACTCACCCATCATCCCCTGCAACCCAACCATTTAATTAAAGATGCCAAACATTGGAGCTGGGACATTCTGTGCACAAAACAATTGCTCTCCCAATGCGCTACGGGCCTTCCTGCCACAGCCCCATCCGCTCCGTGCCCACCCTCTCTTGGTTCTGGGCCACCAACTAGGGACCAACATGTAGCAGGGTTTTGGGGTCCTTCAGTTTTGATTTTTAAAATCTTTTCCCCTGCTGCTGGCTTTTACTATTTTTTTTTTAACTCTGGCTTTATTCTATTTTAAAACTTTTAAAGTTTTAATATTACGTGTTTCATCATGCTGTGTTTTGGGGGTTTGATTTTTGTGAACTGCCCAGAGATTTGGCTATTGGTTGACATAGACATACGTACATACATATGGGGGATTTGGTCTTGGGACCTTTAATTGCCATTACCTATTACAGGTAATGAGCCGCCCTAAGATCCTTGTGATATTATGTCCTTAAGACATATACAAATGTCTTAATAAATAAAATAATAATAGTTTTCTAAAGGTTTTATAGCCTGGAGCTCCAGAATTGTTAACTAAGCAAGGTATGCCATGACAGCTGTAAGCAGCATCAGCAATTTTATCAGTTCTGTTGCTGAATGTCATCCAGGCATTTTTTCCCTTAAGTATCAGATTCAAATATTGGGCCAGTTTACATGTCACACCAAGCCAAGGTTTGCTTGTTTGGGGCTCATGCATTCTCCCTCCACTGCCTCCTTCTGTGCACTCCCAATTCCCACCCTCACGGCCTTGCTCATGCAAGCCATAAATCTGTCACTATATCCAAGCCAAGCAAACTATGATATGCGCCCCTGTTCAGATGTGAACTGTGATTCACGTGAACAAAATTGTACCGTGTAAGCCTGAGACTTGGGTTAGGGTTAGGGTTAAGCACCCTAACCCTAACCCTATCCTTTGGCTTCTTGTTGCATTCGCCTTGTGTATGTTCACTTTTAGGCTCAACAGTTCACTTTTTCGTAATACCTCCCAAGTGCACAGGCTCTGCAGGTTACTTTTGCGTGTTTGTGTTTTTATACCCTGGTAGTTACTGCCTTAGGGTGAAACAACAGACAATTGATTGAACTAAATAAAGGCAAAGGTTGTGCTCCTGATTCAATCATCCCTAAAATGCATTGGAAGAAGTCAACTAATGTTAAAACTCTGAAGCTAACATCAAAGTTTGGAGACAAATATAAATATGGCAACACTCCCTGCACCTATGCCAATTTTTGAACTTTCTAGTAAGCATTCAATTTTTGCTGTTTTTAAGATGATGCAGGAAGTGTCTTGACACTGTCATTGTTCCTAGGTGACAGAACGTTGTTAAAAATTACAGCTGCATTTCCCATGAGTCATCAAAGGTGTTATTTCGCTGCGTATGTGTTCTGGCAGGATTGCTTTTACTTCTAACATCTGTGCTGTGTCAGGAAGGGCTTTTTTTTTTAAGGGTGCTTAACAGTGCAACATTTTAAAATAACCTTCAGTCACAAAAAAAGTGAAATCAGCTTCATGTTTGTTTCATCAGTGGCAGCCCATTTCTTACCGAATTTCCGTCCTGCCAATCAAAACACACACATTTCCTCCACACAACACACCATTTTTTTCTGTTTGTGCTTTCAGCATCATATGTTGACTTTCAAAGCTTGTCACCGTCTCGCTCCTTCCTATCTTCCCTCTCTCATCTCACACTATTGCCCCGCTCGTACTCTTCGCTCATCAAATGCCCTGTTTCTGACCCGCCCGAGGACCTCTACTTCGCTTGCTCGGCTTTGTCCATTTTCTCTTGCTGCCCTTTATGCCTGGAATTCTCTTCCAGAGCATTTGCAGATCATGAGATAAATTACTGTTTTTAAAGCTCAATTGAAAACTTTTCTTTTCTCTACAGCTTTTAGAACTTGACTTTGTCCTTACTTCCACACTGTTAGTTTTATTGTCCCCTGTGCCTGTTTGGTGCGTTCGCTTCCCTCTCTTATTGTTCTATTATGATTTTATTAGAATTTAAGCCTATGTAAGCCACACTGACAACAAAGGTCCGCATAGTTAAAGCAATGGTATTCCCCGTAGTAACCTATGGCTGCGAGAGCTGGACCACAAGGAAAGCTGAGCGAAGGAAGATAGATGCTTTTGAACTGTGGTGTTGGAGGAAAATTCTGAGAGTGCCTTGGACTGCAAGAAGATCAAACCAGTCCATACTCCAGGAAATAAAGCCAGACTGCTCACTTGAGGGAATGGTATTAAAGGCAAAACTGAAGTACTTTGGCCACATAATGAGAAGACAGGATACCCTGGAGAAGAGGCTGATGCTAGGGAAAGTGGAAGGCAAAAGGAAGAGGGGCCGACCAAGGGCAAGATGGATGGATGATATTCTGGAGGTGACAGACTTGACCTTGGGGGAGCTGGGGGTGGCGACGGCCGACAGAAAGCGCTGGCGTGGGCTGGTCCATGAAGTCACGAAGAGTCGGAAACGATTGAGCGAATAAACAACAACAAAGCCTATGTGGCAGGGTGTTGCTGTTTTATTCTTTTACTAAGTACAGCATCATGTACATTGACAGTGCTATATAAATAATAATAATAATAATAATAATAATAATAATAATAATAATAATAATATAAATGTGAGCAACATTTGAGCTCTGTCTGCAAGAACGCTTTCTGCTTCGCTCATAAAGCATTAAAATCTGTGCAAGGCCTCTCTGACAATCTTTTGCATCTACTAGTCAATACTTGAACCGGCATTTCAGTAGCTAAACCTCAAAACGGTTTAGCTACTGAAAAGTCTGACTTTGTAAGAGGAGCATACCGCCAGATCTGCCTTGCTGAGTCAGACTACGACCCATCTAGACTAACATTCTGTCTCCAAGAGTGGCCGGCCAGATTTTTATTCCCGATAAAGCACCTAAGCTGGAAGGCTATGAGTAGAATACAAAAGAAAAGTATTGCAAGTAATCAGACAGCTGAAGACATTTTTAAAAAGAGGAATGATCAATATTTTACATTTTCTCTCTCCCTTTTCTTCCAAAGCAACTAGCAACTTAAAAATCAATAACAAACCATCATACAATCTGAACACAAATTACAACATTAAAACTATAACAACAACAACAACAACTCTTCGAATACTTGAAAGGTTGTCACACAGAGGAGGGCCAGGATCTCTTCTCGATCCTCCCAGAGTGCAGAATAATGGGCTCATAATGGAAGCCACATTCCAGCTGGACATCAGGAAAAACTTCCTGACTGTTAGAGCAGTACGACAATGGAAGCAGTTACCTAGGGAGGTGGTGGGCTCTCCCATACTAGAGGCCTTCAAGAGGCAGCTGGACAACCATCTGTCAGGGATGCTTTAGGGTGGATTCCTGCACTGAGCAGGGGGTTGGACTCGATGGTCTTGTAGGCCCCTTCCAACTCTACTATTCTATGATTCTAACAACAACGAAATACAGATCCCTAATGGAAACAATTAGTAACAAATAACTATAATCAATATCTCTATGAATCGGTATCAGATCCAAACATACAGAGCTAAGCCAAATCAACCAAACGTGTGCTGAAAGAGCCAGGTTTGGGCCAAGTGTCTGGAAGATGAACATTTCTGGCCCCCACAGACATTTTCAGGGTGAACATTCCACAGAATTGGTACTACCACTGAAAAGCTTTAGTTCCTGGCTAATGCATGACAAACTTCATTCAGCAATGGCATGTAAACTGCAATGGCTATAGTTTAAGCCAACTGGTGACCCATGGGCTAAGTTTTAATCTAAGTGTGGCAAAAAGAAAGCATAGCCATAATTTCATTCATAAAGAAAAGAAGTGTAACATACACTTTATAATTTGAAATGACCCTCACTGTTAGCAACGTTGTCTATAGCTAATGGGAGCTGTAGCCCAAAAACATTAGAAGGGTTACATGTTCCCCACCCCTGACCTGAACTTAAGGCTAGCCAAGGTTTCAGGTTCAAATGTAACAATAAACCACAGTTCACTGGAAACTGAAGTTAAAGCTTACGATTTTCTCCTTGTAGCTGAGATAGAGGAGTGGGAGCACTCAGCCTGAGCCTCACTCATGTAACACTAAACCATAATTTAGTGTTATGTCCAAACCAGATCAATGCGCAGCTCAGAAATCAGCCAGAGTTGCAGTGGATACCTGAACCAGTTCTGATGTCTGTTTGGCGAATAGCTCATTACTTTCTCCCTAAACACTTACTCATTATCACAAATTTATGACAAACTGGTTGGCATTTCTAGATTGAACAGAATGGTAAAATACAATACATGCTTTTCACGCAAGAGATTTACGTTACTCTAGAATTTCAGCAGCATACAATATAGTATCATGGCATGCAAACCACCTTTATAAGCATTGGCCACGTTTTTAGGTAAGCCCCCCCCCAAAAAAAATATATGCACGTACAATGTGCCCTCACGCTCAGCCCCCTTCCTGCCACTTGACTCTTCCCTTCATAGGAGCAGCAAAACAAGCCAGGATTTGGCACTTAATCCTAGCTTCCAGAGGCATGCAAATCCAGAACTATGGTTAAAGGCCTGCAAACAAACTGGGATCAGAAGCTGCATTCTGGCGCATGAATTCTGGTTTGTTTGCAAGCACTTAATAGTTTCCAGTTTGTACAGGTAGCTGTGCTTAAGTGCCAAATCCTGGCTTGTTAGCTTGCCTCCATGAAAGAATTATGAAGCCAGGTACACGGCGCTTGTGCATAGCCTAGTGAGTGATCAGTGTTATCTGACTACTCTGCAACAGACCAAACTGGCAAACCCTATAAAATAAAATAAAAAAATTTAATCAGCAGCTTTTAATAAGCCATCAATAATATCCTGATACTGATATACAGAAAGCAGAGATCAGCTTCCAATGCACAAGAAAGCTGCAAGAGCTTCTTACCAATAAACAGATTTCTCTCTTGAGTGCAGACAAATATGTGTACAGTAATCAACTGAAATCCCCAAAGAAAGAAAGAAAAAGCAAGCACCCGTTCGGACAAAACTAAGGCAATCACACAAGGCAAGCAAAAGGAAACCAACTCATATTACTGAACTTCAGTAAAGCTGGAACATAGGAGCCCTCCGTTTGCGAACCCTAAAGGACTAGCACCATGGTTAGAGCGCCACTTCTGAATTCTGCATTGAGTGGGAAGAACCAGTCTTGGCTCTACTTGCTCCTTCTGGGTGTTATTAGTTTATATAGTTCTATCCTTGGGGGTTTTCAGCTCAAAAGGTCATTAGAAACATCAGTAACAGTCGTTAAAAACAATAAATGGCACATCAGGGCAATGTCCAGTCACTCTCAATGTGGGAGCCAAGTGAGAGTCTTGGGGCAGGGAATGCCATATTTTGGGGGCACTGCTGTCCCGCCAGGTGAAACTTTGGTGGCGACGGAACATGGAAACCCCCCTCTCCTTCATGACCTGAGCAGGCAGGCAGGTGCATATAGGTGGAGGGAAGTTCTGCAGGTATTGAACTCCTTAACCATAGAGGGCTTTTTAATGTCATAACTAGCACCATGAACTGGACCCAGAGATGAATGGAAAAAGGAAGGGGGAGAAAGTAAATCTGCTCTGGCACATCGGAACCCAGAATTTTCCTGAAACACTGATCTCCAAATTTAATAAAGGTAAAGATAGTGGGTCTGATTCATTCATTCATTCATTTTATGATGTTTCTATACTGCCTAATAGCTGACACTCTCTGGGCAATCCACAAAAATCAAAACCCTAAAACACAACATGATTAAAAATATGTATCAAACCTTTTAAAGTTTAAGACAGAAAAAATAAAATAAAACCCAGAGTAAAAAAATAGGGTAAAAATATAAACACACTGTAATACAAAAACAAAAGTGAAGGACTCAAAAGCCTTGGTGAGGGTGGGGTGGGGTGTCTTCAGTTGGTGCTGAAGACCACAATGTAGGCAACCAGGCAAGCCTCTCTGGGAAGGGCATTCCACAACTGGGGTGCCACTATTGAAAAGGTCCTCTCATTAGTAGCCACCTGTCTCACCTCATTTGGCAGGAGGCCTCAGAGAAGAGCCTCTGAGGATGATCTTAGGGTCCTGGCAGGTAGATATGGGAGGAGACGGCCCTTCAGATAACCTTTCCGCAAGCCATTTAGGGCTTTGAAAGTTTGCATCATTTGGGTTCAGGGATTCTCTTCCACCCCAGTACAAGGAACCTTTGGTGTTGCACCAGATCTTATTTCATACTGGGTGAACACACGTGTTCATGCAAAGGGAGAACAGGGAGAATGTGTGCTTGAACTTCGTTCCCCGTCACTCCAAGTAAAGAAATGCCGTGTCTCACCAGGGCCTACGCTTCCCCTGTGCCAAAATCCAAGTCTGTCTGTCTTTCACACACACACACACACACACACACACACACACACACGCAAGCACAAAACACAACGCAGTCACTTAACATTTCTTAGGTCGACTGTGTCTCTCCGCGGCCATGCCCCGCAATCTGGTTAATTGCCACGCCATGCAGACGTCTTTTGCAGCGGCACCATGCCCCTGCATGCACCCCAAGCGGCCGGTCTGCTGTCACGTTTTAACAAGTCTACTGTTTTAAAAAATAGTACAAGGCGACCATCACCTGCCATTGCTGGGCTGCTGTGGAGAAAGTCTGGAATGATCTGAAGGCTCTGACCTCTGGTCAGGAGATCGTGAACGACTGCGGCGAGACCTGTCATGGGATCGGTTGGAATGATCGGATGCCAGCGACTGAATTTCTGAAATGTCTGTTAAATAAAAGTTGTTTTTCTCATGAGATGATTTGTAATTAAAAGGATGGCATGACCTGCCCGAAAATGGATATAAGCCTTTGCTGAACTTACTTCATGAAGTGTATTGGGCTGCCTACGCTTAATTATTTCCAAACAGGAAAGCAAGCTATGTGCGGCATTCCATCACACTCTTGAGCATCTTGGGGGGGATCGCTGATATTCTTAAAAGGTGTGAAATTCCAATGGCCAACTGCCTGCATCAGCTCAAAATTTCACCCCCCACCACTTCTTTTTCCAATGTAACCCACTCCCAGTTTTCCTACATTTAACATCTCACATTTTTGTGGCACTGGGAAACGTAACTACCATGTTCCTACCTTGAGAAAGAAAAGGGGGGAAAAATAGCAAAACGATCTATACTCACCATCTCTTTCTGAAGCATTGGCTGAGTGAATGCTATCAGAAAGATCTGGGACATTCAGCAAAGTTGCTCGCTCATCCCTTTGAACCACCATCTTCAACTTGCCCTTTGACCTTTCTATTAGGGTCTTGGCATCTGTCAATGACATATTTTCCGTGACTGTTCCGTTTATCTGCAACAGAGCAAAAGGACTACTGATAGGAACCGAATGGGAAGCAAGCAGTTCTGCTTTAATGGTATCTTTGAAGAATTTGGGGGTGGGGTGGAAGGGTGGAGAGAGAAAGGCCTCTGGATCCGGAGAGCTAATTGCGTTAACGAAATTGCAATCTCTCCTGCCTTTCGAATGTCCAAGGTGGTTGCATTTAAAACTGTGGGGAAAGCCAACGATGGATGAGGAATCCTGCAATGTGAACCAAGCTGAGGCAGATACTGCAAAACAGTCAGCAAAATGGGTTTTTAGTTGAAAAAAAGGAGGAATCTAGGGATTTATTTTCCAGAATCAATGGCCCCAATTAGATGAACTACCTGTTTTGCTTATTCCTCTTTTCCAGAGCCCACTTCCTGGGATCAAGTTGACATGACCAATGTATTAACAAATTAAAAACAAAAAATGGCTTCGGACGCCAGAATTTAGCTTATGATTTATTGCTGTCCTAAATCATGGAAATTGGGGCTATTTACGGCAGGGCTTGTAAATAATTTGCTGAGGGCATTTAACCAACTCCAGATCTCATTTTCCCTTCACTGCGGGGCCACTTTTGGGCACGTGTCCCAGCACTTTAAAGGCCAAAAACACCAGGAGTCCCTTTAAAGCCAGGATAAAGATAGGGACAGAGCATAAAACTGAGCCTCACATGCAAACAGTAGCCAGGGGCTATCTGGACTGCCCCTTCTGGCTTCATAAACCTGAGAAAGGGTGTGTGTGTGTGGGGGGGGGGGGAACAGTGGTGCTTGTGTTGGGTAGATGGATGCAGGCAGCGCAATTTGAGTGCCTGAATCAGGGGAGCAACAGTCGTGGTAAAAATGACACAGCTGGCTCATGGAAATATCAACACAATCGTCCTTTTTGTAGTTTAACAACAAAAGGTCTTGTGGCACCTTAAAGACTAACAAATTTATTTTGGCATAAGCTTTCATGGACACCGTCCACTTCCTCAGATGCATGAAGCGTTTGCTTCAAGTGGCCAGATTTATACACCCTTTGTAGTTTAACACAATCACTCTGTTTGGGTACCTTTAAATGAGTATCTATAAAAGGGATTACAGTAATTGTGCGAGTCAACATGAAAAAGAGTAGGAGAACCCTTCCTCGGCGCCTTAATTATATCAACGGGATTAAGAGTTATGTCAGTGAACTGCACCGAACTATCAGCAAGGGAATAATATCTGCCAGCCTAGATGATTTAGCTCATCCAGCTCTCGCCTGAAGCGATGCTGCCGCGAGTCGACCGGGGCTGCCACACTGAGCATCCCTACAATGCTCAGCAAGTGGCCTAGAGTCCATATCCCACGTGTGGCAGATGTGAGAAAGGACCACCCGTGGAAGAGCTGCTGGCCCTACTAGCATGACTTAGCAAGCAGTGACGTTTAGCTATGTACCAAAAAAAAAAAAAAAAAAAACGAAAAAGGAGCTTACATTTATCCTTTTTTTAATCTTCTATTCCAGTGAATCGGGCTGGGGAGGAGGAAACAGGGTTGGGCTCTTCAAAATAATCAAGTTGCCAGGAGACAAGTTGCTTAAAGTTCAGGGGACCTCTCTCCTTCACCAAGCCAAAAAGAGAGGAAAGGGTGCAAGGGAGACACAACCATTTACTGTACCTTCAGTACAACGTCACCTTCCTGAATATTGCCGTCTCTTGCTGCCAGGCTGTCTTGGGATATTTCTTTCACAAATATGTGGCTGGCCAGGCGCAAACCATATTCTGTTCCAAACAAAAAAAAAAAAACACGGATGCACGGACCTGGTTAACAAGGAGGACGTGTTTTGGAGCCTCCCCCAATGACACCATTGCCACAAAGTTCACCTTCCTCGACCCCATCATTCTCCAAACGAGGGACTGGGGCAACGAAGTGTACTTGGAGATGGGCTGAATTATATTGTAAACTTCTTTTCAAGGCAGCATGTTCAACGTATCCACTAATCCATACTGGAGGGAGCAGGAGCGGCCCTTTGATCCCACCGCAATCTTCTGCCAATACATGGTCACCGCCATTTGCCAAAGAAGCGAGTGAGGATGCGTTGGGATCCCCTGGCTCAACTTGCACTACGGCTGCTAGGTAGAGATTCCAGAAGAAACACACCTGCCCAGAAACCCTAATTCCGCCCCAATCCCTGGCCTACTGGCAAAGAGGAGGATGGGGTGCCGGGAAGAATGACTACCTGGGTTATCTTGCATTTGAAAGGGTTGACTTAGAAGGCGCCTTATACTGAGCCGGAGCATGGCTTCATTTTTCCCAGTACTGCCTAATTTGATTGGTGGGGACTCTCCAGGGTCTCCCGGATCCCCTGGTCTCTCATCTATTTTAACTGGGAGATGCTGGAGGCTGGAGCTAGGATCTTCTGAGTCACAGCCCCTCCCTTCCTGTCCGCAAGCTCTTCCAGGAGCTGATCAAGAAAAGGCAGGCACATCTTTTCAAGCAGCAAAACTGCCTCCAATTTTAATCCTGGAGACAACGGTGCCTCAGTTTGGGAAGTAACCCTGTCCCTACACTTGCTCAAAGGTGGGATACAAATAATAATAATGATAATGATAATGATAATGATAATGATAATAATAATAATAATAATAATAATAATAATGTGTTAATACTTTTTCATTTTTAATGTTCCTGTTTTTATTACTTTACAGTTTTATTGATTTAAATTGCTGGACACCCCCTTGATGTCTTTTTAGCAAATAAGGTGGTATATACATGATAATAAATCATCATTATCATCAGTAAGACCTGTCCTTTCTCCCTCTCCAGGCTAGATGTCTGTGTTCTGTAGAGCAGGACTGCAGAATCTCAGATCTGGGGTCCAATTCTGGCCTTCCAAGGTTCCAGAAACGGCCCCTGATTGTTTGGAGGTTTCTTGGCTTTTGTGCAGTTTTCTCCTCATTCTAAAAGATTGATTCTAAAAGGCTGAAATACCTCTCCTAAGGCTTAGTTGCTGCTTGGAAGAGCTTTTATTTTTGGCTCCACCCTTTTTGCCTTCAAGCCCCGCCCACCCCCAAAGCTTCTCCAAAATGGAATCCAGCCCTTGGACAGAAAGAAGTTCAGCACCCCTAAGCTATACAACAATGGCACTACATGTATGCAAGCGAGCGGTAGTGGAGTTGCATTTATCAAAGGGCGAAGAAGGTTTCGAAACATTTGGAATTGCCGATGCAGAACTGTACTGAAGATTTTAGTGAAATGGTAGCATCCAGCCAGAAGGCAAGGATATCATACTGTTACCTAACAATGAAATATTCCCATTTTGAATGGCTCTGGAGCTCCCATTTGCATAATTAGTTCAGCACTCTCTGTAACTGGTATGCAAAACGCTGCTGTGACATCGACTCCCAGGTCATTAACCGACAGTCTGCAGTCATCTGTATAATTGAGGAATGGCTATACAGCAAGATCGTTTTGCAAATTCATTCTTGGAGGAACAGCAATCAGAATAACCAAATTGTTTTCCAGAAATACAGCAAGCTAAATTAGCATCACACTTTGTTCAGGTAAGCAAAAAACCCTCCAAACTTGCATTAAAAAGTTAAGCTGGTGAAAGGGAAAATGTGAATTAGAGGACAAAGCTGTTTCCCCTTACTTTCTTCTTTCCTAGAAAGTTCTATATGGCGCACACACAGTTGCTGTGTCAATCCCCAACAGAGACCTTTCGCATTTTTGGTGGGTACATTTCATGGGCCAGGTTAATAGGCTTTTTCATTTTGTATGCAATCCTTGCGTTATGCCTAAAGGGTTCTGTGAAATGTGAGAGCTTTGCTGTTCCACACTAATCAAATCAAGGTCCAAAATGAAAAAAGAACACAGGCTGCTTAATGCATGGTCCTACAGAAGTTGTTGGACTGCAACTCCCATCAGCACTCAGCATTGATACAGGAAGAGATGTTTACCCATCATTTCCAATGTCATCCTTCCAGGTAATGCTACAATAGGAGATTGACCCCAAAAGATCAAAAGAAACCTTTTCATGTGGGGTGGAAGGGCAGAATCACTCCCAAATGTTCCTAATGAAGACCCAACTCCAGTTGAGAGATACTGACCATATGTCAAACCATTACCCAATGGCTCCCATTTTCAATCAGCTCCCAGCATTTATTACGTTCACACCCAATTGCAGTACAAACGTTGCTTGGAGAACCTGCAAATCTGTTCTGTGGAATACTTCTAAGGTTGTTTATACACTGTGATTGAAGTCTTCCAAACAAGGTTGGTGGCACTCATTAAACCTTAATTCCAATCTTCAATCATGTGCTTACATTTAATCACTCCTATCTCAAGGAGAGTTTTAAGTCAAGGTTTAGTACAGAGCAAGGGGAGGAGCTGCATCACAGGTGGGCCACAAGCTGCAGCGTTATCCCCTCTTCCCCCTGGGCTCATGCACTTCACCTCTCCCCTACAATCACGGGGAAGCAAGTGATTGTAGAAATTTACCAAAATCAGGAGACCTTTGCTTCTCTAAACATGGGGTCTTATCTGTTTAGAACAGGGCCAGACAATATGTGGCCCTCCAGATGTTGCTGGACTGCAACTCCCATCAGCCCTAGCCTGCCTACCCAAGAGTGAATGGTGATGGGAACTGCAGTCCATCAGCTTCTGGAACATCACACATAATCTCATCTCTCATTCAGAATCTCCCAGACACAATCCTCACAGCAAAGGGGCAGGGAAGGGAATGCGGAAGCCTGCAGGGTCAACATGCCATCTGCCTGGCTACCGCTCTAAGATATTCTGAGATCTGTGATACCCAGTCACCAAACCCGTACGTGGGACTGCACCGACACGATGGAGAACCCAGGGGCAAATAATGGCTTGAAGGAGTCATCAAGAGAACTAGGGCAGGCAGCTGTACACCATCCAATGGATGAAGGCTTCCGTTCATATGAAAGGTGGTTTCCATGCCTGTGAGGAGCACAACAGTGATCCTAAGCACTCCAAAGATTGGATGGAGACTAGTTTGGGTGTCAACCAGCTGGAGTTCTAACAGGGCCCAATCCCATTTTATTAGGGTGACCATATGAAAAGGAAGACAGGGCTCTTGTATCTTTAACAGTTGTATTGAAAAGGGAATTTCAGCAAGTGTCATTTGTACATATGGAGAACCTGGTGAAATTTCCTCTTCATCACAACAGTTAAAGCTGCAGGTGCCCTACTCTCTTTTAAATCTGGTTACTCTAGTATAGCTCCTGCACCTAACTGTTGTGATGAAGAGGGCATTTCACCAGGTTCTCCATATATATAAATGCCACCTGCTGAAATCCCCCTTTCTATGCAACCATTAAAGATACAGGAGCCCTGTCCTGCTTTTCATAGGGTCAGCCTAATTTTATGTCATTTGACACAGTGTCTTTTTTTTTTAAAAAAAAAAAGACTATTCAAACAGTTGAATAAGAAACTTTAAAGCATTATCCTTAAGTAAACCTAAAGCATGCCATTCTGAGATCTTATTTGGTTAATATAGAAAATGGGGTGCAAGTGGGGGGGGACCCCCTTCAGTAAGGCTCTCCTAAAATCTAGCTTTGTAAGACTGTAACATACCTTCATTCTTCCTGGATTTCACCAACGTGACTTTAGTAGGTTTCGCTGGTTGACTGGAAGCTACTGACCGCCTATCTGACCTTGGCGATAAGCTCCGCTCTCGGCTTCGATCCCTCACCCAGCTTTTCTCAAGCTTTCTGCTTGCGCTGGCAGCACCGCGGGAACCCCTTGGATCATGCATATCTTCTTCATAGCTGTCTTCATCGTTTTCAGATACTGGGTCAGGATCTGTCCGAGTTACTGGAATCTGAACTTTCTTCATTCTTCGGATGGTCTGGAACACGCAATATTAATTCTTTAGTTTCTGATAAAATGCGAAACTATCAACGTTGTGTGTGCAGAATGCGTAACATTCCGGAATATGATATACAGCTAGCAGTTTTCTTCTGGAGTCCAATCATAAAAAAATGTTACTGTTTCTCCAGCGGTAGTTAACTGTTAAAATTGTTATTGATTTTGTTATTGTTATTGTTATAACATCATTATAATTGTTATTGATGTTATTGATGTTATCCAGGATAAAAGGAGAATTTAGTTTATCCCGTCGTCACCTTTCTGGCCCAAAAGTCCACTCAACGTGGCTTATGAAACTTTAAAAATGTAACAGGGAATTTTAAAAAGTGAAAATATGAACAATGAACAATGGCCAAGATAGGAAGTATCAGAAAAGAAACAGAACACACTATCTTGCAAATAACTGGTAGGAAAAAAAAGTTTAACTTCATTCCTAAAGGTCAACTGAGCCTAGCTTGCACCAAACGTTCTAGGAAAGCAGCATTACAAGACAGAGTAGATTCCAAGTAATACACCTGGTCTCCCACACAGAAATGTTTCAGCACAGACTGATTCCTTAACCAACAAAACAGCTAATTCCTCCTTAAGCCTTTATTAAGGCAAAGTAAAGAGGGTGGGAATAGGTTAGCAACATTTTACTTAGCATCTGAATGCAAAATGGGGGCAAGCAGATAACTCACAGTGTACCTGCGCAATATTACAGAGATGAAGAAGCTACTACTGACCTAAAATTGGGAGTAAAAGAAATAGACGAAAACAAAAGCCTTTGATAAGCAAGGTATGTCCATTAAGCTCAGCGCAGTATTGCAAGGTTTCGTATTGTTATTTTTTAAATGTCACATGCTTTATTAAATCTTTCATCATGGCAAAGATCCAAGAAGGAGGAGATGGTTAAAAGAAACACAGCTCCCATAGGCAAGGGGCATAGTAAGTTATATGCATCCAATGCACAGAATATGAACCAAGGCACGAAGCCTCAGCTCTCACTCCTCAAGGCGTTAAAGCGCCAAGGCGCCATCCTCACAGGACTTTGTCTCCGTGATTGACAGGGCAGCACAGAGGGCAGCCCTTGTGCACTGCGCTTCTCCGTTCGGTGACAGCAGCCAAGCAGGCCTGCATACTATAAAAAGGTAAGAGTTCAGTTAGCCTGACCAAACGAACGCAGCCCATAAATCAATTCTGCGGCCTTTACGGTCACAAGAAACCCAGTTCATTCAAGGCAGCCAGCCACTAATGAATACAGATAGTATTGCAGGAGGTTACTGATTGTTCAGAAGTTATCTGTTGCTAAAACATGGAAAGTTAGCACCAAACACAATGCTGAAACAGACACACAAAAGCCAATTGTGATTTATTTACATAGTGCCGTCAGTATGCATGTCTCTTTACAGGGCACCACACAACAGCTCTCTGGCCTTAGTGGCTTACAATCTAAAGTTTGATCCATTCCATCATTTGACAACCAACTGCACCAAGTGACCACTTGCATCTAACGTGGTACAGTCCAGGCACAAGTCTGCTACTTCACTGAGAATGAGGCTAGAGTTGTGAGGCATTCATGGTGGTCATAGTATGCTAACTACATTATGCTGTTTCCCCCCAAATTGGTAGGTATTAGAACCTTGTCTGAACTAGGGGACAGCACAATGTACTTGACCTTTGAGATTACCCACATGTTCCCTTCCCTTGGGCAAAAGGTATTTGGGGCATTCATGGAATACTGGCTCCTGGCAGGGCCTCACTCTCTTCCCCTTGGGCCTGTATCTCAACTGCCTCTTAAGCTGGAAGAATCACACTGCTATCTCTAGTCTGGGGCTCAGTACTTCCAGAAACCAGACCAAAGCCTCACAACTTTGAACGTCTGGGTAAAGGGGCAGCCATTTTGTTTATTAAGCTGGTACGAGAAGGGTAGCTTAGCCTAGCTTTTGCGATCATCTGTCTCGGGTATTTCTTACATCTTGTCAAGTGACCTAGTAGACTAGATAAATAAAATGTAGCAAACAAGTAAAAGCAAAACTGGAGATGGAAAATTATTATTGTAGAGAAGATACCATCCAATGCTACAGCTTACTTTCACAGAGATTCATGAACACCCTCTAAATCCATGCAACCTCACTCTTGTCTACAAACACATAATCTGCTGCCTACTACTGTACCCCTCCCTCTGGCAACAATATTGTTTGGGTTTGAAGCCTGAGAAATCTTCCAGGCTTATATTTAGGCAAGGCACCATAAGCAGCACAAAAACTCCAGACAAAATCCTACCTCCTGACTCACTTCAACACATCACACACCCAACCACAGTTTGCTATGAAGTCCAAATTAGGCAGGTAAGGATTAATACTAACCAGGACTGCCTACAAACAATTGTTCGCAAACCCACTTCAAACCAAGGTTTCAAATCATAATTCTAAGGTATCGTGGGCACTCACCATGGTTTGCCAGACTTAGAAATCATGGTGAACTGGAAGACCGAGAGGAGAAAATCAGCATGGGGTGGGTGGGAGAGAGAGGGCATCTCCAACTGCAGTCCTGATCCTCTAAACCAGCCTTCCCCAACCTGGTGCCCTGCAGATGTTTTGCACTACAGCTCCCAGAATTCCTGACAGCCAACTATGCTAGCTGGGGCTGTTGAGAGTTGAAGTCCAAAACATCTGGAGGGCACCAGGTTGTGGAAGGTTGTTACAAACCATTTTTGGGAGGATGGTACAATACCTTGGTAGCTAAATTGAGGAATTGCCTATGAAACACACATTTTTTTTGTTGATAATTCTCTACTTTGGCAAAATGCAGTTTAGAATTTTGGGAACACGTCTCAATTCAAGCCAGGAAAACTAAAGTTTCTCCCACGTCCAATTGTAATACCCTCTGTGACCATATGAATGATGAATTTCCACACAATTAGGCGACACAGCAGATAAAGTCCCAGCAGAAACCTATTTTATGTCTACCGGTATCAGGGTGAACCTCTCTTCAAATCGACATACAGCAAGCCGGCCACCTTTGTGGAGGGAGACCTACTTCTGGGCATCTCAAGGGAAAGGAGGACCCTGTGCCTTGCTGTCAAGGATCTTCTGTAAAATCTGCCTCACATCAGGCACTCAAGGGAACTGCAAGGACATGGTATCAAGGGCCAAGGAAACCATTTTAAATAAGTGAGGCTGCTAATAAATCCTGGAAATAGAACTGTGTGTGAAAGTGTGTTAGATTTTTTTCCATGTGATATAGAATTTCAATTGTTTACCACAAAAGAGATTGCAATCTATTGTGGATGACATGTTTTCCAGACTTAAGAAAAGGCTATTTATGCACTGTTTATGTCTGAGACAGCAGCAGAAATCCATATAATTGCCCTGTACGGTGGCAAAAGGCATCTGTTGAGCATGAAGGAAAAGATTGTTGGGGCGTGAGGGGAAGTTAACGCCACTCAACACACAAAGTGCTTCAAACGTTTGGCGTAGTTCTGCCTTGACATGAAGAGAGTCTATGGAGAGCCCAGTCAATATGAGCAACCTGAGACTCTAGAATTGAGGTGGGGAGGGAATTGCCCAGGGACTTGTTCTCCCTACTGCTGGGGGTCCCTTCAGTCATCTGAGGGAAAAGGGGTGGGGTGGGGGGAGGTTACGGTGCAGCTGGGAGAGTTAGAGGATTGGACAGGTAGGACGGAATGGCACCAAGGAGGAAGGCACACCAGGGGCATTTGGGGATTGGAGCATCTGACAGCTGCCCAGACCGCTAACATCACTGATGCGCCTCAAGGAATTTCCACATGGGACTCTTCTTTCCATCCAGGTGGCAGATTAGCCTGGGGTCCACCCAGCAGCTTCCTACATGCCAAGGATTTGCCTTCTAACAGTGGTAGGCAACTTGCAGCCCTCCACATATTTTGGCCTACAACTTCCATGACCCCTTGCTACTGGCTATACCAGCGAGGACTGATGGGAGTTTTTTATTTATTTATTTATTTATTTATTACATTTTTATACCGCCCAATAGCCGAAGCTCTCTGGGCGGTTCACAAAAATTAAAATCATCATAAAACAACCAACAAGTTAAAAATACAAATACAAAATACAATATAAAAAGCACAACCAGGATAAAACCACGCAGCAAAATTGATATAAGGTTAAAATACAGACTTAAAACAGTATAATTTAAATTTAAGTTAAAATTAAGTGTTAAAATACTGAGTGAATAAAAAGGTCTTCAGCTGGCGACGAAAGGAGTACAGTGTAGGCGCCAGGCGGACCTCTCTGGGGAGCTCATTCCACAACCGGGGTGCCACAGCGGAGAAAGCCCTCCTCCTAGTAGCCACCTGCCTCACTTCCTTTGGCAGGGGCTCACGGAGAAGGGCCCCTGTAGATGATCTTAAGGTCCGGGTAGGTACATATGGGAGGAGGCGTTCCTTCAAATAACCTGGCCCCAAACCGTTTAGGGCTTTAAATGTCAATACCAGCACTTTGAATCGGGCCCGGACCTGGACTGGCAGCCAATGAAGTTGTAAAAGGACTGGCGTAATGTGATCTCGCCAGCCAGTCCCTGTTAGTAAACGGGCTGCCCTGTTTTGTACCAGCTGAAGCTTCCGGACCGTTTTCAAAGGCAGCCCCACGTATAACGCATTGCAGTAATCCAAACGAGAGGTTATCAGAGCATGGATAACTGTAGCTAGGCTAAAACTGTTGTAGGCCAAAACATCTGGAGGGTCAGAGGTGGCCCACGCGTGCCTTGTAGCCTTATGATTTGTCTTTAAAGTGGTTCGCCTTATACCTTATGGCAGCCTCCCCACACCTGGTACCTGCTGGATGTTTTGGACGCCCATTTGGCCCAGACAGAACGGCCAATGCTCAAGAAGGCTGGGAGTTCCAGACATCGAGAGTGCACCTAGTTAGAGACGGCTGCCTGATGGCATAATGGTGAGGGCCGTAGCTTAGTGGCAGAGAACATGCCCTGAAAACATCGACAGACCTGTGCCTGAAACCCTGGAGAGATGCCAGCAGCCACTAGGGACATTACTGAACTAAATGGACCAAATTATCTGATTGGGTGTAAGGCAGCTTCCTGTGTTCCATGCACACAAAAGAGCAGATAGGCAGCCTCTGCCTGAGTCATATTCAGCGAAACCCAAGTACACAAATCAAGCATTGTATTTTAACCGAGGCCAAGCAAAAAAAAAAAAAAAAAGGAAAGCACGCTATCCCACAGGAGTGGGCTGTGAAATGTAAGACTCTCATAACCTAACACTGCCTGTTAGATAAGAATACAAAATCCAGGGCATACAAGGGTTAAAACTTCCAACTTCATCTGGTTTTATCTGGCAACAGATTCCTCGTTGGAGGAATTCTGCAGGAATGTTCAGAATTCTGCAGAATTCCTAAAATCCCATGCCAGACTGTGCCTTCGTTGCGTCGCAAACACGGTGCAATCCCAACTGTAGAGCACCAAAGGCACAGTACGATGGATCGCTTACACAAGGCTCACACAGTTGTGCACGTGTGTAACCTGTTTGTCGACACAGGCCTCAGGGGGGCGCGTGCATGCGCATTTGAGACCCAGACCTACTTCGCTCAGCAGAATATTTACCCTGAACGGCCAACTCTGCAAAACACATTCCTTTATTATTATTATTATTATTTATTTATATAGCACCATCAATGTACATGGTCCTTTACTGTTTGCAGCTCGCCTGCTTGACTCCTCAACACCCCAGCTCCTTGCTTCAGCTCTGAACCTGTGAGTATTGATAAGCAGATTAAATATGCACACCTGTGCCAAAAAAGTTTAGAAACCAGAGCCGTGTCTCTGCACCAGCGAACGTTTTGTACCTGTACTATTCCCAGTAATCTTAAATTCTATAATGCCCTTTATAGAAGCACTGTTTGTTTAGCTTAGGGAGAGACTTCCACCATGGAAGAATTCAAGGCAGCTTACAAAACATGCTTCAACAAAGTTGTTTTGGGCCTCAACTGAGGTGGAGTTCCACCTGCTGAACTTCCACTCTAATACAAGCCAACAGACTCCCTTGCCCTACACCTGACGGGGAATTGCAGAATCATAGAATCGTAGAGTTGGAAGGGGCCTCTAAGGCCATCAAGTCCAACCCCTTGCTCCATGCAGGAATCCACCTTGCAGCATCCCTGACAAATGGCTGTCCAGCTGCCTCTTGAGCACTTCTCGTGTGGGAGAGCCCACGAACAGAGGAGAGGAAGTGGGGTGGAGAGTTCCAGTCCTCTCTGTAATCCTCCATTCCCCGACGCATCCCATCACTGAGACCAGTCAGCCCTCGAGAGCTTCTCTGAAACGGAATTCAATCCTTGGACTGAAAGACCAAGGAACAACACTCAGCAGTATTAACTTGGTGCCCTCTCTGAACATGGGCCTCACGTGGCTTCTTTAGCGCCTGTTCATTATTAGGGGGAGAAGTATCGACTCATAACAGGAAACGGTGCCTGGCTGCAGTCAGGAGAGCAGCAATGAGGGAACCGACACATATTCCCTGATCCCAGTGACCCCAGTCAGTAAGAATAAAGCCTGTTCTAGAATCTATTATCCGCTCAAAAAATAGAAAAGGCTGAGCACAGCTACCATCTTTTAGCAAGGAGTTATGTAAAGAACCCTGCGCCATCACAGGATAAATGTCATTGAATCCACCCTCGAGGCTTGCTTTCATTTTCTTTCAGCAAATCTGGTTTATAAATACTTTTCTGGAAGAAGTTGACCCTTGCACACAATTCTAGGGTTAGAAAAAGCATTCACTTACAATTTTGGCATTCTTCCCACTTTTCCTCAGCTGCTGAACGGCAAACGCATGTTCCACATTATCCATCGAAACCCCATTAACCATTGCAACACGGTCATTCTCCCTGGAATGGAGGGGTGGGGAAAGGATGGGACGTGTCAGTAAGAAGCGTGTCGATGTCGCAGAGGAAAGAAAAGGCTTTTTAGTGAAGCTTAGCAGCGCTACATTACTGCAGATCTGTCACGGTAGCTAGAGAGCATTCACAAGGTTATCACAAGGTCTTGGCGCATTCATTATGGACTTCTGTTCATTTGAAGCCTCTTTGTTATATTTTTTAAAAATGATGTCACCAGCCCCAAGACCAAGGGCTGGAGCAGACAAGACTCCCCCCAGCTTCTTCAGAGACTCTTCTCTGAGCTATGTTACGATGGGTGACTACCAGGTAAAGAGCCTTCTCTGTAGTGGCCCCGCTGTCTGTGGAATGCCCTTCCGGGGGTGATCCACCTGGCATCTTCACTGTGTACATTTAGACGCTGGGTTAAGACCTTCCTTTTTTAGCAGGAATTTAAGCTTTAACCTACAAAGAGTCCTGCGGCACATTAAAGACTAACGATTTTATTGTGCCATAAGCTTTTGTCACGTGATTTGTTAGGCTTTTGGGGGGGGGGGGTTCAGTAGGCAACATAATTCCCCACTGGAAAGCTTTAATTGGATGCTCTGCTCATTAGTGCTGGCTCCTCAATGTTTGTAACGTTTTCCCCAATGTTTACAATTTTGTAATATTTTTGATGTTTAATATTTTGTTATATTTACATATTTTTATATTGTTTTCGTTATTTCATTGTTTGGTTTTATGACTGCAAACCGCCCCGAGGACATTTACCAGTTGAGCTGTATACAAATCTAATAAATAAATAGTTAAAGGGTGGGAAATGGGCAGACTGCAAGATTGTGTACTGCCTCCCCAAACCCTGCCTTGTCTTGCAGAAATTCTTAAATTGGCAGCAACGTTTAACCAGGGTTAATGAAAACCAGGGTTTGTTTCAAACCTGGATTTGGAACTATCACAAACCAGGGTTAGGAGCAAGTTTTGGTTAACATTCACACTAGTGCAAGCATTGGCAAACCGTGGTGAAGGCTAGCACAGGAAGAGGGGATTGCAATGGGAATAGAGGAAGGAAACACACAGTCCTGCAGCCCGCTCCTTCAACAAGGGTTAAAGAAGGAGAGCAATCATATCTGCAGCAATCCCAACAGGAACAGTGGATAAGAAATAACAGGAATAAGCAGAGCCATCCCAACAGAGCTCCCCTCCCCAAAAAGGAACTTTAATGCAACACTTACTGTAGAAGCCCTTCTGCCGGGCCGCCTTTGAGCACATCTGATATAACTATTGATGTTTCGCCGCTCTGGAAGTGGGGATTATCTCTTCCACCAGATATTGCAATACCAAACCCAAATCCAGGAGCCTAGAACAGACCAGAAAGAAGTTCAGATTACACATGGCAAGGAGTTCGGGGGAAACAGAAGACATTTTTGCCATTTTTAAATATACAAGTATCAGCCTTTTGAGCAAAGCGACAACCGCACGCTGCACAACCATCTCTGAAATTCTCGAGCTTTTCAGTTCACAACCTGTTCCTTTCTTTAGCCTCCTCCTTCCCACGTCTAAAAAGCAAATACCATGCAGCACACTTTGGCCAGACAAATATGGTGAAAGATGACGGCCTGGGTTTCAAGTGGATGAGTCCAGTCAGACCTGAGTGAAGGACTGTAAGAGGGGCCATAGCTCAGTGGTACAGCACCTGCGTTGCCCACCAAAGATCGCAGGTTGAATCCCAGGCATCACGTTGAAAGGCTCTGGTAGAAAGGGCCTCCCTGGAGAGTCAGAGCAGATACTACTGGACCGGATAAGGCAGCTACCTTATTTCCTACTAATTTGTTTAGCTCCTTTCCCCACTCCATGTTAATGACTGTTAAGATCCTTGGGAATTTGCAACAGAGAGGGAAGGGGTACGTGAATGGAATATGCAGTACTGCAACCCATCCCAGATCTTCTGGGCTGTGTTATGTTCAAACTGAACTAAAATGGAAGTTCGGCCCCTCCAGCAACATAATCCTTGCCTACTGGTCAAGTCAACACGACAGTTTTGTCCAGTCTGCCAACGGAGATTTATTAGTTGATCTTCACTCTATGTACACAGCACATGCAACTAATAAAACAGAGATAGAGACTCTGTTTGGATGTAACTGTGGTGTTCAGTGGTAATTTGTGGGTTAACCCACAAACTGCTGCGAAATGCTGCCATTACATCCCAACGGGGCAAATGTTCCTTTCTGCATGTACTGGTGTTCCTTTCTTCCAATCAATGAGTCTATCCAGAACAGGAAAACTAGAGGCAAAGGTATCTGTACTCATGAGAAGCCAGATGAGAAAAGGGTTGATCATATCAAGAAGACATTTAATGTAGTCTATAGCCACATGAAGCCTACCGTATCCATTAACAGGATTAACTGGTTTGGAAATATCCATAGCTTTTATTGTGCAGGATGAAGTTTGACACACGCGTGACAATGCTAATCCTTGGCTTGTATGTTGAGCTCCATTAACTCCGAAGACCCAAGTAATAAAAATGCAAAATACGGACACGAATGCACAAAAGGTGGTCTGACAAAACTACTCTGAAGTGCAAGACAGGAAGAAAAAGCACACACAGTGGAGATAAACTTCAACTGAACTTAAGAAGCTTGAATGGATTTGAGCATTAACAAGTAGGCCAGGGGAAAACGCTTCTGTCAGAGGGGCAAGCAGGAAAACAAAAAAACACAAAATCTGCTATACTTCACAGAACGACCCTGGCTTTAAGACAACTCTGTCCTCTTGAGTCCAAACTACTACGTTCTTGCAGAACGACCCTGGCTTTAAGACAACTCTGTCCTCTTGAGTCCAAACTACACTCAAATTCGGCAAGCGGCACCTTTGTGCCATCAGCAGACTCTCATCTCTGCCCCCCACCCCAGAGTCGATGATGCGCCCTCCTCACTTGGCCAGGAAAACTAGAACATCCCAAAAGTGAAGCTCAATGGTAACTGTCTCATAAGCCCCGACCCACCACCCACTATGATATGAGACTGTTATCATGCCCACACAGGAGATAAACGGTGCCATAACATCTTTCACAAAATTGGAATTCCACGCTTGCTGCACATTTGTACACAGTCACGGAACCGCAAACTTTATGAACCCGCTACTGTTTACAAGATCGCTGAAGAGATTTCCATTCATTAATTTTAGATTTATGCCCTGCCCTTCATATTAATTTTCAGGATGGCTTTTATACTCAAGAACTAAACAACACAACTTAAATATAATAGAATTTTTTAAAATAATAATAGTAATAAGCCACAATAAAATATAAAAGCAGCAAAAAAAAAAGAGTTTCACCTGGCACCAAAATCCCATCAAGGCAGGTACAAAGCATGCCCCCCTGGGAAGAGCACTTGACAATTATGGTGCCACCACAGAGAAGGTCCTTTCTCCCACAGTTCCCCAGTGTCCCTCAGGGAAGGGCCACAGACAAAGATCTTAGGGACAGGAGATCCTTTAGGTCCTTGCCCCAAGCCATGTTGGGCTTTCAAAGTCAAAACTAGCAATCCAAATGTCCACATAGAACTTGAACAGGACTGTAAAGAATATCCTGTAAAGGACCATTACTAACCTGCAGGATCAAATAGGTTTGTGCACTTACTGAGCAAAATCCAATGTAAGTCCTACACAGAGTAGACCTATTGAAATTAATGGGGTTTAAGTTGGTTGCGACTAATTTAAGTCCCATTCATTTCAATTGATCTACTCTAAGGAGGGCTTACACTGGAGTTTGCCCACTGATGACAGTAATGGATAATGTGCTTTGAACAAATGAAAGTCACAACCGTACTCTGGTACCCTTCCCCCAAGATCCTGACTCTTGTTGAAGCTTTTGTATAACAAAAGAGCTCTGCCAACCAAAAATCTCTTGGCAGACATCTGACGCAGAGAACAGGTATTTCTTGTTGGGCTTTCACCCTGCAGTTGCACTGGCTCCTGGCTAACACAGCATCGTAGCAAAACCATTCCTGTTTCTCTCAAGCTCCCGGAAAACAAAACCGGATGGGACTTCTCAGGGGCAGCTCAAAATATCATGCATTTTTTACAGAGAAAGGGCTTGGGGGAAGCACTAAATCCAGGTGCAAATTCGCATCTATGGCCTTGACCCACGCGTGCATCCCAACCTCATGGCATGCTGAGGAAAATGCTCAAGGTTTTCTGCATGTGCAGACTACAAATGCACGGAGTAGAGGAACAGGTGCATGTTTGAAGAGAAGAACTGGTCATCTACAAGTGGATTTCACATTATTTCCATATAGGAAACACGCAAGACTTGAAGCAGTCCAAATACAGAGCCTCCACATAGTTTAGAGGCTGAAGTAGTCTTAAAAGACTGTAAAAAGATTTTTAAAAGCAATTGTTGCAGCTCTGGAGTTCCTACATATGGAAGTTACAAGGAAGGTGCATCTTGGGCTGATGGGTCGTGCCTGGTGATACCACAGAAGTTAAAACTACAAAACTCAAAACTCAATCCTGACTGCATACTAAGACATTTCTATGATGAAAAGCATTTTAAATGGGAAAAGCTGCATCTATTTCTGGCCTTTCCACTAGAATTAATGGTTGGATCCAGTTAGTCATACTTAGAAGACAGATTGAAATTAATGGGACTTGCTAGCCATGTCTAACGTAGGTGCCATTGATTTCAATGGGTCTACACCTAAGTACGACTAAATCTGGTTTGAACCCAATGATTCTAGATTACTTTATCTGCAGCTTTGGGTGCCCCTCTTTTGGCCAGTTTAAATGCTTCTTGGTTCAAAATCATTTGTATATCGGTAAAACCAATGAAATTAATCAATCAAGTCAACTCAAGATTTCTTACATCAGGCGGGAGACCTGCAAGTTAAGACATAAAACTCTTGGTTGTATACTTGATATCTGGTATGAAAAGGTTAAGAATTTGTGTCAGCCCAAATGGCTGCCTGGACTGAAAGGACACTGTCCACCATGACACCGTTCCCAGAAGTGGAGCTGCTTTCTTCAGGTGTTCCTTTCCTGAAAGCTTTTAGAAGACCAACTCATGTGCTTTTTATTCCACTATAATTCAGAATGAAGTCTAAACCCAGAGGAGCATGAAGACATAACATTCCATCTTGCATGAATGCCTCTCTGTATGTGGCATAGTACTTCCTTTCATGTTTCACAACTGTAAGCTACACTCTAGGAAAACAATACCAGGAACAAAAAGGTTGGCCGTCATGTAGTGGTTTTGCAAGGAATGTCATGATGCAAGGTGGATAATGACCCCAACAACACTGTGTTGATCACGATCCTACCGGCAAAACTCACGGGAAGGAACTCCTTCAAAAGATTAACATTACAGTAATGGGACTGCCTGTCTCATTAGGAACCTGCCCAGTTATTAAGGTCTGCAGGAGAGGCCCTATTGAGGATGCTATTACCAGCAGAGCCCTGTTTGTTGGGCGTGTGTGACAAGGCTTTCTCCCATGTTGCTCCAAAACTGGAATGCTCTCCTTCAAGAATCATGACTAACCCCCAGTGTCTTGGCCTTTACATAGATGTGATGAAACAACCTTTTAATCTAGTCTTCTTAGGGTGCAATCCTATTGGGTCTGCCCTTTGTACTCGTAGGTCTCCGAATTCCTGCTCTGGACAGGCAATTTGCCTGTCTGGTACAGAGGAAGGGGAAGGAAGGAGGCTGGGGATACCTTATATCTCCACGTCCCAGTCTCCTCTCCTCCCTGCCCTTGGGAATGCCCCCTTTCAATCCCCACCCTACAAATGTTATCCCTACATTCCTGGTAAAAGCTTTTAAAATTATGCCTGCTGCAGCGTCTTCTCATTTCCCTGATCCAATTAGCAAAACAGATGCTTGTTCTCATAAAACTGGAGAGGTAATCTTGCTTCAACAAAATCCAGTCTTTAAACAAGGTCCAGCCAACTTGCGACAAGAAGTAAATGAAGAAACGCCTCTTACTGGTCCATTTTCTGTTGGTGAAAGAAGGCTGGCTCTCAAGCTTCAGAAAGCTCTTTTCCAGGCAGGAATTAAGAGCATATGGTGCAGTATAGCTCTCTGTGCAACTTTGGAAAGACTCCCAATTTAGACTTCATTCCCCAGACTGCAGTATACATATCACTGCACCAGGGCACTGGAACCACAAACGTACCTGGGCTTGTCAGGCACTCATACAGCAATGACTGGCAAAGGAAGGTTAACGAATTTTGAATTCTACCCTGTTTGTTCAATACGACAGGATTCCACATTCTCTTATATTTCCATCGATTGTGGACTGAAGTCAATGGTCATCAAGGAACATGGGTAAGATCATAGCTCAGTGGCAGAGTACATGCTTTGCACACTGAAGGTCCCAGGTTCCATCCTCAGCATCACAAGTAGGGTTGGGGAAAGCTTCTGCCTGAAACCTTGGAGAGCCATTCCCAGCCATTCCCGACCATACTGGGCTGGATGGACCAAGGGTCTGGCTTGGCATAACTCTGCTTCTGATTCTCCACACGGAATACTACACACACATAGTATATGGCAATGATTTATATTATTCAGTTCCACAACAAGATAGGAAGCTGAAGGAACACACTCGGCTCGACACACTATCGGAGGAGAAGGACGTTTGAGACCTCTCCCAGAATTGAGTCAATAATCCAGAACGTCTAATGTTAGGACAGTATTACACTATGGCTTATGGGGCAGTGATGCAATCTAACTAGACTGGTGTTTAACTGCTCTTAAGTATATGTTGCATACAGCTCATTTAAAAGAGGCCTATCATGTGCAAACCTGTCCAGTTGCAGTTCATCTCTGCATAAGAGTGACAGCATGGACACATTTCACCTTTCCTACTCCTTACTTGGGAATCAAGGGGCAACCTCACGAAAGCTTCAAGAGACATGGGGGGGTGGGGGTGTTTCTGTTTTCTCCCAGAGATTTCAGAAGAAAAAAGACAGCAAGCTAACCAGCAAGCTGATCTGATTTTGTCTTTCCACGAAGCTTCCCACGAACACTATGAAATGTTCGATTTAACTGTGTCATTGACCCTATGCTACATGCTCATGGGGGCCTTTATTTTTTTTAAAGACAAGCCAGCAGTCACATGCAATGGGTGCTGCTGCAGAAAAGTAGTCAGAAATGTATAAACAAAGTATTAAAAGCAGTTTACAACCACACAAATTTCAAACAAAGGAATGCAACAGTTTCCTTTCTTTTTTCCTTCCGGACATCTGGATTTTTGCTATTGTTTTCAAGAGCTGGCAGTATCCTGAGTTATGGACACAAAACTATAATGGTACAAACTTACCCTGTGAAGCGTCACTGTATGTTGTTCCCATATAGCTGTTTCTTCCATTGTTGTGCTCTGATTAAAGGGGAAGGAAAGAAGAAATCGAAATTACTTCGCTGGTAATTAACTTTTCTCAAGTACAACCAAAAACATACAGTCACTTTCAAAATGGCTTCAGTCCTTGCTAACAATGAATTAAGCTGAGGCAAACAGATCGTGCATTTTGTTTTGTTTTTTAAATTAACGTCACAAAGTTGCACTGTGGAACTTCCTGTATTTAGCTGGACTAGATGTACAGATGCCAACTTTGATCACCTCTTCCCATCTCCTCCAGTTTTAAGCATGAATAAAACTAACTACAAAATTATTGTGTGGTATTCTTGCTCAGTCATTGTTTTAATTTTAAAAATGTTATTTAGAAAGAATTCCAGTAGAGCAAACCCAGACATTCAGACCTTTAAAAAAATGAATAAATAAAATCGCTGAGGACACGTAGTGTCCGACCTTTTCTAGTCAGTTTCTTATTTACTGTCGCTTGCTAACAAGCCTGGTATTTCCTTTACATAATGATGTAATGTGTCTCCCAAAGTGGGGGATATTAGTGGATCACAAGTTATTCCGCCACAGTTCTGTGTTAAAGCACACTTTCAGAATAGTAAATGAAATGGGACCATTGCAACCTATGATACATGAAAACTGTGTCAAGCAAGTGCTTCTCATGAAATCCTGGAATCCCACATCAACCACCCAAGGAGATAAACATACAACATCCACATTCTCCTGGATTATTTCAGTAAGAGTTTAAGCACTGATGGTATTAGGGCTACTGTTTTAAGAAAGCCCCTCGAACGCTTCTCACAGAACACCCTCTGTCACAGGACGAGGAAGCAGAACGAGAATGAAGAGAAGAATAAAACTGACAGGAATAAAGTATTTGCTTGTTATGTTGCTCCCCCCCCCACCGCCCCCACCTGCACTGTGGCCATGACTAGAATTCGGAAAGGGTAATAAACGACAAGGTGTTAAAGGGTAACTCAAACTACCCGTAGCACAAACTACAGAACGCATGAAACGTCTACGCCTAATGAACATACACAATGTTTGTAATGGGACAGACTCTCTCCATCTCAGTGACTATCACAAATGAGTAACCTGGTTCTATGCCCGACACCCAGATAGAGTTACTTGTAATTTAAACGTCTGGGTTATTGTTTTTTTCCACTGACAACCAAAAACACACACATGAAAACCCCAACCCACAACACCTTGGTGCTTTTGTGGGAGAGATTTTATTTGGCACACATTTTACACTAGCTGTGGATTATGGCATGTGAGCTCCTGCACTATACGGGAAGGTCACGTTTAACTGACTCTGCAATTCAGTGTACGCTAATCTTCTCTCACGTGAATGCCAGCACTGCAGACCAAAACGGGTTTCTATGTCAGACAATAAGATTAAAAGGCATTGTTGGGAGCACATTTTAAAAACAGAATTTAAAAGGGGGGAGGGTAAAAAAGACAGCTGTGTCAAATGAAAACTTATCACCTAGGCCTGCTTAAGAAGCATTGCTTTCAGAAGGGACAAAACGACCCAGGAGGTACTAACAGGCACTAAAGGAAATGGGGAAAAATAAATAAATAAACAGAAACATAGGGAAGCAACTCATAGGCCCAAGCTATGCTGCTGCAAGATCTATCGCTCATGAGAAGTGTTTTCAGTCTGGGACTTTATCTAAGAAAAATGTCCCCCACCCCAAGGCCAATCTCGGTAGCCAAAAGGGTCAGTCACAAAACATGGTTAAATCTAAGGAATGGAAGTAAATCCTCAAATTGAGGAACTAGATTGGATAATTTTTAATACTGACTTAATGCTGAAGTCTCTTTCTATGTCCAACTTGCTATAAGTAAGCTTCACAAGATTCATGTTCTATACACATATTTTCCATCCCCATAAACAGAGGTATTTCCAAAAAAAAAAGATAAAGGAAGACCTCTTGTTAAAACAGGAAGATGCTGGACTTCAGTTTATTCAAGGAGCTTGCATTTCATAAAAAAAAAAAAAGGTGTATCAGGCTAGCTCAAACACACTTCCTTTGTAAGAGTACCTGAATACTCTGAAGTGTATCTGAAGCATTTATTCTTAGAACTGAATATTTTACTTAGTATTAAGAAATTTGATACAAGAAATTCAAGAAAACTGGATTTTTCATCCCCTAGCCCACAATCAATGTAACTTTTAGCATAGACCAACATTGAAGTACATCTTAGCATTCAATCTTGAATGGGTACAAAGACATTTCTATGATAAAAAAAAAAAATGTGAAAAAAGTGCATCTCTTGCTAACTTTCCTTTAGAATGACTGATTATGGCTTGTTTTATCTCCATCTTTGGGTGCCCTCATTCTGCCAGTTTAGAAACTTTAGCCTTGGCAAAAACAAGTCCCAACGTAAGTGCTAACCCACTTCAGCATTTGCAACAACAACAAAACCACTGAGTTGAGTTTATCCCAAATCTGTCTGGACACAGCCACTAATTGATGGTGTTGCTTTGTTAAAAAGATTCTCTTAGAACCTCAGGTTTCTGCTTAGCTGGGACTGCCTGTACGTTACACAACCTTGGAAGTCAGAGAGAGGAGGAAACAGTCTTAAACGCCTGGTAAAATAGTTCAAAAACTTTGTAAACAAACCACATTCTGTCCTTATCAGACTGTGGGAACACAGCCCAATAAGTTACATAATGATTTTTAAATGAAGTATTGCTTTTTTGGAACTCTGTTTAAATATTTACAGGGGGGCGAATAACCCAGCAAACATCTACATTCACTTTTAGATCTAAATAAGAATATACCCATTCTTTATTTTAAGTCTTTATGTGCCAATATTATGTTCCAAGGTAGACTTTTGCACTGCTCCTACTACAGACCAGGTTTTCACAATCAAGAGCCCACCATGCTGGGTGGGATTGCATATTCATCGCCCTATTGCGGCTTGACGTATCATGCACACCCGGGTGGCGGGAGTTGTGCAAGGATTAAACAACCCTCGCATAACCCGAGATCTGTTGTTAAATTATGAATACGGGCACTGAATGTTCAAAATTACCATCTGCACTTGCTGCAGCCCACTGCGAACCAGCTCAAAGTGTATAGGTTTACCATTTCTACCCCAGTCGAGTGCCTTTATCTTACTGAGTTAACAAAATGGACAATCGGGTAAACACACATGATTGTAGGGACACACAAAATAATCCCACACACTGACTTATTGGGTCCTTTATTAGGCTGTGTGAGACGAAAACAATATGGCTATCATTCAAGTGCTTTCTTCTGTGCCAGTCCACCCTCCCACCCACCTCCTGAAAAAAAGACTAGAATTTATTTATTTTAAAAGCGTGGTTCTTCTAAATCGCAATGCATGTCAGGGTCCAAGATATATTAATTTAAAATTAAAGGAAAATGCGAACTGGACTAAAAGTTATGCTTAGAATTCAGTGAGAGTACTGGGGAGGAAAGCACTCAACAGAAGTCCAGAACTCAAGATTTGGCTGGGTATTTCAAACTGGTAGGTAAACTTCAGCCTTCTTTACCTCTGCCCTGTTCTGACCGCCAGTGTGCCTTCCTCTGACCTGGTCCTCGCTTCCTCTTCCTCCTCACTGTTCTGAGCCTGGTGTTATTCTAATCTTCATTTCCTCAAACCCACCCTTTGATTTCCTCGGGCTATGGTTTTCTCAGGCCTTGGCTTTGCCTATCCTTCTTTACCTAGTAGCTTCTGGAGGATGTGAGCAGCTAACAGCAATCAAGACCCATCTGACTGCTCAGTCGCACCATGAGAGGCAGGGTTAAATCAGGGTCAAATGAAGACCACCAAATTCTGGAATGTGGGCTGTATGCATGCCACGCTCCTACAGCAAGCCGCGGACACATAGAGGAAGATGGGAAAAGGAATGGACATCAGTTCTTGATGATGGGTTTTTCCCCACTGTGACTCTTGGGCACTTGAAATCCAGTAAGACTCTAAATAGCATGCCAAAACATTTCAGAAAAACAACTGATAGCAGGGCATCTTTGGAATAGTAAAATTATGTGACTTTTGTTTGGAAAGACACAATATGAACATTTTATTTATGCAAGTTATGCAATGCCTAATTTGCATCCTGCTTAATATGCACAGCCACAACACTCATCTTCCTTCAACCTTACTGTGCATATGTCAAGCTTAGAACAGCACACTGGTCACTTGTCAGAACTAAGCATCTGTAAAGATTTTATCAGAAAAAGAGGAAACAGCAAGGTTCTTTTCAAGTGGCTATTGCTTTTCTACTACACACTTAAGTTCTGGTGCTTTTTCACCCTTGCAGGCCGGTGGGTAGGAATCTCTTCCCAATCAATTGGTCATGTAATGTGCTTTTCTAAAGAGCAAAAAACTAAGAACACGGAACAGGATTCCTACAGGGTTTTTGACCTTGAAACATGAGGATGTGTAACAGCAGCAGGGAAGGCACTGTAGCATTTATTTATTTATAATATTTCTAAATTACCCTTCATTGCAGATCAATTCTAGGGTAGTATACAAAGGCATGCGTAAGATCTTACTAATATAAATAAAACAAAACATCAACAGCAATTAGGACAATAGGTAGTTGTAGCATCACCAAAGAAACATTCCCCTCCTATGTGGATACATAACATACTTCCCCTAAAGATGGCACTTGGAGAACGGCCTCTGAAAAAGATTGTAAGGCTCAGGCAGGTTGGGACCCAAGTATTTGGGTCCCATGCCATTTAGGGCTTTAAACATAAGTACTAGCACCTTGAACTGGGCCTGGAGGCATACAGTCAACCGGTGCAGTTCTTTTTAAATTGGTGTGATCTGAACAAACCTGGCCGCATGAGTTAGAATCCTGGCAGCTGAATTCTGCACTAACTGGAGCACCCATAACATCATGAAACTACAGTGAGCCTCCATGGACACTATACATCTGAATACTGGGCACCAAAGATAAAGAGAAGGCATCTCAGGAGAATCCAGTTGGCCACCATGGGAAACAGGGTGCTAGATCACATGGATCTTTTTGATCTGGATCCAACACCTCTTATATCCTTACATTTCTAAGTGTCAGATTTAAAATCAAATATGTATAAAATGTTTATTGACCGTTTTGAACAGTGTCTTGCTTTTAAGGTGCTTTATAACTTATATCAACAGTAATTTAAGTACTGCATAATCCAGTAATCCATATTAATATTCTAACTAAAGGGGGGGAACTCGCCTGCTTTACATTTAATCATGAGTGTGCATCGTCATGAACAGTAGCGTTGCGCATGGGGTCAGCTAATATGCTAACAATAACAAAAAAAAAGCTTCTTTGTGTTGCCAAAGATAATATCAGTATTTTCCTAATGTATCACGTAGCCCGACCACCTGCAGGGCAGTCCAGCCAAGATCTAGCAAAGCCCATTTAAGGGAAACACTGGCCAAAGAAAAAACCCTGACAACCTCACACCAATACACCTGTGGGTAAGAGAAAACAATCTCTGAAGTCTACATTTCAAATTTTTATGTACTTAAGTTATCGTCCACTTTCACGTTACACTAGGGGAATATGGAGAGCCAAATACCACCCAAGCAAGTCATGAACGAACCTCGCCCCATTCACACCCAGACGAGGTATGTCCGAACACCCACTCAGGATAAGAGAGCTCCTTTTTGTAGACGAAATGCACACAGCTGTTTAATTCCAATCTTATCAAACTAGAGGAAGGGTGAGGAACATGTGACACTCCAACAACATCTAGAGGGCCACACATTCCCCGCCCTTGCAACGAGAATATCTTGCTTATAAAATCATTTTTTTACTCAAGAGAAATTATCAACAAAGCCTGATTCCTTAGTAATTCGTGTTGGATTTCCCAAATCCTAATCCTACGATCACTCCCCTTGCACCTTATTGACCTGGTTTACACGTAATGACAACCCATTGGTTTAAAAACCAATATAGGTGATGCTTGGGCCTGTGGCCTGCAGCACTCCTGCCTCTTCCACATTACAGGACAACCCACGATTGTGTCCTTCATAGGTTATGGAGCATGATGTGTGAAACCCAGACTTCTAGGTTGTTTAGGGGCTAAACAAGCCAATGGTCAACCCATGGTTTGTTTTTGGGTTAACCACTGAGTTGTTTATTTGTCCAAGCTAAGCATCCATAACAATTTTATCATGCTTTTGAAGAAGTTCAGCCTCCTTCACCAAGCAGCTGCTAGAAATGCAGGTTGCTTACCTGTAACTGTAGTTCTTCGAGTAGTCATCTATGCATTCACACATATGGGCTTTGCGCCTGCGCAGAGACCAGACCGGAACCTTCTATAGCTGAGTGGAACGTTTTTGGCGGGAACCCCTCCCCCACGCTACCGTGCACGTCCATGGGGTTCCCGCCCTTACCTCAGTTTACAGGAGTCCGACATTGTGCCCCCATAAACATGAGTGTAAATAAAATAAAGTACATTCCACATATAACTGTGTCAATATAAGTCTCATACCACCAAGTGGGGATGGTGGGTGGGTTGTGTGAATGCATAGATGACCACTCGAAGAACTACAGTTACAGGTAAGCAACCTGCATTTCTTCTTCGTGGTCTCTATGCATCACACATATGGGCGAGTAGCAAGCTGACATATATTTGGAGGTGGGTTGGTGCATCATCTGAAGATCTCTGAGAGCACTGTCCTTCAAATGAGCAGTCCTGCCTCGCACGGGTGTCCAAATTGTAGTGCCTAACAAACGTGGATGGAGTGGACCACGCTGCAGCTCTACAGACTTCTGTCAAAGGAACACCTCTGCCGAAAGCAACAGATGTTGCAACGGCTCTGGAAGAATGAGCTGTCACAGGTTTCACCAGCTCTAGTTTAGAAACAGAGTAGGCAAATTCAATTGTCTCTACGATCCAGCGTGACAGACGCTGGCATGAAACAGGGAGTCCCTTATAAGGCTCCCCATAACAAATAAACAATTGCTTTGTTTTTCTAAAATTCTCTGTCCTAGCCTTGTAAAAGGCAAGAGTTCTCCTTACATCAAGTTTATGTAAAGCAGACTCTACAGGTGATGTAGGATTCGGAAAGAAAGCTGGTAGAGTGATATATTGGGGCAGATGAAAAGGTTGACACTACCTTAGGCAAGAAGGCAGGGTCTGTGCGTAACACAACCTTATCTTTGTGAAAGATAGTGTAAGGAGCATCTATCCTGAGAGCTCTAAGCTCACTTGCACGTCTAGCAGAAGTGATGGCTACTAAAAAGACAGTCTTGCATGTTAGAAGCCTAAGGTTAGATAAGGCCATGGGCTCGAAGGGCTTCTTTGTCAATGCCTGTAACACCACTGATAGGCTCCATGGTGGAACGATACTCTTTACTGTCGGTATCGTATTTTTAAGCCCCTTCAAAATTTTCTCGATGTTGGATGAGCAAAAGGTGTAAAACCATCCATGCCTCGATGAAAAGACGTAATAGCCGCTAGGTGAACTCTGATGGAAGTGAGTTTGAGTCCCTGCTGATAAAGTGTCAGTAGGTATTTGAGGATTAACGCTAAAGGGCAAGATTCAGGTGCTTGATCGTTTTCCAAGGCAAAACTTTGAAATCTTTGCCACTTTGCCGCATAAGATTTTCTTGTTGAAGGCTTTAGTGATGCCAAAAATATATGGTCTACAGTTAAATCTTTGATACGAGAGGAGGAGTGGATGATATCCTCCATACCGTCATCTTGAGGGTCGACAGGTTTGCGTGTCGAACCCTGCCCTAGTGTCGAGACGACAGTGTCGGTATCGACGGGAGTCTGATGTAGTTCCCATTCGACAGTCAAAGGGCGTGGGAGAACCACGTTTGTCGAGGCCACCACGGTGTGATAAGGATGCAGTCCGACCTGTCCGACTGGATCTTGGCCAGTACCTTTGTCAATAGTGGAAACAGTGGAAAGATGTAAAGGAGATTTCCTTTCCAAGTCCTGTTGAAAGCGTCTCCTAGAGAGTGCTTTCCTCTTCCTGCTCTGTTGCAGAACTTGGAACAAGCTGCGTTTTCTTTGGTAGCGAAGACATCGACAGCAGGGAGGCCCCAGTACCAAAAGAGATTGTCTCTTACTTCGGTATCGAGCTCCCATTCGTGGTCGACGTGGAAAGACCTGCTGAGGGCATCCGCGATGATGTTAACCTTGCCCACTACATGGGTCGCCGTCAGGTGAGTATTTCTCCTTATTCACCAGTTCCAAATCCTGAGTACCGATCGATTCAGAGGATGTTGTCCGTCGCGATCAGGACGTTTCAGCCCTCGATCAACTGTGAAAAAGTTCTTATTGCATTCTCCACCACTAGCAGTTCTAGGTGGTAGATATGATGTTCCCTCTGGGAAGGAGGCCAACGGCCCTGAGCTGTGAGGGAGTCGCAGTGTGCTCCCCATCCGATCAACGATGCATCCGTCGCGATCGTTACCGAAGGAGTGTTTTGTTGGAACGGAACCCCTTGTAGGAGCGTCGACATCGAAAACCACTATTTCAGAGATGCCCTTACTTGCGTCGGGATCGACAGGTAAGTTCGCCGGGCATCGTGTCGAAGATCGAAAGTTCTTAAAACCCAGGCCTGCAATATTCTCATTCTGAGTCTTGCAAACCTGATGACTGCATCAAGCCTAATAGCCTCTGAATTGTTCATGCTGAAACCTTTCGGCGGCTCTCAGTAGCGATGGATAAATCTTGACGGGTGCTTGCTCTGGTCGAAGGCAGGTATGCTCTCCCATCTCGAGACAATAGGGTTACCCCTATAAAGTCTAGCTTCTGATGTGGAGTCAAGATGGATTTCTCCTCGTTGACCCACAAACCCAACAAGTCTAACAGGTTGAGGGTGGTTGAAATGTCCTTCTGGAGCGTGCAACTGCTGTCCGCTACCAGAAGCCAATCGTCCAAGTGTAGGAGCTGCAGAATAAAAGTAACCGTTGTCATACGGAACTTCCTTGGAATGATGAATTTGTTTAACTGCTTTAAGTCCATGATCGGCCGAAGACCTCATCTTTCTTCAGGACCGTGAAGTAGCGCGAGAAAAAACCCTGGTTGAGTTCCTCTGCGGGTACGGGAGAGATTGCTCCCTTCGATAGTAAGGTCTGTACCTCGAGAAGCAGAGGAGGGGATGGCGCCGTTACTTTCACCCCCGAAGAAGGAGGAAGGACATCGAGCTCGATGGCATACCCCGAGTTGATGATAGTGAGCACCCAGGAGTCTGATGTTATTGACTCCCATTGATGGTAATGGGGTGCTAGGCGGTTCGCAAAGGGAGGTGGATGTAGGACAAAGAAGTCAAACCCGCTGCTTTTTGGTGAAGTCAGGCTGACGCTTGTCTTGTTGAAATTTAGACTGATATAGCCGCTTACTCTGGAGTTGTTGTTGTTGTTGCTGCCTCTGTTGGCCTTGATAGTAGGGCCGCTGCTGTTGTTGTTGAGCAGGCGGTCTTGTTCACCGTCTCGGCTTGTACTGGGCAGGCTGAGCAGAGAAACCCATTTTCTTGGCCGTTGTGCAAGCCTTGTATATAGAGTCCAAGGTCTCGTCCGTCTTGCTATTAAACAAGCCCTCGCCATCGTAAGGCATGTTCTCAATCCTGGCTTTGGTGTCATGAGCCAGATTAGCGGAGCGGAGTCAAGCATGTCTCCTCAAGGACAGGGGTCCCATCATCGACTTGGAATGGCAGTCAACTTGGTGTCGCGCTGTCGACAATTGTTGCCTGGCTATGGCTGAAGCTTCACTTTGGAAGACTCGTGCCAGCTCTTTTTTGTCCTCTGGGAGATGTTCACATAGTGATCCTATTTTCTCCCAGAGGAAGAGCTGGTATCGTGCCATGGTAGCCTCGTAGGCTGATGCCCAAAGAAGCAGAGGAGTAAATCCTCCGGCCCGTATGGTCCAACTTTCTGCCCTCTCTGTCCATGGGTGCAGAATGTGCCTTCTGTGAGTGGCCTTGAGCCGACTTCACTACGATCAAATTAGGTTTGGGATGTTGGACCAGAAACTGTACATCTTCCTCTTGGACTCGATAGAGGGTCTCTAGCCTTTACGATGTGGCTTGAGTCATAGCCGGTGTTTTCCAAAATAATTGAGCCATTTGCTTTAAAGCATGTGGTGCTGGATCCCCAGTCCTAATGCCTGAGCCATTCTAAGCATATGGTCAGAAAATCTGACCATATCGTCGGAAGGGGAAGAAGGGTCGTTATCATGAACCTCATCTTCTGGTGAAGGCATCGATGGAGTAGCCGACAACCCCGACTCAGAATCCGATGGATAATTTTCTTCTGGCGAAGATACTGTAACCCCCTAGAGGTCTACATGCTCCGTTGGTACCGTGGTAACTGCGGCGGCCGATGCCGATTTGTGTGTATGGTGTCGAGGCGTCGACACCGTGGACATTTGATGGGCAGGCGGTGGAGGCAGCGATAGATGACACACCCTCGATGTAGGCGAAGGGTGCGCATAATACTCTTCTTGAGGGTACTGGTGGTCACCCTGGAAGTATCGTTGTGGGCGATATCGATTCCATTCATAGTCGCCACATACTGATTGGGGATAAGAGTATTGAGAAGCTCCTTCCCATTGACGCCTTGGAATGTGCCTTGGTGAAGGCGGTAAAAGGATTAGTCCCTGAACTTCTTACGGCCTGGCAGGCTCTCGGAAAGAGGCCGCTGAAGCCGAATCCCGCAACTCGCCCTCCAATAGACTGGGAGGATGTGTCGGTACCGTAGCCGTCGGTACCGAATGGGATCTCGATACCGAGGGAGGTCTCGGTATCGAAGCGGTCGGTATGGCAGGAGGAGTAGAGTGACTCCTAGCCAATTCCGCCGTGCGAGATGACCCTAATGAGGGTTCTTCCGCGTCTCTCTTCTTCTTCTTCTTCTTTTCCTCCATTTCAGAAGAAGATTTGGGAGTCCGGGCCTTTTTGGAGATTTTCCTGGCCGCGGAACTCGCCAGTGACCGTCCAGGCGTTAGGGGTATCTGAGCCCTATTAGCCGCTCTGGAATGTTCAGGCACCTCAGTGCAACAGTCACCAACGGACTTACTGGCTGCCGTTTTGTCCATCCTCGACGATTTGGGAGTCCGGGCCTTTTTGGAGATTTTCTTGGCCGCGGAACTCGCCAATGACCATCCAGGCGTTAGGGGTATCTGAGCCCTATTAGCCGCTCTGGAATTCTCAGGCACCTCAGTGCAACGGTCATCAACGGACTTACTGGCTGCCGTTTGTCCAGGCGTTAGGGGTATCTGAGCCCTATTAGCCGCTCTGGAATGTTCAGGCACCTCAGTGCAACGGTCATCAACGGACTTACTGGCTGCCGTTTTGTCCATTCTCGAAGATTTGGGAGTCCGGGCCTTTTTGGAGATTTTCCTGGCCGCGGGACTCACCAGTGACCATCCAGGCGTTAGGGGTATCTGAGCCCTATTAGCCGCTCTGGAATTCTCAGGCACCTCAGTGCAACGGTCATCAACGGTCTTACTGGCTGCCGTTTTGTCGGTAACGGACTTACTAACTGCCGTTTTATCCATAGTAGGAGCCTCCGTGGCTCTGAGAGCTTTTTCCCCCCAAGATGGAGCGAAGTCGTCAGCTCTGTTTTTCTTCGTTTGTTTTGTAAACGACATGCAATGATGGCAGGCCTCAACGATATGGCCTTCACACAAACAAAGGACACAGAGGGAGTGTCCGTCAGTAGGTGGAAGATTGGCCCCACACTTCACACACTTCGTAAACGGGGCTTTAACTGCCATACGGGCCTCACGCGACCGAAGTCGCTGAGGAAAACTATCTACAATATTTTTTTAAATAGATATAAGAAAAGAAGTAAGAAGAGTCTTAGAAAAAGATCGAAAAACGAAGAAGATCGTAAAAGAGAGAATAAAGTTAATAAGAAAAATGCTAGAGGTTCGGTTAAACAGGTCTGTGCACAATGGCGGACGACGAAGAACTGAGGTAAGGGCGGGAACCCCATGGACGTGCATGGTAGCGTGGGGGAGGGGTTCCCGCCAAAAACGTTCCACTCAGCTATAGAAGGTTCCGGTCTGGTCTCTGCGCAGGCGCAAAGCCCATATGTGTGATGCATAGAGACCACGAAGAAGAAGTGGCTATTTCTTTTCTACTATTCAATTAGGTTTGGGTGCTTTTTCACCACTGGGGACAAGTGGATGGGAATCTCTTTCCAATCAATCAGGAAATCATGTCCCCACAAAGTACAATAAAATACTCATTTCACAGAAGGCAAACTGGTGATGCTTCCAGTTAAAATGTCTTTTTAATTAAAAAAAATTAACATTTCTTTTAAGGCTGGTAGGTGCCAAGTGAGGTATCTGCAGGCACCAGGTGGACACATTCTACCTTTTGCAAACACACCTGCTCATCCACACATCTTTCAAAGGATTCTGGGGTATGTGCAGTGGAAGAATACTTGTTTTGCATGCAAAAGGCCCCAGGTAAAATCTCTAATTACAAGGATCATGTAGCATGAGATAGCAACAACCTCTCACCTGAGACCCTGGGGAGCAGCTGCCAATCAAGTAGACGTGGGCTAGACAAACTACTAGTCCTTCCTAGTAGAAGCCAGTTTCCTGTGTTGCACATGAACTGAGAATGTACCCCAAGACTTGCAATTTCATTTAAAAATCAGTAATGATCAGCAAGCTGTATTTCAAGGATGCTTTTCTACCATTATTGGTCTACTAAGTAGGAACTAACTAGCTCTTAGGGAATTCAAAGGTCTCTTGGATTCACAGCTTGAAAGCCCATCACTTTAGAACAGCAAAATATTTGTGTCACAATCCTAAGGTTGCACACTGAATTCCACTGCTCGAGTTGTAGGGAGTTGGGAATGGTCTGTGGTCTGCCATTCACTTCTGGGCTGTATCAGATGTTTGTTCAGGTATGCTGGAGACAATTTTCCTTTATTGTCTTTGCTATTTATTTATTTATTTATTACATTTCTATACTGCCCAATAGCCGAAGGCTAACGGTATAGGCTAACGGTAACCTAAAACCCTGCTGATCTATATTTATGTTACAAGATAGTGTGTGTGTGTGTGTGTGTGTGTGTGTGTGTGCGCGTGTGTGTCTATAAACTCTACTAGGCTTAGGAACCACCATGACACTGTTAGCAACTTTCCCTGAATAATTTTGGCCACAGCATTAATTAATTATATATATTATAAAGCATTTTTCAACAGCTGTCTTTTAAACTTTTAACCCTTAACCCAGGGGCGGGCAATGACATGTTTCAGACTACAGCTCCCATAAGCTTCAACAAATATGGCCAATGGATAGGGGATAGGGGACTTATAGCCCAAAACATCTGGAGGATTGACTTAACCTGTAAACCATCCTTCCCCAACCTGATGCCCTCCAGATGTGTTGGGCTACAGCTGGATAGAGAAGATGGGAGTTGCAGACAACACATCTGGAAGGCACCAGGCTGGGAATGGCTGCTACAAGTTATTCCATATGCCTAGCGTCCCTTTTGTTCTCTGTACTTCTTAAAGTGTGTGTTAGTATTACTATATCATTGTTAGATGCACCAACCATTCACAATGGCTCCAAGATGTTTCCTGCACATTAAGTAGCCAGCTTTGAGTCTAAATCTTAAAGCACACAGAAACAGGATGGGGGGGTGGGGGAGGGTATCCTCTGGGATATTCTGAAGCAGTCATCCAAAAGGGGTACAACATTTGTTGCCAGATAACTTATGTAATTAGAGTATGAAGCCAAGCATTAAACCAGCAGGCAATTTGTGTGACATCACAGAGAATGAAAAAGCAAAATTTACACAGGCAGTAGTACATTTAACTTTCAACTCTATGAACAGAATTCATTTGACAAGAGAAGCTAAGTAGATGATCTGTGTGTGTGTGTGTGCGCGCCCCCCCCACTTTTTCTTTTTTAAAAAAAGGAAAAACAACACTAGCTATTTAGGCATTTTCAATACATACTGAAATTTAATATGTAACCTACATGAACAGCACGGACGCACACACACTGGGCCGTAGCTCATGATGGAGCGCATGGTTTATAGACAATCCTTGGCATCTCAATTGCAAAGACCCCTGTGTGAAAACTTGCCAGCCAGCGTTGACAATACTGCCACTGCCAGTCAGAGTAGACAATACTGAACTATATGGACTAATGGTCTGACTTAGTATGAGGTAGATCCCTCTGTGGTACTTATATTAGTAAAACCATATGCAACACTATCAGACATGTTTGGGGGTTTTCAAATCTATTGAAGCGGACTGGTATGACTTATCCCTTAGATGGTTTACTTCCTCTCACCCCGCAGTGTGTCAGACTGCCATGTCTAGGGGAAAAAACCCTTACTGATTGGGTTGAGCCAAGAAAGATAGTCCCAGGCCATAGCTCAGAGTGACAGAGCACATGCTTTGCATGCAGAAGGTCACAAGTTTAATCCTTGGCTTCTCCAGGTAGGGTGAGGAAAGAATCTGCTGTCAGTGACTGTCGACCATACTGGGCTAGATGGACCAATGGTCTGACTCATTATTAGGCAGCTTCCTATGTTGCCAGGTTGAAGAAGGCTCATCAATATTAAGCTATGATCATAGGATACTGAAGACTACAGGAAGCCATTTTAAACACTATGTTTTTCAGCATATATGTTTCTTGCTTGTTTAAGTACTTTTGCTTAAATAAAATTATAAATATTGAAAAAGCATAAGAATACACATTTTTCTATAATGCTACCTACTGAAATTGCCTTATACCAGGGGTGCAACCTCCAGATGTTGTTGGGCTGCAATTCCCATCAGCACAGCCAATAGTGAGGAAGCTGCACTCCAACATCCGGAGGGCTGTAAGTTACCCACCTTTGATTTATACCAAGTCAGGTCAGTGATCCACATATTGTGATACTGTTTATATCAGCCTTCCCCAACCTGATGCACTCCAGATGCTTTGGACTTCAACTCCTACCAGCCCCAGCCAGCATGACCAATGGTCAGGAATGCTTGGAGCTGTAGTCCAGAACATCTAGAGGACCCCAAACTCATCTATAGTAAGCTATGTCCATAGGACACAGGAAGGGGTGTGGATCTTCCAACTCAAGAAAAAAAATGAACTGCTTGTAAAATTGTCCTCATGTTGTCCTTAACCTTCCTTCCACCTCAGCTGGCAACTAGACAAAAAGCATTTTCCAAAACTGGAATTTGAATAATACACGATAGCGGGGGAAGCACTGCTATTATAAGCTGCATTCATATGAATCATAGAGGTTATTTAGGAGAGAGCGCCGCGCACAGCTCATGAAATGGAGCACTTCTCCTAAGTTTTACCCACAAGACAGGTCATATTGTCTGAAGTCGCATTAAAGACTTGCTCTCTCAAAAACAGAGCAAAGGAAAAGTCGGGGAACAGAAGCCCATTGGAAAACCATGCAGCAGAAACGCATGCTTATACCAAACCTGGCATAAGGGTTGGTATAAGCCAAACCCTCCTCACTTTACAACCTGACAGCCCCCTAGACAAACAATTAAAATTTTGGATGTCCTAGAGAAGTTACAGATTGATGCCAGTATTTAAAAATAATTTTCAGATGTTATAGCACAGCTTCCTCCAAAAGATTAAATGCAGTACAAACCCTAACGTGTGCATATCTTCTCAAAACCAACAAAAATGGTTTTCCAAAGTTTCAAACAATGTCATGCTTCAACACATTAATCAGTCCTTGTTTAGATAATATTGGAAAACTGGTAGCGCCACAATCGTATCAGAAGATCATGAAACCTAGCAACCTGAATGGAAAGCACAACATTTCTTTAGAATTCTGACATTTTAAAAGCCAAAAAAGGACAAAGTTTGGAGCTGGGTCAGTCTTTTTTGTTTAATTTCCTTTTCTCCATGATGAAACTGACATACTGGTAATACATGACTAACTTTCTTTTTATAGCAACACCACCCCATCATCTAGCTTAGTCACATGATACCACCAGCCACAAGGTTTTGTACACATACCAGTTGGGGGGTGGGGGAACAGACGTCATCCATTTTAAAATGGGCAAGCATTGCACTAGGAATCCAAGGGGTACATTCTTGATTAAGTCCTCACCATCTCATTCATCACCAGTTTGGAATGCATATCCCACTATGCTAGAAACTTATCAGACATAAATAATATAGGCTGTAACACTCCCCTGGATTAACACACATGCATTGCCTTTCAATAGAATGCATTTTTAAGGACTTAGGCAACACATTTCAAGTACAGTTCCCTAATAAAGGGTTTGAAAGGCTCCAAAATACTGCATCGGTTGGAACTTAGTAATGAACGTTTTCAGTACTTAGAAGGAAATGTATACCAACACCCACTACTTGCAGCTTAATGATACCCTGAATGGCTCAGACTCTGAAACCACGATAGACTAAATTACAGCCTGAAAAATTCGTTTGCAAACCGGGGGGGGGGGGGGGAATTCAAATTTAGAAGACAGCTAACTCATCCCCTACCTCGTCCCACTTGTTTTTATTGGTTCATTTTTGACCTATTATATGGAAATTGTATCTCCTCAATCTACCATAAATACTGTCACATAACTCATTAAAAACTGTTGTCCAGAAATAGTAAAATCTTTCATGAAGCACAAATTTAAAATAAATAAAATGTACCAGAGTGAATGTACTCTCAAATCCACTATTTATGACAGTAATAAACATTTGTTTTATGTAAGCCATCATCTTGAAACATCAATATCAATGTTTTTGCTCTTGCAACCAACAGACTAAAATTAGATCCTTAGTTTTATTGGGACTGGCAGCAATAAGCAACTCTATAAACATCTATCAGAGTTAAAAAGTAGTTCAGAATTTGAAGAAATTCACCACCACTGGGTTGTTTAGTGTTCAATCTATTAGAGGAAAGTGGTGTCATAAAAACGCCCTCATTTTTATTGGTCCACTCACATCATCCACACGCTGAGGCACAAATCGGGTTTTACTCTTCTATTTGTAAGCTGCTTTTTAACAAAGCAGAGGAGGGCCAGGATCTCTTCTCGATCCTCCCAGAGTACAGGACACGGAATAACGGGCTCAAGTTAAAGGAAGCCAGATTCCAGCTGGACATCAGGAAAAACTTCCTGACTGTTAGAGCAGTGCGACAGTGGAATCAGTTACCTAGGGAGGTTGTGGGCTCTCCCACACTAGAGGCATTCAAGAGGCAGCTGGACAAATTCCTGCATTGAGCAGGGGGCTGAACTCGATGGCCTTGTAGGCCCCTTCCAACTCTGCTATTCTATGATTCTATGAAAGTTCTACTTATTAATTATTCTTTTCATATATACACTGAACCAAGAGCCAAATAGGAAATGGTGCCACTCCTCCAGCCTCACCCACCATTTGCATGAGGAGGAAAACAGTGCAGTAGGCAAGACATAAGAACATAAAAAACACCATGCTGGATAATGGCCAACCAGCTGTCTGTGGGAAGCCCACAAATAGGACATGAGTGCAATAGTAACCTCCTATTCATGTTCCCCACTAACTGCTATGCACAGATATACTGCCTTTGATACTGGAAGAAATACATAGCCATCATGAGTAATAGCCACTGATAGCTTTATCCTCCGTGAATTTGCCTACTGACCTTTGAAAGCCATCCAAGTTGGTGGCCATCACTGCATCTTATGGTAGCAAATTCCATAGTTTAACTATGCACTGTGTGAAGTAATGCATCTGTCATGGATACAATTGCTACTAGCTTGCACTCAGAATTACTACTTGGGGTATATCTTTTAAGTGATTAAAAATCTAAATTACATACCATATTTACCAATGAACATATGAAGCTTTCATAGTGAAAGAGACCACTAGTCCATCTAGCGTAGTAGTGCCTACTCCAGTTCACAATGGCTCTATAGAGTACTGGGTATAGATCTTTCCCAGTCTTGCTATCCCAAATCATTTTTAACTGGAGATTCCAGTTAGTTGACATTCATCTGCACAGCAGGTGCTTAAACCTGCTGTTCCTTGGGGGCCAAACTCACCAACACTAAAAAATTCAATGTAACAAAACTTGGAAGCAAAACACACATTTTAAAATAAACATTTGAGAACATATGTTTAACTAACCCAATGCTACATTTTAAAGCCAGGTTAAAAGGACAGAAAATTGGTGGGCCTCTGGTATGTAAACTAAAACCTGTCTACAGAGACAAGACAGTATCTCTTTCCCCAAGGACCTCTGATGTCATACTGAAATGAGCCTGTCTTGGGAGCAAGTTTCATAGCTTATGGTCAACTACGGAAAAAGCCAGAGACAAGATGGGATGCAGTGCATGGCCCCAGAGAGACCTTCAACACACACGTGTTTATGCACTGATATGAATACACCACAGCTCATGTAAGATTTTATAATTCTCATTTAGACAGAAGAATTAAGTTGTCAGGTAAGTATCTGGTGAGGCTATGTTGTTGAATGTGGTAGTTCCTAGCATTTCTTATTTGGCCTTTCAGGCAAGAAGAGTGATGACAGATTTCATGAAAGCATCAAAGTTTCAGAGTCTTAAAGTCATTCATTTTTAGCAGCTTCAGAGGAGTGCAATGCATTTGCAGTGCCATTGCATGAATGAATAGCCACTGTTAGTGCTATAAAAATGCATTAGACTCCAAGGCACCCAGATTTTATAAAGATGTGCACGCTGATTTAAATGCTTTGGGGAAATGATCTTTGATTTTCCAACTTGACTGCAATCTGCAACAACCTTTCAACTTGGAAAATCAGAGTATTTCATTTATTGCCTAGCAGCCCAGAAACATACAACTAGCGTAGTCCCTAACTGATATCTGACTGAGATTTCACAGACAAGGTAACAGATGCTTTGAGACAGTACTTACTCTAAATTGACCCAGAAAAAAAAGTTACTTGAAATAAGAAAGGAAATCTTTGGTTTCTTGCCTGTGGGAGGATTTTAATGTGATGATCCCATTATAGATCTTTTCTAGATTGAAGTAAATGCATGAAGTCAGTTTCTATGGTGTTTCTGGTACACAATATTTTCCCCAAGGATGTATCCAAGACAATTCTGTTTAGAGAAATTGTATGTATTCATATATATTTGAGTTGGGTGCAAGAGGGAGCAGAAGAATCAATACAAACCATTATAAAAAGCACTTACAAGGAGGTAAGCAACCAGATGCAGCCTGTTTACTTAAAATCTGGTCCCAAATCTGCTTGGTTTTGCTACTGTTTCCCTTCAATGAATTGCAGGTTCTCCACTTTCAGTAAGTCTCAGATTTCCAGAGACATACATAAGCCTCCAGCAAGACAGTCAGCAGTAATGTATGCTTTGCAGAATATTGTGTAAGAGCTATACCAAAGGTCTGGGGGTGTATGTGTCCAGATATCATTTTCCACTTATAACCCTTCTACATTTCCCCATCACTTTTATTTATTTACTACATTTTTATACCGCCCAATAACCGAAGCGCTCTGTGTGGTTCACAAAAAATTCTCCATCTTCTTACCACAAAAAAATCCATTAAGGAGGGCAATATGGAATGGCTGCAGAATGCCTTTTACTTAGTAGAATCATGGAACAGTAGAGTTGGAAGGGTCCTATAAGGCAATCTAGTCCAATCTTCTGCTCCGTGCAGGAATCCACCTTAAAGCATACCTGACAGAGGGCTGTCCAGCTACCTTTTGAAGGCCGCTAGTGTGGGAGAGCCCATGACTTCCCTAGGTAACTGGTTCCATTGTCGTACTGCTCTTAACAGTCAGAAAGTTTTTCCTGATGTCCAGCCAGAATCTCGCTTCCTGTAACTTGAGCCTGTTATTCCGTGTCCTGCACTCTGGGAGGATCGAGGAGAGATCCTGGCCCTCCTCTGTGTGACAACCTTTCGAGTCCTTGAAGAGTGCTATCATGTCTCCCCTCAATCTTCTCTTCTCCAGGCTAAACATAACCAGTTCTTTCAGTCTCTCCTCATAGGGCTTCGTTTCCAGACCCCTGATCATCCTCGTTAGCAGTATCCATCTGGCAGCACCCTTAATTTCAAGACCCATCTCTATATCTTGGGCTACAAGGGTACTGTTCTACAGAGAGGGTAGGCTACAAGGGTACTGTTCTACAGAGGTACTGTTCTACAGAGAGCCTGAAAAACCATTTCACAAACATTGTTACTTGTGCTCCCAAAAATCCAGAGATCAGACTTTTAGTTGAGGTGTGAACCTGCATTACTTGTGAAACAGAAGTGAGAAGTAAATATTACAATCCATATTCTCATATATCATCACTAGAGCTATCTGCCAACTAAAGGGTTGTCTTGTCCAACTCACATTCCTTTCCATGAGTTTTGGGCAAGAGAAACTCTTGGTGGATGAACCTATGGTCTTTTATTGTGATTTCACAACAAAATGGGATTCTCTTTGGAAAACCTCCAGAGCTTGGTGTGTGTGTTTTTAAAAAAACCTGCTTAATTAATTAGCGAGTGGGCTGGAATGAGTTCATTTTAACTTTCTGAAGGCATCTTAATCAAGTTAAGTACATGAAAACTGTAATTCATTATGTTAGCATTAAAGTACTAAAGACCATAGCCAGGAGCTTCCAAGTTACCAGAGATTCTGCCTAATCAGCCACTTCTCCTTTGCTCTGGTGGATTTGTGGGGGGGGAGGTGCAGAATGTGCTGTTTTAACAAAATCTATATTAAGTAATCTGTGAAATGCTTCCAAACAAAAGCTACACTTTTCCAATATCTACTAGAAATGGGGAAACTAGTATTTCCTGCTTTCTCGTGAAATAATTCCATATACACAGGAGCTACACAGTCTCAGATTCGTACAATATTTTACTGCGACCAATTAGGGTTGAAAAAATAGGAATAACGCCACCCCTAGACAAGGATCCCAATCCAGATCACTCTCTCTCTCACACACACACCTCTTGTTAACTGTGTGAATAGTATCTCACCAACTTTGGCCCACACTGTAGTCACTTGCAGGATCCCATCCCAAGGAACCCTAAGTGCAGCACAAGAACCAAAGCAGTTCCTATTTAGATAGACCCACACCTTGATGTGCTAAGACATATCTGAGGGGTAGCAGGCACCTTGATCACACAAGTGTGATAGAACATTAGAATCTGGGTTTTTATTTTTTTTAAGCAAGGGAAAGGTTGCCAAGGATGACCACTCACATATTGTGAATTCCAAAAGGTGAGCTGTACACACAGAGACACTAATTTTGAAAAATGCCCAAATGCAGCTTCACAGAGGTACTGGTAAGGCAGACCAGAAAAGCTCCAAGATCAGCTCTATGAAGAACTGGAGGTTAGAACTGCTGTTCATCAATAAACGTATTCTATTTTGCTTACTCTTGGGCCTACATTGGGCCTATAGTGCTGGGGCCGGAGGAGATCTCACTTCAAAGAAGGCAATGCTTCAAAAATGGTGAGCCTATGTTTTAGTCAAGTGCTGAAGAAGCTTAAAGAGGTGTTTAGAACCCAGCCAGAATTGTTGGCTAACACATAGCTGCTGTCATATATGTTTATTTATTTATTTATTTATTTATTTACTCATATGTTTAGGCCACTTTTCAAAATATTTCTTTTTCCAACATAGCTTAAAACCCCCCAGCAATTTTTAAAAAATCACAAAATGAAAAAGCAGCAACAAAAAACATTAACACTTAAACATTCAAGTATGGATTTGTTTTATTTATGACATTTCTATGCCACCTAATAGCCAAAGCTCTCTAGGCTATTCACCAGAAATTAAAAATCAAAAATACAATATGATAAAATATAACGTAAAAACATGAGCCCTGTTCAGAAGACACCTTAAACCACGGCTTATTCACCGTGGCTAAAGCCATGGTTTAAGCTGTCGTCTGAACAGGGGCGTTAAAAGTTTAGAATTTTTGTGAACCGCCCAGAGAGCTTCGGCTATTGGGTGGTATAAAAATGTAATAAATAAATAAATAAATAAAAAATAAATTAAAAAAACAGCTTAAAACCACAGTAAAAACCAGAACCAGCTGGATAAATATGCAGCTCTGTCACCAGGAAGAAACGCAAAAGCACTTGACACTTATTCTGACAATAACTAGGAACCTGCAGTATTGTATTTAAAAAAGGGACTTTTAAGAATGTGTTACTTCTATACAAGTTTTAACATTTACATAAAAGACTGTCCAAACCAGACTGCTTATTATTTCACGGATGATCTTGGACAGAGATTCCAAATGAAGTTGCTTGAAAAGTTGAGGAAATAACATAATTTAAGCAATACTAGACAACCTTTTTTTTAAAAAAAAAATATGAACGAGAGGATTGCTTTCATTTCCTAGGAATGAGATTTGTTACATGTACAAGGAATGAAATGCTACATGTACGTTGATGATTATTGATCCATTTCCTTTCGCGTAGGTTAAAAGCATAGCTTAAGCATGGTGGGGCACACAAAAGTGACCACTTTTATTTCATGTAGCATCTATGAACTAATTTCAAACAAGGGTGCATATGGAGCGATTCCATAATTATAGAACTGAATGCAGAAAATCCTAGGTTCAGGTAGTGCCTGAAACCCAGGACTGCTGCCGTCAAGTTAATATAGGTAAGACCAAAGGACCAATAACTTAATTGGTATAGAGCAACTTCCAATGATCATAATATGAGCCTTTTGAGAAGAATGGTAACACCTTCCTATTTGTGCTCGCACTCAATGCCTGGAATGAATCAGATGAGGAGCAACCAAGTAAGATGTACGTATTCTTAGTATTGTGTTCCATTTTAACTATGGGTTAGAACTTGAGAACGGGTAGAAAGGAATTTACTATAGATGTCCTTCTTGTCTGAAGCTTAGTAGGAGCTAGAGTTATGTTAAAGCATTAAGGGGGATCGTATGAAATTCATGCTGGGGGCGGGGGATGATGGGAACTGCAACTAGTTGGGAAAGTCTATGTGACTAGTGCCTCCACCTCTGCAACCAGCATGAGCAGAACAGCTATTTCTACTCATTCTGCCTTGCAAGTTTTTCCTTGCTCTGAATTTTAATCCTCTAAACCCTGGCCTCAGAAAAGCAATTTGTGTTCAATGCTACAGTACTTCTTTTTTTTTTTTTTACCTTGGTATAGTACAGTAGACTTTTAAAAATAGCCCCGAGGAATATCAGTACAGGAGATTATATTTCACTATAAATTGATCCTTAAGGCCTATGACGCTTCTACAGCGAGACAATTCACACTTCTGCACACAAGAAGAATCTTAATATATTTCCAACATGTGGCTATACACAAATGATTTGCCCTCCTAGTTGTCATGGAAGCAGCAGCAGCCATTAATCCCTTCTTCCAAAATTAACTCAAGAATTTTCTTTTTCTAATTTGGGAAGCAAATTCCACAGTGGACAATCTGGATGTGCGTTTTGACTGCATTCTCTGGTCTTTTATTGCACCTGCTGCTGCAGCAGGCAACCCTGGCCCCACATTCCTTCCTTCACAAGATTAAATCTGCATGCCAGCACACTGTCACTACATGGGGCTGGGCCAAGCGGCAAAACCCATTTTAAATACATCAGCCTCTTAGTCCAGGAAGCTCATTACTAGCTTCAGACATAAAAACAGCAGCGCATCTTTGCGGGTGGGAGGAAAGCAAGTTTACAGCCTTTCTTCTGGTGCTGGCTCTGCTTGTTCAAATAAAGATTTTAAATAAAACCGGGCACAAGCACACAATGAAAAAATAGTTTGCAAATAAATAAATAAAAAATGAACAAACAGGAAGACCTACTATTCCAAAAAACAAAGCTTATGCTAACCATATGTTTCACCAGACTTCTTCCCATGTTGGAAGCAATACAAGCATAAAGAGCAGCCCAAAGCAGACATAACTCTGGCACCAAGCAAAGCACTGTTTACAAATCTGGAGGTGGAGTCGGAACGCACTCTCCTTTACTTTCTCCCCACATCTACAGAAGAGATTCCCCCTCCTTTCACTTGCATGCCTAAAACGTGGCTTACTGTGCAATCCTGAACACCGAAGGAAATCCCATCAAGTTCAGTGGACTTTACTGTTCATCGTGATACAGGATTGCAGCCTCATTGTTATGTGTGCACCAGTGGTGTGGTGGTAAATTGCAGGCACTCATCATAACAGTCCCCATAGCTGCCGCCACCGTCACAACCACCCAGGAGAATCCAAACATGCCGGCAGCTGTATTGCATGCAGGTCTTCTGTAAAGCGAACGGGTCTTAATTGCCCAGGCAAGACCAAGCCACCCCCAAATACTTTGCAATCGAACAGGGATAGCTGCATCACAACAGTGGAGTGCACCACAACAATATATTGGAAAAATCAATTTTCACCCCCAGCTATTGTGAGAACTGCAGCTAAGCTCAGAGGAAATAGGGAATCATAGAATAGTAGAGTTGGAAGGGGCCTATAAGGCCATTGAGTCCAATGAGAAGAGATCCTGGCCCTCCTCTGTGTGACAACCTTTTAAGTATTTGAAGAGTGCTATCATGTCTCCTCTCAATCTTCTCTTCTCCAGGCTAAGCATGCCCAGTTGTTTCAGTCTCTCTTCATAGGGCTTTGTTTCCAGACCCCTGATCATTCTGGTTGACCTCCTCTGAACACGCTCCAGCTTGTTTTCATGGAAGACGGGTGAGGTGCCGGACGACTGGAGGAGGGCTAACGTTGTCCCTATCTTCAAAAAGGGCAGAAAGGAGGAACCTGGGAACTACAGTCCAGTCAGTCTGACATCCATCCCTGGGGAAATTCTGGGCTCAGTCCTGGGCCCAGTGCTCTTCAACATTTTTATTAATGATTTGGACGAGGAGGTGCAGGGAACGCTGATCAAATTTGCAGATGACACAAAATTGGGTGGGATAGCTAATATCCTGGAAGACAGAAACAAACTTCAAAGTGATCTTGATAGGCTGGAGTGCTGGGCTGAAAACAACAGAATGAAATTTAATAGGGATAAATGCCAAGTTCTACATTTAGGGAATAGAAACCAAATGCACAGTTACAAGATGGGGGACACTTGGCTCAGCAATACTACAAACGAGAAAGGTCTTGGAATTGTTGTAGATCGCAAGCTGAATATGAGCCAACAGTGCGATATGGCTGCAAGAAAGGCAAATGCTATTTTGGGCTGCATTAATAGAAGTACAGCTTCCAAATCACGTGAGGTACTGGTTCCTCTCTATTCGGCCCTGGTTAGGCCTCATCTAGAGTATTGTGTCCAGTTCTGGGCTCCACAATTCAAGAAGGATGCAGACAAGCTGGAGCGTGTTCAGAAGAGGGCAACCAGGATGATCAGGGGTCTAGAAACAAAGCCCTATGAAGAGAGACTGAAAACACTGGGCATGTTTAGCCTGGAGAAGAGAAGATTGAGGGGAGACATGATAGCACTCTTCAAATACTTAAAAGGTTGTCACACAGAGGAGGGCCAGGATCTCTTCTCGATCCTCCCAGAGTGCAGGACACGGAATAACGGGCTCAAGTTAAAGGAAGCCAGATTCCGGCTGGACATCAGGAAAAACTTCCTGACTGTTAGAGCAGTGCGACGGTGGAATCAGTTACCTAGGGAGGTTGTGGGCTCTCCCACACTAGAGGCATTCAAGAGGCAGCTGGACAACCATCTGTCAGGGATGCTTTAGGGTGGATTCCTGCATTGAGCAGGGGGTTGGACTCGATGGCCTTGTAGGACCCTTCCAACTCTGCTATTCTATGATTCTATGCGGCAATGCCACTTGCCACTGGGACAGCATTGCAGAACAGTGGGAGGCTACACACATTAGCCACCAATCCCAATGCATAGTACAGCAAGTCAGAATAAGCACAATCTAATCCTCAGATTTTTGCTTACATGGGGATCCCTTTGTCATGGGCATTAATTTTGAAGCATATCATGAACCAACACGGTCTTCTTTTGCCTTGCCTGCCTCTGGGGTGCATGCACAAACCCCTTCTAATAGATTCATCTGTCCACCCTTCCCAGCGCTCATAGGAAAGTTTGCTTCTTAGGAAGATTCAGTCAGGCAAATGTTGAGATCTTGCCAATGAAGGCAATTAATTTTGCCTGTAGGGATCAAAGGATCACAAAGAAATACCTACGAATAAGAACTGCAGGTTCTAATCATAGTCAATTTGTTATTCCAAAGCAAACAAGTCAGTTTAATACTCCGTGAAAAACTGAGTAAGTTTTTAACTAATTAATTTCGCGTGATTTGGATCACAGTGAATTCCTAAGAAAAACAGGTAACGTTACCTGGCTTTTCTTGGGAATTCATTCTCATTTAGGTTATCTTCATAGGCATCTGATGGAAGCAGTTTATTCATATTAAAAACAGGAATATTTCCTCTTGCTCTATGAGCCTTGCACATCAAAAAAGGAAGCATTCTTACCGTCTCAAGCCTTGCTTTAGGGGATGCTTCATGAATTTGTGTGCTGTCCTTGTACAGGGGCAGTGATAATCTTCTCTGCATCATTTAGTATATGCACTGTCAAAACGAGCACTGCTTTATGAGGACAGGTGCACAGAGGTTGAAATATTTCATCCAAATTAAATAGATAAGCTTTATTTTAACATATCTCTTCAGCTAAAAGATCTAATGCCCATTTGATTGTCACTTTTTGGCCTTTGCTTTTGCTCAGAATCTCATAAATATTTTCCGAACTGTTTGTAGTGGTCTTACTACTTTCAACTATGCAATTTTCTTCAAGAAACACAAAGGCACAAATACATAGTTTTGAAGAAATGGACTTCAGAATTCTCAAAGTGAGACAGTGAATCGTTCTTAAAGTGGGGACAGCGAGTATTTTAAAAGAAGAACAAACCATTCCTGATTGAGAGGAGACCTGCTACTCCCATCCCAGCCTACCTGCAGTGTGAAAAATCATAGCAATCAATCTTAGGAAAAGAGAAGAGCTGAGGATTTCCCCTCCCACCAGTAGTCAAGGTTAAATCATGGTTTCAATTACAAAAAAGGTGCTTGGGAGGAACCCTCTATGAACGTATGAAACTGTGATATACCAAGTCAGACCAGGGGTCCATTCAATGCCATATTATCAGCGATGGTATCAGTCATTTTACAGCCTTGCAACACAAGATCCAAATCTTCTGCAGGTAAAACATGTGTTCTTCTATACCTCATTAGTGGACAAACAAAAAGGAAGTCTGTTACACAGCTCATAATTTACAGAATTTGCTGTCAGAAGATGTGGCGATAGCCACTAACTTAGACCGTTTTTAGAAAGGGATTAGACAAATTGCCTATCCAGAAAGGATCCATCGCTGGCTACTAGTCATGGTGGCTATATGGAGCATGCCAGGAGGTAAAGACTACTGCCTTCCTGTACTGCGTGTGAGCTTCCCAAAAGCACCTGGTTAGGTACTGTGGGAAACTCTATGCTTGACTAGAAGGATCTCTAGTCTGATTCAGCAGGACTCTGATGATCTAGTGCAGAAGTCTTCAACTTGGGTCACAAGATCAGTCCAGATGGGTCGCAGCAAAGTTGTTGCCGCCATGTTGAGCAAGGAGAAAATTGTGAAATTGGGTCCCATGTTGCAGGTTAAGAGTCCAAGGTGGATCTCAGGTCAGGACCAATTGAAGACCACTAATCTAGTGGAAGGATGTCAAAACCCTTTCAGGCTGAGGGCCAAATTTAATTTCTGAGAAGTTCTTGGGGGCTGCATTCCTGCAGTGGCTGCAGCCAAAATGGAAGCATATTTTAGCTTAAATCTCTTAGTGCTAGTAACTAAGCTTTAGGTGAGGCATTTCAACTTTCAGAACCGGGGGGGGGGGGAACTACTCAAAAGCCGGAAAACCACCAAGGAATTGGTGGGTGGGGAAGAGGGCATGGGGCCAAGAGATGGGGACATGGTCATCTGGGAAACCCCAGAGAGCCAAAATGGTACTCGAGGCAGGCCAGATTTGTCCCACAGGACTGAAGTTCAATAACCCCGCTCTAGTGGTAGCATCAAAAGTGTGTATGTTGTGGACATACAAGCTTTTAATATGAAAGTTTTTAATATGAAAGTGCATTTACACTTGCTGAAAAAGAATCAAGTTTTATATCAAAAATAAACTGAGGCCAAATACAACAGGACCCTTATCAACAACTGAACACTCCCAGATGAGATGTACCATTGTTAACCCTAACACACACACACACACACACACACACACACACCCTAACATGTCAACGATTTTGGTTTTGTCAATATACCCCAGTTTTAATATTTATTTGTAAGAATTACCTATACTTTGCATCTTCCAGACAAATAGGTTACCCAGCGCAGCTTACAATAAATATAACTAGATCAGGGGAAGGGCTGTAGAGATCAGTGGTAAAGGCACATGTTTTGCCTACAAAGGGTCCTAGTTTCTGTCCCTCGCATCTCCAGGCAGGGCGGGGAAAAGTTCCTGTCTGAAAACCTGCAAAGCTAGTCAGTGCAAACAATACTGTACTAAATGAACTAGCTAGTCTGACTCAATATAGGGCAGTTTCATATGATCATAACACAAAAGCAAAACACCAACAGAAAAGAAAAAAAGAGAAAGAAAGTCAATCATTTATACCACAAAATATGCAAACTGCATCATTCTCTTGGCCATCAATCTGAGTGAACTCAAAGGCGTGAAAAGCCCGGCTTACATTGGCAGTGAACACCATACATACTACAAGTGCTACTCATGAAAAGGATCAATCTTTCTACATGTCATCTGTACTCTTCATATGTCACTGGCCCCAATATAAGTGGTGTGTTTTTACTAAGTCCTTTCAAGCGTGCTAGTACCTGGGTAATGTCACAACACGGCCACCCTGTGTTCCTGGGGCAAAGTTCCCTTCAGTATTTAGTGATGCAAATCTTATAAGGCAGCAAAGCTTGATAACATTGCAGTAGCAAAGTCAACACCCATGACAACATGCACCAAAGGAACATCCCCTGTTATGTGTGGAAGGATCCCTCCTACTGCAATTTGTGAGTTGAAATCAGTTATTTGGCATGCACCAAAATACATGAAAGGACTTTTGTGGGAAGAAATGTGGCTTTCCCCCCCTCCCCTCGCTTCTCTCTGTCACACGTAACTATTTTGTGTTACACCGCAAGAGTTGATCCTCCTAATGAACGAGTGAGCGCTTCAACCCAGGCAATGAGGACTATAGCTGGTGCAGCAGCCACTGCACAACCCAGTGCATTTATTTGCTGTAATAGCTCTTAGTTTTACAGTACACAGTATCTATGGCCCAAGGGATGCAAATTCAGCAATTGCTGCAATTCTTAAATCGCAGAAGATATCCAGAGGGTTTAATTACAACGAATTCCCAAATATATATTTTCTGGTATCCTATGGAAGGGTAGTAAAATAAGCCTGAAAACTAGGACTGCAAGGTTTAGTCAGATAACAAGTATTCCAATTAGTCAAGCAGCAGATTTTTGTTTTAAAACTACAAGCCATCTTTTTTTGGGCAGGAAGTTACAAAAATCTACAAATCTACAAAAAAGCGAGAGCACCATCTCCTTTCCGTCACCCAGCTGGGATGCCTCTCCTAAAACAGGGTGTGCAGCACATGCATCCATTATTTAAGAATTATGCTTTTCTCTCCAGAACAATTGCTTTACTCAATTGAAAATTTATGCATATTTAACATATTTATTACTCATTCAACTAAGTGTCAGCTATATTTCAGTTGACCAAAATCTTGACACTACTATTATCATACCAGGGTGTGGGTTAGGGTAAAGGAAAAGATAGGCCTGGCTATAAATTATACATTAGTCAAAGCTTTTTCTTGTAGAGAAAAAATATTTATTCCATGGCACTTGGGAAATCATCATCATCATTATCATCATCATCATCATCATCCAATTATGAAAGCCACAAGTTTTCCTCCCACAATTCCCTGGAACAACATTATATTGAGGACATTGTGGAGATACAAACACAAGAGCTTCTGCTGTTGTCACCATCTGCAAGGGTAGCACATACAAAGAAGCTGCACCTAGTAATGGTGAGTCTCCCCTCAGAAACTGCTGGAGCATATTTTAAGATTGTAACCCACTTTTCTTTATAAAACAAATTCAAAGCATCTTACAAAAAGTTCATAAGATACATTCCACCACAGTGAAAGCAGCTCACTGTATGAATCAATTCCATACAATAAAACCAAGGGAAGGGTGAAACAATCCAACAAGCAAACAAGGAGCTTTAACCTAGAGAATATTTGGTGAAATATTTGGTGAAATATTTGGTGAAAGCTTTTGACAAAGTACCACATGACATTCTGATTAACAAACTAGCTAAAAGTGGGCTAGATGGAACAACTATTAGGTGGATCCACAGTTGGCTACAGAATCGGACTCAAAGAGTACTTATCAATGGAACCTTCTCAAACTGGGGAGAGGCAACGAGTGGGGTGCCGCAGGGCTCAGTCCTGGGCCCAGTGCTCTTCAACATTTTTATTAATGATTTGGACGAGGAGGTGCAGGGAACGCTGATCAAATTTGCAGATGACACCAAATTGGGTGGGATAGCTAATACCCTGGAAGACAGAAACAAACTCCAAAGTGATCTTGATAGGCTGGAGTGCTGGGCTGAAAACAACAGAATGAAATTTAATAGGGATAAATGCCAAGTTCTACATTTAGGGAATAGAAACCAAATGCACAGTTACAAGATGGGGGACACTTGGCTCAGCAATACTACAAATGAGAAAGATCTTGGAATTGTTGTAGATCACAAGCTGAATATGAGCCAACAGTGCGATATGGCTGCAAGAAAGGCAAATGCTATTTTGGGCTGCATTAATAGAAGTATAGCTTCCAAATCACGTGAGGTACTGGTTCCTCTCTATTCGGCCCTGGTTAGGCCTCATCTAGAGTATTGCGTCCAGTTCTGGGCTCCACAATTCAAGAAGGACGCAGACAAGCTGGAGCGTGTTCAGAAGAGGGCAACGAGGATGATCAGAGGACTAGAAACAAAGCCCTATGAAGATAGACTGAAAGAACTGGGCATGTTTAGCCTGGAGAAGAGAAGATTGAGGGGAGACATGATAGCACTCTTCAAATACTTAAAAGATTGTCACACAGAGGAGGGCCAGGATCTCTTCTCGATTCTCCCAGAGTGCAGGACACGGAATAACGGGCTCAAGTTAAAGGAAGCCAGATTCCGGCTGGACATCAGGAAAAACTTCCTGACTGTTAGAGCAGTGCGACAGTGGAATCAGCTACCTAGGGAGGTTGTGGGCTCTCCCACACTAGAGGCATTCAAGAGGCAGCTGGACAACCATCTGTCAGGGATGCTTTAGGGTGGATTCCTGCATTGAGCAGGGGGTTGGACTCGATGGCCTTGTAGGCCCCTTCCAACTCTGCTATTCTATGATTCTATGATTCTATGAAATAATCCCCTTTTTAGGGAGTGGTTGATGACGCTCCAAAATTTGACTCGGTTCTCTTCTGAGAACTTTCGCACACTCTTCTCAGTCCACGCCAACCCCCAGTCCGCACAACCTATAGCAGCCTTCCAAAACTTGGTGCCCCCCCAGATGTTTTGAACCACAACTCTGAGCATTCCTGATGACTGGCTGGGGCTGATGGGAGTTGAAATCCATAACATTTGGAAGGCACCAGGTTTGGGAAGGTTGGCTTATATTAAGGCAACCATAAGAACCCCCACCATGTGTTCGATTCAGCTCAGATGTGGCGACTGATCACGGATGCTTTCCCTTTAATATAAGTTCCGACAGTGTTCCCAGCCATTGCCCATGTCTGATCAGCTCACACAGGAAGAGGTTGCACTTGGGACTACTTGAAAGAGACGGATGTGTGCCAGAGATGTGCACTGAACCCAGCGCTGGAAAAATATTTCAAATTCCAAAGCATGAAGGTTTCAGTTGATTAGGTCTGGCCAAACTGGCTGGCATTCTGTCAGGAACACTGCCATGTCAATGTGGGATGCAGCCCTTATCAATCAGAAAGGGGAGTAACCCCCTGAGCATAAACGCTGTATCACGCAAGAGAGCCATGTTGAAAGCTTAAGAAAGTCAGTAAACCAAGAGGCAATCAGGTGGTTTCATGAGAAATACATGGGGAAGACTTCTATAGTAAGCTTTATATTAAAAACGACAACAAAACCCAAGTATAATTATAAACATTCCAGTGCTTTAACTGTTCCACTTAATGCCGCACTGCAAGATTTTGGTTTGAGCACTAGAAATGCACTTTCTTTAATCAGGACTGATTTACAAGCCACAGCCACCAGCAAATCCTGCTAAGATCAGTTGGTCCTAGAGATAAATAAAGTCTATTACTGCAGTCCCAAATATCTATTACTGCTTGAAAACAAAATCTGCCTGTATTCTGTAAATATCAACAGATGGAGTTGGGATTATGTTTTAAAAGATCATCACAAATACAAGAAAGGATCTCTCAAAAATGCAATTGGGAAGATTATTATAATTTACAGTTGAAGTGTTCAATTTCAGCCCAGCATGTATATGAGAACTGCCCTTCTTTCTCTCTCTCTCTCTCTCTCTCTCTCTCTCTCACACACACACACACACAAAATTATCCATCCCATCCCTCAAAAGTGTGCATTTACTAAGACTTCTACAACGAAAAACAATTTTTGCTGCCCAGACGTCACTTATACTTTAGGACAAGCAAAGACTTTTGCCCAAAATCGCATCTTGGGACCAAGTTGCTTTACAGAAGATGAAATTTTACTAAGGTTGCAATCCTATATGCACTTACCTGAGAGTAAGTCCCATTGAGCTCAATAGGGCTTAATTCTGAGTAGACATATAGTAGTTTGTTTAGGAGGGGGAGCCTTCTGCCCCCACCAGCCAGATCCAATCTTCAAGAAGAGTGACACCTTCCCATGACATAGCTTGAGGTCAGGGCCAAGACCCTCCCCTTTCATCTCCCTATCAGCTGGAAGAGTTCTCTGTCAGATTGTCATCATCATCCCCCCACACCAAAACAGAAAATGAAAATAGTAGCTCAACAAACACACAAGCGAAGCACTCCTGAGTCAGCCAAAATATTTGCTTATTAAGAGATACACCTCTTTGATCTAATGCAATGGCCAATCCCATGTGAGGGGACGCAAACAAGCAGCAATTGTTTTCTAGTTAAAATGGGCTAGTTAATATGCAGATGAAACACGGGATAAGGAAAGAAGGTGGGGAAAGGCTAGCTGAATTTCAATTTGGCACATTTAGTCCAGTTTCCAGGACCATTTCAAAACTGCCCAGCACAAAAGTCTGGAAAGGAATTAAATGTATTCAACAGATATATCCAAAAGTAGAGAGTTGCTGAATCTAAAAGCCTTTTTACCTGGGTTATGTTCAGCGTGTCAAAATGGTTTCCCTTACAATGAAGATGGCCTAGGTATTTTGCTATACCATAAAGGCTTTATTTCTAATTTCTTTCACGCTTGTACTGTGGTTGCATTTAATCTTGTAGCCTCATAATCCAGTATTTTATGGAATCATCAATTTGTTTAATGCTTGAACTCTCTCAAATCCTGTAACCTCAATGAGCTCTTTTGCTGCAATTACATCAGAACTTTCTAACAAAGGGAACTTACACTTCACTCAGCAATTCGAAAGCCACACTTGGTTAATTACGCCCTCGTTCCCAACAGCCATTTGCCCATGGCCACCCAGCAAGTTCCAAACTAAGCTTTACCCACCGGATCATTTACATGGCCAACAAAAAGAAAATATGTACTTTGCCAAGTACATATGAGCCCTTAAGATCGATTTAGCTAATACTTAGCAAGTGACCCCAAAATCCACTAGCAAGTCCTCACATCCGGCATATGTGCCGGATCCTATTGCATCTTGGGGCCAGTTGCTCACAGCCTCAGAACCCTCACTTGACAGTTGAGAGCGTGAAAGAAATGTTGCCGCTAGACATGCCAAGCTATATGAAGTCCTTCATCTCCAAGCAAGTCCCATTCTAGCCTCTGATGGGAGAAAGCTTCCATAGCCCAGTGCTTCAGGCCTTCATGCTCTTGGGAGGTTTAAACAATGCTCTCTCTCCCTTGCAGCTCTTGCAGTTCTAAGTCTGGAAGGGAGGCAGCTCTGGATATAGCACAGTACAACGGTGGGCTACATTATGGAAGCCACACCGACATAGACTATTGTGCTACAAAAATGACACCTTCCTTTTAAATATCCTAGGTCAACATTCTCCCTCAACACACACACACTAGAAGCTCATTAGCTACACCACTTCTACAGCAGTTTGAGAAACACCGCTCCAAGCTAAGTATCAGTAAGCTATCAGTACAGCAACTTGGCCTTTCTTTAGTATTCTAAAAGAAAGGTGAATGAACTGATCTCTCTCAGGAGTGTTTCTTACTTTTCTCAGTTGGACTAGTGACAAAGCTTGGATCTACTTGCCTAAAATTAGTTTGCAAATCAGGCTGATTTGTGAGTTTTCTGCTGCGTTCTTTTTTGAGCTGTGTATTATCAATTGTTTTCCAAAGTCTCTTTAGTCAAAAGGCATTCTTGACCTAGTCTTTGTCAGTGCTATTAACATGCTGATTTAAATGCCAAGCAGATAAGCAAAGCTTTAAAGGCAGTGTATTGTTAATATTTTTGCTTTCATGGTGAACATTTTGGAGCCGGAATATTAAGAATACCAGGGGGTCCCTAATATTTTGGTGCATTTTTTTTTTACAATAGCAGACAGCCATACATGGTACAGTAGCTAATGGCCATACTCCTGGGGGTGGGGGTGGATGATAGGAGTTGTAGTGCAACATATCTTGCAGGCACTATATTGGGGAAGATTGACATAGGTTATATTCAGTTGGAGAAGGTGCTCCCTCCCACAAAAAAAAGGTCTACCTACCTTTGAACAACTTACTTGTGCCCTCAGGAGGTCTCACAGAACTGTATGGGCCAAGGTTGGAGGACTTGGCAGACTAGCAACAGCCCAATGGCTACACACTGCTTGACACAGAACACATAATTTGCTCGCCAAAATGGTGTTCGCCCTTCTCTGCGTACATTTCTCCAAGTACTGTATCCAAACAATTCTCATTGTTTGTCGGCTCAGGGACAAAATGCAGCTGAGCTGTTCTCAGGAAGTATAACATCCTGTATCTTATCTCTTCCTTACCTCCAACCCAATCATCCCCAATTTCATGAACTGTAGAAAGGGGTATAACCTTCACCCATGGCGACTACAACTTTTTTCCAATGCCTTTTCAACCACGGAAAAAAAGAGATAATATACGTAGCACATTCTGTTCAAGGTTTTGTTCACCAGAACCTTACATTGTTTCAACTCCTCGATAACAGAGCCCGGATTGCGGAGAGGAGGAAAGTATTCATAACACACAACATGCCCTTACATCGAGTGGGAAGAGTTGCCTAAAGCTGCTGGTCTCCCCTGGTAGGTAGATGACAAATTCGGGAACAGTTTCTCTTCCGAGGCATGCTAGGGAGAAGGGGAGCTGCAATTCTGCAGTCCTACCGCAGGCTCCGAAAAAGGTTACACCAGGGGAAAGCCTTGCAAGAATAAAGCAGTCCAAAGAATGAACTCAGGTGAAACTGACCAGATGGGAAAACCCAGGAAGGGAAAACAAACTCACAGCAAATCATAAACAAAAAGAATAGTCATCTGAACTCGCAAGGAACAGGACAAGGGAAGCAGCTTGAAGGTCAACTTTTCTTTAAACTGGACAAAATACATGCTCAGCCTCAAACCAGTACTCCAAGAAGGATAAGTTTCAGAAGAAGACGATGAAGCAAATCACCATGCAACACATCACATTTAGGAACTTAAAGAGGGGGTCCAAATTGGGGATTTCAAGACATCTCTCTTGCCCTCTCCCAAGGACTCAGGGGTATATGGCTAATTGCCATATTCCAGTTTATCCTCACAACTATGAAACAGTTTTCCTAATTTGTAACTCCACTGCTCATCCACAATGCTACGCCAGTTCTCATGAGATATTATAGTGTCATCTCAGGAGTAGGCAACCTTTTGGGGCCATGGGCACATTTGACAATTTCAGAAAACATCCTAGAAACCAACACAAAATGGCTGCCATGGGAAGCACGACAAAGGACAAGAAATCTGCCCAAAAGACAAAGTACAAGGCAGAGGTGGGGCCTGAGTCCTTTGAACTCACAGTTTTCAGGACCAACAAAAAGCTCTTTCATAGCAATGCCAACTGTCGGCATATGTTGTTGTTGCTGCTGTTTTTAAGTAGAAGTGTTACGGTATCTTGCCGGGCATGAAGAAAGGTGTCCGGGGCACCTTAGTACCTGCAGGTACCATGTTCCCTACACCAGAGTTATGACTTTTACATTACATTCAGATTTTTTTAAGGGCTGTTTGACCTTTTTTCTTGCAATCATCCGTTTTTATCCACTCTTATCTGTAGACAATTCTAAATTCTTTACCAATAAATTCTGCTTTTGCACAACAATTTTATTAATTTTACGACTCATAGCTCATTAAATTCAGCAAGCTTTTTTGATTTAATCTTGACAGCTTATCTCATGTGTGAAACAGGCAGGAGGTCCATTGAGAAATGTCCCTCATTCATCATGCAAGAGCAGAACCTTTTAGAAAATATTCAGGTCTCACAAAGCCAAATATGCCCTTTCAGCACACAAATATTAAAATGCATTTATTACAGTAACAGGGATTAATTTTATTCCTTGGAATCTATTTAACATAAAAAACCCTCAGGCACGATTCTATTTCAACACAGTATTAGTTGCAACTAGTTATTTGTTGGTATTTCTACGGGGCTTTTTTTTTTAAAAAAAAGATTGTTTTTGTCTATGCTGTAATTGATACTGCTTTTGCATTTCTAATTTATTTCCTACTACAAACTATCAGTGCTAATGAATTTCATGACACACCCACAATTCTGGAAATACCTATGGTACTAAGGTGGAGAAAGACAGGGCTCTTGGTTAAGAGAGATTCTGGTAAAGCAGGAAGGAGGAAAATACTGTAAATCTGAGCTTCTCATTAAAGTGCATTTGGAATAGACAGTATCAAAAGGAATGTTCAGAGAAAAAAATGAGCTCTGCCATTCATAGCACTAACCACGTAGTCTCAATGACCAGATATGAACTATTTGCTATTTAAGGGGCTAGCCTTTGGAACAGAAACATCACCCACCCACCAAATTGCCTTCCAATCAAAACTTTAGGAATTGGGAGACAAGTCTATAGCTTTCCCTAGATATATCAGTGCAGCATCAGAATATCTTACAAATCCTTTTTTAAACAGAGCTCTGAAAACATAAATTCCATAGTTAATATAATGAGCGCACCAGTAGCACACTTTGGGTGTTGGGGGTGGTAGAAGCAATTCATTGCACACACTGCAAAAATAGCAGCAGAAACACAGAGAGCTGGGAAAAGGCTTTAATATGGGCAGTGTCCATACATAACACTAAGCCATGGTTTATGTTAACCATGGTTTGTTGCTTTATCCATGGTTTGTTGCTCTTGCAGACGAGCAAACCTGTAGTTTGTTTTCCCTATTTCTGGTTTGTTTCTCTCTTGCCCATTTTGCCAACCTTCAAAGCAGATTCAATTTTAGGCTGCTCTTTCCAAATGCCTCTGTTTCAGGGCTGACAGCAGCGCAAGTAAACCAGGGGTAAGCCACAGTTCTGGGTTCAGACATCAAAACAACCCATGGTTTAACTAGGCCAGATTTTGTAAGGCAACAACCAATAGCAAGTTGTATTTGTGTATAAGAGGTGGTTAATAAGTCATGGTTTATTTGCAGAGGTGGATTAAGACAGAACCACAAGACAGATTTCAACTAACTACACCATAGCTTTGCATTGTGTATGGACCAGGCCAATACATCACTCCAGCATCAAGGAAAGGCAAGTTAATTGTTGTTATAATCTGCTGAAAGGCACTTTGGAGATCATTTGATCCAAAGCTGTGGCATAAATCTTTAAAGTAAATGCATACGAGCGTGACTGAGTCAGTGCCACGCTCAGCACAGTCCTGAGTTCAAATCTCCAATCCGCCATGAATTCCCAGCAAACCATTATTCCCTTAGCCTATCTGGAAACTGAGGGTAAGGAGCCAACTTACACAGCTGTAGAGATAACTGAAATAAATGCACGTGAAATGCTACAATAAACAGCAAATCTCATCGTAAATCTGAATCTATGTCCAAATATTTTGGTGCTTTTCCACTTTGCCCAAATAAACTTATTACATCTATAGGTAGATTTCCTTTCCCACTCATCCTACATAGGGATGCAAGGAGTGAATACATCTGCTTGGGGTGGATGAGTAAACAACATCCTATTAGAAAATCCCAAGTCAACTTGAGAAATACACTATTAGGAATTGAAATATTATTGAAAGTTCTCCAACACCTATAATATGATCATTGTTTTGAAATGAGGGGCAGGAAGAATCAATGGGAGTCCAGCAGAATACTCCTCGAGATCAGTAGAAAGTGGCCTGTGCAAACTACACTGACTCAGAAACTCAATTTTACCAGTCATATGACTCGTTCCACAGACATTCCAGCAAGACTTCAGTCACGTGGCAGCTGAAGCCAGCCTCAGACAATTGGCAATTCCTTGGCAGCTCCCACCCTTCCCCCATGAAGGACTTTGAGTGATAAAAAAGCTGGTAGTTGGAATTCTTTTTACGCTAGCAGAGGCAGAGGACAACAGCAGCTGCTATATTCTCTAAGGCTGCACTCCTACATACACATTCTCAGAAACACGTCCCACTGGGCTCAATGGAACATACCTCTGAGTAAACATGTGTAGGATTGCACTACAGGCTCTGCAGTGGCCATTGTGACTGCAAAGCACAAGTAACCAAGGGAGGAACAAAACCACCTTTTTCTCTAGGACCAGCCACCAATTCAAGGATTGGTTAACCACCCACTTAACAGATTTATATCAAAAATAGAGGTGTTTTGAAAAATTATAGTAAAAACAAAAATAGTCTCTTGAAGAAAGAAGCATATCAGGTGCTTTGGGTGTTTTTTTTTAAACAGTAGTGGGGGGCATTTTTCATCAGGATTGCATCTACTACTGTTACGAGGGAGCTGGAACTGGCTGGGTAGTGAAGGCATAAACCTCCCCTCCTAGCCCTTTGCAATCCCAATGAAAACTGGCTCGCCCGGAGCTTACTATGGTGTTTCCAACCCATTGAGGTGCTTTTAAGACAGCCTTCCTCAACCTGGGGCGCTCCAGATGTGTTGGACTGCATCTCCCAGAATGCCCCTTCTGGGAGTTGTAGTCCAACACATCTGGAGCGCCCCAGGTTGAGGAAAGCTGTTTTAAGATATGTTCAGCATCATTTGTAATTTGGCTCCTACTCCCTAGCATTGTGTTTAGGATCGCAGCCTTAAGACTATTGCTCTACTGGCTAAACTGATCAAAATTTACAGTCCTCCTTTCCTCCGTGCTCCCTATTACCTAGGGTCAATATAACTTGGCTGTACTAGAACCACAGGATCAAATTCAAGCTGAGCAAAACCTGTGAAGAAAGGCAAGCTGAGGTCTAGGCAGACTTCACTCCAGATTGCAGAAAGCCACCAAAACCAACACATGGTAGGGATACAGACGCATGGATCAATAGAGTTCATGTTTCACCAGTGATATTTCCACAGCTGATTACAAGAACATCAACTAGATTTTTCTTTTTCAGAGTCACTAGTCTTAACAGGTCTTGGGAACTGTGTCTCAAATGAAACTAAGATGAAATATACGTACTATAATAACCTCTTTCTTTAACCAGAGGGGGCATGAGTGACTAAGGCCATATTCTAACCTGAAGCAATTTCTTGTTAAAGTTATGTAACCTTTTTTTAAAACAACTTGGGGGGAAGAGCTTGCCACAGCTTAGAAACAATCCCTTAAGAAAAGCCTAGGGCCAGTTTCAGAAGTCAGAGAAACTAAAAAGTCTAGAAAAAAGGCTACGTATAAATCGTGCGCTTGTCCTGAGCCTCCTCCGATATTTGATTTTAAAACCCTTTCCCCATCATTTCTCTGTGACTTCCTTCCCCTTCCCAAACTCATAACACATTTCAAAACAACAGCTATAATGATAAATAGTTTTGCATTATTGCAGTTGGGATTATTTTTCATAGTGCATTTTAAATGTGGTTTTTATTGTTACTGTAGTTGAAATAGTTGTAATAGTGTTTTAAAATGTGATTTTTAATATTTATATGTGAGTCGCTTAGAGATGTTATTGTATTAAGTGGTATGTAAGTATTACTAATAAATACATTTCAGAAATGTCTTTGCCAGGTGTCAAAGAGGGGGCACAAGGCAAGCCTCCTTGGAGAGAGCATTCCATAAATGGGGTGCCATGTTGACTAGGCATAATGAGAGTTGTAGACTGACACATATGGAGGGCACCAGGTCAGGGAACGCAGCTGTACTGTAAACATGCCATTAATTCCCTTAACTTAAGAACTAAAGAGTGGTCCATCACATTCAACCAAACACAACATGGTAACATAGGAAGTTGCCTCATACAGAGTCAGACCCATCCAGCCTAGCACTGTTGACACTGACTGGCAGCAGCTCTCCAGCATTTCAGGTAGGATTCTTTCCTGGCTGTACCTGGAGATGCCAGTGACAGAACCTAAGACTTCCTGGACACTCTACCATTGAGGAATGGCCCTTCCATTTTTTCTGCCAAACCAAGTTTGTAAAAGAAATATGAGTCTACTTTACACATGCAGCAATATCATCAATATTTGTAAGCCACCCTGGGGAAAAATTGACAGACAAGCTATATACCAACTCAAAGAAACCCAGCAGCAATTAATGTTTAAAAATATAGATGCCTTGACCCCCTTCCAAAGAATCAAGAATCTTACATCGTCTACTTTCAAATTATACTACACAGAGAGGCTGCTAATTAAAATCATTTTTCTCAAATGGAACAAACACTTTCTAGGATGTATACAACCACTGATTCTACAGTCACAGAAGCAAAGATCTTGGCCTAACATGTAAATTCTTTAAATTACTCAAAAAACCAATAATCTGTTATCCTAATCCACTCTAAACACAATAATGATGATTCTAGTCATTAGTCATTCTACTAAGGAGACACGTAAAAACAGTCAGACTCATGAAAACATTAATGTAGCTGTACTTCAAAATAAAAAAAAGTTTGTTTGTTTAAAAGAAGTCGGACAGTCCCTGGGAATGAGTAGTTAGTCCATGATTATGTTGTTTTATAGTTAATTTAAACTCATTTAAGCCTTTTAGTACCAACACACTGTTCATGTTTGGGTGGCCAACGTTAAGCCAGGATTCCAGAGAATCCTAGCTTATAGTTTACAAGCAGTGAGCTAGCGCGTACTGCCAGATCACTCCCCCTTGGCTCCTCCTGCAAGCAGGAGCGGATACACAAACCACGGACACTCAATGATTTGTTGTTGGCTTATTACTCTGGGTTGTTTGAGGACAGACAATGAAAAACCCATCATTCGTTTAACTACTCCCACTAAAGAAGCAAGAGTGATCAGCAAGTATGCAATGGCACACTGCTCAGTCCTTATCGGAACATGTAAACTGGGTTGTTGTAGTTGTTAGTTGATCACAGTTTTCATTTAAGTCAAATCTTATACTTCACACCCTAACCTGGTAGTAAGTCCTACTCAGAAGTCTACATACTTCTGAGTAGACATGTAAAGTGGTGTGGTGACAATAATTTATCACTCAAAGCCCAATTCTCTTACAGTGAAATCCCAAGTATTCCAGTTTGTGTGTGTAAATGCCCAAATATGTACAACCCAAAGTTGTGGTCTAATTTTTAATTCACTGTATTGTTGCAAAATGTACATTTATGGGGTGGGGTGGGAGGTGAGAATAAGGGAAACAGTTACTTTTTTTGGTCTTACTCCCAAATATAGTATTAGGAACATGTCACTCTCTCCACTTAAAGTACTTTCTGCCAAGTTATGAAAAGAAGTGGATAGAAGTCCTCAAATAAGCTTTTGGGCTGACATGACAACCTACATTTAATAAAAATGGCATTGTCTTTTCACAGACTCTGCCCAAGAAATAGAACGGGGTAGTGTAGATAGACCGGAACAGGCAAGGCATTGATGAGTTTTGCAATTCTTTTGTTACGCATACATAACAATACCCCTTTTCTTAGAAGATTATTCAATTTGTTTTTGTACATCTTTCAGCATTCCACTTAAAACTGTTTATATAAAAATTTAGAGCTCAAAGTTCACAGAGCAGGATTAGCAAGAAATGGCAGCGCATCACTGACATCAACAATGGTTTGTTTTCTCTAATTTGCTTTCCAAGAGATCCCACTGAGCAAATACACTAAAAACAGTTATAATGTCTGCACCCAAACCGCTCAGACAACCTAGGATCTTGTTAGATTCCTAATAACATGTTGGGGGTTCATTCAAAACTTTTTAGTGGCAAAAAGGTTACATCAGAATTAGTCCAGTTGCAACAAATTTAGTAATTATTGCCACTAACAATTAGACAGAATTCTCAGTTCAAATGTTCACAGCAACCCAATAGATATTTTTCCTTATGCCAGACTTAGCCATAGACAATTTATGTTCACTGATGAACCAGTCTAGTGGCTTAAACGGTGCTCAGTTCTACATCCCATTGTAGATATCACGAAGCAGCCATTTCCCTCTGTTTTCATCTATATAAATAGCAAATTATATTAGTCTCACGGGCTTGAAAATACTGGAACAGAAGAGAACATTAATTACATAAGGTAACCAGAACAAGTTCTTCATTTACTAGACAACAAAACAGTCCGGGTGAAGACAGACTTACATTCTAAAGTGTGGTAAAATTAGTTTTGAGAATACCTTTGCTGTACTTAATACGTTTGTCTTCAAGACAGAATATATGTTCAAAGCACTTCCACTGCATTTCCAGATGTCAGTCTTCACTCCAAGATAAGCCCGGAGTTAGATGAACTCTCATAGGATCAAAGTTCATATAACCCAGAGGATATCTATCTATCAGGCAAGACACAGTGAATTGATTAAATTTCTCATTATTATTATTATTATTATTATTATTATTATTTATTTATATAGCACCATCAATGTACATGGTGTTGTACAGAGTAAAACAGTAAATAGCAAGACTCTGCCGCATAGGCTTACAATCTAATAAAATCATAGTAAAACAATAAGGAGGGGAAGAGAATGCAAACAGGCACAGGGTAGGGTAAGCAGGCACAGGGTAGGGTAAAACTAACAGTATAAAGTCCGCACAACATCAAGTTTTGGAACCAGTTTTGGAACCACTCATGGAACCAGTCCCTTATGTACTATATTTCTTTTGTACCTCTTGGGATAGAAATTACAACCACCCCTTGAATGGGATAGATGCAATTGATAGGCTGTACACTACCTAACCCTGTCCTAGATGTTTAAATTCCAAGAACTGTACAATAAAAAGATCCAAACAATGTCCTAATTTAATAGGCTGGAGCCTTACTAAGTTATCATACATGTTATAATTAAAAAACAAAACACTTGAAATGCATTTTCACAATATGCAAAATACAAAAACTCTATATGGAAGCAGTGATGACAGAGTTATTCCAAGATTGCCTCAAAACAAAACAAAAATGCCTTCTGGAATGTACTGCTTGCATTTCTGACTGCAAAAAAAGAAGACAATCAGAAGAACTTCCGACTACTCCCTCGTAAGCGGAACGAAGCATTAATTACTGGGCCTCCACTCCCACTGCAATACATACATCATCCCTTTTCAGTTCTAAAATATTCAAGCAGTGTCAACTTCAGGCTGGGAGTGGGGGGCGGGGAATCTCCCATAAGTTTTTCTAGCAGTACTAGAGGATTACGCAGAACAACTCTAGTCGCCATTTACTAGAGATGACTAGGGAAAAATTTTAATTAGAAAAATAACCCAAATTAATAGAATCTTTTTCTCTGTTCTGTTAAGCAGCCCAAAGGCAGGAAAATATTGCATTCTGACACGGTACTATCGTTAAAATGTTGTTTATTGGAATTGGAAGGGGAAGGTCTAATCTCTTGAGATTTCTTAGTTACCTAACTTCTTCCTGCAGACTCTCCCTTGAAACGGTTACCTTGGGAAATTTTAAAGTGATTATCTTGATTTAAGGCATTTTCAGATTGTTTCATTGTACAGTAAATACAGTTACTGCCAGAGTCCACACAACTTTCTTCACTGCTTGTGGGAAAGTGAATTCAATATTCTCCCCCAGTTAAACAATCTACCTGGAAATTGGTTTTTGCCAGCACCCCATCGGTAATTTGCAAGGGGAAAATGATTTCCACCACAATAGCTCAGCTATTGGGCAGTATAGAAATGCAATAAATAAATAAATAAATAAATAATGGCCTTATTATTTAGGGTGCCAATAGGAATGCAATATTAACAACATCATCGGCACCTATTCGTTAGTGCCCAGGGATACAGACCTCCCCATATTGTCAAAAGCCCTTTTAAAGTTGTCTCATCTCATTCAACATTTATACTCTGCTTTTTGTATCCATCAAGGCACAGTACAAATATATATATTCTTAAAAAACCAACAACAACTATTTGGTTCCTATTAACATCTCATAACGTTTCAGTAAACTGGCACTCAACCAGTAACATTAAAGAACACCAAAACACTTCTAACACTCCTACTCACACATGCCTGAAATCCAATACTAACTCAGGACCACAGACAAATAATCACACCAGTCATAGATTTAAGTTTTCACAGGCAAATGTAGCAGTAGTAAAATAAAACATCTTTCTATGTTTATATTTGTTGTATTCGTTTATGATTTTTGCTTTCTGCATTTAGGTGAATCGCCTTAGTTGCTTCCAGAAAAGCAGCATAGGAATGCAATAAATGAACAAATACTACAGCAATTATTGTTGTTTAGGCAAAGTGTCCCCTTTAAGGATAGAAAGTCCTATGAACAGTAAGTTGCAAGGGCTAACTACACTTTATCCAGTGATGTACATTTCTGCGTTAAGTTGTCAGCTGTGTGGTCCCCCTCCACTAGGTAATCACTGTAAGGCTACACCAGCCCAAATATGTGGGAACAAAGCGGCCCAGATCAGACAGCATGTTAGTCAATGCAGTGTGAAAACTTCACTCACTGGTTGAGTTTTTAGGAGGTACCACCACACAACGTATTCTAACTTTTATGTCTAGTTTTGCCCTTTATGGATCATAATAAAGTGATGATGACATATTCTAACTCCACCGTTGTGTGGCTGTGGGCTACCGTGGAGTTGAGTGAAAAGTCAACGCGACATCTGATTGACAGTTCCTCTGCCCTCTCTCTCCACCCCCGGTCCTCCTGATGGTATCCCATCAGCCATTGCTGCAAAAAAACAATCCTGGCATCTCTACTAGAGCGGCACTCCCTCCTTTTACCACTCTTGCCAGAGAACTCGGTAGCCAGTAGGAAAATGCAACAGAAAACTCCACAGATCCCACCATACAACACAACAGTTGTGCAGAAACTGTCCTCTGCACAGCGTGGATATTCTGTGTAGAGTGTTCCCCCCACACACACACACAAAAATGTCACTGTTGTGTGGGGTTTTCTTACCAGACAACACATTTCTCAACGGTGGTGTAAAAACTCTACCATGGAGTTCTAAAACCACTGTTGAGAAACGTGTTGTCTGAACTGAGCCACGATGTTTGATACTATCAGCCTGAATGGGCTTAAACCCACTTTTCCCAACATTGTCTGGAACACCCTTTAAAGTCATCACATACAACTATCACTACTTGGTATGGAGAAGCAGTGGCAATTTAATATTGTTGTTTTGAGAGGGCCTGGTAACATTGCTTTGCTATCAGCAACTCAAAACCACTGTTGTAGTGTGTGTGTGTTTGTGTTTTTATGATCCCTATTCCCTAATCAAGCCATGAAAAACAGGAAGAACTAAGAACATTCCTTACTTCAGAACAATAATGAACACAAAGGACCAAGCAGACCACTTCCCCACTACCGTATTTACGTGGCAATGCAGCAGCTACAGAATCTCTTACTGCATATGCTTTTACTACTTAGATGTAACCAACATTCAAAGGGGCACAATTTGTTATTCTTCGACAAAGCTGAAAAGTATTTCAGATTCCTAGGCGTCCCTACATTGAAGTATCTGGGATCCTGCCTCCCCAGGCTTGCTCTTTGTACAGCAAGATTTAAAACATGCTGGTTTTCAAAAAGACGTGTGTTGATTAGTTTCATACAGATCACTCCAGATGATGCAAAATGAACACGTTTAGCAACATGAGCAGAAAGTTATTCTAATTCTGGTTGTGGTAAAGAATTGGGGAGTGGGGTTAAGCTGCACACACACAAAGGCAGTGCTATCAATGTTTTGGTGTTTCTCTGAGTGCGAATCAAATTCTTTGCAGAACCAGTACAAGCAAAGCTAACATTAAAAATAAAACTTCAGAAACTCCAACCGATACTTACTGGAGAATGAGCATTCACAAATGCCACCAGCTACCAATTCTAGAGCCAAGAATCTGTGCCAAGCGGCGACGCTACTGCATTAGTGCAGCAGCAGAGACACATGGTTCAGGTGTTAAGTACATACCAAGAGATGACATCAGACCGAAACTGCATAGTTTCACTTGAGACTGACCACTTCAAGAGAGCTTTCTAGCAATATTCCTTACCACAGCAGACGTGAAACAATCTATATAATTATTCTACAACTAAAAACTGTTCATAATTCCAGAAAAAAAGTATATCTCTCCCCCCCCCCCCCCGTTATTAAGGTTTCATGCATAAGGAGGAACCTGTTGGACGCTTCAAGTTCACCCTCTTCCCCTAAGGGAAAAACGTAGCGCGCACGCGCACACACATGGTTAAGGGCGGTCAAAGTACACACCTCACTACACCTGTACCGTATCATATACGCCTACAGAACAGGTGGAGTTTCTCTGGGATTCACAGCACCACCCAAAACATATTTGCAATAAGCCAGCAACAGCTGATTCAGAGGGAGTTGTTGAGAGTTCCTGTCTGTCAGGAATTTCAAAACCTGCTGTTTCAGTTTCAGGAATTCTTAATGAAAAATTCCTGAGAAAGGACACATCCTTTTGCACTACAGAAACGCTGTACTGCAAAATATATACATCCCACATTTGGAAACTATTTCCATTCCCACCCGGAATAAAAACACAGTAACATGCAATTTAGCTGGGAGTTGAACTTTGTCAAAGCAAACATTTTCTGTTGCAACTTTTATGAGGCAAAACTGCAACCCCATAGCAAGGCTGTTCCACCAGCAGTACTCTAAAAGCACACTGGGAAGAAGTTTCCAGGCTGGTTGTTAAATTATAGGGCGGAATTAGTGCCTCTTCTCCTTTCCATTTACAGTCCTACAACAATTGCAATTTTAAACATGCTTACTTAGGAATAAGCCCCGCTGAAAAAGAATAGGACTTACTTTAGAGTAGACATGAACAGGATTGGTGCACTGTAAGGCTGCACTCATTTTAAGCATGCTCAGGAAAGAAGCCCCAATGAACCCTGCGGGGCTTACCCCTGAGTAAATATGCATAGGATCGAACTACAAGGTTGCGACGTTTAGCCTGTTTATCAACTCCAGATACAAACCCCCCCCTCAAAAAATAATAAGCCCCACTGAATCCAACCGAAATTATTGCTGAGCAAGCAGGTTTAAAATCGTGGTCCCTTGGGTCACCCTTCGAAAACAAGTGCAGAAATAAAAGTTGAAAAAACCCCACCCCAGAAAGAGGGCAGGGAACTAAAACCAAACCTCACACCCCCACCCCAAACACACAATACTCCCTTATCGGACCTTTATCCAACAGGTTTGTGTGAGCATGTGTGTGTGTGTGTGTGTGCGTGTGTGTAGAGAAAGGGTGGGGGACACCCTCATTTAACTTTAGGCACAAATCCCTTCTCAAAAATAAAAATAAATAAATCACCCTCTAAAATGTCCCATTAGTTTGGTTTTTACAATCCACATCCTTAGCTAAAGTTTCACAATATCTGTAGGACATTTAAAGATAAAAAAAAAAATAGATGACAAAGAACTGGGGAACACAAACGAACATCCCTTAAAGAGGGTTTGTTTGCTTTTTCAAATACGGTTGAGGGAAAGCCCCAAAGAGCCACCCCACAACCCTATTACACAGATACCCCCATCTCTAATACACGCATAGCCATCCATACAACCCAAATATTACGTCCACACACACTTTTAAATAAGGCAGGGATGATTCACTACGTCTGGGGGTTCACAACGTCTGCATGGGGATCCACTCGCGCTGTGAACCCCCAGACCTCTCGGCACCCCGAGTATCTTCTCTCTCTCACACACACACAGGCACCAAGCACGCTTTCTCACGTACAGCAGCGTACGAGGAAGGGGCAAGAGAAGAGGAGTCGGGCCAACTTTCATTGGGGGGCTCCCTCTTGGGGGGCAGCCCCTAGCCCTCCCGGGCCCCCACCCCACCCCGTGTGGGGCCGAGCGCCGGCTCCGGCCTCCCTCCCCCCCGGGGCTGCCTGGCGGGCCCCCAGCCCCACCACCACCGCTGGCTTTGCGCTTACCTTGGTGGAAGCAGCTGCGGCTCGGGCAGACATTTTGTTTCCTTCCCGTGGCCGGAGGAGGAGAGTCGGCGAAGGGGGCGGCGGCGAGCCCGGGTGCGCGTCGCTTTCGCTCGGCGAGCCCGGGGATGGATGGAGGAAGGGAGGGAGGGAGGAGGAGGAGAGGGAGGGAGCGGGGGTCTTCCAAAGCTTCTCCCCCGCTTCTGCTCCTGCTCTTGCTCCTCACGCCGCTGCCCAAATAAACATTATCCCGGGGAGGAGGAGGAAAAGAAGAGGAGGAGGAGGAGGAGGAGGAGGAGGAAAAAAGGCGAGTCAAGTTTGCCCAGAGTCCAAGAGCTCCTCCAGCCTAGGCGGGGGGGGGGGGGAGTGAAGAGGGTCGCTCGGGGGTGATAGGGGGTCTCTCCTCCCCTTTTTGCGCGTGCACCCAAAAACTTGGGGGGGTCTTCTTCGCCTCCTCCTCCTCCTCTTTGCACAGCAGCCGCCCCTACAGTGGGCACGGAGCTGCTGCTTCTGCTTGCTGCTGCTTTTGCTGCTTCTCCGGTTCCCAGGAGCAGCAGCGGCTACACGCCTGCCCCCTTTCTCTCTCTCGCCTTCTCCAAGCAGCAACCACTGACATGTCTGACTTGCTGGGAAGTGCCCATTCGCTCTCCTCCCCGGAGGGGGGGGAGTAGCAAAGGGACGGCGTGAAGGGGGGGGGGAGAGAGACGAGAGAGAGGAAAGAAATCCCAAGCCACCCTTGCTGCTTTCCCCCCAAAAAATAATAATACATATTTATTTTTGCACGCATTGCAACACATATTTCTCGTTTAGTCGCTCGGGAGAAATCATGCACGTCACGAGAGAAGGCGGCGATAAATAATAATAACAACAACGTAGCCCTTTGTAATAATAATAAAGCCACTTTGCAAGTGTTGCTGGGGGAGGGGGCAAAGTCTGGCCATTCTCGTGGACTTCTTAATGCTTTTTCTCCCCTTTGGTCCGTTGCAATCTTTTTTTCTTTTCTTTGCATAATAATAAAGCAGCAGCAGCAGCAGCAGAAGGGTTACAATGAAGCTGGTTTGCTGGCTCCCCTCCGTGCAACCGGGAAGCGTCTTTTTGCAAAGCTCAGAGCGAGGGACCTTTTCGGTGCGCTTCGGCTCCCCCTCTCCTCTCGGGCGCTTTGGTTCGGGCTGCGAGACCCTGGCGGTGACTGGGGCACAGAGTTTCCTGGATCGGGCGAGCCTATCACAGGCCACGGGAGGAGGGAGGCTTGGGAAGGCATGGGATTGCTGCTGCTGCTGCTGCCGCCGCTGGTGCTAGGCAGAGGACCCCAGGAGGAAGAGGAGGAGGAGGAGAGCAAGAGGTGGATGGGACTGATTGCAAAGTGGCCAAAACAGCGTTAAAAAGAGGGATTCCCAGGCCTGTCGCCCGCTCGGAAGGGCTGTGGACTGGACTGTTCCCATGTTGTTTTATTATCTCCTTCTTTGCAATGTTCTGCATTCCGCGAATAGCCTCTTCCAGAGCAAAACAAACAGAACCAGTGACTTGACCTGTGGCACCTTAACAGGGTCGGCATCGGCTGGGGTCTCACGCCCCAGCAGGGGAACCCTGGCAAGAGCACCCAGGAGTTGCTCCTCCTCTTCACCCTTGCAATTGGCTTCTTCACCCGCCTCTCACCCTGGCCCAGACAGTGGTGGTGGTGGTGAGGAGCAGCAGATGCCATGGCCTAGATCCAGATGTCACTGGAGCTCTGCCTCCCATGTAAGCAAGTGGTAGTGCGGATACGTTCGAGTAATAGCTCTTGAGAATAGTGCTGAGAAAGTAGACTTGCCCAAGAATCCTCAAAAACCTGGAGCTGGCACTGCACTTTAAAGGTTGAAATTTTTAACAGATTTCTTGTATTGGATGATTTTGTGATCAACGAGCACCCACATCGCCAGAACACGGACTCCAAAGTGGGTGCCAGAACACAAACAAGCACTGGCCATGCTAGCTAGGACTGATGGAAGTTGAAGTCCAAACGTATGAAGGGCCATCGGTTCTCCAGCCCTGGTCTGAACGTACACGATGCTGCTCTATTAACCAGGTTTGATCCTACAGGTTGTGTGATGGGAGAACAATGTGTCAAGTGCACTTAAAATCTTGAAAGAAAATACATGAAGAGCGAACTTGGTGGGATTTACTACTGATAGGATCAAGATACGTCTTCTTTCAATGCAGGACACGCTCCATCAAGTTTATGGAGGACAAAGGCCACCAGGCAAGGACATGTCCCTTCACACTCGAAATTCTAAGTGCAAAGTGGACAAAGGAAAATTTTGTAAGCCTTCTCTCCACCCACCTACCCAAAAAGTTTATTTTGGGGCTAGGAAATTTGTATTTCATCAAGTTAAAGAATAAAGTGAGGCTAAAGAGTGTTACTTTTTTGAGCTGCAAACAAATACCATCAATAAAATAAATAATGAAATAAATAAGGGGACCTTTCTTCCCCTACTGATGTGGTATGGCCCTTGGTGGGAAGTACATCCCATCAAATTCAATGCTGACTTACTTCCGAGCAGACACATATAGGATTGTACAGTACAGGGGGCAAATCCTGATTTTGTTGCTTGATCAAGATATGTTTTCCCACTATAACCCTTCTCTGCCTTAAGGGGCTGGAATTGGTTTGCAATAAGGGACTTTGGGAAAATATGTTCAGGGCTGTTGCTTCGCCTCATAGCTCATCATGGAAGTCCCTCAGCTATGTGGCAAAATAGACAAATAATGCCCAGGAACACTCACTTTAAAATAGCAACATTAAGAATAATCACTTGTATGTAATTCAAATTTTCAACAAACAATGTCCTGCCTTTTTCTATGGGATGGGATAATATTGTTTCAGCCCTCAGGGAAGCCAGCTATAAGTACTGAAGGGAAAAAAGTGTGTGTGTGTGTGTACTTAGGCTTCCCCCCTCCCTGCCAGCAAGCTTTCTATTCCCCACCCCCTGCCAGATCTGGAATCTGTATAATTTTAGGCCTGTGCACGAGCTAAATCACAGCTTTGCAGTACAAAGCATGGCCACTTGAATGGCTTTAGAAGCTGGAGCAAGGCTTCCCAGACTTATGGGGGGTTAACTCTTGGTAAAACAGAGAATCCCTATCACTACCCTGAAGGAAAGGGAAGAATCCATCAAGGAAGCCAAAAGTGGATCTTGGAAAAAGGACTTGGAGAAAAGTAAGGCCCTTGAACACTTCTAAAAGTCTGGCAGCAAAGAGCTGGGAGGTGTCAATCGAGGGATCCCTGCAGCAAAGACTCGGTCACCAGGTTCCAAGAGCAATTCTTGAACACAGTCAGGGCTTGTATCACTCTGGGGCCTTGAAAACCAACAATGTTATCTTAAATTCAAATGAGCTGCTCTATAACAGCCAGTAGAGAATGCAGGGTGGACATAATTTGATCACTCGCAGAGGCCTAGAACAGTATGAAGCTGCACTGCTGCATTCCGAACAAGTCACAAGAAATGGGCAAAAACTGCTGGAAGCCGTTACGGAAATCAAGCTGCGTGCTCAGCCGGATGGCTACGGAAAGGTCAGGCGCAGGAAGACGTTGGAATTGCGCACTTTGAACTGAATGCAGAGCCGAGATCAAGGTTCTGTAAGTTCCTGGGACGTCAACCTTGGGAAAACTCTGCCCCTGTTGTTTTATTCATCAGCTTGGAATGATGAATGCACAATCAAATATATTGGTGGAGGGGTACGCTATGCAGCCAAGGTTAAGCGCATTTATATCCCATTGATTAAGTCCCAGGAATGGAAGACTAAACTCCTAGAGACCCCACTTCTGGGGGAGGCAGGTGAACTCTGAAGAATGGCAACTCTCATAGCTCATACTGTGAAAAAGGCACATCCTATGTCAGGGATCATTAGCAAAGGATCAAAAATAAAACAACCTTATATGATACATCAGGGTCTCCAAAATGCTTCTAAATACCAGTCGCTAGGGTGCCATAGTGTTACTTCTCATCAACCAAGAGTTTGGACATTGCATGAGACAAACCAGGACTGGAATATTTCTGGGCTGTTTAGCAAAGCAGATGCACAGTGGAAATGGTGAAATGTTTAGCAAAGCAGATGCACAGTGGAAATGTATGGCCCCAACAATTCACGGATTAAACAACCCTTGAATTGCCATTACATGCGAACCAGATCCATGTTTATATCTTAAACAGAGACTCCTAGAGACTTGGCTCAACATCGCCATTTTCCAGCTCAAACAAAGCACTTACTAAAATCTAGTGCTGGTTCTTCTGTTGCTTTACCTGAGAAAAGGTTCTGGACGAATGACCCTAGCTGAGCTATACAAACTTTGGTTGTTGAAACAGCCTCCAGGAATTTGGTCTCAAACAAGGCCTTGGATCACACCAAGAGATAAGGACAGGAAGAAGTGCTGTGTTTGTTGTTTATTTTTTTAAGTCCAGGCATTCCAGTTACAGTTTATGCACCTGGGGAGTTGTTTGATGCATCTTATTTTAAGGAACACTGGCCTAAAACATATTAGTGCCTGTCATGGAGGGGGATTCAAATGATGCCCCCTCCCACTAATTGACATGGAGTACAATCCACTGGGAAGTTCTCCACATATGTTACAGAGCTGCTTCAAAGTTCTTGCTCTTTCTACATCATGAAGTGTGTGAATGAATTTTCTCACTACATTGTGCACTGTGGGCCAGGTCTGTCTATCCTCTCATTCAAATGCCCTGAATGGCACCCCAAATCCATCACCTGGTCTTGCTGGATTAGGCCAGCTTGGACATGCCTTATTTTATTATTATCCTTTCATCAAGAATACCAAATTCTGTGTGACAGGCAGTGGTGTGTAGAGGTTAGAGTGTTGGACAAAGGTAGCCTTTCCCAATCCAGTGCCTTCGAGATGTGTTGGACTGAAACGCTCCAACACATTTGCAGTCCAACACATTAAGTGGGCACGAGGTTGGGGAAGTCTGGACTAAGGCAAGAGCGAACCAAATTCTCACTGATGATGCTCGCTGGGTGACCTTGGGCCAGACACAATGGTCTAGTTTGCATGATCACAGCAGCCCACCGTGGCCATACCACCTTGAACACGCCCGATCTCGTCTGATCTTGGAAGCTAAGCAGGGTCAGGCCGGGTTAGTATTTGGATGGGAGACCACCTGGGAATACCGTGTGCTGTAGGCTTAAAGCCTACAGCCATACCACCTTGAACACACCCGATGTCATCTGATCTTGGGATTATCACAGTTGGCATGCCAGCAGCCACTGTGAATATTCAAGCCATGGTGGTCAGTTATCACACATATAAATTTGGTGAGGGTGCATTGTTGGTGTGGTTAACAAACCACCCACAACCTATAGGCTGTTTTAGGGTTGCTAACCGACCTCCCAGAGTTGTTGCAAAGGTAAAATGAGCAGAGAACCAACCATTATGCTGAGGATAAAAATTGAATAAAGACCTGTAGATCACAACAGAAATGCCTTATTCCAGAACGCCACAGTATTCTGAAATCACTGCAAGTGTTCTCTGTTTTTTTAGTTTTCATCCTCCAACCCTGCTGGAAAGGACAGGAAGGAAAAGGCTGGGACCACAACAGGAAATCTGCTTCAGAACTGAGAAAATACAAGAGGTCACATGCTAAAAATGTTTCCAGAAATCTCTTGTTTTCCAGCACCATTCTCTAGCTGAAAAGAACATACTCTATTTTTTAACCCAACACAGCTGGATATGTATATTTTATACATATATCAGGTGTCAATATCAGATGTCCTGTTGTCCTTGTTTCTAGTATCCGTCCGTGATGAAGTTGTATTTTCCCCCTTTTAATCTGTTTTATTTAGCACACCTTAAAACAAAAATAGGATCTACCAGCTTTTAAAAAAAATCCCCATCTCTAACAAACAACACCATGAAATTAAACCTTCGATTAAACAATCTTTGCTTTTAAATATACCAAGCAGCAGGGTATAATTTTAAAGGTAGATAGATCCCAAGACTATCAGATGTTCCAGTTTCATTCCTTAATTATACTTTATTGACCTTTCTTCACAAATTTTAACTTTGGTATATATTTCAGAAGCTGCTCAGTGTGCTAGAATTCCCTCCCCCACCCTTTCACTGCTGCAATAACATTATGGCCAGTATAACACTCAGCTACTGTATTAATAAACAACTCCCATTGCTCGAGAAAGTGCAAAGTGATCATATTGAATTTCCCAGGTTTATGTTCCAGTTTTTGATATTTGATATGGCAGCCTTACAATGAGAAGAGGCTGGGATCTCAATAGAGGAGTAGTGTTGCTGAAGATAAGGGACTGTGGAAAGGCCCAGAAGAAGAAAATAAAGCTCAATTTTTTTAAAAAAAAATGTGTTTGAATTTGCAAAGATATCTACTCCGCATAGAAGCACAGAGGGAAGAGCAGGGCCAGGAGGCTGCAGGGGCCCCTACTGGGTCGTGGGCATCAGCAGAATGAAGGAGCTGGCACAAGCCTCCGGCTCAAGTGCATTCCCCTATTCTTCCCATGAGAGGGAAAGAGATTTCAAGTTTCCTTTCCTGCTGCATTGAAACCCAGTAAAAGGTGGTTTGCTCCAACCACCTTTTTAACTAGCCAGGATATCAACATCTGATGCTGGTTTGATTTAAGGCTTGTTGAACTGTGGCTTGATATTCTGATTTATTAACAAACTGAAGCACTAAGCCTTCTTACCTCATGCAAGAAGAGAGAAATGGGGAGCATCCTAACCTGACACTCAGGCCAGCTTGCAGGATGCAACTTGGTTTGGACCTTGGAGCCAAAGTAAAGAAACCCCACCCCCACCACCACCATGGGGAGCAAATAAGCACCCAGAGAGCAGCAGGTGATGAGGCTATCAGGGCAGCAGAAGCACACGTCATTTTATTCCTGTAGTCATGATGGTGCTAGGATGTAAGTGAGTTTCAAATCTAGGTTGGCAAACAGTGTTGGTGTTGGCACTCTAGCACCTTAGGAATGCGGAAGTCGTTGGAAAGCATGGAATGGCGGCTGGAGGGGGTGAAGAGAAGTGTTAGTTCTATGCTTCACAATAGAAGTAATACACATGGCTGTCTAAAGGGTCCCTCTCACCCATAAGACCATTTAGTCCAGGGTATAACATTACCTAGCTGCAACACTGCGGGGTCATTCATGTAACAAACCATGGTTTGTTCTTATGTCTGAACCAGGCCATGGAGATGGATGCCACCAACAATCTTGGCTTGCACACCCACACTCTCCTTCTAAAATGGTGTGACGAAAGCTGGTAAAAACCATAGATGCTCCTTGCCTTACAGGACGCATCAAGAGAATGACAGGGCCACAGCAGCGAAGGGAACACAGCAGTTTGGAAAGAGCTGGCATCTTTGCTGGTTGTTTCTGCTGCTCTGGGAAGGAGGAAATCCCATTATAGATTCATTGTTGGCATGCTCATTTTATTTTATTTTTTGCTTGCAGATGCAGCAGGAGCACAATTTAATATTTAAACCCTTGTTAATATTAATGGCGGCTATCATCATTTCATCTAATTGTAGGGATGGGGGTTGTTCATCCGAATGAGGGGGCGTGGCTTCGCAGGGAAAAGAGCTGGAGGTCAAGGCCCATCAGCAGGTAGTAGTGATGGGAAAGAACCACCCTCCCACCCCGAGGCCTCAGAGAGCCCCCCAGGTTAGATATATGACAGCACGGGTCAGTACAGGGCATCCCTCTCAGGAGGCAGAGCGGGAGGAGAGGCACGCCATAAAGCCCCACCGGCTCGCTCGTCACTCCCTCACTGTGGCAAATGAACCTCTTTGGTTTCCATTTCAAAAAAAATCTCAGGGGCCACATTCCAGTGTGGATGGGGCCAAAGGCAAAAGAAATAAGGCCATATACATCTGCACCAGCATATTGCAGCTTAACGGTTTTCACGTCAGAAACTAAGGCCTTAGCTAGACCTAAAGTTTATCCCAGGGTCATCCCTGCCTGCTCCCGGGATATCCGGTGTGTCATTTACATGAACAGGGATGACCCCGGGACGATCCCGGGATAAACCTTAGGTCTAGCGAAGGCCTAAGCCTTAGGAGAGGCATTTCAACCTTTTGGAATGCTTGGAAGGCATGAAAACCTTGGGGAACTACCGGGGGGGCTGGTGGCCAGGAAAAGGGGGCATGGCCACCTGGGGGAAGTTAGGAGGGCCGGATTGGGCCTTGGGCCTGCAGTTCCCCACCCCTGGACTAAACTAATCAGGAATTGAAAGTTTATTGTGTTATCCAAACCTGGTTCCTGGCTTGTCACTCCCAAACAATCCAGGAATCATAACGAGAGAACAACCACAACAAACTAGAGACCATACTCGCATCACACAGGAGCAAGGCAGCTCATGAACCATGACTGGCAAGCCGGTTGTCTCCAGAACACCCACTTATCATTGCCTGCAGATGCAGCTGTAGTGGCAATTAATAGCTACAAACGACAACACTCACACACATCAGAGACCATTCAGTTTTAACTTCTGCATCCAAGACTGAAACAACAGGAAGATCCTTCTGTAGTTGATGAGGATTTGATTTCTTTTTGATCAGTGAACAGCAAGGGGGAGAAAGGGAAGCTGAAGAACCGCAATGACCAAATAGACAATTTCCTGTGGTTTTTCAGACTCTGTAGCCTAGAAAGCCAACAGCTCTCAAGATCTTTTCAAGGTACCAGAAGAGGCTATTTTTTTATACCCTTCTGTGTTTTTAACGGAATTGGGCTGAAGGAGGAGGGGACTAGGTTAAAAAGGGGGGAAATTAGGCAGGCATCCTCTAACGGAGAAAGGTGGGATAGCTCCATCGCTATTACAGTATTGCATATTGAGCATCATCACACGGGGGGAAATCACATTTCCTTTCCGTCGCTTCTCCGCACTTTTTCATTCTTACCGGAGGGGAAAGAGGAAGTAAACAAAGACCACGTGGCCCATTCAGAGGCTGTTTTTATCACACCACTTTTCTTGCACACAGCAGGAAATCGCAGCACATTCCGTTTTAAAAACAAAGTCAGATTAAAAGGGGCCTTTTCTACTATGGAAAAACAAGCAGAAGGAGGGGGAGGCGGGTGGGAGACAGACGTCATTGTCTAAAGGACACGTGCACATCCATAAGTGGGCAGTAGTGAGCATGCAAGAAAGCACTTGTCTGATGAACCTCCTTGTTTCCCCACCCCACCCCCACTTTCCAGTTCCTCCATTCCTCCCAGTTCCTTCCAATCCGTTTATCCTTATACGTTCTGACAACACAGTTTAGCGTGTGTGGTTTTTGTAAAAATATGTTTATAATTTCCGAAGTTGTTGTTGTTGTTATTATTATTATTATTATTATTATTATTATTATTATTATTATTATTATTATTTATATAGCACCATCAGTGTACATGGTGCTGTACAGAGTAAAACAGTAAATAGCAAGACCCTGCCGCATAGGCAACTGGTGCATATTCATCTGGAAACTTTTAGGAAAGAAAGATTAGAGAGGAGAGGAGAGGAGAGGACAGAGGAGGAAAGAGAAAAGATGAAGGATGGCCAGTAGAGACTGGATGCAAAATCGATGTCTGTACCAATCATAACAAATTATTCCTTTTTCAAAAGAGGCAAAACCGGGAAGGAGCATCCAGATGGTGAGCGTGCACAGAATATGTGGCAAGCAGCAAATGCTCCTCATGCCATCACCGACAGCAAATCTCATGAAAAGCTGCGGGTGCACGTGGGGACTTCATATTTTCAGAAATTAAGGAGGAAAGCCAAAATAAATCGGCCCTAACGGAATATGAGTTACGCCTGCCTAAATGGGGGTAGAAGCAGTGTAGTGCAGTGGTGAGAGCCAGGAAGCGAGGCAGAGCTCAACTGCTCAGCAAATCCTGTGCATGCAGAAATGATCTGATATTCCATCTTGGGGCTGGGAAATGGCTCCTTTTGCCTTGGACAGCCACTGCCAATCCAAGTAGACAGTATCGGGCTCCATGAATCAGCGTCCTGCCTTGGTGGAAGAGGAGAGCCGTATTTCAAATCTCACGGCAGGCCAGAAGTGCCCTCTTTTAGCTTCTGCCCCTTCCTGCAGGAATGATGGTGAAGACATAGGAAGTTGCCTAATGCGGAGTCCATTTAGGCCAGTACTGTTGACACTGACTAGCAGCAGGGGCTCTCCAGAGTTTCAGGCAGGAGTTTTCCCGGCCCTACCTGGAGGTGCCGGCAATCGAACCCGAGACCTTCTGCATGCAAGTAGGGGCTCTATCACACTAAGCGACAGCCCCTCCCTATAAAAAAACGTGTGTAGTTGTTGCGAGGAGAACTGAGCTCATTTGCTTTGCTAACGGTGCAATCCTATGCAGATTTAGACAGAAAGAAGTCCAAGGACTACAAGCATCCCTCAGCTTCTTGTCTCTTAGATGGAGGCGTTCTGATCTCCTCGCCCATTCCATCCGGACGATAAAGAGCACGTGCAGATTGCCTCCTCCTTCACCCCACCACCCTGTTCCCCCTCTCCGTAGGCACTGCAGAAGATGCAGTGTGCTGAGTGGGCAAAACGTGTGTACTCTTCCAAGAACCTTCTCCCCACCCCTCCACCCCCTCCCCTCTCTCTTTCATTGGAAAGAACTGCTGGGGCAGAGCCATCAGCCAAAGGCTTGGCTTTGCTCTCTTAATATCTCCACCAGCATCCTTCTGCACCAGAGCCAATATCTATATATCTATATATATACATTCTACGCCACAGGACGCTACAACGTATTGGGGAGGGTGAGCCGTGAGGAAAGGCGCTTGCTCAGCTTCACCGCCTCCCCTCCTGCCGCAGAACAGATTTTGGTTATTTTCATCTTATATTTACACACCCTTCTTCTGGTCTTTGGGGGAGTAGCTCACGGCAGGCTGAGGAGTGCCGTACATATGTTGCCTCCAGGAGTGTGTGTGCGTGTGTTTCAGGTGGCTGCCACCATCCTGTTCCAATCCAAATATATACCCCCACAGAGCCAAGAGTCTCAGCTTCAGGTGGCCTGTCAGTCTTTTCCACCCCGCATCCCCAATCTAACAATATTAAGTGCTGTAATCCTTACAAGAGGCTTGCGAGGTGGGCCAGTACTACCCAGAGCCATTGGGGCTCAGCATTACTTCTGCTCTTTTCCAGCTCTGTTCCTTTGAAGCTTCTCTCTATGCTGCTCAAGCTCCTTAAGGATCCTTGCGGAGTGAAATGGTGTAGGGATGTTGGAGGAATTCACAACAGAGGCAAATCAGTTCAGATTTCTAAGAATCTGACCTGCAGGTTCCGCACAGGACCAGGTTTTTCATAGCCATGCAGATTCTGTGGACTTGCGAAGTGGTTTTTTTCTTTCACTTTGGCGGGGATTTGGGGGGTGGGAAGGTGAATTAGTGTAAGTATAATGAAGTTCTGGTAAAAAAAAACCAATCTGATTCTGTCAAGGAGTGGACGACAGAATGAAAGACAAAACACAGACAGAACAGATTGATCAAAATCCATACATCTCTAGGAGTGGGAGAAGATCTAATCTGCATATACACATTTTGGGTGGTGGAATTGTGAGTTCGTACCACAGCCTTCCCCAACCTGGTGCACTCCAGTTGTACTCCAGATGTTTTGCACCACAGCTCCCAGCATTCCTGACCATTGGCCATGCTGACTGGGGCTGGTGGGAGTTGAAGCAACTGGAAGACACCATGTTGGGAAGGGTGTCCTACACTAAGGATTCAAATACTTGAATGGCTGTCACAAAGAGGAGGGCCAGGATCTCTTCTCGATCATCCCAGAGTGTGGGACACGGAATAATAGGCTCAAGTGACAGGACACCAGATTCCGGCTTGACATCAGAAAAAACTTCCTGACTGTTAGAGCAGTATGACAATGGAACCAGTTACCTAGGGAGGTTGTGGGCTCTCCCACACTAGAGGCCTTCAAGAGGCAGCTGGACAAGCATCTGTCAGGGATGCTTTAGGGTGGATTTGTACATTGAGCAGGGGGTTGGACTCAATGGCCTTATAGGCCCCTTCCAACTCTGCTATTCTATGAATCTATGATTTCTGGGGATAGAGGGAGGGGGAGGGGGTTGACAAATCCTGGATAATGGCATATCATCTCCATTATTAGGTGAATTTCATGCCCTCAAAGTGTCTGGATACTCACAGGAATCCTGCAATACCTCAAAACATGCCAAGAATGTATTATAGTGAGTCAAAAGCTTAAGCATCTCTAAGTGGACGGAGTACACAGAGTTATTCAAGCAGCCCTCTTCTATCTGTGTTTGTTTCTGGCTTGTGCATAGAGTAATTCTTATCTCTAGACTGACTGACTTTGTATCTTCCCCACTAATGTATTTCATCCTCCAGACGAAGAATGGTGCTTTTAAACATTTTAGTCCTGGATCCTTCTGGATAAGGATTAGGATGTTGCTTTGAGAAACACGGTGTGCTGTCTGTTGAACCATGACTATTGAATTTAGGATCTATATCTTTGTAGTTAACTGGCTTATTAACAGGGTTTTATACTGCTTTCTGACAGTGCTTCTAACATGGGCCTGCAGCAGGGTTTTTACAAAGATACCTGCTGTTGGAGGTCTGCAAGTGGGACTCCCAACATATTTTTCCCTCTTCCAAAAGCAGAAACAGCACAGAGGAGGATTTGGATTTGATCTGTGGGGTAGAGGAAGGGAAGGTCCATCCCATACTGTGGACTGATCCAAATTGCCCCCTCTCCTCAGAGTGGCTATTAGCTATGACGGGGAAAACAAAAACTGAGCCAGAATGTTTTCCCCTCTGTGGCTGACTCACATGTTAAGACAATGGTTTAGCAAGGCTCCTCTAACACACTCCCCGTTTTGTGTGTGGCCTTTCTGATTCAACAGCACACCCGCGCCCCTTGAACCACAAATCACTTCTTAAGCTCTGTAGCGTTTAAGTCAACGTTTGGTGGATGAAGAACAGGGAAGGGGGGAGCTACTAAATCAGAAATGACATTAACGTCCCGGGTGCACCAGAGGGCTAATATGCTTGAGACGGCACGTACTATGATTCATTTTACCATTTTCACTTATTTATCACCTGCAGAGATTTTGGGAAATAAATATAGCATAGAAATGGCACGTTTAAAATAACTGAAGCAGGAAAACTCCTCCTGTGTATTTATAATTTATAATTAGCATTTCCATACTGCTTTATTTGCTAAAAGGCCACCAAGGCGGTGCCTTCTAAGTAAGCGCAGAGCATGATTTTTCACAACCCAGATCATAGCTGGACACGTACAACAGAAAAGGCTGTCTCAAGAACGAACAGAAACCCTGTGGAGTTTCCCACACACACACACACACACTTCCAATCCAGGGAGATAAAGCTGTGTGCGTCTGTTTTGCTAGGGCCTGGTTTTCCTGCCGACAACAGTGTTTTGAACTTTCTATTCGCTCTGTTTAATATTACTGCTACGCATATTCCCCCACCTCAAATCCAGAGCAATTTCTTGAGCCAGCTAATAGGGCATCCCCGTTCAGTAAGAAAGAAAACCTAAATGGCAGTGGTGCCAAGGATGCTGTCCTGTGGTTTATTATTTTAATGCACATATTATGTTGTTTCATTTTATTATGCTCTATTCTCTTTGTATTGTAAGCTGCTTTGGTTACTATTTTAATATATATAAAAAATTACAGGATGCAAATAATAAGTGAACTCAAATGTAAGATCTGAGCAGTTCAGCCAATGAGAGTCAGAGACCCTTATGACCGCAGCACCTCGGCCAATCACAGCTAGAGAGCCTTCTGCCTGCCCCGCAGAATTTCTCCATGCAGCTTTCCCCAAGTTGTTGCCTCCCAGATGCTTTGGACTACAACTCCCAGGATTCCCAACCATGGGCTATGGTGGCTGGGGTTCTGAGAATTAAAGTCCAACAGTTCTGGAGGTCACCAGGCAGAAGAAGGCTGTCTTCTTGCGCTACAGTAGGGTAGAGAACATCAGCAGGTGAGTGGAATCTGGGTTGGGACCAAAAGGCTGACCGTCCACCCCTAAATGCCTCTGCCTAGGCGGGTTTGGCCCATACAGGGAGCAGCGTTCTCCCACAGAGATCCACCCCAATAGCTCTCCGCAGAGATGCTCACACCTGCAAGAGATGTTGTTCCCCTTGTTAAATATTATTATTTATTTATTTATTTATTTATTTATTTATTTATATAGCACCATCAATGTACATGGTGCTGTACAGATAACACAGTAAATAGCAAGACCCTGCCGCATAGGCTTACAATCTAATAAGTTGTAGTAAACAATAAAGAGGGAAGGAGAATGCAAACAGGCACAGGGAAGTGTAAACAGGCACCGGGTAGGGTGAAGCTAACAGTATAGAGTCAGAACAAACTCAATATTTGAAGGCTATGGGGAAAAAATATCTCCCTGCGTTGGTACGTTGCACGCTGAGAAGAACCAGTGTTGTCAGTCAGCATCCTTCCCCCCCTACCTTTTTCAAGAGTCAGCTAAACTGTTACTTCATGTGTGAAATTGTTTATGAAAAGCAAGTGCCATGAGAGACAGTGAGATGTTTTCTGATATGCAGAAATCTTTTTTCTTTTCTTTTCTTTTCTTTTCTTTTCTTTTCTGCACTGCTTCTGCTGAAACTTACAAAAGGTGCAAACAGACAGCTGGCGTTTGTTTAAGTTTCTGACTTGAGTCGCTTTTGTCATTCTTCCAAAGAGCACTGATCCTCACCACGAAGGACCATCTTTAGGTCGCTCCTTTTTTGGTGGTGGAGACAGAAAATCCAGCTGGCGACTCCAACCTTCCTCCCATTAAGCAGCAGAGCACAACCCATCAGGAGGTTATCCGGTGCAACAACCTAAGGACCAAAGGTCCATCTAGGGTGGCCAAGTGCCTGACTTTACAGAGGACAGTCACCTATCTGAAGGAGTCCTCTATAGATGGGATGTCAAGTGCAAATCTTTTCTAAAATCAAAGAACTCTAGGATGCGGGGCGAACAGAGGACTTGGAGTTGACAGCTATTAGCAGCAGATACAGCAGGCACACCCAGTCAGTCTTCTTCACCAGGGTGGGGTGCATTTAGGGATGTGTGAATCAGCAAAACTCATGTTTGCTGAAATTCTCCAAATTCCATTTTGAAGCTCATTCCAACTTGAGTCTATATCAGATCACAAGCTTGCTTTTTTCCTTTTTGCATGAAAATCTGTCCATATGTTCGTGTGTATTTTTCCAAATGTAGACATCAGTTGTGCACAACTTGGAAATGTATGCATCTTTCTCCCATTGATTAAAGCATATTTATGTGCATTTTTCAGAAGTGCCAATGATTTCAAGCACATTTGCAAACGTACACATGCTGTCGAACACAATTTCTGGGATTCTGAAATCATGCTGCAACCTTGGAAATTGATTGGACGTCTCTCACAGATTGCATCCATGTTTGATCCAGAAGGTGAGAATTGGGTAAAAAAAAATCTAATACATCCCTAGATGTATTTTCACCTATCCATATGTATTTGCATATCCAAATGTTATGTAAATTGGTGTCCTCCTTTTTGGCAATGTGTAAGTGGCCATCTTAGGTCCAACTGGATGCCTCCAGGAAGCTCACAAGCAACTCTAGAATGCAACACCCCATTTTTTTAAACCCAAATTTCATTCTACTTGCGCTAACACGCACTTGTGCAAATGTTCATTAGTTAATGCGAATCAGCACAAATCCCCTCTCAAAAGTGAAAAACCAGCCTGCAAATCTGTGGAATCTGCATGACTCAAAGAAAACCAGCCTGCTGCACAACCCACAGGTCGGACTCAGAAAACCGGACTCACTTGAATCTGTTGCAGGTTTCTCTGACATCCCTAGAAGGAACAGTTTGGTGGAAACTGTTTGGGATGAAATATTTGAGGAGGCTCAGTGCTCTGAAACATACATACATCCACTCATCCATCTGGTTCTTGCTGTCTAATATTCAGCGGCATCCATGTTGAGTTGCATAACGCAAGGAAATGACCAAGGCTCTGACTGAGATTTCAACTCACTGAACTATTAATTGTGCTTGATCTGCCCCTGAGCAGGGAGGAGAACTTAAAAAGAGAAAGACAAATATTGGTTTTAGTTTTATGGGCATGAGAATCCAAACGTTACTGCAGTTTCTTTTGGCATCCTTCTTTCAGATGCGCTTGTTATGGAAGACAGTGTCAGCCTTTTCATTTTCTTTTCTTTCTTTTTAAAAAAGAAATATTTATCTCCAGTATTTCTGGGGAAAATGGCAACATGAAGTTTGCTTCCAAGAACCTACCTCAATATCAGTATTTCTCAGTAGGGTTGACTGAACGGTCAAGAGTGCATAAACACCAACTAACGTGAACGTTCACTAGAACAAGGATGCAGAACCTCAGGTGGCCCCTTCCGCCTTTGGCCACGACCACCACTGGAATGCAGTCTCATGTGCTTCTCTGAAATGGTATTTGGCCCTAGGGCTAAGAGAGGTTCAACACCTGGAAGATCTACAGAATTTATGCCAGACAACAGCATCACAGATTGGCCAGCAATGTGGTTCATCACCAAACAGGAATTGATGTATAAGGTTCTTCTCCTGCCTTCACAACAACCCTGCGAGGTAGGTCAGGCTGAGAAATGGTGACGGCCAAGGGTTGTACAGGGAGTGGGGATATGAACGCAGTTCTTTCTAGTCCTACCCCAACACTCCAGCGTGGCCTTCCCCATCCTGGTACCCTCCAGCTGTGTTGGACTGCAACACCCACTGTCCTACAAGGAGAGCCCTGCGGATCACACCAAAGACTTCTCCCGTCTGGCATCTTTCTTCCCACTGTGGCCAGCAAATGCCCATGGGAAGGCCTCAACAGGACATGAATGCAACAACAGCCTTTTGCTTGTGTTGCTAGGAACTAGTCTTGCGAGATGTCGTGGTACTGGAACTAATAGACAGCCATCATGACTAGGAGCCATTGGGAGCCTTATCCTCCATGAATTTTTCTAATCCCCATTTAAAGCCATCCAATGGCCATGCTGGCTGGAGATGATGGACTGTGTAGTCCAACCACCTGGCAAGGAAGCCTGCTCTAACCCCTGCGCCACGCTGGCCGTTATATGTGTTTTTCAGATGCTGCCATTCATGTAACATCTTTAAGTGGGTACAGAAAGCAAACGATGCATTAAACCTCTAGAGCACCTTTAGATTTAGATTTTTTAAATTACTTTTTTAGTTCTGCTTATGACACCTAGCCTTAACTGCACGTCCAGCTAAGCCCTCGCAAAGTTTTCTTTGGGATGCTTGCTTGCAAGGGGGCTGCAGTTCTATGGGTGGTCTGCTTTGATCAAACCGATCGCATTTTGCAGCTCTGATCTTCATTTCAAGGGCTGAGCCCTTGCAATATGTTTGGGTTTCACCAACCAAACACACACAGAGGCTGCCTTCTTATCTTGTCATCAACGCATCATATCTTGTTCTATCTTAATTGCCACAATACCCACCCACCCCCAGTTTCAAAGGAGACGCAAACATGCCGGCGCATTTCCGGCAAAACTGACCCAAACAAAAGCAAAGGTGGAGCTGGTGGCAGATCAGATAAAGCCATGGGGGGGGGGGGAAACAGAACAGGCAGCGGGCACTCTGCCTATCGAGAGCTGGCAGGAGCTGATCGGTGCTGTAAATCTGCATCAATGCAGGGAGCTGTTATTTCCCATCTTGTGATAGCTATTTATAGGCCTGAGTGAAGAAGAAACAGAAAACAAAACACAGAGGCGCACATGCACACGCACACACACACACAAAGAGAGAGAGAGAGAGAGAGAGAGAGGCTCATTGCATAACTGATTTATAACATTATGATGGGGTCTTCTCTGTTTTTCACTTTCTCCCATCTGGCCTGAGCTCCTGGCCTGCTGGGCAAGGAGAACCCCTTATCTCTGATCAGCAGCTGATAGGAGAACAGAACTTCCCCCCATTAATCTTTCATCTCCATCATCTGCTGTGGTTCAGCTGAAAAGAGGAGGGGTCCCAATTTCCCACCCTATCGTGGTTTCAACTTCCCTGCCCAACCTGGGGATGCAAATGGCCTCCCCAGCTGATCTACATGGATGAGGAAGAGTGCACATGTGTGTATGCACATAAGGGGAGGGGCCGTAGCACAGTGGTAATTTTGTTATCAACAATGCACTATATTCTCAGGTTCTCTGATCTTCTCAGCATCCTTCCTTGCTCCTCTCCGGCTCTTCCATGTCTCCCTATAATATTGTTTTTTCTACCTTCCCATGATCCCTCGTGCAGTAGAGAGTGCTGGGAAGGAAGTCCTTCCTCCTTGTTGGACTGAAAGTGCTGCCCCACACACAGCCGTGCCCTAGACAACACTGGGAACAATTCAGCAAGGACTAGGGCAGAAAGGAATGTGGGTGCAGATGTAGTGGGCAGGATCCACAAAAGTTTATGACATAATTACATTTGTTGGTCTTTAACGAGCCACAAGACTCTTTGCTATTTGGTGGATCAGGACAATTATAGTAAAGGAGGAAGGGACAGGGGTCTGTACCAGACATTAGAACACCACCCCTTCGACCACAGATTCCAAGATTTCATCTGATATTTATTTACGTATTAAACATTTATATGCCACCCTTCATCATAAAATTCTGGGGAGACTTGCAATATTAAAGCAACGACAAAAAAGTTTAATTTATAAATGAATAAAAATGAAACCATATCTACAGTGCAATCCTATGCCTGACTACTTCAGAAGTAACTCCCAGGAAAGTATTTTAGGACTGCAGCAGAAGGCAGCAGTTGTTACAATCAGCAGAAAACTAAAGTGGCAAAATTAAAACAGAGAAGGGTAAACCCCACTTCATATTGTTATGTTCTCCAAGTGGTAAGAAGATCTAGGGGTAAAATGCTTACCCAGGTTTGATTTACTTTGGAAGGTAGTGACTGGCTGGCTACGGAATGCTGAAAGTTGTAGGACTCTTTACTGTCTAAACCTGCATAGGATTGTGCTAAAAATGCTTGAAAAAGCCTGGGAGAAACAAAAATGTCTCACCTGGCAGTGTAGTTGCCAGGCAAGCCTCTTTTTGATAACAAGCCTTTGTCTACATTGCTAAGGACTAGAAGCTTTTCCTTTTAATGAAACCCAAGACGGTCAGGAGGTTGCGAACTTCCGTGCCAACTATCAAGGTCCGTGCCTACACAGCACACACAAGCAAACAGACACAGGTCCCCTGCAATGGAAGCGACATGACTCTTCTCTCTACACATACAAGTCGGTATGGGTAGATTTACTGAGTAATCTCTCCTTCAGGGCAGCTGCACAAATCTGACATATTTTCTGACTATCCATATTATTGAAGGTTGTTTACAGCTCTGAGCCAAAGGAGAGTAAAAGTGCTGCCACCCACAAGATCAAGCAATCTGAGAAGCAATTGTTTTGATGGCGAAAGAAAGAAAGAAAGAAAGAAAGAAAGAAAGAAAGAAAGAAAGAAAGAAAGAGGGAGGGAGGGAGGGAGGGAGTGGAGGGAGGAGAGCGAAGTGTCGTGTACACAGGCTTATAGATCTCCAGCACTAAAACATGCACACTGCTGTACAACAGACAAGCTCAAGAGAACGAAAGAGAAAGGACGTGCAAAACGTTGACCAAAAGCAGGGATGTAAAGCCTCAGGCCCGTGGGCCAAAACTGGTCTCCCAATCCATCCATCTGTGGCTCCATGCAGGTGCATATAGGAGGAGGTGAATCTTCAGGCAATCTGGCCCCAAACTGCTTAAGGCTTTGAATGTTAATACCAGCTGGGAAATGGACTGGCAGCCAGTGCAGAAGGGAAAGCACTGGCATAATCTGATCATGTTGGCCAGTCCACCGGAACCATCTCACTGCCCTATTTTGGACCAGCTGAAGTTTCCAGACCATTTTCAAAGGCAACTCCAGGTATAAAGCATTGTAGCAATCCATTTGTTGGCCACTTTGGGAAACAGGACTGGTCAGGCTTTTGATCTGATCCAGGTGTGCTCTTCTTATGTTCTTATTCCAGATGGGTAGTTGTGTGAAATGGTTGCAGAAAGAGAAAAGTAAGCTTGTGAGTAGGGCTATCAGTGTGGGTTTCCCTGAGGCTGTACCTGGCCAGCTTCTCAGACTTGATAAAAGGGGGGGGGGTTAATAGCCCACGATGTTCCATGGATGTGTTTCTATTGGAGCCGAGATGGCCAAGAACCATCTCTCCAAGTGATGGTTGGAGAGGCTGATTCATCCTTGCGTTTCCCCAGCCAATGAGGGGGGAGAATCTAGGTCCATACGTGAGAAGAAACAGGACTGCACTTTCCAAGGAGAGACAGAGGCGAGTTTGGGCTCTGTAAGCATTTTAGGGTGCTGCATGGTTCCCTGGAGGCCTGATGTAAGTGCAGTGAGCTTTGGCTGTCAGTTAGACTGTCTAACTAGGGCCAACTTCTATATTTGTAAATAAACACCAAGAAGCCTACAGTGACCTCCTTGCGAAGGGAATCAAACCTGCGTAAGTCCTGTGCCCCTGGAACCTCTCACCACAAAGAGTTTGCGTGGATGTAACAATATGGCATGGGGTTTACTTTTCCCTCTTCGCCCCTTCTCCCCGATTTCCCATTTGTGTTTTCTCTCTATGCCCAGCTTATATATTTGTAAATAAATGCAACTATTACAGAACACCAAGAAGCCTCTGGAATGGCATCCACCAACTTGGATACAGCCGAAATGGCATCCATCTGTTTGGATTCACAATATAACTCCGGTTTCATTTTCAGGAGCACAATTTAATTTCCGTGCAGTGCCAAATGGCATGATAGTACTCTTCAAATACTTGAAAGGTTGTCACACAGAGGAGGGCCAGGTTCTCTTCTCGATCACCCCAGAGTGCAGGACATGGAATAATGGGCTCAGGTTACAGGAAGCCAGATTCTGGCAGGACATCAGGAAAATCTTCCTGACTGTTAGAGCGGTACGACAATGGAACAAGTTACCTAGGGAGGTTGTGGGCTCTCCCACACTAGAGGCCTTCAAGAGGCAGCTGGACAGCCATCTGTCAGTGATGCTTTAAGGTGGATTCCTGCATTGAGCAGGGGGTTGGACTCAATGGCCTTAGAGGGCCCTTTAATTCTACTATTCTATAATTCTATAAAATGGTCGTGTCCTCATATGAACAGATTTCACCACTCAGAAGACCTGGGGAAGCTGCCGATTTAGCAGAACAGCCCTGCAGCTGCACCAGCTGAAAGTTCTGTTGGGAAGAGAAACTTGCTGGGAGCAAAGTGTCGCCGTTGCTTCCCTGACCACAACAAGAACGGATCTGTTCGCTATTGACATGCCATTTATAATGTGCTGTCATACACAGACCAAATGTAAGGAGAGATTACGAGTTGTCTCAACAATTAACATCAGTTTCCAGGCATACACAAATGTTTACATGGCACTGTGCCTTACGTAACATGATGAAAGGCCTACTTCGGCTAAGGATTTCAATTGCCACATTTTCGTCTTGTCATTTGCAGGGATGTGACCCCATGGGGCTTTGAGGGGGGTGTTCCTTGCTCCCTCAGAGATATTCCAGACCTCCCCTTTCTGATGTTTCAGTAAGCAACCAAAAAAAGCCCTTTTATTTATTGCAATTTTAAGGGGTGCAGGGGTATTTATTTATTTTATGTCCTGCATTTCCACCAAAAAATGGCACTCAGGGTGGCTAACAAAAAATTACAAGTTAAAAACAAAATCCTAATTTAAACATAACATAAAAACAATTAAATTAAAACACAATTATAAATAAAACAATAAAAGGAATAAGCAACACCAAGCAATTAAATAAAAACCCTTCAGCAACAGAACGCCTTGTATGCCACAGGCCTGCTTGAATAAAAATGCCTTTGCCTGCTGGCAGAAGGACAACAGAAAAAGGGCCAAGCTAGCCTCCCTCAGCAGGGAGTTCCAGATCCTGGGAGCAGCCACCAAGAAGGCCCTGCCTCATGCCCCTACCAAATGTGCCTCTGTTGGCAGCAGGAACAAGATAACCCCACCCCCAAAGTTCTTAAAACCAGGGGACGCTGGTGGATCCGACATCAGTGGGACAATAAATCCACTCTAAGTTTCAGTTGGAACCAGTCAGAATTCTAAAGGAGATGTCCAAGGTCCTCCTTTAGAGTTCTGACCGGTTGTGACTGAAACCCGGAGTGGATCCACTACCCCACTGACTTCCAAGCTACCGGCCTGTTTTCTGTACCAGAACTGAAATAAGATCACAGTATCTCTGTACCAAATTCTTCCCCTGGTTCCCCTATCCTAATTTAGGGTAGAAAAAGTCATGGTGTTATTGCTCCTGTTAATCCAGGGCTAGGCATCCTGGTGCCCTCCAGATGTTTCAGTCAGGGATTATGGGAGCTGTAGTTCAGGTTGCCTACACCTCTGTTAAAAAACTTGGAGTCGGAAACTCTTGCCCATTTAGTGCAGATTTCCCCGAGACCTACCGGATCTGCCTTTAGCCCACCCCTGTCTTAAAGCTAAAGAACAAACACCTTCTTGGCTTTAAAGCAAAGCAGGATAAGCTTTTGCAGAGAAATTAAAACTGCACACAGCCGAAGGAACAGAGCCGGCTGTAATGCGTAACAAACTGGGGGTCTGGGCACTGATCTTCAGTAGGAGGACAAAGGTGTTAAAAGCCTATCCCTGTTTTTCATTTGTGAAATATCAGAGGCTGGGAGTGGGGGGGATCCACGCGCGCGCACACACAGCTCTCAGGAGAGTTCCTTTTTTGTTGGGTGAACATTGTGCGCTTGCTGTTATACTGGTCGTCTGATCTTAAAAAATAATAATACAGAGCCTGGTGTTTTTCTTTGTGGTTTGAGAACTTAGCATTGGGATTGTGGTGCTACGGTTTCAGGTGGAGCTGATGTTTTTGGCAGGAAAGAGCAGCCCACCTGGGGTCTCCTTCCCTAAACACATTCCACATTTCTTTCTGTCTTGTTGTTAAAAGGGCAATATTATTCTATCCCAGCCTTGAGGGGAAAAACTGCTCGGAGGTTTTCAGAAAGGCCAGGACTGCACAACCAAGATGAAAGTGGCCCACCAGCCATGAGCTGCTTTGAAGAGTGAGGGGAGAGGCTGTCAACCTCTGGGGAAGTCACAGTGCTCGGTCACACGGCCCAACAAGATGGGAGAGTGAGGCCTGTCCCTCTTCTCTTCCTGTGCGGTGCCAACCTCAGCTTTTGGATGTCCCTTGGTCAAGACACCCTCGGTGGCCCCCTTCCCTCAGTCCACGTTCTCGCTGTCATGGTCACCATCTGGTCTTGCTCTTCATCCTCTCTCTCTCTCGTCAGTGGGCCCCTGCTGGGGTGTGGACCCATGCTTACCCATGACATTGGCTTTGTTCCCATGCTCCACTGCTTGAAGACTTTCCCCAGCCAGCTCATTTCCAGTATCAGAGCCAGGCTGAAGAGAACAAAAACGAAACAGTGGAAGGACTCAAGGAGGCCAGATGATGGGACTTCCATCCCTCGCACGCTCCGTTTAGTAATAAAAGTAGACGCCTCCACACTTAATAGCCAAACTGGCAAGTGTGTGTTTAGCAAACAGGTGCACACCTGGCTTTGCCCTAGCTGGACACCACCATCACTACCTCTTTGGGCAGTCTGGAGCTTCCAGGTTCTGACTGGATCGGGCCATTTGGATAGTGGCAAATGCAAGGCCAATAGGGTGTGTGCATCTCTGTCGACACCCAAACGGCAGCCTTCACTTTGCCACCAGAAGTTCAGGGCTATTGTGTAACTCAGCCTCCCTCCAGAAGTGCTGGGACCACAGCCCCTATCGTTCCCAACTAGCTGTAGTCCAACACGTCTGGAGGACACATAGTAGGAAGAAGTGGTGTGACTCTTCCTCTCTTCTTCTTCTAGATCAGGGGAGCTAGAAACCATATATGAAAAGAAAACGAATCATTTACTGTATATAACAATAGGAGAATATGATTTCATAGCATTTGTGAAACTCTGAGTTTGGTTTCTCTTCTTAGATTCCCTCATGCCACAAGAAACTGCTTAAAGGGTACACAGAAGACGACAACGACGACGATGACGGCAATGACAACAACAACCAAGAGAAAGATGGTGGCAAGAAAACCAGTGGCTTCCACATGCAGCAACTGATGCTGGAAACTGGTAGCCTGGTGCAGAAGAAGGGTTTGTGATTACTACCACCCTTTGTGCAGGGAACGGGCCATGCTGACTGCCAAGTGCAAGGTTGGTTTAAATGCATCTCTGCAATCCCCTGGAACCAGGAGATTCCCAGAGGTACTCGTGCCACCATCTATAATTCATAGCAACCTCAAAACGATTTTAAGTCAGGCAAATAAATGATAAAAATAAATAAATAAAACCCTCAAGGGTTCATAGTATGACAGAGAGCTTCCGAGTTCTGCCATGTACAATAGCAACCCAAGCCGTTTGATTTGAAGCTCTCAGACTCGTCTGTCTGATCCAGAGCCCTTTGCATGTTTAAAGCTTGCCAGTGTCACTGGGGCTGCCATGTCTTGAAAGAGTAGGGGGCGCACTGCTGTCTCAGACCACATGGAATTCATTCCTCAGACGCATCTCTAGAACTGATTTCCTAGTGGTGTTGCAGAAAGGGGACAACACCTCAAACAGATGCTCAGAAAATAGGAATTGGTTTTGCTGTGAAATATACCCAATAAGAACATTTTACCCAGTTTTGTTCCAACTATCTTATTGCAGCCATTCATTTATGGCATGTTGGACTGGAGAGAACTGCATTGGGCACAATACAGACACCATAATACATTTCTGTTTTCTGACTTTCAGTCTGAGGTTTGCACCTTCCTTCCTTCCTTCCTTCCTCTCCCTCTCTCCTCCTCCTCCTCCTCCTCCTCCTCCTCCTCCTCCTCCTCCTCCTCCTCCTCCTCCTCCTCCTCCTCCTCCTCCTCCTCTTCTTCTTCTTCTTCTTCTTCTTCTTCTTCTTCTTCTTCTTCTTCTCATTGGAAAATCTGTATACACAGATTTAGCCTCCAAAATACAAACTTCAGAACTGGATTTTAAGCACTGGATGAAAGAAACAATGCAAAACACGCCCTGAACCTTTCCCTTTGCTGTTTTGGAGATAAGCGCCTTTATTTATGGACGAACCTTCCCCAAGCCCCAGAGAGTATGTGGTTATGTGAGGCTCCCACACATCTCGTGATGAGGAATTTGTGTGGGAAACCTGTTTACTAAATGCTACTTCGGCACTATATTAAACGAATGCAGGAGAAACCAGGGCCGGGGTGGGGTGGGGTGGGGTATAAATAAATAACAAATGAGCAGGCTGGAAGTCAAATGTCATGGCAGAACTTAAGACACTGGCATTCTTGGAAAGTGTTCAGTGCTTTCAAGCAGCCCTGCCAACCCTCCCGCCTTCAGCAAAAATCCTCTCCTTCCCTTCTCTCTGCACCAGGGCCGTCGTTAGGGATCCCTCCTGGCAATGCTCAAAAAAATACCCATCCACCCCCCCACCCCCCGTTTCTATCAACAAGAACCGGAGCAGCCTCTTGCCTGCCCAGAAACTGAAAAATGCTTCTGGAGATTGCTTAACTTCCATCCACACCAGTGGTGTAGTGCAGCTGGGGATCATAGGGATGCAACACTGGCAATTTTTTTATTAGCAGGGATGCTGACATCATCTGCTACCCAAATCCCTCAGAATTCCCTGCTCCATCTGAGCTCAGCTGTAATCCTCATAGGAGAAAAGAACTTTCCCAGCAACAATATAGTTGTAATGCAAAGTATTTTGGGGTGGCTTAGTTGTGAATTGGCAATGAAGACCCATTCGCTTTACAAGTTCCCTGGTGGAGATGAAAACTACTAGAATTGGTTTGGTGATATGCATCAAAACAGCTACCTGAATTTAAGCTTCATCCCACGTACCTGTTTCCCTTGAATTATCCCTACAGCGAGAAACTGTCGGCGTTGTTGTTGTTGTTGTTGCCACCCCGGGAGGCAGCACTTGGCAAAGGGTTTGAAGGGGGGAAATGTAAAAAAAAAATCATTAAAAAATCAAAGGATGACCCAATCCGATTCAAATTTGGTATGCTTAAAGCTCTCCTTAATATCTATTACTGTGCCAATTTTGATGTCTTTATCTTTAAAGCTTATGCAGAGGTAAGCATTTATTTATTTTTTCTTTAATCCTGCTCCTGCACCCCAGTGGCCGCTTGGAAAACAACAAATGATACGCTCAAAAAGTAGTACCAAAATATTGCACTTCTTTTGGCTTTATAGCACAATTAAAGCAGGATGCCTGGGAGTACTTCACAGTCAAAGCAGATTACAAGGTGGAAAACTTCAGAGTCCTTTGCACGCAATTCGCAGTGATTGCACAGTATAACTCTGTGAGGGTGTGGCTATGAGGACTGCCATGATGAATGCCTGCATTTCAAAACTGACCACCACACCACTGAGATCCACACGCGGATGTAAAAGGAAAGGTTCAGAAGCTCCAACTCTGCCTGGAAGACAAGATCTTGACTGGCCCTGATAGTTCAATGGAACCTCTTTGTACAGGGGCAGTCTCTGGGGGTGAATGACAAAGGGATTGGTTCCCTTCATGCTTTGTTTGTGGGCTTTGTGGAAGAAGATGCTGGACTATTCATTTATTTATTGAGTCACCATATAGCCAGAGCTGTCAGGACAACGTTTATAATAATTAAAGAAGAAGATGTATTTCTAACCCTCCATCTTTCTGTAATCATAGCAACCAGCTCCAGTTAGTCCCCTTGCTGACATATTATATATTACTGAAGTTTCTAGGCTGTCCGTGCAGTAACCTAGATAGGAGGTTACCAGAGCCTGGATCAGGGTCACCAGGCTATGATCATGCAGGTATAATCATGGTTAGCTGGCTTTCTGCGTCACCGAGGACACTTGTGCCTCAAGCGGGATGGGCCTGTAGCTCAGAGGCGTACGCATGCAGAAGGCCCCAGGTTCAACCCCCCGGCAGCATCTCTGGGTAGGGCTGGAAAAACTCCTGCCTGAAACCCTGGCGAGCCGTGGCTGCCGGTCAGTGTTGACAATGCAGGGCTAGTTGGACCAAGGCTCTGATTCGGTAGAGAAACTGCCTATGTAGTGACTACAAAGATGGCCTGACAAGCACCACCAATTTATTTATTTATTTACAACATTTGCATACCACTCCACATCTAGACAGATTCCGGAACGGTGAACAAGTGAGAAAATGAAGAGAAAAAAAGATAAAAGAAGATGGTCCTATTGCAACTCCCAATGCTAGCCACAGTGGAGCCATTCCACGATAAGGGTGCTACTGCAAGGGTGTTATGGCTTTGGGGATCTGACGCTCCTATAACTCCAGGCTGCAGATGTTCAGAGGCCTGCTCTGTAAGGACTGTGTATCCTGAATCCTCTGCATTCAAAACGGATTTCATGGCTGCCTCCCCAGCACCCTGGATGCAGAAAGAAGTTAAATGCACGACATTGAAGAATGTAAAGAAAAGGGGAGTTGGCAACCTCAGTGTCTCACACCCTACTCACCCATCCAACCACCCAACCAACCTGGGCATCTCTGCTGGATCAGACCAAAGGCTGATAAAGGCCTAATCTAGACCAAGCAGGATATGGCACTATGAAAGCGGTATATGAAAGGCAGGAGCCACACTACTTACTGCTTTATAGCTGTATGGAACTGCATTGACAACTGTTGGGACCCATTGACACATGCTATATACTGCTTCCATACCACTTTCATAGTGCAATATCCTGCTTGGTGTAGATTAGGCCTTAGTTTAGCAACTTGCTCGCCATCATGGTGAACCAGATGCCTCCAAGAAGCTCATAATTAGGCCATGAGCACCACAGCCCTCCCCACTGCTTGTCTCCAGCATGCTGTGTTCACAGGTATATTGCTCCTGAACATGGAGGTTCCATACAATGACAGATGTACGGATCTTGTTAAATCCATTCCGTCTGTGTTTTGCAGATTGTCAGGCATCTTTCATTCTGTTATCCACTCATTGACAGAACCAGATTTTTTTTTTTATTGCTTTTAGGGATGTACGAGTATTTCATTCCACTTGCATATTTGCACTAATGCACACAAGTGCAAGGGTGAATTTGCTCAAATTGACCCCCCAAAGTTTAAAAACTGTCCGCAAGTCTGCAGAACTCACACAACTCTGAAAAAGCCGGTCTGCTGTGGAATCCATAAGATGGATTCATAGAAATCTGAACTCCATTGAATCTGTTGTGAATTTCTCTGACATCCCTGCATACAACCATCATGACCAGCAGCCAGTGAGAGGCCTTCTCCTCTCCTATGTATTTGTTTAGTCCCCTTTTAAACCACCTAAGGCTCTGGGCAATGAGTGTTCTTGTGCCATCGGCTACAATTCAGGACTTTACAGAGAAGACAACTTGGCATATCTTTCTGGATTAGATCCTTAGACACATGCCCCTTAGCAATGTCTGCCTTGATCTTTCAGTTCTAATATCCTTTCTCCGTGTCTGAGCTGTTCTTATCCTACTCTGTCAGCTGAATACCTACATATTTTTTTTAAGTACTGTTTGTACAACAAGGCACGAGGAACAAAGGTAGCCTTTCCCCTCCAGACAACTTTATCTAAACAATAATCTACAAGTCCAGTGACTTTCCAATCCAGGCTGCCTTCCTACTACCCCTGAACAGAATGGGAATGTACTCAGGTCAAGGTGACGCAAAAGAGAACCAATTCTGAAGAATTCGATTTTTTTTATCATGGACTTGTTAGCCACAACTCACTTAAGTCCCACTCATTTCAGTGGGTCTACTCTATGTAGGACTAACACTGGATACTACCCAAAGCCAGTGTTTCCAACCATGTATTATTATTCCACACATGAGATCATTTCTGAAACTAGGTCCATCAGGGGAAAAGAGGTTCAACCCACAAAAAGCTGGAGCAGAAACATTTGTTTCCAGCATTCTATTCTAGCCAGGCCAAGGAGTCCATGGCTACCAGGCGGGACTTCCTAAGGTGTGCCAGGGATGGTGACTGGCATCTGTGATTAGCAGCAAGTGAAAAGCTGCCAATACTGAATTGTTAGGATTGTTGAACTATTGTTAAGCATTGAGATAGGAGCATAGGGACCAAGGTGGACCTTGGACAGCTCCTTGAGGGCAACAGAGGTTGCTCCAGCAAAAGCTTGTCAGATCCTTTATACCAGATTTTCCCAACCTGTGTCCCTCCAAATGTTTTAGACTACACCACCCACTATCCCCGACCATTGGCCATGCTGCTTGACACCCTAATGCAGGTCTAACGAATGGTTCCTGCCCGGAAATGAATTTGAAGGCGTGATGTTCTCTTCATTAGTTGATTTCTACCCATTAACAAAAAAAGCCCTGGAGTGCTTTCATTTTTCCTCACAGGGAAGGTGCTCCTTACGAGAAGCGATCTCTGCCTTGCCCCCCCCCCAGTGATTACAAGCAGAACCGGATGCCATGCCTTTGCCCCCTCCCCCAGCAACAAGCAGCATCCAAATTGGCAGAGACTTCAGCTGCTTCCGCATGCACCACTTCTAACCTGTCCTCTGCCTGACAAAAAACAGCCCTGGAATCCAGGCTCCATGTGACTCGCCCCCCTCGAATATAGATCCTGTCAACTTGCATTATGCACGGAGAACACAAATATTAAAGACGTACCCTCTAGTCAAAAAAGCTTACACAGCTTTTTCAACGTGAGGGGAATACATAAGAGAAACCTGGGGCACCACGGAAAACTTCATAGCGACAGAACGTGAACAGAAGAAATCAGATGGCCTCACATTTCTAAGCAAACAAGTGTGCTGTCGTGACAAGAGTTGGGGTAGTGAACCTTTTTTCAGTCAGGGCCTCATTCTTTTGGGGGTAATTTGTCAGGAGTGGCACCAGTGGGCAGGGCCAGTGCCAGTGGTGGGTAGGGCCAGAGCCAAAAGTAAGCAGGGCTTACCCCCTTTTCTCTCTCTCTCTGCCACCCTCTGATCTCTCTCTCTCTCTCTCTGTGTCTGTCTGTCTGTCTGTCACCCCTTTCTTTCCCTCTTTCTGACACCCCTTTCTCTCTCCCTCTCCATCATGCAAGTTGCCAGGGGAGGGACAGAACTCTCTTGCCCAAGGTCTGATGCACAGCAAGGTGGCTCTGCGCCAGAAGACAGGTCCTTTGAGCTTCCCATTCTCCAAGAATCTGGGCTGAACAAAGGGCTCTATTTGGACTTTGGACCTTGCCAGAAAGAGTCACCCACTCAGAGCTGCCTGGGGTTACTGCAACTCCAGCTCCCCACTCCAAGACTAGCAGAGCCAGTGTGGTGTAGTGGCTAAAATATTGGACTGGGAGTCGGGAGATCTGGGTTCTAGTCCCCACTCAACCATGGAAACCCACTGGGTGACTTTGGGCCAGTCACAAACTCTCAGCTCAACCTACCTCACAGGGTTGTTATTGTGAGGATAACATGGAGAGGAGGAGGAAGAGGAGGAGGAGGATTATGTATGCCACCTTGGGTTCCTTGGAGAGAGAAAAGGCGGGATATAAATGCAGTAATAAATACATAAATAAATAAATATTAATGCTTTGCAGAGGGCCTCTGGGCTTCTGTACCAGGCTGCCTGGGCACTCTGTCAGCTGACCCACAAGGGCCAACCGTGGCCCACCAGGTCCTGTAAACCCGCTTTCTTTTCACTCTGAGCAGCCTGCAGTCCTGCCTAAGCTTTCATGCTCTGTTGATGACTGCTAGACTCAAACTGGACTCCAGCCTGGTTCTGATGATGAATACCTCTGACCCCTCTGATGCCCGATTGCTTTCCCGGAACATGACCCCAAGTCCTAGGACTTGACAGCCTGCAGCTTGACCCTTGCAGAAGCCTAACCAGGTCATGGCAGCATGAACTGTGGTGGCTGAGTCAGACCATGATGCACGCACACGCCCATCTTAAAAGCGTTTCTTCTGCTGCCCTCTCCAGCAGAATTTACAGCAGGAAGTGGTTTTGTGTGAGTACCTGAGTCAAAGTGCTCCAAGGAGCCTGTTCCACTACTTCAACAAGTTCCTACAAAAATTAAAAAAGACTCCATGGAGCACACTACAATGGGACGCATGCAAAAGCACCCAAGGAGACGGCACTTCCTGTGGTAAAAACCACAGCACATATCCCACAGGGTTGTCTGCCGCAAAGGCAGCCAAAGTCTGAAAAGCAACAAACAGCCAAACTTTGGGTTGTTTTAGTGGGAAGGAAAAACACATGCATGTAAATCAGAACTCCCAACAGAAATCACTCTGAGGCATTTTCTATTTTTTGCCTTCTCCCAGGCTCTGGAGATGCTTGAAACATCTTGCATTAATACTCCAAGTCACCGAAAAATGCATAAGAACCCACGATTCTCGCCAAATGCCCCCAGCTCTGCTAACAGCTACGTGGAGTCAGCTAAAAATAGCTGTTTCGATTTTAACACAACAGGCAGGCTTAAAAAGATGCAGAAATAAATGTAACACTTGCACTTTGGCTGAGAGAGGATGGAGAGGGGTGGGGAGTGGGGGGGGGGAAGACACCGCCACAAAAGAATAATATAATACACCATTAAAAGTTTAGCCTTAAGCATCGTATCGGAGAAGCTGACGACTCGCTGAGAGAAGGCGGGGATGTGGGGGGGGGGGGGGGAGAGAGAGAGAGAGAAAGAAAGGAACAAAACCTTACCAGGAAGATTAATCATTCTTAAAACAAATGAAGGCTGGGATAACGTGGAACTTATCTGTCAGCAACCCGTGGAGGTAAACAGTCATTGTTCCCCAGAGATTTATGGGATAGACAGCTTGGGAGCTTCTGTTGGTTTTGCTTTCTTCAGCTCAATAGGTGGGTGGCCGCTTCACGGTGCTCCTGCCCGCCACCCCTGGCTGGCTTTGTCTCTTCTTCAGCGGTCCTTTGCTAATCGGTGCGCACTGTTCCTTGCCCGGGATGCAGCCCACGCGGAAAGTCAGTGGGCTGCCGCCATTAATTACTCGCGCGCCGGAGGGATTGTGTGACACCGTACGGCTGTTTATAACAGAGACACAATGGGCCCTTCTAAACTGGGGCTAATTCCATTCAGGGTAATGGGACTTATCAGCACCAATGCCATTTACGGCTTGGCCTTAATCCGAAACGTCTACAACACTGAGGCAAGTGACAGTTAAACAATTAAGGAATCAGTGGGCTAACCCAGTTCACTGCAGTCAGAGGTTTCCTATATCAGGGTAAGACTGCAGGCCTGGGTCGCCACCTTCCCAAAGCCCTAATAGCCACCGCGTGCCTGACCCCTGATGCTGCAGGATGATGGTTTTTCTCCATGAATTGCTGTTCTTACCCAGCCTCCTTATCAGAAGAAGGCAAGCGCAGAGAGGCAACAGGCAGCCTCTGCCAGGGCTGGACCACTGGCCCTCTTTGGATGGGAGCCAAGAAGCAAGCCAGGGAGGCAACAAGAGGTCATGCCAGGGAGCAAGCATAGAACCGGAAGACGCTGAAGCTGCCTTCCCCAACGCAATGTTCTCCAGATGTTTTGGACTACAACTCCTGTCACGTCATCCATTGGCCATGCTGGTGGGGCAAATGTAGTCTAAAACATCTGGACGGCAGCTGTTCAGAGGAGGCTGCACTTCCAGGAAAGGCAATCATTGCCCAACAGGGAACATTGATTAGTACTTCTTGCTCAGGAGAGCCAATGGCCAGCCTGAGTGGGTGGAGTCGCTTCAGTACCTGTGAACTCCTTACTGCCTAGAGCAGCCTTCCCTAACCTGGTGCCCTCCAGCTGTGCTGGACTGCTACTCCCTAAGTCCCCGCCAGGATGGCTGGCCTGGAGAGATGCTCCACCCCATCCTGCTGAACATTTCCCATGCAGGGCAGCTGTGCCCAGAGCTGGGTTCGATCCTTGGCCTCACAGCTTGCTCCGCACCCAGAGCAATTTGTTGCCTCTGTGAGGGTTCTGCTTCAGCACCTGCTTCTGCAACTGGATTGACTGATTGCATAGGAGTTTCTGGCCCTCCAGTTCTTCACTTCTACCTAACTTTGGTCACATACCTGCCTTGGGTCCTTGTGCTCTGGAGCTTGACACTATCCTGTGTTGGACCACACATCCACTTCTGGTTCATTTGTAGGGACAGCCTGCACCTGCTCCCCAAATCCTAAGACCTGATAACCTGGAGCCTGACCACACTGCAGCCTGACATCACCCAGCTGGAGTATAGTGGGGGGGGGGGCAGGAAGGCTTTTCAACTGGATACGGATGACTCCATAAAGTGTCTCCTGTGTCTCCTGTGCATCATTTCACTAGCGCTAGAGGCGCAAAAGCGGCACAGGGAATGACCCTGGGCAATCCAACCTCCAGAGCGGCCATCCACACCGTCCACTGAAATTGGACATCTGCTTACTTGATGTTATGAAAGCAGCAGGGTCCGGTCCAAGAAGCCAAAGGAAACCTTTCTCTTGAGAAACCAGAGCAAGATTAATAGGGTGTCAACCTGGAAGAAGATGCTATCTATTAGCAAACGCTGTGCGGCTTCAGCAAATCCATGATTTATTATACCTTGTGTTCGCCAGACCAGAACCTTTCATGGAAGCATGAGGGTTTTGTCGCGCATCAGTTTTGGTGTGTATATTCTTCATCAACTAAAATAAAATATAATATGGACAGGAGCAGATCTGCAGGCTTCTCTCAAAGTTTTGGATCATTCTCTGCCTTTGGCAGTGGGGAAATACTCTCATATCAGGCAGTGAGGCAGGCAAATTTCAATAGCAAGAGGAAGAGAGTCAGTGAAAAAGAAAACGTTTCTTGACCAGGAGCTTTGCTTAGAGACTGTCTTCTTAATTACATCTTTCATTTCTCTTTAGAGTCACAGGCCTAATTATTTCTGTCCTCCAGAAAACAGCAGCAGCAGCAACAACAAAAGGAAACACAGTATTTGATGCAGTTACTTGTCTTCATCTAAGGCACTATATTAAAAAGTTGTTGTTGTTGTTAATTAAGTTCCAGTAGCAAGGAAATCAATGACTTCCAACAGATTATTAATGGATTCAGCAACTGATGCTGGAAACCAGCAGCCCTATTGAGAATTAGGGCTCACTTGTACTATGAATGGCCCAGTTCAGACAAAACAGCAATGGTCTCCTCCTTTGGCTAACAAACATGGGTACCTCTATCTGTAGTTTGTTATTTATTTATTACATTTTTGTATCGTCCAATAGCCGAAGCTCTCTGGGTGGTTCACAAAAATTAAAACCAAGAAAAGCATAACAAAACAACGAACAGTCTAAAATCACAAATACTAAATACAATATAAAAAGCACAACCAGGATAAAAACACACAACAGAAATTGATATAGATTTAAATACGGAATTTAAACAGCAAAGTTTAAATTTAAGTTAAATTAGGAGTTAAAATACTGAGAAAATAAAAAGGTCTTCAGCTGGCGACGGAAGGAATACAGTGTAGGCGCCAGGCGAACCTCTTTGGGGAGCTCCCTGGCTTGTTCCTCCTCAAACAACCCAGAATGATAAACCAAGAACATATCCTGGCTTAGGATTCTGGCTTGTTAGGAGAGGAGCAAGCCACAGTCTGGTTTATTGTGAGTGTGGTGTGGGCCATGCCAACTAGCCCTGTCCTGATGTTACACAAGCCAAATAGCCTCACCTCCTAGTTTTGGCACATAACCTCTGCAGGGAGGAAGATTTTGTGTGTACAGCAATTCATGCAAAAGCTTCTGAATAGGGCTAGAGATAGCAGTTTTCTTCAGAGGGAAGATGGTACAAGAGAGGCACCATTGCCCATAATGTACATTATGGGGACTGTCATGATGGGTGTCTGCACTTTATAATTTATCATTCCAGCATTGTTTTCAAAACAGTGGTGACACAGCTTTTACAGCACATGGTGGGCAGAGTAGAGTCTTCTACAACATATAATGTTGTCAGGAGCATGGTGACTCAAGTCATGATCCTTGTCATGAGACATTTAGTCTGCAAAATGTTGGGATTTATGAGGTTCCTGGTAGGCATGTGCTCCGCTCCGATTAGAAGCGCAGAAGCAGGAGCGAATTGGCCTGCTCCGCCTTGCCCAGAGGCGGAGTAGAAGCGGACCGCGGACCCCTAGAAGCAAGGCGAAGAGAAGCGCCCATTTTCGGAGTGCTCCGGTTTCCACGTTCCGCTTCTATCGCCATCTTGAAACATTTCGCCCATAGGAATGCATTGCGGAAAAGAATCGCAGATAACTGTGTTGTTTTTGAAGCTATCTTTCTAAAAATTCTTGTGCTTGGAGAGTCATGGATGGGGGTCATTTTGAGACTACTCTCAGCTCTCTGCATGGTGCGGGTCGCGCGCTAGAATTTTTTTAAAAACCGGCGGGGAAAATACCTTTTCCGAAGGGCTGAGGGGCAGAGTCAACTCCCGGTCATGATCACATGATCCCAAAGTTGGAGGAGGGGATAGGCAAAACGGGTAACTTGGGATTCTGGGAACTTCTCTTTCTTAGTCTGAATGGACTTTTCCCAGTGTTTTTTAAAACAGTAGCCCCACCAAATGCACAAACACAACCTGTGAAATCATATACTAAGCCAATAATAAGAGATAGAAACACAGCACTACTACCCACCCTAACTTTGGGGAACAACTGAAAAGATGTGGTGCAAGGGGATGAGCTCCCCTAGGGCATCCCATGTGGACGTGCCCCCACTCTCTCCTGTACTTGGAGGGCCATCAGAGCCCTCCAAAGAGAGTAACCCGGTGGAGCAATGCCTATCATGAGTTGAAGTGAGCGGTCTACTTCTCTTAGTGGTGGAGCAATGCCTATCATGAGTTGAAGTGACAGTTCCACTTTTCTGTTGTGGTGAAGCAATGGCTTTCATGAGTTGAACTGACAGCCTTGCTTCTTAAAAGACTGGTTGACCACCAGTCAAATTGGCAGCTGCTGCTTCCCCCTCCCCTGGGCACGTCCCCCTATTGCTGGTAAAAGACAGATATAGCCTTTTTAAAAAAGTTCTTCTTGTTGTTTATTCAGCAACACTGCTGCTTTTAATTCCACCCCTCCTTTGTTTATTTATTTATTTATTCCATTTTATATGCACTACTGGCTTATCCTTGGCTCACTTCCTTATGCCCCCAGAAATGTCTGCTGCCTGCCTGCCTGCCTTCCCTCTCTCCTCCCCTGCCCGCCTTGCAGGGATGTTGTGTGTGTCTGGCTTTGACTCAGGGGAGAAGTCCTTCCTGTGCTCACTTGGAGTTTTGGAAGTTCCAAATCCATTTTTCAAGTGTGGAAGAAGATTCATATTAGGTCGATGATCTCTACTCCCCAATTCATGGCATGTTGGGATTTCCTTTGAAATGGCCCCATTGAGAGGTCTGCAGGTTTAAGCACCGCCAAAAAACAGGGGATGATGGGACTGCCTTGAGTCTGGGCGTGCGTGTGTATCCCTGGATAAGCTGTCATGGTGCCGAGTTTGAGGTTTCTAACCTGCAAATTGACGGAGCTATGGAAAGGGGTGTGAATGGGGTGCCTGATTTTCATAAATTCCCAAAAAATCAGGGGATGATGGGATTGCCTTGAGTCTGGGCATGCATGTGTATCCCTGGATAAGCTGTCATGGTGGCGAGTTTGAGGTTTCTAACCTGCAAATTGACGGAGCTATGGAAAGGGGTGTGAATGGGGTGTTGGATTTTCATAAATTCCCCAAAAATCAGGGGATGATGGGACTGCCTTGAGTCTGGGCGTGCATGTGTATCCCTGGATAAGCTGTCATGGTGGCAAGTTTGAGATTTTTAACGTGCAAATTGATGGAGCTTTGGAAAGGGGTGTGAATGGGGTGTTGGATTTTCATAAATTCCCCAAAAATCAGGGGATGATGGGACTGCCTTGAGTCTTGGTGTGCGTGTGTATCCCTGGATAAGCTATCATGGTGGCGAGTTTGAGATTTCTAACTTGCAAATTGACGGAGCTATGGAAAGGGGTGTGAATGGGGTGCCCGATTTTCATAAATTCCCCAAAAATCAGGGGATGATGGGACTGCCTTGAGTCTTGGTGTGCTTGTGTATCCCTGGATAAGCTGTCATGGTGGTGAGTTTGAGATTTTTCACGTGCAAATTGACGGAGCTATGGAAAGGGGTGTGAATGGGGTGCCCGATTTTCATAAATTCCCCAAAAATCAGGGGATGATGGGATTGCCTTGAGTCTTGGCGTGCGTGTGTATACCTCCATGAGGTGTCATGGTGCCAAACTTGAGGTTTCTAACTTTCACAGAAAAAAAGTTGTATCCTTTTTTAGCTTAATGCAAGCCTATGGGGGGGGGGAAACGGAGCTCCGATCCGGATCCGGAGCTCCGAGCGGAGAGGAGCGGACATGGGCGGAGCGGGGGCGGAGCGAAGCGGGCCGATCCAAAAATCACGGATCTGGAAGTGAAGCAGAGCAGGGGGTCCGTGCACACCCCTAGTTCCTGGGCGTGTTTACAGAAGGCAATAGTTGGATGAGTGAATGCACTATGGGCAGCGATGCTTCTATTGTATAAAGCTGCCTTATTCAGGGCAGCGTCCCCAAAAGCCGCTCATGTTAGGGATTAATCCTGCTGATTTTAGCTGACTCTGCATTTCTGGCTTTCAGCCACAGATTGAAATAAGCATTAGAGACTCAAAATGAGTCCGTGCCAGCAGCCAGCACATAGGGAGGAAATAGGCACAGGTAGAGGCAGAATGTACACTTCTTAAAGGCCTCCCAGCTGCAATAGTAGCCCTGGATGAGGAAGCATAAGAGAAAATATCTCAAACTACAGCAACGCTTCCTCCTGCACCCTGAACATCTGGACTGTGAGTGGCCAATGGTTTGATTCAGAGCACCAACGGCCCACCACGACACACCATCGTTTTGATGTGGCTCTTGCTGTGCAGCTCCTGCTGGCCCCCATGTACATTATTAAAAGGCCCACTACAATCAGCCATAGAGGTAAAGTGAGCAGGTGTGACTCTACACCGTCGATATCAGCCTTCTCCAAACTAGCATAATCCCCAGCCAGCCATTGGTCATGCCGGCTGTGAATCATGAGAGCTGCAGTCCAATGTACCTGGAGGGTAAGAAATCGGGGAATGCTGATCTGCCTGGTTTCCCTAAAAAGCAGGCAACACATGTCATGAATGAATGCATAAATAAATAAATAACAGCAGAAGAGGTAGTGAAAAAGGCAAGGAGGAGAACAGGAAAAGAGTGAAGCAGCAAAAAGTGTCCAGAAGAGAAGAAAAATGCGCTTCAAGTAGCAGCAGAAATGCAGACCAGATGCCTCTGAATCTCTCCCACCCACCCATCCACCCCCACTCTTGGATCAACCCCTTGTAAGCTTCTTCCAAAGGACTAATCCCAGTGAGACAGCCTTGCTGGTTGAGCTTCCAAAGAACAGTCAGTCCAGAGCTGCTTTCTGTTGCCTTTGTTTTTGCTGATGTTGACAGAAGCGAAACGGAAGGAAGCCCGAGTGGAAAGAAACGGGAATCTATACAAACACAAACCTCCAGCCACGGCCAAATGCAGGTCCCTCTCAGTCCGATAAGCATTTATGCGCCTGGTGGGCGGAAATGGGTGCAGCCGGAAAAGGTAACTGCTAGGGATGTGTGATGAGACAAAAGCTTATTTCATGGTGTGCTTCGCCCACCTCCGTTGCATGCATGGCGTTGTCACATGGAATTAGCTTCCAGGGTGTGCTGCCTGAAGAGGAAAGGCCGAAACACGGGCAGCTTTTTCGTTTGGGGGTGGGGGGAAGATGACTAAAGAGAGGGAACCAGATAGAGATGTATAACTTTGTGCATGGTCTGGAGGAAGCCAACAGAGAGAAAATGTTCTCTCTCTCTCTCTTCTTGGGCTCATCCAGGGAAATTTAATTAGGTTCAGGACAGGTAAAAGGAAGAGCACAATCCATAATCAATTTATAGAATTGGCCGCACCCTACTTTACTGGGTCCATCTCAGGTGGAGGTGGTGGGTGAGTCCCTGCCTAGCATATCTGGCAGAAGAGGCGGCCGCCCGTGGTGCTTCAATCAATGCCATGAATCTGGGAGCAGCCACTTTCATGCCCTGGAGCTGCGCTTTCTTGGGGCTATTGTGGGAAGTTAAAATGGAGGTTTCTGAAATGGATCAAAACACTGGGGAAGGGTGAGGGGAAATTAAGGGCATCCCAGCGCAGGTGTCGGCTGTTGACCCTGCCTGAGCACACCATGTACTAACCGCAGGCTGGATCACGCAGGTGCACTCTTATGTATATTTTTTGTGCAAGGGTGTTGGTGGAAGGCTTCCCTAAAGTCCTTTGAAATGATGGTTGCAGTTACTTCAGGATAATAAGAGCTTTAATGGAGGTACAGCAGTGCGGTACCATAAAACACTGAGCTCTTCTATCCCGCTAAGATGAATGGCATTGCTCTGAGTTGTAGAAGAGCTTTGAGTTGCTTTGACTCAAGGGGATTTTAAGCAGCCCAACGGCACGCAAAACCACAGCTTTGGGGAGGGATGGGACAGAGAGAAGGAAAACCCAGAAGTTGTGAGCTCCTTAGACATTTTGTGACAGCTGCTCTGTCAGCCAACTCAGCCAGCATTCTATTGGTCCGTTCATTGAAACAATGTTCTCTTAAGGCAGCTTTTCCCAACCTGGTGCCCTTCAGATGCATTGGACTACAGCCCCCACAAAAACATAAGCAGACCCGTGCTGGATCAGACCAAGGGTCCATCTAGTCCAGCATTCTGTTCACAGAGTGGCCAACCAGCTGCCCATGGGGAAACCCACAAGCGGGACATGAGTGCAACAGCATGGTGGGCATTGTAGTCCAACACACCTTCCCTCCGCCCCAAACCCTTTTCTAATGCAGGTAACAGAACAAGACGATAGAGTCCCGAGGCGGCAGACTACGGGAAGTGCTGTAACATTTTTTAATCCTCCCTTGAGGAAAAAGAAATGCCAGCAGAGGAAGGGAGCAGATTCACCTGGGCTTTTCCCCCCTGAGGAGTTAGATTTTATTTGCAGAGGGTTGAAAAGAAAAGATGCAGGGACATTTTTTTAAAAATGGCACGCCCATTTGCAGCCGGAAGTGACACCTCTTTCTGCTGCTTGGGGAGACCAGGCTTTAGATTCATCTGGTTGGCCTTCTCCCCCTTCTTTCTGTGGGGAGGAGGAAGAGAGCTGTTCAGGGTTCAGTCCAAACGTCTCCACCCTGCACACTCCTCTCTCCTTGGCCTTGTCATGCCCTGCCTCTTCCTTTCCTAGCCCCCTTTTTCTCCTACCTCCCTTTCCCTCACATGCAACTAAGCTCTGCTCTCACCTCCCTTGACATAATGCAAAAAACAAAAAACCCAACATAAAATAAAAACAATGAGAGCTCATAGTATCTCGTAATGCTCCCATGCTACTGCTACCCTTTATGGTGATGTTCCATCTCTAACCATATAGCACTAGTGTTCAGCCTTACAAATTAGGGCTGTGCCTTCCGTGACTCAGAGATCATGAATTGCCCCACTGGGGGCAATACTATTCCATCCTCTCAAATTTAGCCGGGTGGTTTGTTTGGCTCCCTGGTTGCTGCAAGTTTCGCCTTTGTTTCCCGGCCTTTCTGGATTAGCTGCTGCTTCACAGAACTCTCCTGGAGAATGTCGGCAGCTCCATTTTCTCTCCAGCCGGCTGACACCTCACTCAGGCTGATTGCCCTCAAATGAGCCATCCTCCAAAGCCGTTCCTGCAGTTATTTACGGCTCTCGCTGGGCTCATATCCTAGAAACACTTATCCTATTAAGCAACAGCAGCAACAAGTGAGTTGAATTTGATTTCACTCTTAGGTTGGAATTACTACTGCACCGAGTGGAATGAGGAAGGCAGTCCATGCTCTGCTGGACAATGAGTGAATGAGTGCCTGTGTGTGCATGTTTTATTGCTCTAACATTGTATGACGACGCAGACTTGGTGTCAACCATTCCCAACTCAGTCCACATTCTGAATAGGGCTATCTCTATCTATCTATCTATCTATCTATCTATCTATCTATCTATCTATCTATCATCTATCTCTGGGTGTTGAGAGAACAAATGGTTATGCCATCAAGCATGAATGAAAGAAATCCCAGTAAGAAACAGATCAGAACATGCATGCTTGCCTTTTTTTTTTTACTTAATCAGAAGCAAGTAAGTTAATAGCATAGAAAGCCCCCAATTTTACCTCTATATTTACATATTGAAACCCACGTAGTTAATTTAAATTAAAATGCTCATCTTATCAGGGCTGCTAGAAATATTATTTCAAAAACAATAACCATCATCCACATTAATTTATAAAGTTGTAAATGGTTATTTTAATGGTTGTCCTAGTGTTATGTTGTTGTATATTTTAAAAATGCATATTATATCTCCCTTGGTATAAGATACTTCCTGATAAGCTGCTAGCTAGAACTGCAGCACGACAACATTTTATTTTCTTGAAATTTGATCCCATTTTTAAATCGATAGCACTCAACGTATGTCATTGTGACATATTCCTTATTGTATTCATCTAACAGCATCATCCGGTCACGCGCTGCACTCACGAAACGCCTTAGCCCTATTAATGCTTAACCTGCATATTCACGCGTAACCCGAGTCGCACCAATATTTTTCATGAATGAAGTACTTGCATGAACAGGGCACCAGATTGGGGAAGGTTGCCCCAGAGCAATGCTGTATGGAAGGGCATGATGTGAAATTAAAATGGTGGCTCCAAACCACCTGACATGGGGGAGCTGGTGGCCACAGAGCCAGCTCCAGCTCTGAGGGGGGAGCATCAGTGTAGCAGGGCGCTGACCCCCCCAACACCTGCTAGGAAGGGTGCTCTGTGCTGAGACTGGGCAGAGGTTGGCATGGGCTATGAGATCCTTCTTTGTGATCCTGGCTTGCAGGCAAATGATGCAGTTTGTTATGTTCGGACGCAATGGCAAACCATGATTTAATGAGGATGGGGAAGTAAATTCAGAAATGCCCCAGGGGAGGAGGAAGTAGGAAAGGAAGGAGAGAGCACGTAAGTCCAAGGCTTGTACCTGCCCAGGCACATAGCACCAAACCGTGAAAAATGATGGAGGTGGGGGTGGGGGTGCTGCCCGTCCTCCCCCGCCTCCATAAATGTTATCTAGTTTCACCATTCTACCCCCTGTGCCTGAACAGGCACCCCTTCATACTTATTTCATATCTTCCACCTTCATTGTCAATCGGCATTTACAAAGCATTATGAAATCCTACAGCTAAAACAAAAGAAACACAGTTCATAAGATAAATAAATATCCCAGTCAAAACTCTAAAATCATGGCAGTTTAAAAGTGCTTTAAAACCTATATACATACTTACACATACACATACACATACATACACATACACACACACACACACACACACACACCCCTCCTACTGGCACTGGAAAGACAACAAAGCAAGCATGAGATGTGCCTCCCACTCTGTGTGTGTGTGTGTGTGTGTGTGTGTGTGTGTGTGTGTGTGTGTAGGGGGGATTTCATAGGCAGGGTGCCACCACCAAATAGCTTCTCCCCTTAGCTGTCACCTGCCTTACCTCAAATGCCGGGGGGGGGGGAACGGGACACCTCCAGGGAAGAATCTGAGATGTGGACTGGAGTGCACGGGGCTGATCGGTATGGGAGAACGTGGTCCAATAAATTCCTGGGTCCCAATCCATTTGGGCTTTAAAGGGAAGCACCAGCACTTCAAAATGAATTTGCGTTTCGTTCCCATGGCTCCTTTAACACAGCAATCACACCAGTGCGTGTTGGTAGGGGCGGTGCTGTTGGTGGACATCAGAAGGCGGAGGAAGTGCCTGATACAAAGCCCTGTCAGGCTCACATTGGCTGGGTGGAAGGGAGGGAGAGAAGAGCAGGGTCCCCCCCACCCCACACTCAGCTCTTTCTTTCCCTCCCATGGTGGCTGGAGCACGCTCCCCCCAGTGTCATTAGGGCTGGTGTACATTTCGCACAATTCTAGGAGCATGTCAGGGAGATCCAGCCTCACAATCCCACTCAGTCTCTTCACGAGCTTCCATGACTGCCCCTGGAACACCCCGATTTTGCCTCGATGGCAGAGGCTTCCATGAAGGTTTCTGCAGAAGCTGGTAGAGGGTTTGTGAGGTAAGATTTCCCTGTCCCGAGGTCAGATCTCTCTCTCTCTCCACCCTCAGAGGAAGAGATCCAACACATGATCTCAGTTCAGCAGCCTAAGTGCCTCCAGCTTGGCTAAAGGCCTGCTTCTCTAGTGAAGTTTTTCTTGAATCACCTGTTTTATTCCTTCTACTATAGACTGTAAACCTTCTAGGGTGCGACCGTGAGTGTCTTATGTTCTGCACGCTGTTGACACTGAACAAATTGCGAAAGAAGAACCGGATTAGACCAAACGTCTATGTCAGTCCAATGCCATGATATCAAATAGTAGCCAGCCAGATGCAGAAGTAGGAGGAGATCAAGAACTGAGAATGCGAAACAAGGACGGGGAGTGAGAAACAGGCCGTGCCGTTCTCATCTCTAGTTACGGATTTGCCATTTGTGCTCCAAAATGCACTGGGGCATCTGTTGAAGCTGCCTCTGCCCCCTTGTACGGATTTCTTCATGTTGCCCACCCCACCCACCCCATTAAACTTGATAACGAGAGCTGATCCTACTATAGACAGAAGGAATGCCAGGGGTGGGGGGTGGAAGTGGCATGGTTTCAGTTGCAAAAGGGTGGAGTTTAGGTTTTGTTTTGTTTCCTCAAAGAAGACACAATGACCTGACCGGCCCCACGCCTCCTGTTCGGCTGAGCAAACGTTAAGCGTCCCGCTCTGGATGCTGAGACAGAGTTACATTCACATGCCTCCCTCACCCAAGACCAAATTGCAATTCTTGAATCGTTTCCAAACCACTTGGCACGCTGCTAAAACACACACACGGCCATATATCCCTGCACTGATCTGCCACTCCTTGATACTTCTCTGCTTTCCAAATATTTGTCCACATCTTTCTTCCCCGCCCCCCCACTCTCTTTCGTTCTGTTTTCTTCTTCTTCCAGGACTTCTCCACCCCCTTTTTCTCAGCGGGGGGGGGGGGGACTGTTCAAACAAACGACCCCTGTTGTACAGTATTCATGACACCGCCTGGAAATCCAGAATCAGCTACATGCCTTCTAAAATCTCTTGCAGGTGTTGCTGGACTTAGCCCTGTAACAATGCCCGTTCCTCAACAGTCCTTTTAGCACTGCTCCCATCTGTAGAGGTGCCATTCCTTTAAATATGTCCCCGTCTCTCCCAACATTGAATCACACTATAGTGTGCCCGAGAAACAGATCCAAGGAAGGGGTTGCGGAGGAGAGGAGGTGAGGCTATGCAGATAGGAGCAGGCTTGATTGCTGGGCTCTGCCAGGGGGAGGGTGCCGGTCTAGATCCAAACCCAGTATTATCATGAATGTAAGGCTTTATTTCCTCATAGAATCACAGAATAGCAGAGTTGGAAGGGGCCTACAAGGCCATTGAGTCCAACCCCCTGCTCCATGCAGGAATCCACCCTGAAGCATCCCTGCTGCCTCTTGAAGCCTCTAGTGTGTGGGAGCCCACAACCTCCCTAGGTCATCAGTTCCATTGTCGTACTGCTCTAACAGTCAGGAAGTTTTTCCTCCTATACAGATGAATGGTTGCCATTTACTTCAGGGTGTGTGTGTATTACTTTTTATCCTGTCCGTTCTTCAAGAAGTTAAGTGTGGCAAATATGGTGTCCCCTTCCTTGAAGTATGTTAGGCTAAGAAGTAATGACTGGCCCAAGGTCACCCAGTGAGCGTTGGCATCTGAGAATGGATTTGGATTTGGGTCTCTCTGATATGAGGCTGCAACCTTGTGCTCTCTTCTCTGGGAATAAGCCCTCTGAGTTGAAGAGGGGCCACAGCTCAGTGGTAAAACAGCACATCCTTTGCATGCAGAAGGTCCCAGTTTCGATTCCCAGCATCTTCAGGTAGGGTGAGGAAAGAATCCTCCCCGAAACCCTGGGGAGCCATTGCTGCCAGTCAGTGTTGACAATACTGGGCTAGAGGGACCAAGATTCTGACTCTGTATAAGGCAGCCTCTGATGTTCCTAACCCAGCAGTATTTACTTCTGAGTGGACATATATTAGGATTCCACTGTAAACTCAGTGTACTAATGCAGCTTCTCCAACCTGATGCCCTCCAGATGTTTTGGACTACAACTCCCGGCGTTTCTGACCCTTAGCCATGCTGACTGGGACTGATGGAAGTAGAAGTCCAGAACATCTGCAGGCCACCTGGTCGAGGGAGGCTGAACATAGGAATTGCCTTCAAAGAAGGTCATTTGAAATGTCCCCAGTATATGTTTGCTGTGAGACTTTAACAAAATGAATTCTCGGTTTGATGTAATTCTAATCAATATCTCAACAGCAACGCTATTCGGAGGTAAATATTTAATTGCCCAGGGAGGCTGATCTAGTGTAATGTTTTCACACTTGAGGTACCACACTCCATGCCATTAATAGTCTAACAATATTTCCATCAAAATGCTAATTTCAGGGGTTATTTATATGTCAGCCATTAAAATGAGCTGCAGTCCCAAACTTCTAACGTAGGGTCACATGTCACCCTGGGCAAAAATGTGTTTTCTCTCACGTTATAAGGATAGTATTTATCCAGTCCATGTTAGATTGATTTAATCAGTTTCAACGTGTTGACAATTCCTTACTGTATTTATGTATTTATTTATTTATTTTTAGTTCAAGAACCGTTTTTATTTGGGAATGAGTTCCATGAGCTCAGTAAAAAGACAACAGTTTAGAAACTGCTGGCTAAAAATGCAGTTAATGGTTTCCCCCTCCCCTGAAAATTTCATAAAGATGTTTAGCAGGTGGAGGGGAGACAGCAATTCTTCACCCATGCTGACCCCGATAGAATGCAGTGGGTTTATTATGGTGGCAATGAAGCATGAAGTGAAAATTCTCTAAATAGCTCTTGATGAACATTTAACCATACATGTAGAAGTTGGCTGATGGAATACAGAAAGTCAGAATCATAGAATTTTAGAGTTAGAAGCATCCTTGGAGATGTCTAGACCAACCCCTTGCTCAAATGCAAGATCTTAGAACAACATCCATATAACAGGGGAAGGGAACATGGTGTCCATGGGCCCCAATGCACCTCTGCAAAAGAGGACACATAGCCTCCAAGCCAGAACATAGGTCACACCAATATTTATTAATTTATAATATTTCTTGGTGGCCTTTCAAGGCAAGAGTCCTCCCAAGGTGGCGTACAACACTAAAACACCTAATAAAAACAGATGTGGTATTAAAAATGGTATAAACAGCAACAGCAGCAAACGGTCTAAAAAAAAAACCATAACCAGGGGAAAGCTAGAGTAAGCTGGTAGGTTTTCAGGATCTTTTTAGAAGCCTGGAGGACCGCTGATGGTAACTTATTCCAGAGGTGTGGGCCCACTGTGGAAATGGTCCTCTCTTGTGTGGTTGCCCAACTAACTGCGCTCACAAGTGGGCAAAGGAGAACGGCCTCTCTTGCCAATCTTAAAGTACAGGCAGGTGGAGTAAAATATTTATTTATTTATCTATCTATCTATCTATCTATCTATCTATCTATCTATCTATCTATTCTGAAACACCATCCTTTTCACTAGCCAATGAAAAACCAGCTGTAAGGGGCTAAGTGGACTTGCTGGGGCTTGACCTTGTAAAACTGTTTTGCAGTATGTTTCTCTTGGGAAATGGTAAAAAAGGAGATTAAATGCCACTGCTACTATGATCAATCCACTTCTGTTTGTAAAGGAACATGCAAACCTTTGAGTAACACAGCTCTCTTCCTGCACATTCCTCTTTGATGTAACTCAGAACCTTGCATATTCTTCAATCTACAGATGTTGGCTTAAAAAACGTATTGCCTTCCCCATTTTGATTCTTTTCTCTCTGCCAAAATATCACCCACTGTTGTCCATCCGGACACAGTACTTTGCGGGCAGTTGCGTGTGGCCAGAGTTTCAACGGAAGGCTTAGAAAGGCTAGAAGCAAGCCTCAGATTTATGTTACTTATTATTGTTTACTTCTTCCATACCACTTTCCAGTGGGCTTCCAAAGCAGTTTATAGCAAAGATAAAAAACATAAAATACAATGTCAAAAACAGTAAAATAATAACTAGTCAACCACAACCATACCGACAAGGATACCCTTCAGGGAAAGCCCGTCTGAAGAGGTCGGTGCTGGGCAGATGCCTAAAGATCAAGACTGGAGATGCCTTCTTCGTATCAATGGGGAAGTACATTCCAGAGCACCAAATGCTCTATTGCAGGTACTCCCAAGGTGAACCTCAGGGGCATGTGGTACTCTCATCAGAAGTGCTCCTCCGGAGTGCCATAAGGACCAGGCAGGAACATAAGGGGTGAGGCAATCCCTGAGCTAACCTGGTCCCAGTTGTTTAAGGCTTTAGATGTTAACAGCAGAACCTTAAGCATGATCTGTTTGCCCACTTTGTTTCAGATGTACACTGTACATTGTGTGTGTGGTGTGTGTCTGAGAATTCTGTGCTTATTTCTCCAATGTTTGCCGCTTAATTTATGCTTTGATGTTATTCCAAGATAACGATAAGAATCCCAGAAGACTATTTCAAGGAATGCATTTTAGTGTTCTGGCCTGTAAACTGTTTGCAGAAGGATCTCTCAGGCTTCACTTGACTCCATATGGCTGCTTTTGACTGCGGCGTGGAACTGTTTCAGGGAATAGCAAAGTGCAAGGGGTGCTTTGATCGCATTCCTACATTTTCCTAGGCATTAATCAAGGTATTTATTTGTCACGGGCACAAAACCCAGGGCAAGTCCCAATCAAATGAGTAGGGAGGCTTATGATGATTAGGTGTTCAAAGGCTCTCTCTACTACAGAGAAGAAGCCCAACCGCTCGGGGGGGTTTCTGATTATGGAGATGATGAACAGTGGCTCCGATCCAGGTGGCAGCCTGTATCATCTCCACCTTCCCAAACAATTAAGATGGGTGGAAGAGCTGGGAGTTTCTTCTCGGATCAGCAGAAATAAATGAGAAGGGAAGAGGGGGAAAACCCACAGCAGAAGGCTGAGCTGAGACCAGCTTATTCATCTTTGGAATGCTTATACAGCAATCCTCAAGCAAGTCGCTGTGGGACATCCGTATGGAGTACCGTTGGGACTGCTTCGGAGAAAGCGGTGCCCCCTTGTTGGGCTGCTGGCTGGTCCTTAGGGACATATCCGGATGGCCCCAGTTTCAAGATACGGAGATGTGCCAGTTCAGCATCTCTGATCGCCGGAGTCTGGACCTGCAGGTGCTCTACACCATGCTGGTCTATATTTACTTCAAGGAGAGTTGGAAATGTTAAGAAACATCACTTATATATCACCAATAAAGAAATGCATCACTGGAAAAAGGACAAAAGCGGACAGCGATTTCCATCATATCTGTGCATGTTAATATATAAGTGTCAATGCAAATTTAGAAATAATGAATATTTATTTTACATTAAAACAAACAAGCGCAACCATCCCTGCAAGTAAAGAATTAGCACAACAGGAACCAGACAAAAATCTTTTGTTCCTGTTATGCTAGTTGGGTTTTTGTTTTTACTTGCAGGGAATTTGTTTTTTATTCAAAAATTACCAAGGATCTCAGCCTAAGCTAAGGTCTGGGTTGCTTGTGCGGACGGTAATTCAGGTGAGTGGCAAAAGGGGTCCTGATTCCACCACCCCATAACATATTGATGCCAACTGTGGGGTGTTTTAGGTGCCTATTAAAGACCCATTTCGTTACCCAAGCCATCCCTGAATGACTGTGCCGCCCACTTAGTCTGCTCATTTATTGTTGTGATTTTGGCTTTGATTTTAAACATTTTAGACATTAGCTGATCTTTTTGTGTTTGCAAGTATGTATTTCAAACTGTTTCTGTAAACTTCTTAGAGATATTTTTGGATATGATGAGCAATTTATAAAATGATTAATAACAACTTGTTTTCTCTGATCTTTTCCTGATTACATTTTATTGGACTGCTCTGTGTTTTTAGCTGCAATTGTGTTTTAGATTTTTTATTACTATCTAGTAGGGGTGTGCGGAATTAGTTCAATCTGCTCTGCTTGTGTTTCAGGGATTGTCAGGCATCTTTCTTTCTGTCGTCCACTTCTGCCATCCATTCACTGACAGAACTGGATTTTCCACCATTGGGAAAAGTATTCAAAGCCCACACCAATTTGCACATAACGTTTTGTGGATTTTTCTTAGCTCAGTGTACAGTCAATGAGCAAGACCACGTGAAAAAAGACTACTACAAAGCAGAGGCGGGAGAGATCAGATATGTATAAAATGTTTTAAAATGGTGCGTGTGTATATATATGCATTTTTTTCCAAGTAACTTTTGTACTTCTGTATGACTCCATCTACACGCAGTTCCAGAAAGTTTTTAAAGTCACCACTTCCACAGAATCCACTGCGGAATCTGCAGGTTGGATTCATAGAAATCCGAAATCATTTGAATCCATTTCTGATTTCTATGACATCCCTACTATCTAGGCTTGGAGTTTTGTTGCTGGTGTTCATAGGTCTGATGATGATGATGATGATGATGATGATGATGATGATGATTTGCTGTTTTTACCATATGGGACTTCATTGTCGTGCAAGTGGCCTCGACAGGCCTCTTGCCCTGAAAGGCAGACTAGAAATATTTTTTAAATAAATGGATTTAAGCAAACAGACTGCGATCCCGTGTTGTTGTTCTCTGGCATACGGAGAAGCGTGTGGAAGGATGCTTTATCTGTGGCTGCTGTTTTCATGGGCGTGGGCATGCAGAGCTGTATGCAGCCCTAGGTGAGCCCTGCACAGGCCAGCCAGCTGGCTCTTTACAGAGCCTCATCCTGCCTTTGCCTGTGCAGCGGGCGTTAAGCGAAAGGGACTTGGCAAGGACACAGATCAGCCAGCTGCAGAGGGGGTCATGGCTGCTGCTCTTCCTCTCCCCTGATTTGCATGCCTGACTTCCCATCTCGCTCTTCACCTGATTTGTCATGTCACAGCCGATGCAGCAATCACCTGGGAGGGTGCAGAGGGATGCAGAGTCAGCGATCTCGGCGCCAGTCTCTGGGGTGCTGAGGCAGCACTGCCCCGCGGTGCCTCATCACTGCAGTGTCTGTTTGCCTACAGCTTCGGCGACTTCGCCGGGGCCCCTTGTCCCCGAGTACCGCAACGCGTCTCTTCTCCAAGCAAACGTCGCTTTGATGAGGCAGGGCTCTGGACTGGCACCTTCCTGTCGTCAAGTCCATTTCATTTTATTTTAAGGGGAGAAAGGCGCTCATGCAAACCACTCATCGCCTCCCGTAGAAAACTCTACAGCCTGTTTGAGAACAAAACAAACTCAGCTGGCGAACATGTCAGGATGGCTATTGCAGGGATAGGATTCGTGGCAAAGTTATCTGTGGACTTCAGTACCACATACTGATTTCACAGGCTCCACCCATAGTTAGCTCCCAATTCCCACACATAGGTATTGGGAGCCTTGGAAAACTATTAGCAGGGCTATGTATATAGCTCGCTGGAGTCCTAACACAGGCCTGCAGCAGGAATTCTTCTAGTCCAAGGGAATCAGAAGAAAGAGTCTTGAGAATGGATTGTAACTAAGAGGAATTTGATGGGTCTGGCGATATACTCAGTATATAAGAGGGCCAGCGTGGTGTAGTGGCTAAGGTGTTGGACTGGGAGTCAGGAGATCCAGGTTCTAGTCCCCACTCAGCTGCGGAAACCCACTGGGTGACTCTGGGCCAGTCACAGACTCTCAGCCCAGCCTACCTCACAGGGTTGCTGTTGTGAGGATAACATGGAGAGGAGGATTATGTATGCCACCTTTGGTTCCTTGGAGGAAAAAAGGCAGGATATAAATGTAATAAATAAATAAATAAATAAATAATACACATACTGAGACAGATCTCTGTCACACACAGAATGTATGGATTCCTTGTAAGAGCAAAATTGATGTAAAATGTGGAAATTCTTATATCAACAGAGCTGAAGAATTAATCTTAGATAATGCACCAAGTAAAGAATCAATAGAACCCAACTGGGTAGTGTTACCAACAAGGGGTGTGTGTGTCCCTGTCTATCCGTCCATCCCATAGACAAATCCCATAATTTCGATTTTTGTTCCCTTGCTGTACCTTCTGCTTGGAACTGCTTTCCAAGACACCTGTATGAAGACATGCTTCACTTCTCTTCTTGCAAATCCCCCTTCAAACTTTAATCATTCACTATTGGCCATGCTGGCTGGGGCTTATGGAAACTGTAGTCCAAAACATCTGGATTCTGCCAGATTTCCTACCCCACCAAGCCCAAATTTGTTTAACTGAAATAAATGCATATGATCCCCATCTACTTGTGACTCCATCTCTGTCTCCGTCTCCTCCTCTTCCAGTGTCAAGTTTAGACCGTAAGCCCCTTGGGGCAAGGATCTGTTTTCTGGAGAACCCCAAAGGGCCAGATTGGGACCCCAGATGAGAAAGATTTGGCCCAGTGTTCCTCAACCCTAATCTAAACAAAATAATAGCAAGACCTTTTCCTCCAGTTCCTGGATTCCCCTCCCATATGGCTAAATCCACTACAATGGATTTATTTATCAGACCAAGTAATAGCCAAATGTATGAAATGTTAGCCAAATACATGAAATTTGTGTAATATGATCTGATTATGGTACACTTTGGCCTCCTTGGTTGCAAATTTGTGACCTGTTGTATATTTCTGTTCCTTCCCTGTAACTACTTTGTAATACTCTGAATTTCAGTTACAGTAAGAAAGAAAGCCAGGCTATGATATTTAGTCGAGAGCTCTAATCCCTTAATATTATGGGCATTAACTGCATTAAAACTCTTCTCCAGAGTCTCTGTGTCAACAGTCAGTTTGGAAAGAAAGACTTCAAAGCACCAGCTATTATAGCAAGGGTAATCCATCGTGTAGGAATATGGAAAAAAGGACTCTATTTCACTCTTCACCACATCGGGTACATTTAAGTAGTAATTCTGCCATCTGGAGGAATTTTTCAAAAACGTCCTTTGTAGAAACCACGCCGTGCGCCTGTCTGCTCCGGCATGCATTAAAAAGGTGAAGGCCACTCGGCAATATCAGGGCCAGACACTAGATAATTTCTTCTGACGGGACTCTTCTCTACGTTTATCCCTCATGTCACATTTGTAAAGAGGACAAGTATCTCTCGCGCGGCAAATCCCCTGTTCATCATCCTTCGTAAATTGCAATATATTATAACAGCTGTAAGTCTCAAGTGGTTTAAACTCTCCCGGGTTTTATGAGCTAGGAGGAGGGCAGCGTTCAGGGATTTATACACTTCAGCGGGGATCGTATTAAACGCCTTCTTACCCGTGGATGCTTTTTATGTTGTGAATTCCATACTGGTTATTATGACAAAGTAGCATTAGTACTTCGATTAACCGCTCCCTGTCTTTCTATTTTGTCATCCTTTGTATTCCCTAAAGAGGAGATTTCTACCTCCCCTACCTGTCAAATTCATGTTTCCTCTGGTAGGAGCTCCCCACCCCCACATTATTATTATTATTATTATTATTATTATTATTATTATTATTATTATTATTATTATTTTATATAGCACCATCAATGTACATGGTGTACATGTACAAATCAGCCATCCCCCGGGGGACCAAAGTGGCACATATAAGAAATGTTGTTCCAAATTATATTTTGGAAATGTTTATCTATGTTTATATAGTGTTGAAAATGAATAAAAATTATTATAAAAAAAAAAAGAAAGAAATGTTGTCCTAAACTTTGTTGGCTGCTGGCATGACAGCAGCTACAGGATCATATATATCCCTCATACTTTGTTAAATCGCAGTGGGCCTGTTCAGAGATTTTATGTATTTGTGCAAAAATAAATAGACTTCCTTCCATGACAAAACTTCCACCCCCCTTCCAAGGCGCTGTACAACATTTCATTAGAAAAGCATCAACAATCATAAAATAGAATCATCCAGTTAAAACCACCGTACACAAGGAATTTTAAAAAGTTTTCAACTTTTTTCTTTCAAATTTGTTTGGATGGGTCCGTGTGCATTACCTGGGGAGAGAGTTTCAGAGGTGATGTTTCCCCCTGCTGAACAGGTATTCTGCAGGAAAAGATTCAGGGCAGCCCTCAAACTCCTTTAGTGTACCTCTTCTTTCCTCCCTACTACTATTTGCTTTTGTCCATATCACCGCTGGCATTTGGCCCTGAGAAAATGCGGTCCTCAGTAGAAGAAGGCTTCCCTACTCCTGCTTTCCAGGACGTGACACTGATGCTGCCCCAAACAAATTTTAACGGGAGATGCCAGCTATTGGACCTGGGACCTTCTGCATGCAAAGGAGGTGCTCTACCTCTGAGCTATGGCTCCTCTTCTGGTCCATCCCCCCCTCTTCGCCCATTTCACAGAAACAAATGCAGGATGCCAAAGACTACTGCTGTGTGATACTTTTATTTAAAAATAATCTGTAGAAGAGGGAAAGAGAAATGCCCTAGGATCATCCTTTCAAAAGCTCCAGACCTCCTCTTGAAACAAAATTGAATATGTCATCTTGTGATGAACCTCCATGGGCTGAAACGTTGCAGCAAGCTAGAAGTCGAGCTGCCCATTCACCTGGAACAGAATCAAGATGACTCTCTGAGACTGGAGACGGGGAGACAGAGAGACACAGGAGAGGGCACGGAGGGTTTGGGGTGCAAGATGAGCTCTCCCCGCCTTCGCTCTTGTAATGGCACAGGAAGCTGGGTCTGGAAACTGACTGAAGCACGGACAGTGGCTATTCACATCCTTCAACCTGAGGAGTACATAAGCAGCTTTCTTTTTTTATTATGATTTTGCATAAGCAGCTGCTTATATAGGAAGGTGCTTCAGAGAAAATCATAGAATAGAAAACTGTGGATGGCGAGGAGAACAAGGAGACGGGAAACACTGAGCTCAAGCTGGCATGGTTTGTGTTTCCCCAATCATTTCTGTGTGAGGATGTGGAGGTGTCAGACTGGTCCCCTTCTTTTCCTGAGAATGCGGTGATAAGAGGACAGCAGAAGGGGAAATCTGGGTGCATTTGCACCACCATTTTTTCGCTGGGACTGCTGCATGCCCTCATTTCGTTGACCTCAGTCTCAGTCTCCCTCCGTTGACTCAGGGAGGATCAGTGGGTGGTAGGGAAAGGTCTCGGGGGTCGGGGGGGAAGGTCTCGGGGAGGATCAGTGGGAGGAGGATCAAACCCCTCCTGCCCACCCACTGTGTTTGATTTATTATTAATTATTATTATTAACATTTATATACAGTCCCATAGCTGAAGCTCTCTGGGTGGTTTACAAAGATTAAAACAGTGAACATTCAAAACAAATATACAAAATTTAAAAGCATAAAAAGCATAAAAATAGACAATATCCATTTTAGACAACTATTCTGCACTTCTTCCCAAATTCAAGGAAATCTGTAATAAACAATGCAGCAAACTCAAACAAGGAAAGCAAGACACAGGCTACAGTAGAAAGCAAAAAAGTCCAGTCCAGAACAAAACCTCAGTGTCTCTGGCCAATCAAAAATCCAGTTCAAATATGAATACGAATGCTTACAAAACTCTTCCTGTGCCAGTATTTAAGGGCACAATCCTATGTATGTTTAGACGGGGTAGGGGGGAAGCCTACAAATCCCAGCATTCCAAGTTGTAGGACATTTTTCTGTCTGAACTTGCATAGGATTGCACCCTAAGCTTACTTTATATATGATAATGTCACTAAAATAACGTAAAAGCAAGGGAGAGCTCTGCTCCAGCGAACACAATGCCAGCAGTCACCAGTGTGGCTTTTTGCCAGAGAGCTCCTTTATGTTGCTTCTGCCTTCCCAAGCAATTAATGTAGGTAAAGAAACGGGAGCACCTTCTGGAATCAGCTAAAAATATAAGTGCTGGAAGGAGACCAGATGATATGTAAATCTACTGGCAGGTCCAGAAACAGAGGGAGCTATTCCCACTATTATGTTTCGCTTTAGGAAGGCTGGCCGGTGCTCACTATACCTTCTCTCTGAGCACTGCCAGTGGACATGTACTAAGGGAGAACTTCATGTCTCACAAGTGCCAGAGAAATCTAAGCTTTGACATGTGTGTGTGTATGTGTGTAGATAGATGATAGATCTTTCCTGTGTAGCCAACAGTGCTGGTTATGGGACTTGCTTGTTTGCGGTCTCAGGCCAGCATTGGAGGGCAACCAGGATGATCAGGGGTCTGGAAACAAAGCCCTATGAAGAGAGACTGAAAGAACTGGGCATGTTTAGCCTGGAGAAGAGAAGACTGAGGGGAGACATAATAGCACTCTTCAAATACTTGAAAGGTTCTCACAGAGGAGGGCCAGGATCTCGATTCGATCCTCCCAGAGTACAGGACATGGAATCATGGGCTCAAGTTAAAAGAAGCCAGATTCCAGCTGGACATCAGGAAAAAAATCCTGACTGTTAGAGCAGTACGACAATGGAATCAGTTACCTAGGGAGGTTGTGGGCTGTCCCACACTAGAGGCCTTCAAGAGGCAGCTGGACAACCATCTGTCAGGGATGCTTTAGGGTGGATTCCTGCATTGAGCAGGGGGTTGGACTCAATGGCCTTGTAGCCCCCTTCCAACTCTGCTATTCTATGATTCTATGAAAATGGAATTTCATCAAGCCATTCACACGGCCGGCAGTCTGCATTCAGCCTGGCAGGCCACACGTTTTGCAGGCTTAGAGACACGTGGTTTCCTGCTTACCACCACAAAAGTCCTAGCCAAAATCAGGGCATTTATGTTGAGCTGAGTTAATCGATAAAGCCTTCCACCGAGATAAAAAATGGCCGTATTCCCCTATTGATCAAATGCGCTTAACTACTTACCTAGGCTTTTTGCCATCTAAAAAAAGTAGTCATGCACAAAGAACAGTTTAAAATTTATTGCTGTGCTGGTTTCTGAGAGAGGCCTTTGATTTAATCCATCAGGATAAGAAGCTAAAATATGGGCGAAAAGTTGTTGTTGTTGTTCTGGTAACCTTTGTTCTGTTTGGTCTATTTATCATGCAGTTGCCTTGGTTAAGGTTATTTACTGTGCACTATTGCAACTGGCAGGAACCCACCCCACAAAGCCAAATCCAGCCCCCACTAAATATGGCAAGATGGAGAGTGGAATAAGATGGAGAGTGGACTAAGGAAAACACAAGACTCTTCTGGCAAAATGTTATGTGTGTTTACTCGGACTACGTTCAACTTACACAGTGTCTAAGTACATTTAGGATTGCAGCCTTGCTTTAAGACTAATTTTATGCGTTTGGGAAAAGCTGATGCGATCTCAGAAGGTAGTGATCAACAATTCCATATTGCCCTCGTGTCCTGCTGGTGGACTTCCCAGGGGCATTCTGGTTGGCCACTGTGAGAAACAGAACATTGGACTAAATGGACCTTCAGTTTGATCCAGCTCAGTCTTTCTTGCGCAGTTCTGGTATTCCGTACCAAACCTGAACAAGCTTTAAAGTGCCCTCTTCTGGCATGTTGGGGAAATTACAGGTGCATAACGTTCCATTGGCAGGCAGCAGGAACTCATGGTGAGTACAAGTGGTGAGTGTTGATGGAGACAGAGCCGAAATGGGGCTATGGAGAACGAAGCAGGAGTTTTCCACATGCTCACAAGGACCCAGAGGGTTACAGAAGTGCAAAAAAACTCCTATTGGAAAAACAAAACAAAAAACGAGACGCTGCCACCAACAAGCCCAATGAAGACTGCACAAACTTGGTAACCACTGACTGTTGAATGTCAGTTGGAAAATAAAAATGGGAAATGGAAGGGAGAGATGGAATAGACAGCCCTGGAGGAGAGTGTGGCTGGCTGGAAGTTGATCAAGACCACTCCTGTTAGGAAGAGGTGAAGATATTCTGCAACGTTCTGTAAAAGATGGAAGCCTGATATGCTGTCCTTGCTGCACCTTCTCCAACTCTGGGCTTCACCTCCAGCTATGGAACTCCAGAGACTCTGAATTCCAACTTATCTCTCTGGTATAAACCGATGTATACATCGATGGCCATGGCCTGTTTCTAACCATGGGAAGCCGTACACCTCCTTGGGACCAAAAAGGGCAGGGAGGAAACTGTACAATTGAATAGGCTCTCAAAGTGTTTTCAGATATTTTCTTTATCAGTCTTTCCCAACCTGGTGCCCTCCAGACAGGATGGACTACAACTCCAGTTATCCCCAGCTACTGTGGCCAATGGGGATAGTGGAAGTCATAGTCCAAGATATCCAGGTTGGAAAATGTTGCTCTTTATTGAGGGCAATCTATAAAAATATGAAATAGTGCAATCTAAAAAGATATGGAATTACATACTCAAACACCCATGCACATAACCAGAATGATATTAAAAGAATAAATAAATAAAGTAAATAAATAAAAGTTGCTTCAATCCAACCATCTTGCTGGAAAAGGCCTAACTCTGCCAAGTTCCTAATATCTCATGCCCAAAAATGTCTAATGTCTGATGAGAAAACAGGACCCTTCCCATGTGCACGTAGTGACCAAATGTTAAACTCCCCTCGTCTAGCCAAAAATTATTAGTCAGAATGGGAACCAAGATTGAAATTTGAAACATCACTACAAAACAGTCATGACCCAGTCAATGGCCCTGCTCAGCCACTGTGTGTTTGATCCTGTGGTTGAAGAGGATTAGGAATGAGCCCTACAATTCCTCCTCCCCTCCTACACACAGCTTAATATCTGACTTCCTGGTTGAACAGCAGCCTAATTTGCTGCAAACAGGCAAACCATGGTTTCCAGTCCTGCTTCGGTGAGTTCACCCAAACCATTATTTGCTTATCCAGACAGAAATGAGGAAGTAACACAGCATTTTTCTGACCTGGTACCTTCAGATGTTTCAGATTTCAACTCCCATCAACCCCGGCCAGCATGTGGTCAGGAATGCCAGCAATTGTAGTCCAAAACATCTGGAGGGCACTAGGTGGAGGAAGGCTGCAGTAACATATCCTGCTGTATCACGGCCCAAGGCTTATTCCTGATTCTCCAAACCATGGTTTAGAGAACACGGTGTCTGAAATCTAGAGGATGTTAAGCATGTGTAAGTCCTAGCAATTTTTTTTTATGAGCAAGTTAAACTCAGTTGGTTGGATTGTGCCCAACATAATTTCCCCAGTTCTTGGAAGGCATGGCTTGAGCTGATCTTCATTTCACTTTTGTGGTGCTCTCTTTTCGGGGAATGCCAAGAAACCCATCCATCGGATAGCAGCCTCACACTTGTTCAATCAATATGCCCGCTGGTAATCAAAGCGCTCTTCCAAATAAGTTAAATAATTAGCAGCTGGCCAAACACCAAGTTGTGTGAAACTACAGTGTGAAACCAAAGGGGGTGAGGGGTGGGGAACACAAACACGGCCGATCAGATAATAATTTGGGTATCTCTGGCTACGTTTAGCCCAGAAAACAAAGACGCAAAGTATCTTTGAAATGCCATGTAATTTCACTTAGCTCTTTTCGGCATTCTCCACTCCCCAAATTGCAACTGACCCCTCTCGCTCTGCTTGCTCACTAACCCATCCTCCTCCATCGCATCCCATAACCCCGCACCCTCAATCTGTCTGAAGAGGAAAGCATGTTCTGCACCCAGGGCTCCACACACAATCAGGTCTCTCTGCAAAGTCTCCCTCCACAATCTGGATCATGCAGGCAGCCAATGCAAGGAGTCAATGCAGGTAGAGAAGACTCACCTCTTTAAAACTTCACTCACAGTGGGTGGGTGTCAGGGGCGGGATGACAGGGATGCGTGACAGGGTGAGGGGGACCAGCAACTGCAGCGACATTCTTCTCATCACACAACTTTAATTGAGAGATGGGAGAATGGCTGAAAAGCGCTATTGGAGTGAGATCCAATCTGGAAAACATTTTAACAAGCCATCTCCAAAAGGCAAAGTCAGGGACAAAATACGGACACTTGATTTACCGGGGACAGGAACAGGGACGCCCCTGTTAAACAGAGCCAGCTGGGATGTATGTATGTACTCCTAATAGCTCTGATGCTTGTATCTGCTATGTACTGCCACAACTGAATACATGTCAAAAATGGATTCCTCGCCCACTCTTCCAACTGCGCCAAGAAATGGCACCATGATTTTAGCTGTAGTCACCCTTGTTTCCTTAGTGATTACAGCAGCCAACATGGCATCGTTTTCCCTGGGTCATCTGAGTACAAGAAGTTGCTGATGCTCCCCGGCTGATGCCTATCCTATGACATTCGATCCTGCAACCCAACCCCCCACCCTGCTTCCTCTGTGGCTCTGATGGAACTTGGCTCCGATGAACAATAGAAAGCATCTCTCCCCACTTTCTCTCCCTCTCCCTGTTAAGAGAACATGGGAAGGGATATTGTAAATGGTTCAGAAAACGGAAGCTAAAATGATGAAGAGTCTAGAGCAATTCCCCTACAAGGAAAGGTTACAACATTTAAGATTGTTTAGCTTACAGGGGGAAAAGAAGATGAGTAAGGGGAGACAGAAATGTACAAAATTATGTATGGTGTGAGAAGGTGGATGGGGAGACATTTCTCTCTCTCTCTCTTTCTCTCTTTCATGCTACTAGAACCCACTGGAGTCATCTAGGGTGACCATATGAAAAGGAGGACAGGGCTCCTGTATCTTTAACAGTTGCATAGAAAAGGGGATTTCAGCAGGTGTCATTTGTATATATGGAGAACCTGGTGAAATTCCCTCTTCATCACAGCAGTTAAAGCTGCAGGAGCTATACTAGAGTGGCCAGATTTAAAAGAGGGCAGGGCACCTGCAGCTTTAACTGTTGTGATGAAGAGGGAATTTCACCAGGTTCCCCATAGATACAAATGACAGCTGCTGAAATTTCCTTTTCAATACAACTGTATTGAACCCTGTCCTCCTTTTCATATGATCACCCTAGGTCATCCTATGAAGCTAATTGGTGGGAGATTAAGGACAGATAAAAGGAAGTACTTCATGCAGTACATACTGTAGTTAAACTATGGAATTCGCTATTGCAAGATGTAGTGATGGCCATCAATTTAGATGGCTTTAAAAGTAGGGTGACCATAGGAAAAGAAGGACAGGGCTCCTGTATCTTTAACAGTTGCATAGAAAAGGCAGCAGGCGTCATTTGTATGCCTTCAGCCCCTGGTGAAATCCCCTCTTCATCACAACCGTTAAAGCTGCAGGAGCCCTGCCCTAGAGGGTTCCTACAGCTTTAACGATTGTGATGAAGAGGGAATTTCACCAGGGGCTGCATGCATACAAATGACACCTGCTGAAATTCCCTTTCTTATATAACCGTTAAAGATACAGGAGCCCTGTCCTCCTTTTCCTATGGTCATATAAAAATTAGACAAAATCATGGAAGATAAGCTTTAAAGGCAGTATGCCTGTGTAACCCACTTGCTGGGGAACATGGACGGGAGGGTGTTGTTGCACCGTGTCCTGCTTGTGGGTTCCTGGTCAACAGTTGGTGGGCCAGAATGCTATCTTCATAGGCTATTGTCTGATGCAACATGTCCCTTCTTGTGTTATGTTCTAAGGTGAGGTCAGGGAAGAAATCAAGGATGGTGTAGAATATCTGTAAAGTCAAGTCATGGCTGAAGACCATCACAGCAATAGAAGCAGGAGGTTCTGGTGAGGACAATGGATACATCCCTCTGCCTGATGTCCAACTGCATTGCACAAATAGTCTCTCAATGGCTGCCTCTCCGGTGAAAGCTTTAATCGGATGTGACAGGGCCAGAGGGTCTGGCGCATGGAGGGAGCCAAGCAGCCCCTGGCCAGTCACAGCAGAGAATGCAGAGAGCCATTGGAACTCACCTGCTGGGGCTGAGCAGCCGGGGAGCTAATGAAGGGTGGAGCCCGCGAGTCCCTACACCTGGAAAGGATAGGCAGGGGAACTGAGCAGCCCGAGAAAGAAAAAGGAAGGGTGTGTGTGAGCAACTCTAAAAGTAGAGGGAATTAGAAAGAGGTTGGAAGGCCTCAGAAGAGCATAGGGAGGAAAGGTAACAACATTGCGCACCAATAGCGCCAACCACGCACACCAACAGAGCCAAAAGCCTTGTATACATAACCAAGTATCAAGAAATATATCAACTTGCTCCAGGTTCCAATTTGGTTACACCATTGAGGATTTAATCCAGGCCTATAAATTACAATTGTTATTTTAATTATATTAAATTGTTAAACTGAGATAAAGTGTTTTAATTCATTTTTTAAAACACACTACATGTGTTAGTTAGCTTCCCCAATGACATGATGTTTTCGTTACTGTTTGTTTCTCTCCTTGCCTCTCCACAACTGTGTGTGTGCATGTGCGCATACACACAGTTCTCAGGATAACACGTATGCACTAATGAAGTAAACTCTGGACCACAATAACTTATGCCATAATACATTTATTAGACTTTAGAGGTTTGTTGCAACAGACAAATACCGCTCTGTGAATTTATTATATTAGTCTCCATCTTATAAGTACATTGTGTGATTGTGTAATGTGTCATTTGTTCTTATTTGTGGTGCCCCTGAAGAATAAATTTATTTCAAAACAAACTGGGCTGATAAAATCGTTATTATTGTGCAGCCTCAGGATTGCATCTCACCCTTTCCCCTTCTAATTGCTACCTTCCTTTCTAGGGCGGCCATGTGCTCTTCTTTTACAGAGGAAAATCCTTGATTTGATGAGCTGCCCATTCCAAATCCAGTATAAACTGCCAGACATTACTTCCCCCACCTGTCACCCCACCCTCAGAATTCCCCTCCGAGCTTTAGAGCAATCCTCACAGCACCTGGGGGTGGGTGGACAGGGGAAATGGATTTTCCCAGCAACAAAATATTATTCCCTGTTGAAATGCAAGCTATTTTGGGCTGGCTTGTTCTTGAATGGGTGATTGACATTATTATTATTATTATTATTATTATTATTATTATTATTATTATTGCTATTATATTTATTTATATCCTGCCTTTTCCCCAATACAGGGACTCAAGGCGGTTTACAAAATTAAAACACATACAATTAAAACCTATAAATATAAATTTACAAAAGTTAAAAAATAGAAAATAGAAAACTATTAGAACTAGTTTGTTGATCAAGAGAGCTGCCTGAATTTTTGGACTCTCCATGGGGATGGGGTGGCTATGGCAACTGTCATGATGAGTGCCCGCACGACAAAATTTATCAGTACACAAATTGCTCAATCCAAGCCCTCCATCTGCAATACGGTGGCACTAATTTTGATCTGCTTTGCCAGTTTGTCATATTATCTTTGTGAAGTGCTTCTGAAGTACCATACAAATGCTTTGGATTATGAGATCCGCTTAGCTCCTTGCATAAACCTATAATTCCTGGAATTCTGTGGGAAGAGGGAAGAATTGCTAAATCAATTTAAGACTGTGGTGAAGATACATCCAGATTATGTTTCTGTAAAATATAAAATGTGACCTTGGAACCTTGCTTAACAGTCTATCTTGCCTAACGTGGGAGAAAGCGATCTGGAGGCAATAATCTTAATCTGATGCATTGAATCTTTCTGATGCTTATTAATTCTATGCACTAGGAAAATCTGATATCACTTTTGCTGACTCCTTTTTTCTCCCTCTGGAAAGGACCCCCCCCCCTTTGTGTCATTTCTTACCATCATCTGACCAACGTTAAACATTTCTGATCAATGTTAAACATTTCTGGCTTTGTTGATATCTGGCTATATGTTTCTTCTTCTTCTTTTCTTTAACACCTTTTAAACCTTGGTGATTATTTCACAGTTTAAAGAAAAGATGTTACAGTTTAAGGTTTAATACACACCTTTTAATTAACATGCAACAACTGAAACTGGATGTATCAAAGACACCCCATGGGTCTTCCAGCAAGACCATAGAAGACCCAGAATGCCTATATTTAGAGCAAACATGAACTTGCTTCCTCTGAGCAAACCTTGGAAGGATTCTTTATAAACACCATCAATTGATTAAAAAAAAAAGAGTCTCCCCTGGAAGTCCCCTTTGAACAATGCACTCTGTTATTCTTAAACAAGTTAAATGATTCACAGGCTCTATGTACTCATTAAGTTAATATCAGGGTTACCGCTTTTAAGCTGTGTTAAACACAGGAAGGAATTGTCTAGTTTTATATGGATTACTAATAGTTACTGCCATTGTAATTCTCCCAAGTTCATCCTCCCCCTTAAGTACCACATGTCCAATGTCTACTGAAAACTTGTTCCACCCCATCAGGACCCTTATTCGAGCACCGTCACTACAATGTCTGAATGAACAATGCTACAAAAGCAATAGGAATCACATTCTCTTTCCCCTTATATTATTAGTTCCGTGTAGGAAATGGAAAATAACTTCCCGAGGCTCAGCCCAAGGGATGCTTGAGGATTTTGTTGAATCCACATTTTAAAGCAGACCAACCTGATACGTGCTCCCTGGACTAATATGCACATTGGAACGCAGTTAGCCTTGAATTTTAGCTCTTCCCCATATTTTGTGAGACAGTTGTAGGCTCAAAAATGTAACAAAAGGCACACAAAATGTACATTTTAGGGTAAAATGCAGACAAAAATGCATATTAAGGAGCAGAAAGCTGAAGTCAACCTGTGCTCTAGATCAGGGCTCTGCTGATGCTCAAGGGAGGGGTCACAAGAAAGCTGCTCAGGTGGTGCCTAGCAGTGGCTGATGTAATGCCTCATCTGATTCGGCTCCCCAGTTCCATGAGACTCCTTAGCTGGACAATTCCCCTGCTCTTCTGGAAACTTTGCTCAGTGACCTTCTGGACTGCAGTAATGGTAGGGATGGGTTGCTTGCCTCCAACAGGTGAACCATCAATACCTACACATTCCCTGCTCAGACGTGTCCCCGTTGCTGCAGTCAGTCATATCAGGACATTCTTTCCCATTCCACCTCATTCATGTGGTCAATGCTTAAAGGATCATTTACATTGGCTCCCTGTTAGTTTCCAGGCCCAAGTCACTGTGCTGATTTTTGGCCTTAAAAGCTCTGAATAGTTTGGATTGCATCATCTGAAGGACCACCTGCACCTGTATGGGCCTGCCCAAGCATTAAGACCAGCATCAGGAGCCCTATTCTCTGGCTCACTAGCAAGAGCCACAAGGATGGCAAGTACGAGTGATAGGGCTTTCTCAGTGGTGGCCCCACACCTTTATGTGTTCTCCAACAACCTACCCTCCTTCCAGAAATGAGAGTTTCTGCTTGTTTTGGGTTGCCCTGAAAATCTCTTAATTAAAATGTCTCCTGAGCATTTCTCAAACGTAGAGAATTTGGTTGCTGGCTTGCCATTCACCTGGGTCCCCAATATTCTGCCATGGGAGTCACAGCCAGCTGATGGAAGCTTAAAAGTCCAAGATTCTGAAGTAGAGGCACTCATCATAACATGCCACATCCCCAAGGAGAGTCCTAAATTCAGCCGGATGTGTCGATCCATTTCAACAAACCAATTCTAGCCTCCACCAGGAGCAGGTATTTTGTAAAGCAAATGGGTCCTACTTGCCCCTTCAAGGCCAAGCCACCCAAATATACTTTGCATTGCAACAGGGAACAATATTGCTGCTGGGAAAATGTATTCCAACCCCCCCACCCCACCCCCAGCTAATGTGAGAATTGCAGGTAAACTCAGAGGGAACAGGAGAATCGGTGTCCCTGCTAATAAAAATGTTCAGCTGCTGCATCCCTGTGGGCCCAGCGTCTGCTACACCACTGGCTGCTTGGACTGGGAGAAGGAAGAATGGGGAAAGGCGAGGAAGTGTATGGCAATCAGCCCAATCACTTCCCGCAGCTTCCAAACTTACAACACTGCCAGCTGGCCGTGAGGTTAGCTGGGACTCAAAGGTTACTTTAAAGCCTGCTCTGTTTATTACACATTTGAAATGCTTAATATGTGTTTGACTCCTTCAGGCTGCAACTCTACGCTTACTGACCTGGGAGGGCGCCCCACTGAATTCAATGAGTTTTACTTCTGAGGAGACATATATAGGCTTGCACAACCAAGGAACTTCAAAAGACTCTGACATGTTAAAATACAATATATTAATTAGTTACTGTATTGCGTACTTTGCTAGAGTGCCTTTCCAGGTATCAGTAACAACGAGAGAGAGAGAGAGAGAGAGAGAGAGAGAGAGAGAGAGAGAGAGAGAGAGAGAGAGAGAGAGTTCCCCTGCTCTTTTGGAAACTTTGCTCAGTGACCTTCTGGACTGAGAGAAAGAGAGAACAAAATGACAGCTTTTGTGCAGTTTTCTTCTATTCTAAAAGATTGAAATGCCTCTCCTATAGTTTAGTTACTGGCAGTAAAAGCTTCAAGCTAAAATTAAGCTGGTATTTGGGGGCACTTTTGGTCCTACCCTGGGACCAAGCTCCAAGAACTTCTCAGAAATGGAATTTGGCCCTTGGACTGAAGACGGTTCTGTACCCCTGAGCTAGGATGAACTGGGAGGTGGTGGCAGGGGTCAGGAGAAGCATTGCAGGCTGGCCTTGCCTTTGAGGCTGCTGGGTGCTTGTCCACATAGCCCATCCTTTCAACTCTGTCTTCCACCATGACAAATTCTGCTGCACGCCTGTTTCAGAGCCCTGCCAAGGAGCTGCATATAACCTTGTTGGTTAAATGACCAAGGATAATCCAAGAGGTTCAATGGACATAAAAGCCAGTCCCCTCCAGAGAAGAGTACCATTCAGTGTATGCTTGAATGCATGTGTGTATGGATGACTGTAGTCCCCTTGGGTGCACAGAACTAGTCCCTAGGTCCCATTGCTGCGTCCCTTGAAATATGAATAATTTCTTTGGCTGAAGGAGGAATATTGGAGGGTAATAAAAAGCTTTGCCAACTCAAATCTGTTCATGTTCTTTCACAAAGAATCTGTCCATGTGATGTATCATTGACGTATTATTTTTTTAGAAAAACAGTATTTATTGTGGATTTTCCTATTTAGTTTTTCCTCTACTGTATGACAGCATGGCATCCTCTGGAGTGTGACTTTATTGCAGTCCAAAACATAGCAAAAAAACAGAAAAAAGCGCAAAATTTGAATCTCAGTCCACTGTATTCCTCATGTCCGCATTGCAAAAAGCTACTTAAAACAAAATTACTGCATGATTTATGGGAGTTAATGGAAGGTAAATACTTCTGACATTCCTTAAATTTTAATCTATCTATATTTCATGGGCTTTCATGTAATCTATCACCCTTTGAGAAATTGCTTCTTTGTCTTGCATAACCGATTGGCACTTTTCCATCTTTGCCTGGCTGAATAAAGGAGCGGTGTGTTTGAGGATGTACGTTTGCAGAATTTGTGAGATGGAGAAAAGAGCCAGGAGTTCAAAATCTCTCTTGAAGCCTGATTTGCAAAGAGGAGGCACAATGAAATCAATGGGCTTCCTCAGGACCAGGCTTTTGGTTAACCGTTGTGATGAGTGTATGTGTGTGTTTGTATGTGATTTTTTTCTTTAAAATGAAAGAAGTTAAATAAAGGAACAAAGCAGAAGTAGGCAGCCCTTTTGGGGCCTGTGGGCACATTTGGTAATTTGAGAAACTGTCCTGGATACCACCATAAAACGGATGCCATGGGAGTCAGAACACCTTGAGGGGAGCCAAGAAAAATGCCTTTCTCTTTTGTGTCTGCTGCATGTTTTTAATTTCCAAAACCTGGCAACATTTTGATTAACAGACTGACATTTCAACAAAATCAAATCACATTTTAGATAACTTGGGCCAAACATCCAGCTCTGCTCAATTCAAAAAATTTTCAGAAGTATTATTAACTTGAAAAGACAATTGTGGTTACATTGAACTAATAGATTTAGTCATTGATGTTCATCTCCTTGGCAAAGAGTGCCTGCTGGTCCAGAAATAGCAAGATAAAGTCTCTTCAGTCATGCTGCCTTTCTGGATATTGCTGGTGGATATTTCTCCTTGTTTTGCCAGGATTTGCTCATGCCTTTTGGAGACGAGAGACCCGGGCCGTTGTCATTGCCTGCTTCAGTGATTAGTCATGATTTTGATTGTTTCTTGGTCAAAGTTCACTGGAAATATGGCGGCCCTGTGGGCGGCACAACAGCCTGTGGGTTTCTAGCTTGGAGTGCCATCAGCTAATCCTGACAGGGCAAAACACTAGAGGAAATACGCTACAGGGAGCCGCCTTACATTGGCAGAGGATACGTTGGACCACCTAATCGGTTTCCCCCCTCAATGACATGTGCAACTCAGTGAATTTCATGACAGTTGACAGTATCACGAAGTTTGATAGGCATTTCTCTTCGGAAGGACAAAGATCAAGAAGAATCAACGTCAACTGAAAAAAGAGCACAAGAGCCGCAGTCATGATACTTGGGGGGGGGGGGGGGCAAGATGGAAGGAAAACACATCCCACTTGGAGGGAAAGCACTCGCTGCTTATTTCTCACATGGATGCTGAGAACCGTAAAAGAAATAGAAGCTGTCAAATTTGTTTACAGCAGTTCATCAAATGGCTTGTTCCTCCTCTTCCCTCATGGTCCCAGTGAAACATCCCAAGTCCTCTGAACAATGGCTGGGCAACTTGTGGCCCGCCAAATATTTTGGCCTACAAGTCCCTCCATTCCTTGCCATTGGCTAGGCTGGTTAGGGCTGATGGGAAATGTAGGCCAAAACATCTGGAAGCACACAAGTTGCCCAGCCCTGTGTTTAAACCAAAGGTGGGCAGACTTCAGGCTTGCAAAACCTACTTCGTTTTACTAGAATCTAGAAATCAGGTGCAAAAGGCTTACAAATATTTTTGTAAGCTGCCGTGAGAGCCTTTTTTGGCTGAATGGCGGGATAAATAAATATGCTTAGGATTAAAGAATTCTAAGCCCAGGGTTTCCCCTGCCCCACTGAAGACCAGAAATGAACAGAACCCAGTCTTTCCACATGAAAATTCACTCCTGGTTTCCCCCTCCCCCAGCTTTTTTCATTTCAGTGGTATATTTTAGGGTGGGTGGATGGAAGTAATTTTGGATGCTGCTATTGACAAACAATTGCGAGCCAGAAATCCAGTAGTCTCGGATCGCCTTCTGCCCACCTCTCCTCTAAACAACTGATAGGGCCAGTCCATAACTGTGGGTGGCTATATTCATTCATTCATTCATTCATTCATTCATTCATTCATTCATTCAAAGTGTTCCTATACTTCTCCTTCAGTCCTCTAAAAAAGGCCCCAGAGCAGCTTACAATCAGTCAGTAAAAGGCAGTCCCCTGCCCAATGGCTTACAAATGGAAAAGTCACGACACACAAGGAAAAAGAAACAGGGAGGGAAAAGGAAAAAAAAGATTTTCAGCAGGTCTGCTGGAATGGCCCTGCTTCACCTGTTCTCTCTTGGCGGGGACAGTCCAACTTGGCAGGAGCAGGCCCTGGTGCTTCCTTGGCCTGTTTCTGTCTCCCCTGCACCTTGATGTCACTTAACCTGGGGGTGGGGAGGATCCAAACAGAGCAAGTCCCTGATGTTCCCAGAGCCATACATGGATCTAGTTTTGGACTTGGAGCAATAGGTTCAAGAGTTTCCTAATTCAAGAATGAGTTAAATGCCCTTAGTGGTAAGTCTGGGAAATACTACAGGATAGCAGGCTGTCATGGCTTTATTCCAAAGCCAAATATTCCATACTGCAGAGGAAGCCTGCAAATTCTGCCGACTTGATCATCCTTTGGAAACTGGTGGAAATGTAGGAGGCAAGGCAGGAGGAACAATTTGATAATTCACTGATTTAATCTTTCCAGTTACGCATATTAGCACACAATAAGGCTAACAGTGCATAGGAAAGAAATCAAGAGGAAAGATGACCCCATTCCGAATGCACAGACTCAGTAACTGCTATCTCTGTCTACCGCACCTTCTGTCTTTTGTTTTTCTTTGATAGCAGCCACAGCATGATTACTGGAGAGGTTGCTGTCTAGTCCAACTTGCTCTTTCGATCGCTGACATGCTATTTCCAGCCAAACAAGTTGCCAAAACCAGGGAGAAATCAAAGACAAATGTCTTATTAGAAACAACAACACAGGCGTTGTTATACAGCAGGCTTCTTTTTTTTAAAGTTTCAAAATCTCTTTAAATATATGTTCCATTTGGCTTGCAAACATAATCTTAGGGTAGCTTTCCCCCTTCTAGTTGTTGTACTATAACACACAATGGGAAGAGCAGGAAATGGCCCAGATAAAGACAGATGTGTTACTCTGAAGACATCTCTCCGCTCACTGTGGGAAATCAGTCACACTGTCATGTCCTCCTGTTCAGAAAGCGACTGGAACCAAAACTGGATGAGACCATGGAGGAGGACTCAGCTGCCAGCTCCAGCACATACAGGGACCAAGGAATGGAAATCGGCTCTCTGTCTGGCCTGCAAGGTTGGCGAGATGGAGGTGCAGGGGACTTCTCTTCTGAGCCTGATGGTGGTGGCTGGGCTGCATCCTCCAGCCAGGAGGGCCCTGAATAAACTACCGATAGTTCTTCTCATGGGGAAACAACCTGGGCCTCAACCTTATCAGAGTTCTCCACCACAGGGTGGTGGGTTCAGAACCACGCCAGCTGCTATGAGGGGGCATTGCTTAATTTTAAAAGAAGAGATGCCAGGAGGGTTATATGGGAGCCACACCATATAGTTCTAAGTATGTGGAGAGAGGCTTCAGCCAATCAGTGTTGAGGGAAAGACACTTTGTACATGCTTAGAGGTACTGTTTCTGATTATATAATATTGTTTAATATATATTTCTTCAAAGAAGGGGCATGGATAAAGGTGGCAGGGTGTGTGGGTCAAGCAATGTGGCAAAGTGATGGAGCTACAAGGTCAACAGCATCTTCACTAATCCCTGGGAAAAGTTAGCTGTAATGTGCTTAATTTTGGCTACAGCACCTTCTTGATTCACTGCGTAAACCTAATTTCATAATTTACTTTGCACATTCCACACTGGATCAGCTCTCTGTATTGTCCAACTTTTATCGTTTGTTAAAGCCACTCGTCATCTTTCCAAACCAAAATAGCTTCAGGGATTTGAGAAGGGGTGTGTGCTGAGGAGGTCTCTTGGTGTTATCCCCTACATTAGCCAAAAGACATCCATCAAACTTGGCTTTTCCCCAACATGCCAGAAACGCGAAGAACTGCTTTCAGAGGTCACTCTAGGGCATAAGAACACGGGTGTGCTTTCAGCATAAAAAAAAGTGTACCCAAACCATCTCCACCCCATTTAAAAGATGCTACGCATCTCTCTTCATAATTGTTCTACTCATGCCACTCTCCACAGGAGGAAGGAGAGAGCCTAATTAGGAACACAACCTTGACTTATTTCAGTATGCATCGGTTTTGCAGTTGGCATTAGCTCCTGATGTACAAGAGTCACTCGGAGAGATGTGGGTGACCATATTTCTGTTGGCTCCTGGTCGATGTCACTTTAGCCAAAGCCAGCTGGCATAACTTGGGAGCACTGTTGGCTGTCGTTGCTGAGGCCTCTCTTCAGGAGGGCAAGATAAGGCGCTGAATAAGTGAAAAACCGTCAGTTGCTCAAGAAGCCCAGCCTCAGCAGATTTCCTGTAAATGCTTTGGGCACCCTAAATAAATAAATAAAGCCCAAACTAATCCCATTTGCAGTATTAAAGGATTTAAAGGAAAGCCATTTTAAAAGCATCAAGATAGCATTAATAATGATGTCTGAACATGGCATGGCAATGTCTGTGACATTGTAATCTTCATTAAAAAAAACTAATTATTTTTTTGTTTTTTGTTTTCTGAAAGCCTCATAGAGTCGGGGTGGGTGGGGATGCACTGGCTTTCTTGTCTAAGCTCATAAGCCAGAGATCCCAAAACCATATATTTTGGAGCAGGCCTTGTGGAACCAGTAGGATATCCCTGATATTCAGTTACTTGAAGCTTGCAGCCTAGATAAAGGGAGCTTTGTTAGCTTGTTTTTAATTGTTAAAAATTGCTCCACTGCAGAATATTTTATTCAGCATGTAGCGGAACCAGATCTCGCAGGGTTGATGCGCTGGGACTTTTTGATTACCAAGGATCATCTGCCACCCCTTCAGACTTAACTGCTTCCTCTGAGCTTAGCTGCAATTGTCATAGTAGCTGGGAGTGTGGCAGGGAGAGAATTTTCCAAGTAACAATATATGTTTCCCTGGGGTGGCTTGGTCTTGAATGGGTATTGAAGATCCATTAGCTTTCCCAAAGCCTAGCTCCCGATGGAAATGGAAAACTGCTAGAACTGGTTTGCTGAGTCTGAAATAGAATGTTTCTCCCTGCCGCTGGGAAAAGAAACTCCTGGAAAATCTTTGTAAACTACCCAGAGAGCTTCAGATATTAGGTGGTACAGAAATGTAATAATGAATGAATGAAATCTTGAGCTGATGGTCTTATGCTGTTTGGGGAAATGTTGGGTCAGCATATTTAAGCCCAGTGGGTTGTGGAGCATGCTGTCCACCATTTTGAATATGGCTTGTTGTGTCATGCAAACCCATGGGCTGTTTTTGGGTTATGTGAGACACCCTTGAATGACACAATAAGCTGCAGTGACTACTTGTAATGTTACACTTACATTGTAAGTAGCTGGCTTTTTGTGTGTCTGTGTGGTTTTTTTCCTTCTACAGTTGAATATAGTTCCATGATATGCTGATGTACTAGCCTGTTATGTAGGAACCCCCCTTCTATCATGACAACTACTGATTCACCTAACCCTAACAACCCATGAATTACATGTGAAACATCTGGATCCTGAGGTCCAGATACTTTAGTTCAAAGTGCCTGTTTCTTGCACCAGGCTCTGGTTGGTGGATATCAGGGTTTGTGTAAAAATAAAACAAAGTAGAGCACGCAAACTTGAAGCCTGCCCAAGCCTGACTTACAGTATCGCTATATACATGTTTATTTGGAAGGAAACTTGGCTTATTTCAGTGATTTATACTCCCAGCTAAGTTTGCATAGGATTGCAGCCTAAAGGTTGCAGCCCTACCAGAAACATTTGGATGAAACAATTTTCTCTTCCAAGGAACTGGAAAAAATACGGGGATGTGATCAAACCATCCAGAAAATACATTTTTATGTCTCCACAGCCAGCCAGCCACCCCGGCCAGGATTCCACATCTCTAAAAGCGGTAGGGGTGAGTTTATAACATGTTATGATTTATATTCTGAAGCCACACAATTTACCTGTGAAATAAGGCATTTTACATGAAGCAAGCAAATTTGGTAAAGGATCAATAAAATACAATAAAGCCTAGAAAAATTTAAAGGAGATTTATCCACGGTGCAGCACAGTATTACGGATAAGCACTTTCTGTGCTACGCCAGGCGAGTCTGATAACGCCCTATTCTTTTAAATAACATTTGCCATATTATTCCAAGTAATGTATGAATCAGCATTCTGGCTCAACATAAAAGAGATTAAGTCGTATTTTTAGCAGCCTGGTCATGAAAACTGTAATTTGATTTATTGATCTTTATACATGAGCTTGAGAGAGCAAGCAGAAGAGAGCAGATATGTCACTTAAACAAATAGAAGCAGGAATATTTCCACTCCATTGTTTGTTTTAAATAATCTGGTTTTGCAGACCACTTAATTTTAAGCCCTTTGAACAACCTACATACATGTTAATGCCTCATTTTTAACAATACCAAAATATGTCATCCCAAGATGACATTTTTATAGCTATGTAAGGAAAAAGCCTTACCGTCTTCCACCTGTCAGCTCTTTTGACTCAACAACAACAACAACAACACACACACACACACTACATGCCTGATGTCTAGTTTGCATGCTCATATGCTTTGCAAGCAGAAGGCCCCAGGTTCGATCCCTGGCATCTCCAGGCAGGGCGAGGAAAGAATCCTGCCTGAAATTCTGGAAAGCCTTTAGTGGCACTCAGTGTTGACAATATTGAGCTAGATGGACCAATGGTCTGACTCAATATGAAGAAGCTTCCTACGTTGACCCTCTTGGGATCATACCTCCATGTGTCTCTGCTACAGGATGCCTTGAGTAGAGGCCAGCTTTCTCCAACTTGGTGCCCTCCAAATATTGTGGACATCAGACCCAACCAGTATGGCCAATGGTCAGGCATGCTGGGAATTAAAGCCCAAGACATCTGGAGGGAATAAGGCTGGGGAAGGCTGTTCTAGGCTTTTAATAAATAAATGAAATAAATAATATTGACGTGGCCCTCAGTCTCAACATTCCTTGCCCCTTGGCTAGCACTCCTAAGTACTTTGTTCCTTCAGAAGATCCTGTTAGTTTCCCAGCTACCTTAATCACCCTCCTTCTGGGAACCTGGATCTTATTCCTCACTTCTTGTCCAGTTCTTCCAGCCTCCTGCGTCAGGCCAGGGAGCTGTCCAGCTATGTCAAGAGGCCCACTGTAGAGCAGGAAAGGAGCTGTCCAGAAGGTAACTAGTGTAGGTCTATGGAGATCGTTGCATCTGTGGAGTCCAGCAGTAAGTGAGGGCTTTCAGCTTCTCCACCACAATTCCCTCCAGATGTTTTGGCCTACAACTCCCATCTTCCCTGACCCATGATTATGTCCACTTGAGCTGATGGGAGTTGTAAGCCAAAGCATCTGGAAGCACCAAGATGGTGAAGAATGGGTTATGTATTCACAATTTCGCTTCCCCACCCTTCCTGACTGTACTTACAGTCATGGTCCTGAGATGGGATCCCATCTTGCTGAGCAAGCTGGCAGGTCCTAACACTCCTCATTGTATTCTATTGTTCCCTGATGTGCAGTGATGCAGTGATAAATTCCATCCCCATCATGAGGATATTCCCCATAGCCTCATGGAGAGTGCAAAGATGCAGGCAGCTTTGTTGATCCATATCAACAAACCTGTTCTAACAGTTTTATCTCCACCAGGAGCCAGGTCTTTGGCAAAGCTAAAGAGAACGAATTGCCCATTTAGTACCAAGCCATGTCAAAATACTTTGCATTACAACAGGGAACAATATAATGTCGTTGAGAAATTTCATTTCCCCTGCAACTACTGTGAGGACTGCTGCTAAGCTCAGAGGAAACAGGGCAGACTGAAGGGGACGGAAGATGACATCAGCATCCGTGCTAATAAAAAACTCCCAGTGCTGCATCCCTGTTAGCTCTGGCTCTGCTACATCACTGCTAACTTCTGGATACAAGTGCTGCCCTTTTATCTCCAACCTTCCCAATCCTTCATGGGCTTCAGACACCGTAAGCCAGCTAGGGAGGGCTCCTTCTCACATTGAAAGCACCCATACGTTGCCTCTTCTTTTAAAATTCAGAGTTAGCAAGGAGTCAATGGGATCATGTTAAATGGAGGGAAGATGCTAAGAATTAACTGACAGTAATAGGTTTAAATTGAGAAGTATTACTGGTAAGATTTCTGAAGATGAGCACTATAAGAAGGAGTAAAGCTCAAGTTGACTGTGTAATTTTCTCAAGAGCAGCTTTGAAGAGAGTAAGCTTGAACTGAATGAAGCAGTTGGTGCAGTGGGATATACCAGGTTTGGATGCGCAGATTCTCTGAATTAAGAACCGCATGAAAATTAGCAATGAGTAAATTGAGATAGAGTAGGAAATGTTAAGAAAACCTACTCCAGCAACTATCCAAGGCCTACAGAACTTGCGACTCATTGTCAGGGCTAGTAGCCGGGAGCCAGACTGATGGTTCATGGGAATTTCAGGCAGTTCAAGCAACGTTACTCAGGAATCAGGCCAGTTAGTCATTATATAGCGCCAGAAGGGACCTTATTGAGCTCAACATGGCGTATACCTGCAACAAGTGCAAGCTGGTGGCACTTTTGGAAGAAAAAGTGAGAGGACTTGAGCAGCGAGTGTCCACCCTCCAAGGAATAAGAGAAGTCGAGGAGTTCTTAGACCGAACGGTGGAACTGCAACAGCAACAAGAAGCACATGAGATTGAAGAACAACAGCCAGCTGAAGCAGAAGTGGAGTATGCTGAGGGGAGGAAAGCCAATGAAGAGGAAACTCCCTGGAAAAGAGTGACAGTTAGACGAGGAATTAGAGGGCGTTCTGCACCGGTGGAGCCACTGCAGTTAAGCAACCGCTTTCAGCTTCTGGAGAATGAGACTGAAGGACAGTTTGCAGAGGAAGAAGTACAAGAGGCACCATGCAACAGTGACCAAGAGACAGAAGGTAGGTCAACCAAGAAGAAGCGAAGAGTAGTCGTTGTGGGAGACTCCCTGCTGCGTGGGATTGAAACCCAAGTATGTCGTGAAGACCCATGGACTCGCCAGGTGTGCTGTCTCCCTGGAGCACAGATTAGAGATGTGACTGAAGGGTTACCGAAGCTCATAAAGCCCACGGACACATACCCCTTTCTTCTCATCCATGTGGGAACAAATGATGTCGCCAAGCAGAGCTACGAAGAAATCATTTCAGACTTTGAAGTTCTGGGAAGGAAACTGAAGAACTTTGGGGCCCAGGTAGTTTTCTCATCCATCCTCCCGGTTCTTGGAAGAGGATTAGAAAGGGAAAGAAAAATACTCCGGATGAACGACTGGCTTCGAAGGTGGTGCCGTTGTGAGAGTTTTGGATTCTGGGACCACGGGCTACGCTACTTGGAACATGGACTGCTGGCAAGGGATGGGTTGCACCTCACAAGGGCTGGAAAGAATGAGTTCGGCCACAGCATGAAGAACTTCATCAGGAGGGCTTTAAACTGAATCTTGCGGGGGTGGGAGACGTAAATTTTGAGGCAACAATGGATGAAGGCCAATGCACCACAGTACAGAGAACAGCTCCAACAGAGTCCCAAAATAGTGTCTGCAACAAGGTAGGAACAAAGCCAGACTATAAAACACATGGTCTTCGATGTCTATATACTAATGCCCAGAGCATGGGAAACAAACAGAATGAACTTGAACTCTTATTACATGAAGGCAAATACGACTTGATAGGTATAACTGAAACTTGGTGGGATGACTCCCATGACTGGAATATAGCAATTGAAGGATATAACTTGTTCAAAAAGAACAGAAGAAATAGAAAGGGAGGTGGAGTTGCACTATATGTTAAAAATACCTATCCCTGCACAGAAATACAGGCGGATGAGATTGGGAGCCCCGTCGAGAGCGTCTGGATTAAAATAAATGGGGCTAGGAATAAAAAGAATATGATAATCGGAGTCTACTACCGACCACCCAATCAAGGAGAAGACGAGGACGAAACTTTTGAGAAACAAATTGCCAGTGTTTCAAGGAAGTGTGATGTAGTAGTGATGGGGGACTTCAATTACCCTGATATCTGTTGGGAGACCATTACTGCCAAAAGCGGCCCTTCCAAGAAATTCCTGACATGTATGGGTGATAACTTTCTCCTACAGAAAGTGGTGGAAGGAACTAGAGGGTCGGCAATCCTTGACTTGTTATTGACCAATAGGGATGACTTAGTGGATAAAGTGGCAGTTACAGGAACTCTGGGGGAAAGTGACCACGTCATACTTGAATTCTTGATTATGAAGGAGACAAAAGTCGAGCGTAGCCATACACGTACTCTGGATTTTAGGAAAGCTGATTTTAATAAACTCAGAACTATAATAAGTAAGGTCCCGTGGCAAGGGAGCCTAAAAAGAAAAGGAGTGCAGGATGGGTGGGAGTATCTAAAAAATGAAATTTTAAAGGCACAGTTACAAACAATTCCAACAAGGAGAAAAGATAGAAGACAACAGAGGAAACCAATGTGGTTCCACAAAAAGCTTATTGATGAACTGAAAACAAAAAGGGATACATATAGGAAGTGGAAGGAAGGCCAGGCTACAAAAGAAGAGTACAGACAAGTGGCGCAGAAGTGCCGAAATGGCGTCAGGAAGGCTAAAGCTGTGAATGAGCTGAGATTAGCGAGGGATGCTAAAAGCAATAAAAAGGCTTTCTTCAGATACGTGAGTAGTAAAAGACAGAGGAAAGAAATGGTGGTTCAACTGCTTAATGAGGATGGCAAATTGATAACAGACGACAAACAAAAGGCTGAAGTGCTCAATTCCTACTTTGCCTCGGTCTTCTCCCAAAAGCGGATCTATGACCCCCCTGGAAAAAGTGAAGCAGAAGTTGAGGGGGCAGGATTGCAGTTTGAGATTGATAAACAAATGGTCAAAGAACACCTAATTTCCTTGAATGAGTTCAAATCCCCAGGGCCCGATGAACTGCATCCAAGAGTAATGAAGGAGCTAGCGGAAGAACTCTCAGAACTTTTGTCTATTATCTTTGCAAAATCATGGAAGACGGGTGAGGTGCCGGACGACTGGAGGAGGGCTAACGTTGTCCCTATCTTCAAAAAGGGCAAAAAGGAGGAACCTGGGAACTACAGACCAGTCAGCCTGACATCCATCCCTGGGAAAATTCTGGAGCAGATTATAAAGAAGTCAATCTGTAAACACCTTGAAATCAATGCAGTGATTACTAGAAGCCAACATGGATTTGTCAGGAACAAATCCTGTCAGACTAATTTGATCTCATTTTTTGATAGGATAACCTCCCTTGTGGACTGTGGGAATGCTGTGGATGTCATATATCTTGACTTCAGCAAAGCTTTTGACAAAGTACCACATGACATTCTGATTAACAAACTAGCTAAAAGTGGGCTAGATGGAACAACTATTAGGTGGATCCACAGTTGGCTACAGAATCGGACTCAAAGAGTACTTATCAATGGAACCTTCTCAAACTGGGGAGAGGCAACGAGTGGGGTGCCGCAGGGCTCAGTCCTGGGCCCAGTGCTCTTCAACATTTTTATTAATGATTTGGACGAGGAGGTGCAGGGAACGCTGATCAAATTTGCAGATGACACCAAATTGGGTGGGATAGCTAATACCCTGGAAGACAGAAACAAACTTCAAAGTGATCTTGATAGGCTGGAGTGCTGGGCTGAAAACAACAGAATGAAATTTAATAGGGATAAATGCCAAGTTCTACATTTAGGGAATAGAAACCAAATGCACAGTTACAAGATGGGGGACACTTGGCTCAGCAATACTACAAATGAGAAAGATCTTGGAATTGTTGTAGATCACAAGCTGAATATGAGCCAACAGTGCGATATGGCTGCAAGAAAGGCAAATGCTATTTTGGGCTGCATTAATAGAAGTATAGCTTCCAAATCACGTGAGGTACTGGTTCCTCTCTATTCGGCCCTGGTTAGGCCTCATCTAGAGTATTGCGTCCAGTTCTGGGCTCCACAATTCAAGAAGGATGCAGACAAGCTGGAGCGTGTTCAGAAGAGGGCAACGAGGATGATCAGAGGTCTAGAAACAAAGCCCTATGAAGAGAGACTGAAAGAACTGGGCATGTTTAGCCTGGAGAAGAGAAGATTGAGGGGAGACATGATAGCACTCTTCAAATACTTAAAAGGTTGTCACACAGAGGAGGGCCAGGATCTCTTCTCGATCCTCCCAGAGTGCAGGACACGGAATAACGGGCTCAAGTTAAAGGAAGCCAGATTCCGGCTGGACATCAGGAAAAACTTCCTGACTGTTAGAGCAGTGCAACGGTGGAATCAGCTACCTAGGGAGGTTGTGGGCTCTCCCACACTAGAGGCATTCAAGAGGCAGCTGGACAACCATCTGTCAGGGATGCTTTAGGGTGGATTCCTGCATTGAGCAGGGGGTTGGACTCGATGGCCTTGTAGGCCCCTTCCAACTCTGCTATTCTATGATTCTATGATTCTATGACTCCTCAGATCACCTGATCCATGCTGGGTTGAATGCTGCACGCTGCAGTATACCTGTTGGCTGTAAGCCGTGGTTGCACGGCCGAGGCTGCCTCTTCCCTGTTCGATGTAATGTAATGCAGCTTTCCCCAAGCTGGTACCTTCCAAATGTGTTGGACTACAACTCCAGTGATCCCATGGCTGGCTATGGGATTATGGGAGATGTAGTCTAACACATCTGGAGGACACCCAGTTGGAGAAAGCTGATGTAATAAGTCAATGGAATAAAGTACACATGTGGTAGGCTACACTTGTCTAAGAAACTTTTTGGCATACTCAGACCTCAGCAACTGAAATCCATCCAACTAGATACCTCAAGGAAGCTCACATACATGCCATGAACACAATACTCTCCCTTTTGCTCTCCAGCAACTGCTGAGTGTCACACTGCCCCTGAATGTGGAGGCTCCATTTAGTGATCATGGTTAATCATCATTTAGTGTTGTTCCCCGCCTTGATCCAGAGGGAGAGGCGGGTAATATTATTATTATTATTATTATTATTATTATTATTATTATTAATAATAATAAATAAATAAATAAATATGTTGTTGTTGTTGTTATTTATAGTTTCCTCCTCCAGGCAGATTTGTCCTTACAGACTGCAAAATTTACATTCAGTAAGACCAGATTGGGTTTGTATCTTATGCAGTGGGGTCAGTAGCACATCTGCGGAGTACATGTTTTACTGTTGGGTATATTATTATTATTATTATTAATAATAATAATAATAGAATTTCTTATTCACCTTTCTCTTTAAAGCAATTTACGACAGAATTATTTTAAACATATGAAATATAAAATAGCTAAACACAATTTCCATTAAAAGCACACACACCATCATATGCTTCCAAATGCTGTCACTTTTTATTGTTCTTTTGTACTGCACCATCAGCATGTATGTGAAGAGGTGGCTAGCAAGTGGTTTTGATAAATCTGAAGAAATCAGCATATGACTCAAACAATACTTTTGCAAGAAGAACGTACACCCCCTTACAGTGGCAATGCCATTCAATGTCAGCCTCTTCTGAAACAATACTGGGCACCTGCAATTTTCATAAGTACATATATTTAAAATAATTCTCTCTTTTAAAATAATAATAATAGAAATCCCTTATCTGATTAAGGTGATGCCTTTTTAGCAAATTCAAATATTTAATCTTAACTGATATTAAACAGCTAAAATGTTCCGTTGTAGTTTAAAACCTTTGTTTATATTATAAAAAAGGAATCCACCCCTATTAAAATAAATCAAGGTGAAAAATATTAGTGAAATCATATTCGACTAAATGATTTCATTTAAACCAAATGTCCTCCCACTGCACCGCATTATGATAATATTGCAAAGCATGAATGGGTTATTGCAGAAGGTCTTGTTCATTGAAAGAGATGTATAATGCACACACTTCCACAAATACCATCAAATTAAGAGCATTTTGACTGCTTCATCTGGGGCACTGAGTTCTCCTTTCTACTTACAGAGAAAAGATCAAAAATAATTGCTGGAAATTATTAAATGCCATTTGCCTTGTGCATGTTAATGCGGTGTTTAAAAATCAAGTTTCTATTTACACTCATGTACTGTTTTGTTTGTTTATCTGTTTACAATACACAATATAATTAGAGTTCGCTATACGTAGATACAGTTTTTGTTTTTGAAATATAGAAAATGACAAATGTTTCCCCTTAAAAAGTGCATCTTATTGAACGGCAGTCAAGAGACTCCAAACTTCTCCCATTTCAGGATTTAGAAGAATGGATAAAACTTGGCTAGAAATTTATAATAAAATAAAGACTGCCATGGAGCCATCTTCTTCAATAAAGATATTCCCCAGTTCAGCAGCCCATTATGCAATGGACGAGATAAGCGGTGCGGTCTGCTGCATGTTTTATTTGATTTTTTCACGGTTGATTTTAATTACAGCAGCTGCAGCAGCACCCATGGGTTTGGAATCATGCATTTCAAAGGAGGCGATTTTTCAGAGCACATCCTTACATTTAAATAACTTCCTACTTAGAGATGAGACACTGACATACAAGATTGTTGTCACATGTGTTCGGGAAGAGTTGAAAAGAAGCAAGGCTTTAAAATGCAAGTCCCAGAAACATCCCTCTACATAATGGAGAGTGAGTGAAATCCGTAACACTAGAAGCAACAAAGCATAATCCATGCAAAAGAGCATCCTGGGTGAAAGTTCCTCAGCTCCGAACTGCAGCACTACAATTAGCACAAGTGGCAAAATGAGAAAGGCAGGAGCTCTTTCATCATCTGGGCAACAGTCTAGAAAAACAGCCTTGCTCTTTAGCTTCTTAATTAAAATCGCAATGGTTGCACAGAAAGAGACTCCTGCAATTCTCCCAAAGTTTTGCGTACACCACAGGGGTACAGGATTTACCTGAAACAACTGGCAACTATAGAAAAATATTATTTTGCATGGATATAGAGTGCATTTCAAGTGAACAAACGTCTTCAGACTTATTCATTTGGGCTGCAAGGTTAATCAGTTAAGGGTGAAATCCTATCCATATTTAGATAGAAAAAGTCTTACAACGTCAGCATGCATAGGATTATGTCTGAAATTAATTGTTTCAAAAAGTGCTTTAGCTGACTAAAAACTGCTTTGATTAATTGGGTAGTAGACCTTTAATGGTCTGTGTGTATTTCTATCCCCTCCTATTAGAAGAGGATGAATACATTTTCCCCACCAATAGAGAAATTCCAAAGTGGCTAACATCTACAACAAACAACATCAACAATAAAACAACAAAAATATAACAATAAGCCCCATCCACATATGGGGTGCTGCTGCCAAAAAGTCATTCTTGCGTTTTGCCACAAACCTTGACTTAGAAGACTGTGGGCTGCACAAGAGGGCCGCCTCAGCTAACCTTAAAGGAAGGTCAAATTCATATGGGAGGAGATGACACCTCAAGTGTCATGAACTCTGAACTTGGCACCCTCCACTGCCCTGAGGAAGATTTGAATGAGAAGTTAATAAAGATAGAAGACATGGCCTTTCCATCTCCCTTGGGGTCTGAGGACAACTTCTCAGTAGCATCTTCATCTCCTTCACCTCGTAGATGCCAGCAGGTACAGACCCAGATATGGCCCCTTTAAGGAGCAGGGCCAGCATCTCCAGGGAAGTTTGGCTAACAGCAAGACAAACCTTGCCAGCATTCATAAGGCTTCAACTCTTTGCTGAGACAACATCCATCCATTGCCTCCATTAAGTAGTTTTTCAGGAAGGCTGGTGGAATGTCCCAGCTTCCTCTCTCATCTCTCTCTGTACAGCCTGGTGGAATGGAGTGGAGGCATCTGCTAATGGAGGCATCTGCCTCAGGGTACCACTCAGAACGCTGACCCTGGACCCTCGTTTATCATCCCTGGGACTTCAGGAACAACATTGGGTGATGGGCCCATACCTGTTACTAGTGTCCTCCCCACATTGCTCGGGGCTGGCAGAAACAAACACAGAGATCAAGAGTTTTGAGCTGGACCATAAGCAGCAAACTACGATCTGTAGTAGTGATTGCTGCCAGGGGAATCATTTTCCTTTGCCTGATGCTCTGCTTGTGCACTTGTAAAGAACAAAAATAGTACAAAGGCACCATTAAGACTCCAGTGTTCTTTCATTCAAAGCAAACTAAACCCAGTGGCACTCCCCCTGGAAGCTCTCACAGCGTGGGGAAGTTTGGAGTGGATAACAGTACATAGTGATGCAAGTTACTAACCAAAGTCGTTTCCCTGTGAGCGCTTGCTGAGAAGGAAAATAGCAGTGCAGTTGGAAAAGGCAAGACAAGACTATAATCTAGTTCCTGGAGCTCAAACCCCACTGCTGTCCCTGAATGTACCAGGCTGTTCATTTTTCAAATATCTACATAATTGAATGAAAAAGATGGGGTTGGGGGACATCAGGCCATTTGCTAACTCTGAGAGCTCCCATTTCCTGATGAAGAGCCCTGTGGAAACATAAAGTTTACCATGGCTTCCTCTCCTCCATCTTTGCAAAGTCTCGTTTCTGTTATTTCACAAGCAGTAAAGCAAATTGGAGTAGAAGTCCACTGAAAGAGACCAAAGCCCTTAATTAAATCAGATTCATAAGCATAATCAGAGGCAGATGGTGCTGGAAATAAGTCAGGCAGGTTTATCATTCATTGTACGTACAATTGCCAAGGTAAAAGTCTCTTTCTAGCGATAAAATAATATTTTTAGCCCCTTAGAATGTACCACTGAATCCTAATTAAAAGCAAAGTACCAAATATCTCTAATTAAAACCTGCAGTTAATTAAAACCTGCAGATTCTTTTAAGTGAGAATATTTCTTTTAAACCTTTAAGGATAATCAAGCTTCTTTAACCCTTAACTATTTTTCCTTGGTTTTGAGTTTATAAATGCATCTGCTAAAGTATTGGAGGCAAAAAGATGCACCTGGTAAGATGAACTACATGACCATTGTCAGTAAGTCCTAACAGCAGTAGTGGTGGAAGAAGCTGGGAGTTTACAAATGGGTGTCTTCAATGCAACGGAAGTTGCTGGGCTTGAAGGACACACAACGCTGTGAATAATTTTTACACAGCTAGTTTGCTTCCTGTTCTGCCTGGGCTAGAAGCTCATTAAGTGGCAGGAAAGGTCTATGGCAGAGAGCAACCACCAGGAAGGATGAAAGCAAGAAGCTTCAGCCAGCACAGAACTACCCTCAAGCACAGGAGAGGGGAACATGTGGCTCTCCAGATATTGCTGGACTACAACTCTACAACTCCCATCACCCCTGAAAACTGGTCATGCTGGCTGACAACATCTAGAGGACCACATGTTCCTCATCCTTGCTCAAGCAAATAGAGAGAATCAGGAGCTGGGGCAGATCCCAGAGAAAGCAGACATTAAAAGTTGACCACGTGCAATGTTCAAGGGAAGGCAGAAAGGCAATGGCCGTAACAAAGGGGCAGAGCACCTGCTTTGCCTGCCGAAGACCCCACATTCAATTCCCAGTATCTCCAGCTAAAAGAATCAAGTAGCAGCTGATAGGAAATCCCCTTCTCTACCTGTGACCCTGGATGGTTGCTGACAGTCAGAGGAGACGATACAGGCTGGATGAATAAATATAACACCTTGTTTGTCCTACCAGGCTTTTTACAGCTTTTTAATGTGTTGCTTTTTTTGTTGCTGCTGGCCTTCATTGTTAATTGCTTGTGCTTCATTTTGTATTCATTGTATTGCTACTTTATTCATTTTTTGCAAACGCTTGGACTGAAGAGCAGTTTACAGATGAATTAAGCAGACAGACAGATAAACCATCAGCCTGATTTCACAAGGCAGCTTCCTATGTTCCTGTGCTTCTATCCCCGTGGAAGGCCTCCTGTTCCTCAAATAAAATTTCAGAGAATGTTAAGGGCCAATGCTCTAGCTCAGCCTTTCTTAACCTGATGCCCTCCAGATGTGTTGGACTGCAGATCTCGAAATTCCCACCGATCATGGCCAATGTTGGCTGGGAATTGTGGGAATGTGGTCTAAAACATCTGGAGGGCACCAGGTTGAGGAAGGAAGCTCTAGCTAGCAGCTGAACAGCCTCCAAAGTCCCCCTCTCTTGTTACAATGGGGATCTCTAGTCTGGCTGCAATGTTTAATCTATTAAACACGTGTGCTCTCTTAATTCACTCTGCTTGTCTCATACTGATTCTGAAGCCAAGAGGGTTTTTGTCCTCTTGCTAAAAGATACATTTGAAAAGTGACCATCCTGTAATAAATGTTTATATATTTGACAATTCTACGGGGTCACTCCGTGTGGTACATTTTCCCATTTTAGAGATTAATGATAAAGTCTTAATTCCAGCACCCCTCTACTCTCCAAAACGAAACAAACAGTGAAATCCACATTCCTCAAGCAAATGACACCCAGAGATATCAAGCAAATAAGATTTTAGCTAAAAGGAACTTTTAAAAGGTTTTGGTCCTCCATCAAGAAAATATGTTAGCTACACACTGGTCCAACCTTAACTACATTGGACAGTAAAACAGGAATGTCATTGCCTTACAAAAGCCCTTCACAACACAGAGCTTAGCTACACAGCTTTGAAGTTCAGCCAGAAATTAGAAACGATCCAATGATTACCCAATACATAAACTCAAAGCAAACACACACACAAGCGCCCATGATGTCAAATACATTTGTTCAAGCCGATCGTTGTATTACATAAAGTTGTTGGCACAGGTAGCTATTTTGATGTACCGTGCATCACACTTACTAACTCCCACCCTTTCATTCCCTGCTCACCCCTTGCTCCAACAGCGAAATACAGACAGAAGGACAGCCGATGAGGATACAGCTATGAAGCTGTGTTTTTGAGTCCTTTGTGCCAAAGAAGCAAAGAAGAACCCCTTAGAGAAAATCTCATGAGAACATTAATCCTGGATAAATAGGGGTTTTGCAAGTATTATTGAAGCGCTCAGCGTCCTCCTCTATAAAATCAGATCCCTTACACATGAGGGAACGAGGGACACTCTAGAGTATCAAAAATATTTTGTCAGAGAAGCTCATGAAAAGCAAGTATTTGCAAAGGCATGCATGATACACATGGGTGCAGCTGGGAATCAGAGCGATTTGGTCTCAGCTTTCGTAAGATGTAAATCCATCCTCAAGTTCTTCATCCCAAACAAGCACAAGTTCGCATTATCAGAAATTCTGCATGATTTTGGTGCTGCACAACATTTCACCCCCCAAAAAAGCAGAATTTCAAAACTCAGCATAGGCCCATAAAGACACAAGACCCAGTTCCCAAGACAGACAGACAGAACATATTTTGCCGGCCAAATGGGTAACACAGGAAAGTACACTCCAATATCATATAACTATTTGCATCTTATGCACCGCCTCGCACCAGCACACACTGCCAGGGTGTGTGTAGTGCCGTATGCTCAGGCCTTGAAGTGGGGGAGGTTCTGCTAACCCCACCCCCAATCTTGCCCAAATTATCCCCAAGCAGCCAGCAAGTAACACAAATGTGCTATCCTCAGGTCGCTGGGAATAGCCAGTCCTGGAGACTGTCCAGGAGATGATAGCCATGAATGGTTGGGGAGGAGGGACTGATTGGGTGGAGAGATGGATCCCCAGAGCAGGGAGACTCTCAGGAGCCAGATTTCAGAATTGGGCGGGCCGAAGGCAAAAGGGTCAGGGCCCCAAATACCGGCCTGCTTGAGCTTAGAGCTCTTACTGCCAGTAATTAAGCCTTAGGAGAGGTATTTCAGCCTCTCTTCTAAAAGGGGGTTGGGATGGCACAAAAGCTGGGAAACACCAAAGAATCAGTGGTCAGAGGGGAAAGGGCTGGGACCACCATCTGGTTTTAAGGCATTGCAAGCCCCAGGATTCAATACCCCTTTTCTTATGTGTCACAAAGAGATCTTTTTTTAATAGAGATGCAATTCCCTTGGGACAAGAGTTGGAGTCTGAATCACATCTGCAACTTTCCTTGTCTTTTCATTGCATGCCAATGGGACTCTCTGCCATCTCATGAGGGCGGGGCTTCCTCCCTGTTTAAAAAAGGAAGCCTTTTACATCACAAAGGAGGAGTAAAAATTGTCTCAAGAGAAATGAAAATCAGTTCGAATGCCTGCATTTTCCTCCATATTTAAGTGATTCTTTAAAAACATTGAAGTCTTCTATAAGATATATCTCAAGCCTTTTGTTGATCAGGATTCCAGTTTTTTTACCATCTTTACACGCAATCTTCCACTCAGATTGATGATTAAGTTACGTTAATTGCTTTTTAAAAAATATATAGCATGCACAGGACTTGCTGTATCACTTTCTTAACAAAAAGCAGCCCTGATGCTCTGGTTCATAGTTGGGATAAAGTGGTTAAACCTTTATCCCATGCTGCTTCCTTGCCAAATACCATCCCCTGGAGTTGCTTTTTGCCACAAATAATGTGTAGTTTGACGTTTAGCTGCTCTTGTTTTCTCTTGCCTTACTCTCGGAGATGCACTAGTTTTCCCAATGAAAATTGCCTCCCCCCAGCTGTTCTTTGTCCCATTAGGGAAATGCTTTCCCACTCTCAGGGCAGTACTTGCACCTGGGGTTGGCAACCTGGTGCCCTCCAGATACGTTGGACTACAATTCCTATAAACCCCATCCCATATTGCAAAAGCTCAGGGATTTTGGGAGTTATAGTCCAAAACTTCTGGAGGGCTCCAGGTTGCCTACCCCTGACTTACACCTATACCTGGAGGGCAGAGTGAAGATGCCCAGGGTCCCTCCGTCAGGGGTTGGAGGCAGAACGGGAGCATGAACTGCAGCAAGCTCTCAGCAAGAGCAGAAGGCCAGCTCCTGACTATTTATACCATGCCTAGCAAATCAAGAGGCTTCATGCTGACTGCCAGCCACAAGAACCAATGTTGTATACCCTCTCCTATACATACACACCAGCTGCCTTTTTTTTTCTACCAAAAATCAAAGAGACAGGAGACCCAATCATTGATCTCTGTCATCTCATCTAGGTGGATACTTTGCTGCTGATGGGGATGTGTGCATGGAAAGGTTGTGGCTGAAATTACTGCTGGACCTCCTATTGGTAACTGAGAGCTGGATCACAGTCCCAACTGTCCCTGGGTATGCATATAACATGTGAACATAAGTAAGATATGAACAGGGTCATAAGGAATATGGGCCAGTAGTGCTGTTGCAATCACAGGACTTGCAGCCAGCGACATATTTGATACCATGGTTCACACTCACTGAAGTCTCCAGAACTGCCTTCCTCAACTTGGTGTCCTCCAGATGTAATGGACTTCAACTCCCAGCATCCCCTAGCCAGCATGATGGTTGGGAAGGAGGAGATAGAGTCTAACACATCTGGAGGTCACTAGGTTGGGGAAAACTACGCCCGAACGTTAATGAAGACTGTTAAGGCCTTTGGTTGGGACCAAGTGGATCTGCCCTCCACAGTGTGGGCTCACTGCCCTCTTCTGGCAGGAAAGGGAATTGCAATGTGCAACATCAGCCAATGCAATTGGAAGGCACTATAAAGCCTCTGGATTGGCCAGACTTGGTAGAAATTCTGGGAACCTGCCCTAGACCATAAGAAGAGCCCTTCTCGATCAGACCAAAGATTTATCTAATCCAGCATGCTGGTCCCAAGATTTCAGAATTTAAAGTCTGCTCAAAAATGAATGAAGCTGCATCTTCACAAAGTGAAGAACTCCCTGCAAGCAGAAAACTAGATATCAGGGATCTAGACCTAGTATTTTCTCTGACATTCCAATTTTCTCTGTGCAGTTATTTATTTCTCCCATGGGGAGCATTCAGTCACACAACTCCCACACCTCCTACAATTTGAAGGTGGTGCAGTCCAGGAACTGTTTCAGCACCTCAACTAGGCCTCTGTACAAAAACAACAGAGATCCACACTAATGCCCTCACAAAGGTTTGCAGTACACCAAGCCATTGGAATTCACCATATCGATAAAGACAGAGACAAAGAGATACATGGTATGCATGAATACAAAGAGGCAGGGAAAGCAGAACGAATCTTGTACTTACATTGAACTCACTGAAATCAAGGCTATCGAGGCTTTTGCTCCTATGTATTCTCCCTTTGATTCTTCTTAAAGAAGGCTTTCCTTGGCTTATGCTACAATTAGAACCATTGGAAGTTTCAGAAGATGGCGTTACCCTGTCAAAGAGAAAGAGCCGCATTTTAGGGAGTGTGTTGCTGAAAGGCAGAAAGCCCAACCCCCCTGTTATGACTACTACATAGGGCGAAATTCTTCATCCCCATCCCATTCCTTGCAGTAATCAAGCCTTAGTACATGTCACTAAAAGAAATACAGAAATTTTTTTAGCCCTCTTTCCCCTTGCTTCTGTCTCCCTTCCCTTCCTCGGCTGTTTTGCATTGGTTGAATTTTAGATTGTGATAACACAGAGGAGAGTATATAAATGCCACAAGGAAGCAAAGAAGAGAATTGAGGTGCAATCATAACACTTCTGTGCTCTCTCTGCAACCCATTCTAATGGGCAGAACAATGGTAAGTGGGGCAGAGTGGAGTAATGTCCAAGTGTTACTTGCTCATGCTAGCCAAGGAGGGGCCGGAGGCGGGGGCAGCAGTATTTTCCTTCTCAATTTCCAGCAGAGCTTTTTAAAAAAAAAGGAAAGGAAAAAAAATCTTTCCCTTGGCAACCAACAAGAGGGGAATTTCCTACAACAGCTCAAGGTGGTGTAAATGAGGGCCCCAGCCCAGAATGAAAGTGCCTTGGATCCACTGGATTCAAAGTTGCCTACACCGTGCTATGCCCCATTTCTGAGCCTACTGCCAACGATAGATCTACGCATGCAGAACTTCTCATGGGTTCACCAGAGGCCACTGGGAAAGACATCCCCACACACGCAATCAAGGAAGATTCAGGAGCCCCTGTGCACTCTCTGCATCCATCCAACCCTCATCTGAATCCTTAATTAATTTATGTATTTGATTTAAAAGAGTACTGTATTTCTTCGATTGCAAGATGCCATCGATTGTAAGATGCACACTAATTTCAGTACCAACAACAGGAAAAAAAAACACCTAAAAAAACCACCCGCGATTCTAAGACGCACCCCATTTTTAGAGAAATGGGGGGGGGGAAGTGCGTCTTAGAATTGAAGAAATAGGGTAATATAATGTGCTCCAGAAATACTCCCATGGTGGAGTATCAAAATATGACTAAATACTAAAATCAAAATAAAATATGATGTAAGGAGCCTGCAAGAAATATGTAGGCGACTCGCCAAACCAGTATGAAATTCCACCAAACACTGGAGCATTTTGGCCAGGCATTTATCCACAAACATTTGAGTACAGAAAGTCAAGATTTACTGCCTCTCCGAAGAAATCAATGCTCCCTCCTTTTGGCCAAATAATAATTTAATGCCACCCTGAGTGAAGTTAATTCAGCATTTGATATTTTTATCTTCATCTCCTCTTGCCTACATCAGGGCTTATTTATAAAGGGGCAAATTACTCCGTATTTATTCATGCTAACCTTCTGGCTGCAGCAGGACCAATAGGAAAAGCCATATTAATTATACTGTAGGCAAAAACAAAAATCCAACAACTTCATTTTTAAAATTAAATTTTCAGAGATGATTACTAGACACCTTTCTCATATGAGATTTCAGTGGGAGGGGAAAGCAGAATAGCGGGCTATTCCAATTGATTTGGGGTTTGCAGAAGAACTCCAAGTTCCCTCTTAGTGCCTCAGTTGCCAGACAGGGCATCCTGATGTCTAAGCAGTCAATAAACCTCTGACAACAAGAGAGTGTGTGAATGACTTGAGTGGATCACACCTCCCTTGCCCTTTGACTTCTTGTACACTTCCTCTGCAGTAACTATTATTAGCCATTGTCATGGACAGGAGTTAGTTCTACTATGCCTTCCATTGGCCTGACCTGTGTATGGAAGTGATCCCCTTAACATCAGCAGGAGTGACAGCGAGACCAGATTAATGGGCATTAAGGCTCCTCTGATGCTGAGCTGGGGACAGGCGAATGAGTGATCTTCGAGATTGCCCGGATTCTCCAAACATCGTCTCAGTTTGTCTCGGGCCCGTTCCCTGCACTATTAGTGCTCTGCACTAATAGGGAAACTTGCCCAAATCAAGCAGTGACTGAATGGGAGATATGCACAAGTTTCCCCAAATTTGTGCAGATTTCCTGATTTGCACAACTTTCCTCCATAGACTAAAGCAGGGCTAGAGGAAATTTGCACAAATTGAACTGGGAATCGCGAATGAGACAAATGCAAGGCATGTGCTTGACAATTTATGAATATTTTCAGCAGATACATGTTCGTGCTTGCGTTTGGAGCTTCAAACAGGGAGCTTGCTTGCATGTTTTGTGAGCAGAAATGAAATTCTCATACATCCCTATGCTGAGCCATATTTTATTTAGCACCGAGGTCAAAAGGAGTTGGTTAAACCATTGTATGGGTCACTACTGTATGGACCAACACAGCTGCTTGCATTTTGAAGCTCTTCTTGCAGGAGAAAAGCTGCTTGCATTTTGAAGCTCTTCTTGCAGGGACTGTCATGATGAGCACCTGCACTTCAGAAATTTACCACTACAGCCACTCTGTGCTAGCATCAGGTTCTACACTTAGGCAGTGTTTAGAAACACATTGACCACTAATCAAAAATCTTTTTTTTTATCATCAGTGCAACTCCTGCCCTGGAAGCTAATTCAAGCTATTGCACACAATGTAAAGCTGCTACCTGTCTTATTCAAGTGAAACTTACTCAATACATTTAAGAGCCTTCTTCCAAATCAACTATCGACAAACCCGTTAACCCAACAGCAAGATGATGATGTAAGACACAACATTAATTAGACAAATCAGATGTCCCCCCCAAACCACAAAAAAAGGTTATATTGACTAATTGCAACCTCCTTCCCTATAAAACCAATTTTCAGAAAAGGCAATTAACACTTCTTGCAATGAGGAGAAAATGAAAGCAATTACTTCTTACTAAGGTACAAACCTTTGTTTTAAAATGTAGGAAAAAGGAGAACATTTTCTGTTGCATTCACACTACACTACACTAACTAAAGTTGTTTTATATACATTTTTAGGGTGCAATCCTATGGTCCCTGGAGCCTTTCCCAGATAGTCCTTCCCCAGATAGGGAAATCCACTGCGGGGTGTGTGTGTGTCCCTCCCTTGACCAGTGGCAGACATTTCTGCCAACACAGCTCCTCCAGTGTCACTGCTCTGATAGCAACAAAGACAAAAGGGGGGGAGTTCTGGAAGCATATCAGAGACAGACCTGGGGAGGCTCTGGATCCAGAACCAAGGCTGCCTGGATCCCCAGACATGCCCCTGTAATGGGGGGGGATATTAAACCAGCCCTGGTTTTATGATGTAATTATTTCCCCTCTCATTGCGACCAGTGGGAGGGGAAAACTTTAAAAAACAAAAACAAATTAGGAGCCAAAAAAGGAGAAGGAAAAAGGAGTCATCCCACCATCTCGGAAAGATTTAAGAAATGGCGGTTCTTCCAACATGGCATCTCCGCCCCATAGGACTGCTCTGTCCATTGCACTGGACAGAATACAGAATTTGGAATACTAGCATAGCTGAATTTGGAAGTGTGTTGTTTAAGGCCAGTTATAATCAAGAATATAGCAAACTAGATCACTTTTGGAAGGACTTTTAGAAGGGCCATACACATGACTCCTCACCCACCCACTCCACCCCCAAACACTGATGTAATTGCCAGCTACACCTCCCTCTGCTACTGCATGTTGTTGTTTATTCGTTCAGTCGTTTCCGACTCTTTGTGACTTCATGGACCAGCCCACACCAGAGCTTTCTGTCGGCCGTCGCCACCCCCAGCTCCCCCAAGGTCAAGTCTGCCACCTCCAGAATATCATCCATCCATCTTGCCCTTGGTCAGCCCCTCTTCCTTTTGCCTTCCACTTTCCCTAGCATCAGCCTCTTCTCCAGGGTATCCTGTCTTCTCATTATGTGGCCAAAGTACTTCAGTTTTGCCTTTAATACCATTCCCTCAAGTGAGCAGTCTGGCTTTATTTCCTGGAGTATGGACTGGTTTGATCTTCTTGCAGTCCAAGGCACTCTCAGAATTTTCCTCCAAAACCACAGTTCAAAAGCATCTATCTTCCTTCGCTCAGCTTTCCTTATGGTCCAGCTCTCGCAGCCATAGGTTACTACGGGGAATACCATTGCTTTAACTATGCGGACCTTTGGTGTCAGTGTGGTGTCTCTGCTCTTAACTATTTTATCAAGATTTGTCATTGCTCTCCTCCCAAGAAGTAAACGTCTTCTGATTTCCTGGCTGCAGTCAGCGTCTGCAGTAATCTTTGCGCCCAGAAATACAAAGTCTGTCACTGCCTCCACATTTTCTCCCTCTATTTGCCAGTTATCAATCAAGCTGGTTGCCATAATCTTGGTTTTTTTGAGGTTTAACTGCAACCCAGCTTTTGCACTTTCTTCTTTCACCTTTGTCATAAGGCTCCTCAGCTCCTCCTCGCTTTCAGCCATCAAAGTGGTGTCATCTGCATATCTGAGATTGTTAATGTTTCTTCCTGCAATTTTAACTCAAGCCTTGGATTCCTCAAGCCCAGCACGTCGCATGATGTGTTCTGCATACAAGTTGAATAGGTAAGGTGAGAATATACAGCCCTGCCGTACTCCTTTCCCAATCTTAAACCAGTCCGTTGTTCCGTGGTCTGTTCTTACCATCGCTACTTACCGCTGCTACTGCATGCAAAGCACTAATAAGAAAGAGTCCTTCCTCATGAGAGGGAACCCAGTGATGCCGTTTCTCCCAATGGCAGCTCCAGTATTTTGGTTAGAGAAACTACAGATCAACAGCGAAGGTGATGTGTCTCCATGTCAGCTAATTGCTTCTTGATACAGGCTCACTCTGGAATGTTCTGAATGGGGGGTACAGGCATACGTCCCCTCTCCTGCCCTGATGTAATCTAGGGGACTTCAGTTTTCAAGTGAGGTGGAAAGGGCTGAGTTTTTCAGTTCTGAGAGCTCAGAGAAAGAGCTTTCTTGGGGAGATGCTGTTCTTTGGAGATCAGATGTGGAGCAGCGGATTTCACTGGCTGCTGGAGTGTTTTAAGCTTCAACTCAAATATTTTAATATGCCATAAAGCCTCCAGTAACCTCCTTCCAAAGGAAACCAAACCCAGGTAAGTGTGTTATGCTGGAGACATCTCAACGCTTGGAGGAGCTGAGCGAGCGTAGCAAAGTGGTTAAGGTTGGAGCGTGAATGTGAAATAAGCTTTAATTACGCCTTCAGAATTCTAAGCTGCCCTCTCTAAAATGCCCCTTCTGATCCCATTTCACCTCCACATACTTTTTAGGTGCCACAGCTGGCGTCCAGTCAAATCTGTGTTCCGTGCCTTTTCTGCATTTCTGCAGAGTTGAGGCATACATATGGTGTTCATAACATCGTTTAACAATACAGGGTTGACTCCATTATCCCTTCTTACACAGTATCAGATATGCAACCTGAGTAAGACTTATAGTAAGGACATAAACTAAACCTTGACGTTCTGCTCCACAGAGCAGCAAAACATATATATTTTAGAACACAGAGACGTTTAGAGCTAAAGTGTCAACACTGTGAATTTAGTGCTTACAGTGTGATTACTCCCAGAGCATCCCTTTAAACTGGTCACCCCTTTTTGTTACTCAGATCTGAACTAAGTGCTTTATTAATTCCCTTGGCTATCTCTCTGCTCCCTCTTCCGTCAATGTATTCTCAAATCACTTCATGTCAAACACCTGTGTTTTTTTCCACTGCTAAAGCAAAAGTGGTGAGGTCAGTAGGACTCAGCTGAACATGATCGGTATACCTCACTGACACCCGCAAAGAGGAAAAAGAACTGATATGCTCTCTGCCTGATCAACCTGAGAATGGTTTTCATATTTATATTTATTCATTGTAATTGCTATAACATTGTGATATTCATTAAAATAATGACAACACAATTTAGACAGAACTTGTGGTTCTGCAAACATTGGCTGCATTCACACATAATGCTAAGCCATAGTTTATGCTAACCATAGTTTGTTGCTTTAGCCATGAAAGCTGTCTTGCAGATGAGCAAACAAACTGCAGCTTGTTTTCTGTATTTTCTGATTTCTTTCTCTCCCACCCATTTTGCCAACCTTCATTATAGGGTAGCCACTTAAGCATTGCCAAGAAGAAAAATCTCACCACAAAAAAGGGGGCAAAAGAGGATATTAATGTGCATAACATTTGCATGTGCAAATATATCATAGAGGTGCAAATTTATAAATAAATAGAAATACATCTCACCATAGTGGAGAAGAGGGATTAACTGACTTGTATGCCAACTCAGTCTGCTGCCCAGGTGCTAAGTGTTGATGAACAACCTCCTTTTTAATTTCCTATTTAAATTACAGTAATTATTTCTATATTTGCATTACATCGGTATTCTCTTTTGTCCTCTCTTATTTTATTTATGTATTCATTCATTCATTCATTCATTCATTCATTCATTCATTCATAACATTTCTATATTGTCCAATAGACAAAGTTGTTTGGATGGTTCACAAAAATTAAAACCCTAAGGAAAACATGATAAAACATAATATAAAACCTTTAAAAGTTTAAAATATAATAAAAAACAAAAGAGAAAAAAACAGTAGCAGTGTAAAAGATCTAAAAACACAATAACACATTTAAAAATAAAACTAAAGGACTCAAAAGCCTCTGAAAATAAGCATGTTCTTCATCTGGCAATGAAAACACCACACCAGCTGAACTTCTCTGGGGAGGGCATTCCACAACTAGGGTGCCACCACTGAAAAGGCCCTCTCCTTAGTAGCTACCTACCTCACCTCATTTGGCCGGGGCACCTGAAGGTCAGACACTCACTTCTACCATCCATGAACTGTAGCAGACAAAGCAAGAAGTGTGGGGCAAAAATCATGAAGGCATAGAACTGGGCATGTGCAAGTTATCAGAACTAAGAGGCCAAATGTAACTCAGAGATGCTGTGGGCAGAGGAGGACCAGCATAGAGGGCTGACTCCTCTATCGACAGCTGCAAAGCCAGGAGGGTTTGGAGTGGAGCAGCTTCCAAAACCAAGAGCAGAGGGGGCCACGTTGATATTTTTGCTCAAGGTGCCAAATGTCGCAAGGATCTGGCACCTCTATCAGTAAAGGACATGCATCTTCTTTCAGCAAGACAATCTATTCTCGACACGCACGTCCCGTTAATCACACCTCCTTTATGGAACATTTTGCTCATTCATATTGGGATTTCAGTAAATACTGACAGTATTATACAGTTTTAGGATTCTCCCAGGTCAATCATTTTTTCCCAGGTAATTAGTGTATCAGTTCGTGCTTCCCTCTCTCTACTCTGATCTTGGATTGTTTGATCAAGGTGAGACCAAATGGCAATATTAATTTTTTGGTGTGTGGTTATTTATTTATTTATTTATTACATTTTTATACCGCCCAATAGCCGAAGCTCTCTGGGCGGTTCACAAAAATTAAAACCATCATAAAACAACCAACAAGTTAAAAATACAAATACAAAATACAATATAAAAAGCACAACCAGGATAAAACCACGAAACCAGGTTAAACACAAAACAATTACTGTAGGCCTTTCTTCAGAAACAGGGACAACCAGTGCAATCTGCAAAAAAGTGTTGCAGTGTGGAGTGCTTTTGATCAAGATTCCAGTTTTCCAGCCCTTTTCCAGGATATTCTATTCCATTCCAGCACCCCAGGTTTCCCATGTTTTCCCTTCAAACAGTTGGGCCTTAGCTAGACCGGGGTTTATCACGAGGCGAGCCCGTCCACATGATGCACAAGGGATCCCGGGATCAGGGAGGGATGATCCCCCCCTTGCCCCGGGATAGAGACCTCCCCTTTGGGCCTGCTTTTTCCGCAGTCCTGAGACCACGGAATGTGCGGCCTGTTGCCACGGTTTGACCCGGCTCGTGCGGAGCCGGGAGCTGCACACAGGGCGCAGCGCTCCTCAGGAGCGCTCCTCAGGAGCGCTATGCCCATTGGGGTTAGGGTGGTGTGAGCGGGAACATTTTTAAATTTTAATTAAATGTTTAAAAAAACCTTACCTTTAGTGCAAGACCGTTCATGTGCTCTGTCCTCTTTTAAAAAAATGGCGGGTGCGACAGCTCTCTTCCTGAGGTCGTTGTGCCTCATGTGTAAGCAGAGGAGGGATCTCCTGTTAATCACAATGCGAGATCTTCCCCCCTCAGTCACGGGCTATAAGGTAGGTCTAGCTAAGGCCTAGGTGCACACTGGGTGGTCACTGATCACACTCAGGGCGATTCTGCTCCGTCCCCCAGTTTTTCTGTACATTTGCAAATTTTAGGATATCCTAAAACCCTTCTGATACCTACCTCTTGTGCAAGGCTGCTGCTGTTTTGACTAAATATACATCCTAATTCTAGGATCTCCAATATGGTGCCTCTCTCACAGACATCTCTCTTGTTCCACACCAGGCTCCCTGGCCTGGAATAATAATAATAATAATAATAATAATAATAATAATAATAATAATAATAATAATAATAATAATAATAGAAGGCTGGCTTGCTGCAAATCAAAGTGCTGCACTCCAGCACAATCTTTATCTGGGTTTAAAAGAATGGTTTTGTTTTTCAGTGCTCAGGCCCTGCTTCTGTCTTATATGTACGGTCTTCGGCAACTAACTTTTCTTTTAGCCTCACTTTCTGGATTTTTTTTTTTTTTTGACCCAGCCATGCCTATCATGGCTGCCATTTTATAAATGAGGACCTAGCCACCCCAGCAGCAATTCTGTGAGACTGGCCCTGACACTGGACCAAAACGGTTGGGCCTGCACTATCCTATATGTGTAGATGCCGAAGTCTGACCTAAACCAGAAAAACTCGGTGGGTGGGATGGGGTGGGGTAGGGGAGAAGCGAGGTCACAACTTGGCAGGCATGAATGCATCTGGTGATTACTTTTAACCAGGTAGGCCATATGTTGTGTGCACACACACACAAAACAACTTACTGAAATAAAAATTGCTCCAACGGAAGAACACAACAATGGACATAACCGAAATACAATATGGAAACTCAAACAGAAGGCCAGCCAAGCAGGGGTGTTGCTAGGCACAGAAAAGATTTGGGGCCCAGGCCCATAGGACAAAAATCTGCATATCCTAATTAATACCTATACATGGAAATTTAGAAATAATAATGAGGTGGCAATGGCAGCCAATCAATTTCTCATCCAAGTCACCTCATATAAAATAAATTCTTCAGGTAATTGGCACCTTGCCCCAGATCATCCCAAACCAACGGGAGAAGTTGCTTTCTAAGCTTAATTACCATGCAGGGGATGATTTTTGGGAGGAAGTCTTGTAGCATGTGGGGAATGGAGAGTTAACGCTCCCCTCTCCAGCTGCAATAAGCAGAGGGGGTGGGGTGCAGAAACACTTCCACTTGTGTCAATAGACACAGGCTCTGTGGAACGGATTGGGGCCAGAGTTCCTCTGGATGTGGAGAGTTCCACAGGCTGGGTGCTGCCCAAAGGAAGGCCCTTGTTATCGCCAGCGCCACCACAGCTGGTGGTGGGACACATAGAAATTTCTCTCCAAATGTCTCCAAGGGGTCATGTAGATTCCAGATGTTTACATGAGCAGAGTGTTAATGTGTGTGTGTTCCAGCATATATGCAGGGATGTAAGGAGGCTACCTTAATTCATCCTGTTTTCCCATCTAACTTGATATTGCCTACCCTGACTGCGAGGGATCTGCGAGGACCTCTGCCTGGCTGCAGACATCACTGGTTATGGCTTTGGCTGGAGCCCAGCTCAAGGGGTGAAGACCTCTAAGGAGATGTACAAGCGTGAGAGTGGGAGGAGCCTATCCTTCGAATTTACAATGGCTGGCGGGTAGTCATGCATGATGACTAACATGGTCTGAACAATCTTATTAGGATAGAATTGAGCCACAGTGGCCTTTCTGCTAAACTAGTGCCAAATGGGAGAGCGATTTGGTGATCTGGATGACTCTCCCAGGAATCAATCTTGAGACCACCCCATTCATTTTCTTAATGACTCTAAATGGTTTCCTTACAGTCACTGTTTTGACACTCGCAGCCCCTGAAATTGAATTAGCCACCTCAAAATTAGATTTCCCAATATTGTGTGAGCAGGAAACATAAGATTAAAAAACACCGACAAGCAAACTATATAGTGATGAAGCTGTGCTTTTAGCATTCCATGGGACAAGTCCTTTTTTATATTATTATTATTATTATTATTATTATTATTATTATTATTATTATTATTATTATAGAAATTAGAGTGGCAGATGTTCTGTAAAGGAACCAAACAATTGCTGCTACCTTTTCATTTTTCATTCAATGGGATTCAGGTGGATTATCTCCCCCAACGGAAGCTAAGTATTTTTTTAAATCTATTATTATTATTATTATCATCATCATCATCTATTTTGCTTGCACCAACAGTACATAATAATGTATCAGACAACATATGGCCCCTAGAGCAAACCATAACACTGACATCCTATTGTTTTACAAACAATGTCACTTTGAATTCATAAAATTCAAAATACTGAATTGACTTATTTTCTTTCACATGAAATAGTTTATTTTTTAAAAAAACATTTACAACCCACTTTTCCTGAGATAAGGTAGGAAAATGCCCATTGACCTGTTATTTTGTAAACTGTGTGGATGGAAAACATTTCTACACCTTCTTAAAAAATTAAGTAAGGAGTATTTCTGTTGATGAATTCCTACTGTTTTGCAAAAGTGCCACAACTAAAAATTATTCTTTCCAATTTTACAATTTATGTTGCACAGATTGTCAAGTTAAGAATACTTTCAGACATCATAGAAAACTGATATGAAAACTACAAGGCAATCCTAATGACAGAAAAACCTCTAACAATGCAATGTATACATATCTACTCAGAAACATGTCCCATTGAGTTCAATAGGCCTTACTCCTGGGTACATGTAGAGGATTGCAGCCACTGAGTCTAAGTGCTCATAGGTGTCAATTAGATTTCCCAATGCAATCTTGTTCTGATCATAACAACCATTGATAAACTCAAGTATCGTATATTTATGCATGATTAGTGGATGGGTGCTCTGCTGTCAATGTTTCCTTGTCCCCCACCACAACTTGTACAGCAAGAACTACCATTATACAAAGTTGCCCTGTAATCTGAGGGCACTTTGAAAAGAACACACTGAAGGGTATAAAAATAGAAGCCATTTAATGTTCACTTTTGTTCCTGACGATTAAATATCTGTCATTAACATGTGTACACACCTCACTGAATCATGTATATACTACTGAGAGAGGACATTGTTGTGAGTGAGCTAGAGTTAACCATCATTGTATGAGTTTCACACAACTAAAACTACAAGCATATTAATCCCTGCAAGGAATGGGTTTTTAAAGGAAGATCCAAACTCTTTTTTATTGTGATATCAAGAGGCTTTGCATTGCTTGTTCAAGTTAATATGCTATATAAACTTTTTTAGAGAAAGCATGGGAGTTATTTGCATATCCCTTACGATACTTATACCATGCTCCTAAAATCAGCTAAATTAATTCTATGAAGATAAAAGCAGGCTTTAAAAAAATAATAATAATAAAAAATCTGCCAGAGGGAACGGAGGGCAGCACCACATCATGAAAATAGCAACGTGTTCTTGAAAACCTAGTTATGGCAGTATTCCTTTACTGAGAAAAGGCTTCAAATGAGCAAAATGGTAAGCATTGCCTTGATGTATACTTTACTTCTCTTTCTCATGCCACGTCTTTTGCTAATTTATATAAGGGAGAAAGGGAGGAGTAATCAAACATACCAAGTGCCGGAAATAGTCTCTATTTGCTGGTTGTTCTAAGATGCTGAAGCCACTTTCTGTATTATCAGCACCCCCAATGACATTTTACACACTCTCACTGTGACCTAGGGTCATGGCGATAGCAAGCCATTGCTCCGATGTCATTCTTCAGCCCATGAACACTGGACTGGACTTTTATATATGCAAATGCAATTTAAGCAATATGATGAATGTCTCTCCTTTCCTGGACTTCAACAGAGAGGCATCTATCATGTACCTGAATTGCATTTGGACATTAAAAGTCAAATAAAATATACAAAAGATGGAGAATCACATCTGCTCTTTGGTACTGCCATTTTTTAAAAATGAAACTTTTATTTGTGCATTGTATTGGTTATGCTGAATATTTGAGACAATAAAATTCTGCTCTTTGCTTTCTCCACCCCCCCTTCCTAAAAGCACATTTGGCTTGGATTTAGATTCTCCTTCTTGACTATTTGTCATCTCCTTCTAAAAACCACCATGTCCTACTGCTTCAAGTCAAATTGACACCAATTCTTTACAAGTCATTGGTTAATGCACAGCATCAGCATCTTTGTGCCCCTCCTCACCCCTGCTCCATAATTACAGTGTGACAATCTGCACCTCCCAACACACACACACACACACACACACACACACACACACACACACAAACACACACACTGGAAAACATTGTAAACGGTTTGAGCTAAAGCCCTTAAGGAAATAGAGGAAAGCATAGACAATATAAAAGCTAAAAGGTCAGTTCTCACAACACATGAAGAAGAAGAAGAAGAAGAAGAAGAAGAAGAAGAAGAAGAAGAAGAAGAAGAAGAAGAAGAAGAAGAAGAAGATATCCCCACCTGACAACCATCATGAAAGCCGATTTTATGGCACTGCAAAGACACACTTCCTTCATGTCAGGATTTTGTTTAGGAAAAAATGCAACTACCAAGCAGATCAAAAGAATATGGTCCACGTTCTATTACCCAACTAGGGCCTTCCCTATCACACTCTCTCTGTCTCTCCCTGCATCTTCCTGGAAAAGCATCCATGACTCCAGCTCAAATTTTACCAACATTTCTGGTTAAAGAGAGATAGATAAGGCCCAGCATGACACTTTTGAACTCTGGAGAAGCTTCCAATTGGTTGTTCGTGACAATAAAAGCCTTGTTCACCCCTCCCCCCCACCTCAACCGGGTAGTGATGAAACTGACATGCTTTAGCAACAAAGGACCACTAAAGCAGCAACAGCGATGTCTCACCCTCTGCTGGAGGGACAGGGGGGCAAAAAGCAAAACAACCCCCACCACCACCAACATCCCCCCCCCGCCACACATTTTGCTGCAAATGATTCCAATAACATTTCCCCGTGACGTGCGAGCGTCCTCCGGGAATGGAAGGAGGGACCCTTTCGCAAAGCAATGGGATTATCGCACGAGGGTGATTTTCAACGAATGCCGCACTTCTGGGTCCCCAGCTGCGCCGAGCTGCGTGGCGGGCAGCAGGAGAGGCTCGCCGGCCCCTTCGCCCTGGGTGGCTGCCCGTGCGCGTGGGTGCGCGCGTGGATCTCGGCCACAGAAGCCCAAGAGGGCAGAAGCAGGCAGGCAGGCGGGCGGGCGCCCAGACGACACACGCGCCAGGCGCAATGCCGAGCTATAACAGCGGCCGCCGCGAACCCGCAGCGCAGCGGCGCCCGCTACTCACCAGAGCTTCCGCTTTAAGGGCATGAGGCTGCCCCGGTTGGAGGCGGTCACCCCGATGGCCATCTGCAAGACCGTCAGGTATTTCTGATACTTCATTTTGCCGTCGCCCCCCCGGTCCCTGCTGCGTCCCCGCCGCCGCCACCGACAGAGTCTCTCCAGCCGCTGCATGCAATCATCAAATTTTTATTTCCAGGCATCTGCCGTCCTGCGTCGCGCTTCTCCTCCTCCTCTCCTCCTCCTCCTGCCGCGCTCCCTCTCTCTCTCTCTCTCTCTCTCTCTCTCTCTCTTTCTCTAGCTGTGGAGGCCCCCCCTCTCCGGCTCACTCTCTCCTCCTCCTCCTCCTGCCGCACTCCCCCTCTCCTCCCCAGCTCACGCTCGCCTCCTCCTCCTCCTCCTCCTCTCTCTGTCTCTCTATCCCAGCTGATAGGCGCTCCCTCTTTTTCTTCTCCTCCTCCACGCCTGCTGTCGCACTCCCTCCCTCCCTCGCTCGCCCACCTTTGCTGCTCCTGCTCCCGCTCAGCTTCCTCTTCCTCTCCCCCCTCCTCACTCTCCCTGCTCGGGGCTCATGCACACGTGCGCGCTCGTCACACCACGAGTGCAAGCAGTCCGAGTAAGGCGTTACATGTAGCAATGGGGCATCCGAAATACAAACACAAGAGCATGCACACACAGATACAGCGGGGAAGAGAGAATATTTGGCCCTTTCTACACCTAAGGGTTATCCCAGGAAAACGGCGGGTTCGTCCCTGCCTGCTCCCGGGATCCCCTGTGTGCCATTTGGATGCAGAGGGATGATCTGTGGATGACCCAGGCGGGGAAAAAGGCAGGTGTAGAAACGGCCTTCGTTACCACCTCCAACAAGGTGTTTTGGACCATTTTAGCTTCCCTTCGGAAGGGTTGATTCACACATGCATGCTTGTCACTCCAAATACTGTTGCTTAGTGGTTAAATGCAGAGAAACAGGCCGTCCCATACATGTGTGCACACCACCCACCCACAGGCAGACAGAATACTGGTATCACCCTCCAATGCAGCAATGTTTTTTTTTCTTTTACTATGGACCACTTGACAATTGCTGGTGGTCTTCGCAGACCACCTAATCAACTTTTTTCTTTTGGTTCTACAAAGCAAAGTATATACATAACTTATGTCTGAACCATATATATTTTTCTATAGGGCTGAAATCGATGTCGAAACCAGTGCCTTATTGGAAGGGCTCATCTACACCAAGTAGGATATTCCACTATGAAAGTGGTATGACAGTGGTATATAAAAGGCAGGAGCCACACTACTGCTTTATAGCGGTATTGAAGTGCACTGACAACTGTTGGGACCCAAGACACATACCATATACTGCTTTCATACCACATTCATAGTGTTATATTCTGCTTGGTGTAGATGTGTCATGGACCCCAACAGTTGTCAGTGCACTTAATTACCACTATAAATCAATAGTGTAGATCCTGCACTGCACTTCAATATCACTATAAAGCAGTAGTGGGGCTCCTGCCTTTTATATACCACTTTCATAGTGGAATATCCTGCTTGGTGTAGATAAACCCAAAATTGCAGTCCAGGTCAAAATGGCCACTAAAATGGCCGCTATTTCCGCATCAGAAAAAATAACTACCGATATTCTCAACTGTTCAGCAACCTTTTCAAGGCCTGCCTGAATGGAGCTCGTCACAGGTTGGAGCATTTCAGGTGCAAGTTGTTGAAGATCAGATTCACATGCGCACGCATGTTCATCACTTCATAATAGCATCATTTACAGTACAATCCTGAACATGCTTATTCAGAAGTCCCTTGTAGTTTGTGGGACTTGCTCAATAGTAAATGTGTTTAAGAGTGTAAAATTAGTGATTATTTGCATATGTGAGAAGGCTGTCATATATCACCACTGCATAATTGTCATTCTAAGGCAACACTGCCTATTTGCATGTGTGAATTTCCTGTCCCAGGTACACCACCACTGGCTCAGAACTTTCATGCAATGCTTTGGAGCATTGCAGCAGTTAGGTATTGAAGAGACTGCTTCACACAACATCCGTGACCATCACTTCACAATAATGTGCAGCACAATCCTAGGTACAGTACTCAAAAGTTACACTGTGTTCAACAGGGCTGACCAAACTATGCTTAGAATTGCAGCTTAGCGGTTATTTGCATGTGCGAATGGGCCACCACAGATACCTCGCCAGGAATTTTTTTCTCGGTATCCATCATCACTACCATTGTCGAATTTCTGAAATGTCAATTTTTATTTTATTTTTTAGGCAGTGTTTTATATTATGTAATAAATAAATAAATGTAATAAATAAATAAATAATATTACTTTTGTATTGTTTTTATTTTCCTCCAAGCCATTTTATATAAGTATGTAAACTGGCAAGATAGAAATATTATAATATAACTTTTTTTCATATTTCAATGGGTTCCAGGGCACATATTTTGGATGTCTGCTTCTTGTTGACACTTATGCCCTACCCCTGACACATACTCCCCCTTAGTATCTTCAGGTATGAATGGGATACTGAACTAGATGGATGAATAGTCTGATTTAGCATAAAGCTGGTTCTGACATTCTCCTTTCACACATGCATGCACACACACATTGGCCTGGTTTGCGCTTAATGACAACCCCAAGTAAAGATTGAGTATGGCTTGATGATGAATCATGCGTCGTTGCTGAACCATGAGTTGTCGTTACATGCGAAACCTGAAGTAGGGTTTAATTATGGGTTGTTAACCAGAAACCACGCAGGAAGAGGGTTTTGTTTTTGGGTTGTTTGTTTTTGGGTTGTGAACTGCTAGGGTGGCACTCTAAAGGAGGGGCGGGCAACTTCTGCCCCTCCAGTTAATTTTAGTCCAAGTTCTATCTCTTAGCCTAAGGCCATGGCTAGACCAGACCTATATCCTGGGATTGTCCCGGGATCATCCCTGTGCATCCAAATGACACACAGGGGATCCCGGGAGCATGCAGGGACGACCCCTCCATTTGCCTGGGATAATCCTTGGGTCTAGCTAAGGCCTAACTATCCTCACAGGATTGTTGTATAGATAAAATGTTAAGCTGCAGGGTGGAGGGGGAGAACCACGTACACTGCTTTGAGCTACTTGGAGAAAAGCAGGAATATAAATGTCATAATAAATACAATTCTCACATACTACATAGGCCTTAGCTAAACCTAAGGTTTATCCTGGGATCGTCCGGGGTCATCCCTGTTCATGTAAATGACACACAGGGTATCCCGGGAGCAGGCGGGGACGACCCCGAGACGACCCCGGGATAAACCTTAGGTCTAGCTAAGGCCATACACACACACACACACACACACACACACACACACACACACACACACACACTGCATTGGAACCAACACATCGAAGCCAGGAGCTTTTTTGCATGGCTCAGTATATTGCTGTAGAACACACTTTTAACTCTTCTCCCAAAGGGTATTGTTAGTTCCAACAAATGCACACACCCAGATTCACACAAGAGTAGCAAAGTACAAAATCCTCCCCTCACTATTGGGCAGTATAAAAATGTAATAAATAAATAAATAAATAAAGGGCATATATTAGCTATTGAAGGGCTAATTATTCTTTATATAGTGGTGCCTCGAGGCCTGGATCTTGGGGCTTTATCCACGGCCCCACGGCTCAGAGGGGCCCCCAAATGACCACCCAAAGAGTGGCAGGTGCAGAAGCAAACTCTGTTTTATTCCTGTAGTCATGCCAGTGCAATGATTTAAATGAGTTTAAAATGCAAAGTTGCACATATTCAGAGTATTTTCTTTAAAAACAAAACGCAAAACAGGGTTGGCAAACAGCTTTGTTATCATGTTTTAAAGCATGGAAAGGCAGTTGAAGAGGGTGGGGAAAAGAGAAATGTCTGCTGTGTACTTCACAACTGAAATAACACACACAGCCATCTAAAGGAGGGCCCTATTAGACTATTATGTTCAGGGTGTAAAATTACCTAGCTGCACCACTGTTCCTACATTCGCACACCTCTTTCCCTCATGTGTCCATGTGACTTTGTTTTGAACCTTATAGACACAGAGACATGCATGTATGTTGTTTTACGAGACCCCCTTCGAGTCTCTTTCTCTTATTGCTGTTTGAGATTTCTCTCTCCCCGTTTTCTCTCTCTCTCCGCCCCCTCTTTTGCACACACACATGCACACACTTCAGTCCCTAGGCCTGGTCTTCCACACTACCACAGTGTCTGAAACTGACATAAACATACCCACACATATAATGTCCTCCTACATCTCTCTGGAGCTGCTCCACCTCCAGTCTTGCCCCCTTATTTTCCTAGGGGCTATTCTTCCCCCATCTCCAGCTATCTTTCCACGACCCTGACTGACCACAACCTTCCCTCACAGCTGTCACCCCTCTGGGTTACCTGGCGTCTGTCTTGCTTTGCCCACTCTCAGTGGGCAGCGGCCGGGCTTGCCCCTTGGCCCTGTACCATGGGGCTGGGGCTCTCTTCCTCCCTTCGCCAGCAGAGAGCCATGCCGCCGGTCGTGTCCAGTGGCCGTGCACCGTCCCACAGCCGTGCCAGGAGCTAGAGGGAACAGCTGCCTTTGCCACTGCCATCCTCAGAGGCCTGGAGCTGCCCTCTCCCCTCTGGGTCTCTATCTTCAGCAATGCTAATCTCATTAGGGCTTAGAATAGCCCCACATTATTTTAATCCTGGCACGACCGCCACCTGCAGCCACCATTGCTTGTGCTTTACAGCTATAATCAGCCGTGGAACCCAACAACACCTCAGCGTAGAACTGTCATCCTATTCCAAAGTCTCACTGCTATTGAAACTGGGGGGGTGGCAGTTAGTGGGGAGAAGAGGTTCTGGGAAAGCCAGATAGGATCCAATTCTACAAAGAAAGGAGGTTTTGGAGCCATATTTTCCCAAGAAGATACCTCCCCGCTCTTCCGTCACATTTGCACTTTCTGTTAATGGAAATTTGCATGCAAGCCTTTAATGAAGTCACAGCCCAAAGCGATTTGGGGGAGGGTCACCAGAAGGCCCATTTCTCTCATTTCTCATCTCTCATTCTCTCTTACTGTCAACGATGTCACGCTTACTCCGATCAAGGAAACTCGTAGCCTTGGCTTTATATTTGATTCCTCGCTCTCCTTTATTCCTCATATCGAGGCAGTAGCTAAATCTTGTCGTTTCTTCCTGTATAATATTGCCAGGATTCGACCATTTTTGTCTGTCTCTTCTGCCAAGACTCTCGTTCACGCACTGGTTATCTCTTGGTTGGACTACTGCAACCTCCTCCTCTCTGGCCTCCCCTCATCTCACATCAGTCCGCTGGTCTCTGTCCACCACTCTGCCGCTAAGATCATCTTCCTGGCCCGCCGCTCTGACCATGTCACTCCGCTTCTGAAATCTCTTCATTGGCTCCCAATTCATTCCAGAATCCAATATAAACTTCTCCTGTTGACCTTCAAAGCTCTTCACGGTCTAGCTCCTGCCTATCTCTCCTCTCTCATCTCACACTATTGCCCCGCTCGTGCTCTTCGCTCCTCTGATGCCATGCTTCTTGCCTGCCCAAGGGTCTCTACTTCCCTTGCTCGGCTTCGTCCATTTTCCTCTGCTGCCCCTCATGCCTGGAATGCTCTTCCAGAACACCTGAGAACTACCAACTCAATCACAGCTTTCAAAACACAGCTAAAAACTTTTCTTTTCCCTATAGCTTTTAAACTTTGAGCTTGTTCTGACTCTATACTGTTAGCTTCACCCTTCCCGGTGCCTGTTTACACTTCCCTGTGCCTGTTTGCATTCTCTTTCCCTCCTTATTGTTTACTACAACTTTATTAGATTGTAAGCCTATGCGGCAGGGTCTTGCTATTTACTGTGTTATCTGTACAGCACCATGTACATCGATGGTGCTATATAAATAAATAATAATAATAATAATCTCAGCTGTTGTTATATCAATGATCCCACCTTTGTCCTCTATGTTTGTTGACCTGAAATAAACTACTAGTCCATAATCCTATGACTGTAGATGTCTCCCTATTCACAGCATGCATCATTTTATATACCTCTATTAAGTGTCTATCCATCCCCCAACTTCAATTGCCTTTTTTCTAAACTAAAGAACCCCATATTTTGTGAAAGCTTAGAGCTGCAGTGCAGAAGGCAAGCACTGGGGGCGAGGGTGTGTGTGTGGAGGATCTAAGGAATAAGGTTGCTGTTTGCAACCAGGAGTTGCAAACCAGCATTGTGTAACTAATTCCCCTCCATTGTACTAGTAAATGAAGCATGTAGGGTCTTCCATCTATTTCTCCTCTCAGATCACATCAACACTCAGGTAGTTACCAAAAACATTAAAGTTGAAATCCTGGAATCATTTTTTAACCCCCCCCAAAAAACCTAAAATACTCATCGTTTAGTGCTGTTTTGCCATGTGCATTCCGTAAACATAAAATAATGAACTGACATCATTAGTAGTTCGTTTTTTAAAAAAAATCTGCAAAAAAATCACCTAAGAATAGGCGCGGTTTGGGTGAGCAGGAATCACCTGGAGATGTGGGGGAGGGGATACGGTCATCTGGGGAACCATGGAGGACTCAGTTGGGACTCTAGCCAGCTGAGGTTCAACACCCTTGGTTTATGGTTTGTTGATGCCATTTGAACATACGGAATTGCTTCTGTATATGCCACAGATAGATCAAATCTTACTTTTGCACATTTAGTACATCATTAAAACCTTTTTCAGTTGCATAGGAGAGCACTTTCAATGGGGGGGGGGGGAAGGAACCCCAACAGTGCACTTTTAAAAGTCCCACTGTTAATCAGATTAAATTTACAATGAATGTTAATGTAATAGGATTTCCTTTAATCAGGAGCAAGAGTAGAATCGCCTTAATATTAGCAAAAGATGGCTGATGGTGTGATCTCTGGAAAACGCCTTCTGTGCAGAAAGAGAAGCTGAACAAGATCCATGCTGTTCTTACTCCGTGAAGTACAATATACTTCATAATCCATCTCCAAGTCCTTCCCATATTGTTGCAATGAGAAGAGTTGGGATGGAAGTAATGTTACATCAGGAGCAGGCAGGCTTTGGCCCCATCCCATCCCCACACCCCCGCTAGAACCAGGTCCAGATCTACACTACTGCTTTAAAGCACTTTATAACAATTTTATAGCGCTTTAAAGCAGCAGTGTAGATCCTGCCCAAGAGTTATACCAGCTAGAACCTTCTGCAAAATTGTGGAACAGCGGAGCAGTCCATTATTTATTGCATCCCATGAACCACACAGTGGGATGATCTCCAAATAGTAGAAATCTATGTCTGAGTTATTACAGTGCAGTGATTCAAACACAAACTTCTAAAACTGAACAGCAGAGCAGCGCAGAGAACTACATATCCTGGTACTGTAACATCTCACTCACACACGGGACACTCGATACGCATCCCAATTTGTTGTGCTGAAGTTATTTCTCCCTCAATATTCCATTATTTCCTAAATCACTTTGATGGGTTTTTCTGGTATTTATGGTTTCCATGCACTACAAAAATGTGTGTGTTCCAAATTACCTAATGGTATTATAACTGTTACCAGCAGGAGTGGCTTTAAACCTGTAGAACCTGTTTTGCAACACTTCCATGCTTCTTCCCCCCCCCGCGCCCTTTTCTCCTCCTCCATGACATTTCTTGGGGGGGGGGGCAAAACTATTTTTGACTGCGTATGTACGAAGTTGTGCAGCAGTGAATTACCACGCAATTTATTTTTAAATCTCCATTGCTCTGCACCGTTGAACGTGCAGAGAGAAAAAGAGGAGAAGGGGAGAAAGAGAGAGGAAACTGAATGGGGGAACATGCTCTCCCATTTTCCCCACAATGGAGCCTTGCGCTACAAATGCAAACAATAGAACACACCTTTTGAACCCTGTCTACTTCTCCCACAATTAGAACATTTTGCGTTATCAACATTACTTTACTGCTAACAATAAATAAAAAGGTCTATAGGCAGGTTACAAAATTAAAATTAAAATGCATCATAATAAACACAAACACTCATGCGTTAAAATGTTTAAAATATTTAAAATCAAAACTAAGAACATAGTAAGTAAACAGTATATATTGATGTTCTCTCTATCTGCTTTTATGTTTCATATTTTACCTATCATTTTAACATTAGCCACCTTGATAACTATTTGGAAAAGCAAGAAACCATTTTAAAAAATAAGTAAATGATATGCAAATGATATGCAAATGTTTACCAATTCACAGAACCCATGCAAGGTTGTTGAAATGTGAGGGTTTGTGGGTTTTTTGAGCAGAATGTAACATCACTTCTTAATTTTTCCATTCCCTTTCTCTCTTCTGTTCTATGGTACATACATTTATCACCCTTACACTTTTTTTTATCCCTCTGAATCTCATTAGCAAACATTATTCTAGTAATCAGATTTTTACCTTTTTATCCCCGTTGGCTTTTATTGCGGGGGGGGGGGGATTCCAAGCATTTTATTTCCTACATTTTAATTTGCCTTCTCTCTCAAACACACACAGAGAAGGAGAGTGAGAGAGAGTTTTATATATAAGGAAACCTTGAACACTCCCATTAGCTTTTCACATTCTTGCCATTAAAGACAACTTCTCTGCTTCCTAGACTTTCAGAAATTGGCTGCACTCCAATGCACGGTTATGTGTGTTTATGTCCCAATGAAATCAATGGTATATAAGTGCACACTCAACCGTGTACATCAGTGGTTCCCAAAGTGGGCAGTACTGCCCCCTTGGGGGCAGTGGGATTGCATAGGGGGGCGTTAAGAGGCAAAGGGGCAGCAGGGGGGCGCTCGAGGTGGTGTCTTCCAAGAAGCGCCTCTCCAGAAGGTCTTAAAACCCAGGGACATTTTTTATGGGAGAAGGTAGTTTGGTCCCAAGACATATATGGGAAGAATCCACACATGTATTAATACCATTTAAGAAGAGTCCTTTTAACGGTGAATTGAAATGTTTCAAAAGCACCAAAATGCTAATGAAGAGACATACCCTGCGTGGTGTGCCCCGCCACGCCGGCTGCAAAACAGAGGCGTTCGCTCTCTTTTCCCTCCCTCCCTCCCTCCCTCGGCAAGCCTGCGGTGGGTGCTTCCCATTTAAAGGGCCGCACGCAGTATGGCCCGTTTTTCATTCTCAGCTCATCAGCTCAGCTCCTCCGTCCAGTCACCGCTGCTCAGCCTGGGCGCCCAGACCAGCAGGATCCAGAGGAGCATTAAGAATTTACAGAATAGTTGGGTTAATTAGTATTAATTAATTGTTACAGTTTTGAATTTTATTGTTATTACCATAGAATCATAGAATAGCAGAGTTGGAAGGGGCCTACAAGGCCATCGAGTCCAACCCCCTGCTCAATGCAGGAACCCACCCTAAAGCATCCCTGACTGATGGTTGTCCAGCTGCTTCTTGAAGGCCTCTAGTGTGGGAGACCCATATTTCTTTGATTCTAAGACACACTTTTTCCCCGTATAAACATCTCTAAAAACGGAGTGCGTCTTAGAATCGCTGGTGCGATTATTCTTAGAATCAAAGCTTTTTTCCTGTTGGTGATACTGAAATTAGTGTGCGTCTTACAATGGATGGCATCTTACAATTGAAGAAACCCACTTCCTTAGTGGGTTGTTGAAAACTGCTATTCTGAATAATGATTTTTATAGTGTAGGGTAGGGAGCACTGGGCATGAGTTTGTGGAACCAAGAGGGCAATTACCTGAAAAAGTTTGAGAACCACTGGTGTACATTATTATAGCCCTCACCGATGCAACCACAGTGAAGGGGTAGAGCTATGAAGGACAGGGATGGCATAGGAGTGACTGGAGGGGTGCCATGCTTTGCATGTATATAAGGCTTACATCAGCAGCAGAAGACAGGAGATAAAAGCTGGGCCTGGGGAAGATGCTGGCAAGCCAGATGGGGAACCCCTGTGGATTGTGTTTGGCTTTGAGTTCCCCATGCCTGCTATAAGGTCAAAGGTCCAATAGGGTGGCCATGTGTTCTCTTCTACAAGGACTGTCCTGTGTTTGAAGGCATCCTCATCCTTATTATTATTATTATTATTATTATTATTATTATTATTATTATCCCACCTCTCCCTCTGGATCGAGGCAGGGAACAACACTAAATACAATATAATACATAACATTAGTTAAAAGAGCATATGAAACCAATACAATACCGTATTTCTTCGATTCTAAGATGCCATTGATTCTAAGACGCACCCCATTTTTAGAGATGTTTATTTGGGGGAAAAGGGCATCTTAGAATCGAAGAAATACTTCCCTCACTGCCCAGCCAACCTCCTCCCCCCCTGCGCTTTCTTCTAACGGTTGTGTCCTTTTCTTTTTTCCCTCTGTGAGAGAAGAAACCGCCGTTTGCATGGGAAGAAGGGGGGCGTTGAAACAAAGAGTAAACAATATTTTTGGGCAGGGAGAGAGAGGAGAAGACGCAATTAAGGAGCTAAAATGCTTAACTCTCCAGTCTCGCTCTTTACTTGTCTGTGCACCAGGGAACGACGACACGCGAGTAAGTCCCATGGAAATCGATGGGACTTACGAATAAATTTGACTAACAAAAAACCAGGTGCTTACCCTCCCAGCTCCTCCTCGCTTGCATGGCTCGAGGCTGCTGCAGGAGCTTCCTCTTTTCCTCTTACCATATTGCTTCGATTCTAAGATGCCGTCAATTCTAAGACGCACTCCATTTTTAGAGCTGTTTATTTAGGGAAAAAAGTGCGTCTTAGAATCGAAGAAATAAAGTATTAAAATAACAATCACAGCATCTTAAAATTCTTAGGTTTAAAATTCTTCTGGGTAGGGTTGCCAGAAGAGCTGTCCAGTCAAATTCCAGTTTAAAAGAACCGATAAGAACTGTTTCCCATCAGCACTTAGCACCTGGACAGCAGCTGAACAGGCAGGCGCGCACACTCACTCACAGGTTATCCAGTTACAGTCTTCCACACTATGATGAGATGTACTGTAGTTCAATTTAAATTCATTTGGAAATCATTATTTATAGATTTGCAACTATCTATATAAATTAGTATGCATACATTTTATGCAAATCACTGACCTCTTTTGTCCTTTTTTTGGGGGGTGGAGTTAGGCATGTCCTCTTTTTTGAAAATTAATAACTGGCCACTCTACCTGTTAAAAATCTAGGATGACTGAGAAAGATCTCAGAGAATCACTGCCAGCCAGAGCTGGTGATATACAGCTAACAGTATAAGCCGTCTCTTTATCGTTCGACATCCCTCTCAGCTCGGTCTCTGCCAAGGTTCCCTTCAACATTTTCAAAGCTAAAAGAAGCATTTGATAGTCCCACATATCTTAGGAACTAGAGTTCCTTCTAACCTAATACTCCTGGGATTTCTGTAGGCCACGGGCTGTGACTTTTAGGGCACAGTCCTATCCAGGTTTAGACTGAAAAAAGTCCCACAATTCTCAGCATTTACAAGCTAGTATGGCTGACTGGGGCATGCTGGGAGTTGTAGGAATTTTTTTAATCTAAAGATGCATAGGATTGCACCCTGAATTGCTCTAATGTTATACCTGCCAATAACCCTTTAGAACTGTTCGTAAATGTTTACGTTCCTTTGTATTTGTATCAGGTTTTGTGGGGTGGGGGAGAATGGAACCTCCATTCAGGTCTGTGAGGGGAAAAATGAATGTGAGAATTGCCACTAAACCTGTACAACCAGTTTAAAAAGAGCTAAGTAGACTAGAAAATTATACTGGAAGCCATCAGACCTAGATCACGACCTACTCACTGGAGCTTCAACATTGGCAGCAGGCTTTGCAGCAACTCTGCCAGCAGCCCCTTTTTCTTTTAGTCGACAGGCCATCACAGACATAGCAGAACTGCAGCGCAGTCCTTGTCCCAGCCCTCATCCAATCATCCCATTTACAAATCTGAATGCAAGCATGAATATCCAACTTGCAAAGACGTGGACACACATGCTCAGTGTTCAAGTACAAGTACAAACCCCGTGGGCACAGACAAACTTCCTTTAAGAAAATTCCTGTGTGCAGCAGTTCTGAAGGACAATCTATTTCCTTGGTGGTAGGATGGAATCCTGATGTTGGAAATGATCCCCAAGTTCCATACATTGGCCTTTGAGCCACAGAACTGGTGACACTTTGGGGATTTCAGAAAAGACAAATGAGGGCACACACAGAGGAAAAAAGGAAAGAAAGGCTATGAGCCATTTTTATTCCCTACATTCATCTCTGTAGGGAGAACTATTATTATTATTATTATTATTATTTATTTATATAGCACCATCGATGTACATGGTGCTGTACAGATAACACAGTAAATAGCAAGACCCTGCCGCATAGGCTTACAATCTAATAAAGTTGTAGTAAACAATAAGAAGGGAAAGAGAATGCAAACAGGCACAGGGAAGTGTAAACAGGCACCGGGAAGGGTGAAGCTAACAGTATAGAGTCAGAACAAACTCAAAGTTTAAAAGCTATAGGGAAAAGAAAAGTTTTTAGCTGTGTTTTAAAAGCTGTGATTGAGTTGGTAGTTCTCAGGTGTTCTGGAAGAGCATTCCAGGCATGAGGGGCAGCAGAGGAAAATGGACGAAGCCGAGCAAGGGAAGTAGAGACCCTTGGGCAGGCAAGAAGCATGGCATCAGAGGAGCGAAGAGCACGAGCGGGGCAATAGTGTGAGATGAGAGAGGAGAGATAGGCAGGAGCTAGACCGTGAAGAGCTTTGAAGGTCAACAGGAGAAGTTTATATTGGATTCTGGAATGAATTGGGAGCCAATGAAGAGATTTCAGAAGCGGAGTGACATGGTCAGAGCGGCGGGCCAGGAAGATGATCTTAGCGGCAGAGTGGTGGACAGAGACCAGCGGACTGATGTGAGACGAGGGGAGGCCAGAGAGGAGGAGGTTGCAGTAGTCCAACCGAGAGATAACCAGTGCGTGAACGAGAGTCTTGGCAGAAGAGACAGACAAAAATGGTCGAATCCTGGCAATATTATACAGGAAGAAACGACAAGATTTAGCTACTGCCTCGATATGAGGAATAAAGGAGAGCGAGGAATCAAATATAAAGCCAAGGCTACGAGTTTCCTTGACCGGAGTAAGCGTGACATCGTTGACAGTAAGAGAGAATGAGAGGTGAGGAGAAGGTTTAGGAGGGAAAACAAGCATTTCAGTTTTTGCCATGTTAAGCTTCAAGCGACGATGAAGCAGCCAAGCTGAGATATCTGAAAGACATGCCGAGATACGATCGTGAACATCAGGAGAAAGTTCCGGAGATGAGAGGTATAGTTGTGTGTCATCGGCATACAGGTGATATTGGAGGCCATGAGATTGAATAAGTTTACCCAAGGGCAGCATGTATAGAGAAAACAGCAGCGGGCCAAGCACCGAGCCTTGCGGAACCCCTACTGAAAGGGGAAAGGAGGAGGACGAGCTGCCTAGGGAGGTTAGGTATCCTACTTCACAGAGGACAGTCCTCTATTTGGAGAGCTGGCAGAGGGTTGTCCTCTATTTGAAGGGTTGTCCAGGCCAAAACTGGTTTAAACTCAAAGTATCATAAGTAAGCAGAGGCCTTGAAATTGCCCATAAACGCTTAGCACCTGGACAGCAGACTGAATAGGCATTCAGATCACCTGGTCAGTCTTCTCCACTATCGTGAAATGCATCATATTTCTATTTAAATTATGATTATTTCTAAATTTGTACTTATACACATAAATCTGCATATGCAAATGTTACGCAACTTTGTGCCCTCTTTTTGGGTGATGCATTTCCTTTTCTTTCTTTCTTTTTGCAATGAGTAAGTGGCTATCCTACGAAGTACAAAGCAATGATTGGAAGCAAAAGAAGAAGAAGAAAACACTCTTGGCACAGAGACATTGAAGAATTTCCCTGGAATGAGTTTTGCACGCAAGCAGAACATATACCCCTCAATGAGCATTAGTATCTTGCTGTGGCTTCTCATTGAAGATGATCCCATTTTCTTTTCAATGTGTTTGGGGGCGGGAGGGACAAAGCTAGGAACCTTCTCCCAGGAGAGTTTGGGATTTATGAATGACTGCCCGGTTGTCTAAAGGTTGTGTTTATAGGGGAAGTGTCTAGACTTCAGCAGCGAGCAGGGATGCAGGGATTGTTATGACAGGGAGCAAAAACATGCATGCAGGAAGGGATGACGAAAATAAAACTGTAGGTGTAGCCAACTCCCACCAACTTGATTGCAGGTTTATCAGACCAGCAGCCAGGAAAGCAAGCAAGCAAACTGATTTATTCACCTATTGTTATTAGTTAATGCAATGGCCTACAGTTTCTCTACAGCAGCAAATGTTTCTGTGCCAGCAGTTTTTTCTTTTAATTCTGCATCGCTGGCATTAAAAAAAAAAGTTTAAATGCTTGTGACATAAAAGGAAGCTTGAATCTGAATACTTTAGAAACCACCTCCTTCTCTACAGACACATTATGATCTTGGTTAGCAGAGAGTAGCTGCCTTGGTAATGGCCTTAGGATGCTTCCTAAAGTTTCTGCACCTTAAATTTCTTCATTTCTCTTGTTACAAACCTGTCTGTACACTGTGAACAACATCTGAGGGAGGTCTGGAGGAGGGTAACAAGGGAGATGGCATTTTTGGTGGTGTCCCCGTAATTGTGGAATGCTCTCCCCAGCCAGGTTTTGCTGATGCCAGCATTGTCATCTGTTTGGTGACAGATTCCCAGGCATTTGACAGCATACAATGAGCCCCTCAATGTATCAGTTAATTATTATTTGTTATGATTGTCACTAATGTTTTAGTCATTTTATGGAGTTGTGGTATTTTATTGATACATGGCTTAGCTGCTTTAAATTTTTGTATATTGTAATTTTGTTGTAAGTCACCTTGAGCCACTCTTTTCTTTTTTGAAGATATTATTATTATTATTATTATTATTATTATTATTATTATTGGTGGTGGTTCAAGACAGCAGTTACCAGTCTCTTTTTTTCTGCTGTTTGATGCATGCAGAACAGCAATGCATCTTCCAGGTTGCAGAGAGAATTGTGCTCCCTTCATGCTGGCATCCAGCTATATGCCATTCATACCAGTAGTCTTGCATCCAAAATGGAACTGATTCCTTTGCATCACTTGTTCTATGAAACCAGGCAGAGGAAGCATAACACTCAAATGGCATTGTGTACCTATTCTGCCTTTTCTTTTCTTTAATGGATTTTTTTCTGCTAAGAACAAAATATGGAAGAAACAGTGGGGAAATACAAGAGCACTACAAATGGATCCCTTGGGTTAACTTTGGATAAGTTTGTGTATCTTTGTCTTCTAAAATGAGCCAGGTAGTTTGCAAACTGCTTATCTTCTCTGCAATAGAAGAATTTCCCCTCTTAGGGAGGCTGCCAGCCTGACTTCTTTCTCGCTCTGGCATTAGGAGAGTAGTTAGACAAACAAACAAACAGACAAACTTGTTTGTTTAAGGAAGGCGCGTTCTTCTTCTTATTATTATTATTATTTATTTATATAGCACCATCAATGTACATGGTGCTGTACAGATAACACAGTAAATAGCAAGACCCTGCCGCATAGGCTTACAATCTAATAAGTTGTAGTAAACAATAAAGAGGGAAGGAGAATGCAAACAGGCACAGGGAAGTGTAAACAGGCACAGGGTAGGGCAAAACTAACAGTGTAAAGTCAGAACAAACTCAATATTTGAAGGCTATAGGGAAAAGAAAAGTTTTGAGCTGAGTCTTAAAAGCAGTGATTGAGTTTGTAGTTCTCAAGTGTTCTGGAAGAGCGTTCCAGGCGTAAGGGGCAGCAGAAGAAAAAGGACGAAGCCGAGTAAGGGAAGTGGAGGTCCTTGGGCAGGCGAGAAGCATGGCATCAGAGGAGCGGAGAGCCCGAGTGGGGCGATAGTGTGAGATGAGAGAGGAGAGATAGGCAGGAGCTAGGCAGTGAAGAGCTTTGAAGGTCAGTAGGAGAAGTTTATATTGGATTCTGAAGTGAATTGGAAGCCAATGAAGAGATTTCAGAAGTGGAGTGACATGGTCAGAGCGGCGGGCCAAGAAGATGATCTTAGCGGCAGAGTGGTGGACAGAGACCAGCGGACTGATGTGAGACGAAGGAAGGCCAGAGAGAAGAAGGTTGCAGTAGTCCAACCGAGAGATAACCAGTGCGTGAACGAGAGTCTTGGCAGAAGAGACAGACAAAAATGGTCGAATCCTGGCAATATTATACAGGAAGAAACGACAGGATTTAGCTACTGCCTCGATGTGAGGAGTAAAGGAGAGCGAGGAGTCAAATATAAAGCCAAGACTACGAGCTTCCTTGACCGGAGTAAGCGTGACATCGTTGACAGTAAGGGAGAATGAGAGGTGAGGAGAAGGTTTAGGAGGAAAAACTAGCAATTCAGTCTTTGCCATGTTAAGTTTCAAACGACGATGAAGCAGCCAGGCTGAGATATCTGAAAGACATGCCGAGATACGATCATGAACATCTGGAGAAAGTTCCGGAGATGAAAGATATAATTGTGTATCATCGGCATACAGGTGATATTGGAGGCCGTGAGATTGAATGAGCTTGCCCAAGGGCAGCATGTATAGAGAGAACAAGATGAACAAGTTCTGGATGAATTGCATTGCTTCTGTTTCCTGGATGCTGGTTCTATAGTGTTTTTAGTAATTACTATTGTAATTGTAACAATGTTTTTCACACTGTCTGGATATAAAGTGAAATAGACAGATGGGGTTGGGGGGAATAGATTTAACCCTTCCTTCTCCCCACCCCACTGCCGTGCCAATATGGATCAGAGGGAGGCATGACTCCATTATATATCGTTGTAACAGATCAATATAAATTGCAGTTGCAAAGGGAATGATCTCGATCAGAGCCACAGCGGGGGAGGAAATGTTTAAAGCCCCCACCCCCCCCACCCTCTAAGCCAGGGCCTCAAACTAGATCGGGGCCCTGCGCTTACTCTAGAGTTAAAAGAAAGAAAGAAAGAAAGAAAGAAAGAAAGAAAGAAAGAAAGAAAGAAAACCAGACATCGTTGCTAGCTACCTGTTTAAGGTATTGTGTGCTCTGGGTCTAAATCATGCAGGAAATCTGCAGAGACAGATCTCACTGGAGACAGTTGCCCTCCGACTCATCCAATTAGGATGGCAGCAGAGGGGGTAGAGAAAGGGCAGAAGCTCATGGGGCCCAGGAATGGGGAAGACAGGGTGGGTTAGGAGAAGGCTGAAGAGATAGGGCTTAATTACGTGAAAGGAGATAGGAACCCCATGGAAATGGACTTTCCCAGGGAAGGGGTGGTAAGTTCCTCCTGGGAGAAAAAATAGAGCAGAGACAGTTATGCTGAAATACCGGAGCCGAAAGTGAAACTGCCAATTGGCCACGGGAGAGAGCATATTGAAGCAGGCCGCTGAGAGGTGTAATAAATCCTGAGCTTATTGTTAATGACAAACCAGGAGGCTGACCTGCAGAATTAGCAGCCAAGGGCAAAGGCACAGGAGTGGACCAAGGATAAATCAAAGGAGAAGGCGGCCTACTTGGCAGGGTTGCCTGGATGTGACTCTATCTGCTGGACAGCGTAGAAGGTAAGACATAAACACACATGCGTACACACATCCGGGGTAAGATGAAGCAACAGCCTTCCCCAACCTGGTGCCCACCAGATAGATTGGACCACAATTCCCATAATTCCCAGTCAAGTCAACCAATAGCATGCCAGGTTGGGGGAGGCTGATCTAAACCACCAAAAGGAGAAAAGTAAATTACATTTTCTACTGGGCACATATTCTACAGATGACACCTGTACTTGAAACAAATTTTTAAAATCTAGTATAATTCAAGCAAAGTTGCATCAGAATGCTCTGAATTGTGGCCAGATTATATGTCTCTTTAGGCAATTTAACCATGCAAAAGTGTTATGCTACTAGGCTATGTCATCTTGATTTTATCATGAATAGAACTTTCAACTATTTATCAATTAGCTATGGGGGAAACCCAGTTGTCTTAATTATACAGGTTCTCCCACAGTTGTGTATTCTGCATTACAAACCTATATTGGTCTTATGCAAGTTTACCTGTCATGGGTTCCCCAAAGAATTCTGGGAAGTGTAGTTGGGTAGGGATGCTGAGAAGAGTTCCCAAGGTTTGCTTCTGGGAAGGAATTACTGTTAAACCAATTTAAGTGTTGTCATTATCTCTAGCCCTTAGATCTTCCAATGTGCAGCAGCAAATTCTGATGGGGACAAAACTCCGGCTACTTCCTCTGGGGTAGGGCTTTCAGTGCCTTATTCAGGGTTTTCCTGGCTAGAGGACACAGCCCTGCCATCTCCCCCTGGCTCAGGGGTTGAATCTCCAGCAGAACCTCCATCTCTCCAGCCTCACAGAAGTCTCAGGCTACAACATTGGGTGAGGACCCTTTAACAACTCAGTCAACTTCTCCAGCTGATCATACTACTGATTCAATTGGCTTTAGCTCCCTGCTGAGACAACATCCTCCTATTGTTGTAGAAGGAGAGAGTTCCAGTCAGCAGGACCAAAATGGAGCTTGGTTTGTTTTGATAACCATTAGATACTACTTCCCTTGTGAGCCTCAAGGAACCACAGGACAGGACAGGTTTGTGGTATGGTTATCCTATCAGTGGGTTTGCACACATTTTAGCTTTTGAATGCTGTACTAAGGGGTTTTTTTTAATTGGGGTGATCTGAGAGGAAATCAGCAAAGGTTTACTGACCACAGAGATGGCAGGAACTACATCATGCATTAATAACAGCTGGATGCCTTGGAGCCAGGAGGCTCTGACATAACAGTGCAACAGCTATTTCTGATAGCTAACAAAAGGAGATGACCCTTCCTGGAGCGAATTGCATACTGCCTCTGGATTAAATTTTGAAGAACTCCCGGATCCTCTATGGAACTCCAGGGTAGCTTAGTCATGTCAAAGGTGCCAGAGGAGCAACAAAGCCCAGCAGAGAAACTGCACATAAAGGGAATGTCAGATCTTGGGAGGGCAATCTCAATCACTGGGAGAAGTTCCACTGGTGAAAGGACTTGCGCTTGCAGATACGAAGTTCAAAATGAGCTCTGTGCAGTGGCCCTTTCCATTTGATTAAAACATCTGTCTTCATATCACTAAGAAGGCCTCTGTAGTCTTTCATTCCTAGACTTATTCTAATTTATTCTAATGTCCACCCATTCCTGGCTTCAAAAATATAACAGAGCTCTTACCAGTTTGGTAAGAGAATGCCAAACAGAGAGTGCTCCCCATAATTTTAAGCGTCGCCTTAGAAAACCATTTCTTTTGCATGTCCACCCTTGTTCAGTACATGCCCAGAGCTAAATGTTCTGAAAAGGCAGGCTTTTCCCATCTGACAAGGCCATAGGGCTGGGGACTCAGAGAGCAATATTATGTCTCAAAGGCCCAATGAGCACCCTCTCTACAAAATTTAGATTGCTGTCCCCGAGGGAGCCATATTACACAAAGAATTACCCTGGAGATCAGCGATGAGATGCACAGAAGGGGAAGATCAGCAGTTTTCTTTGCAAAACAGTTTTCAGGGGGCAGAGACACACTTCGGGAAACTTGCTTGATAAATGACTTAAGGGGAAGCTGATTTGGTTCACAAATGTTGCATTCGCTTCTGTGTTTTTGTCATCCCCGTCTCCCATCACTAACTCCGGACAAACTTGAGAGTCACATCAGGACATCACCCAACATATTTTCTGTAGCTGCAGGAATGGCTTGAGTGAGAGCTGACTCCATAAGGCAGCCTTCCAGAACCCAGGTATTTGGGACAGCTTCCAGCATTCCTGATCATTCCTCATGATGGCTGGTGCTGATGGGACCTGAAGTCCAAAAACAGGTTGGGGAAGGCTGCCCATAGGATATACCTGAGGGAATACAAAACCTGTTTCACTAAAGGCAAATATGGGATTAATGGACATGTCACTAGCGTCTATCCATCTTCCAAAACACCTTCAACTACACACACACACACACACACACACACACACACATCTTCTATCTCCAGAAAAGAACATCCTGTTGTTGTTGTTGTTGTTGTTACCTTCTGTTTTTAAAAGAGGTAAATTAGTTGCCCCCAAAGAAGAGCCAACTGACTCAAAATGCGTCATGTGTACTTTTCTACTGGGGGAGTGAAGATCTGTTGTTTTAGGGGGCAGGTGTAAAACATACCCAATGAATTTTCAGCCTCTTCACCAAACTACAATTCCCATGATTTGGGGAGAAGGTGGTGACATGACAAAAACATTATAGTACATGATAAGAACATAGGAAGAGCCATGCTGGATCAGACTAAGGGTCCATCTAGTAGTCCATTATTCTGTTCATGTGTCCAAACAAACAAACAAACAATAATTAAAACTAATACTTATTGGACAGTGGATCACCCTTTTAGGAAAAACATGTCCACAACTGCCAAGGGCTGGCACTGTGGTACGGATTTTGCATCAATCTCCCATATGATGTGGGCAAGTCCTCTGGTGGCTCCTTTTTGGATGGAGGTATTTCTACATATTAATTTTGTATCAGAGAAATGGCTGGAATTTACTGATGCTCACATGCTTTTGGGATGTATTCGATGGTTCAATGATAGTGGATTTGGAGTTTGCTTATGGTAGCCAACAGACCTATACTTCAAAGCTGGAAGTTCAAGTCCACACCATCGACTCTTCAATGGATAGAGGACTTTCCTGCCATTTCAATATTTTAATGTGCACCTTACTAGAGTCATCAGTATACTGAAACATATTTGGATATTTGGTCATCATACACTGACACGTTTGCTTGAGTATCAATGAGAGCTTTATATTTCTTTAAGGGCACAATCCTATGCATGTTTCAACAGAAAAAGTCCTACAACTTCTAGTATTCTCCAGCCAGCATGGATCCACTCTTAATTTATTTCAATTTAGTCCCAACCTTCCAAAACCTGTCCCCTTATTTTATTTACATTGTGTAAAAGAGAAAATCTAACAAAAATATTATTATTTTTTAAAAAGAAGAGCCTGGAGTTTTTATAGGGTGACCTACCTCACTATTTGTTTGCTTTCAATTCCCTGCTCTGGTTCCAGCTTTTTATTTGGGGTTTACAGCTGTCCAAAGAAGGGAAATTTGAGTAGCTGCTATTTGACATGTTACCTCCGCACTGTATGAACATATTGTGATTTCCGGGGCACTGACTCAGCATTCTGATTATTTAGCATTTATATTCCCGACAGCTGTTTATTCCTCTCAATGTAATTCCAGAGATAGATGTCCAGAAGGGATTTACTGCCCCAGATCTATCAGAAAACATATTTAAGATATTCGGTGGTATTTAAATCATAATAAAAATCTATTATTCACTAATGTTAGGGTGAAAAGGGGAGAGTTTTTTTAAAAAATGGCCTTATTTCTAAGCTTTAAAAATTGATTTCAAAGCAATCAGATTCAAAATGCCCCAAATCAATGGTTTTCACCCAAATCTTTGCAAGGGAAGCCCTTTGGTGCCCTGTACCAGTTAAGAAAACATAAGTAAACTGATTCGCTCTGTTCCCCCACCCTCCAAATTTCACAAAAGGGAAAAGTAACAAAATGGATGCTAAAAAAGCAGGCAGAGGCATGGACTAAATGACAAAATGGAGTGAGATTGAAAAGACTAAGGCCTTAGCTAGACCTAAGGTTTATCCTGGGATTGTCCCGGGGTCATCCCTGTTCATGTAAATGACACACAGGATATCCAGGGAGCAGGCAGGGACAACCCCGGGACAATGCCGGGAGAAACCTTAGGTCTAGCTAAAGCCTAAGACTGAAATCCTGTGCACCTTTACACAGGAGCAATGGTATAGCGGAGCCGGGGCTCGCAGGATTGAAGCACAAGGACTTTTTGATTAGCAGGGATGATGACTTCATCTGCCACCCCTCAAACCTCCCTGTTCCCTCTAAGGTGGAGTTGAAAACTGCTAGAAATTGTTTCTTAACTTTGAGATAAAACATTTCTTCATGGTGCTGAGAAACTCCTGGAAAATCTTGAGCTGGCAGTCTCATGCTGTGTGGTTACACATTGTGTCCCTCTCTTTCCCTTTCTTATGCAATCTCAGGTCTTTCCAGCCAAAGTCCAGTGTCGACTGAGGCCATAGCTAGACCTAAGGTTTATCCCTGGATCATCCAGGGGTCAAACGTGTTCATCTAAGTGACACACAGGGGATCCAGTGCTCAGGCAGGGGTGAACCCTGGATGATCCCAGGATAAACCTTAGGTCTAGCTGTGGCCTAACCCTAATATATTGGGTATTAAGCTGTGTAACGCTGCTCACACACACAAACACACACACACACACACACACAAAATGCACACATACAGAGATATAGATCAAGACAGTGCAATGCATCAGGTGAGGTAGTACAAAAAGCAGGGGGATGGGGAAAAAATCAGAAAGCCCCCGAATTAGGCCACAACTTGTAGCTATGAAGTCTGCACTATAGACACAGGTCTTAGCTTTTTATTTGGGGTTATTTGGGCTAAGGATTATCCCAGGCAAAGGGAGGGGTTGTCCCTGCCTGCTCCCGGGATCCCCTGTGTGTCATTTGGATGCACAGGGACAATTCCGGGACAATCCCGGGATATAGGCCTGGTCTAGCCATGGCCTCAGTCTCAAGATGGAGATTGAAGACTGAATGAATTAGCCACTGGTAGGTGCTGTAAGGATCAGATTATACCTAGCATTCTGGGACCAAGGAAGCAAAGTCTGACGCATGTTTCTGAAAACATATAAACTGGTTGTAACTCAGATCTGTATTTTGTTTGTTTGTTTTTACATTATTGTTGTTGTTTTTGTTGTTGTTATCCCAACATGTAAACCTGCTCCTCTTGTTTTAGTCGTAATATTGCCAATATAGTTTATCTTCCTTTCCCCTACGCACCCCAAAGTTCTATAAGGGCAGTGGGCAGCTTCTGGAGCTGTCTTTGTCACTGGAGGCCAGGTAATTCCAGTGGCCTGAAGCACCCATTACCAACCTTGATTGGTGCACCAACTACACTCCTTAGATAGGGATAGTCTAGCCATGGTGAGCCATGCAATTAGACTACCGTAATGTGTTGTATGTGGGGCTGCCCTTGTGTCTGATTTGGAATGTGCAGCTAGTGCAGAATGCAGCAGTGAGGGTGCTTGCCACCTAAGTTCACATAACACCTGTGTTACAAGAACTGCACTGGCTGCCTATTATCTATTCAGCCATGTTCAAAGTTTGTTATAAACATACAAAATCCTAAACAATCTAGGACCAGGATATCTAGCAAACCATATTCCTCTATATATACCTAACTGACCTTTAAGTTCTTCAGAGGAGACCTTGCTGGTTGTTCCATGACCAACAGAACATCACCACATAATATCTCGAGGCCACCCTTCTCGGTTGCAGAGTCCACCCTCTGGAAAACCTTCCCTCATGCAGTCCAGGAGGCAGAAAATGTGGTTACGTTTCAAATGCCTCCTAAAACTGACCTTGTTCACCCAGTTTTTCCCTGGGTTGTAATTAATTGAAATTAATTATATGCTGCTCCAACATAATGCCCCTGTATTGTTTTGTATTGTTGTTGTAATTGGAATTGCTTTTAATACTTTATTTTAAATATGATTTGTATTGTTACTGCAGTCAAAGTGGTTTTAATACTGTATTTTAAATGTGTGTTTTAATATTTATACATGAACCACTTACAGATTTTATTATATTAAGCGGTACATGAGTATTACTACTACTACTACTACTACTACTACTACTACTATAAAGAAGAGAACAAAAAACTGTCCCCCATAAAGATCCAAGATTATTTAAGAAGTCAGCGTGACACCTGTTGAATGCAACCTGCAGAAGAATGGAACGGAACACTGCCTGCAAAGGAAAAATAAATAAATACACACACCAAAAGTTCACCGGAAGCTCATACACCAGCAATAGCTTGCGGAAGTGTGAAATCAGCTGACATCTTACTCTAGTATTCTTCGTACTTTCATGTTACTCAATTGAACCATAATCAGCCCCGGAGAGAGAGAGTTCTCTGAGCCAGCTTTTGGCACACACAAAAACCAATGAGCTGCTCCTTGACAAATAAGTGTCGTACATGACACAATGTGTGCAAGGCCTTCAGATGTGGTCCCAGATTCCCTTTTCCAGCCTTCTAGTTGAGGATGGGAGATAAATTTGTTGGTTTGCATTTTAAAGCGAACTTACAGAATTTTGCACTTTCGAACCAACATGCAAACTGAAAGCAGTTGTCAAGTCAAAAAAATGTGTACAAAATTTTGTATATTAGGGGAAAGTGCACACAAAAATGCATATAAATAGGGGGAAAATGTGCACAAATGCGTTATAGTCAGGAAAATTGCTTGCAAAGAATTGTGTATTAGGCAAAAGTGTGTGGAAAAAGGCATTTATCAGGAGAATTGGACCTAATTGCCCATCCCTGTAGCATGGAAACTAGGGAGTAGACAGACTTCACAGAAAAAGTAGTGATTGGAAGGAAGGAAGGAAGGAAGAAAGGAAGGAAGGAAGGAAGGAAGGAAGGGGAGGGAAGTGGAAAAGTGACATGCATGATGGTTTGCATGTGCGAAATTGGAGCCATTAATGCCACACACCGTCAGAAGACCTTTTGTTTCAGTCTAACTATTACGACTCATGGCTCTTGCATCTTTGTTAATTATGTGATACAGCAACCTGGTCATAATAAAGAATCCCTTCAAAAGGATAGAGCACCTCCCAGTTTCAATCCCTGGCATCTCCAGGTATGGCTAGGGAAGAATGCTGTCTGAAACATTAAAACCATTGCTGCCAGTGGTGCAGCTAGGTGATTTTAGACCCTGGGCTGAATATATATTCTTAGCATGTGCACGTTAGCATTTTAAGTTCATTTAAATCATAGTCCTGTTAGGGACTCCAGGAATAAAATGGAGTTTGCTTCTACTCCCCTGTTAAAACAGTTCCACTGGCTTCCAGTCTGTTTCTGGGCACAATTCAAAGTGCTGGTTATGATCAACAAAGCCCTATATGGCTTGAGTCCAGGTTATTTGAAAGACTGTATTCTTCCTTATGAGCCTGCCTGAGCTTTGAGATCTTCTGGAGAAGCCCTTCTTTCAGTCCCACTATCTTCACAGGCGCGCTTGGTGGGAATATGGGAGAGGGCCTTCTTGGTGGCTGCTCCAGTGCTTTGGAACTCTCTTCCCAGGGAAACTAGACTGGCTCCCTCCTTGATGGGCTTTTGGAAGCAGGCTAAAACTTGTTTGTTCCAGCAGGCCTTTGGAGAGTGATTTGGTCCTCCATCTATGTTAATGACTTATTTTGTTGTGTATTTTAAATGTGTTTTTTTTAAACATTTCTTTTCCTAGGTTTTACAATGTATGTTTTAAACTTTGTAAGACCGCCTTGAGGCAAGAGGCGGGATACAAATATAATAAGAATAAATATAATAAGAATAATAATACTGCCCTCATCCCTGTCACTCTCTGAGTATTCATTTGGGGACCCAGCCCTAGCTGCCAGTCAGTATCACTGATATTGGGCTAGATTGACCAGTGGTCTGACTCATTATAAGGCAGCTTCTGATGTTCCTAACTTTAATCCTAAACCACTATGTCTGCTCTAGGGCACACAGTCCATTCTGCATCTGCATGAACACTCAGACTGCAGCCCCCCCTACACACACACACACACACACACACACACACACAAGTGCACAGCATGACTGTATTACAATAATTTCTCCCTTGAACTTTGACATTTACCATCTGCGACAAACGGTACACAAAGGAAAGCGTATGAGCAGGAGATGGTAACATCTGAGGTCTGGTGATGAAAAATTATTTAGGACACTCTTGAATAGCACTGCATTTCTGATGCAAAACAATATCGGATTTGCTTAAGAAATATTAAATTTGTCTTGAGAACTGTCAGGTATTACTACTCACCTTACCTCTTACACACACCTAACCTTTAAAATGAGTTAGTTATATATGTCTGCTCCTTCAGTTAGTTATTTATTCTTCTGTCTGTGCAAGGCTGGAAGGATGAAATAATTTAAAACATAAATTCCTCCCTCTCTCTCTCTCTCTTTCACACACACACACACACACACACACACTCCATTTAAATTTAAAGTCTGCAGAAGAGTATGTGCAATGGGGAGAGGTGTTAATATATCCTGTTTAAAAAGATTAATAACATGTTTAAAATGATTATCTAGCATTTCAAATTTAACACGTTGCAAAATCTATTTCTGGATTTATTTGTATTGAAATTATTTATTTCTGTATTTATGTAGCACCATCAAAGACAGGTTGCTTACCTGTAACTGTAGTTCTTTGAGTGGTCATCTGTGCAGTCACACATATGGGCTCTGCGCCTGCACAGGGCCAGCTTTGGAAACTTCTCAAGCTGAAAATCTTTTAGGCAGGAACCCCTCCCCCACCGTCCACTGAGCATGCTCAGGGGTTTCCGCCTAATCCCCTCAGTTCCTGAAACCGCCTAAACAGTCTCACTGAGGAGAACCACCAGGTGATCAAAAATTTAATGACACCATAGTGGGGATGGTGGGAGGGTTGTGTGACTGCACAGATGACCACTCGAAGAACTACAGTTACAGGTAAGCAACCTGTCTTTCTTCTTCGTGGTCTCTGTGCATCACACATATGGGCGAATAACAAGCTGACTTACCGGAGGTGGGTGGTGTCAGTTGATGAATGAATACTCATAGGATTGCCGATAAGACGGCACGCCCAAAGGCACAGTCTCTACGCGCTCTGATGTCGACGGTAGTGACTGGCAAAAGTCAAAGGTGTCGACCAGGTAGCTGCTTTGCAGAGGTCTGGTATGGCAATACCTCTTTCGAAAGCCGTAGAAGTGGCCACTCCTCTGGTGGAGTGAGAGCGCACTCTACCCTCCAACGGGAGGCCAGCAAGTTCATAGGCTAATTTAATAGTCTGAACAACCCAAGCAGATATTCTCTGCAGAGATGCTTGGAATCCCTTTTGTTTGCCCCATAACAAACAAAAAGTATTTGGGATCTCCGGAGAGTTGCTGTTCTGGAATGGTAGAAAGCGAGAGCACGTCTCACATCCAGGGTATGTAGTGTCGACTCAAGGGAAGATGTCGGCGACATAAAAAAACTTGGCAGAATAATATCCTGTGCAAGGTGAAAAGAAAAAACAACCTTTGGGAGAAAGGCTTGGTCTGGTCTAAGGACCACCTTGTCAGCATGAAACACTGTATAAGGTGAGTCCATACGGAGTGCTGCTAGCTCTGATGCATGTCTAGCAGACGTAATGGCAATAAGGAATGCCACTTTAAAAGTCAATAAACGTAAATCTGTCTTTGCCAATGGTTCAAAGGGTTTGGCAGACAGTGGCCTTGAGCACCACGGAAAGGCTCCATTGGGGAACAAAGGAGCAAACTGGTGGAATGGTATTCTTCATACCCTTCATGAAACAGTTAAAGGGTGAGTGAAGACCAAACAGCCCTGAACCCAATGGTGAGAGGCAGAAATAGCTGCCAAATAAACTCTAAGTGACGAGAACTTGAGTCCTTTTTTAAATAAAGAAAAAAGAAAAGAAAGCACAATGGCTAAAGGTGCTGAGAAAGGGTTTTCATTTCTGCTGAGAGCAAAAGCAGAGAATGCTTCCCATTTTTTGGCGTATGATCTTCTAGTGGCCGGTTTTCTGGCTGCTAGAATAATGTCCCATACGTCAGCGGGCAGGGATAGGTTATCTATCGTTGCCTGATTCTCCATGCCGTCAGGTTCTGGGACCGGACACCTGGATGAAGAATGAGTCCTTTTTCCTTGGAGATCAGGTTGTGGCATTGGGGCAGTTTGATAAACTCCGCTAAGGACAGTTTGGGCGTTGTCGTTGTCTATGCGCAACTTCAGAATCACCTTGGATATGAGTGGTATGGGGGGGAACAGGTACAAGAGCTGTCCTGTCCACGTCCTCTCGAAGGCGTCTCCTAGGGATGCTGTCCCGTGACCCGCCCACGTGCAAAAAAGGTTGCAGATGGCGTTCTCTGGTGACGCGAATAAGTCTATTACAGGCTGTCCCCATGTCTGAAATATCAGGTCGAGTACAGACCTTTTCATCTGCCACTCGTGCGTGTCCACGAAGGTGCGGCTGAGGTCGTCTGCCAGGATATTGTCCTGGCCTGCGATATGAATGGCTGATAAAGTCATGTCGTGGGCGATTGCCCAGTGCCAAATGTCTAAGGTTAGGGAAATCAGGTCCATAGACCGCGTTCCACCTTGCTTGTTTATATGCCAAACAGCAGCCATGTTGTCTGTATAGATTTGGATTACATGTCCTGACAAGGTCTGCTGAAAGGCATGTAATGCTTTTTGGATGGCCATCAATTCCAGGACGTTTATGTGTCTCTTCCTGTCGGTAAGACTCCAACGTTCCTGTATGGTCAGGTCTCCGCAGTGGGCTCGCCAGCCCAATAAAGACGCATCTGTCATCAGATGTTGGGATGGCAGTGGAGGTCTGAAGTCCAGGCCCTGCATAATATTGGACAGATCCGTCCACCAAAGGAGAGTGTCTTTTACGTTGGTAGGGAGCGACAATTTCACTCGATGAGCGTCCATTGTATTGTCGTACTCCCGCAGAAGCCACAATTGTAGAGGTCTCATGTGCAGGCGTGCCCAAGGGATGACGTTGACAGTTGCTGCCATGAAACCCAGTAATCTTTGCACCTGGAAAGCAGATATGGTCTTGGAATGAAAGAGTTTGAGTGCAAGTGTAGCTAATGTGGTAGCCCTTTCCTCCGGGAGGAAAGCCCTGGAGCGGGTTGAGTCCAGAATTGCTCCAAGGAATTTAATTTTCTGAGTTGGTTGAAAATTTGATTTTTCTTTGTTGATGCAAAGGCCTAATTCATTGAGGAGGTTGATGGTGAGATGGGTGTTACGGGTACCTTCCTGCTCCGTACTACCACTATCAGCCAATCATCCAAGTAGGGGTAAATCTCTACCCCTCGAGTTTTCAGAAAGGTGCAAACTGGTGCCATACACTTAGTGAAAACTCAGGGAGCAGTAGAGAGACCAAACGGAAGCACTTTAAATTGGAAAATGTCTTCCCCTACTATGAACCGAAGGAATTGGCCGTGATCGGAGTAAATGGAGACATGGAAGTACGCATCCTTGAGGTCAATGGATGTAAACCAATCCCCTTGGGAGAGGAAAGGTAGGATGCTTGCTAAAGAGTTCATCCGGAATTTTTTTAGGGGTGATGAACTTATTTAGGTCTCTTAGGTCCAAAATAGGTCTTAGCCCCCCATCCCGTTTCGGAACCGTAAAGTAGCGGGAATAAAACCCGCATCGTAGGGCGTGAGTTGGTAATCGCTCTATGGCGCCCTTCTCCAAAAGAGACTTGGTCTCTTGCAACAGAGCGTCTGTAGGTGGTGAGAACCTTGCAGTTCTGAGGGGAGGGAGGGTGGTAAACTCTATTTTGTATCCCTGAGAGATGATGTTGAGGACCCACCTATCGGTGGTAATGGTGGTCCAATTATAATAGAAAGGGGCAAGGATGTCACCAAATAGAGGTGAGGTTGATGTTGGCATAGGGCAGTCAAAGACGCTGTCTTTGATTGGGATCAGGTTTGCTCTTGTTCTGTTTAAAGCATCCTGAGTATTGTTGCCTCCTGTACTGATCTTGGGGTTGGTACAGGGGTGTGCGATCTTGGGGCTGTTGTTGCCTGGGTTGGAACTGTTGTTGAACCCTAGGCCAGTGTCTTCGGCGGAACGCTCTTTGTATCTGTTGCTGTTGCCCAATTCCCATTTTCTTGGCCGTGTTCTTGGCCTTCTGTATGTTTTCCATTGACTCGTCAGTGGAGCAGTGGAAAAGGCCCTCCCTGTCGAATGGCAAATCCTCTATGCGAGTATGTGTCTCTTGGGACAATCCTGTGGACCTTAACCATGCATGTCTTCTGAGCGCAATTGACGCTATCATGGCCTTTGAGGCGCAGTCAGTGGCGTGACGAGCTGTGTTGAGTTGTTGCCGAGAGAGTTTCATAGCCTCGGTAGAAAATATGTTTGCCAGTTCTCTCTGGTCATCAGGGAGGTATCCCGAAAGAGATGCCATTTTTTCCCCACAAAAAACGTTGGTATTTCGCCATTGTGGCTTGGTAATTATGAACGCGAAGCGACAATGCTGTGGAAGAGTAGATCCTCCTTCCCAGGCCTAGTCTACGGCCCTCCTTGTCGACGGGTGCATTATGTCTCCTCTGAGTGCGCCCTTGAGACGCTTCCACAATAATCGAATTTGGCTTTGGGTGTGTGAAGAGAAAAGGGGCTGTTTTCTCTTGGATTTTATATATATTGTCCAGCCTCCTCGATGTTGGTGGCATAGAGGAGGGCAGCTTCCATGACTGTTGTGCAGTTCGTAGTAACACTGGCAAATATGGGATGGCTGCTGGTGTAGCCGACTCACAGTATACATCATCGTAGACTGGATCATTTAGCTTCTCTATGGGTTGGGACATTTCAGTCCCTAGAGACCTTGCCATTCTCTGCACTTGGTCTGCAAAGTGCTCCAGGTCTTCTGATGGGGACACCACGTTAGCAGTAATCACCATGTCATCCGGTGAAGGGATGGATGGGGTTGGTGACATCTCTTAAGAGGAATCCGATCGGTAATCCTCCTCAGATGGGGCATCCATTCTCATCCCTGCTGCAGGCAGAGTCTGAAGAGCTTGGGATGATGCCGCGGTCGGTACCGATGGTTGTATCAGTTGCGGAGCATGCCTCGGTACCGATGGTTGAGGCGGTGGAGGCATGGCCCTGACATCCTCCGTGGGTGGTGGACAGGAGACCGTCTCGGAAGGTGGTTGTTGAAAACGCGGGTACGCTTCGTAGCGGCGTTCCTGCGAGGATTGCTGATAATAATAATCATGGCGTCCTCTGTGTCTCCAATCCTCGTAATAGTACGGAGGTTATTGGGGAGGCTGCCAGTCGGCGTAGTAGTCCCACATTCTAGGTGGGGACGAATGCCGTTCACCATAGGTCATATATTGAGGACCTGAATGAGTTGAAGCCGGTGAACGGCCACGGTCGTATCATATGGAGGCGTACGTCGGTACCGATAGCCTTCGGTATCGATCGACGGTTGTTGGGGCACTTGTCGGTACCGACATCTGTCGGTATCGATGGGCTGTGGTTTGTCTCGGTATCGAGGGGAAATGGGACCCCGATCTGCTGTGGTATTATCCATGGACGAACCTCTAATTTCACCCTCTGAAATCGATGCTCTTACACTGGGATCATCTGTCAGTACCGTGATGATCTGCAGCAGAGAAGGTATCGGTGAATCGATAGCGTGCTCTGCCTGGGGCGGAGAGCTCAATACCGGCGGTGCAGCTGGTGTCGCCCATCTCGGTATTGAAAAAGGTCTCGGTAGCGATAGCCTCGGTATCGGGCTTATCGGTTGCCGAGGAGACTTTTGCAATGAGAGGCTCGATATCGGGCTCCTGTGCCCTGTCGGATGCCTCGGTATCGAAGTGCTTGGCACCGGGCTCCTCAGTACCGACGAAGTTGGTTTCGATGGCTTTTTCTTCCCATTTTTTGACTTAAGTTTGCTCTTTTTCTTTTGGGGGTCGTCAGCCCCAGAATGCTCTCTCGCTCTCTTAGAAATCTTCTTGGCCGCCTTTGAGAACGCGGACTGAGAGGAGGAGGTGAGGGGAACTGATAAGGCTTCACTCCGCGCGGGAGGAGGTTGGGGCATAGACTCCATTGTAACAGGAGATTTGGAGCGTCGAGATGGTCTCGGTTTCTCCACTGCCTCCAACACCTTTTCCCAGAGCAACGCCCGAAGGCGATCTGAGCGGTTCTTACTCGCTTGCCTCGAGAACTTCAAACAAAACACACAAGATTCCACAATGTGTGTTTCCCCCAAACAGAGCAGACAAAGGGAATGTCCGTTGGACTGTGAAATCTTCTGCCCGCATCCGGAGCACTTTTTGAAGAGGCCTTGGTGTGCCATAGGCACCAAGACTAAACTAACGAACAAACAATATATATAGAAAAGGTAGAAAACTGGAGAAGAAAGATAAAGAATGAAAATAGTAGAATTTAGCTGTGGTAACGATACCAAAAACACGAGAAGTCTCCAAACACTGTTGACCCTACAGGCAGTTGAAGAGAACTGAGGGGATTAGGGGGGAACCCCTGAGCATGCTCAGTGGACGGTGGGGGAGGGGTTCCTGCCTAAAAGATTTTCAGCTTGAGAAGTTTCCGAAGCTGGCCCTGCGCAGGCGCAGAGCCCATATGTGTGATGCACAGAGACCACGAAGAAGAACATACACAGTGCTGGTACAAGAGGCTAGCCCTTAACCCCAGGACAGTTGTCCCCAACCTGGCACCCTTCAGATGTGTTGGAACTGCAACACCATTGGCTATTCTGGCTGGGAATTATGGGAGTTGTACTACAACACATTTGGAGAGCACTGGGTTGGGAAAAGCTGTCAAAGATGCTTCCAGTCTGAAATTCAACATGAAGAGGGAAACAAGATGTGGTGATGGTTTTAGATGGCTTTAAAGGGAGGTGTCGTGTACTGTAGCTGCTCCAGCTTTCTCTGGGAGATGAATGAGGCAAAATGCTAGGCAATTTACAAAGCTTTATTGCAAACAATAAACACTTCTGTAACACAAACTAGGCACTTTCTGTGAAACTGCCCCTTAGGCAAAAGCTATGCAAACTAAGCAAGACAATTGTCGGTTCAAAGAAAAGAAAAGGCTTTTCAAATGTCCATAACCTCAAGGTGGTTGATGCGTGGACGATTTCTCATGCAATCTGTCCGACTGTCTCTTTGCCGCTAACCTCGCTGAATGTTTTAGTTTCTGGCAATTCCTAGCATCAAGTAAGGTTTCTGAATGCTCACCCCCGGAAGTTGACTCCCTGTCCACTGAAAGCATAGAATTTGGCCTTGAAGAGATAGACTCTGGAGGGGGCAGATTCTCAGCTGAAGCCTCTCCCATGTGAACCTCCTCCCCCACTGGCTCTAACTGACTGGTGTCTGGCTCAGTGTCTTCTGAGTCTGAATCTGTTTCTGATTGATTACCTGCATCACCTGCTCCCAATACAGGTGCAGTAGGGCTATACATGACAGGAGGGTTAGGCAAATGCATAGAAGATATGTCTAGCAATGGCAACTAGTTCAGAGGGCTATATATTACCTCCAGTATCAGAGGCAGTATGCATCTTGGAGTACCAGCTGTTGGGGAACCACAACAGGAGACGGCTATTGCCCTCTTGACCTCATTGTAGACTTACCAGAGGCATCTGGTTGGCCACTGTGGAAAACAGGATGCTAGACTAGAGAAACTAATGTTTCTTAGTTTCTGTTTTTAGAACTTCTATGCTGATGTTTTCAATGATGATCCTTTTCCTTGTTTTTACTACTCGTTTTATTACTTGCTTTGCAAGCTGCCTAGGAAAGATTTTATCTTAAAAGGCTGGATGAAAATGAATTAAACAAACAAACAAACAGGTCTGCAATTTTATACACATTTACCTGAGGGTAGGCTCCATTGGATTCAGTAGACCTCACTTCCAAGTAAAAACGGATAGGATTACGTTGTAAATTACAAATAAGCAATCCCTTTCTAAACAGCCTTTTTAAATACAATAGGGGAAAATGCTTCTTATAAAAGTGGAAAACTAATCTAAAAGAATAGGGTGTTTGTATATGCAGTGGCCTATGAAAGGAGACCTGATTGGTTCAGGTAACTGCTCCTTTCAAGTGAGATCTAGGGAAGGATTACCAACTTCTGCCTCCTCTTTGCCTTTGTAGTGCTGAGTATAATCTTGGCACGGCTGTTCAAAGCGGCAAACTGAGACAAATGTCTTCCTCTTTCAATGATTCACCTTGACCTGACCGTAGTGAAACCAGAAGCCAGAGCCTTCCTCAGAACAACATTCACATTGGGTAATGCAAGGACAGCTTTTGTGGTTGCTGCAAGCTGATCACATGGGGTGGACTGCGAAAAGGAACTACCAAGCTCAGCCTCCAGAGTTCGACAGCCATGGACCATCTTAGTCACATTGACAGAGCTAAGATAAAGACGTCGGGATTTCCTGGGGACCACTCGTAGTCTTGCCGCCAACCTTACCGATGCTTTGCACTAAGAAGCGCATGATGCTTACACACACCAAAATAAAAGCGGAGAACAAGGACAACAGCAGTCAAGCAATGTTTGTTTTGGCAAGAGAAGATGGCCATGCAGAGCTGAAGTCGTTTGGAAAAAGGCGAGGAGGGTTTTGTCTTAACTTCTGGCAGGAAAGAGGCTTTTTTCCTGCCTTCTTTGATCCTTAATTACATTGGCTCGGATTATCTGCTCCTGCAGGAAGAAACCCGCAGGAGGGATCTGGATGAGAGGAACTGACTGTGTGAGGATTTGCTCACAGAAATCCACCCATGTATTTGCCATGGGGGACACAAAAATGGCCTGTTTGTTGCTGTGCCTGTGCCTGTCATTTCCCTGAGACAAGTGCAAAAATGAGACAAAGATAATGTGCACATCCAGCCTGCATCATCTAAAGGCCACGTAACATGACCAATTTGGCATGTGGAGAACATGGCCTGCAGGATTTGAAATGCAGCAAATCCACCATGAGATGGTTAAACCTGTCGGGCCGAGCCCAGTCTGTGGGCGGTGTTATCTAAATCCCTACGTGGAGTGTATGTACTTTCAAATCCTGGTCATCTGAGGTCAGCTACCGGAGACCAAAGCTTGAAGTGGAGCAGGCAGAAGGTACTGCTCTATTGACCAGGTAAGAGCAGAAGGATAGGCTCTCAGAATTTATATCAGGTCTGGCGAATCGAGAAGCTTCATACTGCCTGCCAATCACAGTGGTTGATGTTCTGCAAATCCTTATTCTTTTCTGCATCTGAAGAAAGCTCTGAAGCCTGTGCAATCAGCCCAGAAACCTAACTAGCTTATGATTCGTAGTCTGACATTCCTAGTTCAAGTCCTCCATAACCTATAGTCTAACAATTCTATGCACCTACCTTGCAACCTGTTTCACACTCATTATACCACTGTAATGCTCCTGAAAATGGTGGTGGCCTGATTAAGTGTGAAGGGAGTTGTAGGCCAAAATATCTGGAGGGCCACAAATTGCCCACCCCTGTGCAAAAGACTAGGCAGAAATTTATGGCTGGATGATGATGATGATGATGATGATGATGATGATGATAACTGGGCAGAAAAAGTTCTGCCTTTTGATTGCAAGCCTTCTAAAGCATCCTTGGGATGGAGAGAAATTCCCTAGAAGTTGAACCTACTCACAAGGAGTGAGGGGGAAGACAATTAATCAAACACTTTTCCCTTTCTTTTGTCATGTCTAAGATCAGTTTGAACAGGCACAGGACTTCTTGTGCCAAAAGTTGAGTTTGGGTAGGAAGACACTTGGACTCGTATCGCTGTGTGGTCAATAATAGCTGTTCCAACATTAAACTTCTCTCCTTGAAATGAAAGCCTAGGAGCACTTCAAGTGTTCTAAGGAGCATGAGTGAGTTGTTCTCACTACCACTTGGATGTCTTGGACAAAGGAGAGAGTCATATCAACCCTATAGAAAGAAGTGCTTTGTCTTGATACAGGGACAGAACATACAACTCCCTGTGGAGGACAAGCAACTCTCCACTACCACCACTGCAGATTATATGAATCAGTCATCCTTCCTCTACCTTCCCCTCTTTAAAATGCCTGAATCAGTCCAGGCCTTATAAAAGATACTTTGGACTTCCAGCTACTTGGGGATGTGGAGATAAAACACTACTGTCATGTGGGGGCATCTCCGCGACAGAATAAAAACCTTTCTTTGGGAAGGGAATTTCAAAGATACACTTCAAACAACTATTATCAAGGGCTTTAATTACATTAATATAGTACCATCTAGTGGCCAGATCATCAAACAAACCAGTACCTCTTCTGATCACAGTGAGCTCATAGGCATCTTAAAGACAGAAACCAATGGGAATGTATTGGTTCTTAAAAAACATTAAACATGGAAACACATTCCAGCAAGAACATGGTTAGGGGGCTAAACTGGCCCCAACCATCAGCCAGAGAAGGAGGACCTGCAGGTTGTTTGCTTCCTCCCTCCTTGACAGAAAGAACACTCATCTCCAACTTCCTATTGCCCTGCATCTGCAGAATTGAAGGAGGCACATTGGCATCAGGACCATAGGACACTGGGATCGTGCAACCATTAGTTCCCAAGAAGAACATCATGGCAAGGGGAGAACCATCCTGGCTCCATCAATCAGTGATGGAGCAGCTGCTCCAATGTTTCTATTCCTTTTCCCTCCCTGTCTCTGAACCTTCTCTGCCACACGTCCATCTCACAGCTCATTATGGAATGCCTTAGAAGGGGATGTTATAAGCCTGGAAGTTTAGAATGGAGAGGATTAATTGATCCAGGATTTCTGCTGGAGACTGCCTTAACAGTCCTAGCCCAGTTGTCAAGTACCTTTTATTAGGAAGATTGGGTCTGAAATGGTGGGCCCTGCCCTGCCTAGTGCTTTAGTATTCTGGAGAGAAGATGCAAACACACACATAATTCAGAGATTTAACTTTTAGGAGCTGTCTATGCATCTTCTAAGCCTGGCGATGACTGTTCAGTGGGGCTGTCTCTGTTATATGACACAGGCACCAACTTGCAGCCACAGCGGGACTTTTACATGAAGCTGCACTTTCAAAAAGTCAGGGACTTATTCCAACTTCTTTCTTCACAGCAAGGTCACCACAGCCCTTCTGCCGTGTGCCCTTGCTTTGTTGTTGAACTGGGGGTGTTCCAGGGCAGATGGTGACCCCTGATTGGTTGCCAGAAGCCTGACAGAGGGCAGGGGACGTACCCAGCAAGGCTGTCTGTCGGAAAGCCTGCGCTGCCTCCTGCCATTGGGATTAAATGCCGCCACCCCACAACAGCGAAACTGCAGGGTTTCGTTGCAAAATGTCAGCAACGTGGTGCTGTAAAGGCAGGGCCCAAGTCAAGGAATTTGAACTCATAGTAATAACATTTTAACAAGGCACCCCCTGAAAAAGCAAAAAACAGGGATAAAAGAGAAACAATTGAATTACTAGAAAATCATAACTGTTCCTTGATAAATAGGAAGAGCTAGAGACTTATTATCAGTATTTATTTGTTTTGCATAGACTTCATCTTGTAGAATTTCTTAAAGATTCCCTACATGTTCCTATTGATCCTAAAGTCTCTGCATAGTTATATTTATAGACAAAATTGGTAGCTTCCAATTGGTTGCGTGGTTGGTAGGAGAAACCGTTACCTTGGTTTTCAGCACTGTGTAAATTTATGCAGGGCTGTGTGGGTGGCAAGTTATATTTTCTTCAGAAGTCATTGTTTAATGTTTTTGTAAATGGCTGTACGTTCCTGGAGATCTCATTCCAACCTAGGTTTGTGGTATTATAAGCAGGCAAGTTTTCTTGAACAGTTTAAATGGCTTCTTATTGCTTATATAAGGTACACCTACAAATTACAATTAATTTAATAAGGATTTATTGCTCCCAGAAGATGCTTTACCCCTACCTTGCAAATAAAGCCTACAAAGTTACTAGTCTTCGAGAATTTTTACTAGACACAAGCTTATATTTGGGACATGCCAAGGGGACACCCAATAAAATTGATAGGCAGTAGGTTCAGACCAGACCCGCCCCACAAAAAGGAGAGTACTTGTTAGGATAACACAAAATTAACTTATTGGAGGCCGAAAGGATTGACCTTTATTTGTGAAAATCTTGCTCCCAGAATATATGGTTCTCTCTCTCTCTCTCTCTCTCTCTCACACACACACACACACACACACACACACACACACACACACACCCCTGTTCCTTCTCCTAAACTGGAAGGCTGACACCTTCTCCAAATTCTAGTGGTTATGCCATTTAAAAGCACAGAAAAAGATTTCCATCTATCAGGAGACCATTTCCTAATGATTAGCTCCTCTTGATGATACAGCCAACCCAGCCTATTGATGAAAAATCTACCTAACACAGAGGTAGTTGACCTGCTATTGTAACAATGACCCAGTTCACACAGTCACAACAATTCCTGGGATGTTTATGTCAGGGCGGAAAATTTAACTCCAGAAAGACAAGCCCTGGAAGAAAACTGGACTTGGCACAGAGTTTCATGCGGGTGTTGCTCATTAGTGCTAGAACTGTACAGGTCAAAGATAAGGGAAGAATTTCTCACCTCATCCCTTAATTGAATTATTGGATGATGAAACTGTGTCATAATACTGTGTATGAAATGTACATATATATCTGTACATATGGAATGTTTTTCTTGCTGGTCGTTGATGGTCGTGGTGTGTATGTCTCTCGTTGTTAAAGGAAGATTTTGTATAGGAACGTTAATATTATATGCCTCAGGAAACTCTATTGCTGAAGAATTCACTTGTGTGAGTATTTCTTATGAGGAAGGCACTCAATCAGCCGTGCAGGGAGGCAAACGCTGGAACGCTGCTGCTTAAGCTCTGCTAAGTACGCGACAGTTTAACCCATGTTTTGTTGGGGCTAAATGGCAGCAAGTGAGCACACTACTTCCTACATACTTGTCACTTCCACTTTCATTATACAACCCAGTTTCTGGGTTGTTACTGTGATATCTAAACTCAGAATTCTGGGTTGGTTAGCGGTGAAACAAGCCAGAGTTAATCCCAAAACCATGCAATCACCCAACAAGTACTATTTGATAAAAGCAGACTTAGCTGTTCTTCCCCACTCTCCAAATTCGTGTTCAACCGAGATTGGGGGGAACAGCCTACCCTTTTATCAAAACCTGAAACTGGGAGTGCAAACCTTGGGGGCTACTCAAATGGCTCTCTGGGAAAACTTCTGCCTGCAGTAGGATCATCTCTGGCTCTACTTATGTTCTGCTTTTTGTGTGTAAATAAAGCAGATCTTACATAGATGCTGTACGTATCCAATGTCCTTTCATCCAAAGGAAACCAAACCCAGGTTGCAGTGCCCTGGAATTTCTCATTGTACAGGAAAGTGGGAAACACATAACAACAATATCGTTTTGCGAATTCTGTATCTTCATTTCCCATTTTAACCTTGGAAGAGGCTTAAAGCAGAGGTGTGGGATCTCTTGGGATCCCGATTCAGCCTTCCAGGTTTTCCTGGATGGCCATGCCACTTTTACCTGCCCTCCCCACCCACCACCAAACATTTTCTGGTTTCCTTTTTTTATGCACCTTCCCCCCGCCCTTTCCTAAAGGTTGAAATACCTCTCCTAAGGCTTAGCTACCTGCAGTAAGCGCTTTAAGCGACAATACACTGGTATTTTTTTTAGATTCAAATGGGGGAAGCAGTAGTATGAAAACAAAAAGAGTCTATGGCACCTTAAAGAATAACGGTGCTTTATTATTAAAGCATGAAGTTTCATGGGCTTTGTCACATGCAAGAATGGATAGAAACAAGATGGAAAAGTTAGGTACAATCTGCCCCTTGGGCTAAAAGAGGTTCCCCACCCCTGGTTTCCATAAGCCCTCTTGCAATGAGGACACGGGGAAGAGAGTATTTCTCCTTGTACAAATTGTACTTGTAGAAAGCAATGTACAAAATCTGAATATCTGTACCTTCAATTTATACTGTTATGCAATAGGGACGCAAACCCAATTGAAATGAGTGGAGGCAGCTCAACAGTAGGGTTGGATTTCAGCCTAATGTCTCTTGCATTGGATTAATTTAATTTCTTTATTGTAATGCCATTAAATAGCATCCCCACTATGCATCAGCTTGAGGGCTAACTCCATATTTATCCATGCCTTCTCTGACACAGTCTTCAAGAAGAGATTCAGGCACATTATTAATTAGTTTATTTCTGTAAGCAACCTGCCTTGTCATGTGATAAATAAGCACAGCCCTGCAGAGCAAATATATCTGCAACCCAGCTGAACAGAGTCACAATGTGAAGGACAATGAGTTCAAAACTTATAGTGGGAAATATGTCAGAGCTATGTTTGTCTCTGAATTTCAGCTTCAAAAGTGTAACAGTGGAAACCCATGCATATCTACATAGAAGTTGCACTGGGGCTTACTCCCAGGGAAGTATGTACAAAACAGGGGCACAGAACCTCAGGCCTGGGGGCCACATCCAACCCTTCAGGAGTCCCAACCTGCCCTCCTGGGTTCCCCAGGTGGCCACTCCCACATACCTTGGCTCCACCCTCTTTCTTCCAAACACTGATCATAGAATCATAGAACCATAGAATAGTAGAGTTGGAAGGGGCCTATAAGGCCATCAAGTTCAACCCCCTGCTCAATGCAGGTATCCACCTTAAAGCATTCCTGACAGATGGCTGTCCAGCTGCCTCTTGAATACCTCTAGTGTGGGAGAGACCACAACCTCCCTAGGTCATTGGTTCCATTGTTGTACTGCTCTAACAGTCAGGATGTTTTTCCTGATGTCCAGCCGGATCATTTGGTTCTGATTTTTCCCTATTCCAAAAGGTTGAAATGCCTCTCCCAAAGCTTAGCTACTTTCAGTAAGCATTGTGCTAAAATGGCCCCTCCCTTCATTAAAATGTGACCCCTGAGAAATTCTCCAAAATGGAACCTGGCCCTCTGGTAGAAAGAGTTTCTACACCCCCAGTATAGGATCGCAGCCTAAGAGATTATTCAGGCCAATCATTTTGATTAGGAATTGTTCTTAGTATGTATCACACACTTTATTGCATAACACACTATATTGTTTATTTTTGAGAAAAATGGTTTATTCTTTAATGGTTTGGTTCTGAATTGAAGCCATTTAGAATATAGGATGCAGAATACCTTTGCAGGGGTGGACAATATCTGGGAGTCAGGGGCCACATCTGTTCCCCGGCAAAATTGCTGCTGCCACCAAAATTATTATAATTGGTAGTATTAGTAGTGACACTGGTATTTTGATTTATATATCGCTTTTCACAAAAGTATAAAAGCAGTGGTAGACAAAAGCAGAAATATGAAAAAAATTGTAGAACATTTAACCTGTACTTGTTGAATGAGTGATTTATCTGGTCATCAGCCAAAGACTTTCCTTCCAGGCCACTGGCTTCATTGGGGTCCTGAATGTCCATTTCTGATGCTAATCCCAGTCTTGAATTCTCAAAACTTAGATCTGTGATGCTCCTTGTCAATACACCTGGATAAGAGAAAAAAACATCCCTTTATTTGTTGGTGTTGGATTCAAAGTTACTTTAGTTCAATGGAAAACATTATTTATATTATTTATTTATTTATTTATTACATTTCTATACTGCCCAATAGCCGGAGCTCTCTGGGCAGTTCACAAAAAAACATTAATTTACATTTGTTCATTTTTGGGCATGCTTTTTAATTCTGCCTAATTCCCCAAACAGACAGTTAAGCATTTTTAATAATACAAATGAAATTACAAGCAGAAAGACATAATGATGAAACTGAGAGCTGGCATTAAAACAGCCAATAAGACACTAGTCATAAAAACAAAACAAAACCTTGCCTAAAAGGAAACAAGCTCTTTAATCTGTCACATATTAATGGGAAGCTCATTCCAAAGCTTAGTGGGGCAACCACCAAAAATGATTGTTAGACTTAATCACCAGCCTAACATTGTAAAGCTCCTACAATTTTCTAGGCACTGTTCATTTTAAAAATAATAGGTCCTGGCTGCAGGCTTACAATCAGAGCTGGCACCAAGGGTAGGCATGATGAGCACTTGCCAAGGGCCCATATCCCAAAAGGGGCCCATTGACATGTGCTCTTGGAGTTGGAGGATGAGGAGCAAGAGCAGCTGGTCACAATGACTGTGATAAGATAGGCTCACTGAGGGAGGGGGGGTATAGAAGGTGTTAAATATATATTAGGGCTGGGGAAAGGGCTGGAGAAAGACTGTAACAGGAGAACAAGAACATTCATATATTGCAAAAATGAAATAAGTGTCCAGTATGTTATTACCCAAAGAAAAACACCCCTGGATCTTCTCACTGATAAAGGAAGGGGGGAGGTACAAAAATATTAAAATCCAGATGCTGTGGTAATTAAGTACCTTTATGCAAATGATGACAGAATTTTAAAATGAAAGAGAACAAAATGCTAATTATAGGGAAATACTGAATGAAGGCTGAATGAATCTACATATGCTGTATCTTCCTGGAAAAGTCTGTTTTTTCTCTTTACACTTGAATGTGATTTTCTGTTTTGTACTCAGGTGCAACATGTAACATGCTGCATCAGTACATGTTACAATTCACTTGGGTGCTTGTGAAACCCTGTTCCCAGCCCCCTGCTTTTGCATCCTTGTCATAAACTTGTCCAGTAAATCATAAGGTGGACTGGGCAGGGCGGGGAGAATAGAGAGATACCTGGTCATCTGGTCATAAGTAAATTATGGCAAATGGTCCATCACCTTATTGTATAATTGAATTTGCAACTGTCAATTTTAAAGGTAATTAAGTTTACGAGTGTGAAATAATGGAGGATTAAGTAGCGGCTATTTTAAAGGTCAAATTACCCTCTGAGTTTTATTCTTCAATCAACACACCTCAGTGTGCATAGAGCTGTTACATTCAAAACAGATTATTATAGAAAGCCTGTTGGGTACCTTAATTTTCATTTTTTTAAATTTGATATGTGTAATCGAGATAATAAACCCATGGACTATGTGCTATCTTTAGGTAAATCAGTCTTCCCACCTCTCCAACAACGAGGGCCCGTAAAGCTAAAATACACACCAATACCCAAACTGCTTGTTCCAGAATAGCCAGTTTAAGGCTGCAATCCAGAACACAATAAAGAATAAACTCCTTGAACATTTGTATCATTACTTCTGGGTAAAGATGGATAAGGTTGTGCTGTTAAGATGATCCTGTTTCCCTGAAGTAAATTGGATTAAGGCTGCAGTCCTACGCACATCTAGGCTTAAATCCAGTTGTTCTGATTTAGGTGTTGCGGTTTGACCTGTGAAATCTTTATACAGTGTATGTAACAGAGCTGTACCTGAGGTTATGTTTCATTTACTCATATCTAGCAACCTACTTACATCAATGTGTTCTTCAATTGTCTGCTGACCATTACATTCCCCCAAAGCAGTTCACACCGAAGAATTCCAGAATAATAATACGTTCTGTTACTTAAATGTAACAGAGTGTACCATGGCTGTAGATATCTATCTATCTATCTATCTATCTATCTATCTCTAAGGCAACATATCTGCAAAGTGCCCTGAATAATCCATTGAAACGTTAAGGACAAAGCAGCCACTCATATCAACCGACTGGCTATTCAGCACCAGTGATCATTTCAATATATGGTATTAAACGTTTCTATTTTATCCCCGTTGTGTGTACACATAAATACAAATATAACATTTTCTTTAGGCATCTTGGTTATTTCTATTTCTTTGGATCTCTCTTTGTTTTAACAAGGAGCTATAGAGCAAATGCCTAGCACAAGAGAGAAAGTAACTTCTAATTATAGACTGTCAGTGTGGAGGGATTCGAAGGCACTGCTGATAACACACTTGGAACATTTCAGAGAGCGGGACCTATGACCTTACCTTGATAGTCAAGGAGAATGGAAATGAGCAAGTGGGGGCAGTCCTCCTCCAGCGCAGAGCAGAAAGCAGACAAGGCGCCGGGGCCTTTGCAAGTGAGTTTCTCTAAAAAATATGCAGCTTGCTTCTCGCAGCACTCCCGGGACAAAATGTCTTTGTACTCCTCCAAGGAAAAGACTCTCTCGTAAACCAGATATGACAGCACTTTCTGCACATCCAGCTCTCTCACAATTCTCTCCCGGTGGTTGCTTAGGATATCAGCAAGCCAGTGGTAGTTCCTATCCTTGCTTCCCTTTTTTGTCGGTTTAGCACAGTTATAAAACCAAGACCGGGCTGACCATCCAAACATGTTTCCGCTGGGGCTAAAAATAAAATTAAAAAGATATTCCAACTCGGCATCGGCTGTGCAGTCTTCAGCAGGCGATGGAGGCATGATGCAAACGGAGGGAATGCAAGTACATCTTGCCTGCCTATGGTTATCACAATTCGGCTGGAAAAGACAAGGCCTGTGTCCAAATTATGAAAGAAAGAAGGGGGGGAACCCAACCCACGCACAGTGCTTGCAGCCCCCTAAGAGGATTACTTTACACTAATTAGCCCTTTACAAGCGTTAATAAGTATCTCCACAACCATAAGAGAAACGGCAGAATAGCTGGGCTACTGTTACTTTTTAATTCTGGAAATGGCCTTCAGAAAAAGAGACCCTCTTTTGCAAGAACCAACTTCTTGAGAAAGATAGAATATCAAATGAATCATCTATGCTGAATGAATGTTAAACAAGGGATAAAGGACATGTCTTCAGGTGGATACCAAGTTTGACATTCTTATGAGACTGCAACCCAAATCATTGCAATTGGTGATTGCCACTTTTAAGTAGCGTTTTATAGGTGATATATTATATGTAATGCATTTATGAACAGAAATGCCTAGGAATCTATTATGTGTTGTTATTGTTGAGAGGAGAATGAGAATCTCCCCCCCCCCTGAAAACTGGCATTGCTGACTTTTAATGTTGAGTACGTCTTTTAAGCTTGCTAAATTATTGGCTTATTTTTAATAAAAACACGCACACACTCATAAATAGTGTCTACTTAATGAATTAGGATTAAGAGAAGAGATTCTTACAGCTCCGGTGGAGGTGTACTGCCAGTAGTAATTATTCACAGAGGATCACATTTGCATAACACCCTCTCTTAACATCTCAATGCAATCTGCAGCAGGGCTTAAAAAAGTTCTGTTTGGTTTGGGGTTGTGGTTTTTTTTAGACCTTCATACTGTCACTGTTTGCCTGTGCCAATTTACATGCACATACCCAGCCAAACGTATTCTTTCACATACATTTCTGCCATTTCCCATTGCATTCATTAGCTTCAAATATGCAGCTTGCACTGAGCTACAGGTGACTGCTGGTCCTGGTCCTGCTCAGGACTTCCATCCTAACAATTGATAGGTGCTGTGATAGCTCTGCACTTTGACTATGGAGAGTGCTTTGAGATGAGGCTTTTATTGCTTTACCACCACAGACATTGCAAGGCACTTAAAATATTAGGGGCACCAGCCCATAGACTTATGTGCCATGGAGGGATTTTGAGGGGGCATAGCATGCATCTAGGGGAGGGTTAACCCTTCTCTTCCCAACTGCGATCCCCCAAGAAATCCTCAGACTGGCAATTAAGCTTAGAAAAGATCTCCCATTAGTGGAAGCATCACTGAAAGCACATTTGTTTCCAGCTTAGACCAGGGACCAGTTCTGGTGCCTTCCCATAGTCATCAGTGTTTGAGGGCTCCCGGTCCTGGACCATGACACACACCCCACACACAGCACATTCAGCAAGTGTGAGTAGGAGTTGTACATGCGTATCTAGGCTAATCAGCTAATTTTACCACTAACAATTCATAACATTTACATCCACACAAAAGCTTCCATGTAAGCTGGAACTCACTTATTCATGTTGCCTGGAGATTGCTGGATGGAGGGCTTTTTTCCTGTCTCAGCATGTATAGGATTGCACCCTAATGCCAGAATAAGACTACATGCTCCACCTCTTTACAAAAAATAAATAAATCACAATTCCTAAGGTCAGTTTAGGGTCCAGGCTCTTGAGGCAAGTGCTCTAACACTTACTGCCATCTTGTGCATGTAGGAAGATATAGCAGGTCCCTGTATGGGAAAAAGTTGCTTGTCGACTTCGTAATGTTCTGGAAGTCCACTCCCCAGCCCTGCACACAATAGTATTGTTATCAATATTAGGAAACTGCCTGTTATTATCAAAAACAGTTTAGCACACAATACCACAGAGCATCTGCAGAATGTCTGAAGGGAAAAGTTTAGTTTTGAATGTTTTTATATGTCCACTTAGAAATGTGCAATGCGGCCATAAGGCAGAATGAAGCACTTTCCTCAGTTGGCAGTTCGTCATTAATGGGTGGCAAATAATACTTAAATTATTATTATTATGTTTTGATTGTAGGGGTTTGCCACTGGGATATTCCTTCTGAGGCACCAAACTGTTTTGGGCTGGTGGTACACACAGAACTCTTTCCCCATGCCTGGAGCACTAGCAGACTCAGAACTTTTTTTAAGAATTCAGAAGAGTTTTGCATATTTTGTGGAGGGCAGGGGCCTCTGCCAGTTGGCTCCAAGGAAAAAACAAACAAACACCCCCGCCCCCAAGAAAATCTTACTTTTTTTTCTGGTAAATTGGCAATTTCTTAGGCTAATCCAACTTTCAGGATCAGCCCTACCATTGTGTGAAGATGACAAAATTTGTATATTTCATTTTTATTATGAATAGCATATTGTTTGCAACCCTAAGATTCCAGGTTATTGTGAAATAAATACTTTATTTCTTCGATTGTTAGACGCCATTGATTGTAAGCCGCACAGTAATTTCAGTACAACCAACAGAGGAAAAAACCTAAGACACACCTGCGATTCTAAAACACACCCCATTTTTAGAGATGTTTATATGGGGGGAAAAGTGCATCTTAGAATCGAAGAAATGTATGTAAATATTATGAATTGTTTGTGATAAAATTAGCTAAGGTATCTAGATGGTGTGGGATGTAGCAGCAGATTAGCTAGATATTAACGTTTCAAAATAGCAACCCCACTGTTTGACAATCAAGCTACAATCAGATTCGTGATAACCACTTGGGTGATATGGCTACAAGACTGTGGATGTAAAAGAAACTATCTGAGATGTTAAAATAAGGCAGGTACATTTTCTGGGAGTAAGTCCACTGGAATTCAATAGGACTTACTTTTGAGTAAACATGCATAGTATTAGGCTGTTTGGAAATAAACATCATATTCTCATGTAAGTACCTTTTTGCCTTATGTTGCATACAGTTCTCAGCATTCATTATTATGTGTGAGTGACATATTGAAAGAATGTATCATTCTCTTCTAGGCACCAAAGTTTAATGGAGATTTGCAATCGATCTAAAAGTAGCATTTTTATAAGGTGACCAAAAAAGTCCAAATGTATGATTAACGATATTACAAGAAATGCACCAAGGCCATACTTTAAAAAACAAAACAAAAACTTTGGTTAAAAGCTGTCCTGAACCCCCGCACAGGAATCCTTTAAATAAATTTATTTATTTTATTTTATTTATTACATTTTTATACCGCCCAATAGCTGAAGCTCTCTGGGCGGTTCACAAAAATTAAAACCATAATAAAACTCCCAAATAGGAGGGAGAAAGAATCATGGTCAAAGAGTCTTAAGATAAAATAGGGGAAGAGAGTTCGCATATGATGTTCACATTTACAGCACAATCTTATCCACGTCTACTCAGAAGTCCTGTTGCGTTCAATGGTGCTTCCAGCAGATAAGTGGGCAACAGGGCATAGGATTGCAACCTAACTTGTCATACTTGAAATTAGTCAAGCCTACTTTAGTCAGAAAAAGAAATCCTATAACTCTCAGCATTCCTCAGCTTGTCATGCTGGCTGGTGAATGTTGGGAGCTGTAGTACTTTTTTCTGTCTAAACTTGCACAGGATGTGGAATAATAAAAAATCTGGAATAATAATAATAACCAAGCATCTGTTGATTTTAATACCTAGCTTGGTAAACTTTCTTTGTTGTTATTTTTGATTTTATTGTGTTGTGTTACTGCATTTTGTACACCACCCTGTGATTTGTTAATGAGGGGTGGTGTATTAATATTTTAAATCAATAACATTATCTATACTAAGACAGAGTGTATTTCACATTTTGATGGAAGTGAGAGCGCCACCCTCTCCTCAACCTGAATGAGGCAGTAATATATAAAATGAATAACATGATGATGATGATGATGATGATGATGATGGTGATGAATAGAATGCTTGTGTCACATTTTGGTGGGAGCGAGGGCGGCTCTCTTTCCATTCTGTGTCACAGCCTGACTGAGATAGTATATATTTTAAATAAATAACATTATGATGAATTTTATTGACAATATTATAGTATCATAACAATGTGTGTTTCACATTTTGATGGCCGGCCGGCCAGGCCCCTCTTCCTCGCCTCAGCCTGACTGAGGTGGTATATGAAGATTTTAAATTATTATGGATATTATTATTAAGATACTAATGTGTGCACTTCACATTTTGATGTAAAGTATATATTATAATTAATAAGAATATAATGAAGACATAATTTGTGTTTCATTTTGATGGCAGGAAGAGCAGCCCTCTTTGATGGCAGGAAGAGCAGTCCTCTCCTTTTCACTTGGCCTCAGCCTGAGGTACTATATAAATATTTTAATTAAATTACATTATTATTGTTATTATTATTAATATAATAATACTGACATAATAACGTGTGTTTGATTTTGGTGGCATGGAGAGCAGCCCCTTCACTTTTCCACCTGGCCTCAGCCTGAGGTAGTATATAAATATTTCAAATTAAATAACATTATTATGACTATTATTGTTGTAAGTATAATAATACTGACATAATGACACGTGTGTTTCACATTTTGGTGGCAGGGGGAGCTCTCCTTTCCACCTGGCCTCAGCCTGAGGTATTATATAAATATTTCAAATTAAATAACATTATTATTATTACTATTATTGTTGTTAGTATAATACTGACATAATGACACGTATGTTTCACATTTTGGTGGCAGGGAGGGCTCTCCTTTCCACCTGGCCTCAGCCTGAGGTATTTATATAAATATTTCAAATTAAATATTATTATTATTATTATTATTACTATTATTGTTGTTAGTATAATACTGACATAATGACACGTGCGTTTCACATTTTGGTGGCAGGGAGCACTCTCCTTTCCACCTGGCCTCAGCCTGAGGTAGATCATTTATAAATATTTTAAATAAATAACATAATAATAATTACAACAATAACCACGGTGGGGGACGGTGGGTGGGTATGGGTGTGTTTCTCGTGTTGCTGACGGGAGCGAGGGCGGCCGGCCCTGCTTCCCTCCCTTCGCCTCGCCTCAGCCTGAACCCACCGAGGCAGCCGCTGAGGGCTCGAGATGGCGTCGCCGTCTGGGCGGGAAGCGGCCCCAGCAGGGCGGGCCCGAGGAGGCCGCCGCTGCCGCCGCCGCCCTCCTTCTCCTGCTCCTCCTTCCCCGCCTCTCGGCGGCCAGGCCGGCGCAGCGATGGCGGTGGTGGCCGCCGCTGACGGGATCGCCTCACGCCTGGCGCGGCAGGAGCAAGAGATCCGCTTCTTGGCGGCCGAGATCGGGCGCTTGAAGGAGCCCGAGCTCTGGCCCGGCGGCTGCCAGGGCGGCGGCGGCGGCGGCTTGGCCACCTTGCCCCGGGGACTCGACGCCGCCAGCCCGGAGCTGCAAGCGCTGCGGGCCGAGAACGAGAAGCTGAGCTACCGCCTCCTGCACCTGCGGCGCAGCCTGAGCGCCGAGCTGGCCCGCGCCGGGCCCCGAAAGCCCCACGAGCAGCCCGGAGGCCGACAGGTGAGCGAGGAGGCCCAGGCTGCCGCCGCCGCCCTCCCGGCCCTGCCCGGGCCGAGGGACGGAGGGAGGAACGAAAGAGCCTGGGTCCGAAAGAGCCAGGCGGCCCTCCGGCGCGGGCTGACTCGCGAGTAAGCCCCAGTGTGTGGAGGGGTGTAGAGAGAAGCGGGTTACTTCTGCGTCAAGCGTGCAGTAAAAGTGCTGGATCCTGTATGGACTTACGCGGGAGTAAGCGCCAATGAAGAGTATATCTGTTTATTTACAAGATTTATTAATAATAATAAGTATTTATTATTATTATTATTTACTATATTTATATACCGCTCCCCATTGAAAATTTCGGAGATAAAATGGAAACACACACACAGAAGAAAACACTTAAAACAGATTTTAAAAGAAGCAAATACAGTGACTCAAGATTTGTCTACTGCTCTACATCCTTTCGTGAACAATAAAAAGATGAAGATTTTCTTCTTCAGAATTAAAACCTTTAAGAGCACAATCCTATGCATATTTACACAGAAAAAAGGCCTACAACGAAAACATGCATAGGATTGTGCCTTGAAGTCAGATGGTACCAATAAAAATCAAAAGGGGAGGATAGTAATAATAATAATTCTCCCCTTTTAATTGTTATTGGTACCATCTGTAATAATTATTATTCCCTTTTATTATTGGTTCAATCTATAATTATTATTGTCTTCCCTTTTTATTATTACTGGAGCCATATGATTTCAGGGCGCTATCCCATACATGCTTAGTAAATTTCCCAGAGAGCTTCGGCTATTGGGCGGTATAGAAATGCAATGAATAAATAATAGTTGGAGGCCTTTTTTCTGTCGAAACATGCATAAGATGATGATGATGATGATGATGATGATGATACAGAATTGAAACTTTTAGGGACACAGTCTTTTAGATCGAAAAAAGGTCTACCGCTAAACATGCATAGGATTGTGCCCTGAAAGCAGGTTGTACCAATAAAACCGTAGCTGGTCAGTCAGGGAAGGCTTGGGTAAATAAAAATGTCTTCAGATGGCACTTTGGTGCCTGCCTGGCATCAACCTGCAGGGAGTTCCAAAGAGAGAGAACCAGTACACTGAAGGCTGTGCTGCAGGTGGGCTTCAAACAGACGGCAGGTCCATGCGGAACCGATACAAGTGCCTTATTACATTTATATTCTGCCATTTTTCCTCTTCCAAGGAACCCAAGGCAGCTTACGTGGTTCTCTCTCCTCACAACAACCCTGTGCGGTAGGTTAAGCTGAAGAATGTCTGGCCCAAAGTCACTCAGTCAACGCCTTGGCAGAATAGGGACTACAACCTGGGCCTCCCTAGTCCAGCACTCTAACCATGACACCAGACTCATTATAATTAGGTTTGGTTTAGCAAAGAAATGAAGTAGGATTTTGCATTTATTTATTTATTTCTATGATGTGGTTCTAACTTTTCTCTGCTTAGGAGCTGCCCAATGCAAACCTTGCTGTTCGCCAGGCTAAGCATAAAAAGGAGAAGAAGAAAGAAAACCAAGCTGCTGATGCATGTAGGAATGAGGTGTGTGAACTTTTTTTAATGTGCCCAAGTAGCTACTGTTGGGATGCATTTGCCTCTGTTGTGTATATGGGCTTTGATCCTAAGTTTTCCCTTTTGAAACAAATAGCAGCTTGTGGAGGGAGAAAAACACTGCCGGTAGGAAAGTGTTTAAACGACTTTCCTTGTGTCGTGATCCTTTATTTATTTGTATGGTGGGGCGTCCAACCCTTTAGGTCTCCACCCTCAATCTGAAGTGGTACAGCCCAGACCTGTGTGTACCAGTATAGTAACCAGATAGGTCATGGCTATGAGTGTTGATGGACTGTAATGATTTTCCACCCTGATGGCCCTGTGCAATTTTTACAGCTACAGCAGGAGCCAAACTTCATCAAAGATAGGCGGAAGCTATATGAAGCACTGAAGAAAGAGCATGATGCTCTCCTTGATTCCAGAGCATCCAGTCAAAGCAGATCAATCAAAATCTCCCTTGTTGATGGGAAGAAAATGGAAGGGGAATCTTGGAAAACAACTCCGTATCAGATAGCTCTGGGAATCAGGTAACTTTAAACATGAAGTATTTTCATTGACAATAAGTTTCCTGACAGCATGGTATATTTTATTAATGATTTGGATGAGGAGGTGCAGGGAACGCTGATCAAATTTGCAGATGACACCAAATTGGGTGGGATAGCTAATACCCTGGAAGACAGAAACAAACTTCAAAGTGATCTTGATAGGCTGGAGTGCTGGGCTGAAAACAACAGAATGAAATTTAATAGGGATAAATGCCAAGTTCTACATTTAGGGAATAGAAACCAAATGCACAGTTACAAGATGGGGGACACTTGGCTCAGCAATACTACAAACGAGAAAGATCTTGGAATTGTTGTAGATCGCAAGCTGAATATGAGCCAACAGTGCAATATGGCTGCAAGAAAGGCAAATGCTATTTTGGGCTGCATTAATAGAAGTATAGCTTCCAAATCACGTGAGGTACTGGTTCCTCTCTATTCGGCCCTGGTTAGGCCTCATCTAGAGTATTGTGTCCAGTTCTGGGTTCCACAATTCAAGAAGGATGCAGACAAGCTGGAGCGTGTTCAGAAGAGAGCAACCAGGATGATCAGGGGTCTAGAAACAAAGCCCTATGAAGAGAGACTGAAAGAACTGGGCATGTTTAGCCTGGAGAAGAGAAGATTGAGGGGAGACATGATAGCACTCTTCAAATACTTAAAAGGTTGTCACACAGAGGAGGGCCAGGATCTCTTCTCGATCCTCCCAGAGTGCAGGACACGGAATAACGGGCTCAAGTTAAAGGAAGCCAGATTCCGGCTGGACATTAGGAAAAACTTCCTAACTGTTAGAGCAGTGCGACGGTGGAATCAGTTACCTAGGGAGGTTGTGGGCTCTCCCACACTAGAGGCATTCAAGAGGCAGCTGGACAACCATCTGTCAGGGATGCTTTAGGGTGGATTCCTGCATTGAGCAGGGGGTTGGACTCGATGGCCTTGTAGGCCCCTTCCAACTCTGCTATTCTATGATTCTATGATTTATTCCCCTTATTAAACCAAAATTAGAGGCCTGCAACCCAAAAGCTGTCTGATTTGATTTGGAATCAATGGCCTCGTTCATATATAGCAACAACCCAGAGTATGAGTTCATTCACACAACACAACAATCTAGAGTATGGCTTGAGTACATTTTGCTGAATTGTGGGTCATTGTTGTGGATTGTTGCTCTATGTGAACCCAGTCCATGGTTCGTTTGCGCTGCTGGGTTCACACAACACAACAACCCATGATTCAACGACAACCCATACTCTGGGTTGTGTTAATCTGAACCAGGTCATTGGATTGAGGAGGGGTTGCAGTTAATTAACTAGGTCCACATGTGAAGATATAAACTATTCACCAAGTGTAGTTAGTAGGAGGAAGATCATATACAGTCAGTTTGCTCATATGCTACAGATGCACATGTAAAAAGAACAAGCAAGAATTTTGTGACACTTTAAAGACCGCACATTTATGACAGCATAAGCTTTCGTGGAATAGAGTCCATTTCATCACATGTATGCATAGAGTCTTATCCTCAGATAGCAGGTATAGTGTAGAGAGGAAAATGTAAGCATTGAGGTTGGAGGGAAACAAAGTGCAAAAAAGTCTGTGACAATTACGTTAAAACGTAAATGCGTGCAAGTGTGTACTTTTTGCGTGTGTGCCTACATTTAAGCTTTGCTGCCTGTTCTTCCCTTATCCCCAATCCATCTCTTTTTGCGTATATAATTAAAAGTTTGGCCTCGAAAGACTCCAAAAAACCTTTAGCACGGGTTTGTATTATTTGTATTTAAACATGTGGTAGCAACATTTTTTGCTTGTCTGTTGTCTTTAGCCGAGGACTCGCTGATAACGCCGTCATAGCCAAAGTGAATGGAGAATTGTGGGATTTGGATCGGCCCATGGAAGGAGACTCTACCTTGGAGCTGCTCACATTTGATAACGAAGAAGCTCAAGCTGTACGTAAAGTTATTTTTTCCCTCTCCCTGCAAACTACCGTATTTCTTCGATTCTAAGACACTCTTCCCCCCATATAGACATCTCTAAAAACGGGGTGCGTCTTAAAATTGCAGGTGCGTTTATTATTTCTTAGAATCAAAGCTTTTTTTCTGTTGGTGGTACTGAAATTAGTGTGCGTCTTACAATCGATGGCGTCTTACAATCGAAGAAATACAGTAACTTGGAAACAATGGCTCTGATTCAGCAAGAGAGATCCATGTGCAAAAACGAGTAACCAACAGGAATATAAGAGTGCAACCTCCTTGCAGTGTTCATCCGGTCCTGTCAAATTGACTGGATGTGCCTGCTGGTGCAAGTGCATCCTTATCCAGGGCCACAGGTTGCTGTGTGCACATGACAAGAGCTGGGTCAGGACCAATCAGTGTAAACTGATCACAAGTAATTATTGGTATACAGTTTTGGGCTAGAAAAATGCTTAGAAGGTTGCTGAAATATTGTCTGCTGTGGGGGTGGGGCTGCACTTGCTGTTCATCTTTGTTGACATATGTATACAAATTGTCAAGGATTTAGCATTAGAGAAATGTGGTCAAGTGCGGCAGCTGTGTGGGGATAAGTATAAGAAGAGGGGTGGTGGAAAAGGTATGTATGGTGACCAGTTGAAAGGTAGGATGGGGGAAAGGACTGATGAGCTAGGATATCTGCCAGCCTAGTCTAAATTTGACAGGATACAAGTGATCATATATGCCGGATGAAGCAGAGGTAGAGAGGTTTTGTATCTGAGGGTGGAACTGTTTGTGTTGCTGGGCTCTAGTTTATCAGTGGGAGGAAAACCTAACCACGAATTCCGCCATTATGCTTTTTTTTAAAATGTAGGTTTATTGGCATTCTAGCGCTCATATTCTTGGAGAAGCCATGGAAAATTATTATGGTGGATGTTTGTGCTACGGACCTCCCATTGAGAACGGCTTTTATTATGACATGTACATTGAAAACAGGTACTGTTTTGCCAGAAGGTATTCACATGTTGGGGATGGCATAGTGACTTGAAATACAGTGTGTAAAATAAGTATGTGTCTTCACCATAGTACATAGTGCTGTAAAAATTTTGGAAATTCTGAAGATGTGGAAAAAAATACTTAAATGTTTATCAATAAAAGGTATGGATCAATAATTTTAATAAGGAATCGGAGAAATAACTATGCTAGGAGTCTTACAATGATTGAAAGGAGAAAAAAATCTTCTTAGTCTCAAAACGGCCAGAAATTTAATGGCTCTAGTCTTTGTATATAAGTCTTCCTGTTACAAAAGGTTTTAGAAATCATTTGCAGGGAAGTAAAGATTGGGTAGCAATATATGAACACCTTGTCTTAAACATTTTTCTCATCATTCTAAAAAAATAAATAAGTGTATGGACTTTAAATAATATTAACCATAATGTATAGGAACTAAGTTTGTAAATTAAAGGAACTTTAGCAGTAAATCAGACCACCTTCCTTAAACTGCCATACACTGGAGTGGGGGAAAATATGAGTTTTCCCATTTTGTCCTGGAGGTTAATATACCTTCTTTCTGTTATATGCTCTACATAGTCATTGGCTCTTCTTTTGTCTAGGGGTGTATCTAGTACAGAATTCCCAACACTAGAGAACATATGTAAAAGCATCATAAAGGAGAAGCAGACATTTGAAAGGCTAGAAATCCGGAAGGAGACCCTGCTAGATATGTTTAAAGTAAGTTTCTGGGTTTACTAATGCTGGAAATTGTCTAATTCACACATCGTTCTGAACTTTGGAATCTGATGACTAGTGCTTCTTCGTGTTGTCTGTTTTCATAGTGTGTATATGCAAGGACACCTCACGACACTAAACATTTAAGGCATTTATTTCTCCCCAGGCAGTCGTGGGGAATTGGTTTCAACACCAGGGCAGGATCTACACTACTGCTTATGACAGTTTATAATGGTTATGACAACTGTTCAGGCCCAGGACACATTACATATACGGTTTTCATACCGTTTTAAAAGTGTTATATCCTGCTTGGTGTAGATCGGCCCTTGGAACTTAGAAAGCTGCCTTATACTGAGCCAGGCCCTTGATCCATCTAGCCCAGTGTTATAGAATCATAGAGTTGGAAGGGGCCTATAAGGCCATCAAGTCCAGCCCCTTGGTCAATGTAGGAATCCACCTTAAAGCATCCCTGACAGATGGCTGCCCAGCTGCCTCTTGAAGGCCTTCAGTGTGGGAGAGCCCACAACCTCCCTAGGTAACTGGTTCCATTGTCGTACTGCTCTAACAGTCAGGAAGTTTTTCCTGATGTCCAGCCAGAATCTGGCTTCCTGTCACTTGAGCCCGTTATCAACAGTGCCTGGCAAAATTGGCTCACCAGGATCTCAGGCAGGAGTTTTTCCAGCACTATCTGGAGGTGCTGCCGGGGATCGAACCTGGAATCTTCTGCATGCAAAGCTGGGGCTCTTAGCACTGAACTTTGGTCCTTAGGAGCAAAACGCTGCTTTCCTCTTCCTTGTCCAGCATCTTAGCAATCCCACTAAGGCGTGGGTTCTTAACAAGGGGGGAATTCCCTCCCTCCCCCGTGGGGGGATTTTAGGGTTCTGGGGGTGGTGGAATAGGGACCACTATTCAGCAAAGTATGATGTCCTGTAGATTATGTATTCCTACACATGTTATTAAAACGTCCCAGAAAAGTGTCCTGTCGTCTGCAAAAGCCAGGCCTTTGCTCTCTTTTTCCTCCCTCCCTCGCAGTCCTAGAAGTTTCAAGCCTCCCATTTAAAGGAGCAACGCAAAGCATGGGAGCTGAGAATGTAAAAAGGGCCATGCTTTGCATTGCCCCTTTAAATGGGACTAATATAGAAACAAAATAAAGATTTTCAATATTATATGCCTATTATTTGGAATGCACCTTTTGAGTTAGACTATCTTGGGAAGGGGGAAATTATATTCTGAACAATGGTGAAAGGGCGAAATGGAGCACTAAGGCAAGGGTAGGGTGGTGTGGTGTGTGCAGGTCTCAGCTATTTTTATGCAGCTTGCAGAGATGGGGTGGTGCAGTGAAAGAGAGAGATGGGGTGGCTCAGAGTGGGGTGAGGGGTGGGGTATGGCAGAGGAGTGCTATACAGTCTTACAACGTTGCAAGCTCCACCCAGCATCATCTCTGGCCCCACTCACCATTGGGTGCACACACACACCCATTGACTTTTCCTATGGATTAGTGGCCCTTCATAGGAAAAGGGTTTTGCACCCCCACTCTAAGGGGAGGTGGAGGGCAGTTCTATGATTCTCGGCAGTCGGATTTTGTCTCCCCACCCAACAGACCACAAGCCCTCATTCATGACCTTATTCCAAGCTTCATCTGTGTACCCACAACACTCCTCTAACCCTGCAAGAAGAAATGCTATCTCTTTTTGGAAGAACTGGAACTTGTCGAGGGAGGGGGTGGGTAGTCATGGTCAGTGAGGGACCATGTCTAGCTTAATCCTGTAGTTACTTTCTTCCCTGGATGCTGGTTTGAGAGCAGCCGCTTTTGTTAGCAGTGCCTGGGCTGAGAGCAGGAGACTGGCATAGCCTGCAGTAACGTTGGCCTCTGTGACCTTGCCATTTAATACGTGATGAAATTGTTTCCCGAAAGAGGCTATGCTTAATATAACCGATCTTCAGCCAGCCCATCTCGTCTCTGTCTAGCTTCCTCTGCATGTTTCATTACACACTCTTCTGCTGGTAGGAATGTCCAACTCCTTGGGCCATGTCGGAATGAATTACTCAAGAAGTTCCTAGTTGATAATCCAGAAGTCTTGCAAAAAGCTAGACAATAATGCCGTTGCACCCACTTTAAATATGAACAGGGGAAGGACTATAGCTTAGTGGGGGGGGGGACACTTCACAGAAGGTTCTAGGTTCAATTCCCAGCATCTCCAGTTAAAAGAGACATGTGCCTCTTTTCAGCATATAACTCCTTTGCTGAGGGAATTGCACTGGCTACTTATTGGCTACCGAGCCAGGTTTAAGGTTTTGGTCTTAGTATACAAAGCCCTAAACAACTTGAGACCAGGATACCTAAGAGAGCGCCTTCTCCCTTACCAACCTGCCCGATCACTGAGGTCGTCGGAGGGCACGCTTCTGGTGGTTCCACGTGGAGCTGTGGCCCTATTGGAATCCACCAAGAGAAGAGCCTTTAGTGTAGTGGCCCTTTCTGTGTGGAACTCATCCCAACGTGGAAAGAATGTCACCGTGAAGAACCTCGGCAGCGGGCCTTCTCTGTAGCGGCACCCACCCTCTGGAAAACCCTCCCTCGTGTGGTTCGGGAGGCGGAAAATGTAATAACTTTTAAACGCCTCCTAAAAAAATATCTTTTTAAATAAGCCTTCCCTGGACTGTTAATTTATTCTGGTTTTATGTGATTTTAAAGTTTTAATCTGGATTTTATGGTTTTAGTTGTAAACTGCCCAGAGAGCTTAGGCTGTTGGGCAGTATAAATATGTAATAAATAAATAAATAAATAAATAAATAAATAAATAAATAACTCTCTGCCCCTGGAGGTCAGGCAGGTGCCAACACTAGGCTGCTTTCTGGTGCCCCTTGAAAACAACTGTTTCAAGAAGTCTTCTGTTTTTCTGGCACCTTTGTTTTAAAATTGAATAATTTTAATTTGCTTTTTTAATCTTCTTTCTTTTACTGTTTATATCTATGTTCACCGCTCTGGAATCTGTTAGATAATTGAGAGGTATATAAATGTTGTAAATAAATAAATAGATCTTGAGTGATGGACAGGAAAACACCCTGCCGGAAACCGTGGAAAGCTGCTGCCAGCCAGAGTGGGCAACACTGAGCTAGTTGGGCAGTGGTCTGACCTGGTAGAAGGCTTTACATTTTCATATTCAAGAAAATTCTAATTCTTGATTTGTTTCCTCCTAGTCTTACTTTTTTCTTCTTATACCTAGTATAACAAGTTTAAATGTCGAATCCTGAATGAGAAAGTTGACACACCAACAACAACAGTGTACAGGTAAAAAAAAAAAGTGCAATTTTGCCTGGCACTCTACAGTAACTGCTACATTTTTTATAATTCGGGGAGAAGATGCATGTAAGATGAGTGTATTTTATGTCTGGAGGGAGAATTATGTGCTCAAACATAGAATTTAGAAATAAATGTTGCCTTTTATAACAAGAATGTTGGTAACGTAGTCACTTTATTGTTATTGAAGTACATAGCGCCACTAATGTACATGGCATGTTACAGAGAATTATAGAGTAATGTAAGCAAAAGGCAGGTTGCTGCCCCAAAGATCTTACGATCTAAGAATTTAGATTCTATAGTGAGGCAAAAAGAATAGTGATCAGTATGTGCAAATGCAGTTTCGTGCAGTATGTTGGTTTCAGAGAAACAAATATGATCCCTGATTTACAATATATACGTAAAGGTTCAATTCACATATCATGCCAAATCAAACTTAAGGAAACATAACTATGGTTTGGCATGACTTCTGAGTTGACAAACCATGCTTTGTGTCTGGTTTGCAAGTCAAAAACCATTGTTTGAAGTGGATTTGCAGAGTATGGGTTTGTGATGCATATATTTTGGGACAATGGGCCTTCCTAGACCCATTAACGTTAACGTTAGCGTTAACGTTAACATTAACGTTAGCGCGCTAACGTTAGCGCGCCTCCCCCACACTTCCAGACGGCGGAGCCGCAGGGAGGACGGAAGCCCTGCGGCGTCCGCCATTTTTTTTGTTTGTTTGTTTAAAGGGGCCGCGGGTGGCCCGAAGACACCGGGAAGGTAAGGGTTTTTAAAAAAAAAACGGGGGGGGGGGAGGATGGCAGGGGGGGTGGCAAGGGGGGGGGTGACAGAGGGAGTGCTGTGCGCCGCCGCCGCTCCCAAGCAGGCAAGTGGCGGCGGCGGCACGCAGCACTCCCTCTGTCACCCGCCCCCCCTTGCCACCCCCCCTGCCATCCTCCCCCCTCCCCTCTCTTTCCCCCCCGCCCCCGGGCCGATGGGCACAGCGCTCATATGAGCGCTGTGCCAGGCCGGTCCACGGCTTTTCGCGGCTCCTCGCGAGTAAGCGAGGAGCCGCGAAAAGCTGCGGAAGTATCCGCACTTCCCCCAGCCCCGGCCTGAGGCCGGAGCTGGGGAAAAAGCGCGCCATAAGCGACTTTGCTTATGGCGCGCTAGACCAGGCCTCACTGCGGCCTGCCGCCGGATTCCCCTGTGCGTCATCTGGACGCACAGCAGGGAAACCGGGTTGGAAGGCGCGCTAAGGCCTGGTCTAGCAATGCCCAATGTCTAAATTGAGAAGCTGTAGTTACAGGCATTGTTTCACCTCCAGAAGTTGCTAAGCCAGGGATATAGGAGTGAACTTTTAACACTGAGGAAAGGATGGAAAACCAAAGCAAACAAGCACCATTAAACCATGATTTCCTGTTGTATATTTGGAAGCACAAATCATGGTTTGGTGTGATACCTGAAGTTTCATTTTAACTGTAGAAACTGCAGTTAAACAAGTTCAGGATAAACACCTATTGTATGTGCAGCACAAAGTTACACATGAATTAACTTCATAATTTTATATTATGGTTTTATACTGTTGTTTTATACTTTGAATGGTTTTAATTTTTGTGAACCGCCCAGAGAGCTCCAGCTATTGGGCGGTATAGAAATGTAATAAATAAATAAATAAAATAAATAAAAATATTAACCTAAGGGTACTGAGTACCATACTTTTAAAATTATATCTGAACCTTGATAATCTTCTAATAGGTGTGGTCCGCTGATTGACTTATGCAGGGGCCCTCATGTGAGGCATACAGGAAAAATTAAGGCCTTAAAGATTTTTAAGGTAAGGGACATTATTTTATTTATTTATATTTCTTAACTATATTTTTATACTACTTCTCACTGGTAACAAATCCCAAAGCAGTTTCAGAAAGAACAAAAACAAAAAGCAAACAAAAGCCACATACACACAGAACAGCATCGTGACGTCAGTACAAAGCTAGCTAGTGGCTGGGGAAAAGCCAAAGCAAACAGATAGATTTTCAGTAGACGCCTAAACCTTGCCCATGTTGAGGCCTGGAATCCATTCCACTGGGTGGGTGCCGCTATAGAGAAGACCTGTTTCCGTGCTGCTGATGGGTGATGGACGTCTGTAGGTCTGGGAGGTTGATAGAGGGGGAGATGGTCCTTGACGTAACTTAGTCCTGAGTTGTATAATTGTTTTAAAATTAGTATTATAAAATTAGAGAAATGGCCCCTGAACCTCCTGAAGTTGCACACTCTTGAACTACACCTTAGAGAGAGGCAATTCCACTGTTTGGAATTGGGGGGGAAACCTTGCATAAAACCTGGGAAACCTGCAAACGGTAGGTGATCAGGCGAAAGCTGCAGGGGGCGGGGTGTGGCTACCTGAGGAAACCCAGGAGGCCAGATTTAGCTCCCAAGTGGGCCAGATTTAGCCCCCAGGTCTAAGGTTCTGCACCTCTGTTTTAAACAGTGTAAAACACTGGAGAGGTCTAAAAAACCCAAATGCAGTACATTTATTAATGTATATTTATGCCACCCTACATAACCAATTCGGGAAAAGCTATAGAGTTTAGAAATCACAAGCTCATCCCTCCCCAAAAAGCATTTTATGAAGTACATGATTCGACATCTTTCCCATGCCGTGAAAATTATTTAGATAAGGGGTACATGGATCTTTTTCAGAGGCTCGTCACAGCTCCTAATGGTCTCTAAGAAACCTCAACGCCAAGGAGTTCGGGAGGCCCTGTACAAATCTCTTCGTAATCGTTTTCATAGACTGGAAAGTCTATGAAACTTGCTACTGGGGGTTTCTTCTAGCACACCTTTAAAAATAAAATAAAAAATACCCAAGAAGTATCAAAGGAACTCACATCTGCTCATGCCTTTGGGTCATCTGTTGCCTAAATAGTTTATTTATTTACTTGAAAAAGGAAAGGAACCTCTTGTGCAAGCAGTTCTGACTCCTAGAGGGACGCCTGCTTTTGCCGACGTTTTCTTGGGAGACTTTGTAGCGGGGTGGTTTGCCATTGCCTTCCCCAGTTGCAGTTACCTTTCCCCCAGCTAGCCGGGTACTCATTTTACCGACCTCGGAAGGATGGAAGGCTGAGTCGACCTGAGCCGGCTGCCTGAGAACCAGCTTCCGCGGGGATCGAACTCAGGCCGTGGGGAGAGTTTCGGCTGCAGTAACTGCCGCTTACCACTCTGCGCCACACGAGGCTCTTATTTACTTACTTACAATATTTATATACTGCTCCATATCTAAAATAGATTCTGGAGCAGAGAACATAGGAATAAAACAGTAAAAAGAAACAAAGTTTTAAAACAGTAAATTAATATTGTTCAATGTAAAACCAAGTAGCAATAAAGACAGCGACTGGTCAGTTGAGGAATGCAAAATAGTTGGAATGGACTAATTTGTTTGTTTGGCCAGGATTCCTAGTTTCCTTTCCTACCCCCCGCCCGATAGCCACTAGTACTTCTTTGAGATCCTTGCGTGAGGAGGACCGTGGTGCTGCTCTATTTGCATGGGGATGTGGTTGTTGTTTTTTAATTCAGGAATTTGAACTGCCAAGCAGAAAGCAGAGTCTAGCCATGAGAAGATGTTGGCATATTCTCTCTCTGTAGTCTCCTGTCTAACCGAATCAGCATCCAAATGTTCTGCTTGTTGTTTCACATCTCGCTGTTTGATGAAATATAATGCAAGATGACAAAAGGCGAATCTTACAAGAAGCCGGCGGGGCGGCGGCAGGGAGAGGAGGAAGAACGGCCGGGTTTTTCTAGAACAAGGTTTCTTTTAACGTCAGCTTGGTTTTAAGAACTTTAAAAAATACCTTGCTGGATCAGACCAAGGGCCGTCTTGTGCAGCGTTCTGCTTCTAACAGCTGCCAGTCAGGTGCCTCAGGGGGATGGCAAGCCGAGCACAGAGGTCACCGCCTTGTTTGTCCCTGTGGCGTCTGCTATTCAGAGCGAGCTGTGTCTCCACGTGGAGGTGCTTTTCTGCTGAAAGGCAACGCTTAATTTAGCAAGTTTTGGCAGCCCAATTCTGTGAACGTTTACTCAGAAATTAGTACCCCCTAGTAGTGGTGGTTTGTTTATATAACACCATCAGTGTGCATGGCTATTTACAATGTACAAGAGGACAGGTCCCTGCCCCGAGGAAGCTACACTCTAAAATTAAACCAGCAAAACTAGAGTGATGTTGGGGCGGAGAGTTGAGTATCTGGTTGTTTCAGTTGCATTTGCTTAGGCTGAGTTACAGGCGTAGTTACAGAAGGTCTCCAATGTGGTTCCTCTTGGGGCCAATGTGTCTGCAGACCCCTCTCTTGCTGCCCACCAGGCTCCCTGTCCCTCCCAATTTTTATTTTATTTCTGAAGATACTTTTTGTAATTAAAACAAATTAACTGGAAGGCTGGCATGCTACAAAGTGAAGCTCCGTCCTCCAGCACCAGCTTTATTTGGGTTCAAGAAGGTGGTTTTGTGTTTTGGAGATCAGACTTCACCTCTGCCTTATATTTAGGCCCTAGGGCAAGTTTTCTTTTGGCCTCTCACCTGTTTGCACAAGGACTAGGTGGGTTGAGCCAAAGCCTTGGCAGCAAAGGATTTTGAGGAGGGGTTTGAGGAAGTGGGTGAGGTGACATCACACAGGTGTTCTGGAAGGCAGTAACAGAGACAGGGCAGTATCAGTTGTGGAGTGGTGGTGGAGCTTGAGACATAAAGATCACAGGCAGGGACGTATTCAGTGGGGCTCACTCCCAATGAAGAGCACATAAGATTACAGGCTTCATTTCATAAAGCAATCTGAGCAATCTGAAAGGCTCAAATGATCAGATGCCACAACTATGCATTGTTTTCTTGAGTAGTGCTCAGATTTAACACCCTCCCCTTTTTAAAATAACATTTTCGACTTCAGAATTCCTCCACATATTGGGAGGGAAAGGCTGACATGGAAACGCTGCAGAGGATTTATGGAATATCATTCCCAGAGAACAAAATGATGAAAGAATGGGAGAAATTCCAGGAGGAAGCCAAAAACCGGGATCACAGGAAAATTGGCAAGGTACTGTTTTGTATGCATCCTTTTGATTTTTAACCAAGGTTGTTGATGTGTAAACACAACGAGGAGTCTCTCATGGTGCCTTAAAGATTAACAGATTTATTGCAGCCTAAGCCTTTGAGGGTTGGAGACCACTTAATCAGATGTATGGAGTGTTATCTTTAAAGCTCAAATGTAGAATCTATGATTCTATGATTCTATTCAACAGGAGCACAGTAACTTGTTCCCAGAAGCATTCTTTAGTGATACATACCGCTTTTGTGAATGACCACCGTGCTTATTTTGTATACCAGGTGTGCCGAACAGTCTGGCTCATGGAGCCATGGGTTCCTCCAAGGGGTGGGGCTTAGTGTCCAAGCCCCACCCCCTGAAGAAACCTTCACTGTAATTGCCAATCTTCACATGACGCCTCGAGAAGCCAGGGACTCGGCCAACACTTCTCAGCGTGGCTTCTTTTCCCAGCACCAGCTGAGTCCCTTTCTCTGTGCTGGGAGAGGTATGGAACTCAGTGCCTCTCTCAGCCTGGAGAAAGGCTAAAATGGGCAGGAGAAGGGCCAGTGATGCCAGTGGGCACAGCCACAGCCACTGATGTAGTCTGGCCTAGTGGGGACTATCCAGGTTCCCTCCCTCTCAGTATTGCACCCTTGTTATATACATTTGAGCTTTGCATAGAAACGCTAGACTTTACTTCTTACATTTCATGGGTGTTTTGGCTCCACTGCTTGCAGTCCTTCCCTCCCACACCACTATGCATTTGATGAAGTGAACACTGCTCCAAGCACTCCACACAAGCTCATGCCACAATAAATCCAGTCCTTAAGGTGCTACAGGACTCCTTTTTGTGTTTTGCTCTAACAGATTAACACAGTTCCTCTCTGTAATTATTAAAGTGCATAATAAAGAATGGTGCCCATGTTTCCAGAGGAAGAGTATGACTTGAGGCTAAAACTCAGGACTGGCAGAATTCCCGGTGCTTGGTCATTTAAAAATTCAGGCGACGCCAGTCCATCACTACAGAGCTGTGTCAGGTTCAAAGTAGTTTTTTCTGACGTGAGGGTTAAAAGCAAAAGGAAATGGCTCAAAAGCATTTGCTTATAACCCAGCACCAGCCAATTCTTTAGAGATGAGTTTTTGCTACCTGTTATGAAAAATAGTAATTGTTTCATGTCATTTTGATAGGTAAGTTTGAAAGTACACCCCCTTGCTCAAAATACAAAGCTTGGGATCACCCAATAAAAGTTATAGATAGCAAGTTTCTAAATAAGAAATGCAGTGCACGTTTGACTTATGGAACTCATTGTCACTGGATGTTCTGATACTTGGCATCGTAATAAGCTCTCAAAGCATTTCACCTCCATTTGCACAGGAATTTATGATACTGATGCACCTGTGCATATCTTTTATTTAAAAACCCTTTGAATACAATTTTCAGGAAGATGGAACACCATTTTTTAATGTTTAAACATGCGCTGCAAAAGGAAGTCCGTTTTTCTCTCTCCGTATTGCAGATGAGGGGCTCAGGGATAGAAAGAGTGTGTTGCCTAAGGCTGCTGAATTGAGATTTGAACTGGAGATTTCCAGCTCAGTCCTACGCATATTTACTCAGAAATAAGTCCCACTGGGTTCAATGGGATGTGTTCCCTTGTAAATGTGTTTTTAGGGATTGCAGCCGCAAATGCTGTCCTGCATTAGCTCTTTTCTATAGCTTTTGCTTCTGATTTCCGTAGCTAATGCAGAAAGGACTTTTGAAAAACTGATAGCAGAGCACTGAGGGGAAATCTGACTCTATCCCAGCTCAATTTCACCAAAGAACAATGCTAAATGAATGACATCCGTGTTTGCACTGCTTGACTTCATAACATAGGAATGATTGTCCTTTTCACTTCTTAATTTCTGGCATTTGTTTGTGTGGATACAGGAACAAGAACTCTTTTTCTTTCATGATCTGAGTCCCGGAAGTTGTTTCTTTCTCCCCAGAGGCACTTTTCTTTATAACACACTCATGGATTTCATCAAAGTGAGTGAATTTATTAAGCAAGAAAAATTTAATATTGTCATATAGCGCTTCAGCATTGGTTACTTTGTGTGTTAGCTGAAATTGTTCCTTTTATTTGTTATTTCGATTATCCATTAAACTAAGGGTGAGCAGAAAGAGGTTCTCTGGATAGTTGGGACTTCAACCCCCAGAAGCCCCTGCCAGCATGGCCAATAGTCACGAATGCGCGGAGTTGAAATTCAAAACATCTGGAGATCTACTTTCTGCTCACCTCTCCTGTAAATGAATGGTACGCTCATGCTCTGAGTGTGGATCCTTGTGTAGCCAAAACCCCACCATCCACACCCAAGAGGGAGCTATCAGCTGTCTTAGAGGAAACCCAAGGCTTGCAGAAGCCCTCCCCTTACTACAAACCCATTCTGTAGTAATACCACAGAATGCTGACTGCCTGCTGGGGGTGGTAGTGGAATGCTGCAGAGGGAGGATGGAATGGAGATCCTGGAAAAGGGTATGGCTGGCTGGAACCCTGGGCAAGACCACTCTATGCTGCAATATTTTTTGCAAATCGCTTTTGTATCACTGAAGAGCGTTGTGTAATGATTAAGAATATTGGACTGGCACTGCAGGGACTCGGGGTCCAATCCCTGCTTGCCCATGAAGCTTACTGGATGAACTTGGGCCAGTCATTCTCCCTTGGCCTAACCTACCTCACAGGGTTATTGTGAGGATCCAGTTGTGGGTGGGGGAGGAATATCACCCAGAGGAGTCTGGAGGAAGGGTGAGTTTCCAAACAGATAGGTGCTTTGTGTGTAAAAGGATATGCACATGCATTTAATAAACAAAAAGTAGCCATGCAGTTTTATATCTGCTGGACTAGATGGCCATTGGTCTGCTCCAGGAACACTGTTCTTATTTGCAAGTCTAATGTCAGTGTAAGCCCTTGTACTTTCAAGGGCTTCACCATAATTATTGCTGTGTTTGAAGAGCAAAAGCAACCATTTTGTGTTCAGGAGCATTTTTTGCCTGTTGCTTATTAGATTTGGAATTTCTTGCATAGGAAGAATACCATCGGCGTAACTTCACTGAAGTGGTATCTCCTAATATCTACAACAGCAAACTCTGGGAGGCATCTGGTCACTGGCAGCACTACAGTGAAAACATGTTCTCTTTTGAGTCTGAGAAGGAAACGTTTGCCCTGAAACCGATGAACTGCCCTGGACACTGGTGGGTGGTTCTTCTCATTATCATTCCCAATTGTTTTGTGTTAATTCTGGACCATGTTTTAGCTTGGATTAAACCAACATTCATATGGAAGAATAGCTCTCCAACCACTCACCATGGTTAAGAGTGCTTCTTGGATCCTGATTAGGAAACCAGCCTTAAAATCTGGTTTCTCTGCAGGGGCTTTGGAACTTATTGAACCATGGTTAGAAATTATTGGGTGCAGTAGAACCATAGCTACAAAAGGTGGGGAACTTGCATGTGAAAGAAGAGGGATGGGGTGGGGGTCACAGGTGACCCTACAATCAGGTGAAATGGTTCCTTGGGCATAGGGCTTTAGATGCCATCAAACACAGCACAACAGGAAGTATCTAGGTCTTTTTTATGGGTCACTGTAAGGCAATATTGGACCAGTCTGATGGGAGTTGTAGGCCAAAACATCTGGACGGTCACAGGTTGCCCACCCTGGCTTTAAAGTAAAAAAATAATCATGGACTGTATGGTTTAAGAATTGTTTCTATTTTTACTTTTTAAAATTACGTCAGGAGAACTAGTCATGGCTCTCCATTTCATGCTTGGCTTGACCTTCGGTGGTCAGCTACTTGCCATCTCTTGGCTTGGCTTTCCTTACCTCATAGGTTTGTGGAAATGTGGAAAATCCATCGGGAGGAAGGGAAGAAAGCAAATGGGGTACATATATCATTAACCAAGCTGAGCATGGTTACTTAACCTAACAGACATTCACTTCTCTCCTAGCTTGATGTTTGCCCATCGTCCCCGGTCCTGGAGGGAGATGCCATTAAGACTTGCTGACTTTGGCGTTCTTCACCGAAATGAACTTTCAGGGACACTGAGCGGTTTGACCCGGGTTAGGCGCTTCCAACAGGATGATGCCCATATCTTTTGCACAATGGAGCAGGTTAGAAGTGTATGTTTTGGTTTCTCTAAAGGAGGCAGGGGAGTTAATGATAAGCAAGTACTGATACTTTAGCATGGTCTGAGTGCTTCATAGGTGACAGCTTTTATGAAAGAGTTCCTTCGATGTTGCGATTTCCACCGCAAACTTTTTTGCATCTTAAATTTCAGATTGAAGAAGAGATGAAAGGTTGCCTGGACTTCTTGCAGTCCGTGTATTCCGCCTTTGGCTTTACTTTCCAACTCCATCTTTCCACAAGACCTGACAACTTCCTAGGGGAAAAAGAGCTCTGGAATCATGCGGAGAAGGTAACAAAGGAAAAGATCAAATACTTCCATTCTAAGAAAGAGGTGTAGCCTTGAAGCCCAGCTGCCGTGTGTAGAATGCTGGTGCTTCAACTTTATTTCTGTGACTTGCCCTTAGCAACTTCAAAGCAGCCTGGATGACTTTGGGGAGCCCTGGAAGCTAAATCCAGGAGATGGAGCATTTTATGGTCCCAAGGTTAGTAACCGTTCGTGCTTCTCCTTCTTACTGAAGCCTCATAGCTGGTTGAAAACTGTGCTACCGTTGACTTTTGCAGATCGATATTACAATCAGAGATGCTCTTGGTCGATACCATCAGTGTGCCACGATCCAGCTTGACTTCCAACTCCCTATCAGGTTTAATCTTACTTACGTAGGGTAAGTTTGAAAAATAATCATTTTAGAACTTGACGTGTTTGGATATTTAGGCCCCAAAACTAGCAAGGAGAGAGAGAAGGGATTGGAGGAGAAGCTGTAACCAGGCCTAGAGGTACTGAGACACTGTTCTTGCCCTTCTCCTCCAGTCAGGCATAAACAAAGCAACAGGAATAAAGATGGGAGAGGGGAATACAAAGGATCTTGGAAGCAAAGACTGCGAGAACTAGGTGAGGCTGTGACAGGAGACTTAGCCAGGCCTAGGAATCTGGGCCATACTTATTGCTACTATTTAATATTTAATACCGCACTCTGCAGTCCAAGGACTTTTACAACTGCTTATAGTAATGAAAGAAAACAAATAAGGAAGGATCAGGGAGCCATTGCAGATACTTGGGGAGAGGGTGATATATGTTCAGAGCAGTGGGAGAGGGGAGATGATTTGAGCTGTGGTGTTATGACTTCGCCAAAATGGAAGGAATGACCAGAAGGATCATTTTTGTGAACCGCCCAGAGAGCTTCGGCTATTGGGCGGTATAAAAATGTAATAAATAAATAAATAAAATAAAAGGATGATAGGAGGGGAAACAGTTTCAGCAGTAGGCTGCAAAAGAATGGGTTGATGAAGGGAAGTGTGTTGTATGCTCTGTAAATGCAATAGAAGCTGCTAGAATGTGAAGTAGCATGATAGGAATTTATTGACCGTGATGATGATCCGCAGCTTTTTAACATGGTAGTGTCAGGCGAAAGAGGGGGAAAATACCCATGTTCAATTCAAGAAAGCAACAGCATCGCTTGTACAAACTATTCCACCTTTTGGCTTCCTTTCTTTTTCAGAAAAGACGGAGACGACAAGAAAAGGCCAGTAATCATCCACAGAGCTATTTTGGGCTCGGTGGAGCGAATGATTGCTATTCTGGCAGAAAACTACGGTGGAAAATGGTGTGTAGCTAGCAGAGGCGTGCAGTGACTGGGAATGGTTGTTGCAGAGAGTAGAAGGCTCCCTGTAGTCCCTAACACAAACCAAGGAACTGAGAGCTGTATATGAAAGGTGTTGCTTAGAGAGGTCATGGCCAAACTCTGAGTGAAGAAGGCAGAGATGTCCCTCTTCTTTTTGAGCTGAAGGGAGACTTTGGAGGCAACCTTAACAAGTCCTGGGGTAGTGGAGGAATGGCTCTGCGAGTTTGAAGCAGAAGCTGTAGTGTTTATTGGCTGACGAGCATAATCCCAGAGCGGTTTTGCACACTTTCCACCAAAAAATAAATGCAGAAATCCTTCCATGTTGCTAAGGCAACAAGTGGACAAATACATGCATGAAGAATTTGCTGGGTCCTTTTTGAAAATGGAGTTGGAAGAGCCTCCCTGCTCGAAGCTTGGGTGGGAGGTGGCAACCTGAGAGCTGAGCCCCATGTTTGACTCACTGGTGAGCGAGTGATTCGCAGGAAGGGAGCTGGATGCGATCCCCAGCTGAAGGACTTGCTGCAAACTCTGTCTTCATGTTTGCCCTCTGTGCTTCTTATTTTGGCCAGGCCTTTTTGGCTCTCCCCTCGGCAGGTCATGGTGATCCCTGTCAGCCCTACCTGTGAAGAATACGCTCAGCAGGTAAGAGCAGAAATGCCGGCAGAAAGGAAGGTTATGGGGGAGGGGTGGGGGGAGGGATTTTTAAGTGCACAATATATATAAAAATGTATTATTCTAGTGTAATAATGAATAACTGTATTTCCTAGAAAACTTTAATGCAGTAAAGTTGCAGCTCATTCTAAGCTAGTTTGAACCTGGCAGCATGCATGGGGGTCTTCATAGCAGGCACACAGGGATTTCTCAGTACTCAGATTACTCTGGAAAAGTGTTTCTTGAGCATAAGAAGTTTGAAAATGACTACTTTGCAAAACGTCCTGAATATACAATTTTACACAGAGGTAATATTAACCAAATCATAATATCAACCCATTTTAACATTTCTTTTTTAGGTCTGCAGCGACTTTTTTGAGGCTGGATTCATGGCAGATGTTGATCTAGACCAGAGCTGCACTTTAAACAAGAAGATAAGAAATGCACAACTGGCTCAGTACAACTTTATTTTTGGTACCTATGACTTCTTTTTATTTATCTCATACCCCTTTCAGACAAAAAACTGCACAGTGGCTAGTACATGTAAGAGAATGTCGTTGATATGGGTGCTGAATCCGATCAAAGGTCTATCTTGTCCAGCGATCTGTTCACACAGTGGCCAACTGGCTTCATGTGGAAAGCCCACAAACAGGACATAAATCCAATCGCATCCTCTGTTCATGTCCCCCATTTCCCCCTTTCCTGACAGCTTAAGGATACTTTGGCCTTGATGGACTTCTAAAGAAAGAAAAATACAAATGATAATTTCAATGGCTGGATAAGAATACATCTTAACAGGGAGACTTACCACAACAAAGCCGGAAAAATACTATTGAATAGCTCAGCGGTGAGGATTCAACATATGTGTGCTAAGGGAAAATAGTGTCAGCAATTGGCCCTTGCATCTATATATTTATTCGTGAACTTTGGTCAGTTTGGATAATCACTTTGGCCATGGAGCGACAGAAATATGTAGATATACAGAAAAATAATTTGCTAATTTGCTTCCCCTCCCACACACCAATAAATATAGATCAAGTAGGCTGCAGTCTTTGAAAACAATGACCTGGTTCACACGTATCGAGGAGCTACCATGGGTGAATTTCCGCACAGGGTCTCTTGTGGCGGTGGCCATTTTGAATAGTCGGGGGCCCACCAAAGCTGCTCATGTGAGAATGGTGGTTTGTTGGGTTGGTTTACAAGCCACCCATTACCTTAAAACAGCCCATGGATTCTCGGTGGCTTGTCAGGTGCCCCAACAACCCACCCACCCTCGCAAGGTGCCCCAACAACCCACCTTGTCACACTCTAAATATTGAAAATGGCGGCCATGACGACAAGAAACCCCACAGTGAAATTCACCCATGGCGGTTTCTTGTTATGTGCAAACCGTGCCACTGCAGCTATTAAGAGCTTTGGGTTCTGTATATGGATATGAGAACTCTACACAAGGTCTTGGGGCACATGGAGATGTTGATGGGAAAGAGGCGAGAGAGAGCAGTGCTGGTGCTCTCTGGTGCACATGTACTGGTGGTACATGTGAGTGAATAAAGAGTGGGCACAAGGTGTATTATGAACAAGCACATCTGTGCATTTTCACAGGTCCCCTCTTGTAATTAATTGTATAACACAATCCTAAGCATTACTCAGCGATAACCTTGTTGGGTACAGTGGGTCTTCCTCCTAAATCAGCATGCCTGGGATTGCAGCTGTAGAAGACACAATGTCCACGTCCCACGTAATGTTCCTCTGCTTTGTTCTCTTGCAGTGGTTGGAGAAAAGGAGAAAGCCAATAATGCTGTGAATGTGCGAACAAGAGACAACAAGGTCCATGGAGAAGTTTTGGTTGCTTCTGCCACTGAAAAACTGAAGAAGTTGAAAGTGTTGCGTACTTTACATGCAGAGGAAGAATTCTAGTCATTGTCAACAGAGTGCGCACAGAAAGGGGACTAGCGGCTATATTCTAAACATGTTTACTTGGAAAGAAGGCCCACTGGGTTTGGTGGGTCTTACTTCCTGGCAGGCACACTGGGGTTTGCAGCCATGGATTAGAGTAATAGGCAGGTGCTTTAGTACTTCTTGACGTTCAAAAACTAAACATGTAGCTGATGCAGGTTCTTTAGAAATACTGTGAACAGGTGGGAACATTGTTAGATCTCACTAGGAATCCCATGCATCTGTGTGTGTTTTTTAAGTTCCATAGAAAATTGGCTTGTATACTACAAAATCTATCATCATCATCATCATCATCATCATCAGGTTATTTGTCTGCTGCTTTACCATGGTCAAACCATGCTCAAAGTAGCTTACAGCAACATGAAAAAGAATTATGCTATAAAATACACTGATAGGTAATGGAAGGAACTCAACATGTATTTAGACATGGTATTGCGGCCATTGACCGCTGAGGAGAGCAAAATCTCAAAATAGGACATTTGTGTGCATGTTTATCAATTATTTTGAGCCTTATTCATGGGCAATCTCACTTGCTCATATTAGTGCTCCTCACCGGTATATTGTAGATGCCTTGATACATTTAAATGTCTTGACGCAAAAGTCAAGCGAGTCCATAGTGAATCTAAAGTCTAGGCTTTCCATTAAGGTCAAATTCTACATGATGCAGAGGCCAGGGCCATCTTACGTGAATGGCTGAGCTGCGGTTCTGTGCCTAGTGTGGGAAATTTCTAGAGTCAGTGTTTGTGAATTTGGACCAGAATCCAGAGGATGTTGTTCTGTACGAGCATCACTGAAATAAACCGCGGTATGTATTCTGTGATGCTCCTATTCATCTCAGCCTGGCTTGCGTAGGACAACATCCTGGTGGGTCATGCCTTATAACATGTTTTATTTATTGGTACTTCCTTGAATTGTTCCTCTTCAGAGCATCTAAGAAGTTGATGTACAACTAGATTGGAAACTTTAAAGTCAAGTTACAATGCAATGAATGCATTTGGCCTCCTTTTTTGATTGAATAAAATTTAAATACTCAGTATGGTGATACAGTCTTGTCAGTTTCTTATTTGAAGTAATGTGGTTGAGCTAGAGGAAAGCTGATTCCAAAACAATTCTATCGGCTGCACCAACCATCTCTTAAAATGCAAACATGGTTTTCAAACGACAATGACATTCTGCAAGGTGCAGCCCTGAGATTCCTGGGCAGGCATCCCAGAGGGCTACAGAAAAAGTAGGATTTGGAAGGGGAGATCCAACCTCGGAATTTATTTATTTTCTTTATTTCTTAAACTCATTTTGCAACCAAAACCCCTCTCAGCTCTGCCGGAAACCACATCTTTTGCCTCTCCAGTGTTGGAGCTGAGGGGAAAGTGAGCAGATTAAAGTCTTTGCAGTCCCCAAATACCTCAGCGTGTGTGTGTGTGTGTGTGTGTGTGTGTGTGTGTGTGTGTGTGTGTGTGTGTGTGTGTCTACGTGGGAGAACTTACAGTAGCCATGTTACTGGCATGAATACTTTACCTTCCATTGTGATCAATGGGAAATAGATTTATTTATTTATTTAAAACCTAAACCGGGATGGACGAGAAGTGAACACTGCTATTGCTGTTCCCTCCCTCCCTACTGCCCTGACAGCCATGATGCTGCAAAGACTGAGGTTGGAAGGTTTTATACAGCGACTCGGTGCTGAAACGGATCAAGAGCAAGGCAGGCCTCTGGAAACGGTTGCTATGGCTACTGCTACGTGAGGTCGCGCGGCTACCAGTCTCACGGTGGCGCCAGAGAGCACGTCCTGAGAAAGACGGGAGAGAAGCACGGCCCCGGCTTGCGCCTGCGCAGAGCGGGACAAGCGGAACGTTCTGCCCTCTTCCGGGTCCTTCTCTGACAGCTAGCGGAGGGGGGGCGGAGCCAAGCCAAGGCCCCGGATGAGGGCAAGATGGCGGCGCTGGCCGGTCTGAGGGCGCTGAAGAGGCTTTGCCGCGTCGCCCTCTTCCTCTCGCAGCTCTACGTCCTCTCCGGGCGAGGTGAGTGAGGGGGCAAGGGGGTGGGGGAGATGCTGTGGAAGCTCAGGGGAAGGTAGGTGTTCATATTATTAATTATTAATTGGCTAATATTACTAATATCCTGCCTAATAGCCCCCCACATAGGGCCCTGAGGGCGCCTCACCAGGCAGCACGGCTGGGGTGGGCTGCGTGTAAGGGGGTAGGACTTCCCCCCCCCCCCAAAAAAATGGGAGAGGGGTGCTGGTGGGGCAGGAAGAGGTGCTGGGGCTCAGGGTCCCCGACCCTTCCTCCCCACCCCGACTGTGGATTTTTATTTTCCTTCTAAGCACGGATGCGGAGAGGGTTGCTGGGAGTGGTTCTCCGGGTATTTATTCATTGGTGTGGGAAATGCACTCTGCACATGCTCAGGAGGCAGGTGCACATCGAAGGCCTGTTTCACGCGGTTGGTAGGAGCTTTCCTCCAACTGGGGCCCCGCCAGAGGTGTTGGGGGACTGCAACTCCCTGTTTGGGGATGCTGGGAATTGCAGTTTCCCAACACTGCAGCCCCCCCTGGCTCTGGGGGATGAGGTGTTTTAGGCTGGGGGTGGGGGAGCTTGCTACCGATTGAGGCCTGGGAGGAAGGTGTATTCTTCGTAATGGTTCAGTCATGTAAGATATGCACTCTGCTCATGCTTGGGGGCACTGTTATTAAACGTCATTTGTTTCCAAGGTTGGAGTCCTCTCACTGGGAACAGGGGTTCTGGCTCAGTCCCCGCAAGGAGCTCCCTGGCATAAGTAGAGGTCTAGAAAGTGGGGTGGGGAAAAATATTCTTTACTCAGGGCCTTTCTGAACACATGTATGTTCCATTTGTGCTGTGATCCTGGGGAATAGCTCTTCCCTTGATTGGTTTTAATGCTGATGCTGTAGACACGTGCATGACGTGTGGGCTACTTTGATGTTAGAAATAACTCTTCAAGCAGTATTTCAATGAGTGTCGTTATATTAACGACAACCTTTCCTTAAATCCCTGCACAGGCGTCTAATCTACTCCCATATCTGCTTCTAAAGCTCTCTGTGATTTTGCATTCTCCTCCCTCCATCTTTACCCAGTTTATACCTGCCAGTGATCCTTGTTCCTCCAACTCAACCACCCTCAGCTGCCCCCAAAGTTTCCTGCCTTCTTCTATTAATCCACCCATTTTGTCCAGCTGCCCCTATGGCTGTTGCACATCCTCTCAGGATACTGGGGCATCTGGGAGTTGTGGGACTTTTTCTGCCAAAACATGCCAAGGATTGTGCACTTAAAAGATGCCGCATAATTCTCTCCAGATTCATTTACAGAGTTCGAGATGACAGGTCTCTGCCCCTAAGGGCTTACCGTATAAAATTTGTCACAGGGGAAACAATAGAGAAAAGGGAAGGAGATGGAGGCAGGGCAAAACCGGGAAGTATATGCATTTTAGTTATATGCACTTTACTTTAGAGGATGGAGATTCATGGGCTTCATGGAAAATACCTTTTAGAAAGATTTAATATTGAGTTGCTGGGTTTGTAATACTGTATTGTTGGAACAATGCTGTTTTGTTCCAAGCACTCCTGGAGACCATGAAGGCATGGCAGAGTATCCAGATTTCTTTTACATTTATGTATCAGCATTGAGTCTGAGTTGAAACTTGGTAACATGAAAGCTCTGTTGATGCTGCACTCAGTATGTATCAATATTAATAATGTGCAAGTCAGCCCCAAGACTGTGTATGCAAGGCAACTTCTTATGTGTGTGCAGGCTTGTGACCATGCTACGCTCCATGCTATCAATCTCAAATAATGAAAACTGTGTTTTATGGGTTTTCCGCCTTCCCCAGGATCACTGAGCTCTAATCCACCAGCTCTACTGTCAAAGGTTACAATAGTACCTACAAGCACACACATTCCATCATCTAATGTACCAGGTATGCCATTTTTTTTATCTTGTTTGTGTTTAGAGTTAAAATGTGTGCAAACCATGTTCTGCACTGATGTATTGTAGTAAAGCATTTTACAGGTTTCTGAGAAATGCTCTACATGCAGCCTTAGTTTGCTCCTCAAGCTTTACATGTGAAACCTTTTCTGGGCTTAGAACTCGGTTGTTATCATATCAACCTCTTGGCATCGGTGGTGGAAGAAATTGGAAATGCAAATATTTTTCTTGATGTTAAAAAAATAAAGGAAGTTTTCAATTTGGAAAACAACTCACTTGTACTTCCTGATAGCATGCTTTCCCCTAGTGCTAGGAGAAAAAGGATAATAAACTTGAAAGGTGTAATTCACAATTGATCAGAAAATAACATGAACTTTAGAGAATGGCTGTGAAATTATATGTTTGCATGTGGTTACTGACGCCATTTCCATGGGGTGTTAATTCATGCCACAGTTAAATAAAATGTAGGTGCTAATTTGATACTGTACTTTCTCCTCACATTTTCCCTTCTTTAAAACAATATTTCCCTCTTTAAAACAATATTTCCCCCTCTTTATGGATGGTAGCTCCTATTGAACTTCAAAATGGCTGGACTATGCTTTCTGGACTATTCCCTCACTGAATTTGCTTTTAGTGTTATAGGCAGCTCTTCTCTAACTGAGAACCAAAAAGTTAGTAACTTCCCTTTTTCCGGGTAGATGTGACCCACAACTTTATCCAAAGAAATGTCCCTGCATTGTCAAAACTGTCTGGGGCTGCCATCCTAAATATAGTTACATGGAAGTGAGTCCTACTGAACTCTGCAGAGAGCGTCAGCTATTGAGCAATATAGAAATGTAATAAAAATAAAATAAGATTGTGCTGTACATTTACCTGGGAGAAAGCCCTGTTAAATACATTGGACCTTACTCCTGAGTAAATAAGCCCAGGATCAGGCTTCACTTTATTAAATTATTTAAAATAGGCATAAATGAATTACTGTAAGGTGAGCTGGGAAAATGAAGTTGATTAGGCTTTGATACCAGCACCTAGGACCTTCAGATGTCTTTTTTCTGGCCTTGTGTGGAGAATACTGAAGCCCGTGTTTTACTGATTTTGATTCTTCAGAGACAACATCGGTTCCATCTTACGTGACCCAATGCCCTAGCAATGGACTATGCAGCCGGCTGCCTCCATTGTGTATGTCTTGTAAAACAAACTACTCCTGCATCTATGGAAAACCAGTTGCTTTTGAATGTGAAGCCAATTCCCAGGTTCACTGTGTTGTAAGTGGAACAGCAGTTGCTCATTTGTTTCAAGGAAAAGGAACACAAATACGTGCTTGTCTAGAGAAATTCAGGAGGTGCTGAGTATAGATGGGTATGATATTCTGCTGGGTTTGGACATCACTTTCTAGCTGAGGTTGGGATAGTTCACTTCTATAGTTTTATTACAGAGATCTATGTGTATTGTTACAAATACTGCATTGGGATTTGCTCCAATGATCCCTTGTGGCACTGTACATGTGCGCCCATAGAATGTATTTATTTATTTAAAAAAATACACCAGAGCTTGTTTTGCACCTACTATAGAAATGTAATAAATAAATAAATAAATAAATGTCTGTAAAGGGAAACCTACTACGTGTGCATAGGCTCTCCCTGTCATCTGGAACCCTGCACGGTTAGGCTTTCAGATCATGATTCAAGCAAAAAATACTAGATTCTCCAAAAATAAGTCTTGTCTATTCTGTCAAGAAGTATTATTTTATTACGTATCCTTAATTTCTACTGAGTCATGATACTTATCCATTAAAAAGCCAGGCATTTAATTGGGTAAAACTTTACGATACATATTGCTCATTAATCTAACCTATGAATTCTTCCCAAAAGGCTGCCTAAGTTTTGCTTTTTGGTGCCCACACAGGACCCGAAAAGCAATCGCCAGAAAAGCTTCATGATCAACATGACTTGCCAGTTTTGCTGGCAGCTTCCTCCATCAGATTATATTTGTTCTGATCCTCCGAACTGCAAGACGGTCTCTTGCCCACGGGAACGCTATAGTGCCAATTGCACGGTGCGGGAACATGTCCGTTGTCTAGGTAAGCCATGCTCTCTGTAGTTCTTTGGGATCAAGCTTCACTATAGCTGCCTTACCTTGCCCTAGTAGTGTTTTTGTTGAAATACCTGGACGTTTGGACTCGAAATGTTAAGACATTTGTTTGGTGAACAATTAAAATTGGGTTCAGAACTAAAATTCTTGAGGAATGCAGGTAGCTCTCTCTTCTCTCTCCCCCAGATGTTGGTCTTTGGGTTTATTCCCACATCAAGCATTGTTGGGTGCACAAAATACCCCCTAGTAACAGGAGTGATGTTTTATTTCCTACTTGTGCTGATCTGGAACCCCATCTATCTCTCAAAACATGCCATAGAAAACTTAAGTCAGTTACTCATCGTGATTAAGTTCTCCATACATGACAATCTTGCAGCTATTTTTTAAAGTAGGAATATGCAAGCTAGAAGAAGTTTGGATTTTGAGCCAAGACTAAGCTCTATAAATGTATTTGCTTTTACGATATCTGGCTATCATTACAGCAGGTGGGGGGGGGATACATTAGCCCAGGGGTGGGGAACCTGTGCTCTAGATGTTATCCACCGCCTATCATCCCCAGACAGCTTGACCAGTGTCAGGGATAATGGGAGTTGGTATCTGAACCAGGCTATGAAGTGCTCTGACCTTCTTCACCTTTGTGGTCATGCTTCTAAGATTTTATTGTATTTTTATTTTAAGGCATTCGTACCTTTCCCAAGATGCTTTATTGCAACTGGACTGGAGGCTATAAGTGGTCAACAGCCTTGGCTTTAAGGTAGGAGGGGGATTATCTAATTTCTAGTTTCTCTGGGCATCCAGTATGTGGTCATGGGGTACTAAAAATAAAGAACTTTAATGGAAAACCAGTAGGACTGTCAACTAATGAAAAACTAATGTTTCAGGAGGATGTTACACCAGTATTTGAGTTTCTTCATTTGCTAGCATATGATTTCTTTTATTTCCCCCAAGGAAAGCACACATTGCAGCAGGTTTACAATTGTGACACTGACTCCCTGTCCATATCTGGGCGCAATTCAAAGTCCTGGTATTGACCTATAAAGCCCTAAAAGCCTAGGATACTTCCTCCCCTGTGAAGCTGTGTATGTGTAAAGAACTTCCATAGACGTCTTTGTTTGGGTCCCATCACCATCAGAGACCAGGCAGGGTCTTCTCTGCGGTGGGATTCTTCTCCCAGAGAAGTTGCCTGGTGCCAAGTCTGTTGTCTTTTGTGTTGGTTGGAAAATCCCTTTTTTATTTTCCCAGGCCTTTTAGATTTTTGTTTTTCATTTGGTGGGTTACTGTACTGTTGCTTTTATATGAGAATTTGTGTTTGAAAAGTGGGATATAAACATCTAAAAAAATTATAAAGCCTTTCTGTTTTGGACTAGATGTTTGGTTAAGTCAGTCAAAGAATTTAGTCCCCCCCACCCCCCGCACCACTTTATTTCTTTTCTTTACAATTAGTTCTTAAGTGTGGTACTTGTCCTGAACTTTGGGATAACGGCAGGGTTCTTTTATTTGTGAAAACAAAGTGCCAGTACTTTTGATCACATAATGGGGTAGGGCTCCTTAAAATACCCAGTATTGTTAGTAAATGTTAAGCAGTGTTGGGAGAATAACATTTGCCAGGTACAAATGAATTTATTTACCTTGCCATAAACATCAAAAATAGATGGTGGACATCCAGACTTAGATGATGAGTTGCTTACCTATTTAGAGTGTTTGGTGTTGGCAGCATCCACCGCTGGAACTCATTTCAACTGTCATTAGACAGCCCCCCAACTGTTAATAAAGAGCCCCCCACAGTTTTGACATTTAGACACCTTCTCAAGACCATCTCTTCACGCTGTCTTTCCCTGAAGTGTGACCCAGCCAGCTACCATCTGTGGCGCACAGTAGGCTGTGTAGCATTACTGCTGAGTGGCCTTTATTTATTGTTGCGCAGTTTCACTATGTTTTGGATGTAATGACATTGCATGGTCACCGCTATGATACCTCTGTGGAAAGCGACATATAAACCTTGGTAATAAATACAATGCACATCTTTGTGTTTTCTCCACAGCATCACACTTGGTGGTTTTGGAGCAGACCGTTTCTATTTGGGCCAGTGGCGGGAGGGTCTGGGCAAACTCTTCAGCTTTGGTGGCTTGGGAATTTGGACTCTCATCGATGTGCTACTCATAGGAGTTGGCTATGTGGGCCCTGCAGACGGCTCACTTTACATCTAACTGCTGATGGGAAAAAATCTCAGAAGTTACCGTGCTGGAAAATCCACAAACTGGACTTCAAAAATAGACCTAGGAGCACCTGTTCCACATGTGCAAATCTATTTAATGTACAGCATCTGTACTTGGCCTGCCTTTAGCTTAAGGTAAAATAAATGGATCATTGAAGGATGCCTTCCTGGGATATGTTTCTTTTTGGCTTTTTAAATGCGCTATTATTTTTTCTATGAAAAAGTTGTTTTAAGTTGCACAGCTAAAGCGCAGCACCATTTTTGGGACAGGTGTCAACTCATTCATGCTAGTGGATGTGTCTAGCAAGTTTCGTATTCGTGCCTGCAAGCGTTTCTTTTTCACATTCCAAATGGTGGCATGGCAAAGTCTGGGCTGCCCGAGCCAACGTTTCTGATCATCTAAATTGTGTCTCATGTGTAATTGTTCTGTGGCTTTAATTTTATTTCAGGTGATATTGGGGAAGGTGCAAAAACCTAGTCTTCTGAAATGTTGGAAAAATGTTAACTGGGCTGCTGGAAGTCTACATAATTGATCTAGGCTTGGTTGACAGATGCAATCTTAAAATTATAGAGTTGGAAGTGACCTTGGAGATCATCTAGTCTAACCCTCTGTTCAATGCAGGCTCTGCAATGCAGTATAGCATCTCTGACAGATGACTGTGCAGCCTTTGCTTAAATACCTCCAGCTTAGCAAATCTCCACCAGCTCCCAAGGCAGCATATTCTGCTGCCAAACACCTTTCACAGTTAGTAAGTTTCTCCTAATGTTAAGCTCAATAAGTGAAATAGAATTACACTTTGAAAATCCCCATTTTATCATAGGAGGTGATCTAAACGCCCGTCTGGAACTGAAACAGTTGCCTGTTCCGTTGGACGATGGCTTCTCTTTTTAGAAAGTCACTAATGTTAAGCTGAAATCTGGTTCTTTGCAATGTTCATCCCTTGGTTCTAGTCCTGTCCTCTGGAGCAACAGAAAACCAAGTTTGCTCCATCTTCTGCGTGATAGCCTTTTAGATACTTGAAGATCGCAATCATGTCTCCCCTTAACCTTCTCTTCAGGCTAAACATACTCAACTCTGTCTTGGTTTCTAGACTCCTCACTATCCTGGTTGCTCTTCTCTGGATATGCTCCATTTTGTTGATATCTTTCTTAAAATGTGGCGCCCAGAGCTAGACCCAATATCCAAATGCGGCCTAAGGCAGAGTAGTGTGGGACTGTTACTGCCCGTGGACTGGACATTATGCTTAAGAATGGTATACAGAATTTAGAAGAAAGCTTTTCATATATGGCTTTCCTACATGGTCTTCTACATGTGGAAAATGTTTTTATGCACAGCTTTTAAATTTCTTTCCATAGTAGTCATTGAAACAACAAACTATGGACAATTAATGGCTTAACAATCCAGATTTTCATGTCACAAAACAACATTTTGAAAGTGGGAAAGAGTATTGCCCTCCTGGCTTCAGTCATCCCCAGAAATCCCTGGTTTAAATAACCCAGGAATTGCAACCTGTGCAAACTGGATCTATCCATAGTTTAAACAACCCAGAGTTTACCACCCAACAACAAAAACCATGGGTTCTCTTTCCGAGTTATTTGTGGTTAACAAACCACCACCACAACCCAGAATTCAACAGCCTGTACCATGGGTTAGTGTTATGTGTGAATCAGAGTTTCACATGGCCTTTGCATTAAGGTGATCAAGTAAGCAACACTCTACCTTGCCACTTAATATTTCTTCATAGCTCCTTATTGAGAAATGTGTGGAATCCAATGCAAATTTTTAGCAAATGTTTGTGAAATCCTGTAGAAAGGGAACATAGTTTATAACCCATATTTCTGATACTAGATGAGTAATTCCACCGTAGCATATTTTAAGGTTCATTTAAAGCTCCTATTCTCTTTAGCTACTTGCTTTCTACTTATGAGAGTGGTGAGTGTATAGCAAAATGGATGTATGCTATCTAGCCAGATATTTGGCATTTGTAGGACTGAACATGTTGGATAATGTTAGAAGCTGAGTCTTCTAATACAATGGACTATAATAAAGCTCATTTTGTTTCGTCATTCTTTGTCTTCCTCCCTGCGCCCCTTCCTAGAGTCGGAAGACCTAAAGACGGTAGTTCACGCGCAGGTAACTTCGAGGCTTGACTTCTGCAATGTGCTCTACATAGGGCTACCTTTGTACCTAGTCCAGAAACTTCAATTGGTTCAAATTATGGCAGCCAGGTTGGTCACCAGTACACCTGGGGTGGGAGTGACCACATCTTACCAGTCCTAAAATCTCTTCACTGGCTGCCAATTAGTTTCTGGGTGAAGTATAAAGTGTTGTTTATCACCTTTAAAGCCCTACATGGTTTGGGTCTAGGCTACCTGTGGGATCACCTTCTCCCGTACAGTCTGCCCCGCACCCTCAGGTCCTTTGGGAAGAATCTACTTCAGTCAGCCAAAATTAGGCTGATAACTGTTACCCAGAGGACCTTCTCTTCTGCTGCTCCCAGACTGTGGAATGGCCTGCCAGAGGAGACTCGTCAACTTAATAGTCTTTTAGCATTTAAGAAAGCTATTAAGACTGATCTCTTCTGGCAGGCCTACCCAGTGGAATTTTAGGATGTTTTAATAATGAGTACTATGTTTTTAATCAATTTTATGTATTTATATTTATTGTTGTTCCTCGCCTTGATCGAAATGGAGAGGCGGGTAAGATTTTTTTTTATTATTATTATTATTATTACATGCTGAAAATGAGTACATTAAATGTAGACTAGTAAAACCGCCTTGAAATGATTAGATCAGTGGGTCTCTAGCTCAATACTGAAAGGGGTGAGCAGAGTTTTAGGCTTGTGGGATCGACTCTGTTTCTTACTAGAACTTCCAAGATCTGCCATATACTTTTCACGTTCCTTCCGTCTAAAAATCCGCTCATAGTTACCCCAAGCTTTCTTCCTTTGAGTAGTACAAGTGTATATTTTTTTGTGGGGAGGGAGAGTAACTTTTTTCTGCTGCTGTTAAAACAAGAGGCAGTCTGAAATCCTTGCCAATCTACAATTCCTGCGCTGGCTGAGGCGATGCAAATAGTAACCCCAAACAGATGGCCGGCTCCAGGTCGGGCAAAGCCGCAATCGTGCACACACTCGGCCTGGAAGTAAGCTGCGTTGAAACGAAGTGGGGCTTACTTCTGAGCAAACACGTGTACGCCTGTGCCGTAAAGCTCTGCACGCTGACCTGTTTGTTTTAAATGCTGCTATATTTCCTCTACCGCCCATTATCCGAAGCGCTCTGGGCGGACCTCGGAATGCGTTGCGCTGAAAATCGGTGGGCACGGCACCCCGTGAGCTTAGGGACGTGCTTCGGACTCCTCCAGTAGCCGGCTCGGAAGAATAGAGCCAGGGGCGGAGGCACGCAGGGCGCGGCCGGCGGAAGAGCGAGGAAGGGGGCCGCCCTCGTCCCTTCGGGGCGGGCCCTTTCCGGACCTAGAGCCAGGGAGGCCCGGCGGCGATGGCGGCGGAGACCGCGGGCCAGGCGGAGGCGGCGCGCCGCTTTTACCAGCAGCTGCCCAAAGTGGTGAGGTTTGCGCCGCGCTCTGCTCTCCAGCCCGCCGCGCCTTGGCGGGGGGCGCCGGCGCTTCGCCACTTTCTCCCCGCCGCGGCGGCACGGAGGAACGGCTCCCAAGTTCTTCCGCCCCCTTGGCTCCTCTACGGGCCGGCTGGACGCGTCCCCTTCCTTCCCAAACCATCTCCGCTCTCTCTGGCCGCTGCGAAGTCGGGCTCCTCTGGTCTCTCCGGATTTAGTAGGCGTGCACAACGGCGCTGTCCAGCGCTGGGCGTGCTTACTCGGAAGGGAAGCCCCACAGGGAAATCTCTCTCCTTGGTAAATATGCCTAGGGTTACACACTAGGTGCCAGGCGAACCTCCGTAGGGAGCTCATTCCACAGCAGAGGTGCCACAGCAGAGAAGGCCCTGCTCCTCCTGGTAGCCACCTGCCTCACTTCCTTTGGCAGGGGTGCTCAGAGAGGGACCCCTGAGGATGATCTTGTGTCCTGCTTGTAGGTTCCTGGTTGACAGCTGGTTGGCACTGTGGGAACGGAGTACTGGACTAGATGGACCCTTGGTCTGATCCAGCATCAGGGTACTTCTGATGCTCTTACTTAACTACAAAGACAAGACAGGCACTTGCCCTGAAACATACCTTTGGCTATCCCTTTAAGCACACCGAGCACAAATGTGATGAAGATGTTGTTGTTTAAAATGGATACTGTTTTATACTGTTGCTTTTATATTTTTTCATGGTTTGAAATGTTGTGTACTTTTTTAATGTCCACTGTTTTTAACTTTTGTAAACCGCCCAGAGAGCTTAGGCTATGGGGTGGTATATAAATGCAATAAATAAATAAAAATAAATAAATAAATCTTAGGGTCTGGGCAGATACATATGGAAGGAGGCGTTCCTTCAAATAATACCTATAGCAGTAAAAACCATACAGAGCAACAGGTTTTATTGCTAAAAATCTAGAATCACCATCAAACCAGCTCCAGATTTATTTTTTTAACAGGGATTTCAACCATTCGGTATACATTTTAAAAACAAAGCATTAGATTAAGACTGTTCATATAATCCCCCCAACCACAGGCAGGTTCGCTAACACAGTCTTGCTCCAGGTAATTGTACATTTGACTGATTGTATTTTTAGACCATCTGATGCTATCTCACAGGGGCCATAAAAGTCCATTAAAATGATAGCAGATTCTTGCTTTTCAAACCTCTGCTCCTGTTCGGTGGTTTGTGCGGTACTTTGAAGCAAACGACTCAGCTGCCAGTAGACTCTATCAGACAGCAAGGGCTGCAGGAGAAGCAGCAACCAGATGATAAGGCTCAGAAATGGGCCCCAACGGCTTGGCATAGGTTTGCATAGACTGCTCAAGTGCGGAAATAATGAGCCTGTTGCATTGGTCTCAGTGCACTTTAGACCGCGTTCCCCTTTTACTGTGCACCCCAGTAACTTCCTTACTGATCCCCTGAATTGTGTACTCCAAGAGACCTCCTGCTGTGATGCAAGAAATAACTCTACCCAACTAACCCAAGCCCATGATCTCTCTCTGTCTGTCTGTCTGTCTGTCTGTCTGTCTAATTCATTGTTCTGGCAGCTTCTCCTCTTTCCAGCTAACCTTCTCTGGGGCAGATCATTCATTCACATCACTGCATCAAGCATGATTGGATCGTCGGTTCACTCCCAATGTAGAGACAATAGAATTACAAACTATTAAAAACATAACAAGAGTCTTGCGTGTTCAGACCATCTAAGTTGGTCTTTCCCCTTTGAGGAAAGGTTACAACATCTGGGATTGTTTAGCTTAGAAAGAAGGCGAGAAAGGAGAGACGTGATAGAGGGGTACAAAATTATGCATGGTGGAGAATGTGGAGAGGGAGACATTTTTTTTATCCCTCTCTCATAATATTATAGACTCCAACGGGGTCATCCAATGAAGCTGATTGATGGGAAATTCAGGATGGAAAAAAGGAGGAACTTCTTCATACAGCACATAGTTAAACTATGGAATTTGATTCCATAAGACGTAGTGATGGCCACCAATTTAGATGGCTTTAAAAGTGGATTGGGGGAATTCCTGGAGGAGAAGGCTATCCATGGCTTCTAGTCCTGATGGCTATGTGCTACCTCCGGTATCAGAGGCCACATGTCTTTGTACAGTGTTTTTTAAGTTCTTCAAGTGAAATGTTGGGATGGCAGGGAAGGAGCCCCCTTGAACGAAACATTGATTTCCTTCTCACCTAGGAGCTGCATGCCCACTTGAATGGCTCCATCAGTTCCGATACCATGAAGAAATTGTTGGCTCAGAAACCAGATCTTGAGATCAATAATGGAATGACTATGATTGACAAGGGGAAGAAAAGAAGTCTGGAAGAGTGAGTATCCCCTCTCTGCCTTGAGCAGAAACGCCAGTTATTACTCATTTATATAGTGCCTCATTTGTTAAAAAGCCATCAAAGAGGTGTACAGAAATTTTAAACAATAAAAACGTGTTACAAAATACATTTAAGGGTCTTTTCTGCAGTGGCCCCACCCTTCTGGAATAAATTGCTATTGGGGGTCTGCCAGGCCCCATCTTTGCAAGATTTAGGAAGGCCCTGAGAATTTAGGTACTGTTTGCAATCCTGTCCAGCTCATGGCTTTCCCGCGGGCAGCTGGGCAGCCACTGTGTCAACAGAATACCAGACTAGATGGACCCTTGGTGTGATCCAGCAGAGCTGTTCTTCTGATGTGCTTACCACCTTACTCTGGCACCTCCCCTGATTATATGTTATCAAACTGGATAAAGCTGCAGTTGTAGGGTTTTTTTATGCTGGCGTTTGTTTGTTCTTAAAAATGCACACATAATTTCTTAGCATTTTCATGCTATTCTTTTTCAACTGGTGGCTGGTGCAGATGTTTCCAGATGTTTCAGATCATCCATCAGATTACCAATAGGACTGAAGACATATTAATGGTAAGTTAATTTATGCGTCCTTTGACGTGCTCTGTTGAGCAAGCTGCTGAGAGTATTAGCCATTTGCTGGGGGCTAGCAGAGATGAAAAGATTTTCAGTCATTGGCTGATGGGTTATTTTTAATTGTTGCTTATTATGTTTTTTTATTGCCCTTCCTTTTAAGGAGCTCAGGTTAGGCTGAGTGATAGTCAATGAAACTCCCTCTGTAAGCATCATGCCTGCCAGTGTTGTTGAGGGGCACTCTCAGTACTGCCCCTCCTCCTTCAGTGGGTCTACATTATTAGACCATTGTTACCAGCCGCTATTGCTTCCTGCCTTCTTTCTCCTCCTTGCTACCACTTACTTACTTGACAGGTGAGCAAGGAGGCCGTGGCATCTCCTCTGCCGCCTCCTCTCTACCACCATTGTCTGAGCCAGAGCGAGAGGCAGGTGAAGAAGCCCGTTGCAATGGTGAACAGGGGGAGCAAAGCCAGGGGGCTCTTATCAGTGGGCCCCTGCTGGGCTGTGGACCCTTGGCAGGTGGCCCAGTTATGCCCACCTTTGATGCCAGCCCTAATGGCTGGGCAAGATTTGAACGTAGGCTTTCTCAGTCCTTGTCTGAGGTTGCGTGATTTGAAACAACTGCCCTGTACCCTCCCAACTATCTGTTTGGTTCAAAAATATTGCCGTAATTTCAGGTAACCAAAGACGTCATTCGGGAATTTGCTGCTGATGGAGTCAAGTATCTGGAGCTAAGGAGCACACCCAGAACAAAGCACGCCACCGGTAACCAATTGTTCTGCCTTTAAGAAAAGGAAAATTGCCTACAGCCTCCCTTCCCACGAAACGTCCACATTTCCCAAATTCTTCTTTCTAAGAAGCGTTGCTTCACCCTACTCCCAATTAGGACCTCAAGGGATGGGAGATCTAGAATTTGGAACAGTGAAAGAGTGAAACCCCCGTTCCATCTCCTGGTTCAAAGATCCACCCTTCCAAGTCCAAAGTTTGACCATGGTTGTCCCCCCTTATTTGCTTACTATTTACTAGCAAACGGACCTTGGCTTGGAAAACACCTGGCGCAGGTCTGAGTTTAGCGATATTTGGATTTGGGGATAGCCACAGCCTGGTCTGGCTCTGATATATACTGGAAAGCAAAATCATTGGTGTGTGTGTGTGTGTGTATTTGAGCTTTCCCCAACTGGGTGCCCCCCTGATGTTTTGGACATCAATTCCCATCAGCACCAGCCAGCACAGTCAACGGTCAGGAATGCTGGGTGCTGTAGTCCAAAAAACATCTGGAGGGCAACAGATTGGGCAAAGCTGGTGTACTTTATACTTGAATATAAATCTTATCCATGTGTTTTCATAGGTATGACCAAAACAACATATGTGGAAGCTGTACTTGAGGGTATAAGGCAGTGCAAAGAAGATGAACTGGACATAGATGTTAGGTAAGCTATAAGCCGGCGGCCTTTTGGTTTACAAGCTGTTGATTTTGTAGGGCTGAATTCCCAGAGAAAGATTCCCAGGGCCTGTCGAGTGCTGTAGCTGGTTACCCGGCCTCACAGAGCTAACGGTGTCCGCTTTAACGGCAAACAGGTTTACCTCCATTCCCAACATCACAACCCCATTTGGGCACTAAACGATTTTAATTCGTAACTTACCATGAAAATATTCAGGCTGCGGTTTTCAGGCCAGTTATCCCAAATGATTGCTGCTTAAATGAATGCGATTAGGCCAGAGTACGTGGTGTGAGAAGTGCAGCGGGCATGTAGCGTGGTGACCGCGTGTGTGCTTTTCATGCAAAATGCTGGACTCTTTAGGCTACTTCTAACTACATTCTAGTTAGGCTTCTGACTACATTTTTTGCACTGTCGTTTTTGCTGGCTATTGCTTTTTTATATTCTAGATTTCTATTATCAGTGGATAGAAGAGGGGGACCCACAGTTGCCAAGGAAACAGTTAAGCTGGCTGAAAACTTTCTGCTTTCCACCGATGGAGTAGTTGTAGGCCTTGACTTCAGTGGAAATCCTACTGTAAGCTTTCCTGAACACACACACAAACACTGGGGCTGTTCACATAACCCACTAACCCACACTCAGTGGTTGACTGTGGGTTATTGTTGAACCGGGGGTTAGCATGTTGTCTGAACCCAGACATTTTCCATGGAGTGGCTTCTTAACCATTCAGTATGGTTTGTTAAGCACCCTGAACAACAAATCATGGGTTCTTAACATGACTTGAGAAAAATAAGTCACACTGCATGGGTAACGAACAAGCACCCTTTGGAAAATGTCCTGGATTCAGACAGCATGCTAACACACAGTTCAAAAACAATCCATGCTCAACCACTGAGAACGGGTTAGCGTGTTGTGTGAACCCAGTCACAGAGTCACCAAAACTATTAAGTATTCTTTATTCATCTGTCTATCTGTTTTTTACTAAGCTTAATTTGTATTTCGTATTTGCTTTCAAGGCAGGGCATGGCAAAGACTTTTTGGAGCCTCTCCTAGAAGCCAAAAAAGCAGGCCTGATGCTGTCATTGCATCTTTCAGAGGTACCTTTTTGAAGTTTCAGGGATTTGCAATGGGAACAGTAGTTCGAGGGGTAATAAGCCCAGGTTTAAATACGATACCGTGAGTGTTTTTAAAAATAAGCTGCTTAGGATTGCCCCCTTAATGTCTAACTAAATGTTTATACATTTAGAAGAAAAGTTTTAGGGTGTTATGTTAACATATGTATTTATTTATTTACACTCTGCCCTTCCAAAACATTATCAGGGTGAGTTAAATAAAATATTAGATTTAGGTCACCCTGATAATGTTTTGGAAGGGCAGAGTGTAATACATTCATATGTTAACATAAACTCCTGAACATTGACCTGCCACCCTCGGTTTCTTCTTTAAAACAACCAACAACCAGCATGTTGAATGTGACCCTGAATTTTACATAATGTGTAATTTGGCTTGACATGTTTTGTTTTAGGTTCCAAACCAGGAAGAGGAGACCAGGCTCCTCTTGGGCCTGCTGCCTGACAGAATCGGACATGGGACATTTCTTCATTCTTCTTCACCAGCCTCGCAGGAACTTGTGAAGCTTGTTAGGCAAAAGCACATACCCCTTGGTAAGGAAAGAGGTGGAATAAAAGTTTGGTGAACGAACGTAGGATTCATCTCTCCTTGGCTGTTGCGGCCTGTGAAAGCCACAAGGCTGTGAAAGCCCTGCTGCCATGACAACCACTACTACTGCAGCTACCATGCCTCAGGCCTGTTTTGGGTGAGGGAAATGAGATGGCAGCTATTGCTCAGCATCCTTAGTTCATGTTTTCCTCCATCTTCCTTTGTCATGGAATTTGGATCTAACGCAGTCTCAAGATTCACAACAAGAAGAAGTGATTTGAGCACGTTCATGTGAAAAACAACTCCATGTCTCTCTCTCTCATATATATGTATGTATGTATGTATGTTGGATTAAAAGAAAAAAATAGATTGCTCTTTAATGTGGGGGTGATTTTCACATGGAAGCATTTTCAAACTAGGGCTTCCCCCACATGAAACATGATATGGGCCTGTTGTGTGGTGTCTCATATCCCACCGCTACCACCATCTCACATTAAGCCCACACCGATGACCAAACAACCCTCAGTCTTCCTTCCCAGACTAGCTTGGGCATCTGTATCATCCTGCAATGATGAGAATTTGAGCATCCCGCAAGTGCCCGTGTGTGGTAAAATAGTTACTTGTATGGGCTTGTAGCTTCTTTAGAGTTCTGACTGAAACCCAAAGCGGATTCACCGCCCCACTGACGTCGGAGCCACCAGCCTCCACTCGGTTCTGCATCCTTGGTTTAGACCTTCACTTTTTAATTTGAATATAGGGACAAAACGGCTCCTTTCCCTGAACTGCTTTGGGGCAAAGGAGTCGGCTGGCCTGCTCCTGATTCCCTCTGACACAAACTTCTGTCATTTGCTTCCTCAGAACTCTGCCTGACGTCAAACCTCAAAGGCCAGACAGTGCCTTCCAGCGACCAGCACCATTTCGGGTTTTGGTACAACACCGACCATCCCACCGTGCTTTGTGTAAGTCAGTTCTTATTTTCTGGGGGCAAAGACAGGGGGCTGGAATTGCTTTTCAAAACCAATGTGGAGACCTCATTCAAATTTAGCCCTCATCCTCTGACATAAGAATACGAGCGCTGCTGGATTGGACCAAGGGGCATATTCCTTCTTCCTGCAGTGGCCAACTAAATATTTCCAGGGAGACCAAAGCTGTCCTCCCGTTTTCTTCCAGCAGTTTTTATTCACAGGTATCTTGCCCCTGCACATGGAGGTTCCTATCTACCTGTCATGATTAGGAATGGACAGATTTTGTCAAATCTGATTCATCTGTATTTTGTGGATTTTCAGGCATCTTACAGTCTGTCAACCGCTCATTGATGGAATCTGTTTTTTTGTATGATAATTTTGTTTGCAAATGCGCGTTTGCTCTAATGCAAATTTACCCTAATGTGCATTTACGCCGATGCACACTAGCACTGATCCCTCCCAAAAGTTAAAACTGGTCTGCAAATCCACGGAATCCATGCAACTTGGGAAAAGTCAGTCTGTTGCAGAGTCTGCAGGTCAGAGAAATCGTTTGGATCCATTATGGATTTCTCTGACATCGCCACTCGTGATTAACAACTGCTGGTAGACCCACCTTGCAATACAAGAATAGTCTTCCTGGAGCAGAGATCAAGGGGTCCATCTAGTTCAGCATCCTGTCTCCACAGTGGCCATGACCACAAGCGGGATATGAGCCATTTTCCCCAGGTATTCAAGAGATACAAGGTTCCATATAGTGACAAGTGCCATTGATAGATCACTACCGTTACAAATACTATTCCTCTTCAAATGTAACGAGTTGAAAACCACTAGGACAGAGGACAGCTGCTGGCTGGGGAAATATTCTGCAATGCACTCCTGGTTTTAGTGTTGAAAGCTGAAAGAATTAACATTTACCGTTTCGCAATTTATTCTGCTACTAGACCGATGATAAAGGTGTTTTTGCGACTGACCTGTCTCATGAATACCAGCTAGCTGCGGACACATTTCAGCTCTCCAAAGCGCAGATATGGGACCTCTCCTATGATGCCATCAGCCACATTTTTGCTTCCAGCCATACGAAAACAAAGCTAAAGGAACAGTGGCATAAACTGAAACCATCCCTGCTTGGGTAGCTATATCGGAACCTCAACAACTGGCACACAGATTATGTGGGTGATGTAGGGCAGGAGCAGACAGAATGTTTATTGGGATCTACCCATAGGTCTCTCGGTGATTTGCAGTAGATGAGCAAGGATTTCCACACCCAGCGGCTTAACAACTGCGAAAACAGAACTTGCTTTCCCCACTCCTAAATTAGGCTTAGAGGAAACCTTAGAGGAAAAACAGGAGTAGATGAGTGTGTAAAAAGATTTATGTGAGCTCCAGTTGTACTGAAAACAAATTGCTGAGCTCAACATATGCTCAGTGGCACCTCAGTTCTATGCCTACCTTCCTGAGCCAGTATTTTGCTCCTGGCTCCAGTTGGTTACACCTATGGGCATGGATGGAACGTAGTAATGTGAAAAAGTGGAATACTCCCAATAACATGGAAAGTCATTTGCGATTCTGTTTGTAGCTTACAATGGAAGAACAATGATTGGATAGCAGTAGAAAGCACGTTACCACCTAAGTTCAGGCTTTCTTTCCCCCCTGGCATTTGCAAAGAGAAAAGCTACAAGACACTTAACCCAGCAAGGTGTTCTCATTTTGTGCCGGTGACTTTTAATAAAAGCACAAAGAGCTTACAGGTTGAACTTTTCTTCCTTGCCTTTAGCTGGTCCAGAGCCAGAGTCGGTCACACACTGCGAAAGACCAGAGAGAGTTGAGACTGGTATGAAACAAAGCCCAAAGAGAGAAGAATCCTGACCTCTCAGGCGGAATTCTGGAGAAAGCCGCAGCAAGGGAGCACAAAACGCCAGAGAGAGAGAAACGTACTTCTTCCCTTTAAGGGTGTGTGGGGGGGGGGGGGGAGGGGGAGTTTCTTCCCTGATGCCCTACTCTCGCATGTTAAGATGGGTGGTTGCGTGAGACTCCTCACTTTGGGGGCAGATGTGTGCCCCAGGAAGCGGGTCCGTTGTATATCCTAATTCAGGGTTGTTGAATCTCAGGCCTGCAAGCCAAATCCAGCTCACCTGGGTTTGCCAGATAGCCAAAATCATAAGAGTTTGAAAGGCCTTTCAGGGCATTTAGTCTTGCAGTTCCCAATGTGGTACCCAAGGTAGGCGTGGTTGGGCGTGCACCAAGGGCCCACACCCCAGTGGGGCCCCACTGACTTGTTCCACCTCTTTACTATTGCAAACTGTGTGTTCGCCTGCCTCTTGCTCTGGCCCAGACAACGGTGGTGGGCAGAGGGAGGAGTGGCAGGTGCCTCTGCCTACTGGCTCTCTGCCTGGCAAGCAAGCAAGTGGGAGCAATGATGAGAAAGAGGAGGAGCAGCAAGAGCAGCTGGGGACAATGGTGGAGAGAAAAGGTTTCATGCCCAAGCCCCCCCCCCCAAGGCCTGGAGTCAGCTCTGGTGCCCGTGGACACATCCCTTAGCTTATCACTTAGCCTCTCCACTTTGCCTTCTGTGAAATGGGCGTTGTTTGTCACTGGCCATGCCCACAATGGCAACCATTTTGTGATGGTGCCAACAAGACTTTTTCAAACTTCCAAATGTGCCCATTGGCCCCCAACAGGTCTGGGAACCTTGTAGTAAAGGGGTGTTGAACTTTCAGCCTGGGGCCTGAATTCCATCTCCGAGAAGCACTTGGGCGGAGAGCATATTCTAGTGGTGGGCAGGATTGAAGGCAAAGGGGCACCCCCGAAATATCTTAGCTTCCATCTACAGGACCTGATCTGTCCCCTGAAAGAAAGAAAAAGGTGAAAGGGGTGGGTGAGAAGAGTTACGATACTGACCAAAGGGTTTGCCAGCTGTTCTCCAGGGCTTGATGGAGTTGACGACGTTGACGTAATTGATCCACTTTTGCTCCCACATGGGACCAGGTCCTGAGAAAGGGAGGCTAAAACGTTAGCTCAGTATTGTGTAAAGCGAAGAATATTCCACTTAAGTCTCCATAATATTTTTTTTAATTATTTGAACAATGAGGGTGGAGAAGAAGATCGCAAACATTGGGATAGTCCATTTATTTTGAGATATTTCTTTGCCCTCAATTGTGGGGATTTGTTAGGAGCAGAACAAGAAGCATCTCTCCACAGCCCCAAGTACATGAGATGCAATGAAGTCCCAGCTTGGAGGATCAAATCCAGTCCTCGTGCCAAGGTTATTTATTTATTTATTTATTTATTTATTTATTTATTTATTTAAAACATTTATATCCCGCCCTATATCAATAAGATCTCAGGGCGGCGTACAGATAAAAGCATACAGTATAAAAACAGTAAATATTCACAGCTAAAAACAAATTAAACCATAAACCAAGTTAAAACAATATCTAATTTAAAAGCAGTAAAACTATTAAAACAGTTAAAACAATGTGCCTAGTGAATTCAACCATTAAAAGCTTTGTTAAAAAGCCATGTTTTCACTTGGCGCCGGAATAAAAGCAGCGTTGGCTCCAGTTGGGCCTCCAAGGGAGGGCATTCCACAGTCGGGGTGCCATAGGCCCTGGGTCAGAAGAAAGACATCAGCTGTGTGATATTTTCCTGTCTGGATACAGTGGTGCTCATCTATCCAGCCTGCTCCTCTCAGCTGCAAAGAGCTGAGAGAGATACCTGGAATACAGTGATGGTGGCAGTGCCATGGCCAGGAACATACGTAATCGGCTGTTTGCCACACAGCTGCTGACCTCAGTGTAACTGCTACTTGCTCCAGGCTGATAGCACATGGTACTTATTGCAAAAATCCTTTTCCTACAAAGCATTGAATTTGTGTAGAAGAAAATATATATTTTTACGGGAATGAGGGGTGAGGGAACTCTACATACTCTAAGGTTGCTGTTGTATCCCCAAGAGACCTGTTTCGAACATGCGACCTTGGAACGTGGAGGTTGCATATAGACACCGAGAGACCTCTTCCTGCCATACGTTTGTCTAATTCTCCTTCCCAGCCAAACCAGTGGCCATCACCATATCTCGGGGACACCAAACCCATTCGTTAATCCCTTTCCTCAGCCTTCCTTTCTTAGGTAGGTGTGGTTGGGCATCTTCTGAGGGCCCACACCTGTGTTGCAGCTTGCACTGTAAAAACGTTGGCCGGCACATGGCCACAAGCCTCATGGGGAAAATAAGCCGCCGTGGCTTGTTATTACATGTGAACCAGCTCAGTGTCAACAATACTAGGCTCGACAGACCTTATACTCCATATTAGGCAGCTTCCTATGTGCCTAACCCCAAAACTATTTTACCTGTAGCCTGGCTTAGATCAATGACCATGGCTCCCCGGTGTTTAATGCCTTCTCTCATGAATCCGTAGTTGTCTACAATCTTCAAGGAGACAAAAAATTAACTTCAACACACTTGGGTAGCAGTCAGACTATCATGGAATGTTAAAGTCGGATGGGGCCTCAGAGATCATGGGGTCCCAGCCCCTCGCTTAGTGCAGGAATCGTGCAACTGCAGCATCATTGAGAGATGGCCTCTGCTTAAATACTTCCTGTGAGGGACAGCCCACAGCCTCCCAAGGCAGAGAAAGTCTGTCTGTCTGCTTTATTGTTTTGCAAAGTTTGTAAAAGATATGCTAGTTAACTTCAGAGTTCCTGGCCTTCTCTGCCTTTTTCCACCTTTTGTTTTGTGCCAGTGGAGGCTGGTGGCACTGATGTCAAAGGAGCGGTGAATCAGCTCTGAGTTTCAGTCAGAGCAAGTCTGAACGCTAAAGGAGCTCTCTAAGGTGATTCTGCAGTGGTTCTTTGTTCCCCAGCTTCTCATTGCACTCTGAGGGCCAAATAACAGGCATGTCTGTTTAATTTGCACCTTGGATCACTCCTTTAGAGTTCTGACTGAAACCTGGAGCGGATTGACCGCCCCACTGACATCAGAGACACCAGCCCCCACAGCCTGGTGCATGAGCAGAGCCCCGGCCCACCCAGCATCACATGAGTTCCATAGGGCAGAAAACGCCGTGCCTCTCTGCCGTGCAGCTACACACATTGAATCCAGGACATCAGCCAATAGCAGGTGGGGGTGCGGGACATGAGGAGCCATACTTACAGGGCTAGGAACGTAAAGGTAGAAAGGCCTATCGATGCTGTATTCTGGGGAGATGGCATAAGGAGGCACACATGGTCTGCAAAAAACATAAACACGACAACGCAGCACAGGGTTGAACGGGTTCATTCTTCATCTGCAAAATAGGCCTTGTGCGTATCGTACTGCAAGCACAGAGAAGCGGTGTCCCACTAGCAGGGCGCTTTCCTCCCCCCCCCTCCCAACTGCCTCATTGTTCCGAAATGCTTCTGAATTTCCTTTTTTGGGGTGGGGGGTGGGGGAATTAAAATCAGCTCACAGTGGGACGCTACGGGGACGTTGGGAGAGAGAAGATGGGGGCATACGGCTGCGGTAAAAACAGAAGTGAAGGGATTCCCTGGGAAGGCAGTTACAAACAGGGCCGAAGCGTTGCGCTTGGGCTAGCCAGCCCGTTTCGTGGGAACACATCTGCAAAAGCTGCCCTGTCTTTTCCAGAAGACGCCATCATGACTGAAGGGCAGGGCTCGCGGTTTCTGTAGCTCACGGAGTTCCAGTCGTGTGTCTTTGTACCCTGCTGCAGTGACAGGTCCAGGGGTTCCACAGCCCTTGGGCAAGACCCCCTTGGGGGGACGACGACCCTCTTCTCTCCACCGTGGTCACCAGTTCCTCGTTCTCAGCACTGTTCCCACTTGCTTACTTGACAGGCAGAGAGCCGGAGAGCAAGTCAGCCAGGGAGCATTGACTACCTCCTCCTTCACATAACCCCCGTCGTTTGGGCCAAACTGAGAGGGGGTGAACAAGCAGGTTGCAATGGGGGAGAGGAGCAGCAGGTCCAGCAGGCTCTTATCAGTGGCCCCCTGCTGGATTGTGTGGGCCCTCAGCAGGGCCCCGAACAGGCCTAGCTGCCTAGCGGCTCATAGGGCAGTTTCTTTAGACAACGTTAGGGAATATCGCCTGTTGGCTATGTATGCTCCAGCTGATACTTTACCCCATTAGAGAGGAAAAAACTAGCAAGAGCTTGAGGGTGTGGGGGGAGATTTATGTCTGAAAAATGGCATAGGGGGAAGGATTAACCCCCCCACCAGTACTCTGGCGCAGTTTGGGATTTCCTTACAGCAAGGGTTCACCGATTGGCAACATCTCACCTGACTTGACCTTCACCCTTGAAAGTAGGCGTGCCGAACCTCTTTCATCCCACAGGGTTTCAGAAAAGGGTTCTGGGGCCACATTCCAGTGGTGGGTGGGAACGATGGCAAAAGGGGCAGGGCCAAATACCCCCAATACCAGCCTGTTTTAGCATAAAGCCGTTGCTGACAGGAACTCAGCCGTAGGGGGGGGAAAAGACGCCAAAGCCCAAAATCAATTGATTGGTGGCCTGAGGAAAGGAGGTGGAGGCAGTGGCATGGCGTGAACTTCTACGCCCCTGCTTTAAAGCTCCTTCTCCAACATGGTCCCCTTCAAATGTCTTGCACTACAACTCTAACCAGCCCCAGCCAGTGTGGCCAATGGTCAGGGTATGATGGGAACTGCAGTCCAATACACATAGTGGCCACCAGGCTGGGAAAGGCCACTTTAGAGCTACTCTAACATACCCAGAAGGAGCATAGCATGAATCCAGTCCATCTGATACACCGGGTCGTGAATGGCGTAGTTTGTCTCGTGTACATAGAAATATCCCAAATTAAGCCCTATAACAACACTCACCTGTAGTAGAAAGACATGTTGCATTTACCCCAGCTCTGGGCTGGCCCAAGATGTGGTTGGGTTTGTATGTGAGCACTTGTGTGTGTTGGGCGGGTGTGTGTGTCTTGCTCCATGGATATTAGCAATGATCTCACAATGGTGCAAGTCTGAAGCTGATTGGCCAGTTGGGGTGGGCGGTTAAAAACACAATTACGAAATACAGTATAAATTACAATTACTGCCGGGGTGGGGGGGCGCGGACTTGTGAGATTTTCAACCTTTGGTGCCAAAGGTAACTTGGCTTCCCTCAGGTACTAGGCACCTTGGCTTGCAGTGCGCTCACTCATGGCATCATTACAAGGCTGTTTCTATCAGGCTTTCCGCCCCACAGACACAACCAGCATGCCAAAGGAGAATCCAGTGAGTGCACCCATCGTACCTTGCTGCATAAAGCTGCGAGGTGTTTTGGGGTTGATACTTTGGGGGGAGTTTTGAAGTACAGGCACTCACCACGACAGTCCCCATAGGGAATTCAGCATTGCAGGCAGCTGAGCTGGACTAATCCCTATCAATCAGTTCTAGCAGCGTTCATCTCCACCCGGGGCAGGTCTTTTATAAAACAAAAGGGCCTTAATTCGCCATTCAGGATGAAGACACCCCAAAATACCTTGCATTACAACAGGGAACACTCTAATGCCAGAGCTTCGTCCCTGTTCTGCTACACCACTGGCAATGCCATGCTCTCTTTCCCTACACCCCTTTTATATCAACTCAGCTGTTTGACCCACTAAGATACAAATGTATTGTGATCAGCAGCAGGCTAAATAAATGGCAATGGGATATGACATTAGGGGGAGCTTTTATGATTTCATTGTATTTGAGCTGTAACCTTTAATTTAGTAAACCATGGTTAAAATTCATCTACACGCACACATATGCTGGAGCCTTGCACACTTGGCTGTAGTCTCATTGGACCAAGTAGGGCTTACTTCTGAGTAAATGTGCACTCCATTTGTTCAGGTAATTCATGTGTCTGTAGGGAGGCAATAGTGCTGGCAGAAAGGGAATTGATTTGCTGGAGCTGTTAATGAAGGGCTTTAAGGTTATGTTAAGGCAGTGTAGTGTAATGGTTAGATTGAGATTAGGACTGGGGAGTCAGATTCATGTCTTTTCACTTTTGGTGATTTTTTGCTTTATCCATAATGCTTTGCAAAAAAGTTCTGTGGCAAGAGTTTCCTCAGCAGGTAAGTCAAAATTTGAAAACCATTGGTCTACATATTCTTTAAGAACATAAGAAGAGCCCTGATGCTGGATCAGACCAAGGGTCCATGACACCACTTTGTTCACACAGTGGCCAAGCAGCCGTCGGTCAGGGACCAACAAAGTAGGACCTGGTGCAACAGCACCCTCCCGCCCATGTTCCCCAGCAACTGGGGCACACAGGCTTACTGCCTCGAATACTGGAGGTAGCACACAACCATCAGGGCTCGTAGCCATGGATAGCCTTCGCCTCCAGGAATTTATCCAACCCCCCTTTTAAACACAGCCAAATTGGTGGCCGTTACCACATCTTGTGGTAGTGAGTTCCAGAGCACAAAGTTTTACCATTTTATACATTCCTTAATCTTCACTCTCATCGGCCCAGCTTTTAGTCCAACAAGCCCAGGACACAGGTTTAAAGATCTGTGTTATTTATTTATAATACCAAAAATACACTTTTTGGTTGTATTATAGGCTAGGAAGGGTCTTTTTGACATTAGACAAGATTCTAGCAAAATATCAGGAACTCTTGTGTTCCTTCAAAACGTTACAAAAAAGAAAGACTTCAACATACCGTGTCGTGAATTGGTACAACCCAGACAACCGCATCAACGAAATACATTTGCACTTTGCCATTTTTTGAACAGAGCTTTGCAAATTAAAAAGTTTTCCCCATAAAATATTCAGTTATATCTGGCATTTAAAAAAAAAAAGTAAAATGCATCAATGTTGAGGAGACTTGAAAAACAATAAAAATACATATAAAGACAACGTAGATTATGTGCAAACATACAAAGCTACACAGATACAAAAGCTTTTTTAAAAATGAAAATACTGCCTTGACCAAAGTCCTTGAAGTGATTCAGCACTGGAATCATTCACTGATTGGAGGTTGTGTGGCACGAACAAAAGCAACGCTCACTCATTCTTTGTGGGCTTACTCCTTTCGTGACTGTTATGGAATCCTTTGGTGCCATCCGGGCCTTTGGGTAAACGCAACACTCCAACGGGGAATCCAACTGCACCCTGTATTTTGGGGCTTTGCATTGGGCTACCGACTGGACTTTTCTCTTGCGTCAGAGTCTGAGCTTGCCGTCTCCGCCTCTGAACCCACGGGCTACTAGAAGGGGTGATGCTACTGTCCGACGAATAATCGGCACACCTCCTTGATGTCTCGGGACTCGTGCTCAGGCTGAGCCTGCCGTCTTCGGCCAGAGGAGACATCCTGGAAACTTTACGCAGCGAGGAAGGACTGCTCCAAGGGCTTGATCTGGGAGACACGTTGGGGCTTAGGTGATTGTTCTGATAAGAGGACGGGCTCAATTTGTTGGAAGTGCCGCTCCTGCGTCCTGAGATGGGAGAGGCGGGGTTGCTGTCAGGCTCCGAGGAGCTGTTGGCTGAAGATTCGTCGCCCACGAACTGAAGTTCTTCGACTCTCTTATTAATGGATCGCGTTTTGTGAAGGCCCTTGCCGGACTCGTCCTCACGGTTCTTGTCTTTTAGAACCTTCTTTTTGGGAGGCTTCATCCCAATGAGGACCACTTTCATGGCAGTTTCGTGATCCGTGATACACATCGACTCGTGAGCCTTTATAGCAGCGTCGACCTCTTCGAACTCCACGATGGCGCATTCTTTGGTGCCGACTTGGCTGTAGCGGCTACTGAACCTCTTGATATCCGGCGGGAGGTCCTTCCCGGGCTTGAGAATGCGAACGGATGAAATTACACCATATCGGACAAAGGCTTTGAAAAGATGCTCCATCATCTTCTCTTGTACACACCCATTCTCTTGACCTTCAGCCAGAGGGTGGAGATCTGACGTCAGGCAGATGTCATAGACAAGCAACATTTTGCTGGGGAGATTCTCGCTAGGGAATACCGGGACAACGGTGTTTCGCCGAACCTTTCGGCTGTCGTCGTTCAGCTCCAAAATATCAGAATATTTCAGGGCATAAGCTGTGGTTCTCCAGTCACGGGTCAAGTGTTTCACCTGTAAGTAAGAAAAGGAAGCATATTCAGCCAAAAATATTTTTTTATTTTTTATTATTAAAACATTTGGATCCCACCCTATATCACTGGGATCTCAGGGCGGCGTACAGATAAAATTATACAATGATATAAAACAGTAAATATACACAGCCAAAAGCAAACTGTTAATCGAGCTAAAACCAGTAAAGAATGTAAAAAGAGTAAAACCAATTAAAACAGTTAAAACAATGTGCAAGCTTGGTGAATTTAGCCAGCAAAGGCTTTGTTAAAAAGCCATGTCTTTACTCGGCGCAGGAATAAAGTCAGCGTTGGCACCAGGAGGGCCTTCCACAGCCGGGGGTGCCACAACAGAGAAAGTAGTTCAACCATACCATATGCTATTTACAATGGTGTCAAACCGGGAGAAGTCTGCGTTCACATGCATACATTGCCACTAGCTTGGGAGAAGCCCCTGCCCTGCCCTGCCGGCGCGGCTAGGGCGGGCTTTTGTGGGCGGGGAGAGGGAGGAAAGGACGGCCTACCTTTGCAACTCCTGGACAAGGTGAGGGGTGGGCGGGGCTGGCCTTTAAAAGCGGGCCCTGCACGCATCCTCCTTTGGCGGGTTGTGCGGGAAACTAAGGATTAGGGCTGTGCAGCGACTCCCAGATCCGCCTCGGAGGCTGATTCGGAGCCCCCGAAGCAGCCCCAATCCGTCTCAGGGCTGCCTCGGGGGTCCTCAATCTGAAGCTCGAGGCAAAATTCAGACCCTCTGAATCCGGCACCCAGAAAATTCTCCCCACTTAACTGGTGCTTCTGCTGTTCGCCGCCGCAGAGGCACCAGGTAAGCCCCCTCCCCCCCTAACCTGTGTCCACTGCCACTACTGCCGGCTTGCGCCTGACAGCTTCCACTCGAGGATGCTGAAGGTAAGTGGGGAAGGGGGGCTTACCTGGGTCCGCTGCTGCTGGCCTTCAGCGTCCTCAACTGAAAGTTGCCGGATGCAGGGAAGGGGGGCTTACCTGCTGCCCCTGTTGCCATCGGAATGAAAGGGTGTAGGCCGCATAATAACATAAAATCGCGCGGCCTACTCCCTTTCATTTCTGGCGACGGCGGCACCAGAAGCCGCCAGAAAAAAGATGGTGGCGACAATGGAGGCAGCAGGTAAGGAGACGGGTGTGGTGGGTGGGTGGTGGGACTGGCTCCAAAGTGCTGAGGTGGCCCAAAGCTTCGGAGCCAATTGGCTTCGGACCGCCTCGGTCTTCGCCCAAACCGCCTCGCATCTGGTTTGGAAGGGTCCGAACCACCCTGATCCACTTCGGATTCGGGGTTCAGATCCGAGGCGGTGCACAGCGCTACTAAGGATATCCGAAGAGGTTGGTGAGCACTTGTTGGGCACCTTTATGGTGATTGGCAGGTTCTGAGGCTTGGTCCTCGGGGACTGTGGGGCTCCCGACCCAGGATACGGCCTGCCTTTGGGGACCCCACTGTCTCACCTACTCGGAGTTGAGTGGCCCAAGCAGAGGGGACACGGGGTGGTTTCCCCCAAGCACATGTGTGTAGGGTGGGGAAGGAGCCAGTTTTCACCCGACTCCTGGCTTGGCTGAGTGGCTCACCCATAATGCAGGCTGGTGTGTTTAGATTCCCGTACTTTCATGTGCAGGGAGGGGTGAATTACCCAACTCTAAATAAAGAGGCCCTAGTTTTCCCCAAGCTCTGGCATCCAGGTCATTATTTCGTCACTTCTTCCTCTATCCACAGATACTAACTGCCCTGGCAAACTAAGGGACACAATTGCTCAGTCTACCTTTCCCAACCCCTTCTGGGTTACTAGAGGGAGAAGCAGAGTTGTATAGCAGCTTCAGTGCACATACAGCAAGCGAGCCAGGAGCTGCCCGCCTGGCCTAACCGTATTGAAATCAGCAAAAGAGCTAAGATACATTCAGGCTTGCAGCCTAGCCCTACTTCGTCGCCCTCGCCTGGTGCGACCAAGATTTTACGGCCGCCCTAAAGCAATGCTTTACCTTTTTGAAAGATGTCAGCAGCTTAACGCTGACGTATCCCATCTTGTTCCTCCGGACGTGCTTCAGGAGGAAGGCATCTTTTTCAAGGTTTTCATCCGAAAAGTAATACTCAATCTGAGCCACTAACTTCAAGATCAATTCATGCTCGGGCGGTTTCCAGTTGTGGCCAGAATCGTCCCCGTCATTCTCACCACCGCTGAGGGAGGGGAGAAAAACAGAGAGAAGAGAGTAAATTGACCGATGCCTGCACCTTCATCTTGGCTCTCTGCACATGTTTAGAGACAAATTAGGGATTGCCCTTGTTTTGAGGCAGGGCTCTGACGCCCAAAAGCCAGCTCAAACCACATCCCGTATCCAATATCCATGCAACCCGCATGTGTACTGACAGGACGCCAACGTCGACGCCTCCTCACAGCTGCATGTGGTCACTGAGCCACAGCGTCCAACTGTCTTCCAGTGAAGATCATTGCTCGTGTCTCAACGAGCCCAGGGGGGAGCGCTTTCCCCCAAAAGAGCCCTCTTTCCTGGAAGCCCAGTGACCGCAAGGCGGATCTCGTCCAAAAGTGGCAAGTCGTCTTCTCCTGTTGCAGACCACAAACACCACTTCATATCCTTAAAATATGGGGCAAGCTGAATATCCAAGGAAGTGGGGACAGGCACCCCTGGGGTGCTGTGACTGGCTCATGGAGCCGGGACGTCACAGACAGCAAATGCACAGCGCAGGGTTACACTGTGGAATTTGCAACTCCGACACGTAGAGATGGCCATCAATTTGTATGGCTTGAAAAGGGGTTAGGCAAATTCCTGGAGGAGAAGGAAATCGATGGCTGCTAGTGTTGCCAGCTATGTTACCTTCAGGCTGGTCACTGGTACACCTAGGGGTGACCACATTACACCAGTTTTAAAATCTCTTCACTGGCTGCCAATTAGTTTACGGGCGAAGTATAAAGTGTTGGTTATCACCTTTAAAGCCCTACATGGTTTGGGTCCAGGCTACCTGCGGGATCGCCTTCTCCCGTTCAATCCGCCCCGCACACTCAGGTCCTCTGGGAAGAATCCACTTCAGCTAGCAAAAACTAGATTAACAACTGTTACCCGGAGACCCTTTTCTTCCGCTGCTCCCAGACTGTGGAAGGGCCTGCCGGAGATTCGTCAACTTGACAGTCTTCTAGAATTTAAAAAAGCAATAAAGACTGATCTATTCTGGCAGGCCTATCCAGTGGAATTTTAGAATGTTTTCAGGATGTTTTAATCATGTATGGTATGTTTTAATCCATTTTAATGTGTATTTTATATCATGTTTTTATAGTTTGAATTGTTTTAGTTTTTGTGAACCGCCCAGGGAGCTTTGGCTATTGGGTGGTATAAAAATGCAAATCATTATCATCATCATCATCATCATCATCAGGGACAGTATGGCCCATGTACACCAGTGAGCTGGGGAACAGGGGTGGGAGGCTGCTGGTGGGCTCCCCGTGGGCAGCTGGTGGGCCACTGTGTGAACAGAATACTGGACTAGATGGACCTTTGGTCTGATCCAGCATCAGGGCTCTTCTGTTGTTCTTTATGTAGGTGGAGGGAGAGAAAGACTAGAAGCCACAGCGTTGAGTAATACGCAACCCAACATGGGGACCTGCAACAGAATGTTGCAGTGTGTGTCGAGTCCCTAACAGGAGTGTGTGTGTGTGTGTGTGTGTGTGTGTGTGTGTGTATGAGGGATTTCTGGAGAAATGAAAGAGGGGTCCTTTTTCTCACTATCCCCAGGAGGAGGACGGGAGAAAAAGATGCTGCAGGTCATGAAGAAACAGCTCAAGCCTGCACTTGTGTAATCGTCCTAAGATGGAGCAGGGCCATAGCCCAGTGGCAGAGCACCTGCTTTACATATCTGCCACCCAATTCATTAGCGTACCTCTGGAGTCAGCCGGCTCCGTCTGAGCACAACGCTGTAGGCCTGCCACCCAAACAAGTCAATCTCCCAGTCCTGCCAAAGGTGGGAGGCGCCTGTATTATTCTAGAGAACATGAATGCAAAAGAAAGAGAGATGAATGCTCAGGCAGCCAGAAAAACAACCCTATTAGACTGTGACTCATCTGCCTGTGAGTCACGCTGGAAACAAATCACAGGCACGCGTCAAGGGTAAGCCTTTGTCCTTCGCACTTCAAAACTCCTGGAGCGTATTAGCAAATCACTTTCTTTCTGAATATTGACACAAATGATAGGATGAAGATATCCTGCTTATTCACTTTCGAACCAAGTGTCATTTGTATGACGGCAGGACTTCGATTTATTTCTCTACTGTGCCATCCTTTCAGCAGGTGTCACCATCATTCAACCACCTGCAATACACAAATAAATGCAGCCACAAGGCCCTTTTTGCATTAAGAAACACACACCCACACCCACACCCATGCACCCTACTTTCCACACAACTGGAAAAGACCTAGGCCATATCTATATGATGCCGCTTCGCCTCCTGATTCCAGCAAATCCCGCAACATCGCTGCTGCGCAGCAGCAGAGTTACACGCAGGAGTGAGCGCGGGCGACACAGCCCAATCGCTGAGCCAGTTTAAAAAAAACGGCTCCATTCTAGCCAATTTCAGGCTGGAAGACAACGTGTGGTCTTGAGAAGGAAAGAAGTTGGCTTCTTCACTAAACACCCCCTTCTCCTCCTCTCCCACCACCCCCAAAGCAGAAGGACTGAAATGAGCCGTGGTTGCTCTCTAAACAAGAAGTCACAATGTGGTGCCTATCTTAGAAATATTTTTTTAATAAAATGTATTTTTAAGGGAGAGGAGGGTGGAGTACAAAATGGCAGACTCACTACCTGCCATAGAAGTGCATCCCAGAGTGCAGGACACGGAATAAAGGGCTCAAGTGACAGGAAGCCACATTCCGGCTGGACATCAGGGAAAACTTCCTGACTGTTAGAGCAGTACAACAATGGAACCAGTTACCTAGGGAGGTGGTGGGCTCTCCCACGCTAGAGGCCTTCAAGAGGCAGCTGGACAGCCATCTGTCAGGGATGCTTTAGGGTGAATTCCTGCATTGAGCAGAGGGTTTGACTCGATGGCCTTAGAGGCCCCTTCCAACTCTACTATTCTATGATTCGAAGTGACGATTTGCATCGGGCAACGCCCACTTTTTCAACCCAATCCAAAGCCACCACTGACAGACAAGGAAACAACGCGGTGACATCAGAGCAACCAAAAAAGTTACGGTAAAACAATACTTTGAAAAAGCGCAGTTTGGGGGAGAACAGCTCGACGTGGCTGTGTCTGAGTCATATAAACAACGCAGCGCCACTGTACAGCTACGACAGGGTATGTAGGTTGTATAGACAAGCCCCTAGGCTCAAATCAGCCATCTTCCCTTTCCTTAAAACCCTACCACCACGAAAGCTGCAAAAAACGCTGCCTTTTGAGCACTCCTATTCAGGCCATACTCCAAGGAACGTGGAGAAAACCCAATCCACAGAAGTGCTTCCTCTTTACACAAATACTTGTGTATTGATTTCTAAGCAACCACAGAGCCAAAATATTTGGGGGTTGATTGCTGTATTTTGCAACCGACAGCTTAAAAGAAAGAAAAAAACAAGCTTTAAAAAAGCAACATCTTGATTTGGTGAAGAAGTTTTGTTCTGTTCTGTTTTGAATAAAAAGAGTAGCAAGCAAGGGAACTGGAGGCCAGAATGCACTTTAATATTTCCGTGTTCAGCTGGGCTGGAACTACCTTGGTAATGTTGCACTTTTTCTTGTGCAACCACGTGCCAGTAGCCAATTTTCATTGGGTGTTATCAGAATCACCATCAAAAGCGTGTGTTTTGTGGGTACAGGATGCTGGTGACATTTCACACACCATCACATCACCTTTTTCAATGAGTTTTAACACTGAGAAGTTGCAGATTAAATTGACAAGTACAAAAATTATACCGCATGGGAAATCCTAGGATGGAGGCAAATGTGTGTTTCCTGGCCGGCTCAGAGATGCTCAAAGGGTTGTGGAAACTGAAGGGGAATCTGATCTCACCCTCTTCGCACGCTAGCAAGCGCTATTTTTGCGAGCGTCACAAATTAGGAAGGATCTACAGGGTATGTGTGTACGAGGAGCCTAAGACGGGCAGTAATCTCCTTAGCACCCCTGAAGCTCTGTGTTCTGAGTCATACTTTCCAACAGGAGCATGACATAGCTCCAGGGCGCTCTTAATGGTGCAACCCTATCAATGGGCCTTTCTTGCAGCAGGTGAGTGCACAAAGGATTGCAGCCCGAAAGAGTTCCCGGAGGAGGTAGCTGTGTTGTTCCGTTGCAGCAAAACCAACTAGGAGTCTTTCGGCACATCAAAGACTAACACAACTTGTTGTTGTTTATTCGTTCAGTCGCTTCCGACTCTTCGTGACTTTATGGACCAGCCCACGCCAGAGCTTTCTGTCGGCTGTCGCCACCCCTAGCTTCCCCAAGGTCAAGTTTGTCACCTCCAGAATATCATCCATCCATCTTGCCCTTGGTCGGCCCCTCTTCCTTTTGCCTTCCACTTTCCCTAGCATCAGCCTCTTCTCCAGGGTATCCTGTCTTCTCATTATGTGGCCAAAGTACTTCAGTTTTGCCTTTAATACCATTCCCTCAAGTGAACAGTCTGGCTTTATTTCCTGGAGTATGGACTGGTTTGATCTTCTTGCAGTCCAAGGCACTCTCAGAATTTTCCTCCAACACCACAGTTCAAAAGCATCTATCTTCCTTTGCTCAGCTTTCCTTCTGGTCCAGCTCTCGCAGCCATAGGTTACTACGGGGAATACCATTGCTTTAACTATGTGGACCTTTGGTGTCAGTGTGGTGTCTCTGCTCTTAACTATTTTATCAAGATTTGTCATTGCTCTCCTCCCAAGAAGTAAACGTCTTCTGATTTCCTGGCTGCAGTCAGTGTCTGCAGTAATCTTTGCGCCCAGAAATACAAAGTCTGTCACTGCCTCCACGTTTTCTCCCTCTATTTGCCAGTTATCAATCAAGCTGGTTGCCATAATCTTGTTTTTTTTGAGGTTTAACTGCAACCCAGCTTTTGCACTTTCTTCTTTCACCTTCATCATAATAGACAGGACGAAAGCCCACCTGGTCAGGTGTGGTCAGAGTAGGATAGTGGCAGCTTCATACAAATCGTTTCTTAAGCCCACAACATGGTCAAAGCTATGGCCAAAAAAATAAAGCAAATCCCTGGGCTGGTGTCTGAACTGAGCCATAGAATCATAGAATAGTAGAGTTGGAAGGGGCCTATAAGGCCATCGTGTCCAACCCCCAGCTCAATGCATCCTGGTCCACTCCCTTACTTATGTGTATATTTATTGAAAATAACCCATTTTTCCATTATATTGTATTTTATATTATGGTTTTATACTGTTGTTTTATACTTTGAATGTTTTTAATTTTTGTGAACCGCCCAGAGAGCTCCGGCTATTGGGCGGTATAGAAATGTAATAAATAAATAAATAAATAAATAATAAAATATATAATATGCCCAAAGACAGCTGACTACAACAGTCCAAAACTGAAATACATAATATAAAACCACCAGAAAAGTGATCAGGAGGCAGCAATGAGAAAAGTCAGGAACCCAGGGGGTATAAAACATGGGCAGTTTGGAAAACCTGAACTGGAAAGTCTGTGCGAGCCAGAAGAAGGCCCATCAGAGAGAGGGCAGGGCGGGACTCTCTCAAAACAGGGTTGCACGGTTTAGGCACATGGCTACAGAGAAGCCACCTCTCTTACGTCCCAGCCAAACGCAATTCGGACCTAGTGATTCTGAACGCGTGTAAAAATATAAAGCCTCCAGACAACCGGGAGATGTCCTCTTTCCCAAGCTGCTCCTTGCAACAATAAATCACAAGGATCCAAGCAGCTTGTCGTGTTTGCTACTTAGAGGAAGGACACGCCACATGGATCTATACCTGCGGTTGTCAACACGTTCTACGCAGGCCCCCGCGAACAACCCCAGATGGTTTTTTTAAAAATGATTTTGCTGTTTACTGCGTGAAAGCTATCTTTGATCTACATTCCAAATGTTGTGAAACACTGAGCGTCATGAGACGGGGGCAGCAGTGTGTGTGTGGGGGCAGGATCGTCTGCTACTGTCCCACAATAGCAACAAGGGAGAGGGCCTTTTCAGTGGTGGCCCCCCAATTATGGAATGATCTCCCCGACGAGGCTCGCCTGGTGCCAACATTGTTATCTTTTCGGCGCCAGCTCAAGACTTTTTTCTTCTCCCAGGCATTTATCAGCATTTAACAACACTAAATTTGCTTGTTTTTAATGGACCCCAGAACTGTTGTTTTTAAATGGATATTGTTGTTTTTATGCTTTTGATGGTTTTAAATTTTGTATACTTTTGAATGTTCACTGCTTTTAACTCTTGTAAACCGCCCAGGGAGCTTCGGCTATGGAGCGGTATATAAATGTAATAAAATAAATAAATAGCAACAAACACCTTCCTCTGTCTTCAACTGCAAAGACCACTGGCCGTTTTTATTGTGCTGCTTCTTCTGCACGCAACACGAAATGGCGGCATATTTCGCTTCTTTCCCCCACCCCACAAAATCAGGACTTATTTTGTCACGGAAAGAAGACCAGAAGGAGTGGGAGACGCACGGGAGGCAGATGGTGTCGTTGTCAAAAGGACCCGCAAAAAACGTGAGTGGCCAGTAATGAGCAGGCAAGAACTGATTGTTTATTGATGACGCTCGCTGGATCTTGTCCACACACCCCTCCCCCCATCATTTGGATGGAGAAACGAGTGACATTAACCGGAACATCATTGACATCAGGGTTAGGATCTGTGGAGGCTGGTGCCTCCGATGTCAGTTGGGTGGTGAATCCGCTCCAGGTTCCAGTCAGTCTGAGTCAGAAGCAAACACACGTCTCCACAGCCATGAAGGCTTAGTACTTCCAAAAGCAATAAAAATAAAATAAAGGCAGAAGCTCAATATACAAATACAGGTGTCAGTTTGGGTTTTCCCGGTAAACGACAGCACGCTGAGTGAAGGGGGAGACGTACCCAAAGGCTCGCCTTCTCCCATACATTCTTGCCAATTTGCTAAGACTTCTGGGGACTGAGCAAAAGCAGCGAGCCAGGCAAGGAGGCGGACACAGAAAGCCCCAGAACTACCGCCCTTCGCTGCAGCTTTCGGGAATGCCCGCAGCCACCTCGTTAAGCCTGCGGTAATCCGCGCTCATGCCTTGGGTCTTCCGATTCTTTTATTGCTAGGTAACTCCCTGTGGACAGCCAGCAGTGCGTCACAGCCCAGAGGGAGACTTCAACCAACCCATCACGCTAATCAAGGAGAGCAGCTCAACAGGCTGACCTGCCCTGCTTGCAAAGCTTCCGCAGATCCCAGCCATCCTAATCTTCTTTTCTCCTTCACCATGTAAACATCACCCGGCTAATGAGATTAGCAAAAAAAAACAAAAAACCACCGCCCCGTGGTTCCGATGGACACGGTTACCCAGCGGGGTCATCTGTTGGGGGAGTGTGAGACTCTGCCGTGGACAGGACTGGAGCTCTGTGGCACATGCAGAATGTCCCTGGTTCAACCCCCGGCGTCTCCAGGTAGGATTAGGAAGGACTCCTGCCTGGAACCCCAGAGAGCCGCTGCTGCCAGCCAGTGTCGACAATACTGGGCTAGATGGACCCATGGTTTGACTGGGCATAAGGCAGCTTCCTATGTTCCTATACCGTCCCAGCACCCACGTAACATGCCCCGTCTCCAAATGTGGTTTGGAGATAGGAAACGTGCTGCAGACGCGTATGCTCCCGTAAACCACTTGCTGCTAACCATGGCTAAGGCTAACCAGGCCTGCTTAGAAACCATGTTTGGAAGTGGGTTTGTAGATGGTGGTTTGGCGCAATACCTTGTTCAAGAGTAGAAAAGCAACAGGTCTCAAATTTAGAGTCCCTAGATTCCTCTTGTAAATAAGAGATGCATACATTTATTCACACACTCACACCCACACACTTACTTTTAAATGTACATTTAAAAACAACAACGTACTAAGCAGCTAACTTACACCAACAGTTCCTTTTCTTTATATTAATTAAAATGCCTTATCAATCGTTATAATTCATTGACTGTTCCAAAATTGTTCAAATCGCTCAAACCTAGCATAAAATCTCCTCCCATGTCTGGCTCTGATAATACAGGTAAAATTCGTTTCTTAGTATTGATGGTACCGAATTGCATGTGCATTAAAATTAGAATTTATTCTCTCTCTATGTAGTGTGATGCCCCTAAATACTGTGCTAAGGCTTCCGCCATCCAGTCCTGCCTTTCCTTTCTCGATGCAACGGTCTTGTTTTATTTGTTCCATAGTTTCTCTTAGTCTACTAATTTCTCTTGTAAGTTCAATACTCGCTGTTTCGATCTGCCATGGCTAAGAGGGCTTTGAAAGCGGATCAGACAGATTTGTGGAGGATGAAGAGATCTGTCAGTGACTATAATGGCAATATAGAAAATCTGTGTTCAGAGGCTAATATTCAGAGGTGAATATTAGTTCCCAGGGGTAAAAACAGCACAGAGAGCTATTGCCTTCATGTCCTGCCTCTGGACGTCCCAGAGGCATCTGGTTGGCCAAGGTGGAAAGCAGGTTGCTGGAATAGATGGGCTTTGGGTCTCTTCTTATCTATATTTCTTATCTATGGAAGCCAGTCCTTTTCCAGCTTCATTGGCTGCCAGTCCAGGTCCGGGCCGATTCAAAGTGCTGGTATTAACATTTAAAGCCCTAAACGGCTTGGGGCCAGGTTATCTGAAGGAACACCTCCTCCCGTATGTACCTGCCCGGACCCTAAGGTCATCCTCAGGGTTTTTTGTCCGCAAGCCCCTGCCAAAGAAAGTGAGGCAGGTGGCTACCAGGAGGAGGGCCTTCTCTGCTGTGGCACCCCGGCTGTGGAATGAGCTCCCTAAGGAGGTTCACTTGGCACCTACATTATATGCTTTTAGACGCCAGGTGAAGACCTTTTTATTCTCCCAACATTTTAACAATCTATAAATTTTAAATAACATGGTTTTAAATTTGTAATTTTGCATTGCTGCTGTTTTTATCTGGTTGAGCTTTTATATTGTATTTTATATTATGGTTTTATACTGTTGTTTTATACTTTGAATGGTTTTAATTTTTGTGAACCGCCCAGAGAGCTCCGGCTATTGGGCGGTATAGAAATGAAATAAATAAATAAATAAATAAATATTTAAAAGGAGGGTGTGTGTCTGTCTTTCCACACCATAACATCCAGACTGTGAAACCTAGACACTTGAACCTTGGCAGGCATACTAAGGGGGCCCTAGGTGTGTGTGCCTTGGGGTTACTTAGTTTTTAAAACGCATTAATTTTAATTAATTTAAATGTGCCTGTGTGAAAGCCTGCAGTAACAGCTTCAGCCCTACGGAGGACATAGCTTTGCAGTCTATACAGTTTGAAGCAAGCGGAGATTAGCAGGGTTAACAATGTTATACGCCTGCTGCCTGCACACACACACACACCCGCCGTGGGATAGCCCCTTCTCAGGGGAATAGAGTGGGCAGGCCCCTCCCTCCAGGTGGCTATGGGAGGGGGCCCAGGCCGTCCCTAGGGCTGCCTGCGGGGCATGGCTTCACTCAGACAGAGGGCACAACGTGACCAACTCTGAAAGCTATGTCAGTTTGCTAGCAGGCTTCTCTGTATCCAACTAAGATAGCTTTCTCTTTCAGATGTTTTGGACTACAAGTCCCATCAGTATCGGCCAGGGATGCTGGGAGTTGTAGTCAAAAACATCTGGAGGGGCGCCCAGGTTGGGGAAGACTGAGCTAAGGGGTATTCCAACCCATGCGAAGCCGGGTCTGTTTGCTGGCACTTGGGGACAAAACTGAAATGCTTGTGGGGGGGCGGGAATCCCACTTGGCCCGGCCCTCGTCGGCTCCCCAAACCCGACAGGAGAAAACATTTGTAAGGAGCACCAGAGTCCAAAGCTGGCTGGCTGTTGCTCTTACGCACCAAGTGCAGAGTAAAGGGCTCCAAGTGCCACCAGACGGATTTAGAAGGACGGAAAGGCAGCGGGAGCTCACCTCAAAACCCCGCCCCCCTCGCTCATCCTCTTGCTCCTCCCCAGCATCAGATTACAGGAGATGCTCAGCTGGTCCAGCCCGAGTGCTCCCCTCCCTCCCTCCTGGACCAAGTGCCAGATCAGCAGGAGATCCCTTCCCGCCTTCGCCCCCATCCCTCGCCTCCCCGGCTCCTTGCCAAAGAGGACCGCCTGGGCTGGACGGGAGGAGAAAAAGGCCGCTGCTTGGTGCAACATCCGGCCCCTGGGGCACCAGGTTTCCTGTTGGATCTGGGAGCCGTCAAGCCGTGTTGCATCAGGCCGTGCCTGTGTGCGCTGCGGCAGCCACGGCCTTCCCTCAGAGCTGCAGGGGCGATGCGGGCTGGGGCAAAGCGGCCCCCCTTCAGTGCGGGCAGGGGAGGAGGATGGGAGGAAACACCCTGCCAGGCAGGGAGGGGAAGCCCTGCTCTCCCACCCAGAGGAGCCAAGGAGCCAAGGCACGGGGGAGGGGGGGCATTTTCCATCAGGACTGCAGCCAAGGGGGATGAGAGATTTTAAACGCTCTCCTCCCCCACTGTGGACCAACGATTATCCCCCATCAAAACTTGATTTTGTTCTGACTTTATACTGTTAGTTTTACCCTACCCAGTGCCTGTTTACCCTACCCTGTGCCTGTTTGCATTCTCTTCCCCTCCTTATTGTTTTATTATGATTTTATTAGAATGTAAGCCTATGCGGCAGGGTCTTGCTATTTACTGTTTTACTCTGTACAGCACCATGTACATTGATGGTGCTATATAAATAAATAATAATAATAAAAATAAAAAAACGTTGGCACCATTTGGCCCCAACGTGAGGAGCAACAGCCTTCGCCATTTGGTTTGGTTCTGATAGAAAACCCTCCTCACGCTGCCTGCTATTAATTTAAAAAGAAAGCAAAACACCAGGGCTGCTAAAGAGGCATTTAGCATCACGTGTTCACCTCTTTTGGTAGCTTGAGTTCTAGCTAGTTACCGGGTGAATGAAGGAGGAGGCAAAGCCGGTTGTGGTGAAAAGTCTCCGGTATGTGTCCACACGTATAATTTTCTGCTCCATGACTAACAAAGGTTTGGTGTTTTAGCCGGTGTTCCACTGATTCACTTGCCTGCTCGCCAGGGGCAAGCGCCCCTCTGCGGTCAGACGAGCACCCCTGCACTTCCAATGGAAGCTACTGCTTGCAGGAGAAACTCTTCTTTCTCCACCACCTGTCCAATTCTCAGTAACAGAGAAGTACTTTTTCTGCCTTACTATTGGGCTCTTGTTGCAAAAGCCCAGCACATGCACCAACAGCCCTCTATTTCCTGGATGGGAGGGGCTTTGAAGGTCCTCTAGTCCACCTCAATACTGGAATCTTGCACCTACAGCATCACCTGACACGGAGCCATCCAGCCTCTGCTTAGAGACCTGCAGCTCAGGAGAACCCATCACCTTCCAAGTTCACTGTTAGGAAATATCTCCTAATGTTTAGATGAAATCTGCTTCCATGCAATTTCCACCTATTGGTTCCAGTTCTGCCCTCTAGAGCATCAAAAAAAGAAAAAAAAAGAAAAAAAAAGAAAAAAAAGGAAAAAAAAGGAAAAAAAAGAAAAAAAAAGAAAAAAAACCCTGCTGCATCTTCTCTGTAACAGTCCTACAGATATTTGAACCCACAGGACTTGGGGAAGCCAATGCTGGTCAACTCCTTGAGCTTAACACACACAGTAGCAAATACAACCTCCCTTAAAGGGGGACCCTGGGAACCTCAGAGTCTGAAAATGCAAAGGAAACCTTTAAAATATCTCACAGGCGGCCTCAACCTGATCTGAGAACAAGAACTGCAAGAGACAGACAGAACTGACTGCAGGGCCCAATCCACCAGGAAATTCTCCTGAAGGGCATAGAAAGGCAATGGAAAGAGAAATCCCCTGTGGATTGCTCCTCATGTTCATTCATGCGGACCGGGGTTATTTGGCTCCCCCCCCCCTCCAAACACCATGAGTTCAGCCTTGCCAGAGACAATTTCATGAAAAGAAAAACCATCTCCACGATTCATTGCAACACCCAGCACTTGGCTCAGGTCCTGGGGTGGGAGAGAAAGGTGCACAGGAAAAACATTTCCTTAAGGAGAAGTGCCTGCTCCCTTTTCTCCCATTTGTCAAGGGACACGAGAGCAGTTAAAGCATGGCCTATATTCACCCGAATATGTCTCCAATAGGATCTTCCACCTGAACATACTTTTCATTCACAAAATGCCCTGTAATCCTAAGGTTTGCACTTAGCTACCCTGTGAAAGAGATCAGCGGTGCAGCTAGATAATTTTAGACACTGGACTTCACCATTGTCTGGCATCATTATTATTATTATTATTATTATTATTATTATTATTATTATTTATTGCATTTGTATACTGCCCCATAGCTGAAGATCTCTGGGCAGTTCACATAAGATAAAACACTTAAAAACAATATACAAAGATTAAAAGCCACAAAAACAAGCAAAATACATATACATTTAAAATCACTATAACAACTTTAAAAAACGATGTGCCAAAAAACAGACCCACGGTCATTACATATTGCTAAATGCCTGGGAGAAGAGAAAAGTCTTGCCTTGGTGCCGAAAAGACGACAATGTCGGTGCCAGGCGGGCCTCCTCAGGGAGATTGTGCCACAGTTGGGGGGCCACCACCGAGAAGGCCCTCTCTCCTGCCACCACCCTTTAAAGGGCAAGGTGTTCCTTCAAGCGGCCTTATGGGGTGGGGGAGCTGTAGATGGCAACGCATATTACTTGAACGACTCCTTCAAAATGTGGCAAGCCGCCCCTGCTACCAAGTCTAGGGACCTCTTGCTCATTCTGTCAAGCGGGCCTCTGGATTCTTGCCCCAGAGTCCTACCTTGGGGGAGCCGCTTAAAGAGCTTTTGGTATTTTATCCCTTCCCCCTTTTACAGAGTAGCCCAAAAAAGCACCGGGCCCCCCTGAAGACGCATGTATTTCAAATTTGCCGTTGTCAAATATAGGTGGCCTGGGGCTACACACAGGGCTTCCCGGTTCTCCTGGACCAGTTGCTTCTTGTCTCTGCTACCCTTCATACTACTAGCAGGCTGGGCACAAATAGAGAAAGGAAGATCCGAGTCCTGGATATTTAAGGCTGCAGCCCAAAACCTATTGACTGGACAAGGTGGGATTTACTTCCGAGTAAACGTGCAGAGACAGGCTTGCCCTATAAAGGGTGCCGCTCTCAACACAACTTCTGCGTAAACACGCACGAGGAAGCACGGATGGGAAAAGAGAGGCGAGGCGAGGCGAGGCGAGGGGGAACCGACGATTCCGCTCGCAGCCCGGAGACGTCCAAGGCTCCGCAGCCGGAGGCTCAGCGCGCTTACTTCAAAGGAATCCCAGCGCTCTTGCGAGCCCGGGAGAACGCGAAGCCGGCTGCTTTTCCTGCGGCGGAGAGGGGACCCTTGCTTGGGAAGCGGCGGGGACCCAGGCGGGGCGCGCCGGCGCTGCCTGTCTTCCCCCCCTCGGAGGAGGGCGGGCCCTACCTGGATTTCCAGCCGCCGCCGCCGCCGCCTCGGCCGGAATCGTCTTCGCTGCAGCTGCCGCCGCCCAACGGGGCCAGGCGCAGGAGCCCGCGGCGCCGCTCCTCCTCCTCCTCGTCGTCGTCGTCGTCCGGGACCGCGGCCACCCGGATCTCCACGGGGCCGCCGCCCTCCGGCTCCGTCATGCCGCCCGCGCTGCCCCCGGGCGCCCCGGAGGAGGAGCAGGAGCAGGAGCCGAGGTGCGCTGCCGCCGCCGCCCCGCAGCGCCAGGGGCCGCCCCGCCGCCGCCGCCGGGGGAGCAACGGCGCGCCCGGGCTAGCTGCCGCCGCCGCCTCTCGCCGCTGCCGCCGCAGCACTGAGGCCGCCGGAGCCGAGGCGGAGCTTCCAGCGGCCGCCTCCTCCTCCTCCCGCTCCTCCCCGCCACGGCAGCGCGGAGCCGAGGGGCCGGGCTGCCCCCGCCCGGGCAGCAGCAGCTGCCGCCGCCGGAGCCAGGCGTCGAGCCAGGCGCGCAGCAGCCAGTACATGCGGGCACCTGGGAGGGGGAGGCGGGGAAGGAGCGCGCCCCCGCCCCGCTCGCCGTGGGTGGCTCTTATAAAGGGGGGGGGAGAGAGGGGGGGTTCCCACGTGGCTCTGGGGGCAGCAAGGCGCCGCGCCCGGGCTGCCCTCCTCCGCGCCCCGCTTCCCACGGACTGCCCCTTACGTTGCACAGCACGCAACGGGAGGGTGCGTCCGCTGGGGGTGATGGGACTTGTAGGGCAGCGCAGGACTGGAGGGCACGCTGGCTGGGGAGGGTGGGAGCTGTAGTACAGCAGACAACTGGGGAAGGCGCATGGTTGGGGGAGTCTGAGCTGGGTTGGGAACGATGGAAGCTGTAGTCCAAAGGCACCTGGAAGGGCCCAATTTGGGGGAGGCTGAGCTACACCGTTGGTGCCTTGATGGGAAGCTGCTCTGGGGAGCCGTGTCTGGGCGAGGAGCAGGGTAAAGCGCTTTAAAACAACTACAGATGCAGAGGCATGCAAGAGAGCCCTGCTACGTCAGACAAAAAAAGCCCAGCTCCTTCGGCATCCTACTTCCCACAGTGGCCGGCCAGATGGCCCCCAGGAGGTCCACAAGCATGGCCTGAAAGTGGCGGCTCTTTCCCTGGCGTGGCTCCCCAAGCACTCCTGTTGAGAAGTATACGCTGCCCTTGAACATGGAGGTTCCCTTTAGCCCTCACGGCTGGCAGCCTTCCATAGATTTGGCCTCTTTCTCCACAACCTGATCTCATCCCCTTTTAAAGCCTACTAAATCAGTGGCCTTTGCCACACCTCGTGGCAGCGGATTCCATAAATTATTTTTTAAATGTTATTATTACATTTATATCCTGCCATTTTTCCTCTTGGAAGGCCCACGAGGCAGCTTAGGCGGTCCTCCTCTGCAGTTTATCCTCCCAACAACCCTGTGAAGTAGGTTAGGTGGAGAGTCAGCAACTGGCCCCGAGTCAGACTGAGCGGGGACTAGAACCCGGATCTCCCAAGTCCCAGTCCAGTGTTCTGACCATCGCAGCACACTGGCTCTCACACGTTAATGATGTGCTGGGTGGACAAAAGCCATTCCTCACCATGCGCAATGGGATGTGGAATGTATGGAATGCAACCGCAGGAGGGGTCCTGCATGTTTAAGGACTATGCAGAAGAACATTTAATTAGGGGCGGATTTTTCTCAGCCCTTCACTTGGATGGTGTGACTTGATGCAGCTGCAGACACGTTCTTCTGTGACCAACTGTTAAAGGTACCGGAGCTCTGTTGAACTGAGCTTATGCCAGGGGTGCACAAAATAATCCCTAGAATTATTTTGTGGCAGGTTGCAAAGAAACAGAGATTATCTTTAGTAAACAGGGATAGGCACAAAGGACGGATGGATTATATGACTAGCTGATAATAACACAGGTCCAGAAGTGAAGTTAACCAGAGCAAATAAAATGCAGAACAGTTTAGCACATGTGAAGTTCAGTGTTGATTGCCATGTGGGACAGCCAAGTACAAATCTGTTTTTCTTTTTCTTTAAATCCCATAACCTCTCCCTAAAAACACACACACACAAAATAACTGCTACAGACTGGCATTTAAACCAGTACCTCTGCTGTTCCACCTCAGACTGCAGGTTGGGGAATCGCAAGACCAAATGCTCCTCTTCACACGTGCAGAAAGAAAACCAGGGTGTTTTGGAGAAAACAAGGTGAGAAGATGCCCACCCCTCCCTGCCGTGCTAATTTGCTGTCAGCAGGAAAACTGTCTGCATGGAGGAGCATTCAGTCTTGGGTTCCAGCACTGGGCTTCCGCCCCCCCCTCCCGCCCCAGGTAGACTGCATCTGAACATGGCAGTTCTGTACAGCTGTCATGCTTAAGAGGTGCTGACAGATCTTTACTTTTCAACCTCTTTGCCTAATCCCCTTGTCAACAGTGGTGCCGCTAGGTCATTCTAGGTCATTCTAGACTCTGGATTTAATGATCTTATGGGGATGGGTGCGGGGGAGGGCTTTAAAAGTCCGTCTGCAGGACTGCAGTAGCGAAGCACACAGCCAACATTTCTCTTTCCCTGCCTGCTGTCATTCATGTTTTAAAACTGCTTCCATGTTACTGATATGTTAGAACAACAAAACTGTTTGCCAACCCTGATAACAGATATATTCTGAGCATGTGAGTTTTGCACACTTAAATCATTACACTATCATGACCCTAGGAATAAAATGAAATTTGTTCCTGATGCCCACATCACTTGCTGTTCTCTGGGTGGTCATTTGGGGCCCTGGACTTTAGCCCTAAGGTCCAACCGTAACTGCACTGCTGCTTGTAAAGGAATTGTAAAGCCCATGAGATGCATTTCCCTAGAAAAGAACGAAGAAGAGATGAATTTCTACCTGCACCAAAGTGAAACAATCCTATGTGCCCTTACCGGGGAGTTGGCTTCATTGAACGCAATGGGACTTCCAAGTAGGCTTATTCTGCAGTGCATGTACACTGATGGTGCTATATAAATAAATAAATAAATAAATAATCCACCCTAAAGCATCCCTGACAGATGGTTGTCCAGCTGCCTCTTAAATGCCTCTAGTGTGGGAGAGCCCACCACCTCCCTAGGTCACTGGTTCCATTGTTGTACTGCTCTAACAGTCAGGAAGTTTTTGTCATGGTAAATGAGGTTATAACAGTTCGTTTAACAAATGCTAACTTTCAATTTTAATTTCTGCCTATTTATATATAACCATTATTATTATTATTATTATTATTATTATTATTGCTGTTATTTTATCGGTACTTTATTTTTCTGCAATTGCAACCCTCTTTGAAAACAATTTTTGGAGAGCGGGCTATAAATGTGACAACCCCTAACAAATCAAGCGGTGCAAGGCGCTGTACAACACACAACCTAAGCGTTACCCTAAGAGGTAAAACAGCGCCAGGCTTCACACAACCCTCACTTCCGGATTCCTTGGGAACGCTACCACATGCGTGGCAGAAGCATAGCCAAGAATGGGGCTGGTGGGAAAGCCCCTCTACACGCCACCGGCGCGGTCCCCCTCCGTCGGTCTATATTCCATCCCCTCTCCATTGGTTGCCCCTCATTGTCAATCGGGAACTCGAAGCGTCTACAGTTCCATCGTGTCCTCGTTCTCTTGGGGGCAGGCGGTTCTATTGGCCCGCAGCGGCCACGCCCCCTTCCCGCGGATCTACCCTCCGTTTCTTTTCCCTCAGGGAGTAACCATGGGATGCAGAGGGAGGGAGAGAGCGAGAGATGGCGGGCAGAGCGGCTCCCGGAAGTGGGGGTTGCTATGGTGACTGCCCAGCGGCTTCCGGGTGGGAAGGCAAAGCGGCGGATACCGCCCATGGTGCCCGCCGCCGGAGCCGGTTGCCATGGTGCCCAGCAAATGCCGGCCTGCCGCGGGGGCCCGGCCGGGACACTCCGTCTCGGTAAGCGGGGGGAGCCGGCGAGGCCTGCGCCTCCGAAGCGCGGAGGAGGGGGCGCAGAGCGGGGCATGCCGTGCTCCTCCTCCCTCCTCCTCGCCTTCTCCTTTGTTGAGCAGCGGCTCTCTATGGGTGGGACGCGGGGGGCGGGGGGGGGCGGGCTTCTTCTCGTTTTATTCATTATTTATGTATTTATTGCATTTCAGAAACCCCTTAGTGGTGGTTTTTGTGTGTGGTAACATTATATTTTAATCATTCATTTTTTTATTATTATTCATTTTTTTATTCATAAACATTCATTTATTATTATTATTATTTGCATTTCCCCCCTTTAATTCTTTTTAAAATAATAATAATAATTGGGTGTAAGCCTATGGATGCTCAGACAGGAAAAGAAGGACTTTTACTCCTGAGTAAACACGTTCAGGATTGTTGCTTTGACAGGATTGCCTCTCAGGAGAAGCGGATTGGCAGCTCTCAGCAGGGAGGCCTTGAAGGCGCGATCCTATCTATGGCAGGGCGGGGGAATAAATAAACCCCACAGCTCCCAGCATGCCCCAGACAGTGTGGGGCTAGTTGGGGGATGCTGGGAGTTTGGAGGGGAAGTCCTACAACTCCCAGCATTCCCCAACTAGCCCCCCCCCCGCTGTCTGGGGCATGCTGGGAGCTATGGGATCCTCCCCCCAATCTAAACATGCATAGGATTGTGCCCTTAGGTATCTAAACATGCAGAGAGTTCTGTCCTTTATTTATTTATTTATTTGTTGCATTTCAGCAACCCCTTAGTGGTGTGGTTTTTTTGGGGGGTGGTAACTTTATATTTTAATCATGTTCACCTACATTCATTTTTATTATTATTATTTGTATTTTTTCCCTTTAATTCTTTTTTTAAAAAAAAATGGGTGCAAACCTAAGGATGCTCAGACAGGAAAAGAAGGACTTTACTTCTGAGTAAACACGTTCAGGATTGTTGCTTTAACAGGATTGCCTCTCAGGAGAAGCGGTTTGGCAGCTATCAGCAGGGATGCCTTGAAGGCGCGATCGAAATAAGTAAACCCCACAGCTCCCAGTATGCCCCAGACAGTGTGGGGCTAGTTGGGGGATGCTGGGAGTTTGGGGGGTCCTACAACTCCCAGCATGCCCCAACTAGCCCCCCCCCCCCCGCTGTCTGGGGCATGCTGAGAGCTGTGGGACTCCCCCCCCATCTAAACATGCATAGGATTGCCCCCTTTATTTATTTATTTATTTATTTTCAAAGCACTTCCCCGCCTCTGTCTAAACATGTATAGGATTGCACCATTTATTACATAGAACTCCCCCCTTCTGTTTAAACATTTAATCCATTTATTTATTTACAGCATTTATATACTGATCCACATCTAAATAGATTCTGGAGCGGTAAACAATAAAAGATCAAATGATAAAAAGATAAAACGAAAGAGAGGACCAATAAAAACAGAGTACCGATAATTAATTCGTTTGATCTATTTGTATACGTCTTTCATTCATTCCTTCTTTACATTTCTATACCACCCAATTTACAGAGATTAAAAACCATTAAAATACATTTATACATATGATAATAAACACATTTACATACCAGCCTATAAACAGACAGCACATACACATATATTTAAACTATTTTAAACAATCAACAATAATAAACAAAGACCTGATTAAAACCCTGCATTTCCAGGCAGAAAGCTCTGTCAAGGAGGATTAGAAAATGTTAAAATGGTGCCCAACATGAAACGCTAGTCTTTTGCCTCTGTCTGTTTTGGGTATTTTATGCCTGTGAAGGTGTTATGAGTATGCATCTTCTTGTGTGTTTTCAATATGTATATGTTTTGCAACATGCAACCACCTGTGAATGTGCAGTGTGCAAACTGCACCCTTATGTGGTTACAGAGCACTGGCAAAGCACCCAGAGCCGGGCAAAACAGGCAGGCAAAGTAAGTACAAGAAATAATAATAATAATAATAATAATAATAATAATAATATATTTAGTATCCGCCTCTCCGATTGGATCGAGGTGGGGAACAACAGCAAGCATAAAATACATAAAATACTTATTAAAAACATAGCATACACTGTTTAAAAACATCCTAAAAGCATACTAAAAGCATACTAAAATTCCACTGGATAGGCCTGCCCTAAGAGATCAGTCTTGACAGCTTTCTTGAATGCTAGAAGACTGTCAAGCTCACTAGTTTCCACAGTCTGGGAGCAGCAGAAGAGAAAACAGGTGCTCAAAATATGCTTTGCGTGAGCCTCGTGCATATTTTGCCTGCTTTGTATGTGAGTGATGTGCACAGGTGTTTTGCTTCTGTGTCTTCATTGATGTGTGTGTGTTTTGTGAGTGTCTTATGCATGCCCATCCATGCCTGGAGTCTGCTTTTTGGGTGTGTTTTACATGCATGTTACGTGGGTGTTGTGTGCATAATGTGTTCTGTATATGCATGTGTTTTGCAGGTGTGTGTTTCATGTCTGCATGCAAAACACATACACAAAACATGTTTTGTATGTGTCTTCTGTGTGCATATTGTGCATATATGTGCTTTATGCATCATGCGTGTGTGTGATTTAAGGGTGTATAACAGTTTGCAGGGTTAAATCCTTAACAATCCTTGAATTCTCAAACTAGAGATTTAATCGGCACGGTCAACTTAGAAACATTATTTTGTCTGTAGAGTATTTCTTTTTATCTAACGTTCTTCGCCTTTTGTTTCTACATTTTATATTCATGAAAGTTATTAATACTAGTTTCCAATTTGCAGGCAAGCAATTATGGGCTTCAGTTGGTTCTCCAAAGCACCTCGACAGCAGAAAGAACCAAACCTGTGAGACCTGAATTTTTATTATCAAAATGTAGAGAACCAAATGTTCCAATCTATAAAGTGGTGTGATGTACTTGATATTTTGTGATGTCCTGTGGAGTGTGTGTGTGTGTGTGTGTGTAATATTTTGTATGAAATTTTTCCATATTTTATACTTTTTTATTGTTAAGATTATCATTAAGTATTTGCATGACCTTTGTTCTGGGGAATATATTTTGTATCTGCTGAGTACACACACTTATGTGTTGAAATTAATAAAGCTATTCTTATATAACTTGTAGATGTGTTTAATCCTATTTTGTATATCATACACCTTGGTTCAGACTTAATGCATCTGACTTTCCATTATTGCCATATAAGCCAAAGTCATAAACCAAGAATAAACAGTGGCTTATGACTCTGGTTTGTCTGGGGAGTGAGACACCAGGATCCACACATCATGATATACAAACCATCAGCAGAAAGTTTGTAGTTTGTTTAGCCACTGACGTTTTGCAGAAAGAACTAAGTAAGAGCAGTCAAGGAGCATGTCTGAGCCACTGCCTCTTATCCCTTCTCCAGTCGCAATTCTCACTTTCCCCATCCCTCAGTCTTGCACTTCTTTTATTCTCATTATTTTATTTACCCAACAAGGTATTTAGCTGGTATTAAAAATATCCTGCAGCAATGCAAGAATAGAAAGGAGAAATAACAAAGCGGTTGTATCATAAATATCTGCACCTATGTGACCATCTTTGGTGCAATGCTTATAACAGGCTTGCACTGAGGTGTAATCATTAGTGTTGAAATATTTTTCTGTTGCAGCTTGAGTTCAGATTACACAAAGAGCAGCCATATCTTCACAACAGGTTCTTACAACATGATCTGGAAAAGAACTATTCAGGAAAACTAGGTAAAGTTGGAAGATGGACTCCTTCTAAACTTATGCATGCTAACTGTGTAAAGATATGTTTATATTGGTGCCGTAATTTGGGCCAATTAGAATGATCGCTGCAGCCCACCATGGTTTATTTAAGCCACGATGGTGTGCACTGGAGGCCATTTTGAATATTCAACCCCTGGTGGAGGGTTGCCATGGTTTGTTGTGACATCTGATCCCAGGCAGGATCTGTGCTCTGATTTTAGAGGAAGGATGGGATTAAAAGAGTAATAAAAGAAATCAATGCTGATGTCTCTAAATGTTCTTTGCAGAGAAATATCTTAATACTCAAAGTTAAATTCTAGCAAGTATAATCATTTGATGAATGATATTGTTTATTTACAGATATATGTGGTAGACTACAGCACAGTCTTAGGTATGTTTACTCAGAGATAGTGTCACACTGATATCAAGGGGACTTACTCCCAAGTAAATCTTCATAGGATTGCAGCCTTAGGCCATAGCTAGACCTAAGGTTTATCCCTGGATCGTCCAGGGGTCAAACCTGTTCATCTAGGTGACACACAGGGGATCCAGTGCTCAGGCAGGGGTGAACCCTGGATGATCCCAGGATAAACCTTAGGTCTAGCTGTGGCCTTAGTTTAACTGTTGTGATGATGCACAGCACTGTAGTGATGTCAAAATCCTTTTTATTCCTCCCCTGCAGATGGCAGATTAAGCCCTTTAGCACGCAGCAAAAAGTTGTATGTCCCTGTATCAACTAATTTTGCAGATATTCCTAGTCTGGAGATGAAATATGGCGCAGGTTCTCTGACAGCTTTTGGCGAGTGCTCTTTTCCTAACCCTTCAAAATACAGAATTCAACAGGGCTGTCATAGCGCCGGTGGAAATATTCCAGGTAACTGGTGTGAATTAGCTTGGGGGAGAGATAAAGTAGAAGTCCAAACCTTAGCTTTCAGGTAGTGCATCTCATTCCACTGGGCTGGGTTAGGGTGAGGCAGTGGGGCCCCTTCCATTGGACTGGACTGACCTCTCTTTGGGTCTTCCTTTTCCTGAATTGTCTCCTGCAGTGGCTGTTCCACCTGATTATTATATATGAAAGTGGCAGTACCTGAATTTACTTTTTCCAACCACGTTCCTTTTCCCTTTTGTATCATACCTTAATTCATTAGCCTGCACTAAAAAATCTGAGCCATCTTGAAGGTGTTGGCAGAAATATAAATAGATGTAGGGCGCAATCCTCTACATATTTAGACAAAAGAAGTCCTGCAACTTGCAGCATTTCCCATTCAGCCGTGCTGGCTGAGGAATGCTGGAAGTTGTAGGACTTTTTTTGTCTAAATATGCAGAGGATTGAGCCCTAAGTAAGTAAAAGCTGCAGGTCACGGCCCCCTCATTCCCTGGTTCCTGCTAGCAGAGTTTGCTTCCTTCTGTCTTGTAACTATTAGATATTATCAAAATGATAATACTTGGCCTGATTTCAAGCAGCACTTTGAAAAGCCTGAAGCTGGGATGGGCCTTGTAGTCTCCAATGAGATCTCATGTCTGCCCTGTGGCTCTGCCCGTTCTCCCATCATGGGCACTGCATCTTCCTTCTCCCTTCTCTTATGCTGTCCTGTGCCTCTTTATTCTAGCCATTTACCACATTTATATTCTGCCTTCCCTCTAAAGAACTCAAGGTAGCGTATACGCTATGATTTTATCTTTATAATAATCTTGTGATGTAGCTTGGGCTGAAAGATGGTGATCGGACCAAGGTCATCCAGTGAGATTTATGGCTGAGCAGGGATTTGAACCTGGATCTCCCCATTCCCAGGCAGACATTGTATTTGCTATAGCGTGTTGGCTCACTTTATTTCCCCCGCCTTCTGTCTGTTGTGTTTTCTGTGCTGCTGCATTCTGGCAAACAAGCCTTTGATACTTTTCTTTATTTAGATGTATTGGTCTTGGGGCAAATTCCAAAAGCCCTTTCCTCACCCGGCAAGGGGAGCAATCTTTCGACCAGAACCCTGAATTCTCTTTCCTGCGGAGCCATAGATAGTTCAGACCACATCAGCTCACGTGTGAAGTTAGGACATGTATTGATCCTTTGTATCATTTTGCATGTTACTTGCAAGCATGCTCAGGATCAGGAAGTAAGAAGGACATCTCCACAGTAATTCTGGAATTGGAGCCTTATCCCAAGTCACTCACATGCAGTAGGAGAGCTGGTTAGGCATATGCATTGTCTGATAGTAAAATGGTTGTAATTTGTAGAGTGTTCTATGAGAATTGTGTAGTTAAATATTTCACAATCTCTCTCCCCCCCTCCCCCCATTAGATAATATCACTTATGGGAACGCTGCCTTTCCCCTGGTGCACCGTACTGCAGAAGAGAAAACCCAGCACTCGGACAGGTTGACCCTGGAAAGGTGAGGCTAGAATGGGCATGTTATGCTTTTTGTAGGCCTGCATATGTTCATTTGGAACCACTTAACCATGTTTAAAATACATCTCTAAGCAGTTTACAGGAAGAGTAAAACACATTCACTGCATTAAAATGCATTGTCTCATAAGTTGAACTACAATTAACATACAAAATGTAAGTAAATAGTTCAATTGTGTAGCAAAAGCCATTACAGTAAACACATAACAAGAGAAAGATATACATCAGTTTAAAACAATAATAAAACCTATCAATAAAGGATTACTCATCAAGACAGTTCAACTTGTCACAGAATTTCCTCCTTAGAATTGCTGCTCTGAAAGCAAAGTGGGGCCACCTTTTCGGAAACCTGGGGCAATCTACTCCCCCAATTAAAAAATGATCAAATACCCATCAGATCTGCCTGATGGCAGGTCTAAATCACTAAATGAGGCTGTCCTTACGTCTTCATAAATTGGGCAGACAAGCAGATAACGAGGGAGGTCTTCATATATGTTGTCCGAAATACGAAATAGTTGCTAAAACATTTATAAAACAAAGTGAATACTCACAATTCCATAATTAACAACAAACTGGGGGCACTCTCATTCGGCGAGGGGGTAGCGACATGGGTGTTTAATTGGCAACTAAGGCATGTTACGGTTGGTGCCTCCGGAATGCCAAATAAAAGAAATTCTGTACTTTCTGTCTTGTTTCTTTGTGGCCCCGATTTGAATCCAGTTCTGTTGGTACTCACTGCTCGGGTTTGCTGTTAGAGAGAGAGATTCCCCTGTTTTCCCTGCCTCCTGTCCTACTGAAACCTTCTTTAAAACCTTTGTTTTCCAGACAAAAACTGACGGTTTGTCCCATCATTGATGGAGAAGAGCACCTCCGTCTGTTGAGCTTCCAGCATAACTGCATAACTCGGATCCAGAATATTTCGAACTTGCAGCATCTTATTTTCTTAGATTTGTATGATAACCAGATAGAGGAAATCAGTGGCCTTTCTACACTGAGGTCCCTCCGTGTCCTTTTGTTGGGAAATAACAGGTAAATTGGGGAGGGGGGTGGGGCTGACAAGCTTTTAAAAACCTTTTCTGTAGGGTTGAGCTGTTTTCTCAGTCATGTTTAGCCACATACTTCATGTCTTCTGCAAAATGTCAATTTGAAATCACAACTTACTAGGTATCTGTTCAATGTGTGGGTTTGCAAAAAGCATAGTAGTGTTGCCAGTTTGCTCCCCAAACTATTATAAAACTCAATAAATGGCAAGAACCCCTGCAGAAAGCCCAGGCCACAGGCTTTGAAATCTCTGTCACGATTCTTCAGTATCTTTACACGAGCCTTTGCAAGCTACTGGCTCAGCCGCTGAAATGTTACGGGATGTTTATTAATAATCCAACTGTTCAGAAGGTTTTAAAATGTCAGCATCCAAAGCTTGGGGTGGGTGGGGATGTGGGCTGTTGATGAGAAGAAGGAACACCACAGAGAAGGGAACACACAGAGCTAATGAAGTTGTGTGTGTGTGTGTGTGGGGGGGGGCAATTGCTAGACCAGGACCGTTTGACTGAACTATATCCCTAAGCATGCTTGGGCCTCATTCAACGAGTGACTAATTGTGGCATCAATACGGTTGGTTGCTTCCATGATGCATAGAAATTTAAAATTGGCATGTGTATTTCAAGACACCTGGATGACTAGTAAACCCTGCACACTTTTCTGGGTAATTTCTGAAACACTGTCCTTTTCATAGTAGTAACCAGCAGTCTGATAAGGTGGTGGTGGTATGTGAGTCATGGCCCAGAAACTCGATCCTCTTCTGTCACCTCTTGGTCCTTCAGGGACAGCAGGAGTTGGCCATCTCCACTGGGTCCAGCGCCTGAGGAATGAGGAAAGCTCCAACAAATAAAATACTCATTGCCCCCAGAATAGTTGTTTTAAAAGGATATTGTTGCTTTTATGTTCTTGGTGGTTTAAAATTTTGTATGCTTGTTTTTAACGTTCACTGTGTTTAACTTCTGTAAACCGCTCAGAGAGCTTCGGCTATGGGGAGGTATTTAAATGTAATAAAATAAATAAATGAAACCGTTTCCTTGCGTAGGCTGGAGCTAGACGCACACAGCCTGGCGGTAGGGCTACTGCGACCCTTCGTTGGCTTCAGCATCCCTGAACGCTCTCCGTGGTCCTGTTGACCTTTCTAGACTCCTCCCAAGCTTTGCTGCCACCCCTCTGGGCCTCAGCCTGGAGCAGGATTGAGAGGGAAGCGGTGCAAGTGGCTCCTGTGCAGCTCTGAAACGGCTCAGATGAGTTGGGGGCGCGCACGTGTGTGTTCACGTGTGTGTTCACGTGTGTGTTCACGGCTGCCCAGAAATCCAAATACGATAATGGCACTAGCCACAAGCAACGAAATTACTCCTCCGTATATTTCAACCGACCTGAAGTTGGAGGAGGGGGGGATTTCCAGTGGTAGCCAGGACGGTGCTATTAGTCAATTCACTGCTCGCTCTTCTCCAGCCGAACACAGAATTCTGTTCTTTCCCCAAGCCTGCCCTTTGATCTCATCTTGCATCCTTCTCCCTGCTTGTCCAGGAGCCAGGGGGGCTCTCAATTCCAGGACACCCCAGTCTCAAACTAGAAGCCGAGACCTTTTCCTGTTTTCTCAGACTGCTTGCGTCCCCGTTTACTTCGGCTGTCGTCTCTGGATCCTTTGAATTGTGCGTCCTAGAGCTTCATGGGTGCGCTGGAACTTCCACAGTGTTGGATCTGTTCCTCTGTTACACTTGATTGAAACTGATAATGGATTACACACACACACACGCACACACACTTATCTAATGAAAACACTTTGTCAATGCTTGAATGTTTCAGAATAAAGAGAATATCAAACCTGGATAATCTTGTAAACCTTGATGTCTTGGATCTTCATGGAAATCAGGTATAGTGCAATTAATTAATTAAAAATATTTATTTACTGCCTCCTTCGGCTATTAACTCTTGTCTTCTCCACCCAGCGTGGCCATGACCATGCTGGGTGGGGATGATGGGGACACGTGTAGTTTGATGCATCTAGAGCAGCCTTCCTCAACCTGGGGTGCTCCAGATGTGTTGGACTGCATCTCCCAGAGTGCCCCAGCCAGCTGGCTGGGGCATTCTGGGAGTTGTAGTCCAACACATCTGGAGCGCCCCAGGTTGAGGAAGGCTGATCTAGAGGGTACCAGCTTGGTAAAGGCAAGTAGGCATGACGCATGCTCTGGCAGATAATGCACAGTCAAGTGTACCCAAACACACCATTACCTAATGTTTAAGTGATGCTTGGTTAACACTTCAACCAAGTAATTTTATAAAGCCGTATATATGTGTCTGTGACCATGTGTATTAAAAAAAGTAAACCTCTGATAGGAAGGAATAAAGGGATTACGTTAACACTGGCAGAGGAAGATTATAAATAGCATCTCTATGAATTCTTCATGAAACCCAGATTTCTGGCATTCAGATGGTTGCTGTGGCTCTTTAGAAAGCAGGTTCTGCAGAGCTCTTGGTAAGGAGCCATCTCTGGAAAGTTCCACACTTTATGTGTAGCCATCTGGGGCTCTTCTCCATCCATGCCTTTGTGATGCCCAGCTCTACAAAAGTGTTTATACCCTTGTTTGGCAAATTCCTTATTTCAGTGACTAATGAGAAGCTGCTATAGTTGTGTGGCTGCATGACACACGTACTACTTTTGTTCTTCTAGAATTAGCCTTTTCTATATGTATTTTTTTGGAAGTAAATTCCGCTGTGTTCAGTGAGGCCTCCTCCCAGGTGTGTATAGAGGGGTGCAGCTGGGAGCTTCTAGCGTCTTCACTTCTCTAACATCTACATGTACAATTGAATCTTGGAAGATATGCTGCCGGCTTCTCAGTATTATTCTTTGGGGGGGGAGAGAGGGGGGCTCTTAATTGCTCAAAAATGTCATTCATATTTGCAGATTGCTATCATAGAAAATCTAAATCATTTAAGTGACCTGAGAGTGCTGAATCTTGCTCGAAATTGCTTAACGTACATCGAAAACCTCAATGGATTGGATTCATTGACGGAACTTAATCTCCGATATAATCAGATCAGATTTGTGGTAAGTGACTCAATTGAATCCATTTGCTCTTAAAACGAAACGAAACACATGCTGTGCTTTGAGTGAGCTATATTGTCACTAGAGGTTCAAAAAGAATCTTTCTGCTTCTGGTGTGGCCTTGCTGTGGTATTGCAACATTTATTATTATTATTATTATTATTATTATTATTATTATTATTATTATTATTTATTTGTATCCCGCCTTTTGCCCAATGCTGGGCCTCAAGGCGGCCTTACAAAGTTTAAAACATACATTTGGTAAGGGACGACGACATAAATGTTTAAAATACAAAACAAAATTATAACATAGATGGAGGGCCAGATTACTTTCCAAAGGCCTGCTGAAACAAACAAGTTTTAGCCTGCTTCTGAAAGCCCATCAAGGAGGGAGCCAGCCTAGCTTCCCCGGGAAGAGAGTTCCAGAGTACTGGAGCAGCCACCGAGAAGGCCCTCTCCCATGTTCCCACCAAACGCGCCTGTGAAGATGGCGGGACTGAAAGAAGGGCTTCTCCAGAAGATCTCAAAGCACGGGCAGGCTCATAAGGGAGAATATTTGTGGAGGCTCACCCATTCATGTGAGAAACTTATCAGCTATTTTATTTGAATACTTTGGCTGTTTGAATTGGCTTGGAAGACAGATCTGTGTTGACCATCACAGAGGAAAATGTCTCGTTATTTTTACATGCCCCTCCCCGCATGTTCCTTTCTACCCTTTGAGTATTCTCTACCTGGAGGCAAAAACTGCAGCCTCTTAGTCACCCAGCAGTATCCGAAGTCAGGTCTCTCTGGAATTAAATGGATGAGGCAGGAAATGACAACATTGAGAAGGAAGGCAGGTGACCCAGAAAGAACTTTGCCTGGTATAATGTATGCAAGACGTATTCTGTGTGAATCAATCCAGAAAATGTACTCCTCTCTGCTCCCATACTGAGAGCCACTAGGATTATTGTTTTAAAAAATACCCACTTCACCCACAAATCTCCACTGAAAAGATAGAAACTACCCATGGCTATCTTGATTGTGAGCAAAGGATGATAGTTAAAACATGTTAAAGATGTACCTAATCCAAGTTACCTTAGATTAGGTGGTGGTCAGTGGTGCAGTGTTTCTGTCACGTGGGCAGAAGTTTTAGGGAAGGTCTGAATCTCCGAGGTCTCATCAGACGAAATCCAAGAATAAGTCCAAAGTCTACTTGGCAGAGTAAGTCTATATGGCTTGGGTCCAGGTTATCTGAAAGACTGTCTTCTCCCTTATGAGCCTGCCCGTGCTTTGAGATCTTCTGGGGAAGCCCTTCTTTCAGTCCCACCTTCTTCAAAGGCGTGCTTGGTGGGAACACGGGAGAGGGCCTTCTCGGTGGCTGCTCCAGTGCTTTGGAACTCTCTTCCCGGGGAAGCTAGGCTGGCTTCCTCCTTGATGTACTTTCGGAAGCAGGCTAAAACTTGTTTGTTCCGTCAGGCCTTTGGAGAATAATCTGGTCCTCCATTTATGTTAAGGTCTTGTAAAATTCTTGTGTGTTTTAAACATTTAATGTTTTAATATTGTATTTTTTATTTTAATTTTTAATTTTTGTACATTTCTTTTCCTAGGTTTACAATGTATAGGATTTAAATTTTGTAAGGCCCCTTGAGGCCCAGTATTGGGCAAAAGGCAGGATACAAATATAATAATAATAATAATAATAATAATAATAATAATAATAATAATAAGTTTGTCTTTCAGAGTGGGCAGGAAAGACTTCTTCTCATATTGTAAAAAAAAATAGACAAGTAAGCCTCTGACTGTACAGGTGAGAAATACCGTTGGTTGGCCTGTACCACCTGGCGCTGAGGCTGTGCACCTTGGTGCATCCATATCCACTCATTGCGAATTGCAGAGTTTTCACAGGAAGGCTGTGGCACTCACTGACTATCAAGCACGGGCAATGGCGAACTCCCCCCCTCATCTCTGTCACTCATGAAAGACTTGACCTGCATTGTGTTGAATTAGACACATTCTCTGTGTTCCCCAAAAGGTTATCAAAGCTTGTAACTGTGTGCTTCACACTGAGAGTCATTTTTCGAGATTGGGAGTGCATCTCAGTGTCGTCCCTGCGATGGGGCTCCAGATCCTTAATCTATTTGGGGAAACCAGGGAGAAGGTCTGAAGAGTGCAGAACCGCTACTCGCAACCTGTCTCTTGCAGTGCCGCCGCTACTGCCGGTTGGATGATTACGTGCATGAGTTAGCACTTTGACGCTTTAGAGAGCAGCGTGGCTACGGAACGAGATTTTATTTTGCCTGCCGTGCGATTGCAGCACACTTCTCCCTGGAGCTGAAACGCTGAGGCAGCACCTTGGCTTCTTTCCGGCAAGCCTGCTGAAAAAGAGGCCAGCGTCTGCTGCTGCTGCCGCCTCCTCCTCCTTTCTCCCTCTTCTAACATTTTTTCTGTCTGCAAACGGTACAGCCTATTTTGCAAGGAGATCTGTGTGGCTTATAACCTGTACCCCAGAAGGATGGGGCGGCGTGTTTCACAGCCATCAGTGCTGCAGCAAGGTTACAGTAAACAGCAGTAGGCATGTTCCGTCCTCCAGAGAAGTAGAGCGTCCAAAGCAAGCTCTCCTCCAGATGCTGAATTGGTATTTTCTCTCTCATTCTAGAAAGATGTGGACACTTTGCCCTGCCTCCAACGTCTATTCCTCAGCTCTAACAATATTTCTCGGTAAGCAGGAACTGGGGAGTGGGTGGGGAGAGAATTTCTGCTTGCTCTCTCTCTCAGTACCTCAGCTATTATTTTTCCTTCAGGGTTCTGTTCTAAATATTTGCAGATAGGTATTTTTGCCTGACTGATAAAGAAATACTCTGTATATGGACCAGGAGAATTACACAGGCCTTTATGTATTTAAAAGCACAGAGAAGAAATGTTCCTTCTCAGTCTTAAAATATGACCTTACAGTATATCTCAAAGTAGAAACCCCAGTCATTCATAACTGCAGATTCTGAGTCAGTTAATTGTTTTAATATCGTGTTTTTAAAATGTCATAATAGGACTTAGATTACACAGCCCATTATATTTGCTAGAGTCTGTAATATTTAACTGAAGTTAATGGGTTCCATTTGAACAGGCTTTTGAACATCTTTAGTTACCTAAGATGCAGTTCTGCAGTGCTTCTTTTGAACAAGGCCATAAAAGCAGGCCATGAAATCCGTAACTTGCCTTTTTTTCTCTGCACAGAGTTGTTAGCATTTGAAAAGAAAATATTTTTCTTTATTTCTTATTTATGTTAACTGTAACATTAAATTATGGCTGCTTTCAAAAGTGCTGCACATACCTTTTTCCTCCTAGAGTATACTTAATGCCCTTGATTGTCATCAAATGTTGCCTTAGTTCTGTTTGTTTCACATGCTCACTCAGAGGCAATTAAGTGTTGCAGCAATGCCTCATTGCAGGATAACCAGCCAGGGTCTGCAGCAATCAGCCATGTGTGTGGCAGGCCAGGGAGGGGTCTAGCTGATCTCCGTGGAATTCAACCATGTCAAACGACTTCTGTTCGTGTTCTGTTGTACGAGTAGAAGTGGAACGGAAAAGTGATTTTAATTGTAATCAACGGAAGATGGCAATGCTTACAGTATCTGAAATGTTGCCTGCAGGCTACAGTTTAAACTATGGAAGGATCTGTATCGCTTGCTGAATATGAGGTTTGTATTTGTTAGAGCGAAATGTTTTGCAACAGCATTGAAAGCACAAGCTTCAAATTCAGCACACACACCCCTCCATGGTTTCAACTTGGAAGTATTACTTAACACACGGGCGCAAGCTGCTTACAATGTTAAACCAAAACACTCCAGCTTAATCTGCCCTACCCTTCTCGTATGGCTTAGACTGTTTCAGTTTTGACAATGCTTTCCTTGTTACGTTGCTTGGGATGGGCACAGCAGTTGAAAGACTGCAGTGGTTTGTTGCTCTGGCTTTAAGATGCAAACCCTGCAGTCAGTTGAGAATTACTTTCTGCTTCAGTGTAAGTGACATCATTCGTTGTGTGTCCCACTTTCTCACAGAGTCCAAACGGGTGATGAGGATGGTGGGTTTACACTTAGAGGAGAGAAGGCCAATACTTAAAAAAAAGAAAATAATTGTGTATAGATATGGGTTGAGCTGAGATGCCCCCTCACAACCTGTTCTCTGACCTCGAAGTTGTGTGTGTGGGACCATTCTGATTCTTGGGGGGGCGGGGGGCGCTGGAGTGTTCGCCCCATTTACTAGTGGCATTGATTGCACTTCCTATTGTCCCTAAGTGCCGTTTTAGATTTTTAATTTTTTTTACCCACCAGACGTCAGAGTGGGAGCAGTGCTTCCTGCCTTTCTCGCAATTTATTTTCCTGACTTTACCTAGCTGATGTGATTTGGGTTGAGATGTTATCACATAGGCAAGTTGGAGTGAGGCTGGGAAGCGTTGCCTTTACTCTGCTGTCTCATGGGTGAAGGGGGAAAATTTCACCCAGAAGCAGTTCTGCTGTTTTGTTTTGTTTTTCATTTAGAATCATAGAATAGCAGAGTTGGAAGGGGCCTACAAGGCCATCGAGTCCAACCCCCTGCTCAATGCAGGAATCCACCCTAAAGCATCCCTGACAGATGGTTGTCCAGCTGCCTCTTGAATGCCTCTAGTCTGGGAGAGCCCACAACCTCCCTAGGTCATTGGTTCCATTGTCGTACTGCTCTAACCGTCAGGAAGTTTTTCCTGATGTCCAGCCGGAATCTGGCTTCCTGTCACTTGAGCCCGTTATTCCGTGTCCTGCACTCTGGGAGGATTGAGAAGAGATCCTGGCCCTCCTCTGTGTGACCACCTTTCAAGTATTTGAGGAGTGCTATCATGTCTCCCCTCCATCTTCTCTTCTCCAGGCTAAACATACCCAGTTCTTTCAGTCTCTCTTCATAGGGTTTTGTTTCCAGACCCCTGATCATCCTCGTTGCCCTCCTCTGAACACGAACATGGACTTGATTCTGAGCAACAGCCAAAACTCTGATATAGAGGGGAAAGAACCTGCTAGACCATAAGCACAACATTAAGTAGATTTTCAGCACAGATTGTGAAATGGTTCTGCGTCACCTCTCATTTCCAGGGGGCCAGGATAGTCTCCCTCGCACCCTCTTCTCCACCAGGCAGTTGATGTCAGTTTGCTGTTTTGGGGTGGGCGGGGGAGTCCAAATAGAGCAAGGTCCTGTTCCTGTCCCCCTCACTCCTTCAACCCTATATTTGAAGGTCGGAAATAATAATTTATTCCTGATTAATATTTTATCTCTCACCAAAATTTAATCTACCATGATGACGGGTAAAAAAAAAAAAGCATCCCTATTTTATGGAGCTGGAAAAGTTCCAGCATGCAGTCTTTTGAAGAGTTAAACTTGGGAGTGCCCACCTGTTTCTATATTTGAGAATTATAATCAGAACCCCGGGAGAACGTCCCTTCTGTGGTGCAGTGCATGGGTAGCTCTTACTTGTAGTTCCTAACTAAATGCCTTGCTTTCCTTCCCCCAGCTAAGCCCCCGCTGTTTTGGGAAAGCAGACTTGGCATTTGCACTTGTTATATGCCAGTTACGTTACTGTATGGCTTATGGACAGCAGCATAAGCGTGTTCAGAGGAGGGCAACCAGGATGATCAGGGGTCTAGAAACAAAGCCTATGAAGAGAGACTGAAAGAACTGGGCATGTTTAGCCTGGAGAAGATGGAGGGGAGACATGATAGCAGTCTTCAAATACTTAAAAGGTTGTCACACAGAGGAGGGCCAGGATCTCTTCTCCATCCTCCCAGAGTGCAGGACACGGAATAACGGGCTCAAGTTAAAGGAAGTCAGATTCCGGCTGGACATCAGGAAAAACTTCCTGACTGTTAGAGCGGTGCGACGGTGGAATCAGTTACCTAGGGAGGTTGTGGGCTCTCCCACACCAGAGGCCTCCAAGAGGCAGCTGGACAACCATCTGTCAGGGATGCTTTAGGATGGATTCCTGCACTGAGCAGGGGGTTGGACTCGATGGCCTTGTAGGCCCCTTCCAACTCTGCTATTCTATGATTCTATGAAGTTGGCATCACCACTGGCATTTTGGACCTGCCTCGTGTGGCGCAGAGCGGTAAAGCAGCAGTTTCTGCAGCTGAAACTCTCCCCACGGCCTGAGTTTGATCCCAGCGGAAGCTGGTTCTCAGGCAGCCGGCTCGGGTCGACTCAGACTTCCATCCTCCCGAGGTCGGTAAAATGAGTACCCAGTTAGCTGGGGGAAAGGCAATCATGGGCGGGGAAGGCAACGGCAAACCACCCCGCTATAAGGCCTGCCAAGAAAACGTCAGCGAAAGCTGGCGTCCCTCCAAGAGTCAGTAATGACTCAGTGCTTGCACGAGAGGTTCCTTTCCTTTCCTACACATGAGCCTCCCTATGGCCTCTGGCTCTGCCACCGTGAGACATTATTTTGCCCCTGACTCCAGTCGGTAGACCTGGAGCCTGCCTGAATATGAGCCAAGTTGAATATGAGCCAACAGTGCGATATGGCTGCAAGAAAGGCAAATGCTATTTTGGGCTGCATTCATAGAAGTATAGCTTCCAAATCCCGTGAGGTGCTGGTTCCTCTCTATTCGGCCCTGGTTAGGCCTCATCTAGAGTATTGCGTCCAGTTCTGGGCTCCACAATTCAAGAAGGGCACAGATAAGCTGGAGCGTGTTCAGAGGAGGGCAACCAGGATGATCAGGGGTCTGGAAACAAAGCCCTATGAAGAGAGACTGAAAGAACTGGGCATGTTTAGCCTGGAGAAGAGAAGATTGAGGGGAGACATGATAGCACTCCTCAAATACTTGAAAGACTGTCACACAGAGGAGGGCCAGGATCTCTTCTCGATCCTCCCAGAGTGCAGGACACGGAATAATGGGCTCAAGTTAAAGGAAACCAGATTCCAGCTGGACATCAGGAAAAACTTCCTGACTGTTAGAGCAGTACGACAATGGAATCAATTACCTAGGGAGGTTGTGGGCTCTCCCACACTAGAGGCCTTCAAGAGGCAGCTGGACAACCATCTGTCAGGGATGTTTTGAGGTGGATTCCTGCATTGAGTAGGAGGTTGGACTCGATGGCCTTGTAGGCCCCTTCCAACTCTGCTATTCTATGGTTCTATGATTCTATGACTAGCATGCAAGCCAGAAGGCGCTTGGTTGAAGTCTTGACTGATCCAGAAGTTTCACATCAGTTTCTCTTCCTGGCCACGGATCCCCTCCTTCCATTAACTGAGTCGCTCACTGGCTTTACTTATTGAGACATGGTGCCAGTCTTCACTGAGCGTTTATTTTTTGCAGCAGGATTTAAATTTGTCCACTTCATGATCCCATCTTGGTTCTATCCCCCGCTCTTTTTCCAACCATGTATCAAATATTGGATTGTATATGGGTGTAACTGGGTGAATTTAACATTTCTTGGTTGCGGACAAGGAAGTACAGGTGTAGAGGAAGTGCACAAAGTTCACATCCCATTATGTTTGAAAGGAACATGCAAATATGTGAAACTTTGTTGTCCGCCTGTTTCCAAAATTCAGCTTTAGCTGACATGGAGAATAATATTACTGTTTATCTTTATTACAGAATTTTGTTATTAGTGGTTATTTTAAGGTAAGTAGGTAAAGGCGTCCATATAAATTGGTGCTTATATGTTTGAGATTGATGACTGTTTCTTTCCTTTTGCTTTTCATTCAGTTTCGATGACATTCTGTGCCTTGCCGATTCTGCGTCCATTTCAGACATCACCCTAGATGGCAACCCCATAGCGCAGGAGACATGGTACAAGCATACGGTTCTCCACCATATGATGCAGCTCCGACAGCTAGATATGAAGAAAATCACAGTAAGAAAAACCCACTTGGGAATAACTTGCAATGGATTAAAATAAGCAAGGAGTTTTATCTAACCAAGTCTGTCACTGGGTCATCAGGTTTTGTATTACGACTACTAAGAACACCGGGAGCGTTTTTCCCGTACACAGTATTTATCTGCTGATCTTAGCGTTTATTGTCATGGTGTCCAAATGGTCAATGAGTTCTTTTTGACCAAGGAGGCTTTGAACATAACATTAGAAGAGCCCTGAGGTTGGATCAGACCGAAGGTCCATCTAGTCCAGCACTCTGCTCACACGCAGCCAACCAGCTGTCGACCAGGGACCAACACAACAGGACATGGTGCAACAGCACCCTCCCACCCAGGCTCCCCAGCAACTGGTGCATACAGGCTTAACTGCCTCGGATACTGGAGGAGGCACATAACCATCAGGGCTAGTAGCCATCGATAGCCTTCTCCTCCTGGAGAATTGTGCTTGGACTGCCTGCTCCTTAAGACCGTTCCGTGAGGCCTTCTTGGGGTACCCCCTCCTTTAGAGGTTAGTAGAAAGGGGGTCTTCTCTGAGGTGCCCCCATATTACATAATTCCCTCCCCAGACATATCTTCTGCCTGCGGGTTTGTTAACCTTTAGATACCAAGTTAAAACGGTTTTGTAGTCCTAGACTTTTAATTCTTTATATTTTTTTTGCTTTGTCATCCCTCTCTCTTCCCTGCTGCCCAGCAAGTGCCGTGTCACAGTGACTCAGGGGGCACCTGGTAGTGTTTTGCTGCGTGTTCTTGTTGTGTTGATGGATGTCTGTATGCCTTCCACCCCCAGCAGTTTTTGGCCCTTGGATCGGTGACCACGCCCAGCCTGCCCTTCCCTTCGCTTGAGTAGCCACATGGCAACTGACAGCAGGGTGCAGAGCCGTTTGAGAAGGGAAGAGGAGCAAGTTCCCAGCAGCTCTTGGTCTGCTGGCATCCGGCTGGTGTCATTTGCTAACGCAGATCTTGCTGGCGGAGCGCGGGTGGGGATGGCGCTTGCCAGCAGCCTCCTCAGACCAGTGTCTGGAGCCAGGCTGCCTTTCCCTCTTAGTAGTACCTCCGTATCTAAATCCGTTCCACTCTCCCCCTCCCCTGCCATTGACCCACAAACACACACATTAGGAGCCACGATAGCGCTGCCTGTCGCTCCTTTCCTGTCGCCTGTCGCTCTCTGGTTGTGCATCTGAAGTTGGCAGCAGCACCGATACGCGTCAGTCCACATTGTCCACCAGGAGGAGCCGCTAGCATGGCAGAACAGCTGGTGGCTGGGCTCTTTTTACACCCGTTTCATACAGATTGCATTCAAATCAGAGGGTTAAAGGAGAGGCAGCCAGACACCCAAGGCCCTTCAGCGAGTGAAGAGAGGAGAGAGAGGCATCCGCATTTGCTTGTAATGCTCACAGTCGTGGCCTCTCATGGCTCCCATTAAATAAACAAATCATTAGGATTGTTGCTATTATTCCCAGTGCCATCAGTGCTTCGTGGCGCTTTGCAGAGAGTCAGCAAAGCAGGCAGGTTCTTGCCTATGCCCCAAGGAGCTTACCTTCTCAAGCTAGATCTAGGTGAAGAGAGGACGAGGGAGGCAAGGCGAGCAACGTGTGTTCAGTTCAGCTGCAATACTTAGGTTTAGTTTGCGTTGGGGAAGACGCAACCGTTAAGCCCACGGTTTTCTGGAAAGGGTCTGAAGGGAGACAAGAGAGGTGGACTCCTGTGTTTGGGGAAGGCAGTTGCAGAATGCATGGTTTAAAAAATATATCTTGCATATTCAACAGCAGTAATAGAAACAACTGTGTTTGGCAGAACTCTAAAGCAGAGTAATTCAGAAGGCAGATCTCCAGTTCTCTGGGACGTCAAGTTCTAGAAGCCCCTGACAGTGTGGCCGAGAAATGGGGAGTTGAAGTCCGAAACTTTCTGCCCACCCCTGCTCTGAATGACCTGTGATTGTAATAGCTTAGTGCCTAAGTAAAGGGTCAAATCTAAAGAAAAGTCTGTTTTGAAGTAGTTTCTTAATTTTCTTTTCATCAATATCTACTTAAAATCTTACAAGCTTAATGTTATTGATATTAAACAGGTTACCTTGAAGGCTTCACTGTATCAAACTAAGGGCTCTTCCAACTCGTGTGAAGCTGCACACATCTGCTAGTTTTTAATAAACGGATGGCACTGCTGTTACTTTGGGATTTATTTTTCTCTCTCTGATGGACTGACGTGGCTCCCCGCAAGTTTGTGAGTCTCACTGTAAAGTTGTTTTGTTGACCTAGGAAGAAGAAAGGCGCTTGGCATCAGTGGCGCTAAGAAAAGAGGAAGAGAAGAGGCGTGAGAGCCATAAGCAGACCTTACTGAAGGTACCAGGCTGTGTTAAGGGTGAAAACTAAGCAGAACTGGGCATTGCTTTCCTTCCCATCTACAGCTTCTTGCCCTGTCACCATGCTGGCTGGGAATCAGCTGGGAAAGCTGACCTTGGGGTTCCTGGAAGCCTGTTGTCTCCCCATCCCTGATGTCTGGCATTTCATTTCAGGAGAAGAAACGCTTGACAATTAGCAATATTGCCCGTCAGTGGGAGAACCAACAGAATCGTTTCGCCCTGCTGTCTTCCAGTCAAGAGAACAACAAAGAGAACGAATCCTGCCAGAACAACAGAAGTGCTGCGTACGTCTTTCCTGAGGAAGCCAGGTATGGAGGCATTGTCCTTGCTGTAGCATGAGCCCAGAAGGCCTCCCAGCCGGCCATCCACCTAGCCCAAATAGATGCCCCAGGGTAGATCTCAAGCACAACAAGATACAACTAGCTCTCTCGCGTTGTGTCAGGGCCCAGCGGGCTCTCTCTGCCTCGCAGGCTGGGGGTCAGGGACTGGGACATAGGAAGGCTGCCTTAGGCCAAGTCAGAACCTTGGTCCATCTAGCCCAGGACTGTCGACACTGACTGGCAGCAGCGGCTCTCCAGGGTTTCAGGCAGGATTCTTTCCTCACCCTACCTGGAGACGCTGCCGGGATCGAACCTGAGACCTTCAGCATGCAAAGCAGGGGCTGTATCACAACATGCAAAGCGGGGGCTCTGTCACACTGAGCTGTGGCCCTGCCCGCAGGGAAGGAGGAGTCTGTTTAGCAACGCCCCCCACAGACTGAGGAACCAAGGCTGGAGCATCAGCTGTTTAAGGCCAGGGAGGCGCTCGTTGGTTTCTCCGGTCCCCTGGTCTGGCTGGCTGGACAGTGCCATCATCATCATCATCAATTTCTTAACTGCCTCTCCATTTTGATCGAGGCGGGGAACAACAATAAGCGATAAAATACATAAAACTGAATTAAAACATAATATACATTGTTAAAAACATCCTGAAAACATTCTAAAAACATCTTAAAATTCCACTGGATCGGCCTGCCGGAAGAGATCAGTCTTTATAGCTTTCTTGAATACTAGTAGACTGTTAAGTAGACGAATCTCCTCCGGCAGGCCCTTCCACAGTCTGGGAGCAGCAGAAGAGAAGGTCCTCTGGGTAACTGTTGTCAATCTAGATTTTGCTAGCTGAAGAGGATTCTTCCCAGAGGAGCTGAGTGTCCTTTGCATCACCACATTGATCAGGGCCAAGCCTCCTTCTGCCTCAGCCCTGCTCCCAGGGTCCCCTGGTTCATTTGTCAGCACCTGATCACTCGGGGATTACGTTTCACTGTCTCATGGCAAGCAGGGCCTGTTCTCCATTGACGACCAAATAGCCTCTTGATCTGTTCCCTTCTCCCCCTCCCGCCGCTTCCCTTGTCAGGGCACCTTTGCTCAAGTTGCGTTCTGAGAGACATGCAGCTCCATGATCAAAGTAGTTCAGTCGCTAGTAGTGTTCTGTCTTCTGGGGACTGGCTCCAGGGGGGTTTGGTCCTCGTCCTCTTGCTCACTCTAACCTTTGTCATTCATCATATTAATGATGGGAATGTGGGACAAACGTGCCGCCTGAGGCGTTCTACAACTGGATGGTCAAATTCCTTTCAAAATGAATGGAAGGGATTTGCTAGTTGGGGTTGGGGGGAAGTTCTCGTCAAAGCTTTCTGTCATGCAAAGGCAGACCCTTGCCCCCGGCATTTGAGACTGGGAAACGATGAAGAAAGTTTATGTTAAGCCAGCGTACGTTCCAGAGGGGAGCTGCATGTCTGCTGTTTGTGTTCTTTCATGTGCTTGAAGCATTTTCTTTCCAAGGTTTCAGCTAAGCAAGCCTATCTGGCTGCATTGTCCTATACTGCAAAACCTGGGCAGCTTTCAGAATGTGTGTTTAGACTTTCCGTGGCTGCTTTCTAACTTCTTTTAACACCCCTGCTCCTAGAGTCATAGAATCATAGAATCATAGAATAGCAGAGTTTGAAGGGGCCTACAAGGCCATCGAGTCCAACCCCCTGCTCAGTGCAGGAATCCACCCTAAAGCATCTCTGGCAGATGGCTGTCCAGCTGCCTCTTGAATGCCCCTAGTGTGGGAGAGCCCACAACCTCCCTAGGTAACTGGTACCATTGTCGTACTGCTCTAACAGTCAGGAAGTTTTTCCTGATGTCCAGCCGGAATCTGGCTTCCTTTAACTTGAGCCCGTTATTCCGTGTCCTGCACTCTGGGAGGATCGAGAAGAGATCCTGGCCCTCCTCTGTGTGACAACCTTTCAAGTATTTGTAGACTGCTGTCCTGTCTCCCCTCAATCTTCTCTTCTCCAGGCTAAACATGCCCAGTTCTTTCAGTCTCTCTTCATAGGGCTTTGTTTCCAGACCTCTGATCATCCTGGTTGCCCTCCTCTGAACATGCTCCGGCTTGTCTTTAAAGCAGTACTTTAAATCAGAGGGCCAAATGGCCGTCCCACCCAGCCCCACAACAGTCTCCACCATACGCCTGGGTCACCCCACCCCCACCCCTGTGTTACCTCCCCCAAATCTGCCCACACAGTCCAGGACACAACCTGCTCTAAGTAAAGCATTAGATGGGCTGTCAAAAGTTGCTTGGAAAATAATGGGATCCAGGTACCTCAAGAAAGTAAACCAAGTTGCATGCAGTATAATTAGCCAGCTTGAGCTACGGAAGTGTGCTGTTTATTCAAGAAACGGTTTTAATTCATAAGCACCTCCTCCTGTGTTGGCTGACAGAAGATCTTCTTTTTTGTTCTTCAGAAAAATAATACTTGGTGTTTCCATAAACTGCACAATCCACTTCTACTTCAGGGGTGTGTGTGCACTATGGACAATCTAGCTGTCTCATACCCAAATGGCTATGGGTGGTGTGGTTATACCATACCAAAATGTGATGCTTATGGTACACAGTTGATAACGATACGTGGTAATATGCAGACTGTGCCTGAAATAGAGAACATATTTGCGCTACAAGCATGAGTTTGTTCTCTCTTTCCAGGGACCCCCGGAACTGTAGTTTGGGTGGGTGAATTCTTAGCACCCTCACCAGTCTCTTTGTAGGCCAATGGGTTTTCAACTGGAAGGTCATGACACGTGCTCATAGTTGGAAACCCTGACCGTGGGTTGGTTCCACTAGTCACACCGCCAACTTTTTCATTTCTGCCATTCAACTTTTCTGAAGGAGAAAGACAGACCAAGGGAGAGATGGTGAGGAGAGAATGAAATTTAATAGAGATAAATGTCAACATCTACACCTAGGAAATAGAAACCAAATGCACAGTTACAAGATGAGGGATACTTGGCTCAGCAATACTACAAACGAGAAGGATCTTGGAATTGTTGTAGATCACAAGCTGAATATGAGCTTACAGTGCGATAGGGCTGCAAAAAAGGCAAATGCTATTTTGGGCTGCATTAATAGAAGTATAGCTTCCAAATCGCGTGAGATACTGGTTCCTCTCTATTCAGGTCCTCTGGGGTGAACTTACTTCAGTCAGCTAAAACTAGGCTGACATCAGTTTCCCAGAGGACCTTTTCTTCTGTCGCCCCCAGATTGTGGAATGGCCTGCCGGAGGAGATTTGTAAAATTAACTCTCTGTGTGATTTTAAGGCAGCTTTAAAGACTAGTCTTTTCTGGCAGGCCTATTTAGATCAATGTTAAACCATGAATTTTAAAGATGCATTGATTCCTGTTCTAATGTTGTTCCCCGCCTCGATCCAAAGGGAGAGGCGGGTAAGAAATAAATAAATATTATTATTATTATTATTATTATTATTATTATTATTATTATTATTATTATTATTCGGCCCTGGTTAGGCCTCATCTAGAGTATTGCGTCCAGTTCTGGGCTCCACACTTCAAGAAGGTCACAGACAAGCTGGAGTTTGTTCGGAGGAGGGCAACCGGGATGATCAGGGGTCTGGAAACAAAACCCTATGAAGAGAGACTGAAAGAACTGGGCATGTTTAGCCTGGAGAAGAGAAGATTGAGGGGAGACATGATAGCACTCTTCAAATACTTAAAAGGTTGTCACACAGAGGAGGGCCAGGATCTCTTCTTGATCATCCCAGAATGCGGGACACGGAATAATGGGCTCAAGTTAAAGGAAGCCAGTTTCCAGCTGAACATCAGGAAAAACTTCCTGTTAGAGCAGTACAACAATAGAACCAGTTACCTAGGGAGGTTGTGGGCTCTCCCACACTAGAGGCATTCAAGAGACAGCCGGATAGCCATCTGTCAGGGATGCTTTAAGGTGGATTCCTGCACTGAGCAGGGGGTTGGATTTGATGGCCTTATAGGCCACTTCCAACTCTACTATTTTATGATTCTAGGAGATATGAGCATAGACGATCAAAAATTAACAGTGGGTCTCACGTTCCACTGCAGGTTGGGGTGGAAGTGAGTCTTAGGTTTGACAATCTCGAGGGCTTACAGTTGTAGACTGTAGGAATCAATCCCAGGTCAAGCCCAATTCAACGGAGCGTGCTCCCTGGATCATCAGCATCATAATACAGCATAAACGTATTACGTTTTTAAAATGTTCCTTTTTGACTTACTTTGCTTTTTAAAATACTTGCTAATGGTTTAAATAGTTGGTAAAAATGAGATTTTATTAATAGTTAAATGAATATATGATCCCCATAGATTCAGCAATCTTCCCAAATACTACTTTGTCAGTGGTATTTAAACCCTGTGTGGAGTCAGGGGGCCCTAGGAGCATTACTCAAAATATACAGCCAGGTTAATAAGATCAAACAAACAAGCAGATAATGCAAAATCAGCTGAATGAAGTTTTTCATTCTTTGTGCATGAATAGATCTCGTTAACATAGGCTCCTCTGAACAGCTCCTCACAAGTTGAACTGTCTGCCTCCCTGGTTGACGCCTGCACCTGTGTTATTTTAACAGAAACTGTTCTTTAACTGTTACTCTGTTGATGATTCATAAGATAATTTCTGGGATTATTTTGGTCTTTTTCTCATAGCTTTGAGTTTGCCTGCCAAAGCCAATGGTTGCAATTTATTTAAGTTTCTTTCTTTTCTTTTTTTAACACGAGACGAAAAAAGGGATCTTTGAAATAATGGCATCAATGCTTCTTTCAGGATTTTAAAATAGAAACTTAGGGAAGCTGGAATTTTTGTCGACATCAAGAGGAACCCGATCAATCTTGACATCCTTTCTGTATACAGGTCTTTTTTTCTTTTTTCTTAAAGCTCTACATTCAGATCTTGGAGTGGTGATTTCCTCACTCTGGTACAGACGCAGTCCTGGGCTCCTTCTTAGTCCTGGTTAAGAAACTGAGAGCCAGACTCACTGGAGCCTCTTAGCAGGGGCCTGCCCTAGGTGCCGGCCCTGCATAACGTGGTTATGTTTTGTGTGGAAATGGACTTTGTTTTGTCCGTCTTGAATCTGCTACTGTTTTTCTTGGATGATCCTGAGCTCTAAGACTGTGAGAAGAGGAGAAAAAAAAGCTACCTCTGCCACTCCTTTCACACTGTAACCACTTGCACCCTTAGTGGTCTTAGTGCCCCTCAATCCACTTTGCCTCCACCTCCACGAACACCTTGATTCTCCATCAGGAGGGCTCCCTTGCTATTTTCCAGTCCTCAAATTGCTCTCCTTGGGTAGTGTTTGGGCTCCCAGAGAAGCCCTGCATTGGTTTCTGCTGCTGTGGGTTATCATAGAATCATAGAATAGTAGAGTTGGAAGGGGCCTCTAAGGCCATTGAGTCCAACCCCCTGCTCAATGCAGAAATCCACCTTAAAGCACCCCTGACAGATGGTTGTTCAGCTGCCTCTTGAAGGCCTCTAGTTATCATGACTATTTATTTTGACCACCCGTAGGACACCGTAATAGTTGAGGGTGGTCCAAAGTAGGGGTGGTGGTGGGGAGGTCACCAGGCTGTGTGTGTCTCAAATACCAGGCAGGTTCATGCCGGAGGAAGCGATCCTTCAGGGTGTCCAGTTCCAAGCTGCTCAGGGCTTTAATGGTTAAAAGCTCTTTGAATCAAGTGACAGGAAGCCAGATTCCGGCTGGACATCAGGAAAAACTTCCTGACTGTTAGAGCAGTACGACAATGGAATCAGTTGCCTGGTGAGGTTGTGGTCTCTCCCACCCTAGAGGGATTCAAGAGGCAGCTGGACAACCATCTGTCAGGTGTTCTTTAAGGTGGATTCCTGCATTGAGCAGGGGCTGGACTTGATGGCCTTATAGGCCCCTTCCAACACTACTATTCTATGATTCCCCTCACCTGTTCATTCCTTTTCAGGTAGGAAATAGACCTCACTTCTTTACTAGTACAGGGCAGATATGCAAGGACAAGGGATGGAAGCAAGCAATTTAATTCCATTTGTTCAGACCCCTCAACAGAAAGTGAACAAAGTCTCCACAGAGTCTAATAAGGACAGAGAGCATTTAAAAAGAAAGGTGTAAGTCACGTTCACATCATTTATATTTTGATCACAGTGTGGAATACGTTGTATCCTACAGTAGCATCTATTAATGTTAATAGCTTCGCCCCTTTCCTTGCCCTGAGAACGCTGCATTAGAATAATATTAAGCTATTTCCCCCTCCATCCAGTTAAATCAAAGTTCTTTGTGCAATGTTTTCTTTACTTACTTTGGGACGGGCTGTGAAGCTAGTTTATTCTTAGTAATTTCCTGATCATGAACGCCATGGTTCTTTAGCCAAGCCCTCTGTAATAAAATGTAATGTGTAAAATAACTCTCCACGTTCTTTTTGGAAGCTGTAATTTACTTTTATAGAATAAGATGTTGGAAGAATCACTTTGCCTTTTCTCCTCTAAAAATGAAACGGCAAAATACGAGTTTTAAAATCAAAATAACCCAAACAACTTTACCGTGTTATAGGTTTGCAAAGTTTATAACGGCCCTGGGTATTTTCCAGACAGTGAACTTTTTCAGTTTTTCCTCCTTTCTGGTAAACGGGTCTGTAGTTCACAGCACCGTTTACTCTAGAGCAGTCCTATTAAACGAAGCCTGTGTTGGAGTAAGTAGATGTTGGATTGCAGTTGGAACTTCCTTTCCCTTCCCAACTCAAGAGGCTTTTGTCAGGTCATTGTCAGCGGCTTCTTTAGTCTTTGCCTTTCTGAGCTTCTGTTACATTTCCATAAATCACAATTATGGAGCTAATAAAACAAACAGATCTTTGCGTTTATGTTAAAACTGTGGAGCACGTGCAGATGGAAACTGTGCTGCTGTCAGTGTCAGTATTTGAGCCTGGCGTGGCCCCAGCATGGGACCGGAGGTTTATCAACCGGAGAGTCTACCTGTGCACAACTGCCCAGTATAGGCTAAAGAAGGCACTACGGGGAGTCCATCCAAGCCAGTAAGGAAGGCTGTTAAATACCAGTTGTGGCCACACTGGAGTTATGCAACACTCCCTGGTCCTCTATAAAAACATTGGGGTCAAGCTCACTTACTGGATGAAGCACTGAAGGGACTGGTCCTTTCCCATTTGTGATAAAGGCTGCATTAATAGAAGTATAGCTTCCAAATCGTGTGAGGTACTGGTTCCTCTCTATTCGGCCCTGGTTAGGCCTCATCTAGAGTATTGCCTCCAGTTCTGGGCTCCACAATTCAAGAAGGGCGCAGACAAGCTGGAGCGTGTTCAGAGGAGGGCAACCAGGATGATCAGGGGTCTGGAAACAAAGCCCTGTGAAGAGAGACTGAAAGAACTGGGCATGTTTAGCCTGGAGAAGAGAAGATTGAGGGGAGACATGATAGCACTCTTGAAATACTTAAAAGGTTGTCACACAGAGGAGGGCCAAGATCTCTTCTCGATCCTCCCAGAGTGCAGGACACAGAATAACGGGCTCAAGTTACAGGAATCCAGATTCCAGCTGGACATCAGGAAAAACTTCCTGACTGTTAGAGCAGTACAACAATGGAACCAGTGACCTAGGGAGGTTGTGGGCTCTCCCACACTAGAGGCCTTCAAGAGGCAGCTGGACAACCATCTGTCAGGGATGCTTTAGGGTGAATTCCTGCATTGAGCAGAGGGTGGGAGTCGATGGCCTTATAGGTCCCTTCCAACTCTACTATTCTATGATTCTATGAGTCAAGTTCGGCATTTTAAGTTATCGTAGTTTCAAATGGGGAGAATGAGATACATTTCTCCTTCTCAGGGGTGGCGTCTCTGTCATCTACCACACCCTTGGAGAGTGTTTGAGCTTCTCTATTCCTTCCTGAGGAACGAAAAGGGATTGCCCTGAGATTTGGTGAGGGGGCGGCGGAGAGTGCTTAGAACCCATAATGCTCTGCGTACGCGTCTGATCCCCTCCTTCTGTAGAAATGGTCTACGATAAGTTTGGGTGACGGAGTCAAGATGAACAGGGAGTTTTCAGCTCATGGGTGAAGTGGGAGCTTTGCATGGAGAAAATCCCAGGTTGAATTCCAAGCAGTTACAAAAAAAGAAAAGAGAAAGGCAGTTGTGTAGTTGGGTTGGAAAGACTCCTCTGATATGACGCCCTAGTAGGGTGAGCAAAAAATAAAATAAAATTTGATCGCTACCTTGCTTGCCCACCCCCTTGACGTTTAGCTTCACACCACGTACCTGTTTCCCTCGAATTATCCCCTACAGCGCTAAGCTGTCGGCGTTGCTGTTGCTAAATCACACCCCGGGCGGCAGCGCTCCTAACATCCTTTGCAAAGGGTTTAAGGGGGGAAATGTAAAAAAAAAAAAAAATCATAAAAAATCAACGGATGACCCAATCCAATTCAAATTTGGTATGCTTAAAGCACTCCTTAATATCTATTACTCTGCCAATTTTGATGTCTTTATCTTTAAAGCTTACGCAAATGTAAGCATTTGTTTCTTTAAACCTATCAAATCCTGCTCCTGCACCCCCAGTGGCCGCTTGGAAAACAACAAAAGATTCGCTCCAAAAGTAGTACCAAAATAGGACAGGTCTTTTGGCTTTATAGCACAATTAAAGCAGGATGCATGGGAGTGCTTCACAGTCAAAGCAGATTATAAGCTGGAAAACTTCACAATAAAAGCAGATTATAAACTGGAAAACTTCAGAGTCCTTTGCACGCAATTCGCAGTGATTGCACACAGTATAACCCTGGTGTGATAAAGCTCGTTGTGTCTATCATAGTATAATAAGGGCTTCTTGAGAGGCACAATGTGTTTTTTTAATTAAAAAAAAGTCAAAGCAGCTATGTTCCTTTCTAATTTTATTGTTCCAGTTTTCACTGGGATTCTCTCTGCCCCCCCTCCTTATTTCTGTACGTGAGGAATCTGAAGGATTGAGTCTGTACAGCACAGTCCAGGGAAAGTAAACTTAATGCATATTGAACATTCCCTGGGTGGTCCCTAGACTCCTTTATATTTCCAGAAATATGCCCAATTGATGCTGTTGCCAATTAAAAAAAAAATTGGCAAAAAGACTGGATTCTTCCAAGTATAGGTTTGGCCAGTTAAGTGCTTAGAAGACAAATGAAATCAGGTTCTTTTTTCTTTTTTTTAAATATCCCCCTATCCCAAATATTTGATGGAGAAAATCAGATGAGAATTATTTTACGTTAAATGAGCAAAAGGGGTCCATAGTAAGGCAGTGAGCAAAGTAATTAACGTGATTAATACAGTGTTTGTAAAGCATAGTTTAAAGTAGTTCTCATACATTTATCTCAACTGCAATATCAGGTAAACGAATCCCTGCATGTGATACGCAAGGAATAAGGGACTGATTTGGCTCATTAAACAATAAAAAACAGCCTCTTCGAAGAGGTGGTGATGGGGGCAATTCACTGTTTCTTCCTCTCCTCCTCAGAGGGCGGCTGGCTGCAATTGCCTCTGAAGGGAGGAGGGCCGCAATCCCTGCTTGGCTGAGCTACAGCAGGTGGCGAAGGCCGTGATGGTAGTTCTAGGGTGACCATTTGAAAAGGAGGACAGGGCTCCTGTATCTTTAACAGTTGCATAGAAAAGGGAATTTCAGCAGGTGTCATTTGTATGCATGTCACACCTGGTGAAATTTCCTCTTCATCACAACAGTTAAATCTGCAGGAGCTATACTACAGCTATACTGTGACCAGATTTTAAAGAGGGCAGGGCACCTACAGCTTTAATGTAGCTTTAAATTTAATCAGCTTTAGTGATGAAGAGGAAATTTCACCAGGTTCTCCATATATACAAATGACACCTGCTGAAATTCCCTTTTCAATACAACTGTTAAAGATACAGGAGCCCTGTCCTCCTTTCCATATGGTCACCCTAGGTAGTTCACATGTTCAGTATCCTGGGTGGGGGAGAGGTTTCAGGAGGCGGGAAAAGGCAGACAAAGGGTGCTTCTGCCCCCACCCACCCCTTTCCTTTTCCGCTTCCCTGAAGCCTTCCCCTCGCTGCGTTATACAGGGCTCCGGTTTGGGCCTGGCTGCCACCTGAGCACTTTATTGCTAAAGGGTGTGCATGGGAGAGTGTAAGTTTCTAAAGAATGAGGAAAGGTGTCCTTTCCCCTTTCTTCCCTCTTGACACCTTCCCCACACCCATATAGTGCAGATAGATTTGATTTGATTTTGATTTGATTTGATTTATTACATTTAAATACCGCCCCTTAGCCAAAGCTCTCTGGGCGGTTTACAAAAGTTAAAAACAGTGAACATTAAAAAGTATACAAAATTTAAAACCATCAAAAACATAAACAGTATAAAAACAACTGTATCCAGTTAAACAAACAACAGTTCTGGGGTCCAGAACAACTTAGCGGTGTTTTCAAATCTCAAGGCATGCGTTTTCCTGAACCTAGCTTCCCTCTCCCCAGTTATTATCAGCAAACGGGGGGGGGGGGGGGGCTGTCGAGCTACCAAATCGTTATCGCCCCCTGCAGACTCATCAACACTCCATGGTCTTAGATGCGACTGAGCAGGCTCAATCCTCATTGGGCGGTTTGCCAAGCGGTTTCCTTTGAATTTCCACGCGTGTAAATCTCTTCTACTGCCAAACTGACAGGCGCAGGGCCGCCCAATTCTCAACGAGAAGCAATGATGTTGCAGAGCGTCGAGACGGTAACTTGCCTGAACCTACCTAGTGGGTTTGTGGCAGAGGCAAGTTCTGCACAAGGGACTTCCTGGTTCACAGCTCAGCCTTGTAACCATTGTGCCACTTGTACTGGTTGTGGGGGCGGGAGCATTCCCTTCCAAAGAACGTATTCCAAGATTATCTTTCCTTTCAACCCAAGGAGTGCATTTTTCTGTTTAGGTATTGCTCCTAGATCACTAGAGTTCCTAGGAGTTCAAAGCTCTGGATACCCTAGCAAAAGTGGTCCTGTTTCCTGATCCATCCCAGGGCAGGAAAAACCCTCCTGCCCCACCCTTTATACGTTAACGATATACCGGTATATAGAATTTCCAACGGGAACCTCTGCGGTAAACCTGTTGCCAATCCTCACACTAGAATAGTGCCTAGCAGGGTCCTGCTTTCAGATAACGGTTCTGCTTCTCCACACAGGTCTCTTGATTCGCTTCTGAGCAAAGCTACCCAAGGGCTGTCCGTCCTAGACTCGCACCTGGTGGAAATCGATGGCGACACTCTTTACCTGTATGGTTCCGGAGCTCTGGAGTCCTTGGATCGAAACTGGAGCATTCAGACGGCTGGAAGTGTCTCCACAATCTCCTTTATTTTCATAGACTTTGATGAAATTGTTCCAGTGTTGCCGAAACTGAAGATCAAATTTCCCAATTCTCTAGTAAGAAGCTTTGTTCTTGATCTTTCAGCAGTCTGGGCAAGTCTTAAGATGTCCAGCTGGCTCAAGTAAGAACCAAAGAAGAGCCCTGCTGGATCAGACCAAGGGCCCATCTAGTCCAGCATGCCTCTGGAAAGCCCACAAGTAGGCAGTGATCTGGCACCCACGGGTGCCATAGCCCATCATAGTTAATTAGCCACGGTTGTGCCACCCAAGTTGGTGACTCTCGCCCTTGCTGTGGCAGCTTCTCATGACATGCGAACTCAGTGAGGGTGGATGTTTGGGCAGTGGACAAGTCACCCAGAATCCTTGCTGAGTTTGCACATAACAGAAAGCTAAGACGCTCCCCGAGTATTCAAAATGGCCGTCACCGCAGAAACAAGAAGGCCCACAGGGAAATTGACCCACGGTGGCTTCTTATTATGTGTGAACCAGGCCAATAACTCCCTCTGTTGCTCTCCAGCAGCTGTTATTCAGTGGCACAGCGCCTCTGAAAAACAGAAAGTCCATTTAGCCATCCGAGTTAATACCTCTCCTCCTCCCTCTCCTCCTCCTCCTCCTCCTCCTCGCACCCCCCATGGATTTGTTGAATTCCCTTTTAAAGTCATAGCCAATACCACATCCTGTAGCAAAAGAAGTCCATAAATTAATTACGCATTGTGTAAAATTTTTTCTTTTGCCTATCCTAAATCTGCAGTCAGTTTTTCTTCATTCAGTTTTGTAGATGTGTCTTCATTTATCTTGTCTGATTTATTTATTTGTATGGTATGTCACATACAGCAGGCAATTTATCACACAGCAGCTGCAGACCCGAAAAGGGTCAAATTTGACCTATTTGGCACTCCAAATATCTGTCTGTCCATCTATCTTCCATATACATAATTCTCAGGGCAGAAGCCTAGACATTAAAACTCGTCTCTTTGGCTGTGCTAGTCAGAAGCCCTTCGAATCTAATGTTGTCCAAACAGTTCCTCTTCTCTCTGCTGTCTTTCGCCAGGTATCTGATTCTGCTCGCCTTTTTGCTTTTTCGTTTCCAGCACTTGAAATTCAAGGAGACCAACCTCGTCCTGTTGCAGCAGTTCAATGCCTTAGCCCAAGTCCGTCGCCTTGAGCAGTTAACAGTTGATGCTCAGGGAAATCCAATCGTCGCCTTCACCTTGTGGAAGTATTATGTTCTTTTTAGACTGAGCCATTTCAGTCTGCAAAAAATAAACGGGATAGAGGTAAGAAAAGGCAATATTTAAAAGAGGCGGGTTGTCATGTTAAGGATTGCCTCAGCGCTTAGCAATGGTTCAGTTCTACAAAATCACTCCTTGGCCTTTGGGCGAAGGCTAAAACGTGTGGGAGTATGTAGGTCTATAAAATAAGTTGCTTGCGTGAGAGGTGTTCTCACGATTTAAAATAATTTAAAGATACTTGTAAGAGTCCTGCAGTACTTTACTGGGGTGGGTTCTTCTCATCCACGGCATGCTTGCTGCAGTCATGAAGGACTTGAAGGCGTTCTTCCTGTCCTGTGTTGCATTGCTTATTTGCGTAGGTAGCATACATGGGCTGGGCTTTTGTGTGAAGAACATCAGACGAGCCCTGAGGCTGGATGAGACCAAGGGTCCATCTAGTCCAGCATTCTGTTCACACAGTGGCCAGGCAGCTGTCGACTGGGAACCCTCAAACCAGCCACGAGCAGCAACACCCTCCCACCCATGTTCCCCAGCACCCATGTTCCCCAGCAACGTAGGCATACTGCTTCAGAGAAGCCAATCGATACATCAGCTAAACCAGCTTTAATTCCAACAGTCACAAATGTGAAAATGTAACCATCGGAAAAAAGAAGTGAGAAATCCTGAGGTCAGCAAGAAGCAAAAAAAGAAAAAGAGAAAGAACAAAAAAGGACCTTAGTAGAAGGTTAATTGCATTTTTTAAAAAAATAATAATCTGTGAGACTATTCTATCTTTTGTTAAGTCTGGCTTGTTTAAATTGGTGCTCTTGATTATACAGGAAACCCTTAAACGAACTGAGAATTGGAAACCATCGTTTTATAATTTGTTACAAACTGAGCTTACATCAGATACCTAATGAAATATATCTAGAAGTACAAATTGTAAGATTTACTTTTCAGTTCTTTTCTGGCACACATTAATTGTGGAGCAGAGGATGAGGAGGCCCAAACACTAAACTCAACTGAAACCTCCCAGAGGGAGGAAAAGGAAGAAGAGGGAATAGTTCCCCTTAAGTAATTCAGGAACTTATAAAGGAAAACACACCATTAAATTTCTAATATTATCTCAGGGCTGACATTTTTCTTAGCTAAACATAAATTATTTTTATGAGAACATTTTAGAACAATCTTGTATTATCAACCAAAATGAATATTTTTAAAATTTAACTATGACCCATTGGGGATGCTATGTAATTTGACCGTTTGAAAATCTAAAAAGATTTACTGCTTCCCTCCTTAAATGTACATTAATATTTTGTATTGTGTATGTTTTTGCGTACATATACCGTATTTCTTCGATTCTAAGACGCCATCGATTGTAAGACGCACACTAATTTCAGTACCACCAACAGAAAAAAAGCTTTGATTCTAACAAATAATAAACACACCCACGATTCTAAGATGCACCCCATTTTTAGAGATGTTTATATGGGGGAAAAAGTGCGTCTTAGAATCGAAGAAATACGGTATATGGGCAGAATCCAATGGGGTGCATACATCCCCACTGGTTCCTTCATGCAAGCAGGGGGGTCCTGCCATCAGGGGCTCCCCACTTATGCAAGGGAAATTTAGCATTTCTTAGAGGAATCCCTTAAACAAGCAGAAATGCTCGTTTCTGGAAGGAGACAGGTTGGCGGAGCTCTGCTGATTTGTCTCCTTCCAGAAATGAGGGTTTACGCTTGTTTCAGGTTGCCCCTGGAAGTGCTAAATCTCTTTTGCATAAGCAGTGAGCACCGATTGTGGAAGGGAATGGACGGTGGAAGAGGAAGAGAGGCATAAGCACCCCGTTGTATACAGCCCTGTACACATGCACACATGTATACATAAACTCCCCGTCTCTCTCTCTCTCTCTCTCTCTCTCTCTCTCTCTCTCACACACACACACACACACAGAAGTAAAAAGGAGTGTTGTGGTATATAGTGGGTTGTGTGAGTTGCAGGCATGGCTGCGATTGCATGTTGTGCTAAACCATGGTTTAGCATGACGAGGACAAATTGTAGATGAGCCTTGGGCTAGGATTAAATCCAAGACTGGGATTAAATCCAAATCCCAGTCTTGTTGCCATTGGCAAATCCATATGAACATGCTAAAGATATTGACCTACCTTATCTACTTGTTTTAAGGGTGATTGTGTGAAATGGTTTGTAGATACTAAAATTCCATGTGTTATTCATAGCATTAATAATTGCCGACTCAGTTGTGATCTTTGCTGCATGGCCTCGGGCAAACTGCTTCTTTTTATTTCTCTATTTGTAAAATGAAAATAATAACTGCATATTTTACACATTGGTGTGAAGGTGAAAGAGGGAGATCTATAAAGTGTTTTGCATGCTACAGCAGTGGCTCCTGAATTGGCATGGAGGTCGCCAAAGGAAAAGCACTTCTTGATTTCATTGAAAAATCTGAAGTGCATATTTAACCAGGTACCCACTAATATGGTAGCCAGCAGCAACCTTAAATTTAAATGCTGGTGACCAGTAGGTTAAAGGTCTAGTATAATCTACTATAGGAGTAGGACGTCACCTGTAATATAGGGCAGGCAGAGAGTTCCTTTGCCAACATGGCACCAGGATGTTGGGCCCCATTGTTGTTTATTCGTTCAGTCGCTTCCGACTCTTCGTGACTTCATGGACCAGCCCACGCCAGAGCTTTCTGTCGGCCGTCGCCACCCCTAGCTCCCCCAAGGCCATGTCTGTCACCTCCAGAATATCATCCATCCATCTTGCCCTTGGTCGGCCCCTCTTCCTTTTGCCTTCCACTTTCCCTAGCATCAGCCTCTTCTCCAGGGTATCCTGTCTTCTCATTATGTGGCCAAAGTACTTCAGTTTTGCCTTTAATACCATTCCCTCAAGTGAGCAGTCTGGCTTTATTTCCTGGAGTATGGAGTGGTTTGATCTTCTTGCGGTCCAAGGCACTCTCAGAATTTTCCTCCAACACCACAGTTCAAAAGCATCTATCTTCCTTCGCTCAGCTTTCCTTATGGTCCAGCTCTCGCAGCCATAGGTTACTACGGGGAATACCATTGCTTTAACTATGCGGACCTTTGTTGTCAGTGTGGTGTCTCTGCTCTTAACTATTTTATCAAGATTTGTCATTGCTCTCCTCCCAAGAAGTAAACGTCTTCTGATTTCCTGGCTGCAGTCAGCGTCTGCAGTAATCTTTGCACCCAGAAATACAAAGTCTGTCACTGCCTCCACATTTTCTCCCTCTATTTGTACTGATCCTAAATGGATCAGTACAACTGGAGATATGTTGGGCCCCATGTCAAGGGCTAAAGGAAGGCAGCAATACAGATACACTCTCAAATTATTATAGTATTATTATTATATTTATTTGTATCCCACCTTTTGCCCAATGCTGGGACTCAAGGCATCCTTACAGAATTTAAAATATATACATTTTAAAACCTATGAAATGTTTCCAGCTCTCTGCCTGCAGAAGCTCCTCGGTAAGCAGCGGGTACAAAAGGTGTGCACCAGCTTCTGCGGATGTAGGCGCAAGAATGCTGCCATCTCTGGTTACTAGAAAGCAAGATGGGCTTCCAAGCCCCATCAAAGTGTTTGGACATCAACAGCATTTTGAAGTGCATGAATGGGGCCTGTGCGAATCCTCTCGTCTTTACTCTTCCGCAGGTCACGCAGAATGACATGATAATGGCGGAAAGACTCTTTGGCGTCTTGGCCTACGTAGCGTCATCAGATGTACCCTATTGCCGCCTGCTTTCATTACTTGGAGACTGCAGGTAAAAAAAAAATGTGTAGGAGAGCATTAATTATCACATAGCTGAAGCTCTCTGGGCGGTTTACAAAGTCATCTTGCTTGGAAGACGTCATTCAGAGGCAAAGGTTTTGGCAAGAGAGGTGGTGCTGTTCAGTTGTGCATAGCCATAGAGCTCCCCCATGGCCAGGTTTTCCCCATCCAGTGCATTGGAATGTCAACCGCCCAGAGAACTTCGGCTATGGGGCAGTATATAAATGCAATAAGTAAATAAATAAATAGGGGCAGCCTCTTCGTGTGTGCTAAAGGATGCCTGTTTGGATGGTACGGGAGGGGAGTGGCTAAGAGGGAGTCTCTGGTAACGGGTGGGGAAGACCCTTGCTCGAGATTTTGGGAGAAGTGTCAGTTTCTTTCTTTCGGTCGGTCGGTCGGTCAAGTCAGTCAGTCATTTATTTACAAGCCAATGGCCATCAACGGAACCTATACAACACCACAAAATGAAAAACGGAAATCAAACAATAGAGTAATTCAACAATTAAAAAAGGGCGCTCAGTCAATCTGAACTAAAAGGCACCAAAGGCCTTTATGCCAAAGAGTCATATTTGCAGTTCAGTGCAATGGCAGTTAGGGTTTCGGAATGAATTTTTGACGACCGGCCCTAGCACAGCCTACTGATCACTTGACTACCTTGATCACTTGAGTCCCTTGGAATAGACCAACACTTCCCCAATCTGGTGTCCTCCAAGTGTGTTGGACTACAACTCCCAGCATCCCCAGCCAGCATAGCTCTCCTGGCATGAGTGGGAAAATTGTAAGACTTTTTCTTTAGCATTCTGTTCTACTTAAAGTTTCGTTTTTAACATTTCTAATTTCTTCTTCTTGTGTGTTTAGATTCTTCCTGACCCCTTTTCTCATTTTAGAGACTCATTTACAGTATCTGTCAAACATATATATTAGTAGTTGCCGTTCCGAGTGAACGGGTAAATGCTGTGCGTGCATCAAGCAACAGGATATGCAATAAACCAGGAACTCATAAATTTAAATTGACAAACACAAATGGAAGGCCACGTCTGCAATCGCCAGTAAGGATCTGCAATAACTTAGGCTTGCAAACCTCTCTCTTTTTCCTTATCTGTCCTCAGGAAGAAACAATTGTGTTATCTTTTGGAGGCAAAGGGGAAGAAATTTGGGGCTTTGAGCGAAGATGACAATGACCGTCAAAAGCTTGGAGGAGAAAACGCCAGTCGGTCGACATTGAATTACACCACGAGAGATTCCCAGACAGAGAAGCTTGAGGTAAGGAGGCCGGACGGAACCGGCGCTACGAAGAATCTCATCTGTTTGTTTTCGTTGTGGCAGCTCATCTACTTTTTAATCAGTTTCTTATATATTTTCTTGTGCCTTGAAACAGCACAGTTGACTTCCATCCATTGAAACAGTTTATTTCAAGATGAACTGGAACATAACTGATACCTCCTGCTCCACATCCTAGCGGTAGCGCTATTAAAAATATCCATAAGCTGACACATACCTTTTATTGTAAATGGAGATATTCAGCACAGTGAATGCACACAAAGACAGGCTCTCCCCCTCCTCGCTTTTATTCTGCTGCAAAATAAAGCAGCTTGGAGTTTCATGGGCAAAACGCTGTAGTAAGGATGTGCAGGTGGGAGTAAGCAAATGGATTTATTTATTTATTGACTGACGTTTAGCTATTCATGGTTAAGTCAATAGGGGAAAATGTCAATTGCAGGAGGAGAAGGCTGCACTGTGTGTGTGTGTGTGTGTGTGTGTGTGTGAGAGAGAGAGAGAGAGAGAGAGAGAGAGAGAGAGAGAGAGAGAGAGAGAGAGACTGTATCTCTCCTCCCGCCCGGGACACGGTCTTTAGATCTGGCCACTTTAATGCCCTTTCATATCCCTCAACTCTCTCTAAGTGCAAAAGTTTGTGTTCAATTTATTTATTTAGACACTGTCTACCCTCCAGGTAAAATCTCCCAGGGGATAACATAAAAAAGAGACTCATAGTGCAATCCTCTACGTCGGAGTGGGGAATTGCAGCCCCATGGGCTAAATCGGTCCTCCATTGGCGGTCTCAGTCTAGCTCTCCAGGGTTTCCCAGATGACCTCTGGCCTCAACCATGGGTCATTTGGTAATTTCCTGGGTTGTGCGTGTGTGTGGAGTTTTTTTCCCCATTCTAAAAGGACAAAATGCCTTTCATAAGGTTTAGTTGCTGGTAGATTTCAACTAAAAATAGGCTGGTGTTTTTGGCCCCGCCCCTTTTGCTTCTGGCCCCGCCCACCAGTGGAATGTGGTCCTTCAGTGCTTATCTGAAATTGAATTTGGCCCTCCATCTGACAGGGGTTCTGCACTGCGGCTCTCCCTGACTACTCAGAAGTAAGCCTTCTTGTGCTCAAACAACAAAGACCACACAAAACAGTAGCAGCGGAAAGACAGCTGAGCATGGCTGCTAGAACATTATAGAAAAATTTACCTTGAATTCATAGAATCATAGACTAGTAAGAGTTGGAAGGGGCCTCTAAGGCCATCGAGTCCAACCCCCTGCTCAATGCAGGAATCCACCCTAAAGCATCCCTGACAGAGGGCTGTCCAGCTGCCTCTTGAAGGCCTCTAGTGTGGGAGAGCCCACCGCCTCCCTAGGTCACTGGTCCCATTGTCGTACTGCTCTAATTCATTAAACAAACTGACCTGGGTCCAAAACTACAATAAGTTCAGTGCCAGGTGAGCCTTCCACGGGGTGGGCATCCACTGTTGCTGATTTAAAACTGGCAATATATGCTCTGATCAGCCATATCTGGTCAGCAGTCTGATTCCCATTCCCTGAACCAATTTTAGTTTTCCAAGCAGTCTTCAAAGCAGCCTGATTTGTAGCCTAACTGTCGTGAGATTGTGGCGTGGGCCACCGATGATACGTTACAGGTGTGGGATGAGGTTGCGACGTGGCCAAGGCCAGCTCGTGCTTTTGTGGCTGAGATCGGATTTGAATTGAGGACTTCCCAGCACCCTAAGCATACACGGATTCGCTATGCTGCACAAGCTATTATTCTATGTCTGCGTGCACAGTCCCCATTTAGCACAATAAAAGTGAGACTGCGTAGCCAAGGAATTTAAAGCAGCAAATGGCATATAGGGCAAGCCAATAATAAACCCGCACTTCCCATTTCCATCAGAGCAGAAAAAGGGGTCTGTAACAAATGAGGTCCCTTGGGGGAACGAGTGACTGAGTCAAGTGCAGCTTTCTCTCAGAGGTGTGTAGAAGGTTGCTTATTATTAGGAAAGGTAAGTTCCGCGTGTACCTGTGGATTTTACCGAACATCCTACAGGAGAAAGCAAGGTAGCTGCCCACTCAGCTTGTCGACAGCAAACTATCATCATAAACGTGATAGCTAGTTTACTATTGAGAGTAGCATGTTATATTCACCAAAGAGTAATTATATTTTTAGATCCCAGCAGCTGGAAGGGATTTGTCCTCTTTTACTACCCATTAAAAACAGGGCTGTGTGGTTTGGAGGAGCAAGTTGTGACCTCACGTTTTCAGCTGTGCTATAAATCAATTGGATTTAACACTGTGCAAGCTTCCAGAGGGCAAATTGTTATAGGGCTTGCTGGAAATCCTTCATAAAAGGGGATTAGGTTAATTGAACAAGAAAGCCTCAATGCTGCAACAATAGAATTTTTTCCCTCTCTCTCATCAGGTTTCTCATAAAGCCAGGCTCGGGCGAAATTACATGGCTATTCGAGATGTCATTGGTCAAAAAATGCCCCTGGCGCACACACAACTCTGCTTTATAAAGAGCAGAAAGATAGTTTAATACAAAATAATAGAAAATAGTGCGCCCTTACACATTTTTTAGTGTTTCATTTTCTGTTGTTTTTAAATCTATTACTTTTAAACTTTATTGTTTTGAATTGTGGATTAAAAAATTAATAAATAATAAATACAATTATAATAAAAATTTTGCTGTTTTTATATATGCTGTTTTTTGTTTGTTTGTTTAATTTGGGTTTTATATTGAACGTTTAAACTAAAAAAAAGGCTTTATACTATGTTTTATCGTTCTGTGTTTTAATTTTTTAATTTTTGTGAATTATCCAGAGAGCTTTGGCTATCGGGTGGTATAGAAATGTAATTAATAATGAATAAATAATTATTAAAATACATTAAAATTTAAAATGCACACACATATGTAATACCCTCATAACAGTATACTTAAGAAGTATTGGCAGTATAAGTTATTGTGTACTTGGACATTCAAAAAGCATTTGACGGAGTCCCTAATGTAAGTCTGCTAAACAAATGTAGCAGTCATGGGACAAGAGAACAGGCCAGTGGTTAAAGAACAGAAAGCAGAGAGTAAGAATAAGTAGACAATTCCCACAATGGTAGGATGCAAGAAGAGAGATATCCCAGCATTTACTATTTATTTATTTATTACATTTTTATACCGCCCAATAGCCAAAGCTCTCTGGGTGGCTCACAAAAATTAAAACCATAATAAAACAACCAACAAGTTAGAAGCACAAATACAAAATACAGTATAAAAAGCACAACCAGGATAAAAACCATGCAGCAAAATTAATATAAAATTAAAATACAGAGTTAAAACAGTAAATTTAAATTTAAGTTAAAATTAAGTGTTAAAATACTGAGAGAATAAAAAGGTCTTCAGCTGGCGACGAAAGCAGTACAGTGTAGGCGCCAGGCGGACCTCTCTGGGGAGCTCATTCCACAGCCGGGGTGCCACAGCAGAGAAAGCCCTCCTCCTAGTAGCCACCTGCCTCACTTCCTTTGGCAGGGGCTCACGGAAAAGGGCCCCTGTAGATGATCTTAAGGTCCGGGCAGGTACATATGGCAGGTACATATCCTTCAAATAACCTGGCCCCAAACCGTTTAGGGCTTTAAATGTCAATACCAGCACTTTGAATCGGGCCCGGACCTGGACTGGCAGCCAATGAAGTTGTAAAAGGACTGGTGTGATGTGGTCTTGCTGGCCAGTCCCTGTTAGTAGGTGGGCTGCCCTGTTTTGTACCAGCTGAAGTTTCTGGACCGTTTTCAAAGGCAGCCCCATGTATAACGCATTGCAGTAATCCAAACGAGAGGTTATCAGAGCATGGATAACTGTAGCTAGGCTATCTCTGTCCAGATAAGGGCGTTCTTTATTGGGGGCTTGTGCTTTTTAACTTGTTCATCAATTGACAGTTATTTGTGGTGAGCAGTGAAGGTAGCCAAGTTTGCGACCACGTTTACAAAAAACTAAGTGTAAAGTGATGTACACCGAGGCAAAGAATCCTAATTTCACATGTAGACTGATGGGGTCTGAGCTGACAAAGAAAAGGGGTCTTGAGGTTGCAGCGGACGGATCGGTGAAAATACCGACTCTTCTCTGAACTCTTTTAGGTGGGTTTTGGAAACATTTTTATTTCAACTGGGATTTAGCATTTCATTCTTTTCCTGCTGGCTGGAGAACGGTGGGCGTCGTAGGCCTTTTTTTTCCTGCCTAAACATGCATTGAATTGCACCCTAAGTGAATAAATTCACAAATTATCAAGACAGTAAAAGTAATACCTTGAATATTCCTAATTGGGCCACGACTCCAAGGCATGAAGCTAATGACCAAACCATAGTTTGATTTTGATGTCTGATTTGAGACAGCATTTTGCATTTGTCTTAGATATTTCGGTTTTTTTGCCTGCTTTGCCTTGCTTTGTAGCTGAAAATTAGCTACTTTTCTGTTCTGCCTAAGGAGCTTTGGTACAGATCAAACACTTGCATTCTCTTACACTGACAAACGTGGCTCCCTAGAGAGAGATCCCCTTTACCTCTTGCGGCGTATCCCATTCTCTGGAGACCAACCTGTCAGCCTCTCTTTCTCTCTCTTATGTCTCTGGTATTTTTATAATTAAACTTTGCTGTTCTGAGGGGATTTGTTACCTTATTTTTGCCCTCAACAATGATTCTTTTGTACAGGAAACGAAGGACAGGAAAAACTTCTGCCAAACCTACATTCAAGACTTAGTGAAGGAAGCAACGGACATCAATATGAAAAACGAGTCCTTGCAGAAACTCTGGCCTCAGATGTTCATTGAACTTGTCAGGGATGCTGTGATCGAGATACGCAATAAAGATTCCTACATGAAGCTCTGCTTACAGCGGATCACCGATCAAAAACCCTAAAGTCGTGGGTTCCTCTGCATTTCCGTATCATGTTGTCATTTTTCACAAAGGCCTATATTGATGCATAAAGTTGCCATCGCTCTAGGACACCTTTTAAAATACCTGTATAGGAATATTGCGTTGAAGGAACCTAATTTTCACAGTAAAATGTGCCCTTCCTACATTTTCTGATGAGCTTTCTTTTCTCTTGCTCAGAAACACAGCAGTGTGAATGCGCACTGGCAGAAAACAGTATTCTGCAGATAAATTGGCGTCTGTGCTGTGGCCTACTGATTCTGCTCCTCTCTGGTTTTGTCATTGTTGATGGCATGGTTTCTCTTTCCACACTAGAACAACACTCGCTTTAAGGAAAGAAGTTCCCCTTTTTCTCTTTCTGATGCTTTGCCTTTTCAACAGTTTCCTTGACTCTTGCTATTGTGGTTGGGGTGGGGTGGGGGGAATATCAGAGTCTAAAATACCGGAATTTGAAGACTGAAAGTTAATAAATTATTCTGTTTATAAATCCCAAATCTGAGTTTTTAAAGGATTGTTTTTATTTGATACCGACGGAGCTGTGCGATGCTGGGCTTCAGCTGTCAGCAGTAGGCGGTCTGCAAGAGGGACGCAGAGGTCCTGCTAGTACCGAGAACGAAGTCTCTGAATTGTTCTGCCTGAGGCTGCTTCATATACCAAAGGTATTTCAAGTATAATATGTGAATCCAACACACTCAACGTACAGTGACGCTCGTTAAGAAGCTCGGGTTGGCCGCAAGACCCGCTTGAACATACGTTCAGTGGCAAACCCAGGTGTGAAATGACAAAAGAGAATGCAGTTTTACAGGCTTCTATAAAGGCTTCTAGAAAGCTCTGGCGTGGGCTGGTCCATGAAGTCACGAAGAGTCGGAAGCCACTGAACGAATAAACAACAACAACATCAGTACATAAATAATATTCTGCCTTTCTTCCAAAGCACTTTATATAACCACGGTTTTTCATAATCTAAGAGACATGCTAGAAAAGGGAAAAGGAACGGGGGAGGGGAAGAAGCAAAAGGGAAGACGATGGCGGCAACAACGACGACAGGCAAACAAGCATCTCGGGCCCTTAGCTCTTTCATGCTGCTACATAATGAAGGTTTCTAAGAACCAGGTGGCAGTTCTGGGAAAGGAGACTCCAACAACAGTTGGTCCCTGCTGAGCTGATGGGAGGCTCTTTGCTGCCAAGCTCGCCATCTCTCTCTGATGCAAACAGGACTTGATGGCCTTATAGGCCCCTTCCAACTCTACTATTCTATGATTCTATGAGGTGGGATGGCCACTGATGGGGACGGTTTTGGAAGGGTGGAGCCCAACTAGCAGTTGGTCGCGGCCCAGCCCATTGCTGTGCCACCTCTTCTTCTGCAGGATAGAATCATAGAATCATAGAATAGCAGAGTTGGAAGGGGCCTACAAGGCCATCGAGTCCAACCCCCTGCTCAGTGCAGGAATCCACCCTAAAGCATCCCTGACAGATGGTTGTCCAGCTGCCTCTTGAAGGCCTCTAGTGTGGGAGAGCCCACAACCTCCCTAGGTAACTGGTTCCATTGTCGCACTGCTCTAATAGTCAGGAAGTTTTTCCTGCTGTCCAGCCGGAATCTGGCTTCCTTTAACTTGAGCCCATTATTCCGTGTCCTGCACTTCGGGAGGATCGAGAAGAGATCCTGGCTCTCCTCTGTGTGACAACCTTTTAAGTATTTGAAGAGTGCTATCATGTCTCCCCTCAATCTTCTCTTCTCCAGGCTAAACACGCCCAGTTCTTTCAGTCTCTGACTCCCATCCTGACTCTGATCCTGGAAGTGGGAAGGCCTGGGAGAAAACTGCTTTAAGCAAGGGAGCATCATGAGAAACGTGGTGTGTGTGTGTGTGTGATTCTGCTGAGTTCTCCTTTTTATCTGACTACAGTTCCACTCGTACGTTATATATAAACAGAGCAGGCTCTTGGATGACTGTCCTGCCCCATCTTCTTTGGGCATGTGAGTCATGCCTGCACTTGTCTGCGGATCAATTATTTGTTTTAATTTATTGTAGCACTTTTATCCCACCCGTTAGCCATAGAAGGCTCTCAAGGCGGCTTACAAAAATAATTCTTAAGACAGTCCCTGCCCCCACAGGCTTACAATCTATGAAAAACATGACACAAAAGGAATGCGGATTGGGAGGGAGGAGGAAAAAAAATTAGGCACTAGATTCTTAGTTGCCAAGTTCAGAAGGTCATGGACACAGTGGAAGGGCTGCTGCTTCCCCTTCCTCTGATGGCCTCATCAGCGACTGTTGGTAGGAGGAGGGTGGGCCCTCTCAGCTGGGGCCGGATCCAGACAAGGTTGATCCTTCATTATCCTTCATTTGCATAGTCCCACCCTGTTTTCTTTTTTCTTGGTCATGCCAAAGTGTGATAGATTTGTTCTTCAACCTTTTCTGATCATTGTAGTTCCTTTTGTAAACTGAACTTGTAACCTAGCAGAATGTAACTTCTAAATTATGTACTTTAGCAGTTAAGGGATTAGGGATTGTTTAAATTTTAATGACTTACAAGTTTTCAGGCTATTGTTAGTCACCAGTTATCTTCCTTGGAATCTGATACGTAAGATCAGTAAGAGAGCCATCAGATCCCTTCATTACCTGGATTTGTTTCTTGAAATGTTGAAAAGAGCAGGTTTGGTTTTCCCCTAAGGTTTCCTGATCTTACTGGCAGGCTGAGTTCGGAGTGCTGTGCTCCTACGTGGGGATGGATCTGCCCATTTGTCTGCCTCAGCTGAAGAAGAATTCTTGCAACAAGGAGAATTCTGAGGCTCCTTCATCCCTGGTTACCTGCTTACTCAGGTTCGGTTTCTCCAGTTGAAAGGCTGCCCAGGCATAACCTGTCACCTGTGGCAGGCTCTCTTGCAGAATTCATTTAGGAGTTGGTACGGATCCTTGAATTACAAGTATGTTCTGTGTTTGCATTGGCTGCACGTCCATTCAGACAGCAAAGTCTCCACCAGTCTTGAACTCTGCTTTTCTGTAAGACGGATGTTTTCAAACTGTGTTCTGGGGAACCATTGGGCATCCTCTAGAACCTTACTGGTGTCCCTCAGTGAGACGATCAAGAATGGAGGTCGGTCTTCCTTAGAAGACAGCTAACCCAATACTACTAATGCTCAGCCACAAGGAAGTGTTGGGGGTATGTTCTTCAGCGCAGTGCCCCCTCCTATCTTTCATTAACTTCATTTAAAAATGATTAAGAGCTATAGGCGTTACATAGAACACACGATCGTGCCCTCTCTCCCCTGCCCAACTTAACCACAGCTTGTTACGTCCGTGCTAGCAATTCCCAGGGTTCAGACCACCCAGAATTCCCTCCCAACTGGGATGCTGCAGCAGGCTTTGTTGTCGATGATGAACCCTACCTTAAAGAGCAAGCCCTTCTTCATGTCTTTGAGAAGTTCAGAAGCGGGGCATAAGTACAATAACCCTCCCTGCCACTCCCTGCAGCGCTTGGTACTCGGGGGTACTCTGCTGCTGCAGCTAGAGCCATTACAGGCTCCAGCAGGTCTGGCACATGCGTCATCCACCCTAGACCATCCTTCCTCAACTTGGTGCCTTACAGATATGTTGGACTATGGCTCCCATCATCCCCCAGCCAGCACGGCCAATGGCTGGGAATGATAGGAGTTATACAGCTGCTTTATGGGTCTGAAATCTGGGGGTCTGACAACACCATGACCGAAGCCTTGGAGATTGTGCAGAACAACTTCCTTCGAAAACTTTTCTCTCTTCCATCTGGTACCCCTGCAGCTTTTTTGCGCACAGAAGCTGGTAGTCCTTCAGTTAGGGCAAGAATTGAGAGTGCGCAGCTAAAATATTTTAAACAAATCGCCATCTTGCAAAATGAGCGTCTTCCTACTAAGTGTTTTCTAGAAATGGATCATAATTGTCATTGGACGGCAATATCCCAAAAGCTCCTGTATAGTTATCATCTCCCTGAATTGAAGTTTGCTCTAAGCATGGATAAGAAGCAACTAAGGGATTGGTGTTTTTGGGTAGATTCCAGGAGGGACCTACAATTTATTAAAAATTCTAAATTCTCTCGGTGGTTCTTCTTCGTGGTCTCTATGCATCACACATATGGGCTCTGCGCCTGCGCAGAGACCAGACCGGAACCTACTATAGCTGAGTGGAACGTTTTTGGCGGGAACCCCTCCCCCCACGCTACCGCGCATGTCCATGGGGTTCCCGCCCTTACCTCAGTTCTTCGTCGTCCGCCATCGTGCATAGACCAGTTTAACCGAACCTCTAGCGTTTTTCTTGTTAACTCACTTAATCTTCTCTTTAGAATCTTTTCAATCTTTTCCTAAGACTCTTCTTACTTCTTTCTTTATCTATCTATCTATATATATATATAAAAAGTTTTATTGTAGATAGTTTTCCCTCAGCGACTTCGGTCGCTTGAGGCCTGTATGGCAGCAAAAGCCCCGTTTAGGAAGTGTGTCAGGTGCGGGGCGAAACTTCCACCGAGGACGGGCACTCCCTTTGTCTCGTTTGCTTGGGAGAAGGACACGTTGTGGAGGCCTGCCACCACTGTATGTCGTTCACAAAACAGACTAGAAAGCACAGAGCCGACAGACTTCGTTCTATATTGTGGGAAAAAGCTCTCAAGGCCACGGAGGCTCCCACTATGGAAAAAACGGCAGTTGGTAAGCCCGTTACTGAAAAAACGGCAATCCGTAAGCCCGTTACCGACAAATCAGCAGACCGCAGCACTGAAGTGCAAGCCAGAGCTCATAGGGCACAGATACCCCTCACGCCTGGCCGGTCTTTGACGAGTTCTATGGCTAAAAAGATTTCAAAGAAAGCCAGAACTCCTAAACCTTCTTCGGAGCTGGAGAAGAAGAAGAAGAAGAAGAAGAAGAAAAAGAGGGACGCTGAGAAATCCACCCTAGCGTCGCCTCGAGCGGCGGAGTCAGTTAGGAGTCATTCCACGCCTCCCATTGCTCCGACCGCGTCGATGTCGAGGCCTCCCTCGGCATCGAGATCTCAGTCGGTGCCGATGGCCACGGTACCGACGCGCCCGCTCAGCCTTTCGGAGGGCGAACTAAGAGATTCCGCGTCAGCGGCTTCTTTCCAACAGCCTACAAGGCCTCAAACATTGCAGGGATTGGTCCCACTACAACCATCTCCAAGACTGACACCTCGCCATGAATGGGACGGAGCTTCTAGATACTCCGATCCTCACCCAAGATTTGAAGACTATGAATGGGACCGATATCGTCCTCAGCGCTACTTCCCGGATCGACAGTGTCCCCAGGAAGTGTATTATGCGCACCCGCCACCTATGACAAGAGTGTGCCGGTTACCTTCACCACCTGACCATCAAGCTTCGAGGGTGTCTACCCCTCGGCAACGTATGCAGCCATCGGCGTCGACCGGGGCAGCTCCCACGGTACCGACGGAACAACTTCAACTGCAAGTGGTTACATTGTCTTCTCCTGAGCAAGACTACCCTTCAGATCCGGAGTCGAGGGTGTCTGCAACTCCAACAATGCCTTCGCCGGAGGATGAGGTCCACGATGACGACCCTTCCTCTCCTTCGGACGATATGGTCAGATTTTCTGACCATATGCTTAGAATGACACAGGCTCTAGGATTAGATATCCAGCAAACAGACGAATCGGTTGTGGATCCCATTTATGATGTATTCCAATCTACCACTAACCAGAGACTGGCTATTCCCATCCCGCATGCATTGAAGCAAACAGCCCAACTATCCTGGAAGACACCTGCCGTAACTCAGGCTACGTCTAAAAGATTAGAGACCCTTTACCGAATTCAAGAGGAAGGCGTCATGTTTTTGGTGCAACATCCAAAGCCTAACTCCATTGTGGTTGAGTCAGCCCAAGGCCAATCACAAAAGGCACATTCGGCTCCAGTAGATAGGGAAGGCAGAAAATTAGACCAGACTGGTAGAAGGATTTACTCTTCTTCTTCTTTAGGCATTAGGGCGTCAGCATACGAAGCGACGATGGCGAGGTACCAACTTTTCCTGTGGGAAAAGATGGGTTCCTTATGTGAACACCTACCGGAGGACAAGAAGGAGCTGGCGAGGGTATTTCAAAATGAGGCCTCAGCCATTGCCAGGCAGCAGTTATCCACGGCACGACACCAAGTGGACTGCCATTCGAAGTCGATGATGGGCGCAATATCTCTGAGGAGACATGCGTGGCTCAGATCGGCTAATTTAAGCCATGAAACCAAGTGGAGGATAGAAAGTATGCCATTCGATGGCGAAGGACTTTTTAATACTAACACCGATGAAACACTGGATTCCATCTACAAAGCCAGAACAACGGCTAAAAAGATGGGTTTCACTGCTCCTCCAGTGCAGTACAGGCCAAAGAGATGGGTGAGGCCGCCAATGCAACAACACCAGCAATACCGGCCTCAGTACCAACATCAGCCTCGCCAGCAACAACAACAGTTGCAGAGGAAGAGACCCTACCAGGGCAGATATCAGCAGGATAAGAGGCAGCCCGACTTCAGTAAGAAGCAGCGGGTTTGACTCTTCGGCCCCAGATCCACTCCCTTTTGCGAACCGCTTAGCACCCCAGTACCATCAATGGGAGTCAATTACAACAGACTCCTGGGTGCTCACTATCATCATGTCGGGCTATGCCATCGAGCTCGATGCCCTTCCTCCTTTTTCCGGCGTGAAAGTAACGACTCCATCCCCTCCTCTGCTGCTCGAGGTACAGACCTTACTATCGAAGGGAGCCATCTCTTCCGTACCTGCAGAGGAACTCAATCAGGGATTTTTCTCTCGTTACTTCACGGTCCCGAAGAAAGATGGAGGTCTTCGACCGATCATGGACTTAAGACAACTGAACAAGTTCATCACCCCGAGGAAGTTCCGTATGACAACGGTTACTTCAATTCTGCAGCTTCTACAGAAAGGAGTTTGGTTCGCAGTGGTGGATCTGAAGGATGCGTACTTCCACATCTCCATCAGGAAGTCGCATCAAGCTTACCTTCGGTTTTCGATCGGTGCATCCCAGTACCAGTTCACCGTTCTTCCGTTTGGATTGGCGACGGCACCGAGGGTCTTCACGAAGGTCATGGCGGTGGTGTGCGCCCACCTAAGGCAGAAAGGCATTTACGTTTATCCATACCTGGACGATTGGCTCCTCGTAGCGGACAACAGCGAGGCGCTCCAGTTAGACATATTAACCACCCTCAACCTGTTGGACTCGTTGGGGCTGTGGGTCAACCACGAAAAGTCCATTTTGACTCCACAGCAGAGATTGGACTTCATAGGGGTAACCCTATCCTCTCGAGACGGGAGGGCATACTTACCGTCAACCAGGGCGAACACCTTACAGCAGTTAGCCATCGATACCGAGAGCCGCCGAAAGGTTTCGGCATGGACAATTCAGAGACTGTTAGGATTGATGGCAGCTACTACGGCAGTCATCAGATTTGCAAGACTCAGAATGAGGATCTTGCAGGCCTGGTTTTCGAGGACTTTCGACCTCAGACACAATGCTCGACGAACTTACCTTTCGATACCGAAGCAAGTGAGGTCATCTCTGAAATGGTGGTTCTCGATGTCAACTCTTCTCGAAGGCGTTCCGTTCCAACAAGATGCGCCTTCGATAACGATCACGACGGATGCATCCTTAGAAGGATGGGGAGCCCATTGCAACTCCCTTACCTCTCAGGGTCGTTGGCCTCGATCACAAAGGGAACATCACATCAACCATCTCGAACTCCTGGCAGTAGAAAATGCAGTAAAGGCGTTTGCACAGATGATCGAAGGCAAGAATGTCTTGATCGCGACGGACAATACCACGGTGGTGGCATACATCAACAGGCAGGGTGGAACAAGATCACACCCTCTGAACCGTTCTGCACTCAGAATATGGAACTGGTGCATAAAGAGAAGGACTTACCTGACTGTGGTCCATGTAGCCGGCAAGGAGAACGTCGTTGCAGACTCCCTCAGCAGGTCATTCCATGTCGACCACGAGTGGGAGCTCGACGTCGAAGTGCGAGAAAGCCTTTTTCGGTATTGGGGCCGCCCTGCTGTCGATGTCTTCGCTACCGAGGACAATACAATTTGCGCCAAGTATTGCAGCAGGGCAGGAAGAGGAAAGCGCTCTCTAGGAGACGCTTTCACCAGGACTTGGAGAGGAAATCTCCTGTACATGTTTCCTCCCTTCCCACTGTTGACAAGGGTGGTAGCCAAGATTCAGATAGACAACTCCAATTGCATCCTCATCACACCGTGGTGGCCTCGACAGACATGGTTTCCTCACGCCCTTCGGTTATCGAGAGGGGATTACATCAGGCTCCCATCGATACCGAAGCTCCTGTCTCGACACCAGGGCAGGGTTCGACACGCAGATCTGTCGACCCTCAAGATGACTGCATGGAGGATAGCAACCACTCCTCCTCCGGTACCAGAACTTTGACTGTGGATCATATCATACTAGCAGCATTAAAGCTTTCCACAAGGAAGGCTTATACAGCAAAGTGGCAAAGATTTCGGAACTTTGCTTCAGAACAAGATCAAACACCAGAATCTTGCCACTTATCTTTCATCCTCAATTATTTATTGACACTTTTCCAGCAGGGACTTAAGCTCGCATCCATCAGGGTTCACCTTGCTGCGATTACGTCTTTTCACCAAGGTGTAGATGGGTTTACACCTTTTATCCATCCAACAACGAAGAAATTTCTAAAAGGTCTGAAGAACACGATACCGACTGTGAAGAGTATCGTGCCACCATGGAGCCTGTCAGTTGTGCTGCAAGCACTGACACGCAAACCCTTCGAGCCTATGGCTTCGACAGACCTTAGGCTACTTACTTTAAAGACTGTCTTTCTAGTAGCCATTACATCGGCAAGACGGGCAGGTGAGCTTAGAGCTCTTAGGATAGATGTCCCATACACTATCTTTCATAAGGATAAGGTTGTGCTACGCACAGATCCAGCCTTCCTACCTAAGGTAGTGTCTACTTTTCATCTGTCCCAACATATTACTTTACCTGCTTTCTTCCCTAATCCAACTACACCTCTTGAGTCTTCCTTGCACACTCTCGATGTAAGAAGGGCTCTTGCTTTTTACAAAGACAGAACAGAGACTTTAAGGAAAACAAAGCAATTGTTTATTTGTTATGGTGAGCCTTCTAAGGGACTCCCTGTCTCTTGCCAGCGGTTGTCACGCTGGATAGTGGAGACAATAGAATTGGCCTACTCTATTTCTAAATTAGAGTTAGTGAGACCTGTGACGGCTCATTCCACCAGAGCTGTTTCAACATCGGTGGCCTTCACCAGAGGTGTTCCCTTGGCAGAAGTCTGTAGAGCCGCAACGTGGTCCACTCCATCCACGTTTGTCAAGCACTACAGTTTGGACACCCGTGCGAGGCAGGACTGCTCATTTGGGAGGACAGTGCTTTCAGAGATCTTCAGATGATGCACCAACCCACCTCCAAAGGTATGTCAGCTTGCTACTCGCCCATATGTGTGATGCATAGAGACCACGAAGAAGAAATGCAGGTTGCTTACCTGTAACTGTAGTTCTTCGAGTGGTCATCTATGCATTCACACAACCCACCCACCATCCCCACTCGGTGGTGTGAGACTTATAAATGACACTGTTTTTATTGTGGAATGTACTTTATTTTATTTACACTCATGTTTATGGGGGCACAATGTCGGACTCCTGTAAACTGAGGTAAGGGCGAGAACCCCATGGACATGCGCGGTAGCGTGGGGGGAGGGGTTCCCGCCAAAAACGTTCCACTCAGCTATAGTAGGTTCCGGTCTGGTCTCTGCGCAGGCGCAGAGCCCATATGTGTGAATGCATAGATGACCACTCGAAGAACTACAGTTACAGGTAAGCAACCTGCATTTCCCTCTTCTAAAAACAGAACACTATAGAGCATGTTATCTGTCCAAATTGAGGCCACTGCCCCTGAGAAATGCTTTCATTGAATTGAGGTTTCAAGTGATGCCAACTGCAGTGCTGGATGGACGCTACCACAAGGTACCATTTAAATCGAGATTATGTATCTATGGTCAACAACAAGTGGAAGACATAGCACACTATATGTTAACTTGCCCTCTGTATAGGGACCCAAGAGAGAGACTCCTGAAACCGCTGCTGACATATGGAGGCATGAATGCCCAAGCAGAAACAGTTCTCTTCCTCCTTAGTGATACCAACAGTTACGTCACTCATAAAGTGGCCCTGTTTGCACTGGCAGCGAAAAAGATTAGGAAGAGAGAACTTGATAAAATTGCTATAAACTGCCACGGAGACTCAAAGTGCTGAGCGAAATGAGAGCTTTAGTCATAGTAAATTTAAGCTTGTATGTATGGCTCTCTTGGTTATTTTAAACTGTTGTGTACTTTTATAGTTGTATGCTTTTCTATGGAGGTATTTGTCATGGCCTTCGGCTTGCACAATAAACTGATGATTGATTGATTGATTGATTGTAGTTATAATCCAACGCCTATGGAGGGCACTTGGGGCTCATCTACACCAAGCAGGATATTCCACTATGCAAGCAGTATGAAAGCGATATTATTATTATTATTATTATTATTATTATTATTATTATTATTATTATTAATTTATTTATTTATATAGCACCATCAATGTACATGGTGCTGTACAGAGTAAAACAGTAAATAGCGAGACCCTGCTGCATAGGCTTACATTCTAATAAAACCATGATAAAACAATAAGGAGGGGAAGGGAATGCAAACAGGCACTGGGTAGGGTAAACAGGCACAGGGTAGGGTAAAACTAACAGTATAAAGTCCGAGCAACATCAAGTTTTAAAAGCTTTAGGAAAAAGAAAAGTTTTTAGCTGAGCTTTAAAAGTTGCGATTGAGCTTGTAGATCTCAAATGTTCTGGAAGAGCGTTCCAGGCGTAAGGGGCAGCAGAAGAGAAGGGACGAAGCCGAGCAAGGGAAGTAGAGACCCTTGGGCAGGTGAGAAACATGGCATCAGAGGAGCGAAGAGCACGAGCGGGGCAATAGTGTGAGATGAGAGAAGAGAGATAGGAAGGAGCTAGACCGTGAAAAGCTTTGAAGGTCAACAGGAGAAGTTTATATTGGATTCTGAAGTGGATTGGAAGCCAATGAAGAGATTTCAGAAGTGGAGTGACATGGTCAGAGCGGCGAGCCAAGAAGATGATCTTAGCGGCAGAGTGGTGGACAGAGACCAACGGACTGATGTGAGAAGAAGGAAGGCCAGAGAGAAGAAGGCTGCAGTAGTCCAACCGAGAAATAACCAGTGCATGAACAAGAGTCTTGGCAGAAGAGACAGACAAAAATGATCGAATCCTGGCAATATTATACAGGAAGAAACGACAGGATTTAGCTACTGCCTCAATATGAGGAATAAAGGAGAGCGTGGAGTCAAATATAAAGCCAAGACTACGAGCTTCATTGACCGGAGTAAGCGTAACATCATTGACAGTAAGAGAGAATGAGAGATGAGGAGAAGGTTTAGGAGGAAAAACAAGCAATTCAGTCTTTGCCATATTAAGTTTCAAACGATGATGAAGCAGCCAGGCTGAGATATCTGAGAAACATGCCGAGATATATAAATGGCAGGAGCCACACGACTGCTTTAGAACAGTATTGAAGTGCACTGACAACTGTTGGGGCCCATTGACACATACCGTATACTACTTTCATACTGCTACATCCTGCTTGGTGTGGCTCCTGCCTTTTATATACCGCTTTCATAGTGCAATATCCTGCTTGGTGTAGATGAGCCCTAGGTGTTGTGTTTCCCAGAATGCTCTTACTTTTAATGGGAGGAAGTGACGAAGCTTGCTAAGTAATCCATAAAGCTTTTATTAAGCGATAAACGTCTCTTTCTACCTGAATAGAGTCTAGCCTCTTGGAAGCGTCCCCCTAGGCAAAACTATGCAAACTAAGCAAGACAATTGTCTGTTCAAGAAGAATAGGAAGCTACTTCTCAAACCCCCTGTAACTTCAGAGCGCCTGGTGCGGTGGCAGGTTCTGGCATAATCTCTTGGACCTTCTCACGCCTTCCTTCCGCCCCGTGCGTTTCAGCTTCCGGCGGACCCTAGCATCAGCTAGCTTGTCGGGACGCTCACCCCCAGAAGAAAACTCACTTCCCCCTGAGTGTGTAGGATTTGGCTGTGAGGAGATAAGCTCTGGAGAGGGCTGACTCCCAGCTGGAGAATCGCCCGTGAGAGCTTCCTCCCCCACTGGTACAGGCTGGCTGGTGCCCAGCGCTGCATCTTCTAGTTCTGAATCTGATTCTGATGGATCACCTGAAACATCTTCTCCCAAAACAGGGGCAGTAGGGTTAGACATGACACTAGGTTGGATGTGTGTGTCCGTGTCCTAGCCCAGGGATTGGCTGAATTCAGACTTGAATGATGGACAACCATCTGTCAGGGATGTTTTAGGGTGGATTCCTGCATTGAGCAGGGGGTTGGACTCGATGGCCTTGTAGGCCCCTTCCAACTCTGCTATTCTATGATTCTATGATCTGCTCATTTTTTCTTTCTTTCAAATTAGAATCCTTGTGGTCAGCTGATGTCTTTAAAACTTTCAAAGCGAGGCGATGAGGTGGCTGGCCTTGGAGGGCAAGTTCTGGGATGCCCTTCTGGCTGCTTGGGGAATCCAGGATTGGGATCCCAGGTGCAACGGAGCTGGAGGGCCACGGCTGCCAGTCAGTGTCAACAATACCGGGCCAAATGGAGCAAGGTTCTGACTCAGGATTAGGCAGGTTCCAGCATTCATATGACTGGTGGCCGCGTTCATTATTGCCTAATCTGGCTTGACATGTGCTTTCTAGCTGGCAATGGATTTCCCCATGACAGAGAGGCAGGAACATGTGCACTCGTCCCTCACAACCACCTAATATGTGACATAAGCAGGCCACATAGAGGCTTCTATACACAAACTCCCAATTCCCCCATTCTTGGCCTGCAAAGAAGCAAAAGACTGGTTGTGTTTCAGGGTTTCATGTGAATGGACCTTTGTATCCTTTTACACATTACGAGCAGGGGAATGTCAGAGAACGAACCGTACACCACCTTCTTTACTATGAGAATTCGATTTTCCCCGCTCCCCCAGTAAAGCATATGTACCTGATAAGCGTATGTACATACCTGGAACGGGTCCATTCCAAATCCGTAAGGTTTTTCATGGATTGGACACATTTCCCCATTTTTTACGTTCCCTTACTCAGATCAAGAATCCCGATCTCAGTGATTAGAGCCATATCTCTTCCTGCCTTTGAAACGGGATCTAAAATAAGAGACCAAGTGTGTGCTTTTATTTATGTAGGGAGTCTCTGTAGCATGAAAAGTGCAGCAATTCAACAGGAGATGGTTCTGCCAGCACTGGGAAGGAAAATACCGTCTCTCTGTGTGTAGTTTTTATTTGTATGCAACTCCAGTTAGACGGGCTGCCTTGTTTGCCAGTAAAGATCTGTTATCTTCAAAGAGCTTGTAGTCGCATTCTCTGTCCTGCGATCAAACTCCGAACCACCTTGGCACAAGCTTATATAGGCCATCTCCCGTTTTCATCATCTTAATTACAAAGCCTTTGAGAGTACAAAATTGAAACTATCCTGAAGCTTGGCCCATCTCAAATGCATACTTGCCTTAAGTATCTCATCCATTACGAACAAAAATACATTTCAAACATCCCCCCACCTCACGCTTGGCTCTCCATTTTAAAAGGAGTCAACGGATAGTCCAATGGCACTGTGGTTTTGCAGTGCCATTGGACTTGTAATTCATGGCAGCAAACTGGGTTGTCACGATGATGGACTGCTGGGAGGTACTTACTGGCCTGCTGTGTTGGTTCGCATTAAGTTCAAACAAGCTTCAGGATGTGTGTCTCTTAATGATCTCATCCCTTCTTCTCTATCTTGGTTTCCCTCTCTTCTCATTCGGCCATGAAGCTTTGGGCCAGTCGCGGCCTCTCAGTTTAACCTACCCCACGGGTTTGTTGTGTCAATGAAATAGAGAGGAGGAGGACCAGGCACCCTCCTTCGGGCTCCTTGGAGGAAGGTGGGATAGAAACGTAACCGAATAAATGGTTGGGATATAAATATTTGAAATGACCCCTATTCTGGGGTAGGGGGTGGGGTTTCTGCATGACTACAGCTTGATCTGCACCACAATTGATACTAAGTCTTGGTGTTGTGATTTATTTATTCATGCATTTCTTTAAAAATCTGTCTTGCCTTTCCACTGTACATTTTGTGCTTCTAAGCCCCTGCAAAGACTAATGCAATTGGATTGGCCCTGCTGGCACTCGTTCCACAGCCGTGCCCATAGAAGTGATGCTATGTCAATCCAGGCCAAATATTTTCTCTTTTTCATTGAGTTTGATCGATGTCCCTATGAGACGCGTTAGCAAGAACTTCATATTCCGTCTTGCGTGTTATGCGAGCCTTATTCAGTTTATGGAAAGCTTGAAGTGGGGGAACCTGGAGAAAAGGTGCTGCCTTTTTTCTTTTTTCTTTTTGGTCCCTTCACAGGTCTGTGGATTGTATACCTACACAAGAATTGGGATAAGAAAAGCAAAATGCCTTTATTTCTTCGTATGTCTCAAGCCATGCCTTTAACACTTAAGTGCAAGGAAGGGTCGCCCAGAATCACATCTGGTTTCCATCGACTTAAAATATACTGTTAGACAAATGATTGTAAAGTTAATTCAAAATACAGTGGTGAAGAAACTGGGCCTATGAAATGTTGTGTTTGCAGTACTTTATATACACTCCCATCGTCTAGACATCTCATTTGGGTACGAGAGACTTCAATGGCATTAACGTAATTTACATTTGGTGAAACAAGCCATGGCCACATTTAGAGAAACGCACGGCTTTTCAGCCATGAATCATCTAGGTGCTGTTTCGCTGTGCACAAGTGTCCCCGCCCCCTTGCCTTCATAGCCAGGATCAAGCTGGGCTCTCTAGACTTACAGCTCATCTTATTTACCTTTTTCCATTGTTATGATCAACACGCCAAGAAACCGGAGCACAACATTCCATGATCTGGGCATCTTGTATACATATCTAGAAGAAGTAGTAAACTTCTCATCCTTGCCATATTTTTTTTTACAAAGCATCTATTGTGAGGCTATCATCTTATGGGTGGTTGGATGCTAGTTTGGAGGTCCACAGAATGAGGCAAGCTGTTTAAGAAACTCTTGGGTGGCACCTCAAAATGGCTGCCATGGGAGGCATAGCAAAGGGCAAAGAACCTGCCCAAAAGACTGAGTACAGGGCAGAGTTGGGTCTGAGTATCAACACGCCAAACAGCTCCAGTTTTCAGCACCAGCAGAAGTCTATTTCAATGCAAGCCAGTATGTAAATGTGTTAATTAAAATGGCAGGGAGGGGGACATCCCCAATCCCACGCTGAGCTTAGATGAGGCTCGGAACCCTGTGTTTTCCTTCTGTTTCTTCCTTTAAGTAACTTGTCTATTAACATTGGAGCAAATGTTTTCCAGGTACTGAACTGCTCAGTTTCATAGAAGAGTGCTACCCATTTTAACAATGTAACTAAATAAAGTGTTTATTTTATAAATATGAGCACAGCACGAGGCTGTGTTTGTTGTGTGCTACTTGTCCGCAAGTGCTAATTCCTAAAATGAGCAGTTGGTTCAACACACAGAGTGACTTGATTGCACCAAGGAATAAAATCCCTATTAACCAGAGCCTTTCAACCAAAATAATGTATATAATAAAAAAAACCTGCCCCTGGGTAATCGGGAGGCCTTGTGGTTAACCAGAATATGCCGGGGCAGGTTAATTGTGGAATGTCTGATAACTTGGATGAACACCAAAGTACAAATTGATATGTTACAAGTCTGAAGCCTTTGGGATGTGCAGTGCGCATCAAAATACCTGTTGGAGCGGTTGGTTAAAGCTGGCACTGTAATGAGGCACCAGAAAAGCAGCCTTAAGTACAGACAAGGCATTGCTATGGCTTGCAGACTTACTCCGCACTAGTTTTATCTCCTAATTCCTAACCAGTTTACATATGATAGCCATGTGCCTGGTCTGATCCAGAGCAGCTGCTTTGGGTTAAGATCAGAGTTGGAAGAACAGTCTTTTCTGGGCATCTTCCAAGCCCAGGTTTGGGTACAGGTTTCGTGAAATTGGGACACTGAGCCATGGCTGGGCTTTATTTCTCCTCTCCTGGTTTCCAACTAAGTTTCATGCCTGCTAAATCAATGGACTTGAATTCAATTAAACTATTTAATTTGAAGGTGTATGATGCTAGGAAAAGTGGAAGGCAAAAGGAAGAGGGGCCGACCAAGGGCAAGATGGATGGATGATATTCTGGAGGTGACAGACTTGACCTTGGGGGAGCTAGGGGTGGCGACAGCCGACAGAAAGCTCTGGCATGGACTGGTCCATGAAGTCACGAAGAGTCGGAAGCAACTGAACGAATAAACAACAACAATGATTTATAAAGCTCAGCTGGTGCAGTATCCCTTCTGTGGAAAGGATAGAGCAACCCTCTTCCACAGATTTTTCAGTTCGTAGGTCAGGTCTTACAGAAGCGTGGCTCAAAGAATATTACCTACTGGCGCAGCTCTGCTTCCGCCATGTTGATTTCTGCCTGTAATTCCCATTTCTGACCAAGTTCATATCCTGTACAATCTTCTTCACACCTAGCATGGAAATATTTCAGTATTTGCAGTCTTTCCATATATTGCTGAAGTTTATACCAGCTATCGTCAATGGGACAACTGACTGGATGATTCCTATGCAGAACGATATGGAAATTTGGAGAGAGACTGCCAAATACTGTAGCTTTAATTGTTACAGTAGTTTAATTTTTAGTGCCTTTTTTAAAAGCACATTGTGAAGCTCTTTGAAATCAATAAGCGCTTCAGTGGAAAATCAACTTCAGCTCAATTAAAAACAATTTTCAGCAGAAATCTACCAGTGGTTCCCTTCCCTCTTATTAGGGGCAGAACTACATTTTGTCCTTGTTTCTTACATAACTTTGTGCCTGTCTGAAGGCTGTACCTTTGCTGGCAGGATTCTCTCCAAGTTAGATGACCAGAAGCAAACCCCTTGTTCCTCTTTGCCAGTCTCCAGTTCTCCTCCTCAGCCAAGCTGACATGGAATGTGAAGCTGCTTTTGACTACCTTTTTACTCTTAGGATGGTTTGATGGCATGGGCCATAAATCAGGGGGAAAACAGAACTAAGAAAGCTGGAACATCTGGTGTTTACTGACCCCTCCCCCCTCCAGAAAGTAACATCTCATCTGCCAGGAAGAAAATCCCCTGGCTACAGACTGCATTTGTGAGCTCAGACAGGGCAAGCAAAGTTTACAGTACAATCAGAAGAAGCTGCCTTTTCCACATGAACCTGCCCACCTGTTGAGATCATCCTTGGAGATCCTTCTCCAAACTTGACTGCTGTTGATGGTGAGGTGGGAGATGACAGGAAGGAAGAGTGTTCTCGGAGTGTTTTCAATTTCAAAGAGCTTCGCAATGTGTGCTATCTCCAGTATCCGAGGCAGTAAGCCTGTGTGTACCAGTTGCTGGGGAACATGGGTGGGAAGGTGCTATTGCACCATGTCCTGCCTTGTTTGGCCCCTGGCCGATGGCTGGTTGGCCACTGTGTGAACAAAGTGCTGGACTAGATGGACCCTTGGTCTGATCCAGCATCAGGGCACTTCTGATGTTCTTATGTCACACCTTGACTCTGCGATACCCTTCCTACCGAGTTCTGAATGGTGCCAAATCTGTTTTCCTTTTGGGACTGGATGAAAACCCTACCTACCCAGGCCTTTTTGGCCTCTTAAAATCTTTGATGCTGTTTTATTGGACCGACAGTCCACCCTGCTTTTTTAAAAACAGCATCATACTGTTTGTGTCTCTTGAGTATATTCTATTGCAAGCAGGTTAAAGGATCCCTGCCGGCTGAAGGGTGGAATATAAATATACGAAATAGATAAGCTCATTTATTGAGCACATCACTGGCATTGAACTACCAGGGCTAGAAGAAGGAGCCCTTGGCTCTGTGTGCCACTGCCGCCTCCGGTGAGCCACGAAATTGTGGTTTCAGAGCACCTTTCTGGGCAGTGAAGATTGAAAGGTGCTGGACTGGTGCTTAGGTCCCCCGGGGTTGTGCAGGGGCGGGACCCACTCTTCTTGCAGGGATCTGATTGGGTGGAGAAAGACTCCTGTGATCAGATCTTTACCTGTCCTTTTATCTGGGGTCCTTTAACTCTGGGATCACCAATGTGTTGGCATGGGCACGAATTTATTGCATTTCTGTCCCGCCCAATTACTGAACCTAAAAGCTCCTGCATCTTTCACTGCTTTTGGAAGAGCCAACTTGATGGTTGCTAACCCATGCATCAAAGCAACCTTCTCACTACAGCACCCATCAGCCTGGCCAATAGAAGCTGTAGTCCCGCACATCTGGAGGGCACGGGGTTGGGGGAAGGCAGGTCTAAAGTATGGCCCTTCGGTTCGCTTATCTTTCGGTCCGACCTTTGCTTAAGAATGTAAATGTGTTTTCACTGGCAGGAGCTCCAGCTTGCGGCCGGCCTAGGTTCCGACATAGCTGCAGCCATTTATCTCGCTTGGTTTTCTTTCCCTTTTCCAGCACCCCCCTTGGCAGCTCCTCGCAATGTCGTCCATGTGGTCTGCGCAGAGGCCCTGTCCAAAACCTTTTGAGTGCTGGTTAACCAGAAGAACTCGGGATTTGAGTTTGTTCCTTTCCAAGTAGAGGGGTAGCCCTTGGCGACATGTTGCAAGACGTTTCCTGCTCTGCTCTGCTCTGATTTTTGGGGGAAACTTTTGATCCCTAAGCAAACATTTACCCACACCAAACAGTTTACTTTTCTGGACCGGCCTCAAATGCCTTTTTCTTCTTCTCTGAAATGGAGCAACCGCTCAGAGGTTTGCCTAACATCTAATCAACCACAGTCATCATCACCGCAGGACTCCTCTGATGGATTGGGAAAGAGCCACCACTGGGAATGGGGAGTGGCTACAGCCTACGTCTCTCTCACGCCGTACGGTGGATTTTAGAACACCTGCCAAACCTTGGGAGTTGTCAGTGTTGTCGAACTGCAATATTGGATGAATCTCAGAAATGGCCTGCTTCCCCATGCGCCTGTCTGTGATCTGTGTTTTTCTTCTGTTTTTGACCCACACACCCTACACCAGTAGAAATACCGTGGGTGGATACTCAAGGAAGGGCTTTTTGGTGGGGGCATCAAAGTTTTAGAGCAGCCTCCCCTGGTTGCCAGGTGTGCTGAGCTTGCTTTTCATTGTGTTTTGTTTCCACTGATCCTGCAACCTACGGTAATCTACCAGTCTTTGCCCCTCACCTGTCAAGGCTCAGCAGTTTCCACCCCTGATTTAAACTCACCTCTGGTTCTGCGCAGAGATTAGGAATGTTGTTAGTAACCCCATCAAAACCCTATTGTCTAGACTGATTGGCAGCAGCTGTCAGGAACAGTTGCAGAAGTGTGTGTGTGTGTGTGTGTGTACCCCAAGACAACCACAAGTATGTACAAAAACTGCATGTGGCAAGCTCTGCTTAGAAAGAGGCATTCTCTCATGTCTCTCCTTGAGGAGGGAATGCATCTTGTACGATAATCTCCTGTGGCAGAAGCCGTAGAAAGTATGCCTTATGTTTCAGATCTCTTGTTTTTATCTATTTGCAAATTTAATCACTTCCTGAATTACCTGAAATGTGTGCGATGAATCAACAAAGATTTATTTTGATTGGGTCTAATCCCTATTTAGACACTCTTATCTCTGTCCAGCCAAAATTTGTATTGTTCACAGAGACAAAGTCTGGCAGAGTAGGGAGCAATGAGAATGCAAGTCCAAAATGGCCTGTACGGAATGGAGATGGCTCCATTCTCTTCCATCACATCCTTGAGGCATGAGCGGAGCTTTTGGTCCTCTCTGGCAGGCCCGTACTCTTTTCCCTTCCCCCCTTGAAGATTGGCCGTGGCATCGTGACCATAAGGCTTGGCTTACAAATAGCGTTGCTGGAAATGGAACAATTCCTTTGATCTGCATCTCACACCTGCGCTTGGATGCAGGTTCCAGCTTCCCTGAGATTGACTCACACTTTGCCAAAGAATGATGAACAAAAAAAGGCATTCTTGCCATAACCCCAGTGGTCTCCCCAATTAGCTCTTGCGCTGGGCATTGGCAAACACTAGTTCCCAGGCAACAGCTGGAAGCAAATGCAAGTTAATCAAGACTTTAAGGACAGAGCCATCACCTCACATCAGTTGAGCAGATCAGCCTGGCTCCAAAAGCCGGCAGTTGGATTGGATACAGCTGCCAAGAAAGGCTGTAAGTGTGTGATAGATCGTGCCTTGCTTTTGTGAGCGTTCCCAGCTTGGTTTTCTTTGGAGTTTTCCTGAAAGCCCATTTGTGAATAATCCTTTAATTTGGGGATACAGACGCAGTCTCTGGCCCTTTGCCCAAAGCAGAGGTCTTCATCTAGCTACACTTAATTGCTACCGAATGTCCTCATTTACATGTGTATGCAAACTCTTATGTGTACACGTGTACCCGAAGAACCCAGAAATGTAGGGATCTTTTACAGAGGTGTGGTACGCACGCAGTAGATTTTATGCAGTGCTTTGACAAAGTGGAGAAATTCACTTGAGAACACTGTTGAAAGACAGATGTTTTATATCACTAGAAATGTTTACAGGATACCAGTACTCAGAACAAAGGTTTTTTTAACATGCTACTCTCTCTTGAGCTGAGGATGCATCAGGATTGGACCATGTTCCCTGCCAGGCATTACATCGGCCAGTTAAAGGTTAATGTCCTGGTAGCTAGGAAGGCATTAGCATATATCCAGAGTTCCCAAGTATTTACATACTGCAGAAGGACAACTCCTCTTTGAGTAGGTTTTAATAGAGGAGACCCCCCTGCCCATGAACTTCAGTTACAAGAAAGGCAAATAGTCCTTCATACTAACATCAGGATCCTCTTTCTTCTAACCTCCATGAGCTTCTTTCTAACGCAGCGGTTCCCTGAATGAAGGAATGTTATGCAAAGTGCTAGGCTGATGCCAACGCAAATACAAGACACAACCAACAGGTGGATAAAAGCCACCATGGCTGAGCTTTTCAGTAACGTAACTAATTCCCATAAAACCCAACAGGACATGTTAGTCGTGGCTAGACGGCAATTCTAGATAATGAAAAGCCTTCAGAGGCAGCTTTAAACAGGCACACACCAAGACACGTAGAAGCAATATATTACTGCTTGTTCATTTGTTTGCCATTTTTTTTATCCTTTCAGACAATTATTGCCTCCCAAAGTGGCTCATTTCAATAAAAAGGAGAGAGAGAGAGAGAGAGGGGGGGGGCTGCTATCATGGTTTTGTGATCCTGATAGTAGGGATCCTGCCCCCCCCCCCCATTAGGTTCAACACCTTGGGCAGCTCCTTTAGAGTTCTAAATGAAACCCAGGCCGGATCTACACTACTGCTTTAAAGCGCTTTATAACAGTTATAAAGCGCTTTAACTGCTTTAAAGAGCTATAAAACTGTTACAAAGTGCTTTAAAGCAGTAGTGTAGATCCGGCCCCAGAATGAATTCACAGTCCCATTGAAATGGGAGTCGGCCCCCCATCACCATTGGGCCAGTGTCAGTTGGAGCTGAGTGATCCAGAAGGACCAGCCAAGCTGCTGCTCCTCTGGCCCACGGATGGGGCCGAGCTGGTTACTCCCTCCGGAAGACAGAGGATGCCACCTCCCAGCGTCCCCGTGCTGACGGCAGAAGTCAGAGTGTGCTTCTGTCCACTCCCCAATTCTGGGGCAAAACCAATATAAAAATGCTGTTTGAACTGCCTGTTAAATGTGAGCCGTTCCTTTCTTTCCACCCTTCACAAACTGTGTTTGCTATTCCGAAAATGTATGACCCGGTTCATGAAATGGCCTTCCTTCCTTTTTCTCTGCCTTCGCTGGTATGTTTATCTATCGTTCCCCTGCCCCTGTCAAGACTCTGTTGATAAACGCCTTTCAGTTCCTCTGCCTCCTGCCCACCCCCTGCCTTTTAGAAAGATGTGGAACTCCCTTTCGGTAAATCAATATTTCTCTTAGCACTCCGAATATTTCTCACCTGCGCGCCTGCGATGTGAAACTATGTTTTGCTTACTTTCTTTATGCCTTAGGGAACTTTCTCTCCACTCCCACAACTCTGCCACTCCTCTGCTTTTAGTGGAGAAAATGAGCTTTAGATACCTTGATCTCTTTGAAAAAGTGATCAGATTTAGGGTGCAATCTTATGCGTGTTTAGAAAGGGAAAAAAAGCCCTCCGACGTCCAGCATTTCCCAGCCATGCTGGGAGATTGTAGAACCTTTCTGTCTAAATGCCCATAGGATTGTGCCCTTACTGTACAAATTTAGTACAATAACCTCCCTGCCCCCACTGTTTGCATAATTATCTGCGATGCAGTGTGAGTTGTTGTGTTGTGCAGTGATGGTGGCTTCTCACCTAGCCCACAACCCCTAGTGCAAGCCATGTGTGGTAAGAAGCAGCCTCGCTGTGCCATGTGCCAGATTTGGTGACCTGTGCTGCACGGCCATGTGACCAGCATGCATGGGGGTGAGACTGAAAGAACTGGGCATGTTCAGCCTTGAGAAAGGAAGACGGAGGGGAAACATGATACCACTCTTCAAGGACTTGAAAGGTTGTCACACAGAGGAGGGCCAGGATCTCTTCTCGATCCTCCCAGAGTGCAGGACACGGAATAATGGGCTGAAGTTACAGGAAGCCAGATTTTGTCTGGACAGCAGAAAAAACTTCCTGACTGTTAGAGCAGTACGACAGTGGAACCCATGACCGAGGGAGGTGGTGGGTTCTCCCACACCTTCAAGAGGCAGCTGGACAACCATCTGTGAGGGATGCTTTAAGGTGGATTCCTGCATGGAGCAGGGGGTTGGACTCAATGGCTTTATGGGCCCCTTCCAATTCAATGATTATATGATAATGTGTATTTCATAGGCATGTGTTGAAATTAATATATGCATATCTATCTAGCCACATTTTTCCTTCCTTTTTTCTTTCATTGAAATTTTATAATAAAAAACCTTTAAAAAATCACCTCTGGAGGGTGCCAGAAAGGGGAAAGATAGTGTATTTTGGGACCTTAGGAAACCGTTTTTTCTTTTTTCTTTCCCCATAGCAGGGCTGGGCAACGTGGTCCTGCAGATTTGATCATCTGGCTCCCTTGACTCTGCAGGCCCGGGGCTGATAGGAGTTACAGTCCAAAACATCTGGTGGGTCACAAGTTGCCCACCCCTGACGGGGAGGGAAGAAGGCACGTTTACACGTTAGCAGCCACTGCACATGTGATGGTGTCATCGTGGATTTAGTAAGTCGGACATTTGAGCTGCTTTGTGGGGTTTGTTTCCCCTCTTTCACCACAGAGCGGCTGTGAAGAATTTGAAAACTTGGCAATCACCCTTTATTTCTGTGTGTTCTTCTGACATCAGAGTGGTGGGTTTTTTTTTTTAATATATATATATCTGTCATTAGAAGCTCCCTCCGCAGAACCTTGTAGTGTACATGCTCTGGAAGATGACAGCATCCAGAGAGGCTCAATGTTTGACAAGTTTCAGCTTTCCTTATTTTGCTCCCTCCCGGAAATGTCTGTCTATCTAATAATTCAGGCTTGTTCAAAGCTTAATTTTGGCTGGATTTGAGGGTATGGACTTACCCGTTCTGCCTCCTCTTGTCTGAGATCTAGCTGGGTGGCCCAACTGTGGCTGAGAGGGCTTGGAGCTGGCATCTGTTTAGGGTGGGCTAGGGTATTGGGCAAATTCATGGAGGAGAAGGCTATGAGTGGCTATTAGTCCTGATGGCTATGTGCTATCCCCAGTATTCGAGGCAGTAAGCCTGTGTGCACCAGTTGCAGGGGAACATGGGTGGGAGGGTGCTGTTGCACCACGTCCTGCTTTGTTGGTCCCTGGCTGACGGCTGGTTGGCCACTGTGTGAACAGAGTCCAGGACTAGATGGACTCTTGGTTTGATCCAGCTGGGCTCTGATGTTCTTATCACCCCAAAAGTGGAAATGCATCACCAAAAACTTGCAAAACATTTGTATGTGCAAATGTATATGCACAGGTGCACATGTAGAAATGATTACTATACTTTAAATAGAAATCTTGGAGTCCAGTATCCCTAGATGGGATAGATCTCGTCGTCTGGCCAGGGGCATGTTGTAGGAGGCAGGCAGAGAAGGACTGTTTTGGAAAGGACTGGCTAGAAGCAATCCCAAGAAAGGTCTGTTAATGTGACTATATATATATATATATATATATATATATATATATATATATATATTTGACAGTTTTGTTTTTACGTGAAGCTGTTATAGAGGCTTTGAGTATTTTATATAGAAAAGTGGGGTACCTAAATATTGAAATACATAATAGTAATAACAACAACAGCAACATTTGTAATTGTCTCTTTTCTTGGAAGCTTCCCTATAATTTGCCCCTGCCCACTAAATAATTTTGTGTGATACGTGGATGCAACGGCGTCAACAAAACGTCAGTGAACGCAAGGCTTTGATTCACCCGCTGGACCGCTGGGATGTCAGCAAGCTTCACCAGCCCATCACCCCGCCCCACTTTGCCGCTTTGGTAGTCCCTTGGCTCCTCTTGATCTGTCGTCTCAAGGGATGTGGTCCCAGATCTCCAGCCCGTACCGCTGAAGGGCTTCCTTTTGGCGTGAAGTCTTGGGTGCCCTTGATCTCCCCGCTGGCAGAAATTCTCTGCCTGGAGCAATTAGCAAGGGGGCTTTTCTGGCAAGAGGGAAGGATTGGGTGGTGGTTCATTTTTAAATGGGATGCCGAGAACCTGCAGCTGACGTAGATGGGACTTCCCTAACCTGGCACCCTCCAATTGTGTTGGACTACAACTCCCACCATCCACTGCATCCACCATTCCTAGAACCCTCCACCATCCCGTGAGCCCCTCCCCTAGAATGTTCAACAGCAGGCCCCACCCAAGTTCAAGACCCCTTCTTTAAGGTCCTGTCCATCAAAGTTGATTTAGGGTGACGTTTTCATATGGTCACCCTAAATAAACTAGGGGTGTGCACAGACCCCCCGCTCCGCTTCACTTGCAGATCCACCATTTTCCGGATCGGGCCGCTCCGCCCCGCCCCCGCTCCGCCCACTTCCGCTCCGCTCCGCCCGGAGCTCCGGATCCGGATCCGGAGCTCCGTTTCCCCCCCCCCCATAGGCTTGCATTGAAAGCTAAAAAATTATACAACTTTTTTTCTGTTCAAGTTAGAAACCTCATGTTTGGCACCATGACACCTCATGGGGATATACACACGCATGCCAAGTTTCAAAGCAATCCCATCATCCCCTGATTTTTGGCGAATTTTTGAAAATCGGGCACCCCACACACAACATCCCTGCGAGGTGGGCAGGGGAGGAGGGAGGGAAGGCAGGCAGGCATGGAGCTGGCATTTCTGGGGGCATAAGGAAGTGAGCCAAGGATAAGCCAGTAATGCATATAAAATGGAATAAATCAATCAATAAACAAAGGAGGGGTGGAATTAAAAGCAGCAGTGTTGCTCAATAAACAACAAGAAGAACTTTTTTTAAAAGGCTATATCTGTCTTTTACCAGCAATAGGGGGACGTGCCCGGGGGAGGGGGAAGTAGCTGCCAGTTCAAGACACTGACAGCCACAGCTCCGAGAAGAAGTAAAACGCTCACTTCGACTCAGAACAGGCATTGCTCCACCACTGAAAAGTGACCATTCACTTCAACTCATGATAGGCATTGCTCCACCGTTTTACTCTCTTTGGAAGGCTCTAATGGCCTTCCAGTGCAGGAGAGAGTGGGGGCACGTCCACGATGAGATGCCCTAGGGGAGCTCATCCCCTTGCACCACATCGATTCAGTTGTTCCCCAAGGTTAGGGTGGGGAGCAGTGCTGTGTTTCTATCTCTTATTCTTGGCTTAGTATATGATTTCAGGTTGTGTTTGTGCATTTGGTGGGGCTACTGTGTTAAAAAACACGGGGAAAAGCCCGTTCAGATGAAGAAAGAGAAGTTTCCCAGAATCCCAAGTTACCTGTTTTGCCTATGCCCTCCTCCAACTTTGGGATCATCATGACCGGGAGCTGACTCTGCCCCTCAGCCCTTTGAAAAAGGTATTTTTCCCGCCGATTTTTTAAAAACGTCTAGCCCGCGACCCGTACGATGCAGAAAGTTGAGAGTGGTCTCAAAATGACCCCCATCCACGACTCTCTGTGCACAAGAATTTCCAGAATGATAGCTTAACCCCCCCCCAGTTATCCCCGATTCTTTCCCTCAATGCAATCCTATGGGCGAAAAGCCGAAAACGCAGTTTGAGCCGCGCGGTTGATCCAATTTTCACAAAAATATAGCCCGCGACCCAGACAACGCAGAAAGTTGAGAGTGGTCTCAAAATGACCCCCATCCACGACTCTCTGTGCACAAGAATTTCCAGAATGATAGCTTAACCCCCCCCCAGTTATCCCCGATTCTTTCCCTCAATGCAATCCTATGGGCGAAAAGCCGAAAACGCAGTTTGAGCCGCGCGGTTGACCCGATTTTCACAAAAATATAGCCCGCGACCCAGACAACGCAGAAAGTTGAGAGTGGTCTCAAAATGACCCCCATCCACGACTCTCTGTGCACAAGAATTTCCAGAATGATAGCTTACACCCCCCCCCCCAGTTATCCCCGATTCTTTCCCTCAATGCAATCCTATGGGCGAAAAGCCGAAAACGCAGTTTGAGCCGCGCGGTTGACCCGATTTTCACAAAAATATAGCCCGCGACCCAGACAACGCAGAAAGTTGAGAGTGGTCTCAAAATGACCCCCATCCACGACTCTCTGTGAACAAGAATTTCCAGAATGATAGCTTCAAAAACAACGTAGTTATGCGCGATTATTTGCCGCAATGCAATCCTATGGCGAAATGTTTTCAAGATGGCGACCGGAGCGCTCCGCCTGAACTCGGAGCTCCGAAAAATGGGCGCTTCTCTTCGCCTTGCTTCTAGGGGGTCCGCGGTCCGCTCCTACTCCGCCTCTGGGTAAGGCAGAGCAGGCCAATCCGCTACTGCTTCTACGCTCCTAATCGGAGCGGAGCACATCCCTAAAATAAACCCTTGTCTGAAGTGGAAGCATCTATAAGCCAGTGAGGTCAAGAGGAGTCAATTGCCCATCTGGGGGTGAAGCAACACTCCACTGATCCAGATCTTGCCCCACCCCCAGGTGTCTTGAACTACAACTCCCAGCATTCCTGACCCTTGGCCATTTCAGCTGGGACCGATGACTTTTGAATACCCAAATATCTGGAGGGCACCAGGTTGGGCAAGTCTGTTCTGAATACGGAAGGTCCCAGGTTCGATGCCAGGTAGGGCTGGAAAAACTCCTGCCTGAAACCCTGGAGAACTGCTGCTGCCAGTCAGTGTTGACAACACTGGGCTAGATGGATGAACGGTCTGACTCGGAATGTTCTAAACTTTTTATCAGTCAAGAATTTTGATATTTTCTCTTTGCTGGGATCAGTTTTCTAAATTTAGTGTGTGTGTGTGTGTGTGTGTGTGTGTGTGTGTGTGTGTGTGTGTTGTTTTTGCAATTTACGAGCGCGCATTTCTACATGCTCTGTCTTGCCAAAGCTGAAACAGAAGCCAAAGGGTTGACATGAGTAAGAGTCTTAAGAAACACAGCATCTGGCTTAACATGCCCCGACAGTGGGAGCCGGCTGATTGATTATCCAAAATTCCCTTTCATGCATGCCTGGTGTAACCAGGTACAAGTAGGTTTTCAGTGTTTTCCCTCCTGAAGGCTGTCATGTCTGGATGGGTTTGCAAGGATCAGCCTAAGATTTCTTTGCTGTTTGGGCTGGTCTAAGCAGCTAGCGTTTGGACAGGCTGATTCTAGGGTGCCCATGTGTCCTCCTTTAGAGAGCATATCCTCCATTTGAAGGTCTGCCCTTTCTTAATTATGGTTCAAAGATAAAGAACCTGCCCATCGAGAGTAGCGCCTGAGCAGCAGACTGAGAAGACAGGTACATGGGCCACCTGGCCACCGTCTTCCATACTAGGGCGAGATGTACTGTCATAGAATCATAGAATAGCAGAGTTGGAAGGGGCCTACAAGGCCATCATGTCCAACCCCCTGCTCAGTGCAGGAATCCACCCTAAAGCATCCCTAACAGAGGGTTGTCCAGCTGCCTCTTGAAGGCCTCTAGTGTGGGAGAGCCCACAACCTCCCTAGGTAACTGGTTCCATTGTCGTACTGCTCTAACAGTCAGGAAGTTTTTCCTGATGTCCAGCCAGAATCTGGCTTCCTGTAACTGTATTCCTGTCTAAATTATAATTATAATTTCTAAATTTGCATCTATAACTATGAATTAGCATAAGACCTGTTCTAAAACAGCAGACATAGATGCCTCATTGCACACCATGGAAAGCCTGGGAATAGGTGGGCGGCCTTTACCTGGTGCTGAAAAGATGACAGTGTTAGAATCATTTACCAGAGGAACTGAGATTTACCACTGGAAGGGTGGAAGGGTGCAGCCCAACAACAACTGATTTAAAATGGACCAGAAATGATTTTCTCTCAAGAACTAAAAATCTGCAGATATGGACTTGATAAAGCCAATTTGCTGAAACAGATGTTGATTGGAATGCTGTTGTTACGGACATACATAATCATTCCTGTTATTATACGTGTTGGCCTTATAGTTTTGAACTAATACTGGGATTTGTGGTTGGATATCATCTTGAAACCCCTAGTTGTGAAGTATTCTAGCTGCTTAGGATACATCAACTTTTGGCTGCATCTGAAGTGGGGAGGGGGAGAGTTACTTTTTAAGCTCTAGTGGAGTGTTGCTTCACCCCCAGATGGGCAATTGACTCCTCTTGACTTCACTGGCTTATAGATGCTTCCACTTCAGACAAGGGTTTATTTAGGGTGACCATATGAAAACGTCACCCTAAATAAAAGTTGATGGGCAGGACCTTAAAGACGGGGTCTTGAATTTGGGTGGGGCCTGCCGTCGACCATTCTAGGGGAGGGGCTCACAGGATGGAGAAGGGTTCTAGGAATGGTGGCTTGCCATTCTCTCTGATGGTGGGTTGTTGAATTTTAATTTACTTAAATTCAAGGCCTTTTTGAGTTATTTATGTGCCTTGAGAAGGCAGGCGGAAGATATGAATTAAGTGGAGCAAACAGTTCATGCGCAGTGCCCTGTACAAAATGTAGAAATATAAAAACTAACCAATGCCTAAAGCAAAATGTGGCAAAGTTTTGACCTCCTATCAGGAATGCTTCTGTTCAGACACCCAACTGGCTGGCTATGCCCTCCTCCAGCAAACCATTCTTTTTCATTTCATTTCATTTCATTTCATAACTCTCTCTCTCTCTCTTTCTCTCTCTCTCTCTCTCTTTTTTCTTCTTCTACTGACACTCAAGGTGCTGGTTTTAACCTATAAAGCCCTACACGGCTTGGGACCACAATACTTGATGGAACGCCTCTCCCGCCATGAACCTCCCCGTACACTGCGCTCCACATCTAAGGTCCTCCTCCGAGTGCCTACTCTGAGGGAAGCTCGGAGGATGGCAACAAGGGAGAGGGCCTTTTCAGTGGTGGCCTCCCCATTATGGAATGGTCTCCCCGATGAGGCTCGCCTGGCACCAACATTGTTATCTTTTCGGCATCAGGTCAAGACTTTTCTTTTCTCCCAGGCATTTAACAGCATTTAACAATGCTAAGTTTGTTTGTTTTTTAATGGACACCAGAACTGTTGTTTTTAAACGGATACTGTTGTTTTTATACTGTTTATGTTTTTGATGGTTTTAAATTTTGTATATTTGTTTTTAATGTTCACTCTTTTTAACTTTTTTAAACCGCCCAAGGAGCTTTGGCTATAGGGCGGTATATAAATGTAATAAATCAAATCAAATCAGCATTATGTAGCTACTGAGCATATTCAATGGCTTTTTTTGGCCCCTTAGGTATGTCCATCCCCCCAATAATTCCTTTGTATTTCTGCAATCTCATTTATTATTTTATTTATTATATTTCTATAACTCCCAATAGATGAAACTCTCCCCCGGGCATGCGGATACCTCCCCATTGTTTCTTGATAGCCCTGTTTTGGCTGCGTTTCTGTTGGTATTTGGCACTCAGCACCTGAGTCCGGTATTAGAAGGAGTGAAGGAGCAACAGAGACTTCAAATGGGTTGGTCCTACTTTGCAGGGGGGAGACCAGGACCTCCCAAAGCCAGGGAGAAATTCAAACGAGGAAAGTTTTGGAAGCATCCTTACGATATTTTGGAAGGTCTTTGTTGAGAAGCCTACGTCATATGAGATGCATTCATACAGAGGAGGCTTTGACTGGGCTATTGCATTTGCTAAACTTTACAGGAGTTCCAGACAACGTTATCTTCCATTTGTAGCCCACCACTTCTGCCATGTTTTTCTTTTCTTATCAGAAAAAAAATGTTAAGGAAAAAGGCAAAGAAGATGGAACGTCTGCGCGATGTCTTCTGAGTGTCCGTGCAAGGAGCCCTGTGGAAACCCCCTGGACGCTGCCCATAAAATGGTGGTAATGGGGTCTTGTTTGTGTTAGAGACCTTGACAACTCCCAAGCACCCGAATTCAATGACAAGTTCTGTGTTTTGGACCCGCTTCCACCCCCCCCACCCCCCAGGGTCATTGTAAAATCACTCTGGCCACGCCTAACTGTAAATAAAATCCCGTGGCCAACAAGCCATCATTAATGTCGTTTGAATTTTAATAGGTAGTTTTTGGCTAGCGTGCAACCTCTCTGGAGATGCGCGTACAGGCGTACTTGGCAGGGCTTGCTTAATGAGGTAAATGCTCACGCCGTCAAGTGCCCCCCTCCCGTGCCCCCTTGCGCCGCTTTGATTTTCTAACAGAGTTTTAATTAACCACGCCGAAAGCACTGTTGAGCTGTGGGGGTCGGAAACTTGGAACGAAGGGGGGCCCCAGTTTGAGCTGTTGCCTTGAAGGCCGGAGCGGTGAAGGTCTCCTTTTCTGAATGTTCTGCAAGCGCCTCTGATCAAAGCTAGGAGGCAGCTCCACTTTCAGCTCTGCAGCTGCAGTCAGGCGGTGGAGAACGCAGCTTTGCCCTCTGAGATCCGTGTAAGAAATCAAGTTGATGAACTCATAAACTACGTTTTCGCCACCCCCTGAAACCTTTTATCACAATGGACTCTGAGGTAACTGGTCCTTGGCTGGATCCTTTGGAGACTGAGTGAAGCAGGTGGCCTCTCAAGACAGGTGTGGAAGCAAAGAGATGTGGGCGTTGAATAGGGAGGTGTACATTTTCGCAAAGATTTCCAATGGTTGCACACTTGGAAATGTTGTAAAAGATGGGCAAAGAACCGCTTTCAGTCCCAGGGCCAAATTTCATTTCCAGTGGTGGGTAAAGGCAAAAGGGGCAGAGGCAGAAATTCCAGCTCATTTTTATCTTCCAGCCTCTCCGGCCAGTAACTAAGTCTTAGGAGAGGAATTTCAACCTTTTAGCATGGGGGAAAGAACAATGCAAAAGCCAGGGGTACCAATCCATGGGGCTGTTTCATGAATGGGAGGCTGCCCTACAAGGCAGCCATTTTGCGAGAGTGCCTATGATTCCCTCTCAAAATTCCAAAGGTGTCCACAGATCCAAGAAGGTTGGAAGTCTACTTTTCTATCAGGGTGAATAGGCATTGATGGTTGCCTCCTCCTGCTCTTCTTCCATGAATCTCCCATGAATCACCCCTTCTAAAACCTTCTCTGCCAGTGACCATCAATGCATCTTCTGGTAGCAAATTCCATAAGTTACTGATCCCTTGTGTAAAGCAGAGGTAGGCAGAAAGTAGAGCTCCAGATGTTCTAGACTTCTAACTCCCAGCATTCCTTCAACTTCCAACTGCTAGGGCTTTCTGGGAGTTGAAGTCCAAAACATCTGGAGATCTGCCTTCTGTATCCCAGGAGTGGGCAGCTTGTGGCCCTCCAGATGTTTTGGCCTACATCTCCCATCAGCTGTAGCCAGTATAGCTAATGGTAAAGGATCATGGGAGTTGTAGGCCAAAACATCTGGTGGGCCCACCCCTGGTGTAAAGCCTGCAGACCTGCTTACCTGGAATCAGATCTGCTTGGCAGGGGCTTGTGTGTGTGGAAGAGACATGCAGTCACGCTAGTCCTCATGCAGTCAAAACATTTTCAGCCCGCTCAAATGTTTTGACATTTCGGCTTGCTTGTGAACTGGCTTTGGATGAGTATCCTGGCTGCATTGCTGAGACAAACACTTAGCTTTCAGATGATAGTGCGCCTCTCGGGGTAGGTGGGGTGGGCCAACCCAGCATGACATGCAACAGTGAGGTTGCCATGCCATCGCTTGCGAAATATCTGAATGGAGATGGATCCTGAGCGGTGTTGTCAGCTCTTTATTCTGACCGGCTCTAATACATTTGTACGCAAACTAGCTGTGGGGCTGCTGGAAGATGAGACCTCGGCCTTGGAGCAAAGAGCTCAAATCTTCTCTTTCGGAAATGTTCACAAAATGGAGGTTTTAAAAGTTAGCCATCTTTTTCTTCAAATTCACAACTGTGGGATATTTGGCCGCATGTGTTAAAGTGTTGAATTTTACCCCAGTCTTCCCCAATTGGTCCCCCTCCAGATGTATTGGACTACAACCCCCACAACCCTCAGCCCTCAGGTCATTGGCCATATAGGCTGGGGATAATGGGAACTGGAGACTGATATATCTGGAGGGTGCCAGATTGGAGAAGGCTGTTTTATCCACGAAGATACCAACTCCAAATGTTACTAGAAGTACTTCTAAGTATGACTCATAAGGGAGAGTTAGGAGGGGGGAAAAGTAAATAATGAAAGACATGAGGCATAAAGGCTGGAGGAAACCAGTGACTTTTTAACACACAGTTAATATACTTCTGACATGTGCAGGCATGAAGCAGTTACCTGAGAAAAGCATCTTTGCATCTGGAGGACGTGCGGCGGTCCATCCCCCCTGTGGCCGTCATTTCCCCTTTGACGGCCCAGCAACCGTGTCGCTATTCAGAAGGCTCGTTCTTGTGTGTCACTTCTTGCTTGCCCCGAGGAGACTGAGCTCTTGAGATTCACTTGTCAAGGTGGGATGGGGGTGGAGACAGGGCCAAATCCGAAGTCTTGACAAAGAGTTTATCCCAAAGTCAATATTTCTGAACCTCCAGAGAGCAGATTACCTGTGGTGGTGGCATTGACTTGTCATGACTTCCGCTTGGAGGGGGATCGGATGTGCAACTGGTGTGACAAGGAGTGGGGGGCCGGCCTTTGAAGCAGCATCCCTTAAAACCATCTGGAGATACCATTTTCTGAGCTGCGTCAACCGAATGAGGAGCTCTGGGAGGCTCTTAGAGTGAGGGCCTTCTTAGTGGTAGGCTGTGGCTGCTGCTCACATTATAGCCTTTTTGGTGTCAGATGAAGACCTTTTAATTTCCCCTGGCTTTTCCATCTTCACAGCTTGGAGGGCTTTCTCAGTCCTTTGCCCCAATGTTATCTCCTGTCGTTGGTTTTATTTTGTTTCACATTGTTTCTGCTGTTAGACGTGTTTCTATTCTACTTCATTTGATGCTTTTACATTTATCACTCCAAAGTTCCCAGTGGACCTTTAGAACGTAAGAACATCAGAAGTGCCCTGATCCTGGATCAGACCAAGGGTCCACCTAGTCCAGCACTCTGTTCACACAGTGGCCAACCAGCCATCGGCCAGGGACCAACAAAGCAGGACATGGTGCAACAGCACCCTCCCACCCATGTTCCCCAGCAACTGGTACAGTTATTCAGCAGTATATAAATATTGCCAATAAAATGAATGGAAAGATTTCCTGTCATTCACCTTCTGTCAAAAGGGAAAGTTTGGAGATGACCTGTAATGTGGAACACACAACCAAGTTCCTAACTTGGCAGGGTAAACATTACCTGCAAGTTTTTATAGGGGGTCAGACGAGCTCCACATGATTCACTGTGGCCTGTGGGTTTGCTGCTGAGCAGGTTGGCTGAAGGGAGTTGAAGAGCCAGTGTGGTGTAGTGGCTCAGGTATTGGACTGGGAGTCGGGAGATCCGGGTTCTAGTCCCCACTCAGCCATGGAAACCCACTGGGTGACTTTGGGCCAGTCACAGACTCTCAGCCCAACCTACCGCACAGGGTAGTTGTTGTGAGGGTAACATGGAGAGGAGGAGGATTATGTATGCCTCCTTGGAGGAAAAAAGGCAGGATATAAATTTATTGAATAAATAAAATACAATGATAGAAAGGAACCAGGTTAGAGAAGGGTACTCTAACCACTGCACTGTGATGCCTGGAACAACTGACAGACTTTGTGGAAGGAAGTCAGAATATGGTTTAGCCTGCCCTAAATGAACACGGCTTTACATAACATTTATATATATATATATATATATATATATATATAGAGAGAGAGAGAGAGAGAGAGAGAGAGAGAGAGAGAGAGAGAGAGAGTGTGTGTGTGTGTAAATTAAAATTCTAGTCTTCCTTTGGCTAAGTCACAGTAACATCTGTCTTTCTTGTCTCTCTTAATTTGTAACAGAATGAGAGACCTACAGCAGGCAATCGATGTCCCAAGGGTGCTGTTCTGGATCTGCATTCTCTGTATTGCTTGCTTTTTTTTTTAATGTCATATAATTCAAACCTTTCTTACCATTTTTTATTTGTAACAACAACATGCACGATACTTTCCCTTCCCTAATGGGAAAAAAGACTCGGTTTGGTAACAGGGGAGCTGTCCGGTTGACATCAGCCTAGTGCTCTCTGCTTGGGCTGGCGTGGCATGAAGGAGATGTCCAGAGTGTTTATTAAATACTATTCCCTGCTCCCTTGGAAAATAGCCACGCATCGCTATGGTTCTGTCTCAATCGATATTACATAATATAAGGGAAAGTCAGAAAATAAGTGTGTGTGTGTGTGTGTGTGTGTGTGTGGCTTCAGGGCTGGAAGGAATCAAAGAGCTTGACTGATCTACATCCCCACTCCCAATATGAGATCAGATATTGTTGGCCAAAACATTGGATCATGTCAGATAAAAGCTTCTGTGTTTTCCTGGCACAGGATGGTGAAAGAAACCTGTTAACCCTTTGCATATAGACCAAGGAGGAACATTGTTTTCAGTTGACATCTGCCATGTGTTCCACGTTAACTGCTGCGTTCCACATGAATCCACATTAAGTGATGTGTTCCACATTAACCCACAAGATGTGACAATGGCCGCTCCTTCAGAGCTGATAATATAAAAGAGAGAGACAGAAAGAGGAGATGAATTCGTGCAACGTTAATGTTGGGCGTTCAACTGCTAGGCAGCCTGTTCCATTGTCAAACAGTTCTCACTGCTAGGAGGTTTCTCTGAACGTCTAGTTAGAATTAGTGCTGATGCTGAATTTCATAATTAGTTGTCTCGTTGGTCAAAACTTGTCTGCTCACAATGCTCAAGTTTGTAGTGCGTCTTGATCAATGTGTTACAAAGTTGCTATTGATTGCAAGCTTCAAAGCATGTGCAGTAAAGTATTACACTCCCCCCCCCCTAAATTTTCAGTCATGCTACCACCTAGATCCTCCAAAACCTTAGTTGCTTCCCTTGTCATCATTGCCACAACCGCTGCAGTGCTGGCTCCGTAGAGGAGGACTTTGCAGGTTCACCTTCCTGACAGCGATCATCAATGGTGAGTGAAAATCACATGACGTCATCACGTAGGCCAGCCACGCAGAAACAACAGGTCAGAATGGGGCCACATAATGTAGCATCACATGATCGCCTTATGTGATTCCAAACCTGAGCTCTCAAGGGGCACCTTAATGTTGTTCATGCACAAAAGCTCATATATTTGAGAACAAGATTTCATATTAAAGGAGAACTCTTCTCCAAGCTCACATGGAGAAACTAGTTACTTTCCATGTAAATAATGAATTAACTCAGGGTATGTTCACATATCACTAGTCAAAATCCACCCATCGGTTCTCATTCTGCCCTCTGGAGCAATAGAGTCTGCTCCATCTTCTGCATGACACCCCTTCAGATATTTGCAGACCACAATCACTTCTCCTCTTAGTCTCCTCTTCTCTGGTCTAAACACACTTCGCCCCCTCCAATCATTCCTCCAAGGACTGGTTGAGTTCACCTGGACTTGCCTCGGTTTGTCAGACATCTCTCCCTGCCCTGAGGCTTTTCATCTGCCTTCGCCAAGTCTGAATGTGATCACCAAGGTGAGTTTAGGCAACTCATCACTCGGTAAGATCAGTCCAGGCAAATGGATGCAAAAGCCTAAACCCCGACAGTGATATCATTGGCATTCTTCCATCCCTGCCCACTCACACGTGGGAGGCGCTCAGCGGGTCGTGCTGTGCTGGCTCCCCGCTCAATTTTTCTTCCTGCAAGTAAACACATTGTGCAAGATGACAGCGAGGACTGAGTTACTCACCAGGGGTGATCCAGTGATCCAAAGAGGCCCACGGATTCTGCTCACTGCAGCTGGATCCTTTTTGCAGAGCTGTTCCCTTCCGAAGCAGTGTTCAAAGATGCAGGCAGAGTAACCCAGAGGGTGGCAGGGAAGAATCCACGGCTGATGAACTGTTTGGGCCAAAGGTGCTGGTGGTGGTGGGGAGCGTTCTTCCTTCTCAGGGGGCTTTCCCCCCTTTTCTTTTCCCCATTTCCTTTTTTAACACTTCCCTCCAATTGCTCCCAGTGGGGGAGGGAAATCCTCAATGGCAGCTCCAGGGCTAGTTCAATCCCTGGGCAAGATGCTGTCCATGGGCCCCCTCCCTTGGTGAGCCTACCTTCTCACCCCCATGGTCACCAGCTGCTCTTGTTCCTCCACCTCCTCATTACCACTCGCTTGCTTGCCAGGCAGGGAGCCAGGGAACAAGCAGGCAGTGGCATCTGCTCCTCCTCCTCTGGGCCACCGCCATGATCTTGGCCAGACCATGAGGCAGGTGAAGCAGCAGGCTGCAAGGGCGAGGAAGAGGAAGAAGAGGAGGAGGAGGAGGAGGAGGAGGAGGAGGAACTGCACACAGGGCTCTTGCCAGTGGGCCCCTGCCTGGGTATGGGGCCTCAGCAGCTGCCTGACCTAGCCCATGTTTATGTAAGTGATTCTGCACTTTGTATAATGCATTTCTTAAATGTTTTTTTTTTTTTAAAAAAATTGTGGATGGCCCAGAGAGCTTCGACTATGGGGCGGTATAGAAATATAATGAATGAAATATAATGACATGATAGCACTCTTCAAATACTTAAAAGGTTGTCACACAGAGGAGGGCCAAGATCTCTTCTCGATCCTCCCAGAGTGCAGGACATGGAATAACGGGCTCAAGTTAAAGGAAGCCAGATTCAGGCTGGACATCAGGAAAAACTTCCTGACTGTTAGAGCAGTACAACAATGGAACCAGTTCCCTAGGGAGGTTGTGGACTCTCCCACACTAGAGGCATTCAAGAGGCAGCTGGACAACCATCTGTCAGGGATGCTTTAGGGTGGATTCCTGCCTTGAGCAGGGGGTTGGACTCGATGGCTTTGTAGGTCCCTTTCAACTCTGCTATTCTATGATTCTATGAAATGAAACTTTGAAATCATTTTATAAATGAATATATAACTAACACTAGAACCCCCCTTTCTTGTCTGTTAGTTTGGATCCTGTCCTCTGGGGAGACAGAAAACGCATTTGAGCCATCATGCATTTGGCAGCCTTTCAAATATTGGAAGTTGGTATCACTTCTTAGAGCCAAAAGCGGCTCCCCGCAGCCCCGCTGTGGGTCTTAGCATGGGATACCGCCCATTGGAAAGAACCTGAAGTTTCTGTTAATCCACGTGATCCATGACTATCTCAAATAACTAAACGAAAACAGATCAAATATCTCCGACTCGTCAGTCGGCCCAGTCTTGTGTGACTGGTAAAATGCCTCACCTGCGTTTACCTGTCCGCTCCGTTTCTGTCTAGGATCTTTTAAAGCGCCGTCCCCTGCAACGGCCACCAGGTGGCAGCTGGCGCAGCCTATGGGATGAGTTCCTTTGCCTGTTGACAGTGTGCGGCTTTTCCCCATGAAGCGGGAGGTGAGCAGCAGGACGGAGACGGAGAGGGAGGAAGAACGCGCGCGCGGAGGGGAGCGCTTTCCTCTGGGAAGCGTGCAAGGATAGGAGCCCGCCTCGTTCCGCAGGGCTTCCGTCGTCCTTGGCTTTGGGAGAGAGAGAGAGGACCTCTTGGCAACCCATGTGGCCGCAGCACCTTCAGCCCGGAGAGCTCCAAGCTGGCCAAGGGAAACTGACAAGGTAAAACCCAGACGACGACGACGAAGTTGTCTTTTGCTGCCGTTTCCAAACTCTGCCCTGCTCCTGGCATCTCCTTACCTGGGGAGCTCGTCCCTGGAGATGGAGCAGAGGCCCTGCAGGGGTCCCTCCTCCTGCCTCTGATCAGGTGGTTGGGGGGCACAGAGGCGTCCCCTGCTAAATCTTGGGGTGGGTGGGTTTGGGGTTGGTAGAGAGAAGGGGGAATAAATCATCACCACCACTTTGTAATGCTGGAAGGAGCAAAGGGGAGGGGGGACGGGTTTTTTTAATAAATAAATAAATTGTAAAAAAAAACACCCCAATTTTCAAAGACGATGGCATTTGGGTATCTGTGTGGTCTGTATCACAATCCAGTCGCAGCGAGGCACCTCTGAGTTCAGTGAATTTCAAACACGTGCATGGCTCTCCTAGCAAAAACAAGGCGACTTGCTGCACATCTGTAGGCATGTGTTGCTCAAGAATTCCACAGCATTCAGTGGTGCTGCTTTATTTCCCGGTAAGCATATTTAGGGTCCCTGCCTCCAAAGTGCGTAGTTCTGGCCCCATTGCTGCCCTCGGCGTTTTCTCATTTAGCTCAAGGGATTGTTCCGGCATAAGGACACCTGCTATGTAGTTCGGCGCCCTGGGAAAAAGCCACACATCTGTGATTTCCTGCTCAGTTGTTTCTGGCGCTTGGCACACAGTTGCTCCGCTCTAGTCCTCTCTCTGGCTCCCCGCTTAGAGATGGCTTTTTCCTCCTTCTGCAGACGATCCCTTCAGAGTCACTTTGTCTTTTGCCCCCAGCCATAAGCAGCAGCATCGTTGTAGCAAGTTATGAAATACGTGTGTCGAAAGGCGGATGGTGGCGGAGGGTGGGCTGTGGGAGGGGGGGGGAATGTGTGTGTCTTCTTTTTGGCTTCTCTCCACAGTCAATTTTGGAAGTCTCTCATGAGAAGAGATAATAGCGTGGTGGTGGTGGTGGGGAGTTGGTTCCAGACAGCATGCAAGCAAAATGTCTGCTTTTTAAGAACATGCAGGATTAATTACTCCACTTTTCACGCGCCGGTGACATATACGTTGGGCCAGAGAATGCCTTTCCAGTGAAAATGTGCAATCTCTGTTGGAAAACTCAAGTCAATGGATTTGGAGAAGGTTTTTCCCCCTCTCCTTCCTCCATGGATTACGCATTAAGGAACCGATGTGAAAAAACGTTATACCGGAACACAACTCCGTACGGATTTTCCAAGATTTCTACCCCGATCCCTGGTTTGATTACATTTTCCCCCACCCTCACTCCAAGGTACTCAGGACAGTGTTACGGTGTGCCTTGTTTATCCTCACAACAACCCAGTGAGGTAGGTTAGGGTGAGAAATAATGGCTGACCCGAGCTCAGCCAGTGAGCATCGTTGTGGAGTGGAGATTTGAAACTGTGTCTGCTTGATCCGAGGCTGATGCTATAACCACCACACCACAAGCTGGGTGCTTGGTTCTTGAAAGGTGTTGCTTATGAACAGGTACACTATTTTTAAGCAAAGGGGCTGAGGGCGTCCTTCTCCCTTCCATGTTTCAGATTACCTGTGATTTTTCATGCCTCTCTCTCTCTCTTTCTTTGATCCCAGCTTATTGGTTCTATACAGCATGCAACAATCATGACTGACAGTGAAATGGATCCGTATCTTAGATGTGCATGCTGGAGGCATGAGTCCATTTGGTTGTTGTTGTTATTTTTTAAAAAAGTGGACAGTATTTTGACCTGTGCTTGACAACATGGCTATGGCAGAATACATGTATAACAATGAGAAATGCTCTTGGAAGTCAATTAGTCCAAAATATGGCAGCCAGGCTGGTCACTGGTACACCTAGGGGTGACCACATTACACTAGTTTTAAAACCTCTTCACTGGCTGCCGATTAGTTTCTGGGCAAAGTATAAAGTGTTGGTTATCACCTTTAAAGCCCTACATGGTTTGGGTCCAGGCTACCTGCGGGATCGCCTTCTCCCGTACAATCCGCCCCGCACACTCAGGTCCTCTGGGAAGAATCCTCTTCAGCTAGCAAAAACTAGATTAACAACTGTTACCCGGAGACCCTTTTCTTCCGCTGCTCCCAGACTGTGGAATGGCCTGCTGGAGGAGATTCGTCAACTTGACAGTCTTTTAGAATTTAAAAAAGCAATAAAGACTGATCTCTTCCGGCAGGTCTATCCAGGGGAATTTTAGAATGTTTTCAGGATGTTTTCAGGATGTTTTAATTATGTATAGTATGTTTTAATCCGTTTATATCATGTTTTTATACTGTTTGTTTTATACTTTGAATTGTTTTAGTTTTCATGAACCACCCAGGGAGCTTCAGCTATTGGGCAGTATAAAAATGCAATAAATAATAATAATAATAATAATAATAATAATAATAATAAATCTGGCATATATCCCAAAGTGGGTCTGCGATGCTTGCTAAGAATCTCCCACTCCAAATAGAAACCTCATGGCATGACCTGAATGGCACCTCAGCTCCATAGTTTTCATGCAACAAACCAAAACCCTGCAAGGATTTTGCATTAGGGCTTTTAATGTTTTTACCATTCACTCCTTTATAATGGGGCAACTCTAACATTAGAATTGGCCGTGTGCAGGTGTGTATGAGAGGTAGAGAGTGATGGTAGGCAGGCAGAGAAGATGGAGGGCACGTCTTCTGAGGACCATATCTCGCAGAGGTGATTGTGACAAGTTTGCTTCTTGCCATCCTCCCTGTTCTCATTTGGCCTTTGCAGCACTGGCTGGCCTTTTGAGATACCTGTCTGGCCTGTGACGTTCGGTGCATTGGTGAGATACTGAAGCTTGCAACTTGTGCAACTAGGCATATGCTGGTTTTGTTCCATCCATTCCATCTGCATTTCCATCTGGATTGTCAGGTGCCTTCTGTTCCTTTGTCTGCTCGTTGACAGAACTGGATCTCACCCCCCCCCCCCCAAATTTCCCAAATCTGTGTAAATTTGCACATGCAGAAAATGCACGAATCCCCCTCAAAATGTGCAAATTGTCTTCAAATGTGCATTTTCATGCTTTAGCTTATGGCAGAAATGCACATTTTTCATTTTACATATTTTTTCCACATCTAAATTTGCGTAAAATTCCAGAAAGTATGTCCGCAAGTCCGCAGAATCCTTGCAACTTGGGAAAAGCTGGTCTGCTGTTGACACTGCCAGAGAGGATCATAGAAATCTGAACTCATTTGATTCTATTGTGGATTTCTCTGACTAACCCTACATGTTAATCTGTGTAATTCTGCCCCCAGTGCTTTAGCTAATAGGCTGAATCTAGTGAGTTGCTGAGAATTGTCAAGCAACTCTGGGTCTTGCTGGGAGGTTGTGTGAATTGTTGCTTTAATTTATTGCAGGCATGTCGATAACCATGCATTGTTTGTAATCACCCATGCTAGGAAATCCTCATCCAGGTGGCTTGGATGTGATTTCAGTGGAACCAGCACAACTTCATCTGAGAACCCATTTAGGGCATGCCTCTTGTGATAAACAGAACCTGAGCAGTTGTGGCTTGGCGGTTTGGAGTAACCGTAGGCGGGGAAAGTTTCCAAAAGGCATTTATGGTGTAGTTTAAAGCATTCCAAACCTGGTGGAGTGTGTCTGAACCATGATGTCTGCTGCCAACCAGGAATCGTTGAGTACAATTAATTGCTCCGCTCAAACACTTGCAGAGCTGATTCTTCCGAGAGATATGGAATGGATCACTCCCCGCCCGTCAGGAAAATTTGCTACTCTTCCCTCAAAATCTGTTGGATGGTGTTGCCAAGAGAGGAACGTCCAAATTTGCTCTGGGTTTTGACTTATGCAAGACTCCAGTTCATTGCTGGCTTTTGCCTAACTGCAGAGAAATGTTGCTAGTCCTTCAGACTCTAGGCAGTCTGGATCTGGAAGGGAGGGGTGGAGCTGGCTAATAATAATAATAATAATAATAATAATAATAATAATAATAATAATAATAATAATATTTCTTACCCGCCTCTCCGATTGGATTGAGGTAGGGAATAACAATAAGTATAAAATACTGATTAAAAACATGGTATAAACATGGTAGAATTTTAGGATATTTTAGTATGCTTTTAGGATGTTTTTAAACATACTAAAAGCATTCTAAAATATCCTAAAATTCTACTGCTGGAAGAGATCAGCCTTGACAGCCTTCTTGAATGCTAAAAGACTGTCAAGCTGACGAGTCTCCTCCAGCAGGCTATCCCACAGTCTGGGAGCAGCAGAAGAGAAGGTCCTCTGGGTTATGGTTGTCAGCCTAGTCTTTGCTGACTGAAGTAGATTCTTCCCAGAGGACCCGAGTGTGCAGGGCGGATTGTACGGGAGAAGGTGATCCCGCAGGTAGCCTGGACCCAAACCGTGTAGGCCTTTAAAGGTGATAACCAACAGTTTATACTTTGCTCGGAAACTAATTGGCAGCCAGTGAAGAGATTTTAGGACTGGTGTGATGTGGTCACCCCTAGATGTACCAGTGGCCAACTGTTAATCCAATTGGGCTAGAAGCAGAGGATGGGGGCAGAAGAGGCAGGGGACAATTCCAGAGCAGCATCCCAGGAAGGACACTGGAGCTGGAGGCAATGTCCTCATTATTTATTTATTTATTTATTTATTTATTGCATTTTTATACCGCCCAATAGCCGAAGCTCTCTGGGTGGTTTACAAAAATTATATATCAGCAAAAAGGTGCCCAGAGTGATGGAGCAAACTCTGAAGCTGGGGCTTTATAAGATCTGTTGGACAGGGATTGGTCCTTGTGGGGGTCAGCTGATGGAATGCCTAGGCAGGCTGGTACTGCATCTTAGAGGGCACCATTGAAGCCCAGAACTTAGCCCACTTGGACAAGATCTACACTACTGCTTTAAAACAGTTTATAATAGTAGTGACAACTGTTGGGGCCCAGGACACGCTCCGTAGACAGTTTTGGAAACGTTTTAAAAGTGTCATAGCCTGCTTGGTGTAGATCTGGCCTGGGCTTGTAGGGGAAACAGAACACACCACTGGTGCAGGAAGCAAGATGCCAAAGCCAGACTCCTGGGCGTCCTTCTTCAAGATATAGCAACACATCAGTGCTTTACACAAGTATTGAAATTAGTTTAGGGTTCATTCCAGTAGGATGCAGGAGAATTTTGTTTCTGTTCACAAATCATGCAAAAGTGTCTCATTCACAGTCCTGAATGTGAGTGACCAGGAGCGCTTTTTTCCCCCCTGAGAAATGTGTGCAAATCCCCAAATTTACAATCATTTTTGAAAAATCATTTTTTTTAAAAAAAAATGTGCAGTTTTGAAATGCACATTTTTAAAATGAAAGTATGCATTTTTGCATTTTATTCAATGGGGGGAAATTAGCATTTTAAAAAAATGTACAGAAATGGATACTTTCCCCATTCAAACAAGCCATAAAATAGGGTGAAAATGTAAATGGATGCTGGATTTCTTGCATCACATGTGTTTATGTGGGATAGGTGGAACAGGAGGCTACACCAACGGTGGTGCTTTTAGGATCTGTGTGCTGGTGATGTTTTCATTGCTTTTTGTTGTGCTTTGTAACCTTTTGTGTCTTCTTTCTCTCGTGTAATCCTGTTTAAACCAACAGAGGGGGAACCCTCTGGTTTTGCTAGTCTCTGTGATCCCTAATTCTGCATCGTTGATCGTACCAGGGCAGTGACATGAAAGAAAACAATCAATCCTGCCTGTGCTTTCATTGTTAGAGCTTCGCTGCTGTACGTGGGGAGAATATTTATTATTAATTGTTGCTGCAAGACATGTGTGTAGGGCTTTACAAACTAAAAGAGGGCAGGTTCCTGTCTTAAAGAACTTAGAATCTAAAGTTTGGTGTAGGGGAAATGGCAAGCTGGACAACCATCTGTCAGGGATGCTTTAGGGTGGATTCCTGCATTGAGCAGGGGGTTGGTCTCAATGGCCTTGTAGGCCCCTTCCAACTCTACTATTCTATGATTCTATTATCTCTTCTCAATCCTCCCAGAGTGCAGGACACAGAAAAATGGGCTCCAGTTACAGGAAGCCAGATTCCGGCTGGACATCAGGAAAAACTTCCTGACTGTTAGAGCAGTATGACAATGGAACCAGTTACCTAGGGAGGTTGTGGGCTCTCCCACACTAGAGGCCTTCAAGAGGCAGCTGGACAACCATCTGTCAGGGATGCTTTTGGGTGGATTCCTGCATTGAGCAGGGGGTTGGTCTCAATGGCCTTGTAGGCCCCTTCCAACTCTGCTATTCTATGATTCTAAGGAAAGAGCAGAGCAGGGCTGGGCAGGCAGCGGTAAACTGGGCAGGAATATGCCATTGAGTCAGTTGCCTGCGTTTGGTTGCAGGCAGAGGCCCGTTCTATACCCAAGGGCCTTTGGGGAGGGAGGGGGATGATCCTGGACTTACCTGCTTCCAGGTTTGTCCCTGGGTGCTTAAACAGAAGAGTGACATCCCAGAAGGGAAGAGGGACATCGCGCCCGTCACACTCGCCATTTTAAAAAGCAACAACACAGGAGCTGGAACACACTTGCGCTCCAGCTCAAAGTAAGTAAAAAAACAAACAAAAAAGCCCCTGCCCCACAACATCCCTGGACTCCCCCCACCCTGGCCTGGTTCCTTCCCTCTGCTGAGCCCCGCTACTTGCGGGGAGGAGGGAAGAAGCCAGGATGGGTGCCCACGCTGTCCACGCGCCTTGGGATCATCCTGGACCATGGGTAAAACCAGGATAACCGAGGTCTTGGTTATCCTGGGAGAATGGAGGGCTCGTCCCTGCCTGTTCCTGGGATCCCCGGTGTGTCATTTGGATGCACAAGGACGATCCAGGGATGATCCTGGGGAAAAAGGCAGGTGAAGAAAGGGCTTTAGTTTGTGGTAGGGTGGGAGTGTTGAGACTCTTTCTGCCCAAAGGGCAAACTCCATTTCAGAGAATCTCTCAAGGATCACATTCCAGTAGGGGAGGAGCTGAAGCAAAAGGGGTGGGGCCCCAAATGCCGTCTTATGTGTTGCAGGCAGAAGGTCCCAGTTTCAATCCCCGGCTTCTCCAGGTAGGGCTGGGAAAGAATCCGGACCGAGATCCCAAAGAGACATTGTTGCCAGTCAGCGTGGACAATACTGGGCTACGTGGACCCAGGGGTGGACAGTGCCAGGCAGCTTCTGATGTTTCTTCTGCGGTCCTGAGAAGGTGGAATCTGAACGCCCCCTCTCCCCATGCTGTGAGGGCCTTCTAGCTCAGAGCACTGGAGCTAAAGGGATAGAGACGTCGTTCTTGGGAACAGCTGGATGATAGCTTGTCGTCCCGCCCCCCCCCTCCATTGAAGAAGAGCTTGGAATGACTTCAAGAGCAAGGATGCCTTTTGTACCATTTGTACATCGTAGCAAAGTAACCAGAACGAGGGGCTGCTTAAAAACCGACACACCCAGCATTTCCAGCCATGCCAGTAAATGTGCTAGCAGTTAAGTGCTGGCTTCTCTTGTACGCGTGACCAGATGTTTAAAAAGGTCATCTAAACCCTTTAAAAAGAAACATGACTCTCATTGCTATGTAATTGCATTCGGTGGAGTGGTTGACCTGATGCGGCTTAATCTGTGTGGTGAGAGAGAGAGAGAGAGAGAGAGAGAGAGCATAGGAAGACGCTGGAGGACTGGAAGACAATTGGCTTTGAATTAATGGTGAAAGTAACGAGATCAATGCTTCATCATCGCTCGTACTTTTCTGACATTTATCATTATTTCACATCGACAGGAGGGACAAAAATGGTCCTTGGATGACAGTGGCCGTGGGCGAGTGGGACGAGGAACATGACACCGCAGGCACACATCATCTCCCTGAGTGCCCTTGTCCTTGAGATGCTAGTTTTCCAGAGCCAGGGTATTGCTGATGTTTGGGAGCATTTCATCACACAATCCCTCCACTTTTATGTGGAAGTGGTACAGTCCTTGCAGAGCTCTTCTTTCTTTCCTTCTGTAGTTCAGCTCTTACAGGGAACCCCCCCCCCCCCCGCCACACACACACTTTATCCCTTTCTGGTGACTCTGGACTGGCTAAGCAAGTCCTGCATCACATTATATGATGTGGCTTTAAGTTCTCCTATTCACGCACTTAGAGTAGTTTGCAGAGGCATAATACCCTCAAGAGCTCTGACAGTAGCACTGATCCTGGACTTTGTTAAAAGTTGGAATTAATACATCTGCAGCTGAACCATCTGTGTATGTTCGTGTGTGTGTGTGTGTGTGTGTGTGTGTGTGTGTGTGTGTGTGTAATGGTACTCACGTTACAGTTGTGTCTGAAGCGTGCTAGTTAGCTTAGTTTAAGTGGAGCTTGATTCCGGAGGGATTTGAAGAGGAAGAAAATGGGGTTGCTTTGCCAAAGTAAAGCAATTGACGGGAGAGAAAACTGGTGTTCCCCATTTTGTAATATTTACCACTTGGTTCTCCGGTCACGGTTTTCTGAGCATTGGCTGGGGAATAATGGTTTGCCGATGAGCATTCTTTCCTGGCCCGCGCATTGCAGCACGTGATCCGACGAGTTGTCTCGGGATCCTTGCCCACACTAATCTTCATTAGACCAAGCCTAGGAGATTGATGATCTGTGATATACTTGGCGGGTGAGTCTCAGCACCACATACTCGATAGGTCAAGAAGTAGGATGCTTGCAGCCTGCTGCAAAGGTTGCTGTCCTGTTTTCATTTTTAAGGGCACTGGTTCTTAAATTTGAAAGCCCTCCACACCCTGGAACCTGGGTACATGGAGGACTGCTTTCTCCTTTATGTACCCACCCCATATACTTCAGTTGACATCTGAAGTCCTCCCCCAGGTTCTCACCTCACAGTTGAGGTTCAGCAGGTGGTCACAAAAAGCAGGGAATTTTGTTAGAGGGTGGTGTTGCCCTCATGTTCTGCTTGTGGGTTTCCTGTGGGCAGTTGTTTGGCCACCGTGTGAACAGAATTCTGGACTAGATGGGCCCTTGGTCTGATCCAGCATCTTCTTATGCCTTTAACTGTCACCAGAAACGGCTGCTGTAGAAACCCTTGACTCTGGCTACTGTTCCATAAAGAACTGGAGAAGCTACCTCGGAAGTTAGAAGTACTTACATCACCTGATCTCAATGTTTGGCTCATGCCAAGTGGGACAGCGTTCGAAAGGGCGTAACCCAGGAGTCAGTTCCCCCCTTTCCCCCCTTACTGAGGCTGCCACTAAAAATGGGTGTGTTATATCCTCCTTCAAAGCAAATTGGGCCTTCCTATTTTTGAGAGGGGAGCCATTATACAGGCTGATTGATGCAAGCTGTTTGCTTTAAACTCCCCCCCACAAAGCATACTCCTGGTCGCATCTCAGACAGTAATTTTCATTAACTGGGAGAGGCTGGAGAATGATGTTTCCTGCCTTGCTTTTTTCCTTCTTTCCATAGTACTGTACGGATGTACCCTTTGACCACGCCACCGCCGTTTTTCACTGGATGCCGGATTGGCAATATTTCACCCTGACATGTACTGTACTTTAATCTCTGTGTACACATGCTCGCAATTAGTTGCGTGGAAGTATTTATTGTTTCCTAAGGACTCACTAATAAGATGGATCATAAACTTTTAAGAGAGGCTAGTAAGCCAGGCCTCAGTCCCATCCAGAATATTAATGCTGCAGCTAAGCCACAAGTCCCAGGGGAATAGCAATTTGCTCTGGGATATCGTCCTATTGCTGTTGGCAAAGCCTGGTTCCTGAAAGGCTGAGGGAGGTTTGAAAGTCTCCAAACAAGCGTCGAAAGAGGAAGTGCTGAACTTTCCATCTAGGTGCTTTGATGCAATCTTTGGGAGTCTTTACTGTGAATTAGTACATGCGGATACAGTCAAAGTTGCAAGCTTTGATAATTTTTTAATCAGTAAGGCCGATCAACTAACGCTTCAGTGGGTTAGTTGGTTGGTTAGTAACAAACTTTCTTTGGCAGGGTGGAGAATTAAGTGTAAATTTGATGCCTTTGTGAGGCTACTTTGGAAGTGGGGTGTTATTTTTTTATACATACATACATACATACATACATACATACAATGCATTTCCCACCTGTTCCCCCAAAAATGGAACTCAGTGTGGCAACCCTATCAGGTCCCATCAGCCCCAGGCAGCAGGGGCAATGGTCAGGGATTGTGGGTGTTGTAGCCTGAAGCATCAGGAAGGCACAGGGTCCCTACACTTGATCTAGACTGATTAGCAGCCCCCCCCCCCCAGGGTTTCAGGCAAAGAGTCTTTTCCAACCCTACTTGAAGATGACAACAGTTGGATCTATGATGTTTTGCATGTCAAGCAGGTGCCCTACCACGGAGCGATGGTCCTCCCCCAAAGGAGAGTCCCTGTCCCCTAAAGGGGGACATTTCCCGTCCGCCTTCATTCATTTACTCCTCTAGAACGGTTCCTGCAGTCTATTAAAAGCTAGGAAGCTGTTGTGTTTTGTTCTTAAGGGTACAAAGTAGCTCTCCCAGGGCAGGAAAGCTACAGCATATGATTACTGTTACTTTAGCCTGTCTCTCAGAAACGGACTAAGTGCAGCTGGAGCATGTTCAGAAATATGAGTAAACTCTTTTGGGACTACACCACTTAAGAAAGTGTGTGTGTATGTGTGTGTGTGTGTGTGCCGGGTAGGGGTTATATGACTGAGTGTTCCCCAAAGCACAACAGCACCTGCAGAAAGCCAGCAAGTCGGGGAGAAGGAGTTTAGCCCTGCATTCTCCCTGCTGTGCTACTTTTGTGTGTATACATTCAGACCCAGGCTCTTCTTCCTGCAGGCTAAAGTGGTACAACCATGGGAGGGCTGTACCACTTGATAATTACTGAATGTATGTTCCTGTGTTTATTTCGTGTACAACAAACCTTCTTGTTTTTGAGAACATGACAAGATGGATTAGTTAACCCTTTCCCTATTTTTTGTCCTTCATGTAATAAAATAAAATAAAACCTTGACATTTTTTGGGAGGGGGGATTCCTTTTACATGCTTGGTGTCTGGAGAATTCAAACAGCAGTGGAGGGGTGAATGGTGCTGGGGTTCTGTGGCCCTTTTGTGCGCAGAGCCTCAGTTTTCTAATGTGGTGGGAAGTTCTTCCTTCCAGCTTCTTTTCCTGGCACGTCCTGCTGTTTCTGTTTCTAGGCAAGAACACACCTCGCTTGTAAAATGTTTGAGCCATTTCCCCTCCCTGCTCTGGTCTCCAAAGTGGCATATAGGGTGAGAAAGAGCTAGTTGGGTTGAAACCAATGTAAAAAAAGAAAAAGAAAAAAAAGAAGAAGAAGAAGGAACCTTCTTCAAAGGAGGAGCTGGAATTCACAGAGACAAACCATAGGAAAGAGCAGCTCATGCCAGAAGACCAGGCTAAGCCTGGGCCTTTGGGAAAGATGGCCACGGGTTCATCCGTATAAGAGGAGGGCATCTCTGCCTCTGAGGGAGATGGTTGAGTAACCCCCTAACCTCTGACAGTGGCAGCATCTCAAGAGGCAGGCTAGAAGAACCCCCTGTTAGAAGGAGTTGCCTGTTTGCAGAGGAAGGCTCCTCATGAGTAAAGGACTCCTCATGAGGAGAATGCCTTCCAGAAGCCTCTGATGTATGCCTCTGCTGGGATGTGGACCCTTGGCAAGGGCCAACCGTGGCTACCGTTGTTGCTGACCCGGTTATGACACCTTCCTCTCCCTGATTTCCACTCAACCCCCCTCCCCAAAAGAAAATCAAGCTGATTGTTTGCTGTACTGAACTTTTGGCTCAGGTATAGCAGTTATGAAGAGGAATAAAGAACTGCACCTTAACAACAGGGTGGGGAATAGGAGTGGATGAAAGCCTTCATTCTTCAAGACTTATTGGATGGGGATGGGTGGGGAGGAATGAATGGGCGTAGGGGAGAGAAGCCAGCTCTGAGCTTGAATTATTCCATTGCACTTGACAGAAAGAAGCTGGAAGAGCATCAGTCATGAGAGCGTTCAAGTCTAGCCTTCTTTCCTAGTAATGAGACAGCAAAAGCCCTGGTAGAAGGTTTATTATAAAGCCCATGAAGGTTGATTGTCTGGGGATGCTCTTGACAAGTGGGCACGTCTTGGGTTCCCAGCCATTTAGGGAAGTGACTTTGTGCCAGTTGCTCTGTTCCAACTTAACCTACCTCTCAAGGTTGCTGTGAGGGAAATGTAGGATAACCCCAATGTACTGTACATTGTCCTGGGTTTCTTAGAGGTGGATGGGATAAGAAGGGTCTAAATAGTTGAACAATTATGGAATGGTGGCCCTTGGAACGGCCCTGGAGTAGACCTCCTCCCATTTGTGTTTAAACTTGCAGGGCACTGTCAAAACATACCACATGTGTAGCCCTTTATTGGCAGCTGTAGGTGTGTAAAATGCTTTGTTTAGTTTATGTGTGTGTGTGTGTGTGTGTGTGTATATTATAGAAAGTTGGCGTTTTTGCCGTTCTTCACAACATTTTGTGGATGGATACTGGCACACTCCCAAATAAATGCTCTGACTGGAAAAGTATGCAAAGATTTATTTTCCCAAGAATTTTGTAATCTTCCCAGTCACCTTTATTTGTACACGTACAAATATTTGCCATTGGAAAATAGGGAATGTGGAATCATGTACATGATTCATTCTTAAGCTAAAATTCTCTCTCTCTCTCTCTCTCTCTCTCTGTGTGTGTGTGTGTGTGTGTGTGTGTGTGTGTGTGTGCAAGAGAGAGAGAATGGATCCATGGATATATCCCAACTCTTCCTATTTCTCAGGACAGTGCCTGTTTTCCGGTTCCTGTCCGTGATAAATTGGCTTTTGCAATTGTGTCTCTTTTTCTTCATTTTTATTTCTAACTTTTGTTTTTGTTGTCATCTGGCGTTTCCCCCATCCAAGAATATCCAGGCTCTTGCAATCTATTAAGATTTGCAGAAAGGTCCCCTTGAGGGCATCATTATCCACAGAGCCCCATTTTTTGTCCACACGTGAAAGGCTATCTCTTGTGTCACTCCCAAGCTGTGGAATTCATTCATTATTATTTATTACACTTACATAAGACGTGCCCTGACGCTGGATCAGACCAAGGGTCCATCTAGTCCAGCACGCAAGCAGGACACGGTGCAACAGCACCCTCCCGCCCATGTTCCCCAGCAACTGGTGCACACAGGCTTACTGCCTCGAATACTGGAGATAGCACACAACCATCAGGGCTAGTAGGCTTTTGCCTCCAGGAATTTATCCAACCCCCTTTAAAGCCATCCAGATTGGTGGCCATCACTACATCTTGTGGTAGTGAGTTCCACATCCCACCATTATTTCTCTTTCAAGGACCCCAAGGTGGCTTATATGATCCTCCTCTTCTCCATTTTATCCTCACAGTAACCCTGTGTGGTAACTTAGGCTGAGAGTCACTGACTGGCTCAGAGTCACCCAGTGAGCTTCCATGTCTGAATGGGGACTAGAACCTGGATCTCCCGACTCCCAGTCCAACACTCTAACCATAGAATCATAGAATCATAGAATAGTAGAGTTGGAAGGGGCCTATAAGGCCATCAAGTCCAACCCCCTGCTCAGTGCAGGAATCCACCCTAAAGCATCCCTGACACCATACCTAACCACTACACCATACTGGAATACGCCATGCAGAACTACAATTGGATACCACTCCCTTGACTTTTAGAACGGGGCTGAAGACACATCTATTTTAATCTAGCCTTTTAAATTATGTAGTTGTTCTAATGTTTTACTGGGTTCTGTCCCTCCACACTAATTCTTTTCAAGTTTTATTGTTTTTAATCCCTCTGTACTGCCTTGATGGCTTTTTAGCAAATAAGGCAATATTGAAATGTTAATAATAATGAATGAATGAATGAATGAATGAATAAATAAGTAAATAAACTTAAATAGCAGTTGCTTAATCCCTTATCTGGGATTGTTTGCATTCATCTCTGAAATGTGAACATTCTCAACATTTTGGATATCCAAAAACAGCCCCCCCCTCCATCTTGTTAAAAGTGATGCAACTTCTTTTCTCATGTCTGAAAAGGTATTTGCTTGGCCTTATTGGCTGAGGGTTTTAGACCAAAGAATCAGGGTTATAAATCAATATATGATGTTTCTTAGCTACTTCCACTAGAATTGTCAGTAGCAGCTGGCAAGGCACACATTCTAAGCAGAAAGATAAATACCAAGGGAAATTTAGCTTGGCTTCCCATATATTTAAGTCAACAAGACAAAATAGATTACACAGTACAGACCTATCCTGCACTGCAGTGAGTTTGGGATAGAAATCTCACCCAAGAACAATTGCTCCTGGTTAAAAACTCTGAGCTTTCTTGTTATATGTTTGCATTATATAGATTTTTAAAAGGGTTGGGCGAAAATAGTTTACAGACAGCATCTCATGATAGATGGAGCATTTTAAAGGCATTTTACTGATGTCTCTTGGGAGTGAAAGTCACAGATTCTGATAGGAGATGTCGCAAAATTACCAATTAGCTCCTTGAGTTTCTTTCTTTTCCAGACTGCTTGGTTTGGAGAAACTTGCTTAACAGTGCAATCTAACACATGCCTACTCAGAAATGAGCCCCACTGAGCTGAATGGGGCTTGCTCCCAGTTAAGTGGACATAGGATTGCAGCCTAATGACCTGGAAATAAACTCAATGAGATTTACTTCTGAGTAATGCTTGCTCTGTTAGGTTAATTAGCTCTGGTGTGTGTGCTTAAGCGTATATTACTGACCTTCTTCAAAGCGTTTCCTCCTTCAAAACTTTTCATTTGCATTTCAAAACTTCTTGGGTTGGATCCAAAGGAAAGGTTGGTGCTAAAGGTGCCCTTCCCTGAGGAAAAAGAGTCTTCCATGGAAGTTGCCTTCTGTGCATTGAAGGATTTGTTCTCTGAGTGGAATGGAATGTTTTAGATCCAATCCATTGTTTTTTCTTTTTCTACGGGCTTCTCTACACTTTTTTAAAAATTGCGCTGTCTTACCATGGCTACCATAAGTGAGGAATCACAAGCGCACTATAAATGCCTTGTGTAGAAAAAAAAACTCTTAATAATCAAAGCAACAGATTACAGATTAAATGTCTGCTGGAAGAGGAAGGTCTTAACCTGGCATAGTGTTTTTTAGGGAAATGTTTGGTATTTTGAGAAATGGTGGAATAAAATGCTAGTATAGTTGCACAGTTGTGCTGTACTGCAGTGCCACCTAAAGGTTATGTAGAAGAACATATAGCAAGGCAGAGAAGCAAAATACCCAGGAAAATGTTTGTATAGGAAGCGATCTTAATCCCACAAACAATCCAGAAGCAGAACCCACAGTAAAGTGGCTTAAAAGCCTTTTCTAGAAAAGCCTTGGCTGTTTTTAAACACACACACAGTTTTAAAAGCTTTAATACTATATTGATATTTTTATTACTGTATTTATTGTTTTAATTGTTAACTTATTGATATTGGTATTATTTTTTAACTGAAAAATACCCTCAAGACATTTGCCAGAAGGGTGCTTTATAAATGTAAAAAACAAATACATACATAAATGTAATAAATAAATGCGGACTACTGCATTGGATACTTATTCAATGAAAATAATGTTTAAAAACCCTCCCATTGGCCCATGAGAATGGCGAAGGGATGATGAATATGGCAGCCCAAAGCTCTGTAAGGCACTAAGTTTGAGAAGGCTACATTAAAACACTGATCAGTTGCAAGGGTGAAATATTCCTACCCAAAAGTGGGGCATAAACAAGCTTTCAAAACAGCTTTGATCTTTGACTTATAGAAAACTGAGTGTACAGTAGGAGGAAATACCCTTGGCTGGTGATGTAACCTCTAATGGGTAAACAATGTACAAATCCAGGCATTTAAAAACTTGTATATTTCACCAGCACAAGACACTTACACGTTCTGTTTTCTAGCTTTCTCCTCTGCATCTGTTCTGTACCAGGGATAGCGCTGCCTTGATAGAAGCGAAGCTTACCTTTAAGACCCCTGTGTTTTTAAACCGATTTGGCACATTCATGCAACTTTAAAACAGTAACAACCTCAAACCCCCCAAAATACCTTAGGGACAAATGAGACGTGATGGGAGCAGTTTTGTGTGCTTTCTGTTTACTGGGAAGTAAGTCTTGTTTGAACTCGCTGAAGCTGACTTCCAAGTAAACATTCAGAGGATTGCGGGGGTGATAAACAGATCCAAACTTATTCATAGTTCAGAATTAGAATTTTCTTGGCACAGGATTTGGAATCCTTCGAGCAGGTCTGGTCCTGACCTTCCTCTTGAGTTAAAGAGAGGCTTCAAATGCTGCTTTGCTGTTTTTAGTCAATTACAAGCCATGTTTGTCCTGGGCAGAGAACTAAGTCCAATGTTATCTGGCAGATAATGTCACGTTTCTACAACAAACAGGTTGTGCTCCCGTTGTAAGCTTTACCAAACGGCGCACATGGTGGTTTAGCAGATACGTGCCGGCTTTCCCCAGCCATCTTCCAGTTATCTGATTGGTTGACAGGAACGGATAATGTCTTATCTGTGAGAAGCGATGCTGTAATGCTTCATGTCGGTGCTTTGCCCTTTGAATGCTCTGCTGGTTGTAAGCTTCCAGGCACCAAAAGCTGAGTCTGTGGACGTAGATTCTGTCTTAGCGTGGAATCAGGCGGGATCTTTTAAAGTTCATATGTTTGTATTTTGGAATTCTTTTAGGCTGTGTTGGATTGGATTGACCGATTGCATTTTTGTTTTGTGTTATTGCTTCAACTGAGTGGTACCGTGCCTAAACCATTTATTTTATGAGGCATCTGATAAATATAATGTATATTAATAAAAGATGGTGTGTCTGTCATCGGTCCATCGGTGCCATAGGTCACTCTTTTCAGATAACACATGAGAAAGCCCTTTGAATCTTTCTGCCTCTCCCGAAAGATAGGTGTAAAAGTTGAGCTCGTGTTCAAATGAAGAAATGCATTCTTCAGCCTGGAATTTAATTTCAGCCAGAGAAAAATTCTGTGGTCCTAATGCTCACCCATTTTTGAGTTGAGCGTTGCAGGCCCCATGAAACTTATCTTCAAATCCTGGATGACTGCGAGGACTTTCAGACAGGAGGAAATTGTGTTTCCTTACCGTGGCTCTGCTTCCAGCTTCTCTTCTGCATTTGAAATGAGCTGAAATTACATGGAGAAGAGAGCAGCAACCATGCGGCTTGTACAGTTCAATGGGACAGCACCCTCTAGTGGCCGTTTTATAGCACAACTTTGCCTGCATGTGGCAAAAAATGCTGACATAATTCAGGAGGGTCAGATTATCTCAGGATTATTTTTTATTGCTAAAACCAAGAAAAGGATCAGGAAAAGTGCAGGAGGCTCATAGGGTTGTCAAAATGGCCTGCGGACATCCATGAGTGGCCAGTCATGAGTGTGCTATAAAAAATCATTAAAAAAACCTGCTGTGTGTGACTGACATCTCTATTGGTCATGACCGGATGTTGAAGTCTTTGATAAAGACTAGGGCTGTGCTCCGCTTCGATTCAGATCAGAGAAGCGATAGCGAGGCGGCCTGATTCGCCTCCGACAAAGGCAGAGACAGATTGGGTTGGGGGAGCTGCAGATTGAGATGAAGTGGATTGAGACCAAGCGGATCCTTCGCCTCGATCTGGAGCTCCAAAAAAAAAAGTAAGTGGGGGCTTACCTGGCGCTGCCGCAATCCGTGCAGCAACGGTGGCAGAACCAGGTAAAGGGCAGGGGGGAGGGCGGCTTACCTGGCTCCATTGTGGTCCGGCGGCGGCTTCAACTGTGGCTGAGGATTCAAACTGGAAGACCAGGCCGTGCTGTGGCCTGGTCTTATTTATTTATTTATTTATTACATTTTTATACCGCCCAATAGCCGAAGCTCTCTGGGCGGTTCACAAAAGTTCACAAAAGTCTTCCTGTTTGAGTCCGCAGCCTCAGTTGAAGTCACCGCCGGACTGTGACGGAGCCAGGTAAGTTGTGAGGGGGTAGAGGGGCCTTACCTGGTGCTGCTGTGGAGCTCTGCATCGGAACTGGAGCTCTGCAGTGGAGTGGAGGAGACCATAGGTGGATCAACACGGAGCAGAGCGGACCCAATCCGTAAGTTGCGGATTGGGAACCGGAGCAGATCGGGTGTGTGTGTGTGTCTGTGCACAGCCCTAATAAAGATGACTGTGTGAAGTTGGGCCCTTTGATTCCGAGGCATAACTTTTAAAAGCTGTGAGCTGCCCAAAGAGCTTGAGTATTTGGTGGTATACAAATATAATACAAATAAATAAAAGCCCTCTTAGGGTTGAGAAGCCCTTTGGAAAGTGTTCCATAAGAAATTCTCTTAAGTAATTTAATCTATCTTCATTTTTTACTTTGTTTTCCTCAGGATTTTTCTATAATCCACCCTGAGAATCTGACACACTGGAAGGCATCCGTTTGCTCCCAAACTCATTGCTTTAAGGGACAAGAACCATGCGAGACAATTTTAAAGGCTCTTTAAGGTGAGTGTGATGATGATGATGATGATGACGATGAGTCTTATATTCAAATCTTCTTGCAGGTCTTTATTAGGGGATACAAGTGTGCACAGAACTTTATCTAGGAATTAGAAATGAATTGGTAGTTTGTTTAGGTGGTTATTGCAATGTAATGAATTTACAGCTTGGAACTACCTTAATCAGAAACTTTTGGTATTCAGGGGCGGGGGGGGGGGGGAAGAAACGGAGAATCGAGGCATCATTGCACCAGCTCAGTTATCCAGTGTGAAATGAGTTCCAGGACAGTGTAGCGACTGAGTGGGGCACTATAAAAACGCACATAGATTAACATAAAGTTGTGGGCCATATCTCTCCTACGGGAGAGACAAAAATGCTTGCAGGGCAAGGAAGGTACACAGGGAATCAAACTTAGCTTTCATGAGCTAAGCCCTCAACGCTTTCTACCTGGATGGATGAATTTGCAACCAGAGAAGAAAGAAAAGGGTAGAAACTAGAGCATTGGGTGAAGTAGGGCTACTTCATTAATAATCTTTCAATTAATGTAACACACAAACAGGATCTGTGAGAAGATGGTGCAAGAAGAGACCATAAAGGTCCCACGGTTGAGTTGCCCAGGTTATATGGGCTGGCCATATTCTGCCAAGGGAAAAAGGCAGGCCTCAAACCCCTTAAGCCACACCTAAGGGTGTGTGTGTGTGTGTGTGTGTGTGTGTGTGTGTGTCCTAAATTGCTCCCTCTTGGGCCGGTGAGTGAGGTTAGCCTCAAAGGTTCTCCATAGCTTGCCCACTGGTACAGAGCCCTGAGTAGCAGGCCGGCCTTGGGAATAGCCAATTGCCCCAAAAGGTGCCTCAGGGGGCTCCCCAGTTTTCCTTACTGGAAGAGTTCCTGCCAAAGGGACCAGTTTACTGGAAGAGTTCCTGCCAAAGGGACCAGCTTATTAAGAGAGCTGCCCAAATCTCATAGAATCATAGAATCATAGAATAGCAGAGTTGGAAGGGGCCTACAAGGCCATCGAGTCCAACCCCCTGCTCAAGGCAGGAATCCACCTTAAAGCATCCCTGACAGATGGTTGTCCAGCTGCCTCTTGAAGGCCTCTAGGGTGGGAGAGCCCACAACCTCCCTAGGTAACTGGTTCCATTGTCGTACTGCTCTAACAGTCAGGAAGTTTTTCCTGATGTCCAGCCGGAATCTGGCTTCCTTTAACTTGAGCCCGTGATTCCGTGTCCTGCACTCTGGGAGGATTGAGAAGAGATCCTGGCCCTCCTCTGTGTGACAACCTTTTAAGTCTTTGAAGAGTGCTATCATGTCTCCCCTCAATCTTTTCTTCTCCAGGCTAAACATGCCCAGTTCTTTCAGTCTCTCTTCATAGGGCTTTGTTTCTAGACCCCTGATCATCCTGGTTGCCCTCCTCTGAACACGCTCCAGCTTGTCTGCATCCTTCTTGAATTGTGGAGCCCAGAACTGGACACAATACTCTAGATGAGGCCTAACCAGGGCCGAACAGAGAGGAACCAGCACCTCATGGGATTTGGAAGCTATACTTCTATTAATGCAGCCCAAAATAGCATTTGCCTTTCTTGCAGCCATATTGCACTGTTGGCTCATATTCAGCTTGCGATCTACAACAATTCCAAGATCCTTCTCGTTTGTAGTATTGCTGAGCCAAGTATCCCCCATCTTGTAACTGTGCCTTTGGTTTCTATTTCCTAAATGTAGAACTTGGCATTTATCCCTATTAAATTTCATTCTGTTGTTTTCAGCCCAGTACTCCAGCCTATCAAGATCACTTTGAAGTTTGTTTCTGTCTTCCAGGGTATTAGCTATCCCACCCAATTTTGTGTCATCTGCAAATTTGATCAGCGTTCCCTGCACCTCCTCGTCCAAATCATTAATAAAAATGTTGAAGAGCACTGGGCCCAGGACTGAGCCCTGCGGCACCCCACTCGTTGCCTCTGCCCAGTTTGAGAAGGTTCCATTGAGAAGTACTCTTTGAGTCCGATTCTGTAGCCAACTGTGGATCCACCTAATAGTTGTTCCTTCTAGCCCGCTTTTAGCTAGTTTGTTAATCAAAATATCATGGGGCACTTTGTCAAAAGCTTTGCTGAAGTCAAGATATATGACGTCCACAGCATTCCCACAGTCCACAGGGGAGGTTACCCGATCAAAAAATGAGATCAAATCAGTGCAAAGTAGGTGGGTAAACCTGTCCCAGAGGGCTGATGAGAGGGCAGATGAAATAGAAATCCTATTTGGCCCTCAGGAAGCACAACCAGCTAATCTTACATCCGAATGGAAAGAGGCCTGAGGAGGGGGCAGGATGTGATTTTAAGCTCAAGCTCCTCCCCCAGTGCCTGTGTGGCATGCGCCCCCCAACAGTGTGCCCCTGTCTGTTCCTTCCAGCTGCAAACATGTCCCCTGCCCACATCTGTTCTGGCCAAGTGTGAGGAGCAGAGCTGGGCCTCTTCAGACAACATGCTAAGCCGTGGTTAGGCTGCTAGCCCTCTTACAGCAAATGGCTAGTGATTGTGTTTAAACCATGGTTATGTAGCCGCCATCGTTAGGAATGGTTCACATGACACGCTAAGCCATAACGTTTAGTTTAAAATGCTTAACCACCTTGGCTTAGCCTGTCGTCTGAACAGGGTCACTGTTAGTTTCACTTTCTTCCACGTGTTTTTCTTTTAAAATGAACATCTCACGTTCTTTCTATCCAATTTATTTATTTATTGAGTTTTTATACCGCCCAATAGCTGAAGCTATTAGAAAGAAATTTGTGAATTTTGTTAAGTTCATATAAAAAATACAAACTGAACTGAATTCTCACCCATCCCTACACAGAAGTAAGTGCTTCTGTGTTCAAAGGCGCTTTCTCCCTAGTAAATTTGTTTAGGGTTACAGCTGTAGTATGTTTTGTTGTGGGTGTGGGTGGTACTTTCCAGATCTGTAAATTGAATTAAAAGGCGACATTGGCTAGAAGTGAAAGTACTTTCTATTGTTGCTTTCTGCAACAAAAGACATTGGAAGTATTAGCAAGCATTTACAAATGACACGTCCCAGATTAAGAGACATTCTTGGTGTTGCTTATGAAAACATCCTCTGTTTTGGCTGTGAGACCCAACCATGTTCCATTCCAAGGTGTCGTGGTGATTCTAATTTATCCTCCAGTCTTACTTGGCTCCACTTTATGGCTCCCCTCCCCTTTGTATCTTAAAGTTGCCAGCCTGTAGCTAAACCCCGTGGAATAAGAAGAATCTATTTTTGTAAGGCTGGGAAGGAAACTCAGCTAAAAAACAAAACAGATCAGAACTTGGGCAAAGCATGCAAAATGCTTAAAATCCAGCCAAAGCAAACTATCACTTGACAAACATATAATAATAAATTTTTTTGGGTAGGGAAAAAAAATCCCAACACACTAAATTCAAGTGAGGAGATTTACGTCAGCAAAGGGCTCAAAGATTCTTGCCTCTGTGTTTGGAACAGAAAGTTGATAAGAGCTTTGCAATTTGAGTCAACCAGTCATACACCCAGGACAAGCGGGGAAACTCGCGGGGAAACTCGTTTCCTCGTCCAGTTGGGTTGCTTTCCTTACACACACACACACACACACACACACACCCACACCCACCCACCCACCCACCCTGATTATAATGTTCTCTTTGGGAAAAGGTTGGGATAGGCTTGGCACGGAATAATCGCCCAAATCCTAAGGACCCCTACTCTTTGGAGTGAAAACTTTTAATCTGTCGAGTAACTTGCTTTGAAGATTAAGGTCCCCAGAATGGCAGCCCCTGTGTGGGATTGTTCATAGAATGTATTCATGGAAAGACATGATGCTGCACCCTGATTAGTAAGCCCTGTCCCCATTTCCCCCCCTTTGAACTGCAAGTAGGAAAACCATTTTCCTCCCGCAAACTTTCTGCTGAGTGATGGGGAGGGTGTGTGTGTGTGCGCGCGCATGCACATGTGAGGGAACATGGAAGCTAAAAAGAAATGCTCAGAGTGGGGCAGTTTAGCCTGCTAAATTTATAGAACATCTCCTGCATATACTCAGATCCACCAAGGCTCATTGCTCACCCCCCCCCCCACCCATTACACATTGTTGAAGACTCTGCTCCATCAGGCTGTCTTTCTCTGATTTAACAGCCAAGACAGGGCGTGTTCCTTCAGCTAAGCACATGCCAGGACAGCACAATTATCCTACAATTAGTGTGGCAGCTTATGCATCGTCCAGCAAGTGGACATAGAGGATGTACATTTGCATAACATTTACATAAGCTAAGAATTAGGCATAGAAAAGATTATTATAATTTAAATGCATCTAACAGCGCTGACTGTTGCCGGGGAATTTCAATGGCTTTTCCACTTGATTTTGATGGTTCTTTAAACCTGACTTGGACTGGACAGTTAAAGGACTGTCCCCTATAAAGCAGAGCACATGGCTAACCCTAAGGTTTATGGAAGCACATTGCAGCCCACCTTGAGCACTAAGGATTGGGAGGTTTAGAATTCCAAACAAATAAAACCAAGTGTTGCATTTGAAGCACGGAGAAGCAACCTCCCGTCATACGCTGTTGACGATGCTGCTGCTGTTGCTCCCATTAAGACATTCACAGCTCTTTGAGGGTGTCCCAGAAGGACTGAAGTTGTGGTCTTTGTAATCTATTTGGGAGATTTGATGAGATTCCAGTGGGTAATTTCAAATCAGAAAAGCGCTGGGATTCACCCCTGCCTAGATGTTGTTTCCTGTCTGACCCGAAAGCCCAGATGTGTGGTCTGTGGTTGCTTAGTGGTGATACAAAACATAACTGAATGCTTCTGCTCAGATGATCCAACATCAAGTTGCTTGTATTTTTTTTTCTTGACGCTTGAAACTCAGAGAAAACTCTTTGCTCCTGCAGGCTCCTCAGTTCCATAGTGGTGCTTGGATTTCAGCTAGTGATTCCACAGCCCTCCATCGACCACAGAAAGGTAAGTGACAGAAACAAACAATATCATCTGGACCTTAATAAATATTGAGCTTTTGCATGATGAGTGTGTATTTTGGGTGTGGGCACTGGGTTGTTATGTACCTATGATGCCATTTAGGAAAATTAGGAAGACCTGATATAGTAATCCATCGTGGGTTAATTCACCTGTGGGGTTCTATGATAGGTGCTGGCCGCCAATTTGCATGAACGAGTTGTGTTGGGTGTGCATCACGGCTTGTCATGTCATGCAAACCTGGTGTGAGTGGGTTGTTAGGATGGCTAACAAACTACTCACAAACCTAGAACAGGACATGGGTTGTGGGTGGTTTGTTAACCATGCCATCAACCCATCCTTGTTGGGTTTGCATGACACAACAAGCTGTGGTCCCCCACCCTCACAGCTTCCATATGCAAAATGGCAGAACCCCATGGAGGAGCTAACTCATCCTGGCTTGTGATGATATATGAACAGACACTTAGAATGCTTGGTGATTACTAGTTGTTCAGAATTGAATTGGAATTAGCAGATTGGATGGTGGTCTGATGGACAGAAGAGACGGTGTGTGTTTCCAGCCTTTAACGAAAATATTACTGAAAGGAAAGCTCACATCTTGTGTCTTTCTTTTCTGACTGCCTTTCCATTTGGGTTGTGCCGAATCCTTGTAACAGGCATTCTCGCAGACCTTCCTGTGGTAAATCCATTTCTGGGCTGTGTTGCTTCAGGACACAGATGGGGTACTGCATGACCAAATGCGTTTTCCAAGATATATTAAAAAAAATAATCCTTGTATATCACAAATGAGAAGTCAAGGTGAAGGGTTCTTGCTTAGCCCTCTCCCTGACATGCTAGGATTTTCTTTTAATGTGTGGGGATTTGTGCATGTGCATGTGTGTCTGTAAGCACATTTAATCTCATTAGCCTCCACCAGAAGTCCAGGAAGTCTTTGTAATGAACTGTTCTTTTGTAGACCCTCTGAAGAAATCAGTCATTAGGGTCTCCGTGGTTTTGCTCATTGCCCATGGGGCTGCTCTGAAAAATATTAGTGAAGGCCTGCTCTGGTAAAGAGAATCTAAAGCAGCCTCCCCAACCTGGTGCACTCCAGACGTTTGGAGCTACAACTCCCATCAACCCCACCCAACGTGGCCAGTGGACAGAGATGATGGGGTTTGTAAAAGACATGTATAGGTGCCATTCTTTTGCCCACCATTGCCCCACCCCTCGCAGAGCTAGTAGAGGCTTTGAGGTGTGGGTGGGTGTGACTTGACATTGACGGAAGGGCCGTTACAGAGGGGGAAAGGGTTAAATACACTCTTCCCTCCAGTATCAGAGGCAGTAAGCCAATATACACCAGTTGCTGGGGAACATGGACAGGAGGGTGCTGTTTCTCCATGTCCTGCCTGTGGGTCCCTGGTCAACAGCTGGTTGGCCACTGCATGAACAGAGTGCTGGACTAGATGGTCTGATCCAGCATCAAGGCTATTCTGACATTCTTATGTTTTTTTCAGCATAGAATTGTACAGCTGCTAATTAGCAAAACAAAAATGACAAGAGTCTTAATCATGGATCTCCAAGTTTTCTGTCTGGTTTGGCCCAAAGGCAGACTAAAAAAAGGTGCCTTCTGAGCATTGTGTTAGATCGGTCACTGTCATTTGCATTTCGTGGCTGGGGAACTGAGGCAGGAGTCTATGGCAGTGGCGAAATTAGCACCGCCCAGCTCCCCCAGAGTTCTGTATCCCTGCTGGCTCTTAAATGAAGTGGAGATCAGCTTGCGAACTTATCCTCGGCACAAATTCCATTTCAGTTTGATCTTTGGGCGCAGCCTTGCAATAACACCCTGATCTGGTCGTTAATCCCACGAGATGAATGTAAATCCCTCCTCCCCCAATCCTGAAGAATCCACCTATTGTGGACGACTGAAAGGCATTCGTGTCCTGAGGCCCGGCGAGATCCACAGTGGCTTTCATCTCTGCTGGAGGAGGAAAAAAGAAAGAAAACAGAATGCCATAAGCATGTGCTAACTACTGAGAAATGTAGCATTTCCTTTGGGAGGCCCCTGCGCCTTGGATTGACAGGTCCATTGTTTGGGGAAGAATGCGGCTGTCGCACTAAGGTGCCCGGCGTTTTCTGTGTAGAAAACAGGGTCACCAGCAACTTAACAGCATAAAGTTCCAAAAAAAACCGTGCCCGGTCCTGATGTGCTCCCTTTTGCATTGGCTGGTCTGGCCCCGGGGCCCCTCAGAACATGTCGCTATCTAAATAATTGCATTGTTTGTCCAAGGCGAGCATGCTTCCCTTTTCAGGACTGGGGTTGTTATTTATCCTGGCCTTCTCAACTGCCATCCCGGGTGAGAACAGCGTGATTAAGCTCCCATATAAACCAACGACCGACAACAACTACACCCTGCTATTAAAGGAAACAGAGCGAGAGGGAAAACAATCACTTCATTCTAAGCTCCAGAATGAAGTGCAATAAAATGAAACACTTTCTTTGGGTTATGTCGGAATTAACGACAACAGCAACGACGGAAGGCCATCGCGAGTGGGGAGGGGCGTTCTGCATTCGTTTCAAAGGCCTGGCATTAGGAGGACATTTTTTCCGCGTCTCGGAAGCGCCGTTGGCGACCACCTTGAAATGGTCCATTTTGCTGGAAACAAGGGAGGCCCTGAATTCCCACAAGGAAAGTTCCGTCCTGGTTGCTGGGTCTGGAGGGCCACCCTGGGCATTCGTGTTACAGGACAGGATTTTATTGACGTCAAGCTGAATGGTCAGAATGGAGGTGCCGGCTCATTAAACTTTGCAAGACCCTGGTCAGCAGATGGACAAGAAAGCTGCTGTTTCTGCTCCCTGAGGCTAAGACAGCCCTCTTTCTAATGAAGTGTGAGTTTCGCACTGGCCAGCCCTACCATGCAGCAAGGTGAAGTGTGCTGCTTCAGGGGGTGGAATGACAGGGGGGCAGGGAGGCATTTTTCTCCCTCTCTCTTAATACAAGAACCCAAAGGGGGTCATCCTGTGAAGCTGAATGGTGGGCGATTCAGAATGAGTTCAAGGTTGGGTTCTCTACGCTCAAATTGCTTAACGATTCATGGCCAGTAATTTTATTTGCCGGCTGCAGGGTGGACAAAACGATTGTTCATAAATCAATTGAAAGAACAACTCTCTTCAGCCCTGACAATGAGATTCCTAGCTCTGAAGTAATTGGAAATCGATAAAACTGACCCATAGAAACGTTAATAGAAAAAGCGTGCAGGGTTTTGGGTTTTAAACCGAACTAGGATCTGCACTGACTCAATGAGACTCTTGTGCTGCTTTAACAGAATGGATTTGAGTAGAACCAGCTTTGTTCCTTGAAGTGACACCTCCCCCACTGTCCGCCCCACAGCACATGTGCTTTCCCTTAGGTTTCAAGCAAGGCAAGTATGTAAGTTCTTAAGGATCAGAGGGTTCAGATTTTGGTGAAGGAAATTCTAGGATTCCTCTGTGTGCACCTTGCACATCTGTTTTTGCTCTGCAAGGTAAGCGCAGGAAATATAATCAGACTGCGAGGCTTGGAGAGTTGACTGAATGTTCCATTAAGATATTTGTAAATACTTTGATATTTCCTTATGATATTTCCTTATGAAGTGAAAGCAAAAAAAACCCAAAACCCCAAAACCCTGCAATGCAAAGGGTGGAAATCAATTTAATTTCCACTTGCCTGTCCCTGGACACCCATAACACATAATTCCTGACTTTATGGAGGATTTATTTCTGTGTGTGTTTGTGTGCATGTTTGATTATATATTTATTTAAACCATTTTTCGACCCTGCCTTTTGTTTAAGAAATTTCAAAATGTTTTGGCATAGATATGAATTAATAGCTTGAGTATTGCTGACTTGTCTTTAATTGCGATCTACGAAACAATATGAAAGTAGCACAGCAGTGTTAAAAGCAGCAGAATAACAGTATCAGCCATTAAAGGATAATTAAGGGTGCAATTTGATGCTTGTTTAGAAAGAAAGAAATCCTTCCAAATGCCAGCCTGTTGGCTGGGGGCCCCTGCAAATTGTAGGATTTTCTCTCTCTCTAAACATGCATAGGATTGTGCCCTAACAGGTCACGCTTGCTCTCTGGGCTCAAGCTCAAGTAGAAAAATATCATTGCCCTACAATCATGTTCTCAACCTCATCAGCTGCACTTGCACGAAATATATTGCACAATCCCTTGGTGTTCATGCATATGTGTTTTGTGTACTTGCATGCGCTAGAGGCAAACTCTCCTCCCACCTTTAGGGATTGAACTTCTAGAGCAAGTTTCCTCAACTTGGGGCACTCCAGATGTTTGGGGCTGCAATTTCCATTGACGCCAGGCAGCATGGGATTTGTAGTGCAAAACATCTGGAGGGCGTCTGGTTGGGAAAAGCTGTTCTAGAGACTCAATGGTGCAGAGGCGGGGGGGGAAATGAATAATAAAAACTCTACCAACTCATGTGAACCACATTATTAATCAAGGTTCCCCAAAAGTAAAATAAATAAATAAATGAAAGCAGTGATTTATGAGGGACACGTACCAGAAAACCAGAACTGCCCCTGGCAAAATAGGAAGGGATGGTGTGTAGGCAACTGTGCTCAGCTTCGTTTCTTTGGATGCAAGACTCAGTTTCTGAAACGCCAAACCCACAATGGCTTTATTGTTTGGCATGGAGGACTAGGCTTGGAGGAAGAGTCTGAAGCTCTGGATGCTTGAAAATCTGGGTGAAATTCGTTCAGGGTGGTTTGCCCTCTGAAGTGTTTAGATAACGCTGAAGCCCCTTCAGATGTGGCCGGTGTCACTTGTGGGGCCTGCCAGGCTTTCCAGGCCTTGCTGACCTCCACAGTCCTTTGTGGACACAAAGATCTTCTATTTCCCAGGCATTGAGGTCTCTTAAGCTTCCTTCACACAGATGTGCAGGCAGGGTTATTATTATTATTATTGGGTTGGTTTAAAAAAAAAAATGTACAAAGAGCAGAAACCCAGATCAATTAAAGCATCATCATCCGTGCTTTCCACATTTTATTTATTTATTTAAATAAATAAATAAAATTCTATACAGAATTTTATGCATTTCTATACAGCCCAATAGCCGGAGCTCTCTGGGCGGTTCACAAAAATTAAAACCATTCAAAGTATAAAACTAACAGTATAAAAACATGATATAAAATACAATATAAAAGCTCAACCAGATAAAAACAGCAGCAATGCAAAATTACAAATTTAAAACAGCAAAGTTAACATTAATTTATAGACTGTTAAAACACCAGGAGAATAAAAAGGTCTTCACCTGGAGTCTAAAGGCATATCATGTAGGTGCCAAGCGAACCTCCTTAGGGAGCTCATTCCACAGCCAGGGTGCCACAGCAGAGAAGGCTCTGCTCCTGGTAGCCATCTGCCACACTTCCTTTGGCAGGGGCACATAGTAAAACTCATTACGGGGGTGATTTAAAGCATTCCAGAAATGAGGTAGTAGGCAATATAGGGTGTATCAAACTGGCCACGCCTCTCTTGACATCAGAATATAGTGACTATACCTGCTGTGTGTAGTCGCCATATTTTGATCAATACTTTTGCCAGTTGGCTGATCTCTGCACCTCATCTTCCAGCCAGTGGTGTTCCCAGATCTGTTAATTACCTGTAACTAAACTGCATTTCCCAGCTTGCAAGAGGCAATATCATCAAAAAGGTTTGGGATTAGAGTAACTGAAGGACCACTTACACCAATATGTACCTGCCTGAGTCTTAAGATAGGTGTCAAAAGCTTATCTTAAGGGATGGATGAGTCAGGACGTCAAGTGGCGTGGCTACCCAAGAGCCATGGGTATAAATCGTTCTTCTTCAACTTCAACTGTCCTGTCTACGCAACTCATTGTTCCAACTTGGTTTGGTGCTCCTTTGCTCAGTTACTAGAATCCTGTGGTTTTGTCCTTTTTTGTGCTTTCCAGATAGTCCCAATGGAATATCCTACCTCCATGTTTGTGTAATTATTTGTTCATCCACTGACTGTGTGAAATGAGCTCTTTTGGGGCCTGGCATGATTACCTCCCCAGATATTCCCGAGATCATTAACCAGTCAAGGACTCAACCCATGAGTGTGGTTAGTGGCGTGCACACACCCAAAAGCTAACATAACAACTGGGTATGTTTAGCCTGGAAAAGAGAAGATTGAAGGGAGACATGATAGCACTCTTCAAATACTTAAAAGGTTGTCACACAGAGGAGGGCCAGGATCTCTTCTCAATCCTCCCAGAGTGCAGGACATGGAATAACGGGCTCAAGTTAGAGGAAGTCAGATTCCGGCTGGACATCAGGAAAAACTTCCTAACTGTTAGAGCAGTACGACAATGGAACCAGTTACCTAGGGAGGTTGTGGGCTCTCCCACCCTAGAGGCATTCAAGAGGCAGCTGGACAACCATCTGTCAGGGATGCTTTAGGGTGGATTCCTGCATTGAGCGGGGGTTGGACTCGATGGCCTTGTAGGCCCCTTCCAACTCTACTATTCTATGATTCTCTCTATGAAGACTTTGGATGAACACATTGATATGCTAGTCTCTATTCCTTGACCACGTTCAACATCATGTCAGCGCATTAGCATTTCTGAGCCCTTATTACATATTCAGTTTCTTGTACAACCAGTTAGTTTTGGAATAATTGTGGCGTCTAATTCTAGCGATATTTCCTCCTCAGGGGCGTTTTTGCATCATGAAGTTTCAACAACTGTAGACCAAGTCCCAAGACATGGATCTTGTTTCCTCCATGTCTAATGGAAGTGGCATTAGAATTTATACAGCAATTTAAATAGTGTTTGAGCTGCTGTTTTGGGTGGAATGTCTGGATGAGGGCCCTAGCGCCAACGTGCATATTTGGGGGAAATTGATGAATGTCTTGAGAAATTATTTATTTATTATTCCCCCTTCAGCATCATCTTAAATCAACCCACTAAGGGCATAATTCAGAAAGCTTAAGTGTGACCTTGTTGAGTGAAAATTAACACAATCTTTTCCTATTGGAGGTTTTGAGTGTGTGTGTAATCATAACAACATACCACGTCAGCAAATAAACAGGCAAAGTTGAATTAATGGTGGTTTATTCAAAAATCTGTAAAGGAATTCAAATTTCATAGGTCTGCTTAACATTTAACCTCCACTTCCTATCTCTCTCTACTCCAACACACCCTGCAAATTCAAAACCTCAGTTGTCTGGAAAATATATAGGGAACAGTTTGGGAAAGCAGCCGTGGGAGGATGCCCCCTCGAGAGCAGGGTTACAGAACATTAGGCCTGGGGCTGCAATCCTGCCTTCTGGGTTTCCCTTTTCCCCAAGCACTGATAGTTTGGTCGACTCCTGGCTTTTGTGCAGTTTTTTTCCCATTCTGAAAAGTTGAAGGGCTTCTCCTAAGGCTTGGGTGCTGGTGGTAAGAGCTTTAAGCAAAACCATGCTGGGATTTTGGGCCCCGCCCCTTTTACTTTTAGCTCCTCCCTCCACTGGAATATGGCCTCTGAGACCTTTTCTGGAATGGAATGTGGCCCCCGGGCTGAAAGGAGCTTTGCATTCTTGCCCTGGAGCAGAAACAGGCAACTTGGTGCCCCATTGATGTTTTGGGCTACAACCCTCATAACCCCTTGCCAACATGGCCAACGGCCAGGTGTCATAGTAGCTGTAGCTCAAAACATCCAGAGGCTGCCTCCCCATGATCTCGATGCAGAGAAGCTCCGACTTCACAGTGCCAATCCGTGTCTACAAGTGTGCAATAGCCAGAGCTGTATGTGTGTGTATTGCCCAGGGATGGGTAACCTCAAGAGGTCTGGGGGCCATTTTTGCCCTATGTGCTGCACCTCCCTATATCCTAAATAAATAAATAAATAAATAAATAAATAAATAAATATGGTGTCTGAAGTGGCTAGGGAGCTCCAAAAAGGGGTGAAAAGGACTTAAAATTGGCTGTTCCAGGTGCCATTTTGTTTTTTTAAAAAGACCTTTTACAATTTTGGGGGGCAGCAGGGAGTGGCTAACAGCCCCCAATATCTGCAACCAGTACTGTTTTGTGACCAGTTGGCTCTTCTCTTTTCCAGCAGCTGCCTTAGAGGGGGAGGTGAGATAACAAGGCCTCCTCCATCGGCCTGGCCATGCTGGATCAGACCAAGGGTCCATCTAGACCAGCATTTTGTTCACACAGTGGCCAGCCAGTTGCCTTTGAGAAACCGACAAGTAGGACATGAGTGCAAAGAACAGCACCCTCCCCTTCACGTTCCCCAGCAACATTTAGGACAATGTATTCAAGCATGTATTTAAATGCAATCTTTCATACAGTGTTCAACTGGGATTGATGCAGAAACATGGCAGACCGAATTGATGGGTGAGCATGTACAATAGTGACACAACTGGACATAGACCGGTTCACCCATTCCCAGGCCTCTCTGTCCCTCTTCCAAGTTGTATCATGTCTATTAAACTGTGAGCCATTATATTAAACTGTCAGGCACCTTGAGTGCATTGACAGAAAGGCCCTACATACGTGTAGTAAATAGATAGACAATGTATAAATCATGGTGCTTCTAGGTCCTTGGCAATCCCATTGGTCTCCTCAGGCCAGTTTAGGCTTGATTGGTAGCCCCTCTTGAGATCTCCTTGGGAGGTGCAGCTTGTGTGAATCGGTGGCTCCGTGGTGGGGAGACTGTGGCGGTAAGTGCACGGCTGCTGTTGCCGCCACGGTGGAACAGTTTCAAGTCACTGCCAAAGAGAGTTCAAACAGTTATCTTCCACTTTCCACATTTTGGCATCCTTGTCTCCAAAGTGATTAATTCTCTTGACTTCAGAGTCTCTTCCAGCTTTGGCAGTGAAGCTTGCAAATTCCTTTAACCCACACAGTTGACAAACTGCCTGTGTATTAAATAAGTCATTGCATACTGAGCGAAGAGGTGAAATTACCGGCAACCCTAACACCATCCCCAAATGCTTGTATATCGGCATCCTCAGTTGTATTGTCTGGTGGCCAAAAACGTTGCGCGTTTCAGACTTGCCCTTGCAGAGGTCATTAGGATAATATTATCTAATACTCCCATAGTGATAAACATATTGTTCAGCTCCCTCTGGATGAGTGAGTTGCCCATGATTTACAGGAAGTTTGTCCCCATTTATTTAATGTTCCTATTTACAGCTATATGAACATGCACGTGCTCCTGCTCCATGTATGAGTTTAGTAACTCTTGATGCTGTTAGCCTCTCCCTGGGTCAAAGCTTTTGCCTTCAAGACTATGGTCTCCTTGACAGATGAATATCTTTTGAAACAATGCCTTCTGCTTTCCTTTGTATTTAGTCTGACCTTAGAGAGACTGCTCACACAAAGCAGACGACGTTGGATCCTCCTAGCAACTAATGTTAGATGTCTGTCCCTTTGCATTGTTCCGGGGCTTTGTGATGGACATTACGCCAGGATATTGTGTTGGAGCGTGTTCAGAAGAGGGCAACCAGGATGATCAGGGGTCTACAAACAAAGCCCTATGAGGAGAGACTGAAAGAACTGGGCATGTTTAGCCTGGAGAAGAGAAGATGGAGGGGAGACAGGATAGCACGCTTCAAATACTTGAAAGGTTGTCCCACAGAGGAGGGCCAGGATCTCTTCTCGATCCTCCCAGAGTGCAGGACACGGAATAACGGGCTCAAGTTAAAGGAAGCCAGATTCCGGCTGGACATCAGGAAAAACTTCCTGACTGTTAGAGCAGTACGACAATGGAACCAGTGACCTAGGGAGGTTGTGGCCTCTCCCAGACTAGAGGCCTTCAAGAGGCAGCTGGACAACCATCTGTCAGGGATGCTTTATGGTGGATTCCTGCATTGAGCAGGGGGTTGGACTCGATGGCCTTGTAGGCCCCTTCCAACTCTGCTATTCTATGGTTCTATGATCCTGCTGCCTCCCTGCATGAATACATGGCATTGGACAGTGAAACTGCAGAGTGGGAAGTGTTTAATAAAATATGCATTTGTCTCTGGTCTGGATCTCATATGGAAGCCATTGGAACTGTTGTCTAACCCTTGTTAAGTTTCCCTTTCAATTTGGGGCCTTCCCTTTTAGATGGAAATACCTTAAAATATGCCCGCAGTATTTTTCCCTAGCAAGACCTGAGCGCTGGGATTAACGTGTGTGAAGCTGTACCTATCCAACTGCCTCAAGCCCTTCCAATATTATCCTTTTCATCTCAAACGCCTCCTGCAGTCTTCAAGCCATAACAGTTGGGAGGGCGTCTTCCCCTGCTTCTCTGCTGCGGAAGGGTCACTCCCCCCCCCACTTTCCTCCCCACCCCACATAACTGAATCACGTGAAGGGATGGTTTTCAGTGGCTCGCCGTTGGATGGATGCCTTGCAGCTTTGCAAAAGGTGCCGTTGGGGGCTATAAAATGATAGTGAAGCGGGCGCAGTGAATGGAATCTGATCTGCCTCTGATAAAAAAAATGGACATTTAGCTTTAATGGACAGTGAGAGAATAATGGAGCACGTCTAAGTGGGCTTGAAGCGGGGGTGGGAGGGGGCGGGGGAGGAAAAGCAGATCTACTCTCTCAACCACAGCCCTCTCAACCCACACTGGCCAGGACCGAAGGTGGGAGGTGGGAGTGGGGCAGAGTTTTTCTCCCCCTTCCCCACAGTCTGAGTCGGGTTTTTACAACTTCCCCCACCAATTTCTAATTTTCCTGGCTATGGCTGCTTTCTAGGGAATGGAGCAGTTTTGGTGGGGCAGATTTCCACCTGCATGGGTGCCCGGGGTGGGTGGGTGGGAGTTTGGCAGAGCCCCCACCTCCGCACATATTCTGGCTGCAGACAGAGGCTGGAAGAGTTCTTGGCTACATCTGAATCCTTTCCAACCATCAGCAATGGTGTGTGTGTGTGTGTGTGTGTGTGTGTGTGTGTGTGTGTGTGTGTGTTTAGGATTGCTCTCCAAGTTTGCCTGTCTCTTGTATTTATTTAGAACATTTCTATGCTGCTCTCAAGTAAAAAGACTTTGGGGCTGAGTCAACAAAATGATAAAAACAGTAAATATATATAAAATGTTACCACAAAACCCTGAAGAGTGGTGGAAGCATCAGTTGAAAACAGGCTGAAATGCCCCAGGCAATAAGAAGGCATCTGTCTGTCACTAGAATAACACCAGAGACGAGCAGCAAGTGAGGCTTTCTGGAGAGGGCATTCCACGGATGGGGTGCCATGACCTAGAAGGCTCTGTTCCTAGCAGATGTTGCGCCAGAGGAGGGGAGAGAGGCAATGGCCCCGTCCCCTGGACAAACTCATCCTTCCATTGCGGGAGACCTATAGTTACGGGAAGGGATGGTACTTTTCATATGCTCGAACTCTCAGAAATATGGCTGCTCTGCTCCCCGCCTCAATATTTTTTTCAGGGGCTGCCACTGCTTCCCAGTTGACACCCACGTAAATTCATATGGTGGGAGGGAGGAACAGATGATGCCTCCAGAATCTGGGCAGGTGCCTGTGTTATATGCCACTGTCAAAAGTGGATCTTGTTGGGAATTAGTTCATCTTTTGAGGCTACTGTTCCACATTTGCCATGGATATAATTGTGGGTTTGTTCATCTTGTTGGGTACTCATTCTCTGAGAGATGGTTCATATGCAATGTGAATTGAGCATGTTCGGTGGACACAGGATACTGGTGTGTGCGTGTGTAACAGAAAACTTGGGGCGGTGATGACATGGAATGGAGTCTCTTGAAAAGGGTATGGCTGGCTGGAGCCCTGAACAGGAACAAACTGAGACTCAATCCAGACAAGACGGAGGTACTGTTAGCGGGTGGTTCATCTGTCCGGCGAGGTGATGTTTGCCCTGTCCTGGACGGGGTTGCACTCTCCCTAAAGGATCGGGTCCATAGTTTGGGGGTGCTCTTGGATCCAGAACTGTCACTTGAGGCACAGGTGAACTCAGTGGCAAAGAGCACCTTTTATCAGCTTAGGTTGATATACCAACTACGCCCTTATCTGGACAAAGATAGCCTAGCTACAGTTATCCATGCTCTGATAACCTCTCGTTTGGATTACTGCAATGCGTTATACGTGGGGCTGCCTTTGAAAACGGTCCGGAAGCTTCAGCTGGTACAAAACAGGGCAGCCCGTTTACTAACAGGGACTGGCCGGCGAGATCACATTACGCCAGTCTTTTTACAACTTCATTGGTTGCCAGTCCAGGTCCGGGCCCGATTCAAAGTGCTGGTATTGACATTTAAAGCCCTAAATGGTTTGGGGCCAGGTTATTTGAAGGAACGCCTCCTCCCATATGTACCTGCCCAGACCTTAAGTTCATCTACAGGGGCCCTTCTCTGTGAGCCCCTGCCAAAGGAAGTGAGGCAGGTGGCTACTAGGAGGAGGGCTTTCTCAGCTGTGGCACCCCGGTTGTGGAAGGAGCTCCCCAGAGAGGTGCCTACACTGTACTCCTTTCGTCGCCAGCTGAAGACCTTTTTATTCTCTCAGTATTTTAACACTTAATTTTAACTTAAATTTAAATTTTACTGTTTTAACTCTGTATTTTAATCTTATATCAATTTCTGCTGCGTGGTTTTATCCTGGTTGTGCTTTTTATACTGTATTTTGTATTTGTGCTTTTAACCTGTTGGTTGTTTTATTGTGGTTTTAATTTTTGTGAACCGTCCAGAGAGCTTCGGCTATTGGGCGGTATAAAAATGTAATAAACAAACAAACAAACAAACAAACAAACAAACAGGAACACCCCATACTTCAACATTTTGTTGCAGGCTCCAGGTTATATTTGCTAATAACAAGTGGGAGGAGATGTAGCTCAGGGATAGAGCATCCGCTTTGCAGGCAGAAGGTAGCAGGTTCAATCCCTGAAATCTCCAGGTAGGGCTGGAACCCACCCACCCCGCCTGAAACCCTGGAGAGCCACGGCTGCCAGTCAGTGTTAACAATACTGGGCTAGATGGACCCATGGACTGACTCAGTATAAGGCAGCTTCTGATGTTCTGAATCTGTTGAGACTTTTTATATGGAAGTGATGGAACAACAAAGGCACATTGTAGTGGTAAGATTTATCGGATTATGGCAAACTGCACCCCAAAACCCGGCATGACCCATGATTGCAGGTCGTTGAGCCGCGATGTTTGCAGACTGCATTCTGCCAAAGCCTCTGAATTTCCTGTCATTGACAGTTCAGTGATGCATTCTGACTGGCTGAGTTGCTTTGGAGTTTGGTCTTAATCTTTGTCTTCAGGCAACGCATTTAGATCTTAATCTTAACTGTGCCGGGCTGCTTGGAGCGAACCTCTAATGGTGGTTCTGTGTTTCAGAGGCCTCTCCCTTTGAGTCAAAGAAAGTGACCTGAAATGATTGTGTGTGTGTGTAAGAGGTTAATCTGTGTATGTGCCTAGAGACATTTAGGCTTGAAATGAGCTCCGTATTTGCACAAGGAAGAGTAGATCAGGGCTAAGTAGTGTAGAAGCATCACCTTGGATATTTGATGCTTATACTTGCTGGTGAATCCTTTGTACATTTACTTTGAAGCAAGGCCCACCGAGATTAGGCTGACGTCCTCCCATTGGAAATGTCCAGAGGACTGCAGCCTTAATTCCACAGATATATGGCAAAGATCATTTGTATAGAGTTGTACAAATCTCCTTGTGTGCAGGAGGAGGCCAGGGCGTGTCCTGCTGCCCCACCGAGCCAATCAAGCAGATAGCCAGCACTGCCAGTGCTAGGCTGATGGGTGGCCATTCTGAAATTCAAACTAGATGCATGGGTCCTCTAGCTAAGCCCAGGGGTGGGCAACCAGTGACTTGTGTACGTACTTCTGGGAGCCTGCAACTCCTCTGAGGTTGCCTGGGTGGCCCACCATGGGTGTTGTCATTTCTCCTCCAATTTCCCCTGGACTCCACTGTGAGGCACGAGCACACATGTGGTCTGATTCTCTCCGATGCCTTCTTTAGTGGTGTCAGGGACTCAATAGGAGGCTGCCAGATGTTTGATCCTAGCAAAGAGCTTGATCTTACTGGGAAATAAGGCACATGGGTGTGATGCTTCCAATGTTCCTTTTTCCCATGACTGGGCTCCTGACAGACTGATGGAGAACCCAAGGAGAGAGGGCGAGGATAAAATCTCCTCCTCTTCCTAGTGATGTTGGTCAAGAGGGCAGTCTGTGTGTAAAAGATACTTCGACTGTGTATGCATAGACATGCTGTGTATGTCCATGTAATGTGTGGGTATGTGTGTGTGTGTGCAGCCCTGGCCCCCTCACCTGGTTCTGCATGTGGTCCTGGAAGGCAGAAAGGTTGCCCACCTCTGAGCCAAAGGCCCCTATATACTGTGCCTTGAGCTGGAAAACATGGAACAGGTCCGCCATTGCTCAGCCAAGGGCAGAATGGCCTGGCCAATCCGGACTCTTCCTACTACCTGCCAATCAGAAGGCCTGTTACCGCACATAACTAATCTGCACCAATTCATCTGTTAGATGTAGGGGTTGCTTATGGTGTAAACAGAAACATTCAGCAACAACTAGGCCTCCAAGAAAAGCGTTGTTGAAAATGAAAGCCGGGTCCAGAGTGCGTCTGGGAACCATTAGCTTGGAAACCATTTCTCCCCAGGAAGCCTGCCCTCCTTAACTTCAGTTCCATTGAACATGTCTCAGGGAAATCCCCACCCCGCTAGACACTAGCCATTGCAGTTTCCCCCTTCTTTAATGGAATGACGTGTTAGCGGGACTGTTGGGTAGAATTTCGCCTATGTGGTCCTCCTTATATTGCCACAGATAATAGGGACTAGGGTCATACATTTTATATTCCTTCTGGCATTTCCCGAAAATGTCATTGTTCCAGGAAGCCTTCCCTTAATGACCAGCCGTGGTTTTATTGCACTTTTGTTTCTTTTAAAAATGTATTTTAATTAGAGGTGTGCTCCGCTCTGATTAGAATCGGAGAATCAGAAGCAAATTGGCCTGCTCCGCCTTGCCCAGAGGCGGAGTAGAAGCGGACCGGGGACCCGTAGAAGCAAGGCGAAGAGAAGAGCCCATAGGCGGAGCGCTTTTCTTTCCGCGGAGTGCTCCGATCGCCATTTTGAAAAATTTCGCCCATAGGATTGCATTGCGGAAAAGAATAGGGGATAACTGTGTTGTTGTTTAAGCTATCTTTCTGAAACTTCTTGTGCTTCGAGAGTCGTGGCTGGGGGTCATTTTGAGCCTACTCTCAGCTCTCTGCGTGTTGCGGTTCGCTTGCTAGAATTTTTTTAAAAATTGGGTAAAAAACCCGGGAGATTTACCTTTTTGAAGTGCTGAGGGGCAGAGTCAACTCCCGGTCATGTTGGAGGAGCGGATAGGCAAAATGGGATACTTGGGATACTGGGAACTTCTCTTTCTTATTCTGAACGGACTTTTCCCAGTGTTTTTTAAAACAGTAGCCCCACCAAATGCACAAACACAACCTCTTACTGGTAAAAGACAGATAAAGCCTTTTTAAAAAAATTCTTCCTGTTGTTTATTCAGCGACACTGCTGCTTTTAATTCTACCCCTCCTTTGTTTATTTATTTATTTATTTATTCCATTTTATATTTACACCCCATAGCCCAAGCTCTCCTGGCTTTTCCTCTTCAGTGAAGTCAGGCAGGCTTTCATTGTGGTTCAACTCCTTGTTGTTGTTGTTGTTGTTGTTGTTATTGTTGTTGTTATTGCTATTAATATTAATTAGTACTGCTATTATTAACGTTACTGTTGTTGTTGTTGTTTAATAATGGCTGTGATCACAGTGCAGTCAATCAACTCTGAAGCAAAGATCACAAAGCTTTACTCTTATCCTCCTAGCCTCCTAGTTATGGGATGCAAAAGAAAAGGCATCTCTCTGTGCTGCTCCCACCTCACAGGGATGGTTTGCATTACTGGCTTTGAAACTATCCTTGGCTCACTTCCTTGTGCCCCCAGAAATATCTGCTGCCTGCCTGCCTTCCCTCCCTCCTCCCCTGCCCACCTCACAGGGATGGTTTTTGTGTGTCTTGCTTTGACTCAGGGGATAAGTCCTTCTTGCGCTCACTTAGACTTTTGGAAGTTCCAAATCAATTTTTCAAGTGTGGAAGAAGATTCATATAGGTTTATCTACTCCCCAATTCATGGCATGTTGGGATTTCCTTTGAAATGGCCCCTGTCTGCAGCTTTAAAATCCCTGAGATACTGGGGTGTCCGATTTTCATAAATTCCCCAAAAATCAGGGGATGATGGGATTTGCTTGAAACTTGGCATCCATGTGGACACATGGATAAGCTGTCATGGGACTGAACGTGAGGTTTCTGATGTGCAAATTGACATAGTTGTAGCATGGGACTTGATTTGGGGTGAGTTAAAAGGTTTAAGCCCCGCCAAAAATCAGGGGATGATGGGATTTACTTGAAACTTGGCATGAATGTGGATCTAGATGGCATCTGTGAGGGTGCCCACTTCCAATCTTTTTATCTGGCAAAATGTCAGAGAACAGTCCATGTCTGAAAATGGGATGTCCAATTTTCATAAATTCCCCCAAAATCAGGGGATGATGGGATTGGCTTGAGTCTCAGCATGCATGTGTATCCATGGATAAGCTATCATGGTGCTGAGTTTGAGATTTCTAACGTGAAAATTGACGGAGATATCGAAAGGGGTGTGAATTGGGGTTATGGGTGGTGCGTTAGAGGTTAAAGCCCCGCCAAAAATCAGGGGATGATGGGATTTGCTTGAAACTTGGCATGAATGTGGATCTAGATGGCATCTGTGAGGGTGCCCACTTCCAATTTTTTTGTCAAAATGTCGGAGAACAGTCCATGTCTGAAAATGGTGTGTCCGATTTTCATAAATTTCCCAAAAAACAGGGGAGGCTTGGGTTGGCTTGAGTCTTGGCATGCGTGTGTATACGTCCATAAGGTATCATGGTGCCAAACTTGAGGTTTCTAACTTTAACAGAAAAAAAGTTGTATTCTTTTTTGGATTTCAATGCAAGCCTATGGGGGGGGGAAAGCGGAGCTCCGATCCGGATCCGGAGCTCCGCAGCAGAGCGGAGCGGACTATAGGCGGAGCGGGGCGGAGCGAAGCGGCCTGATCCGCAAATTGCGGATCTGGAAGAGAAGCGGATCGGGGGGGTCCGTGCACACCCCTAATTTTAATGTGTTTTTATTCTTTTATTTGTTTTGTTCACCGCTCCAAAAGTCTTGAATGGGGAGCAATATATAAATATTGTAAAATACATAAATAAATAAATAAATAAATAAATACATTTTGAAAGCTAAGCCGAACCCTAGAATATCCCAGAGGTGTTGCACCCTCCCCTCCATCCCTATAACCCTAGAAATAATCTCCTTCAACATTTTTTAAGGCTACATGTGATGTCCCCAAGAGAAATACCCAAAACATGTTTTGCTCAGTACTGATCCTACTATAAGTCATAATTCAATGACTTATAGAAGGATCAAGGTGAGAAATGTTTCTTGGTGTTTAGAAGGGAAAAAATATTGGGCAGCCTGTGTATAAGTGTACAGATGGTTAAATATTTTGCCAAGGAGCTGTGTTACTATTTTCTGAGATGATGGAACAGTATGCCTTTTATCCAGAGGTGTATCAATGGCGTAGTGGATTACCATGGTCCTAATTTGTCTTCTCCAACGTCCTTAGGTCCCACAAAGGATAGAAGAGCAAAATGCTGCCCCAGAAGAAGATAATACGGGAATCCCGGGGGTGTGGGGCAGCTGGGGGCCCTGGTCAGCTTGTTCGAGAAGCTGCAGTGGTGGAGTGATGGAGCAGACAAGGCCCTGCCTTCCGGGATATTATTACGAGAGGAACTATCTTAGGCCTGGACAGTACTCCGCCTCTGACAGGACTCTTGGTCATCAGCAACCTCCCCACCAAGAAGACCCGCTGAATCCTTACTCTGGCCATGTCATCTCCGCCATCCGTACATCAGTGCCTCTTCACAGGAATGAGGAGCACCCACGAGCAGGACTCCGGGCCGGAGTCTCCTCAGGAGGACGTAACGACAGCAGGGGAGCGTCAAGAGGCGGACGGCTTTCTCAGTCCCGGAGACGGAGCCCCAAACCAGAAAGAAGGTACTGTGGGGTGTTTTTTGCTTTTATTTTATTTTTTAAAAAATGTTGTAATTTCTTAAGGATCTGGAAAATAGGAAACTGTTGATGCTCACTGGCTTGCTGGTAAGGTCTGTCAAGTTGGTGGGCACAGAAGACGTGGCCTTTTTTGGTGGTGGCCTCATCGTTTTATTCACTTAGCCTCATCTTTGTGCATTTTTAAAGTAGGTTTTAAAGACCTGGTTGATTACATCTGCTTTTATCTGATTAATTTGATTAGGTCTGGGCTTTTAAATGGAATTAATATGTTCCTGCTTAAGTGTGTCTGCGTGTGTGTGTGTGTAGTTGATTTTAGGTTGTATTGTTAAATTGTGGATATTGGCATCGTAATTTTGTTTATCTGTTTTATGGTGATCTTAGCAGCCAAACCTCCTTGAGAGGGCTGGATCGCCCATACAGCTAGTATAAAAATACTTAAAATAAATATATTCTAGAATCAAGATGCTCCCCTTCAGAAATTTGGGCTGCAATGCTGTACCCATTGATCTTACTTCAACACTGGTTGAAGGCAGCAAAATGCCTTGAGTCAACCCTGATTTCTAGCCTGCCTAACTCTGTCGAGTTAGCTTGTTCATAATCATAAATTGCTGCATATCATCTGCTTTTTCAGGAGGAATGATTAACACAGGGCACTAGTGCATGGATCACTCCTTGAGAATAAAAATGTATCTTTTTTTTAATGACGGCTTCCATGCAGTTAGACGTGGAGGTCAAAATTAGTTGCTCCAATTCTGCCCTATGTTTCAGACCACATGAGAATATTCCTCAGGAAATATTCCTATTTTACTTCTTGGTTCTATGAGCAGAGCAGTTGTTATATAAACAATTAAATAAATGATAGTTTACAGGGCATGATTGCATGCTTCAAAAGCAGTACTGGATACACGAAATAGAATACTTAGCATGGACTTCTGATCAACTCAGCATTGATCTGATAAATAAATGAATATCTATCCATTACATCCCTAGAATGCTCTCCATGAACTGTAGGATTTCTCTCTTAGCTAAAATGTTGCAACAAAGCAACTAATCAATACTGAGGATTTAAATCATAGGTCGTCATTTTTCTTAGAGTGATTTTTCATTTTGCAAAATGTCCTTTGGTCTATATGACCCTTTTCTATTGAACGAAAATTCAGCTGTTCTGCTGGCAACTACAAAGAGAGATTTGGGGGTGGGGAGAGAGAGATAAAATTTAAAATGAAGCAGCTTAGTGTGATAAGCCTAATATGTTTTCTTAATTTTGCAAGGGTTTCAAAGATCAGATGTAAATTGTGAGAGAAGCAGCTTCAATTGCAGATAGATAAAAGAAAACGGATGGCAAAATGTTGTCAAGGGATTCTGCCGTGAGCAATATCTAAACATCTGATGCAGTTCCAGGAAGTTTGTAGTTTAATAATGCATTAATGGAAAGCTTTTGGAGTATTTGCCTTTTTTCTTCTTCCCTGAGAATAATGGCAGACGTCTATAAAACAATAAAATAGGGATTAAGGTTTGTGACTGAGATGAACTTGGGCTGGAGAACGTAGTTCAAGATGAAGTGGGACAAGGTCCAAGCCAAATAGACTTGGAGAGCTGTGGAAATCCTTCAAAGACAGAAAATATAACATTTGTACCACTTGGAGACAAGTGGAAATGTTTTAAAGCTGCCGCTAGGCAGCTGACCAGGAAAACAGACTAAGGGCTTTGCTAGACCTGCCGGTATAAGCCGGCAGGGAGGCGGGGTGGCAGTGCGCTGACGTTAGCGCGCGCAGCCCAGGGTTCCACACGCAGGACGTGCAGGGATGACGGAAGCCCTGCAGCGTCCGCCATTTTTTTTTTATTTAAAGGGGCCGCGTGCGGCCCGAAGACTCCGGAGAAGGTAAGGGTTTTTTTTAAAATGGGGGGGGGGAAGGATGGCAAGGGGGGATGGCAAGGGGGGAGGGCGGGTGAGTGAGCGCTGCGCGCCGCCCCCCGAGCAAGCGGGCGAGCGGCGCTTGCCCGGGCAAGGCCTGGCATGGGGCGGCATTGCCCGGGCAAGCGCCACTTGCCTGCTTGCTCGGGCAGCGGCGCGCGGCGCTCTCTCACCCGCCCTCCCCCCTTGCCATCCCCCCTTGCCATCCTTCCTCCTGCCCCTCTCTTCCCCCCCCCCCGGGCCGATGGGCACAGCGTTCGTATGAGCGCTGTGCCAGGTCCGCGGCTTTCTGCGGCTACTCGCAAGTAAGCGAGTAGCCGCAAAAAGCCACGGAAGTAGCTAGACGTTTCGCAGCTCTGGCCTGAGGCCGGGGCTGCGAAAAAAGCACACCATAAGCGACTTTGCTTATGGCGCGTTAAAGGAGGCCTCAGTGCGGCCTGGGCCCGGATTCCCCTGTGCGTCATCTGGACGCACAGCAGGGAAACCGGGTCTCAAGGCGCGTTAAGGCCTCGTCTAGGAACGCCCTAACAGATGCAATCAAATGACAGGCACTCAGAGTGCAGTCCTGGAGCGCTGGGGGCCCTGTTTTTGACTTCTAAAGCCCTTCACTGCTTGGTTGGGACTAGTTTATCTGACAGACTGCTCATCTCCACCCAGAAGGTCCCCTAGTCTCTACACTTGCCTGTCCATAGACTAAGATCTTCAACAGATGCATTTCCTCGAGACCATCAAAGTTGTGGTGGTGGGTCAGCCTTCCTGGAGTGTTTTCTTGGAGATGCTCACTTGCTGTAGCGTAGGGATACATTTCAAAGTGCAGGCACTCCTCATGACAATCCCCATAGCCACACCCTCAAGAAGAAGCCAAAAAATGCAGGCATCTTTGCTGATCTATGTCAACAAACATGGTCTAGCAGTTTTCAACTCCACCAGGAAGAAGGTCTTTTGGAAAGCTACCAGGTTTTGATTGCCCATTGAAGACCAAGCCACTGAAAAATACTTTGCATCACGACTGTGATAGCTCACTATATGTTGATATAAATCCCCCCGGTCTCCAGGTACTGTGAGGAGTGCAGCTATGCTCAGAGGAAACAGGGGAGCCTGAGAATGTGTCTGTGTGGCAGACATACAGCATGGTCTCTGCTAATCAAAAGTCCTGGGCGTTTTGACCCTATGATGCCATATTTGACAATGTTTTGGTGCAGACATGCACACTGGATGCTGGGTGAGCTGGAGCAGGGACTTCAGTAGGAGGAAGGATTTCAGTAGACTGAAAGAACTGGGCATGTTTAGCCCGGAGAAGAGAAGATTGAGAGTAGACATGATAACACCCTTCAAATACTTGAAAGGTTGTCACACAGAGGAGGGCCAGGATCTCTTCTCGATCCTCCCAGAGTGCAGGACACGGCATAACGGGCTCAAGTGACAGGAAGCCAAATTCCGGCTGGACATCAGGAAAAACTTCCTGACTCTTAGAGCAGTATGATAATGGAACCAATGCCCTAGGGAGCTCATGGGCTCCCCCATACCAGAGACATTTAAGATGCAGCTGGACAGCCATCTGTCAGGGATGCTTTAATGTGGATTCTGCATTGAGCAGGGGGTTGGACTCGATGGCCTTATAGACCCCTTCCAACTCTACTATTCTGTGATTCTATGTGTTGGCTGACCCTGCGTAAGGAGATTTCTCAGCCTGCACCTGTGCAGAATTGCTCTAAAGCAGCTCCAAAGATCCACAGCAGCAGACACGGCAGAAGTCATAGATGTTTTGCTCCTCTGAATAATTTGCCTCCAGGGCTGCTTCCCACATTATATTTTCCAGACACAACATGACTCCCGTAAGCTGCTCCTACATCTTCATGAGGACCATATGCCTTTTGGAATGAGTAGCACACACACAGCTGGCACCTTCCCCGGCGGACGCTTGGAAAACCCAGCTTGATTAAGCAGCTCTGAAGTGCACAAATTAAGGAAAGGGGGAGCATTCATGTATATTATAAATGGGGTTCTGTGAAAAATCAGGCGGCATATAAATATAGAGAGCTCTGTGCAAATGGCCCCTCAAAATTCTCTAGGTGGCCAAGATTTCGTATTTCTGAGCCTGGAAATGCAGATTTTGGGACCATCATGGATCGGAATGTGTGTCTTGAAAGGAAGACTGACTCCCTCTCTGCTCTTTGCTTAGAAACGTACCGCTGGTGCTAGTACACCGGCTTTGGGTGATTATAGGAGCTCTGTGCCCAGGTTTCTGCCGAAGGATGTTGCTGACGGCTCTGGCCTGAATCAAACCCTTTATATATTTTCCTCTGCAGAAGGGGGAAAATGTAATTGTCAGTTAGATTTATGTGAGGCTAATGAGGTGGGTGGGTAGGCTGGCCTTAAACAAACAGTGTGAGTTGAAAGGAATTACGTCTCCCCCGTGCTAATGCAAAACATTGACCTTGCTTGCAATTTTGTCAAAATATTAATGGGGGAGTGGGTGTGAGGGTTTCTCAAAGACATTTTTATATGTGGGAAGGGGGTGGGGGTGAAGGAATGGCCAGAGGAAGGATTTCTACCAAGGAAGGAATCCAGAAATCATCAGCATCTTGCATTGCTACAACTCATTTTCCTTTCTTTTCCTGCCAGCAGAAGAGGAAATTCTTGTTTTGCCACTTTATCCCAAGTAAAGCTTCTACTTGTGGCTCAGAGCAGAGGTCAGGCACTGTATATATACCGGGAAACGTAAAGTCATTATTTTAGCAATTAAAAAACCAAAACGGTAATTCAGTGAAGACTGCTATTGAAAGTGTCTTGACATAGGGCTCAGTGAAAATGGCTCTTTGAAATTCTCCACCCTGTTTGCCGGTAGCAAAAAGGGATGGTTTTTTTTTGCAGAATATACCCTGAGTGGGAAAGCAGTTGAAATTCTCCAACACTTTGAGTGGGTGGGTGCAGAGGAAGGAAAGGAATTTCACCTGAGAAATTTCAGCTAATGAATGAAATTCTAGTGTTAATTCATACCGGTGGATGAAAGAATCAGTGGGTTAAGAGAGAAGTATTGGAAGTGGTAGCTGCCATGTCATTTCTTCAACAATATCAAAATATTGGGATGGATCTACAGTTGCGTTTGGCAATTCTCCAACCTATTTGTGGGTAGTGACATGAAATGGGGTGTTTCACCAAAGATTTTCCAGTCGGTATGAAATTCTCCAAGCATTTGAGAGGAGAGAGAGAGAGAGAGAGAGAGAGAGAGAGAGAGAGAGAGAGAGAGAGAGAGAGAGAGAGAGTCTTATTTTCAGCTTGGTGTTAATTGATGCCATCTCTCCAGAACTAGAACAATGTGACTTTCTTTTGGCATAAGAAACCACCTGGATTTTGATCAATGGTGGGTCCTGAATCTGTATCCCGACGAACATCAGGTCTGGGGGATTCAGCATGTGTGTCTGGGAAAAGGGGAACGCAACAGACAAAGATGTCAGTGAAGTCCAGCTGGGATGGAGTGCCATACACGAAGGGCTTGTCACATCCTGCGTCCTTTCCTTTCCTTTCCTTTCCTTTCCTTTCCTTTCCTTTCCTTTCCTTCCAACCAAAATGTAACCTTTTTGATATCACTTTTAGTTTGTTTGTTTTTTTAAAAAAAATTGGGATCATGATGGCCACATGCCCCCGATGTGCTGGATGTTACCTAACCTTGCTCTAGAGCAGTGGTTCTCAACCTTCCTAATGCCGCGACCCTTTAATACAGTTCCTCATTTTGTGGTGACCCCCAACCATAAAATTATTTTCGTTGCTACTTCATAACTGTAATTTTGCTACTGTTATGAATCATAATGTAAATATTTCATATGCAGGATGTATTTTCATTGTTACAAATTGTGTTTTCCGATGGTCTTAGGTGACCCCTGTGAAAGGGTCGTTCGACCCCCAAAGGGGTCACGACCCACAGGTTGAGAACCGTTGCTCTAGAGGATTGTGCCCGTTCCCTACATTATGTTGCGTCAGTGCAAGAGTTTTTTTTCAAGAACAGACATCCCCCGAGGCATTCCACTTGTCTGCCTGTATGGGATAGTTTAATAAGCGCCCTTCACCCCGTTTGCTTTAAAAGGCCGATGGTGAAATGTGAGGGCCTGGAATGTTAATCTACCCAGCGTGGCGGTGGTGATACGGTCCTGAAAGGTGATAGGTGGGAAGGTTTAGTTCAGGCAAGGCAATAAATTCACCTGGCTGTTCAGATCATTCCCCCCCCCATGCAGGAGGAGATGGCACTGTAGTCTCCAGTCCTGACATGTGAGGACAGGCTGTTTTTCAATTTCCATTAACACCTCCCCCCCTCCCCAAATATTCAGGTATGAGCTGAGCTGTGGCCAATTTGCCTACAGAGAATGTTGAGAAACCGCAAGATGGACAATAATCATAGAATCATAGAATCATAGAATAGCAGAGTTGGAAGGGGCCTACAAGGCCATCGAGTCCAACCCCCTGCTCAATGCAGGAATCCACCCTAAAGCATCCCTGACAGATGCTTGTCCAGCTGCCTCTTGAAGGCCTCTAGTGTGGGAGGCCATGGACGAATCTCCAGTGTTCGTACATGGTGGCCACTCCTACGAGTGGGCTTAATGGCTCCATGGCCTTTCCCCCACCTGTAGACCCTGGCCCAGAGGGGTACGGTTCTAGACCACCCTCTTGGAATTGTTGTAGATCACATGCTGAATATGAGCCAACAGTGCGATATGGCTGCAAGAAAGGCAAATGCTATTTTGGGCTGCGTTAATAGAAGTACAGCTTCCAAATCGTGTGAGGTACTGGTTCCTCTATATTCGGCCCTGGTTAGGCCTCATCTAGAGTATTGCGTACAGTTCTGGGCGCCACAATTCAAGAAGGATACAGACAAGCTGGAGCGTGTCCAGAGAAGGGCAACCAGGCTGACCAGGGGTCTGGAAACAAAGCCCTATGAAGAGAGACTGGAAGAACTGGGCATGTTTAGCCTGGAGAAGAGAAGACTGAGGGGAGACATGAGAGCACTCTTCAAATACTTGGAAGGTTGTCACACAGAGAAGGGCCAGGATCTCTTTTCGATCCTCCCAGAGTGCAGGACACAGAATAACGGGCTCAAGTTACAGGAAGCCAGATTCTGGCTGGACATCAGGAAAAACTTCCTGACTGTTAGAGCAGTACGACAATGGAATCAGTTACCTAGGGATGTTGTGGGCTCTTCCACACTAGAGGCCTTCAAGAGGCAGCTGGACAACCATCTGTCAGGGATGCTTTAGGGTGGATTCCTGCATTGAGCAGGGGGTTGGACTCGATGGCCTTGTAGGCCCCTTCCAACTCTGCTATTCTATGATTCTGTGATTCTTCTTCCTCTTCCTCCTCCTCTTCCTCCTCAGGATGTGAGAGCCAGGGATGTTGGAGTTCTTTCAACTCCACTTCATAGCTTGGCTCACCTCACCCCCATTCTTATTTACAACCTGGTTTCCCCCCTCCCCGTTTGAATGGGAAAAGTTTGCATTCCGATGTGTATTTTTCAAAAGTGCATCCCCCCCCTTGACTAAAGTGTAAAAAGGTCCCCTTTTGGGGAAAAAGAGGACATTTTAAATTACACATTTTCAGTATAAACATTTTTTTTTAACATAATCACAAGGTTAAGAATGTACAAACTCCCCCCACCCCCCAAATTATACTTGAATTTGCATTTATGTTTGGGATGGCGGAGGGGACAAGGTTGAATGATTTGTAAATGGAGACAGAATTCCTCATATACCCCTGCCTCCTACCCTCTCGCCATCCAACAGTATCTGGTAAGCACTCAGGGGGACTTTCTCACTGGGTGACTTTGGGCCGCTCGCAGACTCTCAGCCCAACCTACCTCACAGGGTTGTTGTTAGGAGGATAAAAGGGAGGGGAGGAGGATCATGTAGGCTGCGTTGGGTTCCTAAGGGGGGAAAAGGTGGGCTATGAATGCAGTAAATAAATAAAATTAATAAACATGATGGTAGTTTTATTTATTTATCATAGCACTTTCATCCCACCCTTTAGCCTAAAAAGGCTCTTAAGGTCTCTTACAAAAATATTTATTAAGACAGTCCCTGCCCACAATCTAAAAAACATGACACAAAAGGAAAGAGGATTGGGAGGGAGGAGGAAAAAAGAAGAAGCAAATTCTGCATTTTTTGGGATAATTTTGTATTTTGGTCCCACCCTCAATCTTCGCCCCACCCACCAGTAGAATACGGACCCTGAGGGCTTCTCCAAAATTGAATTTGGCCCTTGAACTGAAGGCGGTTTGATGCTTCTGAGTTAGAGAATTGGATTGGTGACTTTCTGCCTGCAAAGGACACAGGCTTCTGCTCTTCTATGGTGCCTCCCAAAGAGGCAAGATCTTAACTGGAGGAATCTCGTCTTACACTTACGTCGCTCAAAGCCGTGCATGTTTCCTCTGATTCTCTGTACTAGTTGCCAGTTCATTTCTGGGCTCAGTACAAAGTTCTGCTTTTAACCTTTTCAGCCCTAGATGTCCTGGGAATCTGAGACCGTTGTTGATCTTGATAGTGGGGATACATAAGGGCACGCTTGTATCACACTGGCAAAATTAAGCTCACATCCCCTGGTTCTTGAGAAGAACACACACACACACACACACACACACACTCACACAGGCCCAAATGGAACCTTTTAAATGTTGTTTGAACTGCTGGGTCTAAATTTGCCCCTTGGGTTATAACATAATGGAGCACTCGAAACTCAATTCCAGCCGACTTTTTTTTTTTTTTAAATACAAATAAATCTGCAGCACATTAGAATTTTATTCGTTGTGATATATGTTTGCAGTGTTGATTTGATACTTTGAAAGACAGAAATGACTGAAATTACAGAAGGCAGGCATCTTGTAAAATGGAACCATAGAAGAAGCTTGAAATCTGCTGGTAGAGGAGGGCAGGGAGACACCGACCCAGGCAATAAAAGGTGTTTTATTTGAAGCTGCTGGAGGCAGAGGAGACCGGAGAGATGGAGGGAAGGCAGCGGGGGTGGGGTAAGGGGGAAAAAGAGATTAACCTCTGCGAGGTTTCCAGTTGTTGGCAGATCCGTTGAAGCAGCCAGTGGCGTTACTGGAGCCAGTAGCTTTATCAGGATAGAACAGCTGGTTTGGGAATTGCTTACCGGCAAGGAGCTGTTCTGAAAGGCCGTGTTCTCCAAGCACTCTGGAGTTGCGCTCAGTTTGGGAGTAAAAGGTGTTAATACCTGAAAAATACATATGCTCATCTCACCCCTTTATAGGTACGAAGTGATTGCTTTTCAGGTTAATTTCCCTTGATAATAAGCTAGGGTTGAGACGGGAATTGCTGAAATCAACCCTTTTGCCATTTCCAAAGAGGTGGTAGTGGGGAGGGGAGTGAAATCAGCCCTTTGGGTAGGCCAGTGGGCAGAGCAACCTGGCTCTAGGTTTTGGAAGCCCCTTGGGCCAGCCACCCTCCATGGGCCTCCTCCCTCAGGGAGTCTACCTTCTCACCACCTGCAATTGCTCCTCCTCCACTTTCTCATCATTGCTAGGGCATCCTAACTCGACAGGTGGTGAGTTGGTAGGCAGGGGAATCTCCTGCTTCTCCTTCTCACCATCATTGGTGAGAGGCAGGTGAACAAGGAGGTGTCAATGGTGAAGGGTAGCAGCAACTCCAGGGGCTTCTTGTCATGAGTCCCCTACTGGGCTGTGGGCTCTAGGCAGATGCACAAGCACGTCTAGCCTTGATGCCAGCCCTGGTTGAGAGCAAGGGGATTTGGGGGAGAGGCTCCCCACAACAGGCGCTTCCATGAAATCTTGGATATTCCTAGTTGTGAGTCCACCAGCTGCCCCACATGCTCCTGGAGATCATTAGTGATATGAACTAGGGATGTGCAAGTGTATCTGTGCTCACGCATGAAGGAGGTCAATCTTTTGCCTGTGTTCTATGAGAGCATTCACAAGAGATGGATCATTCGCACGGGTTCCAGATGAGCACTTGCAAAACGATAATAGGCAATAGACACCCCCACCTCCAGTACCTCTCCCTTCCCATGACCAGAAAATTATGCTATTCATGACCATATCCCAGTCTGGAAAAATCATAGAATCATAGAATAGTAGAGTTGGAAGGGGCCTATGAGGCCATTGAGTCCAACCCATTGCAGGAATCCACCTCAAAGCATCCCTGGCAGATGGCCATCCAGCTGCCTCTTGAAGGCGTCTAGTGTGGGAGAGCCAACAACCTCCCTAGGTCATGGGTTCCATTGTCGTACTGCTCTAACGGTCAGGACATTTTTCCTGACGTCCTTCCAGAATCTGGCTTCCTGTCACTTGAGCCCATGATTCCGTGTCCTGCACTCTGGGAGGATCAAGAAGAGATCCTGGCCCTCCTCTGTGTCACAACCTTTCAGATATTTGAAAAATGCTATCATGTCTTCCCTCAATAACTCTATTCGTTACATTTCTATGCTGCTCAATAGCCAAAGTGCTCTGGGTGGTTGACAAGGTTGCTTTACATAAACAAATGTGATACGTATGTGGTGGTATTCCTAACTCACCAGTGATATAAACACATTTATTTATGGATTGTGTTGTTTCTATTTATATCCTACCTGTTGAGTCTTAAGGTGACGTATGCAATGAAAGCAAAGTTTAATAAATGGTTTTTTTGGGGGGGGTAATGCAATACTAAGAGCCCAGAAAAGCACCTCCACCCCATGCACAAACACATTTGAAACCACTAACACACACACACAAATAACAGCAGCACAAAGCCTCAGAGAATCAGTTTGAGGCAATATTTATTTATTTATTTATTTATTATATTTATATACCGCCTCACAGCCGAAGCTCTCTGGGTGGTTTATAACAGTTGATAGGAAGATCTTGAGGTCATCCTCAAGAACTTAAACAGGAAAAGGCCAGGTGAGCTTCCATAGGAAGGGGGTTCAAGAAGTGTGGTGCTACTGCAAGGAAGTCTCTGCTCACACAAAGTATAAAACAGGGTTTGGGACATGTGTTAATGGATCAATCAATCAATTACTTTATTACGGTCCAAGACCAGCACAGATGTGTTCATGGATCATTTTGATAAGCCTCCAGTCACATAAACTGGCCTTAAACCAGTTTTGCCTCATGTGAGAATATATGTATATATATCTCATCTCGTTCTGTAAGGAGAAAGAACTACTAAAATTTCAGGAGGCGGCTGCAAATTAAAAACAGCATGCTAAGCAAATAAATTCTTTATTGGCACATTAAAATCTGCTGGTGAAGGGGAAAATGTCTGCCTGACATTTCAAATGTCAAATCCTCCACAATTTTATGACAGAGCATCTTTTGATCTTTGGCTATATGGCATTTTCATTCCTTTCCTGCTTCTCCTGTTTCCTGTTTCTCTGACTTTTTTTAAAAAAAGCCCTTCCATAATCTCTCTCCCACAACCATTGCCATCCCTTTAAGCCAAGCCAAGGAATAAGACCATCTGAACTTCTGACGAAGGTAAAGATTCAGAGAACAAATTCATATAGCCAATTTCATAGGCTTTATTTGGTTTCCTAGTCATTCTCTCTTCTTAGGATGGGAACGGTAGTTCTGAGCAAGGGATCTCTTAACAGAGAATTTGCAGCATTTTCATCAGGTCATGGATACGGGCAGGTGTAAAATGGTTGGAGCAGTGGGGTCTCGCTGGGATCATGCCTATCCCATTCTGCGCAATTTCCTCTCCAGGATTTAGCTTGGAGAAACAAAGTCCCAATTCTGTGAGTTTATGGCTGATATTCTGCTGCGCATAGCACCGATTGCGTGATACCTATGAAGTATATTGTATTTTGTAATTGTGTTTTAAATTTGTTGGTTGTTTTTATGCTCTTCATGGTTTTAATTTTTGTGAACCGCCCAGAGAGCTTCGACTATAAAAATGTAATAAATAAATAAATAAATAAATAAATAAAGAACCATCACACTCCATCCTTGGAACATTTTTTTTTTAAAAAAATGAGCTCTATACATTAACAATGGTAGGCATAACTGAGAATGCTGGTGCAATCAGAATCCTGGTGCAATATGCATACACACTCTACCGTACAGTCATGTGTGTAGATGCTGGGGGTCCAGCAGATACAGTCTTGCTCCCCCTTCATGCATTTAGTCTATACATGTAGCGAATGTGAGGACAGCATTCATGTCTTGCTTCAACTCTTCTTTGCAAACCAAACTGTAGCTGAACACATCCTCGCAGGCACTGAGAAGTGCTGGCTCCAGGTTTTTGATGGTCCATGGCCAAGATACCGTCAATCTAGGAGCAACTAGGCAGTGGCATCTGCTTCTCCTCTGGCCAGATCTACAGCTCATGTCATATTGACACAATCCTGTCACGGTGATGCTCTGTTGCTGCTGTACATTGATACAGCATAGCACACACAATGACATCAGTTGTGGTGTTTGGGATATAAAGCTTGGGATCTAGTTCTCTGTAGGGTCTCTGATGTTGGTGGGTTCTCGGCAACTGCCCCATTTTGTACTTTGAATGAAAGTCCTGATTCACCACTCATGAGAACATAAGAAGAACCATGCTGGACCCAGGGTCCATCTCATCCAGCATTCTGTTCACACAGTGGCCAACCAGCTGACCACAGGAAACTCACAAGCAGGGCATGAATGCAACAGCACCCTCCCACCCATGTTCCCCAGCAACTGGTGTACATAGGCATACTGCCTCTGATACTGGTGGCAGCATATAGCCATCAGGTCTAGTAGCATTGATAGCCTTCTCTTCCATCCCCTAACCCAGCTTCTGGTGAACACAATGGTTTCTATGGCTTCCAGCTCGTGACACCTCCTTTGAGAGATCAGGCATGGCTCTTGTGCCTAGAAAAAAATAAAAATAAACAAAAACCAGGTTCTTTGGAGGCTCTTAGAAGAATGGGACTAGCAGCTTTAAACTTTATCAGGGAGATAGTGGCTGTACTTGAGATAAGTCCGGTAAATTCTGAAAGTCTCATGAGATGTTGAATGTCATGAAATACTTGCCTTTCAACATGTGTTATCAGTTAAACAGTAGCTCGCTTTCTGATCATAGCTTCACTGCTAAGAGCATTTTCTCTCCCCCCACCCTTTTTTAAAGCCAAAGTTGGTGTACTGCTTAAATAAATGCCATAGGAGTAAGGGATACCAAACTCTCTCTCCCTTTGTAAAAGGGTGAATGACACACAGAACTTGTGGTATTGACAGTTGGCCTTAGAATAAAACAAAATGCGTAGTTATTAGGAATAATTGTCGTGGCACACAATTTGTGATAAGCAACCCAGATATCCCCACTTTGGGTGGAAGCAGATGGATAAAAAATATTATTAGGTTTACTATTGCTTTACTATTTAAGAAAGGGATAACTGTATTTGTAAACTGGAGAGCATCTCTACATGACATACTTACATTAGTTTTATACTAGTTTAACTGTCATGGCTTCTTCTAAAGAATCCTAGGGACTGTGATTTCTTTTAAGAGACCTCTTTTCCTCTATATCATTACAGCTGTGAGAGGAGACAAAAAAAAGAGTCTTAAGCAGTTGAAGGGCTTTGCTAGACCTACCAGGTGTTCCGTCGTTGAGGAGCGGTGAAAGCGGATTTTCCCATTCAGCCGTGACGCCTCATGCTCCACACCTGCCTTCGATTTGTGGCGGAAGTTTGCGCTGGTTGTGCTGCTGCCGCCGCGAGCACGGTTGCGCAGCCACACCGGCCTGATTGCCGCGGCTTTTTTTTTCGCTCGCTGCACGGTTTGCGCACGTCCGAAAGACTGCAAACTTGCGCAGCCGTCAGCGATGCCGCTGCCGGCTGCGGCAGCGGCGGCGGCAGCGGCGGCAGTGCCAGTGCCAGCTGAAGTGCTGCTGGTGCTGTTGAGGGTCAACATTGATGCGCTCACTTCCTGATGGGGGTCGTGGCGGGTGTCATATGACCCGAGGTCAATCGTCTGCATGGCCACTCTGTGCCTACATCTCCCATCATGCCTCTGAGGTGTCGGCGGTGATGACCGCCTCTGTGCCCTGTGCCCCATCCCAAGGAGCCAACCCACATCTGGCTGTAGCCATGGCAGCAGCCCACAAACAGCTCTGCCCTCTGCCAGCCTGGTACCCACACTAACAGGCAGCGTACAGCACCGCCATTATGTGGCCACGGTAGCTGCCCACCGCAAGGAGTTACCAGCCACTTTTCCGTTCCTCCGTTCCTGCGCAAACTGTCACTGGGGAAATAAAAAAAAAACCACTAGAACAGGCGCACATCCCCCACCCATCCCCCACACACCCCAGCAGCACACTAGCCACTTTTCCGTTCCTCCGTTCCTGCGCAAACTGTCACTGGGGGAGTAAAAAAAAAAAGCCGCTCCGCCGCGCTGCCCCAGCTGGCGGACTGTGCGCAAATGGCGGAGGCGGCTTGACCGAAGCCGCTGACCACTCCCCCTTAGCACGCCTTTTCCTGCCCAGTGCGGACCGCAGTGACCTCACATCCTCCCACACGTACTCCGAATTACCGCGGGACGCCAGGAAAAGGCGCACTAGAACTCACTTTTTTTTTCTTTTTTTTTTTTATAATAATTTTTATTCATTTTCAACACTATATAAACATAGATAAACATTTCCAAAATATAACTGAAACAAACACAATAAGAAAAAAAATACATCAAATATCTGCTGCATACATATTAAATAATTGTTGAGTACAAATATCAAAAACTATTACATATGCCTTATCACACTACAACATCTTCATTCTTAACATAAAAGTGCACCCCCCACCTCGGGATCATTCTTGAGTCCAAAATCTAATCATTTCTTCTGCTGGTGGTTTCCCACTTCCCTTAGTAAACACGAACACTAGGAACTGTTTCCAAATTCCTTCGAACTCATTTATTTTAGTTACGCCTTTTCTCCACTTAATATTGCATGTCAGTTTATCATTAATGGCTATGTCCCATACTACTTTATACCATTCCTCAATAGAATATTCCCCTTGGATCTTCCAGTTCCTAGCTATCATCAATCGTGCTGCAACCAACAAACTCGATATCAGCTCTATAGTTCCTTTTCCACACTTTATATCTTCAAATAGTGACAGCAATGCTATTTTTGGTGTTTGTTCTATTTTCATTCCCACTATTTCTTCAATTTCTGAGAACACCATCTTCCATAATCTTTGTACATATTTGCATTGCCACCACATATGTAAATACGTTCCTTTTTCCCCACATCCTCTCCAACAATTTGCTGAGTGTTGATCACTTATCTTATTCAATCTAACCGGGGTTAGGTACCACCTCCATAAAATTTTAAAATAATTCTCCTTTATTCTTACTGATAAACTTCTCAACACTCTTTGTTTCCATAGTCCCTCCCAGCTCTGTCGCCCTATTTGTATCTTCAAATCTGATTCCCAAACCATTTTCTCTGTATTCTCTCTAAACTCCTTCTCTAGCAATATTTTATATATTTCACTCATTAATCCTTTTGAAGCTATACTACCTCCTTTTCCTTTCTCCTTACTTACTACTAATTCTTCAAACCTCGTCATCTTTCTGCACATTCTATTATCTTTAATCCACTTTTTATTCCATTGTTCTAATTGACCATATTCTAGCCAAGATAGCTTCTTCTCCTTTAACAAATTTTCCATATCCTCTCTTGTTTTAATATCTCTTACCCAATCCTTTAATTTTATTTTATTTTTCTCTTTTAATATTTTACATAATCTGCCCTTTAGATCCTCTGGGAAATTCTTTAACATTATTATCGGTGCTAAGGGAGAGTTGCTCGGAAGCAGCTTCCCTTTAAATTTACTCCAAATTTCCCATTGAGTCCTCAGGAGTGGATTATCTATACTTCCAACCCACTTTCTTCCTCCATCTTTAAAAAAAACATTCTCCAAATTCATCTCTACCTTACTTATGATTTTTTCTTCCATCCAATATAAATCTCCTACTCCCATAATTGCTTCTACAACATGTCTTAATCTATTTGCTACGTAGTATAATTTTATGTTTGGGAGACCCATTCCCCCCTTTTTTTGGCTTAGGTACCAATTATTTTTATTCACTCTTGCTCTCTTTTCTCCATTACAATATTTATTAATAATATTTTGCCAACTTTTTATCTCGGTTTCTGATATTTTTATAGGTAACATCCTAAATACAAAATTAATTTTAGCTAATATCTTCATTTTTATCAAAGCTATTCTCCCAAACCAAGATAAATTTAATCTTTTATATTTCTCCAATTTCTCTAGTACCTCCTTCTTTAACCTCGTTAAATTTTCCCTTTCTAAATTCTCTAGATTTTTTGTAATTTTAATTCCCAAATATTTAATCTCGTTCTTAACTTTCAATTCCATTCCCTTAAATTCCCAATCCTTTTCTTCCTTCTTAGTATAGTTAAACAACATCATCTCTGATTTAGACCAATTTATTTTTAACCCTGTAATTTCCTCAAATTCCCTCAACTGATATTTAATTCTTTCTAATTTTCTTAATGGATTCTTAATGGTCAATAAAGTATCATCTGCAAACATGTTTAGCTTTATTTCCCTTACCTCTCCAATTCCTTCTAACTCTTTATCCTCCCTTAGTGCCTTCGCCAAAACTTCCATAACCATTACAAAAAGGGGGGCGGAGCTTGGCAGCCTGAGCGATGGCGGGTTTCTTTTGAGGCTCTGAACGGCGCTTGCCGGAAAAGGCAATTATCTCTCTTCTAATGGGCATAAATCTTTGAGCAACCGACAGAAAATGATTATAAAACCAACAGGAGCTGGGAAAGTGGAGAAATTTGAAGAAGGGAGGTGAGATGAACTATGATTAATGCAATGTCTGTCTAAACGGCAACTCTATCAAAAGCGAAAGTAAAGTAAACGCTGACTCTGACGCAGTTTAAAAAGAAGGAATTTACGCTTGCTGGACATTGATTTGTGTTATAACCTTTCATCTTTATCTCACATGGGAACGATTGAAATGCTGGCTTTCTAAGGTGAAAGTGGTTGATTGGATTTATTGGCGTGGCGAGAAGGGGGGGTGAAGGGGCGAAAAAAGCTGCATTTGGCATTCGGTGAGGGAGATGTGGGATGCTGAGAGACTGTGAATGATTAAATCTGATCCCCTCTAGTGAATGCTGTTGTGAACTGGATATTTCCCCCCTCCTCATGAAGAAGGAGCTGTGAGTGCTACATAATAGAGAAGCCAGCATAAGTTGCTAAGGAAGAGAGTTGGACTCTAAGATTTATGCCCTACCCAGAAGGGACCCATGCCCAACGTTAAAAAAAAGAACAAAAGTTGGGAAAAGATTAATATACAAAAAAAGAAACCTTCAAATCATAATTTGGCTTACCTCTCCTTCCTGGAAAGTACAGCCCCTGGAGTTGAACAGGAAGAGGAAGATATAGACCCAGTCTCTTTGGATACAATACCAAATAAAGAAAAAAACATGGCTGAAGGGGGAAAAGAAAGTGGTAGTAACCCTCCCTCTTTAATGGAAATCAAGGCTATTATAGCAGAAAATAACATTATTATTTTTTAAAAAATGGATCAGCATATGAGTGAATTCAGAAAACAAATGCGTACTATTGCGGATAAAGCGATGGAAAATTCGGATAAGATCAAAGAGATAGAGGCTAAAGCGGATCTGGACCAGAAGAAACAAGAGGCTTTCGAAAAATCAATTAATATACAATTTAAAGAATGGGAATTGCGTTTGATTGCCTTGGAAGATCAATCTCGTAGATCTTCGCTTCGAATAAAGCAGCTGAAGGAGACGCAAGGAGAAGATCTTAGAGAAATTATCGTGAACTGGTTCAAGGAGCTGATGCCTGACAAACCAATAGATGGATCGGATCTGGACCGAGTCCACCGTGTGGGGGGGCAAAACTACAAAGGGACTAGAGACATATTGGTGAAATTTGGTAACTATTACAAAAAAGAGCAAATTATGAAAGAATTGAGATCTAAGGTTCAGATACAGTGTAAAGGCAAACCAGTGCAAATTTACAATGATCTTTCTCAACACACATTAAATTGGAGACGTAGTCTTAAACCAATAACGGAAACATTAATGAAGAATAAAATTCCTTATGCATGGGGTTACCCGGTTTTTTTAAGATTTACATATGGGAGGAGGGAACACAGAGTAACCTCATTGGATCAAGGTAAAGATTTGCTGAAGAGGCTGGGTCTGGATGGGGAAGCAGATGGGGCTGGAGTGGGTGGGGGAGGGAATGAGGCTGGGACATCTGGAGAATAAGAGAATTGTTAATTATGTTTGGAGATAATTGCAAATAGAAATGCTAATATAGAAACCTGCCGGCCAGGCACAGCACTGCCTCCCCCCTCCCCCTTTAAAGTAGATGGCTGGAGTACTAGACTCACGGGGATATGGGGGGGATTAGAGTGGGGGGGTGGGGAGGGGGGGAAGGTAGGGGAGGAGGGACTGGGGTAGGAGGGTGGGGGTTTTATGTATGGAGTTTGTGTTTTTATGTAAGCAAGTTTGAATTGCTGAGCACAAGGGATCGGAAGAGATTTCAAAAGGGTGATTATGGATAAAAAGATAAAGGTATCAACACTCAATGTTAAAGGTTTAGGGGCAGTCGTGAAAAGGAAGAGAATAGAACAAATGCTTAATAAAGAGGGATCAGATATTATAATGATCCAAGAGACACACCAAGGCTCCGAGAATTCGAATATGATAAAATTAAAGTGGTTAGCCTATTATGAAAAGTCATTAGGGACATCAAAAAAAAATGGAGTGGCCACTTTGATTTAAAAAAAAAGTGGGTTTACATTAGAAGAGGTAAAAAAGGATGATAAGGGTAGATATCTTATGTTAAAAGGTAAAATTGAGGGAAAGGTCTATACTTTGATTAATGTTTATGCCCCAAATGAGAGGCATAGAGAGTTTTTTATAAAGTTGTTTAAAGAAATAGAAGAATTTAAGGAGGGGTATGCTATATTAGCTGGGGATTTTAATATGGTTATGGATAATAAATGGGACAGGTCAAATCCCACTAATGCTGAAAAGAGGAACAATATGACTATATTGAATAAATTAGTAAAAGAAAATGATTATTTAGATTCGTGGCGTTTACTTAACGGGAATAGGCCTGGATTTTCATACTTTTCCCCAGTTCATCATACATACTCCAGGATAGATCATATATTTGTTTCAAAAGACTTTGCAACGAGGATTTGTAAAATGGAAATGGGGGTAATAAAAGTAACTGATCATGCCTTGTTAAGTTTAGAATTTACAGTTAAGAAAGATTATAAAGAGGCATATAGATGGAAGTTGAACACAAAGATATTGAAATACAATAAAATAGTAGATAAAATTCGGAAGGAACTGGGGGAGTCATGGGAAATTAATGAAAAAGGAGGAACAGCTGGGTCAGTCATTTGGGACACCATGAAGGCTGTAGCAAGAGGAATCTGTATTAGAGAAACATGTAGTTTAAAAAGACAACAACGTGCAGAACAGGAAAAGTTAGAGATAGAAATTAAAAACTTGGAGGAAAGATATTGGCGAAGTAAAGATAAATATAAATTAGTGGAAATACAAGCTAAGAAGAAACAATTAGAAAACTTAAATATAGAAGAGATTCAAAAGAATTTAATGTATATGAAAAGGGAATATTTTGAAAATAGTGATAAGAACTCGAGGTTGCTTGCCAAGCTCACACAAAAAGAAAAAGGGAGGAATGGGATAGAAACGTTGAAAGATAGCCGAGGGAATTATTGTCATGCAATGAAAGCTAAAATAAAAATTTTTCAGGAATTTTATCAGGAATTGTACAAGGGTAAAGAAATTCAACAAGAAAAGGTGGAGGAGTATATTGGAAGGTTTATAAAGAAGGAAATAAAATCAGAATATAAGGAGTTAATGGAGTCAGTAATAACTCAAAGAGAAGTTGAAGAGGTTATTGATAAGTTAAAAGTGGGTAAATCACCAGGAGCAGATGGTTTGGGTCCAGAATATTATAAGGTCTTCAAAGATTGTTTAGTTCCAAAATTAATGGAACTTTATAATAGGATATTATCAGGAGAGAAGATACCTGAATCATGGGAACATTCAGTGATAATTCTGATCCCAAAACCAGATAAAGACTTGACTAATCCCGATTCTTATAGACCTATTTCTTTAATAAATCAGGATGCTAAAATTTTTACATCTATTATGGCCAAACGACTAAATAAATTTTTGGCAGAATATATAGGAGCAGATCAATGTGGGTTTGTGGTAGGAAGGCATATGCATAATTTAGTGGGTAGAGTTTTAAATGTAATAAATGTAATAAAAAAAGCAAATATTAAGGCAGGTATTATGGCATTAGATATTTTTAAAGCTTTTGATTGTGTGAGCTGGCAGGCACTAAAGAGTATTATAGATAAATTGGGATTTGGAAATAAATTTAAAAATGTAATAGAACAGCTATATTCCCAAAATACGGCGGTAGTGGTGGTAAATGACGGACTTACTGAAAAGATACGACTAGCCAGAGGAACAAGACAAGGAGAACTCACTTTTTTAAAGTCGGGAGAAAGAGGCTTCACCGCAGGATAACGGCGGATCCTCGTGAACGTCATCTGGAAGCCTCGACGTGACTGTGGAAGGTAACGCGCGCTAGAGCCTCGTCTAGTAACGCCCGAAGTCTGACAGTGTAGATGTACCTGACAAAACAACAGATTTAAGGAAGTCGAAAGTATTTTGACCGGCCTTTGAACCAAATACGGAATCCTTTTTTAGCCCATCTTCTTTGAGTTAATCATATTCTCTTCTGGCCATCAGTTAAGGTGATATGATTAAAAAAGTGTGAGATATTAATATATGCATAAAAAATGCAAAATAGGGAACAAATCAGGGATGTGTCATGAAATGAAGTGAAAGTTGCACCAGATTCTTGTGCTCTTTTCACTGTCAGTCTGCATACAAATGAACCGGACTGAGACCAGGAGCCTCCATGCAAGTTGCGGGCAGCATTTTAGATGGGTTTCTCAATGTGCAGAAATCTTGGTAAGTTTCACATCTGAGCCATAGGCAGCCATGGAGCCAGGAGTCAGAAGAGTTGAGCCAGGCGTCAGACGAATTGTGCCAGGTGACAGAAGAGTGTTGGTGTTCCTGGAGTGGAGGGAAGGAGACAGAACTAGGCACTTCTCCATGTCCCCAGATCAAGAAGAATTTGCACTAGAACTTTAGGGAAGTGATTGTTTCAGCAATGATCCAGCTTGGACTGAGAACTTCTGTAGGAACTAGAGTCTCTACCACTTCCTGGCTCTCAGCCAGGCCCTGATCTGGGCAGGTGCTTATAGGGATGAATGGATCTTGTTACTCCTTCTCTGTGTGTTTCACAGACTGTGAGGGATCTTTCATTCCATCGTCCACTCATTGACGGAATCAGATTTTTGAATATTTTTTAAAGTGAATTTCGTTCCACTTCTGTAAGTGCGTCCCCCCTGCCCAGCCAAAGTAAAAATCCATTCTGCAAGGCTGTGGAAGCTGCATGAGTTGGAAAAAGCTTTTTTTGCTGCAGAATCTGCAGGCCAGATTCATAGAGATCTGAACTCAATTGAATCTGTTGCAGATTTCTGCTACATCTCTAGGTGCTAACAAGCTCTTCTCTTCCCCTAAGTAGACTTACATGCAGCTTGCCGGGTACTTCTCCGGCAGCCCTGAAGTGGCCACCCAACTCGACGGGATGTCTGTCACAGGGAAATGTGGTTCTTTTTTGTCTCAACAGAATTCCGCGGCATGTACGACTTTTTGTCTGTCAGCTGAGCTGCGCACTGTGCCCTGAACTCGGGGAATTTCCTGCACTCCTGGGCTAGGGGGCCCTGGGCACTGCTTGAACCCTGACAAGCCCACACCTAGAGCCAGTGAAGGCTAACCCTGACCAGGCAGAGCCCCAGCAGGGATGGTTCTTACCATTGAGGGGAAGCAGTGACTAGCTTGGAAGGCAGCGTCTCCAGGGCCTGGAAACCCTTTCTTCCCCATGGAGATCTTCCAGCCTGTAGCTCCAATGGCCCACGTCATGAGGTGGCTGTACACAGAGACACGGCTTCCCAGTTCTACCCTCATCAGCTCCTGATGATCACATTCCCTCCCCAAAGCAGCGTGATTCCTCATCTTCTGCCTGAAACACCTCAGGGCCAAAATTCAAGCTCACGTCATCCAAGACATATTTTGTTGCTGTTAATTGAGCGCATAATTGCTCATCTCAAAGGAACAAACTGCATTCCTAATTTGAGATTGCCAGGGGTGCTCATAGCGTCCTTGAAGGCAAACCAAAAGCTGTTAATAGTGCCTTTCTCAACCGAGTGTTGGCTAAGGTGAGAACATAAACCTCCATAAAGACATTAATAATTAGAAGCTGCAATTTAAACCTTCATTTCCAGATGTTTGTATGATGATGGAAACAAGATGGGGGATACTTGGGTTAGCAATACTAAAAATGAGAAGGATCTTGGAATTGTTGTAGATCACAAGCTGATTATGAGCCAACAGTGCGATGTTGTTGTTTATTCGTTCAGTCGCTTCCGACTCTTCATGACTTCATGGACCAGCCCACGCCAGAGCTTTCTGTCGGCCGTTGCCAAACCTAGCTCCCCCAAGGTCAGGTGCTATTTTGGGCTGCATTAATAGAAGTATAGCTTCCAAATCACGTGAGGTACTGGTTCCCCTCTATTCGGCCCTGGTTAGGCCTCATCTTGAGTATTGTGTCCAGTTCTGGGCTACACAATTCAAGAAGGATGCAGACAAGCTGGAGTGTGTTCGGAGGAGGGCAACCAGGTTGATCAGGGGTCTGGAAACAAAGCCCTATGAAGAGAGACTGAAAGAACTGGGCATGTTAAGCCTGGAGAAGAGAAGATTGAGGGGAGACTTGATAGCAGTCTTCAAATACTTAAAAGGTTGTCACACAGAGGAGGGCCAGGATCTCTTCTCGATCCTCCCAGAGTGCAGGACACGGAATAATGGGCTCAAGTAACAGGAAGCCAGATTCTGGCTGGACATCAGGAAAAACTTCCTCACGGTTAGAGCAGTATGACAATGTAACCAGTTACCTAGGGAAGTTGTGGGCTCTCCCACCCTAGAGGCCTTCAAGAGGCAGCAGGACAACCATCTGTCAGGGATGCTTTAGGGTGGATTCCTGCATTGAGCAGGGGGTTGGACTCGATGACCTTATAGGTCCCTTCTAACTCTACTATTCTATGATTCTATGACTTTCTCTCCCATGCAAGGTGAATGTCTTCTGCAACTAAATTGATTGGGTTGGTTCATCCATCAAGCCGAGTCATCATGTAGCGTTACACGAACAAGCCTTGAGGGACTCTTGGCCTCATATGCTCCCTCCTCATCTTATACATGGCAACCCTCCTTTCTCAGTTCAGCGCGACCCACTGTTGGCCTTTTCAGCCAATCTAGCAAATTGTTGTCTGTGCTTGTCTTGCAGATCCGGATGAGAAACTCCAACCTCCCTGCTTTTCCCGCTTCCGCTAGTTCAGAGCAGCAATGAAATAATAATAATAATAATAATAATAATAATAATAATAATAATAATAATAATGGGGTTTGGAGACTGATGGGTGGGTGGGGGATGCAGGCATGGAAGGTGGACTTAAGGTCTTCTCTGGCTCAGATTAAAAGCTGAGCCAAAGAAGGACTTTTGGGGCTGTAGTATCATTCATTCATTCATTCATTCATTCATTCATTCATTCATTCATAACATTTCTATGTAACTCTTTAGTCAATAGTCTCTCCCGGACTGGCTTACACGAACCAATAATTAGGCAATCTCTGCCCTCAGGCTTACAATAATAATACCAATAAAAAAATTACACACAAGGAAAGAGATGGAGGAAAAGACGGTGATGCTTGAGATGGTTGCAAACATATAGAGTGGACTCAGATCTGTGGTGCATCGATTGTCCTTGTAGGCTGGGCAGTGTTTTGTTGGCTGTTTCCTCTTTTCTTTCTTCTCTTCTGTGATTTCGCTTTGAGTTAAAGCTTAATCTGTCTCTTCCCCCACCCCCTCAGGGTAAGATGTTACCTCAGATGCCCTTCTGGTGGCAGTTGGGGGAGGGGGGAGCCATCACTGGCAGCTAGACTTGAGGCGAGCATTCCAGGTTCTCTAAATTTGTATTTCCAAACCAGGAAACATGGATTTTTGGTAATAACACATCATATAGCACAGCGGGGTGTTTTTAATAATTTTTTGGGGGGAGTCATTTATTTAATTTAATTTTAAAAAAACATTTCTTTGCTGCCTTTCAGGGCGGAAGCCTTTAAACCCATACCTAAAACAGTATGTGGTGTGTGTGTGTGTGTGTGTGTGTTTTGGCACTTGAGTGGATGTGTATAGTCTTGGCGCTGTGGATAAAAGCATTTCCCCCCTGAATTAACATATTCCCCTTGGTTTTCTCTCTCTCTCTCTCCTGTCTTCAGAGGCAGAAATAAAAACCCCATTGGGCCCGGGAAGTATGGCTATGGGAAAGTGCCCTACATACTACCGCTGCAGACGGACACAGGCCAGTTGTCACAGAAGCCTCGAAGGCAGCAGAGGCAGCCAACACGGAATGCGTCAAACCAGCAGGCCTTTGGAGCCGGGACTCCGTTTGGGCCCCCGGTTAACCCTGTGCATCACCATGGAAGCCTGTACCAAGAAGACCACAGGCCTCCCCTCAGGCCTCAGGCGGCAAGTGGCTCCTTTTACCAGCAGGCTGCCCCCCATTTGCAGGCCTTCCCCGCGGCACAAAGTTTGTTCCACGGTACAGACCTGAGCGCGCATTTGCCCGTAGCCCGCCAGCCAGCCCAAAGCCAGAGGGCTGCAGCGATCGTGTGCACCGGAGCCTACAAGCAATACAAGCTCTGCAACACGAACGTAAGTGACCCTTTTTAGGAATGCTGAGAGATTCAGAGGAGCTTTTGACAATTGCTTGGGTGGAAATCAGGAAAAACTTCCTCATTGTTAGAGCAGTACATCAATGGAACCAGTTACCTAGGGAGGTGGTGGGCTCTCCCACACTAGAGGCCTTCAAGAGGCAGCTGGACAACCATCTGTCAGGTATGCTTTAGGGTGGATTCCTGCACTGAGCAGGGGGTTGGACTCAATGGCCTTGTAGGCCCCTTCCAACTCTGCTATTCTATGATACTATGATGCCCATGAACATGGCTCCCAGCAGTGGCCAGCCTGGTGCCTTTACCACAGGGGTGTGCTACATCAGGGCCAGGGGCTGAATGTGGCTCTCTTGGGGACCCAGTCTGACCCAGGTGGCCACACGCTCTTCTGTCAGCAACACCCCTATTCTCCTAACCAGTGACCATTGCTCAACTTTTGTGTAGCTTTCCTTGCTAGTCTGACAGGTTGAAATGCCTCTCCCAAGGGTTAGCTGCTGGCAATGAAGCTTGAGTTTTTGAAGCTTGAGAATGCTGGTATTTTTTGGCACCGCCCATTTTGCATTTGGCTCCACCCACCATTGGAACGCGGCTCCTGAGGGCTTCTTCTAGTGGCATTTTGGTGTCGGCCTGAAAGAGGTTCCATATCCCTGATTTAGGAAGTTTCAAAGAGGGTGAGAACAAGGGCACTGCCCTGTTGTTGGTCCGTAACAACTTATATCCAAAGGGCAGATGGCCTCTCCTCACAGATAACTCCATCTTGTTATCGTGACTAAAAGCTTATACTCACACATGTTTTCCATGTATCTAATGCTTTTTCAAAGCCACCTAGGCAAGGAATGGGGCAGAATTTCGTTCAGTTCACATTTTAAGTTGGATTCACCAAATTTCACACTTTTTAACCAAAACTGAGGTCTCCTTTGAAATTTGCACTTCTCCAAATTTCGCATTTATAAAATGTGCATACAAAAATGTGCTTTTTCATGAAAATACATTATATTAGGAAAATGGCTTGCAAAAAAAAATGTGTATATTAGGTAAAATAGGGTACAAAAATACATGCCTTCAGAGAAATGGGCCCAAAATGGGCCCAAAATTCATGTGAATGTTTTTTTAAAAAATTCTCAATGTTTGGAATGATGGGAAACTTAAGACTGGAAAAATGAGAAACTGAAACTGGCAGAGCCATCAATCCCCTCACTGGATGGATCATGGCATCTTGAAGGATGACAGAATTTTCTAGCTGTGTCCATGGCTATTAGCAGTATATATTTGATAAACAGGAGTGGAGGACAACCGACAGGATAGGACCATCCTTGTACACTCCTAAGGCAAGGGTATTACAGGTGGTAGAGAAGGCTCATTTCCTCAAGAGAGCAGCCCTGTGATCCTGGCAGAAAAAGGTGCTTCACGCACCACTTGCAGCTAATTATTTATTTTAGTCATTGCATTTATATACCACCTTCCTTCCATCATGGAACTCAAGGTAGCTCCATGCAGATCCCAGGTGGTCTTCCCTTCAGGGAGTGACCAGACCCAAACCTGCTTGGTTTCAGCAACATGGCTACCTCCCATGCCCTCAGACCATGGTGTAATACTCTAAATTATTATTATTATTATTATTATTATTATTATTATTATTATTATTATTATTTTATTTATATAGCACCATCAATGTACATGGTGCTGTACAGAGTAAAACAGTAAATAGCAAGACCCTGCCGCATAGGCTTACAATCTAATAAAATCATAGTAAAACAATAAGGAGGGGAAGAGAATGCCAACAGGTACAGGGTAGGGTAAGCAGGCACAGGGTAGGGTAAAACTAACAGTAGAAAGTAACAGTAGAAGTCTGCACAACATCAAGTTTTAAAAGCTTTAGGAAAAAGAAAAGTTTTTAGTTGAGCTTTAAAAGCTGCGGTTGAACTTGTAGTTCTCAAATGTTCTGGAAGAGCGTTCCAGGCGTAAGGGGCAGCAGACGAAAATGGACGAAGCCGAGCAAGGGAAGTAGAGGCCCTTGGGCAGGCGAGAAGCATGGCATCAGAGGAGCGAAGAGCACGAGCGGGGCAATAGTGTGAGATGAGAACACTAAAGAAACACTAAAGAAACACTAAACACTAAAGTCCTAAACACTAAAGAAACACTAAAGAAAACACTAAAGAGAACACTAAAGAAAAGTGTTCCTTCCTTACCCTGTCTCCTTTCCTCCCCACCACCAGCTTATGCAGCTACACACATTTGGAGAATGTATAGTCTGGAATGTCATGGAAGAGGGGAGGCCTGCTTCAACTGTTGGACTTTTCAGATGTTCACACTGACTGCTAAATATACTTTCAAGGCTCCTCCACCACCAATCAAGATTGAAAAGCTCGAATGGATTTTGGGACGAGCCAAAAGGGTCTCACACATTGCTCCTCTCTGTCTGTCTCCACTCTATCTCTCACCAACCCTCACTCTTTCATCTTCTTACCTTTAAAAATCTTAAAAGGAAATAGAGACGGTGCAACCCATGGCTGCAACTCCGTTAGATGAAAAGCCAAATCATAAAAATAGGAAAATGGTCTAGCATCAGACCCTTGAAAGTCTATAGTATTTCTCCTGATTCTATGTGTTCTCCCAGTACGTACATTTTGAGCAGTAATTTAATTTATTAGCTGAAATGATTTGAGGGCCTCTGCTGGCAAACATGGAGAACATGGAGTCCCCCCCCCTTTTATTTGGAACATTCCATGAGGTTAATATAATTTATCAAGAGGGAAAGAACTCTGTTAATTGGAATCCTGGTGTTCAGTCACTTCCCCCTATGGATTCTGCTTGGGGCAGTTAATTAATTACAAATTAACTCAATCTGCCTTAGTCCATTAGGTCATTTCCTCGTCTTTATATTTTTTTATTGTTTTTTTTTTCATTTATGGCAGAACTCGTTTTTCATGACTGACACTTTGGATCGTATGAGGTTTGAGCTTACACATTTTGGGTTGTGTGATTCTGAAAATAAAGAAAAAAGATTTGCTTTTGAGGGTGATTCATTAAGAAGGTTTTGGTCTTCACTTTTTTTTGTTTTTTTGTTTTGAAGTGCTTGATGTTGCTTTAGGCACAGTACAAGTTGAAACAAACAAACAAAGCCAGTGTCTCTCCCCCCCCCCCCCCGGTTGATCGCTTACAATCTACAAATAAGACGCAATGGGATATGAAATAGGAAGGGAAAAGAGTAATTAAAACAAATAAAAGTGTTCTGAAAGGACTCCTCATGCCGATGGAAACTGTTGTTGCTTGCCAGATGGAAGGATGGGGTCTTAGGAGGGGAAGGATTTACTCTTGTGTAGTGAAAAGGTTGGTAGCTAGTTGAGGTCAAGAACTGTGGACAATACTCAAAGATCATAGAATCATAGAATAGCAGAGTTGGAAGGGGCCTACAAGGCCATCGAGTCCAACCCCCTGCTCAATGCAGGAATCCACCCTAAAGCATCCCTGACAGGTGGTTGTGCAGCTGCCTCTTGAAGGCCTCTAGGGTGGGAGAGCCCACAACCTCCCTAGGTAACTGGTTCCATTGTCGTACTGCTCTAACAGTCAGGAAGTTTTTCCTGCTGTCCAGCCTGATCTGGCTTCCTTTCACTTGAGCCCGTTATTCCATGTCCTGCACTCTGGGAGGATCGAGAAGAGATCCTGGCCCTCCTCTGGGTGACAACCAGGTATTTGAAGAGCGTACTTTTGATAAATTAGGCAGGTCTTAAACATTTATATAATTATTCAAGTTTGTCTGATTTATGCATCACATGCTTTTTAGGTGTCTGCTTTACCCCCCACTCACAGCTTCCACCATAAAAAAAATGTATGAAGCATCCCGTATTAAAATGAGGATTGCTAAGGTGAATAATTAACCTCAAGCTGCCACCTTAGCTGAAAGCGAGGTATTTCCATTGAAACGTGGCAAATGTGTGCTTTTAACAGCTGGTGTCCCTCCCACCCTTTGCCCTGAAATGAAAATTAAAATCGAATGGTTCTCGGAGGAATCTGTTCTTTTAAAAACTCAATGAAGTGTGACTAGATCAAATTCCATATTCTCTCTCCCCTCCGTTTTGGTATCCCCCAACCAACTCCGTTTAAATCCCAGACATTTTTCCTGGTATTCACCCCAGGTTTCTCTTTTGTCTTGGTTTTTCACTTCATTACTCTTCGTTTCTCTGACAAATAATTCTCTCTACCCATAAGATCTCACCCTTTCTCAGTATATATAGCCTAGCCTGTACCTTCTTCCTCTACCCCTCAGCAAATTCAGACATATTTAGCTTTTGTCGATCATTCCTCAATCCTTCTGGTCTCCCAGTCTGGCTTCCCTCTGAATGGCTTGCACGTCTTTGGGGCTTGCTATGAACAGTGTGGACCCTTGGTTTCGGATTTGGCATGCCCGAAAACATTTCTTTAGAATCCGTGCAACGATGAAAGTCTTTGAAACTCCACATGCACCATGTTTACACCCACCCCCGTCTATGATGAAGGAGGTTCAGTTTCATGGTCAGGTCCACATTTCAGCCTTCCTCTTTCTCCAAACCTTTTGCAAAGCCAGGAGTTTTCAGTTAGGAAGCAGTGAATCAAAGTGGCTCTAATCCATATTGCATCTGAGTGGCCCATGTGCCCCTAGGGGTTTGGGTCCAGGTTTATGCAGGATCAAATGCACTGGCAGAAGTGGGCTTCTCCACCCCTCCTTCCACAGCAGGCCCTCGCGACCACCGAAAATACTACACAGGAAGCATTTCTACACCATGGAAAATCTGCCCCTTCTGCTTCTGTTTTCATCACATGACCACACCGTGTTCCTTTTACCTGCACTTCCTTCCCCCTTTTATCTTCCTCCTTTATCTATATGTTTCATTTATACAGTCACAATATGGTGATGTGGTCTGCCTTCCCTAATCGTAGGGCTTCCTCTTTTCACACTGAAACAGAAAATGGCTCTTTTTGTTACTAGTTTATTTCCATTTCAAACTAAGCCACGGAAATCCTTGGAAAGGACGAGAGAGGTGCTGGAGGTTGACGGCATCAGGTAAAAGAGCTGCAAACTTCCATGAGTGGCGAATCATGAGTGTGCAATAAATCACTCATTTAGAGGAGCCCAAAGAGTCAGGACACCCTGCTGAATGGGGTGGGGGGAAAGTATACTATTTGTTGGGGATCATGATATTTATTTATTAAATTTCTGATCTGCCCAATAACTAATGTTCTCTAATGAACTAGTGATCAGGATGGTGCTGTTGCACTCATGTCCTGCTTAAGAAGAGCCCTGCTGGATCAGACCAAGGGTCCATCTAGGCCAGCACTCTGTTCACACAGTGGCCAACCAGGGACCCACAAGCAGGACACAGTGCAACAGCACACAGTGCAACAGCAACAGCTTGTGGGCTGTTCAAGAGGCATCTTGATGGCCACTGTGAGAACAGAATTCTGGACTACAGGGACCTTTTGTTTGATCTAGCATAGATCTCCTTGTGTTCTTATATCGTCATGTTCATAAATATTCAGTATAGTTGGGGCACAGAGCCTCTCCCATCTTTCTGGGCCATTATTCATGCAATACCAGCTGGGTATTCAGGATCTCATTTCATGAAAAGCTGAGATGTTGGGTGCCAATTTCAGTCTAGATATAATGCAATTGATGAATGGCTAACTTCGTTGGTGTAGAGGAGATAAGTGGCACAAAATCTAAATCTAAATGGCTATTTCCTGAACTTTTCAGCCAATTAAGTCCTGATAGGTTTAATTCAGTAATTGGAAATATCTGGGAAGTTGCCTTAAGAAAACAAATGGAATTCATATATTGCATGACTTGGAGTCTCGTAACATCTGATCATTTCATCAGGTCCAAGTAATGGTCTTGATACTGAAAACTGTTTTTTCAGTGGGGGTGATTTTTTGAAGTTGTTAATTCAGAATTAATTTGTCTTACTGCAAAACTTGGCTTTTCCATTGTTTAGAAAGACAGCTTTGTTTCTGTGTGAACCCTATGGGAAAAATATAGAGCTCAGTCATGAGGAACTGTCCGTGTGAAAATATAGGGTCTGGACCAGAGTTTGTTAAATCTCAAGTGATCTTTAACTTCTTATTTATTGTTACATTTATACCCAACCTTTCTTATAAGGAGCTGAAAGCAGGGTATATAGACCTCCTCCTCTCTATTTTATTCTCACAACAACCCTGTGAGGTTGGTTAAGTGGAGAGTCAGACTGGGTCAAAGTCACCCTGTGAGCTTCATGGCTGAGTGGGAACTAGAACCTGAATCTCCTAAGTCTCTGTCCAGTGCTCTAACCACTACACCACACTGGCTCTCTTAATTGTGCTGCAGGCAGAGACCTTCCCCAACCTGTTACATGAGCTACTTCTAGCTCAGCAGTTCCCAATGAGGTGAGCCACCTGCCTGCTCGCACAGTCTGCTGTTCAGGTGTTCACTGTTGATGGGCAAGTTCATGGGCCCTGGCTCTCCTGGCTTCTCCTGGTTCTTCTTTATCTTTAAACCAGAATTGAACAGGAAAGCCCTTCAAATTGAGGACTGTCCCCTGTAAAGTAGGACACATGGACACCCTACTGGGGATTGAACCTGAGACCTTCCATATGCCAAGGAGAGCCTCTACCACTGAGCTTCGGCCTTTCTCCAAATCATTATCTCTTTGATTCTGCCCTACTTTTGAACTCCCAAAGAAGTTAACGGCAGAGATCTCTAGCGATTTTCAATTAGGGAGGTACAAGGGAAATCATGTAGGCTGTATTCCAGCATAAGAAAATCTGCTGTGCTGCTCTAGCCAAGACCTGCAAAGGCACTGCAATGGTTGACGAGCCCCTGGCACCTATTTTTTAAAATTCTATTTAATTAACATCTTTGTTTATGTCATTATAATATAATACATAACTTTCAACACGTGGGACTACTTGCATTTTAGCTTTCTTTACTGGTTTCGGTTGACGTACGATGCAGCCCCAGTATACCTCTAGGGTCTCCTCCCTTCCCTTGACACACCCACTCAAAGTTTTGGCTCCAGGTTTTGGATGACTTCTGCAATCCCAAATCTGTTGCATGTGTGAGCAGAAAAGTGATTTGTTCAGTTGTTTGCATGGCAAGGTGGTTGTCTTGCTGCTCCATGGCTATCATGTCTATTATTATTATTATTATTATTATTATTATTATTATTATTATTATTTATTTATTTATAGAGCACCATCAATGTACATGGTGCTGTACAGATTACACAGTAAATAGCAAGACCCTGCCACATAGGCTTACAATCTAATACTAATCTAATACTAATACTAATGCTAATCTAATACTAATACTAGTAGTCTAACACTACTGCCCCGTTTTGGGAGAAGATGTTTCAAGTAATCAATCAGAATCAGATTCAGAACTAGAAGACACAGTGCCAGAGACCGGCCAGCCTATACCAGTGGGGGAGGAAGCTCGGCGATTCCCCAGCTGGGAGTCAGCCCTCTCCAGAGCTTATCTCCTCAAGGCCAAATCCTACACACTCAGTGGGAAGTGAAGTTTCTTCCGGAAGTAAGCATCCCAAAAAGCTAGCTGATGCTAGGGTCCACCGGAAGCTGAAACGCACGGGGCGGAAGGAGGGCGTGAGAAAGTCAGTTCAATTATGCCAGAACCTGCCTCCGCACCAGGCTCTCTGAAGTTACGTGCGTTTGGGAAGTGGCTTCCTATTCTTCTTGAGTGGTCAGTTGTCTTGCTTAATTTGCATAGGGGGACGTTTCCAAGAGGTTAGGCTCCATTCAGGTAGAAGAGAAGTTTGTTGCTTAACAAAAGTTTGTGGATTACTTAGCAAGCCTCGTCATTTGCCTCCCATGGAAAGCAAGGGTTTTCTGAGAAACACGACAATGGCACAGCCAAATCAACATTCAGTGCATGATGGGATGGCTGGAAAAAGAAAATGGCAACTCTCATCTCACACTGTAGCTGTCTTGGGAAGCCCAGAGGTCTGGATGGTGATCCAGGGTGGTGGTGATGGATTTGGCGCCTGGGCTTCCCACCCCTGTAGTATGGAACTAGATGAACCAGTGTTCTGACTCAGCATGAGGAAACTTCCTGGATGCAACCATCATCTGAAGCCTGCTTTTCCATTTAGACAGCCCAAGCGCTCTTTGGCAGGTGCTGGGTCCTAGTGGCAAATTCTGGGTTCTGTGAATTGCCTCCGATTTCATGTGGATCCCACGTGAGGCTGAAAGCAAGCATGTGGATCTGCTCATATAGCTTCCCTGAAGCCAAATTGCTGCATTCCTTGCATATATATTTTAATGTGCCTTTAATAATTCCCTGTAGATCAGAGTGTCGTCCATTTTTCCGCTTGCAGAAATGTGCGCTTAGAAAGTGTGATAAAGCATTCCAGCCTGTCTTCGGTTCTTTTGTCAGTTCGTATAAGATGTGTTGCCTGAAGATCTGGTGCATGAATGTGAAAAATACACCATCCGTTTGAAGGAACGTCACTTTGGAAAATCTATATGTCGGTTTAATTGCATGCAGGTTTTAGGAAGCCATGGAAATTGCCTTGTTCTGGAAGCCTCATTGAGGGAGATGGTATATGAATTCAAGCAAACACCATAAAGTTTCTTCTCTCCCCCCTCCCCTCCAAATGACATAGTATTCAAAAGTCTAGAGGACAGATGCTGCCAGAAGGCAAATTTTAGTGGAATGTTTGCACAGTCCAGAGCAGAACATTTTATTGGTGTGTTTGTGTCTTCAAAAGGTTACCCCCCCCCATTTAAACATAAAGGCTGTTTTCTTGGGACTGTTTTCTTAGGACTTTCCACATGCATTTATTATTTTAATAGATTTTTAGCCCATCTTTCAGGGCATGTACACACACTCCTGAGGTGGGCTATATCCCACCAGTTAGGAGAATCTTCACAAGGTGGGTTACAGAATAAACATTAAAAACAATTCTCTCTCTCTCTCTCTCTCTCTCTCTCTCTCTCTCTCTCTCTAATACAATAACCATCTGTGGATTTATTTGTTTCAGAGGTGGGGTACCTATGGCCCACTGGATGTTCTTGGACTCCAATGCCCATCAACCCAGCCAGCATGGGCACAAGTTCTCCTCCCCTGATTTATTTCTTTAGGCTGTTATCCGATGCACATTTTCCTAGAAGTAAGACCACCTTGAATACCACTGGACTTCCTTTTGAGTAGACACACAAAGGATTGCACCTATGGATCATTTTGCATTGTTATGCATGTTTTCCTTTTTGTTGTTGTTGTTGCCTCTACTTTTAGCTTTTAGTGTGTGAGGAGATGACTGTGAGATTTATTTGCATCTGGTACTCATTACAAATTCTTGGGTTCAGAATTGTTTAATCTTAAATGTATCTCTTTAGCACCAAGTTCTGGTTGGTGGGTCTTGAGTCTCTAGTAGAACAAACAAACAAAAAACACTAAGAAGTTCACACAAACCTGAAGTCTGCCCACATACAGCAGGTGAAATACAGCCATTTGGGATGAAGGACTTGGTAGTAATCTTTGGTTTTGGACCTGGGTGTTAGAAGTATGACCCTATTTTCACCTGGGGTATGGTGAAGGCAGGGTTGCCATCTGTCGTAATTTGCGGAAGATAGACCTTTATTTAAAGGACTATTAAAGGACAGTTTACTTTGAGGATTGCAGCTAAGCTGGTGCTATATCCCTGCAAATCCTTGGCTCGCTACACCACTGCCATTGACTGCACATTTGGCATGAAAGGGGTCCAACATGCACACTGCTGTGTATGCATGGGCCTCCTCCCAAGGTCAGGCCTACTGTTAGGCAGAGTTATGCCATCATCTCAGGTGTCAGATGCTGGGAGGTGGCCACAGGGTGTTGGAGGAGAAACTTGTATGCCTTGCAGCCTGCCCTAACATAGCTTCCTGGAGGGCGTTGTTGTCTTATCAACAGCGTTGACAGATTCACCTGCCAGTCCAGTTGGTTCTGAGCATGGAATTGGAAGGGGTGCCATCTTGTTCTCCATCTTGGGCCAGTCTTGCCTCCTCCACATGACTGAGGATGAGGAGCTGCCATGGGGCCTGGCCAGCAGGGTGTGTGTGGGAGAGCACAACTAACATGCATGGTCCTGCTTGCTCCTCATGCATTCACTGAATTCCGGCCTTGATTATGGGAACGTCGAGCTAAGCTTCCCTGTCTCTTCTCCGAGTCAAATTTGCCACCTTCTGGGGTTGCTTTGCAAGGAAGAAGAGGCCACTGGGGCTGCATTGGATGTGGGCGTGATGCGATGTTTGCACCAGCATCTTGTGCCTAAGTCTAATTGGCAGGCCCAGGTCTGGTTTGCACTAGCACCTGGTCAGTGAGGAAACAGGTGCTCTTCCCATTAAATGAGCCAAGATGGGCAAATGTGTGAGCTGATGCTGGATGTTGGACAGCCAGACCTGAGCTTCTATGGCTTGGAAGCTCCCAGCTCTCGCTGCGAGCCTAAAAAAACAAGACGTGAATGTTGCTGCTAGCTTGGGAGTGATTTCTGGAGAATGGTTTAGGCAGACTGGCTGAAATGGCGGGATTTGATTCTGCAAAGGAAGGAGTGATTGAACACAGATCTGTGGCTTCGAAGTGCTGCACCGGATCAACAACAGGCCTCCCAGCCAACTTTGCTGGCAAAACTCCATGGGTGGTGCTTGAAATGTACAGAGAATGTGTTTGCTGATGCCTTTACGGTCACGCAGCATCCACGGGCAAAGGCTCCTTGCATTCAGATCCCTGCGTGCAGCGGGGGCATTTCACATCACTCCCCAGCGCGTGGCTTTGCGTTTGCAAAGGGAAAACGTTTTCGGTAGCAACCGCAGGCTGGGAGTAATGACTGAATGGGCCCCGGGCCATGGAAGCTTTGAGGAGGGGGTGTGGTTTTTGCTTGACGGATCCCGACAAGAGTAGCCTTGCCAGCAGTTGGCTTGAGAAGACGCTGCTGTCCCATTCATGGAAGGGAGAAAAATGCCTCTGCTGAGCGCCTGCCCGACACGGATCTAGCTAATTCAAGCCATGGCATGTGATAGATGGTGAAGTTTAAATTGGTTATGTGTTTTATGTACGTGATGCTTCTGTGCCAAATTAATACGTGCTGTTTCAGAAGAAAAATGGATCATTAGAAGAACCTATGATTAGAAACATCAGCCAGGAGGGCTGTGCCAAGGCACTGAATTATTTTTAAATATATATATATATCCAGAGAGAGCAAGAAAGAAAGAGAGTTTGTAAGAAATAGTAGAATTGGGTGGGACCGCTCCTCCTGTGCCATTTCAGGCAGATGTTCACCCTTCAACTAGAGATGGGAGAAACTATTGTCAAGCTTGACTAAATTCTCTGAATGTTCATTTCAGCTCGCTTCCATTTTTGATTTGGTCGTTTTCTGGCTTGTTCAAATGAGGAAAGTGCACATGTCTATGCGGAATTTTTGAAAGTACAATTTTTCCCTCTATTGACTAAAGCATGAAAATGAGCTTTATAATGCACATTTCAAAGTGTGCTTTTTAAAAAAATAAATAAATGCAAATTTGGGAATTTGGGAATGTTTCTTGAAAAAAGTACTCGTGCTTGCATTTGCTTGCGGGATTCCAAATTGGACATGTTTGCCTGATTTGCAAACAGAATAGTGATTTTGTAGGGGACAGTAACAGTGATTTTTAGGGCTGTGCTGTGCTCCGTTTTGGGTTGTAGAAGCGGGAGCAGAGCAGCCCGATTTACCTCTGCCAAAGGCGGATCCGAATCGGGTCGGGGAGCTGCGGATCGAGGTGAAGTGGTTTGCCTCCATCTGGAGCTCCAAATGCAGGTAAGTGGGGGGAGGGGGGCTCACCTGGCATTGGTGCCGCAGTATGTGTGGCGATGGTGGTGGAGCCAGGTAAGGGGGCAGGGGGGAGGGGGCTTACCTGTGTCCATTGTGGTCTGGCGCAGGCTTCAACTGAGGCCTCAGTTGAAGCCTGCGCTGGACTACGATGGAGGCAGGTAAGTGGGGGGGGGGAGGGAAGCTTACCTGGCTCTGTCACTGCAGTCCATGTGGTGATGGCGGTGGAGCCAGGTAAGGGGGCAGGGGGATGGGGGCTTATCCGGCCCCCATTTTGTCCCCCCTTCCCTACTTACCTGCATCTGCCATCCGCTGTGGAGGCAAGTAAGAAGGGAAGGGGGGGGGGGCAAAATCTCAATCCACTCCTCCAGATCTCGCTCCATGGAGTGGAGCAGGGAGGGTCGGATCGACCTGAAGGGGGTTGGGCCCGATCCGTAAGTTCGGGATCGTGCCACAAAGCGGTTCGGGAAGTCCGTGCACAGCCCTAGTGGTTTTGTAGGGGAGATGTAAATCAGGATAATTGGAACATGGGACAATCCCTCACTTGCCCCATTATTGTTTGTCATCCAAGCCATGCAAAGTTTTGTAGAGCTTTGTAACTCTGCAGGATCTGTTTGCCCTGAGAAGGTCATGGTAGGACAAACCAAATGAGGAGGACACCAGGAGAGATTATGCTTTCCTTATATCCCCTTGAACAGCCTTAAACATGTAAAATATTGCATCACCAAAGATGGATGAGGAAGGCATTCAGTCTGAATTTTTATGTGAACTTACCCAGATCACACTCCTTGAACCCCAGAAGTACTAGCCAGAATTGCACGTGGGCACCAAAACGTATACTTTTTGTGTATTTTTGCAATCCAATCTGCAACTCAAAAATGTGTATATTTGAGGGGAAATATCCACAAAAACACAGTATATTTCAGTAAAACTACTTGAAAAAGTGCACACACCTGGAGAAATGCGCATACAATGCATCGACTAGAAGGAATGCAAACAGAAAGGCAGACGGCGTTTTGTGCAGATGCCACACCCTCTCCCCCTGCCAAATTTGCGAAGGGATGCAGGAATAGCCTGAAACAAATTTATTGTCGGGAAAAAGAGAAGCCGAGCAAAACTAAAATGCCCCGCCCTCTGTGTCCTTAGCCATGGTGGTAAGGTGTAGGAACACAAGAACTCACCTTATACCAAGTCAGAGCGTTAGTCAAACAGGTCTCATTCTCCAGTGTCTTGCGCAGAGGAAGTGTTTCCCATTCACTTGCTACCTGGTTGTGGTTGTGGTTGTTTTACCTGGAGATGTGGATGATTGAACCTGGGACTTTCTGCTTGCTTGGCGTGTGCTGTGAGCTATAGCCCCTCCCCCACATACACATGTGGTGTGTGAAAGCAAGAGAGTGCGCACAGTGGCCCGCGCCAAAGTCGTCATGGCTGGCTTTCTTTGCTCCCCATAGCAGGAGAGTGAACGCCACATTCCTTACATGACCAGAACGGCAGTGTCAGGGGTTGATGAACTCCCTTAGGGCAACGGGAGTTCCTGTCATCACCAGGAAAGCTGGACATTGACTGATTTACAGGCAGGAAGAATCCCGAGGATTGATTCTTGCCAACTGTCCGTGTCTCTGGCTTTAAAGCTTCCAAAGCTTCTCAGCCAAGGAATGTATTTTTCTCCTCTTGTTTTCGCTCCACTTCCCTTTACGTTACGTTTATATTATAATTTTCTCTAGATAAGCAAGCCTTGTTATTAACCACCTGGAGAAAAACTCTGGGCAAGAGTGTGGTGCTTATTTGAAGGCACCGTTTATAGAAGTCCACAATCATAAATAGTAGCAATGAAATAGGAATAAATCAGTATTTTTGCAGGAGGATGTGTGTGTGTTTCTCAACAGAACAGTAACGACCAAGTAGGTAAACAGGGTACATCGCAACACACACCTTGTTTGATGTTTGGCTAGTGATGTTGGAGAAAGCTGCAATGGATTAAAACTTCAGGTTCCTATGAATCTGACCTGTGGATTCCTCTGTGGCTGGCTTTTTCCAAGTCACTTTCCAAGTGGATTCTGCAGATCATTTATGTTTTTGTTTTACTTTGGGTCTTTTTTTTCTTTTGCAAAAATATGCACTTGTACTAATGCACATGAATGCTATTGCACACATGTGGAATGAAATTCACGTACATCCCTAAAAATCAAAATCCATTTCTAACTGGCAATACGATTATAGGCACACAGAAGCTCCCAATGGGTTCCCCATGTCAGATTCCATTGACCATGGTACAAGGTCTTCACAGTATGCTGAATAAGATACCTGAGTTCTGGGAATTTGGCATTCTCTATTCATGTGGGAATCAAGTGTCTGTGGATCAACCTGAATTGAATCTAAGCCATCACAATGCTGGTTAAGTCAGTGGCATATGGAGGAGGTGGCTAGATTTGTTAGACACTGGCCATGGATTTGAACACTCCATTGCACTCCATAGACTGAGAAAAACTCAACGAGTCATGGGTGTTTAAGTAATGGGAAAACTTGCATGGCCTTAACCCATATTTTTGGCATTGAGAAGAAATTTTAAGGCATTTTTGAAGGTTATCTTTCATCCTAGACAATTAATCATGGGTTATGGGATCCAGTGGTAGTTCTGTTAATTAGATGGAGGATTTAGTGGAAAATCTTTGTCATCGAGGTGGTGACAAATGTATTAACAGTGATGAGGATGTCTATAACTTTGTATTGGGGGAAAAAAAGATAATTGCTTCACTAACTTCAGGAACTCTCCACCCTGAATCTGGGAATACTGCTATAAAGATAAAATAATGACTTAATACAGTTCATGTTTGTCTTAGGGGAAAGTCCTACAAAAATGGACTATGTTTGCCATGTAGCAGAATGGTAAAATTCCACAACAATTTTATTCATTTATTTATTACATTTATATCCTGCCTTTTCTCCTCCAAGGAACCCAAGCGTACATAATTCTCCTTTTCTCCATTTTATCCTCACAACAATGAGCTCGCATGGCCGAAGGGGGACTAGAAAGGCAGCATCTAATCGGTTCAGTTCACTACCATTCAAACGCTAATGGGGGGGGGGGGAAAGGTGTTTTTAAGGGGCATACTGTTGGGTTGCCTTGGTGCCTTTGGGGGGGGGGCTGGTGGAGGAGAACGAGGACATGCAGCCATTGTCGCCACCAGGTAAGAAAAAGGAGAGGGCAGTCATGATAGTGGGCTGGAACCACCTCAAAGCTGGTGGCACCTCTGGCCATTAGCTCTGAAGGAGAATGGAGAAACGGCAAGTAGCGTCATGTCCCTGCCTTCAAAATCTACCCCTTCCCTAAAAATAAATGAAATCTGTGCTTTCCCCCGGCCTGTAAGAGCTGTGAAAATGGCAGTGGTGGTGGTGGTGGTAGGAAGGAGGTATTTTCTTTTGGCACTACAATTTTTTAAAGAAATGGAAAGAAAAGAAAGAGAAGGCGGCGAAACTCTGCATTCCTAGCAGCTGCTGCTGCTGCTGCTGCTGCTGCTGCTGCTGCTGCTGCTGCTGCTGCTGCTGCTGCTGCTTCTTCTTCTTCTTCTTCTTCTTCTTCTTCTTCTTCTTCTTCTTCTTCTTCTTCTTCTTCTTCTTCTTCTTCTTCTTCTTCTTCTTCTTCTTTTTAAAGCATCTTTCCTGGTGCAGCCAACCGAGGAGCCAGAAGGCGATTAGTGCTTAGACAGCCTTCAGCCTTCCAGCCAGTTTTTGTCAAATGGAAATAACTTTTCATTGGTTTCTCTTTAACCAAGTGCCTCTTGCATTACACACATTTTCTATAAATATGACTTTCTAGGCAAGGGATATTTGGATGGTTTTTCTTTTTTTCCCTTTTAAAAAAAAGTGTATAAAAAAAGCAAAGCTGTAGCTGAGAAGGAGAACAGCCAAGTGTGTTACTGTAGTTAAAGGATTTGCTTGAAATGGCAGTGGCCTTGAAGTCTGACTTGGGATCGCTCAGAGAAGATCCTTTGGACATTCAAGACCAAAGACGTCATTGCTTCTGCATCTCGCTCCGAATTGCGCTCCAACAGAAACTTGGAAAAGCAATTTTTGGAGCATTTTTTTTTCTGTTTTCCAAATTTACTGTACTCAATTTGCTTTAAGCTATTGGCCTTCAAAGATCTGGGAAGAATAGCCAAGTTCAACTGGCTGTACTCTGGATGAATGTAAAGCCATTTAAGTTGGGGAGAATTCTTAGAAAAGGGTCAACCTGGGTGTGAATTTGCATGACCCATCTCAATCTGAATTTTGACGTGAATGGGTCATTTGAGGCTGACTCTTTTCTGGAATTACCAGTATTGCTGTAGATGCAAAAACAGCACACTTTACTTATATCTACAGATATAAATTGACCTTCTCCAATGTCATACACCCTCCAGATACTTTGGACTGAACCAGTATGACCAATATATATATATATATATATATATATATATATATATATATAGTCAGCTTTCATTAAGTAGTTTTTAGCAAGTCCTATTACCAACATTTTATTTATTTATTTATTACATTTCTATGTTGCCCAATAGCTGTAGGGCTTTAAAACCCATCACTAGCACTTTGGATTGTCCAGGAAACAGATTGGAAGCCAGTTCATTTGTTTCAATGAAGGAGTCACCTGCTTCCTCTTTACAGCTCATGTTAAGAATTCGGCTGCTGTACTCTGAACCAATTCTCATTTCCATTCCTGTTCACAGGCAGCTCCACAGAGAGAGTGCATTACAGTTGCCCAGTGCAGCTAGTACCAAGGATGATGATGATGATGATGATGATGATGATGATAATAATAATATATTTCTTACCCACCTCTTCGATTGGATAGAGGCGGGGAACAACAGCAATCATAAAATACATATTTATTTATTTATTTATTTATTGCATTTCTATACCGCCCAATAGCTGAAGCTCTCTGGGCGGTTTACAAAATTAAGACAATTCAAGTATAAAACAACAGTATAAAAACATAATATAAAATACAATATAAAAGCTCAACCAGATAAAAACAGCAGCAATGCAAAAATACAAATTTAAAATACAAATTTAAAACACCAAGTTAAAATTAATTTATAGACTGTTAAAATACTGAGAAAATAAAAAGGCCTTCACCTGGCATCTAAAAGAATATAATGTAGGTGCCAAGCGAACCTCCTTAGGGAGTTCATTCCACAGCTGGGGTGCCACAGCAGAGAAGGCCCTGCTCCTCCTGGTAGCCACCTGCCTCACTTCCTTTGGCAGGGGCTCGCGGAGAAGGACCCCTGAGGATGACCTTAGGGTCCGGGCAGGTACATATGGGAGGAGGCATTCCTTCAGATAGCCTGGCCCCAAGCTGTTTAGGGCTTTAAATGTTAATACCAGCACTTTGAATCGGGCCCGGACCTGGACTGGCAGCCAATGAAGCTGGAAAAGGACTGGCGTGATGTGATTTCATCAGCCAGTCCCTGTTAATGGGGGGGGGGGGGGGGCTGCCTTGTTTTGTACCAGTTGAAGTTTCTGGACCGTTTTCAAAGGCAGCCCCACGTATACAGATTAAAAACATAGCATACACTATTAAAAACATCCTAAAAACATTGTAAAAGCATCCTAAAAGTATCCTAAAATTCTACTGGATAGGCCCGCCAGAAGAGATCAGTCTTTATAGCTTTCTTAAAATCCGGAAGACTGTTAAGTTGACAAATCTCTCCCAGCAGGTCATTCCATAATCTGGGAGTGTCAGAGGAAAAGGTCCTCTGGGTAACAGTTGTCAGCCTTATTTTATTGACTAGAGTAAATACTTCCCAGAGGACCTGAGTATGTGGGGCGGATTGTACGGGAGAAGGTGATCCCGCAGGTAGCCTGGACCCAAACCGTGTAGGGCTTTAAAGGTAATAACTAACACTTTATACTTCTCCTGGAAAATAATTGGCAGCCAGTTAAGAGATTTTAAGGCTGGTGTTATGTGGTCACCCCTAGGTGTACCAGTGACCAGCCTGGCTGCTATATTTTGAACTAGTTGAAGTTTCTGGACTAGGCACACAGGTAGCCCTATGTAGAGTGCATTGCAGAAGTCGAGCCTTGAACTTACCAGTGCGTGCATGACCGTCTTTAGTTCTTCCGACTCTAGGAAAGGGCGCAGGTGGATGGCTTTATGTTCCCTCCAGTACCAGAGGCAGGATGCCTCTGTACACCAGTTGCTGGGGAACATGAGTGAGGTGTGTTATTGCACTCATGTCCTAGTTGTGGGTTTCCTACAGGCAGCTGGTTGGCTACTGTGTGGATAGAATGCCAGACTCTTATGTTGATGTTGGGATTCACCAGGAATTGGGGTGGAGTCAATTACATATTATATTACATGAGCCATACACCATGATGATGATGATGATAATGATGGTGTGTGTGTGTATGTGTGTGTGTGCGTGTGCACACGCACGCTAGAATGAGACAGATTTCAGGGATTTGAACAACTTGATTTAGGGGTTGTTGCTACTGTTCAAACAATTTGAGTCAGGAAACTCTGCTGACTCATTGCAAATCTTCCAGTAATCTACCAGTAGATTCAAATCTACCTTTGGCCAGCCCCTGGCCCAGTGGTACTGCATTCAGCATCTGGTGGTGCAGAGGGTATCATTCTTCAATTAGTGCATTTTTCTAATATCAGCTGAATGCTCATTGTGTACGATGGGGATGGAAAACCAGAAAAGTGATTAATCTGACCTCTGTAACCCTGCCAGATGTGACCAAGAAAGTATTGTTGGGACTGCATGCCTTTACTGGAAACAATTATGCTTGTTCATTCTTAGAAAAAGAAAGAAGAGAGAGAGAGAAAAAAGAAAAAAGCGATGACAAAGTGATTCAATATAATGAACAAATATAAGTTATTGTAAGACATTTTCATTTGATTAGTATTATCTTGGGAGACAAGATGGTGGAGTTTTACGAAGTCCTGGAACATTTTGTCTTCGCTCTGTGCAAGTGTTGTGGCTTAATCCAAACATTTCTTTTTCTTTTTCTTTTTTGCAACATTTATAAGCAGGCAAAGAAAAAGTGGATTCGTCTAGTTTGTCACTACGCCAACCGAAATTGCATTAGCATTAGAAATCCAAACACAGCAAAAATATTTGTTTGATCTTTCTGAGCATGATTATGAACATGCTCATAGGAAGGATATGATGACCACCCTGATAACCTTATTGATTGTGATGTAGAAAGTACCAATGACCATAATCAATGAATATGAGCCAACAGTGCGATATGGCTGCAAGAAAGGCAAATGCTATTTTGGGCTGCATTAATAGAAGTATAGCTTCCAAATCATGTGAGGTACTGGTTCCTCTCTATTCAGCCCTGGTTAGGCCGAAAGCTGTTCATATTTGCATTAATAGGGCCTTTAAAGTTCCCGTCGGCACGAGAGGGGAGAAAAAAACACAATTTGCCCATGGCTAGGGAAATGGCGTATTTCCCCCATACTGTTAATTAATTAATTACTCAATTACATTTTTATCCCGCCTTTTTTCCTCCAAGGAACCCAAGGCGGTGTACATAATCCTCCTCCTCTCCATGTTATCCTCACAACAACAACCCTGTGAGGTAGGTTGGGCTGAGAGTCTCTGACTGGTCCAAAGTGGGTTTCCATGGCCGAGTGGGGACTAAAACCCGGATCTCCCGACTCCCAGTCCAACATCTTAGCCACTACTCCACACTGGTTACACCACACTATACCTTTAAGGCCCCCATTGGCATGGGAGGGGGGAATGAGCTTTCTGGAGCCTCCAGGAAGTGCACAATTTCCCCCATTGCAATAATGGCGGCTGGCATTAACGCAGTGGGGGACGGGCCGAAAGCAGGGTGGGCCGACTCTTGCAACCCCCACGAGTGTCTGGCAGGGGCTCACAGAGCCTGGCTCATGGGGGGTGGGCCGAGGTGGCAGGCTGGGTTCTCCATACCCTAAAGATAAGTCACTCCCAACTGACTGAGACTCCAAGTTCAGTCTCTTGTGCCTAAGCATTAATTGCATTGTTGTAGTAGAGCTAGCGGCCCATGTCCTGTTGATGGTGTTTTAGCTCTGAGAAATTCGGGTAATTTAATGTAACTGACAGATGGCTAGCAGGGAAAAGAGAGGCAAGATTAACAACAAAGCAATGGTGTTAGAGAGAGAGAGAGAGAGAGAGAGAGAGAGAGAGAGAGAGAGAGAGAGAGAGAGAGTTACCTGGAACAACTTAAACATATACAAATCAGCGCAGCTGGATGAGGTTCACCCTAGGGTATTTCTTTCTCTGTTTTGAAGAATTAGTAAAGGAAATGGCAGAACCTCTCAAAGAGAGTTCCATAAATCTTAGCAACCTAGAAAGGTAGCAGATGGCTTGAAAGGAACGGCTGCATTATAGTCTTGGAAAAAAGGAAGGCTTTGGAAATGGATGATTTGTTTGTCTGAGTCCCTGAACAGAAAATCATTCAAATCTCTAAAGAAGAGGATACATTTTGGAATAATTGCAATGAAATAAATAAATAAGTAGTTGTTTTAAACACAATGAAAACTAGTGGATGCTTAGAGGTGAATGTATATATTTCTGGACTCTTTTGAATGCTTTTACTCCTAATTCTTTTCTGTTCCATTTCTGTATTAATGTGTGATTATTATTATTTTTTAAAAAAAATCCTCTCTAAATACAAATTTTAAATGCAGTGTTTGGTACATTGGAACTACTGAGAGTATATTACAAGTCTGGAGCATCAGAGACAGTGGCTGGGGGATGCTTGGGTTTGTAGTCCGACAAATCTGGATGGAACTAATTTGGGGAATGGTGGTCTAGATCCATAGTTCAAACTGATTACAAGATTCGGTGGCATCATTGATGATTGGGCGTTCTGTGTTCCCTTTCTCTGGCTTCTTAAAAACGAAGAAGCAGTCTTGTAAAGCTGTGATCCAATGAGTGGTGAGAGCTGGAAGGACCTCTTCACCCATCCCCCTCCTGTCATTTATCTGTTAAAGAATCGCACCCAGCCCGTTTCTTGTCCTCTCATGTCACGGATGAAAAAGGCACGGATCCTCTCAGCGTCTTCCTCTGTCTACAACGTAAATTACTGAAATGTGTTTTGAGTTTTTCCTCCTCTGGAGACCTGTCCATTGTTAGGAGGTTTTGGCCCAGGGCCACGGAAATGCCTTCACTCTCTCGGACGTTTGTGAGTTCAGGCTGGTTGGATACCTGCAAATGAGCACAGCTGTTCCAGCGCTGCGCTGAGACCATGCAGTTTTTTTGGGGGGAAGAATCTGCACGGGCCACTCTGTTACCAAATCCGTCCCAAAAAGCAATTAGAGTATTGGCTAAGTGTTTGGAACAGTCCAGCTTTCATGGTCCTCCAATATTTGGAAAAAGGCCCTGTGTTTTCCCCTACTCATTCCTGCTCTACTGGATTCCCCCAGGTGAGGCATGGTTCACCGGCTGAGTGCTAATTAGAGCAAGGTTTTTGAAAGCAAAACACAAGGGCTGAAGGGGAGGAACACTAACTGATGTATCACCCATGAAAAGTCCATGGGAGTTATTAACAGGGAATTTAGTCTTGCCCTTACATCCCCCCCCCCAAAACCTTGTTCAACTGCAGTCTTTGGCTGCAATCCTGCACACTTTTTGCAAGGAGAATGAGGTCCAGAGGAACACCCATATGGTCCTGGTATAACCCTTACCTTCAAGTACCATTCTACTTCCTCTGCCCTGAAGATCAATTATTTTTGACATGAACCTGCCTGTACACTGTGCTCAACATCTAAGGTCCTCCTCCTAGTGCCTACTGAGAGGGAGGCTCAGAGGATGGCAACAAGGGAGAGGGCCTTTTCAGTGGTGGCCCCCCAATTATGGAATGATCTCCCCGATGAGGCTTGTCTGGCGCCAACATTGTTATCTTTTCGGCGCCAGGTCAAAACTTTTCTCTTCTCCCAGGCATTTAACAGCATTTAACAATGCTAAGTTTGTTTGTTTTTTAACGGACCCCAGAACTGATGTTTTTAAATGGATACCATTGCTTTTATACTGTTTATGTTTTTGATGGTTTTAAATTGTGTATACTTTTTAACATTCACTGTTTTTAACTTTTGTAAAACGCCCAGAGAGCTTCGGCTAAGGGGCGGTATTTAAATGTAATAAATAAATAAATAAATAAATTTTCCAGTCCCAAGTTCTGTTTGCCCGATTGGCAAAATAGTTTGAGAATTATTTTTAAACTTTTCTTGGTGAATTGTATACATTTTTGTGCATTTTTCTCCAATACGTGTATTTTTTGTATGCAATTTCCCCGATGTACATATTTTGGCAAGCAATTTCCCCTCATATAATGCATTTTTAAATGTTGCTTTCACAAAGATATGTACTTTTCTGTGCACTTTGTACGCCTTTTCTAAAATTTGAAATTCAGGGAAAAGTGAATTTAGGAGGATTAATGAATTTTGCTTTGTACATAGGTTCAAAAGTGCAAAATTAAGTACAAAACAAATCCCCCCTCCCAGGACTATTTTTTGGATGTGATCTGGCATTAATGCATACAAGAAAGTGAGCAATGGTGACTTCAGTTGTGTTTCTAACATAATACTTGTGTGATTTATTTACTAGGTGTGTCTTGAGAATAGAAGCATCAGAGAGGTTCAATGTGCATCCTACAACAACAAGCCTTTCATGGGTCGATTCTATGAGTGGGAACCTTTTGCAGAAGGTAAGGGGAGACAAATCCCTGTGTTTTTCTAATGTGATGGAAATAAATTCCTATTCTTCTTCTGGAACACATTATATGACTTTCACTGTTCTGCAATGTTGTTCATTTGCTTGTGTGTGTGTGTGTGTGTATGTGTGTGTGCATATAGTTAAGAGACCAATGGGGAGCATTTTAGCCCCCCAGCACATTCTGCAGCAGACTGTAAAGTCACTATGTTGCAGGAGAAAAAAAAAGCTCAGAGGGTAAAGCTGCCAACTAGAGATGCTTGAGGAATTTTATTTAAATTGACCTGATCTGTACTAATGTGAAGATCAGAACGTAATTATCTGCTGCCCTTCATGAATGTTCTGACATGGTTCTTGGCTCAAGAAGGGCATAGAAATACATTTTACAATGCTTATATTGAGAGAAAATGCTTTTCAAAAATACTTATTGAAGTGTAGTTCTGTGCAGATTTTAGAGGGAAAAACCTACAGATCAATGCAGGGAACAGACCAACCTATCAGTGAACACATCTGGAAAGTAACACAGACTAGAACTAGACTGATTCTCCAATCCCTACTGCTAAATTGGAATTTGTTAGCAAATTTCCTGCTGGGGAATTTGGTTTCACCAAAGCCTGCGAATGGCTAAGAGCACAGTCCTCCCCCTGGATGTTTACGGTTGAAGAGGGTGAGGATGGCACATTAGTAGTCCTCTGTTGGTCTCTGCTAGTGGAGAAGTTCACCATCAGTTCCACCATGGTGGAAAGCCTCTAGGAGGGTGGGAAGCTTCCACCACCAGTTCCTCCACTGAAGTTAGCAGGTGAAAATCCCTAAAATGGGACATTCCATGGGCAGGGGAGGAGTCTGGAGGAGCTGTCTTTGATCTGTTGTCCTGATCCATGCCTATTAGCTATGGCAGCCTTGGTACTGGCCTGACTAATCCCACCCACCCCATTGTTATCAGTGGGGAACTTTAAAAGCAAGAATCCACTAGACTGAAAAGTCTGATGACCACCTACCCCCTTTTGCTCCATGGCTGGCCTGAGCTTGCAGGGCTACGGATGTAGTAGAAGATTCCTCTTGTCACTCCGTAGGATTGCTCCAAAACACACTATAAATATTATTGCCCCTCTATATGTTTCTATGAACACTCCTGATGTTCCTTTGCACATTCATCAGGAGTGGGTCACCTCCCCCAATCCTGGCTGGATCTTGTAATCATTTAACTGGATTCTCTCATCATTTATGCTTGGCATAGTACTATGACATAACTCCTGCTTTCTCTTGCATTGCTTGATAGTTTGGCCTCTCTTTATGCAAACAATACATTTCTTCTTCTTCGTATTTAGGGCGTAACTCCCTGCCCGCTTAGCTGATGATGTCATGCATCTGATGTCATGGACTCTAGTCTATAGAAGCTTATTGGTTTTCAAGATGCCACAGGACTCGTTGTTGTTGTTGTTGTTTCAGCAAACTAACTTGGGTGGTCTATTTAAGAGATGATACTCTAAATGTGACCTCTGACTGTTTTGAGAAATAAATGAAAAAACAGATGCTGGTTATCTGGCATGTAAAGTCGTGGCTGATTGGCTAGCCTTACATGTGAAACTGGAAACAGGAAAATTGTGCAAATTTGGCAATTTTTGGTGTCACTTTCACATCTAACAGTCCTTTGTTTTGTGCAATTTTCCCCTTGACACAAATTGAACAGTGATTGCAAATGTGAGTACAAATGCAGAGAGATTAGCAGCATGCTGATATTTGGAGAATCTTGGTGAGTTCTACCCTCATGGCGAACCGATTTGCTTCAGAAAAGATTTAATTAAAAGATTTGATGTTGCCAATTATTATTTTCTTTTTGCAAAGCATTGGCAGGACATTAGTGTACATTTGTAAAACTCCTGCAGGGATCTAGATTTCCTCCAAGGATGTGCAAAAACACTTGCAGGTGAGCAATATGTACCCACTGACAAGGATTACAAATCTCCCAGCCGTCTCTTTGAGAGAGGAAGTTAGTTTTTCTCAGAGCAGATCAGGAGGGCTCCTCTTCCTCCTGTGCTCGCGGGGAGTAGAGGGAGAAGAGATCAGCCAGGGAATTTTGCAAAATCTTCAGTGTGCTTTATAAAATATTGTCTTTCCCATCATAAGGATGCTCTCTTACTGTTAAGGTCATCCGTCTTCCTCATTGTCCTGCAAAGTAGGTGAAAGGTGTTTTTGAAAAACAACACAGCCCGTCACGATTTGTCAGACTGATCCAGAGGGAAAACAGTACGCCCCATCACGTTCTTTCTGACTCATCAACCCCTTAAAAAAATAATTCAAGTGCCAATTCAGGGCTTTCAAGGACATGGACAAGGGTGTTGGCTACAGCCCTCTCCTCTAAACTGTGCAGGAGGCCAACCAGATATACATGGGAAGCCCATGAGCATGACCTGAGTGCATCACCTCTCCATGTTATTCATCCATAACATCTGGTATTCAGTAGGGGTGTGCACCTCCTCAGTCCTGAACCCTGAATCTGAATTGAAGCAGACTGATCTCACCACCAGCCTGTGGGACTTACCTAAAGTCTCCATTCACACCCTTGAGCTGCCCATTCTCCAGGAAAGCCATGCTGGCCTGCTGTAGATTTGCATAGCAGCAGAACTGAATCTCAAGGGGCTGGGGCAGCTCCAAGGCACCCTTTGTTGAATCGGGATCAATTTGGAAGCTCTGAATTGGCCTCCGAGATGAATCAGGTTTCTTTTATTTTGCACAGCCCTAGTATTCAGAAGTTCCGTGCCCCTATACAAAGAGGCTCCACTACGCATCATTACGTTGTTAGAGATTATTATTGTTGATAGGATAGTATTGCATGCATACATGCATATAAATTAGAACTATTTACGTCTTTCAGTTGGATTTTTAGTTGATTTGATAAAAATCTGAGGCTGAATATATAGCTTAAAAAAGATTACTTCGGATCTGCCTTATTTGCTTCCTCTTACCTATCAGTGGGGTGCAGAAGAACACTGTTTTCACAAGCGCTGCAGAAGCGGACATAGCAGCCTGTATGTGTCTATTCAAAAGTGAATCCCATTGTGACCAATGGGACTGACCCACAGTTAAGTGAGTATAGGACTGCAGCCCAAGGAACATAGCCTTTTAAACAACCATGTACTACAACTGCCTGTGTGTTTACACACACAGGGACAGTGAGTTGAACACACCAACTTCTTGGCTGAACAAGATGGCCCTAGGGAACATTAATCTAAAAACCATGTTGTAATTACACAGAGATGAAAATCGGTTCCATACCATGGGCAGCGTGGTGCTGTTCCTGCTCCTTGAAGCAATGACAACATGCGTGCTGCTACGGAGACCTCCTCCTTCCCACAATTCACTCATTCTCTATGGTGCCAGCAGAGAAAGCCCATGGGCTTCAACATATCGCTACTACCATTTCTCTTTCGCTCTCCCGAACAACACAGTTCTTTGTAGGAAGGGTTGAATTTTACACCTCATGTTTGTATTGGAGCTCTTAGAGGGGCACCAAACCTATAATTTACAGCCAAGCCCTAATGATGGAATTAAGAATAATTTTACCACCTTCTTAAAAAAAAAAAGTGTGTGTGTGTCCATGTTAAGCTTTCAATTTTATTTCTCCCTTGTTCACTATGGTACAGCTGCAGTTTTAAACCATGTTTTGCCTGCTACTGCTCCAATACAAACAATTGTCGTTATTGATTTTTTTAAGTCCATATTTAAGGGAGCTTAATCCCTAACAATTTATACTCTGTAATGAATAATATTAATTTATGTGGTGACAGCGAAAGAGAGAAAGAGGATGAGAAGTTGGGTCTCTGAAAAAACCGGATGAGTTTGTTATCCTGAGTAGGAAATATAGCGTCCCCAGTTTGGTGCCCTCCAGATGTTTTGGACTACAACTCCCAGAATTCCTGACTTTCAGCCATGTTGGCTGATGGGAGCTGAAGTGTGTGAAAGGTGAAAGTGCTCTCCAATGCTCCCTGCCGGAGTCCTCATCTGAATTGGGGCTTTCTCTTTACTTAAAAACCCCAAACCCATTCAGTCTATTGTTAATGGCATGATTGGCATCTCATATAGACACACTGTGTGCTGTCCTGTGTCAGGGGTGTTGAACGTCTTTCGACCCAAGTGTCGAGTTCCATTTTGGAGAAGCTCTCCAGGGATACATTTAAGTGGTGGGCGGGGCTGAAGGCAAAAGGAGGTGGGGCCTAAAGTACCAGCATATTTCAGCTCAACGCTCTTACTGCCGGGAACGAAACCTTCAAAGAGCCATTTCAGTGTATTAGAATCGGGGGTGGGGGGAACTGCACAAAAGCCAGGAAACCATGAAGTGATTGATGGTTGAAGGGCAGGGGAAGGGGGAAGGGCCATCTGGAGAACTCTGAAAGGCTAGCTTTGGCCCCAAGCCTTGAGGTTCTACAAATCTGCCATAGTGCAGGAAGGATGACTTCCCATTCTCTGGAAGATCATTTTTTAAAAAACAATAATATATGTTTTCAAGTGCAAGAGTGAAGTGGGACTCTGGATTTAATCCAAAAGAAAAGTGGGATCCAGTGAATGAATAGTTGGGGGAACACTTTGCTAAAGTTTAGGTCTTTCTCCTAAAAACATACACATGTATTAGGTTATTTTAATTATAGGTGAAACAGACCTAGCTCAAGAGAAAGTTTAGAAGGCAGTTGGGTCAGCATTTATTCCCTATGCTGTCATGCTGAATATGTGCCCCTTGCATACTAACACAACACAGAAATGAATACCAAAGCTGTGTTGTAGCATAGTTAGCAGAACTGTGTTCTTTTTCTTCTCTTTCCCCAGTTTTCTTGCATGTTTGGTCACAAACAAACCCAAACCTTTTAAAAATAAGTAAACACATTCAAAACGTTCTTTCAGAAAAGTGGATCCAAGGTTTTTGGTTTTGCCTCCTGGATGTCTATGATTTCAAAGTAGCTGATTATTAATTTGAATATGCCATGCCCTCGTTGGAGGGATCATCCTCCACCTCTTAGGAGCTGGAACTCCCCAAGACAGATGATGCCATCGAGTCACCCCTGCCAGGAGACATAAAGGAGCCTGGACCCTAAGGGAGGAGAGAGGACCAGAGCTCCATCTCCGCAGGAAGCGGGGGGAGTTCTGCTTTAGGGATTGAGGTTGAGCAACAACCCAGTCACAGAGAGTATTGATGCCTTAAGAGGCAGATTTGTAGGGCTCCTTCAAGAAGGCTCCAAAGAAGGACTCCTCAAGAGGAGGGGACTCATTGGGTGCAAGTCTTGTAATGTGCTGCAGCTGAATTTCGGGTGGGGCTCAGAAGTCTCCAGTAATATAAGCATGCATTATCAGTCTTGCCTTTGCTGAAAACAATGCTATTTCTTCAGCTCCTGTATCTTTGGCGGCCTTCCCCGACCAGTGCCTTCTAGATGTGTTGGACTGCAACTCCCATAACTCCCAGCAGGCACTATGCTGGCTGGGGAAAGCTGACCTTCGTTCATTTTTAAATATTTCTGTTGCAAAAAAGACTATTGTAGAGTGAACGGATTCACCACTTGTGATCCACTGAGTTGAATGAAGCCTGCTAGCCATGGGTGATGGTGCAGCAGAACTTCCTGGCTGCGACTAGGATAGTAGGGAGTTAGGTTTTGCACTTAGCAGGCCATGATACATGACTGGTACACTGTATGAAGCATGTGCAGATCATTCCTTGTGTGGCACTGTTTGGGGTGGGGCTATAAAAGCCATCAATTCTAGGCACAGAATGCTGGAACAACCTCTGTGTACCAACTCCCAGACGTCTGCCTTGTATTATAGCCTAGCTCTTCTCTGGAACTCCCTGTGTTTGGACTTTGGGCTGCCCACGGACCTTGCTTTTGGTACTGACCCTGACCAGTTCCCCAGAGATCTGTCCTCACGCTATTATTATTATTATTATTATTATTATTATTATTATTATTTATACAGCACCATCAATTTTCATGGTGCTGTACAGAACAAAACAAAACAGAATACAAAACTCCCTGCCATATGGCTGACATTCTAAAATCACAGTAACAAACCAACAGGGAGGGGAAAGGCCAACCAGCATGGGGGACAATAAAACCAATAATAAAAACTAGTATTGTCACACTACGGATTATAAGCTTTTAAGAAAAGAAACGTTTTCAAGTAGGATTTAAAAGCTGAGATCGATGTCGCAGTTCGCAGATGCTCTGGAACAGAATTCCAGGCATAGGGGTCAGTGAACAAAAATGAATGAAGACGAGCGAGAGAAGTAGAAACTCTTGGGAGAGTAAGAGACAAAGTGTTATTAGAGCGAAGGGTGCAAGCAGGACAGTAAGGTGAAATAAGAGACAAGAGAGAGGGAGAAGCCAGACCACGGCAAGCTTTAAAAGTAAAAAGGAGAAGCTTGTATTGAATTCTGTAGGAGATGGGAGCCAGTGAAGGGATTTTAGAAGCGGGGTGATGTGATCAAAACGATGAGCCAGAAAAATAATCTTAGGCGCGGAATGCTGAATGGAAGCCAATGGGGAAAGATGAGAAGAAGGAAGACCAGTCAACAGAAGATTACAATAGTCCAAGAGGAAAATAACCAAGGCACGAATGAGAATCTTGGCGGAAGAGACCGATAAGAATGGGTGAATTCTAGAGATGTTATACAAGAAGAAACGACAAGACTTAGCTTGTCCACCATGAATGAGTAAACATCTATGGGTTATTCTGAAATATTGACTCTAAACTCATCTTAAGTTGAATAACGGGCTCAAGTTAAAGGAAGCCAGATTCCAGCTGGACATCAGGAAAAACTTCCTGACTGTTGGAGCAGTACGACAATGGAACCAGTAACCTAGGGAGGTGGTGGGTTCTCCCACACTAGAGGCCTTCAAGAGGCAGCTGGACAACCATCTGTCAGGGATGCTTTAGGGTGGATTCCTGCATTGAGCAGGGGGTTGGACTCGATGGCCTTGTAGGCCCCTTCCAACTCTGCTATTCTGTGATTCTATGATTCTTTGAAGGTATTGGGCTGGGGGCACTGTGATATGGGGAGGATGAAGGAATGTTGTGCAGGTTAGAATATGAGGAATGTCTTTGCTGAGACCCAGGGCAGAAAAGGCCTTTTCAAGCTTTGCTCAGATTGGAATAAATGATGTCACTTTGGTCCCCTGATGCTCCTCTTTCAGAATGGGAAGTGATGGACACGTTTTTCAGATGGCCTGCTGCATTGGCTCGCGTGCATGTTTAAGTCCTCACATATGTAGAGAAGACACATGAAGGTAATCCACGATGGATACTTCCCGCGGGCTTGCAAATTCTTGGCTCGGACAACATAGTCCATCTCTGAAGCAACTCTCCCCCTGCCCCGCAATATTGTCTTGGATTGCCAGATCATGGTTTCCAAAGGCCTCCATTTGGGGATGCATTCATATCCATCGTTTTGACTTGTTGCTGTCCCAGTTGCTTAATGTAGCAGCCAAAATCATGAAGGATCTCCTCATTACTTGCAATTTACCTTGAATAAACTAATTTGAGTTGGTGGCCCAGCAGATGTTTTGACAATCTACGTGCTTATCTCAAGAAGTAATCCAGCTGTGCTGTTTTTCATCCAGCTGTAAGTTATTACTTCCAACATAACAGCTGCTTTAAGGCTCTCTTTCTCATGGCTGTAGAATCTTTTCCCATCTTCCCGCACTCCTTTGCCTCCACCTGTTTGAAATCTCTGTTTTGTTTTGTTCATTACTTCTGTTTCTTTTTGGGGTGGGTGGAGTGTAGGGGATCAACTATTATTTTAGCTTCTATTTTAATTGTTTCCAGTTACTAGATTGTATAAACCAGTTTTGTTGTTCCCACACTACGTGAACTACTGTTTTAGTGCCAGATAAGCCAAAGGGCAAATATAAAACTAAAACTAAAAATGTTTGGGCAACTGAGGAGTCTTGAAGGATGCAGCTGTATTGGCCATTCTAACAGGAGACACCACAGTTCCATAATATGCAGAGGCATTGTGGTGAAAAGCCCAGGTTCAGAACTGCATTCATCCCAATGGCACCATCAGCATGTGGCAAGATTGCGCAGCTGCTGGTGACCTATGGATGTAGAAGGAGGGTGCCCATAAGCTGTGCTCATGAGCTCAGCAACAATATATCATTGTGAGCTACTCTGTTGTAATGCAAAATGTTTTGGGGTGGTCTGGTCTTGAATGGGAATAAAAGACCTGTTCCTGTTAGAGATGAAATCTATTAGAACTGGTTTGTTGATGTGAATCTTGTGAAGAATGAATACTGGGGAACACTGAAGACATAGAGAAGGTGGGGGTGAGCAAGCAGGCACCCTGGCATATAGGGTTGGTCTTGAAAGTGGCATCTATTCCACTAAAGGAGGGCTGAGCAACTTGCAGGCCAAACCTTCTGAAGGACCACAACTCTCATGATCCCTCAACATTGGTTATGCGAGCTAGGACTGATGGGAGTTGTAGGCCAAAACATCTCATGGGCCACAAATTACCCACACTCAGAGTCAGAAGAACACACATTTTAGCCTCCCCCATAAGCAACTGGGGCACATTCCGTCGCTCGTAGCCACTTGACCTCACAGCCATTACACAAGTATCTACTAGTGATAGGCAGAATCATTTTTAACAGTTAGCTAATCAAAAACCTAGAGGAAAGGTGGTATGCCCATTGCAGCCATTTTTGCCTTCCTTGCACTTGCATTTTTATTAACATTGATGGCTGCCACAAGGAAACTTGTCATAACTGCAGCCAAAGGAAAGCAGAACTGCAGAACCAATTGAGAATGTTCAAGTGAAAACGGGGCTTTCAGCTATTGTGTATATTCCCTTTGCAAAGATGCTAAACCACATCAAACTTTCTCCTAATTGTGTAATCCTGGTAAATATGATACATCTGGGATGTAGAAGGCAGTAGAGTAAAATGTTGCTTATCCAACTTCTGTCATATGGGATTCTTGATTATCTAGCTTGGTAGATCGTCTGTGAAGCTAAACTAACCAAATGAAACCAATTAAAATTAACAAGCTTACTGGCTTGGGTTATCCCACACAGAAGAATCAAGATGTTTGAGCTCAGCAGTGCCGCAGATAAGAGGTAGCTGAGAATAATGATGTAAATTAGCTTTTCTGGCGGTCCATCTAGGGATCTGTGAGGACTTTGCTCTGTTGGATTTTTTAAATGGATTTCCCCCCAAGCTGCCTCACCTAGAAATGGATGTGGACCAGGTGCATTTTGCATTCATAAATGTATATATTTCCAGTTGTATGATGTGTTCCATGTAACAGAACCTCCCCACCCCCAACCAATGAAATGTGCATATTTGAAAAATGGGTATATTTCAAAAACACTTTAGGTATGGCACCTAGAATCAGAAGAATCCACTTCTAACATTTTACACCACCCTTTTCACTTTTGGGGGTGGGACTTGCACTGATTTGCATTAACTAATGTGGATTAGTACATTTATGCAAATGTGAATTATCATAGCATCATAGAATAGCAGAGTTGGAAAGGGTCTATAAGGCCATTGCTCAATGCAGGAATCCATCTTAAAGCATCCCTGACAGATGGCTGTCCAGCTGCCTCTTGAATGCCTCTAGTATGGGAGAACCCACAACTTCTCTGGTCGTAACTGATTCCATTGTTATACTGCTCTAACAGTCGGAGTTTTTCCTGATGTCCAGCCGGAATCTGGCTTCCTTTAACTTGAGCCTGTTATTCCGTGTCCTGCACTCTGGGAGGATCGAGAAGAGATCCTGGCCCTCCTCTGTGTGCCAACCTTTCAAGTAGTTAGCAGAAGTAGAAGGATATTTGTGTCAAAATAAAAAAAAATCCAACTCTGTCAATGATCCGATGATAGAACCAAAGACCTTTGACAATCCAGGAAATGGAGACAGAATGGATTTAAGAAAATCTACACAATTCCTCTAGCTCTGCCACTGAGCCCTCTTGAAGCCCCAGTTAAGAAATGTTGCCGCACTTGTCTGTTTGGAGGACTGTTCTCTGCCTTGCTCTTGCCTTCACTGCTTGCATGTTTCTTCTGTCAACACTTATGATAATGGTACCAACAAAGGGGGGGGGGGGAGAAGAGCCCTATTTGCGATATCCCTGAGTTGCAGGAGAAGGTCCTGAGAAATGTCACCGTAAAGTAGCTCAGGCACTTGTGAGCCAAGAGTTCAACCACCTGTCAACACGATCCCTGCCTCTCCCTGCACAATGGCTTCTCTTTCTTCCTCTTCTGAAATTCTTTGGAAACGAACCTCGCCGGCTCTCAATGAGCGACTGCCTCGAGCCGCAGACCAGCACAGCCGCTGCATCAGCACAGCCAGTTATCATTAATCTCCGTAAGTGATTTGTAGGTTTGTGTAAGGGGAAGGATAAAGTTTGTAAAAGTTTCATTAACCATGCATGGAAAACTGGAGGTCTGACTTTGTGCTGTTAAAAAAAAATATGAAGGCTTAACCAAATGGATGCAGATGCTGCCAGATATATCGCCATACATCGACTTGCAAACCGCCCTGGAAACAAACAAGTTATTGACGGCTGATGTGCAGAAGTGCTTAGGCTAAAGAAACTCCTGAAATGAGAGTGGTAATTTGAAAGGCTGTGGAATCTTTTGCGGGAAGGTGTAGTGCAGAAATAACGAGGCGACACATCATAGCTGGGTTTAAACTAGGGCCAACATTTATTTGATGGATCTGCAAAGGGAAACCTAAGCGGGCATCTACCTATCGCGGTGTGAGCCGCTGATAATCAGGGCGAGGTATTCCGAGCCCGAGGCGGCGTGTAACCGTCGCCACCCCTTGGCTCCCCCTTTTGGGGTGGTAGGCCTTCCGGTGTCACCCCTCCTCCTGCCGCCAGGCTGTGAGTGGGTGAGAAAGGTTGGCCTCAAGGATTAGCCTTATTTCAGCCGCTGGACCGCAGGGCTTGGAACTGCTGAACCTCGGGCGTTATCCTTCGCCATTTGGTGCCATGGAAAACTCACCGACTTTAACAAACCGCAGATGCCCGCCTACCCGCCACAGGGAGTGGCAAGCCTCTTGCTTAGTCACTACCGACTCCCCATCTGGCAGAAATAACTTCCTGCAAACCCTTGCGCAGATCCATCAAAAACAAATCATTGCCAAGGTCCGAAAGATGGGCCCCATCCGCCCTATAAAGCTCCCTCTGCGTTGTTCTAATCAAGGGGTGTTGATGGCTAACATCCCCATATCCCAGGAGATTTTTATAAATTTCCCCATTGACTTTGCAACGTGCGCGTTCAATGGCACACGGGTCGCTAGCCCATTTCCAATTTAGTCTGGGAATAATAAGTGACCACGCAATAACGGTTCCAGGCCACAGGTTACGAATGGCCTGGAAATCATGAACAGCCTGCAGGATCAGGGCCTTGCCCTTTAAAAGCCCCAGATCATTACCGCCTAGGTGTATTACCAACACCTGCGGAGGAGGAATAACCACACACTGCTGCGAGAGTGGAACCAGGGGGTGCTCCCAGCGCATGCCACGCCTTCCAACCAATGGATGCTGGCAATATTGCTCAATCGGAGCTGACTTCCCAAGCTCGATCGGGAGTCCCTCCTTCCGTCCCAGAAGACAAAACTGTGGCCACAGATTAATACTCGCAGCAGGTTCTGTCCCCTCTGGAGATCTAGGGAACAAATGAATGGTATTAGCTACGACCCTAAACGTGCGGTTCCTCAGGCAGCTGGCGAATGTAAGAACAAAAAGCCCCAGATTGCCATCTTCCTACTTGTTGAATCTGATTCGGGGAGAAACCAATAGCCACAGCGGTGGAAGCCGCGCCTATCCTAAATGAGTGTGTGCCAAATTGGTAATCTCCTAGGCCCAGTGCAGCAAGAGCCTTCTTCGTCACTGACCAAAAGTGGTGTTTAGTGAGCGGAGCTCTATTGCTATGGCAAATTAGATAACCGGGATTGGGCCCCCGTAACTCCATAAAGATATGGATGGCCAGAATGGGGCATAGCTCTTTTTTGAGCGCTGGAAACAAGGACACGATACGGCCCTTGCCTGTCTGATCAGTTTTAGACCTGCGAAGTTGTAATTGTATGCAGTTATTGGATGACTGAAGGTCCAACAACTGCAAGGCCCTTCCAGAGGTGTCGCCTTTACCGGCGGCCACTAACTCAGAGACACGGAAGGCCCTGAAAAATGCTGTAACAGAGGCGGCATGTGATAGCCGGGCTTCGAAAACAGAGGAGCAAAGTGTGTGCCACAGTGCGCTCAACCCAATCAAGATTTCTGGGGATAAAGGAGTTCTTTTATCCCGTAAGGTTGGTCTTAGCCTAGACCAGCCTCGAAAGGTTCTTCTAATTCTGAAGTCAGTGGAGGTGTCAGTGACACCTTTAGATTTGGCTATGAATGCCAGAGCTGCCACTTTCCACTAATTGTTCTGGGCGCCCTACCTTTCGTCTTTTCGGCTACGCAGAATTGCAGGATGTGATCAACAGGTATCGGCCAGGATTGAGGGAGCTGTAACTGAGACCGGAATGAATGAAATTCGCTACCTGCTTTTAGGTAGGCTGACCTGGTCCTGGGAGCGACTGACTGCCATATTGCTGACTCAATTTCATCCTGCCAATTTCCCAGAAACTGGTCAGCGTGACCTCCGGTTTTGTTCTTGCCCAAGGGGCCAGTTGACGAAATCTTGCCACCTGCTGACGCGATAGGGCATCAGCTATGGAATTGTCCAGGCCCGGAATATGTTGTGCGCGGAACAGAATGTTATGCTGAAGGCAATGTAGCGTGAAGGCCCGGACTAAATTCATGACACGTGCATTGTGTGACAATAGTGTATTGATGACTTGCACTGTGGCCAAATTGTCACACCAAAAATGAACGACGGAGTTTGAAAGCTCCGCTGCCCATAGTAGAGTTGCTACATATATTGGGAAGAATTCCAAGAATGTCAAGTCCTTGCATATATCAGAATTTAGCCAGTCCTCAGGCCACACTTCAGCACACCACTTATCTCCCCAAATGACCCCAAAGCCGATAGCCCCAGCAGCGTCAGAGTGGATTTGCAGGTCGGTTTCTAACAAGATTTCCTTCCTCCAAAATGAAATTCCATTGAATTCATTAAGGAAGGATAACCAGACGTGCAAGTCGTCATGAATATTGTGTGTAACTTGAATTCTGTGCTGAGGATGAGAAAGACTCTTCATGGCGTTGCATAGACGCCGCACGAAGGCCCTTCCTATCTCCTGAAGTTGGAGTAAAGTGACCTTCTTAAGGGCTGAATCTAATGAAGAATATTGTACTGAACACAAGTGTTCAGGGATAGCGTCATTAACGGATCTACCTTTGGCGCGGACAAATTATGTATTAATCTAAACTCTCCTGGATTCTTCTGGCACAATACCCAGGGGAGAAATGCGAAGATTAGGAATGGGCGGGGTGCTAAAAGGGCCTAGCACCCTACCCAACTCAACCTCTTTGTTGATTTTGATTAACTAATTCCTCCATTGCAGCTATGGATTTCTGATTCTTAAGAAAAGATGCTTGGCGGGGGCCAACATATGGTATTCTAAAACCCAAAGAAAAACCTTCTAACAAAAATGCTGCGTCCAACCGATTGGGGTAGGTAGCAAGTAAAGATTGAAGAGCATCAAGCCTGACTGGGCTGGGGCCCTTTGGGAGGTTGCTACTGACCACCTTGCCTTCTGTTCCCTTGGTTGTCATGGTTATAAGCTTTCTTTCCCCTGTTCCTGGTACAACTTGTGAGAGGGTGATGTCCCCCACATCTGGGGCATTCATGTTTGTACCTACACTGGGGGTGGGAAGAGTTGCCCTTAGAAGAATATTCCCAACACAACATGCGGTGTTGAACCGCTTGTCCCGCAGCCCCAGTGGAAGGCATTGCGGGTTGCTGTTTAGACAGTAGGTGGCCACTATCGGCCCTCTCACCGAAACCTGGTTGGAAGGGGTCATGAATTGTAACCATAAATCATGGTCCTTCATGTCCCAACGCAGAGAAGTGTCCAGGGTTCATCGTATGCGAGCCATGCTCCACCCTCATACTCTACATAAGCCCTATAAATCATGTCTAGGTACTTTGTAAGTGTGCAGCCTCGTTCTGGGAATTTTTGCAAGATTATTCCCATATAAATGAGAAATCCTGGCAGCCAATTGGCCCAATTCCTGATGACTTTCTTACGTCGTACCCTTTCATAATCCCTGTCGCCAGATTTGTCTTTATCTTTGGTCTCGGTTTCCCGGAACAATAAAGTAAAGACATCCACATATTCCCCACGGGTAATCTTCTCACGTGTGGCTGGGAGTAAATGATAACCTAGGGGGGCTGCAGTACTCCCTGTTGGTATGGCCTGTGTTTCTACCCCTGCATAAGGATCTTTAGTTGGCAAAGGGGAAATGTCAGTTTTAGTGGCTGGATCACTAGCAGCACCTTGCCATACATTAGTGCAAGCACCAGCAGTAGATAGAGAAATGCCAGTATTATTAATAGAATTGGCAACTCGGTTATCACCAGGAGCTGGTACTTCAGTTTGCACCCCAGCATCCAATACTGTGTTGGATGAAACATTGGCAGTTGAAGGAACCTCAGCCCCAGCAGCTGTATTTGTTACCGACGAAGTGGGTGCAACTGTGGGGGACTGGTGAACAATTAAAGACTCACTGCTTGGTGTGTCACTGTCTAAGCCAGTTATAGGACCTGTTGCTGTAACTTGTGTAGTTTGTGGAGCCTGGTTGTTAACAATGTTAAAAGGATTTGAAGACGTGAGGTACTGATTCCTCTCTATTTGGCCCTGGTTAGGCCACATCTAGAGTATTGTGCCCAGTTCTGGGCTCCACAATTCAAGAAGGACACAGACAAGCTGGAGCGTGTTCAGTGGAGGGCAACCAGGATGATCAGGGGTCTGGAAACAAAGCCCTATGAAGAGAGACTGAAAGAACTGGGCATGTTTAGCCTGGAGAAGAGAAGATTGAGGGGAGACATGATAGCACTCTTCAAATACTTAAAAGGTTGTCACACAGAGGAGGGCCAGGATCTCTTCTCGCTCCTCCCAGAGTGCAGGACACGGAATAACGGGCTCAAGTTAAAGGAAGCCAGATTCCGGCTGGACATAAGGAAAAACTTCCTGACTGTTAGAGCAGCGCAACGGTGGAATCAGTTACCTAGGGAGGCTGTGGGCTCTCCCACACTAGAGGCCTTCAAGAGGCAGCTGGACAAGCATCTGTCAGGGATGCTGTAGGGTGGATTCCTGCATTGAGCCAGGGGTTGGACTAGATGGCCTTGTAGGCCCCTTCCAACTCTGCTTTTCTATGATTCTATGACCAGTCTATGTTGGACAACCATTGAAGGGAGCTCAATGGATTGATCGCCCCTAGTGGGGGTGTGGTGGATTGTGTAATTGTGTTCTCACCTTGTGCTGGAGGTAGTGTTGGTGCCAAAGTATATGGGGTGCTACTAATTGAGGGCATAGACCCTGGAGTAATTATCGGTTGCGCCGCGGCTAGGGAGCCAGTCATGACCTGTAGATGTTGGTTGTGAAGAAGATGAAGTCAAGCTGGAAGATGCCTCAATAACATCAAGCCGTGCTGTAATAGAAGACCAAAGCTTATCCTGTAATAGCTGCCTGGTAGAAGGTCTGTTCCCAGTCCTTTTACTTTGAATTATAGGGGGAATGGCAAGTGGTGATGGTATCCCTCTCTCTTGTTCGGCTGCCTGAAACCTATTTAAAATAGCCATCGCATCATGTGTATCACTGTCTTCGGATGAGGAGTCCCTGAAAGGTCTAATTCGTTTTTGGAATGAGGGTGCTTTTCCCTTTCCTTTCTTAGGTGGCATGGTTGTGCACAGGCCTACCCCAATAAACCTCCACTTAATGGGAAAAACTACTATTAAATATAACCGGTATGAAGCCTAGGCTTGGGCACAATGCTCCAAGTAAAGCCTAAATCCAAAGATGCAGTGCTTGCGGGTAATAGGCCGCAGATTTAGCGAGCCAGGCCTAATGTAAACCCACTGGCTCCCCAGGGGAAAAGGACAAGGACTTTTAAATTTATTCTCCCCTCCCCACTACGATCAGACCCAGCCTAGCTTAGCTTCAGCAAAGTGGCTGGGAGCATGCGTTGGGCCACAAACCCTGAGTCCAAATTATGGATATGGCAGGGGGAAGCAAACACTCTCCCAGAGAATATGGAAAAGTAATAATAATAATAATAATAATAATAATAATAATAATAATATAAGATTGATTAAATGAATCCCAAACTCGTTAGGCTGCCCCTCCATGTAGCTACAGTCACTACAGAGCTGGGTGGGCAGGGCTGAATACCCCCCCTCCCCACCAAGAACGCTAACGTTGGTGGCTAAATAAAGGTTTCCAATCGGCCCGGCCCCGGCGGCGCTGCGCACGAGCCGCGCTGGGCCACGGTCACGCCACCACCCACACCGACGACCCGGGCTCGGATGCGGGTGCTTTGAAAAAATTGGGGAGAACCGGCCGGTTCCCCCCCAAACCTGGGCCTTTCAGCCGAAGATCCTCATGGAGGAAGCGGCTGTTTGAGGACGCCGAGCCTCCGCTTAAGCAACGGGGCCGCTCGCGTCCACGTGGCTGCTTGCTTCCCCGGTTTCAGTTTTACTTTCAGTTTCCGAGCTGTCGATAGAGTGGACGATCACAGCAGCCGCTTGAGGAAAGAGGGGGGGGGGCGAGCCTTTAAATAGGCTCTCATACCCCTCCCCTTCTCCCAAAGGCGCGAATCGCCAGCCAAACGCTGGTGCCCACGCAGCCTTATTTCTGCCCCCACCCGCAATTAGCTTCCCCGCGCCCAGGCTACGCCGGGTGCGGCAGATTAGCATTTTTGTTGTTATTTAACCTAAAATCTGAACAGTTGTTCATGTTAAAGTTCAGAAACACCGTCACTTCGAGCTTTTCTACATGAACCATTTATTGTTTGCATGTTCTTCAGATGATATTATGATCCTGATTTAGACTAGCATCCTTTTCTCCACAGTAGACCACAAGTAGAAGGCAATGTCCTCCTTCTCCTGTTGTTCTCCAGCAACTGGTAATTTCAGCGGCATGCTGCCTTTGATCTTGGAGGTAGCCTAGAGCCATCATGGCTAGCAGTCATTGCTAGCTTAATTCTCCATGCATTGGGCTAAGGCAAGTAGACCACACAAGCCTGACGTTGGTCCAGTTATGCTTTGCAGGGTGTATACAAGAGAGACAGACAGACATTACAAGAACCTAAAACAAAATTAATGTACAGTAACTGCTTTGCCAGATTTGACCACAGAATTTTCCTCCAGTGAAGGCATCCGAAAGTGCAAACTGAACTCCACATCCAAGTCACACTTTTAGCAATGTTGTTTCCTTGGCACCCGAGGGTGCTGTCCATTTCCCACGCAGAGGCATGTCAAACAGTGACACATTATGGGCACAGTCTCTTGTTGAAATATAGTGTGGCCAGCCATGAGGGCCGGGGGCTGTTCCTGTGTAGTGAACTCATGAGAAAAGAGGGATGACTTCACTTTGGTCTGAAGACATTACGGCAGAGAGCAGCCAATGGTGTGTGTGTGTGTAAAAGTAAGTGAAAAAATAACCAAGGTAATGCACCAGACTTGTGTTGTTAGTCTTGGAGACATTATGTCAGTAAAATCAGGCATTCGGGAAGGTGAGCTTTACAGAAGTATTCATCATTTGTATGGAACTGTAGAGATTAGGCATGTGCTCCGCTCCGATTAGAAGCGTAGAAGCAGGAGCGAATTGGCCTGCTCTGCCTTGCCCAGAGGCGGAGTAGAAGTGGACCGCGGACCCCTAGAAGCAAGGCGAAGAGAAGCGGCCATTTTCTGAGCGCTCCGGTTTCCGCGGTCTGCTGCGATCGCCATCTTGAAACGTTTCGCCCATAGGATTGCATTGCGGAAAAGAAAGGGGGATAACTGTGTTGTTTTTGATGCTATCTTTCTGAAAATTCTTGTGCTTAGAGAGTCGTGGATGGGGGACATTTTGAGCCTACTCTCAGCTCTCTGCGTGGTGCGGTTCACGTGCTATATTTTTTTAAAAATTGGGTAAACAAATAGGGACAGCGAGCAAAACGGTGGTTTTTTGTTTTTTTTGAAGTGATGACAGGCACATTCAACTCCCAATCCTGATGAGAATTGATCACCTCATGAAGCATCCTCCAATCCCAGCGTTCGAGGGGGGGGGACTAAGGCAGAGGCACCCTCAGAGCTTTGAGCTCGTAGCGTCTTGTGGGTTTTGGCGTTCGTGGAGAGAGGAGCTACTTTAGTTGCTGCTGCTGTGTTTGGAGATAGATTAGGATTTAGCTTGGTGTGTGTTTGTTTGCATCTTTCTGACTTTTAGCTTAGTTTGCTCTGTGTTTTTCCCTTACTTTGATTTAATATAAACTTTATTTTTAAATTTTGGAGTGTGTGTTTGTTTGTTTGTTTGGTTGTCCCCCCCCTCCCCTCTCTTAAAGCCTGACTGTGATTCATCTTCCTTCTTCCTTCTATATATAAAAAAATACAACCCCCCCCCCAAAAAAAATTATTCTCTATTTCTTCTCTCTGTTACTTGGACTGTTTGTGTGACTGTGTTATTGTGTGAGTGTGCTGTGTGCACTGTTTGTGAAGTGCAACAGCCACAGATTGAGCATTTCAAATCCTGTTTGGGCAAAGCATACACACACTTCTTGTCCCATTTCCCTACATATAGTAATATTCTTATACATATTATTATATTCTTATACATATTATTATTAGTATTAGTATATTCTTATACATATTATTATTAGTATTAGTATATTCTTATACATATTATTATTAGTATTAGTATAATATCATCATGAGAAGAGGGAGCAGGCGCATGTCTGTGGCGGGGCATGCTGAAAGCAGTGGTCAAGGCAAGGCTCAGGCTGGCACCAGTAAGCAGGCTGCCTCTCCTGTTGTGAAAATCAAACGGGCAACTCCTTGGCTGGCTGCTCCGCAACAGAAGCAGGAGAAGGAGCAGGCAGAGACAGTCTCTTCTGCAACTTGTGCCCGGCGTTCTCTTTTTGAGGGTGGGAATGGGAAAAGTGCCCCTTTGCAAGAGGCAGGTGGTAGCAGTGCCATTAGAGGAGGAGGAGGAGTATCCCTAACTCCTTCATTATCGTTTGAGCCCACAAGCCCGCTGATGGACCTGTCTCCAGACCTCCTAGACGAAGTCCTCAGCACAGTGGAGGGGCAGGAGGAGGAGGAGGAGGCAGTGGGTGCTGAGGAGGAGGAGCAGCAGCAGGCCAAGGCTCTCTCCCCAGTCTCATCCCACACCTCTTCCGCTGCAACCCCTGTTTCTGTGGCAACACCAGAGAGCTCAGGCAGGCAATTGGTGGTGTCACCACGGAAGCGAAAGACAAGTATAGTGTGGGACCACTTTGAGTTGGGAGTGGATCCCCGCTTTGCTGTCTGTCACCACTGCAAACTCACCCTAAGCAGAGGTTCATCTACAGGGCATTATGGAACCAGCAGCATGAAGATGCATCTTCAGAGGCAGCACCAGGCGATCTTGCTGGGGAAAGAGGCGGGCAAGGCGACTGGTTCCAGGGGAAAGCCAAAGGCTGCTGCTGCTGCTACTGCTGCTACTGCTGCTGGCACTGCCACTCTAAGCTCTCCATCTCCCATCCCCACGAGGGTTAGGCAGGCAACCCTGCAGGACATGGGGTGGGGGAAGTATGGACCCACAAGATGGCGTTTTCCAACGCCCACCCAGGGTGCTACTGTGGTGGGGCATCTGCCGGGACTGACTCCTCCCCAACACTAGATCTATGACATGTCTCTTTGCCTGCCCCTCTGCTAGCCTGTCCTCCTCCTCAGTGACCGACTCACTGGGATGGTTTGCGTTTGCAATGCGTGACTAACTGCAGTGCTGGCTTAGAAACCAGCCATCCTTGCCTCACTTCCATGTGCCCCCAGAAATGCCCGCTGCCTGCCTGCCTGCCTGTCTGCCCACCTCCCCCGGGGTGCTGCTGTGGTGGGGCATCTGCCAGGACTGACTCCTCGCCTGCTCTGCCTGCCTCTCTGCCCGCCTGGTGCCTGGGAGATGGGCTTTGCGGTTCGTGCCCAGCACCCTCTGGCACGCTTGCTCCCAGTCGTCCTCCTCTGTGCCCCTCAATGCGTAACTGCTGGCTTAGAAAGAAACAACCAGCCATCTTTGCCTCACTTCCTCCTTGTGCCCGCTTACGGGTTGGTTTGCTATGTGTTAGTGCTCAAGCCATCCTTGCGGCACTACAATGCATGCTGCCTGCCTGCCTGCCTGCCTGCCTTCCCTCCCTTCTCCCCTTCCCGCCTCGCAGGGATCGTGTATGTGTCTTGCTTTGACTCAGGGGAGAAGTCCTTCCTGCGCTCACTTAGACTTTATCAAGTTCAAAAATCAATTTTTCAAGTGTGGAAGAAGATTTAGGGTTATCTCATGGCATGTTGGGATTTCCTTTCAACTGGCCCCATTGAGCTGTCTGCATTGCAACATTAAATCCCTGATATACTGGAGTGCCCGATTTTCAAAACTTCCCCTAACATCAGGGGATGATGGGATTGGCTTGAAACTTGGCATCCATGTGGACACATGGGTAAGCTGTCATGGGACCAAAGGATAGGTTTCTGACGTGCAAATTGATGTAGTTGTAGAATGGGACTTGAATTGGGGTGAGTTAAAAGGTTTAAGCCCCGCCAAAAATCAGGGGATGATGGGATTGCCTTGAGTCTGGGCGTCCATGTGGACACATGGATTAGCTTTCATGGTGCCGAGTTTGAGGTTTCTAACGTGCAAATTGATGTAGTTGTAGAATGGGACAATTTGGGGTGAGTTAAGCCCCGCCAAATATCAGGGGATGATGGGATTGCCTTGAGTCTCGTCGTCCATGTGGATACATGGATAAGCTTTCATGGTGCTGAGTTTGAGGTTTCTAACATGCAAATTGACGGAGCTATCAAAAGGGGTGTGAATGGGGTGCCCGATTTTCAAAATTTCCCCCAAAATCAGGGGATGATGGGATTGCCTTGAAACTTGGCATCCATGTGGACACATGGATAAGCTATCATGGTGGTGAGTTTGAGGTTTCTAACGTGCAAATTGACGGAGCTATCGAAAGGGGTGTGAATTAGGGTTATGGGTGGTGCGTTAGAGGTTAGAGCCCTGCCAAAAATCAGGGGATGATGGGACTGCCTTGAGTCTTGGTGTGCGTGTGTATCCCTGGATAAGCTATCATGGTGGCGAGTTTGAGGTTTTTAACGTGCAAATTGACGGAGCTATCGAAAGGGGTGTGAATGGGGTGCCCGATTTTCAAAAATTCCTCAAAAATCAGGGGATAATGGGATTCCCTTCAAACTTGGCATGTGTGTGTATACGTCCATGAGGTGTCATGGTGCCAAACTTGAGGTTTCTAACTTTAACAGAAAAAAAGTTGTATACTTTTTTTAGCTTTCAATGCAACCCTATGGGGAGGAAAACGGAGCTCCGATCCGGATCCGGAGCTCCGCAGCGGAGCGGAGTGAACATAGGCGGAGCGGGGGGCGGAGTGAAGCGGGCCGATCCGCAAAATGCGGATCTGGAAGAGAAGCGGAGCGGGGGGTCCGTGCACACCCCTAGTAGAGACTTCAAAGCAAATTGCACCCATGACCTCAGTAATCTTAACCAACGGCAGGGTAGATAATTATTATGGCTTCTATTAAATAGGGCTGTGCTCCGCTCTGATTCGGATCCCTGAATTGGGAGCGGAGCGACCTGATCCGGACCTGCTAAATTCAGATCTGGATCTGGATTGGGTCTAGGGACCTTCGGATCAAAGTGAAGTGGTTGGACTCGATGGCCTTGTAGACCCCTTCCAACTCTGCTATTCTATGATTCTATGGTTCGCCTCATTTCAGATCGCTTCGCCTTGATCCAGAGCTCCGGATGCCATTTTGACCATTTCCCCCCATTGATTTGTATTGGGTGAAAAAATGCCTATGACTTTCTTATTTTTAAATATAGAGCCCCTGAAAATTACTGAGCTTAGAGACTGCTCATTGGGGGGTCATTTGTGTAGAATTTCAGAAATATCCGTTCAGCAGTTGGGTTGCAATTAATTTTTATTTAATGGGTAAATGCGGGAGGGAAGCCTTTTTCGGCATTGATAGACAGCTTCATCTCCCAATTGTGCTGATAAGTGATCACTCCATGTGAAGAATCCTCCAATCCCAATGTTGGAGGTGGGCAGGACTAAGCCAGAGGCATATAGAGGAACTTTTCTTTCTCTGTCTTTGTGGGGTAGGACTTCGGTCAGTGAGGAATGAAATTTTCTGGAGCTGTGTTTGGAGGAGTTAGTTGGAAATATTTTTAAAAATTCCCCCAAAATTAGGGCATTATCTGATTTCCTTCAAAGTGGCCAATACCTAAGGTCCTATGTGGAAGCTATCATGGTGCCCAGTTACATGTGTGTATCTTGAAAAATGACAGAGATAACTGCATTTCTGTAAATGGGGGGAAATCTTTTAAAAATTCCACAAAAATCAGGGGATGATCCCATTTCCTTCAAAGTGGCCATGACTAAGTATCTATTTAGAAGCTATCATGGTGCCCAGTTACATGTTTCTAACTTGAAAACTAAAAATGTTATAGGCATTTTACTTTGGCAATGCAAGTCTATGGGGGGAAAACGGAGCTCCGGATCCGAATCCGCAGCGGAGCAGAGGCAGATTGACCCGAAGCAGAGCGGACCCGATCCGAAAGGTGCTGATTGGGATCCAGAGCGGATTGGGGGGTCCGTGCACAGCCCTACTATTCAATTCCATCTTTGTAATGCTCTCTTCACTGACTTCCCTTTCCTTCTCATTTTCACTTTACACTTCTTGTACCAACATACAAATGTCTCCATGGTGTTGCTCCCCCCATTTTTTTTTTGTCCAGAAAGGCAAATACTTAGGATCAGTGGTGCAGTGGTAGATTTTGAAGTGCAGGCACTCATGATGACAGGGCCCCTCTAGCCACGCCCCCAAGGCGAGGCAAGACATGGAGGCAGCTGTTTTGGTGCATATCAACAAACCAATTCTTGGAGTTTTCATCCTCAGCAGGAGCAGGTCTTTTGTAAGGTTATGGGTCCAGGTCACCCCAAAATACGTTGCATTACACCAGGAATGCCTCACCACTCTATATTCTTGCTGAGAAAAATCATTTCCTCCCCCAGCTGCTGTGAGGATTGCACTTACGCTCAGAGGGAATTGGGTAGTCTAATGAGTGTGTGTGTGTGTGTGTGTGTGTGTGTGTGTGTGTGTGATGACATCCTCCTCCTTGCTAATCAAAAAGTGCAAGAGGGCTGCCTATGCCACACCACTGTTTGGGATGCTTATTTTAAAAACAGAGATTGAAAATGTACAAAACATTGGTATCTTAGAGATGTTCTGAGAAATTTTCTTGCGTGTGGAGGAGGCCTGAGATATGTGAAAAGGCGGTGGGGATCAAAACTACACCCCCACAGTTGTCTACAATCTCAGGGACACACAATCTCAGGGACACTGCCTCATGACACTCCAAGGGTTGTTCGGGTACTTGGAAGGCCATGGCAGCTCCAACTGGTGGCTGCCATGTTTTCTCCAAGAGCTTATTCAGAATGATGCTATGTTACAATGTCATCCCATTCAAAGATGTGTAGAGGTGTGGGGGAGGGATGTGGTATGAAAAATGATTGTGGGTTTCTGCTGGAGGCACAAGGCTACCATCACCAGTGAGTTTCATGCCTCTCCCATTTTGCACTCCGCCTGACTAAAAAGGTCTCAAAATGCCCCCTTCACCTGCAAACTGGACAGCAAAATGGGGTGGGGGTCACTCTGCTTTAATCAGACCCTGCCAAAGATGACCCCTCTAATGTCCCTTTGATTTTGGCGAGGGCGTCAAGCCCATGCTCAAATCTTTCCTATTGAAATCTATGCAGAGTGCTTAACTCTGACTGGATCATTCATATCCAGGATTTAAATCTTTCTAAAGAATTCCACTGCTTCACGTTTTTAATGTCTCTCTTATTTATTTCATAATGCTGAAATAAAGCCAGACTTCTTTGAAATGAGCCTTATTTATTCTTTGCTCTTGAATATATGCATGCAGCCAGGCATTATTTATTTATTTGAAAACGCAGGACCCCCCCCCCCATTTGTCAGCCTTAAAAGGACTTTGTCATTTCTGCCGCTGCACCGATGTTTACTCTCCATTCTTTTATAGAAGCTTTTAATTCTTGCCATTCAGCTGCTATTAGAATCTGAGCTGCTGTATGTAAATTTAACACCAGCTTTATTTATGTAATACTGACATGAGAGAAGTTGTCTGGATCGCCCCACCAGAAATGTGTAATTGCTGCCCATTTACTGGAGGAAAGGTCCTTAGACAAATTCATGGAGAAGTTGGCTATCAATGGCTACTAGCCCTGATGGCTCTATGCAAGTTTAGCCTGGAGAAGAGAAGATTGAGGGGAGACATGATAGTACTCTTCAAGGACTTGAAAGGTTGTCACACAGAGGAGGGCCAGGATCTCTTCTCGGTCCTCCCAGAGTGCAGGACACGGAATAAGGGGCTCAAGTTACAGGAAGCCAGATTCTGGTTGGACACCAGGATAAACTTCCTGGCTGTTAGAGCAGTACGACAATGGAACCAGTGATCTAGGGAGGTGGTGGGCTCTCCTACACTAGAGGCCTTCAAGAGGCAGCTGGACAACCATCTGTCAGGGATGCTTTAGGGTGGATTCCTGTATTGAGCAGGGGGTTGGACTTGACGGCCTTATAGGCCCCTTCCAACTCAACAATTCTATGATTCTATGCTACCTCCAGTACCAGAGGTGGTATGCCCATGTACAAGTTGCTGGGGAACATGGGCGGGAGGGTGCTGTTGCACTCATGTCCTGCATGTGGGTAGCTGGTTGATCACTGTGTGAAGAGAACGCTGGGCTAGGTGGGCCTTGGTGTGATCCAGCACAGTTCTTCCTTACGTGCTTATGTTCCAGAGGCATCTCTTATTCATGGGAGGGAAGGTTTTGGGGTGGGATTTCACATAAGTGAAACTTAAGGAAGTGAGATTGTTGGCTGAACAGCTGCTGGAGGCATATACTAAAAGGTGGGTCTAGTTTCAGAGATAAGATCGAAGCAAACAGAGGAAAACAAGCTATTTTTCTGAAACACATTAACATGTGAATGAAGAATCCCATTAATAGTGTACTGTGAAGGGATGTGTCAGGACAAAGTGAGGTGAGAGAAGGAGAAAGTCAGTACCTGTTTCTTAGAAGTAATTTAACTCGACTTCTATTCTGCTGCCAAGATTTACTGGCACACCTCTTTACACTATCAAATCACTTTATAAAAATAGAAACAATAAACTGGTTTTTAAGTCTTAACAACCTGCTCCATTGAGCTGTTGGAGTCAGCTTTCTTGGTGCCTCATACTTCGGAATCTAAAAAATAAATAAATAAATCTGTCATGCCGATCCTTTGCCCTTTCCTGCCCCTGAGCGAATTCAGCCGATTTCCCCGATTGAATGTCTAGGACAGGCAAAGTGCCCCCCGAGGCCTAGTCACGTCTTGACATCAAGTCACATTTCACAAACAAGCAGGCAATTATTGCGAGGAAATGAGTGTGATGCAGAAGAAATGTTTACTATGGATAAACAGGGAGATGTTTGAAGAGGGAGGATCAAGGACTCGGCATTTCACTTAACATGAGGGCTGAGTCCAAAGAAGCAAGGGATGTGCCTGGCCTCTCCGACATGGTATTTGTGGCCACCAATGTGCTCATGGACTTCTTTTTGTACCCATCAGCCTCCCTGCCCCTTCTGATTTTTAGTTTATTTCTTTTTTTTTCATTTTGGCAGTCTGGCATGTTGCAAAGTGAATGGTTGTTCCCCAGCACCACATTTATTTGGGCTGAAGAGAGTGGTTTTGTGTTTTGGAGCTCAGACCCTGCCTCTGCCTTCGGTCAAAAGAATACATACAAAAATACATGCATCAGAGAAGAGTACACATTGTTCTTGCGCAAGTGACTGTTCTTTTAGTCTCACCAGTTTGCCTTCTGTGAAATGAAGATTTTGTGATTGGCCGTGCCCACCATGGCAGCTATTTCATGAATGGGCAAGGCCCATCCCTATGGCTGACATTTTGTGAGAGTTTCCACAGCACTCGCTCAATATCTCAAACGTCCTCACTGACCCCAAAAGTTTGCCCCATGAAATGTGACCTCCCTTTTAGAATCATAGAATCACAGAATAGTAGAGTTGGAAGTGGCCTATAAGGCCATCGAGTCCAACCCCCTGCTCAATGCAGGAATCCACCTTAAAGCATCCCTGACAGATGGCTGCCTCTTGAAGGCCTCTACAGTGGGAGAGCCCACAACCTCCCTAGGTAACTGGTTCCATTGTCATACTGCTCTAACAGTCAGGAAGTTTTTCCTGATGTCCAGCCGGAATCTGGCTTCCTGTCACTTGAGCCCATTATTCCATGATATTTTGGGATGGCCTTGTTTTGACTGGGGGCGTACTGCAGAGAGAAGGTGACTCCATGAACACATTTTGGAATAGCTTCCTGCCCCATAGCTGGTATTCAAGCAACGGCTACAGTGAGAAGGCGCTATAGAGCAGTAGGGAACATATGTTGCATGCAGAAGGTCTCCAGGTTTGATCCTTGGCATATCCAGGTAAGAGGGTCAGGTAACAGATGATGGAAAGACCCCTCTCTGCCTGAGAAATTCTGGAAAGTAAACCTCAGTTAGGAATGGGACATAGGTTCATTTGTTTTCCATTTCAATGGCCTGGTTCAGACAACACACTAAACCACGCTGCTTAACCACAAAATGGTTAATGGAATGCATGCATTCCGTTAACCATTTTGTGATTAAACAGCATGGTTTAGCATGTTGTCTGAATGGGGCCATTCTGAACTTACTGATTCTCACACTTTCAAAGCAATACATGAACTGAAAATCTGTTAGCCTTTGAAATGTTTGCTTCTCCAAATTTTGAAATGGAGCTCTTCAAAGTCCAACAATGTGTGTATTAGGGGAAAGTACTCATTGTGGATATTAGCACAAATAACATTAGAAATGCACTATTTTAGGAAAATTGTTCACAAAATCTTTGCACATTAGGCAAAATTGTATATAGAAGTGCATGTATTAGGAGAGATATATGTGCACACACATGTGTACAAATATTCATGCAAACTTTTAAAAATAATTCTCCCAGATTGGGATGAACCAAATTTAGGACAGGAGAAACGGAGAGAAACTGACAGATTTTATCATCCCTAAACTCAGTTAGAGTAGACACACTGGATCAGCAGTTTGGCCCTGGTGTACAGTAGGGTTTCCTATTCCTACTGTGATCCACTTGTCAGGCTCTTTGCAGTCCCCATGGGTTGTGGTTTCAGCACCATTTTATTCATGCAAAAGAGCCACCCTGTCGTCTTAGTACCAACAATATCATCACATGTCTAATCAGATTTGGCTATTGGGCAATGTTGCTGCTAGCAAACAAAGCCAGTTCAGAGCAAGGACAGTGCTGTGTATTATGGCATTTGTGATTTTTTGTTTTTGCCATGTATCTATATATTCTTAGGAGCAGATTCTTATGGAACGGATTCCATGGATTTGACAATGAGCGTAGAACACATGTTGAGAATCTTTGGCTTCCTTGTTTGTTAAGAATTCCCCCAGTGTTAATGGTAACATATGGTAAAATAACTTAGGTCTCTCTCCCACTCTCCCCTCTATTCTCCAGATGTTTTCGCTGAGTTGTGGGGTTGTGCAGAAACCTACAATGTATTGTGAATCTTTGGAGCTCTCTGCCATTTTCTTCTGGAGAAATTGCTGTTTTTAAAAAAGAAAAACCAGCTGTGTGTATCCCTCTGAAACTATAATATGAAGTTGCTTTAACTTTCAGCAGTTCACCGCTGGGCTTTTCTCTAAATGGTTGGAACACCATGTGTAATTTCTTGTTGGAATCAAGAAATGTTGAAAAAGCTGTTCATCTTAGAAAGTTCTCTCGATGGGATGATTGAATATGCAGAGGCATAGCTTCTGTTGTCCGGTAATGAATAACTAGACCCATTCTGGTCCTATGCCATGTATGTATGATACATCTGTTCAGCAAATTCGAGCTAGGGTTGCCGGAGGAATTTGATCTTTGCAAATTTCAATATGAACTGAACTAATCTGTTCCTCCCGGACTAATTTGCAGATTAGAACTTAGTTATCCACCAACTTTTGCACTTCCAGAATCTTCTAAAGCAGTTCTTGGTTCAAAAAAGAAGAAGAAGAAGTTAAAAACTGAGAATTTCTATCTCTCACATTGGTTTGGGGTTCCTGCCCCTGATTAAGCTTTCTAAGAAATAAATTGCAGTATGTCTTTTTGAATTATTGTATATTTTTGATTTCTAATTAAACTAATATCAAGAAAAATGTAAATTTTGAGAGAATGTGTGTTGAAATACCTACTAAAATGCATTTTTCATATGAGTTAGAAATAACAAATTCATAGATTCATGCACAAACAACTTATTTATTTATTTATTACATTTCTATACCGCCCAACAGCCCGAGCTCTCTGGGCGGTTCACAAAAATTAAAACCATTCAAAGTATAAAACAACAGTATAAAACCATAATATAAAATACAATATAAAAGCTCAACCAGATTAAAAAAAAACAGCAGCAATGCAAAATTACAAATTTAAAACATCAAGTTAAAATTTATTTATAGACTGTTAAAATGCTGGGAGAATAAAAAGGTCTGCACCTGGCGTCTAAAGGCATATAATGTAGGTGCCAAGCGAACCTCCTTAGGGAGCTCATTCCACAGCCGGGGTGCCACAGCAGAGAAGGCCCTGCTCCTCCTGGTAGCCACCTGCCTCACTTCCTTTGGCAGGAGCTCGTGGAGAAGGACCCCTGAGGATGACCTTAGGGTCCGGGCAGGTACATATGGGAGGAGGCATTCCTTCAGATAGCCTGGCCCCAAGCCGTTTAGGGCTTTAAATGTTAATACCAGCATTTTGAATCGGGCCCGGACCTGGACTGGCAGCCAAAGAAGCTGGGAAAGGACTGGCGTGATGTAGTCTCGTCGGCTAGTCCCTGTTAGTAAACGTGCTTATAGGTAAACCACCCAGAGAGCTCAGCTATTGGGCAGTATATTTATTTATTTATTTATTTAAGCATTTTTATGCCGCCATTCAGCCAAAAAAGGCTTTCACGGCGGCTTACAAAAGTATTTCTTGACAGTATAGAAATTAGGGGTGTGCACGGACCCCCCGCTCCGCTTCACTTGCAGATCCGCCATTTTTCGGATCGGGCCGCTCCGCCCCGCCCCCGCTCCGCCCACTTCCGCTCTGCTCCGCCCGGAGCTCCGGATCCGGATCCGGAGATCCGTTTCCCCCCCCCATAGGCTTGCATTGAAAGCTAAAAAAGTATACAACTTTTTTTCTGTTCAAGTTAGAAACCTCATGTTTGGCACCATGACACCTCATGGGGATATACACACGCACGCCAAGTTTCAAAGCAATCCCATCATCCCCTGATTTTTGGCGAATTTTTGAAAATCGGGCACCCCACACACAACATCCCTGCGAGGTGTGTTAAAAAACACGGGGAAAAGCCCGTTCAGATGAAGAAAGAGAAGTTTCCCAGAATCCCAAGTTACCTGTTTTGCCTATGCCCTCCTCCAACTTTGGGATCATCATGACCGGGAGCTGACTCTGCCCCTCAGCCCTTTGAAAAAGGTATTTTTCCCGCCGATTTTTTAAAAAATTCTAGCCCGCGACCCGTACGATGCAGAAAGTTGAGAGTGGTCTCAAAATGACCCCCATCCACGACTCTCTGTGCACAAGAATTTTCAGAATGATAGCTTAACCCCCCCCAGTTATCCCCGATTCTTTCCCTCAATGCAATCCTATGGGCGAAAAGCCGAAAACGCAGTTTGAGCCGCGCGGTTGACCCGATTTTCACAAAAATATAGCCCGCGACCCGTACGATGCAGAAAGTTGAGAGTGGTCTCAAAATGACCCCCATCCACGACTCTCTGTGCACAAGAATTTTCAGAACGATAGCTTAAACCCCCCCCAGTTATCCCCGATTCTTTCCCTCAATGCAATCCTATGGGCGAAAAGCCGAAAACGCAGTTTGAGCCGCGCGGTTGACCCGATTTTCACAAAAATATAGCCCGCGACCCGTACGATGCAGAAAGTTGAGAGTGGTCTCAAAATGACCCCCATCCACGACTCTCTGTGCACAAGAATTTTCAGAACGATAGCTTAAACCCCCCCCCCAGTTATCCCCGATTCTTTCCCTCAATGCAATCCTATGGGCGAAAAGCCGAAAACGCAGTTTGAGCCGCGCGGTTGACCCGATTTTCACAAAAATATAGCCCGCGACCCGTACGATGCAGAAAGTTGAGAGTGGTCTCAAAATGACCCCCATCCACGACTCTCTGTGCACAAGAATTTTCAGAACGATAGCTTAAACCCCCCCCCAGTTATCCCCGATTCTTTCCCTCAATGCAATCCTATGGGCGAAAAGCCGAAAACGCAGTTTGAGCCGCGCGGTTGACCCGATTTTCACAAAAATATAGCCCGTGACCCGTACGATGCAGAGAGGTGAGAGTGGTCTCAAAATGACCCCCATCCACGACTCTCTGTGCACAAGAATTTTCAGAATGATAGCTTCAAAAACAACGTAGTTATGCGCGATTATTTGCCGCAATGCAATCCTATGGCGAAATGTTTTCAAGATGGCGACCGGAGCGCTCCGCCTGAACTCGGAGCTCCGAAAAATGGCCGCTTCTCTTCGCCTTGCTTCTAGGGGGTCCGCGGTCCGCTCCTACTCCGCCTCTGGGTAAGGCGGAGCAGGCCAATCCGCTACTGCTTCTACGCTCCTAATCGGAGCGGAGCACATCCCTAATAGAAATGCAATAAATAAATAAATAAGCAAAGGTGATGTGGACCCGGAAATAGACTGATTTTTCCATCTAACTGAGGCTGACAGACAGATCTCTCTCTCTCTCTCTCTCTCTCTCTCTCTCTCTCTCTCTCTCTCTCTCTTTTTTTCTTACCAGAAGCCATGTCTGAACTGGACCACAAGGTTTGTAGATCTAAATCTGGGAGCCGATTCTGCATTATGTGTGTGTGAATCATGGCCGTGTCTCGTTAGTGCTTCTTCACTATGCTGCTCACATCTCTCCCTATGACTGTCTCCCGTTTTAGTCATTCTGCCAACGTGATGTACCACTGGCATATCCGGACTGTCCCACCAGCGTTGTTGTTTCTGCTGCTGCAGTGTGACTTGACTTGTGCTTGCAATTTGGCTTCTGCCAAATCCGATATTTATTTTTATTTATTATTGCATTTATATCCCGCCTTTTTTCCCTCCAAGGATCCCAAGGTGGCATACATCCTCCTCCTCTCCATTTTATCCTCACCACAACAATCCTGTGAGGTAGGTTGGGCTGAGAGTCTGTGACTGGCCCAAAGTCACCCAGGCCATCGCTAGACCTAAGGTTTATCCCTGGATCGTCCAGGGGTCAAACCTGTTCATCTAGGTGACACACCAGGGATCCAGTGCTCAGGCAGGGGCGAACCCTGGATGATCCCAGGATAAACCTTAGGTCTAGCTGTGGCCCCAGTGGGTTTCCATGGCTGAGTGGGGACTAGAACCCAGATGTCCCGACTCCCAGTCCAACACCTTAGAGCTTCGGCTATTGGGCGGTATAAAAATGTAATAAATAAATAAATAAATAAATAAATTAGCCACTACACCACACTGGCTCTATATCCTTTTAGCTGATATATCTGCAGTACAGGATTGTGCCCTAATATATCTCAGCACGTGAAGAATACGTAAGCTTTAGTTCTGAGACAAAAATGGGCCACTCCTGTTAAGGACATCATTCACGCACATGCACATATACATATTGGAGATGACTCTAAATCTTGCATTTGTATCATCCGTTTGTTTTTATGAATCTGCTAATTTGCTTTCCAGATTACATCCAGGGCCAGGTAATGTAAATGCAGATGTAGACGGTTTGTGCAGTTCCTGAAAGGATTGTGAAGTGGGTAGATTTTAGCCTGTTTGGGTGAGGCCGTCTGGCCATCTCTTGGTGGGCAGTGTGACGCAATGGACTCCCCCCCACCCCACGAAAAAAGCCTGTTGCAAGAATCTTTTGCTATCATAATTGCTGGTGAAACAATAATATGACATGCCTGGAAAAGGATCACAAGAGCATGTTTGGCTACATTTCGGCCTCCGCTTTAGATATCAAGTATAAAAACAGACCTCAAAGAGCACAGTTTTTTTTTAATGGGGAAAATATCTTTTTAAAGCTGGTGACATCATTGGAGTTGGAAATCATATATAGTTGCGTGGGTTTCTTTTTCTTTTTCTTTTCTTTTGCTATATTCCTTTGTGTCATTATTCCTGATAAGGAGGCAGTTCTGTGCATGTAAAAGGCATTATTTTGCAAATACGCCACCAAACGTTGGAGCGAAACAAGACCAGGCCATGAAGCATCTGTTGAATGAGTCCAAGCATTTGAAGCAGGGATGCCAAAATGGCTCACCAGCCATCAGCTAGCCCGAGGGCGTTGAAATGCTAGTGAGCTGGACTCACTACCTAGGAGATGTCCAGATTTTCACTGGAAAAAAAGAAACCACATCTTTTTGATGGCAGATGGGTGGGGGGAGGCAGTGGTTAACTTCTTGTGGTGGGGGGCTTATTTATTTATTTATTGCATGTTTATACTGCCCAATAGCTGAAGCTCTCTGGGCAGTTCACAAAAATTAAAACCATTCAAAGTAAACATCAGCCAGAAACTTCAGAGTCAGAAATGGAATTCCTTGTGCCACCTCAGTGAAAGCTATATACATCTTTACAAAAGGAACTTAGCAATGACAGTAGCAGCCAAGTCAAAAACAAACTCAAACACTGAGATGTCGGCCCTCTGTAGATGTCCGGCCATATCCGGCCTTGATGCTGTCCCTGCTCACATTGTCTGATTTCACAGGGCTAAACTTCTCATCTTCTCCACTCTCCAGCTACCTTCTTTTCAGGTCTGGCCCTACCATGAGGCAGAGTGAGGCAGTCACCACAGGTGGCAGATGCGCTAAAGAGTTGGACTGGGAATCAGGAGATCCGGGTTCTAGTCCTTGCTTGGCCATGGAAACCCACTGGGTGACTTTGGGCCAGTCACAGACGCTCAGCCCAGCCTACAACTATTACCCAGAGGACCTTTTCTTTGGCCACTCCCAGTTCGTGGAATGGCTTGCTGGGAGAGATTCCTCAACTTAACAGTCTTCCAGAATTTAAGAAAGCCATAAAGACTGATCTCTTCTGGCAGGCCTAGCCAGTTGAATTTTAAGATGCCTTTTTAATGGAGTGCTGCTTTTAATGATGCACTGGTTTTAAACATTTAAATTAGTTTTATGTATTTTATGGTGTTTTTATTTGTGTTGTACCTCGCTCGATCCAGAGGAAAAGGCAGATAACAAATAAATATATTATTATTATTATTATTATTATTATTATTATTATTATTATTATTACCTCACAAGGTTGTTGTTGTGAGGATAAAATGGAGAGGAGGATGATTATGTATGCTGCCTTGGGTTCCTTGGAGGAAAAAAGGCAGGATATAAATGCCATGATAAATATATTTCAAAAGAATCATATACTTCAAAGTATATGAGAAGCCAGGAGTAGCAAGTTTAGCATGCTTGATGTATTCTTGCATCATTATTATTATTATTATTATTATTATTATTATTATTATTATTATTATTATTATTATTATTATTTGCATTTCTATACCACCTAACAGCCAAAGCTCCCAGGGCGGTTCACAAAATCCAGAACCATTCAAAGTATTTTTATTTATTTATTTATTTATTTATTACATTTTTATACCGCCCAATAGCCGAAGCTCTCTGGGCGGTTCACAGGAGTATAAAACAACCAGTATAAAAACATGATATAAAATGGGCAGAAGGACGTAGCTCCAGGACTTTACACCCTCCTTGGCACTGGGGTTACTGACAGTGTTATAAATAATCTGATATTGGGTTTCCTGAATCGCAGAGGTTTCCAGCGGTTTCTTTACATGACCTGCCAATAATTTTGAAAGAATGGGAGCTAGAATCCAAGCCGATTAAAACTGTATCACAAAAAAGAATACGTCGTTAGTTTAGTGTTCAGTTCTGTTGAATAAAAGATCAGCGGAGATTACTTTTTAATAGCCACCACCTTCCAAAGTATTTGTAAAAAAAAAAAAAAAGCAGAGAGAGTAATACACTGTATTGTTTGGCATAATTTCATTCTATTTCTTTTTTCTCCTCTAGAGTTGATTTACTAGCATCTGGGTATAGAGCTTCTATAATTCCATTTGTGCTCACCTTGGCTCAGTCCCCAAATTTTCCCTTCTGTATGTCACTTACAGTTGTAGTTGGTTCACCCTAGCTGTTTATGAGTGATGACACCCTAATCTGCCAGGGGTAGAACCATCGCTCAGGTTAAGGGACGTATGAAGATTTTGTTTGGCTTCCTTTTTGACTTGAATTTGTCTCATGTGCACCTCTGACTGTGAACGTGAATACAAGAATGACTCAGCCAGAAATGTGTGGCTGTGGTGGACCACTCGATGAAAATGTCCACCCAGTGTGCGGCCGCTGTAAAGAAGGCAAACTCCATGTTAGGCATTATAAGAAAAGGAATTGAGAATAAAATGGCCAGTATCATATTGCCTTTATACAAATCTATGGTGCCACCACACTTAGAATGCTGTGTGCAGTTCTGGTGACCACACCTAAAAAAGGATATTGTAGAGCTGGGAAAAGTGCAGAAAAGGGCAACTAAAATGATTAAGGGGCTGGAGCATCTCCCCTTTGAGAGAGGGTTACATCAGCTGGGATTGTTTAGCTTGGAGAAGAGGAGGCTGAGGGGAGACATGATAGAGGTGTACAAAATTACGCATGGTGTGGAGAATGTGGAGAGCGAGACATTTTTCTCCCTCTCCCAAAATACTAGAACCCAATGGGGTCATCCCATGAAGCTGATTGATGGGAGATTCAGGACAAATAAAAGGAAGGACTTCTTCACACAGCGCATAGTTAAATGATGGAACTCACTACCACAAGATGTAGTGATGGCCACCAATTTGGATGGCTTTCAAAGGGGGTTGGATAAATTCCTGGCGGCGAAGGCTATCAATGGCTACTAGCCCTGATGGTTGTATGCTATCTCCAGTATTCGAGGCAGCAAGCCTGTGTGCACCAGTTGCTGGGGAACATGGGTGGGAGGGAGGATGCCGTTGTAGGATAGATAAGTTAAGAGTCTTGCTTTGTTGGTCCCTGGCCGATGGCTGGTTGGCCACTGTGTGAACAGAGTGCTGGACTAGATGGACCCTTGGTCTGATCCAACATGGTGCTTCAGATGTTCTAATGTTCTTAACACTTATTTCTGGAATGGGGCAGGTCAATGGAGATCACAGAGGGTTTATTGCAAGAACTGGCAGTTCCTTTGCATTAGCAGTCTGTTCCACTGGAGCAACAGAGCAAGCGGAGGTGCAGCGGCAAGAGTAGGATCATGCCCATTATGATTTGGGGAGCCTGTAGCTGGAACTTTCCTGGACAGTCTATATGCATGTGCTTGCAGATGCAACTTACCATCCCAAATTGTGCATGTGCTTATGCACCAAGAAAAGGCTGAGAAATGCAGCGATGTGCATAGATTTGGACACGTAAAGCATTGACACATCATGTGCTGGGGCAGGATGCCCAGTCCTTTTGGGACTTCTCTTTTCCAGTGTGCCTGATCTCTCATTGGCCATGGCTAGACCTACCAGGTCTAGCGTGACGGAGGGGGGAGGATCTCACGATATGGTTATCGCAAGTTCTCCCCCTCTGTCTACATGCGGCACGCGATGTCCGAGGAGGAAGAGGATGTTGCGCCTGCCATTTTTTTTAAAGGAGAAGGAGTGCACGAGCGCTTGTGCCCAAACTGCAACACCCGGCCACACGTTCAGCGGTCTCGGGATCATCCCGAGACTGTGGGAAAAGCGGACTAATAGGGCATGTTTAGAACTGAGCATGTTTAGCCTGGAGAAGAGATGATTGAGGGGAGACATGAGAGTACTCTTCAAATACTTAAAAGGTTGTCACACAGAGGAGGGCCAGGATCTCTTCTCGATCCTCCCGGAGTGCAGGACACGGAATAACGGGCTCAAGTTAAAGGAAGCCAGATTCCAGCTGGACATCAGGAAAAACTTCCTGACTGTTAGAGCAGTACGACAATGGAATCAGTTGCCTGGTGAGGTTGTGGGCTCTCCCACACTAGAGGCCTTCAAGAGGCAGCTGGACAACCCTCTGTCAGGGGTGCTTTAGGGTGGATTCCTGCATTGAGCAGGGGGTTGGACTCGATGGCCTTGTAGGCCCCTTCCAACTCTGCTATTCTATGATTCTATGATCCCATACCAAGGGAGGGATCATCCCTCCCTGCTCCCAGGAGCCCCTGTGCATCATGTGAACGCACAGGGATGATCCCGGGGTGATCCCCAGGATATCGCCCCATCTAGCTATGCGCATAGCCTCTCTTCAGGAGTTATGCTGAAGCACATATGGGAAGGAGCAGTGGATGAGATGAGATCCAACTTCATGTGGACTCGGTAACCTTGGTCATAATGTCTGAGCAGTGATATTGCTTTTGGAATTGGGTATTGAGTCGAGTAGCAAACCCAGGAGCAGAATCAAGGACTGAAAAATGGTAAGCATAAACAGAGCACTGGTGTGTGGAAAAAATGTTCTCTTTGAATGGTTCAGTGTGTCAAACTGCAGAAGTAAACTCCCTTCCGTTTACTGACACATTGGATTTAGCTGTCTTAGTTGCAAAAATTTCTTTTTGGATTACATTCTCCCTTTCTATCAAGATGCATTTTCTCACTGCGCAGCATTGTGGGTGGGCTATCATGGAAGATAAACAAATCTACCCATCGGATAAACTTCTTTCCTTATTTATTCTTCTGTATTTCACTTGTTTAACTTACATTTTAGTGGTGTTATTGTTACTGGAGCTTTTCTCATTCAAAAAATAGAGTGGAGGCAAAAGATGATTTCTCTGCAATTTCAATGTTATGGCCAAATTAGATGCAACAACATTTGATGTATATTTTTTTTAAAATAAATAAAAAAAAATCAAAATGCTGTTGTGGAGGGTGGAAGAGAAAAATCCATGTGGGGATGGGACGGAGGCAACACCTTGATGGCTTTTTAGTGGATGAGGCAGTATATAAATGTTAATAATAAATGAAATAAATAATTTTTTAAAATGGGATTTTAAATGCCTCAAAATGAGGCTTTGGAAAAAAACTGACAAAGGGCATTTATTTGATCACATCAGTTGTTTAGTACCTTTCATTCATTGATGCGTTGGCCAAAGTTTAGGTTTTGCATCATTTTCGTTTCAGCTACCACAATGCTCTCACATTCCTATTTGCTTTTGTTCTTACCTTGTCGGTATGGTTTGCCTTCCAGTGGATGCAACCCATGTGGAGTTTTTGTGCGTGTACACACACACACACAGAGAGAGAGAGAGAGAGAGAGAGAGAGAGAGAGATGAATGCAGACATGTGTATATGTCCTATAAGGAACAGTTGAAGGACCTATTTACATTTAGCCTGGAAAAGAGAAGACCAGGTGGGAAAATGAGAGAACTCTTAAAAAACTTCAAGGTCTGTCACCTACGGTAGGGAAGAGAATTGTTCTCTGCTGCTGTCCTAGAGGTCAGGTCCAGATCTAATGGGCTAGAGAAACGTCCTAATGGTAGGAACAGTTCAGCAATGCCATTGGTTTCCTTGGGGAGTGGTGGGCTGAAGATGCAGAAAAGGGCAACTCAAATGAACAAGGGGCTGGAGCACCTACCCTATGAGGGAAGGTTACATCAAATGGGAGTGTTTAACTTGAGAAAAAGGCGGCTAAGAGAGTCACACTAAAGACATACAAAATCAAGCATGTTGTGGAGAATGTGGATAGGGAGACAGTTTTCTCCTTCTCCCACAATACTGGAACCTGGGGTCATCCCATGAAGCTGATTGGTGGGAGATTCAGGACAAATAAAAGGAAGGACTTCTTCATACAGCGTATAGTTAAACTATGAAATTCGCTATCACGAGATGTGGTGATGGCCACCAATTTGGATGGCTTTAAAAGGGGGTTGGATACATTTCTGGAGGAGAAGGCTATCGATGGCTAGTACTCCTGATGACTATGTGCTACCTCCAGTATCAGAGGCAGTATACCTAAAGTATGTACACAAGTTGCTGGGGAACATGGGCGGGAGGGTGCTATTGCACCATGTCCTGCTTGTGGGTTTCCCATGGGCAGCTGGTTGGCCACTAAGTGAACAGAGCGCTGGACTAGATGGACCCTTGTTCTGCTCCAGCCTGGCTTGTCTGATGTTCTTATGTCTTCAAGTGGGGGCTGGAGAGCCATCTGTTGAAGATACTCCTGATGCTGGATCTCCTGCATCAAGCAGGAGGTTGGAGTAGATGTACAAGAGTCCTCAAACTTTTATGTGTAACCATTTTTACCCTAATAGTGACCCAATCTGTAAACACATCTGAAAAGATGTTGACACTATTTCCATTGTTAGTTTCCTCCACCTTGTCATTCAGCATGACTTATTTATTTATTTATTTATTTATTTATTTATTTATTTAGAATATTTATATACTGCTCCCCATTGAAAAATTTCGGAGTGGTGTACAAGATAAAATGAAAATAAAAACAGAATAAAACACTTAAAACAAATTTTAAAAGAAGCAAATACAGAGACTCAAGGCTGCATATTAAGGAAAGGCTTCCTGGAATAAAGATGTTTTCAGGAGGTGCCGAAAGGAGTACACATTTGGAGCCTGCCTGACCTCCAGAGGCAGGGAATTCCATAGGAGGGGGGCCACCACGCTGAAGGCTCCTCCCCTGGTGGACTCCAACCGGAGGATGGATCTATGTGGAACCACCAGGAGCAGACCCTTGGATGACCTTGGTGCAGGTTGATAGGGGAGAAGGTGCTCTCTCAGGTATCTTGGTCCCAAGTTGTTTAGGGCTTTGTACACAAGTACAAGAACCTTAAACCTGGCCCGGTAGTGAATAGGCAGCCAGTGTGGTTCCCTCAGCAGAGGAGTTACATGCTGGAAAGGGGCAGCTCCAGACAACAGCCGAGCTGCAGCATTCAGCACTAGCTCCAGCTTCTGGAGCAGCTTCAAGGGCAACCCCACACAGAGCGTGTTGCAATGTTAATAATTGACTTCCTTACAACCTGGAGTTTGTGTCCAGAGCACTACATCTGAATCTATTTGGAGGGGTCAGTAAATATAAAAATAAAAAGAGGAGAGATGGTTGTTTCTTCTCTCTTTTTCTGAAGTGCATTAGAAATATCAGCATTGTTTTGCTTGTGTGAAGTCATGAACTGGAATTTGGAAATTTGCCTGTGTGTATGTGTGTGTCAGGGTAGAGAAAGAATGCAAAGCATCTAGGGTATGTGTTCATGCATGTAAGACAGATCGACATGGGTGCCAGCAAGGCAAAGTTTAGGGTGGCTCTTCTGTGCAAATATTGGATGAACTTTTCCTTTTCTTGGCTACCAGTACAATTCCTCCAGTTATTCATCTTTTTGTATTTCCTTGTCGATATTTGCTCTTCTTGTGCTCTCTAACTCTGCAAGTGTTTACTTAAATCCACATTTTCCCCCAGGACTTTTTCTAAAAAATTACATCTCCCTCCCTTGTGATTTTTTTTTTTTTTAAAAGAACCCATTAGAAAGAAACGGCAAGGCCATTGCCAAAAATGGGCAATTTTTCGGGATTGCGAAGTGGTCAAACATGAATACCAAATGTTTGAATCCTGGATCTGATGCATGTTTCCCATTTTATATCTTACAGATGTGCATCTCTGGCCACTTTCTAGGTGCTTCCGTTTCTGGGTATAGTTCGGTTGTTATTTTTAGCACCATCTATGTCCATAACACATCACAAAGAACAGTCTTGTGCAATCTCTATCCCAAAGGGCTTACAATCTAAATACAGAGAGAATGTGGGGTCGTGTGTGTGTGGGGGGGGAAGAAGTCAAGGAAAATGGAAGAAGAACATGCAGTTACTTCAGTTAGATGTACTCAGACTTAGGCCTTAGCTAGACTGGGCTTTATCCCAGGGTGAACCCCAGGATTGTCCCTGTGCATCCACATGATGCACAGGGGATCCCAGGATCAGGGAGGGATCATCCCTCCCTTGCCCTGGGATATAGCCATCCCCTTTGGGCCTGCTTTTTCCATGGTCCTGGGCTGAGCCTGAGACTGCGGAACGTGTGGCCTGTTTCCGTGGTTTGACCCCGCTCCATGTGATTACTCATGCAGAGCCAGACGCTGCGCACGGGATGCAGTGTTTCTCAGGAGCGCTGCACTCATTGGGGTTAGGGTGGGGGAGTGGGAAAACCAAATTAAATTAAAAAAAACTCACTTACCTTCAGTGCATGAGCATTTGTGCGCTGCCGATCCTTTAAGAAAATAAAAAAATGGCAGGCGTGACGCCTCTCTTCCTGAGGTTGTCGTGCCTTATGTGTAAATGGAGGAGAGATGTCGTGTTAATCACAACACGAGATCTCCACTCCTCCGTCTGGGACTTTCAGGTAGGTCTAGCTAAGGCCTTACTTACAGAGGAATATTGGGACTCAGGGGTTGTTCCTATGTATTTGCTGATTATTACCTTTAAAGTCTGTATGCTTTGAGACCAGGAAACTTTAAAGACCATCTCCACCCCATATGATTTTGCTCAGCCACTAAGGCAACCTCAGAGATGGAGGCTTAATTTTACCACCTTGGGGTTCCAATCTAACCCTTGGGGATTTCCCAGAGGCCACCACCACCCAGAAGACCCTCCTTGATGACATTCTGTTGGTCATGGAATGGCTCGCAAAGGCTCTGCAGAAGATCTTAATGGTTGTCTGGGTATATATAGGGACAGATGGATCTGCTAGGTATCTTGGTCCCAAGTCGTTTAGCGCTTTGTACATCAATAACACAACCTTGAATGTGATTCGGTAGCTAATAGGCAGCCAGTGCAGTTATTTTAACACAGGTGTTACGTGACCTTGGCTGGATGTCCCATTGAACATCCTAGCTGATGCATTCTGCACAAGCTGCTGCTTCCAAAACCAGGCGCAAGGGCACCTCCACCGAGCACATTGCAGTAGTCTAATTGTTCTGATCGCCTTGCTTCAATCCCGACAACTGCCAGCAAATCTATTTTGGTATCAAAAGCCCCATGTGGGAAATAAATTCCAAAGAAGTGAGAAAATCCTAACATAACCCATACAGATGTGTCTCAGTGTTTCAGATGGGTTCGGACTTGACATATCTGAAAGTTGGGACTCTTCATAGCTATGCAATCTAGTACTAAGATGAGTTTTTAATAATCTGCTGCTTTTAATAATGTATTAGTTTTAAATGTTTTAATTAGTTATATGTATGTTATGGTGTTTGCATTTGTGTTGTATCCCGCCTCGATCCAGAGGAAGAGGTGGGTAACAATTATTATTATTATTATTATTATTAAGATGAGTTTTTGACTTTTCTATATATAAATATAGGATCAGGATGTAATTTGATGGCAGCATTCCAGCTATGGATATGATTCTCTCAGCCTCTGCCCAAGCAGGCAGTGTGCGTTTCATAGCTAGGGATAGGGGAGATTTTTGTGCCGTTCACATTTAGAAAAGAACCCACCAAATTCATACTTATCGAATCAATATGCGACATTCAGAGTTTTCAGAATTTTGTGATGCAGTTATCTGAACAAAAAATGCTTAGAAAAATGCATTACATTAGGGAAATGTGTGAACACTTTATGTGCACATTAATTGGAAAAGATACAAAACAATTTTACATTAAGGAAAACTGCTTGTGAAAATGTGTGCATTTGGAGAAACGTGCAAAAAATGCGTTCGAATGTTCATGTTGAGTGATCACAGAATGATGTGGAAGTGGAAATGAACTTAAGATGGGAAAAATGAGAAATGGAAAGACACCAAAATTAAAGCTTTTTCTATTCCTTATTATAGCTAGTAGCTACCAGCTATCAAAAGCCATAAGTGCTCATTTAAGCAACTGACTTCTAAGCCTTAGCTAGACCTAAGGTTTATCCCAGGATTGTCCCTGGGTCATCCCTGCCTGTTCCCGGGATATCCTGTGTGTCATTTACATGAACAGGGATGACCCCGGGATGATCCCAGGATAAACCTTAGGACTAGCTAAGGTGCTAGTGTCTACTCTCCATTTAGTAAGCCTCTCTAGCTCAACAACCTCCTAATTAATTTTTTCTATTCTTTGCACAGCCTCAAACCTAACATATCTAGGTTGCACATATTTATCCTGGCCAGCTGGTTTTAAGCCATGGGAAGTATTGTCTGTTTTCTTCGCACAATCAATTTTACATGCTCCTTTGAATATAAAACCTGAACAAGCCAAAATTTAAAGTCTGAACTGTAGCTACTGTAACTTGAACGAGTACTTACTTGTTGAAGTAATTTCATAGGCAACTTTATTAGTCTTACATACCTGAATAGCAAAGATATTTCCAGAGAAGCACCTTAATGGTTTGAATGGGTAAATACTCATTTTAAAACCATTACTTAATCTCTTAAAGGGTCCATTGAGTCCTGTACTTTACATGTGAATTGACTATAAGCAGGAGATGCATATCAAACAGAAAACTCCTGAGTATGTATTGTTAGAAATCATGGGCTTTTAAATAGGGGAGCTACGGATAAATGTTTGGTTTGTTCTCTCTGGTTTTAGTTTGCTTTCATAATGCACGCTCTGGCCCTTGTGTTTTGATGAATCTAGAAAACCAATGGGACATTTGTATGACAAAGCTCAGCTTGGAATTTTGCACGTGTGCTCAATTAGATGACGGTTGTGGAAATTGGCAAAACGTGAACTTGAGGAGGGTTACCTCAAAGCTCGGTCCGAATCCTGTCCAAATACAGATGCTGAAGAAATCTGAGCCCTCAGCTAGACAAGGGGGGTCAAAGGGAGGTGATCTTGTGATTTTATTATCATGAGATTGTCGCCCTGGTTTACCCGTGGTGCATGACATCATACCCGCCATTTTGTTTTTTGTTTAAAAGAAGAAGGAGTGCACAAGTGCTCGTGCACAAATAGTGAGTATTTTTTTAAAAAATAACTGCATTTCCCAGTTCCCCGCACCCCACCCACGATGGACACCGAGCTCCTGAGGAGCTCTGTGCCCCGTGGCTGGGTCCCGTCTCCTTGCAGTTACTCGCGAGGAGCCAGGACAAACCATGAGGCGCGCCCACACATTCTGCAGCCTTGGGATGATCCCGAGACTGTGGAAAAAGCGCGCCAGAACTGTAGGGCGAGATCCCAGGGCAAGAGAGGGATCACCCCTCCCTGCTCCCAGGATGTCCTGTGCGTCATTTGGATGCACAGGGATGATCCTGGGGCAATCGCCGGGATATTGCCCCATCTAGCTATGGCCTGAGACTGACAAAAATGAGCTCAGAGTTCTAAATATTTGACCTGTGGAATCTGCTGTGGACTGGCTTCCTTGGCCCGCGTGGAGTCTGTGGACTGGTACATCTCTCCCTCCCCCCCCTTTCCTGAAATTTACACACATTTATTCATAGGAAAATACATATGTTTCTGCTAAGACATATGCCATTGTGGAAGATAGGAGGTTGAATTGAAAAGTGTGCTAATCTACCAGTAAGCCATGCTCAGCAAGCCACAGGTTCATACGGGAATAAGCATTCCTTTAATAGCCTGGTTCTGTGGCACTTAGTTTCTCAGGGTTTTCAATCACCCTTGGAAACAAATTGGTAGCCGGTGAGTACTTACAAAATATGATCCCTTGTCCAGATTTTCTGGAATTTAAAACATTTTAGACGTGCCTTATGAACCATTTGGGCTTTCTGAACAGTCTTTCAAGGCAGCCCACATAGACTGTATTGCAGTAATCTTACCTGGGTGTGGATAACGGTGGCTAGATCAGGTTTTTCCAAGGTCATTCACAGGCAAACCCTGTAAGGGTAAAAAACAATACTATCGAAATACGTTGCCTATAGTAAAAAACCCCCCCCCCAACATCCCTGAGATGAGGAGTGAAAACTTATAAAACTGTTTCCTCTGCCAGTTGCCAGAGTTCATGCGCTTGGTAGGGACCCTCAAAATGAGGCATCCGTGGGATTGTTAATTGTTTTGCTTTGCCCATAAATCTTTGCAGAGGGTTTGTATGTCTTTAGGGTTGGGTTCATTAAAGAGGTGGCTGGTTTGCATCATAAAATGAGAAATGCTAACACAATGCAGAATCATTTCCCCAGCATGTATATTCCTAACAGCCACAGAAAATGCCTTTCCAGCACGGTGTGTGAGGTATTTGTTTTGTTTGAGAGTCAAATTTTCCTTGATCTCTCTCTCTCTCTCTCTTTCTTTCTAAAGAAGAGGCATGTTGATACGTTTGGGGCATTTCCCTCAAACTCAGTATTTTAAAAAGCAGTGTCTTAACTAAGGATGTGACTGCTGTTTTACTTAAAGCAAGATGCAAGGAAATTTGCAGATCTCCTCTTTTGGTGAAACAGCTGGTGGATTTTCAAGGGAAAACTAGCCATTTGGGGGACATGGTTCCAACTACTCCTACATTGTCATGAGAATTCACCTAAGGCAAAATTCAAAGCCAGTTGGGGTCATACCTTCTTCAAGCAAAGTATTTGACAATTTTTGAGACAAGCCAAAGAGTTCTTGGTAGAGATCGATGAAGCTGTCAATTCAGTTTCACTCATTTTTCAAATCTTAAGTTTGCTCCGCTTTAATTTCGCCAGTCTTAAGTTCAGTTTGTCCTGAACTTTGAGAATGTTTTTGTTAGTTGTTCTAATGAAATGTCATAATCATTTTTGCACATTTCTCCTGATACCTACATCCCCTCCCCAGATATACACATTTTTTCAAACAATTTTCCTAATATAATGAACATTATTTTGCCTAACATACACACGTTCATTCACTTTCTTTGATTGGGGAACTGCATTCCATCATTTGGAGAAGTGAAAAATTTGAAGGATAAGTGAGTCTCACTTCACATAATGGTTTGAAACCAAAGTGCAAAATTAGTGCAAAAGATCACATGAGTAAAATGTGAATTGGACAAAATTCCTCAAAGGAGTTCCATTTTAGTGATAGGCAAACTTTCTTCAGTTCGATTTAGTATTGGGATGTTATGAGCATCATTGGAGTATGCTTTTGGGAAATAAAAATCTTTTTTTTTGCACTGGTCCTGGACTCTTATCTCATCTCAAACAGATCAAGCCAACATCCCCAAGGATTGAGTTTTAAGTTTCCACCTGTGGTGAAGCCCAGGTATGCTACCAAACCTTGAAGGAAAAGAGTTGTGTTGTCCCCGAGGTTTTTTGACCCAAGATCTGGGATACTTTCCAACCGAGATATCCAAAAGCAAATATACTTTAGCTAAAAGGACATCTTGCATTTTTACAGATGTTCATTTTACATTTTGAACTGTAGAACATCTCCAGAAAATGTCTCGATTCATAATGCATCTAGGCATTAGGAGCTGGACAAATTGGTATGCTGAAATCTGTACTATTATTATTATTATTATTATTATTATTATTATTATTATTATTATTATTATTTATTTATTTATATAGCACCATCAATGTACATGGTGCTGTACAGAGTAAAACAGTAAATAGCAAGACTCTGCCGCATAGGCTTACAAATTTAAATGATAATAACATCTTTAATATTTTAGTGCAGATGACAAGATTATCTCCACTCTTTGACTCTGCAAATTGCTCTTTAATTCCTCACTTCAGTATAAATTGATATTATTTCCCTGGGGGATGGTGAGCTGATAACGAATGTTTGTTCTGTTCCTTTTTGTTGCCTTTGAATACAATCAGATGATGATCCTAAATGTAAACAGATGCTCATTTGTTGTTGGGTTTGTTTTTTTAATCATCGTCTTGCTGAAATTTAATATTTTAGGTTATTGTAGAGGGAAGTTTCGTTGAAGGTCCTGGTAGTTTTGAAACCAATATCAGGGTCAATCATTCTTGCAGCGAAAGTTGGGAAGAATTCCAGGGTGATAGTTCCCTGCTGCTGAAATGGGAACCATCAAATTCTTTTGCAGGCTGAGGTTTTCCTTAGGGGAGAGGGAAGAGTTTATGACATGCAGGTTTATTTCTTTTTAATAAGAAGTATATGCACATACGCACATTCACTATGGAATAGTTGCACACATCTTGAACCCTTCCTTGGCAAGAATTGTCACAGGAAGTTGGAATCTCAAGCAGTTTCCAGCCTGTTACAGACAGTTTAATGGGAAGTCCTCAAGGCATTATCCAAGGGCCCTTTCTTAATTTAGGGTGGTGGCTAGATTAAGTGTTCTGGCAACTGAACAGCCACTCCAGACATACAGTATATATTTTCTCCCCTCTCCTTCTGGCAATGCAAAGGAAGGAAATATGGGGATTGCTTCTCGGTTCCAGAGAGGGAATAAGAGAAGAATGTGAGAAAATTGATACACAGAAATACAATTTTCAAGCAAAGCTCGAAGGGCCTCTCACTCAGCATATTGGTCCTCTGCAGACCCTTTCGTACTTCAGTGGGCATCCTGCTGGTCGTGCCCAGTGGCAGCACTTTTCTGATTGGCAGAAGATAATTGTGGGAAATGGAAATGCCAACCATATGGCTGCCCCTCAGTGAGTGCTAGGAGAAAAGGTCAACAAGGGAAGTGTTCTTGGTGGCCGTTTCTCTTCCAAAATGCCCCAGAGAAACACTGCAGCTGGGCATTCTGGAGAAAAATGGTGGCCACCACCTGGAGAAGCCAGAGAGAACCATTGCTGCCAATGTACCCCTGAGCCCCCACAAATGGTTAAAACTCTTGCTGCAAGTTTCCCCACTGCGAACAGAGGTGGGTATTAGAGGCTGGCATCAGGGTGGCATCATGAGTAGGCATGGTCAGGCACTTGCCAAGGGCCCACCACCAAGAGCCACCTGGACTTCCTCTTCTTCCTCCTCACCTTTGCAACCTGCTTGTTCCCCCTCCTTTCACTCTGGCCCAGACAACATAGATGCCGCAGCCCACATCCTCACCGGCTTGCTGCCTGTCAAGCAAGCAAGTGGCAGTAGTGATGGGGAAGTTCTTGAAGAGCAACATCAGCTGGTGATAATGGCAGGGAGAAGGTGGACTCACTGATGGAAGCGTTTGGCTCAAGGGCCCTCAAAAACATGGTTCCAGCACTGACCAGCAAGTGACAATCTTCTAGTTCATTCTCAGACTTTTTGTTAGTGGCAAGCAGAGGACAAGAACAAGTATGGCATGTCCAGGAACAAACAGCAAATGCTAATGGTTTGTTTGTTTTTGTTGTTTAAAAATGCCCCAATATTTATCAAAATGAAAATATTGCCTTTTAGTCATTGGGAAATTAAAGAAGTTATGTGAACTATGTTGGATCTGCTGCATGAAAATCACTTTAAAATTCATCACTGGATCAGTTGCCCTTGGGGCATTGTTAGGAACACTGGATGAAATCCAATTTGAAAGAAGGTCAGATTGCACACTGTGATAATTTTTGAAACATGACCCGTGCTTTTTCTCTGCCTAAACAGCTGCAGAGAGAACCGGTGTGACTTCTGCTGTACAGAATGGAAAGGTTGGATCAATTGTCATTCCTACTTCGCAGCACGAATGTGACTTCTACATTTGGGAGTTGTACCTAGAGGAATAATGGTATTACTTTACATGTAGGCTTCTAGAGTTCACATCTCCAGAACAATAGTTGAACTAGGAAACTAACAGGACTATCTTATACTTTCTTACTCAGAAGTAAGCTGCATTGAAATTAGTGGGACTTATTTCCAGGTATGTGTGTTTAGGATTGTAGGATTTCTATCAAAATGAACGTGATGGGTTTGCACTGCATATCTGCAAGCCTATTTAATGGAGAGTACATTCCATCAAACTGAATGGGCATTACCTCGGTTATCAGGGAATAAGCATGAAAAAGTTCATTGGGTTTTATGTGTGAGAAACTATCCTCAAACAATACAATTCCACATATGTAAGTCCCATTGAGTTTAATTAGGCTGCCTTGCAGATAGGCAGGGTATAAATGGCAGCTTAGGCTACCAGTTGGGATATACAGATTGTGTAAAATCTATTCAAACTGTGTTACACGGATTATCAGGCACCTTTCATTCCATCGTCCGCTCGTAAACGGAATCAGATTTTTTTAAAAAATGTCTGAATTTGCAAATTCTCACTTGCAGAAATTCATGCTTCTGAAAATGTACAAATCCCCTCAAAGTGTGCAACTGCCTGCAAAATGCCTCTTTAGCCTATGGGGGGAAACGTACATTTTTGTCTGTTTTTTTTTTTTTTTTTTTAAATTCAAAATCTGATCCTAGCTAGATGGATAATGTTGCTCATTTATTTAGGGCTTCTGGAACTTAATTCTTCCGAACTATTATTTAACATACAGAAGTAAATCCCACTGTGTTCAATGGCACTTACTCCTAATTAAGTGTGTTTAGATATTGCAGACTTACAAATAAATGCTGCAGTCTTATGCACACTTACCTGAACACAGTGGGACTTGTGTCTGAGTCAATGTGCACAACACTGTGCAGTTAATTGCATAACATCTAGCACAATACATTGCTTCTTCTCCCCCCTTTCTCCCCCCACTCCCACAAACAAATCCGTAATATAACTGTTTAAAAACCTGTTCCTTTATTCAGGACATTTCTCTGTAGCCGTGTGTGCATGATTTTTGCTCAGGGAATTGAAAACCACAGATATTCATTCCATCCCTGGGATTTAATGCTCTCTCCTGTCCCCAGACACTGAAAGGCCTAAAGACCCTCTTAACTTGCTTTAGGTCTGGGACTCCTCACATCCTTAAATATTCCAGGCAGTTTGAGCATCGTGTTCATCACGCTGCTTCAAGTACTTTTACCAGGTGACTTTCTGCAGAATAACAGTCGGTAATTCAGAAGAAATGACTGGAGGGAGCCTGTTGAAAGGTTGTGGCCTGTGTGTGTGTGTGTGTGTGTTTTGTGTGTGTAATACATTTTTAAGGGCCTGCGCAAATGCTGAATGGTTACAATGGAGAGTGGATAATGGATAACATCAGCTTTTGTGAAAGCTGCTTTTTGGCGAAAAGATGCACAATTTATAGCCCGCAGCTTGTGAGTGCATTATTGTTTTTAGCAATAGAGTTTTTCAAAGATTCCCCCACCCTTCTTTTCTTCCCTGCTCTTGGAATACGGCCAATTGGTAAAGAAAGACACCTTTCTCCTTCCACTCTTTCCACGGATAGAATGGGACTTAAAGAGCTACAACCATTATCATGAGATTACCCTGGTACTCTTTCTGGACTGGCTGAAAGATGTGGAAACGTCTTAAATGTCTGGGGCATGTCTTAAAGTGGGGCTCCCATCAGCTGGGTCTCCACCGTCTTACCTCCTGAGATCCGTTTCTATGGCAGGCCTCGTAGACTGAGTCCAATGCTTCAAAAGCACCATCTAGGCTGCAAGACCAGCCTGCCAGAGCATTCCGTCAGCTGACTCCAAGATCCAGTGCTGGCCCACTGGGCCCTGCCAAGACCCAGCCATAGAACCTGGTCTTCAGTCTGTGCAACTTGTCTCTGGTGTCAGGATATTGCCATAGTGCTTACTACCTTCCCCTGATGGCTGCCTTGGATCTTGGCCTCTGCCAGGTTCTGACCATGTAGCTACCTCCTATCTTCTGCTACAGCTCTAGAAAACAGAACCTGATTGCTTTGAACTGCAAACCTGCTTCTGGCTCATTTGTACAGACAGCCATCTCTCCCCCCTCAGATCCCAGCATGAAGCCCAACCCTTGCTGAGACCTGACTGGGATGGGAGGTCAATGGATAAACAGTTGGAAGGATGAATGGATAGTTGTACAGTTATCTAGGACAGGTTGGCACCTATGAAGGCTAAACTAGATGTAAAGCAAACATCAACCAGCAAAGGTAACCTGTGTATGGGTGACCCTGTCACCTAGGGCGTTACTAGACGAGGCTCAAGCGCGCGTTACCTTCCACAGTCACGTCGAGGCTTCCAGATGACGTTCACGAGGATCCGCCGTTATCCTGCGGTGAAGCCTCTTTCTCCCGACTTTAAAAAAGTGAGTTCTAGTGCGCCTTTTCCTGCTGTCCCGCGGTAATTCGGAGTACGTGTGGGAGGATGTGAGGTCACTGCGGTCCGCACTGGGCAGGAAAAGGCGTGCTAAGGGGGAGTGGTCAGCGGCTTCGGTCAAGCCGCCTCCGCCATTTGCGCGCAGTCCGCCAGCTGGGGCAGCGCGGCGGAGCAGCTTTTTTTTTTTACTCCCCCAGTGACAGTTTGCGCAGGAACGGAGGAACGGAAAAGTGGCTAGTGTGCTGCTGGGGTGTGGGGGGGATGGGTGGGGGATGTGCGCCTGTTCTAGTGGTTTTTTTTTTTTATTTCCCCAGTGACAGTTTGCGCAGGAACGGAGGAACGGAAAAGTGGCTGGTGACTCCTTGCGGTGGGCAGCTACCGTGGCCGCATAATGGCGGTGCTGTACGCTGCCTGTTAGTGTGGGTACCAGGCTGGCAGAGGGCAGAGCTGTTTGTGGGCTGCTGCCATGGCTACGGCCAGATGTGGGTTGGCTCCTTGGGATGGGGCACAGGGCACAGAGGCGGTCATCGCCGCCGACACCTCAGAGGCATGATGGGAGATGTAGGCACAGAGTGGCCATGCAGACGATTGACCTCGGGTCATATGACACCCGCCACGACCCCCATCAGGAAGTGAGCGCATCAATGTTGACCCTCAACAGCACCAGCAGCACTTCAGCTGGCACTGGCACTGCCGCTGCTGCCGCCGCCGGGGCCGGCGGCGGCATCGCTGACGGCTGCGCAAGTCTGCGGTCTTTCGGACGTGCGCAAACCGTGCAGCGAGCGAAAAAAAAAGCCGCAGCAATCAGGCCGGTGTGGCTGCGCAACCGTGCTCGCGGCAGCAGCAGCACAACTGGCGCAAACTTCCACCACAAATCGAAGGCAGGTGTGGAGCATGAGGCGTCACGGCTGAATGGGAAAATCCGCTTTCACCGCTCCTCAACGACGGAACACCTGGTAGGTCTAGCAAAGCCCCTAGATGTCCTTATGCCCTAGAACTCTATTTGCATTCTCAAGAATCTGTGGTCTGTCTCTAACGTAATGTGGAAACATGTGGCAGGGGGAAAAACAATTCAGAAAAATACTGTGTGTACATTGCAGAATTCTTCTGGAAATAATTCCTTTTCATCTCACTCTCATATCTCTACAAAACTGAAGCATCTCCCCTCTTTATATGGTTCAGTCTTGCAGTCTCAGTAACCACCAGAGCCTTGATACATGTGGGCAAGCCAACTGAAATTAAATCCAAACAAGATTGAAGTCACAGCAATCACCAGGACTTGTGACTTAGAGGGAACCAAGGCTTCCAACTTTGACCTAGGTGTCCATTTGTGTGTGTGTGTGTGTGTGTTGAACAAGTAGACACCCTGTACCACCAGTACTTTGATCCCTCAGCAAACCAGGCAAATTATGTTCTGTGGGTCAAGGATACTCTCCATGTTTCAATACCTGCCTGAATACTGAGCCAACTGCACAACCCAGTTGGAATTTACCAGGCCCTATAAATCCCTTACATCCAATTTAGCTCCTATGTCTGAGTGATGTTCCTTTTCAAGTAGCCGCAATAGCCCTTGCTTGCCTCCTGCCCTTTGGAGTCTTGATTGCCTGCTCCGAAACCTGATCACCAGCCTGTCTTTGGCCAACTCATCTATCTCAGACCCTTTGGATCTCAGCTTGCATTGGAACTGAACCCTCAGCCTGATATTGATTCCCCCTCCACACTGTTCAGTCTTCTATGTCCTCTACATTTCAGTACCTGCCTGAATACTCTCAGCCAATCCCACAACCCAGCTGGAACTGTCCAGGCCCTATCAGGCCCTGTCCAGTCTTTGGAAAGAAATCCAATTAAGAAACAGAAGAATCAATAAAACAAAACTGATATTTTTAAAAAGTTCATGTATTTTGTTATGTGGGAATACAAAGGACAAGGGGAGTTCTGTTTTGCTCTTCCTGTGCAAAATGAATGCTGTGCCTCAGTTTGCATGAAGGCTGTTGATTCGGATATATTGAAAGGAGCAGTTTTGTTGAAGTGCTGCTCAAGAGGGATGGACTGGCTGCATACCTCCGAGGCATCTTGTGCAGAAGGTTCCCTTTGGAGCAACCCTGCTGTGGAAATCAAAAGCAGCCTCCTTCAAACAACTTGCCACCACGTTGACCAAGATGGATGACCAGATTTGTGCTTTTTTGGGGGGAGGAAGGAAACCGTTTTGAAGTATTTAGTGGGTGAAGAAGGAAATTATTCATTGACTAATTGACCTGAACTTCACTGATAACGTTAGTGTACATAGCAACTTGTCTAACACTTTTCTGTAATCCCACAACTGCCTACAGCATCAGATAAGATTTCCATTGACAACGGAAGTCAGTTCATGGTTAACCTAGGATATTCCATTTCCTTCTCCCTTCCAATGCTGTCTAGTACTAGCTACTCCCCTGCCCATTAATGGACTGAGTTTTTCCATTGCGGCATTCAGAACTACTGTAGGGAATGATGTAGCCACAGTGAATCATGCATGCATTGCATAGATTTCAGAGAGAGAGTTTAAAAAATTGGGAAGGGCCATAGCTCAGGGGTAGAGCACCTGGGTTGCATGCAAAAGGTCCCAAGTTCACTCTCTGGCCTCTCCAGATAGGGCTAGGAAAGAATCCTGCCTGAAACCCTGGAGAGCTATTGCTGCCAGTCAGTGTTGACGTTACTGGGCTAGATGGACCCATGGACTGATTCAGTATAAGGCAGCTCCCTGTATTCCTCTCAACATATAAGAAGAGTTTTGCTGGAGCAGACCAATCTCACTGAGCATCCTTTCCCACCCAATGTCCAACCAGATGCCCCCAAGAAGCTGGCCAGGGAGGCAACAGCCGTTCTTGTTTACCCCCAGTATCTGTGTGCCCTTCTGAATACATATGCTCGACCAGTGAGCTTTACTTCCACCCTTTGATAGCAGTTGAGTTGGTACTTGAGATGGTACTTACTTTGACAGAGGAGGGCCAGGATCTCTTCTTGATCATCCCAGTGCAGGATACGGAATAATGGGCTCCAGTTACAGGAAGCCAGATTCTGGCTGGACATCAGGAAAAACTTCCTGACTGTTAGAGCAGTACGACAATGGAACCAGTTACCTAGGGAGGTTGTGGGCTCTCCCACACTAGAGGCCTTCAAGAGGCAGCTGGACAACCATCTGTCAGGGATGCTTTAGGGTGGATTCCTGCATTGAGCAGGGGGTTGGACTCGATGGCCTTGTAGGCCCCTTCCAACTCTACTATTCTATGATTCTATGATAATACTTGGAAAGTTATGCCATAGGACTGTACCATATCTGCCCCTGCTTCCACAACTTTCCAGGGCCAGCAATATCCATTTCTTCAGTCGGTAGTTTTGAGAGTTTTATACTATTTCTGCCTCTGCCCCCCCCCCCATTACAATGCTATTTTATTTATTATTTATTTTATTTACTACATTGATAATACTGCAGAAATAGCCAGAGCTCTCTGAATGGTTCACAAAGGTAAAAAAAAAAACCCAATTACAATATGGTAAATTATAAAACATTTATTTAATTGTTTATTTATTTATTTATTTTATTTATTTATTACATTTTTATACCACCCAATAGCCGTAGCTCTCTGGGCGGTTCACAAAAATTAAAACCATGAAGAGCATAATAAAACAACCAACAATCTAAAAACACAAATACAAAATACAATATAAAAAGCACAACCAGGATAAAACCACACAGCAGAAATTGATATAGGTTAAAATGCGGAATTAAAACAGCAAAGTTTAAAGTTAAGTTAAATTAGGTGTTAAAATACTGAGAAAATAAAAAGGTATCCAGCTGGTGACGAAAGGAGTACAGAGTAGGTGCCAGGCAGACCTCTCTGGGGAGCTCATTCCACAGCCAGGGTGCCACAGCGGCGAAGGCCCTCCTCCTAGAAGCCACCTGCTTCATTTCCTTTGGCAGGAGCTCATGGAGAAGGGCCCCTGTAGATGATCTTAAGGTCTGGGCAGGTACATATGGGAGGAGGCGTTCCTTCAAATAACCTGGCCCCAAGCCATTTAGGGCTTTGAATGTTAGTACCAGCACTTTGAATCGGGCCTGAACCTGGACTGGCAGCCAATGAAGTTGTATATTAGTATATTAGTTTAGTATATTAGAATCCCAGCTTTTTCCCTGCAGGAAATTGAGCCACCTGATATAATCTTCCTGCTCCTTTCCATTTTGTCCTCCCAACAACCTGTGAGGTAGGTTAGGGTGAGAGTCGGGGACTGGCCCAAAGTCAGTTTCATGGACAAGTGGGGAGTAGAACCCGGATCTCTTGAGTCCTAGTCCAACACTCTAACCACTACGCCACACTGGCTTTACAAGTTCTGTCCCTCCCTTGGTTGTACTTGAGCGGCACTGTACCTTTCTTCCTAAAACTATTTGGGGTGCAATTCTCTTTGCAGGTTATCTATGCCCCCCTCCCTTGGCAGCCCAATGCGCTATTCTTACTATGTGAGTTACCCAAAGGATTCAAGACATCGACCTACAAGATCAACTGAGTCGAGCTAGCCTGAACCCGGGGTTCAGGGAAAATAGTGGTCCTCCAGCACTCGCCACGTACCTGATAAACTTGACTGTTCCGAGGCTCAGAAGAGCTTTTACGTTAGCCAGGTTTAATGTTCTACCTTCAGCATTGCTGGAGGGCAGATTTAAAAAAAATCCCTTACAGCGAACGGCAATGTCCATGTGGGTCGGGGGATGTTGAGACAATAGTCCATGTTTTACTTTACTGCCACCTGTATAAAGACCTCAGAGTATCCTTAATAACACCACTCAAAAAAATTCCCGGGCAGAACGGACAAATTTTGTTTAGATTACCTTTTGTCAGGCACGAATGCCGAAGTTAGTTTGTTCTGACTCTACACTGTTTAGCTTCACCCTACCCGGTGCCTGTTTACACTTCCCTGTGCCTGTTCGCATTCTCCTTCCCTCTTTATTGTTTACTACAACTTATTAGATTGTAAGCCTACGCGGCAGGGTCCTGCTATTTATTGTGTTATCTGTACAGCACCATGTACATTGATGGTGCTATATAAATAAATAAATAAATAATAATAATAATAATAATAATAATAATAATAGATTTTGTGCTGCAGCCATCTCACGCCGTAAAGAGGCGAGACAATAATAATATATGCACGTTCTACGTCTGTAATGTAATGTGTTAAATTGTATGGTGTTTGATTGGAGTGCTGGTTGTTATACCGTAATAAACTTATTGCTACTATGTGAGTTAACTTGAGTATTGATTCCCCCCCACCCATGGAAACCAGCCAATAAATCACATCAACATCAATGACGACTTTGTTATCATATTGGCTTTCCTAGTCCTCAATCCCACTTTGCAAGGAATTTTGCTATCTTGATGCCCCCTGTGTCCACATGCCTCCAGTCAACACTGCCTCCAAGCACCATGCCCGCTCGTATACTTTCATGCAATTCATTATTGCCCAAGATCTGAGAGCTTCCTGTGGCAGGAGAAACATAATTTTGGATGAATTAGCTTTGTCCTTGGCACGCAGCGGCTGCCCTGTGACTTTTAATAAAGCCCTGGTTTTGGTTATCTCATTATAACCAGAGGTATTTCTTAAGGACCTTAAAGGTCAGACTGATTAAAAACTTCAAAATATTGTTCAAGCCTGCAGCGAGGGAGGGAGGGAGGGAGAGAGAGAGAAATCCCTGTTAATTGTTTGGGAACAGTGAGCTGGAAAACGCTAAACCCTTGTTGTAACAATTCCATTATAAGATTAATATGCCACAGCAATGCCTGAGGGGAATGTTCAGTGGGAAGCTGAAGCCATTGCACTGGCAATTATTTTCAGGCAATTTAACTTTTATTAATGACCCTTCAGCAACTTTGTTGCTGACATATTTGCCTTGTCTGGAGCAGTAAAGACAGTTTTGGCTGCTCCATCATAAAAATTGTTCCACAAAGGTGGACCGCAAAGATTGCAGCCAACCCTACTTGAGGGCTGTCATTCAAAATCGCTAAATGCACAATGATGGATTGATTTATAATATTTGTATCTTGCTTTCTGGTCTAAAGACCCTCAAGGCACCTCACAACATAAGATGACGCTGATAATAATTTTTGAAATTATGTTTATATCTCATCGTATTTTCCTCTTGCAAGGAATCCAAGGTGGCATACATAATCCTCCTCCTCTCCATTTTATCCTCACAACAACAACCTTGTGAGGTAGGTTAGGCTGAGAGTCGATGAGTGGCCCAAAGTCACCCAGTGAGCCAAGTGGGAGTAGAACCCAGATCTCCCAAGTCCAACACTCTGACCACTACACCACACAAAATAGAGCAAGGATATAAAGCAACATGGGAGCTAAGCGAAGGCACCCAGTGGGTGCTGCCACTGTGGGTGCTGACTGGTGGCTACCAGGAAAACCCCCACACCTTTTCTGTAGTGACCCCTTTCTGTCTGTGGAATGCCCTTCCCAAGGAGATGTACTGGCTCCTTCATGGTCTACACTTAGACACCAGGGGCCTGTCTACACACAGTCGTCGGGGCGCACTGAAGGCGCTTCAGGGCACCCCGAAACTCCTAGTGTAGACATCTGTTCAGAAGAGACGGAGGAAGAGGCGGCGGCAGCGGCGAAAAGTTCCCAGGGCTCGGCGGCTTCGCTGGTGAGTCCTTGCCGCTGAGCCCAACTCCCCGCCGGCCTCCTGCTGCCGGCGAAAGACCCACCCGGGTTGGAGAGCTCGGTGGAAGCGGAAGCCGAGCTCTCAGACCTGGGTTGCTCTTACCCCGGCAGCAGGAGGCCAGCGGGGAGGCGGCGGCGGCAAGGACGCGGCCGGTTCCCCAGCTGCCTCCTCCTCCGTCTCTTCAGCTGCCGTCTACACCATCGTTTTGGGGTCGTACTGGGGGCGCATGCATGCGCCTTCAGTATGGCGTGTGGAAGGGGCCCAGGTCAAGTCCTTGCTCTTCCAGCAGCCATTTAATCTTTAATCCATTGCTCTATTTATTAACTTTACTGCTGGCTCTTTAATAACCTTTATATTTTAATGTTTCAATATGCTGATATTTTCATTGTTGTTTAGGTTGTCATTTAATTGTTGTTGTTGTTTGTTGTTTATGATTGCAAAATTCCCCGAGGGCACCTGCCGACTGGGTGGTATATAAATTTAATTTAAAAACAGCAAAATAAAAACAGAATAAAATGCATGTTTTTGACCAGGTTCGGGGTATGTGTGCATTTTTCTATAATGAAATTTGTGCAAAATTCCCAAAGGTTACGAAACCATTTCACAAGTTCGCGGAATCCGTCTGGTGGGGGGTGGGAAGCCGGACTAATGCAGAATCTATGGGTTAGACTCATAAAAATCTGAACTCATTTGGTTCTGTTGTGGATTTCTTCAATGTCCCTAGTCAGCACCGTGTCCCCTCATCCCATCCCATGTTCAGATACGATGATGTTTCTCTGCTGTTCAACTGCCTGCACTGGTTATCTTTTCCTTTTTGCGTTTAATTTAGAAACCTGTTGCTTTTGAGTGTGTTCACTCTCTTGCTCTTGCTTATCAGTCATCTCTGATTTATCTGCATCTGTCTGCACCTTTCTGGCTCTTGTTGCTTGTAGGACTCAGTATCTCATCCCTCTGCCTCTTGTCTTCCTGCTCTTTCCCTTATTATTGATAATTATCTCTGGAATTCTTTACTAGCTGATTTCATTTAATTAATTCTTTCTTTCTCTCTCTCTCTCTCTCTCTCTCTCTCTCTCTCTCTCTCTCAAAATGCTTTAAAACGCATTTAGCTTGGCTAATTTATGTTTCCTTTTTTATTTTACATTCTTCTCCCTGATCAGGGAGGGGCCATAGCTCAGTAAGGACATGTTTTACGTGCTGAAGGTCCTGCCTCCATCTGGAAGAGGGATGGTCCACTTCAGGGGCTTTGTCCTACAGATGCTTTGTCCTACAACCCCCACGATCCTTTGCTGTTGGCTCTGCTGGCTCGGGTTGATGAAAGCGATAGACCTAAACATATAGAGGGCTACAAGTTGCCCACCCTGAGGTAAGGAGATCAGATCAAAGATGATAGGAAGGAACTCTTCCTGCCTGAGATCCTGCTAGTCAGTGCTGGCAATACAGGGCCAGATGGATGAAGTATGAGGTAGCTCCTGTGAGCCTGGCTCTGTCTCTTGATATTTAAAGAATCATATATACGTCTGTTCAATTTAGTGGGAATGGCCATGGATGGGTAGGGTCATGGCTCAGAGGCGGAGCACATGAATTGAATGCAGGAAGCCACAGGTTCAATCCCAGGTAGGGCTGGAATAATTCCTGCCTGAAACTCTAGAGACCCATTGCTGCCAGTCAGTGTTGGCAATATTGGGCTAGATGGGCCAGGGGTCTAACTTAAGTCTGCTTCCTATATTCCCACACTTACTTTTGTCTTTTCTACTTTCAGGTTTTATCTAAATTAGATTGTAAGCCTATTGAGGTAGAAACCGTCTTTTTTATATACTGAAAGTTGCATATTGCCTCTTTTTTTTTTAAGGTGCTTCTTTCATTGCTGTAGTTGTTGCCGTTCCATACTAATAGCAACAACAATCCCATCTACTCAAGTCCTTTGGAAGTGCATTATTATTAGCATGTCAGAGCCAGTACAATCCTTCCAGAATATTGATTTGGAGCCAAGCAATACCAAACCACCACCACCACCACCGCCGCCTCCTCCTCCTCCTCCTCCTCCTCCTCCTCCTCCTCCTCTTCTTCTTCTTCTTCTTCTTCTTCTTCTTCTTCTCCTCCCCCCTCCCTCCCTCCTTCTTGTCCACCTCCTACTTCTGTTAAAAAACATTAATTACATCAATTAAAGGCTAGAGTCATCCATTATCTAGGAAACAGTATTTTTAAAAAACAACAACAGTCTAGCACGTAAGAAGTACACAAAACGTAGCCTTGTGAGTATGTTTTTTTATGGCTGATGGCTTTAAAGAGATGTTATGGATTCCCAGAGATTTTAGCATATTATCTCTTTTTTACTTTAATGACAGAGATTGTCCTATGTGCTGCTGTGTTTGATAGTTTTATTACCAGTTTCATCTGAAGAGAGACTCATAAAGCTCTTTGACTGTAGACATAAATATCTTTCTTGAATCATCACTTGGAATGTGGCTCCTTGAATCCTCCTACGAGCTCAAACTTGACGTTCCTTTCTTCTTGCTCCCCTTCCTCCTCTTGTTTTTCTGTGATGTGGCATAATGTCATTGTGGAACTGTGTTCCAAAAGATTGTACAGGGAGCAGAAAACTCTTGTAATCTGCTGATCTTTCAGAGAAGATTAAAAACTGCAATGGAAGGTAAATTGAGGCCATCTTGGCAACACATGCCTTAGAAGAATTTACATGCAATTCCTGTTTGTCAGTTGCCTCCTCTCCTAGCATTCATTAGGTAAGGGCTGAAGTGCCAGATTCCAGATTTAGATTTAAAGTTTGGATTTCATACCATCCAAAAGCTTTATGCGAGGTGGTAGTGGCAGAAGTTTAGAGGAGCAAGTTCCTTTTATGAACTAAAGCAAGGATGGAAACCCCTTGCCTATTGACCTAACCTGTGCTGTAGAGGTTTGCCATTTGGCCTATGGAACCTGTTTGGATTCTATCTGGGGGGATCACCTGTGTTATCTCCTCCAGCTGCTACTGTGGTTAGGAGAGCTTCACTGCACACAAGTTTACTCCAGCTGGGGAAAGCCACATGCAACACAGCTGGTCCCTAGATGAGACACCAGCTGGAACTCCAGCTAATGCTTCAGCCTAGGACCAGATGATGTCGGGGGCATGGGCGCACCCCTGGAGATCCCAGGGATTGAAACCTGGACCATGAGCTCTACCATCAAGCTGCAGCCTCTCCCCAAAAGAATAAGTCCAAGGGAGAAGAAAGAGGTAAAACTGGGTTTCCAGGCCTTTCTCAGCGTATCTCAGATGAAAATAGGGACGTGCGTGCAAACACCTCAATTCACATACTCAAGATCACTGCCTTAGCCCTTTCAGATATGCATTGCTGAAGGCTCTGCCCTACCTGCATTATATATTTACTTAAAGCATTTCTAAATTAAAAGTTACCAAACAAACAAAACCCTTCTCAAGGCAGTTTGCAAAATAAAAAACATGAAACAGTTCAAATACATTTAACTAAAATAGCAACATTAAAATACCATTCCAATACAAATAAAAAGTGAAAGTAATAAATAATCAAGAACAGTTAAAGTCATAAAATGTGATGAACTTACTGTTTTAAAAATTTGTGAGTGGCCGTCAACACACACACACACACACACACACGGCCAGCCCTACCATTAGGCAGAGTGAAGCCATTGTCTTGGGCCTAACAGCAGATGCTGAAAGATGGCAGCGAGGTGTTGGAGGAGAGACCTGTGGGCCCTGCAATCTGTCCTGTGCCTCCTAAATTAGCCTGCAGCCTTCAGCGGCAGGAGAAGTTACTGTCCCACCATGAGTGTTGAAGGCAGACCTACAGTATCTGCCAGCCCAGTCAGCTTCTGTACATGGAATGGGAGGAGGCACCATCTTGCCCTTTGCCTCTGGCAGCAAAATATCTTGGGCCACCATATATGAGTGTGTGAGATAAAATTTAACAGTACTTTAAGAACTAATGCGCATATGCACTGATTACATATTAACTGCACAATCCCAACGCCAGCTCTATTGGTTGGCGAGGATTAAGGCAGTGGGGAGGTGACCCCCTGGTAGCCAGGGCTTGGGGGTGACATCTCCCTTGCACCGCCTCCCAGTTATGCCCATGGAAAGCTTCACATACCTACCACTGGTGGCTGACCCCAAACTGGAGTGCTCAGAGGTGGGATGGGACAAAGTTATCTTTGGATCCAAAGCACCTCCGTTTCCCCAGAGGCCTCTGGAGCGGGCCCGTTAGCTGTGCCAGCTTGCAACTTAGCGAAATTAGTGTAGCTAATTTTACCCCATTGGTGTCGATGAGGGTGAATTCCCCCCCATTCCTCCGCGCTTATGATTGCTCTGTAAACAGCCATTTGAGGTATATCAGCTCGGAGAAGAAAGTACTTCTTGTGCTCCGGTCTGAAGCATGTATGGCATGTTTTATGTAAGCAAAAATGTTGTTGCTATAATTTGGGGCAATGCAGGGGAAAAGGCACGGCGTGTTTCTGCCCAAGAGACGCGCGCACACGGAGGCGTTGTAATTGGACGGCACGTGCTCTAGCCTGGGCTGTTAATCAAAGCTAATTATTAAAGATACATTCCACACAGACTTATTATCTTGAGGAATGTACACAAATGGAGTGGGTGGATCAGGGTCAGTGTTGGGTAGAAGCTTTCCCTTCTCATAAACTGGCGGGTGAGGTGGGGAGGGGAGAACATTACGTAAAGATAAGAAGTTACAAATGTAACTTTTCTGAAATTCATATCTGCCCTGTCAGTTGAGCACTTAACCTTACGTCTGGGTGGAGCAGTGGAGACACCCAGTGGACACTTACTTGAAAGCAACGTTCATGTTGTGGTAATGTTGCCCGTTTGAGGTGCCCATCCCTTGTATTCACACACCTTTCCTCTGTTAAATTCCTATTCTGCCCTCAGGCCTCCTTGCCTTCTTTCATGACTTCAAGATGACCCAAGACAGAAAATCAAAATGGCACCCTCCATGCTGACAAACATAAATCATTCAACGTTTCCTGCTCTTCAATGGCACTCCAAAATATGACACCCGAGGCAACGGCTTCAGGCTGCTTAATGATGGGGTGTGCCCACTTCCTAGGGCTTATTGAAAATGCCCCCTTCCCCTAAATTTGCAGTCCCTTTTGCTGGTGATGAATTAGAAGGGGAGATTTCATAGAATCATAGAACAGTAGAGTTGGAAGGGGCCTCTAAGGCCATCGAGTCCAACCCCCAGCTCAGTGCAGGAATCCACCTTAAAGCATCCCTGACAGATGGCTGTCCAGTGTGGGAGAGACCACCACTTCCTTAGGTAACTGGTTCCATTGTCATACTGCTCTAACAGTCAGGAAGTTTTTCCTGATGTCCAGCCAGAATCTGGCTTCCTTTAACTTGAGCCCGTTATTCCGTGTCCTGCACTCTGGGAGGATCGAAAAGAGATCCTGGCCCTCCTCTGTGTGACAACCTTTCAAGTATTTGAAGACTGCTATCATGTCTCCCCTCAATCTTCTTCCAGGCTAAACATGCCCAGTTGTTTCAGTCTCTCTTCATAGGGCTTTGTTTATGGAGGGATGGAAATTATTATTTTTGGGGGGGTGAAAGCTTAATGGATATCCATGGTGGTGGCATCAGCAACTTTCCTCTTTAATTTGTGTGTGTGTTGCTGCTCTCTCTCCCACCCCAATGAGGCCCTCTTAGAAAGCTACAACAATACATAGTATTGTCCCATATAGGAGTCCCTGGATGGCGCTGTGCTAAGATAACTATGTTGAGTTAAATACATGGCATAGAAAAACCATTGGGCTGCCAACCATGGTGAGATGCTTTCAAAACATATTCATAACTTTATGACATGCCGTGATCTGGAACAGGCACCAGTGTTTATAGATGTCTCATTTTATTGCACCTTATAATGATAGTATCAGCATCTCTCCTGGGGTCTGTAAAATGTATTACCAGACTTCTCAACCATCTCTCCACCCCCCACTTCTTCTTCTTCTTCTTCTTCTTCTTCTTCTTCTTCTTCATTGGCAGCATCTCAGCTGTCAAAGATATTTGCAAAAGAATCAAGCATGTATACTCCCCCGAAGTCCATGGCTTTTCATCCTAAAGCTGTTCTTTTGAAGAGAGAGTGGCTTGGTTAATTTACTGTAACATCTGTAAACAAATGCCATACATTTCTGTGTCGGTTACTTAGAGCCAAATTCATTTCATTACTTTCAATGGGAGGAGGATTACGAACACCATTAATCATGGAGGTTCATTAAGATTTCCTTTCCCATGTGTACAGAGTGTCTCCAGATACTGCAAAATCTTGTGGGATTAGCAAGGTTGTTTGCATACTTAGGCTGTAGCTAGACGAGGGCTTATTCCGGGGATCGCCCTGGGATCATCCCCGTGCATCCACATAACGCACAGGGGATCCCAGGAGCAGGGAGGGGTAATCCAGGGGATCCCTGGGATTTTGCCCTACCCTTGCAGCCCAGTTTTTCTGCAGTCCCGGGCTGATCTCCAGACCGCAGAACATGTGTGCGGGCATCACGGTTTGTCCCGACTCCTTGCAATTACTCGCAAGGAGCCGGGAACTGCGCGTGGGCTGCAGAGCTCCTCAGGAACTCTGCGCCCATCAGCAGTGGGGTGGGAGGAGTGGTGATTTTTTTTTAAAAAAAAACTACCTTTCAGTGCATGAGCGCTTGTGCACTTCTCCTGTTGTTGTTTTTAAAAAGAAAATGGCGGGCATGACATCCTCTTCCTCCGAGGTCGTCATGCGCACATCTAAACAGAGGGGGATAACTCACGATAAAAATATTGCAAGATCCTCACTCCTACGCCTTGCTAGACCAGGTAGGTCTAGCTGAGGCCTACCGACTTCCTCAGGTCCTAGAGCCCCAACACATAAGTTGTTCCTTTCATCTCACAGCTTTCAGCTCCAGCTACATGCGTGGACACCCCGAGAAGTCTATGCACGTAGTCAGCACCAGCAGAAACGTGTTTCACAGTGATCCCAGTTACCAGTAAGAAAATGTGTTAACTGGGAAAAAATGTGGGAAGGTTAAGACACCTTGGTGGGCACCCAGAAAGATGTCCAGGGGCTCATTGGTGTCCCCAGGTAACGTGCTGTCTACTTCTACTCTAACCACAATACAACACTGGCTCCTGTAAATTAGCAGATTCATATTTTTTTTGTCCATCCTTGAGTCCTCCTTTTTTTGCAATGTGCAACTGATTGCCCTGCCCATAGAAATGATGCTTGGGCCCTGCTTGCTGAATAGTTTTCTGAATGTTTACATCATTAATAACGTTTGGTGTTATATGCAAAGTGTGTTCAATAATGCAACTACTGCTACAACAACAAGAAAACCCAACAACAACTCTCTTTGATGATAGTTTTTCTCCCCACGCTCCATGGTGATGAACCAGTTTAAAATAAGATTTAAGAAGTCAGATCGGTATTCCAGAAACAGCCTCAGCCATTCACTCCATCTGTTTATTTCCTGAAACCATCCCGCTGCCATGTTACTATGTAAAATTCCACACTGAACTATTTATATATGCCTTGTAAAAAGGAGACCTTTCAAAGCTGCTGAAGCTGGTTTATTTCACATCCTTTCTCCCGCCCACACGAGTAATTCTAGTGGGCACTTGAGATAAATAGGAGCAGAAAGGTGAAGCAGCCAAAGCAGACGTCTTAGTCTCCGTCAATTTTACCAAGGGAATCAGATATATCGTTTATGGAATGAATGGCCATTACGGCAGCCACCCAGTGGCCATTATGGCAGCCACCCAGCCACCCGTTGTGGCCTTTGTACACTTCCCTTATTTTCCAAATAGAGGCATAATAGGGGCTGATTCAGTCTACAAGGTATTTTGCACAGATTAGAACATTAGCACAACTTTGAATGGGCAAATTGAACACAAGCACCTGTCTGACCATTTGTGATCATTTTTGGCAGACACCTGGTCACCGTCAGATTCGGGGCTTCAAACATGACATGCTTGCATGCTTTGCGAACTAACACAGAATTCTCCGAGTTCCCTACTCGAAATAGGCAGTGCTTTCCATGTGATTAAGGAAACAAGCCTCAGCTTTCAGGGAAAACAGCAAAAGATACGATGGACCTCCCCCTTGTCTGGTGGAGAAAGAGTTCCATGAGCAGAGAGACCGCCACTGGAGGTCTCCTTATGTTGGTGATGGAAAGCTTTGCTACTGTCCTTGGTGCTCTGGTAGTGGTGACCTGGAAAATGAGGCATGCCAGAGGAGGCTGTGGATCTTCACAATCCTAACACCCCTGATTCTCTCAACATGAACTTACTTGTACACTGCGCTCAACATCTAAGGTCCTCCTCTGAGTGCCTATTCTCCGAGGGAAGCTCAGAAGATGGCAACAAGGGAAAGGGTCTTCTCAGTGGTGGCCCCCCAATTATGGAATGATCTCCCCGATGAGGCTCACCTGGCACCAACATTGTTATCTTTTCAGCGCCAGGTCAAGACTTTTCTCTTCTCCCAGGCATTTAACAGCATATGCTGAGTTTTTAACTGACCCCAAAATAGTTGTTTTAAATGGATATTGTTACTTTTTATACTTTTGGTGGTTTTAAATTTTATATATCTGTTTTTAATGTTCATTGTTTTTTACTTTTGTAAGCTGCCTAGAGAGCTTCTACTATTGGGTGGTATATAAATGTAATAAATAAATAAATAAATAATCTCCAGATATTGTCCCTGAGGGTGCTAAAGTATGCCAGTGTTGGTGCAAATACCCTGACATGACAGAAAGAAGAAAATAAAATTAATGCAATAGGAAAGATAAGAAAAAAGACACCCATCGTCCACCTTGGCCTTAGAGTTCCATCAGGACTTTGGATTTGGTGATTGATCTACCACAGAATCTCCTCTCCCCATTAGGATTGCTCTGCCCCAGTGCAATCCTACACATGTCTACTCAGAAGTAAGTCCCATTAAGTTCCTTAGATCTTACTTTCAGGTAAGCCTGAATCAGATTGCAGCCTATGTCAGTTGAAAAGTTGATTAAGGACATATGGGGTACAGACGGATACACACGAACATAATGAGAATAGCTTGAAAACCATACCGAGACAAAGAAAAGTTTGCCAGAAAAAAATGAAATGAAATCGAGCAGAAGAACCACTCCCTACAATGGATTGTTTTCAAATGATGTTCTCCAAGCAAATAAGATTAATCTCTGCAGGCCTAATAAGGACAAAATATCTCAATGCAATGAAATAAAAATAGCGCAAAACAAAGACAGGGCCTTTAATTGGAATATGCAAGCTTAGTTACGTGACTGGTTTAAACATCTATTTGTGGGACTGGGTTAATGCGTACATTTTATTAGTGGAATATTCTTGAAATAGAAGAATTTCTTGGAGTAAACAAATGGCATTCCAACAGAGTCATTCCCATAAACTTCTAATGGACAACCCATTATGAAATATGGGTCTCTATCAATGGTATGTTATTGGTACAAGGGATGGTTGAATGATGGAGAGTTGCCTTCTCATTGCCCAGAATGATCCAGAGTAGATGGTATTTTCCAAAGAGCAGGCTTTGAAGATAAATCAGGCAATGGATGTTCATAAGGATGCAAGTTTTATGTGTCATGGTTCAGGACTCAACTTCCCACCTCTCTGGGAGGGATCTGATGTAGAGTTAACATTTGTGAACTGCCCAGAGAGCTTTGGCTATTGGGTGGTATAGAAAGGCAATAAATAAATAAATAGAATCATAGAATAATAGAATAGTAGAGTTGGAAGGGGCCTAAAATGCCATTGAGTCCAACCCCCTGCTCAATGCAGGAATCCACCCTACAGCATACTTGACAAATAAATAAATGAAGAGTGGACTCAAAGTTTCTTAGAAGGCTTTTTTTTTTAAAGGAGAACATTTCTGTGAATTTTCTTTTACTCATTCCCTAGAAGAGGAAGGGCACTTTGCAGAATATCATCCTAAGATTTCCCCACCACCACCATCATTTTTTTGTAGTGATCATCGTTTCCCTACCACAATGCCCCAGGTCAGGCTGCTAACACAGCTGTTGCTGCCCTTGCAGGTGCAGCAAAAAAAGAAAAGAGAATTAAGCTGTGCTATTTCCACTAGTCATAGCATGCCACACCCTCCACAAGCTGGTGGGGAATTTCTCCTCCCCTTGGAGAAATATGGTGGAATGGTCCTCACAATCGTGCTGCCTACAAATAGGGTGGAGAAGTTTGGGTGACCATTTCTTCAGAATTCCAGTCTGATGGGAAAGAGTTGTTTCAGGAACCATGCCCAGAGAATTAAACACCCCACTTGAGGCTCCCACTGTAGGGAAGCCCCAGGTGCTGGAATGCGCCAATCCTCTGAGCCTGAAGAAGTAAGTCTTCTCTCTTCCCCTAAATCTTGAATGCAGGGGTGCAAGTCTGTCCCATTCCCTTGGCCTCATTCCCTTTCCCACACACTCCTATTGTGTGGTGGTTTCCTATCTTTGGGGCACCCCTTCTCAAATTCTAAAGATTTCTTTGCTGCTTTTCAATGCTGCAGGCAGGCAAGGAGGGACCTGTATTGTCCCTCCCCATGATTGAAAAATCTCCCCAACATTTTGGGAAAGGCAGATAGAGCTGAAAAAAATGACAGGTGAGACGAGGTCAACCAGCTCCTCTCTATAGGTCCTTCCGTTGCTTCAAATTGTAGCCTGACCCGTCGGATTGTGACTTCAAAACAAAACAAAAAACAGCAGAGTTTTGATTCGAACCTCATCAGTAGAACAAAGGGAATGTTTTTTTAAAATGATTGTAGATTATAAGTGGCTGACTTTTTGACCTGCTGCTTAACCACTACAGGGCAGCCAGGAAGCTCATACAAGGGCAAGGACATAAGAGTTTAAGAAAACAAACTACTCTACATTTTTTCTCGCTCTACTCTGCAATGTGGAATAATTAAAACCACCACAATCATAACAACCCTGAGACTGAAATGACACCGTACTGTAGTAATGAAGTGACTGACGGGTTATAGAAAGAATGCTTTTGTTTCAAGTCGGTATATTAATAAAAACACACATATATTTTAGTGACTTTACTCAAAGGGTTTCATACTATTTTGCAATATTTTTTATTGGATGGCCCGACTGTGGATTTTGGCATTTGCTTCTCATGGACAATACGGCTATCTTTGCATTCAGTATATTTATGTTTTTACAAAACTATACAAGACAGAACCCATAATTTAAAAACAAACAAGAAGAAAGACAGGGGTAGAAAAATAAATAAATAACTGCCAGTGCGGTCATTCATAAAGCCAAAATGAAGGGCTTAAGCCCATGATGGTTTGGAAGTGTCCCCGGTAAATAAGATTATGGGAGAGTAATGCATGTCCTGGGTTTGCCACCGGCAGCTGGTTGGCCAGTGCGTGAAGAGAATGGTGGATCAGATGGAACTCTGGTCTGACCCTGCGTGGTTCTTGTGTTCTTATGTTCTTAGCATGCCATCATGTGTTAGGACCAGTTGAATGCCCTAGTTCAGTGGTTCCCAAAGTGGGTGGTACTGCCCCCGTGGGGGCAGTGGGATTGCATACAGGGGTGTTAAGAGGCAAGGAGGTGGCAGGGGGCGCTAAGAGGCAAAGGGGCAGAAGGGGGGCGCTCAAGGTGGTCTTTTCCAAGAAATGCCTCTCCAGAAGGTCTTAAAACCCAGGGACATTTTAATAGGAGAAGGTAGTTTGGTCCCAAGCCATATAGGGGAAGAATCCGCACATGTATTAATACCGTTTAAGAAGAGTCCTTTTAATGGTGAATTGAAATGTTTCAAAAGCACCAAAATGCTAATGAAGAGACATACCCCACTCGGTGTGCCCTGCCACGCCGGCTGCAAAACAGATTACTAAACGTGGTGATTTAAGACTCATGTTAAGTGACTTTAACCCAGACATTGGGAAACTGGTATCACTTCATCAAGCCCATCCAACACATTAAAAATTTACAGAATAGTGAGGTACTCTACTGCCCAGAGAGCTTCGGCTATAGGACAGTATATAAATGCAATAAATCAAATCAAATCTACCCTAGTTACTAAATGTGATATCTAATATACTTACTAAATGACTATCAGACTTTGAAAAGATGATATCACTAGATCAAGTTCATCAATTATGTTTAATTGAATAAACTAAAAAAATGTAATTGGATTTTGAATAAATATTCAATTAATTGTTACTGTTTTGAATTTTATTGTTGTTATCTTCCTTAGTGGGTTGATGAAAACTGCTATTCTGAATAATGATTTTTATAGTGTAGGGTAGGGGGCATTGGGCATGAGTTTGTGGAACCAAGTGGGCGGTTACCTGAAAAAGTTTGGGAACCACTGCTCTAGTTGACCCAGGGAAGGACTGTAGCTCAGTGGTAGAGAACCTGCTTAGCACACAGACTGTCCTAGGTTTGATCCCACACAGCAGCTCCCGGTAGGGCTGGGAAAACTCTTGCCTGAAACCCAGGAGAGCCCTTGCTGCCAGTCAGTGCTGAGAATACTGGACTAGGTGTACCAATGGTCAGCCTCCTACATTCCTATATTCTTATGACCTGCATGGTTTTCCCTCAAGCATAATAGGGATAGAGTGGGACTTGATGGATGTTTTTATTCCAGTGTCCCAGACTGCAGGGTGATTGCCTCTGAGGAGGCGGCAAGGGGATCTCCAAGGATCTGGCAATGCAAAGTACATCCTGCCTAGGGTGGAAATTTCAAAAAGCTATTTGTGCACACCTCCACCCCTTCCTGCTCCCACCATCTGCATGAGGACAGCACATTTGGAATCATTTGAGGCACATAAAATTCATTATGCCTTGACCTCAAATGTCTGATGGATATCAAGGAATTGTCCACAAGACTGAGGACTGCCTCGGTTGGATGCTATGGTGGCCAACTGTGGATGTTCTGTCCCTGTGTGGACAGTAGAGGTGAGCACAGCCCATTTGATGGGCAGGACTGGCCCAGATATATTGTCTGAACCAACTCATTTCCTTGCTGGATCAGGCCAAAATCTGTCTCATTGAGGGTTGGGAGAAGCAGGTCACTGAAATTCTCAGAACTTTACTTCAAAGCTCAGTTTGGCTCATTCCTGTTCTTATTTGCAATCTGTTTTTTTGGCTCATTGGAATGAGGAAAGTTGTGCATTTTTCAAGTGCAGAATGTGAACATTCAGGAATTTGTGGACACTTGCTGAGAGTATGTGCTCCTATTTACATTTGGGGTTATGAATAGATTTGTGCACTGAAATGAAATTCTCATGCATCCCTAGTCTCATCCACCATTTTGTATCCATCAGCAGCCAGTCAAGTACCTGCTGAAGCTCATGTTAGGATCGTTGGATGTCATTTGTCTCCATCATCTGGTAATCATATGCAAATACTATCCCATGGTACCATGTTGTGCCTGTGTGTTAGGAGACTCATCACTCACATAACAGGACCTTGGCACTTCTAAAAATTAAGAAGAAACGCTCATTTTCAGAACATGGCAGGTGAGCTGGCCTTGCAGTAGGAAACTCCACTCAAATGTCCAATCTGGGGTATTTTTAGAAGCACCAAAGCTCCATTTTGCAACTGGTGAGTCCTGTGAATGCAACAGTATGGCGTGGACCCAATTGGATACTCCTGCCCATCGTGTTCTTTATAGGGCTTGTGAAGTTCAAATCCTTCTCCTGCTTTGTAAAAGATGTTCTTCAGGATTTTACAGTTTCATTTCCCCTTTTCAATCTTATCCACGGAACTGCCTTTTTCCTTGGGAAGCAAAATGAAGCAATTGTGGCTAAGATGCTGATGGATTTGGTTCATGTGCCCCGGAGAATAAACCGTTCATGCAGGGGCCCCTCCTGACTCCTACTGCATTTAAAACTGAGCATGGTTGGCTGTGTCATTGTGATAAATAACAGCTTCCAAACCACTTCTTACCTCTTTTCTTCTCCTGCGGGCTCGCACATTTTTCTTAAGACATGCAAACTGAATGTGTAAAAGAGTTAAAGAAGGAATGTGTGTCAACAGCAACCCCCCACCCCCAAAGTGAATGTGAACCTTAACCCTCCCGTTGAATAGGACCGAATTAACTGGGCAGCGTGGTGCCTTTTCCTACTCAAAGTTGCTGCGTTCACATGGTGTTCTTGCTGAGAACTTGTAGTTAATTCTAAATAAGGTACAAGTCTGGAGTCTCCAGGTTGGGATGGAAATAGCCGAAGGTCTCTCTCTACAGCAATAGAGTCACAAAAGCAAACGGGATGATTGTTTTACAATGGGATTGCAAAAGAAACATCCGCTTGGCTTCGGTTTGCCAGTAAATGCTTTTAAATTAGCATATTAAAAAACCTCTGTGCGCCCATAATGGGATTGGAGAAGAGCTTTTAAATTTGCCTGGCTTCCTCGTGGATGTGCTGGCTTTGTATACAGAGGGATTTGTTTTTCCATGTGAGGGCGTTCAGAGATGCAAGTGCCTTGCAGAAGTCTGAAGTGGGGCTGCCCCAAGACATTTTGCTTCCTAAGACGAAGGACAGGAAGGTGCTGCCTGCCTGGGGTGGCATCAAGGGTAGGCTTGGTTGGGCATCTGCTATGGACCCACACTCCAGCAGGGGCCTGCTGACAAAAAAGTGAAAAGAAGGGAGAAACGAATTCTCAGGATGCTGAACTTTTTACTGTAGGTTGTAAAGCCCGACATGTTTCGGCCTGTACCTTTTCAAGGCCTTCTTCGCAGGGTTCTAGGAAGATGTCTGCAAAGATCTTCTTATCAACAGAATGTCTTTCTCTGATTGTTAATAGCGAAATGTGCATATTGAGCAAAATGTGCATATTGAGCAAAATTGCATCCCCAAATGCCTATATTAGGAGAAAGGCACACAAAAATGCATACGGATTTCCATGTGAAGTTAAAAATAGTCTCAAAGTTCAGAAAGCATTACATTTAAGAATGGAAAAAAACAAGAAATTGAGAGGAATTGAATTTTTTTATTATTATTATTATTGCATTTATATCCCACCTTTTTTCCTCCAAGGAACCCAAGGTGGCGTACATAATCCTCCTCCTCCTCTCCACTTTATCCTCACAACAACAACCCTGTGAGGTAGGCTGGGCTTAGAGTCTATGACCGGCCCAAAGTCACCCAGTGGGTTTCCATGGCCGAGTGGGGACTAGAACCCAGATCTCCCAACTGCCAGTCCAACACTTTAGCCACTATACTTCCCCTGCACATCTTCATTAAGATGAACACCACCGTTGCATAGTTATCATATATACATATATACCTACAAAGATGGAGGGTGGTGTTAAAATATTTTAATAAAATAAACAAATAAGTAAAATAAAGTAATAATAAAATATACTCAGTTCTCCAGTCCTAATCTTAATGTCTACATATTGGTCAAAATGACAGCACAAAGAGGAGTTTATTAGCAGTGTTTGAGGAATCTTTCAGGGATCAAAAATGAAGGGAGACCCCGAAACAGCCCAAGGTGAACTCTTAGCATGTTCATTGGCGATGGAGTGCTGACTTGACTGTTGGGGGACCCAGAAAATCAGTGTGGTGTTGGTGATGAGTGGGATGGAATAGAGTATACTTGAAAAGTATACTCACTGGAACCCTGAACACTTGTTTACTAGGTCTCCTGTCAGATCAGTATTGTGGTCCCATTACGTGGCAGATGGTTCTTTGTAACTTCTACTCTCTCTTTTTTAAAAAAAGAAAGAACAGTAACTATATTAAATGAAGTTATTGGGAAGGCCTAGTTGGAATGTGGTCATATATTTTCTTTGGATTTCTCGTTCTTTCCTCCACTGCAGAAAATGGCTGATCCATCATTGAGGTCAAGATGAAGGTCCTGGGAGTTGGCTGTCATTAGGGCTGAATTAGAATGTGGGCAAAACAATCCCTGAAAAGAAGCTAAACAGATATGGAAAGAAGGCCTGCTTTTGCGGGGTCGGGTGGGAGTATACATCTAGGCTGGCAGGATTGGGGTGGGTGATGATAGTGTCTTTGCTGGCCCTGTCCAAAGCCTGTCTTGGCTGGCGCTGCCATGCTGCCATAGGGACGGTGGAGGGTATGTATTTATTTCACGCATTTCTATACTATCCTTCATAAATATTTATCCCAGGATGGTTTACAACGCAAATTAAAAAACAACAAACACTAGAATGACGACACTTCAAACAGTCAACTCTACTAAATGACCGGCAGTTAGAACAGCAGAGTGAAAAACCTTCTATTCCTAATATTGCAAGTACAGCTACCTTCGAGCCCTTAGATAACTTCATGAGGATGCCTGGGAGAATCAAAACACTTTAGGCTGCAATCCTGTATGCCAACCTTCCTCAACCTGGCACCCTCCAGAATGTGGCGGACTATGTTTCCTATCATGTTTGGGGACACTGGGAGTCCACCACATCCAAACGGTGCCAGGTTGGTGAAAGCTGTGTTGCACATTTGCTGGTGCTGTGCTCCCGCTTATTCTGTTGTGCTGGCAGGACCCATCAACAGTGCAATGGGGAGTTTGCGCTTCCTAGATTCCTGCGGCCCCAGAAATGAACAGAAATGCTTGTTTCCAGATCGGCACAGGTTAGTGAAGCTTCCTTCTTCGAGCTCTGCTGATGTGTCCTGTTCTGGAAAGGAACATTTCCACTCGGGTCTGGTTGCTTTAAGAACTGCTAGCTCCCGAATGCACTACTGGTCAGTCTTGCTGGTACAGGGACAACATAGGCTACAGCCTGATATCAGGATGGGTGCAGGAGGAATTTTTGTTAGGGAACACATGATCACGTAGCCCACATCCAATCCACAAATGCTTGGAAATGTAACATCTTCATCAGGTCTCACTTCTGCCTCTCATTTGCAGCATGGGACCAATGATATTAGCATTGAATCCAGGGGGTTTGTAAGGTTTACTAAGATATGGTAAATAAAAGCTTCTTTTTTAAACATAAATACTAAGCATTGTTCTTGACAAGGAAATAACCTCTGCTTACAGATTCTGGTTTTAATTACATGCATTTTGTTTCTAAAGCTCCAGCTATTGTATGTACTTTATAAGAATGAGCAGGCAGGTCCCTATCCAAACACAATTCCCATCTAGGAAATGAGAGAAGGTGAACAATAGGGAAAAGAGAGGGAAGTGAAGGCGGGCATGAAAAGGCGGGAAAATGTGCCCTAAATAAATGTGATGCAGTTCTAATGATATTAGTGCTCAGGGTGTCTTCTTTGGGTATGTGGGAGAGTGACATTTGCTCAAGGGGTGTGTGGTCTTTCCTTCAAGGACAAAGGGTTTCTTTGGGTCATGAGAATGGAGCTGGCATCTATCTCAGCCTCCATCACCACTTCCTTGCTTAGTCCAAAGTTACACCCCAGTGGCTGACGCCACAGCACTTTCATCTCGCTCAGCAGGAAACAAAGAGAGCCCTGAGCCAAAGGAGAAGGAAGTTTCTAATTATACACAATAGCTACTATGTTATGAACCACTTGGCCAAGAAAGGCAAAAGAATAATACTTGAAATCCAAACCAACCCAGTTATGTTGCACAATGACAATAGGGTTGGGGTGGAGGCAGGCTTGATAGCTGGGACATCCGTGCTTTGCAGTCTTAGTTGACATCCGGATTTTGTCGTATTTTGGATAGAGCAAGGGCTGATGGATCCACTGATGTTGCCTTTGCTCATTGATTCATTCTTATGAACAGAGTTCCCTTGTGCCTCGTTTAGGCCCATACACAAGAGTGAGTAGCTGGAGGACATCAGAGGACAATTCTGCCAGAGTCTACAGCGCCCATCATATTGGAGCCAGGAAGGAGATTTAATATTAGTAATGTGTCCGGTTCAAGCTGGTTCAGAGTCTGTGCTAGGCAAGTGCAGGAGTAAATCCAATAGGCAAGTCTAGTATGCAAAGAAATGGTCAAGGACAAATGATTTTGGCCCATAGGAGATCAAGCTAAGGTAGGAGCAGTCAAGATAAAAGCAGTGGTCAAAGCACAATATTACCAGACAAATAGGTGGTTTCCCAGAAGAGAGGTCTGAGGTGCAGCCAAGGTCAAAACATAGATAAGCACTCAGATACAATATGTAGTCCAAGAAGCAGAGTCAAGCAGGGGTTCATTGGTCAGCAGCATGGAGGTTCAATTACAAGGCCAAGGTTACAAGGCATTGAGGCCATAGCTAGACCTAAGGTTTATCCCTGGATCGTCCAGGGGTCAAACCTGTTCATCTAGGTGACACACAGGGGATCCAGTGCTCAGGCAGGGGCGAACCCTGGATGATCCCAGGATAAACCTTAGGTCTAGCTGTGGCCTGAGCCTCATATTCCAGCAATGGCTACCCTTTAACTGAAGGTTTATATAGCCAGAGCTTCCTTAGCCCCACCCGAGGCTCAGTTGCACTCAGTTGTTCAGGAGCGGACCTGAAGTGTAAAGGAGAATGGAACTCCTCCCTTAATCCTGAAGCTTGTTGAATATAATTGGGTAGAAGAGACAGCCGTGTTTGCCAGCTGAGGCTCCTTGGAGGAAGGGAGGGATAAGCAAGTTTTTTTTTTAAAGTAATATCTCTGCAGAAACCAAGCAGGAAGTCACAAAGAGGTGAGCAAGCTTTTGAGTTCAATACTTGGAAGTTTGTGTTCTCTTTGTGACATTTGGGTTGGTCCTAATTATCTATTACTCTGCTGTTAGCTTTGGATTCTCCCCACCCCATGAATCAAGAGGTCTACCTGCCTGCAGTTTAACTTTTCAGTATCTACAATTTTCAGACAGATTGAAAATGTGTCTCTCAAGCATTGCAACCACTTGTCAGCAAAGCCTCACAAGACTCTTATATGGGCCTTGATGAAATCCTTCAAGAAGAAAATCCTTTAAATGCCTTTCCTAAACTATGAGCCCACTGAGACTCAAAACGTGATGCCTTTTCTGGGTGTGGGGGGATGCATGTAGTGCATTTCTGCAATTGTCTTGAAGTTTCTTCCACTAATTCTGGTAAAGCTACTGTACTAGCTCAACAGTAGTTGTGTAAAAATACAGAAATCCCTTTTAAAAGAATGAATTGATTTCTGCATGTTGCAAACACTAAGCCAGACTTTTGAAGAAGGATTCACTTGTGGGAAAAACGAAATGGAAGGATATTTCTCTCTCCTAGGAGGGCGCCCAGTTGAGGGCAATTGCTAAGGTCCCACTCAAACCTGGGGGTGGCTTTGACAAGGAATGACACAGTCATTCTACCTTTTAAAGTGGAAGAGAGAATACTGGGTCATGTTTTCTTGGGAGTGGTTGAACTTTCTGCTTGAGCACTGCAATAGTTTAATCAGTCTTTTGTTAAATCTTACTAAAAATGATAATGGCAATATTCTGTGAAAAGAACAGGCAATGAATACTCTGGTAATGTCACAAAAGTGTTTTTAAAAGATGCAGTAAAATCAAGACTGCATCCCCCCTTCTACCCTCTTCCCCCCCCCCAACTCCTCCTTTTATTGTTTTACACTGTGATAACTCTGGCCAATGTATAATCACAAACAATGAAGAGAATTGGGCAAACTGTAGCCTGGCTGCTTCTGAGCATGATCTGATTAGGAACAGATTTTTCTCTGCTTTTCCTTTTAACGCTGTGATCTCCTAGCCAGCAATCAGTATTTGCACCACTGAAAACTGAGAGCCCCTGATGCAGTGCTTTGAAGATGTGGGGAAATGATCCTGATAAAACTTAATACAGTAGATGTGTGTGTGTGTGTGTGTTTGTGTTTGTGTGTGTTTGTAAGAGCCTGAAGGGCACCAGGGATGCCAGAAGATCTACAGCATATTCAAATAAGTTCAGATTTCTATGGATCGGACCTGTAGCTTCTACTACCTTTTTCTAAGTGGCATGGATTCTGAAGACTTTTAGACTTTTAAAAAAAATCTTTTTTTGGGGGGGGATTTGTATACATTTGCACTTGTGCTAATGCATATTACTGTAATGTTACTCTTTGTGCCAATGTTCAAAGTTCCATGTTCAATAATGCACTGCAATGAATAAAATATGTCTCTGTGCAATTCTGCTGAGTTCTGGTTGAGAGCTTCAAAATATTCTGAGTATCTGCTCTCCGTGTGGAACTCCATAAGACATGAGAAAGCACCCCGTCATCATCTCCACAGAGAACCAGAGATTTGGCAGGGGTGTGAATGAGGGGGTGCAAATGAATGCATCCAAAGGCAGAAGTGTCATTCCATAGCAGAATTGTGAGATTTGCTTTTTCTCTCTTGTGAAATTCTGTGTGTAGCATTGCATGTATTTTTCCAAATGTACACATCAATTGTGTGCCTCTTTGAAATGTACGCATTCTTCTCCCATTGATTATAGTGGATATGTGCACATTTTTCGGAAACACACATATTCATTTTTAAAATGGATGCATGGTGTTGAACTCATTTTTTTATTATTATTTTTGGTTGTGCGATTCATATTGCATGGTCGGAAAAGTATGCTCTTCGACCACAGATTGCAACCAAGTCTTGAAGGTGTGAACTGAGTAAAAGCCTGATCAAAAATCAACTGAAACAAATTCGTTATATATCCCTAGTAATGTTCAACTCCCTGACCCCTCTGGCTGGCTTCCTTCCTCTACCTAAGCCAAGGGCCCAGCCAAGAGATTTTGCTGCTTGAAGCAAAGGCACAAGGTGTCACATCTTCTTTGAATCTTATTTCAGCACTAGTGATGGGGACAGCATTTTCCTGAGGGGCGCAGGCTACTTTGGGCTGCATGGAGAAGGAGGCCACGTGACTTAGGCATCTCTACCATTCTGCTCCCTTCAGCACCTGCCACTGGGGGTGACCCTCTCACTTTGGCTAAGGATAGAGCCGGCCTGACCCAAACCTGTCTTTGAGCGGGCTCTGTACTAGAGCATTCATATTTATAGCCCATCCAATCCATAGGCATGACACGATATATTTTCCCTCTTTCAGTGAAGGGCAATCAGAAATGTGAATTGAATTGCCGTGCAGTAGGCTACCGATTCTACGTGAGGCAAGCAGAGAAGGTCATCGATGGGACGCCATGTGACCAAAACGGAACCTCCATCTGTGTATCGGGGCAGTGCAAGGTAAGAGTGATGCCAACCTAAAAAAATCCATATATTTCCCCTTATATGTGACTTTTATTAATGTATGTCTAAAAATGCAGCGGGGAGGGAGGAAAAATATTTCTGGATATTCCTTCGCCCTATTGAAGGACTTTTCTTTAGTCAGGCACAACTATTGTCTTTAAGACTTGCTTTCTCTTCTTGTCACCTCACTTGTCCACATCTGGACAATATCACACATGTTCCTGGGCTTTATTTTTAGCTTTTCAAAGGATGGTTGGAAACTTTGAATTTTCTTTGTAGATGATAGATAGGTTTGGAGTTCCTATTATTTATTAAGTGATCCCTTGATCTGAAGCGGAAGGCAAGAAAACGGTTGCTGTTTTGATCCAAACAGAACATGCAAAGCTCAGCAGGGAGTCGTCATGATTCAGCAGTGGTGCATGGCTGGGGGGAGGGTTAGAGCCAGAGGCCAAATCTGTGTTTCTTCCTCCATGCCTTGAGTCTATGGTGCAACTGTTGTGTGAACAGCCCCTCGGTTTTTTTGATATGACCATGAAGTCAGCTGTGCCTGTTTATAACCTGATTGCAGTTGACAGTGGCCTTAGCTAGACCTAAGGTTTATCCCAGGATCATCCCTGCCTGCTCCTGGGATCTCCTGTGTGCCATTTACATGAACAGGGATGACACCTGGACAATCCCGGGATAAACCTTAGGTCTAGCTAAGGCTAGTCTCACTCTGTTTATACCTCTTGTGCCAAGGTTCGACATTCTTCCTAGGGCTGAGATGAAGCAAGTGTATAGAAGGGCTCATATCTCAGGGCATATCTATGCTACAAATGTGTCATTGGCTTTATACTAATTTTGCTGTCACGGCTTCCCCCCAGAGAAGCCCAAGGAGGGAATTAACCCAAGACAGGAAGAAGAGGGCTGGCATGACGTTCCAAGGGTGCACAAAAATAAAGATTTCATATCTCCCCTGCCTGGATCTCAAAAGAAAATCACAGGGGTTTTAATTTAGTGAGGGTTCTGTTTCTTTGGGAAATGGTATGAAACAAGACACCTGCACACCCTGATGTGCAGAACTGCATCCCTTCTAGACAGAATCCCATCAAAAATTGCAAAATCGTGGTGTTAAACATGATGGGGCTGCAATATTGGCACAGAAACCTTTTCCCCCCAGTTGCCTGGCTTTAGCTGTACTTCTACTCAAAAATGGTTTTTTGGGTTTGTTTTTTAAATGACATACAATTAATCAGTACTTCATAGCATTTGGAACATCAGTTCAACGTCTGTTTTAGTGGTGAAATGAATGTGCCTCCTTGAGTTCTCTGTTGCATGAGGTTTAATACCAATGATTCCCTGAATACATTGCTGCATATTCTCCAAATACTTGGCTTCCTACGATCTCCTGATTTCAACAGTTGATATTACTTGTCAGTATTGAATAGCTGGGATGCAATGGCATTTAGCCATTGCATCTGATATTTGGCATTTGACTGTATTTTGAATCTAATGGCATTTCATAGATGGCATGTAATGTATTTAATCTTTGACAGTTTTTAATGACTGATGTATTCTCATATTTGATGCCTGCCAAAACAATATATTACTAATGTTTTTATTCTGCTCTCCCTACAAGGAACTATATACATGGTCTCTCCCCTTCCAGTGTGCATTAAGTTAGGCTGGGAAAATGATTGCTCCAAGGTCACCCAATGAACATCATGACTGAGTGGGATATCTAACCTGTATCTCCCCAATTTAAGTCCAACACTAAATTGACATGGTTGTTGTACACCAGATTACAAAGGAAGTGAATATTTCCAATTAATATATACAATAACATACATATCAGTCCATTCCAATGCATCTACGTCATAACAAACATATCAGTCCAGCAGAACCCTGGTGTGTTACTGTTTCCTTGGGAGCTTTTATAGAAAACTCTTCTAAATACATAACAAACTATGAAAACTGATATCATAAGAACATTCATCTGGAGAAAACCTCAATAATGAATGTAGAAATTTTGGCTTTCTCCAACTCACCCTTCCCCCAGAATGCATGCACTCTCCGAAAGCCAGCCAACGAAACAAGATATAATACCACCACAGCAGTATGTTTTATTTTCTTATTTAGTTACGAGTTTGTTTCTGAAAAATTAGTTCCCCCATCTTTTGATCTGAAAAGGTCCACAAGATAGTTGCCAAATAAATAAATAAATAAATAAATAAATAAATAAATAAAAATCTGTAATGCAAGTGTAAGAAACCATGAAAACCAAAACAGAATTATAGAATAAACCATAGAACAGAACAGGAAATAGAGGACTAATTAAATGCAGCAGCAGGAAATGGGTAGGAGTTTTGTTATGGTAAAAATGGGAGGAGATTTGTTAAGTATTATTATCTTTCCTTGACAAATTCACACTCTTCTTCCACCTTGCTTAAAGAAACGGCTTGTTTAATACTTTTTCTTTGGTCTCCACTTGCAAATTGGGGAGGGGGAGTTAATGCTCCCTTCTCTCCTCCCTCTTTTTCAAACCATTCGAAGAGGTGAGATGAGAAGAGTAGTTGCCTGGTTAGGTGATTAGAGAAGACGCATGTATTTACAGTTCTCTTGGATCAAGTGTCCATTATAGCAGCCAGACGTCCCTCTCATTTTCCGTGTGATCGTCTTTTCTGGCTTTCGCTGCTGCTTGTGCATCATCGTATCTCAAAGCAAGTATGTTCTGAGGCATCGTACAATGCTCTACACCTTAATCCTTTTAGAGAATTCATTTGGATTGTGGAACGACGCCGTGACAAGACTCTCTTTGTTCTTTCTTCAGTGCTGGCACGGCCGTTCCATTCTTGACATAATTGTTGAGATTTTCTTTCTCATTCCAAAGCTATTAGCCAAGCTTCTTAATGCTTACGGAGGGGAGGATGATTCAGATCATGACCTTGAACCTTTAGGGACCCTGAAACAATCCCTGCTCAGCCCTTTCTACCTGTTTCTACCTGTCTACCTGTTTCAAAATCACCATCAGCAAGTAATGCAAGAGGTGGCTACGTTCACATCGACAGTTCTTGAGAGTGACTAATCTGAACACTATAGTACACATCAATGCTCCCATTTTAAACATATTTTCTCTAAAGTCAGCCTTATTGATATTAGGGATATCAGAAATGGATTCAAATGACTTCGGATTTCTGTGTATTCCAGCTTGTGGATTCCACAGCCGACCAACATCTTCTACGTCATGCAGATTCCATGGGCGAATTGTACACAAATTCATTGATATGAAAGTACGAACATTAATGGAAAATATGTGAATATAGACACCATGTTTTAAAACATCAGCAACACCTTATACATCTCTGGTCTCTCTCTTTTGTGCTCTGTACACAGTGATTGTATACAGGTCTAAGAAAAATATGCACAATGTTACGTGCTGGTGAAAGTTACATAAATTGTGGCCGGCTTCGTTGTGTACTTTTCTGAAGGGAAAATCACATACAACCATCAATGAGTGGACAATGAAATGCAAGGCACCTGAAAATCCAATAAAATATGAACAGAACAGATTAAACAAAATCTGTGCATCCCTAATTATATTGGCAGCACTTACTTTCAATTAAGCACGCTTAGGAGTGCAACCTCATTTTAACTTTGAGTTTATGATTCCCCGGCATTCATCAAAATGTCTTTTTAGAGGGTACTTAAACCTCCTCCTATTCATGTTTGTGTGTGGTGGTGGGGGGCAGTGAGAAGAGGAAAAGGAATGAACCGAACACATGAAAATCCCTCAACTTCAAAGTTCTTTGGCAGGGTAGTGACGACATGGGTGGTAACCAATCCAGCTATCTTGTTACCTGTCCTAGGGACCACAGATGTGACTGAACAAGAACTGCAACTCCTGAGAACTTGGATATTCTCAGCAGAGAGATTAAACATTCTGTCTTTGAACAAAAGCTGGTTGGCCATGCAGGAAACTGCTTCTGAATAGAGTTGCAAGTTGCAAGGAGAAGCCAGGATAACTATGCTGCTAAGTGATGTCCAAATGTTTTCCCTTGGGGATGGTAACTCCTTTCTTTCTTTCTTTCTTTCTTTCTTTCTTTCTTTCTTTCTTTCTTGGTTTTCCACTACATAACTTTTCCTGGTTCCCATTACCTTTCCTGGCTTTCCACTAGGTGGCACTGTGGTATAGTGGAATAGTGCAAATACACAAGAGGAATGGCATTTTCTTCCACTTCATAGAATCATAGAATAGCAGAGTTGGAAGGGGCCTACAAGGCCATCGAGTCCAACCCCCTGCTCAGTGCAGGAATCCACCCTAAAGCATCCCTGACAGATGGTTGTCCAGCTGCCTCTTGAAGGCCTCTAGTGTGGGAGAGCCCACAACCTCCTTGGTAACTGATTCCATTGTCATACCATAATTATACGCCATCATGGAGCTTTTCACAGTGGCTAGGAGGACTTGGGAGATCCACATTCAGCTCTCCTCTGCCAAGGTTGGAGTTCTGTCTCCAGCCGCTGAGATCCACTGCATCCCATGTCCTCTCAGATGCTGGCTAGGGGCTATACAATTGCTCTATTAGTGGGTCGACAGGATTGAGAGGTACATATTGGGTACGTGGAGAGGACAGTTTGGGTGCTGTTGCTAAGAAGTGGGTGCAGGGAGGTGGAGAAGGAAACTGCAGGGTGAACTTCACATACTGATAGGAAAGAATCATACACTTCTGTGGGTTGTTGTTGGGTTTTTTTAGAAAAAAATGGCAGATGCTCTTTGACAAACATTTAGAAAGCCAATGAAAAGCTAATTGTGATTAATTAGGGCTGTGCACCCCCTCCCCGAACTCCTTCGGATCCCGATCCGGACCTCCCCCGATCCACTCCGGAACTGGGCTTCAGAGGTCTGGATCGGCCTGCTCTGCTTCGGATCTGGGGATCCATAACAGAGTGGAGCACACCCCTATGATTAATCTCCCCTTCGATCTGGTGCAATATGCAAAGTCTGGTTGGCAAAATCATGTTGTTGCAGCTGCTTTCAAGAAGTTACCAGTGACTCATAAATCAACACCTATCTTTTACAACCTGGGCTGTTGTCTCTGGCATGTTGTTACACAACTGGGGTGAGCTGAGGACATGCCCTGTGGTGAGGGTGGTATTTGGAGAAAGCTATGGAATGCATCTGCAATACAATGGAACAGATCTTGTGGCACAGGATGTAAAATTTCATCTATCTATCTACCCTCCCTAAAAAAGTGTGAGTGCATGTGTGTGTAAAAGAAGTACCCCTACAGCTGGACAATAAAGGGTAGTTCCAAAAATGGTATTTGGCTACAAGTTGACACCATTTGTTGGCCAACTGTATTAGTGTAGGGCACTGAAGGAAACTTGGACTAGGACAGACAGAAGGTAGTTTTCCATGCCATATCTCCTGTGCCATCAATGCTCCAGGCCTTCCACCAGCTGCTTGGACCATGGTCTGGGGGAGGCAACCATTTTGGGCCCATGGGCACATATGGGAATTTGAGAAACTCTTCTGGCATCACCACAAATTAGCAGGTTACTGGAGGCCTCAGTTTGAGACCCCCTCAATGGCTGGTCACAAAGAACAAGTAACCAGCTCGACAGAATCGCTGAATCCCAATATGAAAGTCCAAATGCCTTCCAGTTGTGCTAGGGTCCCCCTTGGATCCAAGCCACTGAGTTTACAACAGTTGATGTTACTGTTCTTGGCTTTCTGGATTTCACAGAAAGTTGTTTGTACGCTTCACTGGTGAGTTGAGTTGGTATTTGGTGCCATCTGGTGGAAGGTTGGTGACCATCCACAACATGCATAAGTCTATTGAAGCATGGCTTAGTAGTGAATGCTTGCACTTTGGGTAGTAATAGAGAATAGGACTGTGCACGGACCCCACCCCCCCGATCTGATCAGCACCCAATCCGCAAATTGCAGATCGGGTCCGCTCCGCCCTGCGTCAATCCGCCTATGGTCCGCTCCGCTCCACTGCGGAGCTCCGGATCCGAATCAGAGCTCCGCAGCAGTGGCGTCAGCAGCAGCGGCAGCAGGTAAGGCCCCCTCCTTCCTCCCCTCTTACCTGCGTCCGTTGTGTTCCAGCGGCTGCTTCAATTGAGCCCGAGGACCCAGGCCGCAGCCGGTCTTCCTGTTGCCCCCTTACCTGGCTCTGTTGCCAGGTCCTTCCCCCCTGCCCCCTAACCTGGCTCTGCTTCTGTCACTGCACAGACTGCGGTGTCAGTGCCGGCACCAGGTAAGGCCCTCCCTCCCTCCTCCCCCTTACCTGCATCTGTCGCATTCCGGCAACAGCTTCACCTGAGCCCGAGGACTCAAACAGGAAGACCAGGACCTTTTTTTCTGGAGCTCTGGATTGAGGTAAAGGATCTGCTTGGTCTCGATCCTCTTCACCTCGATCTGCAGCCCCCCGACCCGCTTCGTCTCTGCCTTAGTCGGAGGCGAATCAGGCTGCCTCACTATTGTTTCTACGCTCCGAAGTGAAGCGGAGCACAGCCCTAATAGAGAATGAACTTCATGAGCTTCAGGGAGAATATAAGCACAGGGCTTCCATAGGTTCAGGATTTGGTTCTCTTCCTTCACCCCATCAGTCCACTTTATGTGTGGCAACCAAAGCATTCCCATAAATGCCTGTGCCACTGTTAAGATCATGTTCAGAGGCTCTTCCCTGGATGCTGCCACCCACAATGGTATGATGGGTGGCTACCAGAGAAAAAAGCCTTCTCGGTAGTGGCCCCGTCGGTGGGATACCCTTCCCAGGGAGATCCATCTCCACTGTATACATTTAGATGCCAAGTTAAGACCTTCTAGCAAACATTTGGTCTTTAATCTGTTGCCATGATGATTGCTTTTACTACTGCAAATTCGTGTCACCATAGGAGCTAGTAATCTGAGAATGATTGGATAAAAATATGGCTGTCTGGTTCCCTTGCAACTGGAACAAATTTACATGTTTAGAATAAATGCATTACAAACAACCCAGCAAAGGTGAAAAAATATTATTTTTTAAAAAAAGATTCTTTACCATTTCTTGAAGTTTGAGGTTGAAAATGTGTGATGTAAGATTTTTCTGTCACTTCTGCCTCTGGTGTCCTTTCAGTTCTTTTTTGATCAGCAGAAATGCTGATGTCACCTGCCACCTGCTCTCTGAATTCCCTGTTCCCTCTGAGCTTAGCTGCAATCCTCACAGTAGCTGAAAGGCAAAACACATTTTCCCAGCAGCAGTATTTAATTCCCTGCTGTAATCAATCTACCTTGAGAACCCATGGTTTGTTGCTGGGTTGTTCAGGATGGTTTAACAGGATGCGGGTTAGCGTGTTGTGTGAATAGCCCCAATATTTGTCTTTCTATCTTTCTGAATCCACTGTGTAGGCAAAGAGTTCCAAAGGTCTGTTACATGCTGGATGAAGATAGCCCTTCTGTTTTCTTTAAAACTGTTCTATGTTCATTCATTAATGATGAATTTTATATGGAAAGTGCATGGTGTGCATTTGCTTGAATAATTTTTTTCACAAGCATGCTTTCCAACCATGCACATCAATGCACGGCCACACGGTGGTGCGCCACTCTAAAGAATGAGTTCTACTTCATGGATGAAACTCCAGTCCAGAAGAAACAGATGTGGCTGAGTGCTGATGGCAGTTTGGGATAGCAGTATCTGGGTAGCTGGCCTGGGTTGAATCCACTTTGCTGCCTGCTGGGAAAAATCAAAATGTCTCCTCTCCCACTAATTAACATGGGGCACAACACACTGGGAAGTGCTCCTGCACAAGCCTCAGCACCCATCACCTGAAGTCGTCCTCTCAACCAGCAAGTGACCTAAAATATATCTGAGAGATCAACTTTCTTTTCACATTTGTGTGATCCCATTGTCCCTACGGCCATGACTTCGCCTCAAAGCTTTTAGTGAACCTTGTGTCGTTTGTGAAGCGAGGCGTAACTGAGCTCTCTTGCTCCCTAGTGGGCCTATAACTTAATTTTTGCACAAGAAAGACCTCTCAGTGAGAATATAGGCATTTTGACTGTACAACCTTTAAGAAAGAAACTTCAAAAACACACGCACAAAAAAACCACCCTTGCTGCTGAGGAAAACGTATATCACATCTGAAACTCCAAACAAACCTTTATGGAAAAGGAAACTCAGTCAACCGTAGGCATAGAGGCTGCTTGTGTGAAGGCACTCCAAAACCCAGCGTCAAGTGAAGGGACCCCTGCACTTCATCCTAAATGTAAATTAGGACAGTTGCCAAGTCACATAAATAACCGGCAAACTGAGGGGTGGGGTGGGGACTAACTGTGGGAACTGTCAGGTTTCATGACTTCAGAATGGCAAAACAGAGACATTACCAGGGCAGGAAGGTCATTCTCATAAAGAAAGAAATCTCTCTCTCCTAGGGATCTTGCCATTCTTCTATATGGTTTGCTCAGTTGTTAATGAAGAAATGTTCAAAGTTGGTTTTTTAAAATATATCCTTAAGAGGCAGCGCTTTGCCAGTGTCTATACTTGCAAGTCTTAGGGCACAGTCCTAGGGGAGGTGCCCTTGCTGATCGTAACTTTATTTATTTATTTATATATTTATTTATTATTAATTACATTTCTATACCGCCCAATAGCCGGAGCTCTCTGGGCGGCTCACAAAAATTAAAAACATTCAAAGTATAAAACCATAATATAAAATACAATATAAAAGCTCAACCAGATAAAAACAGCAGCAATGCAAAATTACAAATATAAAACATCAAGTTAAAATTTATTTATAGACTGTTAAAATGCTGGGAGAATAAAAAGGTCTTCACCTGGCGTCTAAAAGCATATAATGTAGGTGCCAAGCGAACCTCCTTAGGGAGCTCATTCCACAGCCGGGGTGCCACAGCAGAGAAGGCCCTGCTCCTCCTGGTAGCCACCTGCCTCACTTCCTTTGGCAGGGGCTCACGGAGAAGGACCCCTGAGGATGATCTTAGGGTAAGCACCTGAACCTGGAAGTTTACAATCCTCCTGTGCCAGAGGAATTGTGGAGGGAATCTTCACTGCTTAAACTAAAGCTTTTCAGAGGGGGTGGGGTGGGGGAAGCATATTTTGGCCTCTCCAGGCTCCTTCCCTCCCTCTCCCCTAAAATGTCTCCTTTCTCCCCCTCTTCATGGTCTAGTTCCCATTTTGGGGAGATTTGAGCATTTTCACAAGTGCACATTTGCAGAAATGCACATTTGCGGAAATGCAAATTTGTGCAAATGTAAATCTGTGCAAATGCAAATTTGTGCAAATTTGGGATAATAGAAAAACCCTGATTCTGGCAATGAGCAGTTGATGGCACAAACAGGCACCTGATCATCTGCAAAATGCAGGCAGAATGGATGTTTCAAAATCCACTCTTGTCCCTAAGCAGCCCTGGCTGTGCCTCGCTTTTAGGGATGAGCAAATCTGTCAGTTTTGATTTCTCTCCATTTCTCGTTTTTCCAATCTTATATTTGTTTCATTTAGAACTTTGAGAATTTCTCCTGTCTTAGATAATTTTGTTCTGAACTTTGAGATATTTTTTTAAGAGTTAATAATTCATAAGCACATTTTTCTGTTTCCCCTAATGATGCATTCCTTTTCACCTTCAATACACATTTTTGCAAGCAATTTTCGTAATATAGAATGTCCTTTTTTTCAACCCCCCCCAATATACAGCTTTTAATTCGCATTAAAAGAGAACTCCCTTGCTAAGTTCAGAGACACGTGGATTTCAAAGGAGAATTCAACTTTAATTTGCATAGTGGGTTGAAAATGCAAAATTAGCTACATTCCTGTAAAAAGCTAACTGAACTAATATTTTCTCCAGCCCTACTCATGTTCAAGAATTGCTCATTCATAATTAAGGCCTTTTAAACTAAGTAAAAGATCCAAGGCTGCTTCACATCATGCTAATGTAAAATGACGTTCAGCTATTCAACTATATAAACTTTATCCCAAGTTTAAATCATTAGGTTGTGGAGACGATATTCTAACTAAGGGTTTACTTCTGTGTTTAAACTCATATTCCACCCTTTCCCAATGGCCTGAGTTCCTCTCATGTCAACCTTAGTGTGACTGATCAGTTGTATATGGGTTATTCTGTAAAAGAATGTGTGTCATTCCTTCTGGAAGGCCAGGCATTTGCTAACTACATCCATATAGTCAGCTATAAAAGGGGACGTAGGTCTCCCCAGTGTTTTGAAGGATATGGGATGAACACCTGCCTCGCCTGCGATATACATAAAGAAGAGTCCTTGGCTTGTAACTTCTATGTTGGGCATGTTCAACCTGGGAGCATTGACGATCAGACACTGGTTCTTTGCATGTCATGTGTTGTTGGCAAGCTATGGCCTTTGGACAGCGGCCCCGTGGGATGAGCCACCAGGCTACACCTTGGAGTGTCTCAATAGGTCATGGAGGTACTAACTGGAGTGATGACCTTTTCTCGCCCTGCTAGGCTTGGGCGGGCAAAGGCTGTTGCGGGCGGGGGAGTGGAGGAAAGGTGAGGCAATGTGTCCGGAAACGGGACCTGCGTAAGGCATAGGCGGGGTCTGCCTATAAAGATGAGCCCTGTGCGACTTCTGGCCTCTTTCGCTTTCTGGCCCCACCCTCCCGCCCTTTATGTAGCATGAGATTAGCTAGCCACCCCCTTTGTCGGTGTGTGTGTGTGTGTGTGTGAGTAGGAATTTTTACCTGCCACATATTGGGTGCGGTGTACAGGTTTTTTCGCCTACTCCATACTGGAATTTAAGATTAGCTGAGGGTGGGTAAATAGGTTTCACCCCCCCAACCCCCCCCCCCGCCAACTTTGATTTTTAAGAACATATGTTTCCTGGAAAAAATAAGAAGCACAGAACTTGAAACTGCTTAAATTTATTTTAAAGTGCAAGAAATATGTCATGCCAATTATAGCAAACAAATTGGAAAGGAACGTCTATGGGTCTGAAATGCATTATTGAATAGGAATATCGCCTCCAAATCATCCCCCCAACTCATATGCGCGCGCACACACACACTCAGCATCACTCACTCCAAACACACACACACACACACACATGAACACACGCCTTCACTCAAAGACCCCATGCACCCCATTCACCCATACATTCTCTCTCTCTCTCTCTCTCTCTCTTCCGGGCATGTTCTGGAAGTCCGAACGTGGAGCCACCCCACCCCAGCGTCCCTGACTTTGTTTTAGCTGGGAGGGCGCCGGGCGCCATCTCACCCACCCAGGCCCAGCTGAATCCTCGGACCAGGCCAGCTCACAGCCAACCCACGTGAGTGCTGTGCTGTGCCTGGTGCCCCTCTTAGCTTGGCGCTCTAGGCGGCCACCTGAGTGGCCTCTATGCACCAGCCCTGTCTGTAGATATCAGCTGAGGTTGGTGAGCATTCATAGGGCACCTTTATGGTGATTGGCAGGTCCGAGGCCTGGTACTCAGGGGCTGTGGGGCTCTCGACCCAGGATATGGCCTGCCTTTGGGAACCCCACTCTCTCACTTACTTGGGGCTCTGTGGCTCCAATGTGGGAGTGACACCGGGGGTGTGTGTTCCCCCCCAAGCACAAATGTGTGCTTAAGAAGGAGCCGGGTTTCCATCCGACTCCTGGCTTGGCCGAGTGGTTTGCCCTGATGCAGGCTAGAAGCCTGGAGACAGGTTGCTTGGATTCCCGCACTCTCACATGCAGATCCAGGGAGGGGTGAGTTTTCCACCTATTAATAAAGAGGCCCTAGTTATACCCCAGCTCTGGTGTCCCAGTCGTTATTTGCTCACGTCTCCCTCTATCTGCAATTGCCCACCTTGGCTGGCTATTGGTTCTCTTCAACAGGAAAGCTCTAGAATCTTCAGGTCCAGGGGAACTGGGTCTTGCCATGTCCCCTGGTTTTGGACTGAACTTCCAAATCTGACTCCTAGTTTGAATGCTGGCACGTCTCCAGGCTTCCACTTGATGACAGCCTATGGCTCACCTCCATGCTAATGTTGCTGCTCGTCAGCAAAGGGAATGACAGAGTTTGCAGTTATTTATCATTGCATTCATATCCCACTTCCTCCCTCTTGCAAGGAACCCAAGACAACTGTCATGGTTCTCCTCCATTTCATTTTATCTCACAACAACCCGATGGGGAAGGTTCGGGTGAGAGACACTGAATAGCCTAAAGTCTCTCAGTGAGCTTCATGGCCAAACGGGGACTAGAACCCAGATCTCCCGAGTCCCAGTCCAACATTCCAACCACTACACCACACTGTTCCTGTCACCTGACACTAGAAGGCCAAGCTGGTGTCACTAACATTGGGGTAGTGAACCTCTAGGGGTCCCATGGCCACTTTCTACACCCCCCATGGTCTGCACTCCTACTGTTGTTGTTGTTGTTGTTGTTGTTGTTGTTATTATTATTATTATTATTATTATTTAATATGTATTTATATAGCACCAACAATGTACTTGGTTCTGTACAGCAGCAGTCCCCAACCGTTTTGGCACCAGGGACCGGTTTCATGGAAGACAATTTTTCCATGGACCGGGGGGGGGGGATGTTGAGGGGATGATTTTGGGAAACCCCCCTGCCCCCCCATTCCAGCGTCCTGGCTTCGCTTCGGTTGGGTGGGCGCCCAGCCGAAGCGAAGCCAGGACGCTGGGGCGGGTGGGCGGCTTCGGAATGGCATCTCCCAGAGCAGCTTCTGGCCGGGCACGCTGTTCCAAAGCCGCCCCATCCCCAGGGTCCTGGCTTCCCTTCGGTTGGGCAGGCGAGATGGCACCCCGCACCCAGGTACGCTCGGGTGGGGGTGGGTGGGTGAAAGCAGCTCACGTGCGCGGCCCGGTTCCTAACAGGCCACGGACTGGTACTGGCCCGGGGGTTGGGGACCCCTGCTGTACAGTATGTACAAATAAAACAGCAACAGTATCCTGCCCAGATGCTTACAATCTAAAATGTGGCAGCACAGCATTGGAAATATATATATATATATATATATATATATATATATATATATATGTAGATCGTAGCCACATTTGGGCAGCAAACCACGATGGATCTGAAAAGGGACAAATTTAGCTAGTTTTGATGCTAAATGCCTTGTAACTCTTCATCAGAAGTGATGTTAAATGAAACCAGGGGGCAGGGATAGAAGAGCTGGAATGCTCCCCAGGTCTGCAGTTTATAGGCATTTGTTCATATTTTCCCATGCAAATGGAGGTCTAAAATTTAACACGTTGTAAGGCCTGTTCCTTTCCCATTATATTCTGGAGTGTCATTAAATCAGTTCTGTAAATTCTGCAAGCTTTATGACTGCCTCCTCTGTAGAATTACAGAGGTGTGTGAAAACGTCCCCATGAATGTTTGAGAACCTAGCAAGTGTCCTTTAACCTTGTCCTTAAGATCTTTTTGTTTCAAGTTTCCCTCTGAAGCTCAGGTTCACCATTTGGTTCAAAGGGGGCCAAGGAGATCCTCGGTCACATTTAAATTCCACATGCCCAGTGTTCAAATAAACTCAGATCACAGTGTAAAGGGAACCTCTTGACTACTGCCTGGATTTTAACCTCTGCAACATTTACGTCTGATTGTAACTTGGTCTCAGATCTGGGCCTCCCAAACCAGTGTGTGAATAGGAAACCTGAAACCAAGTGACTATTGGTGTGGTTTATTAATTAAACTTTGGCTCCAATTACACATCTAACAGAAAATTTTCACAGTTTTACAAGCCACCACCTGTAGTATCCACTACTAAGAAATACTGATGCTACTAAATATTAACTCCAATGTACCACTGAAAGGCAATGGCTCATTTCTACATCTAATGTGAAACGGGAGCTTTTGATGATCATGTGACAGTGTTGTGGAGTGCGCAGGAAGTGCAAGTACCCCCTCTTCTTCCATAATGTCATCTCTCACGACAACTTTCATATTTTCCCCAATCCCTTTGGGTTCCAATATACTGAGAGGGGGAGAAAAATGTCTCCCTGTCCACATTCCCCACACCATTCATAAGTTAATACACTTCTGGCATATCTTTCCTTACTCACATTTTCTCCAAGCTAAACAGCCCCTTCCCTTATTAGGGAGATGCTTCAGCTCCTTGATTATTTTAGTTGTATATTTTTTGTGTGCACTTTTTCTTGCTCTACAATTTCATTTTTTTTTAAAGATCAGAACTGTACAAAAGATCTGCACCATAGATTTGGAGAAGGACAGGATGATCTTGGCATTTCCCCGCCCCCACCCCTGACAGTAAGCACCTGAGCATTTGAACCGGCCAGCAGACCAGTCACTGTCTTCCCCAATATGATGAAATACATTCCTATTTCAGTCATAGCCATTCTTTCTAAATTTGCAGCCATACATAAAAATTAGCATATACAGTGTTTATGCAAATCCAAGGTCTCTTTCTTGCATGATGCCTGTCCTCTTCTCTCTCTCTCTCTCTCTCTCTCTTTTGTTGAGAAGTCTATGTGGCTGCCTTAATTATGGGGAGAGGCAAGGAACTTAGAATCCTAGAATCCTAGAATAGTAGAGTTGGAAGGGGCCTACAAAGCCACTGGGTCCAACCTCCTGCTCAATGTAGGACTCCACCCTAAAGCATCCCTGACAGATGGCTGTCCAGCTGCCTCTTGAAGGCCTCTAGTGAAGAAGAAAGACCGAGGGGACAGGAGCAGGCAGAAGTAATATCGGGGCCTGCTCCTGCTGGACTCTCTCTCTCTCTCTCTCTCTCTCTCTCTCTCTCTCTCTCTCTTTCTTTCTCTCTCCTCCCTCCCTCTCTCCTCGACTCCTTTTCCTTGTGTGTCATGTCTTTATTAGATTGTAAGCCTGAGGGCAGGGACTGTCTTTTTTTGCTAAGTGTAAGCCGCTTCGAGAGCCTTTTTTGGCTGAGGAGCGGGGTATAAGTATGATAAATAAATAAATAAATAAATAGTGTGGGAGAGCCCACAGCCTCCCTAGGTAACTGGTTCCATTGTTGTACTGCTCTAACAGGAAGTTTTTTCTGATGTCCAGCTGGAACCTGGCTTCCTTTAACTTGAGCCCATTATTCCGTGTCCTGCACTCTGGGAGGATTGAGAAGAGGTCAACCGCCCAGAGAGCTTTGTGAACCGCCCAGAGAGCTTCGGTTATTGGGCGGTATAAAAATGTAATAAATAAATAAATAAATAAATAAATAAGAGGTCCTGGCCCTCCTCTGTGTGACAACCTTTTAAGTATTTGAAGAGTGCTATCCTGTCTCCCCTCCATCTTCTCTTTTCCAGGTTAAACCTGCCCAGTTCTTTCAGTCTCTCCTCATAAGGCTTTGTTTCCAGACCCTTGAACATCCTGGTTGCCCTCCTCTGAACAAGAGTGCCATGTTCAGTGGCAGCCCTGTGTTCTTAGCTCTGAGTTTCTTCTCCCTCTTACCCACCCCCCACTCCCTCCTCCTGTTGTGTCATATCTTTAGATTGTAGCGCTTCCAGAAGGCACGCTATTGTTTCTTGTTGATCCTAGTGCAAGTGACTCTGGGCTCCTTTTTAGCTGAAGAGTAGGGGGAAAGTGCTGAAAATAAAAATAAAATAAAATAAAATAAAACAGTGTGTGTAAGACTGCAACCTCGGTGCAAGTTAAACCCTGGAGGCCATGATGGAATGGAATCTCTTCAATGGCCTGGCCAGGCAGAGAAGTCATTAACTGGCCTGGTTAGAAGAGTTTCTTCTGCTCTTTGTTTCAAAAGAAGGCACTGCTCAAATCTTCTGAAACCTTTCTTAAAATTCACCTTCTGTTTACCTAACGCTGAATTCCTCAAAGCCTTCTTCCATAGCCATGACACCCTTTGAAACACTTTTAATAACATGTCTGCCTTGTAGTTTGGGGCTGCACAACATGGAGTACAAACCCCCTCGCCCCCGGTACTTCATAGCACAAGAAAATTGGCCCGCGTGCCAGCAATTGTGTTGTACCCAATGGTCTGGCAATCACAATTGCTCCCTGGCAGTATTTTATTTTAATTAGGCTTGTCTGTAGTTTTTACAGACTCCTGTGTGGTATAAATTAGAAACATACGTTAGCCGTGTATATCTCTCATTGCAAGCGAAGGATGGGCCCACTCCCAAGATCTGCTTTCTGTTATATTCTGAATGGAAAATGTTTGCCCAGGAGTCTCTCTCCCTTGCTCTCTCTTCCTCACCGGGAGCATGCCAGTATTAGTAATGATAGCTGCAGGTTGGCAGGCTGCTAGAATAATAGAAATTAGAGATGGCAAAAAAAGATTCTTAGGTCACACAGACGATTCCCTCGACACAGCGGGTCTGTTCTTTATAGTCTAGAGAGGGTGAAGAGTTTGGTTTCCCTCCTCGTCCTCCTTCCCTTTAGTTCAGTTTAGTCTACGTTTGAGTTATGCATAAATACTTGAGCAGGTGGGCTTCACATCGGGAAAGTTTTTCTTGGATGCTAATTTTGAAGACTTGATTTCCTTGTGCAAACAAAGAAGAAAAATATGCAGAAAGGGGACCGGAGCTTCTAAGATAAGCCATGGGTCATGGGGGAAAAAGTAGGACTTGAAGATTTAAGAAGTTTAGGCCTTATGCAACCCTGCGACATTCCCGGGGAGCTGTTGAGGGGCCAGTGGGGCTTACCCCAGAAGCCTCTCCTAGCCTTCCTTTCTTCCCCTCTTGCATTGGGGCATTGTGGAAAATCAAAATGGCTTCCAAGTGGTGCTGATTGGAGTAGTGCTGCCACCAAGTAAACCTGTGGTGGGTGGCCCCACCGGTGTAGGAAGTGATCCACCAGAGGGCAGCAGTAGGGTAAGCATTACCTCAAGCTCAGGAACTAGCTGGTCCTGAAGAATCCCAAATTGAGAGCTGCTAACCTTGCTAGGAAATTGTAGGGCTTGCCCCCAAATTTGAAGATTGCCCATGGCGTTGGGATGGTGCTTGGTATATGTAACCCATCTGCCCACTCACCCCAACCTAGGAAAAGAACATGACAAGCAGTATGTAAGAACTGCTACTCTAGTCTGTTATTTGTAGTTTTAATACATGAACCCTAGTCCAGTGCTGGCTGTCATAAGTGATGGTGCCCTGAACATTTCCACTAGTTCCCTAGTCACGTCTTTGGCTTCTCTCACAATTCCACGGTCCTGTCTCAGGATCTCCAAATTTTCTGGCAGTGGGGGGCGGGGCAAAAAGGACCCCCAGGTTTCTCATAGTTGCCCACCTTTGGTGTAGAGACTACATCCTTTCTTCTCTCTCGGATTTGGCCTTACAACTAAGCAGAATGGAAGCAAAGCTGGCAACACAGTCACAGCGCTATCATTTAAAGGTGGAGTTGTGCATCTGGAGAACTGTCTTCCTTTACGCCTCTTGGGATTGGGCAGACGGAAGTTCAGACAGGCTTGGTTATGAAATGATGGTCAAGATGCAAAGCTACAGAAGGAGCCCTTCTACTGATCTAGACGCAGATGGATTCTAAAAGAAAATGAATGTAAGGCAAGAAAGACTTGGAAAGTGTGTATGTGTGTATGAGGGAGAGATTCTTTCCATATAGCATTTTCATGCAATATAAGACTTAGCTCTGTGTCCGAGTCTGCTAAAACATGTGTAAGAGGCCCTTGGGGCACAGTTGACCTTGTGGCAAAAAAGTTCAGAACCTCTGGATGCCATGCTCTGGGAAGAATTTTCTTCCAAGATTTCTGCATCAATGATGTATAGTTTTCCGCTATTTAACATGTTTTATTATTCATCAAATGGCCAACAGAGTTCAAAACATGTGTAGGTAGTTACAATTCAGGACTCTCTGCATACCGAAATATGAGAGAGAGAGAGAGAGAGAGAGAGAGAGAGAGAGAGAGAGAGAATATTTTGTGAAGCTTCTGTAGTGATTCCAAAATAGCTTGAACAATTTATTAGAGGGATGTAAAAACTCTAGATCGGTTAGAGTTACAACTGAATAATTTTACAGACAATTGTTGTTAGAGCAATAAAATCCAACTTCAGGAAAAAAAAAACTTGATTACTCATGTGCAGGCGTGGGTTGAACTGGAGAGAAATAATTGTGGCATGGGGGGGGGGAACAAAAACAAATTTGCAACATGTGGGCACCAGCTCTCTTTAATTTATTTCTTGTCCCAACCCCGTGCCCTTCATTGTCGTCTTCTCATTACATGGAAAAAATTAAGAAATTGCATTTTAATGGCACTGTTGACTTTCTTTGATGAATAGCCTTCTCTTGAAACGTTGGCTTCTCTTGAAATCATTTGCTAGAGGAGGAATCTCCAAATGTTTGCTGCAGATTTCATAAGAACAGATGAAGCTACTGCATCATGAGCTGGAGTCAAGGGTAGGCCTGGTGGGGGCCCTGCCAGGGCCCACGCTCCAAGAGGGGCCCACTGATGAGAGCCCACCTGGAGTTGTTCCTCCTTTTCACCATTGGAACCTGCTTATTTACCTGCCTCTTACTCTGACCCAGACAATGGAGGTGGTGAGAAGGCGGAGCAGTAGATGCCATGTCCTCCTCCTCCTCCTCCTCCTCCTCCTCCTCCTCTGGATCTCTAGTTGTCAAGTAAATAAGTGGTAGCAATTATGAGTCTCAGTACAAATATGCCTGGCTATTCCACAATCTTTCTGTGGGCCATCTGAATGGAGCTTGCAGAACACTGCTTCAGAACCTCTACCATTCATAAGGGAGGGATATTCTTTGGGTGCAATTATTCTGTTACAATCTATTACAGTCTCCTCTCAATGTTCTAATCATATCTTGCCCATTCTTGGTGATAAAGCTGTTCTGGAGGAGAAAGCAGGCAGGTAGGCTCTCGGAGGAGAGGAATTGCTCTATAGAAGGTATAATTATCATTCATAATTCGGATATTAAAAATAGAGTGGCTGTTATCTGCATGTGTATACAATTTACAGTTGCAATGTTGTTTTACTTGTATATGCCTCTCGCTATGCTGTTTGGGTTTTGGCAGTATAATAAGGCAAACCTTGCTGATTTGCTGTAGGTAAGTGGTTGAATTCACTGGAACACCTGGAGTGTGTTGCTATTAATTTTCTGTTATCGCAAGTATTTTAGTGAAGCCTATGAAATTTGAAAATAATCAAATTCAGGGTGAATCTAGCAATGTTGAGAACCTGAAAGAGGTTTGAACCTGATGTCTGACAACCTTCTCAAAATCTGCCACACTGCTCCTCAATCTGCACCTTCATCACACAAATTTCAAAAACAGCATTCAAAGATTTATTCATGTTAGAGCACCACTCATTTTACATTCAGATAGTAACCATAAGCTAAGGTATACCTGCTCTCTGGCTATCACGTCTTGCAGAAAGGGTCATTAAATCTTTTAATATTAGATTAACATCACTCCTGAAGGCTCCAAATTCTATGTTGTGGTATAGCGTAAAGCAAGTATGGATACAAAACTTTGATGGGAACAATTTCCAGGACTGACATGCAAATATTCCAGGGAAATATTTAAAAGACTGCATGTGAAGACAATCTTATTTCAATAGCCATTGATTCATTGCACCCCCTAATTTGTATAGTTTTGATTAAGCTCATGTCTTTGTTGCTGAGTTTGCTTCTTCTCTTTGCATCATTTTGATTTTTCATGTTACCCTCTATTTTTAAAATTGCTATTATTAATTGGTTGCCTTTTCCATTGTATATATTACCTTTTGCTCCTGTGGAAAGCCATGTGGAAGGCCCTTATTGAATCAGTAGAACAGTGGCTTACAAATTTTAATATAAATAAGTAAATAAAATGTGCACGGCATCTGATGAATTTCACCGTGGACACGGATCTTCTGATGGAAAGTGCAACGGGGAATGGAAATTCTCCGGATGGCTTCCAAATCAAACCATGTGTATATTTATGTAACGTTTGCAAAACACTCCTAGAAACTTCCTGTAACCCAAAAGAACTTGGTTCTTAATGCTTCAGGAACATGTGTCCCATAAAATATCTGATCCAGACAGTGGCTCCTTATGTAACTTACATTACTGCCCCTTTAGTCTGAATGGGAGTGTCCTTTTCTTAAGTAGTCCCCCCCTCTTATGGTGTATCTCATATGCACACTGAGATTAGGGGTGGGGGGGTATAGGGATGGAAGCACTTCCCAAAATCCTGTATTCCAAGAAGCTGCAGCTATCTGAATTTTTCACTGCCTCATTCCTCAAATCCCTCTGCAGTTGACATCAGCTGGTGTCTTCGAACTTTCTTACCTGTCACTTTGTCTTTCTTCCTCTGCGAAATTCATTGGGTTTTTCCCCTAAGGGGAAATCATACCCCCCAATCTGTCCTATGCAACTATAATGAACAGAGGTAGGTGCTACTTGGTTAAGGATCGGGAGGAATGATAAGTACAGTCAGCTGAATGACCCTGCCCAAGTATGAGGTGATTGTTAATGAGGAATTTAAACAGAACACTAAGAAAAAATAACTTGTTTTTATACTTGGTGGCCAAGATTTCTCCTCCAGGCCTCCCTTCAAATATCTCTTAACTCTTCTTTCCCCCCCAAATGTACAAAGGTATGCTAGTTCCCAGTTGGGCTTCCTGTTCATTAAAACAAAATCATTATTGATCCATGCATCACACAACTATCAACACTTCTATTTTGGGTGGCTATTAAAATGAATGATCTGTGATTATTCATAGGAAGCTATCAGATACCAAGATGGACCATTGGTCCATTGGTTCATCTAGCTCAGTATTGCCTTCACTGGCTGGCAACAGCTCCCCAACATTTCCGCATCCTTACCTGGAGATACTGAGGATTGAGACTGAGACCTTCTACATGCAAAGCAGGTGTTGTGCTACTGACTATGCCTCCTCCCCATAACCGGGCCCGTGGTAGAGCCTAGGAGGGCCAGACAGACTGAGTGGGACACCAGGATGGCTTGCACAATGACTTTTACTGGCTGGAAAGAAGTCACAGTGGTAAATTAGGGTTAGGGTTAATCCTTAGGTTAGGGTTAGGGTTGAGGAGGCACGGCTCCCCTGGCAGGAACCAGTTGGTGTGCTGCCCTGAGATCTTAATGATATAGGGCAGGATACAAATGTTTTAAATAAATCAATAATTAATAAATAGAACCTAGGAGGGCCAGGCAGACTATTCTAACCTTGCAGTAGATCCAGGCTGGTCACCGGTGAACCTAGAGGTGACCTCATTACACCAGTTTTAAAATGTCTTCACTGGCTGCCAATTAGTTTCCAGGCAAAGTATAAAGTGTGAGTTATCACCTATAAAGCCCTACAAGGTTTGGGTCCAGGCTACCTGCGGGATCACCTTCTCCCATACAATCCGCCCCGCACACTCAGGTCCTCTGGGAAGAACTTCCTTCAGCCAGCCAAAACTAGGCTGATGGGTATTACACAGAGGACCTTCTCTTCTGCTGCTCCCAGACTGTGGAATGGCCTGCCGGAGGAGATTCGTCAGCTTAACCGTCTATCAGCATTTAAGAAACCTATTAAGACTGATCTCTTCTGGCAGGCCTGTCCAGTGGAATTTTAGTATGCTTTTAGTATGCTTTTAGGATGTTTTTAAAATGATGTTAGGATGTTTTAACCATGTATATTATGTTTTAATTCAGTTTTATGTATTTTATATTTACTGTGGTTCCCCACCACAATCAGAATGGAGAGGTGGGTAAGAAATAATTTGTTGTTGTTGTTGTTGTTGTTATTATTATTATTATTATTATTATTATTATTTATATAGCACCATCATCATCATCTCAAAAGGTTAAATTGTACGTAAGTATAGCTTGTGAAAAGAATATTTTTCATTTGTATTTAAGCAGCATTCAAATTGTACTTGAAGGTTTCTATCATGTGCATATCCTATTAGGATATACTTGCTTCCAAGTAAACATGCATACTACCCCTATGGCTCTATTTCACTCTAGGTTTCCACTCTTCTCTCTCTCTCTCTCTCTCTGCCCATGTGTGCCTGTGTATGCCCCCCCCCCTTAGTATATTTCCCCCAATGTTCCCCGTGTTGACTGGGAGTTGCAGTCCACCACATCTGGAGGGCACCAGGTTGGGAAAGGCTGCCCTGCCCGTGTGCGTCCTCCTTCGCCAGAGTCCTGTAGACCCACAGTGTTCCCACTGTACCACTAGCCCTTCTCACGGTGGTCTCACAAGAGGAAGGCATTTTAAAGTCTTGGTCTCGGGTTACCGAGGTTGCCCCCAAGTGTAAAGATCCCTTCAGCTTGTGCCTCTGGATAAATGTAACCAGTTTTATGGTGGCTCTTTAGAATGCTTTCCATTGTAACAACCCACAGTAGATTCTCTAGCGTCAGGGCATTTAAATTCCCCAAGGGCAGATAGCAAAACAGTAGCATCACAACCAAACTGATAGCTGTGACCGAAAGAGCAGTGAGACATCTGGTAGTTACATCAGTGTCGTGAACTTTAACCTACGCACATCTCAGAACAGCTAATGCGAAAGGCACCTTTTAGAAGTAATGGGATTGCTGGGCTAATAGATTTGCATGCCACAGGTTGCCTGCAAAGATTTTCTGAGATGCACAGATCGTGTGGATGCTGTCTGGTGCAGTAGGGCACCAATAAAGCTCTGATTCCCTGTTCTCAAAATTACCAGGCTGCTATAGCACTCAAGCCAGAATCCTTCCAGTCTTGGAAGTCAGGTGACCTGCTAAAGTTGCAAGGGCAGTGCTACAGGGTTCGTCGCTCTTTGGGAGAACGGCAGACTAGGGAATGGTGGTGTTTTTGTGATATCTTTACATTTACAAATGACTGAACAGTGTGTGTGTGTGTGTGTGTGTATGAGATTGCTTTGTAAGGAATTAATAACAGGCCACACTATACTAGGGAAATTTGAAGCCAAATCCACTCCCCCTCTACCGACTCTCGACACCCGATACGTAAAATGTGGTGTGTAAAATGCCACCAAATACTGCTATAAATCTCAGCGTGTGCTAAACTTTAATCTGCCTCTCCTATTGAACAAAGGAAGAATCAGAAGCATCTAAGGAATGGCAGTAAGATTAAGCTTCATTTACAAATTTTACCCTACGAATGAGGGGGCGGGCAAAGATTGTCTGGGTCTGAATTATTTCTCCTCCAGTCATTGCTTCCCATCTACATCCATATCTTGCATTTGGAACACTTATTCCTCTAATAAAGGATATGGGTTTAAGCACCTGCCTCTTGTAACAACAGTGACCTGATCCTGAATGCTCAGAAAACCCTTAGGGGGAGGATAGATATTATTATTATTATTATTATTATTATTATTATTATTATTATTATTATTTATCATCATCATCATCCCGCCTTTTCCCTAATACTGAGACTAAAGGCGGCTTTACAAATTAAAACATGTACAGTTAAAACAGATAGAGTTATACAAAAATTAAAGATTTATTAAACATGCTACAATATTAAAACTTTTAAACCCTTTAAAAACATTTTAAATATTTTTTTTTTTAAAAAATCAAATATATAAACAACACATAAACAGAGTTCCAGAATACCCAACAAAGGCCAGTCGGAACAGAAAATGTTTAGCCTGCTTCTGGAAACACACCAGGAAGGGAGCCAGTCTAGCTTCCCTGGGAAGGGAGTTCCACTTCCAGAGCCCCAGGGCAGCCACTGAGAAGGCCCTCTCTCACGTTCCCATCAGACATGGGGACATCTGTAGAGAAGAGGGGCCATTCTGAAAGTACTTCACTGTTTCAGTCTCAAGCATATATTTTTTAAAAGTATATTATTCCCTTAGTTTGCCAGCAAAGGCTGGGCAATCAAAAGCAGATTGGCTGATGCTGTGACATTGACAAGAAACTTCACTCTGACTCCAAACCGTGGAACAATTTTGTAACTAGTTTTAAAAGGTTTCTGTCTCTTTGGAAACAAAAACAAACAAACAAACAGGAATCAAGGGATGAACAAATGGGCAAATCATCAATGTGGAACTTAAAAGTGGAAAGAATGGATGGGTGGGGCAAGAATGCCCCTGAAGAAACACATAATGGATTTTGCAAGGATATGTTACCATTTGATAAAAAACAGTTTTATAATACCATTATGAGGTTTTGTTTCCTCCTCCTCCTCCTCCTCGAATGATAGTAGAGTTGGAAGGGGCCTATAAGGCCATCGAGTCCAACCCCCCACTCAATGCAGCAGGAATCCACCTTAAAGCATCCTTGACAGATGGTTGTCCAGCTGCCTCTTGAAGGCCTTGGCGTGGGAGAGCCCACAACCTCCCTAGGTAACTGATTCCATTGTCATACTGCTCTAACAGTCAGGAAGTTTTTTCTGATGTCCAGCTGGAATTTGGCTTCCTTTAACTTGAGTCCGTTATTCTGTGTCCTGCACTCTGGGAGGATCGAGAAGAGATCCTGGCCCTCCTCTGTGTGACAACCTTTGAAGTATTTGAAGAGTGCAATCATGTCTCCCCTCAATAAGAAATGCATTTCTTATGGTGATTATTATTTTGTCATTTCCTTATGTTCGTGGCTTGGCAGTGAGTCATTAAAAACAACAACAGCAGTTTGACCATTCATTTTTGAACACGTTATCTAAAAGCAGCTTTCACAAGATGGTGATGACATGGTTAATATTTCCTTGATAAAGTATGTTTGGATAACGTCTTCCACATTTCAAAGGAATGTGCGCCACTCTTCGAAACCAAAACTATGCCAGAGTCTTTTGAGCATCAACCAAGGGCCTGAACAGTGTAACAAATACATCCTATTATTCTATGCTTTTTTCTTTTTTTTTAGAATACTCTTGACAGATCCCAGTCTTTGCCTTGAGGTTTGTATTGTTAAAAAGCCAGATGCAAGCTGAGCAGCAGTATTATGAACTGGAATGACAAACCCGTCAGTTAGGAACACACATACAAAGGAGCCAGAATACTGGAAAAAAATGGGTCAAGTGTCCCAGCTATTAATTCACAAACCCAGGCCTTACGTAGACCTACCTTTTGTTCCAGGACAGAGGAGGGGAGATCTTGCGTTGGGATTAACACAAGATCTCTCCTCTGTTTACACGTAAGGCATGACGACCTCAGGAAGAGAGCGTTGCACCCACCATTTTTAAACTTTCTTAAAGCGACGGCAGTGCATGAACAGTCATGCACAAAGGTAAGTGGTTTTTTTAATTTAAATTAATTTCCCCACTCCCCCCCACCCTACCCCTGATGGGCGCAGTGCTCCTGAGGAGTCCTGTGCCCCGTGCGTGGCTCCCGGCTCTGTGCAAGGAATCGCACGGAGCGAGGTCAAGCCGCGGAAATGGGCCACAAGTTCTGCGGTCTCGGGCTCAGCCTGGGACTGCAGAAAAAGCAGGCCCAAAGGAGAGGGCTCTATCCCAGGGCAAGGGAGGGATGATCCCTCCTTGATCCCGGGATCCCCTGTGCATCATGTTCACCCCAGGTTCGCCCCAGGATATAGCCTAGTCTAGCTAAGGCCCCAGTTTCACTGGGCTAGAATGCTGGTTGGTTGCAGGAGAGGCATAGGTGATAAGATATCCAGAGATGTGCATATTCTCTAGGGTTTCCCTACATGGATATTATTATTATTATTATTATTTATTTATATAGCACCATCAATGTACATGGTGCTGTACAGAGTAAAACAGTAAATAGCAAGACCCTGCCGCATAGGCTTACAATCTAATAAAATCATAGTAAAACAATAAGGAGGGGAAGAGAATGCAAACAGGTACAGGGTAGGGTAAGCAGGCACAGGGTAGGGAAAAACTAACAGTAGAAAGTAACAGTAGAAGTCTGCACAACATCAAGTTTTAAAAGCTTTAGGAAAAAGAAAAGTTTTTAGTTGAGCTTTAAAACTGTGGTTGAACTTGTAGTTCTCAAATGTTCTGGAAGAGCGTTCCAGGCGTAAGGGGCAGCAGACGAAAATGAACGAAGCCGAGCAAGGGAAGTAGAGGCCCTTGGGCAGGCGAGAAACATGGCATCAGAGGAGCGAAGATTGGTGCATAGTGCAGCACTGAGAATTTTTATGCCTATGAAAAATTGCATCCCAATCCTATATATGTATACTAGGAGGTAAGCTTAGGTGAGGAGGAGGGGGAAGAGGCGGGATTATAACTCAGAGGTGGAGCACCTGCTTTGCATGCAGAAAATCCCATGTTCAATCTCTGGCATCTCCAATTAAAGGTAGTGGGGAGTGGGAAATACCTTTGTTTGGATGCCAGGAGAGCTTTTACTAGACAGATCTGGTATAATGCAGCTTCCTAAGCCCACTATGTTCCATGAGCCTTACTCCCAAGTAAGTGGGCATAGGATTGCAGGCTTGGTCAATCAGTTAGTATACAGGATTAAAAACACTTGGATCAATTAAGGAACTCTACACCTTAATTTCACTGTGACCGAAACTTTTCCCCTCCACGTTTGCATGAAAACTAGTAAGATTTTTGCGCGCATTTCTCCCAAGGCAATCATTTTTCCTAGTAGAATGCATTTTTGAATGTTACTTTCCTCAATCAACACGTTTCCGTACACTTCTTTTTGTGGATTGGAGTGTTTGATTGCAAACTTCAGAGAAGTGCGAACAACTGAGTTTCGGTTCACACTGTGGTTTGGAAGTGTGAATTTCTCCCCCATCCTTACTCAAAGGAGGGACTCCCCTGCACTGTTCTGAGGCTTTCTAATGACTCCATTCCTTACCATTCCCAAACAGTAACATGTGTTGTCTGAAAAGACATTCCCCTCCCCCCTCGGCCTGTGGAACACCATCCTTTTCAATAGCATTCTCCCGGCAATGTGCTCCCAGTCACTTGCAATCTAAACAGCTGAAATACTTGACTCTCCCGCTCTCCACCATATGTCCCTTCCGTATTATCCTAGCTTTCAGCTGCATCTGCATGAGACCTGCAGTAAATCTCTTCATAGTGAAGGTAGCCAAATTGGAACCGCCAACGGTTTCTTAGATGTTTAACACAGTTTCTCCACTACAACTTGACTGCAGGGAATAGATTTGACTCCAGTGGAGGTTCTCAATGGATGCTTAAGAAGTTCTTTCTTTCTTTCTTTCTTTCTTTCTTTCTTTCTTTCTGGAGGGGGAAAATGGCTGAATTCCTCTCGTGGTTGTCTATACAAACCTGCTAAGTGGAAAACTAACCCGTACTGGATGGAGGGTGGAAAGCGAGCTCTTGTGGAACATTTAACTTTTGTCATGTTGCTGTGAGACCTGTTTCCTCAACTTGTCCATTTTTAGAATAGATACCTTATGTGAAGTTTGGCTTCTAGGCAATCCATACAACGTTTTGGTTCCGGTGCCAAATGAGAAATGGAGAACATGTGCTGCATTAAAATAATAATAATAATAATAACATGGTCCCATTCACAGCATGTATGTAAAACATGTACAGCTATACATAGTTGAGTCTAGACAAACAACCTTTTGGCATCCATTTTTCATACGGGGCTTTAAGCTGGAAGAGAGAAGGTCAACAAGTGTTCCCTTGCCATGAAGGAGTAAAGATGGGATTGTTATGAAAGTGAAAATAATTCAAACTGTAATTGATCATGCCAATAATTCACTGATCCCCTTCCAAATCGGCTATCCTCCAACACCCATGGGCAGGGACAGATGGATCTGTCAATTTTGGTTTCTCTCAGTTTCTCATTTTTCCATTCTTAAGCTCCGTTCATCTCAAACTTTCAGAAATTATCCACATATTAACGTATTTTCCCAGTAACTTTCACATTTCCTTAAGACTAAATTCGCATACAATTCTAGAAAGTAAAAAAAAAAAATGTTGCGCATAAAGTGCTATTTTGCTGTGGAATCCATCTGAGGGTTGGATTCATAGAAATCTGAAGTCATATAAATCCATTTTGGATTTCTCCAACACTTTTAGGTTTAATAGCTTACTGATGGTTTTGATCTTAGTCTAAATTTACCCAGTTATTATATGTCCCTTTCATGTTGGTGTTTTAATGACTTACTGGGTATTTTACAGCTGTCCTTAGCTTAATATTTGTAGTTGTATTCTTGTGTTTTGCATCTGGAAACCCCCTCAGGGCCCTAGTGGGGCCTATAAAGTGGGGAAGAAATGTTCTAAAATGAATAAATAAAACATGGACCAAGTCCATCTTCTCTTTCTTGCTGCCAGGGGTGCTTGGACCTGTAACCCAGGACATCTTTGTGATGCCACCTCTCTTGTTTCCTTAAAATCCCTCCCCCAAACCTCTCCCCCTTGGCTTTGCCCTCTATTATTTATTTATTTAGAATATTTAGAATATTTATTTAGAATATTATCCAGACTGTACCATCATCATTGTTATTTATTACAGTCGCAGACCAGCAAAATCAACACCAAAACATACAAAGGATTGATAAAAAGTGACAATAAAACAAAATACAGCTTGGTGAGTTGCTTCTCTCAGGAGGATTGCAATGTTCATAGAATCATAGAATCATAGAATAGCAGAGTTGGAAGGGGCCTACAAGGCCATCGAGTCCAACCCCCTGCTCAATGCAGGAATCCACCCTAAAGCATCCCTGACAGATGGTTGTCCAGATGTTGTTATTCTAATTTGCATTGAGGTCATGAGAAACTTAGAGACCCTTTCAGTAATATGGGAGGACACATCCCTTAAACAGATTAATACCAACGTTGTGGGGCTACATCCAGAAAAGGCTGTTAATAAAGGAAAGATTAACTTTTTTCTGCATTCCTCATACATGTTACAGTGCAAAATGACATGTTCAACAGATTCTATTTATTTTATTTATTTATTTATTTATCATACTTATACCCCGCTCCTCAGCCAAAAAAGGCTCTCAGAGCGGCTTACACTTAGCAAAAAAGACAGTTTTTTTCTTTTGCTCCAGAACCACAGGGACATCTCCATTCATTAACCGGGATTTTACTAAATTGTCCTTCTAGTAATGCTGATGGCAACACATTAAAGCAAGCGAGGGTAAATGCTGTCCTATACTTGGGAATGGTTAAAGCATACAGATATGAAGCTGCAGTGAGCCCATAGTTATTAAAATTATCGTAGAGCAGTGGAGAGCAAGATTTGTTAGCAGCAGTTATTAAATGCTGTAGGTCTAGATCTGTTAGTCTTTGAACAACAAGAGATTGGGCCTTCTGGAGCCCATAGTTGCCCACAGCTTCCACGGAGAAGCCCAGCCTAAGTTGCTTCTTCTCCAACACACTGTACCATAATTCTGCCTGGAACTAGGTCCAAACCTATGTTTGCCTGCCTCCATTCCCCCTCTCCCCAACACCCATTCCTTTGTTGTTTAGATACGAAGCTCCTTGAAGCAGAGACCTGTCTTCTGTATAAGGTGCACCGAGAATACAGTAAAGATAAAATTCTTCTGCGTCATAACAATGATGCTCCATCTTATTTAACCGTCACATTTCTGGGGTGATCATTGAAATAAAAGAAGATGGATGTTTTCCACATTACATGGCCCATTAAACCATATTAACAAGTTTGGTTTTTTTTTTTTTAAAAAAAGAAACCATATTAGAGACACAAGGGGCCTTCTAAGCATCACTTGTGAAAACAGCGCTAAATACATCTCTGAGACCAATATTAATAACCTAATATAATTGGCTCCCTTTTCCCTTCTTTTACGATCCAAAGCCAATTTCCTCACATACGTCACTTCATCTATCCCAACTCTCAGTGTAATTTTGGGAGAATTAAAATTTGCACCTAATAAAACCAAGGTCCATGTTTCATACAATACTGTAAAGGACTAAAAAAGCAGATCATGTGGTACCTGAGTTTATTTATATTGGACTGACCACATTAGCCAAACACAGCCTGCTGTGCTTGTTTTGTTCATGTTGCAATATTTTCCTGCATTTAATTTTAGACATGCAGAAGGGATGTTGAAGGAATCTGCAACAGTTGAGATTTCTATGAATCTGAAGGCAGGGAATTCCATAGGAAGGGGGCCACTACACTGAAGGCTCCCCTCCTGGTGGACTCCAATTGGACCATAGCTCCATGTGGAACCACCAGGAATGTTGGAATGCTGTTAAGTTCTTATAAAAAAGGGAACTGGAATGAAATTCTCACCCATCTGCACCAGCCAAATGCAATATTCTCAGCACAAAGCGGACCATGTTGAACCTGCCATATTACTGTTGAAGATGAGGAGGCTGTCAGAAAAAAAAAAGAGAGAGAGAGGTGAGAACCCTAATTTAGCACTAATATGGTTGAATACCCAGGGATTCAAACTGAAACATTTAAGAGCAAAGGACTCAAAGTCCTTTGCTTGGTTGGATATATCTATCAGTTTTGATTTCTTCCACATTTGAATTTTGTTAATTCCAAATTCTTTTTGCTTTGAATATGGAAAACTCTGGGAATGTTGGCAAATTCTTATCAAAGCTAAACTGAAATGAAATTCTCATGCATCCCTAGGGACAGACATTAGGGATGTTGGGCAAATCTGCAACAGAATCAAATGTGGTCAAATTTGTATGTATCTGACCTGTGTATTTATTTATTTATTTATTTATTTATTTATTGCATTCTGCGGTGGACCATCTTTCCCCAAGTTGCATGGATTTTGTGGACTTGCAGACTGGATTTTTCTACTTATTTTTTTTTCAACTTTCTGAAATTTTATGGAAATTTAGTTGTAGAAAAATACATTAAAAAAAACAACACCAACTGAAAATGTGTATTTCCTCCATAGCTAAAAGCATGGAAATGCACATTTGGGGGAGATTTGCATATCAGGAGTGGGCTTGCACATTTTTGCAAGTGCAAATTTGGGAAAACTCAGACACTGGAGAAGCCCCGCTCCATATTTGCTAATGTTCTACAATCCAGGGGGTGGTACCACAGGACACATGGGAATTGCAGCCTGCAGTATTGCCTCTTGCACTGTGAACTTTGTCGGAGTGGCAGCTTTAAGGCTTTTGTAAACTTTTCCAAATGAAGTAGCAGTTCAGGAGAAAAACAAGAAGGTCCCAAACTCAAAACAGGAGGGTTGAAGTTTTGGTCTTCTGGGACATGGCAAGAGTTGCACGCTTGGCTGCTTTGTGCCAAGAAAGTAATTTTATTCAGCTTCAATCTGAGGCCAAACAAATGCCTGGGTTTCTCGTGACACACGCATCAAGAAGGACGGCAGTTTGAGAAGAGAGGGAGAGGGGGAGAGAGAGAGTGGGAGAGAGAGAGAGAGAGGCTGCATGCCATTACACACACACACACACACACACACACACACACACACACACGGGACTCACTTTTCACTGCATATATATTAGCCCATTCACTTATGGGGTGCTTGAATTTAAAAGCTAATTAGTCAGCAAGCTTCAGCTTCTTCTCTATTTGCTGATGTTTGGAGCAATCTGGCCACTGTGATCGGTGACAAAGTTCTCCCTAGGAACACTCCCTGGGAAATTATGCATGGTGTGGAGAGTGTGGTTAGGGAGAGATATCTCTCCCTCTCTCAAAATACCTGAACCCAAGGAGTTCACGCCATGGAGCTGATTGTTGGGAGATTCAGGAGAGGTAAAAGGAAGGACTTCTTCACACAGCACAGAGTTAAACTATGGAATTCGCTACCATGAGACATAGTGATGGCCACCAATTTGGAGGGCTCTAAAGGGGTTGGATAAATTTATGGTGGAGAAGACTGCCGATGGCTACTAGTCCTGATGGCTACATGCTACCTCAATTGTCCGAGGAAGGATGCCTATGTACAGTCGTTGCTGGGGGACATGGGTGGGAGGGTGCTGCTGCACTAGGTCCTGCCTGTGTGCTTCCCATGGGCAGCTGGTTGTTCACTGTTTGGACAGAATGCTGGACTGGATGGACCCTTGGTCTGATCATGCCGGGCTCTTTGTATGTTCTTATCACCTTGGTCTTGCAAGTGTATTATGACAAATCTGGCTTGAAGATGATCCAGGAAGGCATCTCAGTATATGGACTATATGCATTGGTGCAATTAGTCCATACTAGTCCAGGGTTGCAGCCCAAGGGCCAAATTCAGCTCAAGAGCCTTTTCTTCAGCCCTGAAGTCCTGCCCTGATGATGCCACTGTATGTGTTGCTGTGTTTTTAGTAGTAGAGCTGCCATGCGCTTTAACTCCATTCATCCATGGACTCCCCACTCTTTGGAACCTGCTGGATTCACCTCCCCAGAGCTTATGAGTTTAGCATGTGGAGGCATCCTGGGAGCTCTCCTTGGTGCTATGTTAACATGTGCGGCTGTGGCTGGCCATGTGCCATATGCATTACTCTTGATGCTCAGAGCCAGGGTGCAGTTATCCAAACCAGGGAGTCAGCAGCAGACAGGGTCTCTGCCAGCACACCAAAGGGTAGTATGTGGCTGTACTGGGAAAAGGAGATAGGATGTAATGATGGAAGAGGATGAGTAGGAGGTAGGTTATGATGGAAGGAGATAGGTAGGAAATAGGTAGTGATGGAAGGAGATAGGTGGGAGATAGGCAGTGATGGAAGTGATGGTCTTAATTGTGATGGTCTTAATTGCCCATTTGAGACTAAGCCACCCCAAAATACTTTGCATCACAACATGGGACAGTGTATTGTTGCTGGGAAAATTCATTTCCCTCTCACCTACTGTGAGGATTGCAGCTAAGCTTTCAGGGGATTCTAATAGGGTAGCAGATGATGTCAGCTGCTGATTAAAAAAAAAAGTGCTGGCAGAGGGACCCTCTGACCCTGGTTCCATTACACCACTTCTCTTACCTTTGGTTCTTTGGTAGCAGCAAGCAGGAGGTAGGGATATCTCTCCCCTGTCCTCCTCCCCCACCAGTGCCTGACGTGCCCCTGGGAAATGTAATTTTCTCAATGCCATTGAACTGGGCCTGGGAACTGGCTGCCTGGGAAGGAGGTCCAGGGACTGTTTGGGTGGAAATGGATTTAGATTGGCTCAGTGATAAGCTGAAGTATTTTCCAGCATTTTGAGAATTTGCTCTGTTTGTTCTGAGCCATTGTGACACGAGCCAGGCTGGGGAAGCTGAACCATCACTCACCAAGGAAAAGTCTCTCAGCCACTGGAGTTTTCAGATCAAGTTGATTTGATTCCCAAGATAGAGTGAAAGATGGCCAAGTACAGTAGACTGTTACACACCTCAGGACGCGAGAGGAGGAGGATAATTTCTATATTCACAGTGTGTGAACTCTTTGGTTTACACTCTTATCAATGGGGAGGATCTCTCATCATTCATAAATCCACTGGTAATTGATCCCACATTTTGGAGTCTGGCAATGGATCTCTGTATGAACGTGACTTGATAGATTACTCTGTTCATTGGATAGACATATTCTGTGAGATAAGGAAGGAAGGAAGGAAGGAAATAATAGCCTTCACCTGAAATAAAACACCCACCCACCCAAGAAGGGTCCAGATCCAAAGAAGCCAGCCAGCTATTCTTCATGGCCAAGGAGGATTGTGTCTTATTTATCCTTGAATTAGCAATCCCTCCTGTCACATGGCCAGGTGCTTATTGGAATGGAGGGGATTTTTTCAGGAGCATTTTATTTTATTTGCTGCTAAAAAGTTGAGTACCAAGAGCAAATGTGCATGATTTCTTCAATTTTGCATAATTCTACTTGTGCTAGTTGTGTTAAGAGCAGTGGCCTGTGTGGGGGTACTGAGGCCCCACCTCCACAATCAGCCCCAATTATGATTCAGCTACTCCCTGGCTTCTGAGACATTACCAGGATTCAGCCGCACACTTCCAAGCAGATCTGGACAACCTTAAAGGCTATGAATGAACTTGCTTTTAATTTCCAACGATAGCTGATATCCCTAGAAAGCACATTTATGCATTCAAAACCTCATAGTATTTATTTGTTTATTTTTCTTTCTCCTTCCCTCCCATAGAATCATGGCATATGCATGACCCTGGCTTTTGGCTTCAACATTTTGAAGTTAAGATATAAAGCACCAGTGGAGAGATTTCACAAGCTCATGGAATACAGTGCAATAAATTTAAAGTGCTACCATTGACTTGCCATTGTGCGGGGAAACTGAAGGTTCATTCTTAAATACAAATAGCCCTTTGAAGGCTTATGTCACAGCCATAATAGTCTTTCAATGTAGCATTTGTGTGCAAACATTGCTGCCATTTTCACTTTTCTTAAAAGGATATAGTTTACTCCAGAGTTGGATCCCAACCAATCCAAACCTACCATGTAGCTGTAGGAAAAATCTGATTTTCTGCATTAAAAATATCATTCAGATGTACTGTATTGGAAACAATCATGTCTGTAGTAGCCTGGAAATCCTACTCTGCAGCTACCAACAGTACCTTTATATTCAAAAAGGGCCATAGTTGGTGGTACAGTAGGAATTGATGGATTTCTCAGTTTCAGTTTCTTTCAGTTTCTCATTTTTCTCATCTGAAGTTTGGTCATGTCAAATTTTGATCATTTCTCCTAGTCTTAACAATTGTCCTGAACTTTGGATTTTAAAACAACAACAACATTTGTCTGAAAGTTCATAAGCCTCTGTGTGCACATTTCAACAAATGCACATATTTTTGTACACATTTCTGCCTAATATATGGATTTGGTGCAAGTAGTTTTCCTAATATAATGCATTTTTGAATGTTATTTTCCCCAGAGAGCTTCAGCTATGGGGCGGTATATAAATGTAATAAATAATAGTAAATATACACATTTTGTGTGCATGTTTACTGGAGAACTCCACTGCAAAATTTGGATCAGTGCGAATTTCAAAGGATAACTAAGGCCTTAGTTAGACCTAAGGTTTATCCCGGGATTGTCCCGGGGTCATCCCTGTACATGTAAATGACACACAGGATATCCTGGGATCAGGCAGGGACGACCCCAGGATGGTCCCGGGATAAACCTTAGGTCTAGCTAACGCCTGTGTTTCAGTTTACACATTTGTTTGGAAGGGCGAAATTGGGTAAATTCACTTTAATATGTCATTTGAATGAATTTATCCCCCATCCTCAAGATGAAGCCTGCTTTCGAATTGTGAGGGTCACATCCCACAAGCCTGTCTGGTTTTGTGCTTTCCATGTGCTGGTTTGTAGCTTTTGGTTACCCTGCCATGGGAGCACGTGGAGTCCACTAATGCACTTGAAGGTGGGGCTCAGATAAGGGCATAAATGCTGCTCTGGTGGTTGATCAAACCATATGAGACCTATCTGGATTGACTATCCTTTTTCCCACCATAGCTAACCAGATGCATCTAGGAAGGCTGCAATTTGGGCATGACATCAGTAATCCCTCCCCTGTGGTTTGTCTCCAGCATCTGGGATTCAGAAGTAGGGATGGAAGAATAAGGCTATTTCCAGTCCATGTGAGGTTTGAATGTGTTAATTCATAATTCTGTTCCATTCTGTTTCCAAACCACTTTATGATTTTTAGAAGAAAAAAGACATGGACATTTGCATTTAGTTTGTACCGATGTGCACGGAAATGTACAGATGGTTATGACATTTCCTCTACAAACAGGCATTTCTGTATGCCATTTGCTCTGAAAATAGCCATTTTTGTACAAAACTTTTGAGATAAGAACTGCATCACAATATTTGGAAAAGTGCGTACCCTGAAGGGCAACTGCACCCCAATCCATGAATAAATGCAGAAAGTACAAGTATATTTACTGTTTTGATTATTACCCCACCTTACTTTAAAAAAACAGCACTCAAGGCAGCTTACGGGCACAATTAAAATTGATTTAAACAATAAAACATTACATTAAAATACAATAAAAGCATAACATTTACAGAATAAAAATCATAATAAAGAAGTAAAGATGGCACCCAACCGAACAGACCCATTTACCTAGAACCCCACCCCTAAACTGGGAAGGCTTTGTTCCCTAATGAAAACATGCTGCATGGCATTTCAGTAGTGATGAGATATCCACAATAGTGAGTCCTAGTGTGTTAAAATCTCATCGCATAACCATCAAAAAGGAAAGGAAGGTGGCTTAAAAAAGAAAAGAAAACCTGAAAGAAGAGCAGCAAAGAAGTATGCCGTGTTTTCTGTCTAGCAAGAAGACAGTTGCTTTTCAATGGATGAAAGCACAAAGACATGAAGTCTTTGGTTTTCCATTGAAATTATATTTTCAAAGGCTCTCCCATCAATTCTAAACTTAGAGGGAAAAGATGGGCCATTTTTTTTTTTTAGTTTTGTCCTGGCTTTGAAAGGAATGATTTGCATGGGTTGGGAATTATTGTCTGTCTTTGGCCGTTGGAAATCCTTGCCTCTCCGACGTGTTTGAAGATATGATTTGCTGCGCACACAGCATGAATGCAAAGCCTGCAGCAACAATATACTGGTGGAAAGATTCCGCCCCAGCTGGGGAGAATTCAAAGCTCAGCTTGTTACACGAGGCCTTAAGATGATTGTCTGCCTTTCTAAGTGTGTGTGGGAAAACAAACATGGCTTAATTATTCTAAGATTAGCGTACTTCTCTGACGAATTTGATAGCAGCTGCTGAACTTCACGGAGATGTCTCCCCGGTGAAGAACGAATCCTTTCATGGAAGTTGTTGTCAAAAGAACGCAGCGCGCCAATCAACTTGGGTTTGTCTTTGGCGAAACTAGCGAAGGTCAAGGAGTTTGTATGTCTGTTACCAATGAAAGGCCAGCCTCTAGAAATGGGTGATGTAGCCAGAACTCTCAGGCGGATTGAAATCAGATTTTCGAGACCAAAGGAGGCTTTTCTTTGCTGGGAGAGACTCTCCCATTCAATGAATTTTGACCGGAATTGTTCAGGTTGAAAAGTAACTAATTATGCTGAATGTGGTCATTAATGGGCAGGATAATCTGAAGTTTCATTAGGCAAGATGGTTTATGGCTAAGCACCTTCCCCTGGGGAGGCTTGTTGTCTTGACGGCGTGTGGGAATGTTGCACTGTTGTGTTCTTGGGTGGGGAAAAAATGGTTTGTCTGTGTGCAACAGGTGTCCTGTGACTCCATTTTTTGCCCCAAAGAATGGATTTCTTTTCCAGGAAATGGCATTTACAAATATGTAAATTTTGAGGTGATCTTCTTTGTCGGTGTGGCCATCCATCAGCGGCAGACAGAAGCAAATTCTTTCCTTGTAAGCAGAAGGGCCCAGGTTCGTCCTTGGCCTTTCCAGTGGAAAGGAGCAGGTAGCTGATGATTGGAAAGAAGGACCTCTCCACCTTGAATTGTGGGGCAGCTGCTGCCATTCAAAGTAGTCAAGAGTGGGCCAGATGGAGAAATTGCCTAACCTGTTACCAGTTAGCTTCCAAAGTCCTACTATGTTCAGTGGTGCTAACTTCCAAGTAAGTGCGCATAGGTTTGTAGCCTGAGGCTGCTGATACCCTATGCATGTTTAGACAGGGAGGAAAAAGCCCTAAGCCTCCCAGCATTCCTGGGGATTGTAGGGCTCTTTTCTATGTGAGCATGCGTAGGATTGTAGCCTCAGGCCTCATCTACACCAAGCAGGATACAGTAGTGTGAAAGCAGTATATAAGAGGCAGGAGCCACACCAAGCAGGATATAATGGTCTGGAAGCGGTACATGGTCAGTGTCAATGGGCCCCAACAGTTGTCAGTGCACTTCAATACCACTATAAAGCGGTAGTGTGGCTCCTGCCTTTTATATACCACTTTCATACCACTTTCATACTGCAATATCCTGCTTGGTGTAGATGAGGCCTTAGTCAATCAGTTATGTTAAGAACATTTTGATGCATTATAAGAACAGTGTTGCACTTTATTGTTTAATAATAATAATAATAATAATAATAATAATAATAATAATAATAATAATTTTATTTCTTACCCGCCTCTTCATTCTGATCAAGGCGGGGAACAACAGTAAATATAAAATACATAAATACATAATATACATTGTTAAAACAAACATCCTAAAAGCATCCTAAAATTCCACTGGGTAGGCCTGCCGGAAGAGATCAGTCTTAATAGCTTTCTTAAATGCTGATAGACTGTTAAGTTGATGAGTCTCCTCCGGCAGGCCATTCCACAGTCTGGGAGCAGCAGAAGAGAAGGTCCTCTAGGTAACACAAATACAACTCTTGCAAAATCAGCAGGGGAAAGAAAAAAAGAACAGGGGGGGGCAGCCATCTTTGAAGAGGCATGACTCCTTCACTCTTGCACCCTGCAGAGAATGCCTCTTTGCAAAGACAGTCAAGTGGTGGCAAAGCTGTAAGAAATTGCAGCAGCCCCTGGCATTCCTAATTGAGAACGATCCAATGGAAACGACACTATCTCATGATATGACATGGTTCCCGGGGGCATTTTGGGTTTGTTTGTTTGTTTGTTTGGGGAGAGATTTCATGTACGTAAGATTTCATTGGGGAGGGGAATACATGCTCCCCATGCTGATTTTCTAAGTAGCTGCCTGTGTAGTTTAACTGTAAATTATGCCTCTGCTTCAAGGGGTGCCATTTTCATTCATTACCGTAATGTAATTGGTAATGAAATATCATTTCAGTTTTAATGGGCTGTAAATTAAAGTGTAAATTAAAATTGAAACGATCTCAAAGAAGGACAAGGGAATTCTAACCAGAAACAGCAGTTATGTGGAAGGTAATAGAGGCATCAGCAACAAATACAAATGACAAGGAAACTTTCATTTGTGGCAGAACTTGTGAAACTTACCAATTTGATTAGAGTTGACAGCAGCAGGACAGTAAGCATTTTGAAATTAATTGATCCCCATTTTCAAAATGTTGGAATATGCATAGAGCAGATCCCAAAACCTATCAGGATCAGGATACACGAGAGCTCCTTCTCCTTTCTTAGGGTGACCATATGAAAAGGAGGTCAGGGCTCCTGTATCTTTAACAGTTGTATTGAAAAGGGATTTCAGCAGGGGTCATTTGTATATATGGAGAACCTGGTGAAATTCCCTCTTCATCACAACAGTTAAAGCTGCAGGTGCCGGGCCCTCTTTTAAATCTGGTCACTCTAGTATAGCTCCTGCACTTTAACTGTTGTGCTGAAGAAGGAATTTCACCAGGTTCTCCATATATACAAATGACGCCTGCTGAAATTCCCTTTTCTATGCAACTGTTAAAGATACAGGAGCCCTGTCCTCCTTTTCATTAGGGATGTGCTCCGCTCCGATTAGGAGCGTAGAAGCAGTAGCGGATTGGCCTGCTCCGCCTTACCCAGAGGCGGAGTAGGAGCGGACCGCGGACCCCCTAGAAGCAAGGCGAAGAGAAGCGACCATTTTTCGGAGCTCCGAGTTTAGGCGGAGCACTCCGGTCGCCATCTTGAAAACATTTCGCCATAGGATTGCATTGCGGCAAATAATCGCGCATAACTACGTTGTTTTTGAAGCTATCATTCTGGAAATTCTTGTGCACAGAGAGTCGTGGATGGGGGTCATTTTGAGACCACTCTCAACTTTCTGCGTTGTCTGGGTCGCGGGCTATATTTTTGTGAAAATCGGGTCAACCGCGCGGCTCAAACTGCGTTTTCGGCTTTTCGCCCATAGGATTGCATTGAGGGAAAGAATCGGGGATAACTGGGGGGGGGTTTAAGCTATCGTTCTGGAAATTCTTGTGCACAGAGAGTCGTGGATGGGGGTCATTTTGAGACCACTCTCAACTTTCTGCATCGTACGGGTCGCGGGCTATATTTTTGTGAAAATCGGGTCAACCGCGCGGCTCAAACTGCGTTTTCGGCTTTTCGCCCATAGGATTGCATTGAGGGAAAGAATCGGGGATAACTGGGGGGGGGTTTAAGCTATCGTTCTGGAAATTCTTGTGCACAGAGAGTCGTGGATGGGGGTCATTTTGAGACCACTCTCAACTTTCTGCATCGTACGGGTCGCGGGCTAGACGTTTTTAAAAAATCGGCGGGAAAAATACCTTTTTCAAAGGGCTGAGGGGCAGAGTCAGCTCCCGGTCATGATGATCCCAAAGTTGGAGGAGGGCATAGGCAAAACAGGTAACTTGGGATTCTGGGAAACTTCTCTTTCTTCATCTGAACGGGCTTTTCCCCGTGTTTTTTAACACAGTAGCCCCACCAAATGCACAAACACAACCTGAAATCATATACTAAGCCAAGAATAAGAGATAGAAACACAGCACTGCTCCCCACCCTAACCTTGGGGAACAACTGAATCGATGTGGTGCAAGGGGATGAGCTCCCCTAGGGCATCTCATCGTGGACGTGCCCCCACTCTCTCCTGCACTGGAAGGCCATTAGAGCCTTCCAAAGAGAGTAAAACGGTGGAGCAATGCCTATCATGAGTTGAAGTGAATGGTCACTTTTCAGTGGTGGAGCAATGCCTGTTCTGAGTCGAAGTGAGCGTTTTACTTCTTCTCAGAGCTGTGGCTGTCAGTGTCTTGAACTGGCAGCTACTTCCCCCTCCCCCGGGCACGTCCCCCTATTGCTGGTAAAAGACAGATATAGCCTTTTAAAAAAAGTTCTTCTTGTTGTTTATTGAGCAACACTGCTGCTTTTAATTCCACCCCTCCTTTGTTTATTGATTGATTTATTCCATTTTATATGCATTACTGGCTTATCCTTGGCTCACTTCCTTATGCCCCCAGAAATGCCAGCTGCATGCCTGCCTGCCTTCCCTCCCTCCTCCCCTGCCCACCTCGCAGGGATGTTGTGTGTGGGGTGCCCGATTTTCAAAAATTCGCCAAACATCAGGGGATGATGGGATTGCTTTGAAACTTGGCATGCGTGTGTATATCCCCATGAGGTGTCATGGTGCCAAACATGAGGTTTCTAACTTGAACAGAAAAAAAGTTGTATAATTTTTTAGCTTTCAATGCAAGCCTATGGGGGGGGGAAACGGACGGAGCGGAGCGGAAGTGGGCGGAGCGGGGGCGGGGCGGAGCGGCCCGATCCGGAAAATGGCGGATCTGCAAGTAAAGCGGAGCGGGGGGTCTGTGCACACCCCTACTTTTCATAGGGTCACCCTATCCCTTCCCCACCTCCATTATGAGGTCTCATCCTGTGTGGGCAGTATCAAAGTGTATCTTGGGAGCTGTCTCTGGAATCATATGGGGTGGCATGGTGCTATGTGTCGCTAGGTTATGTATCCCATTCTCAATTGATAGTTTTTATGTGGCCTGCATGTGTGGTGTGATGTTAGCTCATCATTCACTATGCTATGGAGGCAAGAAGAAGATGGACCTATACAGTCATCGTTGTAGTTGTTGTTGTCATTTTCCTCCTCCTCCTCCTCCTCCTTGCAGCTCTAGAAGGATGCCAAGATACACCTGTGTGTGAGTGAGTGTGACAGCAGGGACAGCAATCTAGGTAAGCAGGTAGTTGAGAAGAGCAACAAGGTCTGAAGTCTAACTAGGGAGGAGGGATTGGACTCCACCTCGCCCCACCCACAGCATTCCCAAGAACAGAGTCTAATTAGACTTGGAATAACCTGACGTGTTTTCTGAGTTTTTGGAGGAAACAGTCTGGTTTTCCTACCCTAATCCCACCTTGATTGGGGATTTTGACCCATTATTACCTTGGATTAGTGTTTGATGGATGCTGCTGAAATATATCGTCTTGGCTACTGCCATCCAACTGAATGTCTTTTTTTAAAAAAATAATAATATTGCACATAGCACCTCCCCCCCTCCAGCATTTATTTATCTAAGGTATTTCTTTGAAGAGAATGTTACATTCCCCCCTAGTTTCCTTGGGTGGTCTTTCAAGGCACCAAGGGTGTAACCAAAAAGTGGGTTCCCCCCACCCACCCACCTGCAACTCTCTTTTTCACTGAATGATCTCAGTTTTTATGTGTGTTTTCTTTCAATTTAAGGCTTTAATTCTAATGAAAGAAAGGTGATATTTTCCCTTGAATAAACACACGACATCATTTTGAGTTTCCAGCCCAAAGAAAGCTGCTGAACTCGGTATTTCTTCTTTTCTTGGACTTTGCTTTGTGGGAGTGCTCCATCTCAGCAATAAATGGCATGAAAAAGAAAGAAAGGAAAGATCCAGGCCCATGAAAAATAAGTGGTTAGTTCTTAAAAGAATATATTTTACTTTGTAATGTGACTTCCAGAAAAACAAAATGACTTTTTTTTTTTACTAAAGTAACATGGCAGTAACTGACTTCCAAAACATATGTAATAGTAATAGTTAATGATGGGTGAATACATCCCCCCATTTGCCTTGAACACAGATGTGTGAATCAGCAAAACCCAAAAGGTCTCCAAATTCCATCTCAAAGCTTGCTCCAACTCAAGTCTGCATCATACTGCAGGGCCATTATTTCTTTTTCACTTCAAAATCCATGTTAATTTTCATGCATATTTTTCCAATAATAATAATAATAATAATAATAATAATAATAATAATAATAATAATAATTCTTACCCACCTCTCCATTTTGATTAGCAACAGGGAACAACAATAAGTATAACATACATAAAATACTGATTAAAAACATAGTATACATTGTTAAAACATTCTAAAAAACATCCTAAAAGCATCCTAAAATTCCACTGGATAGGTCAAATGTACTCTTCAATTGTGAGCAACTTAGAAATGTATCCATCCTTCTCCCATCAATTAAATCATATTTATGTGCATTTTTTCATACTTACACATTTTAATGCACTTTTTTTCATGTGTATGTATGGTGCTGAACACATTTTTGGGATCCCAAATCTCATTGCAAATGCATGGGCTTCAGCCACAGATAATGTCTGAGTCTTGTTCAGTCTGGGAGGTGCGAACTGGGTAAATCCTGATTTTAAAAAATGGACTGAAATGAATTTCTCATGCATCTCTAGCTTTGAATCAGCTTAGTGAGGAATGTCGAGCTATTTCCCAATGTGGAAATAGATTCGTTCAGGGTTAGCCAAACTAGATTATGTGGGACCCTGTCATAATTCCCAGTAGGAAACATGACTGAGGATGGGTGAATGTGTCCATTTTGCTTTCTCCTACTTCACCTGTATCATCAGCATTGCCTCCCACATCTTGTCTTATCTATCCTATAGAATGCCCAGAAATAGAACATATTATAGAGAGGGAATCTTGAGGTGGGAATCCACAAGTGTTAAGGATTGGAAGTGGAGAGGTTTGCGGGAAAGCATCATCATTATGATGATGATGATGATGATGATTGCTACTGCTACCTTTCAGTTTTGGAAGAGCACTTAAATCTGTGCAGCATCCGCCAAAAGCCGCTGAAACAGTAGCTGCTACATTTTGGTGTTGAAGTCATTTGGCCGTGGGTTTCTTGATGAATGAAGATGGGAACCAGGCACCGTTTCATTTCTCCAGGATAGAATTGCACCTTCTACATCATTCATCACGACTCCATTCTTTACATTTCTCCACTTCAGCTGTGTCAATCCTGGAATTACTCTAGTTTTACCTTTGGGAAGTAAACGACTTCAGGCACAATCCTACTCATGCTAAGTAGTAGTAGTAGTAGTAGTAGTAATAAAGCTTTATTGTTTCAGCCTATGGTTACAACAAGCATAATAAAAACAATACTAAAACAAATCATACATACAAGGTCAGAAATTTTGCTCTATACATTTGAGTTGCAAGAGCGAAGTTGAACTGGAGTTAAAAAATACAAAATATGACAGTCTTGTTGTTGCATGTAAACAGAAAGTGTATTCTTTCTGAATCAGACCAGCTGGACTTATTCACAAAAACACACACGATCTAAATATTTAGAACAAATTTCAGAATAGATAGGGCAGTAGAACAAATAGTGAGGCAGATCCTCCACTTTGCCACTATGGCAAGAGCAAAGTCTCATGTTAAGAGAGAAAGAAGTCCTACAAATCCCAGCATTCTTCAGCCAGTCACACTGGCCGGGCAATGCTGGGAGTTGTAGGACTTTTTCTATCTCAATGCCCATAGGGTTGGACCCTTAGTATATATCAGGGCAGGGCACATCTTTCAGTCCAGGGAGAAGCTCAATTTTGGAGAAGCGCTCAGGGCCTGCTTTCCAGGGTTGGGTGGAGCTGAAGGCGGAAGGGGGAAAGGGGAGGAGCCAAAATACAACAAACAAACAAGCAACCCCCCCCCCAGCATATTTTAGCTTAAAGCTCTTACTGCCAGTAACAAAGCTTTAGGAGTAAAAATGAAAACAAAGAAGATGATGTAGCTGCTGTCTATGGAATGACCCTGTTCCGACAACATACTAAGCCAATGGTGGTTAAGCATTTTGAGCTAAACACTATGGGTTAGCATGTCATGCGAGCCATTCCTAACCATGGTGGCTACATAACCATGGTTTAAACACACTCACTAACCCTTTGCTGAAAAGAGTTAGTGGCCTAGCCATGGCTTAGTGTGTCCCAGGGAGGAGTTCTTCTACCACTACTCCTCAGTCCTGCCATATTCTCTACTATCTTAATAACCCTACTCACTTTGAATGGGCTGAATCCAGACTTAGGGCCTTCCTAGACGAGGCCTTAGCGCGCCTTCTGACCCGGCTTCCCTGCTGTGCGTCCAGATGACGCACAGGGGAATCCGGAGGCCTGGTCTAGTGCGCCATAAGCGAATGCACTTATGGCGCGCTTTTTCCCCAGCTCCGGCCTCAGGCCGGAGCTGGGGAAAGTGTGGAGACTTCCGCAGCTTTTCGCAGCTCCTCGCTTACTCGCGAGGAGCCGCGAAAAGCCACGGACCTGGCACAGCGCTCATAGGAGCGCTGTGCCCATCGGCGGGGGGGGCGAAGGATGGCAGGGGCAAGGATGGGAGGGTGGGTGGCACGGGGGAGGGTGGGTGCGATCGTGCTGCCGCTGCCCGAGCAAGCAGGCGAGCGGCGCTTGCCCGGGCAATGCCGCCCCATCCCAGGCATTGCCCGGGCAAGTGCCGCTCGGCTGCTTGCTCGGGCGGCGGCAGCACGATTGCACCCACCCTCCCCCCGTGCCACCCACCCTCCCATCCTTGCCCCTGCCATCCTTCGCCCCCCCCCGCCGATGGGCACAGCGCTCCTATGAGCGCTGTGCCAGGTCCGCGGCTTTTCGCGGCTCCTCGCGAGTAAGCGAGGAGCTGCGAAAAGCTGCGGAAGTCTCCACACTTTCCCCAGCTCCGGCCTGAGGCCGGAGCTGGGGAAAAAGCGCGCCATAAGTGCCACCCACCCTCCCATCCTTTGCCCCCCCCCATTTTAAAAAAATAAGTCAAAAAGCCACTTACCGTCTCCGGAGTCTTCGGGCCAAACGCGGCCCCTTTAAACAAACAAACAAACAAAAATGGCGGACGACGCAGGGCTTCCGTCCTCCCTGCGTCTCTGCCGTCTGGAAGCCTGGGGGAGGCGCGCTAATGTTAGCGCGCCTCGGCCCTGCCTCCCTGCCGGCGTAAGCCGGCAGGTCTAGCAAGGCCCTTAGTCATACTGTACTCAGAGTAGGCCTATTGAGATCATTCAGGCAAATTAGCCATGGCTAGGGATGGGTGAGGATTTCATTTTGTATTCTTTTTTATGAGAAAATCCACAGATTTTTCTATCAATGGAGAGGAAAGAACCTTTGATTAAAAAAAATGGGATAAAGTGAAGTTGACAGATTCATTCATCAAGGCAGATGGCTATGAATGTTTAATTCTTAAAGTCCTGGGTTTGAATCCCTGTATATTCAGCCGTGTTTATGGTGCTGAATTAGGGTTGCCACCTCTTTTTTCCCCAGACAGGCTCTTCATCTTTAACAGGTTCATGACAGGGAGATACATTGAGCAGGGGATTGGATTTGATGGCCTTATAGGCCCCTTCCAACTCTACTATTCTATGATTCTACATTAAGGTCCTCTCCATGCATGAATGGCTGTACCTATTGAACTTGGCCAGTGCAGATGGGTGAGAAGTTCATTTGTTCTTTTGTTTTGTAAGAAAACAACTTGAGATTTTTTGTAAAAAAAATGGAAGAAAGCGAAATTAACATATTTGTCCAACCCTAGTCATTACTACCACAAGACCCATTGTTTTCAATGGGTCTACTCTAAGCATAATTAAGTTTAGATCCATCCCATTATCTCATGTTTTCCCATCTTTTCATGTACTTCCATCCCTGTCTTCTTGGTTAGCTATCCCAAGCAGAGGCTGCCTGTATCTGGTATAGTGCTGAACTGAGAATATTGAGGAAAGCTTATATTGCATTTAATCAAGCGTGTTCTAATTAATAAACAGCTTGCTGAAACGGCGGGCATTCGACTGTTGTGCATCCAGGCATAAATTTTAATGTGTAGCGTTTAATGGCCACGGAATCTTTAGTTAACCACTTTAATTGCTTGTTGTTCAGATTTCTTTCATTTCTGCCTCCCTTCCCGTCCAACTATTTTCCCCACAAACCATATGTTTCTGCACTGTACACACTGCTGCCCATGAAATACTGCTTCTGAGACAGAGTTCGGCTCACAGCTATGCCGTTTTATAGCACTGGCTGTGGTTTAATTAAAATGTCAGTTGCCACTGAGACTGAGGCCAAGCAGGAAAGGAGGCAGGGGAGGAGGCGAACATAATCGGAAATAATGTGATAAATGGATTCAGACCCCACATCTGATGTTATTGCTTCCCCTGAAAGCACAGCTGGAGTTCAAAAATGCAAAATATTCCAAAATATTTTTAATGGAACTCTTTAAAACAGTGGGAATGTTATTGGGAGCCTGAATTGGCCATGAGCTAATCAAAATTTAGCATTTTAATTGGGTGTGATTTAATCAGCTTTCACTGCTCCAGCGGCAAGGCAAATGTTGCTCTCTTTCAATCCACAGTATAATTAAGGGTGGTTTAAAAAAAAAAAAGTTTCCCCAGCCTCTCTCCTTCCCCCTCTCTCACACACATTCTCTCTTAATTTACATTGTCCAAAACCACTGTAAATATTTCCTATCACAATGTAACTGACCAGCATTTGATTCCATCTCTCAGAGGGAGCCCATGTACAGTATCTAATGAAGTCTGTCCTAATTATTGGCTCCCTAATAATCCACACCAAAATAGGAACGCAGCGGTATGTGTTAATTAGATGCGATTAACATTTTGTAAGTGTATATAACACTTCCTGACATGCTTGCATTGGACAGCTGATTCGCTGAACCAAAACTGTGGCGCCCATTTGCAGAACCAGTGACAATTTTGATTACATCTTAAATCACCCTTCATGAGTCAGACACAAGGAGAATGCCAAGGTTTACCTACTGTCTCACATCTGAAACGCAAGTAAACATGTATAAGACTTTCTGTATTATGTTTCTGTTTACGGGAGTGTCTTACTGGAATATTCCAATAGTTAGGCATGTAGCAATCTAATGCCTTCTTCTAAATTTAAATCATCCCTGTCAGGTGCCTATCAAAACTTTCCTTGGAAATCTCCAAGAATTGAAAGATTTGCCAGTTTATTCCATAGCTGAGCATAGAGTTAAGAAGGTCCCACCCACCCACCCCCGGTACCATTGAATGCAAGAAGTTATCTCCAGGATCTGTTTTCTGTGAGAGGAAAGAACCTTCCATGAGAAAAGGGTTCCACTCATGGAAGGCCCTGCACCTGATATTTGGGGATCTCTCCCCCCTCTCCCCCACACTACAGCTCACCCCATTCAGAAGGATCTCCTGACTCTGTGTAGTATTTTCAGGGATCTGGTGGAGCTGCTCTGGGAGGAAGGGGTGAGGAAATCTATTTCCATCAGTGCAGTTGATCCAGGATAAATCTGAATCCAGCCCAATGTGTTTAACCTAAATCTACCTTCTTCATCCTACTTGGACCCATTATGTTGATTCCAACTTGTATTCACAGGGAGAGCAATCAATCAAACGTGTTATATTTCCATTTATGGGAGTGACTTACAGGGATATTCCTATAGCTAGGCATGTGGCCTTGCTCCTAAATTGCCTTTTTGATTAAGGATGCTTATGAAATTCTCCTTGTCTACATTTCCCCCAGGATGCTATGTTTTTGAGTAGGGATGCATGGATTTTATTTAATCCACCCATCTGTGTTTTTTCATGGATTGTCCTGCATCTTTTGGTTTGTTGTCCACTCATTGAAGGCTTTGGGTTTACTTCCCGTATCCATGAGAAAAGAGAACCCAGTGAAAAAGACTTACTTGGAACATCTGGAAGCCATTTATTATGTACTGGAACAGCTTACTCAAGGAATGTAAAATTCAAGACCATGTGTTGTCAATGTCTTGACTGATTGTATCATTTGATCATTGACATTGCCTATTATATTGTTATATAAGTAAATGCAGCATGAGGGGAAGGATGGTTGCCCTACAGGACACACAATTTCCAGTCTGTGAACACTGGAATCTTTAGTAGTTGTTTTCAAACATACTTCATTGAAGGTTAATTATGAACCTCTCCTCTCAAAATCTATGCCAAAGTTTTGTGCCACAAACTCCAAGTTTTGCGATGCCACCCTGAGAGTGAAATTTACATGCAATTCTTGATGAATATCACAAACCCATCATTGTTGTAGCTCCTCTAAACCTATGACAAAGTTTGTGCTGGTGTATCCAATTAGACACTAGAGCTAATATAAATTTTGATGTGCTACCATAAGGAATTTCCAGTGCAACAGCAATAGTTTAGCTGACAGCCAGTGTGGTGTTGTGGTTAAAGTGTTGGACTGGGACTTGGGAGACCTGACTTCTTTTCCCCACTTGGCCATGAAGCTCACTGGGCCAGTGACCCTCAGCCTAATCTACCTCTCAGAATTGTTATGAGGATAAAATAGAGAGGCGGAGGATTGTGAAATCCTGGGGGAAAGGCAGGATGTCAGTTGACAAATAAAATAAATTGGAATTGTGCTAGAGGCCACTTATGTTGGCAGAACGTGATTTATGTTAGCGCTAGTGTCCAATTGGATATTGCCATTTGAGTCACAAATCCTGACTGCTGTGATGGCACAAAACAGAACCAAACTGGCACAAAACTTTGACACAACTTTGGAGAGGCTTTGTAGCTTTGGGGGGTTTGTAGTAAACACTCCTGTTCTCTGACAAAGCTTGCTTGAATGTTAAAGGAAAGTTTGTATCTCTCATGAAGAAATCAGTTCTGGCTACAGAAGATTATTATTAGCATCGCTGCCAAATCAATAGAGATTAACAAGAAGTTCTTTGCCCTAGATGAGAGCTAATGGCGAGAACATCTCTATTTTGATCTTTGGTTAACTTGGAAGGTTGCAAGTGGCTGGAAAAATCTTGTGTAGTAATTTGCTTTCAGACTAGGTGAGCAGATGCAAATGAGGACAGGTACATTGGAAGCTGCCTTGTACTAGGGTCATAATATTTGTACACCTTGTCCAACATAGTCTACATTGACAACTCTGTGGCAGAGAGATGTCTTCCACCTCTTACCTGATCCTTAAAACAACAACAACAACAACAACACTAGAGATGCCAGGAATTGAACCTGAGAATTTCTACATACAAAGCATGTGGTCCACTGTCACTGAGCTCTAGTCTGTCTCCCAAAAGAAAGCAGTTAGGTACATAGGAAGTTGCCTATTACTGGGTTCTACCATTGTTTTAGTTAGCCCAGAGCTGGTCTCATCAAGTGTGTGCAACCTAGAGTCCTCCAGATGTTTTGGCATTTTCCCCAATCTTAGCTGGAAAACGAAGAACTCTACTACTAAGCAATGATCCCTCCTTGTACTTTTAAGGAAGTATTTAATACCTTGGGTAGAAGAGGGCATTCTAGCAGGGGCCACTTGCTCTATAGGAGTGAGAAAAGTTTTGTTTGATGAAAGAATCTCCTCTGCCCTACTCTTGCAGGTACAAGATGTCTGGTCACCCCACTTTCAGAGGCCTGGGAAAGAATACTAATTCAGGTGGAGAATTGCCCATCTTAGAGAGAAAACTGAGCTTATGTTTAAGTATTTTGGTCTCCTTCTAAGTGTAAAGGCAATCCTGATGATGCCTGAATTTTCCAGACTTCTGCATGTGCGTCCAATGTTTACAGGGCTTCTATGTCACTGAAAAATCCCACCTATCTCACACACAGTCAGAGGCCAAATTGACTTGCCAAATAGCCTTTGGGAATGATTGGTGAAGAGCTAGTTGATATGTGAGGCTACACAGAGTTTTAAAAGGGCCCCAAGATGTCACTGTAATTAATCCCAGACACAGGTTTATCAGGAAAAAAAAGAATATAGATTTCCTCACATCAGTTCTGAAGATTTGCTTTAAAAGATGGACTTGCAAAAACAGTCCAGGCCATGGGACCTCTTGGCAGCACACCATCATTGAAAACAAAAACAGAACAAAGATATTCCATTTCTGTGCTTAATACATTTCTGTACTTATCTCCCTCATTCCCATCGAACACCCCAGACTTTGTCCAGTCCTTTCACATTTTGGGGAGCAGGGGAGGAGACGAATGGTGCAGATTGGTCTTCTCCCCAGAATGTGAAAGTAATGGCCAAAGACTGGGGTGTTTGATGGGAGTGAGGGAGATAAGTACCCAGAGTTTGATGGTAGATGGCCAGTACATTTAGAATTAGTGGCCAAGGAAGGAAGCTAGTCAGCTGGCCCAGAATGTGACTGCCAGCATCTTAACTGGAGTAGAGAGATTGAAATGTAGATTTCCAAGAATTATCTGAACTGAAGTAGCACTCTGCCCAGGCCCTGGCACTGAACCTGAGCCTAGGGGTCTTCCGAGACCTCAGTGCTACTAACAAGACGGGACCCCACCCATGCCTGCAGTCCTTTAAGCACAGTTCCAATGGGTCTATTTGCACATGCAGGCAACGCATCTGACAATAAACCAGAGATAAGCTGCAGAGTGGTAGACCCCAGAAATGAAAGGCTGCCCCTTTAAAGCTCTATACTCAGCAAATGGGTGGAGCCTAAGGGGGATACTTAGGCCTGGAAGGATAAACAAACAGAGTTTAGAATGACACTGTGCCCTATGAGAGCACCAGGTCAGCGACTCCTCAGTCTCTATCCAAGGTCCTGAAAGACCTGCCTTTGAACGGCCTTTCTTTATTGGACTCTCAGTCCAGGACTGTTATTTATTTATTTCATTTATAAGAGAATTTCTGGACTGCTTTTCAGCCCTAAACAAACCTCCCCACCCAAATCAGTTTGCAGTGCTCTAAAACAACAGAAACATCAAACAATTTTAAACTGTATTAAGAACACTTGAGCAAAGGTTAAATGGCAATACTTTTTTAAAAAAAGAGTTAAGAAATTAAAATGGCAATATTTTAATTGAACACCATTGAAAGCTGGACAAAATAAAAATGTTTTTGCTGCCTGCCTAAAAACCAGAAGGGACTGTTCTAGCTTCTTCCGGGAGGGAAAGGCCTTGGCTCAGTGGTAGAGCACATGCTTTGCATGCGGAAGGTCCAGGTCTGCTCCCCAACATCTCCAGGCAGGGCTGGGAACATTTCCACCTGAAACCTTAGAGAGCTGCTGCCAGTCAGTGTCAACAATACTAGCTTGATGGACCAAGGGTCTGACTCAGGGTAAGGCCGTTTCCTATTATCTATGTAGGTGGTAGCAAGGCCTGTTACTATGATTGTAACCTCTAGGCAGGGAAGTTGCTCTCATTCAGATATCTTGTCCCCAAGCTGTATTGGGTTTATTTATTACATTTCTATACCGCCCAATAGCTGGAGCTCTCTGGGCGGTTCTAGCAGTAAGAACCAACATCTTGAATTGAGCTCAGAAACAAATCTGAAACCACTGAAACTGATGTAAGTGGCATCATATGTTCTGAAAAGTACACACCAGGAAACATCCTGGCCACTGAGTGTTGCACCTGCTGCAATGTTTGAACACTCTTCAAGGGTAGCCCCATAGAGAGCACATTGCAGTAATCTATTTTGGAAGTGATGAAGGCATGTGCCACTGCGGCCAGATCAAGCAAAGGCAGTATGACAAAATAAAGAAACAAACAGACAAGAGTTACTGCTTAAAAGTTCTGTCAAACTGAACGGTCTTAAAATGGCATGTAAACAAGAGTGTGGGCATGCACACACCCTCCCCTAAACATATGTACCTCTCTGGGGGACATGCTCCATATATGGGGTGCCACCACCAAAAAATCCCTCTCCCCAATCAGCACCAGTAGAAATTCTATTTGAGAGTTTGTGAGCCAAAGATCTTAAAGCCCAGACAGATTTTCATGGGGGGAAATGGCCATTTGGATGCCAAAGTCCTGATAAGCTTGGTTTCTCCCAGTCCTGGGCTTGGCGTGTCTTTCTTCATTGGAACCTGAGGAAATCAATCTTACTTCTAGCAGCTTGGAAAAGAAATTAGGTATTTTGTTAGGAAGGGGGAGGGAGGTGGAACCCACAGTCTCCTTGTGAAACTGAGTATGGCCACATATTTGACTCGGCATAGACATCCAACAGATGTTTAAGGCATTGTATAGAAGCCCGTCTAGCCTTGTAAATCTGCATCTTCAGCCACTTTCAAATGCAACTTGTGTGGGCGACCTGGGGGAAAAAAGAGTCCAATTTAAAAGGCCATTCCGGCTTTTGTATACTTGCAAAGTTGTAAATTTCAGAATGTTCTCTATACCTTGGTAAGTTTTACCTTGGTGACCAGAGTGTATAATACAGATGTTTCTCAGAAAAGCTACTTGTGTTTAGTAAAAGTTGCATCAATTTAAACTTTCTCAGTCCTCCGCCCCCCAATGCTAATCTCCCAGGGGGCCTCTGACAAGGTGCGCTGAGGTCAGACTGTATCAATTTGATACCCTGTGTGGAGTTTACCTGTTACGTTAAATTGTGTGCTGCATACATCTGCATGAAATGTGCCTCCCGTCCCCTTCTCTTTCTCTCTGGGAGTGTGTCTTTTCCCCTCTCTTTTCACTGGAGGGAAAATGGCATACTCTACAGATCGCTATCTGGTGCATTCAACACCATCCTTGCTCTGTTGTTAATTTTTACTCGTTAGGATTTTAAGCAAGACTTTTAGCAAAGGGGTCAGGAGTTGTCCACACCAAGGAGTTTATGGCACCATCAGCCTGGCTGGGAGAAATGCATAGTCAATGTGTCCAGGCCAGGATTAATGCAGGGTCTCCTAAAGCTGAGCAAAAAATGTTTTGCCCAAATTCACAACCCCTTTTGCAGGTGGTGAATTGTGGTGTGTGTGTGTGTGTGTGTGTGTCACTTTCAGAAGAACTTCACAAATTGATCATAGAAGACAAGAAGGTTCAGAGGGAGAAGGAGAGAGAGAGGAACTCAATGGAACATTTATGTGGGCACAAGACAACGTCATGTTTGTCAAAACAAGGCATAGGGGTGCTTTTTATAACAAGGTGAGCACATGAAAAATGTTGGGATGGAATAGGTCAGGAGTAATCATATGGCTTTTGGATTACAATTCCCATAAGCCCCAGCCATCATGGCCAATGATCAGGAACTGTAAGAGTAACAGGGTAGTATCCAATGTTAGCCCTGTTTAGAGTAGACCTGTTACAATGAATGAGACTTGTCCCATTCATTTAAATGGATCTACTCTAAGTAGGACTCGCATTGGATACTGCACCACTGTCCAAAACATCTGGAGGGCACCAGGTTCCCTATCTCTACGAGAGGTGATCCGTGTGGGATCTTCTCCACCCCCCGGGCTGATTCCAGGCATGGAAGCCAGCCAAAACCTGGTATCCTGTTCATGGATCCTTCTTGAAAGAGCCCTGCTGGTGATCCACTCTGCGGCATCATTTCCCATGTTTTGTCTTCCTATGACTCATCTGAAAGGTATGCCCATAGAGGGAAGTCTCAGATGTGAATCAGCCCTTGGAGACAATATGCATATTGTCTTGTTGGACAACACACTTCTTTTGTTTTCATATAGCCAGCATTTAAAAGGAGAGGCGGGGGAAACAACCACCATACACCCATATTCCCCTTCCCTTTTCAGGATAAACTGTTAAAAAATGCATCCTCTGATTAAGCAGTTTCCACAACTTTTTATTTCATTAAGTTAATCACCACATCAATGTTTCCTTTGTTAATTAAAACGAGGGTCATTCTGAGCAATTTGTTCTGGCATCTGAGTCACAGCAGTAATTTGCACCAGGCGTGCAACGGATCTGTTTCTTGTTCTGTGCTTCCTTGTTCTGGCTGTCCAAACTTGACTCAACTTAAGTTTTCTTATTACATTTCTATACCATATTTTTCTTTTCTTGTTTTCCTCTTGGAAGGAAACCAAGGCAGCTTGCATGGTCCTCTTCCTTCTCTCCATTATATCCTCACAACAACCCTGTGAGTTAGGTTAGGCTGAGAGTCAGTGACTGGCCTGAGGTTACCGAGTGAGCTTCATGGCTAAACGGGGACTAGAACCCTGGTCTCCCAAGTCCCAATCCAACACTCGAACCACTACACCACCCTTGGTTTCTTAAATATGTGACACAGACAAGCTTACATTTAGTATACTACTGCTTGTGGGCTAGCTCTAACCAAAACTGCTTCAGCTAGTACTTGGACGAGGCACAACATCTGTGAATTTGCCAGCTTTTGTGTACTTCTGAAACGGTTCTTTTAGGACACATGCAGACCTAACAAAATGGTGGTCAAGTCACCCCTGCTTGGCTGCGAGCCAATCCTTCAAGAGGGAAGATTCCCAATCTGCAACATAGCAGTCATATTCCAAAGCCTAATCACCACCAGAGATGGACGAATCTGTCAGTTTCACTGTCTCCTGCATTCAGAAGTTCTTTCCATTTCAAATATGAAGGAATTTTTGAAAGTTGGGAATGTCTTATTCAATAGGTACAGCTATTCCCACCATGGAGAGGACCACATTGTACCCACTTACCAGGTAGATGTCAAAGGCAAGAAACCTTCCAGAAAAAGAAGAATTGGCAACCTTATTCAGTACCAAAACACAGGGTTTCAAATCCAGACATTTAAGAGTCCTCAGCATGGTTGAAAACATCGCTCAGTTTTAGTTCCTCCAACATCCTTTAAAAAATAAAATCAAGTATTTTCTAGTCAGAGGAAGAAATGAGTTGCTGCGAGGACTGTTATTACCCAGGGGTGAAAAACCTTCCTGATCTGGAAGCTTTTATAGTCTTTCCAGGCCAGCGGGCCTAATTGCAGGCCTGGGTGAGATCACACTAGAACTTCAGAAGAACAGTACACCACCCAGGCAACACCGTGAGCTGCAACCCCAACAGTAACACACAAATCCATTGTTTCCTGGCTCCCATAGGCTCCAAGTAAACTAATAATTGGTTTGCTTACCTTTGTGTAGACCACACCCACTGAAGGACAAAAAACAGATAAGTGATGGAATGGCCCTGACTCTTTCAGTGATTCCAGGGTTTTATAGAATGGACGCCAAAGCCCTGTGGGTGTTGCCCAACATATTGGTAATATAAGAACAAGATTAGTTCTCCTCGGACTATTCTCTTTGGGTTCTTTGCAGTGTGGAGAATGCCGGAGGAATGTGCTTTGTTGTTGGTTTTTATTTTTAATGTTTCCTTTTGGGATGAAGGAGCATTGGTGTTCACTTACACCAGCTGTGCGAAGCCTAATCTGGTGTGTTTTGATCTTGGTTTCAATAAAGTCTGAAGATTGTAGCCAAATACTTCATTTGGCTATTGCTTGCAGTTCCATAGCCCCTCTCAGCAGCATTTAGAATTATAGGACCCTGAAATGTGGGATTTCCCCCTGTAAATGGATAGTAAAAATGTCTCTGGAGATTAAGCACTATTCTTCATAGTGTGTTCTTGGAGTGGATGGAAGCGATTTTGCATTATGGATGTTGCTAGAAAAAAGGCCAGGGTACTTGCAGAGAGATCATAAGGGCTGGCGGCATTTTAGGCGTCCCTCTATTTTCTTATGCTTACCGTTTTTTGTTGATAGGGTACTTGAAACAGCTAGTAGAATCCTAGATCAGCCATCAGAGCTGTGACTTCTCTCTGCTGTTTAGTGGCACAGGGTAGGAATTTGGGGCAGAAGTCCAGGGTCCCATTCAGCAGAATGAACTGGAGGGCTCCCAAATGGCTTATGACAGCTTGAAGCACATGCATATTACCATCTAAAGAAGGGGTGGGGGTAAGATTACTAAAATTACCTAACTGCATCACAGGACTCTTCTGCAGTGGAGATGGAGTGTATGTGTGTGTGTGTGCAGGAGCCCTGTGTTCAAATTCCCTATTAAGAAAACACAGCAGAGTGTTTCTGTGTCAGGGTCTGGGGCGTGGGCAGCAAAGCCTCAGAGCAGGAATGCCGGGGCTGGGACGGATGGTGGTTGAACCAGCAAACAGAGTTCAGGCAGGGCCAGAGACAAAAGGCGTGGTCAGGAGAAACAGAAGGTCAGGCAATGTCTGGGATTGCAGGTAGTCAGAAACAGGCTGCATCAGGCACAGGAGACCATGTTGCAGTGGCAAAGCTGGAGTGGAAATGTAGTTCTTATATAGCCCTTTCCTGGCTGCTCCCAGATGGTCTGCATCAGCCCATCTGGGAGTGCTGAATGATATGAGCCTGGATCCTGCAACTACTCTGCAGCCGGCAAGGTGCACTGCGGCCACTAGGTGGTGCTGCAGGACAGAACCTGACATTCTGCTTCTGTGGCATATGGGATACCAAAAATATGGCCCATTCTAACAATGGGCACCTTTCTGGTATATCTGTATAAACTGGCATTAGAGTTTCAAACTGTAGGGTATGCCCTACTCACTTTCTACAAAATCCAGACTCCTGGTAGTAGATGTGGCATTGAGGACATAATAAGAGGTGTGTGAGAAATGTCCTTGGAAGAACTGCAAAACCGGGGCATTCTGAAGAGGTCAATGACATGTTTTTATTATTATTATTATTATTATTATTATTATTATTATTATTATTTATTTATTTATTTATTTATTTATATAGCACCATCAATGTACATGGTGCTGTACAGAGTAAAACAGTAAATCGCAAGATCCTGCCGCATAGGCTTACAATCTAATAAAATCATAGTAAAGCAATAAGGAGGGGAAGAGAATGCAAATAGGCACTGGGTAGGGTAAACAGGCACTGGGTAGGGTAAAACTAACAGTGTAAAGTCCAAACAACATCAAGTTTTAAAAGCTTTAGGAAAAAGAAAAGTTTTTAGCTGAGCTTTAAAAGCTGCGATTGAACTTGTGGATCTCAGATGTTCTGGAAGAGCGTTCCAGGCGTAAGGGGCAGCAGAGGAAAATGGAAGAAGCCGAGCAAGGGAAGTAGAGACCCTTGGGCGGGCGAGAAACATGGCATCAGAGGAGCGAAGAGGACGAGCGGGGCAATAGTGTGAGATGAGAGAGGAGAGATAGGAAGGAGCTAGACCGTGAAAAGCTTTGAAGGTCGACAGGAGAAGTTTATATTGGATTCTGAAGTGAATTGGAAGCCAATGAAGAGATTTCAGAAGTGGAGTAACATGGTCAGAGCGGCGAGCCAGGAAGATGAGGTGAGTTCAGGAGATGCAGCTTTGCAATGACAACAGCCAAACATTGGTCCAAAGAAGCTGAGGTCTTAATAACATGAAGAGTAAGTTCAAGGTGGAGTTGCTTTCTCAGTGACTGTTGTTCTTCATGCACTGCATTCTCTGCACTCAAGAAAAGGAGATTTTTCATTGCTTTTTTGTCTTTTTTGGGGTTGGGTGGGTTGGGGGAGAAAGCTGGGAGGAGATCAGGAATCTGTCATCAGAATGCAGAAGACTGGAGAGAGGCCAGACAAAATAAAATGCTTGAGATCACATTTGGGCAGGTGACAACAGAGGATCTCTTCTTTGTCCCTCCTCCTCCCCAGCATCTCCACCATAGTACGGAAAAAGAGAGGAGGAGGAGATAATGATTTTAGCATGATGAAAAAAAAATCTCTGAAGAAATATATACTTCTTTGTTGTTAATATTTCAGAAGGATGTGAGCACAGCTGGGGCTTTGCCCTGGTTCCCCCTCCCATATCAAAACACCATTTGCAGGCCATGAAATTGGGATTTGGGCTATTTTGGAGGGTGAACTGCCCAGAGAGCATCGGATATGGGGTGGTATAGAAATATAAATAAATAAATAAAGATGAAATGAAATCGATACAGTTTTCAGGAGGGACCTCGCTAGAACTCCCTGACAAGTTGGATCGGTTGGCAGGCGTTGTCTTCCCCATCTCTCAAAGTGCCCCACTCTGAGGGACATGCTGGGGGAAAATGATGGCTGACACACACCAAAATGAGGTTGTCCTTTGAGTGGGGCAGCTGCTACTTCCTCCCACAATTCTCCTTGGGATTGCGGGGAGGGAGAGATGGCACCTGCCAGCTGATTGGAGGTGCAAGGGAGTTCTAGTTTCAGCCCCAGTTTGAAAACGAAAGGACCTCACCCAAAAATGAGAAAGAGAGGATGCAGTTGACCTCTCTCTTTCACCCCTGAGTCCCCCAACATTCAGGCTGAACTTTGCATAGTTCAAATGTTTGGCCCAGCTTTAGGGTGGAGGAGAAACTATGGTAGGGAGGGTGGTCAGCTTCTAAATCAGTATTCTGTCAGTTAAAGTATTAAGGGTCTGGAGCATCTCCCTTACAAGGGAAGGTTACATCAACTGGGATTGTTTAGCTTGGAAAAAAGGAGGCTAAGGGGAGACGGGATAGAGGTGTACAAAATGATCCATGATATGGAGAAGGTGGACAGGGAGACATTTTTCTCCCTCTCTCAAAATACTAGACCTTGGGGTCATCCCATGAAACTGATTGGTGGGAGATCCAGGACAAGCACATAGTTAAATTATGGAACTCACTACCACAAGATGTAGTGATGGCCACCAATCTGGATGGCTTCAAAAGGGAGTTGGATAAATTCCTGGAGGCAAAGGCTATCAAATGGCTACTAGCTCGGATGGTTGTATGCTATTTCCAGTATTCGAGGCAATAAGCCTGTGTGCACCAGTTGCTGGGGAACATGAGCGGGAGGGTGCTATTGCACCATGTCCTGCATGTTCATCTCTGGCTGATAGCTGGTTGGCCACTGTGTGAACAGAGTGCTGGACTAGATGGACCCTTGGTCTGATCCAGCATGGCACTTCTGATGTTCTTAAGCAAGCAAGAGGTAGCAATGATGATGAAGAGGATGGTAAAGGCTATCAATGGCTACTAGCCCTGATGGCTATGTGCTACCTCCAGTATTAGAGTCAGTAGGCCTATTGTGTCCTACTTTGTGGGTCCCTAGCCAACAGCTGGTTGGCCACTGTGTGAACAGAGTGCTGGACTGGATGGACCCTTGGTCTGATCCATCAGGGCTCTTCTTATGTTCTTATGTCTTGCACATCAAAACTACAATCCATGTGTTGTTGTAAACCACATTAGCAATGAATGGGAGCTATGTGAGACTACAACCTTTATTGTTTTCAGGCATGCTTACACAGGGAGAATGATCCTGTAGAATGGAGATGAGTATTTCCCTGCAAGGCAGAGCTGGTGGGGCCAGGGCAGGAAACTACTGAGTGATTCAGTCCTGCTCCCTTCTGAGCCTTGTCCTGCTTACTTCTGCACAGGGTTGTTCTGCTTACTTCTGAGTAGACATGTTACTCATGCTTCTTTCTGTCTAGATGTGCAGAGGCTTGGTGTTTGGGATGGTATTTGAAAGTGATACTTAGTTTCTCTTTCCTGCTCACTTCTGGGTAGATGTGCAGAGGCTTGCCTTGCTTATTTGTGACAAGAGGATCTGCTCCTACTTACTTCTGAGGAGACATGCTTCATACTTTAAATGGTTAACAATGGAATTTATGGGAGGTTGGGTTTTTGGGCCTGCTTACTTTTGCATTTGGCCCCTCCCACCATTGTAGCCCTGAGAGCTTTTTTGAAATGGATTCTGGCCCATGGGCCCCAAAAATGTTCCACATTGCTTTGGTAGATGGTGCTCCTATGTGGGAAATTCGGCAGGGAACAACTGTGCTATGTTATTCCTCAGGTACCGAGTTTGGAAACGCTGGCTGTACTTTTGAGGCAGGACTCATGCATTCCTATAGCATCTCTGTCAACCCTGCTAGAGTGTCAACCCATGCACCTCTGAACTTGTTAATCGTTCTTACTGAGGTGGTCAGTCCACATCTGGATGGTGAGAACTCTCTAGGGATTGGCGAAGAAAGTAGTTTGGTTAACTTTGGATTTCCAAACTGAAACCCAGTTATCCTTCAAAGTTTAGATTCTCCAAATTTCATGGAGGGGGGAGGTGTTTAGAATGTTTGAATTAAATACATGCGTTTGATCAGCTGCCCATTCAAAACATCCACCTGCCATCGAATAGCATAGATAGAGAGGAAATTACTTCCAGCAATGGTAGTAGCCAGAGGTTGCGTGTTTGCAAATTGGAAGGATTACAGCCAGCAGAGCAGAAAGGTGAAGAAAATTTAGTCTGGAATGGGATAGTGGAATAACCATGAGTTCTGCCTTATGGACTGTCAGGTTCCCAGCACAGGGGATTCTTGGGAATTCATCTGAAGGGTAGAGGGACCTGGATCCAGGAAAGCACTTAAACATATGCCTCTCCTTTTAAAGAGCATGAGCAATCCATTTGCTAAGCTATTTCACCCTTGGATTTCCTGACGTAAAGTGAGACCTGATTGGGTTGAGATGGGGAAAGCCCAAGTGGCTCCCTCCCCCCACTCCGCCCCACCCTATACATTCTTGGGAATGTTGTATGCTGTTGTCCACACCTGACTACTTTGCCAAAGAGGGTGGGATGTTAATATTATACAAATGGAAACTATACAGCACAGATTAAGCATTTTAACTATTGGACCACGGTTTTGTTTGTTTAAACTTTGCTAAGAAGTGCTGAAGGAAATGTACAAAGATGATTTAAAACACCCACCTACCCACCCACCCACTTTCTTGGGGTAGGTGGGAATCTTGACCTACTTCATTCTGTTTGGTTTCACGGAGATCTGTTTTACCTGTGGCCTTTGGGTGACCTCATCAAATCCTGTGCTCTTTTACAGTACAGTCATACAGAACTGGTACTTCATAGCCCTGTTCTGATCCAGAAGGACTCTTCTGATGTTCTTAAGGATAGCTGTTGACCAAGGATGCTAACTGCTGATGTTGGGTATGCCAGTTATCTTAGCATCTGGCTATAATACAGCGAGTCTAATATTAGGAACAACCAAAAGTAAATCTGAGCAGTGTCAAGGGTCAGGCACCTGGCAAGGGTCCACACCCCAGCAGGGCCCCAATGACAAGAGCTCCCTGGAGTTGTTCCTCTCCTCCCCACTGCAACCTGCTTGTTCCTTTCTGCTCACTCTGGCTGAGACAACAGCGGTGGTGAGAAGGAGGTGCCGCAGGTGCTACTGCCAACTTCTTCCTTGGCTCTCTGCCTGTCAAACAAGCCAGTGGGAGCAATGATGACAAAAGGATGAACAGCAATAGCAGCTGGTAACCATGGTGGTGAGAAGGTTGAGTCACTGAGGGAGGGGAACCAAAAGGTCCTCAAAAACCTTGAGCTGGCACTGCTGTGGGGCTATGCCAACACATCCCCCATTGTGTGTCTGGGCACTAGAAGATGATTGGCTACCCATATGAGTAGATGTATGAATTGCCAACCATGGTTAGCACCTGGTTTTCCTATTGGGCCAATTTGGGAAGAGAATGCTAAGCTATGGTGGTTAAGTATGTTGAGCTAAACATTATGGCTTAGTGTATTGCATGAACCACAACTTAGCATGTTGTGTCAACCATTCCTAACCATGGTGGCTACATAACTATGGTCTTAACATGCTTACTAACCACTTGCTGCAAAAGGTTTAATGGCCTAACCATGGCTTAGCGTGTTGTCTGAACAGGTGAAATGGCTACTAGTCATGATGGACACGTATTGTCACCAGCATCAGAAGTATTATACCTCTGTATACCAGATGCTGGGAGACATGACTGGGGGGGATGGGATGCTGTTACATTCATGTCCTGCCTTGGGCTTCCCACAAGCAGCTGCTTGATCTCTGTGGGACCAGAATGCTGGCTAGGTGGACCCATGGTTTGATCCAGCATAGCTTTTCTTACGTTGCATTTTCAGGTTACTTGTAATGATGGAGTTATCTGTATAGTGATGAATGATGCTGGGTTATTTTCTAGCACTAGTGTGGGGGGGGGGGGCAGGGGGTGAGTGAGTGGGAGCAACAGCTTTAAAAATCTTCCACTGTTTAATTGTCCAGACCGGAGGCACCTTCAGCCTCCAGTTCTCCAGTCATGCCTGCATAAGTTAATAAGGCAGTGGCGAGATTCCTTGTGCAGAAAAAGTTGTCGTAGCTTCTTAAAGTTTCATAAATCAGAACAGATGCCAGAGTTGTTGTTGCCCATTTTTGGCCCCTCCCCTTCTTTACTTAATACTAACCACACACATACACACACACACACACACACACCTCTTTCCCCAGCTCACTGCCGTCGCGGGCCCCCCTCCCCAAACAGGGAGAAGTCATTACTTGCAAAGATCAGCTTACCAGTTGTCTTCAGAGCAGAGTGGCTGAGTGCAGAAGCTCCCGGTAGTTAGCACAGTGAGCAAGACAGAAGAGAGAGAGCGTGAGAGTGAGAGAGATGCACTGAGCTGCAGGCAGCCCCCAGGACTGCGATCCCTTTGAGACACCAGGGCATCTGTTAGCTGTTAGCACTTGGCAAACGGATCCCACCTCTAGGGTAGTTGTCGAGTTGGGTAATCATGTTTGCCAGCTACCTGTTATTGACGCTGCTCTCCTTTCAAGCCGCGGCATTAGCAAAAGCTGAGGAAGAGGTAAGCTGAGCACAACACCTTGTCGGGAATCATCTCCTTGCTGCCGTCGTCCCCCTGTCCCATCTCTACCTGTCAAAAAGACAGCAGGTAGAGGTCATTCCACTCAGCCAGCATGCTAAATATATCATTCATTGTAAAGAAAGATGGTGGGCAGGGAGTGGGGACCCAACTGTTGAAAAGTTAATTCTTCTGGTATGTTTGACAAGGAGGTGCCCTGCATTTTCTATGAAATAATGTTACGGTGTGTGTATTGGGGGTGGGGCTTGTTGGAATTCCTTTAAATACTGGACTGTTTACTACTACCCTCTGCTGTATTGGACATCTGTGTGGTTCTGTACTTGGGGGATTTTGGTAGGAAACTGCTGTTCATTATTTTGTCGCTGTCGTCGTGTTTAGGGGTGGGGGGTCCCCCTAGTTACGAGCATATCCAGAACACATGTTTTGCGTAGACTCGAATTCACCAGTAGAGGAATGGTGAAAACTACTGGTGTTTTGGAATGTTTGTCTGTGGTTTTATTCAGAACGTGTTTGGTTACATTCATCCTGAAATGAGTACGGACCCTGGGTCTGTTTGATAGATAGATGCTGCTGTTGAACACTGTGTTTAGTCAAAGGCAAGTTCCTTTGAGATCAGTGGGGCCTCCTTCTCCGTGTTTTGAGATCCACGTTTGCCACTGTTAAACATTCCACACTGAATGATCCCTCCCTTTATAGTTCAATTGAAAAATCTCAGAGAGCCATTGGATCGATTGGGAAAGAGGCAGAAAGCCTCACGCGACAACAACAACAAAAAAACCCAGTTTCATTGTTTTGAAGACTGCCATAAAAATGTCAATAGTTTCCTCTTTACTAGTAACCTCTGTCACAACCAATTGCAATCTGTATTTATGCCTGCTTGTAATAATCCATGGGCACAAGTCCTCTGGAATGCAAAAGAGCTAAATAAATATCACCGGACCTAGGAACGGGAGAGATTCTGTTCTGAAGGCATGCCTTTGGTTAGGGTTGTCAGACATTTCCAACAGGTTTATGGAGCTCCCCACATTTTCTTTCCCTGCTGCTGGAGTGAGCTGAGCATACATCTGCGCTTCCAGCTGCTGGGCGGATGCTAAAGATCACTTTCACTTCCAGCACTTTCCTGTGCGTGTGTGTGTGTGTGTGTGTGTGTGTTTTGGGGAGATGCGGGATTCATTGGTTAGGCGATTTCTGAAACAAAAGCTTTATTTGGATGTCATTCTGGGTTGGGAAATGTCTTGGCTGCTGTAATGAAATAAAAGCTCAGGTCTCCTTGGGTTGCATTGATGATCGCAGTGCCTGGACCCTGGCTGTGACCACATGGCTGTTGCTAAAGCTCTTTAAACTTTCCTGTGGATTGTTACTCAAGCAAAGGGCAGGACAGGGTCATGTGGAGCCCGGGCAACTCCAGATGTCTACACCAAACGTCAGGGGCTCTCCAGGGTTTCAGGGGTGAATCCTACCTGGAGATGCCGGGGCTCGGATTTGGGTAAAGCATGTGTTGTACCACTTAGTTCTAGCCTTTCCCCTAGACTTACCATGCTCTGGCTCACGAGACTGTGGCAGCTCATACGGAAAGTATTTCTGTCACCGCGGAGTGCACATGTGGTCTAGAGAAAACCATATTAAGCTCAAACCCAGAGCGGCAGTGGCCTCTTCAGCTGCCAGCTCCCCTTATTAGCCAGTAAAGCAGGGGCTGTGTTCTTACCTGGAAACGAGTTGCTGAAGGATAAGGTGTGACGTGGCATGTTTTCATGCTGTAATCTGGCTGTCACATGCTTTAGAGTTCTCCCTGTCCATTTCGCTTTTTGGAGAGCAGGCAAAATGTGAACAGAAAGTCTTTCAGACTTTATCGTCTCGAAAAGTGGGAAAAAAATCAATAATAATAATAATAATAATATATTTATTTATTTATTTATTTATTTATTTATTTATTACCCACCTCTCCCTTTGGGTTGAGGCGGGGATCAACATTAGTACAAGAATCAATACATCTTAAAAATTCTTGATTTTACATTGATCTGGGTAGGCCGCCTGGAAAAGGCTAGTCTTTAAAGTTGCCTTAAAATCACACAGAGAGTTAATTTTACGAATCTCCTCCGGCAGGCCATTCCACAATCTGGGGGCGACAGAAGAAAAGGTCCTCTGGGAAACTGATGTCAGCCTAGTTTCAGCTGACTGAAGTAAGTTCACCCCAGAGGACCTGAGTGTGCGGGGCGGACTGTATGGGAGAAGGCAATCCCGCAGGTAACCTGGACCCAAACCATCTAGGGCTTTAAATGCTTTGCTCAGAGCATGCATGCCTGATGTGAAAAGTCACAGAACAGTTTGTGCTCCGCTGAGTGAAAAGGGGGAGAATTTGGGGACGACAACAATGTTGTCTCCCTCCCACACAAAGCATGCTTCCCATGTTGGGTATTTTCCCCTTCTCTTGGGGAAAAGTCACAAAATTGTTCACAAAGAGGTGGGCATTAGGGGAACCTGTCCCCATTGTCGAGACAACCCAGCCAATGACTTCTCGCTCTAATCCAGTGACATGAAGTTGACTAACTGGGGAAGGATGCAAAGGATAAGCATGATAATGCATGTCACCATCCATGCTCAGCCCAATTGGTCATGTGGAGCCATACATGACAAGAGCAGGATTGGGAGGACAGTTTTGCTTTGCAATGGTGATAAGCAATGAAACCACCAGGACAGCATGGGAAGATGAGGGGCATCAATGAAAGTGCATTTAAATAGTGTTAGAATGGCCTTGGAGGGATGGGTGGGAGGGTGGGGTAGGGATCTACAGGTTGTCATTGTTGTTGTTGTTGTTTCACAGGTTATGTTGTTAGATCAATGTTCTTTTCACCCAAGGACGAGATCCAAACAGCCCCTAAGCACGACTCCACACTTCCAGCGACAGAGGGTTCAAAAGCGCTTTATTGATTAGTAATCAAGGCCTGGCCTCTTCAAAGGGAGCAATCAGACAAAAGACATAGGGAATACAGTACAGTATTTGAGCCTGCAAGGGGCAGGGCCCAGTAGCAGCATTAACCAATCAGAACATAACACTGGGGCATAGCTAATTTTGCTAAACAATTCTCTTTGTTTTTTAAACAATCCCTTTGCCTTACATTAAGCTAACTTTGACACAGGAGCCCTGGAGCCAAAGCTCTTGTTTATGTTTGATAAGACAGATGCAAGGATGCCCTCAAGGAGATATTCTCGCATACATGACAGTTTGCCTGCTGTATAATGGCTGCTCCACAGTTTCCTTTTAAAAATGGAGACACTTATGCTAACAGTGTAAAATCCGTTCCATGTGTGTTTTGCAGATTGTCAGGCACCTTCTGTTGCATCATCAGCTCATTGATGAAATTGGAATTTTTTTTCAGTTTCTGAATTTGCACAAATCTGAATTTGCGCAAATTCCCCCCAAATGTGCGTTTTTTTGGCCATCTCTAAAGATTTTTCTGTATTTTTCTGTAACAATTTTTTTGAAAAATCCCCAAGGTTAGGGGACTCCCCCTGGCAGGGAAAGGCGGTCTGCTGCACAATCTGCGGGACAGATCCATAACTATCCAAACTCATGTGAACCGCCCAGAGAGCTTTGGCTATTGGGCAGTATAGAAATGCAATAAATAAATAAATAAATAAATAAATTTGGTTCCACTGAAGATTTCCCCAACATTCCTCATGGTTGTGGGTTGGGGCTTCTTTATATCAAGCGTGTGGAATTTCTTTCAGCCAAAGGTCTGGATTCAATTTTGGAGAAGGTCTTGGTGAGTGTATGGGTTTAAGGGTGGAGCGAGACGCAAAAGAGGTGCCCCCTCCAAAAAATCCAGCATATTTTAGCTTAACGGCTGTACTGCCAGTATTTGAGCCACAGAGAGAGGCATTTCAGACTTTTCGGAGGGGGGAAATGGCCTGAAAACTGGGGAACCACCAAATACTCAGCAATTGGAGAAAGGGCCTTGGGGTCAAGAGAACAGCCGATGGCCACCTGCTGAACCCCAGAGAGCTGGCTCGGGAGCCAGGCTGGCCAACTGAGGCTTAACAAGAGTTGCCTTCCTGCTTATTCTGCAGAGTGCAAAAGTCCAAAAAGGTGAGATGCGATTACATTGTTGGTTTCTCTGCCCTGGCAATGTTTCCCCCGCCCTCGTGCCAACTTTCCCAGCGGAAATAAAAACCTCTCAAAAACCTGCGAAGCACGAATAACTGCACCGTTTCTACCTCTAATTTAGAATCTGCTCAAACAGAGAAATGGTTTGGGCTGTTTTCACAAGAAACCAACTTGTTGATGTTGTCAGGCTTTTTGCATTTTCTTTGAGATGGACATCCCAGAAGTTGCATTGTGCCCGTTCAAGTGGTAGTGTTTTGTACTCTTCTAAATATCATCCCTAACACGGTGTCAGGGAGGGGCTGCCCTCAGATGGAAGGAGGGGTATATCAAGCTGACTTGCCAACCAACATTTCCCAGCAGAAATTCTGTTGCCTAAATCAAAATTTGCCTGGATCTGGGATGTAATTTTATAGCCATGTAATTTTATAGCTTGGACCACCCCATGCTTGACAACTGCTTCTACATCCTTGATATGTTAGAACAACCCAACAAAACTGTTTCCTATGGTGGCAGCAAGCAAGCTTCTCTGTGGAGGTCATTCAACAACTGAGGTGCCACCACTGAAAAGGCTCTCTCTTTAATAGCCATCCACCTCATCTCATTCAGTAGAGAAGGACCTCCGAGGATGATCCTAGGATCTGGGCAGGTATATATGGAAGGATACAATCTCTCAGAAAACCCGACCACAAGCCATTAATGCAAATGTATGTTTAGGCACATTGCAGCTATGCAAGGTAACACATGCACATCCTGTGCATTTTCTTATTCTTTGTATGTGCAAAGCACCAGATTGAACATGTGAAGAGGGCTACTGTGTTACACCTACATCTGGGGGCAGGGGAAGAGGTTTGCATACAGAGTGTGTGGGATTATTGCCCGGGATAAGTAGGGAGACCACAAACAGTGGTATTCTGTCGGCCACAAGTGAAGTGAAGATGTTACCTGAAGGAGTGAGAAAACATGACTCAGCACAGTGTTCGTATTCTGAAAGCAACCATGAGGAATCCCCGCTGCCTAGGCAAGAGATTGCTGCGTCATCTGGAACAGCTGTTCAGTTCTGCACAATCAATGCTCTCCCATGCCGATATTAGACACTGATGGCACTGAAACCTTATCCACATTTGCAAGAAAGCCCAAATAATTGACCAACCCTTTCTCCGGCCCTGGGAATTACACATTTCTTCTTCCAACCCTTCCACTTCTGTTCTTTTCTTTTTAAGATGCTGCTGCTGATGTTTCCCCTATATCAATCTGGAAATGCTTTTTATAATGCTATTAGATACTGCGGGGCATTATCAGGCATGCATGCAAATGGTATTCAAGCCCCATAAAACATTTTAATTAAAAGTGCTTGTGAAACTCTGGCCTGGCATTTCCATACCCAAAATCCCTCCCCCACCTCCCATTTTTAAGAGGCTGGCTTCCTAATAGCTCTGGTTTATTGCTCTGCATTGCACTATTCTTTTGCGTGAGCACAGCTCTGGGAGGAGAGGAGAGGAGAGGAGAGTGTGCGGATGGAATTATTCTGCATCTCGCCACCGAAAGCCCATCTGGAAACGGGCCCAGCTCTGCACGCTGGATGTCTCCTGAGTAATTGTATGAGCTTCCTGCTGTTAGTGTCAGGGTGCTTAACTTTGTTCCAAGCCTTTCCTTTGGGGCATTGTGCTGTAGCTGGATTGCAGGCAGGCTTACTGGGATGTGGATCATGGAAATAACAGAAATAAGGAGTTTTAAAGCAAGGGCCCTTTCCCTGGGCGAAACACAATGTGTGATAGATGGACCTCAGACACACAAAGCACAAGTTGGAAGGCATCTCAAGCCACTGGCAGGGCTGGGTTCTGAGCTCTACTTCAAGCACACCCTAAAGGAAGTCAGGATCAGTCCTGTTGTTGGAGTAGGGGTGAACAAATGTGTCATAAGAACATCAGAAGAACCCTGCTGGATCAGACCAAGGGTCCATCTAGTCCAGCACTCTGTTCACACAGTGGCCAACCAGCCATCAGCCAGGGATGAAGAAGCAGGACATGGTGCAACAGCACCCTCCCACCCATGTTCCCCAGCAACTGGTGCACACAGGCTTACTGCCTCGAATACTGGAGGTAGCATGCAACCATCAGGGCCAGTAGCCATTGGTAGCCTTCACCTCCAGGAATTTATCCAACCCCCTTTTAAGGCCATCTAAATTGATGGCCATCACTACATCTTGTGGTAGTGAGTTCCCTAATTTAACTATGCACCGTGTGAAAATTTGGGTTTCTCTCCGTTTCTGTTTTTCTTTCTTTTTAATCTTAATTCTGAACTTTGAGTGTGTGTTTTTTAAGTTCTCATAAAAAAAATCATGTTTATTTGTACATCTGTGCATGTGTGCATTTCTCCCAGTACATGTTATTGTACACAGTTTTGGTTAATCTACACAAAACCAAAACTGAACATGGAGTAAGAGGGGATGCCATATTGATCTTTGCCTCAGACAGCAACATGTCTTGAGTTGGTTCTGACACTGACTAGTAGTGTCTCTCCATAGCTCTACCTGGAGATGCCAGGATTTGAATCTGGGGCCTTCCACATGCAAAGGAAGTGCTCTTACACTGAACTTTGGCTTTGCTGGAGTGGGGTTAAGCTTCCCTTTTTACAGGGCACTCTTCCAATCGGCTACTAGTTGATGGTCACCATTCTTTCCCTCACAATGCCACATGATGATGTGGTGTGACCCTGATGGGGGCTTCTGGGAAAAATAAAATGGCAGCCCCCTGCCTTTTAAAAACAAAAACAAAAACCTAGGAACCTCTCCCATGGCTCCATTTCCCCCCATCTCCCATGGTTCCATTTCCCCCTATCTCTCATGGCTCCATTTCCCCCCATCTCCCATGGCTCCATTTTCCCCATCTCCCATGGCTCCGTTTCCCCCCATCCCCAATGGCTCCATTTCCCCCCATCTCCCCCTGGCTCTGATTCCCCCCATCTCTCATGGCTCCATTTCCCCCCATCTCCCATGGCTCCATTGCCCCCCTTTCCCATGGCTCCATTGCCCCCCCATCCCCCATGGCTCCATTTCCCCCCATCTCCCCATGGCTCTGTTTCCCCCCATCTCCCATGGCTCCATTTCCCCCCATTTCCCATGGCTCCGTTTCCCCCCATTTCCCCATGGCTCCATTTCCCCCCATTTCCCCATGGCTCCATTTCCCCCCATCTCCCATGGCTCCATTGACCCCCATTTCCCATGGCTCCATTGACCCCCCCACCCCCCATGGCTCCATTTCCCCCCCATCTCCCATGGCTCCGTTTCCCCCCATCTCCCATGGCTCCATTTCCCCCCAATTTCCCATGGCTCCGTTTCCCCCCATCTCCCCATGGCTCCGTTTCCCCCCATTTCCCATGGCTCCATTTCCCCCCATTTCCCATGGCTCCATTGTCCCCCCCATCCCCCTGGCTCCATTTCCCCCCATCTCCCCCTGGCTCCGATTCCCCCTATCTCTCATGGCTCCATTTCCCCCCATCTCCCATGGCTCCGTTTCCCCCATCTCCCATGGCTCCGTTTCCCCCCATCCCCCATAGCTCCATTTCCCCCCATCTCCCCCTGGCTCCATTTCCCCCCATTTCCCATGGCTCCGTTTCCCCCCATTTCCCATGGCTCCATTTCCCCCCATTTCCCATGGCTCCATTGCCCCAATCCCCCATGGCTCCATTTCCCCCCATCTCCCATGGCTCCCTTTCCCCCCATTTCCCATGGCTCCATTTCCCCCCATTTCCCATGGCTCCATTGCCCCAATCCCCCATGGCTCCATTTCCCCCCATCTCCCCCTGGCTCCGATTCCCCCCATCTCTCATGGCTCCATTTCCCCCCATCTCCCATGGCTCCGTTTCCCCCCTTTCCCATGGCTCCATTGCCTCCCCCATCCCCCATGGCTCCATTTCCCCCCCATCTCCCCATGGCTCCGTTTCCCCCCATTTCCCCATGACTCCGTTTCCCCCCATTCTCCCCATGGCTCCGTTTCCCCCCATTTCCCCATGGCTCCATTTCCCCCCATCTCCCATGGCTCCATTGACCCCCATTTCCCATGGCTCCATTGACCCCCCCACCCCCCATGGCTCCATTTCCCCCCCATCTCCCATGGCTCCGTTTCCCCCCATCCCCCATAGCTCCATTTCCCCCCATCTCCCCCTGGCTCCATTTCCCCCCATTTCCCATGGCTCCGTTTCCCCCCATCTCCCCATGGCTCCGTTTCCCCCCATTTCCCATGGCTCCATTTCCCCCCATTTCCCATGGCTCCATTGACCCCCATTTCCCATGGCTCCATTGTCCCCCCCATCCCCCTGGCTCCATTTCCCCCCATCTCCCCCTGGCTCCGATTCCCCCTATCTCTCATGGCTCCATTTCCCCCCATCTCCCATGGCTCCGTTTCCCCCATCTCCCATGGCTCCGTTTCCCCCCATCCCCCATAGCTCCATTTCCCCCCATCTCCCCCTGGCTCCATTTCCCCCCATTTCCCATGGCTCCGTTTCCCCCCATTTCCCATGGCTCCATTTCCCCCCATTTCCCATGGCTCCATTGCCCCAATCCCCCATGGCTCCATTTCCCCCCATCTCCCATGGCTCCCTTTCCCCCCATTTCCCATGGCTCCATTTCCCCCCATTTCCCATGGCTCCATTGCCCCAATCCCCCATGGCTCCATTTCCCCCCATCTCCCCCTGGCTCCGATTCCCCCCATCTCTCATGGCTCCATTTCCCCCCATCTCCCATGGCTCCGTTTCCCCCCCATCTCCCCATGGCTCCGTTTCCCCCCATTTCCCCATGACTCCGTTTCCCCCCATTCTCCCCATGGCTCCGTTTCCCCCCATTTCCCCATGGCTCCATTTCCCCCCTTTCCCATGGCTCCATTGCCCCCCCCCCATCCCCCATGGCTCCATTGCCCCCCCATCCCCCATGGCTCCATTTCCCCCCATCTCCCCATGGCTCCGTTTCCCCCATCTCCCATGGCTCTGTTTCCCCCCATCTCCCCATGGCTCCGTTTCCCCCCATTTCCCATGGCTCCATTGACCCCCCGTCCCCCATGGCTCCATTTCCCCCCTTGCGAATAATTGCGGTAGCTGGGAAAAGCAGCAGACCGGTCTACACACCCATAGTCTTGGGCTCTGCCCGAGGGTGCGGGAAATACCGGGCCAAAAGTGGTGCCAGTTATCCCGGGCCAAGGGAGGTTTACCCCTGCCTGGGCCTGGGATCCCCTGTGCATCATCTGGATGCACAGGGGCTTGCCTGGGGCTCGCACCGGGCTAACCCATGGTCTAGCAAAGGCCACAGTATCACTTAGCATGATAAGAAGTCCTTGGGCTATACTACACACACTTTTAAATGTGTAGCATGTAGCTGATGCTAACATATATATTTTTTACTTTAGTGGAGGCAAGTAGGGCTTGATCCATTTGAGGACTGGGTCCAGGGGCCCAGGGGCCAGACGCAGTGGTGGGGTGTTCCACAGGACTCCCGGACCAAGTCAGGATCTTATGGTATCCCTAATCCTAGTGATAAGAAGGTGCGTAAAGAAGCATAGGCGGGGGCTGCTAAGCCTTTCCACGCAGCTGCTCTCTCCCCTTACATACAAAATGGGGGCTGCCAGGCACTTGTGGACCACATGAGTACCTGGCAAATGGGTCTGGTGAGTGGATGATGCTTGGTGAGCAGGAGGCTGAGCAAAGGAGAGTCTCACAACATCCCTTTCTGCAGCTGGGGTCTGAGCTAGTTACGGGATGAGTAGGGTTGGGAGAACCTCGGATGTTTGAGCTTACTGAAATTCACCAAACTCTACTTTGAAGTTTCATTTGGCTGGCTCCCATTTTTGTTTGCACCTTCCCCCCCCCCCCCAGTTCATAAGTCCATTTTGGTGCACATCTGTCAAAAGTGCACCAAAATGCACCCTTATTAACTAAAGTGTGAAACTGAGTGTTAGTATATTTTAAATGTGCATTCGGAAGTGTGCATTTTTGAAAAAATAATAATATGGGTTTTCCAAATGCAATGGCTCTTTTGGGAATGTGGGAACAGGTCTTGAAAAAAAAAGGCACTCCTGCTCACATTTGGGGTTGTGAACGGAGCATGTGCGGATGATTTAGGAATTGCAGTCACTCGTTGCTTGTATGGTTGCTTTGTAACAAGCCTATTGACAGTTTCAATACAGCCTCAGTAGTTTATATATCAACTACAGAACTTCTGAGATCCCTGCCCCCACCCCATCCAAATCATGGTCATGATCATAGCTGGGATGTTTAGCAGAACTGTTTGTTTAAAATAATGTTTTATGCCTGGTTACTGTGGGTTATTTGGGTATGAAACAGCTGGATGTGGTTGCAGACGACACATGATTAAATGCCGCTGAAAGATTTACATTGAAGAATAACAGCACTAGAGAGATTTGAAGGGATTCCTGCTCTCAGTTTGAAGGGTTCTGGCTTGGATGGCTTGTCACAACCACAAATTCCCCCCGTCGCTTATATCACCACCACTTTGCCATAAATCACTGGATGTGGTCATAAATGGCACATGCTTAAAGGCTACACATGGAACATAGGAAGTTGCCTTATACTGAGTCAGACTGTCTAGGTTGGTATTTCCTGCTCTCTCTAGTAGCTTCTATCTGGCATCTTTGGCAGTGATTACTTGCTACCTGGCCTTTAAAAGAAAAAAACAAAAGCCAAAACCTCCAGAGATTCCAACGATTCAACCTGCAAAACGTACTCCGACACTCACCTGCAGTCCTCCAAGTTTCAGTATTGCCTGTCCTGGATATGGAAGGGGCAGCTTTCCTTCGAATATCTGCAGATAACACATTTCATATGAAAAACGTCAACCTCTTGATTTCATAGAATCATAGAATAGCAGAGTTGGAAGGGGCCTACAAGGCCATCAAGTCCAACCCCCTGCTCAATGCAGGAATCCATCTTAAAGCATCCCTGACAGATGATGGTCCAGCTGCCTCTTGAAGGCCTCTAGTGTGGGAGAGCCCACAACCTCCCTACGTAACTGGTTCCATTGTCGTACTGCTCTAACAGTCAGGAAGTTTTCCCTGATGTCCAGCTGGAATCTGGCTTCCTTTATCTTGAGCCCGTTATTCCGTGTCCTGCACTCCGGGAGGATCGAGAAGAGATCCTGGCCCTCCTCTGTGTGACGACCTTTTAAGTATTTGAAGAGTGCTCTCATGTCTCCCCTCAATCTTTTCTTCTCCAGGCTAAACATGCCCAGTTCTTTCAGTCTCTCTTCATAGGGTTTTGTTTCCAGACGTCCAGGGGTCAAACCTGTCCATCTAGGTGACACACAGGGGATCCAGTGCTCAGGCAGGGGTGAACCCTGGATGACCCCAGGATAAACCTTCGGTCTAGCTGTGGCCATGGAGGCAAGCCTTCAGCAATCTGCCGTGGAGGGAGGTGGAATCAGCAGCCAGTCTTGGCTTGAAGAAAGGGGTGTTACAAGCATGAGAATAGTGTGTAAGCATGGCCACCGGTGTTTATTTTAGGGGAGGATTTTTGAACTACGTTATCATCTCCCTGTGTCTCAGTTCCAAAACTCTTTTTGCTCATGGAAATAAAATGCAAATTACATGTAACTCATAATATATATGAGATATTTTCATTATGAAAATAGTGCCTCCAGTTAAGCAGTAAATGCCTCACTTAAGAATGGTGCATACAAGATTTGCTTTGCTCTGTGGCCTGTTACAAAGCAAATATTTGAAGATTTTTTAAAAATCATTTTAAATAACCCAATGAACTAAATGTGTTCCCATTATTCTCAGTTAATGGAACGCTGGGGTGGCAATTCCATCCCTTGACCATCTGCCCCAGGGAACAACACGTAGTCACCGGGAATGAAAGGCGGGATATGTAATAAAGAAAGAAAGAAATGTCAAAGGTCAAGGTGAACCTAACTCAAGTTTAGAAAAATATCCAACCTTTGGATGAAATATGAAAAACAGGGAGAAATAGAAATTGATAGATCCATTCCTAAATGGAAGTCTGTAGGAAGCCTCTGGATTGGCCAGGCCTGGTACAAATACAAACTCTGATTTCAAGGTTGGCGAGGCGGGCTATATGCCAGGTGCCAAGACTAGTAGTGGTCCCATTGTCCTACTATTTCCACCTTGGATAGAGTATTCAAGAAGATCAGATGCAGTCCAAGAGAATCCTCACTTTCCATATCTTGCCTCCTTCAGGTGGGAGGGGGAGGTCACTGAAGGTTTTATGCCCGAGGGCCCCCCAAATCCAGGAGCCTCCCCTCCTGCTCCTGCCTTGGTTCAGAGCCTTTGGCATGGTACATGCCTGGCTGAAACTCAAACTCTGAGCTTCCAGCAGCTAACCTCTGGGACCCTGGGCTTGGAGAACCTAGTCTGGATTTGGGTCCAGCTGCTCACCCCAGGCCCAAGCCTGCTTTGACATGATCCTTTCAACACTGTCTCCTGTCATGTACAACATTCTACTATGTAAACTTGCAGTTTGTTTAAATTACTTACGACAAGAAATGTCAAGGTTTTGTTTCTCATACTCATGGGTTGTGACATCACTCGGGAGATTAATTCGAGCTGTGTCATGTCGATTATCTTAGCATTGGCTGGTGAGATGAAGACCTTTCTTAATCTTTTTGGAATTTTCCCTTAAGGCAATGGGGGGAGGGGGGAGGAACAGAATAACCGTGGTCCATCTTCACAATAGGTTGACCAAGAGTTGATTCTCACAGTATTTCAGAGTTTGGTGACTCATAATGTACTTCTGCATGATGTAATTCTATTGTGAAATAGGTGGGAGCTGCACTTGTGTCAGGAATACCTGACTGGGTCCAGGGGCCAGATGCAGTGGTGGGGTGTTCCACAGGACTCCTGAACCAAGTCAGGATCTTATGGTATCCCTAATCCTGAGTGATAAGAAGGTGTGTAAAGAAATTGACTCACACATGGTGTATTTGCATTTGTTAAAGTATGGATTGGTTTGGATTGGCACAGTTACCTGAATTCTTAGTTATGGAGCCTATCCTGATGAGTCCCTGCCCTTCAAAAGTTACCACTGCACTACTGGCTCTGTGTTCAGTTGGCTCTCTCCATTAGATAGCAAATGCTGCCTTTTGCACACAGCTGTACATGCAGGGCCATCTTCTCATGTTCTAATGCATGCTTGTAGGAGTGGGGAGGAGCCAGACCACAGGAGGCTCCTCCTACTCCCACCTACACTCATGATAATATCGAATAAGGGCAGCAAGGCAATTTACACTCTAAATTAATAGTATGACTCCCAGCCCCTTCTTCTGTATTTATATGTATGGTTATGTGAATATGAAGAACATATGGATAAGGAATTCAAGACATTGTGTGGGATGGGTGAAAGTTTAGTGTGGCAGTTATATGTTCTGCTTGCTGTAAAATTAAAGGGGGAAATGTTAATTAAAAAAGAGAGTTTCAAACTGATTCTTTTTTCTTTCTCTTTTTAACGAGTCATTCTGAAGGGTTTGTTTGTCCTTGGAAATGAAGCTTGTTCCTCTGCTTCAGCCAACCTCTACTTTGTACTTTCTTAGCTTTGACTATGAGCAGATGTGATCAAAGCCTTCTATGCATTTAAAGAACCAGAGCGCTGACGAAGCAGCTGTAAGTGAAAGCGAAACATGTTGGAACACGTTTAAACCAATCCTACACACTTTCGACGTGAAGTTTGGAACTCTGCATCTTTGTCTTGACGGTCCAATGAACTGTAATACCTTCCCATGAGTAATGGCACAATCCACTGGAAAGTGGTCCCATGGGAGATATGCCCTAGCTTGAGAGAGGGGATGTATAAGAAATTTCTTTCAGTTTGGCTTTGAATTTAACCAGTTCACACTTCTCAGTCCTGAACATGGACCTAAACATAATCTGCCTTCAAAGTCTGTACATCTCTGAACTTGCAGTGCATTTCACAAAAAACAACAAGAACCCATTCTTTTGAAAAAAAAAATGCTGTTTCTCTCGACTTCCTGCCTCTGGCCTCACTGTTTTTCTCTGGCCACCTCTTTACTCCACTGCTTCTCCTTCCTCCTACCCTCTAGCTTCTCTCTTTCTCCCCCTCTACCCTTTTGCCTGGCTTTCTGGTCTTGCCCACTGGACAGCTGACCAGTGGCAGATTCAGGAACAGGAAGGAAAACTTGGCACCCTATTGTTTTTACATTTTTAATATTTTTAAGGGGGCAGAGAGTGAAGAGCTTTGTGGGTGCCATTGGATGTGGGTGCCATGCCACCTGTGGGTGCCACATTGGGGAGTCCTGCTTTAGGGTCTCAGGCAGAGATCATTCATACTACTAGCTAGGGGTGTGCACGGACCCCCCACTCCACCCCACGGGCCAATCCGAAAATTTTGGATCGGCCCGCTCCGCCCATAGTCCGCTCCTCTTCGCTGTGGAGCTCCGGCTCCGAATCGGAGCTCCGCAGTGGAGGGGAGTGGCGCCAGGTAAGGCCCCCCTCCCTCCTCTCCCTTACCTGCAGAGCCCAGTAAGGGACCAAGGGGGAGTGAGGCCTTACCTGCCTCCGTCCACGGTCCCTCAGCTTCTTCAATTGAGCCCGTGTCTCAACCAGGAAGTCTCAGCCGCAAGTGCGGCCCAGACTTCCTGGTTGAGCCGCGGGCTCAATTGAAGAAGCCGAGGGACTGCGGACGGACGCAGGTAAGGGAGAGGACGGAGGGGGGGTTTACCGGGCCCTGCCGCTGACGCCGCATGGGCAACAGCGACAGCGGCAGGGCCCGGTAAACCCCACTTACCTTTCTTGCGGAGCTCTGGATCGAGGCGAAGGATCCGCCTTCACCTCGATCCTCTTCGCAACGCTCCGCCGGCCCCCCAATCCTCTTCGCCTCCGCTTTAAGGGGAGGCGAAGCACCCCGCTCCGCTTCTAATTCACCGATCTGATTCGAAGCGGAGCACATCCCTACTAGTAGCCACCTAATATCTTCTTAACTGGATATGCTCGGAGTTGAGCCTGGGACCTTCTGCATGCAAACCATGAGCTATGTCCCACCGCTATGGCCACACACCCCAAAGGTGAGTATCTATGTCCACTTTGACATTTGTGCGAGCACAATTGCCCTTCCTGAGCAGTCCTGTTTGCATGAATAGAGAGGACCATACGTGCAACCCCTATGTGGAGACAGTAGCTCATACAACGGGTATCTCCATGCAATTCCTGTGGCCTGCGTTCATGCCTTTGGCTACATCCACTCCTGTGGGATGAATACTTGAATCAGCCTTGACAGCTATCTATTTATTGACTGAATGGACTCCATTAAAACATATTGTATTTGAGAGATTGCAAAAAAAGTTCTAGTTATACCATTAGAGCATGAGTGATCTATTCACACATGAAGATCATCACTCAATTCTGAAAATATCAGGTGATGCAGTAGCCAGGGTGCAACTCAAAAAGAACTTTCAGAGTCAAAAATAGTATTTTGAATTCAGCACAGAAACAAACTTGGCTACAAGTGTGGATGTGCTAAGACAGGCGTAATAGGCTTACACGGTGCTTATCGAAAGATGGGTGGCAGCACTTTGTCCCATTTGATGATTCTCAACATGTTTCCCCAAAGCTGTGTATCACGGTGGGATCAGAGCAACTCAGGGCCTTCATCTCTGACAGCAGGGGAGCTAATCCGGTCAGTGCCAGAGGCCTCATTGCCGCCGCCAATAGGAGCACAAAATCCCTCAGCACATCGCAATGTAGACAGAACCACATGAATGCTTTTTTGAAAAGTCTAGTGTAGTGGAGATGAGGTGAAGTCAAAAGACACACCCTTTCCAGAGCCATTTGGTGACCAGACATGTGCTTAACCTGTTCCTATGGCATTGAGGCTTAATCGCGCCATTCTTTTCCTGCACTGTTGACCTCTTACAGGAGTCATCCTTCCAAATCTGAGCAGTCGTCTCGCCTCTGTCAAAGCTTGAGCAATACATCCTTAGGGCACTTTGAAAATTATAGTAATATGACTTTGATGGGAGATGTTTGAGCTGATCATGTTCAGAGGCCAAATCTACATTACTGTAGCTGTAACGTTATAGATAGCTCTGGGTGACGTCAGTGATCACGTGATGTGTTCCTTATAACGTTATACAGAAAAGTTTTGTACCGTTTTACCTTTCGTTGTAACACTTCTGCGTCATTAGACTTCTTTCAATGTGCTCCATTGTTACTATGTCTTCTGTGTCGCATTGTGAAACTAATGTCACATGATCCTTCACCGGGCTTCCTGTCTGATGTAACTTCCTCTACCCACCTTCAGTAACCGTTGTTAGAACTGGTGAACAGAATGTGTTAAATCTTTCTCATTTTTTAAACATTATTTCCGTGGCATTATATGCAACCTACCTTGGGTAAAAGCTTTTAATTTTTTTTAATTAAAGGATGCGCATATGCGCAGCCTTTAATATTTTTTTCTAAAAAAAGTTTTAACCCAAGGTAGGTTGCATGTAGCCACAGAAATAATGTTTAAAAAATGAGAAAGATTTAATGCATTCCGTTCACCAGGCATCCCTACACTTTCCTCAAGAGACAGACAACTCCAACAATCCACAAACCACTCTTTCTGAAAAACTTCCGCCACAAAGATTTGAAATTAAGAGCATGTTAGCTAGAGAGGTGCGGAAAATACAAAAACAAGGAAAGGACAGAGAAAGGACAGAAAACAGAGAAAGGACAGTCTGGGAATTGCAAGGATCACAGAAATGAGAAGAAGAAACAACACAGACAACAGGGCAACGAACACTGTGCTCTGCAACAACGTTACAAGAAAAGGTAAGTAACGCTACTGAGCAACGGTATACAAGGTAGCGATACAAGTTACGTTACAAAGGCTCCAAAAATCGATATAAACATAAGTGTAGATCCACACAGAGTGGGCATTTCATTCACAGTGGGGTTTTCTTGCCCTCTAAACCTAGAGGGGTCTCAAGACATTGGCACAACCACCTACTCATAGGATCAGGTTTTTAGTGGTCTTGTGGTCAAAAGTCCAGTTGCTGTCTTAAGTTCAAAAGTGCCCAAGAGCTTCAGCTAATGAGTGGTATAGGAAGGTCAATTAATCAATCAGTCTTATTAGTTTACCAAAACAATACAGCAGGCTCCCCCAATGTGGCACCGGCTGGAAATGTTGGACTACAATTGGCCATGCTGGCTGTGGATGATGGGAGTTGCAGTCCAACATACCCGGTAGGGCACCCGATAGGGGAATGCTTGAATTGCAGTTATGCATTATGTAACTTCTAAGCTCCAAATTGCCTGGAATATTTCAGGAAGTGTCTTGTCCCATTTGAGTCCCACCTTCTGGTTAGAATACAAGTTAGAAGACACAGAGTGCTTTTGGTGATGGTGCCTGCCCTTTGCTCTTAAGTCAAACAATTCAGGGTTATGCATTGTTGCTGAAGACCAGGGGATCACATGGGCTTATCTGGGAGCGATGGCAGTGCTCTCAGCCAGGGATATATGAGAAATTTGTTTCCATTTGGTTTTAATCAGGATTTACCCAACTGGCACCTTCTGGAATGAACATGGACATGGACACAATCTACAGTTGCATGCTGTATGTTTCCGAGTTGGAGGCTGTACAAAAAAAGTGCTCAACAGCATGTGAAAAAAGCGTGCATTTGAAAAATGTGTGCGATGTGCTGTAATCAATGAACAACAACAACAGAAAGACACTCCCCCTTTCCTCTGAATGAAAAGGACTGACTCTCTTTGGTATTTTGAAAGCCTTGAAACGTTAGGATTATATAAAACATATGAAAAGTAGTCCTGCCTCAAGGTCTTTTCCAGAGGTCCGTTGGCAATTCTTCAGCAGAATTTGGTGGGTTTGGATCAAGCCCTTAAAGCTATTTATGGTGTGCTCATGGAACAATGGGAGAGTTTTTATTTTTGAATGTGGCTTCTTAAAGAGATCAGATTACATTCTGAATGCTCATTGGTTGCCATGGACTGGTTCATTTGTAAACCGCCAAGAGAGCTTCGGCTATTGGGCGGCATAGAAATGCAATAAATAAATAAATAAATAAATTCAACAACTGCAACACAAAGCAATGGCGTTCATGCGAAGGAGTTGTCACAGGCGCTACATTAAATGTGTTGCGTTTGGATGACCTCAATTGCGTTGTGGTTTTAGATCTGGTTTATGTGTACAGGCCACTGTCTGGAGTTGGACCATTCATAGAATCATAGAATCATAGAATAGCAGAGTTGGAAGGGGCCTCCAAGGCCATCAAGTCCAACCCCCTGCTCAATGCAGGAATCCATCCCTGCATCCCTGACAGAGGGTTGTCCAGCTGCCTCTTGAATGCCTCTAGTGTGGGAGAGCCCACAACCTCCCTAGGTAACTGATTCCATTATCATACTGCTCTAACAGTCAGGAAGTTTTTCCTGATGTCCAGCTGGAATCTGGCTTCCTTTAACTTGAGCCCGTTATTCTGTGTCCTGTACTCTGGGAGGATCGAGAAGAGATCCTGGCCCTCCTCTGTGTGACGACCTTTTAAGTATTTGAAGAGTGCTATCATGTCTCCCCTCAATCTTTTCTTCTCCAGGCTAAACAGTCTCTCTTCATAGGGCTTTGTTTCTAGACCCCTGATCATCCTGGTTGCCCTCCTCTGAACACGCTCCAGCTTGTCTGCGTCCTTCTTGAATTGTGGAGCCCAGAACTGGACGCAATGCTCTAGATGAGGCCTAACCAGGGCCGAATAGAGAGGAACCAGTACCTCATGTGATTTGGAAGCTATACTTCTATTAATGCAGCCCAAAATAGCATTTGCCTTTCTTGCAGCCATATCGCACTGTTGGCTCATATTCAGCTTGCGATCTACAACAATTCCAAGATCCTTCTCATTTGTAGTATTGCTGAGCCAAGTATCCCCCATCTTGTAACTGAGCCTTTGGTTTCTATTCCCTAAATGTAGAACTTGGCATTTATCCCTATTAAATTTCATCCTGTTGTTTTCAGCCCAGCACTCCAGCCTATCAAGACCACTTTGAAGTTTGTTTCTGTCTTCCAGGGTATTAGCTATCCCACCCAATTTTGTGTCATCTGCAGCACTATTAATTTTTCAGGTTTGACTGCTTTTCTGACCTTGTTTTGATGTGTTTGACTGTTTGTGTGTTTTAAAATACTCTTTTTAATTTGTTGTATGACACTTGTTAGCCACAGGGAGGAGGAGAAAGTGGGATATCAGTGTTATCATAAACAGATAAAAATGGCTAAGGGTGCAATCCTAGACATGTTCAGACAGAGAATAGCCCCACAGTTCCCAGCATGTCCCAGCCCCATGGGATTCTGGGAGTTGTAGGGCTTTCTTCTGTCTGAACATACATGGAATTGTGCCCTAACACAAAAAAACAGTGGCTGCTCCCATCACCTACTGTTATAGTTCTACTTAAAAAATGTTGAAGTGAAATTAATAGGAGTTCAAGGCAAAAGGACAACTTCGCATTGTCCATAGGCGGCCTTTAAAATTGCCAGTGTCACTAATCCCCGATTAGATATAACAAGGCTCTGTTCTTGCCTTTCAGATGGCTCCTTGGAGTCACATGTAACTCATCAGGGCTGATTTTAAACATCTTTGTTAGCATAGCAGGAGAGGTTAGTCAAGATTAGTCCCCTGGGTGTAATTCTTCAAACTTTTAGCGGCGCAAATTTATTTGAATGCATTTCTACATCTACAAGTGGTTTAAAGTTCCACCCTGGCAGTATGTCTGGAGATAAACTCAACGGCAGTGGCCAGATTCCCAGAGACTGAGTGCACTGACTTGTGGAGGTTGATGAAGTTTAGCAGCCAAACCACGTTGGCTTGCTGATATACTTAGAGCTCGATTGTTGTTGATTTGGTAGTGGTTATGGCCAAGGCAGCAGGGTCGTAAAAATTAATAAATAATCCAGCTGTTTTCAGCTCGGCCTTTGAAGATTGGCGACTTGCATAGGCAAACCCCCACTTTTTTCCCTTTTTGCAAAAGGACTGAGTGGGAATGAGTAGAAGGCTATCTCCGGGAGAGATAAGATAGTAGGGCTGTGCACGGACCCCCCACTCTGCCCTGCTCCCGATCTGCAAATTGCGGATCGGGCCTGCTCCGCCCCACCTTAATCTGCCTAGCGTCCGCTCTGCTCTCTTCTATGATCCTCCCACTTCCATTTTTTGTGATTTTGGTTGGATGATGGCGTGGAGAGGAAGCTGTCCCAACCAGGAAGTTGTCCCAAACAGGAAGGAGAGTGGAGGATCACATGCCATTGCATTTACAATGCGACAGGGAATACAACGCTAGAAGACTGCACATTGAAAGCTAACAAAGGTGCAGAAGGGTTATAATGGTAGGGTAAAACGGAACATAATTCACCTATAAAACATTATAACTAACGAGTCATGTGACCAGTGACGCAATCAAAGCCCTATGTACCGTTATAGGTACAATAGTGTAGATTCCCCCAGCCACTTCATATGGGTAAGCTAATCAAACTCCATCCCTCCCCCAGCTGCCACTATACACACACACAAACACACACACACACACACACACACAGTGAATTTCCATCAGGACCCCACATTGAAATGAACACACAGAACTACTCTTCCTATCCTTTTGACTGCCATGGGCTGTTGTCTTATTCCATTGACTCTCAGTTTCATCCATTGTGTCATTGGGGGGGGGGGCTTTGCAACAGAAGTGGGCAGATAGTGCACAAAGGGATGGAATCTGCCAGCCTGTGTGAGTAAGGAAGAAAGTTGCCCACATCTGTTGCTTATTCATTTCTATATTGATAGTTGTTGTTTATCAATATGGATGTTTAGAACTGGGCATGTTTAGCCTGGAGAAGAGAAGATTGAGGGGAGACGTGATAGCACTCTTCAAATACTTAAAAGGTTGTCACACAGAGGAGGGCCATGATCTCTTCTCGATCCTCCCAGAGTGCAGGACACGGAATAACAGGCTCAAGTTAAAGGAAGCCAGATTCCAGCTGGACATCAGGAAAAACGTCCTGACTGTTAGAGCAGTATGACAATGGAACCAGTTACCTAAGGAGGTTGTGGGCTCTCCCACACTAGAGGCCTTCAAGAGGCAGCTGGACAACCATCTGTCAAGGATGCTTTAGGGTGGATTCCTGCATTGAGCAGGGGGTTGGACTTGATGGCCTTGTAGGCCCCTTCCAACTCTGCTATTTTATGTTTCTATGATTCTATGAATCAGTAAAAGTTGAGATTGCTGAAGTTTCCCAAATTCCATTTTCGGGCTAAATCCGACTCAGTCCAAACCAAATTGTGAGCTTTTCTTTTTCATATGAAGATATGTGGTTTTTTTCAGGTATGTACATCAACTCCACACATCTTTGAGATGTCTTCATTCTTCTCCCATTGCTGAAAATGTATTTTTGTGTGTATTTTTTCAAAAGTACACCTTCCCTTCCTCTTTCCTCAGGGTGGGAGATTAATAGAGTACTCTTACAAAAATAGGAACAAAAAGCACTGTTTTAGCCATGGATTTATTTCTCGGACTGATTTTTTTATAGCCTCTAGCTATTTTTCTTAAGTGTGGAGGGGAACTATCCTAGCCATTCCCAGGGAAATTTGTAGCCATTCTGCTATAAATCTAAAACTTGGTTGTAGCTGCTAGTTTTGTCCCACTCTGTGCTAGAGAAACAGAGAGCTTGGTTTGTTGTGTTTTGTTTTGCCAAGTTATTACAGGGACATAGAGGAGCTGAATAAAGGAAACGACTCAGGAGTTTGATCCTCCTCCCTCTGCATTTGTGTGGAGAGATATTGGACCATTGGTCTCCTTTTACATGAGTTATTTATTAAGTGGTTATAAAATGCAAGGCCCAGGGCGAGAGGCCGTGTCGATTCCAGTAGAGGAAAGCATTTGATCTAGCAAACAAGCATGACCAAATGGTACTGACAAGCCGTAGAAGTATTGGATCATCTACTCCAGCACCAGCTCCAGGTTTTGGTATGCTCTTGGAAAAGACACCCTCAATAGCCACCCTTTGTTCAGTAAGTCTACTTTCTCACTGTCATGGTCACCAACTGTGCTTGCTCCTCCTTATCCTTCTCATCATTGCTGTCACCGGCTTTCTTGATAGACAGAGAGCCAGTGAGCAAGTAGGCAGTCAAGGCTTCACTGCATAACGCTAAGGGCTATTTGAACCTGTGCAAAGTGATAACGTAAAGGGGTGAGGCATTTTCCGGCACTGCTGGTCTTGCACAAGCTGTTGAAGCTGTCCACAATCCACCAGTGGGTTGGCCATCCACCAATCTCACGTTCAGCTTTCTCCATGATCTCATGCTCTTCAACTTTCACTCTTTGCCATTTCCCCTTTTCCAAACTCCCCAGCCCTGTTTCTTACAGATTATTTGACTCGTGGAAATGTCATCATCTTTCAGGTAATGTCCTGTAGACGCTTTGGCTTGAAAAGAAGTAAGTTAGTCAGCACATTCGAATTTGATTTGGAGGCCACAGTTACGATGACTCAGCCTGCTAAAAGAAGTGTCCTGCGGAGGCTTCTATGGATGCAAGTTCCCAGAATATTGCAGTTTCACTCTTGATAGGAAGATGGATCGGTCTTGTTTGATTATGAGCTTTTAAGTGGCGAAATTCTGCACTCAGAGCAAAGGAGCATATTGTTGGTTGGCCAGGGAGTTGCTCACGGTGCCTGGCTGAATGCCAGAGAATTTGGATCATTCGTTTTCTGAGTGGCAGTTGGGTTCACATTAGAGGGACAGAAAGCCTTCTGAAATCTGTATATCAAAGCGAGCCATCACAGGTTGCAAAATGCCAGCTCTTAAGACATTAAAAATCAGAACAGGTGGGAATTTTCAGTGAATTGTTCCCAAATCTTTTAACCTGGTTCACTGATCGGTATCTCAAATGAAAGAAAAACTGTAGCAGGTTTTTGCTCTCTACTGTATCTCATTGCTACGGCTGTGCAGGAATGAGTGCAGGAGAAACCTTTTCTCCAGTGATGCTCATTTCCTTACAAATCCAAATTCGAGAGCTTCTATCCCCTATGAGCCACCTACCCTATGAGAAAAATAATTTCATTTCGTTTTTAATCAGCATTTACCCAGTTTGTATCTCCCAGACTGAAGATGGACTCAAATGTAATCTAGGGTGATATTCCATACATTTCTGAGCTTCAGTGTGATTCAGGGACACTCCCCCCCCCCAAAAAAAATGTGTTCGACAGTTTGAGTAGATTTGAAAAATGTACATACAAATGTACTTTTCAAAAAGGTAGAGGCCACCAGTGAGGGAGGAAGCAGCAGCCAGGCACTTCTCCACCGGGCCTGGGTCCAGCTCCAGCTGAGAGCCCCCTCCCTCCTGCTACCAACTGACACTGCAGAGGCCACCAGTGAGGGAGGAAGCAGCAGCCAGGCACTTCTCCACCGTGCCTGGGTCCAGCTCCAGCTGAGAGCCCCCTCCCTCCTGCTACCAACTGACACTGCAGAGGCCACCAGTGAGGGAGGAAGCAGCAGCCAGGCACTTCTCCACCGTGCCTGGGTCCAGCTCCAGCTGAGAGCCCCCTCCCTCCTGCTACCAACTGACACTGCAGAGGCCACCAGTGAGGGAGGAAGCAGCAGCCAGGCACTTCTCCACCGTGCCTGGGTCCAGCTCCAGCTGAGAGCCCCCTCCCTCCTGCTACCAACTGACACTGCAGAGGCCACCAGTGAGGGAGGAAGCAGCAGCCAGGCACCTCTCCACCGGGCCTGGGTCCAGCTCCAGCTGAGAGCCCCCTCCCTCCTGCTACCAACTGACACTGCAGAGGCCACCAGTGAGGGAGGAAGCAGCAGCCAGGCACCTCTCCACCGGGCCTGGGTCCAGCTCCAGCTGAGAGCCCCCTCCCTCCTGCTGTCAACTGACACTGCAGAGGCCATCAGTGAGGGAGGAAGCAGCAGCCAGGCACTTCTCCACCGTGCCTGGGTCCAGCTCCAGCTGAGAGCCCCCTCCCTCCTGCTACCAACTGTCACTGCAGAGGCCACCAGTGAGGGAGGAAGCAGCAGCCAGGCACTTCTCCACCGTGCCTGGGTCCAGCTCCAGCTGAGAGCCCCCTCCCTCCTGCTACCAACTGACACTGCAGAGGCCACCAGTGAGGGAGGAAGCAGCAGCCAGGCACCTCTCCACCGGGCCTGGGTCCAGCTCCAGCTGAGAGCCCCCTCCCTCCTGCTGTCAACTGACACTGCAGAGGCCATCAGTGAGGGAGGAAGCAGCAGCCAGGCACTTCTCCACCGGGCCTGGGTCCAGCTCCAGCTGAGAGCCCCCTCCCTCCTGCTACCAACTGTCACTGCAGAGGCCACCAGTGAGGGAGGAAGCAGCAGCCAGGCACCTCTCCACCGGGCCTGGGTCCAGCTCCAGCTGAGAGCCCCCTCCCTCCTGCTACCAACTGACACTGCAGAGGCCACCAGTGAGGGAGGAAGCAGCAGCCAGGCACCTCTCCACCGGGCCTGGGTCCAGCTCCAGCTGAGAGCCCCCTCCCTCCTGCTACCAACTGACACTGCAGAGGCCACCAGTGAGGGAGGAAGCAGCAGCCAGGCACCTCTCCACCGGGCCTGGGTCCAGCTCCAGCTGAGAGCCCCCTCCCTCCTGCTGTCAACTGACACTGCAGAGGCCATCAGTGAGGGAGGAAGCAGCAGCCAGGCACTTCTCCACCGGGCCTGGGTCCAGCTCCAGCTGAGAGCCCCCTCCCTCCTGCTACCAACTGTCTCTGCAGAGGCCACCAGTGAGGGAGGAAGCAGCAGCCAGGCACTTCTCCACCGTGCCTGGGTCCAGTTCCAGCTGAGAGCCCCCTCCCTCCTGCTGTCAACTGACACTGCAGAGGCCACCAGTGAGGGAGGAAGCAGCAGCCAGGCACTTCTCCACCGGGCCTGGGTCCAGCTCCAGCTGAGAGCCCCCTCCCTCCTGCTACCAACTGTCTCTGCAGAGGCCACCAGTGAGGGAGGAAGCAGCAGCCAGGCACTTCTCCACCGTGCCTGGGTCCAGCTCCAGCTGAGAGCCCCCTCCCTCCTGCTGTCAACTGACACTGCAGAGGCCACCAGTGAGGGAGGAAGCAGCAGCCAGGCACCTCTCCACCGGGCCTGGGTCCAGCTCCAGCTGAGAGCCCCCTCCCTCCTGCTACCAACTGACACTGCAGAGGCCACCAGTGAGGGAGGAAGCAGCAGCCAGGCACCTCTCCACCGGGCCTGGGTCCAGCTCCAGCTGAGAGCCCCCTCCCTCCTGCTACCAACTGACACTGCAGAGGCCACCAGTGAGGGAGGAAGCAGCAGCCAGGCACTTCTCCACCGGGCCTGGGTCCAGCTCCAGCTGAGAGCCCCCTCCCTCCTGCTACCAACTGACACTGCAGAGGCCACCAGTGAGGGAGGAAGCAGCAGCCAGGCACCTCTCCACCGGGCCTGGGTCCAGCTCCAGCTGAGAGCCCCCTCCCTCCTGCTACCAACTGACACTGCAGAGGCCACCAGTGAGGGAGGAAGCAGCAGCCAGGCACCTCTCCACCGGGCCTGGGTCCAGCTCCAGCTGAGAGCCCCCACCCTCCTGCTGTCAACTGACACTGCAGAGGCCATCAGTGAGGGAGGAAGCAGCAGCCAGGCACTTCTCCACCGTGCCTGGGTCCAGCTCCAGCTGAGAGCCCCCTCCCTCCTGCTACCAACTGACACTGCAGAGGCCACCAGTGAGGGAGGAAGCAGCAGCCAGGCACTTCTCCACCGGGCCTGGGTCCATCTCCAGCTGAGAGCCCCCTCCCTCCTGCTACCAACTGACACTGCAGAGGCCACCAGTGAGGGAGGAAGCAGCAGCCAGGCACCTCTCCACCGGGCCTGGGTCCAGCTCCAGCTGAGAGCCCCCACCCTCCTGCTGTCAACTGACACTGCAGAGGCCATCAGTGAGGGAGGAAGCAGCAGCCAGGCACTTCTCCACCGTGCCTGGGTCCAGCTCCAGCTGAGAGCCCCCTCCCTCCTGCTACCAACTGACACTGCAGAGGCCACCAGTGAGGGAGGAAGCAGCAGCCAGGCACCTCTCCACCGGGCCTGGGTCCAGCTCCAGCTGAGAGCCCCCTCCCTCCTGCTACCAACTGACACTGCAGAGGCCACCAGTGAGGGAGGAAGCAGCAGCCAGGCACTTCTCCACCGGGCCTGGGTCCAGCTCCAGCTGAGAGCCCCCTCCCTCCTGCTACCAACTGACACTGCAGAGGCCACCAGTGAGGGAGGAAGCAGCAGCCAGGCACCTCTCCACCGGGCCTGGGTCCAGCTCCAGCTGAGAGCCCCCACCCTCCTGCTGTCAACTGACACTGCAGAGGCCATCAGTGAGGGAGGAAGCAGCAGCCAGGCACTTCTCCACCGTGCCTGGGTCCAGCTCCAGCTGAGAGCCCCCACCCTCCTGCTACCAACTGACACTGCAGAGGCCACCAGTGAGGGAGGAAGCAGCAGCCAGGCACCTCTCCACCGGGCCTGGGTCCAGCTCCAGCTGAGAGCCCCCTCCCTCCTGCTGTCAACTGACACTGCAGAGGCCACCAGTGAGGGAGGAAGCAGCAGCCAGGCACCTCTCCACCGGGCCTGGGTCCAGCTCCAGCTGAGAGCCCCCTCCCTCCTGCTACCAACTGACACTGCAGAGGCCACCAGTGAGGGAGGAAGCAGCAGCCAGGCACCTCTCCACCGGGCCTGGGTCCAGCTCCAGCTGAGAGCCCCCTCCCTCCTGCTGTCAACTGACACTGCAGAGGCCATCAGTGAGGGAGGAAGCAGCAGCCAGGCACTTCTCCACCGGGCCTGGGTCCAGCTCCAGCTGAGAGCCCCCTCCCTCCTGCTACCAACTGTCTCTGCAGAGGCCACCAGTGAGGGAGGAAGCAGCAGCCAGGCACTTCTCCACCGTGCCTGGGTCCAGTTCCAGCTGAGAGCCCCCTCCCTCCTGCTGTCAACTGACACTGCAGAGGCCACCAGTGAGGGAGGAAGCAGCAGCCAGGCACTTCTCCACCGGGCCTGGGTCCAGCTCCAGCTGAGAGCCCCCTCCCTCCTGCTACCAACTGTCTCTGCAGAGGCCACCAGTGAGGGAGGAAGCAGCAGCCAGGCACTTCTCCACCGTGCCTGGGTCCAGCTCCAGCTGAGAGCCCCCTCCCTCCTGCTACCAACTGACACTGCAGAGGCCACCAGTGAGGGAGGAAGCAGCAGCCAGGCACCTCTCCACCGGGCCTGGGTCCAGCTCCAGCTGAGAGCCCCCTCCCTCCTGCTACCAACTGACACTGCAGAGGCCACCAGTGAGGGAGGAAGCAGCAGCCAGGCACTTC